>NC_065594.1:72060366-74592033 GCF_024542745.1 Macaca thibetana thibetana | reverse complement strand
TTGTGGGGAGGCAGGGACCTGCTGGATTGGGTTTCCAGGGTCAAGGTGTCTCCAGGCCTTCGACGATAGCCTCCGCGCAGAGCAGGGAAGTGGCACCGCTAGGCAGCGAGCTCAGTTGCTCTACTTTTGTGACCCCCACCCCCAACCCCGCCACCCTTGCCTCCAGGCCGCTGACCCTCTCTGCAAGCTTTGTCCGATGGACTCCTTCGCCCTTGCGCTGCCGCCCCATCACTCACGCTTGACTGGGGGAAATAAAATCGGCTTTGGCTTTTTAATTCCTTCGGAAAATGTCTCCACCTGATTTCCACCTCCTTTGAGCTTCGTGCTTGATTGGGGGAGGGGTTATTTCGGGATTTTGTTTTTTTTTTTTCAAACAAGAAATTTAGGTACTAATTGTAAACACCCCGTTGCTCTTCTTGAAAGTATGTATCACATTAGCCCAGGCCTTGGAGACACACGACCTATTACTCATTTCTAGCCTCTAGGCAAAGAATTCTATGGAGATCCACCAGTAAAACCAGATTTCTTACGGGAAATTACCAGGATGTCTTCAGACTCTCTTCCAGGGACGACATTACTAGTTGTCGATTTCACTTGAGCACACTCTTCTCTAGCCCACCCCTACCATTTTATTTTGGGATCACCCTAAGGTAATCAGCCATTTACAGAAAGCTTGAACTCCCTAAAGGAAAGGCACAACCTAGGATAACAGAGACCGAGTGAAGCTTTTCAGATTGATTGTCTCCACTAGGGCCGTATTTTCATAAGGTCGGGAGTGGAGAGGAGTGTCTGCAGAAGGCGGACTACATTTAAAGGGGCTTTCTCGAACTCAGGAGGTGAGCGGGGCTTCCTAGAGTTGTCACCACCTGCAGGTGGATTTGTCATCGCTCTGCAGTGTCTCCTGGGAAGCCAGCCTGTCCTCCCCAGAGTCCCCCTCAGGTAGTGTCCTAGAGTTCAGGGGAGCCTTTAGCGCTTTCTGCCCTGTGGGTATTGCATGTACAAAAGCTCCTTCGTGCGCGCGCACACATAGTCATCCAGTGGGTTTGGAGTGTACCCCTGTTTATTTGTCACCACGTGGTAAACCCCAGATTTGGAAGTCATCACAATGCGGGAGCGCATCAGGATCCAGGGGAGACTGTGTGGGGTTGGGACTGCGCGCAAACACAGGGGAATTCTGCACAACAAACATTTGCGCGAGCGCTCTCCCTCGCTCCTCCCGCTTAGCTGGATTTTTGTAAGGGGGTTTCTTTTAAATTGGATTATCTGAATGGTCGCCTACATGGCCTTACTCTGCCTGCATAGACTGGCCGGGTGAAGACGAGTGAAAGGACGCACGGAGAGCCTGAGACAGAAAATAGAGAACTTCTTCAGAGCAGCGTAGGAAAAGTGGGTGCTGGGCGAAACGGAAGGCAAAGAGAGAGGATAGAAGAAGAATCTACGAGAACGAGAATGGAACAGCAGCATTGCAGACGCACCTTCAGGTTCACCTGCGTAAGGCACGCCCAGGGCGGAGGAGTGGAGGGACTGGCGGAAGATCAGGAGACGGCAGAGGACCAAGGGGCCGCCAACCCTGACCCCTCCGCAAAGTGCCTCCCTGAGAGAAGAGACTGGCCAGGTCGGGGAGGGAGGGGTGGGGGAGGCGATGATCACGCAGGCTCTGGCAGGATCTGCACGGAATAGAGGGATCTGGAAGGGAGAGAGGGTCTTGGAGGACAAACCAGCCTCCAGTCCCAGCGATCCCTCCCTCTGGGGCTGGAGCCACATTAGAAAGAAGAGTGTCTGAAATTAGGGCCAGCCTCTCCCCGCTCCTCCCCGCGAATTTAACCCCTGCAGACCCACGGTGGAAAGCAGATTTTGTGCACCCTGAAACTTAAGTCGTAGGGGCTAATTTAGGAAAAAATAAATCATAATCCTGATAGGACTTTAGAAGGGGGGTCGGTACAAGTGTGGGACTCTTTCTTCCCGGAAAATGGAATCTGCCCCTGGTAGACCCTTCCGAAGACCTCAGGATCTTGTTCCCAGCTCCAGTGGTGAGGCGAGTGCCTGGGGGCATCAATAAGCCCTCCTCAGATCATTGCCCTTACCCTCCTTCTCAAACAGCCGCCCAAATTTGGGCTGGTTGGAGAAGGGGCTGGCGGGACAAAGGCGCCAACTGCTTTACCCCAGACCAAGGCTTCCCTGTGCTTCCAGAGCTCGGATTGCTGTGCTTCCTTTTCGGGGACTAGGTTTCCTCCCATAAACTTAGACTTGAGTAGGTCGAGCGGTTGATTAATATGGATTGGAACTCGGCTGCTCAAGGCCGCGTGAATAAACATGAGCGCGCAGCGGCTGCGCTCACCACTCCCTGAACCTCTCTGGGGCGCCGGGAGCCGGAACTGCGAGGCGGCTCGTTCGAGATGCGGGCGGGACTGTGGGTCCGCCTAAACCAGCGCGGTCTCTGTGAGCCCCCCGACCCGCGCACACACACCCTAACCTGGGTGCCCGAGCGTACCTCAGGCTGCACGGATCTGCGCGCACTCACTCTCCGGGGTCTTTGGACACCATTTCTTTGCTTTCTAGAAGCTGCCTCCACTCTAGGATAGAGATTCAGATTTTGGGAACCTGGGGTGCGGGAGGCTGGGGGTGGGGGAGATTCTCCCCATTCTCCAAGTGCTGGGTTAGGGTTACCCAACTTGAATCACTGCGCGAAACAAAGGCGACCCTAAATGTGTCCACGGATGCGCGGGGTGGAGATCCTGGCCCCCCAGCGGGAAAGAATGTGTTGAGCCACGGATTCCGGGGAGTGGCACACCGCGCCCACAGAAGCGTTTGTTTTCTGAAGTCTGCGGGCCTAAAGGCTGCTGTGGGGATCATCACCTTCCCACTACACGTCCAAAGACTTCACCGTCTCCCGCTTGGAAAAGTAGCCCTTGCGACTTGTCTCCCTGAAGCTACCGTGTCTTCGTCTTTGGAACCTACGAGAAGCGACAAAGCTAAGTGTACAAAGCTAAGTGTACGTGTAGGCCTCGGCAGCTTCACCACCCGCTCCTGCCCCGCCCCTGCCCATGGCCTGCAGGTCTCTGTCTCTCCGCTCTCATATGCACACACTGAGTGACCGGTCTGGGCCGGGGCGCAATTGGGTGCCCACCAACCGCAGCGCAGCTCAGAGTCTCAGCGAGGAGGTTGGCGGGATGAGACTTCCGTGGGCCTTAAGGCCTTCCTCAAGCCTGCAGACTCCTGCTCTGCAAAACCAACAAGGCCCCACGTCCCACCCTGGGCTGCCACCTCCGCCCACACCACCAGTCTAAGTAGTCGGCTTCTCAGCATCCCCAGGACTGAGTGCTCCAGGCGGTGCCGGGAGCGAAGCAGCGCTGGGGAGGTGGGAAGCGCTTCGCAAAAGACACGCATCGTGCCAGTCATTAGGTTGGTGGGATAAGCTCCCATCCCGGGCGAAAGCGCTACTTGGAGCTTGCCACCCCTCTCCGGTCCCTAGCATTTGTCCGAGTTCACCCAAAGGTGACCCTTGAGATAAGGAGTGGGGTTTGTCTGCTCAGGTGCTGGGGAGGAGACCAAGCCCGGGACCCAACCCAGATCCCAAGGCCCAAGGCTTTTCTTAAAAACTGTTCCCTGGAAAATCGTGTGGGCTTGGGACATCTATTGACCCACGGGCCCCAGCCCAGGTCCTGGGCTGCCTTCCCACATCCAGATCACATTTATTGGACATAAAGTCTGCCCTAGTCTGTGGCTGGGAGCTTTTCTCTTTGCAGGAAGAACAGAGGTTGACAATTCTAGAACCGCAGGGCAAGCCTCAGAGGAGGTTTGGGTCTACTGGTGAAGGAGAAGACAAAGACCGTTCTGCTGGGAAAATGCTGTCTCGTAAGAAGGTCAGTAGTGGGCTACAAGACATTTGGCGTCCTGTACTGAAAGATGGAGGTGCAGAGCTAAACAAAGCCCATCTGGGAGAAATTTTATCTATACAATACCAAGATAGACAACCTAAGTCATTTGGGGATGCCAATAAGCCCCTAATAGCTGCTTTTCCTAAGTTCCTAATTTTGTGCCAGATGAGCCTCTCCCACGCACCAGGCCAGGAGGCATCCTTCTCCTTGTATTTTGTGTGAATGGCGCCCCCTAGATGCCTCTTTCCCAGGCTTATCTGTAATCTCCCAGACTAGTATTTCCAATGTATAGATAAGGAGGCGCTTTCCCAAGGTCACACATCAAGTAACTAGTAGAACTTCCAGACGTCTACCTGCCCCCAGAGCCTAACCCCTTTAACCTTGCTACCCTTTACTATAGATGAAAGGAAATACCCTTCCACAATTTTAGTCACGTAATAAGTTCCCTGACATCCTTGCAAATCAAAACACAAGCTTATTGATGATGTGCTGTTTCTGGAATGCCCCTCCAGGCTGAAAATCCAGCCTATCATGACTGCAGACAGACAGGCTGGGGGACACGGTGAGTAGAGGGGGAAAAAAACTTTGTCTCACTTTTCTGTCTTAGCAAAACAAACCATCAACAAGTCTTTTTCTCTTGAACCACAAGTGTTCGAAGTCAAGGCTTCTGGTTTAACGTGACTTTCAAAAAGTGAGTGAAAGCCAGGCAGGAAAACCCAGCGGCGAGCAGATTCCCCAGACCATGCCTCACCTTTTCTTCTCTCCCCATCTCTCCTCCTCATTTTCCTTCTCCTAGTTATAGTTCCCTGTGGGCCTTCTGGCATTTTTCTTAGTCCGGGGAAGTGAAAGTGCTGCTAAACCCTGGTGTAATACCTTGAATGCTTCCTCGTTAAGTATTTGAGGGTGGAGAGCTGTGTTTCGCTGGATTTAGAATCCTTCTGGCTACGTCACAGGGTACAGTAGAGCAACAAAGGACAGTGAGCCCTGGTTACTAATGCTGTCTCCTGCCATTTTCCAAGGTACCTGGTGCCAATGAGCAAATATCTTCATTCCACCCACACAGCTGCTCACCTACTAGGCTCTGTGTACCTATCGACGCTGCCTTCTCTCCTGTGCTGCTGAGGAACAATCCCTGCTCCCAGGAAGGGCCAGCCTCTCCACTGCACACTAGATCTCATTCCTTCTTTGTTAGGCAGCCTCTAAGATGACTTCAATCCCCACCTCCTGGTATTCATGCCTTTGTGTAAACTCCTCCACTTGAGTGTAAGCTGGACTTGCTGCTAACAAATTGAATATGACCAAGTGATTTCCCTTCTCAGATGGTGACTTCTGCTCCCACCCCCCTCTCTCTCTCCCCCAAACCCTCTCTGTCTCTTTCTCAGCTCTTGTTCTAAGGGAAGCAAGCTGCTCCATGGAAAGGCCCACATGGCAAGAGCTGATGTATCTGGCCAATGGACAGCAAAGACTCGAGGCCTGTCAGCAGTTAAGTGACAAAGTCACCCAAGCAAGCCTTGAGATGAATACAGCCCCAGCTGGCACCTTGATTGCAGCTTTGGAAGAGACCCTGAGCTAGAAGGTACTCACCAGCAAGGCCCCCTGGATTCAAAACCCACTGAAACCATAAGATAATCTGTTTCTGTTGTTTTAAGCCATTAAGTTTTGGAGTGACTTGTTAGACAGCAAGAGGTAGCAAATATACTGCATGATGTAGTCAAGGACTACAGTAAGTTCAGCATCAATATGTTGACCTCCTGGTAGACAGGGACCACCAGGTTGCCTAAGGAGGGGTGAATTGGCACAGGTTGGAAATGGAGCAAGTCGAAACTCCTGCACGGATGAGTAGTAGGATTGCAGCTGTAAATAGCCATAGCACTGTAGCCTAGGCAACATAGCAAGACCCCATCTCTTTAAAAAAAAAAAGAAAAGAGAAAGAAAGAAACCAAACTTTTTTTCCCCTACTGAATCATTTTTGTCAGCATAAAAATAATTGTTATTTCCTCTTTTTAGAAAAACCTCTTGGTCAAGAGTGGTGGTTCATGCTTATAATCCCAGCACCTTGGGAGGCTGAGGTGGGAGGATTGCTGCAGCCCAGGAGTACAAGACCAGTCTGGGCAGCACAGAAAGACTTCATCTCTATAAAAAATAGAAAATTAGTTGGGTGTTGGTGGTGTATGCCGGTAGTCCTAGCTACATAGGAGGCTGAGGCAGTAAGGCAGGAGGATGATTTGGGTCCAGAAGGTTGAGGCTGCAGTGAGCCAAGATCCCTGCCATTGCACTCCAGCATGGATAACAGAGTGAGACCCTATCTGAAAACAAACAAACAAACAAAACACCAGAACAAAAAACTCTCATGACCTCATTTTTTCTCTGCTCTCTTCCTTTTGACGATGAATTCCTTAAAAAGAAAACATGTCTATATTCCCTATTTCCCTGTTTTCTCTTTTCTCTTGAAATCCCTCCAGTTAGGGTTTGCCTTCCCTCCCCAACACCACTTCACCAAAACTTGCTCTGATCGAGGTCCCCAGTGACTCCCCTGTTGCTAAATTGAATGGTCAGTTCTCGTCTAACTTGATCTATCAGCAGCATTTGACAGAGTTGATCACGGTCTCCCGTGATCTTTACTTGGTTTTGAGGGCTCCACCCTCAGTCTTTCCACTGCCTCACTGGATGCTCTTTGCTGTTCTCCTTTCCTGGTTCCACTCCTCTCCAACCCTTTATTGAGTTTTATCAAGAAAGATAGGAATTCAGCTGGGTGTGGTGGCTCATGCCTACAATCCCAGCATTTGGGGATGCCAAGGCAGGAGGATCACTTGAGCCCAGGAGTTTGAGAACAGCCTAGGCAACATAGGGAGACCCTGTCTCTACAAAATAAAAATGGAGGAGGAGAAAGAAAGATAGGAATTCACTTAATAGTCTCCAATCTTCAGGCAAGCTGCAATTGTTTTCTGATATTATTATAACAGTTTCAGCTGGAAATCAATATACTGTCAATCATGTATCATTATAACTAGCAATATTTATTTGTCACTATGAGCAAGGGTAAGCTGCAAAAACACATAAGCCCCAAATTTCAATGACTTAATATAAAAAGTTTATTTTTTACTCCAGCAGGGGCTGTGCTCATCCCAGCTGGTGGAGATTCCATCTTAATACATGCTTCTCTGACCACCTGAACAGGGGAATACAGCCTAACAGTCATATGCTAGCTCTTAAAATTTCTCACCAAAAGCAATACTCACCACTTCTGCTCACATTTCATTGGCCAAAGTAGGTCTTATGGCCACACCAAACCTCAAAGGGGGCACAGAATGATAATTCTACCATGTACCCAGAAGGCAGAGAGCCAGAACTATTTGGTGAACGGCACTACTGACCACCTTCATAGATAAACATCCACTGATAAACACCCTCAGTCAAAACAAAACAAAAAACATACAAACAAACATTACAGCCAGGCTTGGTGGCTCACACCTGTAAGCCTAGTACTTTGGGAGGCCAAGGCTGGAGGATTGCTTGAGCCCAGGAGTTTGAGGCTGCAGTAAGCTAAATATGTATCTTCTCTCTGAATTCAGCAGTCACAATGCTGCTAAGGATTTCTGGAATGTTCATAACACCACCATAGGACTTGAAACTGTCCTTCTGTAGGGCACTGAAGAGTTTCTTGTTGTCTGTGCTTGTACTGAAGAAGAAGGAGAAGGAGGAGTGACTGATGAACTGTAGCCCTAGCTTTTCCTTCTGTCTTTCCAATCTTATATCCACTCTCCCCACACTCATACCTGCATTCATCCTTGTATACACATCACACTAAATGAGTCCCTTTCTGGAACTTGTGTTGTAATTCTCCTACCTGTGTCCCCCATGCCCATTCCCAAAGTCTTATACACCTTTCAAAGTTCTGCCTAAGTCTCACATTCTCCATAACTTATTTTTTTAGAGATGGGGTCTTTCTATGTTGCCCAGGCTGGACTCGCATTCCTGGCAATCCTCCTACCTCGGCCTCCTGAATAGCTGGGACTACAGCTTCAAACTATTTTGCCTGGCTACCCCATCAACTTTTGATGCCATTTAGGATTTTTCTTATCCTTCTATTTTTTAAATTGTATTTTGTTGCTGTTTTTGTTCTATTAAGCACCTATTAGCTTAATTGAATTTAGTGATTCTGTATATTTGTCGGTACCAGCACAATTGTTTGAAAAACAGAGGTGTCTTATTTGCCTTTGTATATCAGTATAGCACCTTCCCCTTTCCTCAGTGCCTAGTTCAGACTCTGACTCTCAATAAATATTTGTGATAATTTATTCTGTCTGTGTTAAGGTATTTTCTGGTAACTTCTGGACCTACAGACAATTGGAAACACTTCTTTTTTTTTTTTTTTTTTTTTTTGGAGACGGAGTCTTGCTCTGTCGCCCAGGCTGGAGTACAGTGGCCGGATCTCGGCTCACTGCAAGCTCCGCCTCCCGGGTTTACGCCATTCTCCTGCCTCAGCCTCTCCAGTAGCTGGGACCACAGGCGCCCGCCACATCTCCAGGCTAGTTTTTTTGTATTTTTTTAGTAGAGACGGGGTTTCACCTTGTTAGCCAGGATGGTCTCGATCTCCTGACCTCATGATCCGCCCGTCTTGGCCTCCCAAAGTGCTGGGATTACAGGCTTGAGCCACCGCGCCCGGCCTGGAAACACTTCTAACTTTAATCATCCCAAGCTGTCTCTTCTCTTCTGACATTACTACACACTCACGAGGCACTTTTCAGTCAACTCAAATCTAAATGCAAGATCTATTCAAAGAAGCCGAAATCTTAGCATTCAAATACCCGATTAAGTCATAAATCCTCTGGGCTCATATCTTGTCTTTCTTGTCCATATCTCGTTGGGCATATAAGGAGGGAAAGGAAGGAGATCATTGAAAACACAATACAGGAGGAACCTGTATTAGTTGTGATAATTATTGTGAGCTACAATGACAAATTACCCCAAATCTCAGTGACTTGACACATTAAAAGTTTATTTTTCATGCATGCCATAGTCTAAGGCAAAACATGTGGTTCCTCTCTAAGCAGTGAGTCAGGATCTAGACTTGTTTTGTTTTGTTGCTAGGCCACCACCTAGGGTTTTCTGGATCTGATTGACAGGCAGTGATAGCCCATGGCTCTTGCAGGGCATTTAATGCTACGCCTGGGAATGGTAGGCTTTACTCCAGCCCATATTCCTCTGGATAAATACACCAACCTAATTGCAATGAATGCTGGGAAATATAATTTACTTGTATGCCAAGAAAAAGAAAGGAAGATTGGGAACATTTCACCTGCTTCTTCTAAAGCCTAGAAAATCATTTTTTCACTTTACAACATAAAGACACTGCTCCAACACTTTGGTGAACAGATAGATTCAAATCTATATAAAGGGTACCTGAGGAATTCCTTCATGTCAACAATTAATTCTTGTTTTCTTCTATTTTTCATAAAACCCAGAATTCACTCACTCTTGCCCCCAAAATCAAGAGCTAGGTAGGGAGCCTCTCCCATCAGGTATTTTTTTCCTTTTTCCCTAAACTCACATTACAAAAAACACGCTAGAACTTTTTTTTCCCCCCACCAGCTCTGCAAAGCATCAGAATCAATGTGAGCTTTTTAACCATCGTAGACACTCAAGGCTCTCTCAAGGCCTACTGAATTAGAATTTTGTAAGACTAGCACTCAGGCACCTATATTTCTAAAACATTCCCCTGATGATTCTGGTACACACCCAGGATTGACAACCATTGTTCAGACCTGAGAAAGGAGTGTCCAGTAAGCCCCACAGTCAGATAATTTCAATGTTTTCATGCTGTAGTAAACTTTCACGTTTATTTGTCTTGGCCAATGCATTAATCCATTTTCATGCTGCTGATAAAGACATACCCAAGACTGGGTAGTTTATAAAGAAAAATTGGTTTAATGGACTCACAGTTCCATGTGGCTGGGGAGGCCTCACAATCATGATGGAAGGCGAAAGGCATGTCTTACATGGCAGCAGGCAAAGAGCAAATGAGATCCAAGCAAAAGGGGTTTCTCCTTATAAAACCATCAGATCTTATGAGACTTCACTACCACAAGAACAGTATGGGGAAAACCGCCCCCATGATTCATTTATCTCCCACCAGGTCCCTCCCACAACACATGGGAATTATGGGAGCTACAATTCAAAATGAGATTTGGGTGGGGACACAGCCAGACCATATCAGCAAATAAACGTACAAACAGAAGCCAAAATATCTTGTTCTCAACTAGATTCAAATAAAATATTGTATTGGTGAAGACAATATGGTGTGAATGAAAGAGAACAAAACCAGAAGCCAGAAGATCAGGTTCTACAAATGTTCATTTATGTTACCTTGGACAAATAATTCGCCCTCCTAGAGTTTTTGTTTTCCTATCTATAAAACAGAAGCATCCAGCTTGACCTATTAGTAATCTTTAACATACACGATTACTGTCTTCTTCCAGAAACACTTCATTTGGTCTATGGGACATCACAGTCTATCAACTTTCCTCCTACCATCCTGTGCTCTCCTTACTAGCTTTTTGTTTTTTCTTCTGGTTTCTCCTCTTTTCATTAGCTTTAAACATTAGGATGCCCAGGGCTTAGCCCACCAGCCTCTCCTCATCTCTGTCTACACTCATTCCCTTGGAGATTGTATCAGTTTTCTATTACTGCATAATGAATAACTACAAATGTAGTAGCTTAAATGACACTGACTTTTAGTTCTTAGATCTGCACGTCGGAAGTCCAGGTATGGTGTGATTAGGTCCTCTGTTCAGGTCCCAAAAGCTGAAGTCAAGGGGTTGGCCAGGCTGAGCTCTCACCTGGAGGCTCAGGGGAAGAATGTGCTTTCAAGCTCATTCAGGTTGTGGGCAGAATTCAGTTCCTTGAGATTGTAGGACTGAGGCCCCAGTTTCCTGCCAGCTGTCAGGTGGGAGCTGCTCTCAGCTCCCAGAGGCCACCCACATTCTTACATTTGAGGCTGGCCCCTGTCCTCCAACCTTAAAGCCAGCAATGGAAGATTTCTTGTGCATGTGATCCCTTGTGCTTCAAATTTCTCTCTTCTTTTGTGTCTACTCCCTGCAGCCAGATGTAAGGACCTTTGGAATTAAGTTAGATCCATTTGGATTATTTCCTTTCATTAACTCAGAAATCAACATATTAGTAGCTGTTAGGAACTCAATGTGTCATATATTGAAGCCCCAATCCCCCATGTGATGGTTATTAGAGATGGGGCCTCTGGGAGGAAACTGAAGTTAGATGAGGTCATGAAGATGAAGCTTTCGTTATGGGAGTGATGCCCTTTTAAAATTGATGCTGGAGAGCTTGCCCTCTCTTTTTCTCTTTGCTGTGAGAGGACACAGTGAGAAGGTGGCCGTCTGTAAGCCAGGAAGAGAGCCCTCATCAGAACCTGACCATGCTGCCACCCTGATCTCAGACTGCCAGTCTCCAGAACTGCAAGGAAATAAATTTCTATTAAGTCACCCAGTTTGTGATATTTTGTTATGACAGCCCAAGCTGACTAATACGATAACCTTAATTGTACCTGCAAAATCCCTTTTGCCATATGCTATAACATAATCCCAGGAGTGATATGATAATTCACAGATTTCACCCATAGTCGAGGGGAGGAGATTATAGAAGGGCAGTATCATTGGAAGTTATGTCAGAATTCTGCTTACCACAATAATCTAGTCTCATGGCTTTAAAAATCATCTTCATGATGAGGCAAGGTGGCTAACATCTGTAATCCTAGCCCTTTGGGAGGCCAAGGTGGGCAGATCACTTGAGGTCAGAAGTTCAAGACCAGCCTGGCCAACATGGTGAAACTCTGTCTCTACTAAAAATACAAAAATTAACTGGGCATGGTGGTACACGCCTATAGTCCCAGCTACTCGGGAGGCTGAGGCAGGAGAATCGCTTGAACCCAGGAGGCAGAGGTTGCAGTGAGCTGAGATGGTGCCACTGCACTCCAGCCTGGTGACAGAGTGAGACTCCATTAAAAAAAAAAAAATCTACATGCTCATAATTGTCAAATTTATTTCTCTGGTCTAGACCTCTCCCCTGATATCTAGACTTATCTATTCAATTCCTCCTAGATACTTCCACTTGGATGTTTTATAGGCGCCTCAAATTTTATATATATGGAACAAAAAACTCCTGATATTCCCACCCAGATTTGTTTCTTCCATAATCCTTCTCACCTCAGCAAAGGGCACCTTCATCCTTTCAGCTGCTCAGGGCAAAAACCTTGGCGTCACTGTGGACTCCTCTCTTTCCCTAACAACCTACATTCTACCCAGTAGGAAATCCTTTGGGATCTAGCTTCAAAATATGTCCAAGATCCAAACCATTATCATCTCCCACCTCAAATATTGCAACAACCTCTGTGTTTATTTCCTATTGCTGCTCTAACAAACTATCACACATTTAGCAACTTAAAGCAATACCCCTTAATTGTCTCACAGTTCTATAGGTCAGAAGCTGGGGGGCTTGCCTAGGACTTGTGCTGAGTCTCACAAACTGACTTGAGGTCTTATCTGGAGGCTCCTGGGAGAACCTACTTCCAGTTTCCTTCAGATTGCTGGCAACATTCAGCTCCTTCTAGTGGTTTCCATGTGGCCCCCTTCAACAAGAGAAAATCAAGTCTCTCTCATGCTTTATGTCTCTTAGACTCTTCCTTCTGCCAGAGAAAACTCTCTGCTTTTAAAAGCTCTTGGGGATTTGGGAGGTTGAAATTGGACCCATTTCAGCAAGCCAGGACAATCTCCCTATTTTCAAGTCCATAACTTTGACTACATCTGCAAGGCGCCTTTGGTCATGGAATGTAACATATTCACAAGTTTCAGGGATCAGGGCATGGACATTTTAGGAAATGATTTCTGTCTGCAGCAGCCTCCCAAACTGGTGTCCCCACTGCACACTTGTTCCCCTTCCTATTTCCAACACAGCAGGCAGACCTGCAATGACTTCTCATCTTACTCAGTACAAATCCACATCTTCACAATGCCCACATGCCCTACACTGGAAGGCAACTAGGATTTCCTTTTCCTTTTTTTATTTTCCGGCCTCGTCTCCCTGCTGCCCTTCTTGCTGCTGCTCAAACACCAAGCACACCCTCCCTTCCCCACATTTGCACTTCCTTGGCCTCAAGTTCGCTTTCCCCAGTGTCTGCATGGCTCACCACCCCATCTGCTCAAAGTCAATGCTGACATGTTGCCTTCACAGTGAGGCCCTTCCAAACACCTTCTGAAAATTTCAACCTCCCAAATCCCCAGGATTCCCTACTTCCTTTCCAAGCTTTCTCGTTCTTCATAGCATTTTTCACTTTCAAACATAACATACATTCTATCTATATTCATTTATTGTAATCACCAAAGCAAGCACAACAAAAGTAGGGATTTTTGTCCATTTTGTTCACTGCTTTATCTCCAATTCCTAGAGCAGTGCCTGGCACACAGAAGGCACCCAGTAAACTTTTTTTTTTTTTGAGACGGGGTCTTGCTCTGTTGCCCAGACTCGAGTGCAGTGGCACAATCTTGGCTCACTGCAACTTGAACTTCTGGGTTCAAGTGATTTTCCTGCCTCAGCCTCCCAAGTAGCTGGGATTACAGGCTCCCGCCACCATGCCAGACTAATATTTGTATTTTTAGTAGAGACAGGGTTTCGCCATGTTGGCCAGGCTGGTCTCGAATTTCTGACCTCAGATTATCTGTCCACCTCAGCCTCCCAAAGTGCTGGGATTACAGGCATGAGCCATCGTGCCTGGCACTCAGTAAACTTTTGCTGGATGATTGAATACATGAGTATTCAATGAGGAACAGAACTTGAATTCAGAACAGATTGGATACATGAGTATTCAATGAGGGACAGAACATAGGGGAAATGTGGGCTTGGGGATGGGAGAAATGGGTTGGACCTCACATCTTATGAAGGGCCCCTTCCTTATCAGACAAAACTGTAAGTTCCATGAAGACCAGGCTGGGGTCACATCACAGTACCTGGCACAAAACAGAGTCTCAGAAGTATTTGCTAACTACTATGCTAGATTCTGCACATACATCGTCTAATCGGATCCACACAACCTATGGATTATTAATAATGTCATTTTACTTCTTTAATCCTATTCTTTGAGTTGCCAGTGAGCCAGATGAAATATTACAGTGTGAAAGTACTTTATGAAGTGTCACATAAAGTATTTCTGCAAAGAAACTGGGTTCCCAGTGTACCTTTACATCCCAAGCAGGCTTCTCCTCCACAAGTGTGCACATTTTGGGAAGCATTAATGTTGGAAGGACAGCACGGCTGGCACAGTGTCAGGAGTGTGAAGTCTCGAGTCTGCGAAGGCAAGGTCTGACTGTTGCCTTGGCCGTTGAGGAGGTGTGTGACCTTAAGGTAGTTACACAACCTTGCTAAGCCTCCATTTTCTCTTCTTTAAAAATAGGGCTAATTGTTGCACCTTGTAGGAATATTGTGAGGACTGAATGAGATAAGACAGGTGAAAATACCCAGCAGAATGCTTGCTACTGAGTAGACACACAATAATGTGAATCTTCAGTCTTCCTCTTACGGAAGCCCAAATCCACCTCTCTGTAACGTTTACCCTTTAATGCGAGCTCTGCTCTTGGGAGCAGTGGAGAATGAAACGACTCTCCATTCCAAACAGCTTTTGAAGCCAGTTATCATGTTCCCTCTCAATCTTCCCTTTCTAAAGGTGAAAATGCTCAGTTTATTCAACCATTCCTTATGAAAACTGGTTTTGATTTCTAAATGTGCACTAGTCTGACAACACAGCTTTTAAAAAGTACTATCTAGGAAGGACTTATATTAGAGGTTCAATTCCATGGAGCCAGGCTTTTTTTTTTTCTTTTTTCTTTTTGTCTGTTGAGTTCCTGATGAATCCCCTGCACCTAGAAAAGTGCCTTGCACAGAGTAGGCCCTCAGTAAATGTTTGTTTGTTCATTTGTTTATTCATTTATTTTGAGACAGAGTCTTACTCTGTCACCCAGACTGGAGTGCAGTGGTGTGATCTCGGCTCACTGCAGCCTCCACCTCCTGAGTTCAAGTGATTCTAGATTCTCATGCCTCAGCCTCGTGAGTAGCTGGGATCACAGGCACATGCCACCACGCCCAGCTAATTTTGTATTTTCAGTAGAGAAGGCGTTTCACCATGTTTGCCAGGCTGGTCTCAAACTTCTGGCCTCAAGTGATCTGCCCACCTTGGCCTCCCAAAGTGCTAGAATTACAGGCATGAGCCATTGTGTCCAGCCAATATTTGTTTATTTAAATGATGAATCTACAGATATGGTCTGGGGTTTTGTGTGTTTGTTCGTTTGTTTTGAGATAGGGTCTCTCTGTCACTTAGGCTGGAGTACAGTGGCGCAATCAGGGCTCACTGTAGCTTTGATGTCCTGGGCTCGAGCGATCTTTCCCCCTCAGCCTGTGGAGTAGCTGGGACTATAGGCATGTGCCACCATGCTCAGCTAATTTTCCTTTGTAATTTTGTGTAGAGAAGGGGTCTCACTATGTTGACCTGGCTACTATAGATATGGTCTGTACCACCCTGTCCTGGGGCTCATAAGATTTTTAACGCCAGCTGTCCTTCTCAAGTCTCCTTAGGTTCTAAGCAAAATAGAAACCTGCTTCAAATTTATTTTTAAAGACAATTTCTTGGAAAATACACTTAAAATTTCTCAGCTACCAGACTTGAAGTTTGGACCACACAATTCTCAGGGGACTCTTCCAATTCTAGGATTCTGATGTTGCCTCTTTTTAAAAAAAGTTGAGATTCAATTCACACAGCATAAAATTCACCATTTTAAAGTGCACAATTCACTTGAGTGGATTATTAAAAGTTAGTTTTTAGCATAATCATGAAATAACAAAACCATTACCATTATCTAATTCCAGAACATTTCCATTGCCTCAAAAAGAAACCCTGTACCTATTAGTAATCAGTCTTAATTCTGTCCCCTGCCCTCAGCACCTGCAACCACTAATCTACTTTCTGTTTCTATGGATTTGCCTATTTTGTACGATTCCATTTATAGCCTTTTGTGTCTGGTTAATTTCACTTAGCATAAGGCTTTCAAGGTTCATCCCTGTTGTAGCGTGTATTCCTTTCTATACCTGGATAATATTCCATTGTATGGATATAAGTCATTTTGTTTTATATTCGTCAGAGTTAATGAACATTTGGGTGTGTCTATTTTTTGGCTATTGTGAATAATGCTTCTGTGAACACTTGTGTACAAGTTTTTGTGTGGACATATGTTTTCAATGATTTTGGTTAAAGTATATACTTAGGAGTGGAATTGTTGGGTCATATGGTAATTCTATGTTTAGAATTTTAAAGAACTGCCAAACTGTTTTCCGCAGTGGCTACACCATTATACGTTTGTACCAGTAATCTATGAAGGTTCCCATTTCTCCACATCCTTGCCAATAGTTGTTATTTTCAGTTTCGTTGATTCTAGCTAGTTCTTCCACACTAGTGAGTGTGAAGTGGTATCTCACTGTGGTGTCTGAGTTGCATGCAGTTGCCTCTTATATGTCAGAAAGTTAAGAGATACTCCTCCCAAATGTTCATATCACCCTTTTTGTCTTACTATTAGTCATACATTTGTTAAAAAAAAATTCTTTTTCTTTTTTTTTTCCCCAAGAGACAGGTCTAGCTCTGTCGTCCAGGCTGGAGTGCATTGGTATGATCATAGCTCACTGCAGCCTCAAACTCCTGGGCGCAGACAATCCTCCCACTTCAGTCTCCCAAGTAGCTGGAACTGTAGGCATGCACAATGGCACCTAGCTTACTTTTTGTATTTTTTTAGTAGAGATGGGGTCTTGCTCTGTTGCCCAGGCTGGTCTCAAAATCTTGGCCTCAAGTAATCCTCCTGTCTTGGCTTTCCTAAGTGCTGGGATTGCAGTCATGAGCCACCACTCCCATCCATAAACAATTCTTACAATTAATTCTACTTTCTTTTTTTTTTTTTTTTTTTTTTTTTTTTTTTTTGAGACAGAGTCTTGCTCTGTCGCCCAGGCTGGAGTGCAGTGGCCGGATCTCAGCTCACTGCAAGCTCCGCCTCCCGGGTTTACGCCATTCTCCTGCCTCAGCCTCCCAAGTAGCTGGGACTACAGGCGCCCGCCACCTCGCCCGGCTAGTTTTTTGTATTTTTTAGTAGAGACGGGGTTTCACCGTGTTAGCCAGGATGGTCTCGATCTCCTGACCTCGTGATCCACCCGTCTCGGCCTCCCAAAGTGCTGGGATTACAGGCTTGAGCCACCGCGCCCGGCCTCTACTTTCTACTTTCTTACAATTAATTTTATTTTCAACTTCCACCAACTTCTTGAAGCAACAAGTTTGCTAAATATACTCTCGCCTAAAATAATACCTGCTTTTGTCATTTAAAATAGAAACTCATTACTTCAACTTTCACAACTCAGTTCTAACAATCCGTTAGTTAAGAGCTTTCACACTCAAAACCCTCCTCCCTCTTCAGGTTTCTGTGGACATAATGGGCCCTGCGGAGTGTTGCCTCCCAAGAGTTGAGTTTTTCAGTGTTCTGAAGTCTCTGGCTGCAGGGATAGGAACTTCGTCAGAAGGGGGGTGCAAGGAGGGTGAGGGGATGTCATGACACCTTCATCCCTGCATAACTTCTCATAGACATTAAAGTCAAGCCTTGGTCAATGCACAAAAACCAAAACATCTCCTGGGATAAATGCAAATAATTCTGGATCACAGATTCACGACAGAAAAAGATCGACCCTAAGTATCACACACACTTAGTGTAACACAGTAGTTCTCAACTGGGACAGTTTTGGCCCCCATGGGAACATTTGGCAATGTCTGGAGATGCTTTTGATTGTCTCCTGGCATGTAGTGGGTGAAGGACAGGAGGCTGCTAAACATCCTGCAATGCACGATTCAGATCCCAACCAAAAACAAAGAAAAAACAAAAGAACCCCAAAAACTACCTGGCTCCAAATGTCAATAGTGTGAGCTTGAGAAACCCTGATATAATAAAATAGCAAAGAAGACTCTTCCTATCTTTGATTTTTATCATATTTCAGAGATTTTGGTTGAGCCTAACTGGTTTAGCCTCTCCAGTTGAGCCTCCAGGTGGTACTGGGGAAGAGTTCGATTTCTATACTCCTACTAACAAGCAGTACTTGACATTCCACCTGTGGCTGCAGAGAATTCTATATATAGAATTCATGTATAAAATATATATTTATAGGTTGGGCACAGTGGCTCATGCCTGTAATCCCAACACTTTGGGAGGCCAAGGCAGGTGGATCACTTGAGGTCAGGCATTCAAGACCAACCTAGCCCACATGGTGAAACCCCGTCTCTACTAAAAATACAAAAATTAGCTGAGCATGGTGGCACACAACTGTAGTCCCAGCTACTCGGGAGGCTGAGGCAGGAAGTTTGCTTGAATCTGGAAAGCAAAGGTTTCTGTGAGCTGAGATTGCGCCGTTGCACTCCAGCCTCAGCAACAAGAGCGAAACTCTCTGTCTCTCCCTCCCTCTCGCTCTCTCTGTCTCCATTTATATGTATATGTACATGTATATGTATATGTATATGTATATGTATATGTATATGTATATGTATATGTATATGTATATGTATATGTATATGTATATGTAAACTGAAGTTTCCTGGAAAAAAGAAACTCTGCTTCCAGACTTCAGTTTTTCCTCTTAAGGGCCTCAGATGATTGGATGAGTCCCATCTGCATTATCAAGGGTAGTCTCCTGTACTTAAAAACCAACTGATTGTAGATGTTAACGTCACATCTACAAAATACCTTCATAACAACACCTACATTAGTGTTTGGTTAAACAACTGGGTACGTTAGCCTAGGCAAATTGACACACAAAATTAACCATCATACCAATGAAATAATCAGTCATTTCAAATACATTCCCTTGTACAAGCTCTTGGATTACAAAACAAGGAGTCTATGTGTCATAACCCCATGGCTTGCTGCTTCGGATAATCCCCAGTTATGCTGCCCAAGGAGACAGGATCTTCCCCTGGATATGCAGGCCCCTGTTTCAAACTTGCTCCTGTTACAAAGCGGGACGTGTCTTGCAATCATTTAAGGCCAACCTCTTCACCTAACCTCTGGATCCTATGCCTTCTTGCCTTCCGGAAGACTTTGACTTAACATTATTCCCTCCCCTATATCATCACCAGTTTCTATCTTTTCTATTGTTTCATTTCCAAATGTTATGGAACACTGTCCGCTGTTTCTTTTTTTTTTTTTTTTTTTTTTTTTTTGAGACGGAGTCTCGCTCTGTCGCCCAAGCTGGAGTGCAGTGGCGCGATCCTGGCTCACTGCAAGCTCCGCCTCCTGGGTTCACGCCATTCTCCTGCCCCAGCCTCCCGAGTAGCTGGGACTACAGGCGCCCGCCACCGCGCCCGGCTCATTTTTTGTATTTTTAGTAGAGACGGGGTTTCACCGTGGTCTCGATCTCCTGACCTTGTGATCCGCCCGCCTCGGCCTCCCAAAGTGCTGGGATTACAGGCGTGAGCCACCGCGCCCGGCCACTGTCCGCTGTTTCACATCTCCAAACCATGCCCAGGAGTCAACAAGTTCACATCAATATGGCCTGAGACCCCAGTGTCCATTCTTTTTTTTTTTTTTTTTTTTTTTTTTGAGACGGAGTCTCGCTCTGTAGCCCGGGCTGGAGTGCAGTGGCCGGATCTCGGCTCACTGCAAGCTCCGCCTCCCAGGTTTACGCCATTCTCCTGCCTCAGCCTCCCGAGTGGCTGGGACTACAGGCGCCCGCCACCTCGCCCGGCTAGTTTTTTGTATTTTTTAGTAGAGACGGGGTTTCACGGTGTTCGCCAGGATGGTCTCGATCTCCTGACCTCGTGATCCACCCGTCTCGGCCTCCCAAAGTGCTGGGATTACAGGCTTGAGCCACCGCGCCCGGCCAGTGTCCATTCTTTTGAGTGAGCGTCCATTTTGATTAGTCAATACTCATGCCCTGCAAGTTGTCAAATATGTTTAATGTCATTCTAATATAAAACTTGCCTTTGACCTCATGTCCTCCAGCTAATGCCCCATTTCTCTGCTTCCTATTACACAGGGCTACCACAAATGGCTGTGCAAGTTATGCATCATATAAAGGGTGCCTCTGGGAGTTGCTTGGTGCACAGCCTACACAATGAAACTTGGAATCCCTCTAAGGCCAATGAACTTCAAGGCCCCTCTCCTGCACAGAACTTCCAAGGCCCTGGGAGAAAGGGAAGAGTGGCTGGCAGGCAATGGTCTCACATGAACTTTTTTTTTTTTTTTTTTTGCTTAAGACTACAGTCTCTTTCCTTCTGTCACACTTCCCTTGTGTCAGACAGCCTTGGAGTGACTGAGGGCATTTTGGGGATCCAGCTAAATAGAAGTCGGGCGATACATTTAGTCTGCCATTAGTGGAATGTATTTTCACATGGGTATACATTTGGGTGTAATTAATGTAACCCATCCGAGTAGAAATGGCTTCCAGGGATTCTCACACTTCTGACTTGACTTGAGTCATTAGATAAAAGTATGAGGCCATGGTAACTTTGGGAAACAACTTTAGATGTGTGAAGCCAGAAGCTAGTCTCTGGAAATTTTTTCCACATAGTCAGGCATGAAATGGTTAAGGGAGAAGTCAGTTCTTACTGCCTAAATGTAAGGTCTTAGCTTGATAATGCAACAAATGTATTGATTTTAAATTTATCATTGTTGGTGGGCAGGGTGGCTCACACCTGTAATCCCAGCACTTTGGGAAGCCACGGTGGGAGGATCACTTGAGCTCAGGAGTTCAAGACCAGCCTGGGCAACATAGTGAGACCTTGTCTCTACAAAAAATTAAACAAATAGCCGGATGTGGTGGCACACATCTGTGGTCCCAGCTATTCAGGAGGCTGAGGTGGGAGAATCACTTTTGCCTGGGAGATAGAGGCTTCAGTAAGTCATGATTGTGCCTGGGTGACATAATGAGACCCTGTCTCAATAAATAAATTAATTAATAAAACATTAAAATATTAATCATATAAACTTAGCATTGTTTATTATAGGAATCAAACAAAAATAGAATATATTAGAATTTCTGTAATTGTGGGGTATAAATGTGTTCTACAAATAATAAATATTACTGTGTATAAAATCATGTTTTATATGTGCCATCACTATAATGAGGGAATCAACAACTACTTAATCAATTCAATTCTAATAGAATCAATCAATTCAAATATTTAAGACTAGTCACTACTCAAGATAATTTGAAATACCTTGCATTCTTAGAGTTCTTCTGTTGAAAAAAAAAACTTGGTAGTTTCCCAAATTTGTCTATTATTCTAAAAATTTGCATCACCTAGTCAAATTGTGAAGCTGAAACAAACTTTTCTAAACTGTTGATAATAAAAATGCAAATTTCTAGCATCCATGCTAGAGGCAAGATAAAATTATCTTTTTTTTTTTTTGAGAAGGAGTCTCACTCTGTTGCCCAGGCTGGAGTGCAGTGGCGCGATCTCGGCTCACTGCAAGCTCCACCTCCCGGGTTCACGCCATTCTCCTGCCTCAGCCTCCCGAGTAGCTGGGACTACAGGCACCCGCCACCACGCCTGGCTAATTTTTTTTTGTATTTTTAGTAGAGAAGGGGTTTCACCGTGTTAGCCAGGATGGTCTCGATCTCCTGACCTCGTGATCCGCTCACCTCGGCCTTCCAAAGTACTGGGATTACAGGCGTGAGCCACCGCACCGGCCATCTTTGTTTTTTTAATAGAAAATATGATAAAGTCATTGTCAAAAAAGAATGATCAAAAATACAGACAAAAATAGAAAAAATTGTAATGGTGCTTCCGGCAGTTAATGAATATAAATAATATTTTTCTGTTTATTTGTTTCTTTGTTTGTTTTCCAAAACGGTCTTGCTCTGACACCAGGCTGGAGTGCAGTGGCATATCATGGTTTGCTGCAGCCTTGAACACCTGGGCTCAAGCATCTTTTCACCTCAGCCCTCAAGGTAGCTGGGATCACAGGTGTGTGTTCCCATGTACAACTAATTTTTAATTTTTTTTTGTAGAGACAGGATCTTGCTATGTTGTCCAGGCTGGTCTTGAACTCCTGGGCTCAAGTGATGCTCCCACCTCAGCCTCCCAAAGTGCTGGGATTACAGGCATAAGCTGCCTCAGTTAGCCTATTTTTCTGTATTTTGTTGTATGTAGAATTTTCAGATTTATTATTTATTTATTTATTTTCAAGACAGGGTCTTACTCTGTCATCCAGGCTGGAGTGCAATGGTGCAATCTCAGCTCACTACAACCTCCACCTCCTGGGATCAAGGAATTCTCCCACCTCAGCCTCCTAAGTAGCTGGGACTACAGGCTCACACTACCACACCTGGCTAATTTTTGTATTTTTTAGTAGAGATGGGGTTTCACCATGTTGGCCAGGCTGGTCTCGAACTCCTGTACTCCAGTGATCTGCCCACCTCAGCCTCCCAAAGTGCTGGGATTAGAGGTGTGAGCCACGGCACCCGGCCAGATTTGTCAGACTTTAAAAATTTATAATTTATTTTGTAATCTCTGTAATCTAAATAAATACTTTGTAATCTAAATAAATATTTGTATTCACACAGGATTTTGCATTAATTGTGTGTTTAGATTTTGTAATCCATTAAATATTTGTATTCACACAAGATTTTTGTATTGTGGTTTTTTTTAATTTTAAAAATATTTTCACATATGTATTTTTATTTTTCTGTTGTTTTCGTGTTCTCTTTTCCCTGAGTGTATTACTTTTTTTGAAATAAGAAAGCTGTAGAGACTTCAGCTCCCACAAAGCCTGAATTTGCCTTTGCTTGAGGCCAGCGATCTCATGGCTCCACAGAGGCTGCTCTCGGGATCACAGTCAACCTCAAACTGGCAAATCCTTGCGTTGCTCAGCTCTCTGCAGCCTTCCACACAGGCCACGCTCCCTCCTTCCTGAAACTCTTTCCTTGGCTTAGATGGCACCACACCCTTGTGTTTTTCCTCCTGCCTCTCCATCTGTCCTACTCAGTCTCTGTGGCTGCTTTGCCTGCTCCCCTCAACCTCTACTATGTCTCCTAATCTTCTCCCTCTGCATCCCCGCCCAGCTGACCTCATTCCATCCTACAGCTTTAAATGCCACATATATTCTTGCAGTTCTCATCACCGGCCCTAACGTTTTTCCAGAACTCAGTCTCATTGATCCCATGCTCTGCCTGACATCTCTCTTTACTTGCACATCTAATATGCACCTCAAGCATCATGTCCCAAACAGAACCTTTCATTCATTCCTTCTCACCTACTCTTGGACCTGCTCTTGCCCTGTCCCTCTCATTTTTGTGAATGATTCTATCATCTACAGTATTTGGTTGCTCAGGCCAGAATTCTAGGAGTTATCCATTCTTTTAATCTCTTTCTCCATATCTCCAATAACAAGTGCTCTTGCCTCTTCCTCCCAAGTACAGCCAGCTTCTAGCCACTTCTCTCCAGCTAAACTCCCCTCTTACCTGGTCACTTACCTGGTCACTGCAGCAGTATCTGAACCGTCTCTCTGCCCCCAATCTTGCCCTGCCCCCATCCATCCCCCACACTACACAGTCAAGGCAAATCAGATCACATCCTTCTCTTGCTTACAATGTTTCAGAGACTGCCATTGTATCCAGAAGAAAATGCCCTTGCCCACCAAGCACTACAATCTCCTTCTCCCGGCTGACTTTATCCCCTCTCCTGCTTGCCCACAATGGTCCAGCCACACTGGCCTGTCTCTGATTCGAACATGTGAAGCTTGTTCTGCCTCAGGGTTCACCCTTCCTGTTCCTTCTGCCTGGAATGCTCTTCTCCATGACCTTTCCATGGCTGACTCCTTGTCGATCTTGCCCCCTCAGAGGCCTCTGCTGAGCAGCCATCTCTTCACTCTACCACGTCAACCTATTATTTCTTTTCTTTGCACTTACCACTGCCTGATACATCCTAATTTGCCTATTTATTGCCTTTCTCCCTACTCGCATGGGAACTCCTTGAGAACAGAGACTGTGTGTCTTATCACCCCACCATGTACAGCACTCAATAAATGTCTGTAAAAATGAACAAATGAATGAATGAGTCTGTTTTATGAATGGGCGAACTGAGGCACAGAAATTTAAGTCCCTAGACTAAGGTAACACAACCATGGGTGTTAGAGCCAAGGTTTGAACCCAGGCGGTTAGTCTTCAGAGTCCCTGATCTTAACCACGATAACTTTCTGCCCTTCTCCACCCACTTGGCACAGACTTGGTTAGAATTAAAGACCAGAAGGGCAAGAGAAAGGAGCATATAGGGTGGCTATTCTGTCTCAGATCCAAGGAAGGCTCCTCCTGGAACACAGGGAGAACAGACAGCCTAGTGGGGTCTGCTGTTAAATGTTACAAGGCGGAATGTGAGCGGATTTTCAGAACCATTTGAAATCCACCCACGTTCTGTTAGACCCCATCTTCAAGTCAGCTTATACAAAAGCTGGCGAAAAGCTGCCTCCAAAGCCTTCCCAGGGATTCTGAGCAGACATTAAAGTCATCCTTGTCTTTAGTCTGACCAAAAACAAAACAAAAGAAAGTCTACCTCACAGCACTGGCATAAAGTCACCTTCACGTGCAAATGGGTTGTGCCTGGGGACTGCCAGCCTGGCCTTTCTAAGATGCCCTCACAAGGTGAGTGGGAGTGGGTGAGGAGCCAGCCAGCCACTCCCTGCCACCGTCCTCCCCGGAGAAGCCATTTCTTTTCCCTGCAAGCAGCACAAGCTTTAAAATGTGGTCAGAGTTCCTGAGTCTGAGGTCATTTGTTTTTGCTGCACTGCATGAAATATTGTGGCCTATTCTTCCCAGTGCCTAAGTCACTTCCTGAAATTAAATGTTCTTAAGGAGTGGCAACCATGCAATTAATGTATACAGGCAGCCAGGGTAGGTGGGTCATGCCTGTAATCCCAGCACTTTGGGAGGACGAGGTGGGCAGATCACTTGAAGCCAGGAGTTCAAGACCAACCTGGCCAATATGTTGAAACCCTGTCTCTACTAAAAATACAAAAATTAGCCAGGCGTGGTGGCACATGCCTGTAATGCCAGCTACTAGGGAGGCTGAGGCAGGAGAGAATCGCTTGAACTTGGGAGGTGGAAGCTGCAGTGAGCCAAGATTGCACCACTGCACGTCAGCCTGGGCGACAGAGCAAGACTCCGTCTCAAACACACACACACACACACACACACACACCCCCCAAAAACAAACCAAAAAATGTATAGAGGCACCAGTAAGGAATTAACTCATGTTAATGTAAGTGTTCAACAGTGTCTTCATCTCACCCCATCCTCCACTGCTTTTCTCCCCAGAGTTACTTGTTGGTGGTTGTTTTTGTTTTCCCTTCCCCACCAGCCCCTTCCGTCCTGAAACCCAGAAAAGCAGAATGCTTTCCATGTATTGTTGACTTTCTCCTTGTGTTTTCTGTTCAGTGTGTGACAACGGCAGAGGTAGAATGAAAGGATTACAGATCTTTGGGAATGAGTATTTTCAAGCTCATTGCTTGGAGAAAGTACTAATCACTTTAGCAAAGGTTATTCATTGGAAACCATGCAATTTAAACACACATTCCTCTCTTTCAGATGTAATTTTTATAAAATGATAATAATTCAGCAGTTAGTAGAAAGAGCAGTACAGTCGTATATCAAGATCACCTTCCAGCCCTCTACCATTTCTATTTCTGACACATAATAAAGGGCAACATATTAACAAGAGAGAAATTCAGAAGGTACTTTCAACCAAGAAGGACTGCAAAAAGATTATTTTTTGACCTTTGTCTTTCTTAGCTGGAAGAAAACTAAGACCAAAATACCAACTTTGGTTACCATGAATTGACCAAGATTAGATTTCTTGACATACTATCTTCTTTCTTTTCTTTTCTTTCCTTTTTTTTTTTTTTTTTTTTTTTTTTTGTCAAAGTCTTACTCTGTCACTCAGAGTGGAGTGCGATGGTGTGATCTCGGCTCACCGCAATCTCCACCCCCCGGGGTCAAGCGATTCTCCTGCCTCAGCCTCCTGAGTAGCTGGGATTACAGGTGTGTGCCACCATGCCAGGCTAATTTTTGTATTTCTAGTGGAGACGGGGTTTCGCCCATGTTGGCCAGGTTGGTCTCGAACTCCTGACCTCAAGTGATCTGCCAGCCTCCCAAAGTGCTGGGATTACAGGTGTGAGCCACCGCACCTGTCTTCTTTCTTGCGTGTTGCTTAGAAATGGCTATTGGCAAGCTATAACATATACAGGTGTAAGTACTTTAATACCAAAATTAAAACATTATTATTTAATATGAGACAGTTAAATCTTAGTAGATCAGAAAATTTGGGTTCAACTTGGTTAAAATTTAGAGAGAGACTGTGTGTGTGTGTGTGTGTGTTCCTCCTTATTTTTGAGACTTGGAGCTTCCAGCAGTTATTTATGATAAGCGCTTCCCAAAATCAAGTGTTGAGGACATCACTGGGGGAGATGAGGGACAGCGTTTTTAGTTGAGTGGCAGATTCATGAACTGAGCACAATATGTGGAAATGTATTAATCGTAATCAAAAGACAGGATGGCAGGGTAGGGAGGGCCCTTAAGAGTTGTGTAATCTCATCACTCTGTATTCAAGAAAAGGCTCTCCTGATAACCTATTATCTTATGAAGGGTGGAGGAGGAAGGAGCTCCTCCCCGTCTTGATCCAGTCTGGCTGGGTTGTTTGGTGAACTTTCTGATGACTCAACTACAACTTTTGATCACAAATAAAATAGGATTTCTAGTGGGATTCTTTGTTAATTGCTTCAGTTTAATGCATAGGATTGAAATTTTGGATATTTGCTCAATCCACATGCTTCTAGGGTAAGGAGGTGCTGGGGGTGAGAAGACAGGCAGATTCTTTTGGTGTGCCCAGGGGATGTCAGTATTTTCCAGGTTTCCCAGTGGGGTCTTGGGGAGTTGAGCTCCAGCTTTAGTTCAAAGCTCTCTTCTATAGGAGCGAAACTCACATGACCTCCCGCCAATCCAACTAGAAATGGCTCAAAGTGCTGACAAAGTCTCCTGGAGCAGCCAGTGGAGCTTAACTCTGGAAGACAGCTATAAGCTCTGCTGATGAAATCAGTTACAATGAACAAAATTTTAAGACACTTGTGGTCAGATGATAATCAGACATGGAGGTTACAGTTTCCATGGCAGACGTGGATCCTGCTCTTGAAACCTCCACATTGAAAGGACCATGGAGTGCCTAATTGCATAGATGACCTCCACATTTAAAACACTATGGAGTTTGGCTCAAATGTAATCCCAGCACTTTGGGACTTGTCACAAGGTCAGGAGATCGAGACCACAGTGAAACCCCGTAAAAATACAAAAAATTAAGCATTCCCAGCGACTCAGGAAAGGCTTGAATGGCGGGAACCCGGGAGGCTTTGCAGTGAGCCGAGATCGCGCCATTGCACTCCAGCCTGGGCAACAGCGTTCTATGGAGTTCCAAATACCCACTTGTAAGTCTCATGTAAGTACAAGCATTACTGAAAGGCTTGTACTTTCAGTAATTCACATTTCAGTAATATGTGAATTAAGAGGAATAATCTTTCTTCCGGGTTTGGAGGCAAACCATTTACCAGCATTCGGTTTTCAGGTTTCAAAAAAAAGTTTTTCCTCTTGATGTTCGGATACTAGCTGATTTCACTGACTTGTTTGGTTTCTTGAATTTCATAGTGGAATTCAAACAATGTCCACGAAGATCTGAGTCATGTGGGGGAGGTTTTTGGCAGCTAAATCTGTACACCCAAGGGTGCTTTCTGTTTTATTAATTAATTAATTTATTTATTTATTTATTATTTAAGTCCAAAGCTGTTTTACTTACACCGCGTCACATTTTGATCCATAACATTCCACTTTTTGAAGGGAAGTGCCAGTTAGCATTTAGTCTAGTGGGATTCCAAGTGGCCGTGAGCCACTGGTTATGCGGCAGACATGTGGGCCTCTTCTTGCTGATTCCTTCTGCTAGAAGAATGCAATTTCCTGATAAATGAAATCTGGAAACTCTCTTCTCTTTAATTTGCATGAGGGAATTAGGCAGAGGGCCTACGAGGATTAGGAGGACTCTTGTACCATTCATCTGGAGTCGCACAGCAGTCACAGAGCGCTGTGGAGATAGCGCCATCTCCACCATATTCAACATGGAAATGACTCTGTAATCGAACTCCATTAGACACTAAGGCTGAGCTTCCCTCAAGGAAGAAATTTAAATATTTGGGAATATTATCTGGGAAATTTGGCTTTGAAAAACACTCACCTGAAATATTTGGGTGATTCATTAAAAAGTCATTCTCCAGAAATTTAAAATATTCAAAGAATGACCTGGATTCCTCCTTCCTGTTGATATGTAAGGACATATTCTAAAATACACACATTGTATTTTAATTGCTCAGCCACTGAATTTCAATTCTTTCTCTGGAAAGAGGTCAGATTGACTTAAAGAAAAGAGAGGTCTAGGTCTCGTGCCTGGCCATTCTCCGAAGCCTTGGTCTTGCATCTCTACCCACCTGCTGGACATTTGAACATGGATGTCTAGTAGTCATCCCAAAGCCCAGCTAGCTCTCAGCTCCAATCTCCCCCTTTCCCCACAACTGGCCTTCTCCTGATTCCTCTCACTGTCTGTCGCACCAACTCTCTCTGCTGCCTTCTTTTCTTTTGTCCTGCATAGCCATGAGTCCCCAAGGCTTGCTGGGCATTCCCTTGCACTATCTCTCACACCCCACCCTTCCTTTCTATTCCCATTGCCTCCAGACCCCTGCCGCTTCAAGCCTGGATGATGATAATAGCATCCTAACTAATCGCTTGCTTGTTTCTCCCCCTCCAATTCACTGCTGCCACAGTAATCTCCCTAAAACACCATTTAATCATGCCAAACCCTTAATTAAAAATCTTCATTATCTCTTCATTACCACCAGGATAAAGTCCAAGCGCCTTAGTTTCCTTCCACTATCTGGCCTCAATCCACATTTCCAGCTTACTGCCCACTATTTCCCCAGTTTTCGCAGACTCCATGAAAACCAGTCTAACCACACCATTCACCTACGTGGAATGGTTTCTCCAGGTCTGCTGAGATTTGCGTTTATTCCTTGAGGCCCATGTGAACTCCTTCCGCCTTTTGCGAGGCTTATTCCCTGGGCAACTGTGTCCTCCTTAGAGCTCCCAGAATACTCAGTGTTCTTTACCACAGTCTGTCATTATTTAGTTTTTGAAGTACTTGTGTTTTCTGCCTACTAAACTGTGTGTCTTGAGATCAGATACATCTTTATATCTCCCTGTCATTATAATCACCACTACCACACCTTGACAACCATCCCAATAAATTACAATTATGATGTGATCTGGTTATATGATGTTTGGGGTTTGATAGCCAAAGAAAATAACTGTTGTCATGTGTCCATTGTGATTCTTTTTATTTGGGACAACTGATATGGGCAATTGGAATGCTATATTATAAAGGGAATTTATTTGGTGAGTGCACGCTCAGAATTCAGCCAATCCCAAAGAAATATAATTAAAGAAGGAAAAGTGCTGGGGAAAATCATTTGTAGGGAAAGAATGCACTACTCTACACGCCTAAGGACTATGGAATACAATGGAGAAAACCCTTGAGCACAGCTGTAGAATAGTAGAGAGGTTAAAGGGAAAGTGGGCACAATGGTGTTACTAAGTTATCATTTCCATTTAAATGTTCAGAAATGTGTAGCTCTGCCCTCTTTGCATTTATGCTAGACCCACACTGGAGTAAGGTATACAACACCAGGATGGAGAAGAAACATCCGACGGCTGTCATGACTCTCTTTTGTCTTTTGGTTCTGATTAGACACAGGTACCTCAAATTGAAGAGGATTGAGTGGCTTAAGAACAAAACCAAACCAGCTGGTGTCTTCCCTTCTCTGTGCTAGCCAAGAGTGCATTTCACTTCAAGGGCTTTGGCCCTTATAGTACACTTCAACTCACTGTATCCCTGCATCTCTAAGATCCTGCAGGATTTAAGTGCTCTCCTAGTCCCCATGGCGTCCTGAGATCAGGCACCCATAATCTCATGTGCTCTGATCATGGGAGTAAGAATCTTCCTTAAGGTCATTTGCATACAGAATGCCTCCTTTCTTCACTTTCCTCCCTCTTACTGGGGAAGAATCATCAGGAAAAGACTTCATAAGAAAGCAACATCCAGTGGCAAGAGGTGCTGGATTTTTCTTTTTTTCCTTTTCCTTCCCCCCCCCCTTTTTTTTTTTTGAAATTAAAACACATTTTCCCCCACTGGGAAACAGGAATCTGGGCCACGTGTGCATTGGCATTGTCTCTGGAAGTCAGAGGTACAAACAATCATATCTACAGTTGCCATGCCCCTGGGCACCAGCTAGAGGTCTTCTCATGTTATCAATGTCCCTACTGCGCAGCTATCATCTGAGGAGTCCCCAAGAACTAGCTGATGCTCTCCAACCTGCTTATATCGTCTTTCCCAAAGGGTCCTCTGCAACAGGTTTTTCTTTGTTTCTCCCAGTAAAACATTAAAACAGTATTTCAGTCAATGAGATCTGAGGTCACACTATGTGTGCAAGACACCCAAGAGACATCATTTTTAAAAACTCAGATTCATTTGGAGCCACTGAACTCACATTCACACGACTTGAGGTTGTCTTTAGGTTAAGGTGACATATAGACACATATGAATTACAAAGTATTAATATATTACAGTATGTTACTGAAGGAAGTAATCTGAGTTCAAAGTTGCCCTAAAAGTGGTAAAGTTGAAGAAAATATTGATACAGATGAAAGAAAATGGAGAAACATGGTACATAAAAATACATACAGTTGAGTTGGAGTAATTTCTTCAGTAAGGATGGGAGTTTAACTAAGAGAATTCTGAATAGAAGTTCCTTTCCCTATCAGGCTTGAAACACAAATTTAGTCTAATGCATCATTGCATCCATGTCAAGCAGCTTAGTGCCAGGCATAGAGTAGGTGTGCAATAAATGTCTCACCTACAATTGGTGCATGAAAAATTAAGTGTTGCAAGATCAAATATATCAAATAAAAATTAGTATATTTCTAACCTTCCTCTATTTTGGTTTAAAATTTTTTATCTTTTGACTTTTTGACAGGACTGAGTGGCCAAATGAAAAGGCACACCTGTGTTGATTATTATTTAATGCACACCCATAATGGTCTGCTTGGCACATGAGGATTGTGAGAATCAGATGAGAGGCCATGCTATTGCCTAAGAAAGATAATACAACAAAGCATGTTTAAAAGCTTTTTGCTATTGGATGAACACTAAGGTCTTCAGAGAAGGGATAAAGGCATCTTCTAAATCACTCATGTGCTGTAGACAACATCTTTATTTAAAAAGTTCAATTTTCCCAAGGTTTTTCCCCCAGGTCAAAATAACAGTTGCCCTTTCTTGCCTGGATACCTTGCACAACGTATCTTCCAGGCTAAAGAGGTAACTGTGATAATTTCCCTCCCCTTGGAAGGGCATATATAGCACAGACCAGACATATGAGTGGAACAACCATTCTTTAGAGAGGAGAAAATACGGAGGCCTTGCTCTTTGTATAATGCTGGAGGTCTTCACAGCAGCTGCGTGCTAATTGGTGAACTGTGCACCTGCAGATGGCCGGGCAACCCTCTTTATGACCTCTAGGCACAGGAGCGCCACCTAGTGAGGAAATCCCACTTCAAAACTTTCCAAATAAAACCACCCCAACTTGATTCATTTCACTTTTCCTTGAAAAAAAATTCTTTTAAGTTCACACAGACGTGCTTATAATTTTAAATATTTTAATGAAGAACCCTAACTTCAGAGTAAAAATACTAGAGCTAGTCAAATACATTGTGAAACAGGAAATTCACTTTGTATTACTAACAATTTCTTTCAAATTTCTTTTTATCCGTGTGTATTCTCAAAAGTGCTGATAGGATATTTTTCAAATATAAAGAAAGCGTTCAAAACTCTGGAAGAAAACAAAAGAAGCATGGAAGAGGGCTTGGGAATAGACTGGAGAGAAACAGAAACAAGACTTCATATACGTCATATATTGCTTTTTTATTTTTGAACTGTGTGAATGCACTGCTAATAAAAATAAAATAAATTAAAAAAGAGAAGACAGCATGTATTCATGTTGCAAGCAGTCATTCCATTTCAGCAAAAACAATATCACCAGTCACATTAAATTTACTTGATAGTTTGCAAAGAAAAACGCATCCTCCCCATGGGATTCAAGAATTATCTCCAATTACTTATCTGCTAAATGTAGATGGGTACATATAGAAAGTTGATCTCTCTCTCTAATCTCTCTCTCTCTCTCTCTCTCTCTCTCTCACACACACACACACACACACACACACTTCCTCCGAGTTTCTTTTTTTTTTTTTTTTTTTTTTTTTGAGACGGAGTGTCGCTCTGTTGCCCAGGCTGGAGTGCAGTGGCCGGATCTCAGCTCACTGCAAGCTCCGCCTCCCGGGTTCTCGCCATTCTCCTGCCTCAGCCTCCCGAGTAGCTGGGACTACAGGCGCCGCCACCTCGCCCGGCTAGTTTTTTGTATTTTTTAGTAGAGACGGGGTTTCACCGTGTCAGCCAGGATGGTCTCGATCTCCTGACCTCGTGATCCGCCCGTCTCGGCCTCCCAAAGTGCTGGGATTACAGGCTTGAGCCACCGCCCCCGGCCTTCCTCCGAGTTTCTTACATCTGACATAGGCAGACATCTCAGCTATTGATTTTTTTAAAAAAACACTTAAGTCAATGGTACTCAACTTCCTTGGACAAGCTCTGTCAAGTGTTTTACCTAATTTTATTCTTGGACATATTAACTAAAAAAAAAAAACAAAAAAATGGATGTTAAAAGTTACAAAGCGAAGTTCAAAGGACATGTCTTTCAGATTGCCCACAATTGCTGAAGGTTGGCTCCTATTTATCTTCTGCTACTTAGAACTTGTGCAAAATGTGGTTTATTTTCATGACAAAGACACAAACTCAGAAACTGTCAGGCCAGGCCTTGTCGGCGTTCCTGAGATGCCAGGCCACCCGTCAGTGTGTTTGGGAGGGGCAGACCACTGTCATGCCTTCCAGCACACCTCACAAGGTATGATAATTTGCTTTGAGGTTATTTTATAAAAAGCCAAACTGTCTATTTAAAAAATGTGAAAATGAACATGTTGTCTTGAAGATTTTTTTGCCTCTATTTGTGGTTAAATTTTTTTCTGTCCAGAGATCATTTCACGATTAGCTAAAAGACGCTAAAGACTCCAAAATTGTTTTTATAAAATGGGAAGAAAGCAATATACAAGAAATTAGACAACTTTTGCTAAGTAAGTAGATGCAATTTTTTTCAAGTTTGTATTGGAATTTTGAATCAGATTGCCAGTGAATAAAAGCCATACTATCACCGGATTTTACTGTGATTTGCTTTTTGTATGAATATTTGGAAAAACATTGCCTTTGCACCACATTTAAAGCATAATAATGGAAAACAAAAGAACAGGTTTGGGATTTTGCATATAAACAGCAGACTGTGGCCTGAACATAATCTAATCTTAATAGTATATGTTGCTGTACCTACTGCCAAGTATAAGTACCATCAGCTGTTACATATATATAAATAAATACTATAGAGAATAGTAAACAAATAACTTCAGCAATTATTATATGACATGTATCAACAATTTTTCTTTACTAATATTCCCTTAAAGTATTAGATTAAATAGAGGCTGATAGCTAAAAAGAAGAGAATTGAAGTAAAGGTGTTTTGAGATTTTTTAGATACATACATTTCTATCTTTCACTGTATAAGCTTGTAGTTTTAGTTAAATGCTATAAAATAGAGTAGAATCAATGACAAGGCCATTATTCTGTAAAAATGGACTAGATTTGAGAGTGTTATGTATCTGACAGTTGGTTTTGACATTATTAAAAAGGGGGGAATTATGTAATATTACAACTGTTTAATAATATCTCGATTATAACTCTAGTCACATAGTTGCAAAGCTAAAAAGAGATGAAACTGAACCATTCTCTAGTAAACTGATGCCAATATCCCATCTAAACTGTTGTTCAATCATCCTCTTTATTTCATATCTGACTGTTCTAAAATTGTTCTCAGAGCAACGACTGTAATCCAACATTTAGTAATGGATCACTTAAGTAGAACATGTTGCTCCCCCACAAAGCAGTCAGAATTTTTTTTTTTTTTTTTTTTTTTTTTTTTTTTTTTTTTTGTTTCTGAGACAGAGTCTCGCTCTGCCACCCAGGCTGGAGTGCAGTGGCTGGATCTCAGCTCACTGCAAGCTCCTCCTCTCGGGTTCACACCATTCTCCTGCCTCAGCCTCCCGAGTAGCTGGGACTACAGGTGCCCACCACCTCGCCCGGCTATTTTTTTGTATTTTTTAGTGGAGACGGGGTTTCACTGTGTTAGCCAGGATGGTCTCGATCTCCTGACCTCGTGATCTGCCCGTCTCGGCCTCCCAAAGTGCTGGGATTACAGGCTTGAGCCACCGCGCCCGGCCAAAGCAGTCAGAATTTGATACTGGATTCTTAACTAGAAACTACTCATATTGCTAGAGCTACAAGCAATATGAAAAAAAAAAATCTTCTGTTTTTGTATATATATGATTCTCAAATTATTATTTTCTCTAAAAATATTAGCCAGTTTGGTTGCTTAGTTCTTTACAGCTGAGAAAGAGTCTAGCATTCTTTCGGGGTTTTTTGAGACGCTGTTGTCCAGGCTGGAGTGCAGTGGTACCACCTCAGTACAACCTGCAGCCTCAACTTCCTGGGTTCAAGCAATCCTCCCACCTCAGCATCCCAAGTAGCTGGAACTACAGGTGTGCAATACCATGTCCAGCTAATTTTTAATTTTTTGTAGAGACGAGATCTCCCTATGTTGCCTCGGCTGGTGCTGAACTCCTGAGCTCAAGCGATTTCCCCTCTTCGGCCTCCCAAAGTGCTGGGATTACAAGCATGAGCCACGGCGCCCTGCCTAGCATTCTTTATAAAATATCACAACTATTTTTTAAAACAATTACTGCATGTTATGATAAGACATTTTATCATGTACTAGGTGGGTTTATATGGGATAAATTTTTTGTAGCTCATTCTTCAATTAATAATTAGAAATGAAATAATACCACACATCTACAGCCATCTGATCTTTGACAAACCTGAGAGAAACAAGAAATGGGGAAAGGATTCCCTATTTAATAAATGGTGCTGGGAAAATTGGCTAGCCATAAGTAGAAAGCTGAAACTGGATCCTTTCCTTACTCCTTATATGAAAATTAATTCAAGATGGATTAGAGACTTAAATGTTAGACCTAATACCATAAAAATCCTAGAGGAAAACCTAGGTAGTACCATTCAGGACATAGGCATGGGCAAAGACTTCATGTCTAAAACACCAAAAGCAACGGCAGCAAAAGCCAAAATTGACAAATGGGATCTCATTAAATTAAAGAGCTTCTGCACAGCAAAAGAAACTACCATCAGAGTGAACAGGCAACCTACAGAATGGGAGAAAATTTTTGCAATCTACTCATCTGACAAAGGGCTAATATCCAGAACCTACAAAGAACTCCAACAAATTTACAAGAAAAAAACAAACAACCCCATCAAAAAGTGGGCAAAGGATATGAACAGACATTTCTCAAAAGAAGACATTCATACAGCCAACAGACACATGAAAAAATGCTCATCATCACTGGCCATCAGAGAAATGCAAATCAAAACCACAATGAGATACCATCTCACACCAGTTAGAATGGCGATCATTAAAAAGTCAGGAAACAACAGGTGCTGGAGAGGATGTGGAGAAATAGGAACACTTTTACACTGTTGGTGGGATTGTAAACTAGTTCAACCATTATGGAAAACAGTCTGGCGATTCCTCAAGGATCTAGAACTAGATGTACCATATGACCCAGCCATCCCATTACTGGGTATATACCCAAAGGATTATAAATCATGCTGCTATAAAGACACATGCACACGTATGTTTATTGCAGCACTATTCACAATAGCAAAGACTTGGAATCAACCCAAATGTCCATCAGTGACAGATTGGATTAAGAAAATGTGGCACATATACACCATGGAATACTATGCAGCCATAAAAAAGGATGAGATTGCGTCCTTTGTAGGGACATGGATGCAGCTGGAAACCACCATTCTTAGCAAACTATCACAAGAACAGAAAACCAAACACCGCATGTTCTCACTCATAGGTGGGAACTGAACAATGAGATCACTTGGACTCAGGAAGGGGAACATCACACACGGGGCCTATCATGGGGAGGGGGGAGGGGGAGGGATTGCATTGGGAGTTATACCTGATGTAAATGACGAGTTGATGGGTGCAGCACACCAACATGGCACAAGTATACATATGTAACAAACCTGCACGTTATGCACATGTACCCTACAACTTAAAGTATAATAATAATAAATAAATTAAAAAAAAAATAAAGTAACCCTAGCACATTACATAAACAATATTTACATAATCACAACATAAACACTGACCTGTGTCTTAACTAAAAGAGTAATATTACTTCCAGGAGGACAGGGAAACAGAATTGTGCATATAGGTGGGGAAGGTGAGCATGGTGTGAGGAAGGCCCTGTAAGTGATCTAATCCCTATATGGCAATAAACTCAACAAATAATAAATAAATAAATAAATAATATAAGGAAAAAAAAAATAAGTAGAAATGCTGGTTGTTTCAGTTTGACCATTTTTAACAACTGAATTGGAGCTAATTAATAAACTTTCTATTCAGGATTCTACCTAGAACTAAACAGCAGATATATTAGCAAAATTATTTAAATTAGACAAAACTACGATTAATATATCATTCTTATAAACACATGATTGATTACATACTGCATGACCTAAAGCACTACAACACTACTCTTAACATATTCTGTGAAAATTTCACTAACTTCCTAAGGAATTCCATTTTTCTTTGTAAGTCTGTTTAAATCACTAGCTAGCCCAGCAAGTACATTAGCTGGAAAGTTAAACATGGAATATTTCTCAATAAGACTTTCCTTTCTTCATTCGTTCAGTCATCCAGAAATCCTCTGTCTTCACATGACCTTCTTCCCTCTATGCATGTTTTCTCCTTTTTATAAAAACGACACAGTCATATTGGGTGAGGGCCCACCCTAACAACCTCATCTTAACTTGATCGCCTACAAACACCCTATTTCCAAATAGGTCACATTAACAGGTACTAGGTGTCAGGACTTCAACATCTTTTTGGGGAAGACACTTTGTATTATTCCATTTTCATGCTGCTGATAACGACATACCCAAGACTGGGTAATTTATAAAGAAAAAGAGGTTTGATGAACTCACAGTTCCACATGGCTGGGGAGGCCTCAGAATCATGGCGGAAGGCAAAAGGCGCGTCTTATATAGTGGCAGGCAAGACAGAATGAGAGCCCAGCCAAAGGGGAAACCCCTTATGAATCCATCAGATCTCGTGAGACTTATTCACTACCATGAGAAGAATATGGGGGAAATTACCCCCATGATTCAATTCGGTCCCTCCCACAACACGTGGGGATTATGGGAACTACAATTCAAGATGAGATTTAGGTGGGGACACAGCCAAACCATATCACAAATCAACCCATACTGGGCAACTTAACAATAATGGAAAACCTCTGGGTTAAAAAAAAAAAAAAAAAAAAAAAGAGGCAAATCATGCTAAGCTGGTACCATTTTCTTAACCTCAGTTTTGATTACCAAGGAGTCTATGTTTGAGTCCTTAGCGTCTTAATCTATGCAGTCCCAGGAAGACAAGTTTTATACTAGATGATATGACACAAGATGCTGTTTCAGCAGACAGTCACAGGGCAGCTGATTACAACTCACTCTCCTGACCCACTAACCAAAAATCAATGATCAAAAGCTTGAAAGGACCTATTTCAAAAGCTAGTAGTAGCCTGATTTTGACAAATCAACATTCCCTAGAAAGATAGATTGCTTAGTTATGCAGTGAAAAGGGACAAAAGATTAGGTAGGAAGCAGGAGCTCTGGCTTCCTGGTTTCCCCAGATAACTGATGGCTTTGGCTTTGGGCAGATATTTAAGTTTTCTTTTTTTCTTTTTCTTTTCTTTTCTTTTTTCTTTTCATTTTTTAAATTGAGACAGGGTCTTGCTCTGTTGCCCAGGTTGGAGTGCAGTGGTGCAACCCTGGCTCACTGCAGTCTTGACCTCCTGGGTTCAAGCGATCTTCCTGCCTTAGTCTCCCTAGTAAGTGGGACTACAGGCATCTGCCACCACACCCAGCTAATTTTTCTTTTATTTTTAGAGACAAGGTCTCCCTATGTTGCCCAGGCTGGTCTCAAACTCTTGGGCTCAAGTAATTGTCCTACGTCAGCCTCCCAATGTGTTGGGATTACAGGCATGAGCCACTGTGTCCTTTTCTGTCTCAGTCTCCTCATGAGGGAAGTAGACAATGACCCCTAAGTTCCTTCTGAGACCTATGTACCAGTCGCCCCTGAACACTGAAAGCCCTGATGTGATGTGTTCATGCATACCCGAGACACGGAAAGAAGTAGCTCTGTCTCATACTCCAGAGTAAGATCTTCAGGCCCTTATCCATGCCTGCACCCTGTATGTTCCATTGACTTAACAGGTGCTTGTCAATAAATGTGACATTAACTCTTACACAGTGGTCATGTGCAGGAGTTGTGGATATATCAATGCACCAATTACAGGAAATGGAAAAACTTAGAGAAACTCTTACTAGGCAGCACATCTCTGTGCTCCCCTTTCCCTGTATAACTTCCTCTTCACTCACTCAGAGACATGGGGGAGTCACTGTGTGAACAGTGTTACAAAAAAAATAGGGAGCAAGGCCTTTGCCTTTGAGTAATTTGTTGGTCCCTGTAGAAGGTTTACCAAACAAAGGCATAAATGAACTAAAAGGAACATGAACACTGAGAAGTAGCCATCTTAGAGGAAGAACCTTTTTAAGTGGAGCGGCAAGGCCTGGGACACTAGCCACATTCAGAATGTGGACACCAGCCACACTCAGAAATGCCTAACAGCAGGGTTGAGAGACTGTCTTTTGTCTTTTCAGAGCAAGGATCTTACAAAGTGCTTCATAACACACACATTTGTGTGTGTGTGTGTGTGAATATGAACACACCAATGGCAGTCAGTAGTGGAACTACTTCTTTAACATGTTTTCACAAGAATTTCAGCTAAAGTCTCAGAAAAGTACCCGAAATATGGCTCCTTTTTATTCTTCAATATGTCCTCGAAATATAGAAGATCCAACTGGACCCATGTACATCTGTGGATGAAGATTTGGCAAGACCCTCTTTGTTTCATCTTGGCTGGGTTAGTGCTAGGATTTTTGTAAACCTGTCTAGAAAACTGTGTTTTCACCTCCATTTGGCTACACATTATTGCAGGGGAAGGGTAAATCAGATTTCTTGATGGTGATTGCTCTAGAAGGGTGGGGATGAAGGTGGGCTTGGTTTGGTAGACTTCTTTGTGTTTCCAAGAGGTCATGTAAGACTTGCTTTCCTTCTGGCAATGACTATTGGAAGACAGACTCCTTTCCTCTGAGAAGCAGTAACTGCTATTTCCCTATCCAGTACCACATTTCAAGGGGCTTCTCTTTGGGCAACAGTCATGAACCTTCCAGCATTCCCTAAAGGGAATTAACTCTTTTTTGGCTGGATGTTTGAAATGGCTCCCTGGGTACTCACACGAGCAGACATTTTTCTCTGAGAACAAGTCGCTGTTTTCTGCTGAGTGAGGAAGTTGGAATGAGCTACCTCGTGTCACTACTTGAATCAGTAAGGCTGAGACTGACAAATGATTTGCCCCCGTCACTAGGATAGCACGTTGATGCTGTTGGCGAGACTTTTCTGGCATGGGGCATGCTGCAGAAATCAGCGTTGAGCGTATGTGTATTTGTGCCTGTTTTATAATTTGGCTCTTTTGGGACATATCATTATATGAATAGAAAGGCTCATAGTGTGGGGAAATAATCTGCTAAGGGATTTGTTGCAACTTCTTCCTCATCGGATGTCTTTATCAAGTGCTGAGCAAAGCTGTGTCAGGTGTATTTTGGTGTTTGCAAGGGGTCTTTAGGCCTAATAGCCAAAGAAACAGGCCACACCAATAGACACCGGAATCCTTTATGAATCTCTGCATATATAAATCCTGAGTACCCTATTCAAAACAAGCTGGTGATGGGTTTTTTTGTCAGTTGCCATAAACTAATTCCAGCTGCAAGTGTGTGCAACTTATCCCCGTTTCTTCCTCTGTCACTCAGCTTACCACAGCAATGACAGTCACTGATTGTAGATGCACTTCAGGGGTGGTTTATGCATAGAGGTAGCAGCATACTAAATGTTGCTTTAGGGAGGAGGAACTCATGATCATTAATGGCAAGGATAACAACAGTGGGTGTAAGGCAAAGTTGGAGTTTATCATATTTCCTAGTGAAAGAGGAAATAGTGCTTTATCACCAGCGGATCTGTCCTGTCAAAGACAAAGGGAATCCTTTGGACGGGAAAGTTAAATGGGTTGTCATCTTGGCCGCATCTCACCCCATGCATGGTTCCATTTATCTTTTCTCCTGACATTGTCTGTAACCTAAAGACTCTCATCCACAATAGAGACTTCAAATGGGTAGGGAGGAGAATTAAGAGCTTATCAGATATCTGATGATAGGCAACTTGGGTTTAGGCTTAGACGTTATAGGATCTCCATTTAGAAACATCAAAATGTTCATTTTGTGCCAGTTTGAAATGTGACTTTCAAAGATGACCCTAATCTTAGGGGAGTAGATAGTCTGTCTGACAGATGTGAATTTCACTAGACAGCCTGCTTTTGCTTCCCTGTGAGGAATTAAAGTAGATATGCTAAAAGGTTGTACCTCTTTCAAAGCCGATTCTCCCTGTAAGAAAGTGTTAAACCGCAGTTGGCGATGGAAATGGCTGATAAGGCGTCTAGTCGGTGCCACTGCCTCCGTGGGTGGCTGCTCTTTTGACTTATCTGAATTCGAAGTGAGCGGCTGTTTGTAACAAAGTCTTATGGACCAAATGTACATGGTCAGAAAGGTTTATAATATAACGAACACCCTTATCATCACTAGAATCTTTACAACAGCTTGGATGACTTTTTAATTGTGGCTTAATATAGTTAATTATGGTAACCCTTCCCCATTTTCCAGGATGATGAATTAATATTACAGATCATTAACGTTACTAAATTGGCATAATGATACAGTAGATTTAACGTCCCAGTTACGTTAAGACCTGCTTTATAATTTGGCTCCTTTGTTATTTGCCTTAAACAGGAGAAGCATGCAATGTGCTTGCCTCTTACAGTAGGCTGCATGTAACCACTTGTACTATTTTCCTTAATAAATTATTGATATAGAAAATCCCAAATGGAAGACTTCTTCATCTTCAGACTCCATATGAAGCCAACATTTTCTTTCTAATATCCACTTCATCAGTAATAAAAGTTAGAAAGCTCTGGCTCTTCAGCCAGGTTTTATAATTAGACAAGACCGTATTTTACATCTGCAAAATACTCATGCTTAGTGGGAAAAAAATGAGAAACGCGATATGTTCCATTCTGTTGCAATGGTTATACCATTTTAATCTCTTAAGTTCAATATATATCCTCTAGCAGGCTATACTTCTAGGATTTCATTTTTAGATCCTTAAGGCTGCATATATCTGTCAAACTGACATAATGAATTTAAAGTGCTAATGCCTAGAAGACCAGAAAAACATTGAAATATATCCTTGGTTGATTAAATTACCACCTCCAGCTACTTTACATCCTCATGTCCAAATAGATTTTCTTTTTACTTACCAAGTGCCGGATCTGGAAGATGTGGAAGATGTAATTTTATGGTAAAAACATGCACATGTCTTTAGACAAGAGCATTTTATTTAAGCATCTTTTTAAAGTCTGTACAGTACTTCTGTGATAGGACTTTCCATTTGATTATGGTCCTTTCAATTATGCTCAACCTGCAGGTTAACCTTAGGATCTAACATGTACCTTACAAGTGTATACTTAGAATGAGATTTATGTTAAAAATCTGGGTACTAATATTCAAATGTTTGTGATAACAATATTTAAAATATGTCAACTTGTTTTGTAAAAATAAAAAGGCAATGATGAATCCTAATCTTCATGTTAAAAGTTATTTGTTCAGGAACTGCTTAGATCGACAGACTGGCACCTCAAGGCAGTAAAAATGACTGAGAGGCATTCCTTGCTCCCAAATGGGGTTGCCTGGTCATCTAACTAGTCTGTCACAAAAGGGAGACCTGGTGGAAAACCTTATCCCTGCCAGTAAAAGTAGCAGTCAAAATAATCCTAAAATAAAAACGCTATGGACCCGAGTGGGGAGAAAATACTGGTTTTCCATTCAACTTTTACTTCTGGAATTTAGGGTAGAATCAAAGCTGAAAGATAATCATGTCTTTCTATATGCCTGTATTCACAGACCTACACTGCCTTAAATAACTCAACACAGCTATGCACACTGTCACGTAGTCTAATTCATACACATGTACAAACACACACATGTATACTCAAGCAAACCATTACAAAACTCATATATACACATTGTAGTATCAGTAATCACTTCCTCACCATATTTAACAGGAAAAGTAACAGCAAACTGAGCAGCAGTTTTGGGGGCTCATTCTCTATTGGAAGATGACTCATTATAAGTATCAACTACACGACACCCTGTCCTGACCATGAGCCACTGGAAGGACCAATTCTGACCCATTGGTATGTTCACTGTCCACACCAATCTGAACTTGACTAAGGATGGAAGAGAATGGTTCTGCCATTTTAAGGTTAAGTTTCTAGAACCTTGTAGTGCCAACACACAATGCAAAGACAGTGAGTATCAGTGGTTAGATATCAGGGTACTGTGATGTCTGGGGTGAAACTAAAGACCACGATGAATGTGAAATAAAGTGACAAGTATCAGAGGAAACGGGGGAAGGTACCGAAAGCAAGAGAGCAGATTTGTAGTGCTTTCAAATGAAACGTTATAATCCCTTTGACAATCCTGTTGACTATGAGCTATAGCACTAGGAGTACAACACAGAAAAAAAGATACATTGGGGGATAAACAGCTTCTTATAAGGTAAAACTGAATGGCCAAAATAGATTAATAAGGAGACACAATGGAGAGAAAAAAAGAAATGAGTCAGTGGCAATATAAGAAAAAGGTAAAAGTGAACAGAGGACAGAAAGGCAGGAAAGAAAAAAAATGTAAATGAGTGAGACAAAAAAGCCAAAAGACGAAAAAGAAAAAGAGAACAAGAGGGGGAAAGAAGTAATATTTTCCTTGATAAAAATGCACAAAAGGGAAGATGAACTTTGTTCTTTTTCTCTTTCTACTCTCCTCTCTTTTTCTGCTTTTCGCCTCGCAGCACGCCAGCCTAAGCTGAGAGCTGTAATGTCATTAAATTGCAAATGCTTTTTCATTTCCGACACACACTGTTTACTTATCTGGCAAAAACATATGTTGGAAGGAATCCGTTAAATTCTGCCCATTGCCTTGGGTAAAAGTGCAATGGAAACGGCCTCACCGAGCGTCCTCTTTCTTCTTCTTTAGCACTCCCCTTATCTACAAGACGGCTTCGCAGAAAACTGGCTAGTTCAATGAAAAATGAAGATACAGCGGGAGATTAGGGAAGAACACTGAGCACAAAATTCCTGGAGAGAGGGTCACTCCATTGCAAATGATTTCACTCCTCTAGATCTGCATAAATTACTATTTTTAAGGCATCTCCAAAGTCTGTATATTTTTCTCACTCTGTCAAACATTTAATTTCACGCCCCGTGTTCTGAATATGCTAAAATGCATATCTCTGATGCACCTTTAAGCCAGAAAAACGAATGCAAAATTGAAGATAAAATGATGTGATTTGCACTACAAGCCTATTACTTGAGGTATTTACATATAGTTTACCTCTGCAGTTCTGAGGATGATTTATTAAAAAAAATCTGGATTAAGCTCATATAAATATGTATAAATCTTTGTTTAGAAAATAGATTTTGCAGCTGTTGTGTCAAAAAAGTTCTTTAAGATTCTGTGAAGAATTTTCCTTTTAGCACGCTTTAAGAGGGGAAAAAAAGGGGACAGAATTTGACATTCTGCTTGGCGGGGAGAAAAAAGCCTATTCCACCATTCGGCAGTTATAAAGATTCCTTTTATTGCCCTTCTTTGCCCAAAGCAGCTGGTTCCTCCTTGCTCTTTTATTATACTCATTTCATTTTCTTCCCCCGCCCCCCCCCCGTGCTTTTTGCTTGGGACCAAATAATAGTGTCCTGGATTACAAAGCTCAAATTAAATATCAGTGTTTAATGACTGAAACAATCGGGAGTTTCTGAGACGTGCCCCCAGTTCCTCCTCTCCGTTTTCCAAACAGACTGCTTTCTGCTGCTTCCCACACAGAGCCTCTGCACTGACACCAAGCCTTGGAACTGCTGAAGGAGCCGACTTCTGGACACTGATTTGAAAATGATTATTAACGTAGGGCAAGCAAGACATCTGATCCGCTGGAGAAGCCATTCTAAAAACACTGGAGTTCTGTTTAAACAATCTCCACATGTGCATTTCAACCCCTGTCTCATTTTTTTTTAATCTAGAGTTTTGCCTCTTTGTCTGAAAAAAAAAAAAAAAGCTTCATTTAGTCCGGCCTCTCACATCCTCCCTGATCCCCATCCCTCTGTAATTATTATGGGGGAATTACTCTTTGCTATTTTCTTGTTAGGCTTTGGGTTTAGAAGCATTTAGATAACAAAGTTGGCTAATTCAGGACTGAACACACGTTGGACTCTGCAAATATACCGCCCGCTACATGATAAGGGCAGGACCCAGCTTCTGGGCTGCACCTGCCATGATGCTGTGGGAACAGCTGCTTCTGGAAGCAGGTAGTGGGAACAGCTATTACTTCAAAGCCCACATTAATCCTTTCGCAATTAAAACAAGAAAGGGATGTTTACAGGCATTTGATCGCTTTAGGTGGAGATATGAGTTTGCTTACAAAGATTGAATTCCAGTTCTGGTGTGCTGTGCCTTCTTAAAGTTGACTAATGACGATTTAAAATAATGAAACTGCAGTCATTTTCAAAAGTTAAGAGTCATTCTTTTTGCACAAAATGGCTTAACGATCCCCCCTAGTGGTCTGATTCCTGTTACTATGATTTGTGAATACTCTCCTTTCCAAAACTGCCCTCTTGGTTTGTTTATAGGTTCATAGCAAAGAAACTGCAGATAAAACCAAAGTCAGATCATTTAGAATCGAACTAAGCTTCCACTAAATTCCTCCTTTTTGCTCCTAGACAGTGGTTATTGCTCTTAGAGCAATCAGACTAAAGCTTCCCACAGAGCCAGCTTTATATCTTGAGGGTTTTCTTAAAACTGATGAATAAACTCAGGTTTCCCACGTTCACACTTTCATCGCTGGCAGCAGTGAAGAGCGGGGTGTAAGGCACTCTATCATTTCAATATTGCTGGTGGTAGATTGGAGTTTCTGAAGGGAAAATGAGTAAATCATAGAAATGGTCTATGTCTTGTTAAGGTTTTGCCCAAACTGGATTACTTCAATCCTTTAGGATAGAATTATCTTTAAATGATTGAAAAACCCTATATGTTTTTCAAGTGTAACCTCCATGAAAATGCCTGGTCATCGTTGCCACGCCAGTGTTTAATCCTTTTTCTTTGCTCTGCATACAAAGGGCGGGCCATCCATTTCCTTCAGTGTTTACAGGTGAGATGAACTCTCTTCTGCTGCCTTCAAGGCCCCTGTGGACACCCAAGGGAGGCTGTAACTGAGCTGAAGTCATCTGAATATTTTAAGCTAAGAACATGGAGACAGGGAGAGATTTCCAAATCCAAAGGCTAACTTCCTTTCCTTTGACCGTGTTCCCAGTCACATGCCTCTTCTGGAGTATGTAGATTTGGAATCTAGCACTTCCATTCATCATGGAAGAGGCTATACAGTTTTCCCCCTTAATAGCTCACATGGAAACAGTATCAAGATTTCTTACATTACTGGAATATTAGAGAAGAATATTAGATATGTACTAAATGTGCATCTACAAAAAATAGTGCAAAATAATCCTAAAACCCTAAATCCTGACTCGCAAGAAGCTTAGGACGTTAGGGAAAAGTAACATCAAAATGAATCCATTGCCAACCTCTGCACTTCAGCCTTGAAAACTTGCAGACCTTTCAGTCCTGTTTTCTTCCACATATTTAGACTATTTCCTTCAAAATCACTTGGACATGACTTCATTTCCTTCCTTTCAGTTTCTGCAGTCTCCATCCTGGTCCACAAAATCATCATTTCTTGCTACAAATATCTCTAGGAGCCCTAGTACCTACTTTTATTTATGTATTAATTAATCTTAAATCCAGTGGCAAGAAATTTTTCCCTAACCATGCAACTTTTCCTCTTGAAATCTGCTCTAGTTTCCAATTACATAATCATGCAACTTTATCTCCTTAGCTTTTAGGACCCATAAAATGACCAGCCTTTTCAATCAATCTGTTAGTAATGTAATTGTCATTTCCTCTATCTGCTAGCTTTCCTTTCCCACCCTAGTTAAACCTGTTTGTACTTCCTTGAACCACCACTTAGGATTTTGCACATACTCAGACCTCTCCTGCGTAGGCAGATCAACCCTGAAGCTAACAAATCTTAAGCTTCAGGGCCTTGCTTGCACCGGCTAAGACCTTATGCCTAACTTTGCATTGTTTTCTTAAAGAGGACCCTTATATAAATTGTATAAGCTTCACTTCCCACAAAATCAAGATCTACTCCAGCCTTTCTCCTTTATTATTTCACCTAGCTGTGGACATCTACCCAGTTCAGAATGTTCTTGGGATATACACACATGCCTGTTCATTCTCTCTCTCTCTCTCTCAGAACTATGTATTGCACTTGTGTGTGTGTGTTATCAGTTTTAGAAACCTGAGGGTTTTCCTCCCTCCAATTGTGCTACCTTTCCCATTAGATGATATCATAAGCCATTCTAAAATAGGGACTATTTCTTATTTATATTCTGTAAGAGTACTGAGTATACTCTTATAGAATATAAGAGCATTGGTTTAATATTTTAACATATTGAACAAACATGTTTACCAATTGCTTCTTGAGGAAGCTTGAAAAGTGTTTACTTATAAGTGTCTATATTAAAAATTATTAGAGGCTAAACCTATAATTTCACAATAGCAAGATCATTCAAATAGAAATCAAAACAAACATTCATAGAACATGTTCATTGCTGTATCTTTAACCCTAGCATGGGCGGGTAATAAATACTTTTTGAGGCCACATGCAGTGATTCACGCCTGTTATTCCAGCATTTTGGGAGGCCGAGGTGGGAAGATTGCTTGAGCCCAGGAGTTTGAGACATGCCTGGCCAACAAGGTGAAATCCCATCTCCACTAAAAAAAAATACAAAAATTAGCAGGGCATGGTTGTAGATGCCTGTAATCCCAGCTACCTGGGAGGCTGAGGCAGGAGAATCGCTTGAACCTGGGAGGCAGAGGTTACAGTGAGCCCAGATGACGCCACTGCACTCCAGCCTGGGCGACAGAGTGAGACTTCTTCTTGAAAGACAACCAACCAACCAACCAAACAAACAAACTTTTTGAATAAATTATACATAAGTCAGGACTTGGAGTGAGAACAGAGAGACTTTCTCATTGGTTTATGTAACTGAAAGCCAGGGGCTTTCACTGGCTCCTGGCACAGCTGGATCCAGAAATCAGTCTCTTCCCCCATTTGGTGCTTCTTTCTTCTGCATTGAATTCACTCTTAGGCAGGTCTATTTCATGCAGTTGCATGATGACCTTCAGCACCTCTAAGCATACATCCTATTGGTTCAGAAGCCACAGAATAAAAAATCAAAACGAAACTTTCCCAGAGTTTCCAACAAAAGTTGCAAAATTGAGTCTCATTGGGCAGACCTTAGGCACAACCTAAGTCATGTGTCCCTGCTGACCTGTGCTTAGAATAGACATGCACCTTTGGGGAGGGGGAGGGGAGTGAACCCCATCGAGACTATGGATTGAGAGAGTGGTTAGAGGTGATTCTCTAAAGGGAAATTGAGGTGCTGTTACCAAAAGAAGAGAACAGATGCTGGGTAGGCAAAAATGACCATACCTGCCTCTTGGCCCTCATGTAGTTTTTGATCTAGTTGGAGAGGAAAAGACAAACACCTGAAAAACTAAATAACAATATAAATAGATATGTAATAGCTATGTAAGTACTATGCACAGTATGTAGTCACGTGTGATTGCAGTGCTTAAAAACGCTAAAAACAAATGATCTTTGTACTTTTTTCTTTTTTTTTTTTTTTTTTGAGACAGTCTCGCTCTGTGTGAGTAGCCGGAACTGAGATCACGCCCTGAAGAAGTAGCTGGGACTAAAACGGCTAATTCTAGTAAAGGCGTGTTAACCTATATGATCCCGCCCGTCTCGAGCCTCCCAAAGTGCTTTACAGGCTTCACCGCGCCCGGCCAAGCCACTTCCATTTCTTTACAGAAAAATATGACAAATACTTACAAAGCAACAAAAAAATCTATAAATTGATGGTTGGGGTATAATTTGGTAGAACCACTGTAGAAAATAGTTGGGGATTATCTTGTAAGGTTGAATATATGTGTCCTCTGTGACCCAGTGGCCCCACCCCTTAGTGTATGTCTTAGAGAATTGCTTTCATACGTGTACAAGAATATCCAGCATCTTTATCATCAGCACCGAACACAGTCACAAGCCAGAGATTCTGCCAGACATGCACAGCTGTGTCTTCAGCCACTGTGTTCTATGCATTGGCAACAGTACATACAGCATCCTTCACACTAAACTCCTTTTGAAAATCTTCCTCACCCACTTCTTTTCACTGCTCCTAGCTTGCTATTCAATAAAGTGTTTTTATATTTACTCCTCATTCACCTAAGCATACCCTGGTTTCATGGCTGAATTAATGAAGTCACATATGGGGGAACGTACATGGCACAGACATTATTTCTGAGAATTTCAGTTGGAGAATGAGATTATTTGTCAAGGAACAACAAAATCTTGCAGTCATCCTCCAGTCTAGCCTCCCTGCAGTCAGCACAAGCTACTGGTAAAAAATGTTTGTGAAACGAACAAACAAACAAACAAAAATGTCCCTGGTGACTCATACCTTTCTGTAATCATACTAGTGGACTGGTAAGAAATTCACTCCTTGAAAACAGCAAGGATGCAAGTATTTTACTATCACAGCAAGTTTACATTTATGCATGCCTGCTGCATTAACACATCCCAGCACATTTGTTCTGTCCTTGGCCTTCTTAATCCCATAAAGGCTGTCTCATCAGCTGTAGTCAGTCTTTTTCTGGGGCAATAAAATTGAAACAGTGATGTTTCATCAGCATTATAGACTTGTTCAGCATCAGGTTTTCATCAGTGATGACCCTGGCAAACCCAACAATGAATTTCTTATTTTTATTTATTTATTATTATTTATTATTTTTTATTTATTTCTCACTCTGTCATCCAGGCTGGAGTACAGTGGCATGAATACAGCTCACTGCACCCTCAGCCCTCTGGGCTCAAGTGATCCTCCCAACACAGCCTTCCAGTTAGCTAAGAAGATGGGTGCATGCCACCATGCCCAGCTGATTTTTTAAAATTAATTTTTGCAGAGACAGGTTCTTGCCATGTTGCCTAGGCTGGTCTCGAACTCCTAGGCTCAAGCAATCTTCCCACCTTGGTCTCCCAAAGTTCTGGAATTACAGGCCTCCCAAAGTTCTGGAGTCTGGAGCCACAATACCCAGCCCATGCATCATTGAATATATTTGCTGCTTCATCAGCAGCAGATGATTTATCACCATAAATATTTAAACATTTAATGCTGTCTTTTCTTAAATATCTGCAACCAGCCTGTTGAATATTCACAAATCCCTTCAATTTTCAGTTCATCATGATAGATGTTTGCTTGTTTCATGATCAGCATACCAGTAAGTGGCATGTGTCTACCATTATGCAGACAGATCCACACTTTCAATACACCATCAAGATCTTCATTTTTAGTTTTATGCAGCATTTCTTGATTTTTCAATTTCTTTTCATCACTTTCAACATAGAACTTTCAACAGTTCATCCTTCTGTTTCTTCAGGTCCTATATGGTAGTCATTCCAATATCATACTCTCCTGTAAGATGCTTCTCACTTACACAGCTGTCCAGTTTCTCCAACATCTTGACAGTCTATGCTACAGATAAACATAAATGCATTTTCTTATCACTGTCACCCAGAGGGACATCTGCAGGCCTTTTTTTTTTTTAGCACTTTCAACAATATCTTTACACTGTAGAGCAGAGAATAAGTTAAAAAACAGGCCGGCCATGGTGGCTCACACCTGTAATCCCAGTACTTTGGGAGGCCAAGGAGGGCAGATCACCTGAGGTCAGGAGTTCAAGATCAGCCTGACCAACATGGAGAATCTCATCTCTACTAAAAATAAAAAATCAGCTGGGCATCATGGTACATGCCGCTAATCCCAGCTACTCAGGAGGCTGAGGCAGGAGAATCGCTTGAACCCAGGAGGCAGAGGTTGTGGTGAGCTGAGATAGCGCCATTGCACTCCAGCCTGGGCAACAAGAATGAAACTCTGCCTTGAAAAAAATAAAATAAAATAAAATAAAACAAAACAAAAACAGAGTAAGTGATGCCCATAGGTCTTGGCCCCTTGTGGGGTATCATGGGGAACTGCCAGTGGAGCATCCATTCTGCACATATACCATTTTATTACCCTTTGTGGGTGTGTTTGCATGGGGGAATTTCAGTGTGCGTTAAAAAGGTACATCACAGCTGAAAGAGGGTGGGAGGGTCTTTTTCCCTTGGGGACACTGAATAAATTCTATGTGTGGCCTTTGTTTTGACTGCAACCTGTCACATGAGGCCCAGTGTGGAATTTTTTACTTGCGGTGTCACATTGGCACACAAAAAGTTTTGGATTTTGGAGCATTTGGGATTTGGGGTTTTTGGATTAGGGATGCTCAACTTGTAGTATATTCACACAATAAAATACTATACAGTGGTGAAAAATGAAAGAACTACAGAGACACACAACAACAAAATGTATCTTGAAAACCTGACTGAAGAAGTCACATCCAGTATAACACCATTTTCACAAAGCTAAAAACCATGAAAAATGAAACAATATGTTGTGTAGGGGTATTATTGTCTCTATATAAAGTATTACACAATAAAAGGTTTTAAGTGCCTTCAGTCATAGCTTCCGGAGTCAAAAAAAGTAAAAAGAAAAAAGAAAAAAATCCATAAACTCTTATATTTGTGCTTCCTGAAAAATCTGTTTATGGATTATTTTCTTTGAAAGGAAAAAATCCTCTCAGTTTCTGTTAGCCATTTAATATATTTTTTAAAAAATGATTGCAGAGAATTTTTATCTATAATAGTAGACAGAGTAGAACAGCAAAGTCCCATGTATTTATCAACTAGCTCTAGCAGATATTAACCCTTGGTAGTTCTTCCCCATCTACACCTCCATCGACTATCCCTACCCTGTGTATTAAGTTGAAGCAAATATCCATGCATCATCATTTCATAATGACATTCATCCATACATATTTCAGTATGTAGCTCCAAAAGTGACACTCTTAAGAAACCCACAATATCATTCTTACACTTTGCTCACGCCTGTAATCCCAGCACTTTCTCAGCTGAGGAGAGCAGATCACCTGAGGTTGGGAGTTCGAGATCAGCCTGGCCAACATGGTAAAACCCGTTCTCTACTAAAAATACAAAAGTTGGCCAGGTGTGATGGCACTCGCCTGTAGTCCCAGCTACTCAGGAGGCCGAAGCAGGAGAATCACTTGAATCTGGGAGGTGGAGGTTTCGGTGAGCCAAGATCGAACTGCTACACTTCAGCCTGGGCGACAGAGTAAAAGTCTGTCTAAAAACAAACAAACAAACAAAGCCAAAATTCCTTAACATCAGAAAATACCTAGAATTCAAATTTCCAATTATCTCTTTTATGTCAAAAAGTTGTTTTGGTAGGGTTTTTTGTTTTTTGTTATTGTTTTTGTTTTTGAGATAGGGTCTCACTCTGTCGCCCAGGCTGGAGTGCAGTAGCACTGTCTTGGCTCACTGCTACCTCCGCCTCCCGGGTTCAAGCGAGTCTCCTGCCTCAGCCTCTGGAGTAGCTGGGACTACAGGCATGCCCCACCACGTCTGGCTAATTTTTGTATTTTTAGCAGAGACAGGATTTCGCCATGTTGGCCGGGCTGGTCTCAAACTCCTGACCTCAAGTGAGGTGAAAGTGCTGGGATTACAGGTGTGAGCCACCGCATCCAGGTGTTTTGGTAGTTTTTTAAAAGCAAGATTCAAATAAGGGACATTTTTCTTTTTCTTTTTTTTGGTCTAGTTGATACGTATGTTGAGTCTTTATTGTTTTATTTTGTTTTTCTGTAGTCATCTTCCATTTCTTTTTTCTTTGCAATTTTTTTAAATTGAACAATCTACGTTGTTTTGTCCCGTAGAGTTTCTCTTCTTCTGCATTTTGTTGATCGCATCTTGTGATAAGTCTATCCTGTTCCTTTGTCTTCTGTTTTTCTAGGAAATTGAACATTGGATCTGGAGACTTGATCACGTGCAGGCGGTATTCTTTGACAAGTCCACTTTGTTGGGTGGTTGTATCCTTGTATCGAAAAGCACGTGATCTTTGGTTATTTTTGTGATGTTAGCAGGCATTGATGCCCAATGCATAGATCCATTCATTATCTGGAGTTGCAAAACAGGAATAGTTTCTTGTCCCATCCCTTCTTTATTTATTAGCAGAAATACTTGTATAAAGAGTAAGGTCTGCTCATTAACTAGTACAGTTTATACAGGGAAGACATGGTAAACGTTTGATTTTTTTTCACTTTATCAATCTTCAAAATTATGATTTGGTTTCCTTCAGTGATGCTCATTTTTTGGTATTATTATGAACTAATGTATTTAATCATGTTTGATGCATTTCAATTCATTGCAGCTACAATTCTTGTCCTTCATTCCTTCTTTTTCTGTATTATTGTTTATCCAGTGGAAGCAGTTACTATTTTTACTGATGCTGAAGCTCTCACATCTTTCGTTATTGGGAGCCTTTTCAAACTGACCCCTAAGTCCATTAGACAAGATCCCAGTAATCTTTGATTATGTCCTTTCTTTCTGGTTTGACAAGATTTCCTGGCATCATCTTATAAATCTCCTGCCCCAAACCTGTGATACACACAGTTGGCATCTTGGGTGCTAGAGGTGCTCACTGTTACTAGGCTCACCATTGTTTCTTGGTTTTTGCAGTGGACGGCACTAGGAAAGTAGACATATCAAAAATACACTACATGTAGAGTTCATAGCAATACTTCTATTTTAAATTCAGAGCTACAGGATTTTACTCAGTCTTGGCTGTCTTTTACTGGTAAGTTTACTTTTCCTTGTTAAGAATGGTGGTTCTCGCCGGGCGCGGTGGCTCACGCCTGGCGGATCACGAGGTCGGGAGATCGAGACCACCCTGGCTAACACGGTGAAACCCCGTCTTTACTAAAAATACAAAAATTAGCCGGGCGCGGTGGCGGGCGCCTGTAGTCCCGGCTACTCGGGAGGCTGAGGCAGGAGAATGGCGTGAACCCGGAAGGCGGAGCTTGCAGTGAGCCGAGATCGTGCCACTGCACTCCAGCCTGGGCGACAGAGAGAGACTCTGTCGCAAAAAAAAAAAAAAAAAAAAAAAAGAAAGAAAAAAAAGAAAAAAGAATGGTGGTTCTCAAAACATTTAATATTTAGTTTAAAAACTTGCTTTATTAGTTGATCATTTTTACTAATAAATTTAATTGTCAATGTTTCATTTTTTCTCACAGTTCTAATTAAACTCAAAGAAAAGTATCATAAATATAGGATTATTTTCCTAAAGAAAATTTTAAATTATAATATTTTATATCTAACTAGTTCAAAACATTTCATGTCTTTTCTAGTAGTGTTAGTAATATGTAATGTTGGTTAAGTTAGTATTTTCCAGTTTGGGGTCTGAAAGTCCAAAAAATGATTTTTGACTTTTGAATAGTCAAATAGTCATCCAGCTTGCTTTGTTTAAACACCTCATGTTTTGTTCAGGTAAAACATGTGATACTAAATCAGAAAAGTTATCTAGTCTTGCATTTTAAAAAGTGTCTTGGCTTAGTGATGGCTTACAATGGCATCATCATGTGAAAAGATAGGCCCAAACATTCAGTTGTTTCCGGTAAGACAAAGATATTATCAACCCTAACTAGCAGGTTAGTGGGGAGTTAGGATTAAATGCCAATCTAGGATTAAATGCTTGAAGGGTGCTTCCCAAGTAGGCTCTTCTCACTTCTCTCTTCATAAAAAATATACAAATAGAACAACTCGTCCAAAGTCACACCATTACTTGATAGAACTGGAGAGACCCTTGACTATAAAAGGCCAGTGTCCATGCGTGTTCTTTCCACCAAGACAAACTGTTGTGACTTTAAAGTATGTGAACTATACACTTGCCTAGATCTCTACATACTTATCCTTTATCTTATTTGTGTACATATGTATATACACATCTACATGTGTGTATGTGCATAAACATATGCATACATATATATATGCACACACATATAAAAAAAACATAAGGGATGAGTATGTAGAAGGCTAAGCATGTATATTACTCACAGGTATAACCAATACATAAACATGGCTGACACAGCTTCTTCAGATAATGAGTTCTATATATTTACTACAGGTTTTAACAACTTGTCTTTGAAGTACATGCTTAATTTGGATCATAAATCCAAGGACCGAGTTTACTTTCCAGTCTTGACCTTGTTTAATTCTCAGCTTGCGCTCAAGAAATATTAAATTGTGGCCATACCATACCATGCCACCCTGAATGCATCCAAGATCAGACAACATTGTCTGATCTGGGAAGGTTAGCAGGCTTGATTAGTACTTGGATGGGAGATCGCCTGAGAATACCAGGTGCTGTAGGTTAAAAAAAAAAATGTGGCCATGGCCGGGCGTGGTGGCTCATGCCTGTAATCCCAGCACTTTGGGAGGCCGAGACAGGTGGATCACTTGAGGTCAGAAGTTCGAGACCAGCCTGGCCAACATAGTGAAACCCTATCTCTACTAAAAATACAAAAATTAGCCGGGCATGGTGGCACATGCCTGTAATCCCAGCTACTCAGAAGGCTGAGGCAGAAGAATCGCTTGAACCCGGGAGGCGGAGGTTGCAGTGAGCCGAGATTGTGCCACTGCACTCCAGCCTGGGCAACAGAGTGAGACCCTGTCTCAAAAAAAAAAATAAATAAATAAAATAAAATAAAAAGTAGCCAAAATGCTACAAGAAACAAAGGGAACATTTCAAAATCAAAAGTCATATCAAGGGAAAAATTCAATAGGTCATTTATGGAAAAGTAAGCTAACAGTCATTCTGATCTCAACTTTTCCAAGCAAAATAGATTGTAAGAAAAAGAACAATGTTCCAAGTAGGACATTGTTAAACATCCTACAGTAAATGTTCTGATTTCTATAATCTTTACTTACATAGCTGTCTAATAGAGCAAAATCTGGCCCTTGTACTATATATTCCTGAGGCAAGGTGGGCAACTCAATTCTAGCATTTCAGCCATTAACTTTAAATTTCTTACAACTCTAATATCTACTGGGTGTACTTGTTGGCAAACCTGTTAGCTTTTCAAATATATTACACATCATACCTAGTAACTATGAGGACTCATTTGTCACAATCTGGCTAAAGAAACTGGTGCTAAATTTTGTGTTTCTGGGTAGATGAAAGGAAAGTGAGCTAAAGTGTACACTTCCAACACCATTCCACAAATGTGGAAGCCAACGGGTGAATACTAAAGAAAATGAAATGAGACATATCTGAAAAGTAGCTGCTGTACTTATGAGCTAATCGCACCTCAAAGCATAACATTGTTTTTAAAAAAATAACAGAACCAATAAAATCCTATTATGGATTAATCTTGTGCCAAATTTTGTTTTTTAATCAAATCTATTTTGAGCTAAAGAAAATACAAAAATGCAAATGAGGGCCCTGATCCTCTAGATCTTGTGAACATGTAAGGGCTGATACACTTCAAAGATTTTTTTTTTTTAACTCATAAATTTAAATCATTATACCACACAGCAAAACATACTTATTTGTAAACCTTTTAATTTTGTATTCCATGTAAAGTTTCAGCCTAATAGAGGTCTTTAGGAGAGAGAGTTTTAAAAATCCTAAAATTAGATGTTTGCTCAATACATACTGATTTAATTTCTCAACAATGTCCTATGCTCCTAGAATGTGAGAATTCAGTGGTTCCACAAGGCAAGCAAAGCTAAATGACAACAGCAAAACCATGTTTGAAAAGAGTCGGTGCCATCAAATATGCAGCCCCATCCTCTTCAGATACACACACCACTTGAACACAAAGGGTGAGCAAGTTCATGGACTGGTTGTTTGTGCAATATTCCCCTGTGTGCTTTCTCCATCTGGGATGAAATATTCATTAGTAGACCTAAACAAACTCTTCAGAACATTTTTATCTCAAAGTGAGAAAATGCTATTCAAACAGGCTGCTAATGAAGCCATCCACCATCTTGTTTGATGTTGTTTTTGTAGTTAAAGAGTGTCTCAAAGGCTTTCAGGCAGTGCCGCCTCTCATTTGGCAACTGTTTTAACCTTTGTAGGGCAATTGTGTAGCTTGAACACAGGCTTTTCCTATAAAATGCCAACCCACGTGCTGTAAATGTAAATATGGCAATATTCACCAGCATCAACTGTGTAGTATCAGGCATCACATAAACTATATTTTACTGCATAAGATTACACTCTGTAGAAGTACATAATAATATATCATTATAAAGACACCTTTTCTTCAAATTCAAAGCATAAGAAAGAATGTGTTTTAGTTTCTGTCCTGAAGCCAGAGAATCCATTAGTATTGGGGAATAAATGTATACTGTTGGTAAAATACGTAAAAGAAGCATTTTGTATATATACCTTTCACAAGAATATCTCATACTACTTATAGGCAAATATATAATGTGAAATAATTTTATATTATTTCAAGATGTGTGTGTATATGTGTGTCATAGACACGAAACTATGTCAAGTAAAAACATATAAGATGAAATGTTTACATTAAGATTGTAATGATGCAAAGACGTTTTAAGATGCTCTTGTCATCCATGCAATTACTACTTTTGTTCCATTGGGTGACTAAGGTGATCAGGAAGATGATTTTGCAGGATTTGAGCTGACACAAAATGTGTGCCAGAGCCCGTAGGTACTATGTAGAAAGTCACCAAATACAGTATTCTGTACCACATGACACAGATAGTTCAAACAATACTCATTTGAAGACAAAACTTAATATTTAACCCCAATGAAATTGCCCTTCTTCATGTATTTTCTGTTTTAATTCATGACACACTCTGTGGTAGGCAGAATTCTAAGAACCGCCCAGGGACCCACAATTTTGAGTATAAGCAGGACCATGGATGTGATGAAAGAGCCCTCCAGTGATACCCCACGTGGCAAAAGTGAAGGGATCGTGCAGATGTCATTCAAGCCAAGTCCCTCCCCGGCTGGCCTTGAGTTAATCAAAAGAGAGCTAAGCCTGGGTGGGCCTGATCTAATCAGGTGAGCCCTTTAAAGAGGGCCTAGAAATAAATTAAACTCTACAAGTCAGAGAGATCCTCCTGCCGCCCCTGAAGAAGTGAACTGCTATGCTGAGAGAGGACCTGTGAGAGGGCCACATGGTAAGGAACTGGGAGCAGCCTCTAGATACTAAGAGTGGCTGTGGCTGACAGCCAGTAAGAGAACAGGGACTGAATTCTGCTATCAACCACACAGGCTTGGAAGAACATTATGGACTGCAGAAAAGAACACAGCCACTCTGACATCTTTGTTGAAGCTTTGTAAGACCCAGGGCAGAGGACGCAGCTCACCTGAGCCCAGGAGTTCGAGAGCAGCCTAGGCAACATAGTGAGACCTCATCTCCACAAAAAAAATTTTTAAATGAGGTGGGAAGCTCGTATGAGCCCGGGAGGTTGAAGCTGTAGTGAGTTGTGATTGTGCCACAGCACTTGTACCTGAGTAACAGAGCGAGATCCTGCTTCAAAAATAAATAAGTAAATAAGAAATAAAAAATAGGCCAGGCAGGGTGGCTTATGCCTGTAATCTCAGCACTTTTGGAGGCCGAGGCAGGCAGATGGCTTGAGCCCAGGAGTTCAAGACCAGCCTGGCCAACATGGTGAAACCCTGTCTTTACCAAAAACACAAAAATTAGCCAGGTATGGTGGCAGGCACCTAAAGTCCCAGCTACTCCAGAGGCTGAAGCACAAGAATCACTTGAACCCAGGAGGCAGAGGCTTCAGTGAGCCAAGATTGCAGCACTGCACTCCAGCCTGGGTGACAGAGCGAAACCCTATCTCAAAAATAAATACATAAATACATGAATAAAATTTGTATTCCTTAGTCTGTTATTCAAAAGGCTTTTTGATTGGCCACCTTGCTAGCCTCTTCTGGTACTCTCCAACTCGTACCTTGCCCTCTGGACTTACCAAACAACATGTATCTCCCCAAATAAGCTCATTCAAACCTCTGCTTTGCATGGGTCATTTAGTTTGCTTGGAATGCCCTTCCTTCCTTGGGCCTTCTGGTAAACTTCCTGGCTCATTCTTCAAGATTCCAATATCTTCACCTTGCCTTTCATCACCATGAAGCCCTCCCTGTCCACCATCAAAACCCTGCAGTAGCTTTCTCCAGTCTTTCCATTAAACTGCGTGCAGAACTCCTCTGGTACTTCCTCACTGTAATGCCTGTATCTGATTCCATGCCTATCTGTTACCTGTAAGAGCTTCCTGAGGACAGAGCCTCCATCCCCGTTCTCATTCCTTTGTATCTTCACCTCTACTCTAACACACCCCTTGGGACATAGCAGGCAGTGAGTAAAACTTCACGAAAGAAAGAAGATATAGTAGGAACTCAATAACATCATCACATGCTGTTTATGAAACTTCCAAAAATGCTCGGCATTGTACAATGTGCTATGTAAAGTTTAAAAGGTACAATGAACTGAGATCATAAACTAATATTGCTGATAAAGATAAACCATGAAAACACTACAAGTAGGAATGAAATTAAAACAAACTAAAATTAACAGCAGAAATATTATTACATTTGTGCTACGAATAAATTAACTGCAAAGTAAAAAAGTTAATTTGGGCATGAAATAGAAACCCAGATTTGAATAAGAAGTGAATTTCACTATAGAGGGGGAAGGCACTATCATGGAATCCTGCCCTTTCTCGCCTTTGCTGCCCTATAAAACTCACCTAGTGCCTCCCACGTGACAGATGGAGTGCCCGATAAAACAGGTCCACTCCAGTCTAGCGGAACTTTTAGTGAAGATGCATTTCTGTTATGGTACCTTCCCCTTTGATGAAAGAGACTACTTGCCTTTATAAATCTTTAAGAAATGATTTAGCATTGTTTATAAAAATGGAAAATTCACATCTAGGGATTCATTAAATAAGTTATGTTCACACAGTGCAATAGTGTTCAGGCATTTTAACTGGTGATAAAAATTGATATATTCTGAACATGATGAAATAATATTATACAATTATCCATTTAATATGTGCATGATATTTATATTAGACTTAACCGTAAGGGGAAAAATCTGCAAGAATATACACAAATTTATTAACAGTGGTGTCTAGCTAGTAGGGATAGGTTTTTCTGTTTTTTGCTTATAATATTCTTTGCTTGATTATACTTTCTAATCTTCCCCTATTAAATTCCTCTAATTTTCCCGTGTATTTAGTTTTACAATGGAGTATGAGAAAACAGGAATTTTCAATTAAAACGAAAAAATACTTCTTTTTTCTTTTGAGGCAGGGTCTCTGTCACCCAGAGTGGAGTGCAATGGTATGATCATGGCTCATTGCAGCCTCGACCTCCTGGGCTCAGGTGATCCTTCCGCCTCAGTCTCCCAAACAGCTGGGACTAAATTTTTTTAAATTTTTGTATACTTCATATTCGCCCAGCTAATTTTCATATTTTTTGGTGAGACGGGATCTCACTATGTTGCTCAGGCTGGGCTCAAAAACTCCTGGGCTTAAGCAATCCTCCCACCTCAGCCTCTGGAAGTGCTGCAGGTAGTCATTAGGAAGTCATTTTTCCCATTAGCAAACTTATTTAGGCTAGTGGTCATCTTTCAACGAATATCTATTGAGTACCTATTATGTGTTAGGCTTCCTGCTAAGTTTTGAGAATAGACTAGTGATACAGTTCTTGCCCTCAAGGAGTTCAAAGTGTAGAGAAGAGGAAGAAGATGGAAAATTGAAGTGCAGTATGGCAAGGCGAGAACCACAGGAGCATAAGGGAAGGGTATCTAACCCACCTGGGAGCCAGGGGAGCCAGAGAGGCTTCCCAGAGGAGCTCGTACCTAAGTTGAGCCCTGAAGATCAAAAGCCAGGGGATTCTTATTAATCGTTTTCTTAAAAATTAACAAACAGCTTCCTTCCTTCCATAGCTGATGAGAGCCAAAATGGATGAGGATGTGTATTGACTTAGAGTTTTCCTTTCATGGATTCCATTAACTAATACTCTCAGATGTCCTGTGGTCCCCAACTCAGGGCTGAGAGAGGCTCTCAGTGGCCAGTTGTCCTTTCCTTTGCTTCCAGGCAGCACCACCAGCATTGGACTATGGCAACTGACTTTTGGCAGCGGGGAGCGTGCCCAATCACTAAGTTCTTTCTAAAAGTCTAACCTAAATTGCTTTTACCATAGTTTTGAATTATTGCATATAATTCTGTTATCTGTGAAATATAAAAGAGCTATGTCCTCCACATCGTACACTTCCCCTTCATTTACTTAAAAAAAAAAAGAATCAAAGTCTTGCTCTGTTGCTCAGGCTGGAGTGCAGTGGGGTGATATCATAGCTCACAGCAGCTCTAACTCCTGGGCTCAAGTGATCCTCCCACCTCAGCCTCCTGAGTAGCTGGAACGCAGGCGCTTACCACCATGCTCAGATATATATATATGATGTTGCTTACATGGATGTATATATCTATCAAAATTCACCAAAATGTATACTTACGAACCATGCATTTTACTCTATGTAAATTTTACCCAAAAATACTTTTTAAAGATGGCATTGTAATCACAGCTATGAAGGGGGCTGACAAATGAAGTTGTTCCACATAAGATGGGGGCTTAACTAACTAGGCACAAGGCATAGAAGCAAAATTCACCTTGGACTTAAAATCCAATGACTAAGCTATAGACTAGTGATACAGTATATCACTAGTGTATACTAGTATAGACTATACTAGTGTACTAGTGTGTGTGTGTGTGTGTGTGTGTGTGTATTTGTAGAGATGGAGTCTCTCTATGTTGCCAGTCTGGTCTCGAACTCCTGGGCTCAAGCAATCCTCCCACCCCAGCCATCCAAAGTGCTGGGATTACAGGTATGAGCCACCTAGCCCAGCCTCATCCACATTTTTGTTTTTAAGAAGTCCCCTCAGCCTTTTCTTTAACCCTTGTAACTATCTGTCATTTTACATTTCCTCATAGGATCTACTTCACATTGTTTTAGCTAATTGTCTTCTACTCTCTTCAATAGTCCTCTCAAAATATTAAAATCCAATTTAATCTAACATTCCACTGAGTTTAGCCTAGCTAGACTAAATAAAACAAAATAATAATTTTCCAGTTCTTCCATGTAACACTTCCATTTAACATATTCAGGTCTTACAGAGTAAAATCTACTCTATAACTTAGTCATTGGATTTTAAGTCCAATGTGAATTTTGCTTCTATGCCTTGTGCCTAGTTAGTTAAGCACCCATCTTATGTGGAACAACTTTGTTAGCTCCCTTCATAGCTGTGATTACAATGGCATCTTTAAAAAAATATTTTTAGGTAAAATTTACATAGAGTAAAATGCATGGATCTTAAGTGTACATTTTGGTGATTTTTGCTAAGTGTATACATCCATGTAACCAATATCCAATCAAAATAAGAATATTTCTAGCACCCCACAAAGTTCTCTTGTGTCCCCTTCTAATCAGCTCTTACTGTTCTTATTTCTATCACCATAGATCAGTTTTGCCTGTTCTGGTCTTGGTTCTACTTCTGTGTGACCACATGTTCTTCAGCAAATGTTTATCCCTGGAGGCTTTAGATTCCTGGTCAGTAAAATAAGGGGATTATTTTAATAGAATCTCTAAGACTCATTTTCAGATCTAAGATTTTTTTTCTTTTTTTTTTAAAGACAGAGTCTCACTCTGCCATCCAGGCTGGACTGCAGTGGTACGATCTCAGCTCACTGCAACCTCCGCCGCCTGGGTTCAAGTGATTCTTCTGCCTCACCCTCTGGAGTAGCTGGGACTACAGGCGCACGCCACCACGCCTGGCTAATTTTTGTATTTTTAGTAGAGACAGGGTTCCACCATATTGGCCAGGCTGGTCTTGAACTCCTGACCTTGTAATCTGCCCGCTTCGGCCACCCAAAGTGATGGGATTACAGGCATGAGCCACTGCGCCCGGCCCAGATCTAAGATTTTAAGAATTGCCACTCTGCTCTGATCAAAATAGTCAAATGTTTAGGATAAGATGTTTCACATCCCCTTGCTGCACTCTAGCACTTAGGGAAGATGCTAGGGCTGTCAAAGTACTCTTCCATGTACATTTTTTAAAAAATCACTAGAAAAGAAAAAATAAAAGTAGGCCAGGCACGGTGGCTCACACCTGTAATCCCAGTACTTTGGGAGGCTGAAGCAGGTAGATCACCTGAGGTCAGGAGTTCGGGGCCAGCCTGACCAACATGGTGAAACCCTGTCTCTATTAAAAATACAAAATTAGCCAGGTGTAGTGGTGCACGCATGTAATACCAGCTACTTGGGAGGCTGAGGCAGGAGAGTCACTTGAACCTGGGAGGCGGAGGTTGCAGTGAGCTGAGATATCACCATTGCACTCCAGCCTGGGCAACAAGAGCAAAACTCCATTTCTAAATAAATAAATAACTAGATATTAATCTTTGATTTTTAAATATTAAAGTTCTTTTATAATTTTTCTCATTACAAAGAGTAAAATATGATCTTTGTGGAGTATTTGGAAAATGAAGAAAAGGATAAATAAGAAAATCTAAATTCTACCACCCTGAGATAATCATGAAGATTTGGTTGTATTTTTTCAGTTCTTATATAATAGTATATAAAGTGCAAAGTTGGAAATGGAGAATATTGGCATATATGAAGTTTTCATTTTTTTAACAACATTTACTTTATCACGACAATTTGTACATCAGTATTCTTTAAAAACGTCTTTGCAGGATGGATTGGAACAATTTGGAAAAAGAAAATGTTGGATCCCTACCTGACCCTTTACACTGGTTCTTGAGTCTGGTTGTACATCTCAAGTCACCTGCAGAAATTCAGAAATAATACAGTGACCACACCCACCCTCAGAGATTCTTGATGAATTAGTCTGGGATGGAATCTAGGTAAGAATATTTTTGTTCTCATATGATTCTAATGCATAGCCTGGATGAGAACTATTGTTTTATATAAAAATAAATTCCAAGTAGATTAAAGATTGATTGTAACAATTGAAGCCATGGCATTAGCGTATACAGATGCCAGTGAAGACGGAATCTCGGGTACTGAAGAAAACCAAACACAGGAATCCCAGAGGAAACTATTCACATACTTGATTACATGAAAGCTTTAAATTTCTGTATGCCAAAACAATTACATAAAAAAACTGAAAAGCAAATCACAAAGCAGGAAAGATATTTTCAATATGCATTGTAGGCACAGTTCTTAGAAAGTGTAAAGAAAAAGATGAAGAGCTAAGAGAAAAGGCCAACCACAGGCAAATAACCCAGAAAAAAGTCATTATATATACGGAGATAAAAAGCATTTCCTTTTCAAATAAAAAATAATCTTCACTTCAGAATCGATTCCTCCCTTTCTGACTCTTCCACGGCCACTCTCTCTGCCCCTACCACTTATAACCCAGGGGTTGTACAGCAGTGTTTACATTCCTGCCCAGAATCTCCTTAAAAAAAAAAAAAAAATCAAACTCAAAGCAGATATATTAAAACTAAAACATGAATATATAAAGAGGAAAGTCACACTGGACACATAAAGATCTCATAAAACCAGATGCAAAGGAACGTAGCATCATGTTATTACTGCCTGAGTCCAGCTCTGCACAGGTTCAACTTGCAATAAAAGGAAGTCTTTTCAATCTGCTCTAGTGACTTTACCCTTATTAGAGTGCATACTCATTATTTTCTGATTACTCCTCTACATAAAACATATCATTTTGTACCTCGGTTTCCCACACCCCTAGTATGGTATTTATATTTTATCTCTAAAGATTGTAATACATCACTTCAAACACAATAACCCATTTAAGAATGGATTTCATAGGCAAAAAGGTGCACCTTTAGTGATGTGATTGCAAGCATCAGATGATCCAATTCTCCTCAAGCATGTATTATACAGTGTGTACACAAATGATGCAGCAGTGTAGAAGAGGCTATTACAGGCTGAGTGAGTCAACTCAACTCAGTGTGTACTTCCTAGTTTCAGGATGCATCCATAGGAACCCTTTGAAATGTTTTGTTTTATTAATTTGGCTCCTTTCTAGTTTTCACTAGAGCCAACGCTTTCAAGATAATGCAGTTTAGACATGTCACAGCTGTTGAAATTCAGCATAAGCTTGAGCTGACAGTGGTGTATCATCAAGAATCAGAAAAATCAAAACAACATTATGATAAAGAGAAGAAGTATGAAAAATACGGAGGAGACAAAGGCAGGAAATATTGCCTTACCGACTTAAAGCAGAGCCCTGGAGGGAAACATCTGGTTTGGAGCAAATGGTGATTCCTTTTTTTTTTTTTTTTTTTTTTGAGACAGAGTCTCGCTCAGTCGCCCAGGCTGGAGTGCAGTGGCACAATCTCAGCTCACTGCAAGCTCCGCCTCCCGGGTTCACACCATTCTCCTGCCTCAGCCTCCCGAGTAGCTGGGACTACAGGTGCCCACCACCACGCCCCGCTAATTTTTTCTATTTTTTTTTTTTTTTTTTTTTTTTTTTTGAGACGGAGTCTCGCTTTGTCGCCCAGGCTGGAGTGCAGTGGCCGGATCTCAGCTCACTGCAAGCTCCGCCTCCCGGGTTTACGCCATTCTCCTGCCTCAGCCTCCCAAGTAGCTGGGACTACAGGCGCCCGCCACCTCGCCCGGCTAGTTTTTTGTATTGTTTTAGTAGAGACGGGGTTTCACCGTATTAGCCAGGATGGTCTCGATCTCCTGACCTCGTGATCCGCCCGTCTCGGCCTCCCAAAGTGCTGGGATTACAGGCTTGAGTCACCGTGCCCGGCCAATTTTTTCTATTTTTAGTAGTAGAGACAGGGTTTCACCGTGTTAGCCAGGATGGTCTCGATCTCCTGACCTTGTGATCCGCCCGCCTCTGCCTCCCAAAGTGCTAGGATTACAGGCGTGAGCCACCGCGCCCGGCCTCCGTGATTCTTTTAGCACACTGAAGAGTTCTCACTGTATAGAGTAAGGAGTGGCCAGATCTGAGAGAGGGGTTCCTGGAAGTTGAAGAACAGACAGGGAAATGTTGCTCTCTGGAAGGGAATTCATATTTTAAAAGGTGAAAGACCTATGACCTTAAAATCTAGATAGAAGCCATAATCTGCAATTTTTGCTATGTGTTTAAAACCCAATCTTCCTCTGCCAGGAATGTTTTCCATCTTGAATTCTCAGGTTAACTCTATGAACCACTCTACATTCTTTGAAGAACAATCAAAGATATAATTCACAGGGATTTAAAAGGATTGTTGGTTTTGAAATATTAAAATTTAACAACTATCAGGTATTATTTATTTCCACAAAAGCTGCTGTCTTTACAAAATGAAATAAAACATAGTCTACTAATTTGATGAGGAACATAAGTTAGAGCAATTTGTGGTATATCCAGAAAGAAACCACTTTGCACTGAAACAATCCGTCTCTTACTTACCGAGGCCCCCGGCCACAAAAAAAAAAAAAAAAAAAAAAAAAAAAAAAAAAAGCCTTTACAAACTTTGACTTCTGAGTAAGTCTTAAAAACTAATCTTCTGAAAGATCTATAAGGCTCACAGGGTAGGCAAGAGATTTAAAAGTTTATTTTGTGTGGGAGTAAGTTGGAATGCAGTCATGTGTGAATTAGATAGAATCTTGAACATATCCCAAACACACCTACTTTCTGTTCTAACCACATATGTATGATTGTTTAAAACAAACATTTCATCTCATGGACATTTAAATATTATCTCCACGAACAGACAGATTAAGAAGAACATCAGGCTCACTGCAAATTTTACACACAACCTTCAGGTCTATAAACAATGAGCATTGCACTGAGTGGGAACAAGCACCATACATAATCTTTACAACAATCCCATGAGCTCCTAATATTATAACTCATCTCTCAGATTTGGCCACTTCTCACTCTATCTTGTAGGACATATTTCTGTACTAAAAGAATCACTGTTCGCTCTGAACCAGATTACAAATGAGAAAATTGTTGAAAAATGGCAGAGCCAGGATTTGAATTCAGGTCTGTCTTGCCACAAAGGCCACGCTCTTTTCCAGTATATCATAATACCTTGTAATCGTGGAAGGTTTCAACATCATTTATACCTAATCAGCCATATTCTAAAGCACCTAGTGGCAATAAACCTGAAATATAAGTGATGTATAAAGCAAAAATGGAAACAGTACAACCGGTCAGGAGTGGTGGCTTACGCCTGTAATCCCAGCACTTTGGGAGGCTGAGGCGGGTGAATTACTTGAGGTCGGGAGTTTGAGACCAGCCTGGCCAACATGGTGAAACCCCGTCTCTACTAAAATACAAAAATTAGCAGGGCATGGTGGTGGGAGCCTATAATCCCAGCTACTCAGGAGGCTGAAGCAGGAGAATTGCTTGAACCCAGGAGGCGGAGGTTGCAGTGAGCTGAGATTGTACCACTGCACTCCAGCCTGGGCAACAGAGCAAGACTCTTGTCTCAAAAACAAACAAACAACAACAACAAAATACAGCTGATTTTAAATAGACTTTTCAGAGCAAACAGATATGACTTGAGAGTGAATCTGAATGTTCTCATTCTTCATACTGCTAGAGTTTATACCCTATTAAGTACCCAGATTTTTTTTTTTTAAACAGAGTCTTGCTCTGTCGCCCAGGCGGATGATCTCAGCTCACTGCAACCTCTGCCTCCTGGGTTCGAGTGATTTTCCTGCCTCAGCCTCCCAAGTAGCTGGAATTACAGATTACAGCCACATGCCACCATTCCCGGCTAATTTTTGTATTTTTAGTAGAGACGAGTTTTCACCAAGTTGGCCAGGCTGGTTTTGAACTCCTGATATCAAGTGATCCACCCGCCTCGGCCTCCCAAAGTGCTGGGATTATAGGCGTGAGCCAGCACATCCGGCCTTTTTAAAAAAAACTCATCAATTTGGGATAAAACTTTCCAAAATGTATTGAATGATGGTTCTACATCAGGAAATCTATTACTACTGTTCACCATATTAATAGAACAAAAGAGAATAATTATGTCATCGTATTCTTGGATGATGAAAAGGCATTAAACATCCAACATTCATTTTTTATTTAAAAAACATGATACTGTAAAACTGACTTATTTGATGTACAATTCTTTGAATTTTAACACACATCTAGACTGACAGAACCACTACATAGTCAAGATAAAGAACAGTTTCATCATCTCCCTCCCTCCCTCACCTCCATCATTTTGAAGTCAAATTTGGTGTTATCCCTTTGTACTCATACCCTGCCCTCACCTGTAACTCCTGGCAACCACTGATCTTTTCCCCATTACTGTAGCTTTGTCTGTGTGAGAATGCCATCTAAGTTGAATCATACAATAACATGTAACTTTTTAAGACTAGCTTCTTTCATCCAACATAAGGCCTTTGATTCTCATACAAGTTGTGTGAATCAATAGTTTCCTTTCATTACTAACAGTATTCCTTTGTAGGGATACATCATACTTTATCAATTAAGGACATCTGGGTCATTAACAGTTTTTTATAATTATGAATAGAGCTACTAAAACACTATGCACAGGTTTTTGTATGAGCCATTCATTTCTCTAGGGTTAATAACAAGGAGTGGAATTGCAGGGTCATATGATAATTTAACTTTATAAGAAACTGCAAAACTGTTTTTTCAGAATGGCTCTCCTATTTTGCATTCCCACAAGCAATGCAGCAGAGTTCCAGTTGCTACACATCCTTGCCAGGACTTGGTAATTTCAGTATTTTTGTTTTAGCTATTTTAATAGATGTGTAGTGATATCTCTCCATCCTTTTAATTTGCATTTCCCTAATGACTAATTATATTGAATATCTTCTCATGTGTTAATTTGCCAACTGTATATTATCTTTGGTGAAATGTCTGTTCAAGATTTTGGCTCATTTTTTAATTAGGTTGTCTTCTCACTGTAGAGTTTTAAGAGTTCTTTACACATTCTTTATATGGAATCCTTTATTAAACTTTATCGTATTCACAAATATTCTCCCAAACTATTGCCTATTCATTCTCTTGACAGTGTCTTTTGCAGAACAAAAGTTTTTCATTTTGAAGTCAAATTTGCCATTTTTTATCTTCTGTGGATTATGTTTAAGGTGTCTAAGAATTCTTTGCATAACCTTATCACAAAGACTTTCTCCTGTGTTCTAAAAGTTTTATAGTTTTATGTTTTACTTTTAGATCTACGATTCATTTTATGTTAATATTTGTATGAGGTGTGATATGGTTTGGCTGTGTCCCCACCCAAATCTCATCTTGAATTGTAGCTCCCATAATTCCCACATGTTCTGGGAGGGACCAGTGGGAGAAAACTGAATCATGGGGGTGGTTTCCCTTATACTGTCCTCCTGGTATTGAATAGGTCTCACAAGAGCTGGTTTTATAAGGGGAATCCCATTTCACTTGGCTCTCATTCTCTCGTCTGCTGCCATGTAAGACATGCCTTTTGCTTTCCGCCATGATCGTGAAGCCTCCCCAGCCACATGGAATTGTAGGTCCATTAAATCTCTTTTTCACTGGCCAGGCGCGGTGGCTCATGCCTGTAATCCCAGCACTTTGGGAGGCCGAGGTGGGCAGATCACGAGGTCAAGAGATCGAGACCAGTCTGGCCAACATGGTGAAACCCCGTCTCTACTAAAAATACAAAAATTAGTTGGGTGTGGTGGCACACGCCTGTAGTCCCAGCTACTTGGGAGACTGAGGCAGGAGAATCACTTGAACCCAGGAGGCAGAGGTTGCAGTGAGCTGAGCTCACGGCATTGCACTCCAGCCTGGATGACAGAGCAAGAATCCATCTCAAAACACACACAACCTCTTTTTCGTTATAAATTACCCAGTCTCGGGTATGTCTTTAAAACAGACTAATACAAGGTGAGAGAATTAGGTTGAGGCTCATTTATTTTGCATATGGATGTCCCATAGTTTCAACATCATTTGTTGCAAAAGCATCAGATGCATTCCTTTCTTCACAAACTTGCCTTTGCACCTTATGCTCCCACCTCTTCTATTTTTCTGGAATAGATTGCGTAGAATCAGTGTTATTTCTTTTAATGTTTGGTGGAATTTACCCATGAAACCATCTGTGACTAGAGATTTCTATTTCAAAAGTTGTTTAAATAAGAATTTAATTTCTTTAATAGTTATAGGACTATTTTGGATATTTATTTCTTGAGTGGGTTTTGGTAGTTTGTGACGTTGGGAGAGGCAATCCACCATCCTTTTGCATCCCTGCATGTTCCTAATGGGTAGACCAAGAATAAAAGGCTCTAACTACTCTTTATCTAGGCCATGTCTCAAGGTTGTGTATATAGTGAGCAGGATGAGGAAATGTTTCCACCTTGACAAAGAGCCAGTTATAAAGGCGATAAACTGTCTAGGTTCAGTGTCCCTTTGGTACAACACAAATCCACTGAATGTGGAATATTCATGTAGTTCTGCCTGTATTGCCTCCATAAACTTCAGATATATGATAACCAATGTAAACCAACATGAAGCTCATGGTGCTTGCTGTAACAGTTTTAACTAGTTAGCTTGTAAGTATGGTAAAATCTCAGACCTTTTATAGTTCTTGCCATTTAGTCTTCAGAGAATTGGTTATTTCATCTAAATTGCCATATTTATGCTAGTAGAGAATTTTTTTTGTAGTATTTTCTTACTGTTCTGTTAATGTCTGCAGTCTGGTATCTCCTTTTATTCCTGATATTAGTAATTTGTGTCTTTTTTGTTTTGTCAGTCTTGCTAGAGGCTTGTAAATTTTACTAATCTTTTCAAAGAATGAGCTTTTGGTTTCGTTAATTTTTCTCTATGGCTTTTCTGTAATCAAATTCATTGATACCTGCTCTTTATTATTTCCTTGTTTCTGCTTGCTTTGGAGTTTTCATTTTTAAGTTGAAGGGGCAACAATTAGAGGTAAAAAATGGAATAGAAAAATAAAAATGATGATTGTTTGCAGATAATATGGTTGTTTACCTAGAAAACACAAGAGAACCAACCAGAAATTTATTACAACTGTTAGAAGAATTCAGTTAGGTGACTGGGAACAAAATTAGAATACAGAAATCAACAGTTTTCATGCATAAAACAAAAGCCATATGCAACATATAGTGAAAGAAAAAACACTAACATATTCATGAGTATCAAGAAATGTACAAGAGCTATATAAAGAAGTCTTTAAAAGGTGATTGAGAAACACATACTTCTGATTACTTAATATATAAGTATATATAATATATATTATATATGTATCTAATTATAAGTATTAAAAAATCAAAAAGGCATTTCATACTAGTTTCTTGGATCACTATGGGAAAACCTAGTTTCAGACAGTTGATACTGATAATATGCTTGGCTGAGGAGTCAATGGCATGCTACCACCTGTGGGTTCAACACTCAACATGTTAAGAAAGTCAAATTTCCCTAAATTGCTATGGAAATTTAATTCATTCCACTAAGAATACTAAATTTGACGTTTTTCTTTTGAAAATCAGAAAAATTGATTTCAAAGTTTATATAAAAAATGAGCAAGACTAATTGGAAAATTATAAAAAACAAAAACATTTAACAGAAAATTATCCCTACCAGAGAGTACGGCAATTTTAAGACTACAATAATTGAAACAGTGTGGTACCAGATCAACAGTTCATCAGATAACCTTAAAAGTCCAGAAATCAATTAGCAACAAATCAGTAAATAAAAGATGGATTATACAATATATGATATCGCAGTAAGTGAGCAACTATCTGAAAAAAATTAAGTTGGATCTCTAGTTCATATTTTAACAGCAAAATAAATTCCAGGTGGATGAAAAAACTTGAACATAAAAAATAAATCCATAAAACCACTAGATGAAAATACAAGGCATTTAAACATAATCTCAAAGAGCTAAGGCTTTTCTACCTGTGAAACAGGTAGAACACAGAAGAAAAAAAATAAAAGACTGATAATTCCACTTGCATTAAAAACTCTACAAGAAAAAGATACCATTAAAAAAGGAAAAAGAAAAATGACAAATTGAGAAACATAGTTTAAACTCATATCACAAATGACCAATTTCTGTTATAAAGAGTTTTAACAAATCAATAAGAAAAAGACAACCAAACCAATAAAAAAGTGGGAAAAATATGTTAACAGATCATAGAACTGGAAAGAAAATGGTTTTAAAACATATAAATTAATAAGAGAAATGCAAATTAAAACTATAATGAATAAAAGTTATTTATCAGATTGATATCTAGTACAATCCATGGAAAACAAAAACAACAGAAAATTACGTTGTACTCTCTGGTTAAGGGATAATTTTCTGTTAAGTGTTTTTGTTTTGCATGGATAATCAGGATATTTGCAATGGCTTGTGACATGAACTGCCTAAAGTTAAGCCAAACTTCACAGGTTAAGGGCCCAGTCCTCCATGACTGCCCTCACTTCAGAAACTAGCAGCTTTGGGCATTCCCAGGGCCATCATTACTTCTGACCAACTGGCTGCAAGTTCAGGGGTTCCCACAATACCTTCAGGTTAGATAATTAAATAGAACAACTCACAGAACTCAGCAAAGTGCTATGCATACAATTATAGTTTATTATAGCAAAAGGATACAGATCAGAACAGCCAAAAGAAGACATATATAGAGCAAGGAGTAGGAGAATCCCAAATACAGTTTCTGTGTTCTCAGGGACATGTCACCCTCCTAGAACACACCAGAGTATTGCCGACCAGGAAAGTTCACTTGAGTGTCACTGACCAGAGCTTCTCTCGGGGTTTCATTACAGGCATGATTGATTGACTCAATCTCTATACAAAGCTGAACTCAATCTCTAACCCCTCTCTCCACCTCAGATGTTGGGCTAATATCATATGACTCAAAACTCCAACCCTCTAATCTGATGGTTGGTCTTCTGGTATGGCCAGCCCCTATCTGAGTCATCTTGTTAGAAAAACTATCAGAGAGCTTACTATGAATAACAAAGATACTTCTATCACCTAGAAAATCCCAAGGATCTAGACCTGGAACCTGGAGTGGAGGCATTTTGGGAGCAGGGGAGGAAGCCTTGGCAAATACTTGATTACAGTCTTAATTTCAGCCTTGTCTGTATTAGCAAAAGGCTGGAAACCAGCAATGTGCAGTAACAGAACTGATTCTCTGCAAAAATCAAAGTACATCCATATAATGGAGTTCTAGGCAATCGGTGAAAAAAATGGGACAACTGTAGGTAGGACTACAGAATAAATTGCTGAATGTACAAAAGTCTGAATGGTATGCTATAAATTGTGTTTCATATATGTTTATATGTGCATGGGGCCATTTCTAGAAAGATAACTGGTAACAGAGATTAGATCCAGGGAAGGGAAATGAATGAGAGAACTTCTTTTTCCCACCTTTTTCAACTTTCTGATTTTTGTACAATGTGTATATATTACCTGTTTAACAAGAAGAAAACATTACAAGGTTTTCGCATACTTCTTTGAGGCTACTGAACATAATTTATAACTTAATATCTTCTTGATTACGATCAGTCACTGTCATGAATATATTGAACAACAAATCTCTTAAGAGTCTACTGAGATACACAACACAGGGTTTGCTTTCACCTACACTAAATGACCCCAGGCTGCTGTAATTTGAGTGTTACTGTCATTTCTAGTTTTCCTATCTTTTCCCAGCTGCTTCTGACTACTGTCAACATTCCCTCCTCTAGCTGACTAGAAACTTCTCTTTTAAATTAGTGCTTCTAGTTATGGCAGACCAAGAAACCAGACACATGGTCCTATTACAGGACTACATAAAATAAAGAGAAACTGCCTCTGTGAGAACTTGAGAAATACTCTCATAATTCATGTTTTATAACAACTACTTGACTAGTCAAGATTTTTACACACTACCAAATTCCATACAATTGAACAAAGAATAGGCAAGGCATTATTGAAGTCACTATAGGAGCTTCTATTATATAATTAATACTACACTGGTAAGTTCAGATTTGGAACTTTTCAGCATTGCCTTCATTCATTCACTCAAAAATATTTTTGAGCATCTAGTATGCACCAGGGAGTGTCCTAGTATTAGGCATACAGCAATGAACAATAGAGACAAACTCACTTAAAATTTATATTCTAATTTGAGAGATGACAAAGATAAACCAGCTAAGTACAATAAACAAAAAAAGGGATAATATGATAGAACTAGGATGGGGGAATAGCATTAGATAGGATTGCATGTTAATCAGGGTCTGATCAGAAAAGAACCACTAGGATCTAATACACATACACATATCTTAATATTCAAAATAAGGGACTTTTATAGCGATTATAGGAGGTAGTTTCTTTTGTGTCTGGCAGTTGAAAAGGGAAGACAAGGGAAATGGGGGAAGCAAGGAACTTGCTAGGATGAGTAGAACCTGTGGGAATTGAGTGGAACTTGTGAGGATGGACGGGAAGCCATACAGGTCTCTCACTGCCTCTAATCCTCCAGTGTGAATGATGGAGTTGTCCAGCGGAAGCTGGCACCCTTTGTCAGAGTAAAGCGCACACCTGGCCCAGGAGCCAGAGAAGCTGAAGGAGGCGTTCCAGCAGGAACTGGTGTTCCTGTGGGCCTGGCTGTTGTCCCACAGGCCAAGATGAGCCAACAGATAAGCAATAATGTGGATAAGCTGCAACAGTGTCTTGTGCCTTGTCTGGTCCTTCCACTTATAAAAAGAATCCAGATCTGGCTGCTACTTTACTTCTGCCTTCTATATCTTGTATCAAACATTTCTTATGGCCTACGTTGTCCTGAAATTATGCACGGAAGAGAATTCTGCGGAACCTATCTCCAGGTTGACTAAACTGTACCATATAAATCCACCACAGATGATGTGAGTTCTCTAAAAGACATCTGAGCTGAGAACCTGAAGGATGAGGATTCAGCCATCCAACCATGCCAAGATTTGGAAGAGAATGTCCCCGGCAGAGAAGATGGCTAGTGCCAAGTATCTGAGGCTGTGATATAAGCTAGATCTTTTTTTGATGAAGGACAATGAGGCTGGGATATGTGTGTGAGAGTGGTACAAAGTAAGAGAGAACCAGATCCTATGGGCCTTGCAGAACATAGTAATGAGGGAGGACTTCTTTTCCTAAGTGCAGTGAGAGGCACATGGAGGGTTTTTGTCAGGGAAGCAGTAGTTTGATCTGATTTATATGATTTATAAACTTTGTGAAATAATTTCAAACTTACAAAAAAGTTATAAGATTAGCACAAAGAATTTCTGTATGCTCATCATCCAGATTATTTCCATTTTTAAGAGATTGTTTTGGCTACATTGTGGAGAATGGCCCTAGTGGGCAGGACCACTTCTTTCCTCCCCACAAAGGCTTCATGGCACTCCTACAGCACAACACATATGATGCCCCTGGAGCTGTGCAGAAGGCTGTCCAAGTGTGGAGGTCGTAATATTACATAGAGAGCTATTGCAAGAGATCAAACTACGGTGCTTCTACCACACTACTTTCAGATCACAGAGGAAAACCAATCTCATTATTTTAGTCTCAATTCACAAATACACGTTGGAATAAAAAACGGTATTACCTCTTCAGATCTGGCTACTTCTAACAATCATATCAATCCTCAAAACAAACAAAAAACAACTTCAGTGATTTGACACCACAGCAGCTATTTAAGAAAATGTTTCACAGATAATTCCAGATTTCCAAATTCCAAAGAACATGCAGTCTCCTAGAAGAAACATGCTGAAGGAGCCCATGTTCATGTTGATAGATAGGTTCTAGTCTCATTATTTTAGAGATGATCTCAGATTTGTGTATCTCTTATGTTCATCAGATGTGACTTACTTTACTGGAGATCATAAATAATTACCCTAAAGCAAGCTCTTCTGCCTAGATTAACTCTCCTGCTAGTAATACTGTCTAGCTAACAGCCAGGTTCAAATACTGAAGTGTGCTGAGGTCTTACAGATATTCAAGCTCATGTTCTGATTTTAGCACAATTCTAGTTTTAACATTCAAATCAATAGCGAAAATTATGATGGATAGCAATTCATTCTCACTAAAACACAGCTAATACGTGTTCCTTAAATCATGAAGGTAAAATGGAAAAACTAAATAGTTTGGTGACCTTTGAGAAATCATTTATTCTCCCTTATACTCAGTTAAATGGGAGTCTGGTTATTACAATAGAGATTAGTAATAATCAAGGTAAAATGCTTGGTAAAATGCATCACCGTAGGCACCCATCTTATTATACACACATCAATAAAAATAAACATCTATTTTTTAAGGGAAGAAAAGAAATGCTTCTTAATAAAGCTCTGGATGAACCATTTATCTTCTTTCAAAAAACATAAAAACACATAAAAAAGCATTATCTGACAAAGGAAAGTAGAAAAGATTTTTATCTTTAATTAGAGGTTGCAGTATACACTTAACTTCTGTAAGCTGCAGTGATGAATGTCTGTGTAAACATTCAGAAAAGGAGGGGATACTGTGTCATGACTTATGAACTATAAATTACCAGTCAAGATTACTAGTCAAGAACAGTTTTATACATTAACAACTACTTTCCTCCGCTTAACAATGGCTCTTGAATAACAAAATAAATTATCAGCAATTCCAACCACAAATTTAAGAATTAAAGTTTAAACAACTGGTTTCATAAATGCAAGCAGAGTAATAAATTTCATATATGTTAATTGCAGTTACTTATGTTCTTTGAGTGAAATAACACAAAGATTTTTCCTTCCCCTTTTGGCAAGTTCACAAAATTTATGAAAAGGCTTCACCTTTTTCTTTTTTGCTTAATTTCTTTTTTGCATCTCAGCTGAACACAACAGACAATAGCTGGGGTTATTAGGGAGACATGATAAAAGAAAAGGTTATGACCACTCAGACGATCATGTATACCTAAAACGTAACTCAGACTTTCTAGTCTTAACCTGTAGCTCTAATTTACTAAATGATCTACAAAGAACTAAAAGAGATATGATTTAATGAGCAGGCTGAATTTTGTAACTTTGTCACTTTGGGTCACAAACACATATTCTGCCCTGAAAGTGAGGCAGAATACTAGTCATTCCCAGTGAGACTAGGTACAAGGGAAAAAAAAAAACAAAGCCATAGATATTTTTAAGTTGCACTACATTATTTTAACTATTTAATTAAAAAATTTAACTACCAGATCAGTGCACTGTTTCTTGCTTAAACACACAGTAAGTAGATAAAAAATATTTTTAAAATAAGCCAGAAGTAAAAAGGAAAAGGCCTGAACAGCCTGACAAACAGCAACAGAGTAATTTCCAATCAGTGACTATTAATGGGAATACTCATTTTATACAGCGATTATCGACAACCATTTAGCAATTCTTTAATCAGGCACTTGATATTTTTTTAGCTAGCATACTCAATACTGGGGCATCACACACACACACAAATATGGCTTTATTACAAAGGATTCAAGATGGCAACTACTTAGAATCCAGTGCCAACACGGATTATAACAAATCCAGTGAGTGTTTTGTTTTTCAATTATTCATAGAAAATTTAATCCTGATTAAGTATCCTTGGGCAGGAATTCATGGGTAGTTGATGACTGAAACCAACATTTATATGAAATGCTTCTGTTAATTTAATCTGTGTATACGGCTTAATTATGATTGGGGATTCAATGTAAGAGAAATGAATTCTATTGGGATCAAAATTTCAGTACCGTATCACGTAGTACCTTTTCCCTTCTTTCTTTTTAACCACATAAACCTGCTTGTCCCTTCACCTAAGTGCTCAGATTTTAAAATCCTTTGTCTTTACAACCCGTGTAATGTATTTAAGTTTTATTTTTTCATAAACTGTTTGTCAAAAACCTTTGCTAATCAAGCTAAAACCTGAACTAGAGCCAAAAATGGCAGAAAAAAATTGGAGACTAACTCCACCCACAAATAAACAAAAGCCTAGTCATTTAACTGTGAACATATTTTATATTCATTTCCTGAAGTAATTTCAATTCCTTTAAACTCAAATATGAAATGCATTTCCTTAAAGCATAAAAAGCAGCAGTTTTTAAAATCAATGTATTACACTGATTTCATAACTGGACTAGTTTAGATATTTATAAGCAAGTAATCATTTAACTGATTACTTTTTATAAGACTATTAAACCTGAGTTAGCTATTAAGATGAGGCATTATGAGTGGTGAATATTTTACCAAAATAGCATATAGTTATTTTTCACATTTATTTCCATATAGAAATTGCTTCAATCATTTTATAACAACACTTTCTTCAAAGTTTGTTGTTTAAGTATATTTCAAAACATTTCATTTATTACCTTTTTTTCAGTCTTGGTACTGCTTAAATGCAGTTATATAAATAACGTGCTCTGCTTTCGCTGTTCCAAGTTTTCATACTAAATGTATGAAAAAAAAGTAACTGTATTTGGATCCTTATTGCACTCTTTTAAACCAATTCACTTTTCCTCTCAACAAAAATCAAGTGTCAGAAATGAGGGCGACTTTTGTGTCCAGATGATATGGTCAGTGGTAGTGTTACTGAAGAAAGTGAAGAAACTTCCCAATATAGACTGTGAGATAGAAAGAGTCTGTAGAGAATAACCATGGAAACAGACTGGCAAAGGATAACACCTATTGTAATAACCTGAAAAGAAAAAGAAAGGAATGCTTTTACTGCATGGAGAAACAGAGAAATAATACTCAATTTCTCATGAATCTATATATGCTTTTTATATAAATACAATACTCTATCTTTCATCTTTACCATAGGTACATTTTATCAAAAAAAATTTCTGACTAATGCTCTAATTGTTTAAGGATAAAAAATCCCTTTAACAGTTATTTTGTAGATGAAAAAGTAAGGCACAAAAGAATAACTTGCTAAACCATTCTCTCCCAAGGGTATGCACTACAGACAAGAGTTTCAGTAAATAAGAAAAATCAGGTTCCTAGCTAATTTAGTAATAGGAATAAAGCATGCTCCTACCTGAACTTTAAAGAGTACTCTAAAAGCCCTTTCAAAAACTCTCAAGTTGCTTCTCTATTTTTGTAGACTACTGTCCTATCTATTCACCCTTTGTAAATACCTCAGGCTCAATAAACATTTGTGCATTCAGGCACATACTGCATTGCTTGTAAAGGGCTCCTGGCAGACCTCTATTTTGAAACGATGGAGCCATTCACCTAAGAAGGTAGGTATCAACACAATCAAAATGCATCATACTTCAGCATGGCACTCTGGTTTGTAGTCTGTTAAAGCAACTAGACTGATTTTTACAAATCTTGATTTTTACTATTATGTAACAAAAAATTTTAATCATTTTTTAAAAGATGTATTATAAATTATCTAATTTATAAAACAAAATTTCTATTTTAAAATTATCTATTGCCGTTTCTAAAATAAGCTAAAATAGAATCAAGAAAACCTATTTCCACCATTTTGCTTATAAATATTTTGAAAATATTTTAAACTTCAAATTTATCTACTTACTGGTTTACTACTTTGTTTCAAAGTTTTAAATAACCCAGAAAATGTCTTAAAAAATAAACAGGCCCCTCCTATTTAAATATTCTCCCAATTAAGACAATATTTTCATTAAAAAAAACTACTTTCATCATGTATATTTCTTACCTTGTCTCTTTGGTAGTCGCTAAAAATGACAGAAATGCATGCAAGAACCGGATGGCATAAAAACCACAAGATACAGCCCTGAAACAAATGAAAAAGTGAAATAAGTACAGCTGTGTTTTTTTTTTTTTTTTTCAGAATGTACCATATAAAAAATGTTACTAGCATATTTAGGTCCTGATTAACCTCAACAGGCCTTTAGAGTAGAGCTTGTAATAAAATGTGGAAATAAATTTACTGTTGCTGTGACATTAGTATTTTGTTTCTAACCAAATGAGTATTTTTGGAGTATTTATAATCTTATGTTTATAAATCTGCTGCATACACATTTTGATACACTACAAATTATTAATATAACAAATTATTAAGTGACAAAAGCAAGGCACAAATGTATAATATTCCTGTAAAAAGAAAAAATAATGTACATTCATATTTGCATGCTGATACACAAAGAAATTCTGTAAAAATACACAAAAAACATTAATAGTTGTTACCTGTTTGAGGGGTAGAACAGAGGAGGGGGAGCTGGGCAGGTAAGAATGGGTAACTGTTTATACTTTTCAAATATTTTTCTATTTTTCCTTGAACCAGGGGAGCTGGGTAGGTAAGAATGGGTAACTGTTTATACTTTTCAAATATTTTTCTATTTTTCCTTGAACCGGGGGAGCTGGGCAGGTAAGAATGGGTAACTGTTTATACTTTTCAAATATTTTTCTATTTTTCCTTGAACTATGGCAATGTATTCTCTTTCCCAAAATTAAATTTGAAATAAAAAAATAAGTTAGTAAATAGTAGCTGTTGAAATGTTTGGTACATTGAAGATATAGGGAGAAAAAAAGATATAGAAAAATGTTTCGTATGTTACTATTTGTATAAAAATGAAGGGAAATATATATAGGCATATATACTTAAAACTCTCTAGAAGGATAAATTAAGAACTCATAGTAGCAATTGTGTGAGGAGGTGAGAATAACTTTTTGCTACTCCTTACTTTTGGATGTTTGACCCTATTCAGAAAGTTAAATTAAAACACAAAATACTTTAAAATTTGCACTGCTTTAAGCATAAAGCAAAATAAGAGGCCGGGCATGGTGGCTCACGCCTGTAATCCCAGCACTTTGGGAGGCCAAGGCAGAAGGTTCACAAGGTCAGGAGATCGAGACCATCCTGGCTAACAAGGTGAAACCCCGTCTCTACTAAAAATACAAAAACTTAGCCGGGCATGGCGGCATGCGCCTATAGTCCCAGCTACTTGGGAGGCTGAGGCAGGAGAATGGCGTGAACCCGGGAGGCGGAGCTTGCAGTGAGCCGAGATGGCGTCACTGCACTCCAGCCTGGACGATAGAGCGAGACTCCGTCTCAAAAACAACAGCAATAATGACAAAAAGCAAAATAAAAAACCTTAATGCCTAAACACCTCAAATATATATTAACTTATCAAACAATAAGTACTACTGTCCCTGTAAAAAACTGAAAGGCAGGATGACATCTTCTTGTCTTATGCTCAGAAGCCTGAAGTTGGTTCCTAGGGCTGCAGCAGCAGCTTTGCAATGCTCAACACTAGGAATAAAGCAGGAATCTGGCTCTCCTTCCATAGCTGCCTTAGAATAACAGTCAATAACTCTGGACAAGATGGGCTGACTGAACAGAATCAGTCTGATCAGAATGCTGGTTTGAGGTGCTAAAATGAAGGGGTATGGATTCTCTCAATCTGACAGAAAAATGAAACCTTCTAGGGAGGGAGGGTTCTATAATGTTACTGCTCTAACCCTTCTCCTGTATAGAAAAAAACCGAATTTGCTTTTAGATCTCACTAGCAGAAGAAGGACAAGAAAGGAGGAATAAAGTGACAGGATCTCATGTGGATGGAGTGAGGCTGGCTGAAACATGAACCCAGCCTCCTGGCTCCAGCTGCTTATGCTGAAGGATAGCTCCTTACAGTTTGTTATAAAACATTGTATAACTCTGAGAATAACAGATTATAGTCAATTAATAAGTGTTGAGAAATCCAAAGCATATTTGATTTTAAAAATTTAAAATTATATTACAGAAAAAAATGCAAAATCCCTATTGACGAAAATACGAACCAGGCAAAACTGACCTGCAAAGAGTATATGGAAAGTACTGTCTCACAGGTCTTGTAAAATGGGGATAATACCTACATCACATAAGTTGCTAAGGTTAAATGAGTTGAACCACATAGAGAACTTATGGTAGTGTCTGTCACATAATAGTTTTTTTTTTTTTTTTACAAAAAAAAAAAAAAAAAAAACAAGGTCTCGCCCTGTCACCCAGGCTGGAGTGCAGTGGCCCAATCTTGGCTCACTGAAACCTTCAACACAGAGGCTCAAGCAATCCTCCCATCTCAGCCTCTCGAGTAGCTGAGACAACAGGTGCTCGCCACAGAGCCTGGCTAATATTAATTTTTTGTAGAGATGGGATCTATGTTGCCCAGGCTGGTTTCCAACTTGCGGGCTCAAGCGATCCGCCTGTCTCGGCCTCCCAAAGCACTGGGATTACAGGAGTGAGCCACTGTGCTCGGCCCAGAAGTTTAATAAAAGTTAGCATGTAGTTGTTTATTAACTTCCCAAAGAAACCAGAATGAAGTGGATAATCAGAATAAACCATTTTCTTTCCAAACCCATACTTTGGCAAATGTGATGTAGAACTCCCTTTTGAGTGTACTTCTCTCCACTGTGATGATCTGATAGAGTCCACAGCCTAATGACAATGCTAGGCAAATTCTTAGGACGATTAGGAGGATCCCTGCTAAGTTGTGGTGTGAATGGTAGCTATGATGACTGGTATCTTCAAACTGTTCCCAAAGTAGCAAAACACTCTGCAAAAGAAAAACAATATTACGTTTAGGAAAAAAAAGATTACACCTAATTAAATATTTTTTTCAACTCTTTAATAAACATCCCTTTAAATGTTATATAAACATTCCTATCAGACCATAGAGGTTGTTAATGAATAAAGTACAGTCTTTTCATCACTCTAATACCCTAAGCTAGAAAAAATGAATTTTCGGCCGGGCGCGGTGGCTCAAGCCTGTAATCCCAGCACTTTGGGAGGCCGAGACGGGCGGATCACGAGTTCAGGAGATCGAGACCATCCTGGCTAACACGGTGAAACCCCATCTCTACTAAAATACAAAAAAAATTAGCCGGGCAAGGTGGCCGGCGCCTGTACTCCCAGCTACTCGGGAGGCTGAGGCAGGAGAATGGCGTGAACCCGGGAGGCGGGGCTTGCAGTGAGCTGAGATCCGGCCATTGCACTCCAGCCTGGGCAACAGAGCAAGACTCCGTCTCAAAAAAAAAAAAAAAAGAAAAAATGAATTTTTATGAAGTAAGACCAGAGTTAAGAGATTTTTTTAAAATTCTATTGCTGCTGGGCATGGTGGCTCACGCCTGTAATCCCAGCACTTTGGGAGGCCAAGGCGGATAGATCACCTGAGGTCAGGAATTTGAGACCAGCCTGGACATGAAATCCCATCTCTACTAAAAATACAAAAAATTAGCTGGGCGTGGTGGCGGGCGCCTGTAATCCCAGCTACTCAGGAGGTTGAGGCAGGAGAATCACATGAACCCAGGAGGTGGAGGTTGCAGTGAGCTGAGATCGTGCCATTGCACTCCAGCCTGGGCAATAAGAGTGAAACTCCATCTCGAAAAAAAAGGGAAAAAAAAAAATTCTATTGTTGTCATGATTCAAATAAGATCATCTCTAAGGATGAAAACGAACTGAAAAGGTTAAAAGAACAAACTTTCTTCTAAATCCATTTCCTTTTTACTTCAACATCATTGAATGTAAACCGTTCTGCATTCAAACTGGCTATCTCAGGGTAACTTTCAAACATTTCAGTGTTTTTTGTACAACTCAGAAATTAAAAAGTCAGAATTGTTGATTTCAGACTTTATTCATTTTCATGCTAACATCCCTTGGTAAAGGACAGCATATTTTTATTATTCACTATAAATCCTCAGGGCACTTATTCATCACTGTTTACCGACCTTTTCTCCCATGTTGCTAACAGTAAAAAGCTCAGCTAGTTCCTCATTAAGCTATTCTGTTTATTACTATTCAAAAGAAATTAGTGTCCATGTTGCCTCCATCTTTACTAAACATCAATCACTTAACTTACTCTAATATTTTAACCATTGCAACACACGTCTGCAGCTCTCTGCACTTCTTTCCTTTGTCAATTCAGCCAGCCCTCACTCAGAATTGAGTCTTTGGTGACTTCCAAGAACTTTTAGAATACATCAAAACTCAATAACAAATCCAATTATTAGGTTTTATGGGGTTTACCAGCAACCTCTTGCTTTCCTCCTTCTCACATCCTCTACACTAATTTTACTCCTGCTACCATTCTTGTTAGGTAAATTCCTTTGTCACTATAACATGTGAAATTCCTTCTTGGGCTCAATATATGCTCTGTTACTGAAAGTGTTATTCTTCCAAACCACCAAATTATACCCATCTGATTTCTTTTTTTTTTTTTTTTTTTTTTTAAGACAAAGTCTCACTCTGTTTCCCAGGCTGGAGTGCAGTGGCACGATCTCAGCTCACTGCAACCTCCACCTCCCAAGTTCAATTGATTCTCCTGCCTCAGCCTCCTGAGTAGCTGGGATCACAGGCATACACCAGCACACCCGGCTAGTTTTTGTATTTTTAGTAGAGATGGGGTTTCACCATGTTGGCCAGGCTGGTCTCAAATTCCTGACCTCAGGTGATCTGCCCACCTTGGCCTCCCAAAGTGCTGGGATTACAGGCGTGAGCCACCGTGCCCAGTCTCCCATCTGATTTCTTAACCTACATTTCTGAACTTCACTTTTGCAACACAGAAGTGCTACCACAGAGCTACCACAGCCCATGGTTCATATTTTTACATATTCAAACTTCCCTGTTTTCACATACATATGCTAATATGTGATCTGTATAAAATATGTATGTATTTGTATAGCCTCTGACTGCCTGTCTGATCTGCCTTGTCTGGGTTGTTGCTGAAGATCACAGCTATGTTTAATGTATTCTTCATAAATTCTCATGTAAACTCTAGTGTAATATCATCTTAGTTCTCAACTCATATTTGTCTATGACAGTAAATTAAAATTACAATGAAATAATAAAAATGTAATTTTTAAAAAGAAATAAAAAGTGAGAATTTAACCTGACATTGACACTACTCTCTGTAAGTCCTGGCTCAAAAACATTAAGTTGTTAGAATCTTAACCTTATTTTAATCAATTCTTCTAATTCAATTCTTTCTCATCATCCCCTTTTCCGGCACTATCTCCTTTCTAAATATCACCACCTGTGATATGGTCTCTTACCCAAATCATTCATGTAAATTCAATACTCCTATTCCACTCAAAACCTACTATATTAAATAAATACTAGGGATAGAAAGATGAATAAAGCACTGGCCCCATCCTTCATTAATATATTTTTCAATTTATTTAATGCATTAAACTTATATTATAATGTCCTTTACAGAGCCTAAGTATATATACTTCATTTTCATCTATAGCTAATGCTCATCAAAAACTTAGTAAAAATTTTATTTTTATACCTTTCTTCTTAATTTTTACAAATCCATTGAACACAGGCATATGGGTATCTTAGAATGTCAATACTATTAATACAGAGGAAAAGAAAAAAAAAAGGCATGCAGGACCCTTATAAAAGACCAGTTTTGTTTTTACATTTGCTTTCAAAAACAAGATCCCATTCTTTTTTAGTCTATATTTGGCCTTTTAATTAATCTTAGATAATCACCTGAATTCTTTTATGTACAAAGTAGCCAATCCTAAAGATTGACAATGGATAAATCTCAAATCCATTGAATCATTCATTCAATGTTAAGTACTTACCATGTGCTAGAGAAATATGAAAGAAAGCTATTATTAAGTAGGAAATAAGACTCTAACCTAGTATTAAATATATGGTGCTTAAATAAGCTGACAGGAAGCTCAAATTCAGGTAAATTATAATTAAATTCTGCAGTCTACATATAGTTGCATCCAGATAATTAAGATTATTTGATCTAATGCTCTTTAAATTCATACTTTAAATGACACAAATTGTAGAAGCTCAGACATTTCAAGAAAAAAAAAAAATGACACAAATTCCTCATGGGTCCCAGCTTTCAATTCTGAAATGAGGTATGCTCCAGTTTGCATTTCTGAGGATTACTAAGCAGAAACAGAGTATCAACACTCACCTGTGTCGTGACAATGAATACTGCAATGCCAGTGGATGCAGGTGTAGAATCCCACTGGAGAGGTCTGCTTTGAGACTTCTTCATTCTGACTATCGTCCAACCCATGCATAGACTCAAAAGCAAGTATAACATCTGAATTTGGGAAGCGATGTCAAAAACTAATGGGACATGAAAACCAATGTCAACCAAGTTTACACAATATTAAAAAATTTAGCGCTTTTTGCGTTATGATGAGAACATCTTTTTTTTTTTTTTTTAACCACAAAAAGACAGCTATTTTCAAAGAGAAGCTAAGGAAATTCATTGAGAGATATTCGCATGTAATAATTCTAAAGATTTAAAAATTGTCATAAATTTTGTATATATTTATAAAAATAGTTAAAACAGCAGCAATACTATTTAAAAATACATATATATGCCCATACCATATGTCCATTAAGTCCAACCTTAACTCTCTTCATTTCCCATTTTTCTTAGCTTTTCTAACTACATAATCTTGTTCTCTGCTCACTGCTTGTTAAATTCTAAATATGATTTAGAATTTAATCATATTAAATTGTTAATAACTCACTGCTTGTTAAATTCTAAATATGATTTCTGCAATGTGGAGAATACTAGTACCTTCATTTCTGAGTTTTTTTTTTTTTTTGATGGCTGAACTATAAAGTAAAGAGTATTTTCTAAAACTATTAATAAGAAACAATACAATGAAATGCATAGCTCCCATAACATCCAAACATTGGCTTTACTTTCAGAATCCTGAAGACACATGAGAAGCTCCATACATTAGTGTGATGTGCCACCAGGTGGCCATCACCTACACTGCAGGGGAAGCCTGCTACTTCAAACAGAAAAGATGTATCAAAACCACCTGTATCCACGTCAACACTATAAGAAAACAACGAAAATCTATAAATGCTTCAAGTTCCATATATATATTTATTTTGTGAGATAGTATTTAATGATTTTTTAAGAAAGCTTATCACTTTTCTTCATAGTGTATTTTGATGTGAGTTTTAGGCTTTGGGTCAGAAATAGAAAAGAGTCAGTATAACAGAGAATGGAATTAAAATAGGAAGAAAACCTTCAGCTTTGAGGTAAGAAAATTTAGGTCTGAGTCTAGTCTCTACCACTCAATAGCTGACTGACATTTGGAAATCTGTTTCACATCACTGAGCCCAGATCCTTTATCTGCAAAATAAGGATATGCAGACATACTCTTCTATTGAGGATAAGATGAGAGAATGTATATAAATATGCCTAAAAACAATGAAGAAGCAGAGTGTAGTGACTAATGCCTGTAATTCCAGGACTTTGGGAGGCCAAGGCGGATGGATCCCTTAAGCCCAAGAGTATAAGGCCAGCCTGGGCAACATAGTGAGACCCCATCTACAGAAAAGGAAATTTAAAAATTAGCCAGGCATGATGGTATGTGCCTGTACTCCCAGCTACTGGGAAGGCTGAGGCAGGAGGATCATCTGAGTCTAGGAGTTTGAGGCTGCAGTGAGCCGTGACTGCACCACTGCACTCCAGCCTGGGCTACAGAGTAAGAACCCTGCCTCAAACAAACAAAAAAACAATGAGGAGCTGTACACATTACCTATTATTAAGAAGAAACTAAGTAGGACATATGGGAACTTAAACTGTAATCTTGTACTCAGTCAAGCTGATTTCTAAACAACTTTCGACAGAAAATTTATACTATGACAAGAAATAGTTTTAAAAAAAAAGCAGATAGCAAGTGTAAAAGCTTTTTTAAAAATGCTCAGAAAGATACTCACATTCTGCCAAGCTTCCCATAAATGGTACCCCTATTCCATCTTTGGAGTAACTGAGGAATTGAAGAAGATTAGTGTAAATGACAAATGTGAAAAAAATTGTTCATAATCAAAGCAAGCATAATTTTGGTGGACTAATTAGGATTAATTAGATGTAATGATGAACACAGTTTTAGTGGTTTTGAGTTACCTGGAGAAATGAATGTAATTAGCTAAAGCTGAACCAGCTTGTAACAGCAAGGCAGTTGTCAGAACCTTTAAAATCATGTGCATGGGTCCTCCTTTCTTAATAGCCTGCCACAATGATTGAGCATAAATGCAAGCAATCACAAAGTACACTAGGACTAGGAGGAAAAAGAACTCATGTAACCCTGTGAAGAGAAGAAAGGGAGTTTGCTTCAGTAAAACAAAGCCAGTTATCGTATTGGGTTGCTTTCAAATCTCCCTGTCAGTATATTTCTAGAACTTGTTTTTTAACTGGAGTCATAGCATTCACCTTTGTAAGAAAAAAAAAAAAAAAAACTCTTAAAACTTGAACGTTTTTGTGCCTTGGGGCAAAATTTTAACTACAAGAAAGCAGATTAAACCAAACTAGTTAAGGTCAATCTGTAGGAAAGCATAATGGTCAGGGAAACCCAAAGACTCATCATAAAATCACAGTTTTATTTGAAAACAGTAAATGAAAATAGTGATTTTAGCATTCAGTTAAATATACGTTTTACCCCCAAAGTGAATTTCTTTTGTAAAAAGTTTAGAAATAGATTAGCTCAGTCAATAATAGTTTAAAATACCCTGACAATGTATCTCAAAGTGTGTTCTCTTGCCCAGCAGCAACATCAGGGAACTTGTTATAAACGCAAATTCTTGAGTTCCATCCAGTTTTTGATCTACTGAATCAGAAACTCTTGACTAGAGCCCAGTAATCTGTGCTTTAGTAAGCCCTAAGCATGATTCTGAAATAGCTAACGCACGAGAACCACAGCTTGGGAATGTCCCAATACCCTGAATTTCCATTTGGACAAATCTTCAAAATATCTGTCATGTCCAGAGATCTCTTCTGAGATGAACTGTCTACAGCTCTTTCCAAAAAAAAAAAAAAAAATCCTGTGGAGATCATGCAACTCCATGCCAGGATTGGCTGAAAATTGTAACACCTAACCAAATGGCTACCAATGCAAGAGGCCAACGACATAACAATTTTAATTTAGGCTAATCATCTTCTCTTAGTAGATCAAACTATAAAGCAGAAAGGAAAGAGGCCACAGAAATTGAAGTTGAAAGGAGATGATGTTGGAACAGGCCAGAGGAATCAAACTGAGCCATGATAAAAACCAAAGTTTTGAGGGAGCAGAAATTACAAGTGAGGAAAGAGAGATGGCTGGCAAAGAACAAAGAATGTGCAGACTTTATATTAAAAATGAAACCAGTCATTACAGCAGCCTCTAGTGCCTACTAGCAGCTTTTTAGTACAGTTTTCATGTAACCTTATTATAAATGTCACTTTTTCTGTGTTAACTTGAAATCTTTTGACTGAGTCTCCATTTTTCAGAAATTTCAGAAAATTTTTATAATAAAGCACCAGGCTAGCTTTCAGTTTAACGGCTAACATTTACTTGGTTACATGTCAAGATAGTCCCTAATATTAAGACTTTTACATTCTATCTAACACCAGACTGCTCTAACAGTGGTGTGAATAGAGCTGTCTTAATTAAGTCTACGGATGAACTTTCATTCCAATGGTAAACACCAAGCCTGCTCTAGTGTGCCATTTGGGTAAACTTCAATTAACAGTGAGAGAAGAAAATATTTCTAATATGTGGAAAATAATTTTGTAAAAGCAATCAGAAGACACAAATCATAAGAATCAATAAGTAGCTCAATCATGCTTTTGGCCTGGTTAGGGGGGGAAAAGCAGCAAAAAGTATTTCTGCCACTGGGTGTCTCTCCTGCTCTATGAATATAAATGTGGACAGTTAACTTTTCTAGTGCAGGTGAAAAAGCATGTTTAGACTTCAGGAAGGGAAGATCAAGTAAAATAGCATATTTTCTTTTAAAACTCCTTACATAGAAAAGCACTCTAGCCTTAGAAATAATGGCAACATAATCCTGGGGTGGTTATAGTACTGGAACAAGACAGAAAATACAAATGCTAAATATATTATAATAACTGTGGGACAGTAAAGTTCCTTATGCTATCCTGTGTTTTGAATCTTAGTTTTTATCTTTCCTTCTTTGTATTAAAGAATTAAACATGGCATTCAATTTAAAGTTTTATTTATTTATAATATTTTACAGAATATCTTTAAAGTTTCTAACTTATAGGATAAAGTTTCCGACTCCACTAAGTTACAACTCTACCATGAAAAGAAAATGCTCAGACTATTTACTGAGGAATCGGAATAATGTAGAAGGAAGGACTCTGGAAAATAAGATATACGTTACAGTAAAAAATGTTTTAGGATTATTCACAGTTAATAATCTTCCAGCAAAAGCTAACATTATAATGAACACAAAAATTATTTCATTGACATAACATATTAAATAAATTGAACTGGGTCATGCCCCACACTTTATTCACTGAATTTTAGATGATTCTTACCTTGAACCTTTCCATAAAATACTTAAAAAGATAAAATGCTAGCTTTGCACTCAATGTTCTTTTAAACAAATCATCTCTTTAAAAAAGTCTGTCTTTTTGGTCAGGCGCAATGCCTCAGACCTGTAATCCCAGCACTTTGGGAGGCTGAGGTGGTTGGATCACAAGATCAGAAGATCGAGGCCATCCTGGCTAATGCGGTGAAACCCCCCGTCTCTACTAAAAAAAAAAATACAAAAAAATCAGCCAGGCATGGTGGCACATGCCTGTAATCCCGGCTAGGAGAATCGCTTGAACCTGGGAGGCAGAGGTTGCAAGTGAGCCGAGATGGCGCCAATGTACTAGGGGGGACAATGTCCAGCCTAGGGGACAGAGCGAGACTCCCTCTTTAAAAAAAAAAAAAAAGTCTGGTTTTTTCCTCTCTTCAGCTACCAAGTTTTTGTTTTGCCACAAGCAAAAATTGTTTGTTCACTTTGAAATTAAACTCAATTTGTGTTCACTTTGCTTGTTCACTTTGAAATTAAAACCTAATTTTAAAACAGGTGGGCACTAATTGCCAAATCTTATTATACTTAAGAGTTAATATACACTAAAAAAGTATACACTAAAGAAGAAAAATACTCTTAATGAGCGTACAACAGGTGGTGAACACTTGTAAGGGAATGTGTAAGGTTTAAGGCAAGCTTAAAGGAAGCAGCATTGGCAAAATAAAGTAGCAAGAAAACTTAGAGGACAGCTTCAATAAATTCAGCCCCAGCTAAATGATGGTAAGTAAGAAAGGAGGAGAGCCTAGGGGGAAAGGGTCCTTGGGTTCTGGGGCAGCACCTGGAACAGACATTCCCGCCTACCCATGATCCTTGTCTCAGAGCCCCAGTGGTCTCCCACACTCAAGTGTCTCAAGAAATATCCTGATTAGTCTAAATCAATCAGAAATTCCCATACCCTTACCAGTAGGAGGTAAACCTAACCCTTTTGACATATTTGTCTACTTTTATCCTCTTTCTTTCATGTCAACTTACATTTCTCTTATGATGCTATGACCCAGTTCTGAAAAAGGAAATGTGATAGGAAGCTTCTGGGAAAAATTTCCTTCCTCCTAAAAAGCGATACTGAATATTGCAATCATCTAGACATGATGCTCAGAACTGCCACAGCTAGCTTTGAACTTGAGGCAGCTAGCTTAAGAACACTGATAGTCTGAGGATAGCAGGGTAGACAGATGCTAAATAAACCACCCTGGAGAAGCCTCAAAACTTCTTGTTGCATAAGATAATTCATTTCATTACTGTCTACACCACTTGCATTAGGGTTTTCTGTTACTTTAAGCCAAAAACATTCCAACATGTCACCAGTAACACACTACTGAAGCTAAATGGAAGATCCAACCCATTGTCTTTTGGGACATGGAGGAAAACAGGGATAACACTAAAGAATGAACACAGCTGCTAGAATTTTAAAAACAGTGAGATGGCAGATGTGGCAGAGCCCGTAGTATTATTCCAGTGAAAACCAGTCTACATGCCTTTTGGTAATAAGGCTCTCAGGATTCTGGGTACTTCTTGGTCTCTAATTAGAGTACAAACATAGTTAACAAGGATTCTAATATTTTAAAGATGCAGTTTTATTTTATTTTACCTTAAAGTATTATAATCCTATTTAGTACTTTGTCAAGTGGCATCACACTTGCCTTACTTTCTTTGTTTAATCTAGACCAACTCTGAAAAATAGAGGATTAACCAAAGTCTGGTAGATAGAAAATACATAATTGGTTTGAAAGAGAACAAATTACAAAATTTAACCAGAACAACATGTAACATTAATTGCAACTATTAGCACCAGGTTATTCTAATTCAAACCTCTGAGACATGTGGTAATAATCAATTTTCTATAAAAAGCATAGCAAATCAATTTTTCCTACTTGGAGGAGATAATTAGACAAACTAGCAGAAGTTTCTAAAATGAATTGAAGATTTTCCCTGTAAACAAATTCCATACCTGAGGCTACAAAGTAGGAAGAATCCCTCTTAAGGCTCTATTTTAAAACACATTACTAAAACATTGTGAAATATGGACTTTTAGATCAGTGGTTCTGTACATAAGAATCAACTTTAGAGCTTTAACTGGCTTCCACTCCAAACCAAATCTATCTGAGTCTCGGGGTGTGAACATCTGAATTTTTGTTTTAAACCTCATAACCTTAAACTAGATGCATACAGTGATGGGTTAAGAACCACTCATTGATACTTCAATATAGAGTTATTCACAAAAGCTTTTAGGTATTTTAATCAATAAAATGATGTGATGTTTAGAGGAAGCCACAAAACAAGGCTGGATGGTTTTGGGTACTTCTAGCACTTTTTAATGATTAATTCCCACAGGTTAGCCTTGCATAGAATGTCATGCTTAATGAAAATACATACAATTATAGTGAGGTTTTGCCCCTTGTTTAAATATTGTTGCTGACATACTCAATGTAACTTACCCACTGTAGTATAAGACAGCTTTTAGACACAAGAGTAAGCATAAAATCAAAATCAGTCACAAAATCAGGAAAAGGTAGGTCAGAAGGAGTCAGAACTAAGAACTGAATCACAATGGTTAGTATGGATCATAAAGAAAAGGTTGCCACAACTCAAGATGTTGAGGAAAACACTGGAAGATATAGGCAAGGTTCAGGACAAGGCAAGGTATGACTGGCATTCAGTAGTCCAAGCATGGCACAGGGCACAAATGTGATCACTTTATAGCCTGGGATAAAAGTTTACATGCCAAATTGGTGATAAAGAAAAAGACCAAAAATGGAGGCCTGGATAAGGAGGCAAGTAAAAGCATATTAGGATCCAGAAAAGTCTCATGGATCCACTCAATACATAAAACCACCGTTTGAGCCAAAGGGCTACAGCCTGGAAGGCAGGAGAGGAAGTGCTAATTCATCTGGACTCCAGTAGAGGCAGCAGGGTTTGCACATGCAGCAACTGCTGCAGAACATTACTTCCTAGTGAGCCTTGACCAGTCCTAAAAACAAGTGTCATGTGAAATAACGAAGTCTTACAGTTAAAAAGGACCGGAAGGCTGCGTGCAGTGGCTTATGCCTGTAATCCCAGCACTTGGGGAGGCCAAGGCAGGCCTGCCTTGGCCTGAGGTTAGGAGTTCTGGTCAACATGGCGAAACCTCGTCTCCACTAAAAATACAAAAATTAGACAGGTGTAGTGGTGGGCGCCTGTAGTCCCAGCTACTCAGGAGGCTGAGGCGGGACAATCGCTTGAACCCAGAAGGCAGAGGTTGCAGTGGGCCGAGACTGCACCATTGCGCTCCAGCCTGGGTGACAGAGCAAGGCTCCGCTTCAAAAAATTAAATTTAAAAAAAAAAAAAGGACCTGAAGAGCAGTTTAGTCCAACCACCCATTCAATGCTCTTAGTAGACCTGGGTTCCATCAATGCCTTTCCAAAATACAGAAAAATGTTGGCATCTTTTACAAAGATTAAGGAAATGGAAGGACTAAGTTAATTTCCAATAATGATCTATACTAGTCAAAGGTATCATAAATGAAATTTAACCTTTACATTCATTTGCATTCAGAAACAACTTGAGTAGTTTACACTACATCATTTCTTTCACAGAAAGAACTTTAAAATTAACCACTTTAAAACATTTAGGGCCAGGTGCAGCAGCTCACACCTGCAATCCCAACACCTTGGGAGGCCAAGGTGGGAGGATCACTTGAACCCAGTAGTTTGAGACAACCTGGGCAACATGGTGAGACCCCATCTCTAAAAAATAAAAATAAAAATAAATTAGCACGCCATTCTGTCACTAGATATACATTTTTCCCAAACAAAGGATATTTTTAAAAAGTTTATCCCTTAAAACATTATTTGTGACCTACTGTCACAAATCTCAAGTTGCTTTTTTAGCTGTGACGAATTTACACTTTGAACTAAACAATCGGTTTAAGCTAATGTGGCCTCACTCCTGCCTCACCTCCACCCACGCCACTCTATGGCCAACAGGATACAATGGAACTAAATTTTTCTCTTAAGCAGATTGACTCTTTCAAACAGCCAATGAACTCATGAAGAGGTAAACCATTAACGCTTTTCTTTGACAGATGGCGTACAAATCCTTACTCCTACATGGTAATTTACAAATCAGTTATACTTCATAGCATGTTTATCATGATCATAAGAAGTCATTCACTTCTGCTGGGGCTAGGAATCTTACCTCAGTAGGCCAGGACATAGTTACCTAACATTTTGATGAAATATTTTATATGAGTAAATCTGATTCTGGGAAGTATTATAGACTCTGATCATTTAAATTGTTGTAAGCTTCAATGAAGGCAATCCCTAAATCTGTTCAAACAATCTAGTAAAGAGTTAACCATACAAAGCAGTTCAGTTTCTAATCTCATTTAATTATTGAGTTAACAACTGAAATTGTTCAATTTATTACATTTTTCTGTTTATAAAAATAATGCAAAGTTATCATAAAAACAAAAATATTTAGAATTATAGAGGAAACTAAAAACTGCACAAGTCATTTCCTGTCAGGAGCCCAAACAAACAAGCAAACAAACAAAACTATACAACTCTACCAACTCAGAGTATCAAAATAATCTGTTAACAGTTTTGTACTTCTGTTTAATTCTCTGCAGGTTTTAATACACTCAAATAATACTCTGCTTTTAAAAATTAGTATTATGGCTATCAAAAAGGTATAAGAAGATTCATTTAACCATTTCTCTACTTTTGGACATATAGGTTGCTTTCATTTTTTTATTTTAAAAATACGACATGAATATATTTGTGCATAAATCTTTTCCAGAATTTAGGATATATTCAAATACATATTCTTACCAGATTCTCCAGCACTAAAATGATCAAATGGATTCCCTTCAGCATCTGGGTTTAGTAACACCATTTCAAATGGGATATCTTCCACCTGAGAACTCTCCTTGTCATCTTGGCACGTATACTTGTCTGCATAAAACACATGCCACGTTTGTGGAGATGGAATCTGGGACACTGTCAGATTATGTTCGGTCTGGTTCATGGTCACTTTAAAGAGAAAGAAAACAACACCTTTCGTAACAAAACTCTCACACGTGTTCCATTATTTTATCATATAATCAATTTGAGGTTAGGACTCTTTTGTTTCATTTTTATTGCCTCAGAAATCCAAGACTTTGTGAAGTATTTGGAATAAGTCTTATAAACCAGATATTTACAGAATAAATCAGAATTTATCTGCAAAGGAGATAAAAATGATGTTTTTAACCAAGGAATCACTATACAAGTATGACTATAAAACACCACGAGTAGAATGGCTTCACTGAAACTCTGAATTTTTTTTTTTTTCTGGTTCTCACATTCGTATTGGGAGCCATGGGAGGGGCCTCCTCTGTCAGTGGAGGTGCTCAGTTTCTTCAGCCACTCCAAGCTGGGGCTCTGGGAATCCTGGGGGTGGCTGGGCACATCGGGCATGTTCCCATCATTGCGGATGGGCATTGGGTAGTTGTAGGGTGTGACCTCGTTGATCATGATGACGTACTTGGTGTAGGGGCTGAGTGGGGGCAGAATTACAGCTAGGCTCCTGATGATGAAGGACACGACCAGCACCGGCTCCTTGGCCCAGGCATTCTTGAGGAAGGCGCTGAGTCTCGCCACCATCTTGGTCTCGACAGCTGAAACTCTGAATTTTAATTTTCAGTATTTTCACAGTTTCCAGGTGGGTTAATGACATTCAAAAAAATTGTGGTGGTAAAATATACACAATGCTAAATGTATCATTTTAACCATTTTTAAGTGTACAGTCTATGGCATTAAGCACATCCACAATGCTGTGCAACAATCACAGTGACATTTTTGAAGATTACTCAAGTTAAATTTAAAATGGAGCATTCAACTTACGAAATCATTGTATCTAAAAACTACGTATTTTCAAAAGATTTTCCAAAACCTTTTTCTGATTGGTTGTTCTTTAAAAGGGTACAAAAAGCAGAAAAAATAGAAATTACAGGAATGTAGAAGTTATTATACTGGATCAGGTCCATATGAAGTAATATGATATAGTCAGGGGTGGGGGTGTGTGGCATCATTCAGATGTATGTTTCAATCCTGGCTTCAATACTTAACTGTTGTGTGACCTTGGGTAAGTTACATAAGCAATGACACTCATTTTCTTCATCTGTAAAATGAAGATACTACCTACAGCAAAGAGCTGATGTAAGCACTAAGTTATGTGAGTCACCTAGCATGGTATCTGTCACAGAGCAGTTGCTAAATGTCAATTCTGCTTTTCCTTTCTTTAAAACAAGGTGGTTATATTAGTAAGTGGTTCTCAATCCAGGGTAATCTCCTTTCATCCAGGGCCTCTGAAAATATGAGGGGATCGTTTTTTGTCACAATAGCTGGTTAGATACTTGGAGGGGGGCTATGCTGAACCTCATGCAAATAATTATTCCCCCTAAAATGCCAATGGCACTCCCTTCTGAGAAACACAAAATGATGTATAAGATTCTCTCTGGATCTAAAACTATTAGGTTGGTGCCAAAGTAATTGCAGTTTCTGAATATGACCTGACCTAAGAGGCACTGACTAACACTAACATGAAGCTGCCTAGGAGAGGAGTGTCTCAAGTTCTAAGTGTAACGAAAAGAGTAGAGTCAGAAGAGTGAGTCTTGGCCTTGTGACTCAGCAAATAAATTTACAACCTCTCTAAATTTGTTTCTTCAATAGTAAAATAAAGATACCTTCCCTGTTAGCTCAGAGTTCTTGTGAGGCGCAAAGGAAAAGCATATGGAATGTTATGTAAAGAGAATGATTCTACACAAAGTATTTTTAAAACAGTATTATGATGGGCCCAATTCCCAACTCTAGTTTGCCCCCATAACATGTCAATATTTAAGGACAAATTAGTCTTAATCTCTTTCTCAATTGTAGATTTTTAATAAATAAAAGACATTTCTTGAGGTAACCAGAAATTTGTGTATGGAATAGATTTCGGAGGACATTATAAAATTATATTAATTTTCTTAGGTGTAGGACAGTTAAACAGATGAATTTCTTTACTCTTAGAAGATGTATGCTTAGGTATGGAGGAGCAAACTGTGATACCTGCTGCTTATTTTCACAAGGTTCAATTAAAACAAAAATCACATACATATAGACATAAAGCAAATTTAATAAAATATTAACAATTATTGAGTCTAAGCAGAGGATATACAGATGCTGGTTGTATTATAATTTCATCTTTTCTGTATGTTGGGAAATTTTCCTAGTGGAAAGTTGGAAAAATGTTATTTATAGGTGGTCTTTATGAATGAGATACAGATGTAGTCAGGATTTGAATTTTGAGGACTTGGACTGTACAACTGGGAATTTCATTCATTGGTAGTTAAATTGAATAAGAGGATTTGATTAACACCACTATGACATTGCTTTTTTGGCCACTGTAAGTTAGCTGACATTTAAACTACCTTTTTAAAAAACAAACAAACAAAAACCATACAGCTTCCGGAAAAATGTAGCAAAGACTCTAGTCTCTGTTAAATATTGGAAGACTTTTAGTAAGAATTTAATAAATGCTCAATAAATGATTCAGAAATAAGACTGTTTAAATGTGCAATGTGCAATTATATAATCCGGACCTCATTATATAAAGGCTCTGCTGTGTTGCTGTTTTTATCATTTGCACTTTTTCTCTTAGATAAAATATTTAAAAACCACACTTTTACCAATATACTTCTGATGTTTCATTTTAAATTATGTGGATTTACTTCAAGCACAAATAAAAGTGTACTTCATAAAGTGATACTGGCCTTTAGTTTTTGTCTTGCTGTCTTTTCAGCAAGCCTGGGAAACAAGCCTCTTGACAAAACCGTGTGTTCATTGTTTCCGAGACAAAAGACTACAGCACAGCATGCATATTCTATGCTGGTGTAATTAGTACCTCAAATATTAACAAAACTTGAACTGCTGAGAATGGTGCTGAATAGCTAATTGTCCAATCATATTATAAAAGGAAATGAATACTGTTAACCAAAACACACAATAAAATACTAACACCTTTAAATGATTTACAAAATATATCAAACTACAAAAGGAATCATATGCATAACATGTAAAAAGACAACACTGAAATGTTTTGTATACAATATTTTATTTAGCTCCTATAATCTGATAGAAAATTCCTCCAAATCTCCTTGTTTAGATAGAAATACATAAACTCATCATTTTCAGTGCTTTTAAATGTCTTGTTTGCTTGCTTTAAAAATCTACAAAATAGTTTTTATTATTTTTTAAATCAGATTTTTATGACAGAACAAAGAGATGATTGAAAAATAATTTCTCAAACATTAATTTGGGAGAGTCAAGCAACATTCAACGTTGAGATTTTTCAAATCTGCTAGTCCTTTCATAGCACACAGCAGTGGCAGGGTTTTACGTAGGAGCTGGGCAGAGTTACTGAGTTCATTACCAAATAGGTGAAAGGCTGTTAACTGTTAAGTCTCATTAATAGCTAAGAAAAGCACTTGCTATAAGGAATTATTCTTAAATATGTGCTACTATTACATCATGAATTTAAAGATATGCTTTTTGTTTAAATGTATCTAAGCTCCTAAATAACATACCATAAATATGACAACTAATATATAGAAGAGACTTAAGACTTGGATTTTGTTATTGGAAAAAAAACTGGTGAAGTATATATACGTAGAAATCAGTATTAAATTTATTTTAGGCCCCAAAATTTGACAAAACAACCTTCACTCCTCTAAAATTCCTGTTTCCTGATATCTTTCATTCCACAATTCCAAAGAATACTTCTGCACTCAACAGAACAGGGAAAAGAAAGAGAAAATAGAAATAGAAACAACAGCAGAAGGTTTTGTTAAGTTGTAGTCCTATACATAAGTAACTCCATCCTTAACAGTTATAATGAGAATGGCAGCATTTTGGAACTATTATGAACCTTAGGGAAACCTAGTCAACTTGCTTGTTGTACAGATAAGTAAAATAGGGTTCAAAGATAACGAGTTCTTGCTATAAATCACTAGCAGTGATTCTCAGTTTTGTGGTCTTCCCATTGCACCACACTGTCTTCCGGCATATAGAAGTTCTGGGAATACAGGAATATGACTCATACAGAAATGATGTTTTTAAGTGTATAAAGTATATAGTATAATACTGACTATGTGATACAAGAGAACAAATCAATATTTCTATCGCTCAAAGCTTTAAACTGCCTAATAAGTTTTTGTTGGAGACAGAAAGTCTTTGAGATGTCAAACGCAAAAAGCAAACAACCTACCTAACAAAAAGCCCTTAAACACTAAGGTCTACGACTATTCATTCTACAATACTTAGTAAAAACTTAACTAAGCACCAGGGTACGATAAATTCTCATTCTCATAGTGCCATATAATTGGCATTCATAGGGCTTATCAAAATAGCAATTTTACATTTATTCACACTGATCTGATTCATTCTGGTAACCGCCACCAGCCTTAAGGACATTTTGGTCACTAATCTATCACCAGTACCTAGCATAGTACATGAAACAGTGGAAGCACTCAGTGAATGAACACACCAAAAGAGCCCTACTGCTCTCACTGACTGATTTTATAACAAATAAATACAATGGAAAGTGGTAACTATAGTAAGTGTTATGTAGGAAAGCAAGAGGCTATAAAAACTTAGGTGTTAACTTAATCGAGGGAGGAGCCAGCAGGGAGGCTGAAGAGGAAAAAGCTTATGCAAAGGCTCAAGGTAGCACTGAAATAAAATGCAGTGAGTGGGGCAATGCCCTGAGATAAAATGGAGAGGTAAGCAGCAGCCAGTCTACAATGGCTTTGCTGGTCAGGTTAAGGAGGCCTGGACAGGTTAAGGGAAACAGCTTTGCTGGTCAGGTTAAGGGAAACCATTTATTTTAAGGGTGTGGTGAGGAAGTGATTGTAACATAACCATATCTGCTATTTAGAAACATCTAGTTACAGAAGGGAGACCAGCCTGGCTATAGAATAACCAGGTAGGAGACTGCTGAAATAGCAAAGGCAAGATGATTTCAAGAGATATTTAAAAGTAAAACCTCAAGACTTAACTGATGGATGGGGAGGTAGAAAGGTCAAAGAGGGGAGTATTAGAAGACACCTTGGTTTCTCAACTGTTTACTAGATGGTGGGTGGTGCCAGTTCTTAAAACAGGGAACACCAGAAGAGGACCAGGTCTGGATGGGGAAGATGGTGAGTTCAGTTTAGACACCAGAGGAATTGGGAACTGAAGGACATGACCTTTCATACATACGTGGAACACTTAGATGAGCAAATTGGCAGAGAAAGGAAGAGATAACTAATGATGAGAATCTGCATATATTTCCCAGATAAGTTTTGAATTCAGGGTCAAAGTAAATAATTGTATGTAATTGTCTCTTTTATAGTTGAATCCAATCATTCATCTTCAGGATACTATCTTCTCACAATGTCAGCTCACAAATCTACATTAAAGATCCCCACAATGGGTGGCAAGGATTGGGGACCTCTGCGTTTTTCACTGTTCTAACTAGTTGCCTTATGAGGGAATCAGACAGCTGATAAGATAAAGACTGGATGTTTAGAAATGAACGTTTCGCTAGACTAGGCTAAGAGGAGACTACCATGTTCCATATATGGATGAGTCCCTGAATAATAATGGGAAAGAGGGAAGAGTAATTCCCAAATTTGAAGCATTTGGATGCTTCAAATTTCTAACGTCTCCTACACCTAATTAACTTGCAAGGTGCAAAATGGAAACAATGGCACACGTTCTTCATTTTCATATTTAAAAAAACTTTCACTCACTCTGGATGGCTAGCACTCTAATGCACAGGACAATGTTGATGAGAATGAATGGGATCACAGATTTAAGCCACTAGATTAGGATTTTAAAAGTACAGCCTCTCTAGAGGCAAACCAGCAGTATACAAATGATGTGGTGCTGGTACATCTCAAAGAGACTTTTTTTTTTTTTTGAGACAAAGTCTCACTCTGTCACCCAGGCTGGAGTGCAGTGGTGTGATCTCGGCTCACTGCAACCTCTGCCTCCCAGTTTTAAGCAATTCTCATGCCTCAGCCTGCCAAGTAGCTGGAATTACAGGTGTGTGCCATCACACCTGTCTAATTTTTTTTTTGTATTTTCAGTAGAGACGGGGTTTCATCATGTTGGCCAGGCTGGTCTCAAGCTCCCAACCTCAGGTGATCCGCCCACCTTGGCCTTCCCAAGTGCTGAGATTACAGGCGTGAGCCACTGTGCCTAGCTGTCAAAGTGACATATTGTATCACCATGTAACTAAGTCTCATGTTCAAATGACATGTTGGGAAATAGCATCACTTGAGCTAAATTATCCGATTAACTAAAATAATACATGTTTGGCATTTAGCTCAGTGCTGGCAGATAATTAGCATTCAACGAATGTTACCATTCATTCCATGCTGCCACTGGGTCAAAATATATTTTCCATATTGGCATAAATTATGCAAACTGTAAAGAGTCTGAATGAAAGAAAGGACTCCTATATAAATTATCTGGATTTTCATTTTTCAAAAATGATAAAGAAGGGAAAGGCATTGTTAAAACTCAGCTTAAAATGTACTAGACAAAGTGTCATCACCGTGCGATGTAACATATGTACATATGGTACTGTATTTCAACATTAGGAGGAAAAAAACCGTATCTAATGATCAAAGAAAAAAGGATATACTCACTTGTCAACTGAGCTTTGGATAATTTTTCACTACAGCTATAACCATGACTGCTTTGCTGTAGCTTTAGCCATTCCTGGGCTTGGAACAGGTAGAGTTTAGCTTCTTTTCCAACAGCTACTGCTATGTTGTTGATTCTGACACACAGAAGAGCATGGTCACCTTGACATTAAAACAAAAATTATCAACTAGTTTGGTCTTATATGAAACTGAGACATGAGGACAACTCAACACCTCTACTTACCAAAATGGAAATTTAAAAAGCACAATTCTTCTTAAATCTCGCTTAACTAGGTAAATCACATCAGAATGAACACCACATTTAGAAGCAAGAGATTATTCAAATGAATGCGTGGTATTTCCTTGAAATTCAGCTGATAACTGATAATATTTCACTCAATAAACGGCAAATATCTAGGGTATTTGGACAATTCACTGTATTACAATTTTTGCCTCACTTTACAACCACTTGTTTTACATTTTATTCATAATCTATAGAAATGTCCCACCAGGACTGTAAACTAGTTCAACCACTGTAGAAGACAGTGTGGCAATTCCTCAAGGATCTAGAACTAGAAATATCATTTGACCCAGCCATCCCATTACTGAGTATATACCCAAAGGATTATAAATCATTGCTGCTACAAAGACACAAGCACACGCATGTTTATTGCAGCACTGTTCACAATAGCAATGACTTGGAACCAACCCGTATGTCCATCAATGATAGACTGGATTAAGAAAATATGGCACATACACACCATGGAATACTATGCAGCCATAAAAAAAGGATGAGTTCATGTCCTTTGTAGGGACATAGATGAAGCTGGAAACCATCACTCTGAGCAAACTATCGCAAGGACAGCACATGTTCTCACTCATAGGTGGGAATTGAACAAAGAGAACATTTGGACACAGGGTGGGGAACACCACACACCAGGGCCTGTCGTGGGGTGAGGGGAGAGGGGAGGCATAGCATTAGGAGATATACCCAATGTAAATGACAAGTTAATGGGTGCAGCAAACCAACATGGCACATGTATACATATGTAACAAATCTGCACATTGTGCACATGTCCTCTAGAACTTAAAGTATAATAAAAGAAAAAAATTAAAATTAAAATTAAAAATTAAAGTCCCACCAAAGTTTCTGTTTTTCAATATGACATAGGTGTTAATGTTTAATTATACTCTTAATATAAAAAATAAACATAGCTAATAGCAGGAAAGTTTAAATGTATGTGTTCTGGAGTAGACACATTATATCTAAAACAAAATTTGGTATCTATGACTTTTACAAAAGAACTTTCAAGGGCTGGGCACAGTGGCCACACCCATAATCCCAGCACCTTTAGGAGGTCAAGGTGGGAGGATCACCAGTCCAAGAGTTTGAGACCAGCCTGGGAAACAAAGTGAGATCCTGTTGCTATTAAAAAAAAAAAAAAATTATCTAGGCTTGGTGGCTGAGCCTGTAGTCTCAGCTACTCGAAAGGCTGAGATGGGAGGATGGCTTTAGCCTGGGAATCTGAGGCTGCAGTAAGCTTTGATTACACCACTGCGCTCCAGTCTGGGTGACAGAACAACACTCTTTTTTGGGCCAGTGTTACTCTGTCACTCAGGCTGGAGTGCAGTGGCGTAATCTCCACTCACTGCAATCTCTACCTCCCAGGTTCAAGCGATTCTGCTGCCTTAGCTTCCTAAGTAGGAGTTGCTGGGATTACAGGCATGTGCCACCACACCCGGCATCACCACATCCAGCTAATTTTTGTATTTTTAGTAGAGACAGGGTTTCACCATGTTGGCCAGGTTGGTCTTTTTTTTTTTTAATTTTTTGAGACAAAGTCTTGCTCTATTGCCCAGGATGAAGTGCAATGGCACGATCTCAGCTCACTGCAACCTCCATCTCCCCGGTTCAAGCGATTCTCCTACCTCAGCCTCCCAAGTAGCTGGGATTACAGACACCTGCCATCATGCCCGGCTAATTTTTATATTTTTGTAGAGACGGGTTTCACCATGATGGCCAGGCTGGTCTTTAACTCCTGACCTCAGGTGATCTGCCCACCTCAGCCTCCCAAAGTGCTGGGATTACAGGCATGAGCCACCGCGCCCGGCCGCCAGGTTGGTATTGAACTCCTGATCTCAAGTGATCTGCCTGCCTCTGCTCCAAAAGTGCTGGGATTACAGGCATGAGCCACCCACCGAGTCTGGCTTCTTTTTTAAAAAAAAGAACTTTCAGAATAATATACGTTGTAAGATGAATACAGAATGAACCTGGTTGCACACACCAACTACATTTAAGGCCCAGAACAAAAATGGCAATAAGTTAGTGCCTCTAAGGAAAGGGATTCTGGGTGAAAAGAGCTAAGACAGGAGACTATTTTTCATTTTAAGATCTTCTGTTCTCCTGGAAATTTGTTTTTTCTATGCTTTTGTTACTATAATTACCACTTTTATCAAACATTTTAAATATATTTAAATATACAGTGTATACATCAAATAATGTGAAAATCTCTTACATATTTTGAACAGTCTTAAAAGTGACTCTGAGGCCCAATTAACACTGTAAATTGCATTCTGAGTTACAGTTCATTATTTCAGTATAGTTTTTGCATTATTATTTTACTGAATTGGGATTCATGAAAATTGGTAATAACTATATATGATTTTATACATATGAAAGAGAATGAATGTACTTGAAACACCTTATCCCCAATCTGTCTTGAGAAATCCGAATTTAGTACATGTTTCTCCTCCACGTTTACCAGATGATCATCATGAACTATGAGGAAGTCCAAGTCTCTCTGCTGGCCCTAAGTAATAACCCATGTCTTCTATATATCCCAGATTTTCCAACACTGTCCACATTGTGCCATTTAAGACAGTGGCTGTCAATACTCAAAGTATGGTTACAGTCCGTTGATTGAGAAACTCAAAATGTGACCAAAAAATAATAAAATTGTTTCTAGTGTTTCTTCTTCATTCACCCAAAATATATTCCACATTGGATTATGAAAAACTGGGTTGCTGAACTCCTTTTCTTAGGTATCTTAAAAACTTCAAAAAAAAAAAAAAAAAAATTCAGGATCCATTCCCTTTATTCCGTCAATTCTGCAATTTCCCATTACTTTAAATTCCTTTTCTCACCAAAGTAGTTCCTAGTTTCTATTATCTTCTCTTAAGAACATTTTCTAGGCCAATATTCTGATGTTCAACGTTGCATCTTTTAATGCTTAAGACTGTACAAATCAAAGTTCCTAATGTCGTCCAGGCAAATAATTATTTGAAATATAGCACTAGTCAAATTGACAGTACCAAGAAAAACACTTAAATTGTGAGGGTGCAAATGAGACCAAAATTAGAATGAATTGCAAATTCATTTATTGAAGGAATAATTACTGATATCTGAGGAAGATCAAAAGGTAATAATCAAATGCAGCTCTGATTTCAGAAGAGCCACACAGAACACAAAGTAGGGAGCTTCCAGAGCGCTACTTACATGCTTTTTCATCAGCCTAATTCTAGGCCTTACCGCCCACAGTAAATCTACTGCACTAGTAGCCAATTAACCAAACTGTTCAATATGACAACTACATTATCAAGTGTTTTACTTGGTTTCCAAAACCACTGTGCTGCAAGCAGGTCTCAGCAAATTGATCTTAAAAAAAAAAAAAAAAAAAAAAAAAAGGAAATTTAAGTTCCTAGTCTTAAATTCTCCCGTACGTCAGTGTACACAGTGCGGCCGAGACAGGAAGGAGCAAACGTGCTTCTCTGGGGGAAGGATCTGGAAAGATGCGGCCGACCAGTCATTTGCACATTCGCTTGCAAGGAGAGGGTTGGGGAAATGGAAACCGGCTTTCAGGTGCGGAACACGATCACTAGTGGCGGGAGGCCGCTGCCTTGGGCTGGGAAGCCGCACCAGCGGGGTTGGCAAGGAATGCATCCCACTATTCCCGGCAGCTGCAGCGACGCAGGAGGTCCAGGTGAGGCTGGGGAAGTCGCCGGCCTCGCCCAACGTGGCGGGGAGGGGCCGGGAAGGAGCGGCCCGCGGACCCCGCCGGCGGGATGGGCCACGCGCCTTCATCCCTCTCCCCACCCCCAAACCTACCATGGAACTCGAAGTGGCCGATGCGCTGGCCCTGGGCGTCCTGGGCCGCGGTGCTGCTGAAGCTGCCCCGCAGGGTCTTACCCTGGCTGCCCTGCGGCCACCAGCAGCACGTGAGGGCCACCGCCAGCAGCCGCAGCCCCCCCATGCCCGTCTCCCGCTCCTCACCGACGCCTCGGCACCCAACTACCCGCGGCTGCCCGCCCCACGTCGGCAGCTGGGGGAGGCGGGGTCGGCGCCGGAGACCTGCGGCTCTGGAGCCTGAGAACCAATGAGGCGGGCTGCTCTGCCACGAGCCAAAGACATTCACCAATCAGAGGCCGAAATGGGCGGGACGCGCAGATCCGAGCGTCCCATCACTCCCCGGCTTTTGACTAGTTCCCGCCTTTTTCTTTAATGAGGAATCAGTAGGATGTTGCTTCAGGTTACGGAAAACTCATCTCCCTCATCGCCTAGCACGTCTTGCTACTGAGCATGCGCGGGCGCGCTCGCACGAGTCCGCTTGGCCTTCGAGGGGCATGTGAGATTCGCAAAAACTTAAGATAACACAGGACAGGACTGTCTCTGGTCGAGAGAGAAAAACTCTCCCGCAAAGAAAATATCGTGTTCCTATGCAGCTTTTCTTCCTCGGCGCCTGTATAACCGACAGGACGTGTCTGATTTAATGCCTCAAAGACACTTAGGTCCGCAAGACCACAGTCTAACGCATGACTTCTCTTGGCATCTCCAGTCGATTTTTCCCTCCTAGGTTCTCTGGCTTCTCGACTTTTATTATTCTCCGCCCCCCGCGCCCCGCGCCCCGCAGACCAGACCGCTGGGAATTGTAGCCGCCCCCAGCCCCCATTCAATCAATTCAATTACAAGTGTGGAGTAGCCCCTCTTCTGGTGAGGGTGGGAAGCAGCCACCACAGTCCTACTCGGTTCATCACTTTCTTGGCCTATGGCAAAGACCGTCTTTACAGTCTTCATTCTAATTGGCTACAGTCCATCTCTATCCTACAGGCACAGAAAAGCTGTAGGAAACAATTCGCTGCAAAAGGTTCTCATGGCTCTCCAGCCTCTCAAATGTCCATTTTTTTTTCTCATCTCCATCTTCACCGCCGTCGGTTTCCTGAACACTCCCAAGTTCTCCCTTCTAGGCCTTATCACTCCCTGATCCCTCTGGCTGGAATACTTCTGCTTATTCCAATACTGGACCTCTTCACCTTCCTTTTCCTCCTTTACTCCTCCTTCCCAAGGCACTTCAAGAAGCCTTTCTCAAACCCCTAAGTCTGTAGTAGCTGCCCCTGGCACCAGAATCCCTTACTTCCCTATCAGAGCACTCAGTGACTGTACTGTAAGTATCCATTCATGTGTCTGAAATCTCCGCCTCTACTGTCAGCTCCAGCTGATCAGCGACTATACTTTTTTTTTTTTTTTTTTGAGACGGAGTTTCGCTCTTGTTGCTCAGACTGGAGTGCAATGGCTCGATCTCGGCTCACCGGAACCTCTGACTCCCGGGTTCAAGCGATTCTCCCGCCTCAGCCTCCCAAGTAGCTGGGATTGCAGTCATGCGCCACCACACCCGGCTAATTTTGTATTTTTAGCAGAGATGAGATTTCTCCCTGTTGATCAGACTGGTCTCGAACTCCCGCCCTCAGGTGATCTGCCCGCCTTGGCCTCCCAAAGTGCTGGGATTACAGGCGTGAGCCACCGTGCCCTACCTGTCTTAATGAAAGTGAGGCAGGAGAATAGGGCCTGGGGGCAGGGAACCTAAGGCCTTTTCACACCTAGAACTAAATTTAAAGAAAAACCCTAACTTTCCACCCTAAGTAACAAAAGGACCACAGGCTTTGCAAATCCCCACCTTTTCTGGAGGCAGATAAGAAATTGGCTGTCCCTACCCAAGCAGACTGATTGCCAGCTGAGTCTTCGTTTGCATAGAAGCGCAACTTTGTAACACTGTAACATTGCTTTTTGCAACCAATCAGATGTTTGTACAGGAGTGTGACCTTTGTAACTCCACTTCAGACTCTGACTCGTTGCTTTCTGCAAGGATTCAGACCTATTGGGGGCCACCACTTCATTTACATGAGGTGAGCTCCAAGTGACCAGTGGGAAACCTCTAGAGGGTATTTGGACCCAAGATGATTATGTATCCAGGTCCTTCTGCGCTGCTCGGGAGGCTCCCATACTGTGGAGTGTATTTTCATTTTCTTTTTCTGAGACAGAGTCTCCTTCTGTCACCCAGGCTGGAGTGCAGTGGCACAATCTCGGCTCACTGCAACCTCCGCCTCCCAGGTTCAAGTGATTCTCCTGCCTCAGCCTCCAGCTGGGATTACAGGTGCGCACCACCACACCCGGCTAATTTTGGATTTTTAGTAGAGACCGGGTTTCACTATGTCGACCAGGCTGGTCTCCAACTCCTGACCTCAAGAGATCCTCCCATCTCGGCCTCCCAAAGTGCTGGGATTACAGGTGTGAGCCACCGCGCCCAGCCATGTACTTTCATTTTCAATAAATTTCTGCTTTCGTTCTTTTGTTGCATCATTCTTTCCTTGCTTTACTGTGCCTTTTGTCCAATTCTTTGTTCAAAATGCCAAGAACCTGGACAACTTGCAGTCAAGACCCTCCACAGGTAACAAAAGTAGGAACTCAAAATTATTTCATGAATAAATGTATATAAATGATTTTCATTTAACAACAAGCTTCTATAACATATAAGCAAGTTCTCATAACAGACCTCACCATTTAGAAAAAAAAAAAAATATTGAGGGACCACCTCCTACCATATACCCAGCATTTTCAGTATTTCTGGCTGAATATGCTGGAAGTATTAATATTTTGGGATTTAAAAAACTGCAAGGGTTCTTTGTTATAAAAGTAATCCATGTGTCTCAGAAAAAAATTCACAATCAAAATTATATAAAGTGGGCTGGGTGCGGTGGCTCACGCCTGTAATCCCAACACTTTGGGAAGTGAGGTGGGTGGATCACCTGAGGTCAGGAGTTCAAGACCAGCCTGGCTAACATGGTGAAAACTCATCTCTACTAAAAATACAAAAACTAGCCAGGTGTGGTATGCACCTGTAATCCCAGCTACTTGGAGGCTGAGATGGGAGAATCGCTTGAACCTGGGAGGCAGAGGTTGCAGTAAGCCAAGATTGTGGCACTGCACTCCAGGCTGGGCAACAGAGCGAGACTCTGTCTCAAGAAAACAAAAGCATATAAAGTAAAAATTAAACTCCCCATTTCCTCCTTTCCCTTCCCATATCTCATCCCCAAAGGTAACTTATTTTAAGAGTTTAGGGTGAATCCTTTCAAGTAAGTCACAAATACCACAAAAATATGTGGTATTTGTAAACCAAGGAAAGGAATAAAATTGGTCCTGAAGAAAAATCATAACATAGGCCTTGAATGCTGTTAGGCCTCTCCTATCTTTTCTTTCTTCTCAATCAACTTGGTTTTTCTCACTGTGAAGACAGGCTTTTTGGCTCCTCAGTTACTTTAAAAGAACATGGCCACCAAAAAATTGCAGCTTTGTAGGACCTCAGAGTTCAAGTAGAGTAACCAGACTATACTAGCACCTTAGTTGAATTCTAAATCCCAAGAAGAGGCTTCAGTTGGCTTAGAGTCAGCCAGATTCCATTCTGTGGCCTGCCTGGGTCAACTTGGGGAGATCATAAAGGATGGTGGGGGGAGGAGTCTGGTCAGAAAAAAACTGTACGTATCGACTGCAGTATATTTTGGTCTTCATTCCATGTTGGTGCATTCTTTTTAAAGGCTATAAAACAGTCTACTGCATTTAAAAGTTAGAAGACATTATACACATTTAGATTATTTCCAGTGTTTCATTATTGCAAGCAATATAGCAATGAACAATTGTTTACATTATACATCATGGAATTCGGGGGGTCATAGAATATGAACATTTGAAATTTTCATATATATTTCATATATATTACCACTTTGCCCTATAAAAAGGGCAAGGTATATATGTGATGTGATACTTCCACATATATACCTGTACTAGACGTTTCCATTCGTTTTCAGCTTTGCCAAACATTTTTCCCAAACATGTTGAGGAAAGAAAAGATATTTATTTATCTATTTGACAATATTTAATGGTCATTTATTTTGTACCAAGTCTCTGAGGACATGCAATTACAGCAGAAAACAAAACAAACCCCCTGACCCCATGGAACACTAAACAGAGGGCAGTTACATCAATGTAAATGTTGAGTGCTAGGAAGGAAAATAAAGAAGTGTAAGATGATTCTGCAGGTTTGGGCAGAGCTCGCTATTTTAATTGTGGTGGTCAATAGGATGCCATTCAAGCTGAAAACGGAAGTAAGGGTAAAAACTGGGCAGATATCTGGGGAAAGGCCATCCAGGTCCCAGGGAAGTAGCATGCCTGGCACATTCAATGAAGAGCAAGGAGGGTGGGGAGGCTGGGGCAGAGTGAGCAAAGGGGAGAATAGGATAATATATCAGGGTAGGACCTAGGGAATATCGTTATCATGATTGCAAGCCTTCTGCACTGTCTGTAATAATATTATTTTTTGAGACGGAGTTTCGCTCTTGTTGCCTAGGCTGGAGTGTAATGGTGAAGTCTCTGCTCACTACAACCCCTGCCTTCCAGGTTCAAGCGATTCTCCTGCCTCAGCCTCCCGAGTAGCTGGGATTACAGGCGCCCGCCATCACGCCCGGCTAATTTTTGTATTTTCAGTAGAGACAGAGTTTCACCATGTTGCCCAAGCTGGTCTCGAACTCCTGACCTCAGGTGATCCGCCCACCTCGGCCTCCCAAAGTGCTGGGATTACAGGTGTAAGCCACCGCGCCCGGCCTGTAATAATATTAACAACAGCAAAAGATCATTTTGCAGGCCAGGCACGGTGGCTCACACCTGTAATCCCAGGACCTTGGGAGGCTGAGGAGGGAGATTGGCTGGATCCCAGGAGCTCGAGACCAGCCTGGGCAACTGGGCGAAACCCATCTCTACCAAAAATTAGGCGGGCGTGGTGGCGCACGACTGTATTCCTAGCTACTCAGGAGGCTGAGGTGGGAGGATTGCTTGAGCCCCATTGGTCGACGCTGCAATGAGCCGTGATCGCGCCACCGCACTCCAGCTTGGGTAACATAGCGAGACCCTGTCCCCGCCCGGCTAAAAAAAAATCATTTTGAAATTGCTACCTCCCATCTCCATCTGTAACAACTCCCCGTTCTCAGCTCAACTGATAAGTAACCTCTAGATATGGCTGTAGTACAAGAATGAAAGGAGGTACTCATTCATAAATCTGATCCATAGTGGTGGCATTTCCGGGAAAAACGTTCCATACCCCCACCATACCGGCGACCCTATTTGCACCTGGCTGACCAGGCAATGGGAGAAAGGAGCAGCGCCTGCGCGGTGGTGAGCGCGGCCCCGCCCAGCCCGCTAGTGGGCGGGGAGAAATTGGCCACAGAGTAGTCTCCGGAAGCTGCCGCTGGCTATCCTGTTAACGTGTCCCGCGAGTGAGGCGCGTCGCAAAAGGTCGCGGCGGAACTTCCCTGCGCTTTTCAGACCATACGCTTTACGGTATTAGGCATTGCTGAGCTGGGAGATGTCGGCAGCGGGTTGGGAGGAACCGTGGGGTCCTCCCGGCGGCTTTGCGAAGCGGGTCCTGGTGACCGGCGGTGCTGGTTTCATGTAGGTAATGGCCAAGCAGTGGCTCCCCAGAAACCCCAACCTTTTCCCGCAGCTCTGCTTGCCCTAGGCAATTTGGGTCCAGCTTTGAGGGGTCCTTATTCTGATGGGAGGGTCCTAATGCACGACCTAGACCAGCTTTTCTCTCCCTGGCGTGCAAAGAAGTGGTTCCTTTGAAACTGTGACTTCTTTAAAACGCCTCTTCCAAATCTGTGTTACTCTTGCCCTTCTGTGGCCCGAGGTGCTCACCACGTCACTCCTTGAGTGCGTGCAAGTTACCCTAAGTTGCTCACCGACTGCTTCCCACCCCCATCCTAGAGCACCCCCACCCCACGGTGGGCCCTGTACACATAGGCACCCCCAAAACGATTTGAGGATTATAATAGGCCATCCAAACATTTACACATCCACTGTTGACACCCTTTTCTTCCTCAGACCCACATTCGATCAGCAAGCCCTCTCTGCTTCCAAAGTATATCCTTACGGCGACCACTTCCCACCACTTTCCCCTTTCCACCCTAGCCCATGTTTACCGTCATCTTTTGCCTAGACTGCTGCTGTAGCCTCCTGGTTGGCCATAACTGCGTCCACGCATGTTCCTTTAAAGCCTGTTGCTCACATACAAGTCAGTGTTTCTTAATCAGGTCATGTTAGGAGCAGGATTTTACGTCAGTGGTTCCTGCCACACTTAGAATAAAGCCCGAACTCTACCATATGTAGAAAACTCAAGTGCCCAAGCCCTACTTTTGCAACGTGATCTGCTTTTCTGTACCTGCCATGCTTCCCCTCTTACAGTTCTTGGAACACACCAAGACACACACTTCTATCTTGAGGGCTTTGCACTTGCTTCCCCTTTCGTAAGGCTGTTTGCATCACTCAATTCCGGTTTTTATCCAGATATCACCTCCTCAGAGAGTTCTTACCTGACCACCATATCTAAAATAGCCTCTTTCCCAACTAGCACACTTACCTCTACCTGCAATTATATTGCGGATTTGTGTCTGCTTGTTTATTGTTTGTATCCCCACTCTAAAATGCAAACATGGTAAGGACTCAGCACCTGGAAGAATGCCTGGCCCATTCTATATAAGTCTTTAGTCATTGTGGAATGGATGAATGCAAGAGTAATAAACAGGAAACTCTCCCATCCTCCCCTCAAGGAACTCTGTGTCTAGTGGAAGAAAAGAGAATGTGAGGATTCCTGTTTATGGCCATTTGCACATTAAATCACCCTTATAATCTGACAAATCACTTGGGGGACAGCATCAGGCTGGCAAGTTTCACTTAATGAGAAAGAGGACTATGGGCATGAAAGGGTAATACTTGTGTGAGTGTGCAGGTCCGGGAAGGGGGCGACGTAGAAAGTGCTGTGAAAGGAATGCCAACTACAACTCCAAGTTCATAATTTGGTCAAGGGCTGCCCTTTCCTGGGAGCCCAACATTTTAAGTATATATGGTAAATCTGGTAGATCATTTCACTGAGATATGCCTCTGATTCCCCTTTAGGGTCCTCTGAAGCTCAGGACCCACAGTGGATATCCAACTCAGGATGGTTTCAGCTGTTACTAGCCTGGGAATCCTGGGTTCAGTCTAGAACCCTCCTGAGGATTCTAGTTTAACATTACCAAAATCTTATACCAAGAAATAGCAATTGCAGAAGTTACTATTAAATATAGACAACTGACTATGCTCATAGTAATTTAATTTTTACATACTTATATCTGCAGTTCCTGAAAAGGCATGCTATAGGCATGTACAGTTGTGCTGACTGGCTCCCATTTATCGTTCCACTTTACTCCACACTTGTGCATGTATGGATGGCATCATTTGGTTAAACTGACTTTTTTCCCTATACCCAGAACCAGTACGTTCTCTCTTCTACATAGTCTAAATGGAGTGTAAAACTTTTGTTTATAGATACTGTTGAGAAGTTTGGTAAAAAGTTTGCTTGTGTGTATATTTAGTATAGTTATATTGTTTTCTGTTATCTTAGAAAAAAGTTAAAGTTATCTTTGAGTATTTTCCTAGTACTCAACATCTTAGGAAAATATTCAAGAGTTTAGGGAACTTAAAATTTTTCACTAACAAGATATACTTTTTTTTTTTTTAATAGTGCATCACATATGATTGTCTCTTTAGTGGAAGATTATCCAAACTATATGATCATAAATCTAGACAAGGTGAGTTTTATAAAAATGAGCTTCATGCACTGAAATTACATTTCAATTTATATTTTTTAAAAGTATTAGAATCCTGTCATGCTGATATTTTAATTTTTTATTTAGTCATTTTAGCAATTTAGAGGCTCTATATTATAATGTGCTTATGCTGTATTTAATCTTATATGTCAGTTTTTGAAACTTGCATTTCTTATGGTGGTCCACAAAGTAAAGTTTTTGTTTTGTTTTTTCAGTTGCTACCTTGCAAATGGACTTTTTGGATTTTCATTAAAAAAAAACTCTAAGAAAAATGTGTAAGGCAGTTTGGTGATTATAAGCCTTAATTGGATTTTTTTGTCTATTTTTTAATTGACATATCTTAGCTGTACTTGCTATGGGGCATATGGTGATGTTTTGATACATGTATACAATGTGTAATGATCACATCAGGGTAATTGGGACATCCATCATAAGAATAACCCTTAACTCTTATGAAGCTTTGCCTGACTTGCTATTAGGGACAGGAATTTTTTTCTATATCACCAATATACCAACAGTTTGAGGAATAGGTATAATAAATTCTAATATGTGTAACACAGGTGTAATTATTTTCAATCACTAATTCCTTTTCTGTAAGAAATGGTAAACTTTTCTAGCCACCAGTGGCTACAGGCAAATTTTGGCAGAAACATTTTTTTGTGTGTTTGTTTGAGATGGAGCCTTGCTCTGTCACCAGGCTGGGTTGCAGTGACACAATCTCAGCTCACTGCAACCTCCACCTCCCGGGTTCAAGCGATTCTCCTGCCTCAGCCTCCTGAGTAGCTGGGATTATAGGCACGCCACCAAGCCCAGCTAAATTTTGTATTTTTAGTAGAGATGGGGTTTCACCATGTTGGCCAGGATGGTCTCAATCTCTTGACCTTGTGATCTGCCTGCCTCAGTCTCCCAAAGTGCTGGGATTACAGGCATGAGCCACCACCCCCAGCCAGGAACATTTTTCAAAGTAGAGATTTATGAAAAGGTTTTTGTTTTGTTTTTTGGTACTTTGAAAAGGTAACAAAATTACTTGTTTTTTACTTTTAAGATATCAGAAACTTAAAATGTGTAAAAACAGGCCAGCGCGGTGGCTCACGCCTGTAATCCCAGCACTTTGGGAGGCTGGGGCAGGCGGATCACGAGGTCAGGAGATCGAGACCATCCTGGCTAACACGGTGAAACCCTGCTTTTACTACAAAATACAAAAAATTAGTGCGGGCTGGTGCCGGTAGTCCCAGGTACTCTGGAGGCTGTAAAACCAGGGAGCAAACACACTTTAAGAGCACATATTCTTGTATTATAACCATTAACGTCTATAGTCTAAAATAAATTGGTATTTGATTGGAAAAGCTAATGTCACTTTTTGTATTGCCCCTTCTGTGCTCTCTTCTTTCAAGTTGGATTACTGTGCAAGCTTGAAGAATCTTGAAACCATTTCTAACAAACAGAACTACAAATTTATACAGGTATGAACATTTTCATGTAATTGTACTGTGACTCTTTAGTCATGCAGGGATTATAGTATCTTTGTACTTTACAAACCTGTGTAATATGAGCTTGAAAGGAACACTAATTAAAGGCCTTTTAAAAGATCAGATAGTTAATTTCCAAAAGTACCATGTGCTCTAGAGGATACTAGTTTTGATTGACAACACATACAAAGCTACGTGTGATTTTTGGTACCTTAGCAGATCTACCAGTAGCTGACTGAATTTACATGGTTTGTATTTTAGTTCCTCCCTAGTCTTTCCCTATGAAGGTTGATTGACTCTGGAAGTCTCATTTTTAGACAAATCCAAAGTATAAACCACAAGACCAGTTCAATAATTTGCAAAGGGAAATGTTATTGTCAAATGAAACTATTTAACTTATGATATATTGTTCTTTAAAGTTATGCTATAAACTTTTTAACTACAAAACTTAATATACTAACAACCATTTCATAATTCTGTATGAAAGTATTTTCTTCAGCTATTGACGAATTGTCAAGAATACATATTTTTAGAAGAATTAAATGTACATGTAAACGTTAGAAGTACCATAATTTTACTTAATTGTGATAAAATGTGTTTTCAAAATATGATTCCAGTTGTTACACTATATTTTTTTGAGACAGAGTCTCGCTCTCTTGCCCAGGCTGGAGTGCAGTGGCATGATCTCGGCTCCCTGCGACCCCTGCCTTCTGGGTTCAAGCAATTCTCTTGCTTCAGCCTCCCTACTAGCTGGGATTACAGGCACCCGCTACCATGCCTAGCTAATTTTCATGTTTTTAGTAGAGACAGAGTTTCACCATGTTGGCCAGGCTGGTCTCAAACTCTGGACCTCAAGTGATCCACCCATCTCAACTTCCCAAAGTGCTGGGATTACAGGCGTGAGCCACTGCACCCTGCCTAAGATATATTTTAATAATGGTTATCTCAAAGGTTTTTTAAAAAATGCTAAAAAAAGTTTTCTCTTAATATAGTGGCCTTGGGTTGGCAAAAATGTTGTGGACAACAGTAGCATGGTACTTAGTAGTTGTTGGTGCTCATTAAAATATTATTTGGAAAAATAATTTGAATTGAATATCTAATATCCTAAGATGCTGGAGAAATACATCATTGGTATACTTGTTTGAGCACTTAGTTGAATTTTCAAAACATTCCCTATTAAACAGGGAGGTGGGAGGTAGGGGGATGTTATAGTAAAAATGATTATGAATGAGAGTGCTCAATGAAACCTAACCCTTTCATGTTTGCTTTTTCATATAGGGTGACATATGTGATTCTCACTTTGTGAAACTGCTTTTTGAAACAGAAAAAATAGATATAGTACTACATTTCGCTGCGCAAACACATGTAGGTAAGCATTGTTTTATGTTACAGTTATGATTGGCAGTTCTCTCCCAGCCCCTGCCCCACTGCCCCCACCCACATACTTAATAATACTTACATTTGAAAGAGGATATATCATACTGTACTAGAAAAACAGCCACTGTGTCATCAATAAACTCAGCACTTTTTAGATACTTTTATTAGCATTGCAAGGCTGTATTAGTGAAATATAACCTTGAATGCTATCTGAAAACTTGAGTTGAACCAATTCAGGATAGTAAAGGGGAGCAATGGGGAGATGGGCCATCAACTGTATTTTTTACGTTGTTTTTCTTAAATTTTGTTGTGGTATGCAGATGATCATTATTTCTATCATTTTGTGAATTTTAGATATTTTCTAATAACTTGACAGTTTTATTATGAAATATATTTGAAAGCGTTTAGAAATACAGTCAAATAATGATAATGTGAGCACTCATGTATCTGTCACCTGAACAAAAGACAGAATGTTGCTGAATCCTCTTCAGTAGTAAGTACTACTGCTACCTATTACGAGATTTAAAGTTGTAATTTCCTTTGCTTTTCTCTACACTTTTGCTGTTGTGTGTATATATACATATATATACGTATATATATAAATACATATATATAATGACTTTTTTTGTTTTTTCAGAATCCGTGTAGATTCATCCATGGAGGCGGATATAGATATAGTTTGTTTTCAGTGTCATTCCAGTCTAAAAATATATATATATATACACCGTAGTTTACTTAATATACTTTATTCTTAATGGCCATTTGGGTTCTTTACACTTTGGAGCAACTTTGAACACTACTACCTTGAACATGTATCATGATACATAAATATACATTACATTTGGCTATATAACTGAGATAATAAGATCTGCATATTTCACGTTGAGATAATGTCAAACCATGTTCCAAAGTAATTATACCAACTTCCACTCCTCCAGAAGTATGTGACTTCCTGTTGCTCCAGATCTCACCAAAGCTGAGTTTTGTCAGTCTTTCCATTTTTGCCAATTTCAGTGCTGTGTAGTGGTGTCTCATGTTTCTAATTTGTATTTTCCCTGATTACTAATAAGATTAAGTACTTTTCATATGGTTTTTTGTAATTTGGATTTCTCCTTTGTGAAATGCTGTTGCAATCTTTTGTCCATTTTAAAATGGGATTGTTTACCTTTTTCTCATTGAAAGAGAAGTTTCAATAAGAAAAAATGGCAAGTAGAGTTTTTATATATTCAGGACACTAGTTCTTTGTCATTCTGTATGTTACAGATGCCTTCTACTCTGTATGGCCTGTCTTCTCACTTTCTTGATAGTGTGTTTTGATGAACAGACGTTTTCAATGTCGGTGTAGTGAATGTGTGTTTTTTCCTTTATGCTTACTGCTTTTTCAGTTCTTAAATTCTCTCCTACCCCGAGGTCATGAAGATATATTTTTCTATATTATCTTTTCAAAGCTTTATAATTTTGTCTTTTACAATTAGATTTGTAATCCATCTGAAATTAATTCTTATATAACACCAATTTCATGTGAATACCAATTGTTCCTGTACCATTTACTGAAAAGTTTACCAGTTCCTACCCTCTGTCATATCAAGTTTATTTTTGTATCTCTGTCTCTCTTCATTTGTCTCTGCCTGTCTGATACGCACTATATTGACGAATACAATGATTTCATGTCTGTTAAAGCAAATCTTTCTACTTGGTTAATGATAAAAGCAGTTGTGCACTTCTACCAGCAATTTATGAGATATTTGCCAACAGTTGCTGTGTCAGTTTTGTGGTTTTAGTTTTCCTGATGAAGTTAAAAACCTTTTCATTTGTTCATTGGACTATTCTCCCTCTCTTTCTTATTAGGATATGCTCTTTGGAAAAATTTCTATTTAAGTTTCGTGACCATTTCGTATTAGGTTGTCAGTTTTTTCCTTACAGATTTTATGTATTTTGGATTCAAGCCTTTTGCAGCTACATTTTTTTTTTTTTTTTTTTTTTTGAGACCGAGTCTCACTCATTGCCCAGGCTGGAGTGCAATGGCACGATCTCGGCTTACTGCAACCTCTGCCTCCTGGATTCAAGCGATTCTCTTGCCTCAGCCTCCCGAGTAGCTGGGATTACAGGCATGCGCCACCACGCCTGGCTAATTTTGTATTTTTGGTAGAAATGGGGTTTCACCACATTGGCCAGGCTGGTCTCGAACTCCCAACCTCAGATGATCCACCCTACTCAGGTGATGCACCCACCTCAGCCTCCCAAAGTGCTGGGGTTACAGGCGTGAGCCACCACGCCCGGCCTTTTCCCATTTTTAATGGTATCTTATTATTAGTGAAAGTTCTTAATTTCAATGTGGGTTAAATTATCTGTACCTTTTTCGTTAGGGTTAGTGCTCTTTCTGTCTTGATTAAGAACTCGTTTCCTACCTCCAAGGTCATGGACATGTTGTCTTATAATTCTTTTCTTAAAAGTTACTGTTTTTCCTTTTACATTTAGATTTCTTCCCCATATCCATATCAATTTGACTCAAAATCATTTATTGAAAAGACTTGACTCTTCCTCATTGTCTCTTTTGTCATGGGTCAAGTGTTTTTATATGTATGCTTCTATTTCTCGGCTCTGTTCAATTCCGTTGGTCTTTGTCTGTGCTTATACTATTATCACACCATCTTAATTACTGTAGCTTTATAATAATGCTTTATACCAACAAAGCAAACCTCCCACCCTGTTGTTCCAAAAAACAACATTTGACATTTGACATTGTTGTTCCAAAAAAACAATCTTTGATATTGTTGATCTTTTCTTATGCGTGGTTTGTTTTCTATATAATGAATTTCTGGTCTTACCTTTATTATTTCATTATTTGTGCTTTGTTTAGGCTTACTTTCTATTCTTTTTTCTAATCTTTGTGATATACTTAGCTTATTAATTTTCACCTTTTCTCTAATATATACATTTTAGACTATGAATTTACTTCTAAATACTGCTTTATCTGAATCCCACAGATTTTCATATGTATTTTTTCCTTATCTTTTATTCTTAAGAGTTTGATTTCTTGCTGGCTGCGGTGGCTAACACCTGTAATCCTAGCACTTTGAGAGGCCAAGGCAGGCGAATCACTTGAGCCCAGGAGTTCCAGACCAGCCTGGGCAACATGGTGAGACCCTGTCTCTACAAAAAATAATAATAATAAATAAAACCCGGCATGATGGTGTGTGCCTGTAGTCCCAGCTACTTGGGAGGCTGAGGTGAGAAGATCTCTTGAGCCCAAGAGGCGAGGTTGCAGTGAGCTGAGATTGCACCCCTGCATTCCAGCCTGGGCAACAGAATGAGACCTTGTCTCAAAAAAGAAAAAAAAGAAAAAAAGAAGTTGATTTATTCTTTAATCCATGGGTTACTTAGACATGTATGTCTTAATTTCCAAACATGTATGGATTTTCTTTTTCTTATTGAATTCTAGCTTAAATGTATATGATTAGATAACATACTCTATGATTGTAGTCCTTTATGTTACAACTTGCTTTTTGGCTCAGTATATGGTCACTTTCTGTAACTTGTATATGTATTGAAAAAAATGTTAATTTGCAAACATTGGGTTCATTGTTCTTTACACATCCATTAGGTTAAGTTGGTTAATGATGTTCTTTAAATCTCTTGTGTATTTCTGGTGAATAGAACCTTTTATCCTTATGAAGTGATCTCTTTCCCCTGGTGATGTGTACTGCTTTAAAATCTGTTTTGTTTGACATTAATATAGCTGTGTTACTTCCTTTTTGGTTAGTATTTTCATGATACTTTTTCCATCTTTTTATTTCTCTAGCTTTACGGGTTAGCTGCATGTCTTGTAAACAACATGTATTTGGATTTTGATTTTTTTTAAACCCATTCTGACCATCCTTGATATTTACCCTCAGTGTTTAGTTTGTTGCTATATTTGGATTTATTCCTACCATCTTACTGTGTGCTTTCTTTTCTCACCTGTTCTGTTTCCTTGGTTGCTGCTTACTTCTTTTTTAAAAAAAGAATTCTTCCTTTGTAAAAATTGTTTATTTTTTAAAAATTCTTGCTTACTTTTTTTAAGGACTTGACTGAGGAATTTTTCTTATTCTCTTTTTCTCCCTCTACTAGTTTGGAAATTATATGTTCTGTTGGTACTCTTGGAGTGGTTACCCTACAAATTACAGATGTGTAATTAGCTTATCAAAGTGTAAAGTTCATCAAAACCTTTGTCCTCTTCCCATTTAATTTCCAACTCCATTTTTAGCTATTTTTAACTCTGTTTTTATCTGTTTTTTTGTTTTGTTTTGTTTTTTAAGGCAGAGTCTTGTTCTGTCACCCAGGCTGGAGCGCAGTATTGTGATCTCAGCTCACTGCAACCTCTGCCTCCCAGGTTCAAGCAGTTCTCATGCCTCAGCCTCCCAGGTAGCTGAGATTACAGGCATGTGCCACCACGCCTGGCTTATTTTTTGTATTTTTAGTAGAGATAGGGTTTTGCCATATTGGCCAGACTGGTCTCAAACTCCTGACCTCAGGTGATCCACCCACCTGGGCCTCCCAAAGTGCTGGGATTATAGGCATTAGCCACCATGTCCAGCCTGGAATTTTAAATTGATCTTATTTTTTTATTCCCACTAGATGTCATTATTACTACTTTATATAGTCAGTAGTCATTATATTAGGGGTTTACAAAATGATATTCTAATTATGTCATTCTTCATTTATACGTGTAATATCTACATAAAAACAAGTTTTCCAGCCAGGCGCAGTGGCTCACGCCTGTAATCCCAACACTTTGGGAGGCTGAGATGGGTGGATTACCTGAGGTCAGGAGTTCAAGACCAGCCTAGCCAACATGGTGAAACCCCGTCTCAAAAATACAAAAACATTAACTGGGCATGGTAGTGGGCACCTGTTACCCCAGCTACTCGGGAGGCTGAGGCACAAGAATCGCTTGAACCTGGGAGCCAGAGTTTGCAGTGAACTGAGATTGTGCCACTACACTCCAGGCTGGGCAACAAAGAGAGAGAGAGAGAGAGAGAGAGAGAGAGAGAGAAAGTTTTTCTTATAAATTATTTGCTTACCTTGATATTTAATTGTTATAGAAAAGCCAGGTTAAATACCTGATTATTTTTATTTATTTAGTAGATTTTACTATAATGAGTTGGTTTCCAAGCATCCTCCTTTTTCTTTTTTCTTTTTTCTTTTTTTTAGTATCGTTATGAATTTGTAGATTTTAACACATTTGATTTTTTTTTTGTTTTAATCACTTGCAGTTATTTTTCTTATTTATGTTCAAAATGACTCACCATTAGCCATTGAGAGGCTCTTCTAGTTGCTTCCTGAGTCCTTTTTGACATGACCTTAGCAGTCTTTGACAGCCATCTAACTTTCTGGTTTGATAGGATGTTTCAGTTTTATCTTCAATATTTTTCCCCCCAAGATCTGGAATCAGCTCTTTGTCTCAGGAGCCATTGTTCCTTTTGGTGGGAAATGGTGTTTAGAGGCCACAATCTGGGCCCTGGGAGTGCTTATTAACGGGACATTGTTTCAAGGCTTTTTCAGTTAACAAAACTAGGGAATATTATTTGCCTATTAAGATTAAATGTGACATGGGTTTATACTGAAATGTCCAATTCAGATTCAGAGTTTTTGTTTAAGTTCATCAGTCTTTCATTTATATCATCTTTTCCTTACCTTGAACACCTTGGTTCTCAACAGCACCACCCTAATTACTTATTTACTTTATTCCAGAACACACAATGAGTCCACATTTCTTCTTTTAAGGACACCAGGTAGATTGGATTAGGACCCATCCTAAAGACCTGATTTTCACTTAATCACCTCCTTAAGAGCCCTATCTCCAAATATAGTCACATTCTGAGGTTCTGGGGGAAAGGGTTGGACCTTAAGATGAATTATGGGGAGAACACAGTTTAGCCCATAACTCTGGATTAGAGGGAAATGCCTATGTAATTTGACTGGATATTTCCAAGTTTCCTTCCTTAGGGATTGTAAACATTTTACATTGTTATTGTCAGTGTACAAAGTATCTTTTGTCTAACAGCCTCAACAAATAAGTGATTTGTCAAATTTTTGAATTTTTGCCAGTCTGATAAGAAGTGATATCTCTGAGTTTTTAATTTGGGTTTTTTTAATTGTATGTGAGGTTGATCATCATAATCTTAAGGACTCATTTGTATTTCTTCATCTAAACTGTTTATATCTCCTACCTGTTTTACTGTAGGATTGTTCTTATTTATTTAAAGTTCTTTATAAGGTGACGATACTTAACCCTTTATCTCTTAATTTCACGTGTTTTTTCCCAGTTTGTCATTTTTGTCTTTTTAATTTGTTTTTAGTTTTTTAACCATGCAAAATTTTTATGCGGTCAAATTTATCCGTCTCTTCCATTATTGCTTCTGGATTGTGATTCATCGTTAAGGAAGTTCCTTCCATTTCCTGGTTATAGAGGTTCAGTTCTTTTAAGGTGAATTTATTTTTAAATAACTCATTCAACATTTATTGCTTTCAGCAGTAACAGATTGATCTTAAAAAGCCTAGCCCTGTAATTCATAATTTTTAAATTTAAGAACGTTTTAAATTTCGGTGAATTATTTTTAAATTTTCTTCCTTATAGAATAAAAAACTTTCCTGCAAATTTAACACTGATAGTTTTCTGGGTTCTAAGAATTTGCATGTACTATGTAATTTAGGTTTAAAGAAGTCATAAATATCACTGCCTGTGTATGTTATTACTATAACTGTTGCAGCTGTGGTAAATGAAGAGACGTGAATAGTACCCTCCTTAAACCTGAAGCCATCATTTGGCATTTGTTTTATCCATTGGATAGACTTGTTTTAGCTTTTCACTCTTTTTTTTTTAGATCTTTCATTCGTACGTGCCTTTGAGTTTACCTATGTTAATGTTTATGGCACTCACGTTTTGGTAAGTGCTGCTCATGAAGCCAGAGTGGAGAAGTTTATTTACGTCAGCACAGATGAAGTATATGGTGGCAGTCTTGATAAGGTGAGCTTAGAAAATATATATTTTATCTGCTTCACCATGTACCATGATACAGTTTTATTAAACCTACACTGGGCTTTTTTCATCCTCAAATTATATACACTTGTAACACTCTTCAAAGTGTTTTAGGATTCTGTAGAGGGACAGAACTGATAGAATAGACAGATATATAAAGGGGTATTTATTAAGTATTAACTCACACGATCACAAGGTCCCACAACAGGCCATCTGCAAGCTGAGGAGCAAGGAGAGCCAGTCTGAGTCCCACAGTTGAAGAACCTGGAGTCAGATGTTCGAGGGCAGGAAGCATCCAGCATGGGAGAAAGATGTAGGCTGGGAGGCTAGGCCAGGGTAGTCTATTCATGTTTTTCTATCTGCTTTATATTCTAGCCACACTGGCAGCTGCTTAGATGGTGCCCACTCAGATTGAGGGTGGCTCTGCCTTTCCCAGCCCAGTAACTCAAATGTTAATCTCCCTTGACAACACCCTCACAGACACACCTAGGATTAATACTTTGTATCCTTCAATCCGATCAAGTTGACAGTGTTAACCATCACAGAATGTTATTGCATTGTCTCCTCTTTTCAGATCAAGTGATACCGCCCCAAATGGGGAACAACAGCCTAGTCTTGGTAGAGACTTACTTATTTATTTTTTCATGCCCCAGAAATCTCTTTAGGTAGATTTATTTGTAATTTTGCAAGAGAATTGCAGATCTCACCTTTTTGTCCCACTCTTACACATATGATGAATGTCATTCCATGGACCAAAGCATAAGTTACACTGCAGCATACTACCTGTTCATCTTTCCCTTTCAGTCATATGTTTCCCTTTCAGTCATATTGGAATGTCAAGGAGACAGTGTAAAATTCTTGTAAAAACCAAAATCTTTTTTTTTTTTTTTTTTTTTTTTTTTGAGATGGGAGTTGCGCTCTTGTTGCCCAGGCTGGAGTGCAATGATGCAATCTTGGCTTGCTGCAACCTCCATCTCCCGGGTTCAAGTGATTCTCCTGCCTCAGCCTCCCAAGTAGCTGGGATTACAGGCATGTGCCACCATGCTCGGCTAATTTTGTATTTTTAGTAGAGATGGGGTTTCTCCATGTTGGTCAGGCTGGTCTCGAACTCCCAACTTCAGGTGATTCGCCTGCCTTGGCCTCCCAAAGTGTTGGGATTATAGATGTGAGCCACTGTGTCCAGACTTAGAATCTATTTTTTTAAATCATGCATAAATATTGTACTTTTTATGCAAAGGAAACTCCATTGTCCAATCTACAATTTTTATAGTTGGTGTCTGCAGTGACCTCATTTTGTTTATTATTTATGAATTTACTTATTTTACCAAGACACATACACAGTGAAAATCAAATAGTCCAAAAAGACTGACAGTGAGAAAAAGTAGACCTTGACCACTTCTCAGTTCTCAATTCTGCTTCCAAGAAGTAGCTGTTTTTCAATTCTCTGCAGTTGTTATCAGGTAAACTTCTTTGTTCATGCACCCTGCCACCTTACATCAGATCCGACACAGTAACCAGAGTGATTTTTAAAATGTAAGTCAGACCTGGCATTACTCTGCTCAAAAATCAGTCATTGTTTTACGGTGGCCTTCAAGGTTTTGGCCTTCCTCTAGCTCTCTGACATCCTCTCCCACGGTCTCTCCCCTCATATCAGCCTTCCTGCAATTCCTTTGGACACGCTTCTGTCTCAGGGCCCTTAACTTGCCGTTCTCTCTCTCTGCTATATAGGATTGTTGTGCACATTAAAGAAGCTACTACATGTCCTTGGGAAAACACCAGGCACGTAGGATTTAAGAAGCGGCTTTTAAAATTTGGTGATTGACATTTCAGGTTTTAACATATGCTCTGATTTTTATACTAAAAATATGCATAATTTTTAAAATATGTTTAAAATTAGGAATTCGATGAATCTTCACCCAAACAACCTACAAATCCTTACGCATCATCTAAAGCAGCTGCTGAATGTTTTGTACAGTCTTACTGGGAACGATATAAGGTAAGACCTGATTGCAGAAACTCTTGAAACATTTTCCTTTGGACCTAAGTGTTAAAACTCCAAGTGGGCTTTTTTTTTTTTTTCCTAAAGATTTTTAAGTTTTCTATTTATTCTTCGGAGACAGTCTCGATCTGACACTCAGGCTGGTCTCAAACTCCTGACCTCAAGTGATCCACCCACCTCGGCCTCCCAGAGTGCTAGGATTACAGGCGTGAGCCACGCCCAGCCCAAGTCAGCTTTTAGCAGCATGCTTAGAGTAGAAGGCATAGATTGAGAAAATTTACATATTATGGAATTTAAAAAACTAATTTCCTCTATTGTGTGGACAAAATAGGACCTACCTCTTCTTACTCAGTTCATCATTAAAGGAATAACCTGAATATACATTGTTTTTCTATTTCGGTAATAGGTAGAGTGTTACAGCTAGAGTCAGAATGAGGTTGGAGTCCTATGAGTGGAGGAAGACAGAGGGAGGACAGATCCCCTTTCTGCCGTGTGCTTCTCTCTGCATGATTTGGCTTTTGTGGCTCCTCATGAATGGGAAGTAGACTTGCCCCTGGTGGCTCTGACAGTGTCGGTATGGGAGCCTTACCCCATATGAATCCTCACCTTGAATCTCCTACATTTGGCTTCCCACTGCTCTTGGTGAGTTTTTAGGGTGTGGGTCAGAGAGGCAAGCCTTGGAATTCCTAAAGATTCTCTCACCATTTGGGTTCTGGTGGCATCGGTCCTTTTCACTTTCATCGTAGCTCTTTTTATTTGTAGGGATTGGTACAATGAAGAGAGCCAATTTAGAGTCCTTGAGGTGGTCTTTAAAATAATCAGCTGGAAAGTTCTTCAGTGTTTTGCTATCAATCAGACTTATAAACCTGTGCCATCTGTGTTCGTCTTCTTGTACTAATAAAAGAATGTTCCTCTTCTTTTTTTTGGAACCTCTGCCTTTATCTGAATCCTGTTCTCTCCTTTCTAGAAACCTTATGTTAGAAAAAAATCTCTTCCCTTTGACCTTAAGGTGTGTAGAATTATTTAGGCAACAGTGCCCATATTTTGAAATTCTGCTCGTCTTTAAAATAATCATCATTATTAGACCTTTTCAAAAGCCTTAATGTTGAATATTCTTTTAAGTTTCCAGTTGTTATCACAAGAAGCAGTAATGTTTATGGACCACATCAATATCCAGAAAAGGTAAACTTTACTTCTTAATTCATGGTGTTTTTCAGTGATTGTAACTTCTCATTATTTGAAATAACCTCTTTTCAGTTATTTGTCAAAATAATATGTTGTAAATTTTACATAATTTTATATGCTGTATAACACCTCTTGCAGATTCCTTCAGACTTAGAGATTGAAGATGAGTTTTAAGTCTCAAGCTGGCTGACACTCACCAGCTGGCTTCACCACTTGGCAGAGATTTTGAAGGATCCAATGAGAATGATATATGTGAAAATACCTTGTACCTTTAAAGACTTTAAAGCATTGTAGTATACTTCTACCACTACTGACATGCTGTAGTTGACTCCTTGTTTGCAGTCAGACCAGTATGTCAGGGTATACAGAAAGTCAAAAGCTAGCTAGCTAGTGATGCAAGAAGCTTGTATACATTAACTGTCTTAGTGTCAGCTGGCTAACTGTGCCTCAACTTATCTTTATAGTGTAGGCATGAATATCTTCCAGAAAGTACTACAAGTAATGAATAAAAAAATTTAGTTTAGAGGCTGAAAATGCCTGTGTGGTTGGTTCTGTATCATCAAGTCTGATTTTACATAACTTTGGCCACTCGGCCTAAATTTGGAGACTGGGTTTTTCTTTTTTCTTTTCTTTTGGTTTCTTTTTTTTTTTTGAGAGGGAGTCTCGCTCTGTCGCCCAGGCTGGAGTGCAGTGGCGTGATCTCGGTTCACTGCAAGCTCCGCCTCCCAGGTTCATGCCATTCTCCTGCCTCAGCCTCTCAAGTAGCTGGGACTACAGGTGCCCGCCGCCATGCCCAGCTAAGTTTTTGTATTTTTAGTAGAGATGGGGTTTCACTGTGTTAGCCAGGATGGTCTCAATCTCCTGACCTCGTGATCCGCATGCCTCCGCCTCCCAAAGTGCTGGGATTACAGGCGTGAGCCACCGCGCCCGGCTGGGTTTTCTTGCTTCCCATCTGGTTGCATTGATCTGTTTGCCCAAAGGAAAGGGCCATGTCATGACCTGCAGGTATTAATATTTACTTTGCTTAATTTAAGTTTTCTTTGAATCCAAGAGCACTGGAATTTACTTTCTATAAATTCCTCAAACACTTAGTGCATAGGTGCTATATGTAATCCAATAAGTAAGATACAAATGTCTGCCTTTATGAAGTCAGCACAAAGGTGAGCCTTATGATGAGACCAACTGTCTGATGAAGACTCTTTCTGCGTTTTTCCACTATTTAGATCATTTTATCTTCAAGTAACCTGTCTTCATGAAATAGCAAACTAAGAGTTCTTTTACTTATCAAATATTATAGTAGGTTTTAAAATGAACTGATAAAAAGAATTAGAAGCAATCCCTATGCATATTTCTTAATAATCTTTTAATCTTGGTATGAGTTCAGATTCTTACTAATGAGTAAATTTCCAGTCTGAAATGATATTTAAATATTCTTTTAGGTTATTCCAAAATTTATATCTTTGCTACAGCACAACAGGAAATGGTATGTTATTATTACCTTTTTACCCATATGCTTTTCTGGTATGTTAGAGTATTTGGTGACACTTTCTTGAATATCATAAAGTCTTAAAGGCCACAAAATTTAATGTCCCACCAAATTTAAGAATCATTTCTCCAGTGTAATAGTTTTTAAAATAATCTGTATCTTATTTTTGTAATTTACTTGAGATAATTTCAAATCTTAATAACCTATCATAGAACTTTGAATTATAGCATTAACATTTGAAATCTATTTTTATATAATTTTACTTTCTCAAAGAACTTATTTAATTCATAGAACTGTAGATATTTCTTTAAAATGAACTTCTGGTATAAAATTGAATACACATTTCACAGGGGTCACTAATATGTTTGTCAATTTCCTACTAAGTACCCTCAGAAGGTTTGGAAATTATTTAAGAAATATGAACAAAATTTAGAAAAGCTATGAGAATTTGTATTTTCAGTAAAAGATTCTGGGATCCCCATGGGAAGTGGCTTCTCTGGAGTTGTAGTACCCAGTCAATGCTTTAGGAAACTTTACCTTTTTACACTTCATGATTTCACTTCATTTAATCTCTTTAGTTGCATTCATGGGTCAGGGCTTCAAACAAGAAACTTCCTTTATGCTACTGATGTTGTAGAAGCATTTCTCACTGTCCTCAAAAAAGGGAAACCAGGTGAAATTTATAACATCGGAACCAATTTTGAAATGTCAGTTGTCCAGCTTGCCAAAGAACTAATACAACTGGTATGTATCTATTTTAAAAGGGTGGTATTTTCAAAATTGTTAGTGACAGTAACCATTAATTTAGTCAAAATCAGAAGCATACAGTTTACTTAATTTAAAAGTAAGCAAGTAGAAAATGAAATGGATTATGTGTACCATATGTGTCTTAATTTAAGTTTTATCACCTATTTAGTAACAGCTTTTCAGGAAAAAATAATTCATTAAATGTACTGTCCCTAATTGTAAGACATAACTCATTTTCAGAAATATAAAATTGTGTCTTGAAATAAGTAACAGTGACATATAAAATAATTATATCAGTAGTTATGAATATCCATATATATTAGGGGACATCAATTATAAATTCATTTAATAGAAAGAGGGACTGAATAATAACCAAAATCCAATGTGTATATCTGAGCTTCAGATGGAATTTAGTATAAAGTATAGACAGTGTTACTAAAATGATGTTCATTTTAGCTGTCTTCCCCACTATGAAGCAGTTGTTTTCTTTTTAATCAGCCATTAAATACCATTGTTATTCTCTGATCTCATTTTATAATTTGACTCAAAAGCTTTCTCCATTTTAACAGATCAAAGAGACCAATTCAGAGTCCGAAATGGAAAATTGGGTTGATTATGTTAATGATAGGTGAGTAACAAGTTAAAACATTGGGGAAAGGTTGTGAAATCTTAGGTACCTTTAAAATTATAAAATATGTGGACTTGACCAATAACTAGTTTATCTCTTTTGAATTTTCTGGTAGAACATTTTTTTTCATAATCGTAAGTACCATACAGATTAAGTATAGCATTATTACTTACTAGCTATGTGACTTAAAAAATTATTGACCCTTTCCAAGTCTGAGGTTTCAAACCTCCAGTGTGAACTAGGGATAATAACATCTCTCTCTTTTTTTTTTTTTTTTTTTTTTGAGACGGAGTCTCACTCTGTCGCCAGGCTGTACTGCAGTGGTGCAATCTTGGCTCACTGCAACCTCCACCTTCCCAGGTTCACACCGTTCTCCTCAGCCTCCCAAGTAGCTGGGACTACAGACTTATGACACCATGCCCAGCTAATTTTTGTATTTTTAGTAGAGATGGGGTTGCACCATGTTGGCCAAGATTGTCTCCATCTCAACCTCATGATCCCCCCACCTCGGCCTCCCAAAGTGCTGGGATTACAGGCGTGAGCCACTACGCCCAGCTGATAATAACATCTTTCTTATGAAAGTATTTTAACATTTATTTATAATGTATATTAAATACCTGACCCACAGCCTGGCATATGAGTCCTAATAAGGTTTTGTGTATTTGTTTATTCATTCATTGAACATTTGTTGAGTTTTTTTATGTGTCAGGTATTTCACTTATAGCTAGATCGTGGCTGAAACAGGAAGATAAGACACAGAGAAGGTTAGGCACCTGGCATTATGGATGACTTTTTTTTTTTTTAAATATATACTTGATTTTACAAACTTTCTGCAGAAAACCTATTGGGAATTTTTTGTCAAGAGAAAAGTTGGGTTGTGGTGCATAAACATATATTTCCTAGTATCTACATTTGTAAATATATATCTACAATATCATTTTAAATCTGTTTTGTTTTCCAAGACCTACCAATGACATGAGATATCCAATGAAGTCAGAAAAAATACATGGCTTGGGATGGAGACCTAAAGTGCCTTGGAAAGAAGGAATAAAGAAAACAAGTAAGTTATCAATTAATCATTTTGGGGTCAAGTCAGGAAAATTTAAAGGAAAAATAACTTATTTCTAGAACATTATACAAACCAGTGGAATATTGTGTTGAATCATTCGTACTTTTCAGATTGCCACATTTCATGTATTTCTGGTAATAGTCCTGTGTTTCCTAAGCATCTTGAATTTTATAAACCAACTTCTGATCAATCTTCCCATATCTCATTAGCATTAATCAAACACCTATATTATTTATTCTGAGGTACATATTTTTTCACTTTCTTCACACTCCTAAAAGGTATGTCTTTTTATAATCACTGGTGTCTTATATTTATTATTGTAGCTTTTTTCTTTTTTACATGTATGTAAAATAATGATCCATCAGTGGCATCTTAGAGTTGGTGAAATAGAGCTGCAGTCTTTTTTGTATCTTGAGGCTTTTTATATTGAAACCAACAAAGGTAATACATTTAGTATGTGCAGAAAAATCTATTAAAATAAGTGCTTATAAAGTCTGTGTATATATATTAAAGCTCTGCTTAGAAATGTATTCATAAGAAAAGCTCTACTCAGATGTAAAAAAAAAAAAAGTTTTGATTCAGAGCTTGAAATACAAAATACTTAAGTCAAATATTAAAAAACAAAAAATAATTTAAAACTATCAGGTTTCTTTAAACTAAAAAAGCTTTTACTGATAGTATAGCAATATAAAATAATTTAACATATTACTAGAAGAAAGGTGCTGGGCATAGTGGCTCACATCTGTAATCCCAGCACTTTGGAGACCAAAGTGGGAGGATCACTTGAGGCCAGGAGTTCAAGACCAGCCTGGGAAATATAGCACGACCCTATCTCTACAAAAAGTAAAAAAAAATCAGCAGGACATGGTGGCACATGTCTATAGTCTTAGCAATTTAGAAAGGTGAGGTAGGTGGATCTCTTGAGCCCAGGAGTTTGGGCCTATAGTGAGCTACGATCACACCACTACACTCTAGCCTGGGTGACAACGAGACCCCATTCTCTTAAAAAAAAAAAAAAAAAAGCAAGGAAGTTCACATCAACTCATTGTGACTCTGATGCAGTGTTATCATATTTATATGACCAAACACTGTATTATACTTTTTTATATAAAATAATCTTAAAATCAGAGCAGATGACTTATTTCCAACACCCCAAATTCCTTAAAATCAGAATGTCTTAAATATTTATACCAACAAGTTCAGTATTGAATGACTTTTGAAGTTAAAAAGAAAAAAAATCATTGATTTTTAATTATAAATTTTTTAGGTGATTTAAATGTCTTCTGATTGACTTAATTGTTAAGTTCAAAATCAAATTGTTTACATCATTAGGCAGCCCTTGTCTGCTGCTTAGCTGATGGGCAAGACTTAGCTAGCAGGAACTCAGTAAATGTTGGTTAACTGATGTTGAGTTTTTTTCTTTTTTTGTCTTTTGTTTTTTCCTATTAGTTGAATGGTACAGAGAGAATTTTCACAACTGGAAGAATGCAGAAAAGGCATTAGAACCCTTTCCGGTATAATCACCATTTATATAGTCAAGACAGTTGTCAAAGAAAAAAATTATCCTACCTCTACAAGTGGTATGAAATTAAGTGACCAAATGAAGTGCTCTCTTTTCATTTGAAATTAGATTCATGACTTTTTGTATAATATTCAAATGCAGAATGCCTCAATCTTTGGGAGAGTTTCAGTACTGGCATAGAATTTAAATGTCAGAATTCTTTCTGAAACCCTTTCTCCTGGAAACTAGGAAATAATAGGGGTAGAAGACTCCCCACGGGTAGCCAGGAAGAAGTCTCCTGGTTCTGACAACTATGAGGGGTAATGGTGCTAGGCGGATGGCAACCTTCACTGGTTTTGAGCTCAGTCAGCTTCCCAGCCTTTCCCAGTGTCTAAGAAAGTCTCTGAAATGTTCGTTTTTAGGCAATATAGGATGAGTCTTATGTCCTAATTCACCTTTTCTTTTTTTAAGATCTGATATACTATCATTGCCTTAGTAATGGAACAAAATAAAAGCATATCTAGCACTTTTTAACTTTTGATAATTTTGTAAAATTGATTACGTTGAATGCTTTTTAAGATGTAAAGTTTTTATATTTTCACAATTAACCTATGTAAAACCTTGTATCAGAAATTTATCATGTATTTACTGTTTAAAATGATTTTATTTATAAAATTGTCAATATCTTAATGTATTTAATGTAGAATATTGCTTTTTAAAATAATATGTTTTTATTTTGCTGTAGAAAAATTAAAAAAAAATTTGATTATGTATTTTTAATCCTTCTTTGCCCTAAAGACTTTAAGATGACTTGAAAAAGTAACTGATTGGCTATTGGGTTGAGAAAGGGAAAATAAGCTGGGTGACCCTCTATTAAGGGTGCAGATTTTGGTATGGAGGTGTCATAATTCCTCATTAGAAAGTCTTACACTTTAAAAATACCCTTAAATACCAGCTTCCCACTGTGCTTAGGGATCCCCAAGTCCATCCCTCTTCAGTTTCTCCAATTTCACCTTTCAGGAGAGAAAGAGAGGGAAGACAAGTGTGTCAGTTGAGTTTTGCAGGAAGCAAATGCTAAGAGAAAGTAATGACTATAATGATAAAAGAGGAAGGAAGCAAAAATTGGGCAGGCTGTGCAGGCAGAAAGGCAAACCCATGCAGAGAAAATGTCTATTGTGAGAATCAGCTATTGGCCCTTTCACAGTGGAAAGGGCCCAATGGAGCTCATGTCCCACCAGGTAGCTGGTGGGTTTCCTTGAAGAATAGTGCCACATTGGGGGCTCAGTATTTGTCTCTATTGCCAGCAAGTTGGATATTCACAGGTGGCAATAGCTGCATTGGCTGTGGTAAGTGAGAATTCATGCTGTGGGTCCCAAGAGTAGGGACCATCCGTACAGTGAGGCCTGTTCCATTCAGGTGCCCATCATGGTAGTTCTGGGGTGGCTGATGATGAAAGCTGGCTAAAGTTAACTGACCAAGTCATTTTATCTACTGGGTGGTTCAGTGCCTCTTGCTATGGTGGTTGCTTTCTAGTGAGTGTTAACATGGAATACACAGATCTTCACACTCGCCACCCTCTCCCATAGATAGGCCTATCCATGTTTCTCCAGCCTTTACTTCCTTGTTTCCTGCTCCTCTAGACTTTTTCCTTCTAAGTCCCAAAGTAGCTAGCCAGACTACTGCTCATGACTAAACAGATATTCTCACCACAGGTCACTACCGTACATAGTGCATGAGCAGGTATACTACTCAAAGCTTTTTTCTTGGAAAGGTATTCTTTTTCCATATTCTTTTGAAGGCCACCCCTGCATGGCTTTCAGGCAACCACCCTCCAGTTTTGGCTCGCACGCACATAACAGGCCAATCCATCTGTAAACCAAGATCAGCTTTTCTTCTCCTTTCAGTTGGTTGTATGGGACCCTCTGTATGGCCACAGGTATAAAGAACTAAGGTGGTGACATGGGAGTCTGGCCTACCTGCTCTTACACCTTACTTGTGCTCTCCCGTTCTGCTCATGCTTGATCCCAGATATGCCGTTTCCATCTTCCAGTGGACTGCTGCTGGCTCCACCTGACTCTGAGTGGGTGGGCACATTACTCTGCTGGAACTGCCGTAACAGAATATCAGAGACTGGGTAGCTTCTACAACGGAAATTAATTTTCTCACAGATCTGGAAGCTAGAAGTCCAAGGTCAGGATCAAGGTGTTGGCAGGGTTGGTTTCTTCTGAGGCCTCTCTTGGCTTACAGATGGCCATCATCTGTCCTCACACGATCTTTACTCTGTGACTAAATTTTTTCTTCTTATAAGGACACCAGTCATAATGGATTAGGGTGTGTTTTAAAGATCTCATTTTAACATACCTCTTTAAATACTTTGTTTCCACGTATAGTCACTTTCTGAGGTACCAGGGGTTAGTACTTCAACATAAGAATTTGGGGGAGACACATTTCAGCCCTTAACAGTGGGTCCAAGTGCACTTAGCACATATGGGCAGTTCTAGATGCATGGTCATTTGGGGTCCTGTGGTCAAGCATTCTGGGTCTACCATGGCACAGTAATTTATTTTACAAAGGAATGATTCTCCACTGAGCCTGAAATGGTCTTTCCCAGGTGTAACCATGGGACCTGCACAGTTATTCTCCACTGGGGCTCACCATAAAACCCACACTACATCTGTCTCTACCACTGACACCACCAGCACCATAGGCTTTACCACATCATATAGCCCAAGTGGCAGGAATGCTTGCACCCCAGCTTGGACCTGCTGCAGACCACTTTCCCGCCCCAGACCCCTCAAAGCTGGCAGCCTTTTCTGTCGTTCAGTACATAAGTTGGAGCAGTACCCCTAAGTGTGGAATGTCTTCCCTCCAGAACCCAAAGCCAGGCTCTGTGTTTCCTTCTTTGAGAAAGGGGATATAAGATAAAGCAGTTTGACTTCAACTTGGAGGGAATGTCCTGGCACACCTTGATTGTCTGACTCCTAAAAACGTGACTGAAATCACAAGTCCTTGATCTTCATCAGGTTTTATCTCCCATCTTCTGGCCATCAGGGTGCCAGCCACCTTTGCTCATTCTGCCTGATCAGCATGATGCCATCAATGTGATAGATCAGTGTGACATTCTACAGGATGTTCAGGAGACCTGAGTCTCTTAGGAGAGCAGAACTTACATAGCCCTAAGGTGATACTGCAAATGCTCCCGGTTTCTGATCGTTCATGATTGTGATGGAAAAGAACACATTCAGCAAATCAGTGTCTGGATACTATGTTCCAGAGGCCTTCTAATCCACTTCAGCCAAGAAGATGCCACTTGAGCACAGCGGCTGGTATGTAAGTTTGCCATCGGAACCTGGTATATAAGTTTGGATATTTGTCCCAGCCCAAATCTCATGTTGAATTGTAATCCCTAGTGCTGCAGATGGGGCCTGGTGGGAGGTGTTTGGGTCGTGGAGGAGAACCCCTCATGCTTGACATTGTCTTCGAGATAGTAAGTCCTTGTGAGATCTGGTTGTTTAAAAGTGTGTGACACCTACTCCCACTCCCCACCCCCTACCCCCCACCACTGCCTCTCTCTCTTGCTCCTGCTTTTACTGTGTAATGTGCCTGCTCCCAATTTGCCTTCTGCCATGGGTAAAAGCTCCCTGAGGCCTCCCCAGAAGCCAAGGGATGTCAGCACCATGATTGTACAGCCTGCAGAACTGTGAGCCAATTAAACCTCTTTTCTTGTAAATTAGCCGGTCACAGGTATCTCTTTACAGCAGAGCCGCTCCTTAATTGAGCCGGCCTTGATTGCAGTAATTCACCAGGATCTACTCAGTTCCAGCAGTGGCCAGATTGGTGAATTAAATGGAGCTTTGGTGGGGGCCTCTCTGTATCCTTGAGATCTTCAAGGGTGGCATCATCTTCACCTCCTCCAAGGTGTGATTTTGTGTTTTAAATTGAGATGGCGGGGGTTGGTGGGGAGTCTCACTGTGTTGCCCAGGCTGGTCTCGAACTCCGGGACCCAAGTGGTCCTCCTGCCTCAGCCTTGATTCTAAAGTGTTGGGTCATGGGGGTGAATCCCTCATGGCTTCTTGACACTGTCTTCGTGATAGTTCTCATGTGATCACTGCTCCCAGCTGTGATTTTGGTTTTGATTGACTATCTCAGCCAGGGCAGTGGCCCAGCTGAGGCAGGTTTGTTACGTTTGCTTCAGCCAAGATTAGGGCGCTGGTTGGGAAAATCTAGGACTCTGACACAAGGATGAGATTGTCCGAGTGGATTCCTTTAAAGACCTCTGCAGCTTTTAAACTATTAAATCCTGAGTTTGGTCTTGGGCTTCTTCTGTTCTCCCACCTCATGATAAGGCCCTCACACTTAGTTGTCACTTATTTCTTGTTCTCAGCTTTTCATTACCTGTCTGGAGGGCATCAATACAACTTATTAAAGACCAGCAATTCCACTGCCCTTGTAAGACTTGTTCTCCTGAGCTTTTCAAGTGCCTGGATTATTGCAGTAAGCAGGGCAGGGTGGTCCCCTTCCCAGGAACATTCCCCCGAGTCACCACTATGAAAGTTTTAGCAACTACATCACTACCTTATGCTAGGGATTATTTATGTCCCTGCCTCACCCAGGATGGTATTCTTATGACCAGCCAGGCAGAAAGTGATCCAGTCTAAACCCATCTTATCAACTGTTTTGTTAGACCGCTCTTAGAAGTGACTGTGTCGTTTGGGTCCTCTGGGAAGTAGGGCTGAGGCCAAATTAGAGGTGCTAGCAGTTTATTAATAGGATGGGGAGTTAATGCTTGTGAAAGATACAAAAGAAGAAGAAATCTTCAGGCTGCAGCGTAGATCAGACAGCTATGTTTTAAAGGATATCAGACAGCTGTGAAAAGGAAGGGGTGAGGAAGAGGGTTGGCAGAGTGAGCCTCAGAATCTCTACCAGCTCAACAGGGATCTGCAGAGCAAAATCTGAAAAAAAGTCCCACCTGGGCAGAAATGGCTGGGTTACCTGTTGTGCTCAGCCATTGGCCAGGGGCTACTTAGAAACGGCCAGGTGGATCCTGAAGGCATTGCAAGTGGAAGCTGCTGGCTAACTGCACTCTTGCCAGCTGAATGGCAAGCTTTTTCTTAAAGGGAAATCCAGACGGTAGACCTTGATAATTGCCATTTGTAGGGAAGGATGGGGTCTTGGAGTTTAATTGCTCTCTATACAGACTTTCAGCCAAACCACTTGGTTTTGTTTATTTGTGAGAAAGAGAGTCTCACTTATCACCCAGGCTGGAGGGCAGTGGTGCAATCTTGGCTCACCGCAACCTCCGCCTCCCGGGTTCTCTTGCCTCAGCCTCCCAAGTAGCTGGCACTACAGGCATGTGCCACCACGCCCAGCTAATTTTTTGTATTTTTAGTAGAGATGGGGGTTTCACTGTGTTAGCCAGGATGCTCTCGATCTCTTGACCTCGTGATCCGCCCACCTCCCAAAGTGCTGAGATTACAGGCATGAGCCATCGTGCCTGGCCACACCACTTGCTTTTTATCCAATGCTTTACCCTCCCCTACCTCCCATACCTCCGCCTTCCATTGCCCCGGTTGCTGCTGGGTTCTGTGAGGTCAGCTCACCCAATCTGGAGGTTCCTAGAAGGCTCACTGGAGATGACATTTGACCTGTGACTTATTGAATGGGAGTTAGTGAGGAAACCGAGGATGATTCCAGGCAGAGGGATCATCAGAGTGAAAGCACGAAGTTTTAAATAGTGCTGTGTGTTCAGGGAACAACAGGCCGTCAGTTTTACTCTAGCATAGTCATTCTCAAAATGTGTCTCCATTTCATTAAGGAAATCAAAACTATAATGAGATATCACCTGACACCTATCGGGATGGCTGTTATTTTTTAAAAACACAGTGTCAGTGAAGATGTAGAGGAATTGGGACCCTGGTGCATTGCTGGTGGGAAAGTGAAATGATGCAGCCTCTGGAAAACAATATGGTGGTTCCTCAAAAAGTTAAACATAGAATTGTAATGTGATCCAGCAATTCCATTTCTAGAGATATATCCAAAAGAATTGAAGGCAGAGACTAAGATGCCTGCACACCAATGCTCATGGCAGTAGTATTCACAATAGCCAGAAGGTGGAAACAACACAAATATCCATCAGCAGATAAATGGATAAAACAAAATGGCTTATATAATGGAATATTATTCGGCCTGAAAAAGGAGTGGAATTCCGACACATGCTGCAACATGGATAACCCTTGAAGGCACAAAAGGACAAAAGTGGTATGGTTCCACTTAAATGAGGTTCCTGGAGTAGGCAAATTGATACAGTATCAGAGGTTTACCAGTGGCTTGAGGGAGGAGGGAAGGAGCAGGTATTTTTTAATGTGTACAGAGTTTCTGTTTGGATGAAAAAAGTCCTGAAACCAGATAATGGTGATAGCTGTACAACATTGAGTCTACCTAATGCCCCTGAACTCGACACTTAAAAGTGGTTGAATATGACTTTTACATTATGTATATTTTGCCATAATAATAATTTTTTAAAATGTGGCCCGGGACAGCCAGGATTCACATCACCTGGGAACTTGTTAGAAATACAAATTCCCAGACTTACAGAATCGGAAACCCTGAGAGTGGGGCCCAGTAACTCAGAAGCCCCCTAGTGTTTGAAAGCCACTATTCCATAACGTGAGATGGGGAGGTGAGGCTGGAGAGGAATGTGGTAGCCAGTTCACGGAGGGCCTTGTCTGCCATGGTAAGATGCTTGGACTTTATCCTACCAGCCAAGAGCTAATTCTGGATTTTAAGGAAGAAATTGACATGGTTAGATTTGTAGGATTTATCTTTTTCCTAGTTTCAAAAATAATGTGCTTATTACAGAAAACTTGGAAAACTAATCAGTAAAAGAAAATCACCCATAATCTAACACTGGAAGATAATTCCTGTTAATATTTTGATGTATGTCATTTAATTTTTTGTGCATATATACATACATTTTAAAAACCAAGTAGAGGATCATAATGGACATACTGTTGTGGAGCCTGTTTTTTTTTTTCATGCAGCAGTATATCATGAACGTTTTTACATATTATGAGATCTTTTGCCATTTTTATTGACTGCAGAATTACGTTTTGGATAGCTTTTTCTGGCAATAGCATGGAAGATGAATTTAAGGAAGACAGGAATGAGTTCCTGCAGGGATTGAAGTTATGAAGCTGTTGCTGTAAATCAGGCTGGCGATGATAAGGCCTAAAGCACAGCACCATAAACAGGCAAGTCTGGGACAGACATGAGAACGTTTTAGATTTAAAAACTTACTGATTGATGATACATTGGAGGTGCTGTTTTTTGACGTGAGTGGTATTTTAAGGTTTTCAGTGTTGAACTGGAAAGAGTGGAGAATGGTGGATTACAGTTAGGAGACATTGAGCTTGGGGAGATGTTGAGCTTTAAGGGCCTGTGGAACATGTTAAGTGGAGATACCTGCTGAACAGTCAAGTATGAGAATCTGAAGCTCAGATTGGTGGTCAGGGCTCAAGATCTAGAGACACATGTTTGGGAGTTAAGTGACTATTAACATCTGAAAGCGGATTAAATCCCCCAAAGGAAAGTATACAGAATGACAGGGTTGATGGTGGGTGGAATGATTTACACACAAGCCATAAGAAACACTAATATGTAAGTTGCAGGCAAGCAGCCCAAGAAAATTAGGAAGGAATGGTTAAAAAACAAAATTACAGGCCGAGAGCGGTGGCTCACGCCTGTAATTCTGGCACTTTGGAAGGCTGAGGTGGGCGGATCACCTGAGGTAGGGAGTTCGAGACCAGCATGACCAACATGGAGAAACCCTGTCTCTACTAAAAAAAAATGTATACAAAAATTAGCTGGGTGTAGCGGTGCATGCCTGTAATCCCAGCTACTTGGGAGACTGAGGCAGGAGAATTGCTTGAACCCAGGAGGCGGAGGTTGCAGTGAGCTGAGATCGTGCCATTGGACTCCAGCCTGGGCAACAAGAGTGAAACTCTGACTCAAAAAAAAGAAAAAAATTACTCTCACTGCTTCACTTGACTAGCCTTAAAAATCAATCCATCAATCAATCAAATTTGAAATAAAAAAGAAGGAATGGGTGGGGCATGATGGCTCACGCCTGTAATCCCAGCACTTTGGGAGGCCAAGGTGGGCGGATCATGAGGTCAGCAGTTTGAGACCAGCCTGGCCAACATGGCGAAACCCTGTCTCTGCTAAAAATACAAAAAGTAGCTGGGCGTAGTGGTGGGCACCTGTAATCCCAGCTACTCAGGAGGCTGAGGCAGGAGAATTGTGTGAACCCGGGAGTCAGAGGTTGCAATGAGCCAAGATTGCACCATTGCATTCCAGCCTGGGCGACAAGGCAAGACTCTGTCTTAAAAAGAAAAAAAAAAAAAAAAAAAAGGAATAGTCAGAGAATGGAAGAAAGGAAGAAATAATGCCACCAAAGCAAAAGGGAGAGACATTCAATAACCAACAGATGGCCAGCTGAAGTTCATTGAGGCAAAGACCAAGAAGTGTCTGCTGGTTTTTGGCAATATGCAGGCAAATTTTCTAGTGTGGGAAGAGGCAGATAGCCTCTGGATTATGAAGACTGAGTAGCAATTAGGAATCAAGGGATGGAAAAATGGAATTTAGCCTTTCAGGGAGCTGAGAAGAGTCAAGATAGGGCCAGCCCTAAGGAAGGCACAGGCTTAAGGAAAGGTCTTCAGAAGCTGCTTTATTTTGTTTTTGGCACAGAATGGATTTCTGTATGATTATAAGCTGAAGAGATGAGCAATAGACGAAGAAAGAGAAATGATATTCAGGAATGCATAATTAATGGAGTACAGTGTCCATGGAGATGGACTCCCTAGGGAAAGACTCGCTTTGGGATAGGATTGATCTCATCTTTCTGGATCAGTAATGGCAGGAGTTGAGATGAGATTGGATACAGTGACTTTTGGGGAGGGAGGTGAGGGAATTCACCATGGCCTCAATTTTCTTCCTGAAATTAGGGGAGGCAACAGGAGAGAAGTGAGTTTTGTAGTATATCAGAGGAAAATGAGAGCAGTAGCTCTACCACGGCCCAGTGAAGGTGCAGCCACGTTTGAAGGCCATTAATTTATACTCTTACAACTGCTGAAAAAATGCTGCATTGACCATCTCAATATACACCTGTGTGTACACAAGAGAGTGTATTTCTGAAGGATTAATGCCTAGATTTGGTATATCTGGGTCCAAAAAGCACATGCACTTAAAATTTGAAAGATAGAGATGAAATTCCTGCCCTCTAGCAAGCCATGGGTATTAATAGATCTTTAATTTTTGCCAGTACGAAAGATGCAAAAATTGTTTTATTGCACTTCTAGAATCTTTAGCTAGCTTGAGCCTCTCTTTGACCTCACCTGCAGATGTTGAAGTTCTGCCCTCTATATTATCATCACACTGTACTCATACAATTTGTTTATAGGTGTGTGTGTTGTTTATAGGTGTGTGTGTTCCACTAAACGTGGAGCTCCTGGGGGTGTAATCACCTCCCTGGACACTCAGCATCTCTATTCATTTGCAGGTTTTTTAAAGAGCAGAGTCTTTGCCACTGTCTGTCTGTCTCTCAATTTCTCTCTGCCTCTCTTTCCTTCTTCCTCCTCACATGCACATTTCCCCCTCCCTCCTCATCCCAGGCAGAATCTCCTGCATTTTCACCATTTGTAGTCAAACACCATTTGACTACATAAAGCTTACTTTCTTGCTCAAATCTCACACTTTAAGAAAGAGGTGAGGGCCGGGTGCGGTGGCTCAAGCCTGTAATCCCAGCACTTTGGGAGGCCAAGATGGGCGGATCACGAGGTCAGGAGATCGAGACCATCCTGGCTAACACGGTGAAACCCCGTCTCTACTAAAAAATACAAAAAAAAAAAAAACTAGCCGGGCGAGGTGGCAGGCACCTGTAGTCCCAGCTACTCGGGAGGCTGAGGCAGGAGAATGGTGTAAACCCGGGAGGCGGAGCTTGCAGTGAGTTGAGATCCGGCCACTGCACTCCAGCCTGGGCGACAGAGCGAGACTCCGTCTCAAAAAAAAAAAAAAAAAAAAAAAAAAAAGAAGTGAACCAGTTTTGCAAGTCTTATATCTGATTTCACTTATATTTTGTTATTGTTTAGGAAGGTTGGTCTTTAATTCTCACTGTGGTGCTTCTTTATAGAAACTTCTATCCTTGAATAATTGTTCTAGGATCCTTCCTTCGCTTTAATAGTATTTTTAATACTGTTGTGTTTTATAGCTAAACTTACTATGTTTTAATTGGCATACTCTTAAAAATAGTGTTACTCAGTGATGAAAAATGTTATATTTTACCAATGTAACCTTTCTATCCCAAATTTAGGAAGTAGAAGCCCCTTTGTATTATCTCTACTTAAGTCAATTTTGAAGAGCAAAAGAAGCAATTCTAGTTCTTCATCTTTTTCCCTTGGCACCAAACGACAGGCATATCTCATTTCATTGTGCTTCACGTTATTGTGCTTTGCAGATAATTATGTTTTGTATAAATTCAAGATTTGCGGCAACTCTGAGTCGAGCAAGTCTATCGGTGCCATTTTTCCAACTGCATGTGCTTACTTCTTATCTCTGTCACATTTTGGCAAGTCTTACAACATTTCAAACTTTGCCATTATTTTTATATATATTACGGTGATCTGTGATCAGTGATCTTTTATGTTACTAGTATAATTGTTTGGGGACACCACATATCATGCCCATTTAAGATGACCAACTTAATTAATAAATGTTATGTGTTATGTCTGCTCCACTGATGGGCCTTTCTCCCATCTCTCTCCCTCTTTTTGGGCCTTCCTATCCCCTGAGACAATACTGAAATTAGTCCAGTTGATAACCCTACAATGAGCTGGGCACAGTGGCTCACACCTGTAATCCCAGCACTTTGGGAGGCCAAGGCAGATGGATTACCTGAGGTCAGAAGTTTGAGACCAGCCTGGCCAACATGGTGAAATCCCGTCTCTACTCAAAATACAAAAATTAGCTGGGCGCCTGTAATCCTAGCTATTTGGGAGGCTGAGGCAGGAGAATCGCTTGAACCTGGGAGACAGAGGTTGCAGTGAGCCGAGATCATGCCACTGCACTCCAGCCTGGGTGACAGGAGTAAAAACTCCATCTCAAGAAAAAAAAAAAATTGGCTCGGTGTGATGGCGCTCATGTAATTCCGGCTACTTAGGAGGCTGAGGCACGAGAGTTGCTTGAACCCAAGAGGCAGAGGTTGCAGTGAGCTGAGACCGTGCCAGTGCACTCCAGCCTGGGTGACAGAGCAAGACTCTTTCTCTAAAAGACAAACAAAAAACTGTACAATGACCTCTAAGTGTTCAAGTAAAGAGTTACACATCTCTCACTTTAAATCAAAAGCTAGAAATGATTGAGCTTAGTGTGGAAGTCATTTTAAAAGTTGAGAAAGACCAAAAGCTAAGCCTCTTGTACCAGTTAGCCAAGTCGTGAATACAAAGGGAAAGTTCTTGAAGGAAATTAACAGAGATGCTCTAGTGAACACATGAATGATAGGAAAGCAAAACAGCCTTATTGCTAATGTGAAGAAAATTTGAGTTTTCTGGATAGAAGATCAAACCATCCACATTTCTTTTTTTCTTTTGTAGATGGAGTTTCATTCTGTCACCCAGGCTGGAGTGCAGTGGCATGATTTTGGCTCACTGCAACCTCTGCCTCCCAGGTTCAAGCAATTCTCCTGCCTCAGCCTCCCAAGTAGCTGGGATTGCAGGCATCTGCCACCACGCCCAGCTAATTTTTGTATTTTTGGTAGAGACAGGGTTTCACCAAGAGAGACCAGGAGTTAGGCTGGTCTCTAACTCCTGACTTCAAGTGATCTATCTGCCTCAGCCTCCCAATGTGCTGGAATTACAGACGTGAGCCACCGCGCCCGCCCCACAACATTTCTTTTAAGTCAAAGCCTAATCCAGAGCCAGGCCCGACTCTTCAATCCTGTGAAAGCTGAGAGAGGTGAGAAAGCTGCAGAAGAAAAGTTGGAAGCTAGTAGAGATTGGTTCATGAGACTCAAGGAAAGAAACTGTTCCTGTAATATAAGTGCTTGGTGAGTAGCAAGGGCTGGTGGAGAAGTTGCGGCACATTATCCAGAAGATCTGGCTAAGGTCACTGATGAGAGTGGCTACACTAAACAACAGATTTTCAATGTAGACAATACAGCTTTCTATTAGAAGATGCCATCTGGGCCGGGTGCAGTGGTTCACGCCTGTAATCCCAACACTTTGGGAGGCCAAGGTGGGTGATTCGGCTGTCAGGAGTTCAAGACCAGCCTGGCCAACAGAGTGAAACCCTGTCTCTACTAAAAATACAAAAAATTAGCTGGGTTTGGTGGCAGGCACCTATAATCCCAGCTACTTGGGAGGCTGAGGCAGGAGAATTGCCTGAACCCGGGAGGCAGAGGTTGCAGTGAGCCGAGATCACACCATTGCACTCCAACCTGGGCAATAAGAGCGAAACTCTGTCTAAAAAAAAAAAAGAGAGAGCTATCTAGGACTTTCAGTGTTAGAGAAGAGAAGTCAATGCCTGACTTCAGAGCTTCAGAGGACTCTCTTAATAGGGTCTAATGCAGCTGGTGACTGTAAGTTGAAGCCAATACTCATTGACCATTCTGAAAATCCTAAGGCCCTTAAGAATTATGCTAAATCTACTCTGACTGTGCTGTAGAAATTATACAACAAAGCCTAGATGACTGAAAGATTTCTTTCAAAATATCATTGCTCGTTGACAAGGCACCTAGTTACCCAAGAAGTCTGATATAGATGCACAAGGCTATTAATGTTTTCATGCCTGCCAACACAACTTCCATTCTGTACCTCATGGGTCAAGGAGCAATTTTGACTTTCAAGTCTTATTATTTAAGAAATAAATTTTATAAGGCTATAGCTGCCATAGAGAGTGATTCCTCTGAGGGATATGGGCAAAGTGAATTGAAAACCTGAAAAGAGTTCACCATTCTAAATGTCATTAAGAACATTCATGATTCATGGGAGAAGGTCAAAATGTATTAACAGGAGTTTGAAAGAAGTGGATCCCAACCCTCATGAATGACTTTGAGGGATTCAGGACTTCAGTGGAGGAAGTTAGTAACTGCAGATGTGGTGGAAATAGCAAGAGAACTAGATTTAGAAGTGGAGCCTGAGGATGTGACTGAATTGCTTCAATTTCATGATCAAACTTCAGTGGATCAGTAGTTGCTTTTTATGGATGAGCAAAAAAAAAAAAAAAAAAAAAAGTGATTTCTTGAGATGGAAACTACTCCTGGTGAAAATACTGTGAGCATTGCTGAAATGACAACAAAGGGTTTAGACTATTACATGAACTTAGTTGATAAAACTGCAGCAGTGTTTGAGAGTATTGACTCTAATTTTGAAAGAAGTTCTACTGTGGGTAAATGCAATCAAACAGCATGGCCTGCTGTGGAGAAATTTTTCACAGAAGAGAGTCAATGCAGCAAACTTTATTGTTGTCTTATTTTAAGCCACCTCAGTCTTCAGCAACCACTGATAAATCAGCAGCCATCGACATCAAGGCCAGACCTTCCAGTATGACTCACTAAAGGCTCAGATGATTGTTAGCATTTTTTAGCAATAAAATATTTTCATTAAGATACATACATTCAGTTTTTAGGCATAATGCTATTGCACACTTAATAGACTGCAGTATCATGTAAACATAGCTTATATGTACCGGGAAACTAAAATATTTCTGTGACTCCCTTTATTGCAATATTCACCTTATGGCAGTGGTCTGGAACTGAATCCACAATATCTCCAAGGTATGCCTGTTCTGGAAAGCTCTCCAATTGCATGTCTAGTAACAGCTCTATACTTTGCCTAGTCCCTCATCTGTTGACTTGGAATGAAAACATTGCTTTGTTAATGAAGATTGTTGTGAGAATTAACTGTAGGGATAGGAGAGGAGGAAAAGCATGTTTTTAGGTTATAAGGCTGAATGGAAATTACAGAGATGAGAAATTGTACCTAAAATAAGCCAAATAGGCTCTTGAAAAAAAATTTCTATTTCCAGAAAATTTTAAAAATGTAATGGCTCCGGAGCTCTGCCCTTCACATTTTTTTAATTGAATAAACTTAAGTGAAAATATAAAGCAATGTTTCTTTGCCCAGAAGAAAAATTTCTAAAGGAAAGTGGTCATTTTAGCTATTTGGATAGTAGATGTCAAATGAAAGCTCCGTGTGTTAACATTTAGAAAATGCACATTTCTCTTAAATTGATTTGCTGCTCTGCAGGGTTTTCTTTTTTTTTTTTTTTTTTTTTTTTTTTTTTTTGAGACGGAGTCTTGCTCTGTAGCCCGGGCTGGAGTACAGTGGCCGGATCTCAGCTCACTGCAAGCTCCGCCTCCCGGGTTTATGCCATTCTCCTGCCTCAGCCTCCGGAGTAGCTGGGACTACAGGCGCCCGCCACCTCGCCCGGCTAGTTTTTTTTGTATTTTTTTTAGTAGAGACGGGGTTTCACGGTGTTAGCCAGGATGGTCTCGATCTCCTGACCTCGTGATCCACCCGTCTCGGCCTCCCAAAGTGCTGGGATTACAGGCTTGAGCCACCGCGCCCGGCCTGCAGGGTTTTCTTTTGCTCTTGTAATATTCTAAGTAAGTATGCTACCTCTGACTTATTCTGCAGATATTTCAGCAATCATAAAAAGGGAATAGTGTACCACATAGCTTACATTAAATCGGTTTAAATTTCTCAGGAGTTGAAATTGTGGTTGCTTAAGTTAATGGACTAATCAAACCATAGTTTTAGATGATGTTACTACAGTATTCTAATTACTGCAATCTGATTTTCCTTAGTAATTGTGAAGGTTACAACTCAAAGCCTGATTCAAAAAGGAAATTAACAGTTAAAAATAAAAGACAAGGAAGACATTTTTGTCCTCACATACATTATGGTAGATTATTAAGCTGACCTTGTAAAGTTAAAGATTTTGCTGTAAATCACATTGGAGTTGACTACAAGACATGGAAACTGTATATTTGAAATCCTTGAAACAGCATAATTTCATTTATGTGATTTTTAAATAAAGATGATTCATTATTAAACAAATAAAAAATTATATCTATAAATGTTTTGATCTGTATGCTTCTTTAAAAGGCTTTCATATGTGTAAAAGCAGAAGCAAGAAAAAAAAAATCATTTGCCAGACCACATATCCTGACTTGAGAATTAAAAATATGATCTTGGTATGTGCAAGACAAGCCTTAGCAATAAAGATATAAAGAGGTTACTTAGGCCGTTTGTGGATTTGGGGAAGGGTCTGTTCATTTTCACAAAATGTATCTCTAATCACCTTTCCATGCCTAAACTCCTATTACTAAGAAGGAAAGTTCTTCAGTCTTTAATGGAAAATAGGATTGAAATCCAAAAATTTCTAGGATCTGTAAGACAAGACTAATTTTTAAAAATTTTTATTATGAAAAATTTAAAACGTACAGAAAAATTGAAAGATATCTTTCTCTACCTGAATTTAACAATTGTTAACATTTATCATATTGATTTTTTTGTGTGTATGTATGTGGAAATGTGTGTGTGTTTGAAAATAAGTTGTAGATGTCATGATACTTCACTTCTAAATACTTTAGCACAAATATTCTGAAACCAATAGCATACTCCTACCTAATGACCATATTATTTTTATACTTAAGAGAATGAAGTCATATATTTTATTCTCTAATACCTAATATACATATTCTAATTTATCCATGTTCCCCCAAAATTATCTTATCTACAGCTTTTTTTTTTTTTTTTTTCATAGCAGGATTCAATAAAGGTTCACATATTTTGGTAATGTATTTTCAGTCTGTTAAACATAGAGCTGTCTCTATATCTTTTTGATGTGGTCTTTTTTTTCTTCATGGCACTGACATTTTTGAACACACCAGCAGGCGAGATGTCTTAGAGAGTGCCTCATATTCTAGATATATCTGGTTATTTCTTCATGGTGTCATCTAACTCATTTCTCCATTTTCTCAATTTCATATAAACTGGAAGTTAAGTCTACCTGGAGGCTTAAGTAGTTTCAGATCAAACATTTTTAGCAAGAAACCTTCATAGGTAATGCTATGTGTATTACATTACAGTGTATCAAAAGACCCACCCAAAGACGGGTGGAAAGACTGTTTACACTGAAGTATAGATGATTCCCAGCATGTCCCTTTCTGGGCCCTAGATTTTTAATTGAAAGTAATTAGGCCTCAAGAGTCTCAAAACAAGTGTTAACAGCAGAGGATGTCCAGGTTCTTGACGTCTTGAACAAAGGATTGGACAAAACGCACAAAGTAAGGAAAGAATGAAGAAACAAACGTAGAGATTTATTGAAAACAAAATTTCACTCCACAGGGTGGGAGCCGACGATTACAGAATTATCTGGGATTTAAATACCGTTTAGAGGTTTCCCATTGGTTAGTGTATGCCCTATGTAAATAAAGTAGTGGTCTGTGATCAGTCTGATTAGTTGCAAGAAGGGACCAATCAGAGGCTGAAGCAAAGTTACACCCTATGCAAACTTCTGATTGGTTGTGGAAAGTGACCAATCAGAGACTAAAGTGAAGTTATAACGTTATACTCCTATGCAAATAAAGACTTGGCCTGCCACCAACCTGATTGGTTGCGAGAGAGGACCAATCAAAAGTACTTTCAGTTTTTCATCTGCCACGCAGAAAAGTGGGAGTTGCAAAGGAAGTAGTCTGTGGTCCTTTTGTTACTTGGAAGTGGAAAATTGGGATTTTCCTTTTGATTTATTTCTAAGAAGTCAGCATGGATTGGCCTATGTTCCCTGCCTTCAGAGCCTATTCTCCTATCTCACAAGATTGGCATAGAAATTCTTCATGGGCTCAGGGAATGCGCCAGTTTAGTGTAAGCAGCAAGATTCAGCACTGAGTAAAGCCGGGAAGACCATTTGCCTTGAAACTTAATATCCCCGAAGTATATGTTACCATAAATTTAAGCAAACTTCTATTCTGATAAGGTTGGTCTTAAATAGGGACAAACAAGCATAAACAAGTATAACAACTCTGACCTGGGGTCTGAGACCTAAGTTCTAGTCCTACCTCTGTCACCAGATAACTGGGTCACACTGGGAGTCATTAACCTCTCTGGTATTTCACTGATTGACACATGGGATAGAGGCATTGTCCCTTACATTTTGTAAATATTACACTAGCACCAATATGATAGGATATCCTTGTATATTTCTTATTAGGACAAAGAACAGCACTTGAATTTTATTTCTTGCATTTTTTGGGGGGTGTGGGGGGCAAGCAGGGAAGCATCAGTCATTCCCAAACTGAAGCATTTCTCCTTATCCAACTATCTGGGTAATTATTGTCATGAGGGTAAAATGTGGTGTCTGAATAGGGTTCTTTGGCCTGTGGTTTGATAGATTCCTTCCTGCCTGTCGGGAAAGAATCAGGCATCAATGGGAAACACATGTTGAACGAAAGGGCTGGGTTGCAGTTTTATTCCTTTCTGAATTGTATGTAAGCTTGTGTGGTTGGGAAAATCGGAGTCAACTTTTCCAACTGCAAATGAGGAGAATAGGCTAGAGAGCTGAGTGGTAGAATCTTGGACTAGGGCCCTGCTTTCTATCCCACTAATTGGAAGAGTCCTGGACATGTGCCCTGACCACTCCAACCACAGAAGGACTGAGGACAGTGGGTTCAGTGAGGCTTCCCTTAGAGTCCTGCCTGCGCCCTGACCACAGAGAGCTGCAAAACTCCACTATCCCCTCCTGCCACCCTCTCCTGCCCATACACTAAAGTCCTCTAGAAGAATCCTGGCCTGTGTGTGCAATGAAGATAGGGAGGAAGGGTGGAGAAGAGCTGCCTTGACTCCAAGACTTTTATACTAAACACTACATTTCTGAGTAAAAGTGAGGGGTGTGGGTTGGGCACAGTGGCTCATGCCTGTAATCCCAGCACTTTGGGAGGCCGAGGTGAGTGGATCACCTGAGGTCAGGAGTTCGAGACCAGCCTGGCCAACATGGTGAAACCCCATCTCTACTCATAATACAAAAATTAGCTGGGCGTGGTGGTGGGTGCCTGTAATTCCAGCTACTCGGGAGGCTGAGACAGGAGAATCGCTTGAACCCAGGAGGTGGAGGTTGCAGTGAGCTGAGATCGTGCCATTGCACTCCATCCTGGGCCACGAGAGGGAAACTCCATCTCAAAAAAGAAAAAAAAAAAAGTGAGGGGTGTGAGGAATAGGCCAGTGGGAGGAGATGGAGTTAAGGGATACAAATAAATAAATAATAAATAAACAGGACTAGAGAAGTGGATGAAAGCGATGGAAAGTGTTGGAAAGATTTCCCCTTTGCCTTTAGGGTTCAGTGGGCAGTGGTAGGGGTTGTGAATTAACTGAAAATAGACAGATTAATGGGAGAAAAATTTTAACTCACACGCATGTGGGAACATTCAAATGAAAAGGCTGGCTGAACAGCTACAGATAAGGGTTTATATACTTGCTTAAGAGGGGGAAAGAGGGAGAGAGAGGACTTCCGTGGGAGATATATGAGCTTTTAGGAGAGACAAATGGCTTTAGGGAAACAAATGGAAGGTAGGACAGTCTGTGATAATGTTTGCTTATGCAGCTTTGTATCCCAGTGCTAATAGTCTCCTTCCTTGCTGGAAATTCCCCCAGAGACAGAGAGGACTATGGCAGCTTCCTTCTTGGAAGGCTGTGCCTTTCCTCAGATGAGAGAAGCTCACAAAAGGCTTCTTGCTGCATCTGTTGTATCTCAAATGTCTTCAGTTTAATCTTTATACCATTTTAGTGAGTTGCAAGTCCCTACAAAAGTCAAGAATGTGAAGCCCCCAGGAGGTTGAAAGGAAAACAGGACCAAAGTGCACAGGCTTCTCTGAGTCGTGGCCTCATTTTCTGAGCCCCTGGTCATTGAACATCAGCTGTGTACCTCAGTGGGTTAAAGGAGGAGACTGGCCGATTTAGGCTTTCTGACTTTTTTTTTTTTTGGAATTATTAAGGGATTTAGGAAACTCTTGTGTTAAATTTATTTCATTTGATTTCTCTAGGTGAATAATCAGGCCTTATCCTTCATGGTTGAATAAGGGTAGGGTGGGAAGATGAGGAGATGGGGATAGAAACGTTGTTGGGAGTCTGGCCCACTTCATCAAAAGGCAGAGACAAGCAATTAAGCTAAGAAGTATTTAAAGAGCATCCAAGCCTCTGAAACTCAAGTTCTAGAATCCAAGTTTTCTGGCCTGTAGGGTATTGTGCAAAATCCACATGATTAGCTAGGCGTTTGCTTGATGGATGTGGGAGGATTGGATTAGAACATATGAAAAGCTTGGTAGGTTGTTTTGAGTATAATTTACTTAATTGTTTCTGGCCTGGTAAGTATACCCAGAGGCTTGATATTGATGTATGTGATTCAACAAAAACAAAAAACAATAAGGTCTTTATGGACTTGCGGTTTAATGGCTTTAAATAAATTAACTTCTTTTGGATCAATTCAGCACACTGATGATGATCTTTGCAATCTGTTAATTTTTTAAAATACTTCTTCTCTAAGTTACAACTTTAATATATAACTTCGGAGGAATCGCTTTGTATCCATCAAACAACTTCCTTCAAAAAGCATACCATGCCCTTAAAAAAGCATCTGCAGGAAAAAACTGGTCCCTAACCCTGGATTCAAGTTTGGGTTTTTGATTCTCACGCCAATTTTTCATTGAAACAGAGTCTTTATGAAAAATATTAAGAGCATTTGGTGCAAGGTAAAGAATATGCTCTATGGGTCAGCAGTCAGCGCTGTATCAGTTTGTGTAACTGCTGTGGACTAAAAAATATGTCCCCCCAAAGTTAATATGTTGACAACCTAACCCCAATGTGACTGTATTTGGATATAGCGTTTTCGGGAGGAAATGAAGGCTAAAGAGGTTGTAAGCGTGGGTTTCTAATCTGATAGATTAGAGACTGATGGCCTTGTGAGATGTGGAAGCCTTCTCTCTCCACACATACACACACGGAGGAAAGGTTATGTGGGCACATAGAGACGGTGGCCTCGGCAAGCCAGGAAGAGAGCCCTCACCAGGAACCCAGTCCTCCAAAGCCTTGATCTTGGACTTCCCAGCTTCCAAAATGTGAAAAAATAAATTTCTGCTGCTTAAGCCACCCAATCTATGGTATTTTGTCATGGCAGCCCAAGAAGACCGATACGGTAATCTCAAGCAAGTTACTGATTAGTGTCTCCAAAACATTAGTGTAAAATTTGTGGTCAGGCAAAATAAACGCTAAATTCTCTTCCAGCTCTTAGCTATAGTATGATTCTAATTGAAATTGTCTTGGCTCAAGAAGACCACCAAACATTTTTTACTTATTTATTTTATTTTAAAAACAAATCTGAGGTTTTTTTTTTTTCTTTTTTCTTTTTTTTTAAAACAGGGTCTCACTGTGTCACCCAGGTTGGAGTGCATGGTGTGATCACATGATCACAGCTCATTGTAGCCTCACCCTCCCAGGCTCAAGTGATTCTCCTGCCTCACCCATTAAAGTCAAGTAGCTAGGACCACAGGTGTGTACCACCACACCCGACTAATTTTTTAAATTTTTTTTGTTTTTGTTTTGTTTTTACGACAGAGTCTCTCTCTGTTGCCCAGGCTGGAATGCAGTGGCATGATCTCAGCTCACTGTAACCTCTGCTTCCTGGAATCAGGCAATTCTTTTGCCTCAGCCTCCTAAGTAGCTGGGATTACAGGCCCGGCGCCACCATGCCTGCCTAATTTTTGTATTTTTAGTAGAGATGGGGTTTCACTATGTTGGCCACGCTGGTCTTGAACTCCTGACCTCAAGTGATCCACCTGCCTTGGCCTCCCAAAGTGCTGGGATTACAGGCCTGAGTCACCTCGCCCGGCCCAATTTTTTTTTTTTTTTTGTAGAGACAGAGTTGTTGCCCAGGCTGGCCTCAAACTCCTTGGCTCAAATGATCCTCCAGTCTCGGCCTCCCAAAATGTTAGGATTATAGGTGTGAGTCACCGTGCTTGGTCTGAGTTTCAAATTTTTAGAAAAGTTATAAAATGATACAGAAGAGTTCCATATACCTTTTACTCAGATACACCAAATTTTAATATTTGTTTCTATTTTTTATATTCTCTTCATATATACACATGCGTGTGTGTGTATGTTTACATATATAATCATATGTATGCATACTATTATTTATTTTCAGAATCTATTTGAGAGTGGATTGTCTCTCATCCCTTAATACTTCAGTATGTACTTCCTGAAACAAGGATATTTCTTACCTAACTATGGTTGCCAACTTCAGGAAATTTCGCATTGATAAAACACTCTCGTCTAATCTGCAGCTCATGTTCCAATTTCATTAGTTGTCCCAATAACACCCTTTAAAGCATTTCCTCCTCCAGAATAGGAACCAGTCTGGGATTACACATTGCATTGAGTTGTGGTGTTTCTTTCACCTCCTTGCCTATGGAACAGTTCCTCAGCTTTTCTTTGCTTTCGTGACTTAACAGTTTTGAATAATACTGGCCATTTATTCACTAGGACGACCTCTACTTGGGGTTTGTATAATGCTGCTCCATGATTAAACTTAGGTCCTGCTTCCCTGCCTGGAACACTGTGTGTTTTGTGTCTTTTACAGGGCATCACAACAGAAGGCACGTGCTAACCGAATGTTCTACATTGGTGATGCTAATTTTGATGACCGGATCATGGCATTGTCCGTTTTCTCCACCGTGCAGTTTCAGCAATCTGTGGAGAAATACTTTGAGGCCATGCAATGATCCTGCTCCTTGTTTAACTGTCCCTCCTTAGACTTAACATCCGTTGATGATTCTTGACTGAATCAACCTTTACTATGATGTTTGGAAAATGGTGATGTCCAGTGCTACCACTACCTCCAAATTTGTCAGCCTGCACAATTCATTCAGCTGTGAGTCCTCAATTCCTCCCCTGCATCCACCACACACAATTATTGTACTAAAGGACTTTTATTTTATTCAAAGGGTAAATAATTCATTAATATTCTTATTTATTTTGATGCTCAGATTGTCCCAGTGTTGGCCAGTAGGAGCCCCTTCAAACTGGTTCCTAGGTCCTTTTGACATACCCCCATCATTTTAAAAATACTTTTGAGAAATATTGATTAAAATCAGAGGCCCCCAAAAATGTGTGTGTGTGTGTGTGTGTGTGTGTGTATGCATGTGCACTGTGGAATCCCAAGGAGCAAACTGAAGGAGAGATTAATTAACAGCCATTTAAAATTTTTTCAGAAGAGGGGCACAGTTGTGCATGTCTGTAATCCCAGCTACCTGGGAAGATCCCTTGAGCCCAGGAGTTCAAGACCAGCCTGGGCAATAAATGGAGCAAGACTCCCGCCTCAAAACAAACAAACAAATAACAAAAAGAAAACCCACAAAAATTTATTAGCTGTTTTAACTATACGCAACATACTCTCTTTAGTTTTATTATTCTCAGATCTGCTAGTTAGTTCTCATAATTAGTTTTTTTTTTTTTTTTTAATCATAGGTAATTAGACTGGAGTTGGCCAAAATCCGTGAGCTCATTTGGAAAACAGGACTGCAGCTTACACAGTTTCTTTTCAACACAGAGTCTTCTTCAACATCTTTATCCTCATTTTGAATGCCAACTTCTTTATCACCTGTGTCTTCTTACTGTGATGTGCGTGCACAGATTTTCACTTCACTTTATTTAGCCTGTGGCGCTTGGTCTCCTTGCATGTTCTGACAGTTCTTGCCACTGCAATCTTGCTGAGTAAAGCAAGGTTTTCCCCAAACTCATAATAATTTTTATTCACTTTCTCTGTTCACAGACAGCTCTTACTGTCTCAGTAATTTTTTCCAATGCCCCCAGGCCAAAAGAAATGCCGAGCAATTTCTTTTATTAAGTACTCAGGTTCAAACAACTTAATAAGGATTTATGTCCAACAACTTCGTAGCCACTTCAAAAAATATTGTACATGTAATTGAAAGAAAAGTTACATTTTCATGTCATTCTTTTTTTTTTTTTTTTTTTTTAAGGGCAGCCTCCCAAGCCAGAGTAGGCTCAGAGAGACTCCCTAATTTCATTCTTGCCACAGTTAACTAGTTAACTTACTGGTGGGATGTGTGTATCCTGGACAGTGTACAATTTCTTAAGCTTGGAAACAGATTGGACATCTCAACCCTAATTTCATATTCCCTGTTGATTCATGGGTACTTTTTATCATGCTGAAAGAGATGACATCATTGATAGAAATGTAATCTCTTGCTGAAATAATGAACTACTGGGTAGTTTGCATAGTGTTCCACAGGTGCCAAGCATTCCTATGTTACTCTCAAAATGTAAAATATTCTTCAGTGCCCTGTGGATTCACTGCAGCCACCCAGGGCTCTTCACTGCAGTTTTGGAACCATGGCACTAAGTCCCAGAAACTTTCAGTCTCCTTTGTAAAACAGCAACAATAAATACTGGTTGATGTTGAAGATCTTTTCACTAACAGGAAAACCTGGGGAAAAACCTGGGGAGAAACCTGGAAAGCATCAAGCTGAGGCTTTCACAAAGTTTATAAAGTAGGTGATCACATTGTTTATTTATCTTCCAGTCATTCCAAAACACTTTTAACTATTTTTGTTGTTAAAAATAGTTTTGAGACAGAAAGTCTCGCTCCGTCACCCAGGCTGGAGTGCAGTGGTGCAATCTCAGCTCACTGCAACCTCCACCTCCCAGGTTCGATTGATTCTCCTGCCTCAGCCTCCCAAGTAGCTGGGATTACAGGTGCGCACCACCATGCCCGGCTAATTTTTGTATTTTTAGTAGAGACGGGGTTTTACCATGTTAGCCAGGCTGGTCTTGAACTCCTAACCTCAAGTGATCCACCCGCCTCGGCCTCCCAAAGTGCTGGGATTACAAGCATGAGCCACTGCGCCCGACCTTACTTTTAACTGTTTAACAGTGAAAAGGCTACTACCACGGAGAGTTCCGGGACAACATATATAAACAAGCACTGTCCTGGACACCCAGCTTATCCACGACATCTCTCACAACACTTACTTTCTAAAATCAACTTTTACTAAACAAATGATCACTATGACAATGTAGTGTCTATTATCTCACAATTTGCCAAGGGATCTCATCACATTAAATCACAAAACAATGTTTCTTGGTTGCACTCTTCCTTCTCCTCTTTCTCTTACCCTTTTCCTCCATTTTCCATTAGATCCTGCTTGGACCTTTGCTACCCATCCCCAGCCCAGACTAAATCCCATCGAAACTTATCTGCCACTTTCCTAGTCACCCAGGATTTGATTTCCTGGGTGACAATGCATGAAGTGGCTGGTTTGCAGTTGTGACTAGAAGACAAGAAAGCTAGACATTAACACCATGTCCCAGTCCGTACATGTGTTATCCCATCACTCTCTAACATATATTTTGAGACTTCCTAGATTTGATTTTAACCCAAAGACACAACTTTTGTAAAATTTAAGAAGCTGAGCTATCTCATGATTCAATCCAGTAAGGAGTAGCCAGCCGGTAGCCCAAGAGTCGTTGAAAATAATTTGTCTTGCCTGCAGTGTTTTGAGGAGAATGGGAAAGGTAGCTACATTCAGAACACACAAGAAAGCCTGCTAAAGGCCTCTTTTCCCATCTCTTTTTAGATGTACGATCCTCACACGGCGGCTGCCCAAAATTTCTCCCTCTTCCACTCCAAGCTCCCCAAACCCTTCTCTGAACTCGATCCAGCCCCAAGTTCTCTTTGGTCTCTCTCTCATCCTTAGCTGCTGACTTCTGTTAAATCGGAAGCTCTTCGGTTTTTTTGAATTTAAAAGGCAGCTATGCTAACCACTATACCATCAACGCCTCGGCTCTTTTTTGGATTTGGCACAATAAAGGAACCCAGAAAGAAACTCTCTTTCTTATAACGGAGGAGGCTTGGCGGAGAAAATAGAGATTGCAAACATTTCTAATTTTGTATTTTTTTCTCTTTCGCATTTGAAGCCATCCATCCATCCATCCATCCATCCATCCATCCATCCATCCATCCATCCATCCATCTATCCTATCTATCCATCCATCCAAATTGGCTGTGAAGCTTCCACTTAAATGCAAAGCTCTAAAGAGCAGGGTAAGATCCCTGCCTTGAGAGATAATAATTTAATTGGAGACAAAAATTAAAAATGGAAAAAGTAAGGTGTTTGGGAAGTAAAGAATGTCTGCCCCTGGCACGTAGTGGGTTCTTCAGAAGCGTTTGTTGACTCGCGTGGGAACTAGCATTGACTGAATAATCATCGTTAGTGAGCTCACTAAGCATTTATTTGCCAGTCAGGCTCCATGCAAACAGGTGATGATGAAGGTGGACATTTCCCGGGCTGCAAACTCCTCTCCAGAGGCCAGACTAACGCTTCCTGCCCCGTACATCCAATCGTATTGGGCCTACACGGCTCCTCACCTGGGGCCTGGAACTTTTCCGGGAGCAAGGAGACAAATGTGCACAGTCATAGGCGGGGGCGGATCGACGGGAAGGGGCTACCAGGCCTGGGCAAGAGCTCGCCGAGGCGACTCCGCTGCTCCAGATCTCGCGGGGACCAGCCCCAGGAGAACTGAACCAGCATCCCGAGGAGCAGCCATGGGGACCCGGCTCCAGCTCCTGGGCTGTGCCGGCCGGCTGCGCGCGCCGAGAGCGATCTAAGAAGAAGTAAGGCGTGTGTGCAGTGCGCCTAGTGGCAGCGGGGAAGGAGTGAGGAGGAAGAATTCCGACGACACCATTTAACAGGACAAGGAAGAAATGCTGTAAATGATTACCAGGAAAAGACAAGCATGACAATTGGACGCAAAGCGCTCAGTGATAGTTTACTCCGGAGGCAACCAGAAGCGTGCCGAAATAGCTCAGTTGGGAGAGCGTTAGACTGAAGATCTAAAGGTCCCTGGTTCGATCCCGGGTTTCGGCAGCTACTTTTAAATCCTGACCTCAAGAACTCAAATTTTGTAAGACTCTCCGTCCACGATACCCTGGCCCATTCCTTCAAGTCCAAGCAAAAACTGAGACTTGAAGAGTGAACGAGGAATGAAACAGTCGTTCCCAGCCACCCCCAGGAGCAGGAATCCTGCGCACAACCGCTTCCGGGCCGTTTCCTGGCGGCGCGCGGAGAAGCTTCCGCGCCTGCGCGCCGCGGGGCCTGGGGCCGGGACCCGGAGCCACCCTGGGCGCCCAGAGACGCGAACGACCCAGGCTGCCGTGGCGAGACTGGCCAGGCGCCCCCTCGGTGGCTGGTGTGACAACCGAGGCTCCAATGGGAGGAGGTCTGGTCTGTCCACGGGGCCAGCAGAACACCTTCATCCCAAGTTCATCGCATTCCTTCTAAGTATCCGAATTTGAAGAAAAAGCAAAACTGCTGCGTGCCCAGATGGCCCCCACCTGGCGTTGCCGGTGAACGGAACCCAGTGCTGGTTATTTCTGGTTAGAGGCGCATGGAGGCCCGCCCTGGGATGGTGCCACCAGGTTACTTGCCCAACGGTGAAGGATGGCAGCTTTACAGCTCCCCGACGCATCAGACTAAAGAACGTTAGCCAGGGTCTGCACCGGTGGTTCTCAAAGTGCTGTCCCCAGGTAGGCAGCATCAGCACCGCCTGAGAACTACTTAGAAATGCACATTCTCGGCCCTGGATAGACAGCTCTGGCGGTGGGGCCCGGCAGCGGGTGTTTAAACAAGCCACGACTCTAGACGTTCCTTTCTATTTCTAAAAGAGCCCTTGCTTTCCCAAGACTGTTGCTGTGAACCAGCTTTTTCCTTTTGCTGTCTTTTTCACACTTGAAATAGAACTTTGACACGTGCTCGAAATTACTATTTCTGAGATTTTTTGTTCTCACGTGTGGGTGGGCGTGGGTATGCAGGGGCATCAACTTCCCGGCTACCTGTGGGAGCCCACCTCAAGGCCAAACTGGTGTCGTACAGTCAAGAAAATGGAGGCCCAGAAGCCTGATGTTATCTTGTATGACTGGTGGGAACTGAGCCAAGACCCAAGGGGAGAAGTTGCAGGGATGTAGATCTAAATTTTAAAAATAAGAAATATATATTTGTGTCGTTGGAAAATAGAATAGTCAGTTTAGTGAGGTGGCGGGTTGCTGGACAGCAGATGAAGGACAATTGTGAGATGTATGCATTAGGGTCTTGCTTATTTTCTGGTTCTGCTGTTTTGAGGGGGAAGGGAAACTCATATTTATGAAGTACTGTGTGTTCTCCCTTATTCAGTCATTCTCTAATTGGACGTTAATTCCTAACCTCCCACTAGGAGCCAGCATTATTTGCTCTTCATAACAACCTTATGAAGTACATATTATTATCCCCATTTGACACATAACAGCCTTTCCAGGGTTGCAAGAATTAAACATAAGCTATGTCTGTTAGGCAGCTAACATTGCTACCTCCTAAATGTTATCGTAAGTGAAAAGTTGTTGAGATATATAATTAAGAAAGGTGTGAATAAACATACAGGCACTTGTATGAGGGAAATAAAAGTTTTTATCTGGCTCACCAGAAAAGGCTCTATGGAGCAGTGGGTCCTCACCCAGAGAAGAGATATATATATGTATATATACATAAAATATATAGTATATATGTACATATTGTATATATAGTATATATAGTGTATATTATATATACTATATATATTTTATATATAGAGAGAGAGTAGTAGTTGTTGTTTTGATTTATTTATTTATTTATTTATTTTGAGATGGAGTCTCACTCTGACGCCGAGGCGGGAGTGCAGTGGTGTTCCGGGTTCAAGGGAGTCTCCTGCCTCATCCTCCCGAGTTGCTGGAATTACAGGCACCCACCACCACACCCAGCTAATTTCTGTATTTTTAGTAGAGATGGGTTTTCGCTATGTTGGTCAGGCTGGTCTTGAACTTCTGACCTCAAGTAATCCACCTGCCTTGGCCTCCCAAAGTGCTGGAATTACAGGCATGAGCCAGAGTGCCCGGTCAAGAGTAGGGAAAGATTTAACAGGAGTGCCACCAGCTATCACATTTCTAAAGAGTAGGGAAAGGATACAGGTTCTGGGGTGACAGTGACTTTCATTTCAGACAACCTGAGGTCTGAGCACTCTGCCCAAGATAGTGTTAGTGATGGGTCTGCAGCAACCTCAATTCTTGCCTCCTCAGAAGAAAGAATTCGACTGAGGGGCATAAGGCAGAGTGAGAGATGAACGCAAGTTTTACAGCGGGAGTGAAAGTTTTTAAAAAGTTTAGAGCAGGGTCAGGCATGGTGGCTCATGCCTGTAATCCCAGCACTTTGGGAGGCCGAGGCAGGCGGATCACTTGAGGTCAGGAGTTTGAGACCAGCCTGGCCAACATGGTGAAAACCCCATCTCTACTAAAAACACAAAAACGAGCTGGGCGTGGTGGTGCAAGCCTATAATACCAGCTACTTGGGAGGCTGAGGCAGGAGAATCCATTGAACCCGGGAGGCGGAAGTTGCAGTGAGCTGAGATTATGCCACTGCACTCCAGCCTGGGCGACAGAGTCAGACTCCGTCTCTTTAAAAAAAAAAAAAAAAAAAAAAAAAAAAGTTTAGAAGCAGGAATGAAAGGAAGTAAAGTACACTGGGAAGAGGGCTAAGTGGGCCACTTGAGAGATCAACAGCCCTGTTTGACCTTTGACGTAGGGTTTTATATATTGGCATTTCCGGGGTCTTGCATCTCTTCTTCCCTAATTCTTCCCTTGGGGTGGGCTGTCGCATGCACAGTGGCCTGCTAGTGCATGGGAGGGGGGCATGCAGAGTGTGTTTACTGGCATTGTACCCATGCTCACTTGAGGCATTCTTCCTTTACCAGCTGAATGTTCCTAGAAGGTCATGTACCAGTTAAAAGCCGCCATTTTGCCTCTTAGTGCGCATGCTTCAGCCTACTCGCCCAGCTCCTGAGATCTTACCAGGAAACTGCTGATGACCAGTTTCAGGTTTTTTCTGTTTGGAGCCTGCCTTTCCCTAGTGCTGGCTGCGACCAATTACCATTTTAGAGAAACAGTGTAACAACCACCTGCCCACCACTTGTTGGTCTCCTGACATTCCTTGGTGGGGAGAGGGGCTCTCCTGCCCTGCTGGTGCCTGACTAGCTCCCTGCTGAAACAGTAAGACCAGCTACTGGCTATTGGTGTGGGTGGGGGAAGGATGGAGGCGCACACCTGGTTAGTGCCAAAGATAAACCAGACACTAGGTAACGTGGTAAGGACAGATGGTAATCATAATGTACTATTGCAATAGGGAAGAGGGTCCAGCGTGAACTGAACTCAACTTTGATTTGTACAGAGGTGACTGGGCATTTTGAAGGGACAATGAGGGATAAGGGAGAGAAACCAGTGGGACTTCAGCAGAGTCAGGAAGGTGAAAACTGACAAAGGATTGACGCATGTAAATGCTGATTAGGCAGCTGTGTCTGCTAGCTGGCAATGATCAAAGTTTGGATTCTGTCCTTCCAGAGACTGGGAGACACTGCCTCTATCCTTCCTGATGATTACATTGTAAAGGAATGGTTTTTAGGTCCTTGATTGCCTTTGTAGGAGATACACAGCCATCTCAAAGGGACAGAGGAAGGAGTCACAATTGTAAGTCGTTTTTAGTAAGTGCTCTAAGAAAGTGCCAGGAGCCTTTCATCAGATGGTGCATAGAATTTTTTTGGCAGTCTTGGGCTTTCTCAAGCAGGCACTCTGAGGGGGTTGAGGCCTGGTCTCGAAGGGGGCTCAGAGAACCCTGGCTAGCATTTGTCAAGGAGAGAATCCCTGTCATTAGAAGCATGAGGAGGGGAGGGTGAAGTGGGGGAGTTAGGCAGGCCTCTATTTTTTGGTTGAGAAGGCTTTTCAGGACTTGTGGCAGGGAGGAGTGATCGGGAAGCAGGTGGGCAGCATTAAAAAAATACACACACCAGTTATATATATGAAATAAAGGAAGACCACCACATGAGAAAGCAAAGGCTGTTTATTCAGAGCTTGCTATAGCAAGGAAGTCAGCCACCATCACTGGCATTTGGGAGAGACTCAAAGGCAGTCAGGGGAGTGGAAGAGCTTTACAGCAGACACAAGGGATGGCTTCAGGTGTACCCCAATTGGAGGGTGTTGGTCTGGGAAGCTGGAGTTGGCTGAGAACCGGCAGCCATGTGATTATTTAAGGAGCCTTTTGTGGTTGGTCCTAAGTTGGAAGTGAGGACAAAAATGAGGAAAGCTGTCAGTTATTGATCAATTGCTGGCCGTTTGGGATTAATTATTACAAAAGTTATTGTTTAGCTTCCCAGATTGTTGTTTCCCAGACTTCTTGAAAGTCTGGCTTTAGCAGAGGGGCTTGCTGGACTATTTATTGTAGATAAGGGGTTGGTTTCCTGGGCAGGTTATGGTCACAGTTCTGTTTTTATGTATGGTCTGACCATGGCCCATTTGCATATTCGGTTTTATAATATATATTTTACCTGAAGAGCAAAAGTCTAAAAATGTAATCTGATCATTTTTATCATCTTCTGAAGTGTGATGTGCTCTAATAGATGGCAAACACTGTCACTTCCCAGGAGTGAAGGCTGAGAAAGATTGAACATCAGGTGTCTCCTGGGAACCCAACTGATGCCACGATCACACTTTATAACTTAGGAGGCTATAAAGGGTGAAAGGTGGGAGAATAGGGTCACCCCTTACTTTAGAAAAGAAATGCTTTCAGTGGGAAAGAACACCATCATCATGAAACATTTACAAGCATTAATGCTCAGCCCAGCTATTTTGTCAGCAGAAAGGTTGTGAATGTCTCCTCTTGCTTCAGGCAATTTATCGGGGTGGGAGCAGAAAGGCGTCTTTTCTCAAATTTCCTTGGAAAGCTTTTTAGAAAGAAACCTGGGACATATGCCTTGTCTGGGGAGTTTCTAAGATGACACACAAACGTATTGCTGAGCAAATGTTTATTTCTTAATTGTTTTAGATACTATATTCATTTTAGGTCGGAACTGTGATATAGTGAAGCTGCTATAATTTTTATACATAATAAAACCAGATGAGTATTTAATAATTCATTAAGGCCTTTTGTGTAATCAATGTGTACATACATTAATGCTCATTTCATTAGTCTTGGATCATACTTATCCTCTTTTAAATGGATGGTGGTTTATAGTTTACTTTTGTTATACTATTTGTCATATCTCAGATTTATTTGATGTTGAGTTATTGGCCAGAAATAAAACTTCTGTGTGGATTTGTTACAGATTCCAGGAATATACAGTTCCTGTACAATCATCCTTCATATGTAGTGTCACAATGGATTACATTGTTTAGCTTCCTTTTCTAATGGATTATCTTGGAGGATCGTCTGCAGTCCCTGCTTAGGCGAGGGCCCGCAGACAGCCCTGCAAATGAAGCTGGACAGTCTGAGCAAGGGAAAAACTCTTCATCTCAGACACTAAATGCACACTTTAGCTCTGTAAATTCTAGTGTTCCTATAATGAGTTGTCTTAAAGCAGGGAGCACAAATATTTTGCTATTCACTACCTAAATATTTCCTATAGTGCATCTTGAGCAAACTCGCTTTCCCCACATAGTTCACTGACTCCCTAGTCCAAATAATCAAAAATAATGAATAATGACAGTCACCATTTATGGAGTGTTCTCTATGTGCTGGGCATTCTGATCAGCACTTTTCATACACAATCCCATTAAACTTGTCAATAATCCTTTGAGATAGGAGGCATAATTGAATACAAATAAATAGAAAAAAATGCATGCTACTAGGAATGCTGTTGTGAAAAATCAGCATACTTTTGAGATGTACTAAAATGAAACATGAGCTCTAAGTATAAAGTATTAGTTCTTCTTTCATACATTGCATTAATGAGATCCATATAGCGCCCTTTTTTTTTTTTTTTTTTTGAGACAGAGTCTTGCTCTGTCGCCCAGGCCACAGTGCAGTGGTGTGATCTCGGCTCACTGCAACCTCCGCCTCCCGGGTTAAACCGATTCTCCTGCCTCAGTCTCCTGAGTAGCCGAGATCACAGGTACCCACCACCACGCCTGGCTAATTTTTGTATTTTTAGTAGTGATGGGGTTTCACCATGTTGGTCAGGCTGGTCTCAAACTCCTGACCTCAGGTGATCCACCTGCCTTGGCCTCCCAAAGTGCTGGGATTACAGGCGTGAGCCACCGCACCTGGCCATTTTGTTCAGTTTTGATTAACTCAACTTAAAAGGAAAGGGTTAAGAAAGAATAACAACATGATTAGGAGAGAGATTCATTTTAAAAAACAACAATAAATGGATATGAACTAGATTTGCCAAGAAAAAAGAAGCTAAGGGTAATTTGATTATATTATTATTTTTTGAAATTTTTTTATTATACTTTAAGTTCTAGGGTACATGTGCACAATGTGCAGGTTTGTTACATATGTATGCATGTGCCATGTTGGTGTGCTGCACCCATTAACTCGTCATTTACATTAGGTATATCTCCCAATGCTATCCCTGACCCCCCCCACCCCACTCCCCACAATAGGACCCAGGGTGTAATGTTCCCCTCCCTGTGTCCAAGTGATCTCATTGTTCAATTCCCACCTATGAGAACATGCGGTATTTGGTTTTCTGTTCTTGTGGTAGTTTGCTGAGAATGATGGTTACTATTTTCAAATTACTATTTTTTCAGTAGTATATAATTTCTAGGAAGATACCACAAGAAGGAATGCCCTTAGATAAAGGCAGGAGAGAGTTCTGTTAGAGAAAGACAGGAACCATTCGGTCAGGGTGATTAGATCGTTTGACCTAGTTGTGTTACAGGAAAGTATCCATCCAAGATTGGGTGAGCTAGACAACTGCTGTCCAATAGCCATATCTGTGTTCAAACAGAACTGCTAGCCAACTTTTGGCATGTTTGAAAAATCTTCTGAGTTGTTGTTTCTTTGTGCTTGCTGCTGCTGATGGTTCGAGAAGGAATGGGGTGGATTGGCATGAGGTGTGTACAGGGGTAGAGACAACAAGGGTGGTGGCCTCACTGGATGAATTCTGTTACCTCCTTATCTCTTAACACTAAGTATGACTAGAAGCAAAACCAGCATCTGTCCCTGTGGCTGTGATGAGTTAGTGTGCACATCATAATCATGTGCCCTAGTCAAGCAAAAACAGAAAGCACTTGGCATCCTGAGATAAACCGAAAGAAACCCCCCAACAGGATCACCCTGTCTGGTTAGAGGCCCCATAATAAATGAAGCCATGAGACTTTCCTGAAAGTTATTTATTCTATGTCAAAGAATTTTTTCCGTGACCAGTTCAAAGCTAATGGATGAAAACGTCCTTTGTAAATAAGCTACTGTGACAAAATTGCTGTTTTCCCACCATGAACAGAGAAATTGTGAACTTGGCAACATTGGTACTCTTGTGTGTGAACGTGGGTGTGTTTTGGTTTTTTGGGTTTATTTCAGGGTTTCCTGTTTATTTTTGTTTGGTGTTTAAGCTAGACTTTTGAAAGCCTGGACACCCTTGTTTAACTTTCATGCAAGTAAATAACTTTTTGTTTTCCTAAATGCTTTTCACAGAGCTGGTTCCAGAACAAAACATTTGCTTAAAGATAGACTCAGTGTTAGAAAAGTGAAAATCAGAGACCTTCGATTGAGCCTCAGGCAAATGGAAAGGTGGGGAATTGAACCCATGAAGCAGGAGGCAGTATGTGATGATAATTAAGAAAAGAAAATTGCCATTCCATCCTCAGTGGCCTTGTGTGAAGGGAATAGGCATTTAAAGATGGAACAGGCCAGGTGCGGTGGCCCTGTAATCCCTTACACCTGTAATCCCAGCACTTTGCGAGGCCAAGGCAGGCGGATCACTTGAGGTCAGGACTTTGAGACCAGCTTGGCCAACATGGTGAAACCCTGACTCAACTAAAAAAATACAAAAGTTAGCTGGGTGTGGTGGCGCACACATGTAGTCCCAGCTACTTGGGAGGCTGAAGCAGGAGAATTGCTTGAATCCGGGAGGTGGAGGCTACAATGAGCCGATATTGCACCACTGCACTCCAGCCTGGGCAACACAGTGAGACTCTGTCTCAAAAAAAGAGATGGAATGCCCAAGAATTCTTGGTCGGTGTGGAGACATGCTAATGTTTGAAGTGCTTGGATAGTAACACAGACATTTAAATGATGTGTCCTGGTAAAGGGGAAGCATACATGCTGCCAGTCTGTTTCATGTCAGTTTCATGATTACCTGGAGGGAAATTTGATAGGCAAGTAGACTCCATAAAATTACCTAGGAAACGGGTATTGAGGTACTATATACATTTCCCTGTATGAAGGCAAATGATGGGACTGATGTTTTCCTAAAATCCATGGTCCTGCTTCTGGAGTCCCTTCCATGACCCCTGTGCGTAGCCAGTGCAGAGCCCCTTCCCTCCACGTTTGTGTGGTTCTCTTTGAATTAAAAACATTTTTTTATGGATACATAATAGTCATACATATTTATCGGATACATGTGATGTTTTGATACAAACGTACAAAGTGTAATGATCAAATCAGGGTAGTTGGGATATCCATCACCTCAAACATGTATCATTTCTTTGTGTTGGGAACATTCCAAATCCACTCCTCTAATTGCTTTAAAATATATTAGGTTGGTGCAGAAGTAATCGCGGTTTTAAAATTGCAAAAACCACAATTACTTTTGCACCAACCTATACAATAAATTATTAACTATAGTCACCTTATAATGCTACCAAACACTAGATCTTTTTTTTTTTTTTTTCTTTTTTTTTGAGACAGAGTTTCGCTCCTGTCACCCAGGCTAGAGTGCAATGGCATGATCTTGGCTCACTGCAACCTCTGCCTCTCGGGTTCAAGTGATTCTCCTGCCTCAGTCTCCCGAGTAGCTGGGATTACAGGTGCCCACTGCCACGTCCAGCTAATTTTTGTATTTTTAGTAGAGGTGTGGTTTCAGCATGTTGGTCAGCTGGTCTTGAACTCCTGACCTCAGGTGATCCACCTGCCGCGGCCTCCCAAAGTGCTGGAATTATAGGCGTGAGCCACTGCATCCGGCCTGAACACTAGATCTTATTCCTACTATCTAACTGTATTTTTGTGCCCATTAGACAACACCTCTTTATCTCCACCTCCCTGCTACTCTTCTGAGCCTTAGGAAACCATCAATCTACTCTCTATCTCCATGGAATCAATTTTTTAGCTCCCACATACGAGTACAAACATGGGTTCTTTGTCTTTCTGTGCCTGTGATATTTCACTTAACATAATGTCCTGCAGTTCCACCCACGTTGTTGCAAATGACAGGATCTCATCCTTTTTATGGCTGAATAGTGTGTAAGTACCACATTTGCTTTATCTATTCATCTGTTGATGGACTCTTACATTGAGTCTATATTTTAGCTATTGTGAATAATGCTGCAATAAGCATGGGAGTGCAGACATCTATTAGATATACTGATTTCCATTCTTTTGGATATTTATCTAGCAGTGGGATTGCAGGACCATATGATCTTCCATTTTTTTTGTTTTGTTTTTTGAGGACCCTTCATAGTGTCCTCCACAATGGTTGTACTAATTTACATTCCCACCAACAGTGTACGAGGGTTCTCCTTTCTCCACATCCTCACCAGCATCTGTCTTTTTGATAAAAGACATTTTAACTGGGGTAAGATCATATCTCATTGGGTTTTGATTTGCATTTCTTGGATGATTAGTGATGTTGAGCTTTTTTTCATGTACCTGTTGGCCATGCATTTGTCTTTTTTTGAGAAATGTCTATTCACATCTTTTGCCCATATTAAAATCAGATTATGTGCTTTTTTGCTATTGAGTTCTTTGAGTTGCTTACATGTTTTAGCTCTCTTTGAAATTTGATCCTCCCACAGTCTTTCTCATCTTTACAAAGCATCTGTAATTATTGATTCTACTTTTCAGGTAGTGTCTTAAATGGCCCAAGGAATATGTCTTTCTAACATTTGGACAATGTGAACAAAGGTTTATTCTCTTTCTGCAACCCTTAGTGCCCAGAGCAGAGCATCTATTCCACAATTTGTCCCTTCTTTCTTCCTTCTCATCCTATCTTCTTTTTCAATCTCTTTCTTCCACCTCAGAGAATCTGTTCTTACATTTTAAAGCTGGAAATTTGAAACAATGTTTTATATTAAATACTTTTTTTTAGAATTGATAATTGAGGTACATGGTGGAAAATTCAATCAGAAAAGGAAGTATACAATGAAAAACAGTCTTTCCTTTAGCTCTGAGTCTAAGTTCCCCTCTGCAGAGGCAAATGTTGTTACTGGCTTTTAGTATATTTGTTCATAAGTTATTGTTGTATGTCTATGCACACATTTATATATATATATGTGATACATATCCCATATATATGTGATATATATACATATATATCACATTTAAAACAGTGTCATTATTATGCACACCATTGTAAAGCTTTTATCTAAAGATGCACATTACTTCTCCTTTTAATGCTGCCAACACCATACTTTTCCTTTCTCCTTTTTTTTTTCCTCACCGATTCTAAACCTGAACTGAGCTTTTAAACCATATTTTGTATTCAGAGGCAGTCTCACCCAATAGCAATCATGTTTATGTTCCCTAATTGATTCAAATTCTAAAGATAATATTGGAAAGTAATTTAATATTAAATCCATAAATTATATCTCTATTTGAATAGTCTGATCTCTTATCCCAGGAACAATTATTTTATAATAATTATTTTACGAACAATAATTTTGTTATTTGTAAAATAAATAAAACCAGAAAATTTGGTTTTATTTCTTTTACAAAAGGAAGAGCTGATTTGTTGTGCAAGTTTAGCTTTGAGTATGCAGGAATGAAATCCAGGTGTACACAGAAGGAACATTCCTCTTTTAAGCGTTTTCTAATAATAGGTTGGTAAATTGCTCATAGAAAAATGCACTCAGATGCCTGTTTATTTCATATCTTATTCCTCTAGCATCACCTTAATTCATACTCATCTTTCAAGTTCTCTCGGGTTTTGAGTCTTCTTGAAAAGTTTTCCATGGTTTAAACTAATATCCAGCTCTTTCCACTCTGACCATCCTGAGAGCTTGCAGTCTGCTATGCTCTGGGCATGTGATCCTGTCCCAGCTTTCATTCTCTGTGTTGAATGTGTGTGTTCTTCCTCATGGCAAAATTCTACTGCCCCTCAAAAGTTGGGTTTGATTTCAGGAAGAAGAATTTTCATGTTCTAGTAAAAAAGCGGGGGGCTAAGAATTTTGTAAAAGGTCATAAAAGTCTATTGGAGTTCTTTGGAAATGCAGGTGTTAATGTGTCACCTGGTGGTGGTCGGGACTGAAAGAGGTTTTGTGACCTGGAGTAGCTGGAGGGGTGTGGGCTGATAACCCCTAGAGGCTAAAGTAGTGCCGGGCTCTCAGAACGAAAGGAAAAGGGCAAGGACAACAGGGAGAGCCAAACTTCTTGGGTAGAAGCAGACAAATCCTGAGAGAGAGAGAAGCAGCTGAGTAGCTCAGACAGTTGATCTAACATGTTAGGATGGGGAAGCTTCTGAAAATGATCTTCATCCCAGGCAAAGAGAGAAACTGCAACAAGAGAGCCTGAATGCCACTTCATTCTTTTTCAGTCTGAGTTCTCAGTTGCACTCGTGATGGGCAGTGGACAGCCCATAACCTGAACGAACCTAAAAATCCAAGTTCAGGGCTCATTACAATGGTCTATGAACTCAAGGGTCTATACCCTTGAATAGACCTTCAAGGGTCTATACCCTTGAACTCTTATACCTTGAATAGACCTTCAAGGGTCTATACCCTTGAACTCTTATATTGTAGCAAAGACGGATAATGCACCAAATCCATTTGCTTTTTTCACTACAACAGATGAAGAGGAGGAAATGTGGTATAGCAGGAGGCAGGGGAGAAGGCTAATACCAAGGTGTTGGGGCTACGTGTATACATACGGCTTGGCGGATAGCGGTGGTGGGAAGCACAGTCCCTGGAGGCAGGCTGCCTGGGCCAGAGCTCCAGGCTCACCCCCTGCCTGTGTAATATCCAGAAGTTCCATAACTCTTCTTGGTTTCAGTCTCCCTGTCTGTAAAATGGAGAAAAATAAAAATCCTTATTTTATCGGGCTAGTGTGAGAATTAAATGAGGTAATCCATGAAGAGTGCTTGGCATGTAGCCAGGCGGGTCCTGCGGGCTCAGTAAGCACTCTCTACCAGCTCCTCCCTTCTTTCAGGAGTCACTTTCAGCATCATCTCATCTTGGCTGCCCAAGAAAACTTAGCTGTTGCCTCCATCCTGTACTCCCTATACCCTATCCACACAATAATCTGGATATCATTTTATGATTGTATATTTTATTGGTCTGATTTTCTGACTGGCTGCTATTATCTCCTTAAGGTCAGGATTCACCTGACTAGCAGAAAACTCAGTAGGTGCTCAATGCATTTTTGTTGAATGAATAATAGTACATCTCCTCTTTTTTCATCCTGCCAGTGGTGGCCCACCACTGCATCACAATGGCTGTACTTGTTTTTATTATATTTCCTAACATGAGAATCAACTCTTCTGAGAGCCTACACTGAGGTTCTTATTCCTTTTCCACATCTTATATCACCTAGCCCTGTGCCAGAAACATTTTAGGTTCTCAAGAATTGCTTGTTAACATCTATTGACTTAACAGTAAGCAACTATTTCAGGACTAAAAGGGTTGTATGGTTAATTTAAGATTATGGATGATTTTCAGTGTTTTCTTTTTTATTTATCTGCATTTTTTTCTCAATTGCATAATTTGTAGAAAACAATAAAAAGGCTCTACATCTTCTTCAACATGGCAGCACAGGAGAGCAGGAAGGTATAACTCTTTGTTAGTGCTTCAAAAAGATCATGGGATTGTCTTAGTCTAACAGAGACAGACTAGTTGAGGCAGTTTAGGAACAGCCATCTGCCAGGACACTAACTCGGGTTAATTTAGGTTGTAATCCCATGAACCAGGATCATAGTCACACATTACGTGGCTTACATTAAAAAAATATCTTAGCAACAACAGCATTCTCCCCATCTTTCAAGTTACTAGATGTTCTGACTGCTATTTTTAAACGGAAGGTTTAAAGAACTTTCTAGAGAAATGGGATTTGGAAAACCTTCCAGAAGTAACTGAGAGATTGAACTAAAGATTTTGTGTTCAGAGAAATATAAAGAAACTAACAGTCTAGCAGAAATAGAGATATGTCCTAATAATGGAAACATTTTACTTGATCCGCCAATTACCAATTCAGTTATTCTTACAGGGTTACCAGGTATGTTAGCTTGTTTTTGTGTTGCTATAAAGGAACACCTGACACTGGGAAATTTATAAAGAAAAGAGATTTATTTGGCTCATGGTTCTGCAGGCTGTATAAACATGGCACCCACACCTGTTCAGCTTCTGGTGAAGTGTCAGGAAGCTTTTTTTTTTTTTTTTTTTTTTTTTTTTTAGATGGGGTCTCGCTCTGTTGCCCAGGTTGGAGTGCAGTGGTGCAATCTTGGCTCACTGCAACCTCTGACTCCTGGGTTCAAGCAATTCTCCTGCCTCAGGCTCCCAAGTAGCTGGGATTATAAGCTCCCACCACTACACCTCTGCTAATTTTTGTATTTTTAGTAGAGAAGGGGTTTCACAATCTTGGCCAGGCTGGTCTCGAACGCCTGACCTCAGGTGATCCACCCATCTTGGCCTCCCAAAGTTCTGGGATTACAAGCGTGAGTCACCACACCCAGCCACGAAGCTTTTATTCATGGCAGAGGGTGACACAGAGGCAGATGTATCACATAGTGGGAGAGGGAGCAAGAGAGAGGAGGAGGTACCAGACCCTTTTTAACAACCAGCTCCCGCATGAACTCATAGAATGAGGATTAACTTATGACCATGGGGAGGGCACCAACCCATTCAGGAGGGATCCACCCCATTACACAAACACCTCCCAGCAGGCCCCACCTCCAACACTGGGAATCACATTTAAACATGAGATTTGGAGGGAACAAACATCCAAACTACATCACTGGATTACACTGGGTTGGTCTTTAGCAGGGATGTTTGGGAAGTCCCCTTTGAAGAGCAGCTTCTTGGAGGTATCACTGGCCCTGGCTGCTCCCAGAACATTACTCTGTCCAATGTCAATGTTAAATCATCACATGGCATCCTTGTGATCAGGGCCCATGATTGGTACATGGCATCCTTGAGGGTCGGACCTTTCAACCCTGGGTCCTAGACTGTATCGACCATTGGCTCCTGGTTGCAGCCACATTTCTGAACACATCCTTTTGTCTCCTGGGCCTTAAATAAAGGGCTAAATATTTCTAAATCTGGAAAGATTTTGTGTCATTTACTGGCTTCTGAGCTAGTTCTTGAGATCATTTGGAAGCACAAGCAATCTTTTCTGTGGTGTTAGGAGTTAGGCTATTTCCTGCAAACATCTCTTTAAGATGCGTGATGAGGAGCTAGATTGACTTTAGTTAACCATAGAGCCTCTATGAGTGGCAGGAAGCATTCTTCCTGGAAGAGGGCAACCTAGGAGGGGCTACACCATTTACAAACACCAATATGTTAATAGTGTTTGTTTGCAATTCACTGTGCCCTACCAACCTGAGGATATAGATGAAATCACAGTACTGGCCATAGCTCAGAATTTTCTGGCTTTTGCTCCAACTATTTATTGAGGACCTCTGCAACTAGAAAGCTTCCCATTTGCACCTGCCCAGGAATGTTGCATGTATTTTCACAAATAAATCTCAGATTGCTAGCATCACAATTGGACTTCTGGTCTACCAGCTTCCCTCATTTCTTGCTTGGCCTTATGGGTTCTGCCCATGAGGTAGTTCCAGGCACTATCTACATTAATGCCTACAGGGGTGCTGAGTGTTGTGCTCTGCATATCTGCATAGGAGAGCTGCTGGTAGCTCTTGAAGCATCCTTATCTGACAGATTTGTATGAAAACTATCCTTCAGTTTCTGGCAGAGCCTCATTCCATTGGGCTGGATGGAGTGACAGACACTATTTCCATGTCATTTCTCCATATTATTGCCCTGATACTTATAGCAATAATGCTTCCTCCTTATTTAGCCAAAGGCCTTTGCAATTCAACTCATGCAGGTGACTAGTCTTGAACCTCTTCCATCATTTAGTCCAACATGCCATATACCCTGAAACTGTGATACATACAACTGAGGACATGTGGACATATGAAATAGTCTGCATGAAAACAGGTATATAGTATATGTTCTAAATTATATATATTAACAAACTGAAAACACATTTCTTAAGTAAGGCCAGATGTTTGAACATTCTGGGCAGCCTAATCAAGTGGGCTGCAGTACCTTCAAAGTGATGTTTGCAGAATATTTACTCAACATTTATTTGGGCCAGGTGCAGTGGCACTTGCCTGTAATCCCAGCTATTTGGGAGACTGAAGTGGGAGGACCACTTGAACCTAGGGGCTTGAGACCAGCCTGGGCCACATAGCAAGACCTTGTCTCTAAAACAAACCAACCACATTTATTTGGATGGCATTGGAGAAAGATGAATGTTACAGCTAATAGCATCTCTCACGTGTGATGTTGGTGAAATTATCTTTTGCCTTCAAATTTTCCTCCTGCATTCAAACAACAGTGTTTAAGTTAGCTAGACTCACCCTCCCTAGCAGGTGCTTTAGCAACTTTCAGATGTTGCTTCAGATTGTTCTTTGAAGAGCTCGCTCCCTGCCCAGAGCAGCTGATGGCAGTAGAGCAGAAACTGGATTAGCCTGTGCTTTCCATTTTTTCTTTCAAACAAACCGACTTACGATCAGGGTCCACTGAAAGCCCATGGCCACTCTCTAGTATCCCAGCAGGCTTCTGCTCCCAGTTGACTTGTATACTTGGCCAAAAACTGCTCTTGTTCCCACATCTGTTTGTGCCAGTTGTACTTATTACTATATAAGTGTGAAAAGCAAAAGACAAATAAATAATTGGTGGTCTAAGAAAATTAAGTTGAATGCCTTGGAAAAACTTAATAAAATGAAATCATCAGCTCAAACACATCATTTAGCTGTAATGAGGGCTCAACCCCCTGACTCATTGTATGTTCCATTCAACTTGACCTGAAAATGTAGCAGTTCTCCCTTTGAGGAGACATCAGGGTTTGATTTCAAGGGAAACTTACTTGATTACTTTCTCTTTTTAAAATAAGAGAGAGATCTGGACACAATGGGGTGACTAATAGAGATAAATTAATAGGTTATTTAATTTATTATATAAATTTATATTTTATATATAATTATATATCTATGAATAATATATATATGGGAAAAATTGCAAATGTAGACAGAGGCTACAGCCAACTTATTTTGTAACAATTGTTTTGATCTTGTTCCATTGGAAATCATGGAGGATGCATCACAGGTGTAGTAAATGTGACACCTTTGATCAGTCAACCTACACTCAAAGTGTACATACATGAAAAGATGTGGGCTCTTTTTTGGTTCCATATGAACTTTAAAGTTTTTTTTTTTCAATTCTGTGAAGAAAGTCCATGGTAGCTTGATGGGGATAGCATTGAATCTATAAATTACCCTGGGCAGTATGGCCATTTTCACAATATTGATTCTTCCTATCCATGAGCATGGAATGTTCTTCCATTTGTTTGTGTCCTCTTTTATTTCGTTGAGCAGTGGTTTGTAGTTCTCCTTGAAGAGGTCCTTAACATCCCTTGTAAGTTGGATTCCTAGGTATTTTATTCTCTTTGTAGTAATTATGAATGGGAGATCACTCATGACTTGGCTCTCTGTTTGACTATTATTGGTGTACAGGAATGCTTGTGATTTTTGCACATTAATTTTGTATCTTGAGACTTTGCTGAAGTTGCTTATCAGCTTAAGGAGATTTTGGGCTGAGACAATGGGGTTTTCTAAATATACAATCATGTCATCTGCAAGCAGAGACAGTTTAACTTCCTGTTTTCCTAATTGAATACCCTTTATTTATTTCTCTTGCCTGATCGCCCTAGCCAGAACTTCCAACCCTATGTTGAATAGGAGTGGTGAGAGAGGGCATCCTTGTGTTGTGCCAGTTTTCAAAGGGAATGCTTCCAGTTTTTACCCATTCTGTGTGATATTGGCTGTGGGTTTGTCATAAATAGCTCCATCAATACCTAGTTTATTGAGAGTTTTTAGCATGAAGGGCTGCTGAATTTTGTTGAAGGCCTTTTCTGCATCTATTGAGATAATCATGTGTTTTTGTCGTTGGTTCTGTTTATGTGATGGATTACGTTTATTGATTTGCATATGTTGAACCAGAATTGCATCCCAGGGATGAAGCCAACTTGATCGTGGTGGATAAGCTTTTTGATGTGCTGCTGGATTCGGTTTGCCAGTATTTTATTGAGGATTTTTGCATCAATGTTCCTCACGGATATTGGCCTAAAATTCTCTTTTTTTTGTGGTGTCTTACCAGTCTTTGGTATCAAATGGAACCAAAATGAGTTAGGGAGGATTCCCTCTTTTTTTATTGATTAGAATAGTTTCAGAAGGAATGGTACCAGCTCCTCTTTGTACCTCTGGTAGAATTCGGCTGTGAATCCATCTGGTCCTGGACTTTTTTTGGTTGGTAGGCTATTAATTATTGCCTCCATTTCAGAACCTGTTATTGGTCTATTCAGAGATTCAGCTTCTTCCTAGTTTAGTCTTGGGAGGCTGTGTGTGTCTAGGAATTTATCCATTTCTTCTAGATTTTCCAGTTTATTTGTGTAGAGATGTTTATAGTATTCTCTGATGGTAGTTTGTATTTCTGTGGTGATATCCCCTTTATCATTTTTATTGCATCTACTTGATTCTTCTCTCTTTTCTTCTTTATTAATCTTGCTAGCAGTCTATCACTTTTGTTGATCTCTTCAAAAAACCAGCTCCTGGATTCATTGATTTTTTGAAGGGTTTTTTGTGTCTCTATCTCCTTCAGTTCTGCTCTGATCTTAGTTATTTCTTGCCTTCTGCTAGCTTTTGACTTTGTTTGCTCTTGCTTCTCTAGTTCTTTTAATTGTGATGTTAGGGTGTTGATTTTAGATCTTTCCTGCTTTCTCTTGTGGGCATTTAGTGCTATAAATTTTCCCCTACACACTGCTTTAAATGTGTCTCAGAGATTCTAGTATGTTGTGTCTTTGTTCTCATTGGTTTCAAAGAACATCTTTATTTCTGCCTTCATTTTTTTTTATTTACCCAGTAGTCATTCAGAAGTAGGTTGTTCAGTTTTCATGCAGTTGTGCAGTTTTGAGTGAGTTTATTAATCCTGAGTTCTAATTTGATTACCCTGTGGTCTGAGAGACAGTTTGTTGTGATTTCTGTTCTTTTACATTTGCTGAGGAGTGTTTTACTACCAATTATGTGGTCAATTTTAGAATAAGTGCAATGTGGTGCTGCGAAGAATGTATAATCTGTTGATTTGGGGTGTAGAGTTCCGCAGATGTCTATTAGGTCCACTTGGTCCAGAGCTGAGTTCAAGTCCTGGATATCCTTGTTAACATTCTGTCTCATTGATCCGTCTAATATTGACAGTGGGGTGTTAAAGTCTCCTATTATTATTGTATGGGAGTCTAAGTCTCTTTGTAGGTCTCTAAGGACTTGCTTTATGAATCTGGGTGCTCCTGTATTGGGTGCATATATATTTAGGATAGTTAGCTCTTCTCGGTGAATTGATCCCTTTGCCATTATGTAGTGGCCTTCTTTGTCTCTTTTGATGTTTGTTGGTTTAAAGTCTGTTTTATCAGAGACTAGGATTGCAAACCCTGCTTTATCTTGCTTTCCATTTGCTTGGTAGATCTTCCTCCATCCCTTTATTTTGAGCCTATGGGTATCTCTGCATGTGAGATGGGTGTCCTGAATACAGCACACTGATGGGTCTTGACTCTTTATCCAATTTGCCAGTCTGTGTCTTTTAATTGGAGCATTTAGCCCCTTTACATTTAAGATTAACATTGTTATGTGTAAATTTGATCCTGTCATTATGATGATAGCTGTTATTTTGCCCATTAATTGATGCGGTTTCTTCATAGTGTCGATAGTCTTTACAATTTGCCCTGTTTTTGCAGTGGCTGGTACTCGTTGTTCCTTTCCATGTTTAATGCTTCCTTCAGGAGCTCTTGTAAGGCAGGTCTGGTGGTGACAAAATCTCTCAGCATTTGCTTATTTGTAAAGGATTTTATTTCTCCTTCACTTGTGAAGCTTAGTTTGGCTGGATATGAGATTCTGGGTTGAAATTTGTTTTCTTTAAGAATGTTGAATATTGGCCCCCACTCTCTTCTGGCTTGTAGGGTTTCTGCCGAGAGATCCACTGTTAGTCTGATGGGCTTCTCTTTGTGGGTAACCTGACCTTTCTCTCTGGCTGCCCTTAACATTTTTTCCTTCATTTCAACCTTGGTGAATCTGACAATTATGTGTCTTGGGGTTGCTCTTCTCAAGGAGTATCTTTGTGGTGTTCTCTTTATTTCCTGAATTTGAATGTTGGCCTGCTTTGCTAGGTTAGGGAAGTTCTCCTGGATGATATCCTGAAGAGTGTTTTCCAGCTTGGTTCCATTCTCCCTGTCACTTTCAGGTACACCAGTCACCAGTCAAATGTAGATTTGGTCTTTTCACATAGTCCCATATTTCTTGGAGGCTTTGTTTGTTTCTTTTCACTCTTTTTTCTCTAATCTTGTCTTCTCACTTGATTTCATTAATTTGATCTTCAATCACTGATATCCTTTCTTCCACTTGATTGAATCGGCTACTCAAGCTTGTGCATGCATCCTGAACTTCTTGTGCCATGGTTTTCAGCTTCATCATGTCATTTTTGGTTTTCTCTACACTGTTTATTCTAGTTAGCCATTCATCTAACCCTTTTACAAGGTTTTTAGCTTCTTTGTGGTGGGTTAGAACATGCTCCCTTAGCTCGGAGAAGTTTGTTATTACCGACCTTCTGAAGCCTACTTCTGTCACCTTGTCAAATTCATGCTTTGTCCAGTTTTGTTTCCTTGCTGGCGAGGAGCTGTGATCCTTTGGAGGAGAAGAGTGCTCTGTTTTTTGGAATTTTCAGCTTTTCTGCTCTGGTTTCTCCCCATCTTTGTGGTTTTATCTACCTTTGGTCTTTGATGTTGGTGACCTACAGATGGGGTTTTGTTGTGGATGTCCTTTTTGTTGATGTTGATGCTATTCCTTTCTGTTTGTTTTCCTTCTAACAGTCAGACCCCTAAGCTGCAGGTCTGTTGGAGTTTGCTGGAGTTCCACTCCAGACTCTGTTTGCCTGGGTATCACCAGCGGAGGCTGCAGAACAGCAAATATTGCTGCCTGATCCTTCCTCTGGAAGCTTTGTCCCAGAGGGACACCCGCCTGCTTGAGGTGTATTTCGGCCCCTACTGGGAGGTGTTTCCCAATCAGGTTACAGAGGGGTCAGGGACCTGCTTGAGGAGCCAGTCTTTCTGTTCCTGGAGCTCGAACGCCATGCTGAGAGAACCACTGCTGTCTTCAGAGCTGTGAGACAGAGACATTTAAATCTGCAGAAGCTGTTTGCTGCCTTTTGTTCTACTATGCCCTCCCCGCAGAGGTGGAATCCATAGAGGCAGTAGGCCTTGCTGAGCTGCAGTGGGCTCCACCCAGTTCGTGCTTCCTGGCCTCTTTGTTTACACTGTGAGCTACTCAAGCCTCAGCAATGGCAGATGCCCCTCCCCCAGTCAAGCTGCAGTGTTGCAGGTGCATCTCAGACTGCTGTGCTAGCAGTGGGCAAGGCTCCATGGGCGTGGCACCCACTGAGCCAGGCACAGGAGGGTATCTTCTGGTCTGCGGGTTGCTAAGACTGTGGGAAAAGCGCAGTATTTGGTCAGAAGTGTACCGTTTCTCCAAGTACAGTCTCTCATGGCTTCCCTTGGCTAGGAAAGGGAAATCACCTGCCCCTTGTGCTTCCTGGGTGAGGCGATGCCCTGCCCTGCTTCAGCTTGCCCTCCGTGGGCTGCAGCCACTGTCCAACCAGTCCCAATGAGATGGACCAGGTACCTCAGTTGGAAATGCAGAAATCACCCATTTTTTTGCATCAGTCTTACTGGGAACTGCAGACTGGAGCTGTTCCTATTTGGCCATCTTGGAAGCGCCCCTAATTATTTATTTTTAAGACTAGGTCTTGCTCTGTTACCTGGGCCAGTGTGCAGTGGTGCAATCATAGCTTACTGCAGCCTTGAACTCCTAGCCTCAAGCAATCCTCCCACCTCAGCCTCCTGAGTAACTACACGTGCATGCCACCGTGCCCAGCTAATTTTTTAATGTTTTGTAGAGAAAAGGGTCTTGCTGTGTTGCCCAGGCTGGTCTTGAACTCCATACTCAAGCGATCCTCTCACCTTGGCCACGGAATTGCCTTTTAATATCTCAGAATATCCGTGTTACTCAAATACAGTTTGGGAAATTCTTTTTTTTTGAGATGGAGTCTCGCTCTGTCACCCAGGCTGGAGTGCAGTGGCGTGATCTCGGCTCACTGCAAGCTCAGCCTCCTGGGTTCACGCCATTCTCCTGCCTCAGCCTCTGGAGTAGCTGGGACTACAGGCGCCCGCCACCACGCCCGGCTAATTTCTTTTTGTATTTTTAGTAGAGATGGGGTTTCACCGTGTTAACCAGGATGGTCTCGATCTCCTGACCTCGTGATCCACCTGCCTTGGCCTCCCAAAGTGCTGGGATTACAGGCTTGAGCCACCGCGCGCAGCCGGGAAATTCTTTGTGCTGGCTTTTTAATGTCTTTAATCTGGTTCTCAATTGCTCAAAGACAGGAGTTGTGCATTATTCATCACTGCAGCTCCAGGGCATCCCACAGGGCCTGACTCCAGTACTGACTCAGTAGATGTGTGTTAACCAAATGAGTGGGCATACAGTAAGTGCTGCTTTGGCTGTTGCCATGATAGCACTCATAGTTGGGACCCAGGAGCCATATACCCCATAGTTCTGTCAGCTTGCTGTAGATAATCATGCCCCATGAGTCAAAAGCCCTAAAGACAGCACATGTGGCCAGAATTCAGTGTCTTCATCAAATTGGACTTTGAATGAAGTAGTGCTGACCAATTTGTAGCTATAATCATCATGGCCTTTGGGCTCAGATGAAGAGCAGTTTACAGAAGCAACACGTTGACGCAGCCAAACCAAACATTTGTGTGGTCAACTAGCAGAAGCAAACTCCTAGTAGAAAGATTCATGGCACCACCGTGCCTGGCTAATTTTTAGTTTTTGTGGAGACAGAGTCTCACTATGTTGCCCAGGCTGGTATTAAACTACTGGACTAAAGCAATCTTCCCCTTCCTACCTTGGCCTCCCAAAGGGCTGGGATTATAGGCATCAGCCACCATGCACAGCTGAGAAAATTTATTAAAAGAAAAATCTTTTCAGTAATCTTAGCTGTGCAGAGGCCTCAAGAGTTACGTTTAATATGACACAATCCACTGAGGCACAAACTCCTGCAAAGGCAAAGGGAGCACCCCCTCCCCCTGTGATAAGACTGCAATGAAGGAGACAGGGTGTCTCTGTGATGTGAGGGAAAGACAGAAGAAAGATGGGAAGTAATTCCTACACCAAGGGTTGGAGCCTGTATTTGTTTGCCAGGGCTGCCATAACAAAGTGCCACAAACCGAGTGGCCTAAACATCAGAAATGTATCACCTTGGCCAGGCGCGGTGCCTCAGGCCTGTAATTCCAGCACGTTGGGAGGCTGAGGCAGGCAGATCACCTGAGAGGTCAGGAGTTTGAAACCAGCCTGACCAATGTGGTGAAACCCATCTCTACTAAAAACACAAAAACTTAGCCAGGCATGGTGTTGCGTGCCTGTAATCCCAGCTACTCGGGAGGCTAAAGCAGAAGAATCACTTGAACCCAGGAGATAGAAGTTGCAGTGAGCCGAGACTGCGCCATTGTACTCTAGCTTGGGCAACAAGAGGGAAACTCCATCTCAAAACAAACAAACAAACAAACAAACAAACAAACAAAAACCAGAAAAGAAATGTATCACCTCACAGTGCTGGAGGCTCAAAGTCTAAGACCAAGATCTCAGGGGCTGGTTTCTTCTCAGGGATGTCAGGAAGAATCTGTTCCCTATCTTTTGCTAGTTTCCCGGCAAGCTTTGGTGTTTCTTGGCGTGTAGATGCATTACCTGATTGGTCTTCATCTTCACATGGTATTCTCTCTGTGTTCATATCTGTATCCAAATTTCCCCTTTGATTAATAGAATCGGTACTGATCATATTGGATTAGGGCCTACCCTCGTGACCTCATCTTAACTGGTTACATTTGAAACCCTATTTCTAAGGAGGGTCACATTCTTAGGTACTGGGACTCAGGACTTCAACATCTGAAATTTGGGGGCACGAGGGCACACTTCAACCCACAACAAAACCCTGCTGGGGTTCTTCAGAAACAACCCCTAAGGTTGAACCAAGAAAAGACCCTATTAATTCTGGGGGAAGACAGCAAGCCCCTCTGCACATGAGCACAAAATGCAACAAAATCTCTCTTTTCATGGAAGGAGAATCACAAAGCAGCCAGCACCCGATCACTGGCTCTGCTCACACTTTCCCACCTCCTCGCACAGGACTCTGAGCCCGCCTATCTAAAGGGTCTCCAGGCCAGTGGCAGAGGGGATTACCACCAGGGAGGGTCTGGGCTGGCCCAGCATGGCTATAGGCAGGCGGCCTGTGGCGATGGTCATAGGCTGTCCTGGGTCCAGGATGCCCTGTAGTCACATGCAGGGCATCTTGAGCAGACATAAGGCGGTAACCACAGCCTGCTCCCCGGCATCCTTGTCAGTGCTGCTTTTCATTCTTCAGCCATTCTGAAGATGCCACAGCCCACTGAGTTTCCTGCACCTGTCAGGAGCTTGTTTTGGGTTTACCACAGCTTCTGAGAGAAGTGGAGCTACCTAGAATGTATTGTTATATTCTACGCCCCAGTCATAGATGGGCTTGAGTTGCAACCACAGCTTTTTTCGGGATGAAACAGTCTGGATGGAGATCATTTTGTCCTGATATAAAAAGGGAGGTATTAGCTCATTTTACTGAATTCAAGTTCACAGATGAACTGCAAATCCCGTTTTTCTTCTTTCTCTCCCAAAGTAGTTTCCAGATGTCATATATACGTTTGCACTTAACTGGGTGCATGCATGGTTATTGTTAGCAAATTACTTAGATTTGGGCTTGGGGGAAATGCAAAATGGTAAAAAATAAAAATAAAAATAAAAATGGAGTCCTCAGAATTTTGGGTCATTTCTTTCCAGTCCAGGGAGCAGGGAAATTTAAGCACGCTATTGTATACATTTTAAGAAAGGTGTTGGGGGCTTACCTGGGGGTGTAAATACAGGACAAGAGTCTCATTTCTCCCCCATTAGGGCAGGGCAAGAGTGTCTCTGATCAGAATGGTGCTGCTTAGGAATGGCGTAGTTGTGAAACCTTGAGTAGAGATTTAGCCAGGGAGATATGAAGTCAGAACACTGTTCCACGGTGAGCAGGTCTGTGCAAACCTATCCCAAAGTCTGAGGAAGCTGAGAGGCCAAAGAAAGAGATTGTTTCTTAGACAGAAACATTGAATAGGGACTTATGTACAGAGGCCACGTCTGTGACTCAGGTAACCGCAAGACTAGATGGTGGATAGCGGTACTACTACCCCCTAGACTCAGGGCTTATATACCACAGGAGAGGGGCATGTAGGACAATTGAAGTCTACCCCCCAGGGAAAGGTAAGAAGGCACTGTGAATCTTCCTAAGGGGAGGATTTATGGTCAAAGTTGTTTTGACTTAAGGACAAGATTTACTTTAAGTACATGCTCTTATACAAGAAACAAAAGATAAAATAAAAATCTTAGAGGCATTCCTGGAACTCAGGTTAATCAGATGTCAGTATGGCTGATTAGCATCCCAAGATGGAGCTGCTTTCACTACCAAAAACATTTAACAAAGGAATGGTTGATTTGCTTCCCCAAGGAGTGGGTCATCCCCAGTAGAAACTGTGATACTCTTGCTTTGAGGTTGGAGAGCCCAGGCCTCCTTCTACTGGCTATATATTCTCTGGTGATTGCATGTTGGGAGCAAATGGAGGTAATGGTAAATGACTTTTATCTACTCTCAACTTCCTCCCAGATGTAAAACACGTATGCTAACACCATCAATCTTCACACACTCACCACTGCATGGTTAATGCTTCTGCAGCTTGGCTATACCAGGAAAAACACAGACTCAATTCAGAAGGCCTGAGTTTGAGTTCTGGCTGTGCCAGTAACTGTATGGCTATATAACCTTTGCTAAGTAAGACTCTTAGTTGTCTGGACTCATCTCTAACGTGTAAAATGACACCTGTCACCCAGGATCATGATGAGCTGCAAATGAAATTGCTCGTGTTCAAATGAAATTGTGTATGTCAACATACCCTGTAGGCTTCAAAGCAGCTCCACAGGGATGAAAGTTGGGACTACATCTTACTGTATTTTTATAACTTAGCATCGAATTCACAATGAATCTAAAAATAATAGCAATGGTTAAGCAAAATGTACTATACCCATATTTATTAGGGTTCTCTAGAGGGACAGAATTTAATTTATATGTATATAATATTAAGGGGAATTTGGTATTAACTCACATGATCACAAGGTCCTACAATAGGCCGTCTGCAGGCTGAGGAGCAAAGAGAGCCAGTCTGAGTTTCCAAAACTGAAGAACTTGGAGTCTGATGTTCGAGGGCAGGAAGCATCCAGCATGGGAGAACGATGTAGGCTGGGAGGCTAGGCCAGTCTCTCCTTTCACATTTTTCTGCCTGCTTATATTCTAGCCATGCTGGCAGCTGATTAGATTGTTCTCAGTCAGATAAGGGTGAGTCTGCCTTTCCCAGCCCAGTGACTCAAATGTTAATCTCCTTTGGCAGCACCCTCACAGACACACCTAGGGGATCAATACTTTGCATCCTTCAATTCAATCAAGTTGACAGTATTAATGATCACACCATACAATAGGATATAATTCATCAATAAAAGCAGTAAGTCTTGATACATGCTACAACATGGGTGAGCCTTGAAGACACTGGGCTAAGTGAAAAAAGCTCGTCCTAAGAGACTATGTATTATATGGGTCCATTGATATGAAATGTCCAGAACAGGTAAATCGATAGACACAGAAAGTTTATGGCTAGGAGGAATGGAGGGATTGGGACATGTTAGGTATTAGGTACAGGGCTTCTTTCTATAATAATACAAATGTTCTAAAATTGTGGTGATGGTTGCACAACTCTTTGAACATACTAAAAGCCATCAAATTGTATACTTAAAATGAGTGAATCTTATGGTTTGTGAATTATATCTTAATAAAGCTGTTAACAACAACAACAAAAGCAGCAATTGAAATTACTAAAGTTTTTTTTTTTTTTTTTTTTTAAACAGAGTCTTGCTCTGTTGCTCAGGGTGGAGTGCAATGGTGTGATCTCGGCTCACTGCAACCTCCACCTTCCAGGTTCAAGCGATTCTCCTGCCTCAGCCTCTCGAGTAGCTGGGACTACAGGCACGCACCACCACAACTGGCTAGTTTTTGTATTTTTAGCAGAAATGGGGGTTCACCCCATTGGCAGGCTGGTCTTGAACTCCTGACCTCAGGTGATCCGCCCACCTTGGCCTCCCAAAGTGCTGGGAATACAGGCGTGAGCCACCTTGCCCGGCCACTGTAGGGTTCTTGATATGAAAATATATCCTTCTTTCTTTAAACTCATTAAAAATATTTAGGTTCCTCTATTGAAAATAATAGTAGCTAACTTTAACAAGCACTCATAAAGTGCCAGGTACTGAGCTAAGCATGTTATACACATTCTCTCTGTTATCCTTACAACACAGATTTTTGTCCCTGTTTTAGAGATATGTAGCAGAAACTCAGAGGGGTTAAGCAAGTTGCCCTAGATCACACAACTAGTAAGTTCCCAAGCTGGCATTTGAAACCAGGCAGATGGACTCCACAGCCGCCATCCTATTACCCAGGTCTGCCTTTGTCTTCATTGAGAACCACTGTTGAAACATCTTTACCTTCTAAATACTAGGCTACTTAGGTCTGCCTTTGTCTTCACTGACAGCCTCCATTGAAATATCTTTACCTACTCAGTACTGGGCTTTATTCTGTCCTATGAGCTTTCAACTGAGTTTAAATGGATATGGCTAATTCTGCTTAAATATTTACCATGTGATTTACCATTAGGGAATAAAAGCAGAATCTATGTTTTCTGGGGACTAATTATTATAGAAAGGTATAAACTTGGTCCCAGAAACTCCATCTGACTTTACTACTGCCCAGCATATGTTTTGGTCTGGGGATCGTGCCAGGAAGGTGGGAGTTTCTTAGTCCCTTTTTTTCTCTACCCACCTTGCTAGAAAGCCGGAGCTTCTGACCATTTAAAGCCTCTGTGTATACCTTTTTTTAGAGAGAAAGGAAGGCAGGCTAGGTTGATTCTTCCTGGGGAATCATTTAATATTTTTGTAAGATATTTGTGGCTCACATATTTTGTGACAGAACTCACCATGAATACAAAAGCCACAACTGATCTGAGGCTCCTCGACATGCTGGAGATTGCTTTCCCCTTCGACGCAGGGTCGGATGCTGTTTTCCAGCCCGATGGCAGGCCTTGCCATCAGAATAGATTAATTTTGTCATTACCCTTTCTCAATTTCTGCCTTTGACCAGAAAAAAGAGGTTAATTGTGTGCCATTTCTCAGGAGAATGAGGTATCAGCATTTTAATTCCTGATATTTTATGAATTGTGGGCAGCTAATTAAAACTTAAAGATTAGAGGAGCTATTTTGACTAAGAGGCCATTTGCAGGATTGTGAAATAAAGAGAACAAAGGGTTGTCTTTTCTCTTTATTCCTACAGCTTAAATGGAACTTCATGCTGAAATAGAGCCTTGAATTGTTTTGCATACTGAGTACTCGTATTGACTCTAATTTTAATTTTGCAGCAAATGGTATAATATCTGAAAGCTATTGAGGGGCTAACACTGAGATTATTGAGAATGTTAAATAGCAAGATTTGTGTTTTGAGGCTCTGTTTGACCCTTCTTGACCTCAGAGAGACATCTTAAAGTCAGATAGGGACCACTTAAAGATTCTATTAGATGTCCTTAATTGCTACCTTAGAACTCAATATGTATTTAGACCTTCTCGTCAGTTCTCCCTCATAGTTAACTGTTTGAGTAGCATAATAGTAGAATAATGGACATCTCTCAAACCTGGGGCTTTTTCTGGGTTCTACTACTACCTGTCTGAATTTTAGGCTATTGCATTTCTTTAAGCACCACCAAAATCACCCAGGACCCACATGTTTGGAATGTGAATCAAGGCAACCACTGGCCTCTACCATACCTTTGCACAAGTTAGAAAAAGGACCTAAAACCATAAAAACCCTAGAAGAAAACCTAGGCAGTACCACTCAGGACATAGGCATGGGCAAGGACTTCATGTCTAAAACACCAAAAGCAATGGCAACAAAAGCCAAAATTGACAAATGGGATCTAATTAAACTAAAGAGCTTCTGCACAGCAAAAGAAACTAACAGCAGAGTAAACAGGCAACCTACAGAATGGGAGAAAATTTTTGCAATCTACTCATCTGACAAAGGGCTAATATCCAGAACCTACAAAGAACTCAAACAAATTTGCAAGAAAAAAACAAACAACCCCATCAAAAAGTGGGCAAAGCATATGAACAGACACTTCTCAAAAGAAGACATTTATGCAGCCAACAGACACATGAAAAAATGCTCATCATCACTCATCATCAGAGAAATGCAAATCAAAACCACAATGAAATACCATCTCACACCAGTTAGAATGGTGATCATTAAAAAGTCAGGAAACAACAAGTGTTGGAGAGGATGTGGAGAAATAGGAACGTTTTTACACTGTTGTTGGGACTGTAAACTAGTTCAACCATTGTGGAAGACAGTGTGGTGATTTCTCAAGGATCTAGAACTAGAAATACCATTTGACCCAGCCATCCCATTACTGGGTATATACCCAAGGGATTATAAATCATGCTGCTATAAAGACACATGCACACATATGTTTATTGTGGCACTATCCACAATAGCAAAGACTTGGAACCAACCCAAATGTCCATCAATGACAGATTGGATTAAGAAAATGTGGCACATATACACCATGGAGTACTATGCAGCTACAAAAAAGGATGAGTTCATGTCCTTTGTAGGGACATGGATGCAGCTGGAAACCATCATTCTCAGCAAACTATCACAAGAACAGAAAACCAAACACCGTATGTTCTCACTCACAGGTGGGAACTGAACAATGAGAACACTTGGACACAGGAAGGGGAACATCACACACTGGGGCCTGTCGTGGGGTGGGGGGAGGTGGGGAGGGATAGCATTAGGAAATATATCTAATGTAAATGACAAGTTAATGGGTGCAGCACACCAACAGGGCACATGAATACATATGTAACAAACCTGCATGTTGTGCACATGTACCCTAGAACTTAAAGTATAATAAAAAAAAATTAAAAAGAAAAAGAAAAAGGACATCTTCAGCAGATGCAGTCCCTACTGATGTGTAGCTGGGAAAGCTGAGCATTGTTGGATTGAAGCTCCTAACCCACCTCCTGGCACCGTTTCCTTGTGCAGTGTAAACCCCACATAATTTTATAGTGGCCATGCTGAAATAACCCTTTTTAAATTGCTTAGGTACTCATCTCAATATGCTTCTTGATAAACAGTCATTTCTTTTTTCTGATATGGGGTTAGATGAAATGAGATTTGAACAAGTATCCAAATGCAAACTCCTTGGGTACAAAACCAGGTCTTGCTCATCTTTTATAACTCCCAAGCTCCTAAGTTTTCCATTCCATCCAAAATTGAATAAGCACTCACCTACCTAGTAGGGCCCAAACACTGTTCTAGGTGCTGGAGAGTCACCAGGAATGAGATAGACAAGGCTCCAGACCTTATAGAAATTATAACCTAGGAAAATGAGATACATTAAATGAATCAAATAACTACCCAAGTAGTTCACAATTTCACTTGGGTATGTGCCATAAAGGTGAAGCATAGGAGGGCCTTAGGAGGATATCATTAGCAGATGTGACCTAGACAGGGAGGTGGTAGAGATTTCCATGAGAAGGTGACATTTGTGCTGGAATTTAAAGGAGGAATAAGAAATAACCAGGTTAGGTGGAGGGGGCAATGGTGGGTGGGGCAAGGAAGAAAGAACATTCCATCCAAATAGAAGAGTGTAGGCAAAGGTCCTGGAGCTGGAAAGAACTTGATGCATTCTAAGAATTGAGATAAGGCCAGCAAGGCTGCAGCTTAAAGGGATGAAGAAAAAGCACAAATCAAAATGAGGCCAAAGAGAGAAGAGGCCAAATCATGAAGCAGGGCTGGAGTCCATGATAAGGATTTGGGACATCTATGAAGAACTGGAATCTATTCAGATACTCAATTTTAAGCAGAGAGTCAAAATGATTAAACTTGTATTTTAAACAATAACTCTGCTCATGACAAATGAACAGGAGGAAAGCAAGAATGGATGCAGAGATGTGTACAGAGGCTATTGTCCCAGCTCAGACAATTGATGACAGTGAATTGAACATTACATTGGTAAAAAGTGGAGAAATGTGAACAGGTTTAAGAAACTTTGAGGCACTAAAATCAACAGAATTTGATGATGGATTGGCCAAGGGATGAGGGAAGAAAAATGTCAAGGATTCTGACATGAATAACTGGACAGTATTAGGGCCATTTTCTGAGCTGTGGAACATGGAGAAGTAGGTTTGGAGAGTGAGATCATGAGAAAAGTTTTGGATACATTATATTTAAAGTGCCTCTGTGACTCCCATGTTGAGTTGACAGCGATATACATATAGTCTAGAACATGGCTGAGGGTAAGCAGTGTGGAGGGTTCAGCTGAGGTTCCCAGATGTCAGTTTTGGGTGGTATCAATCTTCCTGGTTGTATAATTGTTTTTTAAAACAACACTTAGTTGCCAGTTGCTGACACAAAGACGACCAATGGTGGGGCTCACTGATGACAGTGAGGAGGGAGGAACAAGGGAATTATGAATATTTGCAACATAGTAATGATGGACAATGGAACTTAGGATGGATAAGAAAGGAAGTGAAGTCAAGTAGGAGGAGAAGAGGGCAGCAAGAAAGCAGATAAGTTGTGGAACTGAATAATGCTTGCAGCACAAGTATGCGTTAGTTTTCTGTGGCTGCTATAACAAACTACAACAGAAGTCATTCTTTAATCCTTCCCTCTCCTCCACTCCCTTCCTCTCCCCTCCCCTCCCTCCCTCCCTCCCTCCTTCCTATCTCCCTCTTTTCTTTTTTCTTTTCTTTTTCCTTCCTTCCTTCCTTCCTTCCTTCCTTCCTTCCTTCCTTCCTTCCTTCCTTCCCTCCTTCCTTCTTTCTTTCTTTCTTTTCTCTTTTCTTTTTTCTTTTATTGCCCAGACTGGTCTTGAACTTCTGGACTCAAGTGATCCTCCCACCTCGGCTGCTCAAAGTGCTGGGATTTGAGGTGTGAGCCACTGTGTCTGGCCCTGAAATCATCTTCAATGGGGTGAAATCAGTGGGGACCATGCTTTCCTTTGAGGCTCTAGTAGGGAGAATTCATTCCTTGCCTCTTCTAACTTCTGGTGGCTATCAGCATTCTTTTAAAATTTTTTAAATCTAATTAATTAGTCAATTTATTTTGCTACTAGCATTCTTTGGCTTGTGGTTGTGTCATTCCAATCTTTGCCTCTGTGTTCACATTGACTTCTGTCTTCTGTCTGTGTTAAATCTCTCTCTGCATATCTCATTTAAGGACACTTGTGATTTCATCTAGGGCCCACTGGGATAATCCAAGGATACTCTCCCCATCTCAAGATCCAGAATTTAATTGAATATGCAAAGTCTTTGCCATATAAGGCAACGTTTACAGGACTTAGGACTTGCTGTCTTTGGGTATCATTATTCAGCCTGTTACAGAATGCTTGAGCAAGGGAACTGAAAGGATGTGAGGGTGTGGTCACAGAGGTGGATATTTACATGTTATAAATTTTAGAAGTCTCATTTTTGAAAATGACACAGTTTCGGGTGATGAGAGTCAAGAATGAGACCATGAGGGTGGTATCTGAGGTAGAGAAAAGGAGTAATTCACTAGAAATGAAGTCAAGAAGATGAAGGTCCAGGATATTGGGTGAGTGTCAACATGGACCTTGAACCCTCATTGGAAAATGGCAAAAATTGTTGAGGTTAATTGTCAGTCTTTGGATAGTGAGTAAAAGTGATCAGATGTTAGGAGACAGAAATGAAAAGATGTTGTTGGGTGGAATAAATAAAAAGGATGGAAGAGAAATTGCCAGAAAATCATTTCTAACCTATATAATTCTCCTCAATCCCTTACTTTGCTTACCCTCTTATATTTAGGAAATTACCATATTTGGGGGGAAATGTTAGAAACTACATAATTAGTATGCCTTGAGGTGCATTATTTGCAATAGTGTATCTTTGTACAAACTTGTTTTGTAGAACACACTTTTGAAATTGGTTTTGACTTTCCTTGAACAATCTTGTAAATTACTTGGTTAGGAAATGTGGTTGTGTCTTAGTCTATTTTCTGTTGCTTATAACAGAATACCTGAAACTCAGTAATTTGTAAAGAAAAGGAATTTAGTTTTTACAGTTGTAGGGGCTGAGAAGTCCAAGGTTGAGAGGCTACACTTGGTGAGGACCTTCTTGGTGGTGGGAACTCACGGCAGAGGCCCAAGCTGGCACAGGGCATCACATGGTGAGGGTGGGTGGACTCAAGCATCTGTTCCTCTTCTTATAAAGCCACCAGTCTCATTCCCATGATAACCCATGAATCCATTCATTCATACATGAATTAATCCATTCATGAAGGCAGAGCTCTCATGACCTGATCACTTCTTAAGGACCCTCCCTTTCGGTAATGTCACACTGGGGATTAAATTTCAACATGAATTTTAGATGGGACAAATGTCCAAAACCATAGCAGGCTGTCTCTTAATGATTTATTCTCTTAAAAAGTTTTTTTCCCCCATTGCAAATGAGAAAAACCATGAAATCTTTAGCACAAAGAAAAATTGTTTATTTCACTTAGCTTGAACCATGTGATTTTCACCAGACGTACTTCTCTTCTGGGCAGCAGTTATAGCAAGGGTTGAAATTTAATATAGAAAATAGCCTACCTGATTTGTATCTTTCTTCCTAAAGCCTTAATTCTGCCAGAAGTTTTCCTTCCTACCCACCTGCACTTGACCATCATTTTTCCTACTTGGAGCAAATTCAGGCTTACAATATCTGCCAGGCACACTCAATCCATATGCCACCTCTTCCATATATAGCCCTGGTCATGCGCTAGAGAACATGAGGCTGAGGGCTTGCACTGGGACCACCTGAATCTGGCTTCTCACCACGAGACAAAGGAGCTCCTAAAGTTAGAGGGTGGGTGGGGGTGGAGGTGGGGCAGCATCAAGAAGCTTGAGTTGCTGCTTATCATTGTCTTATTTGGACTCCTGTGGATACTGTCCTGTTCTTTCTCACTTTTCTGCCTATGTTCTCTCTGGGTGTTTCCATTTATAAGCCCCATGACTCTCAAATCTGTCCTAGTTCAGAACTCTCCCTTGTTATCTGGATGTGTGTATCAAACATCTTCCTTGGAGATCACGTCGCCTACCCCAACTCAACTTTCCATTCTCTAGCTGAATTCCCAGGTGAGTATCTACTACAGTGCTGTAGGCAGTGTAGACAGCTGCAGTGGCTTCTTGGAGATGACCTGCATTGCTGCTCTAAGCCGAGGTCCAAGCTTTCTAGAAGTTCTTAAGATTCAAAGAAGCTTCTCTTTTTCTGAACAGCAGCTGTAGCACTTCTGAAAACCACTCCAAGCCCTCCTTGAGGTTTTGTAAGCCTCTACTTCCTTGTATTAGAACCCATCATGCTTGGAATACATATAGCAGCTTAGCACTGACAAGTACTGATTCAGTATTTGGTAAGTGGCATTACCAGCTACTCAGTTAGCTAAGCCTTAACCATGGGGTTTACTTTACTTCTCCTGTTCCTCACCTTCCACATCCAATGGTTTGCAAATTCTGTGTATTCTTTTGTACCTCCTTGTTGCAGTTTGAATCTATCCCGTCCTCTTCATTCCCCACTGTTGCCAATTTGGTTTAGAACCTTGTTTATTTAGTAGTTGGATTATTGCAGCAGTTTCCTTACTAATTTTACTGCCTTCTGTATCCCCCTTGAACTCTGTCTTAGTCAGTTGGGGCTGCTACAGCCGAGTACCGTAGACCAGGAGGCTTATAAACAACAGACATTTATTTATTACAGTTCTGGAGGCTGGAAGTCCAAGATCAAGACACCAACATGGTTGGGTTCTGCCCAGAGTCCTCTTCCTTGTTCATAGACTGCCATCTTCTGGTTGTGTCCTCACAAGGTAGAGAGAGGGTTAGAGATTCCTCTGCAATCTCTTTTCTAAGGGCACGAATCCTATTCATGAGGGCTCTACCCTCGTGACCTAATTATCTCACAAAGGCCTCACCTGCTAATACCATCACATTGGGGTTTAGAGTTTTCAGCATATGCATTTGGGCAAGAAGTAGGGGGTACAAACATTTGTCAGTCCCTAACAAACCTAGTTAACTTTTTCCATCCTGTCATCAGAGTAGTCTTTCTAAAATACAGCTCTAATTATGCTACATCTGCCGAGCGCCTCACTGTCTCCAGTCTAATTTGCAGGCTCCTTTGCCTGCCATGCAAGGCTAGGTCTCCACGTCCATCTTTTGTCTTCCCCCTTCCCACCCTGCCCTGTAGCCATGTTGAGGGAATCGAAAGGCCCAGCCTTTCTCACATCCCTGCCTTTCTTCCTGCTGGTCCCTTTGCCCATGTGCTCCTCACTCTGCCTGGTTAACTCCTGTTCAGCTTTTGCATGTAAGTACAGCCTCTTCTGACACTGCCCTGGAGTCTGGGCCACACGTCTTACCCTGTGCTGCAGCAGCCTCTGAACACACACAACCTTCCTGTCGCTCAGCCCAGCCAAGGCTGCTCGCTTTACTTACTAGCTGCTAACTTTGCTTACTCCTCTCAGACTCTGCAATGGTCAGTACAGCCTCTCAGGGCAGGAAGGGAAACAAGAGGACGGGGTTCAGAAAGGCTGCTTCAAGTCAGATGTAGTGAACCTCATCGATACCCACCCCCTGTTCCTCTGTGAGGGAATTCGTATTTTGCCACCTCCCCTTCCTTGTACTGTTGTTATGACGTCACATCTGCACTCTTTCCATATTTCATTAGGATGGAAGTGGTGATGTTCTCGGCACAGTAGGCAGCTAGGTCTTCTACTCAGAGCTAAGTGTCGTTGGCTTTTGCTTTCCATCTCTGGAAAGCCCAAATGCACAGCCCATGATCCTAGTCTCAGTGTTCTGGCTGCACCATCTCCAATCCCTGACCTTTTACATCTAAATCAGGAAAAGAGATAGGTATCTATCTTTTTTTTTTTTTTTTTGAGACAGAGTTTCACTCCTGTTGCCCAGACTGGAGTGCAATGGCACAATCTTGGCTCACTGCAACTTCTGCCTCCTGGGTTTAAGTCATTCTGTTACCTCAGCCTCCCTCAATAGCTGAGAATACAGGTGCCCACCACCATGCCTGGCTAATTTTTATATTTTAGTAGAGATGGTATTTCACCATGTTGGTCAGGCTAGTCTCGAACTCCTGACCTTAAGTGATCCACCCACCTTGGCCTCCCAAAGTGCTGTGATTACAGGCATGACCCACCATGCCTGGCAGTATCTATCTTTATCTAAAGGCCATCTCCCAGCCTGACTCTCTGGGAACCGAGTAGAGTCTTTAGAGCCTGCCTAGCCCTAGTGTGTGGACCTCTGGCTGCTCCCTGCTTGTTTTGTCTCCCTGTAACAGAACATTCCCTGCCAAATCTCAGAGGTATAGTAAGTGCCTAACAAATGCTGCCCATTGTTTCATATACTGTTTCTGAAAATTAGATAATTGGAGGTTGGTTGTTATATAAATTGCTTGGTGTGCTAAAATTTACTCTAAGCTCAGGATTATTCCACAGACACCAATAAAACTGTAACAGACCATAGTTACCTCTCCACATGATAAATTCTTGTGCTCTACAAAGCACTTTGAGTGGAGAGAGTCATTTATATGCCCAGGTGGAACCAGTACACACATCTGCTAACCAACTGTAGACTGGAATGCGATCTGGAAAGTAGCCTGTTAGCATCTCAAAGGAGATAAAAAAGGATGCTTCCTTATTTTTATCTCTGACAGAACTGTCGCCTTGGGAATGACTAGCACACATCAGAGAGGCACCTTCTTTCACCCAGCATCACGAGTGACACAAAAGCACAGACACGAATCAGGAGAAATGAAGAAACCAGCCCTTTGTGTCTTTAAAGACATGGGTGAGACTTTGACTTAATACAATGGCATGTTCTCTGAAAATGTTCATGGCCTCACTCATGCTTTTGCTCATGCTATTTCTGCTGCCTGGAAAGCCCTTCTTTCTACCTTCTGTATATTCAGCCTTCCACAGCTTCCTCTTCAAATCTTGTTACTTGTATGAAGGCTCCCCTGGCTACAATGATCCTCACTAATCTCTTCCTACTCTGAAGTTCTAATGGGTCTGAATACTTAGTTTGGCTTTGTTGTTTTAAATCTTTCATGTGTTTCTTTTCTAGCTCCTGTGTATTTTCACATAAATACACATAGGGGTGTATGCATGTGTGTGTGTGTATATATATATATACACACACATATATATGTATATATATGAGAAACCTATTAATTGGCATGTTGTATTATAAATATTACATAGATTTGTTGAATTGATGAACTAACAGGGATTATTCAAGACTGAATAGAAACATTCCGTACTTAGTCAATGTTTTGGTGAACACAGTCATGCCACACTATGTGTTTCACGAAATAGTTTGTAGTGTAGTTTTTTCTCACTTCTGGCTTTTCAACTGTTCATAATAATTATAATTCCTGTTGACATACTTTTATTTTTAAATGGCAAGAACAACTCTTCCTTTAACAAATTAGAAGTTATCTGAATGTCTTTCGCTGGGTGGTAGTTTTGCCTGAAAGAATCGTGCACTATTTTTGTTACTTGATGATATTTCCGATTTCTTCAGATTAGAGAACCTGCTCCTTAGTGTGTCTTGTGGTGTTTAGCACAGTCCTAGGCCATGCTCAAATTTTATTATCTCAATATACTTCTAGAAAGTTATTATTAAAAGATGCAATCCATGTGAAGCAGAGAGCAGTTTCTGACATGTAGTAACTGCTCAATCCCTGCTGCTATTATTAACGTTGTTATTATTGTTGTTGTTGTTATCATTATTATTATTATTATTTTTTTTTTTTTTTTGAGACAGAGTCTCGCTCTGTCGCCCAGGCTGGAGTGCAGTGGCCGAATCTCAGCTCACTGCAAGCTTCACCTCCCAGGTTTATGCCATTCTCCTGCCTCAGCCTCCCGAGTAGCTGGGACTACAGGCGCCCGCCACCTCGCCCAGCTAATTTTTTGCATTTTTAGTAGAGACGGGGTTTCACCGTGTTAGCCAGGATGGTCTCGATCTCCTGACCTCGTGATCCGCCCGTCTCGGCCTCCCAAAGTGCTGGGATTACAGGCTTGAGCCACTGTGCCCGGCTGCTGTTGTTATTATTATGCTGTATCCGGTACTCGGTGAGGCACTGGGGATACAAAGGCAAGTCAGGAAGGGCTACTGCCTTTAAAAATCTTATGGTCTAGTGGGAGTAGACAAAGTAAAAGGGCAATAAAAGGCCAGGCGTGGCGTCACGCACTTGTGGTCCCAGCTACTCAGGAGGTGGAGGGGGAAGTATTGTTTGAGCCCCAGAATTGGAGGCTGCAGTGAGCTATGATTGCACCATTGCTCTCCAGCCTGAGTGACACGGCAAGAGCCCCATCTCTTAAAACACACACACACACACACACACACACACAGAGACAGTGCTGGGCATTGAGGTGTATAGTGGGAGGAGACAATACACCTATGGTATGAGAACATGGAGTGGGGTGAGAAAGAGTTTCTTCTTTAGTCTGAGGGAGGGGGTGGCTGGGGAAGTTTTCATGGAGAGCAAGCTGGGAGTCCTGAATGATGAAAGTTATGAGGCTGGGCGCGGTGGCTCACGCCTGTAATCCTAGCACTTTGGGAGGCCGAGGCAGGTGGATCACTTGAGGTCAGGAGTTTGAGACCAGCCTGGCCAACATGGTAAAACCCTGTCTCTACAAATAATACACAAATTAGCCAGGTGTAGTGGCACGCGCCTGTAGTCCCAGCTACTTGGGAGGCTGAGGTGCAAGAATCGCTTGAACCCAGGAGGTGGAGGTTGCAGTAAGCCAAGATCATGCCACTGCACTGCAGCCTGGGTGATGGTGAGACTCCATCTCAAAAGAAAAAAAAAAAAAAGAGAGAGAGAGAGATTGAGAAAGAAAGTTGTGTAGGTGCAGGGGAACAGGAAGAGCCTTCCAGGAAGAGAGCAGTTTGTCCAAAGATCCAGGGTCCTGAGAGAGCAGGGTGTATTGGAGGAATCAGCAATTCAATGTAGCTGGAGGGGTAGGGCAGCCCCCATTTCTCAGGTGGGAATAGGGGAGAGAAAGGTAAGCACCTTATCAGGAAAGGCCTCATAGACATTGTTAGGACTTTAGATTTTATCCTCAAGTCCATTGGTGCCATGAAAGCATTTTTAAACAGAAGAGATTTGCATTTTGAAATGATCCATCTCTTGCTAGGTGTCTACAATAAATTAGAGGGAAGATAGACCACTGAAAGCCAATGAGGACAGAAACAGTGGGAATGAAGAGCAATGCAGAGTTTTGAGAAATATTTAGGAAGTAGAGTGCGCAGGAGGTGGTCCATGTGGTCGGGGGAAAATGTGGAGAAGTGGAAGGAATTGCAGGCTTTTGTCTGGTGAACAAGTAGATGTTGATGCTCCACAGGCAGCACCAGGAGGAGGAAGAGCCAATTTTGTGGAAGATGTGTGTTTGGGTTGGATGTGTGAGCTTGGAGCTCAAAAAGAAGTAGGTGCTGGAGAAGCATATTTGTGGATCATAATGTACAGTGGCAAAAGCCATGAGAAAGATGGCACCACACAGCAGGAGTGTCTAAAGCAGCTCTGTCTACTAGAAATATAACATAAGCCACATATGTAATTTAAAATTTCCTGATAACCACATCAGAAAGTAAAAAAAAAAAAAACAGGTAAAATTAATTTGAGTAATATATTTAACCCACTACATCCAAAGTATCATTGTTTCAACATGTGCTCAGTATGAAAATTAAGAATGAGTCAACTTCACATGCTTTTCCTCATAGGAGTCTTTGAAACCTTGTATGTATTTTACACTAACAGCACACCTCAGTTTGGACTCACCACAATGCAAATGCTTCATTGTCTTATTTGGTCATTGTGGTGGACAGTTCAGGTGCAGGGCATTAACTCTCCACTTTGGCTACACAGGACGATCACAAAGTATCACAATGATACTTTGGATATAGTGGGTTAAATATATTACTCAAATTAATTTTACCTGTTTTTTTTTTTTTTTACTTTCTGATGTGGTTATCACATTAAATATCCTGATGCCTGTGATGCACCCTAGTCCAATTATATCAGGATACCTGCAGGAGGGAGCTGGGCATTAAGACTTTGTAGAGCCATCCAGTGACTCTGATGTGAAGAGGGCCAAAGACATAACTCTGGAGAATGCCGTTGATAGTAAGAGAGTAGAAAGAGGAACTGGAAAAGGGATTGAGGAGAGGCCAGAGATCTAGGAGGAAATCAGCCAGGAGGAATATCTTAGAAAACAAAGGGGGAGTTTCAAGGAGGACGCTGCCATGAGTAAGATTACAACCGAATATCATTCATCAGATTAGCAATAGTGTGGTAGGTGTCACTGATGCTCCTTGTCAAGAATGACTTAATTTGATTCTTCAACAAATTGCTATTGAGTGTCAGGCACGTGATTCCTGACCCAGTGGAGCTTATGGTATAGTGATCATAGTAGATAACATTTTTGAGCACTCACTTAATAAACCAGGCACTGTGTTAAGACTTTGTAGGCATTAACTCTCCCACTTGATTCTCACAGCAGTCCTAGAAGATGGGTGCTATTATGATTCTATTTTATGTATAAGAAGTCTGAGATTTAGCAATGTCAAGTAACTGGCCCAGAGCCCATGTATCAGTCAGGGTAGGCTAAGTTATGCTAAGATAACACTCCTGAAATCGAAGTGGCTTAAGACAAGCATTTATTTCTCACTCATGCTGCATGCCCATTATGGTTGTCAGGGGGCTTTGCTCCACATTGTCCACTTTGGGGCCAGGCTGAAAATCACACACTGGCTTTACCTCTTTTATTTTACTGGCCAGAATGGGTCACATGGTCACACTCCTCTGTGTGTATCGGGGGAGGGGGTGGTGGTGTGGGGGAGATGTCAGTTCTTCCCAGGAGAAAATATATGGAAATATTTGAGAGAACAGCACCAGTGACTGCCACAGCCAGGAGATGGGGACCCAGGATTTGTACCCAGGCAGGCTCTCCACAGCTGACCTCCTATCCACCATACTGCATGGCCTCCCACTTACAGAAAAAGAAGAAAAGTTCACAAAGTTAAGAGTCTTCCAAATTTTAGATCTCATACAGGTCTCTGTCAGCTCTGAAAGACCGACAGCAATGCATTGGTTGTCTGAGTCAGCCTCTTATCTCCAAATACCCATTCAGTTTGCTTCTCTCAACTCAACATAATAGGTAGCCCAGAGCTAAGACACCATGGAGGAAGGAGTTGGAAACTGACCTCTCTCAGTAGGGTCTGATTCAGTGGCAAAGCAAAGGCTCAGAATTTCTCACAGAGCATCCTGACTAGAAGAGACTTTCAAAGTCATTTAATTTAAGTACCAATCCCCTGTTTTTATTCTTCTTCTCTGAGAGTTGGTCATCCAGCCTCCTCAGTAGCACTCATGGGACCAAGAGCTCAGCAAGTCCTGAGGCAGCATCTCCTGTAATTGGACTATCTGGTTAGAAAGTGTTTCTTTATAATGAGCTAAAATGTGTCTGTGTAAACTTCCACCCATTGGCCCCATTCTTCTTTCTCAGGTCACACACAACAATTTGAATCCCCCTTTCCCAGAACAGCCCTTCACATTTTAAAAGCTGTCTTTCATGTTCCTCCTGAGTCTTTCTCCTCCATTTGGAAACTTCTCTAATTTTAAACACATCAAACTGAAAGTTATATTTTTATGACAAGGTTGAGACTCTTCAGACAATTTGAGAATTTTTTTCCTTCTTTCTTTCTTTCCTCTCTTCCTCCTTCCCTTCACGCCTACTCCCCTTCCCCCAGTGCTAACAGAGTAAACTGATTTAAAAGACATAAATAGAAGGGAATTGATCAAATAGTGGCTGTTGCCGTGACAACTCAGTCACTTCTCCAGCACAGACCTTTCCTGGGGTCCAGTGTAACCCACCTAGCTCTTTCTCTGATACCAGATACTACTAGCAAATATATGTTTGCAGACTCATCTGTGCCTAACTCATAGTGTTATTGAAGGAATAAAAGAAATAATCTATAAAGTGGTCTGCTCAGTGCTTCCTATGTAATAGGAATAAAATGTTAGTTATTATGACAAATAATTAAGGCAATGACAGACAGTTTCTACCACCAACATAATACATAATAATTACTAGTTATCACTTTTTACTAACAGCATCATAAAATGAAGCATGCTATGATCTTTGCAAATAACTGATTATGTATGTATGATTATGTATGTCATAGTAAACAATGTAAACTTATAAAACTTATAAACTTATAAAAATGTGACTAAAGAGCAGCATATAGGGGCCTTTCATGTGCACATTTTTATCTTGGCTAAAGATTTGGATGAGCAGTTTTTTTCTATCATGAATGAAGTGAAGGATAGAGACTAAAACCTGTAGACTCTTGACTCTATAAAGTTGGAAGTGATTAATTAAGACTGAGCTAATGTCTTCTAAGAGTTTAGATAAAAAATAGTCAATATACCAGAAATGCAAACTCCACCTGTTGTTCAAAAGCAGGCTGTTCTTTGATATGGGTTGATTAATGCCTGTCAAGGAGGGACTCTTTTGTAGCCCACATCAAAGGTGTTGCACCTGTTCGCTTGTGGTGTGAGACTGAAAGGCCACCAGAATGTCCCCTTGGAATACCAGATGTTTTGTATTATGAAACTTTTTATTTTGAAATAACTTTAGACTTGTAGAAAAGTTCCAAAAAAGAGTAGCGAGACTTTCTCTTTACTTTTTACCCCCAGCTTTTCCTTATGTCAATACTTTACATAACCCTAGCATAATTATCAAAGGTAGGAAATTAACATTGATACAATGATGTTTCCTCATCCAGAGATCTTACTTGAGCTTTGCCAGTTTTCCTTCTAATGTCCCTTTTCTGATTAAACATGTCATGTAGTTGTGTCTCCATAGTCTCCTTGATCTGTGCAGTTCTTAGTCTTTGTCTTTTTGACTTGAACACTTTTGAAGAATACTGGCCAGTCCAACACCCTTATTTTCCATATAAAGAAACCAAGACTCAAAGAGCTCATTGGAGTAAGATAATAGTAAAAACTCTCAGTGTGCATCAGCCTGATTTTTAAAATAAATGTTAATAGATTGAAGCTAAACATTTTTGGCAAGAACACTGCCAAAGTGATGCTGTGCCCTTCTTAGTGAATAACAGGATGTACATGATGCTGATATGTTACATCTGATCACTGGTGATGCTAAATTTGATCGCTAGGTTAAGGTGGTATCTTACAGATTTCCCCACTTTAAAAAATTATTTTTTCTTTATAAGCAATAAATATAAGAAGATATTTTGAGACTATGTAAATACACTCTTTTGTCATGCAACAATGTAATCCATAATGATTCCTGTGGAATTTGTCTAATAGTTACTTTCTATTTGCATCATTCTTTCTATATTTACTAATTAAATTCTGCTGTCCCTTCTCACATATTTATTTTTTGCATGTGTTTATTTATATAAGTATGAACTCATAATTATTTATTTTGTTCTATGGGTTATAATCTATTACAATTATTATTTAAATTCTTATTCACATTGTTTCAGATTTTACCACTGGGGGCTCTTCAAGTTGGTTTCTGTATCCTTTTGACTTGCCTCATCATTTTAGGGAGCACTCCTTACTTTGTTGCATCAAAAAATGTTTCAGGCTCTGCTTTTGCCTTCTTCTGCCCCAACCCTGGAATCAACTATTTCCCCAAGAGCCCTAGTTTGTTTTAATGGAGAATGGTATTTAGAAACAAAGAGCTAGGGGCTAGGTGACCAGATAGAGTTTTAAGCAATTAAGTAAACGCCAGAGGGAGAAACATAAGATAGTCACTGGTGTTTAGATATCTGTGGTAGCAGATAACAAACTATATGTGATTTCTCAATATCAAATATATTAGTTATATATTGCTGTGCAACAAATTACCCCCAAATTTAGCAGCTTATAATACATGTGTTATCTCACAGTTTCTGTGGATCAGGAATCCAGGCAGGGCTCAGCTGGTTCTCTACTCCCGCATTTCTAACAAGCTGCAGTCAAGTCAGCTGGGGGGTGTCCTAATCTTAAGGCTCAGCTGGAGATAATTCACTTCCAAGCTCACACAGATGTTTCCAAGATTTGGTTCCTTGTGGATTGCTGGACCGAGGACCTTAGTTACTTGCTGGCTGTTGGTTGAAGACTGCTCTCAATTTCTTGCCACGTGGGTCTCTTCAACAAGGCAGCTTGCTTTATCAAATTGTTCAAGCTGAGAAGACAATAGGGTTGGCTAGCAAGATGGAAACCAAAGTTTTTTGTACCAGCTCACAAAGTGATGTCCCATCATGTTTGCCATTTTCTCTTCTCCCCACTTTTGTGCCATACTCACTCTCTTTCAACTCTGATTACGTAGAATAGCTCTTGATATCCTCCCTGCCTTCCTCCATGGCTGAAAAGGAAAATATGCTCCCATGGAAACCAGGATAACACATGAGCACATGGCTTACATTCTCAAGCTAGGTACATTTGTTTCTAAAATGTAGCTTCTACAAATGGACGTTTGGCCAAATCTAGACTCTGACATTAAATAAGATAATGACTTATGTTAGAGGATTAGTAGAAAATCTAGAAATAGCCTGCACTTGGCAATAGAACTATGGTGTCTAATCTTGAGGTAATATTATCTTTATCTAACAAAGAAGTAGAATTTTTGAAGCTGGATGAGACCTTAGAATAATGCAGACCAAGCCCTAATTTCCCCTTATTTTCCAGATGAAAAATCTAAGACCTAGTAAGATAATGATAAAATGCACGTGTCAAGAACCCTAGACCAGGATAGCAGATCTGGTGTCCTTTCCCCAAGACCAAACCAGGGCCTTCAGGATAACAAAGAGTATTTCTGTGACAAAAGAGACAATTCATTCTTGTGAACATTTTCTAACCTTTTTTGGTGTACCAGGCTTTTGTTTGTTTTCAGTCATCAAGCCTAACTGAGCATCCACTCTGTTACTGAAATGCTGCTGGGGATACAAAGACGAATGAAGTGCCATCTCTGTTCTGATGTCACACACAGACTAGAGGAAGATGAACATGTGAACGTACACAGTCCGATGAGAAAAGGTAGAAGGGAGTTATGCAGAAGGTGCCTTGAATACAAAGAGAAGAAGCCAATACAAGTCAGTTCTCATTATTTTTCGCACACCTAATAATAAATGGCATCACCTTGGCAAGTCACAAATGTTGTATTGGAAATCCTTAGCGATATTTTTCAGAGGGTTGCTTATGGGCATTTTGGGTGGGACAACTCTGCCACGTGCCCATTGAATGCCAGTAGCAAGTATCCTCCCAGATCAAAAACAAATGTTGGCCAGACGCGGTGGCTCATGCCTGTAATCCCAGCACTTTGAAAGGCTGAAGTGGGTGGATCACCTGAGGTCAGGAGTTTGAGACTAGCCTGGCCAACAAAATGAAACCCCATCTCTACTAAAAATACAAAAAATTACCCGGGCATGGTGGCGGGCAGCTGTAATTCCAGCTACTCAGGAGGCTGAGGCAGGAGAATCGCTTGAACCCGGGAGGTGGAGCTTGCAGTGAGCTGAGACTGCACCACTGCACTCCAGCCTGGGCAACAAGAGTGAAACTCCATCTCAAGAAAAAAACCAAAAAAACAAACAACAAACCAACCAACAAACAAACCAAGAAAACCTCAAAAAACAAAAAACCACGAAAGCCCCAGCACCAACAAAGTTGTGCACAGCCTCAGTTGAGAAGCTCTACCAAGGCTAACAGGTAACAAGAATCTACCCGCAGCACACAGAAGCAGAATGCTGCTTTGCAAACATATTGAAGTATTGAAAATGGGTGTAAATTTGGAACGGATGATTTTAGCTGAAGATTAATTACATTAGCCAAACACAAGAACCAGTCTTTAAAAATAGCAAGGGTTACACCCCTTTTCAGCAGCATCTTATTAATTCCACATCTTGCAAATTTGACTTTGGATTAAGATGGACTAATGTTTCTTTTTGCCTTCACTTTGATAAATGAGTTCACCAAGCAATAACATAAACAAGAGAGAAAGAAAATGTTTACTTCACTTATGCACAACCAACACCATTCATTTTACAGGTAAAAAACAAACAGTAGTTCATCAATAACTCTAATAGTTATGAAAGCCAGGACCCCCACTTGAAAACTGTATGAGCAATTTTTTAAAAAAGAATAATGGGTACATACCTGTATTAGTTTTCTAGGGCTGCTGTCACAAATTACCATAAATTGGGTGACTTAAAACAACAGGAACTTTTTCTGTCACCGTTGTGGAGGCCAGAAGTCTGAAATCAAGCTATAGGTGGGGCCATGCTGTCCCCAGAGGTTCTAGGGGAGAACCTGTCCTCTCTTCCAGCTTCTGGCAGCTCCAGGCAGTCTTTGGCTTGTGACAGTATCACTCCAGTCTCTGCCTTTGTCTTCACATGACCTTCTTCCTTGTGTCGCTCCAGTTTTCTGAGGCCTATTGTTTTATGAGGACACAAGTCAGATTTTGTGCCCACCCTAAATCCAGTACTGTATCATTTTAAGATCCTTAACTTTTCCCTTGCCTCCCCTTCCCTTCTTTTTTTGAGATGGGGTCTCTGTCACCCTAGCTGCAGTACAGTGGCATGATCTTGGCTCACTACAGCTTCGACCTCCCAGACTTAGGTGACCCTCCTACCTCAGCTTCCTGAGTAGCTGGGACTACAGGCATGCACCACCATGCCCAGGTAATTTTTTTTTTTTTTTTTGTATTTTTAGTAGAGATGGGGTTTTTGCTGTGTTTCCCAGGCTGGCCTTGAACTACTGGACTCAAGCAATCCGTGCCCCCTTGGCCTCCCGAAGTACTGGGATTATAGGCATGAGCTACTGCACCCAGCCTAACTATATTTTCAAAGACTTTATTTCCAAATAAAGTGACATTCACAGGTCCCAGGGCTTAGGACTCGAGGACATCATTTTGGCAGAGATCATTTAAACCACCACGGTGTTTCTAATGATATTTTATAATTCGCCTCTTTGCTAGTTAAACCAGGTTTTCCCTGCAATGAGCCTGGCTTTGGGAAGCCTCACTGAGTCACAGTAAGGTGGGGACCTGGGGTGGCAGGCTCACAGTGGCTGGAAGTCAGAGGATTTGTCTGCATGAGCAGATGTGGGCTGAAGATACCGATTTTGGAGAGAGTGCAGTGAGGAAAGAACAGTCACACGTTGAAGGGCTAGCAGACGAGAAAGATTTATAAAGATGGCTGAGGAATATGAAGAAAAAAAGGAGGACACAAGGAGAATGAGGTACCTGGAAGCCAAGGGAAAGGGGCGAACCAAGAAAGGAGAGAAGGGGGTCAGAAAGCTATGAAGAGGCCAAGCAAGCTAAGGACTGGCCAGGTGCCTGCTGGGTGTAATCACAATGAGTTCACCAGCTCCTCACAACTGAGTGTTGAGGGCTGATGACTGAACGCAGGTGCAGTTGGTTAAGGAGTAAATGGAAAAAGAGCAGGTGGAGGCTGGGAGCTCAGGCCACTCTCCCAAAGAGTCTGGCTGGGAAAGTGAGCTGAGAACTATGGCAGTACCTGCTGGAGGAAGGTACGTGTCCTGCCCCACCACAGAGTCAACTGGAAATGGCAGAGGCAACAGAAGAACATGATGGTGAGGGAAAGGGGCAAACTTCTTGGGAGGAGGGGGACAGCAGGGAGGGCTGTGGAACAGTGAAGACGCCCTCAGCAGAGCCTCAGAAGTGGGGGCTGAGGCTATGGAAACAGTGGGAGACCCAGCAAGGGCAGAGTGAGGGAGACAATAATACTCACAAGATAGTGAACTTTGGGCTGCCTTCAGCTTCCTTAAGCTGAAACATGAGGACTTTCCTGACATGGTCTCTACTCAGTCTGCAGCTTTGTCCCTCATGAACTCTTCCTTTCTTGTACCCAGTGTGTCACATTCTGATGGTCTGGCTTTTGTAATGCTGTGCCCTCTGCTTGGGACACCCTCCCTCACTCTCTCAGGTTTGGTGGTCTTGCTATGAGTTCCTGCAACCCTTTCCTTCCCTTTTCCCTTCCCTTTTCCTTTCCCTTTGCCCTTCCCCTTTCCCTTCCCTTCCCTTCCCTCTGCATAAGTACCGTGACTGCAGGATCCATGGCTGTCTTCTTCCCCATCCTTGTGAGCCTGGTGCCTAGTGCAGGGTCAGGCATACAGCAGGTGCTTAATAAACATTTGTTCAAGGCATAAATAAAAAAGGAAGGGAAGTAGAAAGGAGGAACAGATGGCGAGTAGAAAGGACAACTTAACTTTTTATGTACTAGAGGCACTAACTTATTTAATTTTTCCAACAGCCTGATCAGAGAGTGGTACTATGAACACCATCCACTTTTTATAAACAATGAAAATAAAGGCTCGGAGAGATGAACATGTCCAAATTCTTTTATTTATTTTTAATTAATGAATTTTGAGATGGAGTCTTGCTCTGTCACCCAGGCTGGAGTGCAGTGGCATGATCTCTGCTCACTGCAAGCTCCGCCTCGCGGGTTCACGCCATTCTCCTGCCTCAGCCTCCTGAGTAGCTGGGACTACAGGCGCCCGCCACCATGCCCGGCTAATTCTTTTTTGTATTTTTAGTAGAGATGGGGTTTCACCATGTTAGCCAGGATGGTCTCGATCTCCTGACCTTGTGATCCACACTCCTCGGGCTCCCAAAGTGCCAAATTCTTTTAGAACCTATAAAAGAACAATTATTTAGAAAAAAAAGAAACTAAAAATCACTGTGTGAGGATGGCAGTGGTAGAGAAGTCTGGAAAGATTGTCACCAAATGTTAATGGGGTTGTCACAGAGTGGTGTATTGTGCTATTCTGCTTTTGTTCCGTTTGCCTATCTGAATGATTTTTTTAAATGAAAATATATTTAGAAAGTGAAGAGTAGTGTTTACTGCAGCATTATTCTAATAGCCAAGAAAAGGAAACCAAGCTAAGTGTCCATAAACAGTTTAATGGACAAAGAAAATGTGGTACACAATGGAATATTATTCAACCTTAAAAAGCAAGAAGATTCTGTCATTTGCAACAGGATGGATGACTCTGGATGACACTATGCTAAGTGAGATAAGCCGGGCATAGACAGACAAAATCTGCATGATCTCACTTATATATGGGATCTGAAAACATCAAACTCTTAGAAGTAGAGAGCAGAATGGTAGTGATATGGTTTGGTTGTATCCCCACCCAAATCTCATTTTGACTTATAGCTTCATAATTCCCACATGTTGTGGGAGGGACCAGGTGGGAGATAATTGTGTCATGGGAGGGGTTTCTACCATACTCTTCTCGTGGTAGTGAATAAGTCTCACGAGATCTGGTGATTTTCTAAGGGGCTCCCCCTGTTGGTTGACTCTCATTTTCACTCTTGCCTTCTGCCATGATCGTGAGGCCTTCGCAACCACCTGGAACTGTGAGTGCATTAAGCCTCTTTTTCTTTATAAATTACCCAGTCTTGGCTATGTCTTTGTCAGCAGTATGAGAACAGACTAATACAGGTTGTTGTCAGGGATGGGAAGTGAGGGAAACGGGGAGATGTTGATGAAAGGGTACAAAGCTTCAGATATGTAGGATGAATAAGCTCTGGAGATCTAGTGGATAGCCCGGTGACCATACTTAACTATACTCTATTGTATACTTGAAATTTGCCCAAAGAATAGATCTTAATTGTTCTCTCACACACACAAAAGGTAACTATATGTTATGGGTATGTTAATTAGCTTGATTATCATTTCACAACGTATATGTATATTAAAACTTCATATTGTATGCTTTAAATATATATATAATATTTGTTTGTCAGTTATAACCTCAAGCTGAGGAGAAGAGGGAAGGTCAGCTGTGCTTTGGGTTAGAGCATGGTGGGGGCGCAGCCCTCTCCTGTGGAGAGGGTGAAGGACTGGAACACAGGGTTGGCCAGAGTCATGAGGAGAGGTCAGTTTAATATTATCCATGGCTTGGACTTGAGGCTAGCTCTGGGACTCAACTCATTCCTAACTTCACTTATTGCTTCCAGTGTAAAACTGAAATGGTGTCTAGGTCACTGATGGTGCGCTTTGCTTGTTTGTTCATTAAGAACTAGAGGTGTTTTGTACGTTTAAAATAGGCCATCTAATTCATGCTGCCAGGTTTGCTTTTGAACATCCTGAAGAGAAAATTATTTCATACTGCCATCAACAGCCACTGCTTGGTGCTTTGGAGGGAACGTGTGCGCGCACACACACACTCACACTTTCATGCACACTCCTTTGGTCCTTTTATTGCTTTGGGAATGGGAGCACATATCTTTATGCTTTTAGTCTTCTTTATGCTAAATGTTTATGCTAAGTTTTAATCAGGGAGCTAAATGTGTGTCTGGAGTTGGTTCCTTCCGGTGGGTTCTTGGTCTCACTGACTTCAAAAATGAAGCCGCCGACCTTCGCCGTGAGTGTTACAGCTCTTAAAGATGGTGTGTCCGGAGTTTCTTCCTTCCGGTGGGTTCGTGGTCTTGCTGACTTCAAGAATGAAGCCGCAGACCTCTGCAGTGAGTGTTATGGCTCTTAAAGGTGGTGTGGACCCAAAGAATGAGCAACAGCAAGATTTATTGTGAAGAGTGAAAGAACACTTTCACTCTTTCCCCTTTCACAGTGTGGAAGGGGAGCCGAATGGGGTGCTGCTGCTGGGTGGGGTGGCCAGCTTGTATTCCCTTATTTGGCCCCACCCACATCCTGCTGATTGGTCCATTTTACAGAGTGCTGCCTGGCACATTTACAATCCTTTAGCTAGACACAGCGGTGATTGGTGTGTTTTTACAGAGTGATGATTGATACATTTACAATCCTCTAGCTAGACAGAAAAGTTCTCCAATTCCCCACTCTACCCAGGAAGTCCAGCTGGCTTCACCTCTCAAATGTACACACCTCCTGTCATAGTTCAGGCTGCTGTAGCAAATTACTGTAAACTGGGTCGCTTCAACAACAGGCGTTGATTTCTCATTTCTGTCTGGAGGCTGGAAGTTGAGATCAGGGTGCTAGCTGGGTCAGGTTCCTGGTGAAGGCCCTTTTCCTGGTTTATAGAGGGAAGTTCTCTCTCTGGCCTCTTCTTTTTAGGGCACTAACCCCATTCGTGAGGGCTCTACCCTTGTGACCTTATCATTTCCCAAAGGCTCCACCTCCTAATGCCATCCCAATGGGATTAGGGCATCAGAATGAATCTGGAGCAGGGAGAGGGGATGCAAATATTCAGTCCATAGCAGCTCCTAAAGATTTTCTGCTCAGCTCTAATTTATTTATTCACTTCTTTGACAATTTTAACTGTGGGATTGAGGAGAAAATCTGTAAAGTCCCTCTCATTATGCTTGGTTTACCTGTTTCCCCTCACTAGTGGAGTAGGCAGGGCGCTTCATCTTGTGGGTTCTCACATATTTTATCCACATGCAACTCTTGACACACCAACTTTGGGGATCTGGCTCATCCAAGATTGTTCCCTTCCTGAGGGAGCAGAGGTTTAGGATTCTGTCTGGCTGTTGTCCTTGATTCTAAGTTTGCTTCCTGAGGACAGCAGCTCTTACTTGGGCCTCCAAAAGGTAGCTTGTTCTTTGCATTTGAGAATATCCTCCACTGAAAGTGCAGAGTAGACATATTAAGGTACTCCAGGGAAACTGAACCAGTAAGATGTATATGTGCATGCATATGTGCACACACACACACATATATAGGTGACCCCTGAACAACATGGGTTTGAACTGCATGGGTCCATTTGTACACGGAGTTTTTTTCAAAGTTACATGGAACATGCCTGCCTCTCCTGCCTCCCCTTCCATCCCCTCTACCTCCTCCACCTCTGCCACCCCTGGGACAACAAGACCAACCCCTCCTCTTCCTCCTCCTCCTCAGCCTACTCAATGTGAAGATGAGGATGGAGACCTTTATGATGACCCACTTCCACTTGATGAATAGTAGATATATTTCTCTTCCTTATGATTTTTAAGTAAAATTTTCTGTAGTTTGCTTTATTATAAGAATAAAGTGCATAATACATATAAAAGATGTGTTCATTGACTATGTTATTGGTACGTCTTCCAGTCAGTCGTAGGTTATTAGTAGTTAAGTTTTGGGGGAGTTAAAAGCTATACTTGGATTTTTGACTTCATGGGGAGTTGGCGCTTCTAACCCCATGTTGTTCAAGGGTCAACTGTTATTTATACCTAGAGAGACAGACTTATTTTAAAGAATGGGATCCCTTGATTATGGAGGCTGGCAAGTCCAAGATCTGCAGAGTAGCCTGGCAGGCTGGAGACCCAGGGAAGGGTTACCATTCAAGTCTGAAAGCAGTCTGCTGGCAGAACTCCCTCTTGCTCAGGAGAGGTCATTCTTTGATCTATTCAGGCCTTCATCTGATTGGATGAGGCCCACCTACATTATGAAGAACAGTCTGCTTTACTTAAGGTCTACCCATTTAAATGTTAATTTCATCCAGAAAAATACCCTCACAGAAACATCTAGAAAAATGTTTAACCAAATGTCTGGGTGCCCAGTCAAGTTGACACATAAAATTAACCAACGCAGATTTCCCAGAGGCTAGACTGAAGAACATTTATAAGACACAATTTAGCTCAACTCTTAATGTGTTCCCTGTGAGTCTTGAAGGAGGTCCAGCACTTGTGTGGGCACAGCAAGGAGCACTGAGGCCTGTAGCTTTCCTCTCTCTCCTCTGCTCCAGGTGTATTCACAGCCCACTAGACACTCTTTCCAGAGCCTGCAGAAGCTGATTATCCATTGTGCTCTGAAGTCCTGGTATCTAGGAGCATGTTGCAGCCTGCTGTTGTGCGTTTCCCATGGTGAACATGCAGGTTGGGCATGTTACAGTTCTAGTGCTTTAGCAGTTAAAAAGGGATGCTCAAACTATTAAATGCAAACTATACCACACATAAATATCTTCCTTCACGTCTCATTTTTCTATGCCTTAGCATATCCAAATTACGTCCCTTACCACCAGCCCATGCTTGAAAATCAACCAAGTCTGTACATGCCACTGTGAGTTCTTTGAGATGAGTGAAAATGTTAATAATGCCAGAAACCGGCTGAGTGTGGTGGCTCACGCCTGTAATCCCAGCATTTTGGGAGGCTGAGGTGGGTGGATCACTTGAGGCCAGGAGTTGGAGACCAGCCTGGCCAACATGGTGAAATACTGTCTCTACTAAAAATACAAAAATTAGCTGAGTGTGGTGGTGCGTGGCTGTAATCCCAGCTATTTAGCAGGCTGAGGCAGGAGAATTGCTTGAACCCAGGAGGCGGAGGTTGCAGTAAGCCAAGATCATAGCACTGTACTCCAGCCCTGGTGACAGAGTGAGACTCCATCTCAAAAACAAAAATAAAAATAAAAACAAATAATGCCAGAATCCATTCCATAAAACAAGTATAGACTACAGCTCTTAATCTCTGAGTTGATTAAGCCGGATCACGCTGTTGAGAATACAGTCAGAAGAAAGGGCTGGGTAACATCAGCATGTTGTTGACAATAAGTGAATACTGATGGCACAATGAATAGGGGAGGGAAAGGCAGAGAAGAGTCAACTGGCAATGAACAGAGGCATGCAGGCACGTCGTTCCTTTCTGGGAAGAGCCTGCTCTGTAGACTTTTAGGCAACAGACTTACCATGCAGCTTCACTAGACCTGCAGACTCATCCCTTCATGAATTCTAAGGGGGTGCCATATAAAATTATTTATAACCAGATTTAAAAGAAAACCCTCATAGTTGAAATATGAAGTTATTGTGTTCAACTTATTATTATTCCAAAAAGCTTATACAGTTAAACCATGTCTCCCTCTCCTTTTGAGATAGTACATCCTCCACAATTGTGGAATGATTAATACAATTGGAGAGAGGGGAAAAAGTAATATTTTAACAGAAATATTGTAATATTAGTATCATGACATCTTCCAAAAAGGTATCATGTTTTATTCCTATTTTCTCTTTGAATTTTTGCATCTTACATTTTGACAAGTACTCCTACACTCACTAAAATTTAAACTTTGATGATACATGGAATATATTTTTTATTTGAAGTTTTGGCTTAAATATGAAATTATGTCTTGGGCACTCTGCTTTTGGGAGTAGAAGTGGGTGCATTCTTTCTGGAGGGCAATTTGGGAACATAAAACAAAAGCATTAAAAATAAGCATGTAAGGCTGGTTGTGGTGGCTCACACCTGTAATCCCAGCACTTTGAGAGGCCAAGCTGAGTGGATTACTTAAGCTCAGGAGTTTGAAACCAGCCCAGGCATCATGGTGAAACCCTGTCTCCACAAAATATACAAAAATTAGCCAGGTGTGGTGGCACATGCCTGTATTCCCAACTACTCAGGAGGCTGAGTTGGGAGGATGGCTTCAGCCTGGCAGGCAGAGGTTGTAGTGAGCCAAGATTGCACCACTGCACTCAAGCCTGAGTGACAGAGCCAGGCCCTGTTTAAAAAAAAAGGAAAAATTAAATAAGCATGTAGTTGAACAGTCTGCTGCTTGGAATTTAACTCATGGAAAATATCATAGAGGAGGGCAAAGATTAATCGACAAGGATATTTGTTGCAGAATTATTAATACAAGTGACAAGCTGTAAATAACACTAAATATTCAAAAACAGGGAAATTAAATCAGTTATGACATCATAATTATCCAATGAGAATTCTATAACCCTTCAAAATCATATTAGAAAAATATGCATAATGTATTGTTAAATGGAAAAAATCATAATGAAGAATGTAATATCATTTTGTTTCAATTATGTATATGCACAGAATAAAGATTGAATGTATAAATATCAACACGTAAGCTGTAGTTATGTCTGAGTGAAGGAGTAATGATTAGTTACTTTCTTCTTCGGTTTCTTTAACACTTTAAAAGCTTTCTATGATGCAGTGAATCATTCCTTCATTGTATTATAGAAAGTTTTCAGAGTAAATGAGAGCTTAGTGCTAGGGAAGACCTGTAGGAGGCTAGAGAGTAAAGGGTTAAACAAAATTCCACACATTGACTTCCTAATTTTGCTGCTGCAAGGAGAATGGGTATACAGCAGGAACGAGACAAAATTCAGTGAAGGAAGAGGAGCAAATAATATCAATTAGGCGTTCCCTGCCTGGGAAATCCCTGAAGATAGAGGAGAAACTGGTCTCAGAGAACCCCTAGTGAAATCAGTGAGGCCGATTACACCTAAAATAGACTTAAGGAGCCCAAACTGATGAAAGGATGCAGACTGGGGAATAGTGACAAAGGAATCAAAGTACCCCTCTAAGGAAACTGTTTCCTGGGCTCTGGCCAGGAGCCAGGATCGGGGAGGCCAAGCACAGAAGGCAGATGGTAAAAGCTGTGAGGCCTGCAGGGCCAGGTGGCAAGGTATGGGGACGAGGAGCACTAGCTGTGAGATCCTGCGTAGCCGTGAGTGGGCTTAACGCAGGGTTCCTGGAGCTTGTCTTTTGGGATGAGCTTGAGATCTAGACTTTTAGGTGGAATCTCCTAATTTTATAGCTGTTGGCATCTCTAAACATTAAAAAAATTAATAGCCTTTATTCTTGAGAGCAGTTTTAGCTTTACAAAAATTGAGCCGAAAGTAGAAAGAGTTCCCATATAGCCTCTTTTGGCCCCACTGTTTCCACTGTTTATATAATCATTAGCTTAGGCCCATAGTTTACATGAGGGTTCATTTTCTTGTGTTGTGCATTCTGCGGGATTTGACAAATGTATAATGACATGCATTCACGGCTACAGTATCACACAGAATAGTTTCACTGACCTAAAAACCTGCTGCATTCCACTTGTTTATCTTTTCCTCCCTCCTTATAAGCCTCTGGCAACCACTGATCTTTTTACAGTCTCCATAGTTTTGATGTTCCCAGGATATTGTGTAGTTGGAATCCTATTGTATGTAGCCCCTTCAGACTGACTTCTTTTACTTAGCAACATACTTTTTATTCTGTCCATGTCATTTTGTGCATGTCACCATAACTTGACTGAGGTATAACTGATGTATAATATACTGTGTATATGTTAAGCCTATCATTGGATGACTTTTCACCTAAGAATTCACCAGTGAAACCATCATCACCCTCAAAGTAATGAATGTTTATCTGTCATAGTCCTCATATGCCTTGGAAATTCCTTTCTCACAGCCCTACCTGCCGCCCTGTCTGGCCAACACTCATCTGCTTTCTATCACTTGAGATAAGCTTGCGTTTTATAGAATTTTAATAAATCAAATCATATCATATGTACTATTTTTGTCAGGGTTTTTTTCACTCAGCATAAGTCGTGGGGGCAGACATTTCCCTTGGATCCTGTAGAAGTCTAAACTTTGAGAAGCTGGCAAGTCTCCTCAGGATGGTGGCTAATAATGTGGACTCAGAGATGTGCCCTATTATCAAAAAACATAAAGTATATTAGATCTGAAAATAGCCCACAGTGTTCTTTTCTTCAGGGTCACGTTGCAAAAGAATCTCTCTTGTCTTGAGCACAGATGTGAAGCATTTTTCACCATCGGATACAATGAACCTTCCAAGGACAATGGATGCCTTGGGTGCTGCCATTCTCTATGACTGCCATGTTTTGATTGAGAAAAGGTTTCAGACTTCCTTCCTCTGTACTTTGACAGCTGCAAATTTGGAAAAAGCATTTTCAATATGTACTTCAATCGGGGGGTCAATGTAGACTATGAAAATACATATACTATAATTCCAATTAGGTTTTAAAAAGCTATTGAAGGAATGAATATTTTCATCTGGAATGATAAACACCCAAGGGTTAATAAGAATAATTTCTTGATGGTGAGATTATGAGTGATTTACATTTTCTTTTCTGTACATCTTTGTGTTCTTCAGTTTTTCTAAAATGAATGTGTTTCTTTTAAATGTGAAAAAAATTTATATTAAACCTCACATTTGGGGGTTTGATTTGGAAGACATTAGCAAGTTAAGTTCCCATCCCCAACTGACTTGGATCCTGTAGTCCAAGTAATAGTCATTGTCTGTCATTCAGTTACTTGTGCTAAGCACTGTGTTAGATATTGGATATAAATATTAACAGAAGGCAGGGAGTGCAGCCCCCAGGCATAGCCAGTCATGTTGCCCTGGAGCACAAAGAGGTGTCCACATCTCATGCAAGAAGAGGAGCTGCTGCCATTCTGGGAACCTCAAGCTCAGTTCAGAGGAAACATCTATGAGGAGAAGACCCAACCACCTTCAACTTAAAAGAAGCAAAAGAGCTCTGTGGACTCCTCTGTAGAGAGGGAGGGGCACGTGAGTCGAGAGGCCACCTGGATATTTCAGTTGAAGGGTTTATCCTTAAGGCTCGCTGCTTGTCTGCTGTCATTTATAAGTTCATTTAATAAATACCGAGCACTTTCTATGTATCTGCCTTTACTGTTGAGTAGGGAGAATGATGAGCTAACAGTGAGTTTTACATATGAGATGCTTGAGACAAAGGTGGGGGGAGAAAAACGTGTCCATAACATAAGAGAGATCTCATATTTTACTCAACCCTGGTTGTCCAGTGAGAGAAAAGAGCACTGCACTATGAATCAGGATGCCGAGGCTCTATGGTCTTGAATGAGTTATTCTAAACTCTGGGTGGGCTTTCGTTTTCTCACTTGAGAGTATTGGTCTAAATGATCTTTAACTTCTCATCCAGATCTAAAATTTATGAGATAATATGGTTCACAGAGACCATGCATAGGACTAACTGTAGAATTCTAAGAGGAGCTCCGGTACTGATTGACAAATGCTAACGCTTGCAGAAGTAGACTCCCCTATACCCACTTTGGCACTTCAATGAGATTCAGCAGAATTGGCAGAATTCTTCATGTCACCAGAAAGCAGTTAAGTCTTGTGATGATGACCCCCTTACTTCTCTTCAGTTTCTCTTCCACACCAACATTACCCATACCAGCTCTCCTTCTAAACCCAAAAGTTTGAGGATGTGTTCAGCATGGCTTGGTTGTAAAAAGAGAATGAGGATTTGAGTTTTGATGCCAGTTTCACCATTTGTTATCTGTTATGGGTTGAATTGTGTCCCTCTCAAATTTATATGCTGAAGTCCAAACCCTGAGTAACCCAGAATGTGACCTTATTTAGGAGTAGGGTCATTGCAGGTATAATTAGTTAAGATGAGGTCATACTGGAGTAGGATGGGCCCCTAATCTAGTCTATTGGTGTCCTCATAAAAGGGGAAATTCAGACCCAGAGCCTTGAACACAAGAAGAACATCATGTGAAGATTGGAGTTCTATATTACAAGCCGAGGAACTACCAGAAGCTGGGAGAGAGGCCTGGGAAAGATCTGTCCCTATCATCTTCAAAGGGAGCATGGCTCTGCTGACACCTCGATCTTGGAGGTGTCAGGATTGTGAGATGATAAATTTTTATTGTTTGAGCCACTCAGTTTGTGGAAGCTTTACTCTTGAACTCTTTACCCTCCATGGTTCCCAGTCCCTAAAAGCACCCTGACTTTTCTTGTTCACTGACATCTTTGTATTCCTTCAGGTCTTCGGCGAGGACTAAATGTTTCCACAAGAATGTTGCTCACCCCTCCATTACTACATACTCTTCTGCTGAGCTCCAACCTGGCCTTTTAATCATTGGTGCTCAAGGTAAAATCCATTTCATGGCATAAATAGTTAACTTTCCTAAATTCAATAGATCTTGTGACTACAAAAATATTACATATTATAAACTTCTAATTGAAGGTAAACCAAAACCTCTAAGAAATTATCTTGTTTTCTACTACTTTTCATTGTATCTTCCTTCTTATACTAGAATACTTCTTAGAAATGAAAAATTCATTACAACAAAATTTACATTTACTACGCAGCTGTCTGCTATGATTTGTAAGTACATATATCTTTTCTATTGCTTATGAAATGAAAGTGTGGAGGTTTTTTTTTTCCTTTTTTTAGCTGTGTGTATGTGTGTGTGTATGCACATGTGGTCCATAAAAAGTAACTGAATGAGTGCAGATGAGATTCAATGAGAGGAGCCATTTTCAAAGCGAATGTCGGACAGACACAGACACCATGGTTAGTTTTTTTTTTTTTTTTTTTTTTGAGACCGAGTGTCACTGTGTCGCCCAGACTGGAGTGCAGTGGCGCGATCTTGGCTCACTGCAACCTCCACCTGCCGGGTTTAAGCAGTTCTCCTGCCTCAGCCTCCTGAGTAACTGGGACTAGAGGCGTGCACCACCATGCCCAGCTAATTTTTGTATTTTTAGTAGAGACGAGGTTTCACCATGTTGGTTAGGCTGGTCTGGAACTCCTGACCTCAGGTGATCCACTCACCTCGGCCTCCTAAAGTGCTGGGATTACAGGCATGAGCCACTGCACCCAGTCTTGGTTAGTTGGTTTCTGACAGCAATGATGAAGTAATGAACTTGGTGTAAAAGCACCAGATTCAGGTCAAGATATTTTTGAAAAATATATTTTTGCTTATTTTTAATGATAGCATTTATTTTTGTCAGCTCTTGAAATTAATAAGAGGGCTCCTATCTGGTTTATTCATGGCTTCTTTAAACCTTGTCTCCACATGTATTTGTCATAATTAGTGATGGAGATTCCTAAGTTCCAAGGCTAACAGAATAATATAGCTGTAAACATAGCATATCATCATTTGACTAATTAAGTGGAATCTAAGAAGAAAACAGTTAACTTCATTTCTGGGTAGTAATATTGCATTATGGACAAGAATATCTTCTATGTGTTAGAGTTATAAATACTTAGTTTCCAGAAAAAAAATATTAAAAGTACTTATACTTTGATGCTTAGACATGTATATGAGTGTGTGTGTGTGTGTGTGTTAGATCTTTCAGCCTTTCCTGGCTGTCCATTGAAATAGAGGTCATATGGGCTATTGATTAAGAGGGTAGTAATTTTTCAAACACATAAACAATAATATAATGAGTCAGACCAATGGTTTGCCTGTGTAGAAATTTGAGACATTGTTTAATGGAAATAATAAAAATATGCTGAGTACCTTCTGTGTGCCAGATTGTGCTAGGCAATTTATATCCAATGCCATATTTAATCTTTAAAATTATACCTTATTAAGTAGATATCTTCATCTTAGGTTTACAGATGAGGAATCTGAGGCTGAGAGAGAATAACCACTTGTCCAGGGTCATAGAACTGGTAAGTTTCTTGCCTCTCCATATAAACTTCTACTGTTTGTCCTTATTCACAAAGTAACTTGCTGGGATTTTGACTGGGTTATACTCTTTTTAATACTTCCAGGAAATTCCTCCTTTATGTAATGTCATCCTCACAAGTACTCATCATTCTAAATTGTTTTAGCTTGAATTTTTTATTAACGAATTTTTTAAACTAAATACTATACGTGCATGGTTCAAAATTCAAAATGTAGAAAAGTATAGAATGAAAATAATTGTTCTTTCCTCTCCTGTTCCTCACCCCATTAGGCCCATTCCCAGGGACAGCACTCAACCAGTTTCTTGTGTTTATTCTATACATTGCCACACAGAGACGGGCAGATAGACACAGACAAGTCACAGACACAGATATACTCCCTGCCCCCACTCCCTCACATGTACATGTTAGCATAAACATAGTTCATAGCTATATACCTTATGTTTTTTCTCTTGACTATATATATGTGTGTGTGTTTGCATATATATGTGTGTGTATATATGTATGTGTGTGTGTGTGTGTGTGTGTGTATATATTAGACAAGAAGGTCTGGCTGTATCACCCAGGCTGGAGTCCAGTGGTGCAATCTCAGCTCATTGCAACCTCTGCCTCTTGGGCTCAAGCTATTCTCCCATCTCAGCTTTCCTGAGTAGCTGAGACTACAGGCGTGCACCACCACGCCTGGCTAATTTTTGTATTTTTTGTAGAAATAGGTTACGCCATATTGCCCAGGCTGGTCTCAAATTCCTGAGCTCAAGTGATCCTCCTGCTTCAGCCTCCCAGAGTGCTGAGATTACAGGTGTGAGCCACCACGCCTGGCAGACAATAGATTTTGGAAATCCTTCTAGACCCTGAACAGTCTAAACTGTACATCTATAAGCCCTCGTAGATCTGTTAATACTAAAGTTGTCTAAAAATATATATGTTTTTTCAGCCCATACAACCTCTTACAAATGTATAGGTGGTATTTTCTGGATTTGATCAGAATTGAGCAGGAAGAGAGTGATTCCCTCCCAGAGAACTGTATTTTGAAGAAGGAGTAGCTCTTGCTTACCCAAATCAGTCATTAATTTATAAGGGTACACATAAAAATCCAAACTGAATACTCATGTACCAGAATGAAGCATAAAAAACAAAATGATAAAATAAGAATTAGAGGGCACAGTGTGCATAACAAAGAACTAAGATGAATATAAAGATAAATGATGCAAAATCTGAAACTAAAAAGTGTTTGTTGTATAAACACAGACTTAAGGATGAACTACAAAAATGCATTCAAGATGAAAAAAATGCACTCAACTGAAATAACAGACCACACATCCTATTTCTAACCCTTAGTTCCTCTGAAGAACAATTCATACCACCAAGAAGAAAAAAGGCTCTTAGATGTAGAAAGCAAAACCCTTATCAGGACAGATGTCCAGCATTTAGGAAACAACTTGGTCACGGGGAAAAAAAATAATCTCTTTTCCCTATGATGAGGCAGCAAAGAATAGATCAAAAAGCATCAGACAGGGAAGGTGAACAGGGGGCTAAAGAACGGGGAGGATTTTCACATTCAGAGGCACAGGAGAAAAGAGCAGGCGACTCGTTGGCAAGCAGAAAGATGCATATGTTTTCTCTGTATTAATCTTAGCCATGGCTCTAACAAATCTACTGTTCTCTTCAATTGCTTCCCAGGCTTTGAGCCATTTCTTCCTCCTTTGAACATACAGACTGGCATAGGAAGGCATAGGCTGGCATCCTACTTCCAAAGTTATGCATGTCTACGCTGTATCATTCACTCACAAATTCTCTAAGGTATCTAAATCAGTATGTCATGAACATACGTTGAGTCCTTCTTATGTGCAAGTTGGTGCTAGGTGCCGGCATGCAAAATGAAAGTATGCAGAACATCCCTTTTCACTGAGTCTTGCCTCAGCTGTAAAAAGAGATAGTAAAATGAGTTGCTTTCTAATAAGGCACTTTTCTACTCTCAGACTATTAAGCTCTATGATGCACAGCTGCCTCTCTTTACTGGGTTTCAGAACATTCCTTGTAACAGTCCTTGATTCGATGGCTTCCATTGATAACCAATGGTCTCAATACACCCATGAGATATCCCCTCTTGGATTCTGCTATTCGATTTCTAACAAAGACTTTCTCTTTTGCAAATAATGCAATGTTTAGTTACAGTCATACTTATGATCTGAGATCTTAACTCATGTCCTTAGATCTGTATTCACTTATACCAACTTTTTAGGGATTCTTCTCAAACTCTTCTCTAAGCCCTGTTTTGTAAACAACAACTTGGCTGGGTGTTTATTACCTTTGCACTTATACAGAAATGTGTGTGTCTGTCTGTCTGTCTCATTTTTCAAAGGATTCGAGACAAGCTAGAGAAATACATAAATTTGCAAAAGGATAAAATAAGAATCCCAGAAATCAGGAACATAAGGGCAGGAAAATATTAAAGTAGATACTGCATGAATCAGTTGCTTGATGTGGGGGCTGCAAATTTGGCTCTAAGCTTCATAACTGGCCAAGGTAAAGAAACAAACACCATCCTAAGATTCACATGGTCCGACAGTCCTGGATAAACTGGTTTCTATGGGGAAGTACAGGTTTCCTGGATCCTGAAGCCTGCAAGAAATCTCTCCCTGGATCCCCATAAAATGACACTAGGAAATGTGTTTGATGATATTAAAAATACCTTACAAGTTTCACAGGATGTTTTTCCAAATCACGCCCTAATGCAGGCTGATGGCTTAATACTAAAAGGTAATTTAGTTATTGCAAAGCTAGGAAGAGCCCAACCCTTATTCTCAACTTCAATCAATCTCCTCCATCAGAATGAGGATTTCTTAATTCTATTCTGATGTGCTTAGGGCTTCCATCTAGGGTAGCAATATTAAATCAATTCACTTAAATTAGAAATAGTAAAATGTTAAGCAGCAGTTTCTTGGAATTTAAATGAGAAAACAAAGGGTAAGGAAAGCAAGCTTAGCATAGTACCTGGCATGGAGTAGGAGATTAGAGATTGTAAGTTTCCATCAGTCCCTTAGTATGAGGCACTGTGCTGACTTCCCCAGAGAAGATGATGAGTTTGACAACTCGACATGGTGAAAAGGCCACAACTTTGGAGTCAGGAAAACACAGCTCTGTCACAGGGCTTGTTACCCGAGGTCTGGCAGGCTCTGTTTCCTCTTCTGTAAAATGAGGATAATAAACAGTGAATAAATAACTAGAAACATTACATACTCACCCTTAGCTTAGTGCTAGAAGCATAGTAGGGACTTAATACATTAGGCTGCTTTCTTACTTTTAACATCATGCAATCAAGCAACACGTAGGAACTAAAAAAGACCACAAACCCAATGACATTGAGCACTTAACAACATATAGATCACCTGTAGCCCTATCCTTCCAAATCCAAAGTAAAACTCTTTATCTTTTTGAAAATCATTGTCACTCCTTAGCAATTCTCCTGGCTAAATAATCAATACTTTTAGCCCTTTCTCACCTATCAAGCATTAGTATTATTACTTCCTGTCCCATTTTGTTTTCTCTGCTCTCCTTCAAGGTATGGGACCTCGAAGTGGGTGTTTCCATGAAATAAAGAGTGACCTGCCTTTATTAGGAATGATTGTGAATTTGGGGAGGATACTATAGATGATGGTTCATTTACTCAACAAATATTTTGATAAGTGCTTCCTATGTGCCAGACACTGTATTTGTGTAAGGCTGATGGGGTTGTAGCTTCATTTAAGCCTTTTCCTTTAAGTATTTAAGGCTTTTCTTCTAAGCCCAGGTGAGTACAGGAAAGCTCAGGGGCTCTGCCATTCTAGGAGAAAGGCAGTGAGCTGTACAGGTGTCTGCATTGTGAACAAGCAGACTGGTGGTTAATGGCCATGGCATCCTTTGGAAACACCGATGATGCCCAGAGTCTCTAAGTTCTCTCACAGAGCCCTCCAAGATTCTACCTGTGCTAAAGTCTCAAGGGCAGGGTCGTGAATCCATTGGAGAAGCTAACAAAATCTATGAATCTTCTTGACACAAAAAGACCCATGCTAAATTTTCCACACAATTTCAGGATGTTCGAAGATCCCCCTGAAGTTCCTCTTCTGTCCCCCTGCCCCTCCCCACCCCCCAGCAGAATGCCAGAGTGAGACCCTTTTGTTTGGTGACATGTCTCAAGTCCTGCCATGGACCTTGACATTGGTCATTTTCATCAATGAATTGGGTTATGAAGACAATAAAGATGGGCCAACCAAATGTGTAGTTAGGACAAAGGCAGGAAGGAAAGAAATCCCGTTGCTTATACCCATTTAATATGACAACTTTGAACAGAGGTGAAATAAACCCTTTCATTTACAACCTGTTAGGAGCTGAGCTGGGTCCTCCCAAAAATTCCTACGTTCAAGTCTCAACTTGCAGCACCCAAGAATATAACTGTATTTGGCAATAGGACCTTTACAGAGGAGATTGAGTTAAAAATGAAGTTGTCAGGATGGGCCTCAATCTCATCTGACCAGTGTTCATGTTAGAAAAAGGAAATTTAGACACACAAAAGGCACCAGAAGTGCATGTGCAGAGAGGAAAGACCATGGCACAGGGCAGCAATAGGGAAGCTCTCTGCAAGTCGAGGCCTTGACAGAAGAATCCAACCCTGCCTACACCTTGATCGTTAACTTTCAGTCTCCGGAACTGTGGGAAAGTAAGTTTCTGTTGTTTAAGCCATCTACTCTGTGGCATTTTGTTATAGAAGCTAAAGCAAACTAATACAGACCTCAAAAGGCAATTCCATATGAATAGAAGAGGAGATGGGGATAGGAGAGGCATCTGACTTTAAGGCAGCCATGTGAAAGCTATATGAAAATGACACAGGGCTTTAAGTTGGTTTCAAATGCAGTAAAAATAAAATACTTCTTGACTCTCCCTAAAGGGGCCATCCTCACAGAACCCCTGTCTTTGAGGGCAGCTGTCTTGTCTATGGACTTGCTTTTTGCCAATGGGGTGGGAGCAGACGTGAGTGAGGTGGACCTCTTCCAAGTAGTGGCCCATCACTGACCTCTACTTTGATGCAAAATTAGCAGAATGAAAGGAATGAAAAGATGCTGCTTCACTTTGAGTCCTGGAGTGAACACAGCGTACAGCACAGTCACAGCTGACAGACATGTGGTGGATGTGCAGGCTGCGTAAGAAGTAAACATTTCTTTCATAAGCCAAATGACATTTTGAGGTCTTAACTGCAGCATGAGTTACCCTGAGTGGATGTAGACAAAATTGATGAGGTGATGTGACCGTCTAGCAAAGCTTACAAAGTAATTCTTTTTCAGTTATCTTTGCTTAGATTGTAGCAGGAACGTTGAATTAAGTTATGGGAAACCTGCATTCAGAGGTCAAATCATGACCTGTGTTGTCTATAAAAAAGACCAGGCTGATGGGGACATTTAAAACTAAATCTTATGGGCCGGGCACTGTGGTTTACACCTGTAAACTCCCAACACTTTGGGAGGCTGAGGTGGGAGGATCACCTGAGGTCAGGGATTTGAGACCAGCCTGGCCAACATGGTGAAACCTCATCACTACTGAAAATACAAAAATTAGGCAGATGTGGTGGCGGCGCCTGTAGTCCAGGTACTCAAGAGGCAGAGGTGGGAGAATCGCTTGAACTAGGAGGCGGAGCTTGCAGTGAGCTGAGATCACGCCACTGCACTCCAGCCTGGGTGACACAGCGAGACTCTGTCTCAAAAACAAAAACCAACTAAGTCATATGAAAGAAAATGGAAAGGAATGGAGAATATTTAGTCTGAAAAAAAAAAAAAAAAGAGGGAGAAACGCCTGTGGAAAATGTACTGTACCCGTTCTAGGGAGCCCAACTGGGTTACCAAAGGCTTTTGATGAAAGCATTGGGGAAGGAAATTTTATTTAACATTTATATTTATACATTTACATTTAAATTTATATTTGAATTTAGTGGAAATTATACTTAATGTTAAAAACTTATTTTTTTTTGTTGTTTATTTATTTATTTGAGACAGGGTCTCACTCTTTTGCGCAGGCTGGAGTGCGGTGGTGCCATCACGGCTCACTGTAGCCTCAACCTCCTGGACTCAAGAAATCCTCCCACCTCAGCCTCCCTACTAGATGGGACTACAGGTGCATGCCACCATGCCCAGCTAATTTTTGTGTTTTTAGTGGAGATGGGGTTTCACCATGTTGCGCAGGCTGATCTCAACCTCCTGGGCTCATGTGATCTGCCTGCCTTGGCCTCCCAAAATGTTGGGATTACAAGGCATGAGCCACTGTGCCAGGCCAAAAACTTATTTAAAAGGAAGAATTTCCTCACCCTTAGAATTGTTCCTGAAATGTTGTGAGAACCTCCTCACTAGTGATGTTTTGTTGGAAATACTGAGGAGGGAGTTCATGGGTCATAGTGATGTCGGGTTGGTGGTTTTCCAACATTTGCAGCAGTTTAACAAAACCTAACATGAAACCCCCAGCATAATAGTGGTCATTAGTAGTCTAAATGTGTTTTATATATTCAAAATAAAAGCATTTAATTTGTATAAAACCAGTCACTATAATAATGAGGCCCTTTTGATGAACATAAAATTTTGAATTGGGAATATTTATTCATCAACTATTTATCAAGTAGCCTCTATTTGCCAAATACTGTTGCACATGTTGGAAAAACACAGCAGAGTTAACGAACTTATAGCCCAGTAGATGAGACAAACTTTCAGCCACCTAACCAATAAGTCAGATAACTTTAGATGGTGACAAGTGCAATTTGACATTGGCATAACATTCAGGCATATGTCAAATTGCTGTGAAAATTTCCCAGTGTTGACTTTCAATTTCTGTTCTCATTGTTCTTATGTTGATGTAAACCAGGAACACACTATTCATGGATCTGTTGGCCACACTTTGAGTAGCACATGCAAAGTACCTTGGATTTTACTTGAAGTGCATTGGAAAGCACACATGCAGAGGTGGGAAAGAGAAGACTCAAAGATGACTTGTAGGGTTGTGGTGATGCTCTTTGTGGAGATAGAGAAGACCAATGGAGAACACATTTGGGAGGAGAGAGCAAAAGTTCTCGACTTGGGTGAGAAATATGTAAACCTTCAAGTAGAGAGGTCCAGTAGGAAGTTAAATAATATGACTCTGGTGCTCACAACTGAGGTCAAAGTCAGAGATGTAATTTTGGAAAGTCATGATAGCCTGCATTTAAGGCCTCAGACTAGCTGAGTTATCTAGCAAGTGTGGAAATGAAAGAAAAGAGATCCTAGGACTTAGACCTGGGGCATTCTGACATGAGAATTATTGACTCCATCAGTTTTAACATCCAAGAAATTTTATCTTAACATTTATGGAGACCCAAGGCTTCACAAAAACATAGAATAAAATTCCCAAGTGTCACAATGCTGGCCTGAAGTGGCAGTCAGTAAATACACATGGAAGGAATGAATGAGCTCCAAAATAAAGGTTTCAAAAACCCTTGAGATTTTGCGATTTTAGGACCCCAAGTTTCTTCCCACCCATGACGTGTTAGGTTGAATGTTGACTTCCCCAAAAGATATGTCCATGTCCCAGAACCTGTGAATGTGACCTGATTTGGAAAAAAGAGTCTTCTTTGCAGATGTAATTGAGTGAAGAATCTTGAGATGAGATCATCCTGGATTATCTGAGTGGGCTCTACATCCAATAAAAGTCCTTATGAGAAACAGACATGGAGGAAAAACACAGACAGATGGGGAGAAGGCCATGGGGCTGTGGCAGACATTGGAGCTGCAGTTTCAAGCCAAGGATTGACAGCAGCTGCTAGAAGCTTGAAGAGGCAAGGAGGATTCTAGCCTAGAGTCTCCAGGGAGAGTACAGCCGCCTGGCTGACACACGCCAGTCCAGCCAACACCTTCATTTCAGACTTCTGGCCTTCAGAACAGTGAGAAAATAGATTTCTGTTGTTTTCAGTTTGTGGTCATTTGTTACAGAAACCTCAGGAAACTATTACACATGGTCTCTTTTAGCTGATGCTGTTGCAATATTTCCTTTGGTGCTCTGCTGTATTCTGATTCAGTGATTCTCAACTCTGGCTGCGCATTAGAATTGCCTAGATATTTTCTAACAAAGGCTGGTTGGTATCTGGAACATCCTCAGAGATTCTGATTCAGTAGGGCTGTGGTACAGGCTGATATTGGTGTAGAGCCAGACATAAGAACTACCATTTAATTAGTCATAGCAACTTAACATCAAGGGGTGGCACAGAGGTACAGGGGGTGGGAATACCTGTATAATTGTTTTCACATTAGGAATTTGCTTTGAAACATAAGAATATGTGTCTTTACATTCAAGTATATTCTTAGAAACTAGCTGAAGCTGTTTCGCATCCTTGTGGCACCAAGTCCTCTTTCCACCATGAAATAGGTGCAAAGACAGTCCTGTTTCCACTGTGAAAAAATAAAAGGATAATCTGACAGGTGGCCACTGTTGCTGACCTGACCATTCCCCAGAAGCACCAGGAGGCATTGCTTTCTAGACTGAAGTTCGGTCGTGCTTCACTTTAGTCTAATCAAAAAGATTTGCTTGCAAGTCTTCATTCCAGATGGTTCCAGTGCCTTCCATACAATCAGATAATGACAATTGTGAGTTTCTGGTGGCATGCTACTTCACGTAATTAAAAAAAAATATTGCTGCATAGATGTGCTGAATAGGAGAAGAGTAAGTTATTATTTGGAGGGAAGAGGATTCCCAATTGTGGAACAAAGCAATTCCTTGTACCCTGGTTCTAAATAAATGTTTCTTTATTTTTGAAGTTGCGTGACCCCCTATTATGGTTTTTTTTGCACACATGTCAGAAAGCAGCCATGAGTGCATTGTAGTCAGCAAAGTGAGCTTGTCTGTAAAGGGTCTTTGACGAAGAGCTCACTGCATCCATTGACTCCCCAGGATGTCTGAGGTCACAAGTTTGGCTGGAGCACATGAGCCCAGATAAAGAAGATGGTTTTGCCCTCCTGAAACAAAGCCAGAAATGATCTCCTTTATTGTGCACTTTGGGTCATGTGCTAATGATGAGGGTTTCTCTAATACTAATCCCCCTAATGAAGCCTTCTCCCAGCCCTTACACAAGCCCACAAGGCCCCGTGGCTTGGCAAGCCAGAGAGAATAAAAGCAGCCCGGTGTTTGGCTTTTGAACTGAGTTCAAGGCAATTAAAGTCAAGAGCTAAGGAGGGAGGGAGAGGGTTTAGAAATACCAGCATAATAAGTAGTATGACTGGGTCCTCTGTAAATTAACTCAATTAGACAAAGCCTGATTTAACGGAGGAAGATGGAGAGAAGCGCTACCCTCATTAAATTTGGTTGTTAGAGGCGCTTCTAAGGAAATTAAATCTGTTAGTTGTTTGAATCACATAAAATAGTGTGTGCATATTCATGTACACACGTGCACACATGTAACCTCTGATTCTTGTGGTTATATTTTTAAGAAGAGAGGAATAGAATGCAAAGAAAAATAAAATATACTGAAAAGAAAAAAGACTGAAAGAGTGGAAGGTAAGGAGAAAAGTGGGATAGAGACAAGGAAAGTAAGAGAGAGAGAGAGAGAGCTCTCCCAATTATAAAGCCATGAGCCCCCTTTGGTGGGGGCTTCTGCTCAGTTGCTTGGACTGTAAAATCCTGCCAGGAGCCCAGGCTCAGTTCCCCCGAGTCTGCATGACAGTGGACAGCCTGGTGAACAAGGAGTGCTGCCCACGCCTGGGTGCAGAGTTGGCCGATGTCTGTGGCTCTCAGCAAGGCCGGGGACAGTGCACAGAGGTGCAAGCCGACACAAGGCCCTGGAGTGGTCCCTACATCCTACGAAACCAGGATGACCGTGAGCAGTGGCCAAGAAAATTCTTCCACCGGACCTGCAAGTGCACAGGTGAGGCCCATGCTCCAAGCTTGGTGGGGAGGGCCAGAGCTGGGAAAAGAGCTCCTTCTAAGGAAAAGATGAGACTCTTGACAGAGACTCTTAGATTAGACTTTGAAAGGCAAACCAATGATGGTTTTGGTTGGAAGCATATTCAATAAGCCTTATGTGCTGGTTTATTCTTCATACCCTCTAGTACATCTAATTATGAAGACTAAATAAATATGGCGTGGGCCAAGCCTGCTTATATGAATGCATGCCAACATACTATTGGCTTGTTTGTTGGAAGGGGAATTTAAGAGCTTAAAAGACTGAGCAAGTCCTTTCAAGATGGATTCGGTGCCCTCTCCTGAAATGGGTTTGCACTTGTTGAAAAGGGATGGGTGAGGCAAGCATGTAGAAGACAGGGGTCAAAGGCAGGTGTTCTGGTCTCAACATTTCTCATGATTTGAACAGATTTTTTTTTTTTTTTGAGACGGAGTCTCGGTTTGTCACCCAGTCGAGCGATGGCAAGATGGTGCTTTCTCAAGGAGCTATGGCAGGGAGGGTCGTTATTAGATAACAATGGCTTTTTGTCACTTTTATCTGGACTTGAACTGGACATCACAAAATTTGCTCAGTGTCCTTCCTTTAGACTCTGGTCTCTCTCATTACCTGTTGCTTTGACATCTCTGTGCATTTCTCATTCCTCTAGCTCTTTGGGGCTTTTTCAAATCCTCCTCAGTCTTTCCCATCTCCAGTTTCCAGCAGCCATGCCCTTCCGGGATCAACACTCAAAGCCTGGCAGGGGGCCACTGAAATACAAAAAACACAAGTGGCAACCTCAGCAAAGCCCTTGGACACTGTTGTAGGCTGGGTGGTTGCAGAAGACTTTTTCCTTTTAAAAACACTTTTTACTTCTGTTCTCGCAGGATTCTGGAACATAGGCGGATATAGGTCATTGAGCTTCATAAGGGGTTGAATAGGTATTACTAACGGAACATACAAAGGCCTGTGATGTTGGTGTAGGAATGACATTCGATTGTTTTTTTCACTTTAACTTTCAACTTTATTTTAGATCCAGGTTTCTGACATAGGTATATTGCACGGCAGTGGGGTTTGAGGTATGATTGATCCCGTCACCCAGGTAGGGTGTGGAGCACCCAGTAGGTAGTTTTTTTCTGTTATTCAGAAGAATACGTAGGTCCTAGTTTTGCCCTGGATGTTAATCATGACAAAAATTTCAATAATGTATTGGATATATATTACTCAGTTTTTCTAAGTTATTTAAGCATTTGCTTCTATAGCCCTTCTCTCAAAATTATCATGGTTTTTTTAGACGAATGAGGAGCAGGTTGCTGGTGTGGTTAGTGTGACTGAAAACCACACTAACACCGTAACTTTTTTGTTCAAAACCCCAAAATACTTCTAGAACAATTATTTCTATGTCGATCAATGAAAAAGTGCTGGCCAGGCACAGCGGCTCACACCTGTAATCTCAGCACTTTGGGAGGCCAAGATGGGTGAATCATTGAAGGTCAGGAGTTCAAGACCAGCCTGGCCAACATGGTGAAACCCTGTCTCTACTAAAAATACAAAAATTAGCCAGGCGTGGTGATGGGCACCTGTAATCCCAGCTACTCAGGAGGCTGAGACAGGAGAATCACTTGAACCCGGGAGGTGGAGGTTGCACTGAGCTGAAATCGCGCCATTGCACTCCACCCTGGGAAACAACAGAGCAAGACTGCGTCTCAAAAAAAAAAAAAAAAAAAGAAAGTGCCAACACTTTCAAAAGTTGTAAATCTGCATTGCATAGAATTCTGAGGCAGAGGACTTTAGGAAGTCACATATAACCGTTAACTCTTTTTGTTACCAGCTTCTTTATATTTTTGCCCTGGCTAGCAAGTTTTTTGCTTGCTTGTTTTAGGTAGGGATAGAAAGAATAGAGGATAGTAGAATAGAAGGAATCATTGCTATTTCCCTTTGCTGAGGAAATGTTTATAAATATTGCTCTAGAAGTAACAGGAACTTAGGATCACGGAGACCTACTTTCAAAAAAAAAAAAAAAAAAAAAAAAAAAAAAAAAAAGGATCCCCTGCTCTAAAAAGGCATTGGGCCAGAAATAGGGCCTGTCCTTTAAGTCCAGGCTGTAAAGAAATCCTGTGTGCCTAAGCCAGTCCAAAGAAGCAGGGCTTCCTCCGGGGAAATGGTCTGCCTCTCCAGCCATTGTCAAGGCCAGGCCTGGCCCTGAGATCCCACCTCCAGGCTGTGGCTCACCTCCCCCCATGATCTGCTCAGTCCAGACTCATCAGCAACAGAACTCTTTCCACACCTACATTTTTTGAAAGGTAACTTAAGATTTGCTGTATCTATAAATTCAATTTACTGGACTTTTAATGTTTCTCAGTTTTATTGAGGCATAATTGTTACACAGGACACTGCACATAATTAATGTGCACAATTTGGTATCTGGACATACCTATACGGTTGTGTTGCCATCTCCACAATCAAGATAATAAACATATCCATCATCTCCAAAGGTTCCTCGTGGTTCTTTGTTTTTGTTTGTTTTGCTTTTGTGGTAAGAACAGTTAACATGAGATCTGCCCTCTTAACACATTTGTAAGTGCTGAATGCCTTATTGTTAACTATAGGCACTATATTGTACAGCACATCTCTGGAACTTGCTCATCTTGTATCGTTATAACTTTACAACTCCCCATCACCCCTCCCCCATCCCCTGGTAACCACCATTCTGTCGTGTACTTCTCTATGTTTGGCTACTTTAGATGCCTCATGTAAGAGGAATCATGCAGAGTTTGTCCTTCTGAGACTGACTTATTTCACTTAGCACAAATGTCTTCCAGGTCCATCCATGTTGTCGCAAATGGTAGAATTTTTTTCTTTTTAAAGGCTGAATAATATTCTACTGTATTGTGACACCAACTTTGGATGGCTCTACTTATCTTGCTAGATGGTCTTTTTCTTTGAATCTCAGGGCACGAGACTAAGTCCATCGTGACTGAGCTGGGAAGTTATTTTGTGTATGTCGTAAATACTATTCTGTGATGTGCCGTGTGTCCCAAAGCAGGACACATGTCCTTCAATTAATTCTCCCCCAAAGAGTAAGTTGCTAGCCTTCCTAGGGTAGCTTTTTTATGGGCAATCTTTGGAATTGAAACCTGATCCTGAGTCTCCCAAAGAACCTCGTCTACAGTAGCCTGATGACTCTTTTGCGAATGGAGTCACTGGGTCACTCCTGGGATGATCCAAAATTTCTCAAGGAAGAGATGTAGATTAGTGTCTTGTAACAGACTATTGATGACCCCGAATATTGTTAATTCTTTGGAAAATAAACACCTCATAGTTTCCATAATCATGAAGCTGGTAAAGTAATTTCAGCCTAATAAGTAGAAACACATACAGGTTCTGGGATTTGTTTTTTAAAACTCTAAATTCTATGGTGAAATTCTCTGTAGAGAGTTTCTCTATAGTCTCTGTAGGGAGAAATTGAAACAAAAAAGCCACTAAGCTTAATTGTCAGGAAGAGCTGAATGGCAGGAGACTTTGAATTTGCTGTTCACCTTATAAGGCTTACCTGCCAGTTGGCTTTATGAGAATATGCCATTTGCAGCTATGTCTTTTGGCTTCTGAGAAACTTGTACACCAAATAGTTTTTGAACAGTTGACAGTGAACTTCTTGTTTGTACAAGTGACTAATTGCCTCCATTTTCCAATCTCTGCAATGGGGATAATGATGAAACCACACTTGTAAAATCCTTTTGAGTTCTGTAGATGAAAGGACCTATGTAAGTATAAAGTATTGTTATTAAAATAATAGAATCTCTAATTAAAAGGAATAGGCTATTTAGAGTTCCTTGTAAATTCACTAATCGGTGGCCTTCAAGCTTATTTAGTCTAATGACTTTCTGAGGTTGAGCTGATGCAGTTCACGTAGGAATGTGTGGGGTTTAGATGATCTCACTCTTTTTCCATTTTTATCCTAGTCCTTTGTAAGCATAAGAGTTTGACTCTTTAAATTTAATTTTCACTCAAGAACATACTCAATGGTCGAAAGATTGATATTATCTAGGAATCTTTTTTTTTTCTTTTCTCTCTGTTTCCCAGTAAGAGAACACAGTTCTTTCTAAAGTGCTTCTCTTCTTATATTTTTTTGCATTGGTAGATTAAGAAGAGAAAAACTAACTTATGTTAAATTGATGGAAGATGCTACTAGGAAATCTAAATTAAAGAAATAAACATTTTGTCTGCTGGACTTTCATGTTGTTACACTTTTCAGTCACCTCCAGCATTTCAATGAATTCTTCAGGTCAGGTCTGTAAACTCAGAAATGAAAGGGACCCAACTGCAGAGCTTTGGAAGAATTTCTCTGAGACATCTTGGAAAAGGAATGTTTTAATCGAATACATTTCTGGGTCATAAATGAGCTCCAAAACAGACACAAGCTTTCTTTCCCTCCACCCCCGCCCCATTCCTTTCACAGGTGTTGAAAACTTTCTTATTAGAACTTATACATTGCCTTTTGGAGGCAACTCTGGTTATGTTAAAGTTTCTTGTTCACTATAGTTGTGAAGCATCTCTGATTTTCTGAATCAAGATTAATCATTTCATCATTTGTCATCCAATGGAGCTTGACTTATTCCTCTGTATTCACTTTTCCCACAGTTTGACTTGTGTTGAAATGTCATTGTGTACATGTCCTTCATTTCCACTAGAGTAGGGTATTATGCCTCATTTATACAGATGCTTCCTGACTTATGATGGGGTTACATCCCAATAATCCATCATAAGTTGAAAATACCGTTAAGTCAAAAATACATTTAATACACCTAACCTATGAACATCGTAGCTTAGCATAACCTACCTTAAATATGCTCAGAACACTAACATTAGCCTACAGTTAGGAAAAAGCATCTCACACAAGGCCTATTTTATAATAAGGTATTGAATATCTCATGTAATTTATCAAATACGGTACTGAAGGTGAAAACCAAAATGGTTACCTGGATATTCGAAGTGAGTTTCTACTAAATGCATATTGATTTTGCACCATCCTAAAGTTGAAAAATTTTAAGTTGAACCATCATAAGTCAGAGGCCATCTGTGTTTGTATCCACTAGTGTCTGATCCCTTTTATTCAATTATTCGTTGATTCTTTCACCACCTACCCAACCAACATTTATTTAGCATCAATTAGGTCCTTCAGATACAGAGAGGGGGGAAAAACTGACGTGATTCTTAAGATGTGCATAGTATAGTGATATGTAAGACAGATATGAAGACAAACAGTTGCTGTACTATTTGATAAGTGGCCTCTAATAATACTAGTAATAATAACACTTAATATAGAACTCACAGCAAGGTGCGGTGGCTCACGCCTATAATCTCAGCACTTTGGGAGGCCAAGGCAGGCAGATCACCCGAGGACAGGAGTTCAAGATCAGCCTGGCCAACATGGTGAAACCCCGTCTCTACTAAAAATACAAAAATTAGCCAGGCGTGGTGGCGGGCACCTGTAATCCCAGCTACTAGGGAGGCTGAGGCAGGAGAATCGCTTGAACCCAGGAGGTAGGGGTTGCAGTGAACTGAGATCACGTCACTGCCCTCCAGCCTGGGCAACAGAGTGAGACTCTATCTTGACCAAAAAAAAAAAAAAAAAGAAAGAAAAAAAAAAAACACACATACACACAAAACCCCACTATATATATATACATATATATAAAATAATAAATATATTTATAATATATAAATAAAAATATATATATATTTAACTCACTATATACCAGATGTAGTTCTAAGTGCTCCACATTAATGTGCTTGTTTTTTATAACATAAAAGCTATGGTAACATAAAGGAAGACATGTTAAATTGTTGTATTTTTTAATAGACTTTAGAGCAGTTTTAGGTTCACAGCAAAACTGAGTCAAAACTACAGAGATTTATCTACCCCCTGCCCCCATACCCTCACACCTCCTTCACTGTCAGTGCATGTGTAGTGCTGGATACCTTTTAGATAGTAGGTGTTCAATAAATTATTAAATAAATACATGAGAGAGTCAATTATTTTGTTTCTGCCAACTACAAAGAATCATGACAAAGAAAATAGAGTAGTCCTCCAACTCATGGCATAAATTATGAATTACTCAATTTCAACAATCAGACCCCCAACTCAAAAACAAGTGTTATGCCTTTAAATGTAAGAATGTATTAAATTATTATTATTAAATTTAGGTGTGTTATTAATATTTTAAAATATTGAGACTTTATTATTTTAGATCAGTTTTGGGTTCACATAGAAATTGGGGAGAAAGTACAAAAAATTCCCATCTACCTTCTCCCCCACACTCTGCAATTTTCCACTAGCAACTTCCGCAAACCAGGATTACAATCAGTGAACCTCTAGCGACATTATCATCATCCAAATTTCTCAGCATTATGAAGCACGGAATTACTCTTCTACAGTAGAGAGGTGACTAGACATTTACCTCCAATCAGCTATAGATCGCAAGCTGGAAGTTTGACTGAGTTTTAATCTGGGTAGCTACTCTTCTTTAGACACAGCATTTTGTTCACTCAGTTCTCAAAACAATGTTCCATTCCTATACTGCCAGAGTAGGTGATATGTTTTAATCAAATCTGGTTTTAAAACATAGAGTTTTAGTAAGGTTGCCCCAGGGAAAACAGACTTCAAGGTCCATAAAACTTGAAGCATCTTGCGTAGCATCTGATGAGATAGAAGCCGCTTCATAAATATTTGTTAAATAATTTGTATTTAATTATCTCCAGGAATCAACATACATTTTAACGTTAAACTATTCAAAAACATGATTTTTAGTCTTGGGAAGAGTAGAATTTTTCATTTTTTTCAATATTTTTACTTATGTTCTCATAGAGTGCTGTAACAGAAAAATACAGATAATTGAGCTATGTAAAAGGTGGGATATAAAATATATTATAAAAAACAAAAAACTCAAATAACCGATACAATTAGAAAAAATTCTCCCTACTTACATTTTAAGGAAATTTTCTTTAACCATGAAAAAATCCACTATAGAAAAGGAAGCCTGTGCATTTTCTTTACAGAGTGCTGTTAATCATTTCGTTTTCATGCTATTGGAAAATTTTCCTTTCCTTGAGAGATCCAAATAACCCTCTTTCCCCTATGGTCATAGTACTTTTTACTTACCTCTATGTTGCTACTTGTGGTTTACCAAAATTGTTTATAGGGCTGCTTTTTCTGCAAACCCACAGAACAGGGAGAGAAAATGTATGTGGCATCGTCTGCTACATGCTCGATAGTCACTCAACTTATTCACTCAACACATGTTTGTTTAGGACAAGGCTAAGCACAGGCCTAGGCAGTGAGTTCATAGCTTTCCAGCTGCCTGGGAGCTGAAACAAGTGTAGAGATGTTTACAATCAGTGTAAATAAGTGTGAAGAAAGGGGATGTATGAGGTGCAAGGAAGTAACCGACCTGAACCCTGACCTGTGGAATCAGGAATGACCTTAGAGAGCACCAATGTGAAGCTTAAAGGAGAAATGGGCCAGGCGGGTAAAGAGGAATTTAGGCAGACAGTGAGGGAAAAGTGTTCCAGGACGAAGGAAAAGCAAGCAATAGGCCTAGGGCATGAGATAGAGGAGGAGGAGTAAGTGAGCTGTTCACCCTCTTTAAATGCTTTACATAATCCCTTTAATCTTCTGGGAGATAAGCATTATTATCCCCTTTTGTTTCAGCCTTTTGCTCTAATGATATTCAAATTTTACCCTCTAACCTAAGGAATGAAGTGTTGGTCATACCCCATGCAATAAGTTGGAAGGCTAAGAAGGGAAAAGTCTGGGGCGAACTACAAGGATGCAAACTTTAGATGCTGATCAGAGATGCCCAGAGCTTCATCTTATTAGTGCTGTCCTCCTTCCCCGGACTTTGAGAAAGCAGGGAGCTTTGTGCAACTGACAGAAATCCCGCGGTGGTATGCACTTCCTGACATCATGGCTGCTGATTCACCTTTAGGACTTGCCAGCTTCGGTTGATTTTGTCTTAATGCTGTTAAATTTGTGAAATAAGCCAGCTTTTTAAATGTGAGATTTCTTCTAAATTCCTGGAAATCAGCTAATTCATGTATTTTCTTTCTTTCCTTCCTTCCTTCCTTCCTTCCTTCCTCCTTCTTTCTTTCTTCCTTTTCTTTCTTTCTTCCTTTTCTTTCTTTCTCTTTCTTTCTTTCTTTTCTTTTCTTTTCTTTTCTTTTCTTTTCTCTCTCTATCTCTCTCTCTTTCTCTCTCTCTCTCTCTCTCTCTCTCTCTCTCTGTCTCTCTGTCTCTCTTTTCTTTTCTTTTTTCTTTTTTTTTTTTTTGACAGAGTCTTGCTCTGTCGCCCAGGCTGGAGTGCAATGGCGTGATCTCGGCTCACTGCAACCTCCACCTCCCAGTTCAAGCCATTCTCCTGCCTCAGCCTCTGCAGTAGCTGGGACTACGTGCATGTATCACCATGCCTGGCTACTTTTTGTACTTTTAGTAGAGATGAGGTTTCACCATGTCGGCCAGTCTGGTCTCGAACTCCAGACCTCAAGTGATCTGCCTGCCTTGGCCTCCCAAAGTGCCGGGATTACAGGTGGTGAGCCACTGGGCCCGGCCATGTATTTATTTTGGTTTCATCTTTAGCTTGCTGTGTATTTCCTTCCTCTCTAAATCAAAGAACTGTTCTGTGTCATCCCTTTTTGTGGGCGTGAAGCGGGCACAGGAGGAGACACCTCTGCGATCCTGGGAGGAAGGAGTGTGTGCATGAGTCTGCTAGTGCTGCCATAACCAAGTCCCACAGACTAGGCAGCTTAAACACTGAAATTCACCCTCCCACAGTTCTGGAGGCTGGATGGCTGAGATCAGGGAGTCGGTTTCCTCTGAGGCCTCTCTCCTTGGCTTGCAGATCGCTGTCTTCTCCCTGTGTCTTCATGTGGTTTTCCTTCCAAAACTGTGTCCAAATTTCCTCCTCTTTTGAGGACACCAGTCATATTGGATTAGGGCCTACTCTAAGGACCTCATTTACCCTTAATTACCTCTTTAAAGGCACTATCTCCAAATATAGTCACATACTAGGTATACTGGGGGCTAGGACTTGGGGTAACACAGTTTAGCTCGTTGCAGTATGCAACGTATTTCACGTCCTGTTTCGTTGCTGGGAATATGTCTAGGAAACTCTCTAGTACTTAGACCACTGGGAGATAGAAACATTTAAGAGAAGACCACGGGAGGAAAATGGGCTTTCTTTGCCTTTGTGTAAGCACCTTCATCTTCTCTTCCATTCAAATTTCAGAGTACAAATTCGGAAATTTCTTCCAAACGACATAAACCCACTTCCCTTTCCATCTGTCTGTTTTGTGAACTAGGAAACTTTGCCGGCTATAACTGTGGAGACTGCAAGTTCGGCTGGACCGGCCCCAACTGCGATCGGAAGAAACCGCCAGTGATTCGGCAGAACATCCATTCCTTGAGTCCTCAGGAGAGAGAGCAGTTCTTGGGCGCCTTAGATCTCGCGAAGAAGAGCGTACACCCCGACTACGTGATCACCACGCAACACTGGCTGGGCCTGCTTGGGCCCGATGGGACCCAGCCGCAGTTTGCCAACTGCAGTGTTTATGATTTTTTTGTGTGGCTGCATTATTATTCTGTTAGAGATACATTATTAGGTGGGTTTTTTCTTTGGCTGAAAGTATATTATTATAGATTTTGTTTGGGTTGAGGGTATGGCAGTGGGAAGTAATTTCATGCAAGTTAATTAACAAGAGAGCAACCTCAAGGCAGCCTTAGGTTTATGAAAGTCGTAGAATCATCAAATACTGCCTGGAGTTAGAAAGACGCAGTTTCTTCCTGCGCATTGGCTGCAGACACTTTAAATGTTCTCTCCTCTACTGTATCTTCTTGGTTCAAAGGGTAAACTCTTCTCTGTGAAGCTGTTAATCATCAAAAGCGTGAGTTGGTGAGGTGAAGGTGAATTCCTTTTGATTTCAGAAGAAAATATTTGCAAATCTGGCCATGGAAGCCCTCTCTGACCTTTTCTCCAAATTAGAGGAATTAACTGAACATGTGCCAAGGCACATGAAGCTGCTTTGTGCGGAATTAGAGTGCTCATGTTGGAAGTGGGTATCTTGTTAAACTCACATGATAGATCAACTTCGGGTGGATTTTAGGCAGTCTATCACATGATTGACATTCAGATAATCATTTATGGTCCTCCTACATGGTCCAGAACCCCCCAGTTTCTTGGAGCTGTATTGTCAAGGAAAAGTACAAGCTTAGCCAGAGCAATGTAGAGTTTCTGCTGCTTAGCTATTTGCAACACAGTCATGTTGGATGCTTGAGAAATTGGTGACCTGCCCTTCTAGGTCTTAAAAATTGGGGCCTGTGGCCAGGCGCAGTGGCTCAAGCCTGTAATCCCAGCACTTTGGGAGGCCAAGATGGGCGGATCACAAGGTCAGGAGATCGAGACCATCCTGGCTAACACGGTGAAACCCCGTCTCTACTAAAAAAAATACAAAAAACTAGCTGGGCGAGGTGGCGGGCGCCTGTAGTCCGAGCTACTCCGGAGGCTGAGGCAGGAGAATGGTGTAAACCTGGGAGGCGGAGCTTGCAGTGAGCTGAGATCCGGCCACTGCACTCCAGCCTGGGTGACAGAGCGAGACTCTGCCTCAAAAAAAAAAAAAAAAAAAAAAAGAGAGAAAAAAATGGGGGCCTGGATAGGACTTGGAATGAGGTAGTTGTCTGTTACAAACTTCGTGGATCAAGTAGGTTCAGCTTTGTCCTTATTTTTCAGTCAAAGGAAAGCCACAGACACCAATGTATTCTAGGAGGGCTTGACTCTGTCCTAGATTCTTCTCATAGCAGTCCTTGAATGCATGGCTGTACGTGCCCCTGTCCCCATTTTTGGGGTCCTTCATTGGGGTCAGGATGAATGAAGACATCAAGCTCACTTTGAAGAGCGAGATTCTGATTTGGACACGTTCATCCCTCTGCTCATCACTTGTTCCTGTTCACTTGATACCCTCTTGTGGTTGGGTTCTGAGAATTTGAAACCTTGCTCTGGATTAAACATGAAACAGGGCTGTGTAGCCAACATCAGGGACAGCAGTGCTTTTCTCAGTGTGAGTCTTTTAAAACTTGCCTTACAGGTAAGCATCTGTCTTTCTTTATCGATAGATAAGGAGGCTCTTTTGGCTATAAACCTTTATAGTTTTCCTGTCATCACTCTGAGGAATTTTTGCTTTATGAGAGGGTAGTCTCTCAAGAGGAAAAGAAAATGATAGTTTCTGGTCATAGCTAGGAATTAAATTTATATTCATGTCTGTTCAACTCTCTGAAGTTATTATAGGTATTTTGAACAAGAACTAAAGTTAGCTAAAGTTTCTACATAACTATCAAAGCTGTTATGAAAAAGGGAAGAAGGATGGACCAGGCAGTAAGGAGGTCATTAAATCGTCCAGAGCTTTTCACTAAAATTGGCAGTTCCAATGTCCAGCCTAAATGGCTTGAATGTATTTTTCTCTCTTCTGGTCTTAGCGAGAATGCTTGTCAGCTAGTAGTTATAACAGATTGATGGGTGAGGCAAAATACGTGAAAGTTCTTTTTGGTTGCATAAATACTGCATTAGGACTAAGTGCAGTAGAAGTGACGATATTATTAATCCCTCCCTTTTAAATTTATACCTTTGTGAAGCATAGGCTAGCAAATGCCTTTTACAAATATATTTCATTTAGGTCTTAATGATCTATTCTTTTGGATAGTTTATTTCACCTGAATGGATTGTTGCTTACAAATTAAATATGTATCGGGGGCTGAAAGTCACCTGAATTTCCTGGATCTCTGCTAGAAATCAACCTTTTGATAGATAAAGGATGGTTTATCCTAAAAGTACTAGTTACTTCTGAAATTCATGTCATTGCTGTTGCTTTTGGAGAGAGAAATAACAACAGACTTTTTTCTTACTACCATAAAACATCATGGACTTACTGGCTCTATAGATACAGCCTAGGTAAGATTTAACATTTAAAAAATTCTATTCTGTCATCTCTAATATGTTTCCCAATTGTTTCAGGACCAGGACGCCCCTACAAGGCCATAGATTTCTCACATCAAGGACCTGCTTTTGTTACCTGGCACAGGTACCATTTGTTGTGTCTGGAAAGAGATCTCCAGGTAGGTCAAAACTATGCATTTAGTACTTTTATCTTTTTTAAAAAAAATTTATTGTATATATTTAAGCCATACAATGTGGGTTTTGATATACTTATCTTGATGTTCATATAAGGTTAGTGATTAGTGCACTAAAGCAAGTTAACATACCCAGCATCACATAGAGATACCTCTTTGTGTGTGTGTGGTAAGAGTACCTAAGGTCTACTCTCTTGGCAAATTACCAGTACACAATACAACCTTAACTATAGTCTCAGACCTCTAGACTTATTTATCCTACATAACTGCAACTTTGTACCTTTCAGTCTACTTCTTCCCATTTCTCCCAGTCCCTTGTAACTACTATGTAGCTCTCTTTCTATGTATTCATTGTTTCTTTTTCTTTTTTCTTCTTTTCTTTAGATCCCACATGTAAGTGAGATCATACAGTGTTTTCCTTTCTGTGTCTGGCTTATTTCACTTGGCATAATGTCTTCTAGATTCATCTGTGTTGTTGCAAATGGCAGGATCTCCTTTTAAAAGGCTGAATAATATTCCATTGTATACAGTATATATATGTATATTACATATATAATATACACACACTGATTATATATATAAAATATATGTATTTTGTGTATATATAATATACACACACTGATTTATGTCACAGTTTCTTCATTTATCCATCTGGTACTCTTAGTCTTGGTAGACATTTGGTTGAGATACATATCAGTCTTTGCCTTGTATGCTTTCTTGTTGTATCTGATGGCATGGATTAAATGACTAGGCCTGCCCTTTGCTTTTAGCGACTCATTGGCAATGAGTCTTTTGCTTTGCCCTACTGGAACTTTGCCACTGGGAGGAACGAGTGCGATGTGTGTACAGACCACCTGTTTGGAGCAGCGAGACCAGACGATCCGACTCTGATTAGTCAGAACTCAAGATTCTCCAGCTGGGAAACTGTCTGTGATAGGTAATGGCTCCTATACCTGCAATGGTGTCCAGAGATAGTCTCTTCTGATGTCTGAGACATGGAGAAGTCACTTTATAGTTCTGTTTCTTAGGCATGTGGTATCCTATTTACATGTTTCTGAAAACAGTTTTCCTATGGGAGGCGGGATTTCAAAAATTCTAAGCTCTTTAATTAATAGATATATCAAAATCACATTTGTGAATTGATTATGCTTGGTCGTCATTCATTTTGAAATCAGGTTCGTTTTATCAGGTTAGTGAAAATGTAATTGCGGTTTTTGCAATTTTGCAAGAAGTAACAACAAAAACTGCAATTACTTTTACACCAACCTAATCAAATTAAGAGTAGTTCTTGCATTCAGTCAACATTTGCTAAGCACCACCGTATCCTACGTGATGTAGTTACTGCCGAGAACACAAAGATGAGTTAAATAAAACCTCCCTTTTGAATATTATCTTGTATTAACAAAGATAGATTTCTTGTAAGTAAATTACAATTGAGTGTGAGAAACACTGTAATAGATGTATACACAAAGACAAGAAGAGAGTCTGGGCAAGTCCCAAAGAGGCAGAGATGGTGGTTCTGAGAAGGGAAGGGGCACAGGCCTTAGTCAGGTGTAGAGGAGGTGAGGGGAGTGTGGGAGGGCAGTGGGTGGGTCCTTGGTAGAGGGAACATCATGCGTGAAGCTAGATAATTCTCTGGAAACAGCCTGATATGGCTGAGCCATGGGATGCTGGTGAGTTGAGGAGGACAGGGGCTTGGGGACAGCCAGGGAAGGATGGTCTCTGACATGCTAAAGACTTCACACACAGGTCAGTGGCCTGGCCTGCAGCCCATGAAGAGTTCTGTCCTCAAAGACTCCTTGAATTTGTTTCTCTGTCCTGGACCACATTTCAGCAAAAAATTTCCCAAGAGGCTCCTCACCTTCCTTTATTCATTTTTTCCCTCCAAAATCCATGTCCCCCCTCCCCCCGCCCCTCTTTATTTTGAAACGGGGTCTCACTCTGTCACCAGGCTGGAGTGCAGTGGTGTGATCTCGGCTCACTGCAACCTCTGACTCGATTCTCCTGCCTCAGCCTCCTGAGTAGCTGGGATTACAGATTTGTGCCACCACGCCTGGCTAATATTTGTATTTTTAGTAGAGATGGGGTTTCACCATGTTGGCCAGGGTGGTCTTGATCTCCTGACCTCATGATCCGCCCGCCTCGGCCTCCCAAAGTGCTGGGATTACAGGCCTGAGCCACCACGTCTGGCCTCAGAATCCCTGTGTTTTAAACCCCACTGCTCTACTTTCCTCCCAGGTCCTTAGACTGCTCCAGGGCACAGAGCTCAGGCTTCCCCTGCCCCCAGGCTTCACTGCCAACACCCTGAGCCTGGGCAGGTATGCGTTTTGAGGGGCCCATGCCCAGCTAGCAGGGACTTCGTCTTCCACATCCTGTGCTTCTCCTCCGGTGCTCAGAACAGTGCTCCACGAGTAGGGACATCATCAGTGCTCTTTCCGTGACTGAGCTTAATTCCGTCAAGCGCTGTTTCCCACCGTACTTTGGAGTAGTAGAGGATGGTACGTGAACAGAGATTTCTGTCATCAAGCAAATTTACAGAGGGCTGAGTTTAAAAGGTTTTTAAATTTTTAGAATGTCTTCAAGCCTTCCATAGATAAATGTGTTATGCTTTTTCAAGAGGAGCCTAACCTTCCCTGACCCTGGAGCTCTTACTTCACGGGGCATCCCATGGGAATCCACTTTGGGAACTGCTGCCTGGGAGCCCTTGGAGACCTTTCTTAGCTTAGGGTTTAGGTCCTGGCCTCTTTCATCCCTGTGGATGTGCTGATTCTGTTCTCACATACTCAGTTCTACCCCTAATCATGAAAACCCTCACAATAACATCTTTAAATTTTTATCTCTACCAGTGAAATAATGGTCTGCCCTTTGGGAGACCAAGGTGTGAGGATTGCTTGAGGCCAAGACTTCGAGACAAGCCTGGGCAATGTAGTGAAACCCTGTCTCTACAAAAAGTTTAAAAAGTTAGCCCAGCTAACTTTTGACTTATAGGCGCAGTGGCTCACGCCTATAATCTCAGCACTTTGGGAGGCCGAGGCGGGAGGATCATCTGAGGTCAGGAGTTTGAGACCAGCCTGACCAACATGGTGAAACCCTGTCTCTACTTAAAATACATAAATTAGCTGGGCATGATGGTATGAGCCTGTAGTCCCAGCTACTCAGGAGGCTGGGGCAGGAGAATTGCTTGAACTCAGGAGGCGGAGGTTGCAGTGCGCCATTGCACTCCAGCCTGGGCTACAGAGTGAGACTCCGTCTCAAAAAAACAAAAATAAAACACAAAAATGGGCCAGTTGTGGTGATGTGCACCTGTAGTCCCAGCTACTAGGAAGGCTGAGGCGGGGGGATTGCTTGATCCCAGGAGTTCAAGGCTGCAGTCAGCTGTGATAGTGCCACTGCACTCTAGCCTGTACAACAGAGTGAGACCCTATCTCTAAATAAAAAATAAAAAAATAAATAGAAAGAAAGAAACACTATTCTGATGGTGGAATCCAGGCCACAGCAGGCATGTAGGATATAATGTCTTATGGACATGGGACCTTCTCAGTCCGTGCTGAGCACATAAGTATCGATACTCTACTACCTTGGAACATTTTCCAACGCAACGTTTCTTCTAGTATCTCCCCTTTGTGTACTTTCATCTGCTTTTACTCTGACCTCCCCTGTTTGCCTTCAATTTGCCTAAAATACTTTCGTAACTTTACATGTCACTTCTGCCAAAACTAGCTTAGCTCAACATAATATGAACCATCCTATTCTCCCTTCAGTTACTCAAATTTCAAATGCACACAATAGAAGTCATTTTGCCTTGTAAACCCTTCACTGTCTTTCCAACAGAATGGTAATGATTATTCATATTTATACCCATGTCCATATTTTGCGCATCTCCATTTTTGGAATTTCTCAACCCATAATGGCTTTCAGGTATAGTACTTTTTACCACATATTGTTAACTCTGGTAAAGTAATTGTAATAAAATTTTACCATGATTGTGCCCCTGATTGGTTTGCTTGGCACAAATTTATAATACCATCCACAAGTTAAGACATATTACTTTTTGTTTTTGTTTTTGTTTTGTTTTTCTTCTTCAGACAGGGTCTCACTCTGTCACCAAGGCTGGAGGGCAGTGACATGATCTCTGCTCACTGCAGCCTCCGTCTCCTGGGTTCAAGCGATTCTCCTGCCTCAGCCTCCTGAGTAGTTGGGGCAACAGGTTCACGCTACCACGCCCAGCTAATTTTTGTATTTTTAGTAGAGTCGAGGCTTTGCCATATTGGCCAAATTGGTCTCGAGCTCCTGGCCTCACGGGATCCACCTGCTTTAGCCTCCCAAAGAACTAGGATTACAGACATGAGCCGTCGCACCCAGCCAAGACATATTATTTTAAATCTTATTACAAATCTTAGCTTGGATGACTACAACCACCGGGTCACCTTGTGCAATGGAACCTATGAAGGTTTGCTGAGAAGAAATCAAATGGGAAGAAATAGTGTGAAATTGCCAACCTTCAAAAACATACGAGATTGCCTGTCTCTCCGGAAGTTTGACAATCCTCCCTTCTTCCAGAACTCTACCTTCAGTTTCAGGTGGGTGCTCTGAGCGCGGCTGGACCTGTGTGTACAGTACAGGTTTTCATGCATCTGGTTGTAATGAACTGGAAGGAAACCCAGGTTTTGGGGGTTGACTACGAAGCTAAGTGATGGAGAGAGGCTTAGTAAGAGAAGTTAGCAAGAGATTGGTGTGAGGAAAGTCTTTACCCATCTACTATGACTAACAATGTGGTTTTAATGCTTTCTAACTTAGCTGTTGAAAACCATCTTTTGTATTTCTAATTGCTGTACATCAATAGGTCCAGTCTTCGGAACCAGGGTATTTCATTAAATATAGTGTTTTCTCAATGCCCATACTCTTTCTCTTTTCTTTCTTATTTTTTAAAATGTTGATATTAGAAATTTATCAGCCATACACCTTAATAGTGGGGTCTGAGATCTCAGAGGAGTATCGCAGACTAAATTCAACTCAAATCATAGCACAGCAATGACATTACAATACTTAACATTTAAAGACCACTATTAATCTTCCACTACATGTTGGGCATGGTGCTCATGCCTGTAATCCTACTGCTTTGGGAGACCAATGAGGGAGGACTGCTTGAGTCCAGGAGTTTGAGACCACCTGGGCAACACAGCAAGACCCTGTCTCTACAATAAATTAAAAAGCAGCCAGGTGTGGTGGTATGTACCTGTAGAGGCGGGCCCAGAATTTAAGCACATCTCAAAATCACTAAAGAAAAACATATTTCATGCCCTGCTCCCAGAGTTTCTGATTCAGTAGGTGTAGGCTGTGTCTTAACAATTTGCATTTCTAAGCAAATCCCAAATGATGCTAGTTAAGGTGTTCTGAGCACTGCATTTTGAGAACAACTCCCCTAACTCAAACATATAGGAAATGCAATCTATTTTAATAGCACTTTTGTCACAATGAAAAATTAATTCATCCTCCTTTTCAAAACAGCCTTAAATGTTATCCTTCCCCCACCTTTGACATTACTCTGAAGGCTGTGTCCAACCCCAACAGACTCTGAGCCACGCTACACTTAGCAGAACCTCTACATGTGAGTTCAGCCTACCCTGCCCTGGTCCCATACAAGTTGTCTTCTTTAAACACAGTTAAGAGAGAGAGAGAATCCAGTTTTGCAGAAGATCTTTAATCTATCTACCACCCCCTTTTTGGACCCATCTTTGTTTAAAATCTTATTTATAAATGTATTTCTCATAATTCTTAAAGTCTTTTTATGGTGGTAGAATTTTTTTTTTCTTTTTTGTAGAGCCAGGGTCTTGCTGTGTCACCCAGGATAGAGTGCAGTGGCACAATCATGGCTAACTGTAACCTCAAACTCCTGGGCTCAAGTGATCCTCCTACCTCAGCCTACTGAGTAGCTGGACCTTCAGTCAAGCTGAAGGTCTATTTGGTTGAGAAATATAAATATCAGATTAAATGTTAAAAAAATATTGATCGCAATCATGTGCTGGGCATGGTACTGAACCCTGGCAATAAATATGTGAAGAAAACACAGAACCTGCTCTCCAAAGGTATGAGAGACAGGTATGAAGGTTGTCACACAGTACACAAAAGAGATATAATTCAGAAATAGCATTGATTAGGAGTTCTCTCCCCTTACAGAGGATTATTGTTAAAGTTTGGGGCTAATTCTTGGTGAATTTGTTATGACAGAGCTTCCCATATACCTACCCAATCTCAAATTAGAAAACTATCATCTAGGCTGAAAATGACAAAAAAGAGACCTTTATCAGTCTTTGTCTGTTGTCACTGATATACTTGTTTCTCCCAGGAATGCCTTGGAAGGGTTTGATAAAGCCGATGGGACTCTGGATTCTCAAGTGATGAGCCTTCATAATTTGGTTCATTCCTTCTTGAACGGGACAAACGCTTTGCCACATTCAGCTGCCAATGATCCCATTTTTGTGGTATGTCAAAGACTCAGAATGCATGAAAAGTTTCTAGATAATATGTCAGATTTACTTTTTTCCATACAATTAAGATTTGGCGGTGTTTTATTCTCTGTTGAACAACGTGATGTGTGCAAATGTAAATTAATTTCCATCTATACCATAGAGATGGTTAGGTGGCATTTGAAGGCCCTACTCAGAACCCATGCTTCAGGGATGGTTCACTTTTGGATGATCTTAGACAAGAGTTTATAATTCCACTGGTGAATTCGTAAGTTAGCATAATAATAAATGATTTTCATTGGCTAAATGAGTGTTGTTGAGGTCCATTAGTCCACACAAACCACCTTCAATGTGTTACCTGTAGGAAAGAGAGGTTCTGTTAGCCAGAAAAGGGGAGGAGAATGGAGAGGGCATGCTGGACATTTAAACCTCCTATGCCAACTTGAGTGAGCTTTACTTGAGAAAGAAGAAAAGCAGCCCCTGATATCCAAGAGCTGGCCTGGTGCTATCAACCAGGTGTTGATGTCCCCCATTGGACATAAACAATCTCGTAGAACATCGATGGCAGACAAGGCCACTCTGTGCCCATGATGGATCAGGACAAAAATAAGACAACTCCATAACCGTGTCTGAGCACAGACAAATTATGAACATTGTCCAAGTCACAAGATGCATGACATCCCCTTTCCTGGCTAATATAAGCAAAAAATGACAAATGCCTTCACTGACGGCATTAATACAAAAACTCACATTTGAGGCAATTTAATTTGTTAATCGATTCATACCTCTGACGTGTAATAATACAGACAGTAAACAAGATTGCTGTTGACTGTGCGGGAGCCTCACCGTTGTTTAAATTTCAGTGTGATGAACTCCTTTGGTATATCAGTTAATTTCTGTCTCACTTTAAAACAAAAGAAGAAAACTGCCGGGCATGGTGGTTCATGACTGTAATCTCAGTACCTTGGGAGGCTGAGGAGTTCCAGACCAGCCTGGGCAACATTGTGAGACCTTTTCTCTACCAAAAAACTTTATAAATTAGCTGGGCATGGTAGCATGCACCTGTGGTCCCAGCTACTTGGGAGGCTGTGGTGGGAGGATCACTTGAGCCTGGGAGGTTGAGGCTGCAGTGAGTCATGATCGTGCCACTGCACCCCAGCCTGGGCAACAGGGTGAGACCCTGTTTGAAAAACAAAAACAAACTGAACAAAACTTGACAATAACATTGTAAATTTTACATTTCTGAACTTTTTTAGTGTTTTTGTTTGTTTTTTGAGACGGAATCTTGCTCCATTGCCCAGGCTGGAGTGCAGTGGCGCTATCTCAGCTCACTGCAACCTCTGCCTCCCGGGTTCAAGTGATTCTTCTGCCTCAGCCTCCCAAGTAGTTGGGACTACAGGTGCACGCTACCATGCCCGGTTAATTTTTGTATATTTACTGGAGACAAGGTTTCACCATATTGGCCAGGCTGGTCTCGAACTCCTGACCTCCTGATCTGCCTGCCTCAGCCTCCCAAAGTGCTGGGATTACAGGTATGAGCCACTGGGCCCAGCCTTTAGTTTTTAGAATATGTTCATCCCCTGGTGAACTTTTCTAAGACAAACAAAATGAGGAAGAATGAGTCAGGACCACACTGTTCAGCTGCCCTAGTCAATGCTCTCCAGTCTGTGACCTCTAGGAACACAGTGTAGTTGAATACATTGGTCTGTTACTCCTTGCAGGGAGAGAATGGAGGACTGTGGAGAGTCTCAGCTGGTGGGTGCTGGAAAAGACAGAAAGGATTTGGGCTTGTGCCAGGTGGTTTGGGGAGGACTTTTGGAAGCCTTGCTCTGAATCGGATGTTGTCAGGAAGCAGGGGTAAGCTTCCTGATTCGATGATTGGGTGTCTTGTTAGAGTAATTATATGTGTATATGGGGCAGACTAGACTGAGGTTAAAGCCATAGTTGGTAAAACAGCAGCAGATGCTCACATTAGCCGGGAAAGGGGATGTCATGCGTCTTGTGTCTTGGACAATGTTCATAATTTGTCTGTGCTCAGACATTATGGGGTTTTCTTGTTTTTGTCCTGATCCGTCATGGTTACTATGTGAGGACACAGCTAGAAGGCTCAGGAAGAGCGTCTTCACCAGGAACCAAATCAGCTGGCACCTTGGTCTCAGACGTCCTGGCCTCTACAACTGTGGCATATAAATTTTTGTTGCTTAAGCCATCTAATCTGTGGTCTTTCGTTATGGCAGCTTGAGCAGACTAAGACACATTGCTAAGATTAACATTAAGGCAAGGAAAATTCTGGAAAAAAAACAGAGTCTTTGGATACCATACAGTCTGAATAACAATATAAACTCAAAATATAATATATTCAGAGTGGCCTTGTCTGCTGTCGATATTCTATGAAATTGTTAATGTCTGATAGGAGGACATCAAGGCCTCGTGGATAGTGCCAGGCCAGCTCTTGAATGTCAGGGACTGCTTTTCTAAGTACAGGTCACTCAAGTTGTCGTAAGAGACTTAGACAACATAAACATTCTTGTTTCAGTAGCCAATCCCTAACAGTGCTTCTGCTTTACAGATACTAAACTCACCATCGTCTATTTTAACCCTGTCTGTGTGTCTTCTGAGTTGCATGTCTTGAATAGATAGTTTTGGAGCAATTCCAAGAAGAAATTTCACCTCTTCTCCTTTCTTATTTTGCGAGTATTTTGAGTTTATATTGTTATTCAGTTAGATTGTATGGTATCCAGAGACTCTCTGTTTTTTTTTCCAGAATTTTCCTCGCCTTAATGTTAATCTTAGCAATGTGTCTTAGTCTGCTCAGGCTGCCATAACGAAAGACGACAGAGTGGATGAGTTAAGCAACAGAAATTTATATCCCACAGTTCTAGAGGCCAGGAGGTCTGAGACCGACGTGCCAGCTGATTTGGCTCCTGGTGAAGACGCTCTTCCTGAGCCTTCTAGCTGCGTCCTCATATAGTGGAGGGAGAGAGAGCATAAACTCTCTGATGCCTCTTTTTACGATAACACTAATCCAGGGCCCTACTGTTCTGACCTCATTAAACCTTAATGACCTCTTTCTAGGCTCTATCTCCAAATACAGTCACATTGTAGGTTAGGGCTTCAACATATGGATTTTGGGGAAACACAATTCAGTCTGTATATAGCATTTATAATGCATCGTCAAACCATCAGTTTATAGAAGTTTGTTTTTCTTTTCTTTTTTCTTTTTGAGATGGAGTCTCACTCTGTTGCCCAGGCTGGAATGCAGTGGTGCGATTTTGGCCCACCGCAACCTCCGCCTCCCGGGTTCAAGTGATTCTCCTACCTCAGCCTCCCGAGTAGCTGGCATTACAGGCACGTGCCACTGCACCTGCCTAATTTATGTATTTTGAGTAGAGACAAGGTTTCACCATGTTAGCCAGGCTGGTCTTGAACTCCTGACCTCAAGTGATCCTCTGGCCTCGGCCTCTCAAAGTGCTGAGATTATAGGCGTGAGCCACCGCGCCCAGCTGGAAGTTTGTTTTTCTAGACTTTTGGGAGGCTTCATGACTGATTACAAGTCAATCAGTTTTACTTGATACAGACCAGGGCAATCTTGGGAATGTATCTGAACCACATGGAGCTTCTGCTTCCCACTCTGCAACGTGTGGGTCTCGACCCGATCTGGCGGTGAAAATGTACTCAGTGAAGTGACTCTTAGTAGATTAGGACAACAGGAAACCGGTCTAGAGCCTGTCAAGTACAATACAAATGTTATCATAAAAATAATAACGTGCTTTATAATGGTCAGAATTAGAGAACCATATGTTAGGTTTAGATTTTCAAACCTTAATTAAGATTTCTTATCTTGTTCTCCAAAGCAGACAGTCATGCCCTAAGACGTTTTACTAATAAGCACAACGTCAGAAGTATTTCACAGGTGATTATTATTGTTACTCAACCCAGGTACAAAAAGAGGAGCTATGAAGAGGGAGAGTGAAGGTATAGCTTTCAGTGACTCTAAGCTTGCCTGATGGGTGTGAAGTAGCTTTCTGGGGCTCCTAGAGAGGTTAAAGCATAGTCAGGTGAGCTTCAAGAAATCTTGAGACGGAATTAGTTGGTAGAGTTGTTCTTTCCTTTGAAAAAATGTTTCTTTCCTCATATTTGCATAGTAGCAATAAATGAAAGGGTTGTCAGAAGTCTGAATTAATGGTCTAACAAGGTGGGGGCTTATTTAACAAGATGGGGGATTATCTGTAATGCCGCCACAGCGATCTTTGCTTTTCTCTAGAATGCCCGCCTTGTTCGATGATTCTAACTTGATGGTTCCGATCATTTTTTCTGGCTATCGTCTCAGCCATAGCTTATGCCAAGCATTTCTGGTGTCTGCTTTCTCAGCCATACATCCGTACATCTATTTATACTACACATCTCTAAGTATTTATTAAAACATACATTGTCAACTGTACAATTTATACACACAATTCATATTCATAAGGAAAAATGTCACAGTACTCCTTATCCAGTACTCCAATATGTTATAAGTAGAACAGCAGAATCCTCTGATAAATTAAGGATTATACCCCAACTCTTTCTCTCCTATTAAAAGTGATGCCAGTAATTTGATTTTCTGCATCCCAAGTCTCCAGGATTGCTAAACCTTATCTCCTTCTTTTGAACAAGCCCACTAAGTGGATGGAAATTGGCAACATTTTTCTGTAAATAGCCAGGTAGCAAATTTTTGGGCTTTGGAGCCAGATGTTCTCTGTTGTAACTACTGAATTCTGCCCCTGTAGCATGAAATCAGCCATAGATCATGCATAAACAAATGAATGTGGTGTTGCAATGAAACTTTATTTACAAAAATAGGTTGTAGGCTCTGTTAGGCCTTCAGGCTTTAATTTATCAACCTGTGGTGTAAAGGATTCACTGCTCTTCTTTGTATTAGTTTGTAGTAAGGATAGTAGGAATCTCTCTCTCCCTCCCTCTCTCTCTCTCTCTGTTTTTAAGAGACAGTCTCTCTCTGTTGCCAGGCTGAAACGCAGTGGCGTGATCATAGCTCACTGGAGCCTCGAACTTCTGGGCTCAAGTGATCCTCCTGCCTCAGCCTCCCAAGAAGCTAGGACTATAGCCACGTACCACCATGCCCAGCTTTTTTTTTTTTTTTTTTTTTTACTTTTTATTTTTGTAGAGATGAGGTCTTACTATGTTGCCTAGGCTGGCCTCAGAACTCCTAGCCTCAAGCAATCCTCCCACCTTGGCCTCCTAAAGCACTGGGTGAGCCACCATAGCTGGCCTGTAGTAGGGATATCCCTTTAGTCATATTTCTCCTTCTGCTTTAGGGTGGAAGCTCACATTGTAACTTAATGGATGAGAAATCCCGTGACTTAACATGGTTCAGAGATATAAGACATTTAATCATCTTTGTCTTTGTTGCTTTTAATGTACTTAATGTTAAAATTTTATTTTCTTTAGTAGTATGTGTAATATACAAATAAGTAAAAAGCCACAGCCTTTCGTTAAAGGCATAAATGAATAATGTTTTGGCACTAGTTCCAGAACTCACAGTTACTTCAGGCCATTTTCAAAGAGTTTTATGCTGAAGCCAATTCAGCTTTAAATGATTTTTCACATATTGAGATCCAGGTTAAAGCATTTCAGTTAACAGAGTTATAGCTTCTGGAATTTCAAATTCACGAGGCAATTCATGCAAATATATTGCACATGACATTTATTAAAATTATTTTTTGTGAAATCTCTTCAAGCAATAGAGCTACAAAATTGTATGTGATCACAATAATGAGAATAGAAGGCAGAACATTAAAGTGCAGGAAAAACTCCAAAGCAATCTCTAGTAATTCTTAAGGTAATTGAGGCAAATGCACACATTTATCATGGAAAATAAGATTAGGCCAGAGAAAAGCTAAGTGCTGTCTTCAATATTAAATTTAGATATAATCCAGAAAAGCAAAAAAAAAAAAAAAAAAAAAAAAAAAAAAGGAAACCAACAGACTTAAAGTTATTTAAATGCCAAGAAAGAAACTATGCTACGTAGTGGTAATTTCCTTCCAATTCCTAAAGATACTATTCTTAAGAGTATACTTGGATGTTATCCTTTTAAAAAGTATATTTGGTGAGTTCTAAGTTCCTTCAATTCCTCATTGACTGGGGGGGGTCCATAGGTTCCATGATAAATACTAAACAGCTCATGCCTGTTTTCCACCTTGTACATTGACATTCTGAATGGAATACAACATACAATAGTCTTATTACTCATCAGTGTGTAAAATAGGTTCATTAATTTAGAAATATGCAGCAGGAGAAAATGAATTTCTAAACCACACATAGCTGATGGACTACCCTAAGTTAACCCTGTAAGAGCCTTTCTGAGTCTGCTGTTCTAGGCTACAACAAAGTTAGTGAAATCAAAAGCTCACAATTACAGGTATAAATAATTCTGTGTTAGAGTGAGTTTAGTTGAAATGTTAAAAAAGAAGGATAGGTGTATCAGTCTGTTTTCATGCTGCTGATAAAGACATACCTGAGGCAGAGTAATTTATAGAGAAAAAGAGGTTTAATGGGCTTACGGTTCCACGTGGCTGGGGAGGCCTCACGATCATGGTGGAAGGCGAAAGGCACATCTTACATGGTGGCAGACGAGGGAGAACTTGTGCAGGAAAACGCTCATTTGTAAAACCATCAGTTCTCATGAGACTTATTCACTATCATGAGAACAGCATGAGAAAGACCCACCCCCATGATTCAATTACATCCCAGTGGGTCCCTCCCACAACGTGTGGGAACTGTGGGAGCTACAATTCAAGATGAGATTTGGGTGGGGACACAGCCAAACCATATCAATAGGGCATTGCTTTTTTCTTCCCAAGAGTGAAGCATTTAAAGATATATCCATTTTGCTTTACTTTAAATAAGAAAAATCGTAATTAGACTAATATTTTAAAAAATTAAAATAACACTGTTTTATGTGAAATTTTTATTTTTAGTGGTTTTATGATTTTTATATTATTTATAATTACAGAAATGTTGGTGAAAAAAGTTTTTAAATGCCTGTAATTCCATCTCAATGTTTTGGCTTATTTCTTTTCATCTTCTCATATGTTTTATGCAGTTGCAATTATAATCATCCCTCAATATCTTGAGGGGATTAGTTCTAGAAACCCCCACCATGGGTACCAAAATCTGTGGCTACTGAAGTCCCTTATATAAAATGGCATAACATTTGCATATAAGGTACACACATCCTTCTGTATACTCTAAATCATGTCTGGATTACTTATACAGAGGACCATCTGTATAAGGCACCTATTATATATGATATCCCATTATCACTTAATTTATTTAGTTTTTAGGTCATTGCATGGTTTTCTAAATTTTTTCATCCTAAAATCTTAGTGCACATAGAAGTTTCAAAATATAAAATGTATAAAATGAAGTCCATATTATCACTACCACCTTCCTGCAAACAATACCATTTTTTTCTAATTTTCCAGATATATTTTATAAATACACAAATATGTTTATATATTTATCCACATGGTAACATATTATAGACCCCTGTGTACCTTTGCCTTCCCCCCACTTTTTTTAAAAAAACTTATTCCAAATCATTTCAGTTCCAAAGGGCATTCTTATTATTTTTTTGTATAGCTGTATAGTATTCTGTTACAAGGATTTATCCTGAAATGTATTATTTTAATTTTAAATTTAAGATTTTAAACTATTTTCTATGGATGGACATTTAGGTGATTTCTAATCTTTTACTTTACAATGCTACAACAAATGTCCTTGAACATGTAAGCTAAGTAAACAATAGAATCCCTGGCTTAAAGGGTAAAAAAATGCATTTGAAATTTGATAAATGTTACAGAATTGCCTCTAGAAGGTTGGACAATATTCCCTCCTAATACCTGTGTTTCACCTATGTGTCAGAGCCACAGTTCCCCCATCATTCCCTCTCATTATGCTCTTTGTCCCTGTGTCATCACGCTTTTTCATCTTTGTCAACCTGATAGGCAAAAGGGCATTTTAGCAAGTTTTAATTTGCATTTCTCTTCTTATAAGTGAAGGCCAGGCCAGGCCAGACGCAGCGGCTCACACCTGTAATCCCAGCACTTCGGGAGGCCGAGGCAGGTAGATAACCTCAGGTCAGGAGTTCAAGACCAGCCTGGCCAACATAGTGAAACCTTGTCTCCACTAAAAATACAAAAATTAGCCGGGTGTGGTGTTGGGCACCTGTAGTCCCAGCTACTTGGGAGGCAGAGGCAGGAGAATCACTTGAACCCAGGAGGTGGAGGTTGCAGTGAGCCAAGATCGCGCCATTGCACTCCAGCCTGGGTGACAAGAGCAAAACTCTGTTTTAAAAAAAAAAAAAAAAAAGTGAAGTCCAGCATCTTTTCAGACATTCAAAAAAAAAAAAAAATTTGCACCTCCTTTTCTGTGATCTATCTGTTCATAACTTTTGTTTGTGATCATGACTTCTGGAAAAAGAAAAAAATTACCCTAAAGATAAAAAAAAGTCAGAATTAGTGAAAGTAATTTGTTCTCTGTGTGAGTATAACAAAATACAACATTCTCTTTTAATATTTTATTTTCCTGGAAAACCTAATATTCTGGTCATGTAAAGTTGTATTTTGTAGGTTTTATTAGTTTATGGAAAAAGAATGTGATCACTGAAAACATATTCAACCTCTAGAACAGTACCTGACACTTAGTTCTGTATATTTTTGTGAGGACAGTGTCTTATTATTGTAAATCTATTCTGTGACAGCTCCTATGTGAGATGTCATGCAAAGCCCACCTCTTAAATGAACAAATCCGTATATAGTAAACTACTCTTCTTGTTTTAAACACAGGGAAAATAAAGTTTAGAGAGGCTAAGAAATGTGTCAAGGTCACACCAACCAGTAAGTGGTTAAGCAGAGATTTATAAGAAAAGTTTCCTATTAAAAAATCTCCCCGTGTTCAATCTTTCAACTACCATTTTGCCTTTTGTCAGTTTAGACAATTCTTAACTCAATCTCTTCACAATTGCATTCATTATAGCTGAGGATATTAAGTCCCATTAGGTCATATTAATAGGAATTAACATGAATTGGTGAAGGGCAGATCTGAATAATTTTGCACGGCTTTTGAAATGATAGAGTCATTGCTTTTATTGTGAGCATGTATTTATGCTTTTTAAATGTCACATTTACTTATTTAATACTAGTTTTTAAATAGCAGGTACACAGTTACTACCTCCTAAGTAGCATAACATCTTGATGAGTTTTGTAAGAGCTGAGGTATCAGAGAGGGTGGCTGGACCCCTCTCTGGTTCCCCAGGGTGGCAGGATTTCTATGGGCTAGGCTGGGGGCTGGCTTGTTTTCTTTAATCTTACAGGTGGTAAATGTTACCTGAATGGGTTCCCTTCAACTCTAGACTTTATAAGGATAAATGCATACTCTATTGAGAAGAACTAAACCTATGAATTACATCCAATTCATTCTTGATAAAGTATGCATATAATGACAAACCACAACTTACATACAAATCTAATATGGTTCTAGCATTGAGTTGAGTTCCTCTCTCCTAGAGTTTTCATGATGAGGTAGCCAAGAATGGACTGAGAGGTAGCTTAGTCTCTATCTAGAATCTCTTCTAGCATCACCTTGGTTCTGTTTCTCCAACCTGTAATGTCAGCTTATATGCCTGTTGAGCTGGTCACTTCTTTTAAAGTTGAGCTAGCAGAATCTTCCTGTAGTCCTCTGCATCTGTTCCGAGTTCAATTCTTGAAGAACAAGCTTTTTTTCCTAAAGGGTTTAGAATTGGCATTTCTAATTCTCTTGACTTTTTTTTTGTATGCATGCTGTTAGAGCTTGTATACAATGTATATTGTGTACATTTTTACACACATATAGTATACAAGGCTATTATACAAGTCTATGTGGGAGGATGTGTTCCCGATACAACTCCTCCAAAATACGTGAGAAATACTTTCTGTTTTGCCTGCTCAGGGTGCTATAAAAGAATGGATAGGGAGATATAGGGAGAGAAAATTTTAGCACCATCCTTGCTGCGCCCAGCCTGGAAGATGCTATTATTACTCCAATATCTTTTTTTTTCCTTCCATGATTGTGTCCATTCAGGCTGCCAAAACAAAAATTCCAGAGACTGAGTGGCCTAAACAACATTTATTTCTCACAGTTCTGGAGGCTGAGAAGTTGAAGATCAAGGCACTAGCAGATTCAGTGTGTGGTGAGGAACTTCTTCCTGGCTCATAACGGCCATTTTCTTGCTTGTCCTCAAATGGTTGAAAGGGAGAAGGAGCTCCCTGGGTCTCTTTGGTAAGGGCACTAATTCCATTCATGAGAACCCCATCCTCACGGCTTAATTATTTCCCAAAGGCCCCATTTCCTATTACCATCACCCTGGGGGTTAGGATTTCCAAATATGATTTTGTTGGGAGGAGGGGAACACAGTGAGTCCGTAGGAGATTGTTTCTCGTCTGTCACTGAAATATTCTCTCTGTATAGTACCCTCCTCCTTGTGGCAGAGCTTAGTTAATTAAATAGAGGCTTGGTGTTGTTTAACTATTTCATGCCTATTACATATGGCCTAGTTAGGGCAATGTGAAACCAACATCCCAATTATATTTGTTTTCAAATTTTTGGTAGAACAAGACAAGAATAGATATTTCCCTAAAATAACAAGCATGATGAAATATGTTTTTTAGGAGCTGCCATTAGAAATTCTCTCATTTAAAAATTCCAAACCAACTTTTTAATGTATGCCTTCTACTTTAAGTTTTAATTAGAGTTCCCATATGGACCTATGTGTGCTTATATCTGTCATGTGGCTTTTAAGTGATCACATTTGAATTGTCACTTAGTTCTGACTCTCAGAGGACCAGAGCAATAGCATGTCACCACAGTAGGATCCAGTCTGATGACAAAGGATGCCTTCTGGGCAGTAACACATGAACTCAAGTGGTGAAAACTACAGTGTGCTGGTCTTTAATGATGTACACACATCTTTCCCCCAGCCGGCCTCATATTTCCATGGTTCCTTTCTCCAGATGCAGACACTTTTCTTATTTCATCTATGTGGTGGGAATCCGAATTTATAGTCATTTAAGATAAGGCCCTGTGATAGTAACTTTATCCTCCAATGGTCTTGAAAAAAGAATGCACACTTTCTTGTATTTTATTTTCTATATCCTGCAGGTACAATATTTTTTGGTTGATTACTTTCTTCTGCATGGGTTACTTTAAAAATCTTTACCTTGAAAGCCCATGTAATCACAATTTTTTTTCAATATGGCCTCTACTTTGAAATTTACTTGTTGTTTTTTTTTTTTCATTTTCTGTACCTATCCTCATTTTGTTGGAACAAGATAGGATAGGTTTATATGCCAAAATTTGGAACCTCATTTCTGAAGTACTCAATTTCTAATACCAAAACATAGCCATGTAGCCCTCGAGCAGATGAAAGGCACCAATGATACAAATTTATTTATTGTTTATTTATTTTTTGAGATGGCGTCTCGCTCTGTCATCCAGGCTGGAGTGCAGTGGCGCCATCTTGGCTCATTGCAGCCTCCGCCTCCTGAGTTCAAGTGATTCTCCTGCCTCAGCCTCCCGAATAGCTGGGATCACACGTGCACACCACCACGCCCATCTAATGTTTTGTATTTTTAGTAGAAATGGGATTTCACCATATTGGCTAGGCTGGTCTCGAACTCCTGACCTCAGGTGATCCTCCCACCTTGGTCTCACAAAGTGCTGGGATTACAGGCATAGACCACCATGCCCGGCCCAATGATACACTTTACTTAACTTCTGCTTCTGCTTCCTACCCGCAAATGACATTTGACCTTTTACAGAAATATAAACTGAGCTCATTTTTAACTTGTATTTAACAAAGATACAATTAGTTTCTCAAGAGCAATTCAGTGTATCTTATTGAGGAATAATGCCCACATTTTAACACAACTACTTATTCCGTAGATTGTACTACTTCTCTTTTTAGGTTGCAGATATGTTATTGCTTGCAGCATTTTGTTCATTGGATTCTTTGCGTTTTCTCAGTGCATACCAGTCTTTTCAAAAAAAATTACATTCTATAATTTGGGTGCTCTGTATATTGTTCTTACTAGATCTTTGTTTTGTTGTTGTTATTGTTGTTGTTGAGACAGTATCTTGCTCTATCACTCAGGCTGGAGTGCGGTGGTACAATCACAGCTCACTGCAGCCTTGACTTCCAGGGCTCAAGTGATCCTCCCATGTCAGCCTCAAGTAGCCGGGACCACAGGCACACACTACCATGCCTAGCTAATTTTTAAATTTTTGTAGAAATGGGGTCTCACTCTGTTGCCGGGGCTGGTCTCAAACTCCTGGCCTCTCACGTGATCCTCTTGCCTCAGCTTCCCAAAGTGCTGGGATTACAAGCATGAGCCACTGTGTGCAGCCTTACTAGAACATTTATTGTACGTTTTATAGCCCTCCTGAGAGCTACAATTTCAATTACTCCTTATTATTACTCCCCCCCCTTTTTTTTTATCTCACCAGATTATTAATTGCCTTAGAATCTTGTCTTCTCCTTTATTATTTACATTTTCCCTTGGTGAATTCTGATGCTTTCTATAAGTTATTTGCCTCTTACAGCACTGAATCTGCATCATCTGCATCTTCCTTATGTCCTGATAGTCTCTTTCTATCATCACAATTTGATCCCTGACTGGAACTCAGGCGCTATCTAAAAGTTCATGATTGGTTTAGGACTCATAGGTCAAACTATACTCTTTCTGCATTGTTAAGATTTGAGAATACACCTTCAAAATCAATTTTTCTTATTCTAGGTGGTCCTGAAGGTTGTACTACAGTGTGGTGGTGTCAAGCAGGCCACGGGCCCATACTGGTCTGTGGCCTTTTAGGACCTGGGCTGCACAGCAGGTGAATGGTAGGCAATCGAGCATTATCGCTTGAGCTCCGCCTCCTGTCAGATCAGCAGCAGTCGATTCTCATGAGTGCAAACCCTATCATGAACTGCACCTGAGAGGGCTCTAGGTTGCACACTCCTAATGAGAATCTAACTAATGCCTGATGATCCAAGGTGGAACAGTTTCATCCTAAAACCATCTCCCTTCTCATCCACCGCCCCCTGGTCCACAAAAATTGTCTTCCTGAAAACCAGTCCCTGGTGCCAAAAAGGTTGGGGAGTGCTGGTGTAGAGGAAGCAGAGTACGTGGATTAAGAACTCTCACTTTAGAACCAGACTTCCTGGGTTCAAATTCTTACTCTACCATATATTAGCTGTGTGCCCTTAGGCAAGTCACTTAACACTTTTGTGCCTTTTATTCCCCATCTATAAAACAGGATAATACTGTTAGGGGTTGAATTGTCACCTGCAAAATTCATATGTCAAAGTCCTAATAGCTAATAACTCAGAATGTCACCTTGTTTGGAAATAGGATAGTTGCAGATATAGTTTATTAACATAAAATGTCACACTGGAGTAGGGTAGGTCCCTAGTCTAGAGTGAGTGGTGTCCCTATAAAAAGGGAAAATTTGGATATAGGCACCTGCACCCAGGGAGAACACTACATGAGGATGAAGATGGAGATCTACAAGGCAAGGAATGCCAAAGATTGTCAGCAAGGCCCGAGAAGGTAGGAGTGAGATCTGGAACAGATGTTCCCTCACAGTGCTTAGAAGGAACCAGCCCCACTGACATCTTGGTGTTGGACTTCCAGCTGCCTAGAAGTGAGACACTGTCTCCAACTGTAAGACAAATGCCTGGTGTCTAAGCCACCCAGTCTGTAGTACTTTGTTACAGCAGCCTGAGCAAACAAATAATATTCACCAAATCAGGCTGTTTTGAGGTTTCAATATGTCATTATGGGTAATTGAGAAAACACTAATAAATATTCACTAATTTACTTATCAAAAAGCACTAGGCATGTGTCACATGCATTCCTAAATGCCCAGTTCCTCACTGGCTATATGTACATAGTGTGTGTGATTTCAGAGGTGCTTGCAGGCCCCACCCACCTGCAAAATGCAAATTCCTTCGTTCTTCTTCCATAAGTCCTTGTTCCAAGTTAAAATAATAATAGTACTGATGGTATACTCATAGTGATAACAACCATTGAATAACAATTTCCTACAAGAAAGGTGCTGTGTGCTAGGTGCCTAATAATATAAGATAATACCTCCCTACCTTCCCAATGCCATGTTATTGGTGTCCACTGTTGAGGTTTACAGACCTCTGTGATCCTGGATCATCAGCTCCACAGGCTGTGTTTTATTCATCTCAAGCTGCATCACTACACCCGTTTCACCACCTCTGCCTTCTCATTCTCTGTCTGGATCTCTTAGCTCCCCTCCTACCCAGGAGGCAGCAGTGTGGAGGAGAAGTCTCAGACCTGACATTCCATCTGTTCTCCTTCGTGGAACCCAGGAGAATGGGGCGGCATCTCTAGCCTCCCAATGCTGAGGAAGAATGGGGCTCTTCCCATTTCACCCCTCCCTTTCTCCCCTGCCTCCAGGAATGGGCCACCTCTGCATGGGGCAGCAGGTCCCAATTCAGCTCACACTGAGAATGTAAGAACTACAAACAAAATTTCTATTGAATTTTGTGTCTTAAAAAAAGAGAGAGAGAGAGAGAGAGAGAGAGAGAGAGAGAAGGGGACCAAGGAACTCCCTTCCCTACACATGCTGGTAACCATGGGCCTGTGAGGCTCTGCTCAGGCTTTTTTCCTTTGTTGTGCTTATCCATTTCTGCGTAATAGATTACCCAAATACTCAATGGCTTGAAGGTGACCATTCCGTTTCTTACCATTCCTGTGGGTCAGGAATTTTGGAAGGGCTTGACTAGGCAGTTCTAGCTTAGCATCTTTCAGTGCAGTTGCAGTCAGATGGTGATAGGTGTTGGAGCAGCTGTGGACGGGCCCACCATCTGTTTTTCTTCCTGAAATCTTGAGCCTCCCCATCATGGTCACTCAATGTGAGTTGGTTTGGGCTTCCTTACGGCATGGCTGCCTCAGGACAGCTGGACTGCTTATTTGATGGTTCAGGGCTCAGGCACAAGATAGGACCTGCAATACACTTTATGATTTAACCTTGAAAGTCACAAAATGTCACTTCTGCTGCATTTTATTGGTTATAAAAGAGTCAGAAACTCATCAAGTTTCAAGGGAAGGCCAGTTGAAGCCAACCTTCAATGAAGGAGTGGCAAGATTCTAGAAAAGCATGTTAGTCAAGAAACATTGTGTGGCCTTCTTTGGAAAATATATTTTTGTACATCCCTAGACACTCTGGTTATTTGCACAAGCTGTTTATGTAAATAAAGCTGCATGACACTGTCATCAGCCAACACATACTTAGTAAACATTGACTCCGTCCAGGTTGTATGCTAAGCCTGAGACTTCAAAGGTGAAAAGTCCTTATCTTAGAGCTTAAGGAGTTAAGATCCTGTTAGTGGACATAGATACATAAATAACAAGTTATAGTATCATTTGATCAGTGCTATAAATGAGGTACAGGGTACAGTGGTGCATGGAAGAATGAATACATTGAATAAGTATTTCCTGAAATAAGTACCTCCCTTTCTCCATGTGAGATACCCTGGGGTGACAAGCTCTGGGGATCCAGGCGGGGTGGGGGGATGAGAAAAAGACACTGCCCCTGAGCTCCTTGAACTTACCGTCCAGGAAGGAGTGAGGAACTCCAACCACCACCGTCGAGATGGGACTGAACTCTCAAGTTTGTATCATGTTACAAAATCAGGGCTATCAATGTGGAAATTTTGCTCTTAATATTTCAAAACATATAGTAATTGCTATATTTTAAAAGGACTTTAATGGCTTCCTTGAGAAAATGTAAATGAGCACTTTGTACATTACATTTCTAGACTTTCTTTTGCTGGCATAACAGCAAGAATTCAAGTGAGAGGTTATGAAATGAGTAGACAGAAGAGTATTCCTGGTGAGAAAAATTTACTGTTCCTTTATATTATAATATTGATACAGATTGAGTATCACTTTTCTGAAATGTTTGGGACCAAAAGTGTTTGGGATTTTGAATTTTTTCAGAGTTTGGAATACTTGCATTATACCAGTTGAGCATCCCAAATCCAAAAAATCCAAAAATGCTCCAATGAGCATTTCCTTCGAGTGTAATGTTGGCACTCAAAAAGTTTCAGGTTTGGGGGATTTTAGATTTTAAATGTTCAGATTTCAGACACTCAACCTGTAAACGCAACTTTTTCTTTCTCTCCTGTTAAACCAAATCATCTCAATACTAGAACATGTATCTTATCATACTTGCCTTTTTCTAAATTTCACAGTTAACACATATATGTTGAAGGCCTCAAACGTTCAATCTGCAACCAATGTTAAATCCAACATGAACTTTCATTTTCACCCTTGACAAAGCGGTTTATCATCCTGCTTGGAGAGAGAGGTTCATACATCATTGAAAACTTCACTGTTTTTCTTTCTGAAATCTTGAGCCTCACCATCATGGTCACTCTGTATGAGTTGATTTGGGCTTCCTCACGGTGCTATACAGAAGGCGATATTCCACACACGGGTATACAGAAGATCCCATGTCAAGAAGAAGTTATTCCACTTTAGAGAAAGCTCCAGTCAGGTTGGTGTGATCGAAACAGACTGATTCATGTTAAACGCTGTGTTCAACTGTCTTGCAGGTTCTTCATTCCTTTACTGACGCCATCTTTGATGAGTGGATGAAAAGATTTAATCCTCCTGCAGATGCCTGGCCTCAGGAGCTGGCCCCTATTGGTCACAATCGGATGTACAACATGGTTCCTTTCTTCCCTCCAGTGACGAATGAAGAACTCTTTTTAACCGCAGACCAACTTGGCTACAGCTATGCCATTGATCTGCCAGGTAACTAACACAACTTCTAAATGGGTGATTCATTCATCTTCTAAAGGAGCTAGCTTGCTTTCTTTCTTTTTAATGTAAACCAAGACCTTTAACTGAAGCTTTCAGGTCTAGTTAGGTTTATTGACCATTTTTCTAGCATATGCATATTTAGCAAAACGAGCCTTTAAACTACCAATTAAACATCAGAAAAGGACTAATGAGCTGACTCTTGTTTTAGAAAACTGAAAGTTTTTAATAGATCTTATTAAAGGAACTATCTACTTCTACACCTGACTTGACAATTCTCTCTGAATTAGTTGGATTAATAAAAAGCCTCTCTATGGTTGTTTCAAATTTCTAACCAATGAAGTAAACAGGCCTGCCTCAAGGAATAATCTCTAAATCCAGCTAGTCCCTGTACAGTGTATCTGCCCAAAGTCTCAGCCTAGAAAGCAATCAAGATGATTTCAGAGCTCAATCTCTCCCTCTGTGACCTGAGTCTTTCAAGCCTGGTTGTAGTGGGATGCTTGGGCAGAGGATTACGTCAGATCAAGTTCAAATTTATGAAAGAGCCTAGGTATAGAGGGCCTTAGATGCCAGGCAGAAACTCCAATAAGATACCACCTCATACCCATTGGGATGACTGCTATCAAAAAATAGAAAATAGTAAGTGTTGCCGAGGCTGTAGAGAAATTGGAATCCTTGTGCATTGCTGATGGGAATGTGAAATGGTGCAGCCACCTTGGAAAACAGTATGGGGATTGCTCAAAAAAATGGAACAAAGAATTACCCTATGACCCAGCAATTACACTTCCGGGTATACCTAAAAGAACTGAAAGCAAGGTCTAGCAGAGATATTTGCACACCCATGTTCATAGCAGCATCATTTACAATAGCCAAAAAATAGAAGCAGCCCAAGTGTCCATCGTGGATGAATGAATAGACAAAAGGTGGCGTATACATACAATGGAATATTATTCAGCCTCAAAAAGGAAGGAGATTCTGATACATGCCACAACATGGATGAACCTTGAGGGCGTTAAGCTAAGTTTAGTAAGCCAGACATAAAAACAAATACTGCATGACTCCACTTATATGAGACTATGAGATAGTCAAATTCACAGACGTTACCAGGGGTTGGGAGGGGAGAATAGGGAGTTACTGTTTGGTGGGCACAATGTATCAGTTTTACAAGATGAAAAGGTTCTGAGAATGGATGGTGCTAATGGTCGCACAACAATGTGAATGTACGTAATGCCACTGCACTGCATATCTCCGCTAGACCTTGCTTTCAGTTCTTTTAGGTATACCCGGAAGTGTAATTGCTGGGTCATAGGGTGATTCTTTGTTCCATTTTTTTTTGAGGAATCCCCATACTGTTTTCCATAGTGGCTGCACCGTTTTACATTCCCACCAGCAATGCACAAGGATTCCAATTTCTCTACAGCCTCAGCAACACTTACTATTTTCAAGGTGGTCAAATTTATGTTACGTGTATGTTGCCACACTTTCTAAAACATAATTTTTTAAAAAACTAGCCAGATGATTTGGACAAAAGCAAAAGGCAACCATTTTTGGGTCTTGAACAAAGAAATGGCAGAATCAAAATATCTGTGTTTTAAGAAGATGAAGTCGGCAATAGGTGCTGCTGGATTGAAGCGGGAGGAGACACATCAAAACCCTCTTGGAGGAATCCCATCAGGACAGGTCAGGACCTCCCGGGGGATTGCAGGAAAAGGACTAGAAAGAGAATCTTATATTTAGGTGAGTGTAAGCTATAGAAAAATTCAGAAGAGCTGAAATTAAGAACAGTTGGCCGAAGAGAATATAATTTTTAAAATAAATGACAAATAGGCATACGTATATTAAAAATGAAATTTGGCCAGGCGCAGTGGCTCACACCTGTAATCCCAGCACTTTGGGAGGCCGAGGCAGGTGGATCACCTGCAGTCAGGAGTTTGAGGCCAGCCTGGCCAGTGTGGCGAAACCCCGTCTCTACTAAAAATACAAAAATTAGCTGAGCATGGTGGCGGATGCCTGTAATCCCAGTGACTTGGGAGGCTGAGGCAGGAGAATCGCTTGAACCCGGGAGGCAGAGGTTGCAGTGAGCCGAGATCACGCCACTGTACTCCAGCCTGAGTGACAGAGCGAGACTCCGTCTTAAAACAAAACAAAACAAACAAACAAAAAACCCCAAAAATGAAATCCACCAATTTTGTGGAAGAGTGCTTATAAAATATGTTTGAATAGAGGACTGGATTTATCATGTGGGAGATTGACATTTTATTCACAACTATTCAAATGGGTATAAATATCTGCTTGTTTATTGAATGTCTCCTAGTGTAACAGCCAGTCTGATCCCTCTCACAGGCTTATCATTCTATAAAAAAAGTGGAGACAGTAGCAGAATTTCTCTACTCGAGGATTGTATATTTTGCAGCTCCCCAGATGCCATTTTAGCATGCACTTTTACAAATGAGTTTCTAACTCACAAAAGTAGTTACATTCCTCCTTAGAGGGTTTCTTCCACATAAGCATTTATTGTAACAAATTTTTAAAATGCAATAAGCTGTATTTAAGTAATGGGATGCCATTTCCAACTTCCCCAAGAAAAACAATTGTGGATATGATAAATGGTGAGAAAGGAGAAGATAAATTTTAGTCTAGCAAGAGTAGTTTTGCTTTATCAACAAAAAAGCATGTGAAAGCCAAGTGCGCTTGCTCTTCTTCTCTTCTGAAAGTATTCAGCTGATGAAAATGCTGACGGTAGACCCTTCTCTTCTGCTTTAGTTTCAGTTGAAGAAACTCCAGGTTGGCCCACAACCCTCTCAGTGGTCATGGGAACGCTGGTGGCTTTGGTTGGTCTTTTTGTGCTGCTGGCCTTTCTTCAATATAGAAGACTTCGAAAAGGATATACACCCCTAATGGAGACACATTTAAGCAGCAAGAGATACACAGAAGAAGCCTAGGTTGCTCATGACTTACCTAAGAGAAGAGGCTGGCCAACCCATAGTTCTGACCCTGACAGTAAAGGAACTAATCCTCACTGTTCCTTCTCGAGTTGAAGATCTTTGCCATAGGTTCTTCTATAGTGATGATGATCTCATTCAGAAGATGCTTAGCTGTAGTTTCCACTTTGCTTGCTTGTTTAACAAACCCAAACTAACGTGCTTGAGGCTACCTCTATCTTCAAATAAAGGTAGACCTGACAGTTTGTGATATCTGATAATAATCCCCCATATTGATTAAGCCTCCTCCTTTTCTGAAAGCATTTAAAAAAACAAAAAAATCCCAAAACATTGATCCGGGGGAGTCATTTAAATTTGCAGGTCAGTGCAATTTGAGACCTGGCCCAGACCATGCATCAATTTTTCTTAGCCCCAGTGTCTTTATTGGAATGGCATGGAGGTGGGAGGTGGTAGGTGCTAGATGAATCTCCAAGATCCCTTTAAGCTATAAACATCTCTGCTTCTAGGTACCCTCCTGATTATCTTCCTTGGGCTTATTTTTCTTCTGTCCTCTATCTTTTTCCTCTCCAGCTTAGAAGATGAGAATAAGCCTTGTTTTCTTTACAGGACAGAAAATGACTAAATGAAGGATCAATTCCGCTCTATTGTGTAAATTAGATTTTACAGATTTTACTTAAAATCTGCAGTTTTAAACAGTAGACCTATATTACAGGATTCAATAGCTAGATACACATTGATTCTATAGTGATAAATAGAGAAGATAATAAAATCATAGAGCTTCCTGGTTTGTTGATATACTGCTGTAAACCTATAACAAATACAGAATTACTCTTTCCAAGAAAGGCTGACTGAAAGCTGGTGAGGCTATAAACCTGAACATGAGACAATTTGACCTGAATCCTATTAGTCTGAGGTCTCTTTGGCTGATCCTGAACCAATTTCTTTACTAGGTAACCTCAGATGAAAAATTATTCCCACATAATGCACTTGGCTTATTTTTAAGCATTGATGTTAGATTCATTAATGTTGCAGTATACTCACAGTTACTTACGAATGCTGACCAATTAAGCCTTATTTGAAAGCAAACCATCTGTACAAAACATGGCAATTCAGAATTAAGTGGTTATATTCTGCTATGCAATCATCAGATCATGAGAAGTAAGAATGAGGCAATCTTTACTACGATGTTCAGACTTATCATGATGGACCCCACTTCAGAGAAGTTAATGGCTCTTGAGATTTCCATGCAAATTTCATCTGCTCATATCTGGTTTCTGTGCATCAGGAGTGAGACTGAAGTTCTAGGGCGTGGTTTGTCTGTCGGGGTCCCTCTCTACTGGAATGAATGAATGTAAAGAATGGGTGTTAAGAGGTCCCGGGAGCTGCCTTCTACATAAAGGGGGCCTAGAGAGTGCAAGACTCACCAAGAACCAGTTTTCCCCCTGCAATAGGACTGCTAAAGCCAGAGAAGTGGACAAAGCCCAGTTGGAACTGAATTTGAGTTTGAATCTCATAAAGTTACAGGTGCATCTGAGAGCAGGCTCGGTGGTGAAGATCAAGATAGCCCAGAGTCCTTCATGGGGGTAAAGCCCTGCTTGGGCTTTTTAGCTTCAACCACATGCATACCTTTCAAATCCTGCCATTAACAATATTCATGGATAATACAGCACTGTATCTTTCACAAGCTCCACTCTGGAATGTTTATGCTCTGAGCTCAGGATAGTTGGGGAACACATTTTTAAATCTTGGTTTTAAACAAAAAGAGAAATTTGTTAAAATGAAGATATAATTGCGCATGGTATATATATTTCTGAAAAGTTATGTATTAATCAATTATATATTAAAAGCACCAGGGAAAACTGCTTTTTATAGGTGAACTATTATGAATAATTTCATAAAGCAAATAACCACCTCTAGCTTATCTGTCAGGTATATCAGAATTCTCATATATCATATTCTCATAAGATTTGGTTAAAGCAAGATTTATCTTAGGTAGAAAAAAATAGTAATCAGTTATACTTAGCTACTTTTATCTATAGTGTGGGCAACTTTTTATAACTATTATGTTTTATAATGTCTTCCTGGGAGAATTCCCTGATTTTGTAGTTCATATAAGAGAAATACAATTTTCTAGCATTTTCTGACCTTACAATAAATCAATTATGAGCACGTTTTAACAAATATTAAGGTAGCATAAACCAACAGAATAAAATGTTGGTATTTACTTACATTGAATATCATGCAAATAAACTCACAAAATGTCACCAAATACTGTGGGCTATATTTCTCAATGATGGGGGAAAGAATTCAACCTTGAAGAAAATGACCAGATCACTTTATGCTTATATCTTCAGTATTAGAAAAACTGCATATATGATTTTAATAGAAATGCTTTTTATAAAGCTAACATTCAGAAATGGGGTAAAATGCAATAACATGTTTCCTTTGTGCATTAAATTCCTTTCTAATTCTAAAATTGACATTTGTATCTTGCTTACGATTTAACATTGTTAATTATAATACTTTTAGTGACTAGTTTTAATCTTACATTATTAAGAAGTAGAAAACTTACTAAAAAGGAAACGAAAAATAAATGTTGTTTTACAGATTATTGTTTATCTTTTGAGGATTATTGTTTTTTAATTTGTGTGCATCAATTCCCATCTTTTGGGCACTCAACATGTATATTGAAGTATATATACATGTAAAATACATAATAACCTCAGTCTGAAAAGTAATCTCTTAAACCGATATGCTATTTTCTTGGTGAGTTTCCAAACAATTGCTATTTTCTGAATCTGTATTGAACAGGTAGGAAAAGGAGAGCCAGCCTTTCCCCAGGTGAAGTTACTTTTGATAGCCCCACAGTCCAGTGACTCATCCTGGGGTGGAAGCAGGCGGCTACTTCAAGTGACCGACCAGGGAAGAGAGGTCCTGCAGCAGCTAACTTGGTGATCCCCCAGGTAAGCCTTCCAGATGGGTCAGTTTGTTGGAGACCCCCAGAAGAAGAAAGTTAGAACCAATGTGGCAATGGTTATGTGAGGTTTGCTTCCACATCTAGACCTGAAGTTAAAGGTCAGGTTGTACACCCGTTTGTACAGCTACACAGTCATTATATCAAAGCACCTTGCCTTAAGTACTCAGAGAATGTTGGGGGTTGATATATGTGCATAAACGAACCAATGCACCCCTAGTGGAAGGTAATTACTTTCTGTAATGCAATGGCAAAATCTGAGGTTGAAGCTCTTCCTATTTCTATAGTGCCTTACTTATCCTGAGTACTTTATAAATATTCGTTGAATGAATAAATGAGTGAATAAACTAATCTCAAAGTAGAAGGTTTCATTCAGAGCTTCTGACATCTGTTTTAAGATGTACTGGAGAAAACATAAGATCCCTGCCTTGAAGTTACCATACAACCTATCCTTTGGATTTTGAATTGCACATATGCTAGGTGGAATTATACGCTGTGCAACCTAACACAAGGAGACACTCTTCAGGTGTATTTTCTTTCCAGATGCATCTTCTTCCTACTCTTGGTAGGCCTTAATTCTACCACTTTTAGAGACTAGGATAGAAAGCTAAGATTTCCACCTACCTCTCCTCTAAGTCCTCACACATGCCATTTTAGGATCTTCCACTGTCTGATATCCTAAAAGCTTTGTTTCAGTGTAAGGAGTTAGTGGGCAATTTATTTAGTCAGGCAAACCAATGCCTGTCTCACACTGATGGACTCAAGCAGCAATTGCTCTAGAAACTCTCCAAAGATGACAATACTTTGACTTAAGCCGTAACAGCAGTTCCAGCTGAAAAAACCCTTATGAATTTAATTCTGCTTTGGCAGGGCATTAAATGAAATCTTGAAAACCATATGCAAGAATATTGTGAACTATAAGTTAGAGTTTTCTAAAAACAAGCTTCCTATCCAATACTTGCATGGTCTGTATAAATGTTCACCACAGCTGCATCTGTTTGGTAGAAGCCATTAACCCACTTACGTTATTTGCCGCATAAACTTTAGTCAGACTTCTTAAATCTAATATGACTGAATTTGGTCATTCTGTTAGCCATTTTCTGCTCTTTTGGCAGTTTATAAACAAACTAAAACCATCACAGTGCCTCCCAAGTATAATTGTACTGGTTGTAAATAATGCTAAGTAGAGATGCTTGAGCTTGGCCTTCTTCATTAAAACAACAAATTTCACTGCCAGAGTTATGCACCCTGATTACTCCTTCACTTTGTATGTTATTGAGGGTTTCTGAATTTGCAATTAGCCCAATGACCAATCTTGATTACTAGGGGAGTGGAATTAGGCTTACAATAAAGCAAAACCTGCCCTCTTGTGTTTTATTAGAAAATTGCACAATGTAGTAAAGTTCTTAAAGCTGTTTTCCTCGACTGTGGTTGATTGCCTACCCAGAGTGGAAAAAAAGGCTGGAAGATTTGCCATGAATTCAGAAATCAGAACAGATAAAGCCCAATATTTAGAAAGAAACAGTTTCCTACATAGGCTCTCACAACTCCCCTTTCAATCTATTTTGAAATGCTAAATGTTTACCAGTAAGCCAGAAAAGTTTGGAGGAACATTTCAGGCCACTGGGCAAAAACGCTTTTAGGCTTGGCAAATACACACAGAATATAATTTAGTTAAATATTGTTTATATGATCACATTGCAGCTGGAAATTGGGGGAACATATTTTTTCTATTAAAAACTGTCATCAAGAAAATTTGGGGAAAGTATTTAAAACAAATGTTGGATCAATGTATTAAAACTATATATAAATATTTGAACTCAGGTGTGGGTGTGAGCAGTGTCTGAAGATGTCCTTTGGTGTAGAAAATTTGCTTTTCAAAACTAGGAGCCCATGGTGGATTACATTAGGTGATTGGTAAACTCAAATGATAAAGAAAACATGGCCTCTTTCTAGTTTTTATAAACCTTTCCCCTCTAGGGAAATACACAGGTAAAGATTAAAGAGAAACACGTGCACATGTAATTTGCTTGCTTATTCTGGCTAGTTTTCTTTGTCGGAAAATTGGGGCTTCGATTTTCCAGCTATGTCTACCTGCTATTCTTTTCTGGGGTTCTCTCTGGAGGAATACTACAGACCTGGTGATAGTCACTGATTTTATGGAGAGAAAGGAAAAGGAAAAACATAAGTGAAGAAACTGGAGTTTGATTTGAAACACATCAAATGCTGACAGAAGATGCAATCTTTCCTTGAGAAGAACCATTAGCTTACTCCTTATTGATACGTTATATAGCACACTTTGCTGAAGACCTATTTTCCAATGCAGCAAATGTGTTATTATTATTATTATTTTATTTATTTATTTTTTTTGAGACGGAGTCTCGCTCTGTTGCCCAGGCTGGAGTGCAATGGTGAGATCTTGACTCACTGCAGCCTCCGCCTCGTGGGTTTGAGCGATTCTCCAGCTTCAGCCTCCTGAGTAGCTGGGACTACAGGTGTACACCACTATGCCACGCTAATTTTTGTACCTTAAGTAGAGATGGGGTTTTGCCATGTTGGCCAGGCTGGTCTCCAACTCCCGACCTCAAGAGATCCATTTGCCTGGACCTCACAAAGTGCTGGAAATATAGGTGTGAGCCACTGTGCCCCACCCTGATATTATTATTTAATACTACTACTTAAGGTTTCATTTCATATTTTTGTTTTTTCAAATAGCAAGATTTGTCTTGATGATTGCCACTAATCAGTTTTTCCTTCCTAAAATTATTTTTGTATTTTGAGTCTTGCATTTCACATCAAGGAGGTGTGCACAGCAGAAACTATGTTGTTGGTGCTTTAAGTCATTAGGCTCATTTGTACGAGCAAATGACTGGTCTTGAAAACAGAAAGGTAATCTCTATAATAATCCGTGCAGTTAGCTATTGCTTCTTTTCCTCTTCTTCAGCTGTGGCAAGCACACAACTTTCAGGCTTTCCTAGCTTGAAGTCTGATTTGAGCTGCCCATTTTCTTTACATTTTAGGCATTTTACAATTCCGAGACGTGTAGCATTTTTATAAACTCAAGGTCGTCTTCTTTCTTTCTGTGCATATCTCTCCTCACTGATGTCCTCTTATCAAGATGCAGGCTTCTTTGTGTTTTTAACATTTTTACTTGAGATATTTCCAACCCTTTGATTCCGTGCTGACTCTAAATCGTTTGCTGTCAGCTACACTGAGTGCAGATCTGGTGCGTCTCGTCTGGGCTGCCGCTCAGTCTGCTGAGCTCTTGACAGCGTTATCAGGCCTCTCCAACAATCAAAGGACTCTTGCAACCCAGTAACATGCAAATTTGTTCTTTATCTGCTTCAGTCTGTCACAGCGCACATTTTGCAGCTTAGCTGCACAAAAGCGGGCGTGATAAAATCGTTCTGAAGTTGACGCTGGGAGTAATGGGTGTAAATTCATTGTTTTTAAGAAACAGCCACTCACAACATGCAATTACAGTGAACTCACCTTGCAACTAGATGGCTGCCTTTGAGCTGGTTTCCCTTTGCTGGAGAGATGATGCAATTGAGTGGCTTTTATCACAGGGCAATCCGCTCACCTTTGTCGTACTTGTCAGCAGGTAACACCCCTGCTGCTCTCTGGATTTGCCCAGGCTTTTGGGTGTGTGCTTAACTATACACAGTCCCAGGAGAAAACAAATCCTCCTGTAGGTGCAGCAGCTCCTTCCCTGTTTATGTCTGTCAGCTTCCCCGACTAGAACTTGTTCTTTTCCAATGAACTCTAAAAATGCCACCAGGAAATATTAATATCAAAAAGCCCACTATATTTTTTTCTATTTGAACCACCAGTAAGTGACTTGACCTCCCTGTATGAAATCTCTGGAATAAGCGTTTTTGGCTCCCATGAATAACATCGTCTTTCTTGAGCCCAGTGACAAGTTAGTTTCAATACACTCTGGCGTAATTTTCTCTGTAGACGCGAGCACTGAGTCTGTGGTCAGACAGGGTTCTCAAGGGATATTTTCAATGGCAAAGAGGCACTTTGGGAATAAAATATGAACAGGCCTCAGCCGACGAGGAAGTGAAACATGTTAGGAGAGAGTTTTTTCTTTTTCCCTTTCCTTTTCATTTATTATTATTATTATTTTGTGGTAAGAGAAATGTAACGTAAAATTTCCCATCTGAACCTTTTTAAAGTGTACAATGGAGTGACACTCAGCACGTTTACAATATTGTACAACTGTTACCACCATGTTTCCAGAACTTTTTCATCGTCCCAAATAGAACTCTGCACTGTTAAAAGAAAACTTCAGACAAATTACATTTGCTGGAATTTAATTGAGCAAAATGAAGAATTAACCATTCGTGAATCGGCAGCCCCCAGATTCACAGCAGATTCAAAAAGACTCCAGGGGTGCCTCATGGTCAGAAAAAAATTATAGACGAAAAAAGGAAAGCGATGTACAAAGATCGGAAGTGAGGTACAGAGACTGCTGGATTGGTTACAGGTTGGCGTTTGCCTTATGTGAACGCAGTTTGAACACTCAGCAGTCTGAGTGGTTGAAGTATGGCCGCTGGAACTGGCCAACACTCAGCTATTGTTACAGCCTGCATACTCCTAAACTAGGTTTTCAATCTCGTCTTCCTATTAAGCTAGGTTAGGTTTGTCCGCAAGGACTCAAATATAGAAGTACGGGGTCCTTCTCAGGCCACATTTAGTTCGCTTTAACAGTACCGGTTAAATGGTAACTCCCTCCCCATGCCTCCTCCCACCAGCCTCTGGCAACCTCCAATAAGGCTTTGGGAAGTTCCTTCCATCTCCATCCTGAGACCCTCAGCTCTGTGATTTGGATGGGAACCTAACTGTCTTAAACCAATTACTCTATTCCAGACCCTTGGCCGCGGTGTGTCAGCCATGAATGTGAAACTGAAAGCCAAATAATGGAAAGGCACTTTTGCTGAGGGTTCTGAGAAATGAAGCCCAAAGACCAGGTCTCATCCTTGAGTCACATGATATGAAGATGTGAGGGCTGGAAATGTAGCAGCCGTCTTACCTGCTAGAGAGCTTATAGCAGGTAAACTCTTTAAAACTTTTTAAAAAATTTAATTTAGAAGTGGCCACTTAAAAAAAAATTAATTTAGACCAGTTTGAGTTGGGGGTTTCTCTTACAAGATAAAGAATCTTAACTAATGAACTCATCTTCAGGGAATTTAAAAAGAAAATGAGGAAACAGAAACATTGGCTTGCTTGCTTGTTTATTTCTAGACACCATATTCCATGTTTTTAAGTGAGTAAAAAAATTTTTTCTTTGTTCTTTAAAGATTGCAAGAAACGGAGTGATGTAGCAATTCATAGTGAAGGATGCCAGCAATATATAGAAACAGGAGCTTGTAGTGGTTGAGCATGGCCTCTGGAGGCAGACAGAGAATGGGCGTTTAAATTCTAGCTCAGTCATTTATTCAGCATGTAATTTTTCTTTAACTTGTACTTTCTAACTGCTCTGCACTTTAGTTTCCCTGTCTGCAGAAGGATGTTGATGCCCCTCTTGTTCCATTTACACACACACAGAGGCTGTTGTTAGAATGAATTGAGTTGATCTACGTAACTTCTTCAGAACAGTGCCTGTCATTAGATGGGGTGGTTTAAACAACGGAAATGTATTTCTCACAGTTTGGAGGCTGGAAATCCAAGATCAAAGTGTCGGTAGGGTTGGTTTCTCCTGAGGACTTTCTTCTTAGCTTTCAGGTAGTCACGTTTTTGCTGCCTCTTCAGTCTTTCCTCTGCGCATCTGCACTGCCTGGTGTCTTTTTGTGTGTCCAGCTTTCCTCTTCTCAAAAGGGCCCTGGCCAGTTGGATTAGGACCCATCCTAACAGCCTCATTTAATGTACTCTCCTCTTGAAAGGCCCTGGCTCCAAATATGATTCCTTTCTGAGGTCCTGGGGGTTGGGACTTTAACATATGAATTTTGGGATTCAGCTTGAAACAGAGAAGTTGCTCAATAATATTTAGTTTTTTTTGAAGTTTTAGATCTGGGGTTACACATGCTTGTTTGTTACCTGAATATTACATGTGTAATGGTGAGGACTGGGCTTCTAGTGTACCCGTTACCCAGATATTGAACACTGTACCCAATGGGTAACTTTTCAACCCTCCCTCCCTTTCCACTCTCTCTGCTTTTGGATTCCCAGTATCAATTATCTCCTTCTTCATGTCCATGTGTGCCCACTGTTTAGCTCCTACTTATAAGTGAGAATATATGATATTTGATCTTCTGCCTCTGAGTTCACTTAGGATAATAGTCTCCAGTTCCACCCATGTTGCTGCAAAGGACATGCTTCATTGTTTTTTTTTATGGCTGCATAGTATCCCATGGTGTGTATGTACCACCTTTTCTTTTCTTTTTCTTTATTTTTTTCAAGACAGAGTCTCATTGTGTCACCCAGGTTGGAGTGCAGTGGCATGATAAGCTCTGCCTCCTGGGATCACGCCATTCTCCTGCCTCAGCCTCCTGAGTAGCTGGGACTACAGGTACCCACCACCACACCTGGCTAATTTTTTGTTGTTGTTGTTTTTGTACTTTTAGTAGCTACGGGGTTTCACCGTGTTAGCCAGGATGGTCTTGATCTCCTGACCTTGTGATCCACCCGCCTTGGCCTCCCAAAGTGCTGGGATTACAGGTGTGAGCCACCACACCTGGCTATGTACCACCTTTTCTTTATCGGACCCACCACTGGTGGACACTTAGTTAGTTCCATGACTTTGCTATTGTGAATAGTGCTGTGATAAACATCTGAGTGCAGGTGTCTTTTTTTATAGGCTTTCTTTTCCTTTGGGTAGATGCTGAGTAGTGAGATTGCTGGGTTGAATAGTAGTTCTATTTTTTTTTCCACAATTTTCTATTCTTTTTCTTCACAATGAAATCCATAGATAACCACCTTGCATTCCAATGAAGTTAAATCTACCCCCACTTGGTTTCCATCTTTGTCTCACACGTGTTATTTGTGAAATTTATCACTAGTATTAATCCTTCTCTCTCTCTCTCTCTCTCTCTTTTTTTTTCTTCATTTGGCATTCACTTTTCTAAAATATTAAGGGGTAAACATTAAATTAAATATTCAAATAGGTGCACAAATACTGAAGGAGAGAAAAACCCAACAATTCTGTTGAAAGTGAGCTGTTACCTGACAGGCGACACATAGCACAGCATAGCTCACAATTTTTCTTGGTTCAATGATATAAGCAAATCCAATGTGCAATTTGTAAGGCAGGCTAAAAGTGTCAGTGCGTAATTTCTGGAAGAATATGTTATACTACAACAGTCCAATGTGTGAAAGACAACAAAATATACAAAGACAAATAAATGACCTCTAGAAGGTTAACATTCTAAATCAAAGCCTCCCAGGATTTGGACACATGCTGAGCGGAGAGAAGACCTTCATTTCTCTTGCCTGTTTTGTAAGGCAGTAAATAGCTGAAGCTCCGGGTCGAGCAGTGAGGAGCCAGTCAGCTCTTCTCCTGCCAATCACTCAAACACTTCTGCCTCTCTCCCACCCCGAAGCTAAGCCCAGGAGGCAAACCAAGAAAAGGGGAGGCTCTGATTATCCAAAGTATGCCTGTGGTAAGTCCAACCTGAGCCTGCCATTAAAGTTGTTGATCTCTTAGAAAGAATTGGAAACTGGGAACATTTTCTCTGGCTTCACTAGCAGAAAAAATGAAATCGGTAATGAAGCAGAAGCACCATGTCAATTGCTTAAAGTTCACTCACATTTAACATTTCACACACCATTTACATTCTAGTTCTCTCTCCACCAAGTAGAAAAGGCAATGGTGCCCCTTGGGGCTTAGCAGGATGGTTGGATCTCCTTGAAGTGCTTCCCTCTCTGTCACTCTCTTCCTTTTCTTCATTTCTCACTCAGTGGTAAGAGATCTTTATGCCAACTGGAACCATCTGTACCTCAGTGACCCACCTGTGCATCAAAAAATCACATGGGTTCTTCTGCCATGAATGAAAGAGCAATGAGCTTACAGAGCTAAGTCCCACCTAGCTTTTCAAATCTCTTTCCATACTCTGAAGAGCCTATATTTGAGTCCTGAAGCCAGGATTTCTTGTCTTGATCCATGAAATTTAACCTGCTGCACTGGATTTACCTACCAGATATTCCAAAAGGATTTTACAAATAATAGCAACATTTATAAAAGAAATGCAAGTATCCAACAAACACAGGAAAAAATGCTCAACATCACGAATCATTAGAGAAATGCAAATTAAAAGCATACTAAGATATCACCTTACACTAATCAGGATGGATATATATTTATATTTATATATTTTTTTCCGAGATGGAGTCTTGCTCTATCACCCAGGGTGGAGTGCAGTGGTACGATCTCAGCTCACCGCAACCTCCACCTCCCAGGTTCAAGCATTCTCCTCCCTCAGCCTCCTGAGTAGCTGGTTTTACAGGTGCTCCCCACCACAACCAGCTAACTTTTTCTTTTCTTTCAGTAGAAAAGGGTTTCACCATGTTGGCCAGGCTGGTCTTGAACTCCTGACCTCAAGTGATCCGCCTGCCTTGGCCTCCCAAAGTGCTGGGACTACAGCAGAATGGCTATTATTAAAAGGCCACACAACAACAATGTTGGCTTGGATGTGGAGAAAAGGGAATGCTTATACACTGCTGGTGGAAATGTAAATTAGTTCAACCTCTATGGAAAACATAGAGTATGAGACTATCTCAAAGAATCAAAAATAGAACAAAGTCCTAAAGTATATATCCTCAGAAATTACATCATAATGGTGAGGTGTAATTAGGAATTTTTGTAAGTATTTTAAACTCTCTGAAAATACATATTTATTGTTGAATTTTTATTTCCAACTTCTTTGGATATTCACTGTAATTGACATTAGAATCCGCTGCTCTCAGATACGTGCTGTTTGGCCAAGGCTAATTTTAACCTGCAATCCTAATCTGAACTTTTTTTTTTCATTAGGCCCTAAAACATAAAACTAATGTCTATTTATTTAAACGAAGAAAATAAGCTTTTATACATCTCCCCTTGCCCCCACTGGAGATTATACACTTCCTGAACAAAATTTAAAGAAACAAAGGCAGATATAATTTGGCTCTTTTACCCCTTATCACTATTACGAATTCAATACTTAACAAATGAAAATCATATTCCTAACCCTGATTAAAAGACTTTTTCCCCCCCCCAGAAAGTAACAGGCATGACTGAGATAGTAACCTTGGGGTCGAGCTATGATTACATCTCTTTTTTTCCAGTTAATTACTATGTGACCAGCTTGCTATAGTAGTGGGAAATCCAGAGTATCTTTCTGAGCTTTCCCCTCTTGATTACTCAAAATTGCCTGAGGCTAATGTAGTCCTCAGTCTGATTTCCACCCTAGGAAGGAAGCATTGGTGGTTTATTAATCTCCTCTTGCTGTTATTTCTCCTTAGCCCATGGTGTGGATTTTGAAAGCTGGCTGTTAACAGTCCAGCAGGTGACAATGGTCCACTCTATACTGCAAGGATCATGCGCTGTTCACTCATTTGTCTACCACCGCCTTCTCAGGAGTGCTGGACTTTTCCAGCATGCAAGGTGTGGCCTCCTCTGGTGGCAGCTGTTGAGTTCACCTCTTTTTTTTTTTTTTTTTTTTTTTTATTTATTATTATACTTTAAGTTCTAGGGTACATGTGCATAACGTGCAAGTTTGTTACATATGTATTCTTGGGCCATGTTGGTGTGCTGCACCCATCAACTCATCAGCACCCATCAACTCGTCATTTACATCAGGTATAACTCCCAATGCAATCCCTCCCCCCTCCCCCCTCCCCATGATAGGCCCCGGTGTGTGATGTTCCCCTTCCTGAGTCCAAGTGATCTCATTGTTCAGTTCCCACCTATGAGTGAGAACATGCGGTGTTTGGTTTTCTGTTCTTGTGATAGTTTGCTAAGAATGGTGGTTTCCAGCTGCATCCATGTCCCTACAAAGGACACAAACTCATCCTTTTTGATGGCTGCATAGTATTCCATGGTGTATACGTGCCACATTTTCTTAATCCAATCTGTCACTGATGGACATTTGGGTTGATTCCAAGTCTTTGCTATTGTGAATAGTGCCTCAATAAACATACGTGTGCATGTGTCTTTATAGCAGCATGATTTATAATCCTTTGGGTATATACCCAGGAATGGGATGGCTGGGTCATATGGTACATCTAGTTCTAGATCCTTGAGGAATCGCCATACTGTTTTCCATAATGGTTGAACTAGTTTACAATCCCACCAACAGTGTAAAAGTGTTCCTATTTCTCCACATCCTCTCCAGCACCTGTTGTTTCCTGACTTTTTAATGATCGCCATTCTAACTGGTGTGAGATGGTATCTCATTGTGGTTTTGATTTGCATTTCTCTGATGGCCAGTGATGATGAGCATTTTTTCATGTGTCTGTTGGCTGTATGAATGTCTTCTTTTGAGAAATGTCTGTTCATATCCTTTGCCCACTTTTTGATGGGGTTGTTTGTTTTTTTCTTGTAAATTTGTTTGAGTTCTTTGTAGGTCCTGGATATTAGCCCTTTGTCAGATGAGTAGATTGCAAACATTTTCTCCCATTCTGTAGGTTGCCTGTTCACTCTGATGGTAGTTTCTTTTGCTGTGCAGAAGCTCTTTAGTTTAATGAGATCCCATTTGTCAATTTTGGCTTTTGCTGCCGTTGCTTTTGGTGTTTTAGACATGAAGTCTTTGCCCATGCCTATGTCCTGAATGGTACTACCTAGGTTTTCCTCTAGGATTTTTATGGTATTAGGTCTAACATTTAAGTCTCTAATCCATCTTGAATTAATTTTCGTATAAGGAGTAAGGAAAGAATCCAGTTTCAGCTTTCTACTTATTGCTAGCCAATTTTCCCAGCACCATTTATTAAATAGGGAATCCTTTCCCCATTTCTTGTTTCTCTCAGGTTTGTCAAAGATCAGATGGTTGTAGATGTGTGGTATTATTTCTGAGGACTCTGTTCTGTTCCATTGGTCTATATCTCTGTTTTGGTACCAGTACCATGCTGTTTTGGTTACTGTAGCCTTGTAGTATAGTTTGAAGTCAGGTAGCGTGATGCCTCCAGCTTTGTTCTTTTGACTTAGGATTGTCTTGGAGATGCGGGCTCTTTTTTGGTTCCACATGAACTTTAAGGCAGTTTTTTCCAATTCTGTGAAGAAACTCATTGGTAGCTTGATGGGGATGGCATTGAATCTATAAATAACCTTGGGCAGTATGGCCATTTTCATGATATTGATTCTTCCTATCCATGAACACGGTATGTTCTTCCATTTGTTTGTGTCCTCTTTGATTTCACTGAGCAGTGGTTTGTAGTTCTCCTTGAAGAGGTCCTTTACATCCCTTGTAAGTTGGATTCCTAGGTATTTTATTCTCTTTGAAGCAATTGTGAATGGAAGTTCATTCATGATTTGGCTCTGTGTTTGTCTGTTACTGGTGTATAAGAATGCTTGTGATTTTTGCACATTAATTTTGTATCCTGAGACTTTGCTGAAGTTGCTTATCAGCTTAAGGAGATTTTGGGCTGAGACAATGGGGTTTTCTAAATATACAATCATGTCATCTGCAAAGAGGGACAATTTGACTTTTTCTTTCCCTAACTGAATACCCTTGATTTAGTCCCAGCGCTTTGGGAGGCCAAGGCAGGCGGATCACTTAAGGTCAGGAGTTCAAGACCAGCCTGGCCAACATGGTGAAACCCTTTTCTACTGAAAGAAAAAAAGTTAGCTGGTTGTGGTGGGGAGCACCTGTGAAACCAGCTACTCAGGAGGCTGAGGGAGGAGACCAGATGATGTTCAAGTATCTTGCTCTTTGGAGCAAAGAAAAAGAAATCAACCCACACAACAAAATAAATCCAGTCTTTAATGGAGCATCTGGTTTTATAAGTCAACCCAAATTTTGGATCCTGAATCTCTTCTGGGATTGTTATAACCCTCTGACTTCTGTAAATATTGGTTATTGACTTTCTAGCAAAATTTCTTTGACTACTTCTTGGTTTCTTTTCTGATGGATTATTTACACCATTTTTTTCCATCTCTCATTTTCAATTCAAATGAAAATATTCTACAGAGGTGGAAGATGGAGGTAAAGAGGTATTTTTGTTGTTGTTGTTGTTCCTAGCTTCTTATTTGCTTTTTAAGAAAATCTGGTTCAACATAAACAGAAGTGATATTAGATCACCTAAGCTTGTCCCTATATAGACCGTAGGAAATTTTGTGACTCCTTCTGTTCCTGCCTATCCCTCTTCTTTCTCACAATTTTCTAATCAGAAAGAAATAATTGTTGGTTACAGAAAAGTGAAAAGACAGTTATTCACTACTGTTATTCACTGTGTTAGTGGGTAATTTAGTTAGTGATCTATAGTTAACCACTTTATATGGTACATATATACCTCTGCTTTGGGGCATAAGTGTCATGGCAAAGGTGGCATAAAAAATGGTTTTTATTACTAGCTCATATTTATATCAGAATAAGAACTAAATCTCACCAGATTTTCAATAAGAAGACGTCAGATTGTCTAATAAATGGAGCTTGGATAAATGGCTAGCCATTTAAAAAATTATAAAGCTGGCTTCCTAACTTTATTCCTTTCACCAAAATAAATTACAGATGGATTAAAATTTAAATTTAAGAAAGAAAATTATGAGAGTACTAGAAGAGAATATAAGTCAATATGTTTATAATGTGATGATAGGAAAGACTGTTTGTAAGGACCACACCACATTAGGAATCATAAAGTAAAAGATCAACAGATTTGACACCATTCAAGTGTGAAACATTTATGTTTTGAGCATTGATCATGTGTCAGGCACTATTCTAGAAGCTTAGGATACAAAGTAATGAACAAAACAGAAAAACAAACAAACAAACAATGATTTCTTTACACTCCACTGGGCTCAGGAGGAGGGGTGAGACAGACCACACACAAACAAGTAAACTATAAATATGCAATATGCTGAAAAATTCTTTAGAGAAAAACGTTGGAGAATGGTGCTAAGGAGTGCTCCATATACTCGACTTGTTGCTCTACCTTCCTGCTGGGATGTCTAAAGGACAGTTTACACCTAACATGTCCAAAGCTGAGCCCTAGATAGTCCGCTCCCAATTCTGCATTGTCCCATTTCACTGAATGGCAACTCCATCCTTCCACTGGTCGAGCTAAAGTCGGGCTTCTCTCTTTTCCTCACATTCCATGTCTAGACCATGAGTAAGTCTAGTCGGTTTTGCCTTTATGTTGCCCCATATGGGGATCACCTCTTATCATCTCCAAGCCCCCATCACCTCTCTTCTGGACAACTGTAATTGCCTCCTAAGCAGGTCCTGCCTCTGCCCTTGTCCTCACACAGCCTCCCTCAGCAGCAGAAGTCATTCTGTCCCTCTCCATTAAAACCCCCCAGCTCATGCCCCCCTCGCTCAAGGGAAAGTCAAAACCTTACAATGACTTAAAAGACCTATGTGATCTACCTCTCTTTTTCCCTTTCTGAATTCATTCCTGCAACTCCCACTGTCTTGCTCACTCCATGCCAGTCATGCCGGTTTCTTATCTGTTCCTCAATAGCGTGTTGTGTCTCAGGGCCTTTGCACATACTGTTCCCTCTCTCTGGAATACTTTTCCCCCTGACACGGGCATGCTTGCTCTCTTACCTCTCTCATGCTTTTACCCAAAAGCTACTTTCTTGGTGGGGTCTTTCCTGACCACCCTGTGTACAATTTCAACTCCCCACTTTGGCACTTCATATCCCTCTCTCTGATTTGTTTTTCCCTTTGACACTTAACATTATCTAACATCCTATCACTTTCCTTATTCATATTGTTTATTGTCTGTCTCCCACATATAAAGTAAGCATCATGAATACAGTGCCCAGAACAGTGCCTGGCACGTAAAAATCACTTATTATATTATATATTATTTGGATAATTGAATAAATACATAATAACTGTTTATTTTATTCAGTGACCTTTAGGGAATTAAAGATGCAAATTGGCACCCCAGAGGAAGTCCAGAGCTGGAACTACTAGTTTGGGAACTTATCTGCCAGAAGTGATCACCAAATTGTTAAGATAGAGTTAATGAAATCAACAACATGGTCCTGGATGTCAGGAAAATGGAAAGGATTAAATGGCAAGGAGGAGGGAAAGACAAAGAGCTTGGGGAGGGCCAACATTGTGGGCCCAGAGACAGGTGACTGGGGACATCTAATCCCAAGTTTTCCATTGGCTAGCAGCTGGATCTTGGGTAAGCAAGGTGACCTCTCAGTGCTTTATTTTGTCCATCTGTAAGATTGGGGAAGGAGGTGTGGGATTAAATGATCTTCAAGACCCCATCAAGCTTACAAGGAGAAACTCCATAATACAACAGAAAGAACACAGAACACAGAACTAAAAGGTAGAGATCTGAGTCTAAATTCCTTTTCTAAGCAAGGATTGACTTAGTAACATGTATGAAAACACTAAAAAAGTTGTTGGCGTGTAGAAAGAGTTCAGCGATCATTCACTGAATCTGAACTAATGTTTGTGAATCTGAAGTTCACGATTTTTGATGATAAAAAGGATTGGAGGACCATTTTGTTTCCATGCAATTTTTGCCTTACTTATCCTCAGAAGCTTTGGCTGACAGAGGTAAATAAAATGGAAAACAGAGAACTATTAAAAACAACAAAAGGACAACAACAAAGCAGAAGGAGCACAGGAATCAATAATACCTTGTTCCTAACACAGTGTAGTTATGGAGTTGGACACTGAATCTAGCTCTGAGTTTCTTAGCAGATAAATTAAACCTAGGATTGCATCACCTTCTATCATCAGCATAGAGCCTCCTTCCAGGAAGCACACATACTCATTGGTAGGGAATTTCTTGCACGTGACCTACAGTTGGTCATGTCATTATGTCATTACAGAAGGAACACCGATAACCTTGGGCAGTCTCTTCATTCACGGTTTGGTAATTTATTGTGAACCAAAAAACCACAAAGATGGAGTAAAGCGTTTTTGCTTGTTTTCGGATTCAGAGAGTGGGAAAACAAAAGTGGTTTTAATATGTGATAATATTATTAGCTGGACACATACCAGCATGCCCAGCTAATTTTTAAATTTTCAGTAGAGATGAGGTCTTGCTAGCCTTGGCTTCAAGGAGTGTAGGGAAAAGCATGAGATCAAAAGTAAGCTTAGTTCTCCTTAGCTTTTGGGAACCCTTATGTTACTTTTGAATAAAGGACAGTCTCTACTGTTTAGCCCTCAACTATAAGAATTTCATTAGTCCTAGTGTGAAAACAGAAACAATATTCTTAAGGTATAAAGGCACTACATAACTTGAATGCTTTAAACAGGTTGAGCATCCCAAATCTAAAAATCCGAAATCTGAAATACTCCGAAATCTGAAGCCTTTTGAGTGCTTACATGATGCTACCAGTGGACAATTCCACACCTGACCTCATGTGACAGGTTGCAGCCAAAATGCAGGTGCACAACACATAGTTTGTTTAGCAACCCCAAGGAAAAAGACCCTCCCATCCCCCTTCAGCTGCAATGTATCTTTTCTGAACATACCCAGATTCTCCTATGCAAGCACACCCACAAATGGTGGTAAAATGGTTCAGTGTACACACAGTTTGTTTCATGTACAAAAATATTAAACATATTGTATAAAATTATTATTGGACATACAGACTAAGTGTTTAAAGTGTCTATGAAATATGAATGAGTATCATATTTAGACTTAGGTCCCCACCATGAGATATCTCATTATGTATATGCAAATTTTCCAAAATTAGAAAAAATCTGAAATCTGAAACACTTCTTGTCCCAAGCTTTTTTTCTTTTCTTCTTCTTTTTTTTTTCTTTTATTTGGGACACGGTCTCACTCTGTCACCCAGGCTAGAGTGCAATGGCACAATCATCGCCCATTTCTGCCTCAACTTTTTGTGCCCAAGTGATTCTCCCACCTTAGCCTCCTGAGTAGGTGGGACTACAGGCACACACCACCATGCCCGGCTATTTTTTTTTTTTTTTTAATTTTTAGTGGAGATGAGGTCTTGCTATGTTGCCCAGGCTGGTTTTGAACTCCTGAGTTCAAGTGATCCTCCTGCCTCAACCTCCCAGAGTGCTATAATTACAAGTGTGAGCCCTGGCTCCTGACCCCAAGCATTTTGAATAAGGGTTACTCAATCTGTATACAGAAATGAGTTGTCTCCTCCATTTTGCCCCTGAAAATATTTAACAGAACCTCTCCTTCCTCTTCATACACTATCATATAATTTTTTAAAAACTCTGAAAGATATTATGATTATGTTTCAAGCATTAATGAAAGATGTGGTGGGTTCTTACTAGATTCTTGATTTAGGCCTTTTTATGCCTTCAGGGAAAGAAAGCAGGGTTTGAAGAAAAGGCAAAATGGGGAGGAAAGTTAAATGACCCAAAAGTCAACTTCAACTTTATAAAGTACTGTACACATTTATTGGTTATTGATGCTGCATAACAAATGGACAAAAACTTGAAGGTGCAAAACAAAAAACATTTATTATCTCATAGTTTCTGTGGTCCTGGAATCCAGGCACAGAATAGCTGGATTTTCTGCTCAGGGTCTCACAAGGCTGCAATGAAGGCAGCAGCCAGGGCTGATGTCTCATCAGAGGCTGAACTGGGGAAGGGTCTGCTTCCCAGCTCACATGGTTATTGGCAGCATTCAGTTCCAGTGGCCTGTTTGACTGAAGGCCTCAGTTACTTGCTGGTTGTCATCTGGATGCTGCTGGGCCTTACCAACATTTTTGATTGTTTCTTTAAAGCTAGCAAGGGGGAGAAACTTTTGGCAAGATAAGTATCACAATCTTATATAACATAATTTCGTAATTCACATACCTCATGTACTTGCCTTTACCTTTGCTATTTTCTATTGGTTAGTGATATGGTTTCGCTTGAGGCATTCTTCCCTGATATGTTTTGGCTCTGTGTCCCCACCCAAATCTCACCTTGAGTTATAATGTCCACAATAGCCTCATGTCAAGGGTGGGATCAGATGAAGGCAATTGCATCATGGGAGCAGTTTCCCCCATACTGTTCTCGTGATAATGAGTGAGTCTCATGAGATCTGATGGTTTTATAAGCGTCTGGCATTTCCTCTGCTTGCACTCATTCGCTCTTCTGCCACCCTGTGAAGAGATGCCATCCACCATGATTATAAGTTTCCTGAGGGCTCCCCAGCCATGCAGAACTATGAGTCAATTAAACTTCTTTTCTTTATAAATTGCCCAGTCTCAGGTACTTCTTCATAGCAGTGTGATAATGGACTGATACAGTTAGAAGTAAGTGACAGGTGCCATGCACACTCAAGTGGAAAGGACCACACAGGGGCATGAAACTGGAGGCAGGAACCATAGGGACCACCTTAGAGTCTGTTTGCCACAAGACACAACTATGTGTAGCAATCCATTTCAAATTTAAAAAGGACAAATGATTTTTGAAGGACAATCAAATCTGCAAAGCCAAACCATCAATTAATAACCATGTCTGGCCTCTGCTTTCTTACTCTTCCTTCCGTCTACCTTTCAGAGCCTTCCACCAGCATTATCCTCCATTTGATTGATCTTCTCTCACTACCTGCACTCACAGTTTCTGGAAATTGCTTCCTCTCATTTTCTCAAGTTTAAACGCTCCTCCTCACCTATAGAGTTCAAATAACAGCGCCTCACATGAAGTCTCCTATCCTCCCTCATTGTCAAAGGTACGTGTGTGGCTGCTTCTAAAACAGGCTCTTTTCCTTCCTCCTTCTCTTGTTCTGTTTATCACCGTGACCCAACTTCAATCTTTCTGCTTTGAGCGGTTTTTCACTTTATACACTGGAAATCCTCTCTTTTCTTCAAATCGTTCCTTACAGGCACCATTGATTTTGAAACACCTGCTGATGCTCATCTTTTTCTAAAGATGTATGTATTTTTCAGAGCTGAGCTGATCTGTGTGGCATCTCACTCAGATCCAGATTTCAGATTTCTTTTTTTTTTTTTAACATGAGATCATCTCAATGCCTTTTTAAGTGACTTCCTGCAATTTGCTCAGCTAGTTCTAGGTCCAGAGCTTCCTTTTTGATAACTGGGACCAATCCAGGCTGAATGACCACATTCACTATTGCAAGGGCTTATTATTCTCTGGGAAGTAGTTCCTTATTTCAAGATTACCCTTTCTAGGTTAGTGAGTATTTTCCATAAGTAATTCTAGAAGCCACACATGGGTTCCAGATGCATGACCCAGCCTGAGCTGGGTACCAGGGCCAGCTTCGTTGGTGTGTTACTTGTACAGTTTCACAGGTCTCATGCTCAGAAGGGCCGTGGGCTTGCTTCAATGCTCCATTGTCATTATCTTGACATTCTTGATAATTTTATCTTTGAACTTGTACTTTGTATGTAAAATATGATGGGACAATGCAACATTTATGTGAGCAGAATATAGGTGCAAAAATATACATGTCTGCTGTTTCTTGTCACCTCTTTCAATTGTAGCATTTGTAATGTCCCATGAGCACAAAACTCCAGGGAACCTATGATGTGTGGGAGTTCAGTGAGACTCAAAGTTAGTATTAGTAAACATGTCACAGCTATGACTAAGTAGGGGTGCTGACACACAGAGGGACCATGTTTCTATTTGAATGAGAATTTGCTTCAAATGCAATAAGAAGAAAATTCTAAGTAAGACAAATGACTAAGGAAACTTATCATATGTTTCCTTACTTGTATTACTTCCGTATTAGTCAACCATTTACCCTGAAAATGACATAAAAAGAAAAGAAAAAAAAAACCCATAGTTATTTTTCCTTTCACTTCTTCCTTCCTGATCAGTAGGCTAAAGATAGAGCATGTTGGTAGAATCTGTGAGTATCAAGAAATGAAATAAAAACTCGTTAATTTTGTGCAGTGTTTTCACTGATTTGGTAAGAACAAGATACATATGTATGTACAAACTGTGAAATATGGATTGTGTAATTTCAGGGATTTCTGTTAAATGCATATATATCTTCTTTTAAAACTGGCAGTGCTCAATTAGAAAATGAACAATAAAGTGTGTGCTAATATTTTAATTTTCTTAGAACAGCATTAAATAGCAAGTTAAAAAAAAAAGGTGCCATGGCAAATTGAGGAGGAGAGACCATAGAAGAAAGGAAAAAGGTTTATATTTTAGCACCTATAACTGTACTTTTTTCCTACATAAGGCATCCCATGTTTTCATTTTCAGTGGGCCAGGTAAATTATGTAGCCGTGCCTGCTGGGGGTGCTGGCTGAGATCAGAGTTAAATTCCCCGTATTCTACAAAGGCATATGTGACATCAGTGGAATTCCCAGACCATCGAAAGTCTAGAAGAAGGCTTCCAAGTATTCCTTTGGATATAGCTCATGTCACTTCCTGTCACTCCTTAGAATGGAGTTAAGGCACACCAAGATATTAATTTTCTCAGTCCTCAGGGTTATGAGCAGGGCTAAAGCTGGTGAAATCATCCATTGACATCAGAAAGCCACATATATAGAGGGAAACATTGTGTTACAGAGGTCTAGTTGTGGTTGAGATCAAAAGACTTGTTAAAAAAACTATACTCTAAAATGCCAAAGAGAAAACTAGAGAAGACATCTCCATTAAAATGGATGTGACTTAACATCAAGACTATTGCAACTGTTATCAGTTTTGGTTAGAGTCAACTGAGTAGGGAAGCACATGAAATAAACAATTTTGATGAAAGTTGATTCTCATTATGGAAGTTATGCTCTATAATTGTAGAGAAGACTGAGTCATTGCCCCTAGGGGGAAATACAGGGTTCCTAAAAGCCTCTGGTCATAACATTTTAATCAACTGATCAACATACAACTATTTAATTGTGTTTCTGTTTAAAGACCTCTTATTTAACATATATAATTTATATTGTTGATTCATTAGCTTTCAGCTTGCCACCACAAACACTGTAACATGCCTGAACGAAGCCTGTCTAACATGTGCATTTCTCTGTAAGACACCTCACGGACTCCTCAGCTTTAGGAACACTACGCAGCACTGCAGCATCACATTTGGTGGGGGACATTGTAAACAGCAAAATCAACAGAGAGCACAAAATTGAGGAAAAGATGGCACTAAATAGACTGTGAAAAGAACACTAGTTTTAGTATGAGAGTTGAAATGAGAAGGCAGAGCATCACCTTGTTGAACCTCAGCTAGAATGTGAGCATCAAATGACTTAAATTTGTCACTGCTCTGTGCATACGTATGTCTGCAAATCACTATGAAAATGAATTTTAATGAGTAGGTGAATTAGCAAGTATGAAATCTGCAAGTAATGAATTACAAAAACAGCAGTACTATATTTAATTCCTATACTTAATGAAGTCTTTCAAACCACCAGATTTTGGCCTCTTTATGGGGGAAAATATCAAATGAAAGTGAAATGATAAATAACATGAAGTGAGTTGGTAGTATGCCATACTTATTTCATATAATTCTTCTAAGAATAAGTAAGGAGTTACAAACTTTTCTTCTATCATCTTAGGTTTAGTGCTGGGCCTATGAATTAAACTGATAAAAGACAGGTTAAAAGAAGAAAAGAAAACAGAGTCTATTTACACATGGAATATGTAGGACATGAGGGAGAACTCAATGATGAGTAACTCAGAGGCGTGGTTAGAGTTGAGAGCTTATATACCATCCTAACAGAGGGTGATAAATTGTGGAGACCCAGATAAAGGAAAGGGGGATTGGGGCTCCTAGGGGAGGTAAATTGTGGGAAGATGACTAAAAATGTATAGTACATAAGAGGTGTTTGGTAAGATTGTTATGCAAATAACAGCTTTCTCCTTTTCCTAGTAAGGAAGATGTAAACACCTTTACAAATAAAAATTTGTGTCACCTTTACAATGGGAAATTCATGCCCTACTTTTAGGCAAAAATGGGGAGGAGGGAGAATTCCTCTTATGTCTGATGTTTCTCAATTGTCTTCAGCTCAAAATAATTCTTATGTGAAAGTGGCATATTTGGGGTGGCATATTCTGATCATCTTCAGATAAAATGGTCAATTATTATGGCAGAACAAATGACCATTTTTTTGTTGTTTTTGCTGTTATAACACTTCTTAACAGATCATTCAATACAATTATGCAAACATGGATAAATTTTTCACAGATGTGAGAAGTGTATACAACAGTGTAAAAGACTATTCCAGAATTAATTCTTCCTTTTTGTCTTGGGTTTTAATAAACGCAGCAGGAAAAAACTCCTGGGTCAATGGTCTGAATAGATAGAATGTTTACCTGAGATGCTTATCTGTTAAACTCTTAGGATTTGCTTGTAAGTAGTTTGGAGGGACTATAAGTCCTAGTTTGAAAATGGGGATTAGCAAGTAGATTGAGGGTGTAGGTATTCGTGTTCATGATGATTTTAAGAAAGGGGTTACAAACTGGTTTTGGGGAAGGAGATTTTTGCTCTCAGACCTATTTTTCTTACCAGCTGTGTGCTGAATGAATGCCTTGGAATTGCACAGCAATCCCTTTAGGTGGAGCTGGCTCATGCTCCTTAGTCGCAGCCAGTGCCTTCCTTGTTGCCTCATACTTTGCAGTTGTTGCAATTTCATTACCTGCTTGGTCAAGGAGGCAGTGCTGCAGGCCACACTCAGAAGCTACTAGGCTAAGTAATAACTGCACAGAAGCAAGAGCCCTTTGCCCTAGCACTGGCACCTTCATCACTCTTTCCTCCCCTCTTGCTAAAGGGAGAAATTTGCTTTACTGGGTGGTTGTGTTTTTTGTTTGTTTGTTTGTTTCTTGTTTGTTTGTTTGTTTTTCCTGCATCACTCTTTTTTTTGTTGTTGTTGGTTTGTTTTTCCTGCATCACTCACAGCCTTCACTCTTTCTTGAGTTTGAGTTTTTTTTTTTTTCCACATCATTTGGATCTCCATAATTCAAACTGAGGAAAGACTTCTTACTAATAGCAATAAGGCACATTCATGGGGAAGTCAGATGCCTGAGGATTTAGGGGTACTTAACTCTTTTCCCTTTTTCATGCTTTACAACTGTGATTAAGTCAGTGCAGACCACCCGTCACCATTTCTTACTGCTTAATTAAGAAACATCTCGGAATTTTCTCCCTATTAGTTTCAGGCAGATTAGAAGGAAAAAATATTTTAACAGATGCTAAAGAGTCTTTCCAATGATTTGAAGATTAGGAGAGTGCCTTTTATGGGGCTCCCAAAGTGTTCCCTGGCTGCTTCTGCCAGAATTGAAAAAAATTTAGTGGCTGAGTACTTAATGAAAAGCCAAGATGCTCTGACAAAGAACTCCTGGGCAACTATTACTGTAGCTCCAAAGAGTTACTGCAAATTAAATTTTATTCTTGTCCTTTATGATCTATATCAGGCAGTAGGTGTAACAGCATGACTGAAATATTCTTGTCTTACACTTTCATTAATAAAAGCACCCATTCATTAATATATGTGTACCAGCAGGAAATATGAAATGGTATGCTCCAGTTGAAAAGTCAGATATTGTATTGTCAACTTCATAGGCAAAAGGCAGGGTAAATACAATTAGAGTTCGGGGACAGGGTAATTACTGTCTCCATCTGGTAACACATTCTTTATCTGAGCTCAACTGTCTTACGGGTTTTAAGTGCTTATGGGGCATCTTGCTAGGCAACCTAATAAAGGATTACTTTTTAAATGTTACCTTGAAAGCTTTTCAAGATTGCCTTTGTCTAATAACACAATATCACATCTGGTATGATTGCCATCGCTGTAAAGCAAAATCTTTTAATAGTATTTATTAAGTACTTCCCAAAGATGCATAATCACCAACATGAGTTGATGTTAATAGAGAGTCATTCGTCAGCTCAGTCTTCAATATTTGTGGAAAAGCAGGCTCAGCAAGAAACGTATAATGAATGTAAAGCAAATACAAAATACAACATCCCTGCGGTCTGACTCCTTTTCCCGAAGGATGGGAACATCGCATTTCACAGTCTAGCTGCTTGGTAGTTTCTGAACACTGTCTCTAAAATATTTGGCATGAAATATCACGAGCTAAACAAGCACGAAGAACACAGCAGCTAAAGGGAGGCTTATGGGGAGAAACGGTATTTACTTTAATGACCATGGCTTAGGAAATTGCCGTATTCCATACTGGGTTAATAAAGGCTTAGGGCAAAGTGGAGAGTGAATGGCAACCGTGCTGGCTGAGAGCGTGGAGGAAATGTCACGCACCTTCTCACTGTCACCGGAACATCAGAACTCTCCACTCCCCTCTGCTCCTTCCCTGAGCCTCACAACCCAGAGCAGGGCTGGGTAAGAAAAAAAATTGTGATTAGGGTAATTGAGCAGCTGGGAAGGTATTTTCTGACAGTTCTGCAGATAATGGAGTGTTGTACACAGGGTAATAAGGAGAGAGTATGATTCTAAGCTATAATTCAGTCAAGAGGTTAGATGATCTCATAAACAGTCAGTACAAAGCCATTGTGGTTTGTCTTAATATTATCAGGACCTTAAGATTGAACAAGAACTTGGCTACTCAATATTTTGCCTTGTTTGTTCTTTTGGAGTATGGAGTGGGAGTGGGAACCAGGTCTCTATTTGATCAATTATTCTAACCCATGTATATTTATGTGCATATACATATGGCTTTATGTATATCCTCCCAGAGCTATGCATTCTCCCCAGACCCCAGGGTACATACAGGAAACACAATTTAAAAAATCTTGACAGAGTAACAGCATGTATAAAAATGAGACGATCATTGACTGTTTTTCATGCACTTTGTTTGCAGTAGAGCCCACACTAGATCATTATTTCCAAAAGGTGACCTCTCTCCTTCCTTTATGCTACTGCAGAGCAGGGAATACTCGTCTCTATTCATTCCGAACAGTGTGCACCTCTTCAGGTAACCATGGTGTATTTTCAGCTTTGGCAACGTCAGCATTTTTCTATTTGCTAATTTCTAGCTGTGTGGGACCTTGAGGTAGTCATTTAACTTATGTGTGCTTCAATTTCCTTACCTGTCTAATTAGGACAGCAATGGTACCTGCTATTTTTTTTTTTAGAATGTTTTATTTTTAGAATAAGATGAATTAATACATGGCGAGGGCTTAGAATAGTTCCTAGGCATTCTTATTACTAGTGTTGCTTTTGTTATTACTTTTTGGTAGGTGGTGTTATTTTCTCCTTGAGCAGAGAGAGTATGTTTTGATCAATTATATGTTTTTCCAAACATATACCATAGTACAGGGCACAATAATAAATGAATTGCATTTAGATCTTTGGCTAGATTTTTAATATTTGGGGTAATATTTTAAATTCTAGTAGAAATCTTGTTCTCTACCCTGTAGACAATACAAGTGTACACATTTGTGCCCAACTGATCTTTAAAGAATACCTTTAGGAATAGGTAATCTTGCAAAAGCAAGCCTGGAGTATCCTTTGAAGGGCTGAGTGATTTAATCAAAGGGTAAGTTCCTTTCTTCCGGTTAGCTGTCAGTCTAAGAGGTACCTTTTTATATGTCGGGTATCAGTAGGTGGCAGTTTTTATGTCACACTTTGTTCTCTTTGGAACACATCCTCTCAGATGTTAAGTGGAACAGCACAAAGATCTCATAAATCCAGTGTAGGAATCAATTGGAAAGTATTGCATGTAGTTTATTAGGAGTAATAACTGAATTATAAAATATGTGAATGACTTTCTGTAAGTTGGAGTGGATTCATTATGAGGTTTATGGTAATTTCATACCCATCACTTCCTTGCATTCTGGTATGCTCATTTGAGTGGGAGAGAAAGGGGAGGGGTTACATTTAGTGCGATTAAATGTAAAGAAATTATTGGTACTACTTGTTGTGAATATCATATGTCCTGTGGTATGGATGGCCAATCCAGAAACAGGGCTCAAGAAATTGATCCTAGATGTGAGTCAAAACCAAAAGAAAATGTTAGCAGAGCATTTTCAACTTATCAACAACTTAGAACAATTTAGCTGAAGCTGTTGTGGGACTGCTAAGATTGGCAGGTAAGGAAAACAAGCCTCAAATTACAACCCTCTAGCAGCAGCAAATGGAACCAAAATACAACTTCTGGGGTGGCACCCATTTTCAGTGGTTTTGTTCACTGACATATCCAGCAAAATTACTGAACAGCAGAAGGGGTCAACCACCTGGGATCAAGTTTCAAGCGTGGCTTACTTTGAGATGAAAGCATGCTGGCGTTTAGAGCTGGGCACTTGTGAACTGGGGTTATCTAGCGTGCTTGGCAATGTCTAAGTTGTTTTTGGATTCCTGATTCTGATTCCAGATGTTTTTCAATATAACAAGTAGGCAGGGAGATTTAAATAGGAAAGTCACTGGTGAATAACATTACCTGTTACTTTCTTCAGCTGGGTGGGAGGTTTGAAAAATTACTAGGTGTCATATACATTAGAGTGTAAATTGATCATGTGAATAGCCATTATTTATACCTAGAGTGACCATATAATTTATCATTCAAGTCAAGGACACCGTGGAGAATGAAACGGGTGCTGTTAATAATAATACTGGGACAGCAGACATAATGGGGACTGTCTGAGACAATCTGGGACATATAGACTTTTTTTTTAACATATGGTGAGTGAAGAGTATTCGTTCAACACACCAGAGTTCCTATGTGATTTCTTTTTATGTTTTTCATTAAGTACCATTATTATATATTATCTGTAGAGAACCTTCCCTTTCTATGACAGGAGACTTTTACAGTAGAGGTTCAGAAATGGTCAAATGAATATATAGGAAACTTATCACATGTGTCAGTAGTACTGGATTTTGGTTTTTCCCTCTTTTTAAATTTTGCTTCCCCCCGCGCCATTCCACGGCACTCCCTCCTTGTTCATGAGGTACAAACAGGGGAAAGATCAAAGGCTTGTGCCAGAGGAAGGAAGATTTCAGATGTGGGGGAAATCTCTGTTCTTCTTTCCTAGAGAAAGGCCTTTTGCTTGCCGATTTCTCCTGGCTCGTGCTCTCTGTCCAATAATGCATTACTCAATGTAAGGCTTTTCCTTTTCCATTAAATAAAACCCTTAAGTTCAAACACAAGCCCAGTCATAGAACCTAGGCTTACCTTTGGCTGTATAAAAACAGCCTTCATGCACTAATTCATATGCAATAGTTCAAACAAACAAAAACCAATACAATCATTCCTGTGTCACTAACAAGATTTTCATAAAACTGAGTGAAATTTCTTGGGCTTAATATAATTTTGGGACTTCTAGTTTCTTTCACACACGGAAACTCAGTATATAATAGCTCACAGTATATGATTCAGAAGCGGAGATGAATCAGAAGACTGTTGGGGTATCATTCTACCAGGCTCAGCTTGAGAACTGGGGCCTGGGTCCCTGCAGCTGAACTATGGGCTGGTTCCATAACCTAGTAAGAGGTTGGTAGGAACAAGAATGATTTACATTCAAGTCCTTACAGTTTGGGTGGGCTGGGAGTAAGGGAGAGAAGAAGAAGAAAGGGAGAGAATAAACAAAAACAAGATGAGAAGATCTTGGCTCCACTGTGTAGCTTCTCTGATCTGTACCATAGGGACAGTAGCTCCTGCCTACTTCGTGGAGATGTAGTGAAGATTATGAAAGAAAATGAATTCGAAAGTTCCCTTCAGGATGAAATGCTTTATGCAAATATAAGGCATGTTTTATCACTAAACAGAAATAAACAGAGCTTTGTAACAAACCTTTCCCTAACGTGATCGTCACCTTTATGAAATGTCTAGCGCAGAGGTCCTCAACCCACTGGCCACAGACTGGTACTAGTCCGTGGCCTGTTAGGAACCGGGCCACACAGCAGGAGGTGAGTGGCAGGCGAGTGAGCATTATCACCTGAGCTCTGCCTTCTGTTAGATCAGCGGTGGCATTAGATTCTCACAGGAGCACAAACCCTATTGTGAACTGCACAAGTGAGGGATTTAGGTTGCACACACCTTATGAGAATGTAATGCCTGATGCTCTGTCGCTGTCTCCCATCACCCCCAGATGGGACTGTCTCCTTGCAGGAAAACAAACTCAGGGCTCCCAGATTCTACATTATGGTGAGTTGTATAATTATTTCATTATATATTACAATGTAATAACAATAGAAAGAAAGTGCACAATAAATGTAATGCACTTGAATTTTCCTGAAACCATTACCTCTCTAATCCTGGTTCATGAAAAGATTGTCTTCCATGAAACTGGTCCCTGGTGTCAAAAAGGCTGGGGACTCCTCGTCTAGAGAACCTTTTTAAGAAGGACACAACCTGTGCTCAATACCCCTGACTCTCAGCTAAGGACGGCAATGGCCCATGCCTTTCAAGCAAGCATGAACTGGAAACCAACAGTGTAAGTAGCTTTAACTCCAGGAATATGAAAGACACAGGGAGTTCCTATGCTGCAGTCTTTATTTCAACTAAGAAAGCCCTCGCTAGGACTTTGATTGGGCTGGATGTTCAATGTCACAATACTTTATAAGATGTTTTAACAGTCAGTTTAGTCTACAAAGCAGCCAAACTAGTTATCTGAGTTGGGTAATTGTTGAGCTGTTTTGATTTATATTTTAGGTCCACTCGACCATCAGAATAGTTAAATTACATACAGCTAATATATGGGAGAGTCACTGGAAGTTGGGCTAAGCCCTGTGAATTTGATATCTGATTTGCTTCCTGTGCCTATGATGTCTAAGCTGAGTTGACAAACGAGGGGAAGTGGGCTTGATGCGTGTTTCTGTCGTAGGGATCATGCTTTGCTTCAAGGTGGCTGTAAGTTCAAACTACATAAGAACCCGGAATCCCCAGTCATTTGTTTACTTAGGATTTTAATTTTGAAAAAAAGTTAAGACACAAAGCAACTCCATCTCAGAATTAAAATTTCACATATATCCTTTATGCTAATGGAAACTTGTTGCCAGTTTGCACACTTGTTGTCAATACTCAGAGCACGCTTGGACAATTGAACTGAATTTGTAACAACAAAAACAAACTTATTCTTATATATTAATACCTTCATTTTTCTGTCCAGTTCTTACAGATCCGGGTTCGTATCATGACCTTCTTAGTGTGATTGGGTGAGTTATTAATTTCACTGTGTCTCATTTTATTCAGTATAAAATGGACAATTTTATGTTTATATCATAGAGATGCTATAAAGATGAAATAAGGCTGGGTATGGTGGCTCAGGCCCGTAATCCCGGCACTTTGGGAGGCTGAGGCACGTGGATCACGAGGTCAGGAATTCGAGAGCAGCCTGGCCAACATGGTGAAACTCCGTCTCTATTAAAAATACAAAACATTAGCCCGGCATGGTGGAGGGTGCCTGTAGTCCCAGCTACTCGGGAGGCTGAGGCAGGAGAATCGCTTGAACCCCGGAGGTGGAGGTTGCAGTGAGCCGAGATCACGCCACTGCACTCCAGCCTGGGCGACTGAGGGAGACTCCATCCCCCCTCGCCCCCTCGCCCCCCAATCCCCCCAAAAAATGTGAGTGAGTGTGACCAGCCGGGCTGCTGTGTCCCACTGGGGCTCTGGCTTCACCAGGGGATAAGACCTTAGTTTTGGCCATTAGGCTTAACAGGGCTGCCCCAACTTTAGCGTCTTGCTCTTGCACCTAGGACCATGTTTGGCATGGGATAATTTCTCATTATCTATCTTTTGAAAAAAGTGGATAATTCCCAAAGTCAGCTCTTCAACCATCTCACTGCTCAGCACCTCACTGCAGTCACGTTCGCTCAAGTACGGGTCATTCCCGAACTGAGATCTCTGCATCTGCACTTTCTCTGCCTGGAAATTTCTATCCCCGGGTCTGCTCATGGTGTCTCTTTCCCTGTCATTCATCAGAGCTCCATCACCCCAGGCTCTCCTGGACCACTAGCCTAAAGGAGTTTCCTTCCTGGTCGCTATCCCATTTCCTGTTTCATTCCTTCATGGCGCCTTTCACTTTCTGAATCTTCGCGTTCATTTATTGGCATACATGTTGTCTGTCTCTTCCTCACTAAAGGGAGAGGGCGGAAATTTTAGTGTCTTGCTCTTGCACCCAGAACCGTGTTTGACATGGGATGATTTCTCATTACATATCTTTTGAAAAAGTGAGTAATTGCTGAGGTCAGTAATTTTTTTTAATTAAAAAAATCCACAGATGCTTGTTCTTATTGAAGGCAAGGTGGCTTTATTCAAGGTAAATATTCTTCTGCTTTCTTGAATCCAGTTTGCAATCCTTCTTTCTCCTCTCTCCAAACTTGAGCATTCACAGGGTAAAAGTCCCATTTTCCAGATTTCCTGTTTTGCTTTATGCTTCAAGGTGTACATGAGCTTGTGCTCCTTAAGCAGGCTATAAAGGCAGGCATCTAATTCCTCCTGGCTTTGCTGCATGCCCTATTTATGAGCCAGCAAAATATGTTTGGCCACATGTTTACACCAGCAAATAAATGTGTCTATGGAATGGAAATGCGTCCCCACTATATCAGTTGTCAACGTCTATTTAAACAGACTTAAATTTGTGGCTGCATCTTTCTAGCTCTCAAGATACAGAAACACTTTATCCCTCATTGCCACTATGTTACAAATTGGATTTTTTAAATCAATGTAATTTTGTTACCACATTTGTGCATATACTTTAACTATATCCCTGTCTGCTTATCCAAAGAGCAAATTAAAATAAATATTGTTGTTACCTGATAAAAGTGGTTTCATTTATTTTTCTAAAACCACTTGGATGTTTTTCCTTCCCAATAAACTGGTTTCTGTTACTTCCAAATAAAATTTGTTACATTTTGATATTGTAGATGAAATTATCCTAACATTCCTTAATTGTTTTATAATAGTCACTTTTCTCAATACAAACCAAAATAATAATAATGTGAGCTAAATCACAGTATTTCTTACAATTACATGCTGTATTCTTAGTACCTTTATTTGTATGAGTTCCTTTATTTATAAGATCATTCTTGAAATAAATTATTTATCTGTAATAGTTATGGTTAACTGCATTAAGGAATGAATAATTTTCAACTGGTTTTTCACAGCCAGTGATAAATCCCCTAGAGCAAGGTTTGTACATAATAAGAGTTCAATAAATATTTGTGAAATAAATCTTTAGCAGGTTATACAATATTTAGCATGCCTGAGAGGATGGAAACATTTCAGAAGTATAAAACTCAATGCAATTGGCTAAATTGGGAAGTTATTAGTCTTTTCACATTTGATCTTATTTTTTGACCTCATTTATAAAGTATTGACATCAGTTTTCAAGTCACTAAATTTATCCTCTGAGAAGAAATCAGTACAAAAGAATAGAGATACAGTATTTTCCATATACATTTGGGAAGCTCTAAATGTTCTAAAATTCAAATAGTTCCTGATTTCAGATGCTGAGTGTATTTAGGTGAGTGGCACTGTTTTACTATATGGGGTTTGTTGTTGTTTTTTTAACACTGAACCTTCTAAAAATGTCTCAAACCCAAAAAGTTCCATGGCTCTGAAATTTATGACAATAATTAAGAAAATGCAGAAAGGGCACTGGTAGATTTTTAAAAACTATTTTAATACAAGATTAATAGCAATTTTCTATCCAAATCAGAAATGAAAAATCTTAACCCAAATAATATTCATTTGACAGTCACATAAAATTTTAGGTTTGATTGGTGCACACATTTATCCTGCATATATATTATGTATATGCACAGAGAGACCTCACTATTATGCCATTGTTAGGGGTCTTTTCGTGGAAGTACCTCATTACAAGGCTATGTCAAAGGTTCCGTAACCACTCAACTTTGAATGAAGTTCAAAATGTCCCCATGCTAAGCTGAGTCCGTGCCGTAGCAAACCATGACGTAGCAAGTCTCCAGAATACGTACAAATCAATAGTCCGTTTGTGTAAGTTGGTCTAAAACTAAACACTGACTAATGTCTCCAACAAGGAGGAACACATTGCAAATTTATAAGTTACGGTTTCCTTTACTCTTCTGTTAGCAAAGCTAAATTGTGTTTTTACATAAAAATCAGGTCTGTTAGTAAGTAAACGGAAATGTGTCTAAATTTCTGCAAGTTTTAGGTAAAAGTTGCATTTGCTAACGCTTCTACGTTTAATCAAATCACTTGATAATTAGCTTTGCAAAAAGAAGTAATAAAAGAATCACATCTCAGGAATATGTGAAGTTTTTTTCCTCCTTAGGGACTTTAGTTGGTGTTCAGTCTGTAGCCAAAACATGTATGTAATGGCAAAAGAATTAAAGAAGGCTAATGTCTGCAGCAGGGAATAAATTAAAAATCAGGGTTCTGCCTGTAATAATATTTTCAATGTGTTTGCTTTAAAGAATGTTACTTTGATAATTATTACTACTTATCAATGAATAATAGTGTTTTTCAGTGTAGACAAAATAGTATTTTCTACCCCTTACATTTAAAGCAGGTGATACAAGTTACTTAATGCTATCTAGGTAAGTCATTGTAAGGGAGTCAGATTTCTAGTGCTAACGTTCTACGATGGCTATAATCAAAGTACCAACTTGGCCTTCGTGAAAGTGACAGAAGGTTGTCATGGTTGTCCTTCAATACAGAACCATAAACAGAGCTCTTATTGGTAAATTTGTAATTCATTCTTCTCTGCTAAAGACTTTAGCCTCTGTTTAGCTTTTGTTGTGATACATACAAAGTATAATATATACCAATTACAGACGTGTATTTCTGTTAGAAAAATACATATTATAACTAAAGAACATGTAAATAGAGGCACTTCAATAAGCTAAGTGTTTGCAGTTATGAGCATCACCCACCAATTTCTAGTGTCGGATTTCAGTGAGCCCATTCCTCTCTATTCATAACAAAAGTTATGATATGATTACAGAATTTAGGGAACATCAGAGCAAATGAGGGGCATGTCATAAAAAATAATGAAGCCTCATTGCATCCCCTATCAATATGCTGAAATGAGAAAAATTAATTTGAGGGTTGAATTCCAAAATACTTACTGAAATAGGGTAACCAGGTTAAATGAAATCCTTTAGGGCCAAAACATTTCTCATGTTAAATTAGTCGGAAAATCATATGACATAGTAGTATGATGATAAAAACTAGGAAGTACAACTTGAATGATATTTAGACCACATCCATGCAGGGTGCTAACACTGTGACATCATTAACTGATATCGTTTCAGCTCTCTGCCTGGCTCATTATACGTCACTATATCTCATCAATATGAATCATATTGATAATGAAGGTGTTGAAACAAATGAAGCAGGCGTTTATATATTATCTGTGTGTTTAGTGCGTATAGAACATGGGTTCACATTCATTAATATTATGTGTATTCATACACATGCACAAAACCTTTTGGGGATGAAAGCACAGGAAAAACAAGGCATCCTGATCTATTTCATAAAAGAGAACGCAGAAATATTTTAAAAAGGAAAGACCTGGAGTTTAAAGCCATAAAGACAAGTCATTATTCAAATAGTCTGGAAAATCAAGGTTGATTTAATTTGTATTGCACCTTAATTATTGGAGAAAGACAATACTGACTTCTGAACACAGAATGAAATGAGCAACATAAATGACTGGTCCTTCATAGAGAAGTCTTATGTGGAGTTCGTGGTAGGAAGCCAAAATGTGGGCAGTGAAATGGATGGTTTTCTAGAAGTATGTAATGGTGAACTAGATTGTTAATTTCATAAAGTTTTAAATGAAAGAATGCCACAAAGTCTCTTATCATCCTACATTTTATATTTCATTAGGCATAAAGTAGCAATAGATGCTTGTAAATACTTTCTGTCTTGCAAAAGTGCTCAAATATACTTAATACTATTGTGCCACATGTGTTCTACTTAAATGTGATGACTAAATCAATAACTAATTTTAATTTTGATGAGAACAGAGATTGAAAAATACCATTTACGTGTCAATACTGTCGATGAGTTAATTCAAATGTGACTGGCATACTATGGTGTCTTGAAACATTACTTTTCCCTACTCCAGATGCATCATAAAAACCAAGAAACATATGGATAGTCAACTGTATTCATAAAGCCCCAGTTTGGTTTATTTTGCTTCTCTCTGTCAGGGGGAGCATAGGGCCTGGCTTTGGCATACTTGGTGAACAGGTTAGGCTGTGGCTCTAAATTGGCCTATTGAGTTAGATCATGTATCCAAGTGCCAGGCAGGAATCCTAGGCCGAAGGTGTTTTACATGAAAGCAATGGTTTTTCATGAATAACATTCTTTACACATACAGTTTCCATCACCAGTAAAGCCCTGCACACCCACGGCTCATCCCATGAGTTTGGTGTAGTCTGGAGCACCCAGGCTGAAGCACACTCATGCAGAAGGGTGTGCCCTGGCAAACTTGTAATAAATGGACAGTTAGATACGTAAAAAGTTCTCTTTCTTGATTCTTGGTGCTCACAGATCACCGAGGAATCCCTTCTTTGAGCAGCACAAAACAAGAAGAGCTGGTTGACAAAACATTTTCTTACAAAGGTGTGTCAACCCTGAGCTTGGAATTAAGAAGTTAAAATCTGTGATTTATAGATATATAGATATAAAAATAGATGATCATACTAAGACTAAAAAAGTGAAAGAAATCTCCATGTCAATACTATATATATATATATTTTTTTGTCTTGACTTCTTTTTCTGTTGTGAGTTATTTTGTAAGAGAATGCCCTTGTGATGCAGAAACCAACTGACACAAAGTAAATAGTTAAAAATGAAAACTCAGGAATGGATCTAATTGTGTATCGATTCATTAAAAAAGCTATTGTTTTGGGAGGGTAATGAGCACAGGGGCAGAAACGTCTAGTTAATGTCAAACCTGTGGCAAAAGCAGAGATTGTATCATTAAAGATTATTTTCAATTGAGACTCTTGAGGAAGGTGAATTGATGGGGGTATCTACTAGTAATTGAAGATGAAGGGGAAAATCTGTGCCAGTTGGGTACAGTGGACAGACATTAAGGAAATTAAGAAAAAATGGTGCCATTACTAAATTGAAATTGGGCAGGGTGAGAGAGAGGTGCTGAGTCGTAGTAATTTTTGTTCTCATATTAAAGACGGGATTCTAAATTTAGTATCAGTACCTCCAGATTAATTTGGTGTTGTTTGGTTAGAGTGCAAGATGATACCTCCAAGACAACAGTGCATTTTCACTACATTTAGAACAAACTTTAAGCTTTTTCCCCATAAGCATTGTGTAAACCTGGATTTGTCACAAAAAAGCTTACACTGGGAGTTGGCTGTCAATGCTGAACTTACAGCGTTAAAGTTCATTTATTTTTCTTTGTTTGCTTTTTTGTTGAAAATGCAGCTGTCTTGGGGTTTGGCCCGATTTTACAAGGAAAATTATTTTCTTTCTTCCTTTTTTATTGTAAATGACAAAAAAACCCTCACAACGTGAGATTCCTTTACTTCTGCAGCATAAAAGCAAATGAAGGTAAGAAAATCTCCTGGTACGAAAGATTTGAGTAAGAATTCTCTCTAGAATAAACAAGGTCCCCACAGATAGCTGAAGGAAAGAGGAAGCAGTTCAGTCTGGCACCCGGTACTCTTTGGGAAAACAAAAAGGGAGGCAGGTTGCAGTACTGCTCTCTTCTCATAGAAAACGGTAAGTTTTTGTGGCATGGTCCATCGTCCAAGAGTGTAAGAAAAGAAGTGAGTTGGCCATTCAAATAGCTAAAATGCAGTTTCATCTGACCAAAAACCCAAGATTATCTGCTCAGTCTCTGCAGTGCCAGGACAATGCCGGTGAGACACCAGGAGAGCAGGGAGTGGCCACGCTGGGCTGCAGAAGAATCCACCTCTCTCCGGTCAGGATCCACTGGGGGGGCCTCTGTGGTGACAAACTCAAACTCCGTGGGACACACATCATCCATGCACCCACTGCCACTCCCTGAGCCACTGGATTCGTCACCTAGTGTGGAAAGATTGAAAAAGAAAGTTAGATCACTGATATGGTTAGGCTTTGTGGCCCCACCCAAATCTCATCTTGAATTGTAATCTCCATAATCCCCACGTGTCAGGGGAGAGGCCAGGTGGAGATAATTCAACCATGGGGGTGGTTTCCCCCATCCTGTTCTCGTGATAGTGATTGAGTTCTCACGAGATCTGACAGTTTTATAAGGGGCTCCTCCCCCATGGCTTGGCACTTCTCTTTCCTGCCAACTTGTGAAGAAAGTGCCTTCGCCTTCCACCATGATTGTAATTTTCCTGAGGCCTCCTCAGCTATGCTGAACTGTGAGTCAATTAACCGCTTTCCTTTATCAATTACCCAGTCTCGGGCAGTTCTTTACAGCAGTATGAAAATGGACTAATACAAACACCAATCAGGAAAGAGTGGAAACAAAGAGCTCAGCAGATATGGGGCATGGTGGTGGGAGGCCGAATCTTCCCAGGCATGGTCCCCCACCCTACCCGACAGGATTGTTTTTAATAGGCAGGGGTGTGACGAGTGGGTGGACTGTACAGAAGTAGGTGTTTGAAGAACAGTTACAATTGATACCCGAGTTATGCAACCCAAGGAATGTGTGAACCCCAGACTCAAGGGGAGGCCACACCTACCATGTTGGCCTTAGAAAGACATTTCTTCTGGCCAGTACTTAAGTTTAAGAAACTCCATTCTTTGCTGTTTTTATATGCAGAGTCATTGCTCTAGGAAGATACCATGCTTTTTAATGGATTTTAGAAGAAAAATATAGAAGAGGAAAACAAGTTCTACACAGAGGAAATGAGAGGAGCAGCAGCAATAGTGGTGAGAGGTCTCTATAAATATAACTTTTGGCCACCTTTTCCCCACCTGTGTTCTCTTGTGAGCAAGGATGGACTCCGTCCCAGCCAGCTTCTCCCCTTAAACCAGGAGTTGACAAACTATGACCTGCTGCTTGCTTTTGTATGGTCCATAACTCCAAAATGGTTTATTTACATAAAAAATATATTTTATAGATATCCATAAAGTCTATCTATCTATCTATCTATCTATCTATCTATCTATCTATCTATCTATCTACCTACCTACCTACCTACCTACCTACCTACCTATCTATCATCTATCTATCTATCTATCTATCTATCTATCTATCTATCTATCTATCTATCTATCTATCTATGATAGGGTCTGGCTCTGTTGCCCAGGCCCAGTTATGTTGCCCATAACTCACTGCAGCCCCAAACTCCTGGGCCTAAGTGACCTTCCTGCCTTAGCCTCCCAAGTAGCTGGGACTGTAGGCATGTTCCAGTGTACCTGGTGGTTTGTATAGTTTCAAGTGTTTGAAGAAAATCAAGTGAAGAATAATATTTTATGACATGTAAAAAGTGTATGTGAAATTCTCATTTCAGTGTCCATATATGAAATTTTATTACAATCCAACTCCCCCCATTCACATATGTATTATCACGTTAGACCAGCAGTGTGGGGTTGTGCTGGCAGAGATGATGTGGCCCTCAAAGATTAACAGATTTAATATATGGCCCTTGACAGAAACAGTTGGCCATTCTCTGCTTGAAACCAAGGCCCAGGTACCCCCAGAGTATGTCGACCCAGGGTGGCATCGTCCCTTCCCGCCCAACTTGCTTTCTTCCCTATTCCCACTTCTCACGGGCTTGATTCCTTCTTATTTGGCAAACCCTGTCACTCAAACCTGGCCCAGATCAGGCTGCTGATTACTAGCTTTATGAAAGTACTTATTACCGCTTGGAGATGTATTATTTATGTGCCTGTTCACTTGCTTACTGTTTATCTCCTCAAGAATGTCAACTAAAGACACAATCTTTGAGAGGGTAGAGATTTGGTAAATCCTGTTCATTTCTGTACCTCTAAAGCCTTCAGTGGCCCCTGGCATACAGCAAGTGCTCAACAAATACTTGCTGAATAAATAAATGTGCTTTGGGCAGTTACTCAACTTTTGCAGTTTCCTCACCTAAACAAATACAGATGACAACGTTGACCTTGGAGAGAATGTGTGAAGAGTGCTCGAGGACACCAAACCCAGTGCTGCCAGATGGAAAAAACATGGTTCCTACAGCACAGGAGACCTGGAATGTACCCTGACAGTTGTTATTTAAAAGCACAGGGTAAGCCAGTTAGACTTATTGAGGCTTTATTTCCTCCCCTGTAAAAATGATAGTAATAACATCTATCTGTTATGAGAAATCATGTTCCTGGAAGGGCTCAGGAAACTGGAAGCTTTGTGAGGACATTAGCTATTTCTCTCACTTGCTCAATGATTTCCAACCAATATCCCTAAACTCCTCCCTGCTAGTCTGAAATGGTGATGCCCTGTTGAGCTGCTCCTGACAAACCAGGGCCAGCTTTAGCTGCTGGATGCTACTTAAGTAAAGCTGGGGCAATGTAGGGACTCTTCTAATGTCCTCTTGAATGAGAAAGATACAATGAGAGAAACGAGCACAGTTTCCTTTTTTAATGGGACATCTAAATACCAGATAAGATCACTTCAATACACTATACTAGGTTTTTAACATTTTCTCTGATTTATCTTTAGTGGCCTTTACAAGGGGGAAAATTCCCGTTAATTAAATTAAGAGCTATCAGAATTGCTAAGGGAATTGTTCTGAACACTGGTGTCATGAACAAGAAGTAATACAACCTTTACAGAGATATTATTACAATGATTTAGAATATTAAAAAATGTGGGAAGCAAATATGACAATTGATTTTGGCTGGAAAAAATAATGGTCCCATCTCTGAAAAGGAATCACGAATGTAAATATTAAGGGATGGGATGAATAACTTAAAAAAATGTCCAAAGCAATAAGGATGCTGATGGTTATAAAATGCGATAATGGTTTGTATGACAGACACTAGCCTAAAATAGAGGGGCCACATTTGGTGCTTGGGTTAGAACTCAGGGATCCTCTTAATTGTTGATTTTACTTTCTTTTGAGGGGAAATGGAGTAAGAGCTCTGCCTCCTGGCCATTCCCTGAGCTTTGCAGCTTGATATGTGTATAACCTCTTTAGGTCAGAGAGGAGTGAGAAGCAACAAACCCAAGCCAACTAATTCTTATGTATCTTGAATTATTCATTTCAATAGCCACTCTCTAGATAATAGAGCATTTTATTTAATGGAGAAGACAATGGATAAAATGAGAGGTGCTAATAAGGGTGAAACAACAATGGCTAAAACCTGTGTAATGTTCTCTTCTGAAGAGGAAAGGAAGGGTTTAGTAAAAGGAGGAGAGATAATGGGATTATTTTGAGGAATTTTACAGCAATAACGTCCATTGGGTTGGTAATTATTCTGTGTTTAGAAAATTATTTTTTTGAGTTCTTTAAAACGGAATGAAGCACAAAAATTTTCTGCAGGGGATAACTTGGTAAGCTGATGACTATGACTGATATGACTTGAGGTCTTCTATCTATAACTTATTCCTTTCTATCTCATTAATTCAAGCACACAAGCATCATCTTATGATTCAGTAACCAAATTACAGAATCACTGGCAACTTCACATCTTATGTTCAAGAATCCTTGTCCTGGGAACTCTCTTTGTAAGGGTAATATTTTTAAAAAGCAACAAACAACAATGACAGAAAAATTTTTTTTGTAGTTATTCATCTTGAAACCACTCAGACAAAACCCATGTATAGTTTCATGTCAATGTTCACTTAATAGTCTTCCAAATCATTTTTGATGCTTCTTTGATCCTTAATGAAATAGTCATGTGTAATATTGCACTAGAATTTTACAATTTCTCTCAGTATTTCAGATACAAATGTCTATGGGTTGTGTGTGTGCATAGTTGGATAGAGAGGGAAATGATGTAGCTGAACCTGCTCACTACCCGCCAGACACTATCATAGCTCCTCAAATAAGGCTTCTAAAAGCTCTGAAGCAGGGATGCTTCCCATTCTATAGAAGAGGAACCTGAGACTCAAGAAGTAGAGTAATTTGTAGAGACTCTGATTAATAAAGAATGAGGGATTCTAGCTCAGGCTTGTCTAAGCAATCTGCTGAGCTTTCTTCTTTTGGTGGGAATAGGGCAGAAGTTTGGGTCAGATGCGAATACTGATGAGGACAGGAGAAAGTGAAAAATTACTTTGCTGTTTTGTCATTAATGAATCAACTGGTAGATGAAACTCAATTTCAGCTTTGGTATGGCTGAACGTAATCCATTGCAATTATTACTTGTGTTGTGGAATTTATGATTTTATTCGTATCCTATGTTTTGTGGATCAGAGCTCTCTGTCCAAAACACTATAAGAAGCATCACAGCCTGCGGAAGATTGAGAAAAAATTAAAAGGGCATATTGCTCTTGAAGAAAGTCAGGGCGTTGTCTTCTAAAACCATTTTTTACTCTGGAAGTTTCTGGTGCTGGGAAGGATTTTCTTACTTGTGTCCTGGAAATTGACATCATTGCCATTGTAGGCGTTTTTCAGTTTGTTGGTCATCACACGGAGAGCCATAATCTGCTGTCTGATGAACGTGTCGGGCCGAGTGATGTCCACGTCCACCTCGGGATTGTTGATCTGGTTGGTGAGCCCATCATTCATGATCTCAGGCAAGTATCTGCAAGGCAGAGAGGGAGAGAACAGCTCAGAGAGATGCCACAGAAACCACAAAACCAGATGCTGCCATGCAAAACCAGATGACTGTCTCTGACAGTCGGCCAAGACACCTGGCAAAAACTGGATCTGGTTCCTGGAAAAAAATGATAGTGAAAACACGGAATACAGTTTTTTCAGACGAAGATGTGGCTAAAATAGCCTCAGACTCGTTTTTTTAAATGGCACTGAATTCTTAGGTAGGTTTGCCTACAAATAAATGCGAAACTGGGGACCTATGAGAAACCACTTGTATTAGTCTGTTCTCACACTGAAACATACATACATGAGACTGGGTAATTTAGAAAGAAAATGAGGTTTAATAGACTCACAGTTCCACATAGCTGGAGAAACCTCATAATCATGGTGGAAGGTAGAGGAGGAGCAAAGGCACATCTTACGTGGTGGCAGGCAAGAGAAGTGCCAAGCAAAAGGGGGAAAAGCCCCTTATAAAACAATCAGATCTTGTGAGAACTCACTATCATGAGAGCAGCAGCCTGGGGTAACAGCCCCCATGATTCAATTACCTCCACGATTCAATTACCTCCCACCATTTCCCTCCCACGACACCTGCAGATTGTGGAACTAAATTCAAGATGGGATTTGGGAGGGGAGAGAGCCAAGCCACATCACCACTACTTCACATTAATGACTCTTTCCTCCCTCCATCCCAAATGTTAGCTTAGGTCAAGGATTCGATAGCTTCCTCAGTTCTGCTAATGTTGGTAGTCAGAACGGGGCTTATAAATTACGTATGATCCGAGAGAGTTTTCTGTGGGGATGCCCATTCTTAACTGCAGAGGCACTACCTCAGATCTTAATCAGAAGAAATTCTGGATATGAAAAACCTGCTTTGGGGACATTTCAGAAGTCAGCAGTGGTTACTGGAATGATTGAGGTGTCTGTTAGGGTTTTTATTTTGTAGTAGAATCTTGGGTTTAATTAGGTAGATTTACCAATGTTCAGTAAAACAGAAGGGTAAAATCATCAAATGATTCCGAGTTTCACTTTTCTTTCACTTGTATCAAAATGTCAAAATTGTCAGTCCTTCAATGTGAGCTGCTGAAACTGCCTAGGGGTATTTATATAAGTGGAGGCTAAAGATCTTGGAAATGCACTTGGGGCCCTCTGTGACTGCTTACTCCCACCATCTGTCCATCTTCCAGTCCTCTTCCTCTTCTTCTCACAGAGCTGCTTATACCTGCTTCTATTTTCCCATTTCCCATTTCTCTCACTGGAGAGACACCCCCTGCAGCCTCCAAGTGAACCCCCACACTCTTCTTTCCTCTCTAGAGCATCCTGCACATGCTGTGTGATTTTTAAGAAATATTGCTTTCATCATATCACTCTTCTCTTTAAAAACTTTTGAGGATGGTAGCTAATGTTCAATAACTACCAGGCACTGCAGTAAACATTTGACACACATCTTTAAATTCAGCCCAACAGCAAGTCTAGGAGATGGGGAGTATTTTATCCTTGTTTTATCAAACAGAAAACTGAGGCTTAGTGAGAATAAGCAAATGTGCAAAGTCACAGAGCTAATAGCTGCCAAAACCATGACTTACACCCAGTCTAGCTCTGGAGCCCCAGTGCCCAAACCCTGCCCCAAACTGCCTGGAGGATCATCAACTAGAATTCACATGTTATAGCTCAGCAATCAAAGGGTCTCCACCCACTTCCACTTTCTCATACTCTCTCCAGGGACACTCCTTGTCTTATAGAGTTGACTCCCTGTAGCCATCCTATGCTTTGCTGTCCTACAGGTTTTCCTTGCATAGTGAAATTTCCCATTTAAGTCCCAAATACCCTTAAAGACCCAGGCCTATCCTCACTTTCTCTTCAAGATATTTCCCAGCTTTCAGGGATCTGCCCACCCTTTTGTCAGGCTGCCAGGTTTGGTTGGGCATTTCGTGCGCTGCACAAACTCACCCCTCGAAGCTGCAGGAGTGAGTTGGTGCTGCAATCCAGACCACAGCTAAGCTACACCCCTGCAGGGCACCATCCACCAAAAGGGGTGCCTTTTTCTTTTCTTTTTGGTACTCTTTTTATTTTAGAAAACTTCAATACATATAAAAGTAGAGACAATAACATAATGAACCCCCATGCACCCATCTGGGTGCTTTTTCCTAATTCCTACTAAGGTGCTATGTTTGTCTGTGTCCTGGTAAGAAACAGATGGCACACTCAAAGGGGTGACAAAGAGAGTTTAAAGAAGAGGCTACTTATAAAGGTTGAACAAGTTAAAGGAAACCAGCCCAGAGAGGTGACGCTCCCCAGGGCTGGCCACAGGAGAGGGGGCCCCGGGGGATAAGGGGAAGAAGTTGGTGGAATGAACAAGAACTGATCCCACAGAGAGGCACCCAATGACACGGCAACAGCCAAACCAAGATCTATCCCCTGATAGGGGGCCGGGGGAGGAGGCCCTGACCCCTGTAGTCCCTCCTCTTGACCTCCAGCTGCTGCCTCTCATTGGCTGAACCAATTGGAAGCTGGTGGGCAAGGGAGCCCAGATGATACAGCTTGTAGAGGTCCTCCAGGACCAGGGCCACAGTGGAGGGATGAAGACTGGGTCTGACGGGGAATCAGGACATCCACCTCTGGCCCTCTACAGGCCCAGGACAGCCCTACCTAATTGGCATTACTGTTATTCTTTTACTCGCTCAACTGTTGTGGCTTGAAAGCTCAAAAAGCATCTTTTCCTCTATTTTGTTATTCCTATTTACATATTCTTGTATAATATCCATGTGCTTGAAATTCTTCCCTTCCTGCAAGTGATTTTCCAAGTCTGGAAACCAAAGGCTCTATCCATCAACCTCCAAAAGAAGAACTACACAGAGAAACTTTGGTATTTAAGCTGTTTTTCAGGTATTGAATCTTACGCTTGATGTATTTGTATATGAAATGGTTTACTCATTTTAAATCAGAGGTCCCAAGAATAAGCTCCATGTCTTCATCCATATCTTGAACAAAATCGACTTCACAATGCTCACTAAATAATAAAACACATGGAGTGCATTGTAAATTCTTTTCCATGAAGTTCCAACTATTTACTGCTCTAAAAAATGGCCTCATAGAAAATTTTAAAAGCCGTGGACTCATATCTCTTTCTTTTGCTATAAAGCATAACTTCCGTCCTGCGTTTTAATATATTTGGTATGTAAATAAATTCCTGTTTGTTCCTGAGACTGTTTTCCTGATGTAATTTCTAAAATATGCCATTGGCTAGCCATAAGTAGAAAGCTGAAACTGGATCCTTTCCTTACTCCTTATACGAAAATTAATTCAAGATGGATTAGAGCCTTAAATGTTAGACCTAATACCATAAAAACCCTAGAGGAAAACCTAGGTAGTACCATTCAGGACATAGGCATGGGCAAAGACTTCATGTCTAAAACACCAAAAGCAATGGCAGCAAAAGCCAAAATTGACAAATGGGATCTCATTAAACTAAAGAGCTTCTGCACAGCAAAAGAAACTACCATCAGAGTGAACAGGCAACCTACAGAATGGGAGAAAATGTTTGCAATCTACTCATCTGACAGAGGGCTAATATCCAGGACCTACAAAGAACTCAAACAAATTTACAAGAAAAAAACAACCCCATCAAAAAGTGGGCAAAGGATATGAACAGACATTTCTCAAAAGAAGACATTCATACAGCCAACAGACACATGAAAAAATGCTCATCATCACTGGCCATCAGAGAAATGCAAATCAAAACCACAATGAGATACCATCTCACACCAGTTAGAATGGCAATCATTAAAAAGTCAGGAAACAGGTGCTGGAGAGGATGTGGAGAAATAGGAACACTTTTACACTGTTGGTGGGATTGTAAACTAGTTCAACCATTATGGAAAACAGTATGGCGATTCCTCAAGGATCTAGAACTAGATGTACCATATGACCCAGCCATCCCATTCCTGGGTATATACCCAAAGGATTATAAATCATGCTGCTATAAAGACACATGCACACGTATTTTGTTGCGGCACTATTCACAATAGCAAAGACTTGGAATCAACCCAAATGTCCATCAGTGACAGATTGGATTAAGAAAATGTGGCACATATACACCATGGAATACTATGCAGCCATAAAAAAGGATGAGTTTGTGTCCTTTGTAGGGACATGGATGCAGCTGGAAACCATCATTCTTAGCAAACTATCACAAGAACAGAAAACCAAACACCGCATGTTTTCACTCATAGGTGGGTACTGAACAATGAGATCACTTGGACTCAGGAAGGGGAACATCACACACCAGGGCTATCATGGGGAGGGGGGAGGGGGGAGGGGGGAGGGATTGCATTGGGAGTTATACCTGATGTAAATGACGAGTTGATGGGTGCTGACGAGTTGATGGGTGCAGCACAGCAACATGGCACAAGTATACATATGTAACAAACCTGCACATTATGCACATGTACCCTAGAACTTAAAGTATAATAATAATAAAAAAAAGATAAAAAAATAAAATATGACATTGGATTGACTATTACTGACAGGCAATTATATGAGCTAGGATCCGTGAGCTCTACCTAATTGTTACAGCCTATTGGAATAAACAATAGCAGGTGCAGCCCATCTTTTGCTGACAGCAGAGCTGAGAGGTGATGGTCGATTCTGGTGTTGCTCCTCTCCATTTTGGGAAATGACTGTTGCAGCTGTACCTATGCTGAGTCAGAGGCGAGCTTTGTTTCTTTCAGATGCTGTGTGCACTGCATGGTTAGCCGAGACTCATTTATCAGGAGCTCACTGCAATAGCTTACTTGGGAATGCTACCCCTGGGAGTCTGAACATCCAGGAACAATAAGAGACTGCCAAGTAAACCCAGCCTCTAACTGTGCCCACTGATGTTCAGCTGCTTACAATAAAAACAAGTAACAGTGCATCCATGTCCTCAAGAGCCTTTTCTCCTTTTGGTGTATTCAAAGGGTGACTTTGGAGACACTGTGAAAACTTAAACCTAAAACAGCTGAAAATAAAAATGGTCATTTGGTCACTCCAGAGGTAAGTCCTGAATCTAAATCTATAGATGTCCATTGTGCGACCCAAAGGGTCTGTGAAAGCCCCACTCAGCATGAGGACCTCAGAGCCCATTTATTTCTTGCCTCTCACATTTGGTTTCCTTACATTACACTCCTGTCCTGCAAGAACAGACACCTCTTTGAGCCCACAATGTTATTCCTTCTATTGGATTTTTGCACAGCTTTTTGACATGACAGCATCCTGTTTTTGCACCATCATATCCCTGGGCGACATAGAAGGAGAATCTTGGCACAGAGAGCCCAGGTTCCAAGGCTATGGATGCATGTTTACCTGGTGGATCCAGCCTTGGGAGAAGCCAGAAGTGAGGACAACCTGGAGACTTGAGCAGGGATGTCATGGTTTGCCAATGCAGCCTGCCCTGGGCAAGTGGGTGGCATCCATGAACAGCCAAGCACAGCTTCCTCATTTGGGTTGCCTTCTGTTCTGCAAGAGTATGGCGAGGAACTAAATCTTTGAATTTTACAGAATTATTTTTCTTTGCATCTCACTGCATATCATAAATGTCGGTGTCCTTGACTACATTCAAACATTACAACTGATTAGGGTGGAAGAGTCCTATGGAAATTTGGGGGATGAGAGGGTTGATACATCCAGTCCTGTGGGTAGAGTTGACAGTTCTTGTCATCTGAGAGATACTAAACACAACCATCCCCGCAGAAGTTTCCCAGCAGCCAACCACAGCCTCCGCTATTCTGAACATTCGACATCACTCCTGACAGTTTAACCAATGCTTCCAGAAAGACCCTGTTGATATGTGCATGTGCTTAGTATTTCTCATCATCACGTTAATGCTAGCAGCTGTTTTGATGTAAGGCACTGCATATTGGGGGAATAGGTCACATGACTCTCAAGATGTAATGAAATGTGAAAGCCAGTAGGTCTGAGAAGTGAGGCACTAGCAAGGAAGGTTAGCCCGGTGGTGGTTAGTGGGGGTGTCATGAATCCAGGTAGGAGCTAAGGCAGGAATGGGGAGAAATGGGGAGCTTGGGTGCCGGCCTGGGCTTCTCTGGTGCACAGTTCTTCCCCTGACTGTTACTGCCTCAAGGCACAATGAGAAGGGTAAAGTGAAAGCAATTTCAGTACTCACAAATGAGCTCCACTCAATACACATCTTTATAGCAATTTCAAATTCTAAGCTACCTATTCATTAATGTTAAGCAAGTTTAAGAGTTTTACTCATCTAAATAGATGTAAATCCCTATGTGCAGTGCCAAAATTCAAGACCCCCCAAATTTTCCTCCATCTGCTTTTTAGCAAAACTTCATCTCATCTGAAACAAGGTGAATTATAGTCCTCATGAATCTCACTTAGTGTGAATTTTAATACATTTTGCTGCAGAAATACTAATATGTTTGATTGTGGATTGCAGCCCCAGACCCCACTGGAAGCATGATGTAATATATAACATATTCACTATGGTCTTTTTCTGAAATCTAAAAAGTTGTGGATTCTGAAACACATGTGGTTTCAAGGGTCTCAAATAAGGGACTGAAAGCCTATGGTACAAGCAACCTCTTCTAGAAGATTTCTTAAAAATCTAAGTTTTAAACTTCCCACATATTAGGATGACTATAATTTAAAATAAACAAACAAAAAAATAACAAGTGTTGGTAAAGGTGTGGAGAAATTGGAACCCTATGCACTGCTCTTGGGAATGTGAAATGGTGTAGTTGCTGTAGGAAATAGTATAGCAGTTCCTCCAAAAATTAAAAACAGGGCCGGGCGTGGTGGCTCATGCCTATAATCCCAGCACTTTGGGAGGCTGAGGAGGGTGGATCACCTGAGGTTGGGAGTTTGAGACCAGCCTGACCAACATGGAGAAACCTCGTCTCTACTAAAAATATCAAATTAGCTGGGCCTGGTGGCACATGCCTGTAATCCCAGCTACTCAGGAGGCTGAGACAGGGGAATTGCTTGAACCTGGGAAGCGGAGGTTGTGGTGAGCCAAGACTGCGGCCATTGTACTCCAGCCTGGGCAACAAGAGCTAAACTCTGTTTCAAAAAGAAAAAAAAAGAGAATTACCATACGATCCAGCAATCGCATATATATACACCCAAAGTACCAAGAACCAATGTTCATAGTACCATTATTATATATATGAATAATAAATATATTATTATTACAGCTGCTACTTGGAGTCATGACACCACCAGGCTAACCTTCCTTGCTAGTGCCTTCTCAGACATATTGGCTTTCAATCTCATTATTATATATATGAATAATGGTACTGTGAAGAGAAGTATACAGATATCTTTGGGATATCCCAAAGAATGAAAGGCAAGGACTTGAGCAGATATTTGTATACCTCTGTTCACAGTACCATTATTCATAATAACCAAAAGGTGAAAGGTGTCCATTTATGGATGAATGGAGAAATAAAATGTGGTATACACATACAGTGGAAATATAATTCAGCCTTAAAAAGGAAAAACATTCTGACATGTGATACCACATAGATGACCCTTGAGGACATTATAGTAAGTGAAATAAGACAGTCACAAAGGACAAATATTTTATGATTCTACTTATATGAGGTACCTGGAATAGGCAAATTCAAAGAGACAGAAAATAGAATGGTGGTCAGCAGGGCCTGAGGTAGAGGGGAGGGAATTTATGTTTAATAGGTACAGAGTTTCAGTTTATGAAGATAAAAATGTTCTGTGGATGGATGGTGGTGATGGTTGCACAACCACGTGACTGCACTTAATGCCACAAAACTATCCATGGTACAATGGTTTATGTTTTTATGTTTGGTATATTTCACCACAATGTTAAAAATTCAAGTTTTAGTTATAACTATACTAAAGTTCTTAATAAGAATTACTTTTTTTCCTTTACATTTTTCTTGGATGGAAAGTTGGATTATTCAACGCAAACTGTGACCTTCTGCTTTAACTATATTTATAAATTCTTGAAGACCGTTAAGCTAGGGTTGTCTGAGGCACTAGGGACTTCATGAGATCTGACATCGAGATATGGTTCATCGCCTAAGGGCTATGTATGACCGGGTCACCTGTGATCTCTCTGGGACCCAGCAGTGTGACCATGGACAAGTCGTTTAGCTATTTTATATAATTATTTGCTATGCAATTTTAATGTACTTTTATGAAAATTAAGTTGTTAACATGGCTCCCCAAATTGCCAAATTAATTTCTTATGAGTGGCTGACAGTAGCAGAATCTGAAGTTTTAAAGCCTGAATTCCTGTTCAGAAGAAGAATTTGCTGTGGCTCTTTTCCAGTTGGAGAATGTGAGGCAGGAAATGGTCTGGGGATACTTTTGGAGAACACATAGCTCTTTGGTTGCAGTAGTAAGCAGGAGCGAAATTCTTTGACTTGGCCTCTTAATTCATTGGCAGGAACTCCCCCAACCCATTCTTTCTTAGTAGACCTGCAGTTTGCAAACTACAGAGCAGAAAGCAAAAAAAGACCCATGAGCCAGTTTTCAGGAATGACGAGTTGTGAACAAGCAACATGCTCCCTTCTTCCTATTTGCGGCCAGCTCTGCCTAACATTTTTTTTTTCCCATTTGCAAGAGGTTCACACAGCTTCCTCCCTGCCAGGACAGTCAGGAAGTCTTTATGGGGTCCTCTCTCTTCAAGCGTGTCTGAAGAAGGGAAGTGGGCATTTTAGAACGCCTGGCTTGACAGTAGCCAGTTCTTTCCTAAGACAGAATTCCCACTGATATGGTTTGGATTTGTGTTCAAATCTCATGTCAAATTTTAATCTCCAATGTTGGAGGTGGGTGATGGTGGAAGGTGATTGGATCATGGGGGTGGGTTTCTCCTTTGGTGCTGTTCTCATGATAGAGTTCTCACGAGGGCTGGCTGTTTAAAAGTGTGTGGCTCCACCCCCTTCCCTCTCTTCCTCCTGCTCCAGCCATGTAAGACATGCCTGCTTTCCCTTTGCCTTCCACCATGGTTGTAAGTTTCCTGAGGGCTTCCCAGCCATGCTTCCTATACAGCCTGTGGAACCGTGAGCCAATTAAACCTCTTTTCTCTATAAATTACTCAGTCTCAGTTATTTCTTTATAGCAGTGTGAGAATGAACGACTACACCCACTTTTCCAAGGTGTTTGGCTTCGTATATATTGGATATTTTATAGTTCTTTAAAATGCAGCTAGAGTGCTTTGGGTCATACTCCAGAATTAGGTTAAAACAATATTGTCCTCAAGACTGCCAAGTCACTATCTTTGACAGATTTGCCATCATCATACATCATCCCATCTCCTTCCATCTGTTTAGACTTACCCAGTCGTGACTTGCTGTTTTCATTGGTTAGTCAATCCACACTCTGTGGTGAGTGACTGATCTATTTTCTAGATTTTTCTACTTTTCCTATTTCTTACAATTTACTGTGTTTACCTCCTGGCCTTGGGAAGGATTTCCTTGGGGACACAATATTTCTGTCAAGATCAGGTGCCTTGAAAAACAGCAGAGGCTCCCTGCAAAAGTCATGTTTCCAACGGGTCCAATTAATTTTGTCCCTCAGCCAGCTCCTTGATAGCCTCCTCCCAGAAAGCATTTTAAAGAAAGGACACAGTGACAGCTCAACACTGCCTTACAAGGAGCAACATTGGAAAGCTGTTTCACCAGTTTTATGTGGGAGAGGGAGGAGTCTGGAAATGACTGACTCAAGACCTCTGAAGACTCTGAAATAATTTATGTCCTATCAGATAACACGTGTGCCGGTGGGACTTGGCTCTCAGACCGGCTTTCATTTTTCCTACCCTGTCTCATTGTCTGCCATACTTTCCTTTTCTTTTTAATCCCGCTGGGTTTGGAAAAAGGGTCTGTGTGAAGGAAAACAATGCTACAAGAAGTTAGAGGTGACGCAGTTTAATACGGCTATGTTCTAAAAAAGAATCTGCCTCTTTATGAGCAAAAAGGTAAGGGCCTATTTGAACACCATTAGGGCTTTATTTTTTCTTTTGCTGCTGCCTGACAAAGTTCTAACCTGTATATGCTAACCATATAAAAGTTTTATTTCCTTCCAAGCCTATGCTTTCCTGCCTCCTACCTAATCATTCTTTTCTAGCTTCTGTACAGACAGCTCATTCCGGCCACCGACTGCCCAGAACGACCTTCTCAGGGATGACTGATGACTGCAAATGTCCTCCTAGGGTCTCGCAGTTCACCCCAGGAACTTTGGGAGGCCTAGATTTGTAACCTGCACCATGAGTCTTTAATTTTTTTCCCTTTGGCCTTCTAGATTATTATTGATTTTCCTCTGTAACTTACTAGCTTCCTTTCAGTTCCTATTTGTCTGAGTTGAGTCAGAATGTTGCTGTGTCTTCTCACATTTACCCCTGAGAAGTTGCTTAGGTAAGTGAAAAATGGAAGAAGTAGAAGTTACACTTGCAAACTCGCTTTCCTGCTGGCCACTGAAGACGACTAGGCTGTCTTTCTCAAGTGACAGACACTGCCATGAACTCTAAGAAAAATCCTTTATTAGCTCTTGTGATAAGTAGGATGTGATTCTGGAAACAATGTCTGTGTGCCATCAAAATTCACATGTTGAAGCCCTAATCCCCAGTGTGATGGGACTTGGAGGTAGGGCCATTTGGGAGGTAATTAGGGTTGAATGAGATAATGAGGGTAGATGATTTCTCATACCAGTGCCCTTATAAGAGAAAGGAACCAGGACTCTCTCTGTCTCTCTAAAGATACAGTAAGGAGGCCATTGTCTATAATAAGCTAGGAAGAGAACCCAATCTGCTGGCACGCTGATCTTGGACTTCCCAGCCTCTAGAACTATGAGAAATACATTTCTGTTGTTTAGGCTATTTTATCTATGGTATTTTTTTGAGCTAAGACACTAATTGAATCAAATACTGACCAAGAATGCAAAATATTCATCCTTGCCACTCATCAAAATGACACTATTAAAGACTAGAGGTTTGTGTGGATGATATCCTGTATTGTGAAGGCTGTGCTATATTTCTAACTTAAAATTCTCTCCTGATGCACATGTGAAGCCTATGCAATTCATTGTTGAGAAGACTTCAACCTTGTCCATAACCTGGCTATCATTAGTGGGTGATGTTACAATTGAACCATGTGAACTCCTAACTCATATTGCTGTTGTTATTTTTATTATAAGAAAAGCCCCATTAAGGAAACATTAAGGGTATCAGTGAAGAAAAAACTCCCAAAATTGCAACATGCTCCCTGAGGCTTGGGTGTGGACTGAAAAAGGTAATATCTTACATGTTAATAGGGACATCTAAAACACCAGATAAAACACATGGTTGCCAATTGAATGTGAATTTCAGGTAAACAATGAATCCTTTTTTTTAGTATAAGTGTGTTCCATTTGTTGTCTGTTATCTTTATGTGCTAGATCTGGCAATCCTGCCTTCAAGCCTTGCTACTCCAAGTGTGGTCCCTGGACCAACAATAACTGCATCACCTAAAAGCTTGTTAGAAATGCTGAATCTCACTCAGGTTCTACCCCAGACTTACTATCTCGGCTTGGGCTTCTATGACAAAAATCCCGCACCTGGCAGTTTAAACAATGCACATTTATTTCTCACAATTCTTGGGATCATGGTGTTCAGGACCAAGGTGCTGGCATATCCTGTGTCTGACGAGGGCTCTCTTCCTGGTTTGCTGATGGCTGCCTTCTTGTTGTGTCCTCACATGGCAGAGAGAGAGAGAGAGAGACAGAGAGAGAGAGAGAGAGAGAGAGAGAGAGAGAGAGAGAGAGAGAACCTTTCTCATGTCTCCTCTTACAACGCTAGTAATCCCATTAATGAGGGCTCCACCCTCAAGACCTAATTATCTCCCAAAGACCCCACCACCAAAGATGATTGCACAAGGGGTGAGGATTTCAACTATGAATTTCTGGGGGACAAAAACATTCAATCCATAGCACTTACTGAATCAGAATCTGCATTTTAATAACATTTCCAAGAGTTTAGCCTGCACCCTAAAGTTTGAGAAGCACTGTTTCAGGACTACAGACTATTTTTATTGAGATTATCTCATTGATCTTCACATTGTCCCAGGAAGTTGGCAAGGAAAGAGGAAGCAGGGAAGACACTCCCTTTTAAACCACTTTGTTTAACCCATTCTTGTTTTCAGAATGAAGATTTAAATGCTGATAGGGTCACTGTGATTGGGCACACCTGCAGTTTCCTCCCATCAAAGGGCAGAGTCTCCTCTTACCCCACCTCCTGTTCCAGACCTGTTTAGCTACAGAGGCAGAGAGAGATCTGTCAGAGATGGGCGAGGGTGGAGTGACTTGGGGGAGCTGCGGGATGAAAGTGGATTCAAACCTTAGGGGAGCCACTGCTTACACACCCTTAACCACAGTCTCACCACTGCGGATTGCACCCTGCAGCCTGCCACAGCAGCCATCGCTCTGTGTATCCTGTTCTATTTGAAGTCGTCATCAATTTCAACTGGTGCCATTACTTAATAACAGCTTTTTAAAAAACAAGATAATCACTGGAGTAAATGGAAATATCTACCGTAAGAGTCATTTTCATGTCAGAAATGTTAAAATTTGAAATAGGTATGTTTCTGAATCAAGGAAGTACAGTAGAGAGCTATGGAGCATGTTCAGAAAGTAATCTGGAAAAATGAGGGTGATGGAAGACAAGCCTGAGCAAACAGTGAGATAGGACAAAAGGCTGCATGAGTGTGTACAAACAGAAAAATGTGGCCGAAGGAGTCTGGTAGATAAAACAGAAAGACAGGAAGAAATGTCTGGTTTATTGGAGACCTATCGCACAGGCTTGAGTTTATAAACTTCAGGCATGACAATCTCTATCAGTTCTAATAAGCATCTCTGCTTCATATCTATTAATACTTGATGGATTTTTTAAAAAAATTATTTCTTCTTATTTTCTATTTTTATTTTTTAGAGATAGAATTTCACTCTGTTGCTCAGGTTGGAGTACAGTGGCACAATAATAGTGTACTGCAACCTCAAATTCCTGGGCTCAAGTGATCCTCCTGCCTCAGCCTCCTGAGTAGCTAAGATTATAGGTGCCTGCCACCATGCCCAGACTATTATTTTCTGTAGACACAGGGTCTCACTGTGTTGCCCAGGCTAGTCTGTCTTTCTTTTTTTTTGTTGAGACGGAGTCTTGCTCTCTCACCCAGGCTGGAGTGCAGTGGCTTGATCTCGGCTCACTGCAAACTCCGCCTCCCAGGTTCATGCCATTCTCCTGCCTCAGCCCCCCCGAGTAGCTGGGACTACAGGTACCCACCACCATGCCCGGCTAATTTTTTGTATTTTTTTTTGGTAGAGATGGGGTTTCACCATGTTAGCCAGGATGGTCTCGATCTCCTGACCTCGTGATTCGCCCGCCTCGGTCTCCCAGAGTGCTGGGATTACAGGCTGCCCAGGCTAGTCTTAAACTCTTGAGCTCAAGTGATCCTCCTGCCACAGCTTCTCAAAGTGTTGGGACTACAGGTGTGAGTCATTGTATCTGACCAGATTTTCTACAAATAAAGTTTCTAGTTCTTTTATTTCGCATAGGTTATAAGAGTAACTTTTCTTTCTTTTTCTTTTCTTTTCTTTTTTAACAACCATTCCTAAACAATTAAAAAGGTCTGTCATCTTAAAACTCATAATTCAAAAGTGTGAAAAAATATGTTATTATCTGCATTATAAATGGATTCTTACACTTACAAAATACTATAGTAAATTTCTTCAAGTGAAAAATTTCTCCAATGTTTTTCTAGATTAATTAATATTTGGATAAGAAGAAAGCTTCAATTACATTTAATTCAGCAAGTCTTCATTGGTGATCTATTTACTATGCTAGTATATAAAAATATAATATTAGGATTCCCTGCTAGTGGAATAATTTTAAAAAAAGAACTAAAGGAAACCATGTAACTGTAATTGTTCCATGGGTACATAATTTGAATCACAAATATTTGACAGCTTATTCTTTTAATAATATACTTATGCATAATAAAAGATATATTTTATTGGACTAAATTCTGGACTATTCCTACAAGTGATTTCATTGCATTAAACTTGATCATTTTCCCCACCTGCAAAAAATCTTCCAATGGCTTCCCATTGATCTCAGGATAAAATTTAAATCTTTTTCCTGAGGACCGATCCAGGCGTTACCAGTGTGGTCCCTTCCTAAACCTGCAGTCTAGCAGTAGGGTACTGATGTTCCTAGGTTCACTGGGCTCACCCCAGTCACTGTATCTTCTCATGTATTGATCCCATTGCCATCTTGTTGGAGTCTCACTCTGTCACCCAGGCTGGAGTGCAGTGGCACGATCTTGGCTCACTGCAACCTCCTCCTCCTGGGTTCAAGTGATTCTCCTGCCTCGGCTTCCCGAGTAGCTGGGACTACAGGCATGTGCCACCACACCCGGCTAATTTTTGTATCTTTAGTAGAGACGGGGTTTCACTCTGTTGGCTAGGCTGGTCTTGAACTCCTGACCTCAGGTGATCCACCTGCCTTGTCCTCCCATTGTCATCTTGGAGCACTTAATCTATAGGGCCTTGCACAGAGCCTGGGACACAGGCAGTACTTAATCATATTGCTGATGGCCTGGTGGACTGACTCAATGAATGCTGTAGAACCACTCAAGCTTTTATAGAGCTTAGGATCTGTCTTATTTGTTCTCCTAACTTGGGGAGGACAGCATTTAGCTGTTGTTTGTTTAAGAGGTAGGGTGTTGCCATAAAGAAATATTGGGCTAGGATTTGGGAGATTCCCAGCTTTCACCCTTGTTAATTGGTTAACAGTGGACTAATTGTTTACCCTGTCTGGGTTCTTCATCTGCACAATGAGGAACTTGTCTGAACCATCCTGATCTCCTCCACCTCTGACTTCAGTGGTCATTATCTTCCCCATTCATATTCTTGGTGGTGTTTAGTCTCTTCCCCTAACCTCACCCATGGCCTTTTAAAAATATTTCCTTTTGTAAGAAATTGCCTATGGACTAATATCAGCAACCTGTGTGACGATCTATGGGAGTAGCAGTTCAAAACCCAGGCTTTGGCCGGGCGCGGTGGCTCAAGCCTGTAATCCCAGCACTTTGGGAGGCCGAGACGGGTGGATCACGAGGTCAGGAGATCGAGACCATCCTGGCTAACACAGTGAAACCCCGTCTCTACTAAAAAATACAAAAAACTAGCTGGGCGAGGTGGCGGGCGCCTGTAGTCCCAGCTACTCGGGAGGCTGAGGCAGGAGAATGGCGCAAACCCGGGAGGCGGAGCTTGCAGTGAGCTGAGATCCGGCCACTGCACTCCAGCCTGGGCGACAGAGCCAGACTCTGTCTCAAAAACAAACAAACAAACAAACAAACAAACAAAAAACCCAGGCTTTATGTTAGCCAAGGCTTAAAGGTAAACACAGATGGGAAACAGAGCAGCTAAAAAAACCAAGCATTTTATTCATTAGGCCATCTGGCCATCCTTCACAGTGTCTTTCTCTACAGTCATCGGGAAAATACAAACTAGAAGCTGTTAATTCATAGCTGAATTTTCTGGCCAAAGGTCTCCTAGCTAAAAAGCCAGACACTGGCAAAATGCTAAGTATTTTTTAGTGGCATGTTGTTAATATCATAACTAATTTCCTTCTCATGATCTATGATTTGATATTGATATTTGGAGCATTTTGAAATAGTGAGAGCTCTTTTCATAGGTATCTTGCTTTCACCTTGCTAAACTCTTCCTGATATGGTTAATAACAACATTAGCAATTGGTACGGTTTGGCTGTGTGTCCCCACCAATTCCCATCTTCAATTGGAATCCCCATAATCCCTGCGTGTTGAGAACAGGACCTTGGATCATGGGAGTGGTTTCCCCCATGCTGTTCTCATGATAGTGAGTGAGTTCTCATGAGATTTGGTGCTTTTATAAGGGACTCTTCCCCCTTTACTTGCACTTCCCTCTCCTGCCACCTTGTGAGGAAGGTGCCTGCTTCCCCTTTGTCTTCTGCCATGATTGTAAGTTTCCTGAGGCCTCCCCAGCTATACGGAACTGTGGGTCAATCAAGCCTCTTTCCTTTATAAATTACCCAGTCTCAGGGAAGTTCTTTATAGCAGTATGAGGATGACTAATACAGCAATAGATGCTAAAAAATGCAACTCAGCAGCGTAAGAAACACCTAATGTGCGCCTCCCTTGCACCTCCTGCTTAACTTTTGCAGTTTCTTCTCAATGTAATAGCCATGCACTTTATATTAGTAGCCAAAGATTATATTTATTTTTGTAGAGACAAGGTCTCACAATGTTGCTCAGGCTGGTTTCAAACTCTTAGGCTAAAGCTATCTTCCCACCTTGGCCTCCCAAAGTGTTGGGATTATAGGCGTGAGCCACTGCTCCTGACCAACCACATACCTTCTTGTTTCCTTTTGATCACAGCTGCTTCGTATGCTTGAAACTGCTCAATAAAGCCCCAGAACAGATTCCCCTCTTAGCATCTCCACCCACTGGTCAATCCTCAAAGATTCCTTGAGTCCAATTTACCAGCTACTTTATCCACCTGCAACCCCATTGCTGAGGGCTTTGGCAGATTCCTGTCCTTGTGTCCTGCCCTGCCTGCCAACTTCCAACCAGTCCTCCCATCCAGCCTCTCCACCTTATGAAAATCCAGGCCAAGCCCATTTTTGGGCTGAATCAAAAAATTCAGAAATTCCATATCAAGTCCCCACAGCACTGGTCAGCACAGCAGGATGATGAAAACTGCTGTCTCTTGTCAGGAGGTTCCGATGGGACTTCCCAAAGTGTGTCACCTATTAGAACCGTTTCTCAGTGTCCCTCAGACATTTTCTGTTACCTTGCTAATGAATACTTCAATTTTTTTCCCAACTAGGGTGAAAAAAAAACAGTTGAATTTTCATTTCCTGTTTAACTTGTGATGAAAACAAAAGAGCCCTGGAAATTTAACTATGGATAAAAATAGCTTCAGTATCTTAAAGCCATTAAGTGAACATAAAAGGGCTCTTTGTGATCTCAGGGTGTCTGAAACCTGGCATCTGCCACCGTTCCTCTGTCCTCATCCAGAGGCAAGGCGTTCTGAACAAGGATTCCACGCTTAATGGCACCTTGAGAGTAAGTGCTCCCAGATGCCCATCAAACCTGTCACTCCCAACAGCTGTTGCTAAGTGATGACTTGCCCCTCCACCCTCTGTTGCTTTTTGCATAAACAGGTCTGCAGATTTGTGCCAAGAGAGTCTTCCAAGGCTGGGTGTGCTGTGCCCCCATCCATGCACACATCGAGTCACTCTCACCTGGCTTTGCTGTGCCCGTTCCAGCATTCCTCCTCATTGGACGTGCCCGCTGTCACGCTCTCGTCCTTGCAGATGGTGTAGGGTAACGCTGACCAGACCTTTTTAGAGAGCTTCAATTTCTCTTTTATGTCTGTGACCTGATCAAGAAACCAGGGAAAGCAAGTGAGTATTCTGCTCAGGCTTTGCCCATTTCTACTCAAGGACGTACACAGGCGAAGGTTATAGAACCTGTGATGTGACCAGCAGGAACTCTTTAACAGTTTTAAGAGACAGACACCACACTGCAGGGTTTATTGCCCGGGAAAGCCTCCTTTCCTCTCCCTCAGTCCTCCTCTAGCCGACAGTTCTCAGGTAATTGGCTTTTTGTTTTCCATCTTTTCTGTCCTTCAATCCTTTGAATTAAAAACTTACGAAGCATCACGCCTGGCTTTGGGTCCCTCTCCTGCTGAGAGTCCCTATTGTGAACACCCCAAGTATAGTCTCTAGAATTCATTTGCTTGCATGTCAGACAACTGTACCAACACTAATGCACCAAGAGAAAAATACTTTTCCCAATGGACTCCTTGTTTCTGCAAAAAATAAATATTGCCACTAATTCAGCTGCTGGTACTTCTGCTCTAGTGCAAATGACAGGCCCTTACAGCATACACATGGTAAGCAATAAACCAAACCCTCTGAAAAATCTCTAGAACTGAAAGAGAAGTCATTCTAAATATGGGTAAGTGTAAAATTCACAGCCCTGTGGATGGATGGCCGGGAAAAGCTTAGTGCCAGCATCTTAAGTGTCTTCAGGCTGAACACTGACTTTTCACTTGCAGAAAGGGTAGAGAGAGGAATTTAATTTCATTTTGGCTTCATAATGAACATTGGGAAAGTCCAGAGATGGCTGGAATGCATCTGTTATGAATTGAATTCTTTTCCTCCCTTTAACATGTTAAGTTCCTGACCCTTGGTACCGCAGAATGTGACTTTAGTTTGAGATAGGGTCATTACAGAGATAAATAAGTTAAAGTGAGGTCACGTGGGTGGCCCCTCACTCAATATGATGTGTGCTTATAAAAAGGAGAAATTTGAGCACAGAGACACGCACAGAGGAAAGATAATGTGAAGAGACACAGGAAGAAGATGCTCATTTACAAGCCAAGGAGAGAGGCCTAGAACGGATCCTTTCCTCCCAGCCCTCAGGAGGAACCAGCCCGGCCGACACCTTGATTTCAGACTTCCAGCCCCAGAACTGTGGGACAGTAAATGTCTGCTGTTTTAAGCAACTCAGTTTGTGGTACTTTGTTATGATGGCCTTGCAAACAAATACAGATGCAAACAAGCGTTGAGTCAACATTTGATGGGGAACGGGATATTTACGGAATCTCCAAGTACCTAGTAACACAGGTTGCTTATTAATTACAAGTGGAAAACTAGTAATTTTACATTGTGGAAATTTGGCAGGTTGCCACCTTCACCGAGTGATCAAGCAAGGGGACAAATTGGTCATGTGTTCCCCCTGATGTGATGTGCCAAGATAGACACGTCACTCAGGCCGCCCCAAATTCATAATCTGAACCTAATCATGGGGACACCTCAGACAAACCGAGACTGAGGGGGCATTCTGAAAACCAGCTGGCCTCTACTCATCAACAATGTCCATCATAAAAGACAAGGCAAAGCTGAAGAGTCCTTCCAGATTAAGAGTAAGAGACGTAATAGCTAAATGCAGGCAGAGGGCTCTGAAGTAAATGCTAGGTCGGAAGGATAATTGCCAATAAACGACATTATTGTGATAGTGGGCAAAATTTGTATGCTGGTTCTCTATTAGATAATAGTATTATGTTAGTGTTAAATTTCCTGAATATAAAATCATACTGTGGTAACACAGGAGAATGCTGTACTCTCGGGAGATACACGCTGGAGGGTTTAAAATGAAAGGGGTATAATTTCCACAACTTGCTCTACAACAGCTCAGTAATAATCAAGAATAACAATAAATATACAGACGTATAAACAAAAAGAGAAAAAGGTAAATGTGACAACTTTTTCATATCTGGTAAATCTAAATGAAGAGTATAAAATTTTTCAAAACAAATGCAACTTTCCGTAAGTTTGAATTTTTTTTTATTTCAAAATAAACCATGTGAAAAACAATTCCTCACATTGTATTTGTTCTGTGTAGTGTCACTTTGGTGCCCTAACCTCCACTGAAGGTGTCCCCACAATAGACCACTCATTCTCACTCTTGTCAAAACAGTCCTCAGAGAAAGAAATACATGTTATATATTTACATCTGGTTCAGAAAATGACCACCGCCTTTAGGACTGAAATACTGTCAGGTTTATTCTGTCCCATAATAAAACAAACTAAGAATGAGCACTCTCTTCCTGCTTATTTTGTACTAAAATCCTACCTCCAGGTTATGGGAATCTAAACCAGATACACAGATTTTGAGACTCAGAGAAAGAACGAAGTTGCATGCCGTCCCACAGGTGTCTCCTTTCAGTATGTGCAGAATTTAATGGTGGATGTTGCACTGCTCATTCTTTAAATCATTCTCAAACGCTGTCTCCTTCGGAGTGCATTCTCGGGTCCCAGGTTAGATTGAGATTCAGCTTTCTGCACTGCCCAGTGCCCTCCTGATGATTCTAAGTACTGACCACGTGAAACTCTAATAATTGGCTTATTTTTCTGATTCTCTTTTAGACAACATGCTTCTTGTTGGCAGATATAGGGTTGTAATTTATCTTTATCCAGTGTCCAGTATGGGTCAAGCGACTAATCATCCAAATTTGCCACAACTAAGGGGATTCCCAGGGTGACGAGTTTTCAGCGTTAAAATGGGAACGTCCCAGGTAAACTAGGATGAGTTGGTCACACAGGTCTAAGCACACAGTAGGTGCTCAATAAATGTTGGTGAAGATAATGGATTGAATTGTCCCATTCTATTACAAGGTCATAGACTATGGTTAACACAAATTAGCTGGGGTCACAATACTGTGTGTTCATCCTCCCAAAAGGGGTGCAAGAACACTGTGGGATTGTATTTGGCTAAGTGAGGAGCCCATCACCGGGATGTGGGTTTCCTCTCATTGTTCACCCCAGCACATTTATAATCAGAGTATGTTCCCTCTGGCATTTCGGTAGCTGTGCATTTTCATTGTGCAATTGAAGGAGATAACATCAAAGGAGCAGTGAGAAATGTAAATGCTGTTTTAACGTTCTGCACGGAAACACTGGCCAATTCACCTGCAGACGGTGACGGTGAGGCAGACGGCTGAAAAAATGGACACTCTTAGCCAATGGAAAAGAACACACCTTTGATTCATTTATGTCTGAATGATTGCAGTTTATTTTTCAGTATTAGGAAGGCCTTTCAATTTGCACATAATTTAGAAATATTTTTCTCATTTTTTTAATTGATATTTCTGAATAATATATGTAACTGCTCTGCTGTAGCTCCAGACATGAAGTGTTTTTTTTTTTTTTTCCTGGAAACTTAAGTGTACACAACTGTGAATTAAGCCTTCTCTTAACAAGCACTGTTAGTACAAATATATTACTGACAATGACAGTGAGCCCTAATTCATTAATAACACACCAGATGGGAACAAAGACTTGGGATAACATACAAAATTTGTAACAATTTCCTTTCTCTGATTCCTGAATGAGCTATTCTAGGAAAAATGAACTCTTACCAATACTTGTGAATGGTATTTACCATCGCTCCAATATTGTTTTAGTAATGCTGTGATATTAGTAATCCCAGTAATATTTAAGTATTACTTTTTTCATCTGTGCTATTTGATAGATTCTGGAAGTTAAACAACAACTCCTGTTATGTCTCTGGAATCTGATCCAAACATATACTGTTGGGGTCCATAGGGAAAACATGAGCCCTCTTTTAGGATTTATCTGGAGTTGATTCTGAGTTCTGATAATTGCAACTCCTGATGTCAGTAGAGACAAACACTCCTAGTTTAAGACCTGTCAAAAGGCCCATGAACACTTGACTCTATTAGGAAGAGAGGGCGCCCTTCTCATACCTACCATTACAGGACTGTAAAATTAGGCTAAAGAGGGAGGAAGGTGACAAGGTGGAATGATTGCTAAAAACAAAGAGATTAGCAAAGCCAATGAGCAGAAAGAACTATCTAAGTACTCTTCTATGACTAATTTACCTAAGAAGTAATCTTGCTCCAAATATTTCACCTGAATCCCATCAGGTTTCTGACTTAAAAAAATCAGTTTACAGGAAATACTGGCAATAGAGGAAAAAACTAAGTAACACCAGAAATAATCAGACACATCTAGGGATGAGATATTATATAAGACAACTGGCCTTTAATGCTTCAAAAGAGGGCAGGTGAAAGAAGAAATCAAGAAAGTAAGCAAGCAAGAAACAAAGAAAGAGAGAAAGAAAGAGAAGAAAAAAAGGGAGGGAGGAAGGAAGGAAGGAATGAAGGAAGGAAGGAAGGAGGAAAGGAAGGAAAGAAGGAAGGAAGGAAAAGGAAGGAAGGAAGAGAAACTGACCCCTGGATTTGGAGGTAGGGACCCCGCTGTAAGTAAGAGCTTTGATAATTTTGAATGTAGAATAAATAGTAGTTGATATTACTGACTAACTGCTAATTTTCTTAAGTGTGATCATGATGTCATGGCTGTATAGGAGACTGTGCTTGCTTTTAGGAGATTCACGCTGAGATACTTAGGGATAATGTGTCACTGCATCTTTTACTTACTTGAAAATAGCAAAATAGTCAACCATTATTCAATCTGTATGAGGGTTTATATGGATGTTCATTTTACTATTTTTTTCCCCACCATTTCAATATTGAAAAAGTTACAAATAATGAAGAGTTGGGAAACAGATAAGACTTTGTTGTTAGGGCACATGGCTTTTAAGAGCCTTCCTGGGTTCAGCAGAGGGCAGTATTTGACTCTAAGAAATAGGGATTAACTGTGAGCTTTCATTGAGCTGAGGCCCTCAGGCGCATTCGATCTTCACAACTCTGACGGTGCTAAAATAGTATCATTATGCCCTTATACAAAAAGGAAACAGGCCTTAGAAGGGCTAAAAAACTTGCCACAAATCTAGTTAATGATGGAGATGAGATTCAAATTCAAATGCAGATTCTGGAATCATTACTCTTAACCACTAGGCCTACTATGACCATAGTTGATAACCTTGGTTTTTGAAGTATGTGTGTTCGGTTGCCGGCAGGAGTCTGTGTGCATCTCTGGGGGCGTGCAAGAGATTCAATGTGATTCAGGATTAGAATTCCTATTTCTAAGTATAAAAATACAAGAGGAATTAAGCTTTCCTAATATTTAATCTAGAGATTGATATTTCAACCAGTCCATACAGGGATGGCCATTTCTCAATTACCCCAAGGACAGAGTAAGACTTTCATAGTGGGGAGGGGCAGCAGTGGCACCTCCACCACCATTAACTTGCTGCTGGTGTATTGATCCAGCATATGTACTGGCTAAGGCATTTATTGATCCAGCATATGTACTGGCTAAGGCATTTATGGATTAGACTAATTAGTTTTAACTAACTCATTCAATGGAATAGGACTTAAATAGCTTTTGAAAAGAAACTTTGGATTTCTTTCATTTCAAACAAAGCAAGCACAAGTAAACAATACAATGGCAGGCATAATATTCCTCTTATTCTTGATACATCTGGAACATTACAAAATAGAAATAAAAAAGAATATATTTTTCTCATCTTTCAAAACTTTCTGTTTTTATGTAAATTTCATCAGGTGCAGAATGTGTTAATTCGGTAGTGCTTATGTTACAATTTATGTATACATATTTATATGTATTCTGGTTGTCTATCATCCAGAATACTTTGCTGATAGAGGTGCAAGACCAAAAATATTTGCAGATCATCAGTCTACGGCACAGGGACTCATACCATATATTTTAAATCCGTGACTTAGCAAGTAAAAATTCAATAACATTCAATGAAATCTGTTTAATGAGACAAGAAAATGTAGTACAGTTTAGAAAAAGTTCCAAAACATTGGTTAAATAAGAAAAAAGGCTTTTGTGGCTAGTATTCCTTCATTAAACACTTCTAACATGCCTTTTATAAGACAGGTTTTATAGTAGACTCTGGGAATGCAAACTATGACTTGTACACAGTTGCTATCCTTGAAGGGTTTGTAGCACTGTCTGGTGGGGGTAACTGATGCGGAACAAACATTATAGTCCTAGCTAAGCAAAGGGCTGTGGGAGCACATATTAATTTGTCTGGAAATTCCCTTCCAAGGAACACCACCATATTCCTTCTCAAGCAAATAAGGCTTCGCTGCTATTTGTTCTTTTGTGGTTGCTGAACTCTTGTCATGGGACAGATTAGGAAGCAGAATAATTAATAATTTTCATCCAGGGATCAAAAACAAAAATAATGCATTACAGCCTCCCAAGTTTTAACCTCCAAGAACAGGATGATTTTGTCCATGTAGAAGCAATGGCTTTTAGCCACCACTCTGATCTTCAGCTGCTCATTTGCTAAAGAACAGCTGTACTTTCTTGGCTCCCAGGGAATAACTGCTCCACAGCCAGAGACTCAGTAAACAGAGCTTTGTGTGTACCAGTGCTTAATAAATATTTGTCAAATGAATAAATACACGAACAGCATTGCTGATGATCTGCTAAGGGAAGTAAGATTTCAAAAATGATTGATTACCTGCCAGCAACTGCTTTCCAAATGTAACTTTAGAGAGTAAAGGAGGCATGGACCAATTCGTTCAGGTTTTTAGGGGGGGAAAAAAAAAAACAACAAAACACCAAAACTCATTTTCCTTGACCCGATTACCCCCAGAGGAAGAGAGAGATCTCAGATGATCCCCTCAATCTTCTAATTAGCATTTCAGACTCCTGTTGTCTTAAATGTCATTCCAGTTGTAATTTACACAGGTAAGATGGGACACCTGGGGGACCGCAAAAACAATCTTGGCTTAAGGAAAAAGCATGAGAATTTAACTAAAAATGGAATAAATCCCATCTTAAAAGGTCTTTGCAATCCTCATAAACACATTCCACCACCTTCTTTTGGTTTTCTAAGCTGGTGACCTGTTGAATTCTGAGTTGTTGTGTTTGTGAACTCCATTATTGCTTTTGTATCCCATGTGAATTCTCTGATGAGACATATTTGAATTTCTCCTTCAGCCCATGGCTGTCTACCCAACCACAGGAGGTCCCAAGTCCATCTACCCTGGACCCTTTATTTCCTCTGGATCTTTCCAGAGCAGTCACTGTGAGAAGGCCACCTGCCATTTTCCCTCAACCATCCCTGGATGCAAATCCACCTCACTGGCTACATGTTGTGTGCACCTGGCCCAACGCCCTATTTGTTCCTGACTTCAGAAAGTTTCGATGTGCCCATTTCATCACGATGAAAACATAATGTAACCAGATGTAAATAATATATACCATATCTTTAGAAAAATATGATGAATATTTAAAGGACTACACTCTAAATAATAAATATTGAAGGAAAAAACCAATGTGAATATTTTATAGGCTGGAGGTCATTGGTAAGCTTTGGAAAACAGTCTGTTTAAAGGAATGAAGGCAGGCTGGTTGTGCTCAGGGACAAGGCCATTTTACTTGGTCAACACAAAGTCACCATACACAAAACTATTTTTGCAACCTAAGAGTTTGACATAATCCAGTTTTGGAGACAGTGACCTCATCTAACTTTACTGTAGAGAAGAATGGTCTTTTCTGACAGCACCAAGTCATCTGCTTCACCATGTGAGCCCGCATCAGAATTCAAGTCATGCATACTCCTTCAGTAATCAAACAAGGTCTGTGAATGTACCTGTCCACAGCTTCTCTCACTCCCTCGGGAAACACGTGCACTCGGGATGAGAGCATTTATAGTTCCTAAGTCTCAGATAGAATATTATTTTTTCTGATGTGGCCAAATATCTATAAACACAATCTCCCTCCCTCACATTCTTAGAGCAAGTAATCCATATCTTCTGATAATGGCTTTTAGCACTGTCTTCACTAGAACATCAGTTTTCCATTTATTCTGAGTTTATGAAACTCTTTGGTGTCATTTTTCATGTCTCAGATTGGCCCCTCTATAATGTAATGTTTGGGTAGGTTTTGTAATGCTTGGTGGAGAAACTGCTTGTACTAATAACATGTTTTCTTTTAGGAAACTTCTAGATAAGTCTTGGGGATGATAGCAGGGTTCTGTGGAATGCACTTTGTCAGTGACCCTAACGCTGACTTTGACCATATGTTACACCCAGCACTTTACAGAGTCCTCAAGACACTATTCAACCTAAAACCACTCCGACATTTTGGGCTCTATCATGTGTTCCCAGGGAGTCCATGATAACTTCTAGTCTGTTTCCACATGACATATATTTTTGTGGTGGTGTGGTACTTTTTATTTTTTTGTTTTTATTTTTTTGAGACAGTCTTGTTCTGTCACCAGGCTGGAGCGCAGTGGTGTGATCTTGGCTCACAGCAACCCCCGCCTCCCGAGTTCACGCCATTCTCCTGCCTCAGCCTCCCGAGCAGCTGGGACTACAGACATGTGCCACCATGCCCAGCTAATTTTTGTAGTTTTAGTAGAGATGGGGTTTCACCACATTGGCCAGGATGGTCTTGATCTCTTGACCTCATGATCCACCCACCTCAGCCTCCCAAAGTGCTGGGATTACAGGTGTGAGCCATGGCACCCGGCCAGTACTTTTAACATTACTCCCAAGGTGACAAACACATGTTTCATAGGAAAGATTAAGAAGGATATAAAAAAAATTTTTTTTAAGTAGGAAGTGAATCTTTGAAGGTTTGAAAACACAATGCTTAGTTTTGTTGAGTTTCGTAGAGAACTGGGAATGGCTTGAAAAGTTCAGTCTGAGTAATCCTGTCTGGTTTCAGGCTTGGAATTTCTTGGCTAGCTGATCACGCCATATTAAGGGCATGCATGCTCCTGAAAACACTGATGGGGTCCTTTTCAGGCAAAATGCTGGTCCTCAAATTGGGATAAATGAGGGAGACATCAGAAATATCTTCCTACTGCTGTTCAGGTTAGATTTTTGCAGCAGATTTTAAGAAAACAACAAAAACTTTCAAATCTTTGTGTTTGTACCTAATGTCCTGATTGTGCCTCACTCCCTATGGCATTACATTTTAGGCATGTGAGTGCAGTAGGATCCCACACGTCCTTGAGAGATGACACAGTCTGACATTAAACTAATATCTATTGAATTCAGTAGTGAAAACTAAAACACAAGAATTCAGTTGTTCCTTGGGAAGCCAGACCAAGTCAAAGTATTACTTTGCAACAAGATACCTAAAATGTGGCACTATTTACTTTTCAAGACTGAAAAATAGCAATGATTTCAAGGAGTAGTTTTATTGCTTAATCATGGAATTTACAGGCTTTGCAGAGCTCTCACGGTCAGTCCAATGCTTCCAGAGCATTCTTGACAGGCTCATCTAGACTCTGTTTAAATGTTTCTAATGACAGATATAAATGAAGGAGGACTTAGGATTTGCTGTTTTGACCTAAGCCAAGTCATCTCCCCTAGCTAGGCAGTTCTGGGTCTTCATGGACAGGGCTTGAGTACACAGCAGAAACACATTCTTATTCTTTCTCCTCGCTTGGCATTGAGACAGAGCCCTCAACTTTTCTCTCTTGCCTGGCTTTGTTCCTTTGCAAGCGCTACCTGGTTTCAAATTCTGAGAGTGGATTCTATTTTTCTCTGCCTAGCCCTTGGTAAATGCTCCTTTGGATTCATTTCTGACCAAAGGTCTGTCCCATCTGCTCTCTTGCTCTCTGGTTTGGAGAACAGCTGTGTCCTCCTTGGTGGCTAACTTTGGCCTCTATCTTTTTTCAGGAATTATTTTTGCTGTATAGAGGCAGACATCCCCAGGGAACTTGCCATGATTTAGAGCATGGATTGTGACAAGTGCTGATTCTAAATTAGGTCATTAGATATGCAGTCTTCATAATGCTGGATTGGAAGATCTCAGGTGCGCTTTCAAAAGAAGAGAATGAATTCAGTATTTCCAGCAGTTATATAAGGCACCTTGAAGCATTTTGGATATTTTATTTTAAATCTGACCTCTGCTCCTACCATCATCTATTCTATCATCATTACGGAATGAAACCTTTTGGAAGTTCTTTGTGGTTTGAAAAGCAGATTTCCTCCATATTTCCTGAATTTCCTGATATAGCTAACAAGATGATGCTAGTGGCATAGGATTGACCCCTTTGTATAGGACTAACCTGGAAATTAGCCCTGATTTGGAAAACTGCCAGAGAGCACTCCAATTATTTAATAGCCCAATTTTGCTAATGTGAAAAAAAGTTTAATGTTTGAACACTTAGTTTTGCTGAAAAATTCAGATTCTTTGCCAACTCTTACTTCAAATGTACAACCCCTTCATAGGGCCTTTGATATACTTAGGAAACCCATACAGAATTTCCATCTCTGTTTCTACCTGTGATTGGCATAACACAGTGATTTCGTTAAGCTCATAGCTACCTGAAGGTACTCTGAAAATATTGAAATTTCATCTTTAGGGAATGAAATCCAGGACAAGTAAGTCTGCTAATTAAAAAAGGGGGAGGAGGCATCGCAAAGCATTTCACTTCAAGTTTAGGCATTCCTGAATATTTTCGAGTTCATTCTTTAATTCCAGCAGTTTGGTGGCTTTATTCTTCCACACCAAAACTGGGAAACAGACGTGTATTGTGGTCTCTTTCTCTAAAGCCTACAGACATTTGGAACTTACTGGGAAACAGGAAACACCTTTTGCTCACCCAAGAGTGGTGTCATTGAGCATGATATCTTACTTATCTTAAGTAAGATATTGCAAACATTATTCCGTCCAACAGCAAGAGTACCCACAAAGATGTACACACATTGGAAAAGTAATTTAGATGCAGCATAGGAAAGTATTCAGCAAGTGGTAGGTGGAAATCAGATTTATCTACATTCTAAAGCCATTTAGGGTAGAGACGGGTTGCCATAAATCTTCAATGGAATAGGCAACCAAAAGCATATAAATGTCTTTTGGGCATGTATGATTTGATTTATACTTAACTATGTAGACTTGCATTGTGTGGTGCATAATAAATGCTACTTTTAAATTTCTTATGTTATATTTATGCTATAATTCAATGATCTGCCTTTTTTTCTTCCTGGGTTTAACTGGGAACTGGTTCAAGTTCAAATATCAAAGATTTTAGCCTAAGGGATGAGATACTAGTAAATATCTCTAAGAATGTAAACCACTGCACCCAAGGCTGTCTATGAACTTTTACTTAAACGTAGGGTCTGTACATTGGAGAGAAGAGTATAATTTAGTTGAAAGTCTTCCTATGGGTTTCAACTTAGGGCCTCCCCAGAATATGTGCTCACAGAGATCCCTTCGGTTTTACCTAGCATAGAGATTTGCCCATTCATCGTGGGTGTGGGCCTCCCTCCCAGCTGCAGGTGACATGGGGGCAGGGCCTCTGTGCTTTGTGTTCACCACTTCCTAGCAGATGAGTGTCCCATCGCCTAGCACAGTGCCTGGTTTTTGGTTGTACTCAATAGACAGCGAATGAACAAATGAACAATTGGCAGAGTAGGCAGAAGGGCAAGTTCAAATTCTGGGTCTTCAAATGAAATTGTAAATGAAATGTAAATTATACATGCCCTTACTTGCAAAATAAATTATTGCCATAGGGAAGGGCATCTTCCTGGTAAGCTTCCCTATATTACAGATAATTGGTTGTTTAGGGTCTATTTATGAATAGTCATTCCAACTAAACACCCTCACCCCCACACACACCTGCACACAGCCAGGCACACACACTTGACTCGTATCTACAATGTACTGGGCCTTTTTAAGGTCTTGGGCATACAGCGATTTAAAGGACATGGTCCTGCCTTCAATTAACCACCCAGTGGAGGAAAGATATATACACATAAATGAGCATTAAAAATGGCTCACACGTTTAAGGGTTGTAGGGTGTGAGAAGTAAAATCAATATCTTACAATAAGGGAGAAAGTGGAAACTTAAGTTCACACATTGCTAGGGCACTTGGAACTGGAAGTACTTAATGAGTACAAATGCCACCATGGGGACATATGGCACTGGGGGACTAAACTGCATTCTTTCTTGCAAATCAAGTTCTTACCCCTGTGAGGTAAATTACGTGTTCCTGAGAGCCATCTGGTTACCTTAAAGATCCAATTTACCCCATGGGGCACCAACCAGGGAGTACCATTTACTCCTCTTATGATTAGACCCAAGTGACATAATTTTGCTTGGCTTTCACCTTTACATCATAAGCATCCAATAACCTAAATAGGTCCTCTTAGTCTCCTACAAGCTGCAGAGGTGTCATAGGCAGGCCACTTTAGCTCCACTGGGAGAGAAAACAACTGTAAAATGGCAAAATGGCCATCCTGTTCGAAGAAGCAATGAGAGCCTAAAGGCAGCAAATATCCCACAGAAACATAATGTGAGACACAAAGGAGCTACGGGTGTCTTTTTAAATTTTCTAGTTGCCACATTGAAAAAAAAGTAAGTTGAAGCTAATTTCAATGTTACGTTTTGTTGAACACAACTTATTCAAAACATTGTTTCAATATACAGTAAACACAAAACATTTAAATGAGATATTGTATGTTCTTTATTCTTTTCTGGTACTAAGTCTTTAAAGACTAGTTTATATTTTATACTTATAGTCCATCTCAATTCATTCCACCGGACATCTCCGTTGCTCAATAGTCACACATGGCTAGTAGCTGCCATGTTAGATGGCACAGGTTTCAAAATCTGTTGTGGGTTTTTCACTTAGAGCACATTTCAGTTCTGTCTACAGCACATCCTTAGTGGTCAACAGCCTTGTGTGGCTGGTGGCTACCGTACTGAGAGCACGGTCTAACGTCCTTCCTAAGCACGTCAGGAGAGGGGCCAGTTGCTACTGAGAGGGGTTGAGCGTGATTCCTAGGCTAGGGGTTGTTGTCTGAATGAGCTAAAGGCGGGCTATTAGCTTAACGTTAGAGTGTTCAGTATCTTCTTCTGAACTTTTTGAGTAGGTTGCATTTCAAAACAACAGAACTCATTTTTATCCTTTTTCTCTGACCTCACTCTCCTGCCCCTACTCTATACCCACAGTCAACTGTCCCAAGTACAGCAGGAAAGAACTGAATCGAAGTTAGGTTACAGTAGAAGTCTGTTTGAATCCAGCCTATGTCTAGAATTGCTTCAGTTTATATAAATGGGAACATGTTCCATTCAGCTTTGTGACATCCATCAAAATTTCACCTATGAACAGATTTTTGGCTCGCATTTATTTATTTTTACCGAAGTTTAATAATCATCCAGAAAAGTACACAAATCATATATCATCAGTTTGATGAATTTCTCACAAGATACTCATGCAATAAGACACCAGATATGTGGTGGTTTTAATAAAGGAAAATATTTTTTAAAGTTTTTGTTGAATCTAGTGAGAACACATGGACACAGGGAGGGGAACATCACACACCAGGGCCTGTCGGGGGTGGGGGGCAAGGGAAAGGAGAGCATTAGGACAAACACCTAATGCATGTGGGGCTTAAAACCTAGATGACGGGTTGATGGGTGCAGCAAACCAGCATGGCACATGTATACCTATGTAACAAACCTGCAGTTTCTGCACATGTGTCCCAGAACTTAAAGTAAAATTAAAAAAGGTTTTTGTTAAATCTAATTCTTTTCACAAGATTTCATTCTCTTGAAAATTAATTTTATCAAGTCATGGATATGCAGGGATTAAAGATTACCAAAGAGCTGAGTTTATTATTGATTTACTGTAACTTTGAGATTATAAATTGCTTCTAGGCTCTGGGCATGTACCTACATTTTAAAGGCAAAGGGCTATCAAAAAGTCGATACAATGACTTGCTTAAAGCAGCCTGACATCTTTTCCTTCAAGGTGGTCCAGCCTCATCTGCGGGCCTTTAGGGACCACCTTCACTATGACCACCAGATGGCAGTGCTGTCCAATCTTTGTCCACCTTTCACCCCCTTCCCAGTCTTATCCCCGAGAATAAAATTGTAGATTGTTCCACTGCATATAAAACTGACAACCCTGTTATTTTAAACTTGAAACTGACAGGCTGTCATTTTAATGAGGTCTACCAGAGCCAAGGTTAACCAAAACTTAATTTCCCTACAAAATGTTAAGGCCACAGTTCTAAAAGGGGGCTGTGAAATTTTATGTTATTGATACTTTTTCTGACTGTACAAGTTTTAAGATATTTTTTGACAAGTAAAGCTACATGATGAATATAGACATATGTTTATGTATAATAGCCAAATTCTGTATTACAATTGCTTCAAATTTCTCCCAATAGGTCCTTTTACTCTAAGTTAGATTCCCCGACACAAAGTTCTTTGTATCCATTTCAGTCTATTTTGAAGCAAAAGTATATATTTTTAGCACTTTGACTTTCCAGCTTAATGAGTCAAAGGAAAATTTAAAGCTTTTTTCAATCTCATTAATATTCCAAAATGAAATCCAGTGTAGTATTTAATTCTTTATTTCTATGAAATAAGCTTAGATCTAGAACAGTAAAACTTAGAAAGGATTTTTTATAATAGGTATTCCTACAATGTGTGATGGTTAATGGCATTACAATTTATTTCCTTTCCCTTGAAATGTCTTTTTATGTTGATCAAGGAAGGATTTAAAGTCAGTTACTAACTGTGCCAATATTAAAAACATTAGAAATCACCTTTCCCAAGTGATTTTGCTAACATTTTTTTGCACCCTTTAATCTGTTCCAAGCAATAATTTTAAACATGTAACCAACCTTCCTGTCTGAATTTATGCAGTAGATCCTGCAAATAATCCATTTCTACATTTACAAAATTTACTTGGAATGATTATTGTCACTACTGATCCTTTGTCACAGGCCAAAGGTCTGTCCGCAAAAGGACTTTATAAGCTCAGGAGGAGCCTGCCTGGATTTCTGAAAGTGGGCATCAAATAAATGAATTTCATGTTCAGTTATTATTAATTAGTGGCAATGCCCATTCACTTCGAGAAACATCTAATGCAAACATACTGTGTATAAAGAACTGTGCCTGGGAGACTAAGTTTATAAAACCAAGTTAGAAACAGTTCCTGTCCTCAGGATCAGCTACATAATTTGTAGAGCCCAGTGCAAAATGAAAATGCAGGGCTCCCTGTTTCAATATTATTAGGAATTTGAACGTGGCATTTACAGAGCGTCAGGTACTTCTAAACACTGGGCCTTGTGCAACTATGCAGGTAGTATCCCATGAAGCCTGCTTGTCTTCAAGAAGCTATGATCTAGTTGGGTTTTCCTGACCTGCACAACAAGGAGTGAGACAGGTGCTGATAAAAATGATGATAACAACAGTGATGGCTACCATTACCTATTAGACACTCAGCAACCAAATCCATAATTGCCTCCAATTTGTAAAAAATGCTGAAAGGTAGCTGTTGATGTCTCAACTTTACAGATGCAATAACTGAGAATTGCATTTCTATGGTGACTTTTTTGTTTAGTGAGATGTCATCAAATCCTCACTAAGTGGCTGGCCCCATGGTAAACCCATCACTCCTATCTCATTGTTTAATCATCACAACCTCACATGAACAATGAAGACACCGAGGAAGTGAAGAGTGAAGTCACTTGGCCTTGATCACACAGCACAAGTAGTAGGGCCTGATTTTGAGCCTTGGCAGTGGGGCCCCAGAGCCTGCAGTCTCAAATTAGCCATTACAACAGCACTGGTGAACTGGAGAGTGTTACTGCATTTGAAAAGCCCTGTGCCTGTTGGTAGGTCTCACTCATTTAAAAAAAGATGGAAAATATATTTGCGGGGAGGAGGATGGCACTCTGGAAATCTTTGTACTCTTCCCTGAATTATCAGTCCATGCTAATGTTCTAGACCTTCTCCAATACCATTGTGATTCTAGCAGCCCTACAAACAATGTCCTGATTCTTGGCCTTTTTCTAACGCCACTATGGTTTGAGTAGCCTTTCCTAATTTTCTAGGCCATTTCTAACAATGCCTATGGCTAGAGCCCTCCAAACAAATATAAGACCACACATTTTTCAGGATAACATTTTAAATCAGCCCATCTTCCTTTAGGAAGTCCAAAGACAGATGAATCAAATGCTATTTGCCCAATTATGCTTCTGGTTATGTATAACAGAGGGTTATACTGTCCCTGAATCAATCAATCAATCAATCAATCAATCAATCATCTATCATCGATCAATCGTCTATCTATCTTAACTATCAGCAGAAATAATAATTTTCAGGTGGTGCTAAGAACATTCTAGATGCACAATACCATAAAACCTATGCCATTTCTCTAACAGGCAAGTGTGAAAAAATGAAAGTCCTAAAAACTCCTCCTGGCTTTAAAATGGAAAAAGAGTTCCCCTTCTGGATTTTTTATTCATAAAACAGCACAGACCAACTCCTCCCCTGGGTTTCCATGACAAAGGGAGAGTTTTCCCATAGGGCTACATATGTAGGCTGGAAAGCCAGCCCTACATATTTAATGGTCTGTATCTAACAACATTGTATTAGAAATCCTCTTCTTGAGACTATTTCTCTTATGAAATGAAAAGTAGTAAAGAAAACAAAATTTTCACCACCCTGCCATAGGAACCCATGGGGACTTGATAGGGCTTTGCATTTTCCTATTACATTGTACTTGGGAATAAGGTTGAGAAGCCAGACAGTAAATCTGATCCAACCAAATCCAAAGCACTTGGAGGAATCACCTTTTTATTGCAGATAAGTATAAAACCAGTACTGGAAGCACACTGGAATCTTAAAGATCAAACCCCAGGGGCTTTCTGTTAATAGATTTGGTAGCTAAGCAGTGGTACTTAGAGAATAGCCTTTATCTCTTCAAAAAAAAAAGTCTCAGCAAAAGGAGTTCTGAATGTAAATAATTAGAATGATTTCTGTCAAGTTAGCCTCAATGTTAGGTTGCTTTTCTATTCCTTCTTTGAAGAGCGTTATGTTTTATTCCTGATGCACTGGAAAGTCATGGTATAATTATCCTGCTGGCATATGAGGTTACACTGCCAGTCTTTCTGAACAGAATGGAAACCTAACCTCTCAATTTTTCCCCTAGATTAATAAATATAAAATTCACTGATTTGATTTTTTGTATTTTTCTCATCAGAAGTTAATTCTGAATTTTTATACTATGCCATGGTGATCCATAAATCACAAATTCCAAGATGCTTCATTCTCTTCATTCTTTTTAGTATAATTAAAGGAAAGTTAAGCAGCCCTTTTGAAAATAGTTTTCATTTTCTTATTTCTTCAAATCATTTCCTATGTGGAAAACCGACCTTCTTTTTCAAGCCAAATCACGAATATTTAAAAAGGACCTAGTGCATTTTCAATTGCTTCTTTTGTCCTCACAAAGGTAGGAGGGTTTTTCAAAGGTTTTTACAAAGATAACTGAAAGTGGGGTATTATTTATCCAAGTGCCTAAATGAGATATGCCACTAAGTTCCCCTTCTCCATTATTTATATGGTCGAGAAGAAAGGACAAACTTCAAAGGAGCTAGAACTTATGTCCAGAACTTGGTTTTACTATTATTGCTCCGAAAAGGTGACTCCACAACAAGAAGAGACACTTAGAAATCTCTTTTGCTTGACATTTTAAAAAGTTTTTTTTTTTTTTTTTTTTAAACAAAGCCATTAGAACAGGCTTTCCTAAAACATGATGAAAAAGAGGATTTCAGGAAAAACATGCTGAGTATCCTGGGAAATCATGGAAACTCTGTAGTTATCTTTACAAGGGAAAGAGCTTTTCTCTGATCAAAAATGGTGAAGGCACAGGTGGTCCTGGGGTTGCCATGCCGAGGCGTTCACACAACGTGCTCTCAGTACAGACACAGGGAGTAGACCTGCAGTCTGGAGATTGGCACTCTTAACTTGCGTCCCACAACTCGTCCTGACACACGGGAAATCTGAAAACTCAGACCCACGGGGTTAAAGAGTAGACAGTGTGATCTCTCCAGGGCAAGCTCAACCCTGTGACTTCACTTATTTTCTTTCTCTGAAAAGTCTTTTAATTTTCAGATTTAGTCTAGCTTTTCATATCCATCTTTTCACTTCTTCTAAGCCTATAAGTCAGGTTCTCATGGCCAATGAATCTAATTGCAGTAATTTAAAAAAAATCTGTCTTTATTTTCTTTACTTTATTTTTTGAATATGTAGTACTGCTGCCATGAATTAAATGGTCTTTTTCTTCTCTTTCTTTCTTTTTTCTTTCTTTCTTTCTTTCTTTCTTTTTCTTTCTTTCTCTTTCTTTCTTTCTCTCTTCTTTCCCTCCCTCCCTCCCTTCCTCCCTCCCTCCTTCCCTCCCTTCCTTCCTTCCTTCCTTCCCCTCCTTCCTTCCTTCCTTCCTTCCTTCCTTCCTTCCTTCCTTCCTTCCTTCCTTCCTCCCTCCCTCCCTCCCTCCCTCCCTCCCTCCCTTCCTTCCTTCTGTCTTTCTTTCTCTTTCTTTTTTGATGGAGTCTTGCTCTGTCACCCAGGCTGGAGTGCAGTGGCACAGTCTCAGCTCACTGCAACCTCTGCTTCCCAGGTTCAAGTGATTCTCCTGTCTCAGCCTCCCAAGTAGCTGGAACTACAGGTGCACACCACCACATCCGGCTAATTTTTGTATTTTTAGTACAGATGGGGTTTCACCACACTGGTCAGGCTGGTCTTGAACTCCTGACCTCAGGTGATTCACCCTCCTCAGCCTCCCAAAGTGCCATGGTCCTTTCTCTTAAAGACCAATGGCAATGGCTGTATTGCTGCGTGTGGTCATGCATTCAGTCAACAAACATCCATGAAGGGTTTTCTCTGTGCAAGATACTGCATTAGGCATTGGGGCTACAGAGATGAAAAGGACATTGTTTCTACTTTCAAGGAGCTTTCTCTTCTGTGGAGATAAAGACATAAAAACTGATAGTAGTATAATGTGATGTCAACATTGACAAGAATTGAGTAGAGAAGGATAGAAGCTGAGTGTAGAGTAGGTTTTTTCCAAGAGCAGAAACCAGTGACCCAAACTTGATTAAACTGAGATCAAATGGGAAAAGGTAAGGGCACTTAAACCACAGTAAAGGGGATAGGGTTTAACGGGTTAAATCAGGACCAATGAGAATAGACACATGGTGCTATTCTCAGTACAGACACAGGTACTAGACCTGCAGTCTAGGGATTCGCACTCTTAACTTGTATCCCCCAACTCGTGGTGGTACCTTAGGGCTGTGACCACTTACTGAGAAACCCAATCAATTTCTAGGGAGGGTTCAAGGAGTGAGGGAGGCATTCTCAAGGCCTGGGTACCATCAGTTGGCCAAGAGTGCCGCAGATGCCTTTAGTTAGAGGACTAACTAAAGTCCTCTAACTAAAGGCAGAATGTGTGTTCACACTGTATCTTACAGGTGATGCATGCAGCTTCTGATGGATAAGTATTACCTGTGGAGCATCAGATGGTCCAGAGGTACAGAGTAGGGGTCCTGAGTCTGCCAAGTAGGGGCTCTAGGGAGCAGCTCCCACAGGGGTCTCTCTGAGCTACTCTTGAAGAATGAGTTGGTGTTGGGGCTCCCAGTCAGATGGAGCCCACGTTCAAAGGCTCATGTGGACCAAACCCACTAAGGCTTTGGAAAGTAGTTAGTTTGGTACAACTGAAAGGTACAGTGCATACGTTGGAGAGGCAGGAGGCGGGGCCAGAGAAGTGGGCCAGTAGATTCTGCAGGGTTTCATAGTCTACTGTGAGCAGTTTAGTATTTTTTTCTGGAGAATCATTGAAGGGTGAAGGGTGCTAGAACAGCCCAGCTGGGGTCCAGAAGGATACACAGGTATGGCGCTGTGAAAGCCAGGTGGGGTGGGCAATGGTCTGGATTGATGACAGGGGACAGACAAGTGGTGTCTTGTTCACATCTATCACGGATTCCTAACTGGCAACTCCATGACACATTTTCCATTTTAAATGCATTGTTTCATTTTTACCTTTTCTTTTCCTGAGACGGGGTCTCACTCTGTTGGCCAGGCCAGAGTCCAGTGGTGCAATCCTAGCTCATTGCAGCTCTGAACTCCTAGGCTCAAACAACCCTCCCGCCTTCCAAGTGGCTTGGATTACAGATGCATGGCACCATGCTCGGCTACATTTTTCATTTTAATTAGGCTCTATGTCTTTCAGAGCCCTGTTTCCCCCTCCGTGTGCTCCCCGCCAGCTCAGGCCTTTGCTTATGCTCCCTCTGAGAAGTCACTTCCTCCACCAGCAGTGATGCCTCTTCTCTTAGCCTGTCCACAGCTTCTTCATCCCTTCAGGCAGATCATGCAGATAAAGTACATTAGAGAAGCGGGCTGAGTTTGTTTGTTCATTCGTCAAACATCTACTCTTTTCCAGGCACCCTCTTAGGTACCAGGGATGAAGTAGTGAACAAAAGAGGGCACAACCTCCTTCCTTCATGGAGCCTACATTTGCATTACAGGATTCCAACAACAAATAGGATAAACCAGTAAAATATATGGCATTGTGGAAGACAGTGTGGTGATTCCTCAAAGACCTAGAACCAGAAATACCATTTGACCCAGTAATCCTATTACTGGATATACACCCAAAGGAATATATATCATTCTGTTATAAAGATACATGCACGCGTATGTTCATTACAACACTATTTACAATAGCAAAGACATGGAATCAACCCAAATGCCCATCAAGGATAGACTGGATAAAGAAAATGTGGTACATATACGGCATGGAATACTATGCAGCCATACAATGTATGTTGTATGTTCATTACAACACTATTTACAATAGCAAAGACATGGAATCAACCCAAATGCCCATCAAGGATGAACTGGATAAAGAAAATGTGGTACACATACAGCATGGAATACTATGCAGCCATATGCAGGAACAAGATCACGTCCTTTACAGGGACATGGATGGAGATGGAAGCCATTATCCTCAGCAAACTAACTCGGGAGTGGAAAACCAAACATAGCACTTTCTCACTTATAAGGGGAGCTGAACAATGAAAATACATGGACACACGGAGATCAACACACACTGGGGCCTGTCGGGGATCAGGGGAGGGAGAGCATCAGGATAAATAGTTAATGCATGCGGGGTTTAATACCTAGGTGATGGGTTGATGGGTGCAGCAGCAAACCACTATGGCACACGTTTACCTATGTAACAAACCTGCACGTGCTGCACATGTATCCCAGAACTTTAAATTAAGTTAAAAAAGAATTATACAATAAAAACATACATGGCATGTGCTAAAGTGAAAACTAAAGTGGAGGAGGGGATTAGAAGCATGTGTGGAGGTGGATGCTCATGGAAGGCCTCACTGAGAAGGTAGCAGTTGATAATGTAGGGAAGCAATTTCTGTTCTTTTCATAGACACATTTAGATTGATATTAATAGCATACAATTTCATCATTTCCTCATTCATTTTCACAAGAGATAGTCTCTCACTTTTCCCTTGAAACATGACTCCCTCAAGGACTACTTTTGCATTTTTACACTTTGGTATGATGTTTATGGGGATTATTTTCTCTTCCAGAAGAAAGCAATAGTGCACGCATGAAAATAAAAGGTAACTGACACTTGGCCTTGGTTGGGGAGACAACTGAGAGGGTGGAACATGGTGCACACCTGGAGGACGATGGCTGAAGAAAGAGAAGAGCCAGGGCCGGGCACACTGGCTCAAGCCTGTAATCCCAGCACTTTGGGAAGCCGAGGCAGGAGGATCATATGAGGTCAGGAGTTCGAGACCAGCCTGACCAACATGGTGAAACCCTGTCTCCACTAAAAATATAAAAATTAGCCAGGCGTGGTGGCGGGTGCCTGTAATCCCAGCTACTTGGGAGGCTGAGGCAGGAGAATCACTTCAACCTGGGAGGCAGAGGTTGCAGTGAGCTGAGATCATACCACTGGACTGCAGCCTGGGCGACAAGACTGAGACTCTGTCTGAAAAAAAAAAAGAAAAAAAGCCACTGGCCTTGGCATCATGCCACATGGTCACAGGAGCCAGGAGAGGTAGAGTTTCTTTTACAATAGAACTATATGGATTTGAACATGGAATTTCCTGGCTTTTAAATTCTCTCTCCACCTCCATCCTTGTCTTCATCATGATCATCATCATCACCGTCTGTCATCCCCCCACCATCATCATCACAGCATGGGCTGAACGAAACACATCTGTATAGATAGATTAACACTGATGGCTGACAATCAGTGGAAGACTCTTTACACTGAACAAACAGGCTTTCTGCTGACCTAGATCCAGATTGTTTTATTTTATTTTCTTTTATTTTATTTTGTTTTATTTTATTTGTAACCTCTGCCTTGCAGCTTAGTTTAAGAGCAGTCTCAGGTCTGAGGCCTTCCCGGATAATGCCAGTTCATCCTGCTGTCTGCATTCTTTTCATTTTGCACTCATTTCCTTATCCATTCATTCGGCATTTGCCTAGAGCTTACCGAATAGCAGGGACTGTGCTAAGGGTGTGTTCATGATGAAAACACACCTTCTAGAACCTTTAGTTGAATTCTTTGGCTATTTTTTTATGCTACACATAGTATTGGAAAGTGTTGGAGGTGGAAGGCACTCCTGAAAGTGAAATTTATTTTGATCATCCTATCACACAATTGAGCACTTTATTTTACCAGTATCTCATGCATTTGGTTTGTTTCTTGTTTCATTTGGATATAGATTATCTCTATAAAACATCTTGATGCCCCTGGGAAAGAACAGTATCTTGTTCTTTTTGTATCTTTTTGGACAGTGAGCTGAGTGTTGAACACATGGCAGACACTCAATGGATACTCTTTCAGTTGACTGCTGGATTATGGAGAGAGCCCCAACATTTTCAGAAATAATCTGACATAAAGACTGACGTGGACTCCATCAGAACTTATTCATTCCTTGGAGAGCAGAAGTTTGACTAGATGAGCATGTGAGAAAAGAACAGGCTTTTGAATATGTTATTCTGTACAAGATGCCTGGGAAGCTAAGCATCTATAAGAGAAAATGTTCACTGTTGCAAAGAACCATGATGTTGCCTTCATCAAGCACACGTGGCCATGGGTGCAAATTCATTGTGCATGTTATTATATGGCCACAGTGTTTGCACAATTAAAAAGGAAAGAAAGCATATTTTATGCTATTCTAGATTTGCACTTAGAGGTGGAATTTTTTATTCTTCAGAATCATTGGATTGGTGGCATGAGTTGGATAAAGGTCTGAGTACCACTTTTTGGAAGAGTCAGCAAGCTGACGCCTTGGTTATCGCTCTCTCTCCACAACTTCTTAATTCTTGAAGCAAGAGTGGCAGAGTTAAAGCTTTAGTTCCATAATTTAATAAATACTAATTAACAGCCCAAGAAATTTAATTAGCTCTGTCAGGTGACTGGATGAAATTTTCAGCATTGAAGCTTTCCGGAATTTTAATTTTCAGTACGTGTGATCACTATTCCAATTTGAAGGGGGAAGTGCTATTTTACTGAATCTGAAATGGTGCCATTTAAAGAGGAATGTGTGTGTGTATATATATATATACACACACACACACACATATATATATATATGCTCCTCGCACACGACTTTCATTCTTTTTTTTCTCAGGAAAGTGTTAATTAGCGGAGAGGCCTCTTTACACTGAACAAACAGGCTTTCTGCTGACCTAGATCCAGATTGTTTTATTTTATTTTCTCTCCCAAATCCCCAAATGAGGTGCAGCATCTCATTTTCATGAGGAACTGGGGAGGAGAGAGGATAAAGCAATCTCATGTCACATCAAACACTCATGATTTGTTTAAACATTGAATTCCAAAAAAATTAGGTTTTGGATTAAATGATGAAATGGGTTTCCAGGCAGTAAATGCAAAGTCACACCCATTTTTGCTTGTCGGTGGTCTTGAACTTCGATGCCATGCACAGCGTGTTCCCATTGCCGGTGGTTCAGCAGAATAAGGTCGTGCTCTGTGATGGAAGGTGACAGAGGGCCAAACTCTTGTCTCCCTCCTTTTCCTTCCTTGTTAGTCATATCTACTCCTTTTTCTCTCCTTAGCACTGAGGAGGGAAGGGAATCCCTCCCTGACATGCATGTTACTGTCAGTTATATCTCTTGGTGCACTGCAGAGACCACCGCTACTCACCATGAGCTGTAAAGTGACTTTAGACCAAGAGAAAAGCACTTGTGTTTTCCTTAGCTAAAGGACAAGCAGTTCTCCAGGTACTAAGCAGATTCCACCAGTAGCCACTTCTCTCTAGACAGTTTTACACACAGGTGAATGCCCCAGTAGCTTAGCCACCTTGAAGGTTGCCCCACCATGGAAGAATACGGACATAATTCTGGTCTATCTTGGGTTTGTGGGTCACATCAGTTGGGTCTTAGAATGAAACTGACAGCACAAGTCAACTTGGGCAATAATTAAGGACTGTTCAATAAGGTACTTGAAATACAGGTGACAGCAGAGTGTAGAAAAGCCATAAGGAATAGTGCAGAACCTGAGGTGAGTAACGTGGAGCAAAGTTACCACCCTAAGGCCTGAAGGACTGAAGTATAGGGGAGGGAAACAGCTCTGGACAAGCCAGCAGAGGGGAATCGTGATCTTCCGTTGAGGTGCTCAGCTAGTCTGAAGCAACCTCACAGTGAGGAAGCCCCGAGAATGAATGCCGGGACCTCACTCTTCTCTAGGAGCTCCTTCAGTGCCTCCCAGTGGCCAAGGTTAACTGGAGTCAGAACACATGGGAGCCCAGGGATACAATTCATATCCTCAGCCCTCCAGCAATGGGCAGGCTGGAGAAGAGAGTGAACCAGCAGGGGCACAGAGAAGACATGCAGCCCCATGAGGTTGTAGCATTTGGGGTTAAGCGGGGTGAGCCTCGGAGCCTGGAGGAGAGCCCAGTCCCATTCTCGCCAGCCCTGTTCCCACACTGCCTTCCTCCTGCACTGACTTGAGTCTAGCTCCACCAGCTCACGCAGACCTGAGACCTGGTTGGCCTCGGCTCGCACCATTCTTTCTGTGCCTCACTGCTTTATACAGAGGCGAGCGCACATCTCTTTCCAGGAGCTTCGTTAACATAGACAGAGAGAGGAGTGGGTAGGACGTGTGAAAAAGCATTTCCAGGACTCTGGTTTCCTGCCTCTTTGTTCCATTTTCTTTTCTTTTTTCTTCTTCTTCTTCTTTTTTTTTTTTTGCCGCCTTCTCTCTCCTCTCCTTGCCCTTTGTTCTCTATTTCTAAGCCTTCCTGATTGGTGTGGTTTAATTACCAGTCTGCCCTTGCCTCCTTGAAGTCATCTGGAATGTCTGTGAGACATCAGTGCTGACTCAAACCCATAAGGGAAATTCAGGAGTATACGCTCTGAGGATCCGATTCCCTTAAGTAACAGCCTCTTTCTGTTTCATGTCTAGTGAATTTGTTTAAATCTGAGACAGAAGGAGTTAGGGTGGGGGGTTAAGGTCATAGAAGGAAGATCAGATCCATGACATAGCCACAGATTTGCATTCCTCCGGAGCTGTGGGTAATTAGCAGATCTTCCTATCAAGGCAAAGGATGATTACTGCTCGGCTTAGTTTATGAGAATAAGGAAGTAGGCTTCTCAGAGAAGGCTGTGGTTGAGTGAATCTGAGGTGTAATCACAGACCCCGATGTGTCATCCCATCTCTGTAGAGGCCTCCATTATTCAAGTTCTTTCCTATTGCTTTGTTTTTCCACAAAAGGCTCTGGTACACTAGAAAACCAGTCTATTTCGGAATCAGCATGGTGTAGAGGCAGCTTTATAAATTACTAGCTCATGGGGACTCACTCTGGGCGTACTTTGCTTTCAGAAATTCTCATTAGGCAGCAGAGTGTAGAGGGATTACCGCGGTTCTCTGTCCCCAGGTGGTGTTTTTTGTAAGCTTGGGGGAAAATTGCCACCTATATATACTTTTTCTCATGACTTTTTATTTTTATGAGGTTCCTTCTCCTTAGTTTCTTTTGGATGCTGCTAACCTTTTTATTTAGGAATCCTTTCAGTATTGCTTCTGAGGCTCAGGAAGTTTAGTATAGCTGAGACTTTATTCCCTCAGGTCTTGGGTATTTTCTTACCCACTCATTTAAAATCTTCCCCTTCCCCTACCCAGCAATTAATTTTTAAAAATCAAAGTTTATAAACTTCAGAGATTCAGGGCAGGGTCAGCCCTGACCAACCTGAGAAGGCCAAGTTTGTTGGTGGAAGTCCTCTCCCAGTGCCAGTTTCCTTTACTGTGCCTCTCTTTCCTTCTCATGCCCTTATGTTCTATGGAGATACCAGATATTCCCACTGTGCTCTCCAGCTTCTCAGAACTGATTGGGAGGATGCCCTAATGCCATCTGTGTGCTCCAGACCTTCCTTTCCAGGCCCTCATCTTTCACAAAAGGAAATTTGCTTTTCATTCTGCACACAGCTGGAAGATGAATAGATTACTCCTTCCAGGGAACATATTTGCATATATAATATGATACATACACACATGAGTATCATATTATATATATTCATATCTCATATATTTATGTATGGATTTAACAATGCCTTCTGGAGATAATACTATAATCAAAAGAGAATTCTGTTTTCTCATTGTGGGTACCACAATGGGCAACCAAGAGAGATGTGTGGGGTCAGATGAGTCCCCTTAAAATTGTCCTATGTGCTGTGGCTGCTGCTTTGTATATTCCTATGACTGAGTCTGAAATTGAAATATTCTCCTGCACAGTAGTTTTGACCCTTGGCTGCATATTGGAATCATCTGAGTAGCTCTAAACATACTGATGCCTAAGTCTGGACCACAGAGACTCTGATGAAGTTGGTCCATCTGGGGTACAGACTGAGCACTGAGATTTTTCGAAACTCTCCAAATGATTCTAATACGTGACCAAGATTGAGAAACCCTGCCTTGGCAATTGGCTCTGAGGGGAAGGACTTCTACTGACAGGGGCACGATGGGATGCAATCATCAGGCTGTATGAAGTTGGAAAGAGTCTATTTCAAAGATGCCGAAGATGAAAGGTTTACACACACACACACACAAACACACACTCTCTCTCTCTCTCTCTCTCTATATATATATATATATATCTTATTTATATATATATATCTTATATATATATACATACTTCATGACACAAATCTTTCACTACAGCTAATGTGATCTTCTAGACCAGCACTTCACCAACGTCAGAGTTTTTGCAAATCACGTAAAGATCTTGTTGAAATGTAGGTTCTAGTTTAGGAGGCCTGAGGTGGGGACCGAGATTTTGCCTTTCTGACAAACTCCCAGATAAGGCCAATGCTGCTAATTTCCTTGAGTGGGAAGGATCTAGGAAACTCCCCTATGTATTCCTGTTCCTATATCTTTGTTCACGTTCTTCCTTCAACCTGGAATTTCTTCCCTTTCTTCCTAGGTTTTCATACTCATCCTTAGAAACCCTGCCTTAGTAGCTACTCCTTGAAGTGGTCTAGGATGGGGCTTTCTATATCACAAATGCTTCCTCCTCTGAACTCCTACAGCACACAGTGGCTGGACCACCCTCTGACACTGCTTATTTTATCTTTCACTACTTTCTCGTGCATACATCTGGAATCCCCCATCAAATGTTTAGCCCCTTGAGGACAATCTCATCATGTTCACTCCTGGCCTTTCCCTTAAATCTCAGATTTGCAATTCCAACCACCTGCTGCCTTATTAGAATCCAAATTCAACAGAGCAAAAACGAAACACCCTACCTTCTTCCTCAGAAAATGTGTTCAGTCTCAGGTACTCCCTTCTCAGAGAGTTGCATTTATTTATTTTACAAATACCTGTTTGTTTTAACAAATACATGTACCTACGATGGACCAGGCACATGGTGATGAACGGAGCATATGTGTTTTCATGATGCTTGTCTGAAACCTGTGGAACCTCGAAAAGCCCCAGTCACCTACAACTTAAAAGCTGTGCACTCCTGGAGATTCAGTCTCCCAAGGTAGAAACCGCAGGGTCATCACCGAGTTCACCTTCTAACTTACCTTCCACAACCATCCATTGTGTTATAAATTTCTATCTGTGCTGTCACAGAAATGCATCTCCTACATGAGCACTCCTTTCTTTCCCATTTATCTTGCCACTGTCCTAGAAATGTTCCCATCCTCCCTGGTTCCAGCGATGGCACTTGTCTCCGTACTCCCTACTCATCCCTTTGGTTTCAGCTTCTTCATCTCCAACTTTCTTTGACATCAACCCTGAAGTTGTCATTCTCCAGAAACATCCATCTCAACAAGGCACTTATAGACTTACAAAGATAGATGGATCCACATTGCCTGTGGAATTAAACCCCACCTTCATAGCATCAAGTTCAACGTCCCTCTAATCTATCCTCCACTGACTTTTCCAGCTTCCCATCCCCACACGCTGTCCCCTATTTCTACTTGTGCTGGAGCAAACATGTGCTAGTCTCCAAATGGCTCTGCTCTTTGAAGGTTCCTTGCCTTTGGTCAACCTAGAAGGCCTCTCCTAATTCTCCAACTGTCAAAATCCAACAGTTCCTCAAGGTTCAACTCAAAAGCCACCTCATCCAAGAAACCTCCCTCTGCCATAAGTAACCACTTCCATGACACTTCCTTTGTAACTGTGTCACACACCCTTTGTCACACAGTCTTGGGTGATTCTTAACTATATATCTATCTGTCTTTACCTCCACTAAGTGTTAAGGCTATGTTTATCTAACCCACTCGGTGGCTAACAAAATTTCCTGAAATCCAAGGGAAGATGTTCCCAACAATTCGAGTTTATTGACTGGGATGGTGGAATTGTACTTCTTTGATTCCTCGATGCTGAGCACAAAATCCTACCCTCGGAATATGTGCAAAGAAAAATAATATATATATATATATATATATATATATATATATATATATATATAAAATGCATTTCTGTTGTATGAAGCCACCCAGTTTGTGGTACTTTGTTGTAGCAATCCTAGGAAGCTACAGTGCTCTTTAGCAAAAATAATGATACCGACAATAACAACAACCTGTCACATATGTCCAGGAGACAGCCCTGACCGGTGGATGTTCTCAAGAGAGTTGAATAGCTTTCCTAGACTGTACCTCTTGATCCCCAGAACCAGGTCTGTCTGAGCCTCTAGCAAACTTAGATCCATGTGTTTCTCATGAAGCATGTAGATGGCACTATGCCCCTTTTAGAGAAGGATCATAACTCTGCAATGGGCATGTTCTTTCGTGTTCATGTTCTTAGATCTGAGGAGCCTTAAATAAAAGTAGATGAACAGGACATTCTCTGCCATGCACTAGTAATGATTGGGTAAATTGAATCATATTTTAAGTACTCAGAGGGAGCTTGCTATTTAAATTAAATTCTTTTGCAAAGCAAGTATGACTTTTTCTTTTCCCCCCAAAATCAGATTTTTGGATCTCAGTTTTCTTAAAGTACACAGCCCTGTATTCGATACTATTACAGGGCAAAAAATACATATATTAGATAAATATTTAATATATATTATATAGTACATATTAATATATATTATATAATATATATTACTTGGTGTCAGGTTAAGAAAGACGGAAAATTATTGACCTGCAGGTGTCTTCTGAGACATTACAGGCTGACAAATCTGAAATAATTTGACTAAGTGCTTTTTGCCAGCAGATTTTAAACTGAGAAACAGAGTGAATTTTATTATATACTTCAAATGTTTGAGATTCTATAAATATAGACCAGTCAATAGATTTGTTTTATAAATGTAATAATAGTAGCGGTAATTTGAGAATATTTTATTTTCATATCCCAGTCACACTTGACTGCTAGGAGCCCATATTTTTCCAAAAAAGGAAATTTCCTGGAATGTTCTGAGAGCTTAGGATAAAACGGGAACCAATTTAATTCGACAAAGAGAAAAGCTAAAGCAGAGGAATTTACAGTTAATTCATGGATTAATCCAGAATATTCTGAATAAGTACCATGGGCTTCCCCTAGTAGAATCTTTTCAAAGTGTAATTTTTATCCTTATAGAGACAGAGTTGCCTATTAGTGACAGAGCATATCGACAAAGAAAGGGTTAAGTAACAGTTGCAGACAGTGTCACTGACCGAATACTAAAAATAGTGTGCAAACAATAAATGCTCTGTGTTAGCGGGGGCTGGAGATACTCCTGGGAAAGGATTCGGTCTGTTGCTCTGATATTCTCTGCAGACATGTCCTTGACTCATTTTGGGGCAATGACCAGTCATGAAGAGTGTAATTCTCAGAGTCATGAAGCTTCAGGATGCTTTTGTGTGCACGAACGGGCAAACTTTCATGAGTCCGGCAAACTTTCAGATTTTCAGATTCGGGGAAAAGAAAAGTCTGTGAATTGAAAATCATCCCTCTCGTGAGACTGAGACTGCTTCATGAAGACCGTTGTTTCATTTCAAGCTCATGTGGGAGACTGTTTCCTTGGTTCCAAGGGGCTTTTCCTTCCAAATTCATTGTTAATTCAAACCTGAATGTTCACATTCTCCCCGTAACAAAACATCCTTTACATTTCTAAAGGTTCACATAGGGCAGGGCCCGGGAGTTACGGGAGGCATTTGCTTATGTGATAAATAAAATATCAAAATTTTCCATAAAGATAAGATCAATATTGTTGATTTCTTTCTTTTTGCCTCTGAGCCCATTTTAGTCCTGGGTCCACAAATTATTGGTTGTGAGAACACCATCAATAAACATTAATCCTGTGTTTAAAACATCCTTAATTCTTTTCTGAGCATGAAAAGTTTTTAGTTAAAATAATAATGATGGGCTGGGCGCAGTTGCTCACACCTGTAATCCCAAAACTTTGGGAGGCCGAGGCGGGAGGATCACTTGAGCCCAGGAGTTCGAGACCAGCCTGGGCAACATAGTGAGACCTGGTCTCCACAAAAAATACAAAAATTAGCTGGACCTGATGACACACGTCTGTAGTCCCAGGTACTCAGGAGGCTGAGGTGGGAGGATCACCTGAGCCTGGGGAAGTTGAGGCTGCAATGAGCTGTGATTGTGCCACTGAACTCCAGGCTGGGCCACAGAGCAAGACCCTGCCTCTAAAAAAATAATAATAATAAGTTTTAAACAAGCTCTCAAAGTTGATTCATTCCCTTATTCTTCAGCAAATATATTTCCTGTGCCTCTGATGTGTCCTGAGCCCCTTGTAACACATGCGAGACCACTTCAAAAGCCTTAATAATCCTAGCCTTAATTTTCTATTTTCCCTATTTCATGCTCTTCAACTTTCATTTTCTTATTCCCAGTTTTGGTCATGGAGGATGCTGACGTGAAATGAACAGCATGAGTCTATGCACTCAGTTCTTCATCTCTCCCTGTATCTGGATTACCCTACTTAGTAAGCTAAACAACCTCATGCTGCTTCAGAGCCAAAGGAGGGATCAGCCCCATGAAATGAGAGGCCGTGTGCTTTTGTGCAGAGGCAAAGGCTGCGGGCTTCATTGGAGATGGCTGTGAATGAACCCACGTAGCCGGTGTCACTTATGATACGGCAGGCTCTCCTGGCCAAAGGAAAGTCATTTATAGTTCAGGGCTTCTCCTGGTGGGTTAAATACCGTAAATCCTTATGAGTAATGCCAGAGCCATAGAATCAATGAAAACCAAAATGACCTTCCCTCGGCCTGCCCTCAAAGTGGATGATCCCGGAGTGACAGACACCTCGTTGCTACATGGGGGAAATGTAATCTGGCAAAAATGACAAGGATCACTTCTGTGTTACTTTATTCTCTGCCTTTCTCACTTTTAATCAGTTCTGGCAGGGTATGAGATTTTCAGATATGTTTTCAAGTTTAATTTTTAAAAAACCTCATACTTCAGGGTGACATCGGCCATCCAGTGAATCAGGAAATCCCTCAAATCTCTTTTGGGAGAGTGGCAGGCAAAATCAACGGTAACCCTGGACAGCTGCTCTTCGAAGTGTTGAACGGGGAGATGGCGAGACAGTCTAGGACTGAGGATGGGCTCACAGGAGAGACAGGAGGGAGAAGCACAAGGGACCCCGAAGTGCAGGAGGCAACCTCCTGATAAAGTTCCCAACACTGAGGGCCAGAGAAGACAGTGCACCAGGGAGTGACAGATGCAGAAAGAACCTCCCTGTGTGATTCCAGTTCTTAGCTTTGTGCCTGTGTAGTTTCCTGGGGCTACCATGAAAGTCCCACAACAGGGTGACTTAAAACAACAGAAATGTATTCTCTCACGCTTCTGGATGCCTGGAGTCTGAAGGTATTGACCAGGTTGGTTCCTTCTGGAGGTTCAGAGGGAGGATCTGTGCACTGCTCTTTCCTAACATCTGGTGGCTCCTGGGCATCCTTTGACTGAGGGCTGCATCACTGCTCTCTCTGCCCCTGTCTTTACACGGTGTTCTTCCTCTATATGTGTCTCCTCTGGGTCTCTGTGTCCAAATTCCCTTCTTACTAGGAAGCCAGTCATTGGATTCAAGGCTCATCCTATTCCTATGCGACCTCATCTGAACTTGCTTACATCTGCAAAGACCCTATTCTCAATTAAGGTCTCATTCGCAGGTAGTGGAAGTTAGGACTTCAACATATCTTTTTTGGGGAACGCAATTCAACCCACAGAAGTGCTTTCTATTAAATAACCAAAAAGTATACTTTCAGCTACTGGAATGAAATAAATACTAGTTCCTCAAAGTGCTTTCTCATAGTGAGAAGAAGCACCTGGGATGTTTATTTTAAAAGGCAGATGTTGATGTAGAATCCCTGTGGTGGCACCCATGATCTGCATTTTAACAGTATTTGAGTGATTCCGATGCAGTGATATTATGGGAACCCTACTTTGAGAAACACTGTTTTATGGTACACCTTTAACTCTCCCCAAATTATCAGTGTCTTGTTACTAATTCCCAGATATTTCCTACATTACATAACTTATTTACCCTTGACTCAGTTTTATAATGTGAGGTATAAAATGATTTCTATTGTCAGTCCTAATGCATTATTAATATCATTCATTAATTGCTGGTCTGTGAACTGAAACCTTACTCGGGGAAATTATATGTCACTGTAATCCTTATCCATTTTCCAAATTGCTTTGAGATTTATTCAAGTTACAAAAGATATGTTCCTTTGAATTTTAAAAAATGAGCTGCCATTTTGTTTGAAAATATTAGACTGAATCCAATAAAAATTTAAGGTTCATCTTGATGATATATTGTTTAGCATAGTAACAATCTTTTTTTTTTTGAGACGGACTTTTACTTTTGTTGCCCAGGCTGGTGTGCAATGGTGCAATCTTGGCTCATGGCAACCTCCATCTCCCGGGTCAAGCAATTCTCCTGCCTCAACATCCCAAGTAGCTGGAATTACAGGTGCACACCACCACACCTGGCTAATTTTTTTTTTTTTTTTGTATTTTTAATAGAGACGGGGTTTCACCATGTTGGCCAGGCTGGTCTCAAACTCCTGGCCTCAAGTGATCCACCTGCTTTGGCCTCCCAGAGTGCTGGGATTACAAGCGTGACCCACCACACCCAGCCTATAGTAACAATTTTTAACATGATATTTAGAGCATCATTAGGGAACAAGCTAAGAGGCGAAAGCAAACTACTGCTAACCTGAGTTGAGAAGGAGACTTCAAATACGTTTTTTTTTCATCTGCCCAATGAAGTTAATTACAGAACCTGTTAGTATAGAAGTGCCTAGGAGAGAGTCAATACTCAACAAATATTAGCTATCAGCTATTATTTTATTTTGTCATTCAATAATGATAACCTGTGCATTTGGAAAGGATTTTCCCGTCATTTTACAAATTAATACCTAAGAAGCAAGAGGTAACAACAGAAGATAACGCCAGTGTTACCTTTTTTTCCTATTGCCTTCCAGATGTTTCTGAATAATGAGGTCAGAGATACTAAAGACTATTTGAAGTACTAAATACTTTAAATAGGATTTAGTAATGTTAGCAAGGGGAGTATATTAAAACCTTTTATACAGACATGTATTAAATGTTCCTCTGTAGCAAATATTTGCACTCTGGATAATCCTTTTCTCATTTTTCATTGTGAACAAAAAGAAACCAGAGTGTTCTTTGTCTCCATTTATTAAACTGTTAATATTTGTAATTGAAACTTACGAATCTTGTACAGTGGTTCCATTTAAGTACCATGACACTATTTAAAGTCTTATTTACATAGAACCCTTCTTCGATTTTATATACATAGTGACCTCTATAGTTACACATCGTGTATACACATGTATCTATCACAATATAGACACGCCTTCGGAGGTGTTCAGGATGAACCTAATTTTACAGCCTTTAAAGAAGAAGGATCTCCCCAAGGCCAAATAATTCTGTGATGCCTCTAGAATTTCGGTCTTGTAATTTGCACAAACAGAGCTGTGGGAATGGAATGACCTCAATGTAGCTCCCTGGCTTTCCTTTGGTTTTTTTTTTTATTTTCTAATTCTTGATAATTGGTAGATGCATTTTTTTTCTAAATCTTTGGGAATGTTCTTCGGAGGAGTTACACAGGTAACAAGCAACATCCATACTTCGTGGTGGATTATTTTCCAGTAATACATGACTACTCCACAACGAAAATATTTTTCCCCAAATCCCAGTCCTGCTATTACCATGAGTTTTCAGTTTCTCCCAGTTGCCATTTAACCATTCTTTACCTTTATGATACCTACAAGCAACTGAGTGGGTACCACCTTCTGGAGAAATGAGAATTTTCTCATGATTTATATATTTTAGCAAACGTAGAAATTAGGCCGGTGCAGTGGCTCATGCCTGTAATCCCAGCACTTTGGGAGGGTGAGGCAGGCGGATCACCTGAGATGGAGAGTTTGAGACCAGCCTCACCAACACGGAGAAACCCTGTCTTTACTAAAAATACAAAATTAGCCGGGCATGGTGGCACATGCCTGTAATCCCAGCTACTTGGGAGGCTGAAGCAGGAGAATTGCTTGAACCCAGGAGGCGGAGGTTGAGATAAGCCGAGACTGTGCCATTGCACTCCAGCCTGGGCAAAAAGAGCAAAACTCCATCCAAAAAAAAAAAAAAAAAAAAAAAAAGAAAAAAGAAAGAAAGAAAGAAAAGAAAGAAAGAAAGAAAAGAAAGAAAGAAAGGAAAGGAAAGTATGCAGGTTGCAAACTTAAAAAATTGTGCAGATATTAGTTTCCATAGATCATTCTTCGTAGAAAATTTAGAGCCAAAGTACTACTATTTCACTCCATTTCAGCTCACTTTTATTTTACTACTTTGACCTACAAAGATCATCCCCCTCCACCCTTTTGATCTCTTCATGCATTCCTGTTCTCAAAGTTCCAATATAACACTGACACTGAGTTGCAAAATATTCACATTCAACTTATTTTCTCTTTAGTGGTAAATTTCCTGAGGCTTTATCCCTGACTATCACAGGCCCCGAGTGAGTAGTCAAAGAGATAAGTTACATCATGTAACTTATGAATGACAGCAAGTATTAGGAAGGGAGTGACTGGGAAAGAAAACTCCTGAAATAGGCCGTGTGCAATGGCTCACGCCTGTAACCCCATCACTTCGGGAGGCAGAGGTGGGCAAGGTGCTGAGCTCAGGAGTTCAAGACCAGCCTGGACAATATGGCAAAACTCTGTCTCTATAAAAATATAAAAATTAGCTGGCTGTGGTGGCACACACCTGTAGTCTTAGCTACTTGGGGGGCTGAGGCTGGAGGACTGCTTGAGCCCGGGAGGTTGAGGCTGCACTGAGCCGTGTTTGCACCACTTCACTGTAGCCTGGGTGACAGAGCAAGACCCTGTCTCTTAAAAAAAAAAAAAAAAAAGAAAACTCCTAAAATAACACTCCTTCACACTGAACCCATGGTAATAGCCTTTAACTAACTTATTCAGCGTTTACCCAGCTAGGTCAATGGCTAGAGCACAATGCCTCATTTCAGACAGAGATCATGGCCTCACTCCCTTCTCCAGCTATGGGCAATGGCAAGATAGAAAGCTGACCAGCTTGGTATTAGGGCCATTTCCAAAACATTAGCCATCTCCCACCATGACTCAGTCCCTAATTCAGCCTCGAGTATGTGACAGAGAAACCAGTTCCTGGCTGGGCTCTCCTCAAGGCATTTTACATGGGTTTACTACGGACTTCTAAAATTCATGAAATTTCTTCTGGCCACTCAGACTCCATTTCCTCATCTGTAAAATTCAGGATTGTTATCTGGATTAAATGAATGAATATATTCATTCACGGCAGATGGTTAGGTCTCAGTAGAGGCTGGCCATCACCAGTACGGTTTTCTCAGAGCAAACCCTCAATGGAATGCTGTCATGATGGGGTGCTTGGGAAAAATGGACCATGGCTGGTCAGAAAACCTCAGGACCAAATATGGCATAAGCATTGAATGTGGTAGATGCAGTAACTCTCTGCAGGAGTGGCGTGAACTCAAGGATGTCACTTGGGGTAGAGGGAGCAAGCAGAGGAGTTTCTGCTCTCTGCAGAGATGGTGCTGGCAAGCAGGATTCGCCACCTCTGCTCCTGGAGCAGTGGCTTCTCAGTCCCTGTTTGCATTGGGTGCTGCTTGTGGGTTCCCCCAAACTCTCTGGTGTCAGTCACACCCAGAAGCAGATTAGGAATCTCTGGTAATTAGTAATCCCTGGAGATTACTAGGAATTGACTAATTAGTAATCCCTGGAAGAGGCTGTGATTATCTCCCACATCTGTGGCCCAAAAGTGAGATTTTACCATCTAAGTGTGATTTCTATTTTTTAAAATGATCATTGCTAAGGAAGAACCTCAATTGCAATGCTCATGAAAAGAAATCCACTGCAATGCAGAGACAACAGGTAAACAAGTGAAAGGAGGCAGCAGCAATCACTAGGGCAGAAAGTCTTAACGTGAGCGAATCACCTTTGTCCAGACTTATCGTGTGCCCTCGAAGGTCACGGAATGCCTCAGGTGTTTCATGAGATGGACGACTTGGCAGATGGCACAGGCGTGAAGAGGAAGGAAAATGGGTGTGAATGTTCACAGGTGCCTCACTGTGTACTAGGCCTAGTTCTGAGGGCTTTCTGTGTCTTCTCCCATTGGATATTATTATTTAAATGTAGATCTGATTAATTTGAAAAACACAGCTAACTACCCTTTTAAGTATATCATGAATTACGCCTGTAATCCCAGCACTTTGGGAGGCCAAGACAGGTGGATCACTTGAGGTCGGGAGATTGAGACCAGCCTGGCCAACATGATGAAACCTCGTCTCTGCCTAAAATACAAAAATTAGCCAGGTGTGGTGGCACACACCTGTAATCCCAGCTACTTGGGAGGTGGAGGCAGGAGAATCGCTTGAACCCAGGAGATGGAGGTTGTGGTGAGCCGAGACTGAGCCACTGCACTCCAGCCTCGGCGAAAGAGGGAGACTCCACCTCAAAGAAGAAAAACACTCAAGCCTGTAATCCCAGCACTTTGGGAGGCCGAGACGGGCGGATCACGAGGTCAGGAGATCGAGACCATCCTGGCTAACACAATGAAACCCCGTCTCCACTAAAAATACACAAAAAATTAGCCGGGCGTGGTGGCGGCGCCTGTAGTCCCAGCTACTCGGGAGGCTGAGGCAGGAGAATGGCGGGAACCCGGGAGGCGGAGCTTGCAGTGAGCCGAGATCGCGCCACTGCACTCCAGCCTGGGCGACAGAGCGAGACTCCACCTCAAAAAAAAAAAAAAAAAAAAAAAAAAAAAAAAAAAAAAGAAAAACAAAAGAAAAAAAAATGTATATCATGAATTAAATGTATTATCTTTGTTACCAGCCCTGGCAGCTCGTCTTGACTCTGCCCTCACCCCTAACCAGGATGTGAATTTAGATGAAATAAAATTTACAGTTTTATTTGACGATGGACATTTCCTCATCAGGCGCTATTTACTGCATCCTACAGATGAGAATATTGAGGCTTCAATACATGAAAATCCCTGCCAATGAGTCAGAGCTGCCATGTGAATCAAAATCCGGGTCTTTTGAAGAGTTCTCTCTAAAGAGTTCTGTATCATTTCTCCGCATAGAAATGAGGGCAAATGTGTTGGTTCAAAGGCTCAGGGGATGCTGAGGTTGGTGGCCACAGATTTGTTTCTGAACAGGGTGAAAATAGAAGGAGGGGTAAAAATTTTTTCCTCCTTGTCGTACCTCCTTTCCAGTGGTAGATATTTAACCCACCACTTAAAAGGGTTTCTATGAGCCTTTATTTTACTAAGATATCATAAAACAAATTCAAAAGAACCTCCTAGAAGCATTAGCATCTGTGATCCCCAATGTATTCACACTCTGGATTTATATATTTTTTAAATTCTTAAGATAATGAAGTTTTGGAATGCAATAATAGTGTGAGTGGTAAGTCTGCTTCACAAATGATTTTTTTCTTCTGTAAACATAAATTCAGTGATTTTGGATTTTGATTACTTTCCCTAAAACATGCTCACATTTACTTTCTTTGTTTTTACTTTATTTGTTGTTGTTGCAGAGAAAGTAGATATTCCACGACCTCTCTTTCACAGAAGGTCACTATATTGAGCACCAACCCTTCATTCATATTTCTGAAAGATTCTCCATCCTGGGAAGAGCAACAAATTAAAAAACCGCTACTGATGTGCAGATATTTTACAGTGCAATCCAGTGAGACTCTGCAATTTTCATACTGAGAAGTAAAATATGACCTAGACAAGACCCAGACACAGGCTCATGAGAAGACTACGGGGCTTTAAAATTATTGCCTTGATCATGGAAAGGAACATGAGGAATCACTGGCATCCACAACTCAGGATGGTCTTTGGGGGCAATCAGTGTTTGAGGGAATCAAAGAACATCTGGAAATCAGCATATTTTGAGCTAGTTCACACCCTGCTTGGTTCATATTTCAACAGCTCTATATACTAAGGCAGTTATAGGGCCCTGAGAAAAGCAGCCTGGATTTATCCTTTGGGATTAAACAATTTCAGCAAAGCTAGCAGGAGAACAACAGGAGGTAATCCCCCCTCACTGGACTCTAAATGCTACACCTGTGGCTCTGGTGTGTCATGGCTCATTTTAACCTGCCTCAACATTTTCCCAGCATCTACCAGCAAGATGCTTTGCAGGGCATTTTACTCACAAAAATGACGATCCAATCTACATAAGAAAATGTCTAACTAACACTTCCTGGGCTTCTGTCCAAGTAAAGATTGACACACTTCTCTCTGACTCTCCTCTCTGCACCCTTTATGCTGCAGATGACCAAACAAGAAGGAAAAAAAAATCACAACAGTGAAGAGAGCAGGGTCTTTCAGTAAGATAGGAAGAGAACGATGAGGGAATTTAACAGATGGTGCTGATTTTGGCATGGATGTTCTCCCTTAAGTTCAGATAATAACTCTGGAGTCTCTATAAGATAGTTGATTCCCAAAGGGTCTTTATTTCAGAAACATTCAGTTCAAATCCACACACGTATAAAACAATAGATAGCTTGCAAAGTGTCTTGGTTTTCGTCTCACAAGAACTCAAGAATCACCCCACTGTTAGGTCCTGATTCTTTCAGGACTGTATATTCTAAAACAGCGTTTAAGGGACATTTTATATCAACTATTTATCCTATTAGATGTCAAACCTAAAAGACTATAAAGTTGCCCCTGAAGTGTCCCAGATTGTCTAAGGAACACATTATGTGTGTTATTCATAAAGGTCTCTAGACCTTTTTGAATATGCTTGTGATTGTAACTGATACTACTTCTTGGCAAGGATTATATATCAAGGTGTACCACCCAGTGTGGCTCGGAGACTACTGGAAAAGATCCCAGGAGGGTACACGGTTTACACTGCCCACTTCCTATAAGGGTTTGTGGACATTCAGCATATCCTATCCACCTTAATTCGAAGGGCTTTTTCCTGCTTTCGTATGGTAGTATCCTCTCTATCACCTTATCTCCATAGGGACTTCTTTCTGGTCCTGTTTTCTTCCCTTTATAGCGTTGTTGCCCTCCAGGGGGCAGAACCACTATGGTTTTGGTAAGGATAAGACAACTCACTCTTAAGTACTTTCTAGATTATGCTTAGTAGTAACCCTTTGGGCCACAGCACACTCCTGGACTGAGAGTCATGGACCAAGCCCATGAATAATAACTGCATGTACTTCTACCTCTGAAGGGTTAGTTACAATCACAATATTAATAAATAGTTGCATTTGCATGGTGTCTAATAGTTTGACTGCCTTCACATACCTTTAATCATCCAGCCACCATCAATTAGCTATAAATTAGGTACAAATATTAATATTACTTTTTTTATAGATAAAGACTCTGGGGCTTAGGGAGGGGAAGTAAAGGGCAGAGCTTAACGCTAGATTTCCGATGGAAGGTCCAGGGCTGGCTCTAGAACATTACACCCGATGCGCTCAGGAAGACACTCAAGCGAGGGCTCTGGGGCTGAATGCTTATTCTCTAGGTCCCAGACCTGTGCTTCTCAAACCTGGTTGTGCTTTGGCACCACCTGAAGGGCTTGTTAACACAGTTTCCGGGCCCCACTTGGAGTTTCAGATTCCGTAGGTCTGGAATGGGGCTTGAGAACTCAATGTCTAACAAGTTGCCAGGGAATGCTGACTCTGTTGTCCCAGGAACCATAATTTGAAGTCCACTGTTTCAGAATCTAGGACAGTGGTCCTTCATTTTACTTTCACACTAAAATTTCATGGCATTCTTTAAACATCTATACTGATACCTGCACTCTACTTTAGAAAGATTTCATTATTGTAGGGAAGAACCAGGGCGCACTGGTATTTTCTGATGTTCCCCAGGTGGTTGTAATGTACAGCTGAGGTTGGAAGTCACTGTTTTAAGGCAGGGGCCAGCAAATGGTGGTCTCCAGCTGGCTGCTTCTTTGTAAATAAATGTTAGTGAAGCACAGCCATGCTCATGTGTTTATGTATGTCTATGGCTGCGTTCACGATAGAATGTCAGAGTTGAGTGACTGTGACAGAGACCATTGGGTTGCAAAGCTTAACATATTACTCTCTGGCTCTTTATAGGTAATAAAAACAATATAGAGGGAACTACAGAAGATACCCTATACCTTCCGAGTTTCAATAAATCTTTCCAAATCTTGATAAAGGCAATGTGGGGAGCATCAGAAAACAGAAAGAGGGTGAGCTCTTCTATAAGGGGCTTGACTCGAAGTAATGATTTCCTTTTTTTAAAATGGCCTTTCTCTCTCCTTCTCTCTTCCCTGTATACCCATTCTCCTTTCCCACCATCCTAACAGTTTCTCCATCCTAACAGTTGCACAGGCTTCTCCATTATGCATTTGGACTTGGCTTCACTGGCTATCTTCACTGCATGCTCCCCTATACATAAGCAGCCTGTTGCAGTGGATAGGGAATGGTAGTTGGAGTCAGAGGATCTGAACTTGAATCCTACCTGTGCTACTTAGCTGTGCAATCCCAGGGGGAACATACTTAGCTTCCATGGACTTCAGTTTCCTGATTAGTAAGAGACAGAATGCCCTCCTCTTAGGGTTATTGCAGGGATTAAGACAGATGAGTTGAAGGGCATTGCAAACTGCCCAATGTCTTACATATTTCATTTACTACTTTGGCCACAAGTTCTCAGGAAAATATACGAAGTGCAACTAAAGGACAATGCACTGATGCACTGATTTCCTTTTGGGATTCATCAGGAAGGGATAGGAACTGCACATCTTCTAAAATTGGGTTTATTTTAGCTTGACAAGAGGGGAAAAATGCAAACTTTCTTAAGCCGCTGTTTTTATGGCTGACTGGAATCCCAGGATTAGCATAGAGAGCTTGCACGCTCAGATGCTGGCCATAAGATGCTGTATAGCAATGGCCATTAGTGAGATTTATAGCCATGACTGCATCTAATTCATAATCTGGAAAAGGGCAAAATATGAGTCGAGAAACTATCTTTACCTAAAACTTCAAAGTTAGAAATGAAGTGGAAGAAATTTGTAGTAAAAAATTAAGGGAGGTATTTTACAGCTAATTCGGTGGCTCACAAGACTTCCTGGCTCAGCGCTATATTAAGAGGGTAATGTATACCGATATTACTTCATAAAGCAGATGCAGACCCTGGAATCCTTTCCCATCCCTGATGCACAGACCAATTTCATCTCTAAATCCCTCATCTATCGCCCCTGGGAAAATCTTGTCATGTACAGAATCCTCACAATGATTTCCAGAAACTTCATGTAAACATACAGAGAAAAGAAAACGTTAACCTCGCTCATAACTCACAGGCAGTGGCCAAAGAGGAAAGTGTCTTTCTTGTAAACAGAGATCCTCACATCTGTTACTTCTCTTGCAATCTCCTGACATCAAATTCGCTCATAGCAAAACTCATTACTGGTCAATTCAGTCAAAACCACCAAACTGATTTTGTTTATAAAAAATTCCAGAACATTACAAGGAAACAAAAACCTTTTCGAAAAATAATCTACTTCTTGCAACAATTCGACACAAGGGCATCATTATTTCTATGCAGCTATCATAAGATTTTAAATCACATGTTTTGAGCTCTGCTCATAAGGCAGATTAGCTGCATTTTGGTATCTCCATGCCAGAGACCAACAGCTGAGCCAGCCCCACACCGCAGAGAATAAACTGGCAACAAAAACTGTGTACAGAGAGATTAGGCAAAGACTTCACATTTTCCATTTTGATAAAAACTTGCAAGAATATAATTTGAACAATCTGTCAGACCTAAGACTGCTAGTATCTTTTTTTGTTGTTGTTCTTTTATTCCCCCTACTTGGAACTTTCACGATTTATCACCATTGCAGATCTAGAAGCACCATTTGAATAAGATTAGGTGATGGATAATTACTACAGTTCAGCTTAATTCAGCTGCCATCCATGGGCCTTGTTAAAGCCTTCAGTGACCAACTTCTTGGCCTCATAAGCACTTACTGGAAGAAACCAAAGCCAGAAAAGGATGAAAAAAGGGGCCCAAAAGAATTATAAAAGAAAAAATAAATTTTAAAATATCAGGTAATAGTCAAAGGAAAGTCCAGTTTCCAGAACCTGTTTGGGGAGATCTTTTCAGCCTACTCTTATCCACCTCTCCCTTCTTTAATTCCTGTTGCACAAAGCATTAATGTCTCATAGTTTGCAATGACTGAGTCTCAGATGGAGAACAGAGATAAAATCTTACATGACTCTAGATTTCTCCATCTCTTATTGACGAGAACAAAAAAAGAGAGAGAAGAACACACGCTCTTAGTTTACGAACTCTTTGATATAATCCAAAATTGGCTTAATATCTATATTCCAAGTGCTTAAAACTTTCCCTGAAAGAAATCTCTTGCTTGAAAAAGACTGGTAATCAAATTAATTTACCTTTCACTTTCCTAAGTAGTGCTTGCTTTCCATCTTGCCTGAAAATCTTTGTGTTCCCAGGTTTGACTCAGAATTTTCATGCTAGGACCCTTTCTCATACTATTTAGAAAGGCATTAATTTATGACGCGACCATTTTAGGTGGACAGTCAGGCAATACTTCCAACAACTTGACAGAAAAATGCTGCTGTCCATAGACAAGAATGAACCTCTCTTTGTTCTTATCTGTGCCTACAATGCAGATAGATCACTTCTGGGCCCTCTGCCTGGCTCCATGTAACCACACGGCTACTCAAAATCTGCCTGGGATTAGGGGCGTACACTGGACTATGGAACCAACTAAAAATATGGGCCCAGATGGTCAGCAAACACTCAACCCTGGCCTCATTTAGGGGTCACTCTACACCAGGGATGGGCAAACATCTTCTCTGAAAGGATAGGTAGTATTATTTTAGGCTTTGCAGGACATAGTGTCTCTATCACAGTGAATAAGTGCTGGTATTGTACTGTCAGTATCGCATTAGACAATATCTAAATGAATGAGCAGGGCTGTGTTCCAATAAAGCTTTATTTATTAAAATAGGTGGCTTGGCCCGTGGGTCATAGTTTGCTGATTGCTGCAAAGAAACTTGTCTGACTAGCTGACCCCAACTTATACAGCATCTGGTTTACCTATTTTACTAGTTCCCATCCTAAAAACCACTGCATACAGTTTCTTAAGTCTGCCAGTTAGAGTTGATGTAGAACCCCCCAAATCAATCTAAAATGTGATAGAAGAAGGAGGCACATTTTTAAAATAATTAGAGGGAGGCCCAATTTCTGAGATCAGAGGAAGATACTAAACTCGTAGAACAGTCTTGTACAGCTATATCAATGTAACAATCAGCCTCTTAAGAAAACCACATAAAAGGACAGCAACCAAGCCAACAAACCCACCAGATCTTATAACCACAGCTGTTTGAAATAGGCTAAGGTCTCCAGAGATACATAGGTGAATATGCAGTTTCTCCTCTGTACCTTTCTGCGATTACACCGGGAAAAACATGGAGCACAGAGCTCATTGCATATTGACTATTATCATCCACCTTTAACAGACAAGGATTTGAGCAGTGCTTCTCTTAGCATGATGTGCCTACGAATCACCTGGGATCTTGTTGAAATGCAGATTCTGCTGCTGCAGGCCTGGGGTGGGACCTGTGACTCTTCATTTTTAACAGGTGTCCAGGTGATACTGATGCTGCCAGTTTAAGAATCGCATTTTGATAAACAAGGACTTGGGGAAGTGGCTAGCAACCTTGGCTGCACACCAAGGACATGCCTAGGAAGCTTTCTAAATACAGATGCTGGGTCAGTCCCAAGCCAAACAGATCAACATCTGTAAAGACGAGGCCCAGGCATCCGTATTTATTGACGTTCCCCAGGTAAATTTCATGTACAGTTAAGATCGAGAATTGCTGAGTTAGAGGCTCAGAGAAATTAACTGACTCGCCCAAGGTTACTTGGCCAGTGGCCAAGCAGGGACTTTAAACAGAATAAAAATTTTGATGGCCCCATGATCTTTGAAAATGATTCTAAAAATTACTACTAGGCAGGCACAACATAGGCAAGGGTTGCATCATTTCCAGAAGAATTGCTAAAGTGAGAGAGAGAAGACGAGGAAAGGTGGGATTAAACTTATTCAGGGAGCTATCAGTCCTGATCGAGGGAACACAGAGAAAGCAGGCAGCACAGTCGCTCTGTCCCAGTGTGAAATTCCCTTTCAAGGATCATTGTTTCTTCATGAAAGCAACATGGTAGGAGCCTCTTGGAAGGCATATTCAAGTTCAGCAATGCACAGTACCTTGAGCTCCTTTGATGAATCACCACATGATGAAACTTTAGAGGCTGAGTAATCACATTTGGCTTCCTTTCTGCCTCTTGGGAGGTTCAAAAAGTCATATTTATGGGAATGGGTAAAATTACTGACCCAGGGATTTTTTTTTTGGTCCCAAATAGGACCAAGGTAAGAGAAGAGGAGGAGGAGGAGGAGGAGGAGAAGAAAAGCAATATTGGGAAATTATCAGACAACCCAAGATTTTCTGAGTCTCCTAAACGCGTTCAATCTCATGTTGTGAAGGGAGGTCCATTTTCATCTGGAAAAACATGGATTTCAATTACATTTACACAATTGTTCAACCACAGTTTTCCAGATCAGATACATTTTCTCACTGTCTGCAGATCCTGTGGAGAATAAACCTTCCCCCTTGGGATGAAGACCTTGGCTGTGTAATTTGGGACATGCTACCTCAAAGGGAAAATGAAAGCGTGATTCTCTCTTGAGGGAGGAATTGGACGTCTCCCAGACTAAGCAAATGGCAGCTGCAGACGGTACTGCGAGGCACAGATCCGCTGCTGGGAACGACATCCTTCGAGGTGGAGGATGTGAGGGGCCCAGGGTGCGGTAGGCCCTGGGAACACTGTGAGCTCATGTGAAAATTCCTAACGTTGAACATGCAGGGAGAACCCAGCGTTTTGCCAAATGTTTTCAGGAGCTTTAAATTTTAAGCATCATTTTTCTGCACTTCTGTTCTTTTTGGATATTCTTGAGGACATTTTTGTTTCTTTATTTTGTCCCTCTCTGGCTCCATTTTGGGCAAGAAAGAAATACAAATCTTACCCTAAAAGATATTAACCGGCTCTTTCAAAAGGGAAATAAAGCTGAGAGCTCCAGTGACGGTGGGAAGTGTCTCACCAAAGCTATTTCAGTCCCCTGGGCTTCTTCCTCAGGAGCTCCAGAGTTCGTGGGGACCCACTGGTCAATGTTCAGAGGGGTCATAGCAAACACATTTCACATTCACACAGAAGCTTACGGTCCTGTCGCTCAAAGGGACTGCAGGGCCTCTGCAGTTCACCCCTCATTTTAACGATGAGCAAACAAATGCTCAGTGACGGGCAGTGACCTGTCCAAGGTCACACAGTGATGCAGGGGCTGCAGTGGGACTAGAGCCAGGGCTCCCGGCTCCCCAGACAGCATCTCCTCCCACAGCAGGCTGCCCACTTCCCTAGCGGATGCGGAGCAATGGACTGGAATGAGCCCCTTTCCTTTTCCTGAAATACTCAGTGCAGTGACTAACATAAGGTTCTGAAACATTATTTGTTTGTTTATAATTTATATACAACTGCTTCCTAGAAAGACTTGCAGGAGGCAGGGCCATGCTGCTGGCTGTTGATGGGGGTCTCTCTTCACGTCTGCTCCTGACAAATACAGAACAGTGACGTCAGATGGCAGCTGACATGAGTGAGACCAACGACAGAACATCCAGAAAGCAAAGCTTTGATCCAGCATCCCTGAGAAGTCTTTGTGTGGCTTTTCCCTCTCTCCATTGGAAACCTCGCTTTAGGGTGAATCCTTCCATGCATGAGCCACGAAGTCATTTTACATGTCTAAGAGTAGTCCTTCTTCCAAGAAACATACATTGAACACATTGGCATTGGGCATGGAAAGATGGAAAAGGTAGGTTCTCAAAGGCAGTAGCAGTCCACTTAGCATGTGAGGCGGTATCTATCAGGACCACAGGCGAACTTGTTAAAAATACAGATTTGCTGTCCCCTGTCTCCCCGTGGCTGACTTAGTGTGGCCCTGGGTTGGCCTTTGGGAGTCAGTATTTTAATAAGTTTCTCATGTAAATGATCTGAGTCCCACATATTCTGAATGCTGGTCTAACGTGCAGAGGAATCCTTTGAGACAATGGCCACAGATCCTTCTCTACTGTTAGCTTTGTAGGCAATCCCCAGGAAGCAGGAAACATCACCCTTTCCTATTTTCTCTCCCAACAAAATCAGGGGTAAGGGTGAGGAAGCACGCTTGGATGAAGAAGGCAGTTTTACCATCTCCAGGTGTGCAATGTGGCCCTGTTTCTTGTCCTAGGAAATCTCTCAGCTAAACTCCTGCCCTAAGAAAAGGAGGCACTGAAGCTGTTTAAGGAAAGAGAAAACTAGGTGAAACTATTTGCACTTAGATTCCATTTTCTAAGAGGTGGTGACAGTTTTTACTGGGTATCACACTTCCTGTTAATAAAGTGAAAAAACAAATACAAAAAACCTCTCACAAAAATACTCCAACCCACTCATTTTGAATCTATATTTTCAGTCAATGTGACTACCTCAGTGTTACTGTAAAAGTGAAACTCTTGAAAAGGGGACTGGGGTCAGAGTAAAGTGTCAGTTTCGTGAGTAGACATTCCTCCAAGTGCTTGGCATTTTTAGAATGTTTTGCTTTCGTTTTTTTACCCTGACTGCAGTAAATGAACCGTGACATGAAAACACCGTTCTTCTTGTGTTGTGGCCTAGCATTTCCTGAGAGAAGCCACAGCTGTGAGGTAGTGATGTGCGACATGGTGAGTGCGGAGGAGAGAGAAGAGAAGAGCTGGGAAAGAGATGCAAAAGGCCCAGAAAAGGGAGAAGAGAAAAGCAATGAGATGCTCTGTAATTAATCATCTCCGTGAAATTCCAAGTCTCCAAGTCCCACCCGCCATGCAGTTTGCTGACACAGAGGAGAAAAAGCGCTTCCACAAACACACGACTAGTAAAACCATTACAGCTATGTGAATAGCCAGGTTCCAGCAGGAGGCAGTGGCCCTTATTGTTAAAATTATGCATGAAATCATGCATGTGGAGAAAAGGATAACAAATTTCCCTCTCTATGCCTTGGAATACGGGAGTCCCAGAAATATCCTGAGAATATTTTCTGTCTCATGTTGGTGCTGGTAGATGCTAAACTACCAACATATTTAGCTGTAAAAGTCCCTTGAGAACGTTATTGTTGATAAAATATCACTGGGGGAGCTGGAGTTAGACCCTCCTTTTCCCACGCTTGCATTTCTATAATAGATCGTCTCATAGGAGGAGGAAACAAGTTACTCTGAGGTTTCCTTCCTCACAGAGCGCCCGTGTTTGCAAGCTGGAAAGACTCCTCGAAATCTCCTTTACTTTCACTCACCTGCGTTGCTTCCTGCCGTTTAACTAAAAGAGGAAAGGTTACAGGACTCACTAAAGTTTCCAGCACATTTTCTGTGTTTTCACTACAAAGTGACAACATGTAGGCCACAGAATTCCTCTGAACAGCTCATTTTAAATGAGTTTGGATGAAAAGGATAGTCAATGTAGGTTTACTGATGGTAACAAACCGACCATCTTCTGATAGCTGGGGAGGCTGTATTTATGTGGGGGCAGACTTTTGCTGTGAACCTAGAACTGCTCTAAAAAAATAAAGTCTATCAGAAAAAAAGGATCCATCATGTTTGTGAAAGTGGACAGTGGATCCAAGGAGTCTGATTCTACTTTTTTTATTTGTGATTATAATTTTGTGAAATAATTTTATTTCTGTCCCAGAAATAAAAAACCTAGGTCTTGTTCTGGCTCCTTATCTCTGCGCTTCTGATCTGCTGTCCTTGTGCCATAAATCTTAACTTTGTGCCTCTGTTTCTCCTATTACTTTAAGAGGAGAGGAGTCAAGATGAGGGAAGATAAATAAGGTAAGATAATTCTGTATTTTGGAATTTATGTGCCTGTGTGTGTGTGTGTGTGTGTGTGTGTGTGCACAAGCACACCAAAAATTCCTTATCTTAGTGGAAGAAAATACAATTAAACACAGCCAAAGTGATTTCAGTTATTTCATCTTTCTGGATTCCAGTGTTCTCACTGGTAAAGTGAGGGCATGGAGATGGATGTGAACATCCCTTCCAACTCTAAGCATCCCTGAATGTAGAACAAATGTCTGGAAATGTTTGGAATTGATTGTCCCTGGTAGTAATGGCCAATCTGCATGCCAGGCTCGATGCTATCTTACTGGGTTCCCCATGTGACCACCACGAGGGAGCGTCTTTGAGGGAAGGAGGTCATGGTCAGAGCTTCAAGGGATCAGGCTCTGGTCTCACTGTCGTCTCACTGTCGTCTTGCTTTGCTTACCCAAACAAGCTATCTTGCTTTTAGACTTGGCCTGAGCCAGCTCAAAGCCAAACATGGTACACCAAAGAGCTCTTTGGGCCACACGGATCAGAAGGGTTGGAAAGGGGCTGACCTCAGTCCAAGAAAATGCAATTATTTGAACCCAGAAGACAAAAATATGTAATAGGGATTTTAACCAAAAGACAGTAATCCTGGAGGGGCTTTTTACAATTCTCATGAGCCTTTTAAATAACTTGTGCTGAAAGCTTCTTACTGTTTTAAATCAATGGAGCCATAGCCTTTACTCCTAATCATCAGTTCAACCAAAAATAATTCACTTGATATCTTGATATTATACTATTAGTATGTAGGAAGCGCTTACAAAATGAGGAGCTTAAAGCCCAAATTCCTGTGATAGCAGTCTTTGAGAATATAACAGTGATTTAATGAAAAGCAAACTCAGGCGCATAGTTGATTTAATGTTCTGGGAACACACAACAGTTACTGGCATCCAGACTGACTGCCTCTGCCCTGCCTTTCACCAAGTTCCTTTCTTTACTCCCCTTGGGGTAAGCACAAATGAGTGAGCCGTGTTCTTCTCCAGGCTTCATCATAGAATTCTGTGAAGTTGCTCTGGGCACTAAAAATAGTTCTGGTGTCAGAAAGGAACATATCTTTTTCCTTTCTTCTTTTCTCCCCTTCCTCCTTTCTCCCTCCCTCCTCTCCTCCCTTCCTTCCCTTTTCTTTTCCCCAGAGGAGCTGATGAAAGTACTGTGGACGACAAAGAAGAGATAAGATAGCAGTAAACCCCTAAAATGCCCCTTCACCTTTTGTTTGACCTTCGATGGCAGTAGAAACATCACAGACACCAAGAGGATTCTAACGTTAGGCCCCTGGGAACAGAACATTCAGCCCTGGGAGTCTCTTCAAGAGAAACATCAAATTACTGGTTCCAGTTGTTTCAAGCTTTACAAATGAGATATAGGATGTGAAAACCCTTTGTCTATCCTCACACACGTCACGAATGTGGCGTATCCTTATTAGTATTTGGTGAATACTACAGGCTGCCAAGCAGATTCTGCTTCAATCTGGAACTATGCTGCATTTTCTGAGATAGGACACTGGGTGGACATAAATCTAGAACAGAAATTAAAAAAACAAAACCCAGGTCTTGTTCTGGTTCCTCGGTCCTCATCTCTGTGCCTCTGATCTGCTATGTTTGTGCCATAAGTCTTAACTTTGTGCCTCTGTTTCTCTTATTCTTTTAAAAGGGCAGGTGTCAAGATGAGGGAAGATAAAAATAGCTGCAAGATTCTTCTTGTGGCTGTCATTCCCCATAGTCAAACCTACTCTCGAAGAGCTGATCATTTTACAGTTAAATTACAGTTGGTAACTTGTCCCTGTGTTCACCTTCAAGGGAGTTTTTCTTTAAAAAGGCTATTTCAAATGCTGTTCACCTTCACATTCAATTCAATCACCTATTTTGGGTTTTTCATGTCCTCTACCAGTATTTCTACCTTGTCTGGCTTGAATTTTTTTTTTTTTTTAAGGCTTTCAGAGGCGCTCCCCAGTGGTGACATGAGGCCACAGGCATGTATGTTGCTCTCAGAAATGAGTCACTGGAGAGGCCATGGGTCCCCTGCCTCTCTCTATGCCATCATTCCTGTAGGTTATTTTCATCCACCATTTAGCTGCATCCTTCCCGAACACCTTCATATAACTTGAATCTCTTATCAGCTTCCCAAATGTTCACCCTGGGACTTTTCATTGTCATCTTGCTATGTGGCTGTAACTTGGAGAGACGCTCCGGTGTTAACTTTATTCGACAACAATGCCGGAAGCCAGCATTAGCTTGCAGTTCTCTTCTAGTCCTCAGTGACTAGCCCTAAATGTGCCGAGAAAAGCTTTATTTAGTAGCTTTAGCTCATCTTAAATGCTGCAGCATGAAGCCATATCAGCCGCTTCCTGTAAAGACTAGGGCTGGGGCAAGGGTGTTTACCTACAGGCTTTGAGTTAAAGAGTCATTGAATAAATGCAAAATCTTCTAAAAAATCTACTTGAAATCCTATCAAATAATTTAAATCTTTGTACTTAAATGTTCTTGAGATTTTTTTATTTGTTTAAGTTTAAAGGGTTCAAGTGCAATCTTGTTACATGAATATATTGCATAGTGATGGAATCTGGGTTTTTAGTGTAATTATGCCATGAATATTGTACATCGTATTGTACCCATTACATTCTCATCCCTTGACACCCCTCCCACCCTCCTACCCTTTCCCTCCAGTGCCTATTAGTCCACACTCTATGTCCACATGCACACATTATTCAGCTCCCACTGAGAGGTGAGAATGTGTGGCATCTGACTTTGTATTTATTAATATGATTAATAAGAATAACAGCTAAGCTTAATCTATGATTGTTATTGCTATTACTATCACTGGTGTTAAGAATATTGAGGCTGAGTATAGACAGCGGGCTGAGCTAGGAGCTTTATGCACACTGGCTTCTATCATCATTACAAACAACGTTTTACAGATCCGAAAATGAGATGAGATTTGGTAATTAGCACACAATCACATAGTCAGGATTTTGGACTTGGTTTGTGTACTTGCAAAGCTTTGAATTTGGCATGTATGCTGCGCCACGTGCAAATTAAAAGGGGCTGTGCATCTGGTGGGCTGGGGCGGGCTCCACTCATGGGTTGGGAGGGATGAGAAGAGGAAGTTAAGGGAGTCACATCCCTAGACTGTGTGGAGCTGGCTTCTTTCGCAATCCCATCATCCTCATTTGGACCACACGGATGCAGGTTTTATGAGGCCGCTCTTTTCCCTCTCTACCTGCGCTTGCTCGCTGTCTGTCTGAGGCAGGGAATAAATGCATGAAAAAATAAATGAAACAAAATACACATGTGTGCCAGACCAGTCTATCTCGCTGGTGTATATTAGACGTTTCACTAGCCCATCAGGTCCAGAATTTTGGCCAGGGCAGACTTCTGGGTGGTCTGCAGGAGAAACTGCCAATTTCAGAGTTTAGTCCACTCTGGTTTGGCAACCCACAGCAGCACCGCACTGTGTGACCAACGCTGCTGCTTTTGAGGAACCTAGCACCTGAGGCTGCCACAAATGTGGCCAATTTTGTATCTCCATCTAAAAAGTGCTTTTTTTCTTTTAAGAAAAACAGAATGCACGCATTATTTTTGTTTTCTTATTTTTTAATTTCTATTTTTATTTAATTAAAAATCTTTTTTTAAAATTATTATTGCTATTATTATAAAGGAAATCCTATAAAAGGCATATTTTAACTGGGTTGAAAACAGTAATCACCATAGTCTGGAGCATAATATTCCATAATAGCAACTGATTAAGTAGTTGTACAAGACGTGCTGCCCATGAAAGGTGTTTCGTAAAGACTTTCCCCGCCCCAGGCATTCCAGGGATTTGTCTAGTCCTGGTCCCTCTTCTCTGCCTGATTGGCCTGGGTAGGTCTATTAGTCTGTTTTCACACTGCTGATAAAGACATAACTGAGACTGGGTAATTTATACAGAAAAAGAGGCTTAATGGACTCACAGTTCCACGTGACTGGGGAGGCCTCACAATCACGGTGGAAGGTGAAAGACATGTCTTACATGGTGGCAGACAAGAGAGAATGTGAGCCAAGCAAAAGGGGAAACCTCTGATAAAACTCTCAGATCTCACGAGACTTACTCACAGTCTCATGAACAGTATGGAGGAAACTGCCCCTATGATTCAATTATCTCCCACCGGGTCCCTCCCACAACACGTGGGAATTATGGGAGCTACAATTCAAGATGAAATTTGGGTGGGGACACAGCCAAACCATATCAGTTGGTAAGTAATGTATGAAGGAGAATCTTTCTAGGTGGCAGCAAGGAGACAAAATGAAGGATGTACCTGAGTTTGCCTCTCTGAAGGTCAGTGTTTGTGGATGTAGGTGACATCTTTTAGTGAAAATAATTCATGAAAGAAGTCCAACAGCAAGGGTTCTGGAGAAGTTTGCAGCACCAAGAGCCTAGGTATTGGAGTGACACTATGTAGTGCCTAGGGTCCATAGGCTCAGGCCTGGGGAGCTCTGGGGCTGCTGAGATGGGCTATCGCCTTTGTGGACTGGAAGTTTAGGACTGAACCTGGAACACTATTAACCAATAGTACCAACTACCACATGGCCCAGTGAAATAGGGCCTCCAAGAATATTTATCAGAAACAGAGAACTCAAAAAATAACTGTTCCAATGCTCTGCTCTAAAATGGTATGATGCTCCACCAAGTCAAAAGACGCTGGTAAAGTTGTGAAGAAAAGGGGATGCTAATACATTGCAGGGGGTAGTGTAAATTAGTTTAGCTATTATGAAAAGCAGTGTGGCAATTTCTCAAAGAATTCAAAGCAGAATTACCATTTGACCCAGCAATCCCATTACTGGGTATGTACCCAAAGGAATACAAATCATTCTACCATAAAGACACATGCACATGTATGTTCCTCGCAGCAAAATTCATAATAGCAAAGGCATGGAATCAATCTAATGTCCATCAGTGTTAGACTGGATAAAGAAAATGTGGTACATATACACCATGAAATACTGCACAGCCATAAGAAATGAAGTAATATATTTTGCAGCAACATGGATATAACTGGAGGCCACTATCTGTTCCCATCCTAACACAGGAACAGAAAATCAAATACTACATGTTCTCACTTATAAGTGTGCACTAAATGATGAAAATACATGGAAACAAAAGAGGGGAACAAAAGACACCAGGGCCTACTTGACGGGGCGAGATGGAGGAAGGTGAAGATAAAAACACTACCTATTAGCTACTAGGCTTATTATCTGGTTGGTGAAATAATCTGTACACCAAACCTTTGTGACATGCAATTTACCTACATAACAAACCTGCATGTGTACCCCTGAATCTAAAATAAAAGTTTAAAAAACAATCTTAACTCAGAGTTGGTGAAGGAAGTTACCTCGTGCATGCCTACATTTGTATTTTCCTGCAGATTTCCTAAAATCAGCTAACACTGCGACATGAAATAGAGCATGTAGGAGTCAACAAGTTGGAAAGAAAGTAGCAAACTTTCAAAGGCCCCAAACTAAGTGAAAATGGGCACCCAGAAAAGAAAACAAGAGTACTGAGAATGGATTTGGTCCAAAGGACATTCCCTAGACCCAGATGACCTTAAACCTTGATGGCCTTAGATTTGCAGGGTGGGCAAGGACAGGAGAGTAAAATATAGGGCTTCCCTAATGTGACGAGCCAGTATCGCTACTCCACCACATACAGCCGGGGTTCCCAAGGGAAAAATCCTTAGGATAAGATGAAATAGAAATAACACAGGCCACCCAGACTTTCTATTGATTAATTTCCAAGGAATATAAACTCACACACACAATAAAAACACAACAGAAACAAAGAAAACATAATATCTATAAGGAAATAAAGCACCATTTGTAAGAAACTGTAGAAATACCAGGTAAGACCAGCAAACTCTTCAGATATTAGAAGTATCAGACACAAAGTATAAAATAAACATGTTTAAAATGGAAAAGGTAGACTTCAGAAATGTGATGAGGAGGCAGATACTACTGAACACAGGACCAAGCATATCTGAAAATTAATTCATTAAGTATTAGAAATGAAAAATAAAACCACTGAAGTTAAAAACTAACTGGGTGGGTTAAATGGCAAATAAAGCATTTTATTTAGCTGTTAATAAACCTGAGAGACTAAATCAACTGAGAATTAAATACATTATTATCAGCTAAATACATTATTCTGAATGTGGCAAGAGACAAAGAAAGGTTAAGAGACGTGAAGGATGGAGTGAGACAGTCTCACATGTCCAATCAGTTATTGGATGAGTAGAGAAAGAGAGTGAAAGAGGGTGAAGCAATATTTGAAGACATAATGACTTAGAATTTTCCAGAATAGTCAAAGAAACCAATCATGAAATTCAGGAAGCCCAATACATCCTAAGCAAAATTAATAAAAAAAAATCTATACCTATACATTATGATGAAATTACATAACAACAAAGAAGATCCTAAAAGCAGCTTGAAAGAAAATACAGATTACTTAAAAGGAAGAACTGATAGCAAACTTCTCAACAGCAAGAGCGGAAACCAGGATACAGTGAAATATAAGCATTGGTGCACCTGGAGGAAATAACTGTTGACCTAGAATTACAATTCAGCATAAATGTCTTTCACGAATGAGGGTGAAAAGACATTTTCAAATAAAACTCTCAGTAAAGGAAAACTTATAATATGTATTCCAGACCAAAGAAGTCACTCTGATGGATGGTTTTATGCAAAAGGAATGATAACCTAAGAAAGTGGTGAAATGTAGTTGATTCTATATTAAAAGTTCCAGTATAAAATGGTAATAACAATCTTAACTTTTGTTTTGTGTGAAACACACACACATAAGACAGAACTAAATTATCCCATAATAACAGCATATAAATTGGGAGGAGAATTATCAGAGTTAAGGTGTTCTAAGGTCCTCTTGTGTTGTTACAGAAAAGGAAAAGGTATTGATGTTTTAATTAAACTTGGACTTTGATAAGTCAGGATGCATGTTAAAATTTCAAGGGTAATTATTAGAAGAATAAAAACTACAGTATTAGATTCCAAACACTAAAAGAAACAGAGTGAAGTAAGAAAATATCCTCAATTGACCCACAAGAAAGAAGAAAAATAAGACTAAAAAGATGAGACAAATAGAAATCACAAAATGAGATGGAAGAAATAAATATCAATATTTCTATTACATTTAGTTGAACTAACTTCCAATTGAAATAAAAAGATTGTTATTCTGGATTTTAAAACAAATCTAGCTATGTGAGATTTATAACAGACACATTTAAAACATAAGGGTTCAGAAAGGTTGAAAGTAAAATGAAAAAAGATATTTCAGTTAAATATTTTTAAGAATTTGGTGTAACTACATTAATATGGGAAGGAAAGAGACTTTAAGGCAGAAAACAGTAGAGAAAGGAAATCATTATATATACTGATGAAAGCTCAATTCACAAGAAAGGTAAGTTTTAACTATAAATATAGATGTGAAATATATACATCATCCACAAAAAATTATTTTTAGAATTTTCCATTTAATATTTTCAGACTGCAGTTGATCATGAGTAACTGAAACCACAGCTTTCTGTGGTTTCAACTGCAGTTCAAAAATATTAAATGGACAATTCTAGAAATAAACCATTCACAAGTTTTACACTGTGCATGATTCTGAGTAGTGTGATGAAATCTCATGCTATCCTGCTCTGCCTCTTCTTAATTGCAAGAAGGGTGAGTATAACACAACAAAATATTTAGAGAGAGAGAGAGGATATTCAATAACTTTTATTACAGTGTGTTATAACTGTCCTATTTTATTATTAGTTATTGTTAATTTCTCCCTGTGCCTAATTTATAAATTAAACTTTATCATAGGTATGTATGCATAGGAAAAAACAGTGTATATAGGATTTGGTACCATGGGTGGTTTCAGGCATGCACTGGGGATCTTAGAACATAGCCTCCATGGATAAAGGGGAGCTACTGCAAAACAAAACAAAAAGAAATAGGTCTACTCGCATAGTAAAAAATCTCTCTTTCAGCCCTAATTGATAGAGCAAACAGATAAAACAAAAATCAGTAAAAATACATCAGATTTGGGGCATGTTCTGGAAAAGATCCTCTTCTTCCCTCTACTCTTCTATGAAGCAGAGAGCAGTGGCATCTCATGTGTGGCATTAGGAGGTATTCAAAGCTGCTTGTCACATTTTGTTCACAACTGAGTGTTCCTGAATTTTAAAAAGTAGCGATGAATCGCAAACATTTAAATAAAAATAGCATTCTTTGGCTACAGTAGTAAATAACTGTAACAGTCTCTGAGTTGTCCACCTATTGTTACTGGGCACAAAGAGTGGAGAGTAATTAAAAAAGAAACACACAAACGCGCGCGCGCGCGCACACACACACACACACACACACACACGCACACACTCTCACACTCACATACACTATACCCTTCCTTGTCTTACTATGATCCAAATTATTCAAAGTCAGCTTTTTTAAAAAAAATCCTAAATATTCATTTTACTTCTCATCCTCCAAAATCATGGAGAGAGGAAACTTTAACAAATGATTATACTGTAAAGAGCTTTTAATTTTATTCATTTTCTCAAAAAAAAAAAAAAAAAAACTTGACAAAAGAGAGCATGAGGACCCTTTTACTTGAGCCCTCACCATTAAAAACCTAATGAAATACTTCTTGTTCCTTGAAGACATTTTGCATAAATAAGATTTGATTTTCCTGAGTAACTGGAAACATTTTTGTGTAGACATGTCTTGCACTAAAGATAGCCTCTGGGTTTTTGGATTTTATGTGAGTAGATCAATTAGGGCAGTTTGCTGCCTCTATGTTTTCTTCTCAGAGCTCTTCTAGACGCTTTTTATTTACCCTTTTTTTCTAGCATTCAAGGAGCTGCAAAGAGCAAGCAAAGGAAATGCTTTGCTTTTTCAAGTACAGAGATGAGTGTTTTTCACGGAAATGAATGCTGGCTGCTTTGGGGAGTTTTCTGAGGTCAAAATCCCTTAGAATAAAATTTACAGAGTCATTGGTTTCCTGCCTCATTATGCATAAATAATTTATGAATTTGTATTCTTATTTTTCTTCCAGCTGAATCAAAGTTCTACAATTTTGCCAATAATTCCACGCAGAAGCCAATGACAAGCACATTCCTGAGACTATCATTGCCATGGATAAGTTTGCTGTTGCTATCAGCCAGTGCAATTTCCTTGATTAACCTGTAAAAAGTGTTCTCCTTCGATGAAGGCCGTTCAGAAATCAACTGATATTGTACAAGAAGACAACAGCAGGTTCCAGAACGTGAATTCTTGGTGATTTTAAATGATGATGTATGAAAGAGACAGAAAGGGAGTACAATTTGATTTGCTTCAGCCAGTTTGGCCCAGAAAGAAGAGCAGAAAAATTGCTTTGCCTAAGCAAACATGACATGAAGTCATACAAGAGCAGCACTCACAATGTGCAATATCGAAGCCTCATTTAAAATACATGTTGTCTGGATCTGAGAGACATCCAGATGCCAGTAGTAAGAAGTTTTTACTCATTCTGTTTCTTTATTGCCACTTTTCTCCTATTTCTTGGCAACAACTTCTGTATCCTCCTCTGAGACACTGCCTTAAGATTTGGGGTGGGATGCTTTGCTCTGGTTGAATGATGACTGAACTCAAAGTTTAGGTAAGCTCCTTGGCATCCAATGCTGAAAATCAACCTGACCGAAAAAGGATAATGGTTTCGTAGGGCAATGTAGATGCCCTCTCTCTAATGAGGACTTAGATTTCTCCTAGGATTCTAAAATTTTTTGTAAAACAGTTCTTTCAAAAGACCGTAGAAGAGTTGGTTCATGTGCAGGGCAGTCTTTACAACAGCATGGTTGGATGTAAATTATAGTTACTTTTGCCTGTCATCCCCTAAAGCAGGGTGTCCAATCTTTGGCTTCCCTGGGCCACTTTTTGGAAGAAGAAGAATTGTCTTGGGACACACATAAGATATACTAACACTAAAGACGGCTGATGAACTAAAAACAAAATGCAAAATATCTCATAATGTTTTCAGAACGTTTACGAATTTGTGTTGGGCCGCATTCAAAGCCATCCTGGGCCACATGCAGCCCATGGGCTGCGGGTTAGACCAGTTTGCCCTAAAGTGTTGTGAGTTCTTTGATTATGGTCTAATCACCTACACATGGTTCATGTTAGTGCACAAAAAATATGGTGAATAAAGGAAAGACTGATTTTTCTGTTCCTTTTCATGTAAGGTTTGTCTTAGGGTTGGAGAGAGTAATGACATGGATTTTTACCAGTTTAAAAATCTTGCCTTCATCATAGTGTTTGTAGTCGATAATGTTACTGTTCACTAACATGTCCTTTCCTCTATGTGAGGCACATAGGAACATATGTCCTTGACTTCCTGATGGCTTGATCATGTGACTTGCTTTGGCCAATGAGATGTGATCAGTATGATGTGACCCTTCCAGGTAGAGACATGAACAGCCACCTTTGCCACATTCTCCATTTCCCCTGCCACTGTGACAGGTGAACCTCCAGATAATGGCTGCTTTGTCACCGGGTGCTGGAGTAAGGGTGATGACCACATGTAGCTGACTCACAGCCAACGCAGAATGAACACTGGGCAAAAGAAATAAACTTGTGTTGTTGTGAGCTATTTTGGGGACTGTTTATAGGTGTGGCTTTGCCTGGCCTGGCCCATCTGGATCAATACAGCATTGGAAAAGCTTCTACAGATATTACACAAACCAACTTCCCACAAATTATGTGTTAGCCAGCAATATAATGGAGCTGCTGCTGGTGGTGGTTCATTCATTTACTATCAACCTGACTTTTTATTTTTCGATAGTTCAGCCAATGTTATGGGTATAAGAAAATACCCATGAAGTCAGAGCCTTTGACGATAATGACTGTGAATGAACTTAGCAATAAAATTATTGTGTATTGCAGATAGCTTTCTACCTTTAACAGTTATGAAGGGAAGTCAATTTTTACTCAGACAGGTTCCTTTTCATCTGTTTTTTTTCTCTACAGTGTTTATGCCTGAGGTTTATTGCTAGCAGTAAAGAGTGTCCGAGTATGTTATGGGAATAGCCAAATTCCCAGTGATTTAAAATGTATTCCATAGGCCCCAGAGTCTGTTAGAAGCTGATTGATCATACAGCAAATACATCAAAACTGGTATTTATGAAATATCCCATTTCTTTGGCTCTATCTCTCATAAGCATGAACATCACATTTGGGAGCTGTGGTGCAAATATCTCAGATGCTAAGAGAAAATATTGTTACAGATTTTCCATGACAAGCAGAAGTTTCTTTAATCTATTCAATAATTTAATAAAAGATCTATGTCAACTGATGAGTCTCATGAACAAATATTTTTAAAGGTATGGTTTGAGCAGTTTAGTGTGGCTTGTCTATCCAGACTCCCATAATCAATCCACCAAAACACCAATTACATAGCAGAATAAAGGACAGTTACTGTGAATGAGTGTGCAGATGGACTTTTGCATCTGACTAGTTCGTAACTGACAACAAAGCTTCTCTTTAATTTGTTCAAGATTTGGGCAGAAAGTTCTGGCTTAAGAAGGGAAAATGAGCTATTAGACATGGCCTATGTTAAGGATGCTACAGATGTTTAATGTTTTTAATTTGCATATTTGGCCAGTGATTATTCATTTGTTAATATACCTTCTACACATTCTTTTTTGTTATAGTCAATCTGAGATTGCAAAATCAAACTCCTATTTATTGTATCCTAGTATTAATATTCCATGAGCCTCTATACTATGTACTGTTCTCTGGAGAAGACATAGCGTGTCTAACTGACTTGGAAAGTAACATCTTTTCTAGTCACTTGCCTTTTGATGACGCCAGCACTAACAACATGCTATAATGTAGATTGTACATAGCAGCTAGTTTTACTAAGTGCTATGCAACAGAGAAGAACTCAATCAATACATTTATTGATAGATTGATACCTACAGAATGCATCAATTTGGGTTTAGCTGAAGTCTAGGAATTCTTGAAAGAAATTTTAAAGCCTGAAGCAGAAAATAAGCATATCAACATGTCATAAAATAGATACAAAATCTGTAATAGCCCTATTTTGGTTCTGAAAGTGTAACATTTCATTTTTTATGATACAGAGGACACCAAAGCTCTTGCTTAAGTGTTTCTGAGGATAAAGGAGAGTTTAATCCAGAGTTGAAAAGGATTTTGTTAATAAATTGCCCCCAACATGATCTAATATAACTCACACTTAATATAAGTTGTTCAAAATTGTTCCCCTTCCAAAACATGTGGCGTAACATTATTTCGTTGTCAGAATGCATATGATTCTCTGAACATGTCTTAAAGCAGTGATACGGACTGGGCTTTAGTATCTCCCAGGGAGTTACGTAGCTAGAGTGAGTGTACTCTTCCTTCTCCCCAGGGTATACAGCCCTGTGCAATTAAACACAACTTTGCCTGGACTGAAAGAGAGGACTATGTGCCTTCTATTTTCACTATTCCTCCACATGCCCAAAAGAATAGCTTCCTGGGGTTGCAAAAATAGTTCACTGCCCATTGGGTATGAGCTGAAAAAATCCACATAAGGGCAGGAGTTCCATCCAGGTTTCCAACAGTGCATAACATTGAATTAGATTTGTGCATCCTTCCAGTCCGTGGAATAAGCAGAATATCCTGGAGATAAGCCATCATTTTATATGTGTGTCTTATGATGTTCCCCACTTGGGCTTATCAACCACAGCCTCCTAAATGGAAAGAAGCCTGTGACAGGCGGCTCTCCCTGCTACCACATGCTGGTGATGCTGCCCGGAGAAGAGCAGAAACAGAGACAGAATAAGTTGGGTGGTTTGGTTTTAACTTTTTTTTTTTTATTTTCTCCCTGCTTTGAAAGCTCACTGCATTTTGCTGCTGTTATTACCAAGGGTTCATTGAAAATGAAACTGGGGTGTCTCAGTGGGGTTTCACAGCAAATAGATAAAGCAGGTTCAGGCAAGACCGGGCCGTTCACAACCTGAAGTGGATGAAGCAGTAGCCATTTGTTTGCTGGGGTGAATGGGACATAATTTATTCAGCTGCAGCGGAGGCTGAAAGCCAATCTGGCCTTGACCCATTTATCTTTAGAAAACTAATTAAAGTGGAGAATCTGGCTTACTGTTGTTATTGAGGTTTTAGTTTTTTTGTTCACGCCAAGCGAAGACTGAGGGTGAGTGCATGTGTGTATGTGTGTGTGTGTGTGTGTGTCTGTGTGCATGTGCGTGTCTCTGTGTGTGTCTGTGTTGGGGTGGAAGCTGGGAAATATCAGTTTCACCTAAACACAGTGGCTGAAGGTCTAGATAATAAAGCAGTTTCTTAAGCACAGCCTGACATCCTTTTGAAATGCAAACTAGTGGATTTAGCTGGGTGCAGAATCCTTTGAGGTGACAATGAAATGCCATGGCAATTTAAAATGAACAACAGACAGTTTCCTGATTCCTTATAACCAAGAGTTTCTAAATTGCACCAAAATGGCCCCAAAGAGGCATGGAAGAACATTTTTATCACCAGCACTTTACTGAAACTCATACTAACCATCAAGGCAGGAAATGATGCCAGAATGTTAGTTGCTTTGTCCATTTTGTTTCAGAACAATTAAAAAAGTTGCATATCTTGATGATCTTTTGTAAGTACTTAAATATATATACGTAATAACATTAACAACATGTTTGTCACCAATGACCTACCGATGAATTTCAAAAGTTACAGTGTATTTTTGGAAGACTCATATATAAAACAGACATCTGGTTTTTGTGTTGTTTGTTTGTCTTGGCCTAGATAAGGTTATAGGGACAAGTAGGAAAGTCCAGCAGACACAGGGATGTTATGATATGTATTCATTCCAGTATGTTCAAGGAAGTGACAACTCTTGGGGAACGCTACAAGGGTCATGATAACCATTAGATAAGGGAACCGAACTGGACCAGCTACAGGAAAACCTGGAACTCCCAAGAGAATGTGTTGGAAAGGACAGATACTACTGACTTAACTGAAGCCACTCTAGTTATCAATGGGGCCAATCAAACAGAACCCTGACTTGTCCCACCCATGACGTTTTCCCCTCCCATTTCCCTCTTAGTGTCAGGAGACCTTGAGCTATTTGTCTTCCCTGTCCCCTTCTCAAGGTCTTCCTTTCTGCAGTGTTCCTGTTCCAGATTTACCTCCTAATTTTCTTACTTCACCCCAATTGCCCTGGTCTCAAGGCATATGGATATGGGCATATGGCCTCAGGAATAATGAATGGGGATACTACTCAGGGGACAATTTCTTTTTAAAAACATGATTTCAAAGAAGGGATTTTAGACATCGTGTTATCACTGCCTGGATTTAAGGCCAGACAAACAGCACTATGATGTCACAGGTGTGCTGCACAAATAAATACGTACCCCTCAGGTGAGAGTCACCTTCCCTCCTCAGTCCATGATACCATGTAGGGTGCATGTCTTTAAGAAGTGTTATCAGGGCTGGGCACAGTGGCTCTCGCCTGTAATCCCAGCACTTTGGGAGGCCCAGGTGGATGGATCACCTGAGACCAGGAGTTTGAGACCAGCCTGGCAAACATGGTGAAACTCCGTCTCTACTAAGAATACAAAAATTATCTGGGTGTGGTGGTGTGCACCTGTAATCCCAGCTACTCGGGAGGCCAAGGCAGGAGAATCACTTGAACCCAGGAGGTGGAGGGAGCAAGATTCCATCTCAAAAAAATAAAAAGTGTTATTAGCATGCAGTGGTATTGCGGAAACCAGATCAGATAACTGACTATTTTGGTTAATATAGTCAAGTAAGATAACCTGAGTGTTCTTGTCCTCAGTCCCATAGTGGGGGTAAGCTTTCAAGTAAAAAATATCCAATGCTCCCTCTCCAAAAGGTCTGAATACTCGGAAAGATATCAGGAAATTCAAATACAAAATGAAAAGCAAACAACCTATTTTTTAATCCCTTAAATTTTCTATGTCTCAGCTAATGGAAACCTTAGCACCTTATGCATGAGGGCTGATGTTGGTATGTTCTTATTAGCACAAGAAAAAGGCCAATATATTCTAACAGGGAAGAGCTAGTTTTCCAGGCAGACTACACATTGTCTGAACATTGGGACAGAATTTAAATCAGCCATTCGATGAGCTCATCTTCCACCAAGATTAGATTGAAAACTTGGCCATTGGAGAAGAATATGAAAATGGTTGTTAACCATAAATTGCAAGCAGAGAGGAAACGACTAAACAAGTTGGCCAAGTGCAGTATTCAATCCACTCCAGATAATTTGGAAAGGGACAGTGGTGGGGGATTTTCTCAGGGACCCTCTGGAATGACTGTACAAAGACAAACGGGGATGAGAGGAAGAAGAAGACCAATGCTTACACTATGCTGCATAGTCCGCCACACAGTCCTCTGGGAAGCAAGAGGAAAACAAATTTAAAGGAAAAAGAAAAAGAGATTATTCTATACATAACAGCACAGCACAGGCACAAAGTTTAGCTTTGTAGGTTGGCATTCCACCCACCCCCGTCCCAAATTCCCTCAGAATGACCAGTAGGATATTTGAGAAATCCACATCCACAGTACAGTGTTGAATACTTACTGGAGATTTACAGGTCTAAATCATCACCAACTTGTTAACTTCCAAACCTGGCTTTTATTTTTTTTTTTAACTTACTTTTATAAAACATATTCGTCTAAGATACACCATGCACAGTCCATTTTTACTCTAATGAATCAGCTGGAATAAAGTAACTGACACTCCCTGTCCAAGTGCGTCTGTGAGCTGTAGAACATGTTGTGCTCTAATTTTCTGAGCTGTACAACTAATTGCCTTTTACAGAGGCTAATTTGAAATACCTTTTGATGCTCAGATCTTAAAAATCGAGCTATTTTGTGCTGATTTATTTTTATACTTGACATTTCCAGTGAATTGGAACCACCTTTTAAAAAATTATAGTTTCACATCAAATTATGTAAGAGAATTTGCAGAGTATACATTTAAGAATAAAGGAACATGACCAGTCTCTTCCTGAGTGCAAACAATAATCTCTGGTCTGTTTGATTTAAAGTCATTAATAGTCAGCTGGGACAGAGGGGCTTCTAAGGGAAGTTTGTTGGTGGCAAGAAAGCAACATGATGGTAGGATGACTCTGTTAACTGAATTACCGCAGCTGATAACATTAGTATCCTCAACAAATCATGGCTGTTGGCGGTAGGGACTGCGATAGTCTCAGATGAGTTGGCTTTCTGTCAGCAGCTGAATTTATAAAAATACATTCACTCATTCTTGGATAACAAAAACCACTTTAGGGTAGCATGTCTGAAAGCTTCTGACTACCTCAACTGCTTCTTATGCCTATATAACTTCAGAGGAGCAAATGGAAATGTTCCCTAGTGATACAAAAGAATTTATAAGTTCCTTATAAATATAATAAGATGTTAAATGATGGAACTGGTGCATTTTTTAAAGAGAGAGTTTTGTTTTCAATTATTTTATATAAGGTTTAGCAGCAGTTTACTCAGTTTGGGGTTGTTAGTTTTATTTTTAAAGCAAACCCCATAATTACCAGTTCCCATTAAAAAATAGCTTTAGAATAACTGACATAAGAACATTTACCAACAGATCCCAAAGTTATTACCACAGGTACTAATTTAAATGGCACTAAGAAGTAACTCTCCAAGTGCTTTATAGTTATTTTCATTTTGGCAAAACGGGTGGGGTGATTGGAGTAGTGTTTTGATATTGTCCTTTGAAGCATTTTTCTGCTGAAACACTTCAAGAAATGAAGGGAAATCTTTTCCAATTATCCTCCTTTTCTCAGACACATGCTTCTTATAAATATTCAGGAAACATCTTTTCTGGGAAAAATTGAAACAGGAGTAGGTAATATGAGCCTTGTTTATAAACAGCCTAAATAGGCTGTAATGGATGACAGACCCATCTGGATAGTTTCGCAGTGCATCCTTCTTGAAGATGAGCATGTTTGACTGTTGTACTGCAGTCTGCCAAGGATAACTGCCCCGACTTTCCACTGTTCAGAGCTATATTGGAACCCCCAAAGGAAGAAGGCCTCAGGGGAGCCAATGGCGCGAGACTCTGTTATTAGCTTTGGACCTAACTCGTGTCTCTCAAGAATAACCTTGGTATAGCTCCGTTTGATGTGGAAACAGCGCCTTGTTCTCAGGAGCTGAGCCAAGTGGGCTTATGGCTGACTGTGCATTACACGTCACTGATTCTTACCATTTGGGAAGGGATCAGAATTTAATTTAATAAAAAAAAAAACCCTGCAATTTTCACTTACAGAGCCTGAAGCCACACCTTTGAGGAAGTAAATGCTACATGCTGTCTGAGAATGTTTTAGAATAAAATTGGCTTATTGATTTAAATACTTAGGCACGGAGTCTGGTCCTTGGCTTTTACTTGTAATCGTACGTTTAACCATTACCAATCATTTTCAGAAAAAGGTTGATAAAATATATTTTTAAGGGGTGCAAAAGGTAGAACATTTTCATTCTGTTTGCTACTTGTCTATACACTCAAGACCCTTATATCTAGAGCATTTTGAACATTACCAACAAAGTTCCTTTATAAAAGGTTCAAATCTCAATTTTCATGTCCATCAGATTTTAAACACCAGAGAAAATTCTCCAAGTGTTGAAGCTTTATTTAGTTTATGCTATGCTGCAAAAATATTGTCTTTAGAAACATATTTTTCTTGCTCTACTTCCCCTGTTTAAGGGTGTGTGTTTATTTCTCCTGGGGATGAGGGAAAACTGCTTCTCTGTTTCAAAGGGAAAAAATTAATTAGTTGCCATACATATCATTACATTGTTCAAATTCAGTGCAATTCTAACTAAGTGTGTAATGTACCCCAGTTCTTTTAAAACTTCTTATTTTATTTTATTGTGGTAAGGACACTCAACATGACATCTACCCTCTTAACAGAGTTTTTTTTAAGTGAACGATACACTATTGTTAGCTGCAGCCACAATGTTGTACCTCGGATCTTTAGAACTTATTCATCTCACATTGTACTCCTGTTCTTAAATTAGGTTTTACAAAAATTCAGAAAAGACTGAATTGTCCCAATAACTAAATTAGAGCCAAAGAAAATGGGAAAAAAGGGAGCAAACCCATACTCACCATTTGTCCTCTGGTTAGAAAGATCTTGATATACAATGCAATTTGTAAAGTAAAATTTAAACAACATAAGCTAATGAAAACCATTCTTTTTTTAAAGCACTTTGACTAGTTATTTGGTGGAATTTAATTGGTTGTTTTAAAGAAAAATGGTGACTATTTTTAAACTTTTCCTGAAACTGCAACAGAGAATAGATGTAAGCCACTAGGCGTGTTGGCTCACGCCTGTAATCCCAGCACTTTGGGAGGCAGAGGCAGGTGGATTGCTTGAGATCAAGAGTTCGAGACCAGCCTGGACAACATGGCAAAACTATGCCTCTACAAAAAAATAAAAAGCTTGGCATGGTGGCGTATGCCTGTCATCTCAGCTACTTGGAGGACCACTTGAGTCCAGCAGGTCAAGTTTGCAGTGAGCCATGATCATGCCACTGCACTCCAGCCTGGGCAACAGAGTGAGGCCCTGTCTCAAGGGAAAAAAAAAGAATAGATATAAGCAAGGTAAGTAGAAGGTTGCAGCAACTACAAATATCTACACTGGAGAGAAGGCTTTATTTGCTAACAAATGGCAATAAATTTATAACAAAATTTATTTTGATACTTCATGGATAGGCCTTTAGGTTGTAAGCACATTTGATTTTTATAGAGAGAAATGCTGAGAAGTACTTACTTTGAGGCCAAATTCAACAAATTTAATCTTATGAGTTCTACACTATAGAAGGATATTAACTAAAATCATAAAATAATTTATAACAGTGACTAATAAAAGTATTTTCATAACTGGCAGTCTTTGAGATCTGAGTTTATATGACACAGTCAGATGTGGTTCAAGTGCTTTATGACATTAAGGATTTTATCTGTTAATTTTACATCAAGATAATTGGCAAAGCAACATTAACAGCACTAACAATTGCAGGTATATAAAGTGTTTATAGTACTATAAATGGAAGAAATTGAATTAAAAATAATCAGGCAGTATTTCTTTAAAATTATGAACTTTTACTTTTTATAGCAAAATGTGGCCTTTAAAACACATTTAAAAATTGTATTTACTATGTTTATGGTTGCATTTTCCGAGTATTATAAACTGCTTTGATGATGGATATCACTGAGTCCCCTGACACACATCTAAAAAAAACAGCTCAAAGAGTGACTAATTCTAAGGATTTCAACTTTTTAAAGACACATAAAAAAGAAAAAAAAAATGATAGTAACATTGATTTGGGGTTTCCGGGCAAGGTCTTTCAAACAGAAAACTTTGCAAATAAGAAGTCATAATAAAATTGCATTATATCATAATTGAATAAATAACCATTTTCAGAAAAGAACTGAAGCAGATGAGTAAGAAATCTGCTATTGTAATTATATCTCTGGAAGAACTGGCAACTTAGTTTTCAAATTAATATTTCATGAGAAATAAGAAGTTGAAAATTTGGTCACTGCACACATGCGTTAATAGTTTCTTAATGGATTAATAGATTTCTTAAATAATCCAATACATGACCCAAAAGAAAGATCCCATTACTTTTCAATATTTGAATTAAGAACAGAAGCAGATATAAGAATGAGATGACAAACTTTTTCAGAATCTCCTAGGAGTTTCAAAGAATGACCTTGGTAAAACAAAGCATCCGCCATGGTTATCAGTTTGAGAATACTCACCAGTCGGTCCAAGCTTGTGCCTGCAGCGGTTGTCGGTCTTTCCTCAGGATTGTAGGGCCTGAAACGTGTATTAAAATTTTCAGGAGCTGAGCGGGCAGATCTGAGAGCTGGAGCAGGTTTGGGCTGACCACATCCCTGAAAGACCTGGAAGAACCATTGAAAAGTAAAGAAAGTTATACAGTGAGTTTTCTCCTAAATTCATGAGGCAGAAATGTGCAATGCAATGGTGTCCACATTTCTCATGAAACTTTTACCTCCAATACACTCTAATTTTGAAATGTAAACAAGTATAACCATTAATATGACAGAAAGAATTACCCAGACAGATAGAGAGTGACCAACTGTATTCCCTGACTCATAGTTTCAGCATACACAGTCAATCCTTATTATTGGTAGATCCATATTTGCAAATTTGCTTACACACTAAAATTTATTTGTCACCCCAAAGTTAATACTCACAGTACTCTCATGGACATAGAGACACAGTGCCAAAAAATTTGAGTCATGTTCCTAGCTGAGGTTGGAGAAGACACTCTCCTTATTTCAGCTCTCAGATTGGAAACAAGTGTTCTCTTTGTGGTCTACTTAGTACAATGTTTTTCACATTTTTGTGCTTTTTCTTGTTGATTTCAATGTTTAAAATGGTCCCGAAGCATCGGGCTGAAGTACTGTCAAGCGTTCCTAACCACAAGATGTGTAATGTGTCTCAGGGCAAAAATATGTATGTTAGATAAACTTCCTTCAAGCCTGAGTTATAGTGCAATGAGTTCAATGTTAATGAATCATCTATACATTAAATAAGGTGTCTTTTCACAGAAACACACATAACACAAGTTTACGTATTGATTGATTGATGAAACTGTTGTGGCCAGTGGCTTGCAGGAGCCTAACTCTGTATTTCTCATTGCCGCAACGGTTCAGTATTTGCTAAGTCAATGTTTGCAGTGACTTTATAGAACATAACTACAATAAAGAGAATCAACTGTCCTAAAAAAAAGGATTGCAATAGTTACTCCATAGAATGACTTCAGGATTAAGTGAATTGTGTCTCACTTTTACATACTTGAATTTGGCATTCTATAAACATCCGTTTGGGATTCCTGTTATCATGACAAATATATTTCATTGTATAGAATATAAAGCCAAATAATTTCAGTGACTCCCCTTTGAGTTATGAAAATCTCCACTGGAAGAATTCTTTAAAAACACTCTCTTGAGCAGTGGTATAGAAATAGGACAAGCAAATGTGGATGAAAGCCATATAATGACAGCTTCCTCTAATTTTGTTGTTGACAGCTGTTCATGTCACAATTAAGATTGCTATGGGAAATCAAACATTTTATTGTAATGATCTTAGGGACTGAGCTGCCGGTTCTTTTCCACAGTGATTTCACTCAGGGTGGTGTGGAATTCATCTTCCTTTGCTGTTTTTAGAAGCTTTACATTCTGTGCTGGTTATCAAGAGATAATACCTTTACTAGAATTACAGGAAATGCAGTAACATTTTCAGGAAACTTTGATGAAGTTTAACTTTATTCTATTTCTTCCATTTCTCCATAGCAGATGATTCTTCTAGATACTTTTCCTTCAGTAAACTTTTTGGGGTTCTTTACATGAGCTGATCTTAACTTGCATGTAGTATATTTGCAATGCATTCGTCCCAGCTTTGTTATTTCATTGTGCGTTAACTCTCAAATGAGCATTTTTCATCATGCATATTATGTGATTCCACTGAAGCACGCAGAGAGCTCTAGAGTGCCATTCACAATGACAAATTCTGTCTTGAGACACAATTCATTTTGTTTTACCACTACAGCTAATTTTTCTTTTGTTGTATTCAAAAGTTCTCCTTCAACTCAGCATTTTGCAGAGCGCAGGTACTTTATCTTGGCATTCCTCGAGACTGGTCTTAACACACTATTGATTCTTCTTCTCTCACACAATTTCTGAAGCTGATGGTGTAAACCGGTGTGATAAAGATAGTGGGCCCTTTTCTCCCTAGTGCCTAAATCACTTCCCCCTGGCAAGGTCGCTGCTGATGGAGGGCATTAACATTTGCAAAGCTCCAGGGATCTGTTGAGTGTGCTATTCTGGATTGCTTTGGAAGTGACAGCTGACTTTTAAAAAATGTAAAGCCTAAGGCGAAACAATACTAATGGCCTGGCTGAGAAGCCAGGTACTGAAAGAGTTAACGGACCTTTTTAATTCACCCTTTGGGAAAAATCTGGCTCACTGGGTTAAGTTAAATCAAAGAAACACGAATGCCCTGAAAGAATATTAGTGTTCTAGGGAGATATTTCATCATAATGGAAAAACTTCACGTTTGCTCGACTTTTTTTTTTTTTTTTTTTTTTTGGAGGGTGTTAATTATTACAGAACATAGGTTAGTTAATATAGCCTAGTAGTTTCTGTTATTTAGGTCAGGTTTGGATGTTGAAGATAGCTTCCATGCAGAAATCACGGGGTCTGTGACCAAAACTGTGGAAAACACTGACTTGTAATTACTTTGGAAACAACACCTGGCCACATAATCAGGTGGAGAACTACATGACAGTCTGTCCCAACAACCTCACATCTTGGAAGCCCTTAAACAGAGATCCTATCATACCCTTAGAAAAACAGAAGTGCCATAAAAGAAACCCTTTAGTGTGGAAGTGAGAGGAAGGACTGGCTGGATTTCCTCTGCCGACTAAGAATCCCTAAGCAGAGCTGGGAAGGTGACCGCATCCACCTTTAAACACTGGGCTTGCAACTTAGCTCACACCCAACCCATCAGGTAGTGAAGAGAGCTTAAAATGCTAATTAGGCAAAAACAGGAGGTAAAGAAATAGAATTGGAGGTAAAGAAATAGCCAATCATCTATCACCTGAATATAAATTCAGGCATTCCAGCTGGCAACAGGCTACCCTCTTTGGGTCCCCTCCCGTTGTATAGCAGCTCTGCTTTCACTCTATTAAATCTTGCAACTGCACACTCCTCTGGTACGTGTTTGTTAGGGCTCCAGCTGAGCTTTCGCTCACCATCCACCACTGCTGTTTGCCGCCATTGCAGACCCGCCGCTGACTTCCATCCCTCGGGATCCTGCAGCGTGTCCGCTGTGCTCCTGATCCAGCGAGGTGCCCATTGCTGTTCCCGACCTGCTAAAGGCTTGCCATTGTTCCTGCACGGCAAAGTGCCCAGGTTCATCCTAACTGTGCTAAACACTAGTAGCTGGGTTCCACCGTTCTCTTCTGTGATCCACGGCTTCTAATAGAGCTATAACACTCACCACATGGCCCAAGATTCCATTCCTTGGAATCCGTGAGGCCAAGACCCCAAGTCAGCGAATGAGAGGCTTGCCGCCATCTTGGGAGCTCTGGGAACAAGGACCCCTGGTTACAGAAGATCCCAGCCTAGGGATCAAGAGCTATTTTTCAGAATTTTACAAAACCTAATGAGAACGGTTTACAAAGGAGTACTTTGCAGTTGTTTTTGCTTAGAAATGATTAAAAAAAAAAAAAAAACCCTTTGTATTAGTCTCATACGGAGAATATACCTGAAACAACATATATCTATCATATAACTTAGATGACTTACAAAGTAAAAATTAACAATTTGATGTTTAATACATGTGCTATAGTCTGAATATCTGCGTCCTCCAATAATTCGTAAGTTGAAAGCTAATCACAGATGTGGTGGAATTAGGAGGTAGGTCCTTTGGGAGGTGCTTAGGCTCTACCCTCAAGAATAGGATGAGTGCCCTTATTAAAAAACAACAACAGCAAAGGATCCAGAGAGCGCCCCCTTGTCTCCTGTGAGGACACAGTGCGAAGGTGCCATCATCTATAAAACACCATGCAGGTCCTCACCAGACATCAAATCTGCTGAAGTCTTGATCTTAGACTTCCCAGCCTCCAGACATGTGACAAATAAATTTCTGTTTTTTATAAACCACCCAGTTCATGGCATTTTGTTATAGCAGCCTGAGCAGACTAAGACAGCAAGCCATCTGCTAGCCTGAAAAAAGTATTTTTAAAATATGAGGGTCATGGGGTGGGTGACAAAGGAAACTTTTAGGCAGAAAATTTGGACCGTCTCAATTTTCTGAGTTTAGCAGCAGTATAGTTAGGCACAGTGTTGCGGCTCATGAGGGCCATGGCTAGGTTAGTATAAAAGAGCAGTGAGCCTTTTCCTCAGTGGCTTGGGCATTCCAACATCTTACATTTTGAATAAGGGAAAAAACAACTGAGAAATAATAAAGTGATGGAAAGGGCCGTAGGTTCAATGAAAGTCAGAAGATCAATTGGTTATGGCTAGAGATGGCAATTTGGATCATCAGCTTAAAGATGGTACTTAAAGCCGTGAAACATTGCATTTACCAAGGACAAGTATATACAGGTGGGCAGATGGATGGGGCTGAGGACAGCCTATTACCATGCCAATATTTACAGGGTCCTCTCTGAGCCTCAGTTTCCTCCTCTGTCAAATGGGAATAACAATATTATTTACCACACAGACACACTATGATGATAAAGTACAATATGTAAGGCAGAAAAACAGAACCATGTGTCAAGAAAAGTACACGCCTGATAATTAGTTAATTTTATCATGTCATAATCTGTATTTTCCAGAAGTTTGGCTTTCTACATAAAATTTGAAGAAAAAATGTCTGGGCTGATGTTTCTTTTTCTTTTTTTTTTTTTTTTTTTTAACCTTTTAAAAATCTTTTACTTTTTTTTTTTTAGACACTGGGTCTCACTCTGTTGCCCAGACTGGAGAGCAATGGCACAAACACCACACACTGCAGCCTCAACCTCCTGGGCCCAGGCCATCCTCCTGCCTCAGCCTCCCGAGTAGCTGGGACCACAGGTGCATGCCAAGCACACCCTGCTAGTGGATGTCTCTTAAATGTTTTCCACAAAATATTATTTTCAGGGGCAAACAGTGGTTACATAAGTCATAGATTGCACCTATCAAAGTTAAATTAGGTACCCTCACAAGGGTTCCATCATGCTAACACGTGGTCAGACTCAATGAAAGAGAGGATGACATTGGTAGTGTTTCCCAAAACTATTTGACCATGGTTTCCTCATGGGGTTCTCATAAGACTGGTGTTCCAAAGAATTCACCCTGAGATATACTGTGAAGGTGGTTGTAACCTGCCAAGGAGAGACGTGATTCAGATAGAACTGCATTTACTTAGAGGTATTTGTGAAGCTGTTCCACCCTCCTCTGCTTTTAATTCCAGAGAAGAATGCTATTTTAAGACACTAAAGGGCTTCTTTTTACAACAGAACAGAAGTTTTTAGAGGTTATCGCTTCAGGATAAGCCAACTTATTGTGGTACAAATCATTTGCTCTACCCCTTTAAGAAATAGAATCGGTATTATCACCTCCTGACCCCTGCCTGCTTCTCTCCAAGGGATGTTGAAAGCGATAATTAGATAATTCGGGAAAGTATTTGGAAGCCTCAATGTAGGCAGATGCTACAGATGTACAAAGGAATTCTCCTTCCACCTCGCTGACTTGCAAAACCTGTGGATTTTAGGAAGATATCTGGCTCATGAATCCTCTTTCTTAAGAGGATTACTAAGATAATATCTCAGAAGTCTGTTGGCATTCTGAGATTTAAAAAGCTGACGTTAGGACAGGAAGGGCTGAAAGGAGACACTTTATAATTCTGGAGGGATGGGAAGGAGACGGAGGTGTGGTGATAAAAGGTTTAAGTGCTGTGTCTTAGGTTTCTAAATAAAAGCATTTTTCCTTTAAAAATATTAGGGCATCTTAACATACTTCTCTTAAAATAAACTAAGGTGCCCACTCTTTCGGAGGCACATGTAGCTTTATACTTTTATTTCTTTGTCTTCTTTATCTTCTTCATTGTCTTTGGCAGCTTGATTATACATTAAAAAAAGTCATTACTGGCAACTTGAGAAGCAGTGGCTGCAGGTGAATCCTGTCTCGGCTCCTGTGTTTTAAAAATTCTGTCTTCTCACTTTCCACTCAGCAGGTTTCTATAATGGAGGAATGGTGCTGCTATTCTCATATAGGCAAATATTGAAATTTGCAAACAGAACTCTAATCTTTTGTATTAAATCCAGGTAACAGTTAATGTTACCTAGATTTAATTAGATTTGATGTTTTGAGGGTAAGTAATGTTTTATTTACCTATGAGATTCTAATTTATATTACAGTGTCAATGAATGAATTATTAGATTACTACTTGGGAAATTCAAATCTATTCCATTTGTATTCAAGCAACTAGAAGCTATCATATCTTCATTAGTCTGGATACCATATATTTGTCCAGGTGCAGCCATTATTTTCACAAGAAATGGCTGTGGAGTAACCAGTAGGTGTTATCAGTGCATTCTGGTGGCTATAACAAAATGCTTTACACTAGGTAATTTATAAACAACAGAAATTTATTTCTTACAATTATAGAGGCTGTGAAGTCCAAGATCAAGGTGCCAACAGATTTGGTGTCTGGTGAGGGCCCTCTGCTTTGTAGATGGCACCTTCTTGCTGTGTCCACACATGGCAGAAGGGCAAAAAGGACTAACAGGCTCCCGCAGGCCTCTTCTGAAGGGGCATTAATCCAACTCATGAGGGCTTCACCCAGATGTCCTAATTACCTCTCAAAGCCTCCACCTCCAAATACCATCACCTTAGGGGTTAGGATTTCAGTATATGAAATTTGGAGAGACACATACATTCAGAACATTGTAAAAGGTCACAAACACAAGTCTAAAAGTTTAGAGTGTTAATATTAATCTTTCTCCTAATACTTGTGTGACCTTGGGGTAACAATGTTCTCCCCAATTCTCAAAGCTGTTGGGAAGATAGAATGATATGATGCATAGAAGAATACACTGAAAACATGAGGTATAAGGTGTCTTATTTTAACTAAGTAATCTGTAATTAAATAGAATAATAATGGGTAATAAATCAAATCTAAGGATTACGCAGAATTACACATACATAATTTAAGCTCTATGATGATTAGGGTTTCATACATTTTGTTCATTACTGTATCCCAGTATCTGTGGGAGTCCCCAGCACATGATATGTGTTTAAAAAATTAAGAATGAAAGATTATGAAGAAATAAAATTTTTAGTCATAATCTTCCCCTTTTGCAAACATTTATTGAAGGCAATTAGCATGTAGGTTTCTGTAATGAGAAAGAAAAGATAGCAAAGGAAAGACAATGAACACTTATCAAGTGTCTATGATAGGACAGACACTTCACTGTACTACGTTTTATATGCACTGTGCTATGTATTTTATATGCTATATGTTTTATATATATCTCAAATGATCAATTATCTCTTCAAAATCCAGGTTAAACATTTCTTCCTCAGATTGAAGGAATGAATCATGTATCCATGTAAAACAAACTATTTGATATTTCCTTTACTACATTTACTGGGCTAAATTAAAGCAAAGCCAAATGGACAACTTTGTTTAAAGTGATAACGAGACCCAAAATACTGTTTCTTGATCACTTGATAATAGCTACTCAGTGAGCTTGATTAGCCCGTTAGGAGGACCTTGCACACAAAATAGTTAGATTGGCTTCCTGACTGGCCCATGGGAGAGCTATCAGAGCCGTGGGTGCTGGAGACAGCTGGGCTCAGAGCTCAGGCAATGGCCATTGCTTACTGCAAAGTGGCAGACAACTTGGGCTCTTCACAGAGCCGCCCTTCCTGGTGTCATCAATCTGTCAAAATGATAAACAGCGGCATCTGTACATTGCAGCAGTTGTATCCTATCCTTGTCAACGATGGTCTAGGTTAAGCACAGAGCTAGGGCCTTTCTCAAAGTGGGAGTGCTGACTGAAATGTGTGTGCCTGGGAGCATTCACATATCATTTGGAAGCAAATCAGAATTAGTTGCAATATTTTAAAAAACATTTCATTAAAAGTAGTAGCAAAAAGAGCTACATTATACCATTACATAAGATAACTGGCACCTTAGAAATTCATTTCACACACTTTTAGGGGATTTCTAACAGCATTCATCTAATAGCCTAAAAAGTGTTTTCCTGAATATAAACTTAAAACATCTTGATGATGACTTTTTCTTTAGATATAAAATTATTATACTCACTACAAAATCATTTTAAATGTCAGTTTTTTAAAAAAAAAATTAGTGTGGTAATTTTCTTTATGGGTTACCTTCTAACTAAACAGTTATTCATCCTTAGATCTTAGAATAATCTCTTCTCTAGTCATCTTTTTTCTTCCGTTTCCTCTCATTTTGCTTTTCTCTTTTTTCTTTGCTCCCTGATTCATGCTTTTCTTTCCTTAAAGATTGATTATAATGGTCCCCAGGCCAAGTTCTCTGGCAAACTCTGTGTCCCTGGATGGGTTCAGCACTCTGTTAGGAGAATTTTGGGTTCTACTGAACCAAGTCAAGCCATCAGTTTTAGTTTTGTCCACTTTTCATTGGCCTCAATTTTTAAAAGTCAGCTACTGTATCAGTTTTAAGGTTTAAAAAATTTACTCCTGATGCTCACACAGCTTGGTTCCAGAATATCTGTACGAGGTATTGCATACTTCTTAAAATCTTTTCTACAATAAAAGAAATGCTTTTCATTTGCATTGCATGAGAAGACATTTTTCCCTGAAGGATTTGCATTTCTCAGGCAGCAAAACACCTTGATATTTCCTTCCAAATGGTGAGGAAGGAGGAGTTACAAGGAACTTTACAAGGCAAATTTTTGAGTGTGGAGAGGAAAAAAGCCCTAATCCTCTTGGCCTGACTAAATGATTGTTATTTCATATGCCCTTTGCTTGTAAGGTTTAAAGCAGTTCTGTAAGATCACTTTGCAGAATATAAGTAAACATGTAATTTACATCAGACAGGCTCTACCATTCCTTCCACCCATGATTCAACAAATACTTGTTGAGTGTCACAAACATAAGGGCTGGGGATATGCCAGCTGGACATGTCACTACTCCCAAGAGGGTTTGGACAAGAAATCAGGCAATTATTATAGAATGTAACAAGTGTGATGGAACACCTGCAGGGGCAACTCACCCAGGCTGGGGCATCTGAGAAATCTTCCTAGAAAAGCAGTAGTATGCTGGACCTGGATCTTGCTGGCCCATGAAACTACATGTTAAATTTTTAGGAATTTCATAAGTCAGTAGCAACTGTGTTTAATAATATGTTTATTATTAATTGATAATGTTTATTATTAATAATGTGCTTAAACACATTGATTATTAAAAGTTAAGTTGTATAAACTTAGTTATATAAATTATATTAATAACAAAGGTCATAATTATACTAAAATCTCATTACTTTTTAATTAATTTACTATTATCTATGCTCTTGAGGTTAATCGTGTCAGTCATATCGGTAAGGTGGAAATTTTACACCAGGGTGTGCTACTCTGTGTTCAGTGACATCATCTGGGTAGTCTGAAATCTGCACGAGGGAGTAATTACACCACAGACATGGGCAAACACTACAAATGAGCATGTTTCCCCCACAGATGTGCCTCCTTCACATGTTTAAATGTAGGCTGGCTGAGGCAATGACTCGATCAGAACCAAACCAGATCGTATATCACCACATAGAAGGGAAGTGCTAAGAGCTGGGAGAAGGAGGTATGTTTATGAGACTGGGCAGAGGCCACTGAAATTTCTCTAACACAATACTTCACTGCCTACAAGAAGCACAGTTCCATAGCAGGTGCTCTTCTCCTAAGTACGAAGAAGTTGGAAGGAGACTTTTTTTCAGGAGACCAGGAGAGCACCTTCTCTTGTTCCTAAGAATACACACTGAGTGTTAAAGCTGAATTGTGTTTCCGTCATTTATTCTTGAGTAGGCTACATTAAATGTAATCTTCTCATCTTTTGGCCCTGAAGTTACACTGAAAGCAAATCTTCAGATAAATCTCTAAAGATTAGAGATAAAGGAGTTTTACTTTATCATCAAAAGGAGAACATTTTTGTTTTATCCCTTTTACATGCAAGGAAAGTTAAAACTAGTTTGCTCTGGATGCATATCACATAAATACATCATAAGCATTTTTTCAAACCTTCCTTTTACTTTATAAGAAAAGGTGTGCTTCCCTCCTCCCTCTGGCCTGTATCTAGCATCTGAAAAATCTGACCCTGTTATCCAGCAATATTACAAGCAGGAATAGAACAAACCCCAATTTTCTGTGTGCTAGGTGATGAAGACATCAAAAAATAAACGATGTTTCAAGGTCACTGTTTCTCGGTGGAGTGCTGTAAGTGGGAACTGATAGGCAGAATACAAACAGAATTTCAATAGAGAAGATACTGTGAATCTAGAAATCATTGAGAACATGCTCTTTTCCTTTAAAAAACAAAACGAAAGAAGTAGAAATAGAATATAAAGCTTTATAAATAGTATGGCCATTCACTTTTTTCTCAGAAATCAGGCAGAAGGGACCAAACCACCTGTCAATGGAGCAGGCCAATTTTCCCCTCAATGTAAGAATAATGTGGAAATTATTATTACATGGAAATTCCTCTAAAGCTCTTTGCTGTGGAGGTGTTGGTGTGGCCAACAGCACAAACTAGAGTTGGATTGCTGACACAGTCTCCAGCACCACCCCTTCCCTTGACCCTGCTTTCTCATAAAAGCCTTGTTCATAGACATTTATTTACAGATCCATCTCCCTTTCTAAATGATTCCCTGCCATCAAAAATAACACCATACATCAGTGGGTTTAAATGCAGGGGGGTGGATTGCAAGTCTGATCTTCTGATCTTAGATGCTAAAAACAACCCCACAGAGTATCATAGGTAAGACAAGACCAATGAGTCAATGCTCTTTAGAATTTAGGTTCCATAGATGTTTTTAATAATAACAATTAAAATGCTTAGCCTTTAGGAGTGGTTTTGATTTGACTTATTCCTTGCTAAACATTTTACGTGGATTATATCATTGTGCTATCAAATAGCCTTATGAATAGGTACTATAGTCGTTCTCATCTTTAATGTGAGTTAATTTAGACAGATAAAAAATTTGCCCCAAATCACACAACACAGAACAACGAGATCCCATGTCAGTCTCGTGTCAAAATCTGACCTGGTAACTGCTATGTTATTCTAAAGAATACTAGACTAACTTCAAGTACATTTTAAGGTATTTTCTATTCCTTATCACTGGAAGTGTCTCTGGCATTATATTTTCATGTTCTGAATTCAACTCAGCACAATGTATTGTTTCTTCCATGTGTAAAACAATGTGTTAGGAAGACTCTTTGCAGAATGTTAGAATGAATAAGATGTAACTCTTGTCCTCAAATAATTTATAATCCTGGGCAGGAGAAAGTAAGTATAAAAATAACCATAACAAAAGGAATAATATGCTCACTGCCTTAGAACAGACATGCTAATACAGGAGCTCAAAGGAAAAAAAAGATAAATGCTACTGGAATAAAAATATATTTATTTGAACTAAATTCTAAACTAATCCTGATATCTGAAAGAAGATATTCTCTCCATCTGAAATTTCCAAGGTATTATTTATCCCTGAACATTTTGAAAGGAAAAAGATCTAGAGAAAAAAGAAAGATCTGGATGTTGGAAAAAGAAACCTGTAATAATCAGCAAGGTGATCATGTTCATAAAACTATAAACTATTGGAGTGGGCAGGGGACATTAAATTAACCCCTCCTTTTACAGATGAGGAAACTAAGCCCCAATAGCTGGAGACAGAAGTTATTACATTCTCTGTTCTGTTCTCTTAAGGTTTTTTTTTTTTTTTTTCATCTTCATTTGAGCTGTAGATTGGGAAAAACTGTCTAGAGAAAATTAAGTACCTGAAGGCTGTCCTGCTCATCTTTAATGCGTTCTACCCTCGTCGGTAGTAAGAATTAATTGAATGGATGGTTTCAACTGGAATGTAATAAGTCTTCCTTCTTAATTTAGATTATCTCTGACAAACCAATCTTTTCCTAGATTAGGTTTGAAATTATTCCGAATATAGTTAAATGATATATAGTGAGATCAGTTTCATCCTCCCTGATAGGATAGGAAGAAAGTTATCCACACATCTGAAATTCAAAGGCAGGGATTCAGGTTTTTTCTCCCTTCCCTTGGGGAATTTCCACAAATCTGCAAAGTTCTGAACTGTTGGGTAACTGTGGTGGTGGAAGATGGTGGAATAATGAAGGCTCTTCCGTGCCTCTGATGAAGATTGAAATTGATGAATGTAGTAAGCTTGGTTGGGGCTTGAAGCACTAACAACTATGTTTCCTATCAACAGGTTCCCTATAGTATGCTGTGGGCAACAGTCCTCCCTTAGACGGCTGGATCCTCAAAGGCTGAAGTCTATCTGGTGCTGGTGGGAGGGTAATTACTGAGGAAACAGCATGGCATGCTGGGAAAGTCTTTCTCTTTGAATCTGACAGACCTGGGCTGCAATCCCCATTTGCCACTTGTTTGTTACATGACCTCAGGCTTACTCACCACTTGTTTGTTACATGACCTCAGGCTTACTATTTAATCTCTCTAGACTTAACATTTCTTACCTGTATAACAAAGAAATGAATGTTTTTTACAGGAGTGCTGTGAGGAGTTGAAATAAATACAGAAGACATCTAGAAAGACCAAGATGTCACCAGAGGAAGGACTCTGTCTTGTCCTCTGTATCAGTCCATTTTCATGCTGCTATCAAGAACTGCCCAAGACTGGGTCATTTATAAAGAAAAGAGGTTTAATTGACTCACAGTTCCCCATGGCTGGGGAGGCCTCAGGAAACTTAAAATCATGACAGAAGGAGAAGCAGGTGTGTCTTACATGGCGGTGGGTGAGACAGAGTGTGTGAAGGAGGAACTGTCAAACACTTATGTAACCACTGGATCTTGGGAAAACTCGCTCACTATTATGAGAACAGCATGGGGAAAACTGCCCTCATGATCCAATCCCCTCCTGCCAGTTCCCTCCCTTGGCATGTGGGGATTATGGGGATTACAATTCAGAGATGACATTTGGGTGGGGACACAGAGCCAGACCATAGCATTCTGTATTGTATTCCTTGTGCCTGGTACTTGGCAGAGCGTTGGTTGAAAGGATACAGCAGGTGTTCCACCAATGGTAACCATGGTTGTCACTGTTACTAGGAGATTCTGTCCGCAAAAGGAAACTGGGAAAGTTTTAATAGGCTCTTGCCCCTGGTCTTTAAAAATGTATATGTACATATAATATTGTACAAAAGGTATACAAATGGAGTTTGAAATAAGTGTCATGTTATTACCAAAATATTCTAACTTGGTTATACAACTGGACATAGCCAATGTATTTTTTGGAAATAATCTCAATGTGCCTCATCCCTAATAGCTTCCTTGTGGGCTAAAAAGAGAGAAAATGGATCTGACAGTCCCTATAAAAACAGATCTGAGACAAGACTGGAGCATGAATATACGTGGTGAGAATAAATCTTTCTTTTGGTCTGTAAGTCCCACTTATTCATGATCTCAATTATTAGGCAGAAAAAGATTAGCTATTCCTTCTCCTAGATATGATGTGAGAGTTTGGGGAAAGAGATGTCCCATCTGAAACTGTGGTGTGTTCACCTTCGGCCTTCAGATACATAGAGAGAAAAAAGGATTTTATATTGTGTACTATTAAAACTCTAGGAGAGGTTGGAAGCAATGGATAAGAGAAATATTTAATTAGAATTTATCACGTGGAAGTACTAGGCGTAGCTGTAAAAGGAATCAGTCAGAAAGAGGGAGCTTGGGTCCTCCTGGCTTTGCTACCTTTGGCTGTAGAACTTTCTCCTAATACTTAATCTATTCAGTAAATATTTACTGAACCTTGCCCTTGTGTGAGATTGACTCAGTAGGCACTGACATCATTAGGGTTAGGGTTAGGGTCAGGGTTAGGGTTAGGGTTATGCATCGATTAGCGAGATGTGCTTTGGAATCAGATGCTCTTCTACCCTTTGCACCGTCAAACCTTGGTAAGTTACCTAATTTTTCTGTCTTGGAAAATAACTTTTCTGTCTTTGCAAATTAGGGAGCTGTATCTCATCACAAGCACTATTATAAATATTACACAATAGAAACCATGTAAAGCATTTAGTATTGTCCCTGGCAGTAAGCACTCAGTAAATATGAGTTGGCAGTTACAAATATTGTTGCGTTCCTGAAAGAGGCTCTGGGAATGACTTCTAATAGTAACTGCTTTAATACAATAAATGATTTCCAAAGGAGAAGTTGCCAATCATATTCTAGACGAAAAAGTTATTTTAATTTCTAAACTTTACAACCCTCAGGATGTCTGGCCCCAATTAGGAGCTAGCTTCTGGCCTCACCTGGAGCTTGCCTCTCAGAAGTTAACCATATTTCTGGTTATGTAAATACTCAGCCTCAGTCTGGAAAGCTAGAACTTCAAATGTGACGAGACTGTTTATCAACAGTGTCCTAGGGTTTCTTTGAAAAAAAAAAAAAAGATAAATTCAACCACCCAGTTCTTAGCTAGAATATAGATTTTAGATTCTACTTCATGTGTATTATAATTTCATGGATGTGGCTTATATGGTAAATGAAACTACATATTTCTAAATTTAAAAGTAAATTCCATTCCCCTGATGAAATAAAATCTCGTTTCAGAATACATCTGTTCCACCAGCAAATCCTGTTGGTGTTTCCCATGGAATTTGTCTAAATTCCAACCACCTTTACCTCTCCATGATATTTAAAGCTGGCTTTAGTTCTTTCTTAACTCTGTCTTCCACATTAGGCTTCTGGCTTCCTTTCCCTCTTTCCTGAAGAGTCTCGTTGTTCTCTTCTTCCTCTCCTCTTCCTTAATTCCTTGCATCCTCTTTTCTCTGTGCCAGCCCTACCAGACATACTATTTTGTTTCTGCCATTTTTTTGACCCTTGGTCCTGTGTCCTCTCATGTGAGTGGACTCTTACATGCCCTCTATTATCCCTTTTTTTCTTTCTTTCTTTTTTTTTTTTTTGAGATGGAGTCTTGCTCTCTCACCTAGGCTACAGTGCAGTGGTGCAATCTTGGCTCACTGCAACCTTTGCCTCCTAGGTTCAAGAGATTCTCCTGCCTCAGTCTCCTGAGTAGCTGGGATTAACAGGTGTGCACCACTGTGCTCGGCTAATTTTTGTAGTTTTAGTAGAGACGGGGTTTCACCATATTGTCTAGGCTGGTCTCAAACTCCTGACCTCTGGTGATCTGCCCACCCGGGCCTCCTAAAGTGCTGGAATTACAGGTGTGAACTACCATGCCCGGCCTCCCTATATTATCTCTACTCTTGATTTTAACATTTCTTACAAAGATATGTATCATATTGAAGTACATTGTTTATTAACAGCAATACTGTAATAATGGTAGTTGGAAAATTTTCACAAAAACGTCTGATTTACATTCTAGTAATAAACAGTCCATTTGATCTCTTGAAGAATTTTTAATAGAATACTTGAGCTAAACTGTAGTTAATAACAATGTATTTTATACTTGAAAATTGCTGAGAGAGTAGATTTTAAGTGTTCTCACTACAAAAAATGATAAATCTGAGGTATAATGCATTTGTTAATTAGCTTGATTTAACCATTTCACAATGTATACATATTTCAAAACAATCTTTTAACATCACATGTATATACAAGTTTATTTGACAATTAAAAATAAATTTAAAGAAGATAATAATTTAGTTAGCCCATTCTTTGAACTGTGCCAATTTCTTTTTTTCCTTTCCCTTTTTTTTCCTTTCTAGAGCCAGGGTCTCATCTTGTCACCCAGGCTGGAGTGCAATGGCATAATCATAGCTCACTGTAGCCTTGACCTCTCTGGCTCAAGTGATTCTTCTCCCTCAGCATCCCAAGAAGCTGGGACGACAGACTCATACCACCACACTACGCTAATTTTTTTTTTTTTTTTTTTTTTTTTTTTTTTTTTTTTGAGGCGGAGTCTTCACTCTGTCGCCCAGGCTGGAGTGCAGTGGCACCATCTCGGCTCACTGCAAGCTCCGCCTCTCGGGTTCGCGCCATTCTCCTGCCTCAGCCTCCCGAGTAGCTGGGACTACAGGCGCCCGCCACCGTGCCCGGCTAATTTTTTGTATTTTAGTAGAGACGGGGTTTCACCGTGTTAGCCAGGATGGTCTCGATCTCCTGACCTCGTGATCCGCCCGCCTCGGCCTCCCAAAGTGCAGGGATTACAGGCGTGAGCCACCGCGCCCGGCCTGCGCTAATTTTTATTTTCTGTAGAGATGGAAGTCTCTCTGTGTTGCCTAGCCTGCTTTTGAACTCTTGGACTCAAGTGGTCCTCCTGCCTCAGCCTCCCAAAATGCTGGGTTACAGGTGAGAGCCACCACACCTTGCCTCTTCTTTTAAATTAATGATTTTTATGACTTCATTAAAGATTTCTTAAATGAAACTTTTTTTATGCCACTGACTTGATTCATACTGAACTGCTAGCATTGTTTTTGTGCCATCAATACAAATGTCAATACAGCCCTGGGGAAAGGCAAATCCGGTTTGTTTTATCATAAGGAATAGTTCTGATTTCTCAGACTACTCACAATGGTTGTGGGGGTCCCTAGAATACCATGAACCCCAACTTGAGAACTACCATTTTAATTTGCAAAGGTATTCCATAAAACCATATTATTTCTTCTTATCTAGACATTTTATAGATGAGGATGGAGCACTAAGGGACATTTCAACACTTAGTATATATTAGGAACTTAAAATTTGTCTTTGTGTTATCAGTGAGTAAACTAGACATACCTAAAATCCAGGTCCCCTGATATCTGGTCCTGTGTTCCTTTTATTAAACATTTATTTATTTTTCTAGGTTTGGATGGACATAGGGAACCCGTAGCAATGTAAAGGAGGAAAATCTAACTGTCTAACCTCCACACTGTGCCACAGCTCCATCAATTTGTATGGCGGTGAGTGACATTAGTTACCCTGACTTGTTACACTACAAAACTTTGTGGGAGTCATTTCAGACACTGGATTTAATATACGTAGATGATACTCTCAGAAATAACATTTTTTAAACTTGAAGCTGGCCTCCCCGTCATCTCCCTGTGTGAACAGGCCAACTCTCCTAAAAAAGGAGCTCTTTTAGTTTTAAGTGAAGAAATGTAACTCCACAAAGAAAGCAGGGTGCGGGAGTGAAATGACCAGCCATGCAGCAGACTCAATACAAACTGGTTGAGGACAAACAGTGTAACTATTACAGAAGTGGTTTCTTTTTTTCTTCTTCTTTTTTACCTTTAAGCTCTGTTGGATTGAGAAGGCATGGTTTCTTTGCTTGAAATGGGTCCATGTCTTAACAGTTGTTTGCAGCTCACTCACTGGTGCATTTCCTTTTTTTCTTTATTATGTATTCAACAAGCATCTGCCTACACTTTCTATGTGCCAAGTGCTGGGCTGTGTTCTAGCTACACAGCTGGGATTCCAGCCACTCATGGAGTTTCAGTGAGTGAAGTCAGGAGAAGACTGGTAGGGAAAAAATATCAAACAAATACATATATAATAGATGCTGTGACAGATTTCTGTTATAGAGAATTGCAAGACGGACCTACTGAAAGGTGAGAGGAGTGAAAAACATTACAGACGAGAAGCTGCAAGTATATTCAAGGAACTGAGAGACAGACCATGTGGCTGAACAAGTAAACAAAAGGGCCAGTGGTATTAAACAAGGTTAGAAGGTAGGCAGGGGCCAGATAATGCAAGAGCTTGCAGGAGTTTTATTCCGTTCTAAGTACAAAAGAAGTTTATTCCATTCTAAGTACAAAAGAAAGGCACAGTGGGGGACTGGGGACATGGAAGGAGGTGGGTGTGGTGCATGACCTTGTTGATGTTGTAGAAATACTTAGGTTACTGGATGAAGAATAAATTGGAGGGGGTTCTAGAGTGGAAGCCAGGAGACCAGTGAGGAAGCTGTTGCTTTTAGAGAAACTGAGGATCCTTGAAAAAAATATATAATCAATGATAGAAACTTCCTGTTCAAATATGTCCAGGCCCTGGGGAAGGAGAAGTTTCTTCCTATTACTTATTATTGTGTGGTGCTACGTTATGTTAATTAATTCATATAATTTCTGATCTGTTCAGTGTCTGTCTCTCCTCTTAGAAAGTAAGCTTAGGGCAGAAATGGTGCCTTGTTCACTCCCATCCCCAGGACAAAACCATGTCTGCCACATGGATTCTCAATAAATATTTGCTGAATGAATGAATGAATGAATGGAATGAAAAGGGTAAAAAAGAACACTTGACTTGGAAAATGCATGCACATGCACCAGTGGAAACAGATGCTTACTTCTAAGAAGTTGTGATGGTCTCAAACTGCAGATAATTTTGCCCATGTGTTCCTCCTGTTCTATTCTCTAGAGCTGTTTTTGACATTAACAATCTTAGCACCTGATTGCTTGACTACCAATGGGATGCCATGCCTCTCAAAATAACATTAATTGGTTTCTAGGCATAGATTTGAGAGGAATGGATGATTGCTATTTTTCCACAGGAAAGAAAGAAAATGGCCTTTCATGGAAACCCCAAACATGCTATTTCCCCAACAGGTGATGGTAATTTGGAGCATCCTCCTTTATACAGTCTACCCTGAGCTCATTAAAACCCCCAAAAAGGCCTATGAAACTCTAGCTCATCCAATCTCCCAGGGAGAAAAAGGGACCCAGGCCAGATTCTTTCTTCTTCATCCTGCCAGTTCACCCTGAAAAGCCCAAATCTAGTTTGATTCATGCTTAGCCAAGGAGACCTAGTAGGAATCCGTGGCTCTTTTCTCTGCTCTGCAAGGTCTTCCTACTACCTGTCCCCTCCTGCGTGATTGTATTTGAAATCTCTTTCACAAAGGATTTTAAATATTAAAGAAAGCTAATCATGCAACTCTTTGCCTGACATATTTTAGTGTAAATGACTTTCAATTAAAATGCAATCACTCAGTCACCAGGTTTAAAGGACTGATACAGATTTGGTTAGTGTTTCATGAAAGGGAGACTAGTCGAGAGAACAGAAGGGCATTGTGCAGTCATCACTATGGGAGAAAAAGGTTGGTGAAGGAAGAGGCAGGAGACCCACTGCAAACTTCTCAATTTTGCTTAAGGCGGGTCCTGTTTACCTTCAACTGGGTGGAAACAAATAAAAAATTGTGCACCTGGCATTTGTGTTGTGCAGCTGCAAACCCAGGAGCTCTGTCTCCTGTGATTTATGAAAATGTGCTACTTTGGTTCTTTTCATGTGTGCTTGACTTCATACAAAGGAGCATTTTCCCCTGAAGATTCGTTAATGAAAGTTACACCATAGTTTTCAAAGGAAGTCAGATGGGATGTTTAATTATTTACAATTGAAAATATAGAACATGTGCCTGGTCTGCACAGCCGAAGATATAACTAGAAGTTGCTAGAGAGAGAACAGGGCGAGGGTGTGCAGACATTTCAAACATTAAAAAGAAAATTCCCCCCAAATTGCTCACGAATGTGAGGGATTAGTCAACATACTTGGGGCTCTCTGAAACTTTTTGGCAGCCCATAATTTCTTCGTGATTGAGTAGTTGCAAGCTAAAAAATTGCTTTCCTTCTCAATGCCATTTTGTTAGACATTTTTAATGAAGTAGCAAATTTGTGGCTCAACAGGAAAAGCTCACTGACAGCATATTAGAATTTATAAGCCCAGCCGACATATCTAGTTACTTCGTTTTTAGGTTACCGCACCTGTGTAACGTCCATGTATTGGCAGATACATTACTAATGCAAATACCTTGGCAGACACCTGCATGCTGTTTTCTTGCATGTTCATAATGGCTTCAGAAATCTTGACATCTATCGGGTCCATGACCGACTCAATGTTGAATGGCCCCTCCAGTCGCTCTGCCACCAAGAGCATTGCATCTGTTAAAATACAGGAACATGATTTATTTGTGAACTGGGAGCTCCCGGTTCCCAACCTGTGTTTAAACGTTGTTAAAACAACTGGATGAAAAATAACCGTGCATTCACGTTTTTAAATTTGCTTTCATTATAGTACAAAATGAAATAGATGACTGAATCTTAATGATTGTATTTTGTTTGAAGATTCAAAATTATTTTATATGTCTAGAACCAGGGCTGAAAATAAGGAAATTAGTCCAAATGCAGAATGTTAAATATATCTAATGATTCCACATGAAGTAAAAAGAGTATTAGGTCAGGGATCAGCTGCATTTAGAAAAGGAGGTCTCGCCTATCTTCTTCTGGAGTCTGGGGAAAACTGAGAATATGAGGGAAGAAGTGCTGATTTGTGAATTTGGATGCACAAAAGTCAAGACCCAATTGAAGCATATCTACCTGTGTGAAGCATTTCTGGGTCTCTCAAGATGTATAGATCTGTCTGGATGTGATCACACTACTCAGCATTCCTTTCAGCATTTGCACTTTGACATCTTTTGGGGGACAGGGGAGCTTCTCTGATTTGGTTTTGTATATTCAAGGCCAATTATGGTACCCACCACATTATAAGCTCTCAAAAAAGTTGATGAAATTACACTGAACTGAAATGAACGCAGTATTGCTTGGAAATATTTAGTTTTCTGTTGAAGACATCAGCTATATTCAAAGTCTGAAAGCTACTGTGGCCTGGGGGAAAAAGGAAAAGTTTTTGGGTTGGATCATAAGGACTTAACATAGAGTCACAGTTCAAAGTTATGGGGTTGAAATCATCTCTGAGCAGGTTCTCTTCTTGTTTAAATTAAAACACTCTCTCCTTTAGTAGAACTTATCTTCTATAGGTAAGGTGAGAAGCTGTTTGATTTGTATCATAAAGTGGGGAAGTTTCCCTTTGGTGATTTCAATGTTTCTGTTCCACACTGAACCCTGACCATGGTACTAGACTTGCAGGTTCTGAGGCCTGCAAACTCATCTCCCCCAGCCACAATAAAAGTGCTCAAGTTAAATCTTTCCTAAGCAGGTGCCTTCTTGGCCTTGGGAAAAGGCAATCCTATTGATGACCCAGCACTCTTCAACATAAAACTAAATGGCCCCATTTGCCCAAACTACCAGTTCCTATATTTCTATTCATTATCTCAATTCATTTGTCTTGTTATATAAACTAAGATAATACATTTTTGATATAAGTAGGCCCTATTTATTTTTCTTTTAATGTAGACCACCAGTCAGAATATGCTGCTTTGTGTTGTTTCTTATCTGGTTTATGCTATTACTAATTTTTTAAAAACACAATATAAGTACAAACATGAAATAAAATTAGATTCTCCTTTGAGGACTCCAAAGCCAGTATACATTGGCTCAAAACTTCGGGATCATCCTTAGTGAGACCTTTTGCAAACTTAAAAATTTGCTAAGGGTAGATTTCATGTTTTTTTTCAATTACCCACAATAATAAGAACACTAATGACTATTATATTGATTAATTTCAGTAGTTCTTACTAATCAAAATACCTGTTGATAAATCATTAACTAGTGTGAATGTATGCAAATACATTGAAATACTGGATTCCTTTTACTAAAAAACACACAAATTATTCAAATTCTTAGAAAAGCTCAGATAAAATGTATGTGAAACAGCTAGATAAAATAACGTGGATGCACTGACTATAATGATACATAGGTTTTTGTGAAGAATAGGAGGAAGACTGACAAAGGGCATTAATAGTGTGTTTTTGGGCTTATATTTTTCTGATGACAGAGCTGTTTGTGAAAAAAAAGCTACCTGATAGAAGGCCAGATAAATCTACACAAATAACATGATGTCTAAAAGAAGAAAAAAATTTAAAAAACAAACATATGTGTATTCTCATGATATAATCACCCCCATCCCCAGTTCCCTATTTTGTTCTACATATTCATGACATGCAAGGAAAAGCAGCTTTTCAGAAAACTCCTCCAATATTCTTCGAGGCCACTGTAAACGGTCAGGTTCATAGCTACTGCCTGTAGAGGCCAAGTTCAAACACACGATGAGGTGACAAAGCAGTGGAAGGTCAGAGCTGTCGGCCCTGGGACTTGGAAAAGGCCTCTAAGTGAACGGTGGCTCTTCTTTGACCCCAGGCCCCAGGCGGAGAGAGGGTCTGCATGGCCCACTGACCAGCCACGTGCATCTGTGCTTGACTGCTTTGCTTCCCACCCGCCAGGCAAGCCTGTCATCATCAGTCAAGCTCCCTGGAGGAGAACCTCCTTCCCACCTTGGGGCTGAGGAAAGCCATGCCTTAGGACATGACACCTCAGCCTCTCTCTCAGCTCAAAGTGAAGAAAACACAAAATAACTTGGTGACATCAAGGCAGTAGTTGGTAAGCTTCTCTGAAACCAGTTAAGTCACAACATAGCATAACTTACTCCAGAGGCTGCCATCCTGGGCTGTCTTAATTATCTCTGTGCCACTTATATTTTGAAATAGTGGGAACATTATTTTTAACTCTGTTCTTGGAGCTGTTTTCTCTTGCCAATTAAATCAGGACAGTTACAGTATGTCAGCTAAAGATCAGCAGATCCTTTTTGCTCACATCTCCTGTGTTGCCCGTTTTGTTTCTCCTTGAAGAAGACTGTTGCCTCCCTAAAGCAGTATGTAATTTTTATCTGGAGAATAAAATTTAGATATATTAGAAATAACTGATATATCAGCATGAAGTGTGGATGTACATAGAGAGACACTGACTGTGTGTTAGTATAGGGTTGGTGGGGGGCATGTAGCAGCTCCACCAGAGGTGCCCAACCAAAGGCAAGGAGCCAGGATGCAGGTAAAGCTGCGCCTCTGGGCCAAGGCCCTCTACTTGTGTAAGCATGGGGTTTCTGGTTAGGAATGAAGACTGTGGAGTCAGGTGCCCAGGTTTCAATGTAGACTCCTCCACTAAATGGCTGGGAGATAATGTACAAGTCATTTAGTTCACAAAGTCTCATTTTCTTAATCTATGCAACAGAGATTATGACAATATATGCCTCATAGTGGTGGTAGGCACAATGAAATGAGATCGTGCTTGTAAAGTTATTCAGCACAATGACCAGCACAAAATTAGCTCCTAACAAAGCTTAGCTTTTATAAGTCACCACCTCCAGGCACTGTAAGGGGAAAGGAAAGGACCAATTTGCAAGATATTTTGGTGGAAGTATTGACAGCAATTGCTATGAGGAATAAGGGAGTAAAAGGCACATGGATGACTTTAAGATGCATAGCTGGTGCTCTTTTGCATGTTAAATTAATCTTTTGATAATAGCTGCCTTTTGGTGGATGAGTTCATTAGTGAAAGATACAAAGCTGCATTATTTTCTCATGATGTGCTTCTTTGCCAATTAAAGATGACTGCAATATCTTTGACACTCTTTCACTGAGAGGTGGGGTTTATGTCCTGTCCTCTGAATCTGGATTGGCTCAGTGACTCCTATGACTGACAGCATGTGGTTGAAGTGACACTCTGCCAGTTTCCAGCGCTAGATTTAAGAGACCACTTTCTGTCTCTTACAAGACTCTACTCTGAGATCACAGTGCTGGAGAGGGCATGTGTAGGGATTCCAGATGACAGTCCCAGTTGAGCCTAGATCTCCATCTGCCCTTGCCAAGGTGCCAGACATATGAGCAAAGCCATCTTGAACCTTCCAGACCAGACCATCTGCCAGCTGATTACCACTTGGTGACCCAGTCAACACTACATGGAGCAGAATAATCAACTAGTTGAGCCTTGCCTGAATATCTGGTCCACAGTGATATGGTTTGGCTGTGTCCCCACCCAAATCTCATCTTGAATTGTAGTTTCCATAAACTCCATGTGTCGTGGGAGAGATCTAGTGGGATATAAATGAATAGTGGGGGCAGTTATGCTGTCCTCATGACAGTGGGTGAGTTCTCATGAGATCTGATGGTTTTATAAGGGGGTTTTCCTCCCCTTTGCTCATACTTCTCCTTACTGGTGCCATGTGAAGAAGGACATGTTTGCTTCCCATTCTGCCATGATTGTAAGTTTCCTGAGGCCTCCCCAGCCATGCAGAACTGTGAATCAATCAAATCTCTTTCCTTTATAAGTCACCCAGTCTCAAGCAGTTCTTTATAGCAGTATGAGAATGGACTAATACACACAGTACACTGATTTATAATAGTAGGATTGTTATTTTAACCTGCTAAATTTGAGGATAATCTGTTTTGTGGCAAGAGAAAACTGGAACAGCCAAATGATAATATTTATAAACTACTCAGATAATTTCCCCTTTTTGTTTGACAGGACCTAAATGTTCAGAATTTTAGTCAATTAATATTTAACAGATTTAGCATTTATGATGTCCCCTCTGATTACAAACATTGGGATGGTCAAGAAAATACAAAATGTTGTCCAGAAGGGAACGGAGAATTTGCTCTAATTTCTACAAGGCATTATGGTACACCAAAGGCACATCAGCTAGCCTCAGATGAGGAACCATGTCTCCCTTGGAATGTGAGAGAGATACAGAGTAGGTTTGGAAGAAGGAAACAACTCTGATTTTTGTCTAAGTATTGACTTCATGAAGAGTGAAGTTTCTTGACACAGGGAGGTAGCCATTATCTGCTATGTCTGGATGGCATTGGATTAAAAACTATCTTACTGCTGTTTTTGGTAAGGAGATTCCTAAATGTTTATGTTCCCTTAGAATATAAATCTTAAGTGTGACTCAATATGACTATATATACACTTTCAATTTGCTTCTTGAGAAAAAGAGACATAAAATCAGAAATGGCTTTGCTGAATGCCACTGACTTTAACCTAGAACATAATGATTTTCAAAGTGTTTTAGACAAAGCAAGAAGATAAACTCATTTTTTAAGAATGATATGATATTCAATGAGAACACGTGGACACAGGGAGGAGAACACACACCGGAGCCTGTCGAGGGGTGAGAGGGAAGGGGAGGGAGAGCATTAGGACAAATACCTAACGCATGTGAAGCTTAAAACCTAGATGACAGATTGATAGGTGCAGCAAACCACCATGGCACATGTATACCTACATAACAAACCTGCACATTCTGCACATGTATCTTGGAACTTAAAGTAAAATTTAAAACAATTACAAAAAAGATATGTTTTTAAGATTCTCCTAGGTAGAAAAAACCTTGAAAATTCAATTCAAATAAGCTCAAGTTAATCTAACAGCTATTTGTTAAGTGCCAAAGAGGGTCACTATAAATTGGTAGGGGCACAGAAGCTGTCCATGGTGCTGCCTTCATGGAGTTTAGAATCTTTTTGAAGTGACATAGATGAAGCATATTAAAATTTTTAAAAAAACTTTCTTTTGGGGGATATTTGAATTAAGATGATAATGTGTCATTTCAATGTTCTCATTAAGTCATCTAAATTTGTCCTTAATGATCAACTCTTTGAAAAATGAAATCTGTAAGCACAATCTACCTTATTGTTGTATCAGAATTCCATGGCATCCAATTTTTCTCTTTTCTTTTGAAGCAATGCTCACCTACTCTTACCAATCTGCTGCATGTGTGTTTTAGCTTAACCAAGATATTTTCCCCACTGAGAAGCATACAAAACAATTTTTAAAAATCAAGCAATTTAAAAAGTACTCTGGTAAATTCACTCATTGGCACCCAGTTATTCATTAAAAGAAAAAGAAAAAGAAAAATGCGGCTGCAGTGTTTATATATAGGCTGATTAATGCCCATGGCATGAATGTAATTAGGGGCACTGCTGTCTCCTGTGGTGTGTTGGAGACAGGCACATTGAGTACACACATCCTTAGCTTTCACCCAAATTGATGAATTAAAATGCTTATGAGATCTTGGGTTGGAATGTGTTTCAGGAGAGGCTGGAAAGAGAGCACAGCTAGTGGGGACTTAGGAGTATATAACGACAGCAGGCAGCCAGGATCTGAATGACCTGGGAAGAGGGACAACTTGGGACTACAAATTACCCAGGCAGAAGGTCCTAGCCCTTTTTGGAGTATTGAAACATTTTTGTTTCTGATTTTAAAAATTATCTCTGGCTTTGTTGCTCTCTAATCTCTTCTCTGACATTGCTAGCAGAGCTGTCTTTTAAAAACATGAATTTGATTGGGCCACTTCCCCGCTCTAAAGGCATAAAGTCTGACCCTCTTAGTCTGGCATAAGAAAGGCCCTTCATCAAATTGGATAAAGAGTCAAGACTCATCAGTGTGCTGTATTCAGGAGACCTATCTCACATGCAAAGACACACATAGGTTCAAAATAAAAGGATGGAGTAAAATTTACCAAGCAAATGGAAAGAAAAAAAAAATGCAAGGGTTGCAATCCTAGTCTCTGACAAAACAGGCTTTAAACCAACAAAGATTAAAAAAAGGCAAAGAAGGGCATTACATAATGGTAAAGGGATCAATTCAACAAGAAGAGTTATCTATCCTAAATATAAATGCACCTAATAAAGGAGCACCCAGATTTATAAAACAAGTTCTTAGAGACCTACAAAGAGATTTACATTCCCACACAATAATTGTGGGAGACTTTAACACCCCACTGTCAATATTAGACAGATCAACGAGATAGAAAATTAACAAGGATATTCAGGACTTGAACTCAGCTCTGGATCAAGTGGACCTAATAGACATCTACCGAATTCTTCACCCCAAATCAACAGAGTATACATTCTTCTCAGTGCCACATGACACTTATTCTAAAATTGATCACATAATTGGAAGTAAAACACTCCTCAGCAAATGCAAAGGAACTGAAATCATTAACAAACAGTCTCTCAGACCACAGCACAATCAAATTAGAACTCAGGATTAACGGACTCACTCAAAACCACACAATTCATGGAAATGGAACAACCTGCTCCTGAATGACTCCTTAATAATGAAATTAAGGCAGAAATCAAGAAGTTTTTTGAAACCTATAAGAACAAAGAGACAACATACGAGAATCTCTGGGACACAGCTAAAGCCGTGTTAAGAGGGAAATTTATAGCACTAAATGCCCACATCAGAAAGCTAGAAAGATTTCAAATTGATACCCTAACATCACAATTAAAAGAACATGAGAAGCAAGAGCAAACTAATCCAAAAGCTAGCAGAAGACAAGAAATAACTAAGATCAGAGCAGAATTGAAGGAGATGGAGACACAAAAAACCTTCCAAAAAATCAACAAATCCAAAAAATCAATGAATCCAGGAGTTCTTTCTTTTCTTTTCTTTTTAAAGGTCAACAAAATAGATAGACTGCTAGCTAGGCTAATAAAAAAGAAAAGAGAAGAATAAAATAGACACAATAAAAAATGAAACGGGATATCACCACTGACCCCACAGAAACAAACTACCATCAGAGAATAATATAAACACCTCTCTGCAAATAAATTATAAAATATATAAGAAATGGATAACCTCCTGGACACATACACCCTCCTAAGACTAAACCAGGAGTAAGTTGAATCCCTGAATGAACAAATAACGAGTTCTGACATTGAGGCAGTAATTAATAGCCTACCAACCAAAGAAAGCCCAGGACCAGACAGATTCACAGCCGAATTCTACCAGAGGTATAAAGAGGAGCTGGTACCATTCTTTCTGAAACTACTCCAAACAATTGAAAAGGAGGGACTCCTCCCTAACTCATTTTATGAAGCCAGCATCATACTGATACCAAAACCTGGCAGAAACACAACAAAAAAGAAAACGTCAGGCCAATATCCCTGATGAACATCAATGTAAAAATCCTCAATAAAATTCTGGGAAACTGAATCCAGTAGCACATCAATAAACTTATCCACCACAATCAAGTCAGCTTCATCCCGGGGATGCAAGGCTGGTTTGACGTATACAAATCCATATATGTAATCCATCACATAAATAGAACCAAAGGCATAAACCACATGACTCTCAATAAATGTAGAAAAGGCCTTTGATAAAATTCAACATCTCTTCATGTTAAAAACTCTCAATAAGCTAAGTATTAATGGAACATATCTCAAAATAACAAGAGCTATTTATGACAAACCCACAGTCAATATCATATTGAATGGGCAAAAGTTGGAAGCATTCCCTTTGAAAACTGGTACAAGACAAGGATGCCCTCTCTCATCGCTCGTATTCAGCATAATATTGGAAGTTCTGGGCAATTAGGCAAGAGAAAGAAATAAAGCATATTCAAACAGGAAGAGAGGAAGTCAAATTGTCTCTGTTTGCAGAGGACATGATTCTATATTTAGAAAAGTCTATCGTCTTAGCCCAAAAACTCCTTAAGCTGATAAGCAACTTCAGCAAAGTCTCAGGATACAAAATCAATGTGAAAAAATCACAAGCATTCCTTTATACCAACAATAGACAAGCAGACAGCTGAATCATGAATGAACTCCCACTGACAATTGCTACAAAGAGAATAAAATACTTAGGAATACAGCTAACAAGGGATGTGAAGGACCTCGTCAAGGAGAACTACAAACCACTGTTCAAGGAAATAAGAGAGGACACAAACAAATGGAAAAACATTCCATCCTCATGGATAGGAAGAATTAGTATCATGAAAATGGCCATACTGCCCACAGTAATTTATAGAGTCAATGCTATTTGCATCAAACTGCCATTGACATTCTTCACAAAATTAGGAAAAACTACTTTAAATCACATACGGAATCAAAGAAGACCCATATAGCCAAGACAAAGAACAAAGCTGGAGGCATCATGCTACCTGAGTTCAAACTACTACAAGGTGACAGTAATGAAAACAGCATGGTACTGGTACCAAAACAGACATATAGACCAATGGAACAGAACAGAGAACTCAGAAATAACACCACACATCTACAACTATCTGATCTTTGAGAAACCTGACAAAAACAAGCAATGGGGAAAGGATTTCTTATTTAACAAATGGTGCTGGAAAAACTGGCGAGTCACATGTAGAAAACTGAAACTGGACCCCTTCCTTACACCTTATATAAAAATTAACTCAAGATGGATTAAAGACTTAAATGTAAGACTCAAAACTATAAAAACCCCCGAAGAAAATCTAGGCAATACCATTCAGGATATAGTCACAGGCAAAGACTTCATGATGAAAATGCCAAAAGCAATTGCAACAAAAGCCAAAATTTACAAATGGGATCTAATTAAACTAAAGAGCTTCTGCACAGCAAAAGAAACTATCATCAGAGTGAACAAGCAAATGACAGAATGGGAGAAAATTTTTCCAATCTACCCATCTGACAAAGGTCTAATAGCCAAAGTCTACAAGGAACTTAAAAAATGTACAAGAAAAAAAAAAAAAACTATCAAAAAGTCGGCAAAGGATATGAACAGACACTTTTCAAAAGAAATTTATGTGGCCAAAAAAATATGAAAAAAAGCTTAACATCACTGATCATTACAGAAACACAAATCAAAACCACAATGAGATACCATCTCATGCCAGTCAGAATGACAGTTATTAAAAAGTCAAAAAACAACAGATGCTGGTGAGACTGTGGGGAAATAGGAAGGCTTTTACACTGTTGGTGGGAATGTAAATTAGTTCAACCATTTTGGAAGACAGTATGGCAATTCCTCAAGGATCTAGAACCAGAAATACCAATTTATTCAGCAATGCCATTACTGGGTATATACCCAAAGGAATATCATTCTACTGTAAGGACACATGCACATGTACATTTATTGCATCACTGTTTACAATAGCAAAGACATGGAACCAACCCAAATGCCCATTAATGATAGACTGGATAAAGAAAATGTTGTACATATACACCATGTAATACTATGCAGTCATAAAAAGGAATGAGATCATGTCCTTTGCAGGGACATGGATGAAACTGGAAGCCATCATCCTCAGCAAACTAACACAGGAGCAGAAAACCAAACTCCGCATGTTTTCACTCATAGGTGTGAGTTGAACAATGAGAACATGTGGACATAGGAAGGCGAACAACACACACCAGGGCCTGTTGAGGGGGAAAGGGGTGGGAAATTAGAGGATGGGTCAATAGGTGCAGCAAACCACCATGGCACACATATACCTGTGTAACACACCTGCACATTCTGTATATGTATCCTGAAACTTAAAGTAAAATAAAATAAAAATAAAAATGAGAAAGGCCCTTCATATGCTGGCCCCTACCTACCTCACCAGCCTTACCTAATATCAGCCTGGCACCTCTCCCCCTAAACAAGGATTCTCCCCTTTCAGCTCAAACAGAACTCTTTAAACAACATTGAACTTGGAGCTCTCCCCAACACACAATCCATCCTGAAACCAATGTCAGACACATTTTTCTAAGCACAGCCTTATTATCATTCTACCTAATCAAGAACTTTCAAGGGTTCAAGTTTACAAAGAGATTAATAATCCGACTCCACTCTTGGCTTCTCATTCATTTCTCACTACTCAACCTGTCCTAGGGTTTTCTGCTATTACAAATAATGCTGCAGTGAATACCCTTGTAAATAATTCAACCTATGTACAAATAAATCTGTTGGATAAAGTCTAAGGAAGTGAAACTGCTGGGTCAAAGATACGGGCTCACAAAATTTTGATAGTTTTGCCAAAGTTCTCTTCATAAAGGCTGTACTTGTTTATATTCTCACCAGCAATACATGACAATATCTGATTCTTTAAGTCTCAAACGTTGATATGTTAAGATCAAACGTTTGGATCTTTGTCCATCTGATAGAGTAAGAAACTGGCATCTCAGTGTGGTTCTACCCTGAATTTCCCTCATTATAGGGTAGGTTGGACATCTTTTAATAAGTTTAAAAGCTATTTGTTTCCAGTGCTTTGTGTTTTCCTCTTCTTTGTCTATTTATTTTACTGTTGGATTTGTTTTCATTTTGACATAAAAAAGTTTCTTTTTAAAACAATAAAAACAACCAATCCTTTTGTTTCATGAATTACCAATATATTCCCTTAGTTATTGTTTATTATTCTCTTCATTCACGGTGGAATTTGCTATGCAGAAATTTTTGAATTTTTATAGTTAAATTTACCAATCATTTGTTTACATTCCCTCAGTCTTGTACATACTTACACAGGTCTTCTCCTTTCTAAGTTCACCTCCATGACTTAATCTATTACCATTTATATTTTCACTCACTGGCCTCATTAAATGCAGTCCAGATACTCTACTGTTCCAAGGCCTTCTTCCTGGAATATTCTCCCTCTAGATGTAGACATAACTCATTCTTTTATTTTCTTCAGGTCTCTACCCAAATGCCCCGTCTCAGGAAAGCTTTCTCTAATAACCCTACAACTCCTAGTCACTCTTCCCATTGCTTGATTCTTCATAGCAATGATCATCTGCTGACTTATTACATTTGTTATTGTTCCTCTTTTCCAAATATTATGGAATGTTTAAAAAGGCAAGGATTTTGTTTGTTTTGGTTATTGCTGTAGTTCCAATCTCTAGAACAATACTTGGATCCTAAGAGGTGTTATGAAACATTTGTTAAAAGAATCACTGGAATAAATTTTAAAAATCTTTCTGTATTTTCTTCCAGAAAGTTTATAAAAACTAACTTGCTACCTTCTCCTCTGTGCTAAAACTCCCTATCCCTACTCCCTTGCCATGAACACCATCACAAATGCTCACAAAACTTTATTAGCACTGGTCTACAGGATAAATGGCCCCTTGGTGGCTTTTGATGTGTTATAACATAGATGAAGAGTTTCTGTGGGAATTCAGAATCTTATTGTACTTTTTTATTAGGTAGAAATAACTTTTTAGTTCTTTTAGCTTGAAATTGAAAAGTGTGGCTGCTTTTGCTTCTGTCAGAGGTTATTTCTAGGTTAAGCTAAAAAAAAAAAAAAAAAAGATGTTGATATTTTTGGCTTTACCAAACAAGGGAGTTCCTGCTGCTTTTCAAGACTCTAAGTTTATCATTAACTTTCAAGACAATCTCTGTGATGAATGTCATTTTTGTTTCTTCCTTGTAATTTGTCCACATTCAGTAAACATCAAATTGTTGATTGTCTTTTTCTCATTCTGCCAATCCTGTATGGTGTTTAGGTTCATATAAAAAGATCACACCATGACAGGAATCAGATGTAGTTACAGAAATCATAGTACCCAGAACGAGGTAAACAATAGAAAATGGAAGTTAACCAATTAAATGCAATTTAAAACAGTGTACAGATATCAGATTCAAAAATAAAACAGGGACAGCCATCCAGAATAATGACAGTAACCAAAGAACTAAGGCCAAATAAAAGAGAATTTAATGAAAACAACTGTTTAATTTGAAACCAAATCCAGGGAGAGGAGGAGAGAACAAATATACAAACTAAATTAATTCTGAAACCAGTGCAAACAAAGAGGCTTATTTTGCTACAACACTGCAAAAGAAAATGCAAATTGTGGTAGAAAATAATTCAACAGTAGTCCTCGCACAGTGCAGAAATTAGAATCTACAGGATTCATTTTCCGACACTGGCTTCTTTTTAGGAGAATGATGCATTGTATTTCATAAAAACATAATATATTCATGTAAGCATCATCTCATTGCTATATTATATCTTTGAGATGTTTAGTTACATCATAAGCCAGCAAAAGTAGGCCTTGTAAATCATGAATTTGATGGACATCAAAGTATATACTACCAACCATAACTCTTTATTTAAATTTTTATTGCTGATTCTTCATAGGAATAAGTTTTTATGTCATTTGTAGCTTGGAATGTTCAAATAACTCATGTCAACCTATCATTCCTTGCCTTAATGACAAGTCACAGAATTTAAGGGGTAAAGAGTTCTTAAAGATCTTTCTGAGAGAAGAACTGTGTGTATGTTTCCAGTACCTCCCACAGTGTTTTCGTAGCTAGTAGATTAATTTAGACCAACCCAAAGCAACTCATTAAATGTAAACAGCAGCTCATGGAGCAGTAGCCCTAGTGTCTGTTCTCACTCCATCTGGTATACCACGTGCCTAAATTGCACAAATAGCATCAACATGCTTACCCAGTATCTTATTTACTTACTAAATTCCAAGTGCTGAATTCACCATTTAAAAGAGAATATTGAAGGAGAAAGCACAGATGATAGAGACAAAGCATTTTTTGTCCTATCTCAGATTTTTTTCATTCTTTCTATGCTGCAATTAGGCTTCTCTTTAAGTCTCTCATAGTGACTCTGTTATTTCTACATGGGTACTGTGATCCTGAATTATCCTTCACAAAACTATAAAAGCATTCACATTGCTCCTTCATCTTTATTAACTTGCACATTTCACTTGAGTTACTTTGAATCCTTAACAGCTTGAATGGTCTTTCCACTCCCCTAGAGCGGTGGCATGGAGAGAGGCATGATTATAAGATGTGTGTCAGGCCCCGAGGCTTGGTGCCACCAGTCACAGGCTCTGTGACCTAGGGCAACTTACTTAACCTTTGTTAGTTCTGGGATTCATCTCTGCTATCGGGGAGACTCTTCCTACTTCACTGTGGGGGTTAAATGCAACACCAGGCAGGCAGCACAACAAATGCTTATTATTGTATTAAGATTGTTATTTCTTTATGAATGGGAGAGTTCCTTTTATTTCCCCATGAAGTTTATATGGAAGATACGACTTATCATCATCCCTGAAATGACAAAACCTTACTGAGACAGGTCTGTGTCCAGTTCACCCTCTTTATGTGTGAAGAAAGACACTGAGTCCCAGGGACATGAGGAGCCTGGTGATGTGGCTGGGCATGTGTGGCAGAGCTGTGACCATTGTTGCGGGAAGTCAAGGACCCCGAACAGAGCGACCAGCTGGAGCTGAGCAGAGGAACATAAATTGTGAAGATTTCATGGACCTTTATCTGTTCCCAAATAATACTCTTATAATTTCTTATACCTGTCTTACTTTAATCTCTTAATCCTGTTACCTTCGTAAGTTGAGGATGTACGTCACCTCAGGACCACTGCGATATTTGTGTTAACTGTACAAATTGATTGTAAAACGTGTGTTTGAACAATATGAAATCAGTGCACCTTGAAAAAGAACAGAATAGCAGCGATTTTCAGGGGACAAGGGAAGACAACCATAAAGTCTGACTGCCTGTGGGGAGGGGCAGAAGAGAATCATATTTTTGTTGTTGCAGAGAGCCTATAAATGGATGTGCAAGTAGGGAAGATATCGCTAAATTCTTTTCCTAGCAAGGAATATTAATAATTAATACCCTGGGGAAGGAATGCATTCCTGGGGGGAGGTCTATAAATGGTTGCTTTGGGAGTCTTTGTCTTACACAGTTGAGATAAGGACTGAAATACACCCTGGTCTTCTGCAGTACCCTCAGGCTTACTAGGGTGGGGAAAAACCCCACCCTGGTAAATTTGAGGTCAGACCAGTTCTCTGCTCTCGAACCCTGTTTTCTGTTGTTTAAGATGTTTATCAAGACAATATGTGCATTGCTAAACATAGACCCTTATCAGTAATTCTCATTTGCCCTTTGCCTTGTGATCTTTGCTTTTGCCCTTTGCCTTGTGATCTTTGTTGGACCCTTATCAGGAGTTTCTGATTTTGCCCTTGTCCTGTTTCCTCAGAAGCATGTGATCTTTGTTCTCTTTTTTGCCCTTTAAAGCATGTGATCTTTGTGACCTACTCCCTGTTCTTACACCCCCTCCCCTTTTGAAATCCTTAATAAAAACTCGCTGGTTTTGCAGCTTAGGTGGGCATCACGGTCCTACCGATATGTGAGGTCACCCCCGGAGGCCCAGCTGTAAAATTCCTCTCTTTGTACTCTTTCTCTTTATTTTTCAGCCAGCCGATACTTATGGAAAATAGAAAGAACCTATGTGGAAATATTGGGGGCGGGTTCCCCCGATAGACCATGGCCCGAGTCTCTGTCTTTTGGCCAGGTATCTTTCCACTCCATCATGCTGCCTCCTTCTCTACAATCAGTCCATCTATCATCAAGAAACAGGACCAGTTAAAATATCTTACAGTGTCATTGAACTACAAAAGTCTAAACTTTTCACCAGCCTATTGCAGTTAAGCAATTCTTCTATTTCTCCCTCCTTTGCTGTAAAAGTTAATAAACCAAATTGTCCCAGAGACCATTTGTTCCTGTAGTACAAGGGCTTGCAACCTACACGGAATGAATCACAAACCTCTCCCAGAACCAATAAAAAAATAAATAAATGAAAAGTTAGGTGTGTTGTGGAATTCCCCATTGAATCCAAAGAGAGTGATTAGTGAGCAATTCAGTAAGCAATGGGAGCCCTTTTGTCCTACTTCTGCGCATACTGGTATTATTAAAAAGATATATATTTTTATTATTTTGTTACTCAGTGCCAGGTAAACCAAAATTCAAACAAAACAAAACAAAACAAAACAAACAAACAAACAAAAAACACAATATGTCCTGTAATCATGGGTCAGCAGACCCAAAGAAAAAGGTGGATTGTTTTAAAAAACAAAAAAACTCATTTTAGGAAGTGAATAACTTCATCTCATCTCTGATTTACCCCATGAAATGGCAAGATGACTTTTGTTATTTCTTCTGCCTTTTGAATCTTATTTAAAGCTATCAGCAAAATGCTGTATGGTGAAGATAAAGATCACCTTCCAGATGCGGAAGGAGAGAGAGAAAAAGGGAGGGGGAGACAGAGAGAGAGAAAGTGAGGGGGATGGAGAGAGAAGCAGAAGATAAGAGAGACACATCTTTTGTCATGTAGTATTTTCAATGGGCTTGGTACTATTCTAATCCCTTTAGAGCATCGAGATTAGTTTTGTCTTCCCAACACTACAATGAAGTAGGAACTACCATTATCCTCTTTAATGGTTGGGGAAACTAAGACCCTAGAAGTGAAATAACTCACCCAAGGCTCAAGGTTGTAAAGGGCTAGGGAAGGTGAAAAATAACATTAGTGAATTTTCCTGGACTTGTCATTCTAGCCAAGGAGACTTGCAGGAGTCTCAGAGAGGTGGGCATGATGGTGTGTGTGTGTGTGTGTGTGTGTGTGTGTGTGTGTGTTTGTATGTGTACTTAACAAGAGTGAGGCAGGGGAATCACTGTCTGCTCCAAGGAATTAAAATTATACTTCTCTGTCCCTGGTCCTTTATGAGGCTGCGTTTAACAAACAAGTGCCCCTGGGAACTGCAGCCAGCAGCCCTCATCTTGAAAGCTGTGAGCCCATACTTTCTCCTTCTGACACTTCTTTTAGTGTTCGGACTCTTTCAGAACTTCCCATGGAAAAGTAGCCTTGCAGATTTTGAGAATGCAGTGGTGTATTCTGGTCTTAAAAGATACACATGATTGGAGAAATAACATTTCCCCCTAGCGATAAAGTGAAAAGTAATTTATTTGTTTTTCAGAAAGGCATAACTACATTTTTATTTGATTTTTAAAACTTCGAATGTTTCCTTTGTATGTGTCTGTTATACAAAATTTGTAAAAAGAAGACGAGGAGGAGAATAAAAGTCATCTGTGACTAACCAAGGCAGAGATAATTAGAGATAATATTTTGTGATACTTCCTTTCAGATGTTAACTCTAATAGGCATACTATTAGGATCAGGCTATGTATGCAATGTTTACCCATTGTTTTCAATTCAATAGCATCTAGTTAGATATCCCCCGTCATTATTCTATGAAAGCATCCTTTTTACTGGCTGAATGATACTCACTGTCAGCAATGCACTATAACCTCTGTAACAATTGTCTTATTGTTGGTTTTACAGATGCTTACCTGATTTTGCACTATTATAAAATATACTCCTTATCTCAGATTTGTCCCTATTTCCGATTATCTACTTTAGATTTCTTTAAATTGACATTTATTCATTTAAGAACAAAGTATAGTAAACACATTTTATTAATAAACATAAAAATTCAAACATATACTTTAGCATAGAATTCTTATAGGGAGATAAATGAAGGCAAAAAATACAGCTCTGATTCCACAATGTATTTCTTACATTTGAAAAACACATTCAAGCAGACATTCTATTTGTAGATTTAAACTTTCAGATTTTAAAACAGATCATTTGTTTCCCCCATGCAGTCATAAAGGGGTTTAAGTGCATGAGACACAGGCTCTAGTCCTGCCTGCACCACAATACAACATCTGACATTGAGCTCACGAATTCCCATCGGTAAAACTAAATGCTTGAATTTGTAGATATCTCATGGACTTTCTAGTTCCTAAATCATATGAAGCTATGACTAGTTTGGTCAACTAGGAGGGAAAGCAGTAAAGCACCTGGGGTCAATCAGGTCAGGGGTATTGGGCAGGTGTCCAGATAGACCAAAGAGAAAGTGGGCAGAGGCAAACTGATCCCAGACTTAGGTTCAGGTTGGGGACAAAAGTGGACAGAGGTGTTCAGTGTCAGAGTGAAAGATGCGGGTGGTGGAGACGAAGAAAAGCTATAGGGATGCAGTCCACGGAAGGAAACACAAGCTGTGTGGGTTAGGAGGATGTGCACTGTGGTAGCTGATTAAAAAGACAGAAGGACTGCAGAGATTTGTGCCCTGCCGCAAAAATACTTGACCTTTACTTTTAGCTTCATTCTTAAGACTGTTTCCTCTCAAAATAATGTTAAAGCAAAGAAAAATTGGTGTAAAAGGTAGGCTTTGAAGAACGAATAGGAAGACATTAATATCACAGGAAAATGGGTCACAGGCCCATGAGTCCATCCTGAAACCACAATGCCAGTGAAGCAGGACTTTAACCATGGGGACAGCATTATCTAGCTGTGCGTGGCATTGTGTTAATGACTACAGACATTTTGAGGAGACAATAATAAAAGACGAGCGTATAGATATACACAGGCTCACCACATAGTCATTATCCAGATTCAAAAGCGAATGTGTGGCTCAGTTGTTGAGGGGCCACCTGTTAACATTCACTTCCTATGTACCTGCAGGAAGTCGTACATGCAGTATCTCATTTAATCTTCTTGATTCTAAGAGGTAGATGTTATTCTTAGGCTCATTTTGAAAAAAATAAAAATAAAACAAGCTTAATGGAGTGAGAGGTTCTGTACTGAGAACAGAATTGGATGCCCTCCCAGACCATGAGCCCCTGGCATCCAAGCTTTCAACCATTAACATCTCTGCTTCTAAACACTAATAAGTACGTTAAAATGTCCATACTCAAAAGGCAATGTGAAAGGCCAGGAAATGCTTCCAGAATTTGTCACAACATTATAATAAGAGTTATGAAATATGAGAGATGTTCTTCAGTGAGGGAAATCTTTGTTGTCTTCATCAAATAAAGCATCCCATGTCACAGGCCTTGATGTTTTCTGAAATATTTCCTCTTAGTTTCTGTATGTACCTATGCAAGGTTTTCAGACGAAAGGATGGAGAAAATGTCTCCTCACTTAGGAATGAAATAGAAAAAAAAATCAGAATATCTGCTATTTTATGATAGAGTCAACACTCCAAAAATTGATTTACAGTGCCTTCCTATCTATGTCCTCATCTAGTTTCAAGAGACTTAGGTAAGGTTATTTTTGCTAATAATCTTGAATTAACCTTAAGACACCTTTGAGTATTTAAAGATCAATAATACCACTTTTTCAAAGCAAACATGTATCTTAAAAACAGGTTAAAAGATTATTCTAAGAAAGGGAATAGATAATTTGGGGCTACTAAACGACAATGAAAGGGATTAATTTTAAAGAAAAAGCATGCTGATGTGTTCTAGAAAGGAATCATATCTATGTATAATCAATGTGTTGGCTGCTACACTTTTCAAAAATGTGGCTGTCTTTTAAATGCTGCATGTAATAATATGCAATAAATTTGCAAAAACTGTTTTATTCTAAAGTCTACGAAGCTCTGAATTCTGTAGTTAGTATGGACACGTTTGCCTACCCTAAATACCTCTTGGAACTACAAAACATCATTTGCAATTTAGACCTTAGCAAGATGGCAGATGTGCTGGAAGATACCTTGTGTAATTATTTTCCATTCTTCTTAATCATTCAGAATTTCAGATCTAGGTTTGAAGCTGCAGCTCAGCAAACCCACTAGCCTCTCCACTGTTAGCTGTTTAACTTCATCTGTATTTAATTTTTGTTTCTTTCATATTTCTTCTACACATATTCCCAGATGCCTTTAGGAAATAGGTCCATTCTGAATATATCACATAAATAAACTGCAATGGGGGAAGGCCTCTTCATTTTGAAAATGCCACACTGCACAACAGCTGAAAGGAAGGCTCATTGAGTAATATTAGCTTTCGTTTCTACGGGAGCAGTATAAGTGCTTTTTTCCCCAAAGCACTTAACATAACAAAATTGCCTCACTCATCACAGCAAAGCAGTCACCTTTAGAGTAGTGCGTGAAGCTGCTTTTCAGGATGGAGTCACACTTCAGATGGGGCAAGAAATGCAGAAGAATTCTGTGTCGAGTGGCAACGGTAGGGAAATTTAAGCAGGCAGAATAAAATTACTTAGTTGGAATTGTGTCAGAACCCCAAGACTAACAACTATACGGATACTAGACTATTGAGAAAGGCTAGTGGTTCTTTATTGAATAAATCCATTCTGACTCTTGGCAGAAAGACGTGTCTACTGCATGCATGTTATACATCCATCTCTTTTCCTTCACATGTATTTGTTTTGTATAAGTCTTAAGAATATTTAAAACATTTCAATCCAGAAAAAGTAGATTTGTTCTTCTAAACTTGCATTAGATTGTACGTATTTACTAACACTACTCCATACACTTCCAAGCTAACCTTTATAGTTTACCATTTCCATATCAATAAACCAAACCCAGTGTCTCAGAAACCAATGCTTTCTAAACTTTATTATAAAATTATATTGACTGGACAACCAATCTCTTCCCCATTTCTCCTAAGTCATCTGCTGCATCCCTGGCCCCATACACCTAGGCCACAAAAAGACTGGGTCTGGACTTTTATTTTTGTTGTTGGTGAGAAAAAAAACAGGCTTTAAAAGTCATTATTTTTAAAGGCTAATAACATCATCATAGTTTAAAAAATTTAGAAGATTTAAAATATTATAAAAAATATAATGCTCCTAATAGCACCTTTGGGATTAAAAATATATGGGCCAGACACTTAACCCTTCATGTTAGTATAACTTTTGAAGGACTAAGTCGTTGAAGATCAATGAAAGACTCAGCAGAACTAAAGATTCTCAACTCTTGACTTCATTGACAGTTAAAAGTGCATTATCATTTTCTGCACTCATTCATTTGATCAGTCAACATATGCTGAGTACCTGTGAGGTATAGGACTCTGTACTTGATACCAGACTTCAGGAAAGACAGACAAGTAACACCTGAAATTATCATTCAGTGTGATGAGGGCTAAATAGGAAACATGTACCAAGTGCAATGAAACCTTGAAGAAAGAGCATTTAACTTAGTCCGGGCAGGGAAAGGGGAGCAGAGATTACTGGGGCTGGGTTTTTGAAGTTTGCTAGAATTGCTAGAAGTCAGCTAAGTAGAGAAGAAAGACTGAGGGAGGGTGGGGAAGCGTGTAAGTTGGAATATTAGACAAAGAGAACCGCAGTAAGAAAAAACAGGGAGACGGCCGGGCGCAGTGGCTCATGCCTGTAATCCCAGTACTTTGGGAGGCCGAGGTGGGCGGATCACGAGGTCAGGAGATCAAGACCATCCTGGCTAAGACGGTGAAACCCCACCTCTACTAAAAACACAAAAAATTAGCCGGGCGTGGTGGCGGGCACCTATAGTCGCAGCTACTTGGGAGGCTGAGGCAGAAGAATGGCATGAACCCGGGAGGCAGAGCTTGCAGTGAGCTGAGATGGCGCCACTGCACTCCAGCCTGGGCGACAGAGTAAGACTCTGTCTCCAAAAAAAAAAAAAAAAAAAAAAAAAAAGGGAAAGAAAAGAAAAACGAGACAGGGAAAAGTGTAACAACTGCAGGGGATGAGAGGTCAAGTTCCAAGGGAAAATAATAACAGGTTAGACACCCAGTGAGTAGCTCCAATTCTGCTGATATGTTCTTCAGCTTTCTTGGGAATAATGCCAACAAAACAAATTGATAATATAAATCATGCATGTGGATGGCATATACTTATACAAATCTAATTTACAAAATCATATGTGGCACAAATTAAGCAAGATGCGATATGTTCTGACAGCCCTTTTCTTGTAATTTGGCCCCATACCTATTTTGCTCAATCACTTCCTGCTCCTCAGTTTTCCTTCTCTGCAAGTTTTACCCTCTTACCTTACCCTTTACACTTCTTGCTTTCATTCCCTTCTCGCTTTCACCTTCCTCCCTGTGATGGTTAATACTGAGTGTCAACTTGATTGGATTGAAGGATGCAAAGTATTGATCCTGGGTGTGTCTGTGAGGGTGTTGCCAAAAGAGAGTAACATGTGAGTCAGTGGACTGGGAAAGGCCGACCCACCCTTAATCTGGGTGGGCACCATCTAATCAGCTGCCAGCATGGCCAGAATAAAAGCAGCCAGAAGGTCAAAAGACTAGACTGGCTTAGCTGCCCAGTCCACATCTTTCTGCCATGCTGGATGCTTCCTGCCCTCAAACATCAGACTCCAAGTTCTTCAGCTTTGGGACTCGAACTGACTTCTTTGCTACTCAGCTTGCAGATGGCTTATTGTGGGAACTTGTGATCATTGAGTTTAATACTTAATGAAGTCCCCTTTATATATAAATTTATCCTATTAGTTCTTTCCTTCTAGAGAACCCTAATACACTGCCTTTTCATATTACACACCAGTTATCTAACCACTGGATTCTCCTGTTTTCATGTGTGTCACATTAGGATCTTCCTAAAGTAACAAGTTGATATGGTCTGGCTGTGTCCCCTCCAAAATCTCATCTTGAGTTGTAGCTCCCATAATTCCCACGTGTTGTGGGTGGGACCCAGTGGGAGATAACTGAATCATAGGGGCGGTTTCCCCCATACTGTTCTTGTGATGGTGAATAAGTCTTACAAGATCTGATGGCTTTATTAAGGATTTTCCTTTTCACTTGGTTCTCATTATATCTTGCCTGCTGCCATGTTAGATGTGTCTTTCACCTTCTGCCATGATTGTGAGGCCTCTCCAGCCATGTGGAACTGTGAGTCTATTAAACCTCTCTTTCTTTATAAATTACCCTGTCTCGGGTATGACTGTATCAGCAGCATTAAAATGAACTAATACACGAGTTGCCATGTAATGGATTAATCTCAAATACCTCTTTTTAAATTTTACCATGGATTTGGAGAATTGCTAAGAGCTTCTTCCTCTCAGCTCCCACAGTACTTGATTATCTCTATGCCTGCCTTTTATATATGGTGGCATAATGACCTGCTTTCTAATGTACTTCTCCTGCTAGACTTTGAGCTCTTGGAAGCTACGTACTAAAAATTATCTTTTACTGTTCTAGTGTACAGAACAACATCTAATGCATAGCAAATACATATTTTCAACAACAAATATATGCTAAAAGAAAGGATGAGAGGACTTCAGATCCTTGTGTGCATAGCAAATGCATAGATGGAGGTTTCACAGGAAGGGTAAAGACCTACTTCCAACTCCAGGATTTTGATTAGACGTAAGGAACAAACTTCTGACCTTGTCATATCTTCATTTATTTATTCCTTAGCACAGGCTGCATGCAGACCAAAGAGATTCAATACATGAATATCTAACTGCTTCTAATTATTTCACTCTTAACCCATTAAGAAATAAATTAGCCAAACATAGAATGCAATAGAAGCCTTGATTTTGCCTAATGTGTTAGATCCTTTGTCACATCAACAAGGGGGTAGAGAGGGAGGAGTTGATGATATCTCTTCCCTGCAGATGTTGGAACCAGGGTACGTGGGAGATCAATGACTGAACTCTAGGTCTCTGCCCAGTCTTCTGTCCACCAGACCTCAATGCCTATTGATGGAGGTCCTAGGATGATGGCAGGTTGCCATGGGAGACAACAGTGGCAGCAGCCACAGACTCAATTTCAAATGACAGTGACACGTACACTCTACATGCATGACACAGTTCTCTGGTGGTGTCAAAATCAATGGCAGTGACTATTCATCTTCCACCCGTGTCTTTTATTACAATAAAAGCTTACTCTAGATTGTCTGGTGCATTTTTAAAAGCTTGCTGCCAGGCTGTAAATTTCAGAGCTGCCTTGCAGGGTTTCTTCTCAGACAAAGTTCAATACTTCCTAGAACGCTGACTTCACACAAGTAAAGGAAAAAGGGAAAAGTAGATTTTCTTTTCTGGCTAAGAGCTGGAACTCTTCAGTAGTAACCTGGGAATGCTTCTGCACTCCCAAAGGGCAGTGTGTGCCTAAGATGTCCTAAGTCAAAATGACTACTATGATTAACCTATTTATTATTTTGACATGCTAGCAAAAATGAGAGGGAAGAGCCATTTTCTCTGCTTTTATCTGGCTTGGATAACCATGTTACTGGGATAGAAGAGAAAAATTGATTGAAAGCAGAGGCACAGGGGTATAAAAACCATCATGATCTTCACACAACCCTTTTGAGTTTCTGTCACCATTCCTTTTAATGGATTCGTGTTATGCTAAAGGGCAAAGGTCATTCTAGAATAATGAAATGTCAAAGTCAACAGAGGGTGAATTGTGTAGCAGGTGTTAAACAAATGTACAGTACTTTAAATATTTACATCTGCAAATGGAAGTCATATTCCTATCTTCTGATTACTTACTAAGGCTTTTATCTACTGAGAGGGAGAAACTAGTGAATTCCTCTGATCCTGGGCTTCCCAGCTCTTCTCCAAGTCTTCTGAAACTCCAGGACCCTGCCCTTCCTCTTGTTTACAAATGAGGCTACTTTCTGAGTCTTAGTTTAGAAATCCGTAAAGTGGGTTGTTGAGAAGGTTAAATGAGACAACATATGAAGGAAGCAAATCCAATGTTTGGCATGTGATTGCCACTAAGTGAAAGTTATTTTTATTTCCTTTTTATATGTTCTTTCAATGGCCATATACTTAGGCAGGGAGATGGGCAATTTTCATTGTTAATGTCTGGTATATTACACAATGCTTTGTTATTACTCTCCAACTCTTTGTAATTATTTGTCTTTTGCTCTCTGTTTTACATAAACAGAATGTGATAATTTGGGGGAAATGAAAAAGAGATAAAACATGATCAAATCCTATTTTACATTACTATAGGCAACAATTTCTTCCCTAGACCACCTCTGTTAGCTCATTAAAAAGTAGCCTTTCCTTACTCTAAGCATGTTTCAAGTTTACCTGGACCAGTGATTCATTCCTTTCTTTTTTTTTTTTTTTTGAGACGGAGTCTCACTCTGTCGCCCATGCTGGAGTGCAGTGGCACAATCTCATCTCACTGCAACCTTTGCCTCCCAGGTACAAGTGATTCTCCTGCCTCAGCCTCCCAAGTAGCTGAGACTACAGGTGTGTACTACCACGCCCAGCTAATTTTTGTATTTTTAGTAGAGATGGGGTTTTGCCATGTTGGCCGGGCTGGTCTTGAACTCCTGGCCTCAGGTGATTCACTTACCTTGGCTTCCCAAAGTGCTGGGATTACAGGCATGAGTCACTGCACCTGGCCCCTGGATCAGTGATTCACTCCTGACTACATTGAGAATCACTTAGAGACTTTTAAAATTCCCCATGCTCAGACTGAACTAGATAAGTCAGGATCTTGCATGCGGACCCCTGGCATCAGTGTAGACCTGCTGCCCAGCTCACTCTTGCCTCCGGACCTCCTATGCTCATTCAAAATCCAAATACCATATACTTCCACCAATAATTAAATAAAACAAACATCTGTTGAGCAAATACCATATGCCCAACTCTGTGCTGAGACATTTCAGCTGATGAATTTGCTCTCTATTTCACAGAAAAAATAGGGGACATTAAAACACCTCCCAAGACTTCTTTGCCTCAGCTGCTTGTAGATCCCACTTCCTCTCCTCCCTCTGCAGGGGACCTTGTTCCTTCAGTCACACTGTTTCCCTTAGGCATTTGAACATGTGCAAATATCTTCAATTTAGAAATAACTTGAAAATCTACCTCTTATGCCCTATTTGCAGGCAAGCTCCTGAAAAAGAACAGCCTACATCCAGGTCTTGTTTGCCTCCCAATACTTTCTTAATTCGTATTCATCTGGTTTTGGTCACAAACTGCTCTCAGTAGAATACCAAGAACTGATTAATTGCCAGTATCTGTCCTCTCTGTCACACTGGACGCTACTGATTTGTGCCTCACATTCTTCTGCGTGTCGTGATGGGGCTCTATGTCTCTGTCTCCTCCTGCCCATCTTGCCGTATCTCTGGTCACTTCTTGTTTGTTTGTCCATTAGTTATTAACTATTAGTGTGCTCATTTCTTAAGCATTAGTTCCTCCAGAGAACAGGACTGAACCCTCTGTATACACCCTCTGGGTAGTTTCACCCATACCCATTAATCCGTTTCTCATTTTGATTTTTAAAAATTTCTATTTCTACTTATCTCACACATAAACACGAAATCCTTATATATAGGTAACCAATCAGTAGACAGTCCCCCTCAAATGTCTTATATTTGTCAATTATGACCTGGCACTTGCTCTTCCTGCTGAACCCGTCCTTCAAATAGCATCCTTTTTTTCAAGAATGGTATCATACCCTGTTGCCCAAACCATTAACAAATGCTCTTTCCTTTTCCTTACTGTTATTATTTTTGAGATGGAGTTTCGCTCTTTTGCTGAGGCTGGAGTGAAGTGGCATGGTCTGGGCTCACTGCAACCTCCGCCCCCTGGGTTCAAGTGATTCTTCTGCCTCAGCCTCTCAAGGTAGCTGGGATTATAGGCGCCCGCCACCACACCTGGCTAATTTTTGTATTTTTAGTAGAGATGGGGTTTCGCCATGTTGGCCAGGCTGATTTCGAACTCCTGAACTCGGGTGATCCACCCGCCTCGGCCTCCCAAAGTGCTAGGATTACAGACGTGAGCCACTGTGCCCGGTCCCTTTTCCTTATTTTCATAACCAATCTAACACTAAGGTGTTGCTTTCCAAATTTTTTTCCCATACACCCACTATTTTAGTTCTAGCCTGAATCATATGATGATAGCTGAACAATAATCATAACCCTTCAACTTGTTTCTAGTGTTCCGCTTTTCCTCCCTTCAACCCAGCCTCCACCATGCTCCCGACTGATAGGTAGAAAACTCAGATCTGATCTGACCCCTTCTCTTCAGTCATTTAGACTGCTGGCAACTCCTTCAAAAGATCAGTAATCACCGGGCCCTATGACGTGGCTGTGGGCTGTGTTGGGTTTCCTCTTTTCTCCCTGCAGATTCATATGCCGAAGTCCTAACTTCCAGCACCTCAGAATATGGTTATATTAGGAGATAGAGTCTTCAAAGGGCTGACTAAAGTAAAGTGTGGTCATATGGATGGGCCCTAATCCGTTATAACTGATGTCCTTATAAGAAGAAGAGATTAGGATGCAGACACACACAGAAGGAAGACCACAGAAAGACACAGGGAGAAGATGGCCATCTAGAAGCCAAGGTTGGTTTCAGAAGAAACCAATCCTACTGACACCTTGATCTTGGGCTTGCAGACTACCGAACTGTGAGAAAATAAACTTCTGTTGTTTAAGCCACTCCAGTCTGTGGTACTTTGATATGGCAGCCCTAGCAAACTGATATACATACTATCCTTAACGGATCTTCAAAGCACAGCTCACATACTTCTGAATCCTCGGGCTGAGCTAGGAATCCCTTTTGTGAGCTCTGCTTCTGTGTTCCAACAATAACAAACAAAACAGCAATAAAGACCAGACCATGGCAGCAGGTGTCACTTCTGAAGCACCTGTGATGTGCTCTATATTCAGTACTTTACAGATGCTTTATCACTTATAAAACATCTGCAACACTTGTCCCGTTTGTCCCTAAGTTTCAGTGAGATTAAAGATAGTACTAATAAAAGGAACTTAAATAGATACTGTATACCCATGTACACAGTAACATCATTCACAATAGCCAAGAAATAGAATACAACGTCCATTGGTAGATTAATGATAAACAAAATATCATGTGTGTGTGTATACACAAAATAGAGTATTATCATTCTGCCAATAAAAAGTCATAAGATTATGACACATGCTAGAACATGAATAAACCTTGAGAACATTTTGCTAAATAAGCAGGACACAAAAGGACAAATACTATGTGATTCCAGTTAAGTGAGGTAATTAGAATAGGCAGATTCATAGAGATAGGAAATAGAATGACCATTGCCAGGTACCAAAAGGAAGGGAAACAAGGAAATGGGGAGTTATTTTTAATGGGCACAGAATTTCTGTTGGGATGATGAAAAATTCTGAAATTGGATAGCGGTGATTTACACAACATAGTGAGTGTTCTTAATGCCACTGAATTGTACACTTAAAAATTGTGAAAATATTTTTGAAAAGTACAATGAAAGCTAGTTTTTAAAAAAAGATAGTGCTAAACCAACCAACGCTAGCATGTAAGCAGCCCAGCCTAGAGTTATCTAACTGGATCACCTTAGAGACTACCAGCCCACTCAATAATCATTTCCCTCATCTATCATGCTAATGGAATCCTGATTTGTTCCGATAACCAAATACACTTCAGCTCAGATACATTCTGGTTAGTCTAAGTCTATCGTGGAAATCTCATTCTCCTTGTGGGTTACTGGTTTAGGGGCAGACTTGTAGCTGTCTGGCCAATGACACATAAAGTAATGTTCGCTTGGGGTTTCTGGGAAAGGTTTCCAGTGTGGCAGGGGCTTTGGTGAAAGTTTCCAACGAGAAGGGGGCTTCTGGGAAAGGTTTCCAGAATGAAAGGGATTTCTGGGAAAGGTTTCCAGTGAGGAAGGGGTTTCTGGAAAATGTTTCCAGTGTGCTAGGGGCTTCTGGGAAAGGTTTCCAGTGAGGAAGGGGTTTCTGGGAAATGTTTCCAGTGTGCTAGGGGCTTCTGGGAAAGGTTTCCAGCGAGGAAGGGGTTTCTGGGAAATGTTTCCAGTGTGGTAGGGGCTTCTGGGAAAGGTTTCCAGTGTGCTAGGAGCTTCTGGGAAAAGTTTCCAGTGTGGTAGGGGCTTCTGGGAAAGGTTTCCAGTCCCACCGTTGTTACATCTCTGTTTGATGCCTCGAGAAGCAACAATCATTTTGCAGGCATGATGGTAACCTAGCCTGAGGACACCAGAACAGAAAGATGAGAGGAGCCTGAGTCTTCTATGACATTGTGGAGCCTCAGAAATAATCAACGATAATATCACTTAGTCTGCATTATCTTGTTTACTCTAGAGAAATTATTATTGCAACTGAAACCAGCCTGTGTCTGTAAATGGACATAGACTAGTTCAGTGTTGTGCGTCTAAGCCTTTGTCATGTCTGGAAAAAGGCAGTCAGGCCATAGATGTTTGCTGAATGCGTGAAGATACCTCTATACTGACAAAGTTAGAAATAAAGTGTAAACAAAGAGGCAAGAAGAATATGTTGAAAACCTTTGTGGGAACAGCAGAAAAAACTGGATAGAAGAAGCAACATTATATTTAAATTTGCAATTATTGGTGTATGTTTTAACTGATCAAAACCCAAATAGAGTCTTCTTTTGGTGTGAAATACATTATTTAAGGTAGCACAAGGTAATTCAACTTTGAATTCTTATGCTTCACTTAACTTTATTTCACCTGGAGAGTGAAATGATAGCTATGGCCAAGGAGCACATGTTTAATAATGCCCAAGAAATCAGTGCCAATCGTTTCTGATTCCAACCAAATGTTTCTTGGCCCCGGGGAGTTGTTCCGTGGTCAGAAGAATGCAGTCAATCCTCTGGGGGGCTCACCTGCATCAATTATTACATGCTGGGTGTAAAGACGCGTTCTGGAAAACAAGTATTTGCTAAATATGACACTTCACTGTCAAAAAAAATTCTAAAAACAGCTATGGCTTTGTATACGATCTCCTATGTTAATCTTGGTGGGTAAAATTTTTTGTCTTTCAATATTTTACAGTTTTATCATGTCTCTACCCTTCTGAAAAGTATTCACTTTGATATTCTTTGCAACAACTCAACTATATTGGGGTTTTCTGCCTCATGCAATGTTTGGTACTTATTTAATATTTGTACTTAATGCTAAGGAAGGAAGTGTAGTGGTTATATGCATGGGCGTGTTCAAGTCACACTCTACCCACTCTTTGCTGTGTGTCTCTTGTTAGTCTGTCTTTTCCTGTTTTTGACTAAGTATTAAAATGGGGTTAATAGTCTCTTTTGCTAGGGCAGTTGTAGTAATACGATAAAATGATGTGTCTGCAACATTTAGCCCTATTTCTGCCACTCAATACATGGGAGCTAACTAGACTGGGTACCTTTTGTGGTTTGGAAACTGCAGGTGAAATATGAGAACTCTGTAGGAAGTTGAGAGAGGCTGATGTCTACGAGGGGAAGCCAGCTGGCTGGCCTCCCAGGGGACCCTGCACTGGTCAAGTTACTGTGTTCAAGAGTCTGTATGTTCCTAAGCTTGCAGATCTAGAGGCTTGTTTTGATTTATTCTTCAGGGTGATTTGGTGATGAGGGAATACTAGGGGGAGAGCTGGTTGTCTGATAGAAATGTTTGTGGGATTCAGGTTCTAATTATTTCTAAGAGAGGGCTAACAGGTACACCAGGGCCAGGGCGAGTTCTTGACCACAGTGCCTTGTCCCTGGACAAAGTATGGACAAGCACTGCAAAATTAACAGGTACCCAGGAGACTCTCATTTCATCTAATATCTGAGCTACCCACTTCTGCTCTGGATTGACAGATTTGCTGTTCTTCATATATGTAAATAACTTTGATTAGGACATAGCTCCCTGTTCTGTGTGCTTTGGGCCTAGGAAAATGTTGTTTCTAAAGTGCCTTTTGCATTTATGTGATCTTACATGTTATGTGTTGATGTTTTGTCATTCAGTCTACCCCTGATGTTACTGCCCTAAACTCTCTGCAGGGCAGGGTGATACTGGAGCTGTAAAATCGTAAGCTAATCTAAAAACTAAAAAGAGAACACAGCAGTTAGGGTCTCCCTAAACTCTTATAGTAGCTATATGTCAAAAAAAAAAAAAAAAAAAAAAAAAAAAAAAAAAAAAACACTTGTTAAATGAGCTTTTCTAGCGAGGAGAATGCTTGAGTTCTCTCAGATCAGAAAAGAAAGCCTAAAACACTTTTAACTTGCAGACTCAACAGAATCTATGAAAGAGAAACAGATGAAAGGCAGATCGCTGTGCTATCCTGGTGCTTTTTAGTATGTGATTGACACAAAGGAAAAAAGAAATTTTGTTCAGTCTAAAAAAGAACTTTCTTTCTTAACAATTACAGCTCCCTCCACCTATAATGGGGTGCTTAGTGAGTCATCAAGATCTCTGTCTCTGGCAAGATTTAGGGAGGAGATGGGAATTAGGATTGCGCAGCCCTGTCAGTTCCCTTCCCAATCCACAAGTCTCTATTTTAAGACCCTTGAGATTAAATCCTGTAGAATAGAATCTAAGAGCTACAGGACTTCACAGTACGGCTGATACGAGTTTATGTCACTAGGAAAGATGTCTTGGAGAATGTAGTGCCTGAGCTGGACCTCGGAGGATAGTGATGATGGAGATGGGAGGACAGTAGCAGATGGGCCATGCCATACATTGAAATGACACTGACAAAAGTACAGGGATGAAATTAGCAAAATGTAAACCTCCTCTGCCCGGTCTCCCTGCTCTTGGTCTGTTCCTGGCATCCTGTGGCAAGATGCTTCTTTCTAAATCATCGCTCTCACTGTATTTCTCTTTGATGCATCTAACGCACCCAGGAAAAACATGAACACTCTTTAGTTGTCTTTCCAGGGTTCCCTCATTCTGCTCCAGCGCACTTTTCAGAATTTAGTGCATACTACACTGAGACACAAATCTTCTCTACCACTTGAACTCTGCTGGCCTGTTACAGGAACTAAATCTTCCCTGACTTGGCCCACACTCCACAATATTTGCTCCTTCTTGGCTACCATCAGAGTTGGAAGAAAATGTCAAGTTTTACGTCTGAGATCCAAAATCCAGTGTGATAATTATTTCAGGCACGATCCAGTAGATGCGGAGTCTACACCTCTCTATCTTTACTGACTTTATTTTTCCACTTTGATTTTGGCCAGTGCTTCTCAACCTTTTCTATGCATATATCAATCTGTTGCAAGTTTTGATTCAGGTGATCTGCGATGGGACCTGTGATTCTGCATTTCCTGCAGATTCTCAAGCAATGTGGGTGTGGGTGCTGCCAGTCCAGGGATCACACTTTGAGTAGCAAGGCTCTAGGGTCAAACACACCTTCCTCCCCTTCTTTGACCAAATGGCCTCACAAGTTGATTCCCTCTGTGATCCAGGGCATTCATTTCTTATTTTCAATACAAACTGATGCCCAGGTCTCAATCCGTTTCCTGATTAGTTCCTCCGAGTCTGTAGAGCCCTCCTGGCTCATAAGGCTTCTGTCCTGATACTCCTAACCTTTCTGCTCCACTGCTGTCCTTGCTCTGGCTGGAGCTGAAGTTATGAGGATTGATGAGGCCCCAAAGCAGGTGATAAAGAAAAGGGCAGAAGGCTAAGGATCATGTCCCTTAGATAGAAAAAGAGGAGGAACAATTTAGAGAGAGGAAGGAAAAGATAGAGGGATGCTGAAACCAAGTATTTCAAGAAGTTGTCAAACCATCCCTCAAGTCCTTCCACACGTGGCTTCTCTTCTCTATGGCCTTATCCTCCCTATTTCTATAGTGGTAAAACTTTGAACTTGATTGTCCGCTGTATGTCATTTCCAAAATTGGATTTAAGATGGATTATAAGCTTAAGGGTCTATAAAAGAGGCCGGTATCTTTAATGAAACAAAAGTTGTCTTTCTATTCTTTTTAAGGAGAGAAATCTGCATGATTTGGTTTGATCACAGACATAAGCTTTGATTATTATAATGTTCTTTGATTATAAGTCCTTTCCTTCACTGCATTGTAAACTCCTAGCCAGTCTTAGTTTTGCACTAAAAGGATCAATTGCTTCCCTATTTTTCAGCTTGGACATGGCTGGGATTCTAACAACTGCTAATAAAATAATTTCTGACTTTTGAAATTATAACATTTACTACCTGTTCTGCATAGTACTAGATTTTCAACTGGGACAGGGATTTTTTGGGCTTCTCAAACACTGATGAAAATTGCTGTTGACTCCTTTGGTAACACCTCTTCGTTTCAAATGCTTTCCAGATGTTCTAAATGATTTCCTAATACTTATATGTAAAAACTTGGCACATAAGGAGCTTTTGTGATGATTCAGGGTAAGCTTATGTTGCAGATGAGGAGACTACAGAAGGTTAAAATGTTACTCTGAAAATCACTGATGAGCAGTGTTTGGAACCCGTATTTATTATATTACATATTTGACTACACTCTATTTCATTTTAAAATTTGAGCTAAGAATTTTGTACTTTCTGGCCAAAAAAAAAAAAAAAAAGAAAATAGCATTTTTTTCTTTAGTAAAACATTCAGTGGCTTGGTATAGCAGTTTTTAAATTCAGCATTATGTTTCTGTTACTTCCAGTCATTCTAGAGTGATCAATGACATCAATCAACTGCTTCTTAAGGCTATTAAACTTTTATTGTTTTTATTATTATCATTATATTAAGTATGTTTGTGGCACAGATAAGGTGTGTGTGGTTTATTCTGTGGATGGAGATAAAGTAAAATGCTGGGATATCTTTGGAATATTGCATTTGTAAGAAGTTTAATGTTACTTTGACCCACACTGAGTAATTCAACAGGGTGTGATACATCAAAGGTAGAGGCAAACAAAATCTCAATCCAGATGACTAAGGAAACATTTCTTCAAAGAAATACTTTGAAAATAACTTCAGAAAGTCCTTAATTACTTGGAAGCATCACTGCAAATGGAAGGTCACAGGCTTTTTGGCAATTTTTTATTGGATGCTATAGATACTACCTACAGCTCAGGAAGAAAGGCCAGTACATGCCAAAGGCACTTTAAGTATATGACTCAATACGTTTTATAATCATTTTAATCCAGAACCATTAAAATGCTCTACAAGGGACAAGAGCTAGGTTCTTTATTTCTTTGTAAATATTAATGCATTTTCACTCATTGTGTCATGGTTGGGAAGGAAACACCACTCATGACTCATGGTGCTAAAGATGATATAGGATCAATGAAAGACTAAATCATCGATACATCAATCTGTGTGCTACCAACCTAAGAAACTAATGTGAAAATTAATGACCTTTAAAATTCAAGGAATGTACATACATCAATCTAATTGAAAAAAGAATTGATAAAGTGTTCCATCATTTACTGTCACAAACAGGAAGGAGAGATTAATGACACATGTTGATCAAATGCAGCACTTAAAGAGTAAGGTATCATTTTGCCATCATTACAAGCCCTGATCTAGTCTTGGGTTTCTTTTGTAGTGAAGATTGGAGGGGGAAAATGACTAACCAGACATAATAAGACTCCCATGACTCTCCACATACATACGAGAAGTTTTCTATGATCGAAAATACACCCACTCAGCAGTTTGTACCAAGATTACAGATTCATCTTGGGAACAGGGAAGCTCACAAAGACTCCCACACCATAAAAAGCAAAACGGTTTCTTTATTCTGTTATTTTCTCAACTCATGGGTGCACAGAGTATTATTTTGATATCATGATAGTTTTGTTTATATTCATGAAACTCCTCTCTTATTAAATAAAAAAAAAGAACTGTTGAGATAAATGCAGTATTATTACAGGGCACTTCTCAGTGTCAGTATTGCCCTTGACTACCTAAGTTGCAGAGAATCAACTGGAGAACGGCGCACAATGTACAATCTAGGAAGATAGTCACTTACAATCATTTTAAATAACACCCTTCTTTTCCCAGCAGCTGCCTTGGGCACACAGACCACCCTCTTATCTCTTGTAACCCTTCTCATTTAGTGAGCTTCGGAAAGTAGTTTTCTGTAAGTGTGGAAGAGATTACATGTTGAACATACACTGTGTGCAGATATAATGCATTATTTCATACATATACTCTCTATATACCTCTGGAGATTCACAGGATGGAGTTTTTCCAGCTTACACAGAAAGAACTGCTGAATTCCCTTCGGCTTCTTGACCTCTTATCATTCCTGATACCAGTCTAAACTTCACTGAAGCTTTTCCTTCAGAAAACTGCTTTTCTTTTTTTTTTTTTCTTTGTTATTCTGGATGCCCCTTTTGCAGTCACCCCCACCCCCCGCCCATCCCAGAAAACTCTAATTATCTTTCACTGGAAACAGCAGGTTTGGGGTTACTAGAGAGCATATCATATCCTTGAGTCCCATTTCTATCCATTTTAGTTGCATTTTTCCTCTCATCGTGGTCCATTTACACTTGCCCTATCATTTATGGCTTTTGGACTTACAGCCCTGTGGTTGTTCTGGGGCAAAAGAAAGTCTGCATTTTAAAAATTTCTTGAAATTCTGTCATTCAACTTATAAACATATAAGCTATCCTAATACTAAAGACAACACACACTGAGACAATTTTTGTTGTTGTTGTTGGTGGTGGGTACAGGGGAGAGCAGCCAAAACTAGTACTCTACAACTTGCGTCTTATTTTGCCATCAATTTCAGTATTGAAATCTCCATTATCTGACATATATAGCTTCCTATTAATGTAGCTTTCATGAAGGTTTAACCAGCATGGGGGCACATAATAAAATCTCCTTTTATTGCGTAATCACCACAAAATAAATATCAGAACCAGCCTAACAAAAACAGACATCACCAGGGCCAAGAAATGAGACTTTTATGCATGATCTGGTTGTTGAACAATCTTATTACTCAATATCATAATTAATAAACTATTGATCAGTCAGTACGCAGGGTTCTGCAAAGAACCCATACAGGACACATTCACAAAAGTAGTATGATGAACAGTTCTGCTTCTAATCCAAGGTTTAATATAACAAAGTCACAGAAGAGCCTTGATTCCAGACACCTGGGTGACAAATCCCTCGTAGGATCAGGGAAGTGAGAGGAAATAAGTACAGGACATTGAAGGCCACCCAAGGAGCACTACAGCAGTCCCATCTCAAGAATGACAAGAGTTCCACAGTTGTTAGCTGTGCCAGGAGAACATCGGGAAAGAAGCCAGAAGCCTACTGGGAAACTAACTAGACAGCATGCATCAACCAGGCCAGGGATGGAAGAATGTGTCCCTGAGATTAATGTTTCACAGCTGTGATGTAGACCTGGATACAGGCATAGCCAATGGATTTTGCAGCAGGGGACAGATGAGAAATTATAGCATCCAAAAGAGCCTGTTGCACCAAATCAATGATAAATGCACATCCATGAGACAATTGGTGGCAAAAAAAAAAAAAAAAAAAAGATAGCATCCCTTAGCTCTGATTTTTCCCTTCATCCAAATTTTGCAACAATTTTTTTTTTGGCCTTTTAGCTTTCTAGGAACACTTTCTTCAGCTGAAAAGAACAGCAAGGTACCCCTTCAGTTATTTTCAAAAGTTGTAACAAAGGACGTGACAACGACACCCTTAATTTAGTCTTTGTCCTGAGACTGATAAAATAATAAGGTGAAAAACAATTTCACTTTTAAAACCCACAAGTTCTGGGTTTTGGAGGCTTTGTATAGTTTCTCTCAATTCTGCTGGCAAACTAATCGGTCTTTTTTTTTTTTTTTTTTTTTTTTTTTTTACTTTAAGTTCCGGGATACAAGTGCAGAACGTGCAGGTTTGTTACATAGGTATACGTGTGCCATGGTCGTTTGCTGCACCTATCAACCCATCATCTAGGTTTTAAGCCTTGCATACATTAAGTATTTGTCCTAATGCTCTCCCTGCCTTTGCCCCCCACCCCCTGACTGGCCCTGGTGTGTGTTGTTTGCCTCCTTATATCCATGTGCTCTAATTGTTCAACTCCCACTTACGAATGAGAACATGCCGTGTTTGGTTTTCTGTTCCTGCGTTAGTTTGCTAAGGATGATGGCTTCCAGTTTCATCCATGTTCCTGCAAAGACATGATCTCATTCCTTTATATGGCTGCACAGTATTCCATGGTGTATGTGTACCACATTTTCTTTATCCAGTCTATGATTGATGGGCATTTGGGTTGGTTCCATGTCTTTGCTATTAATTTGAACATGTTCTATACTTCTCGGTCAGGCAATTCCATCTCCCCTATTTACTTATCATGGTTTTAAATATTTTCTTCTTTTCTTTCTGCATCAATATTGAAAATCCCCTCTATGTCTGAAACTTTAAATTGCTCTTGCACCTTTAAGAGGAATTTAAGAAACAATTTTATGACAAATTTCAAATACATACAAAAGTCGAGCCAGCAGTATAATGAATTGTCATGTACCTTCACCCAGCTTAATCAATTACCCACTCATGGGCAATCTTGTTTTATCTACAACCCCACTGCCACCTCTCCATATCCAACTTCCCTATTCCCAGATTATTTTGAAAGAAAACCCAACCTTTCCATTATTTTTCTCACAGGGGAGTTGTAATCAAGTCTCCTTCAGGAAACTGGTAGTTTCATTTGCAGTTTTACTTTTTCTACTTCTATTGGGAGCAAAAGATATTTGGGGAGCTTTCATTATTTACTTCTTGTCCATTCTAATTATAACTAACATCACAATTGTCGAGTTAAGATAATTGCTACAGACATGCATGTGAGCATAATTTCAGATAAGCAAATACAGTAGTGATTCAAAATATTTAACCCCTCTTGGGCTGTAATTGACCATTGATAAAATATTTCCACATGGTGTGAAATCAGTGTAAGAAAACACAGCACTCAAACTACACTGACATTCTATTAGGGCCTTTTCCACAACTGTATTTGATCCCTTGATATTCCCTTCAAAAAATGATACATTTGACAAAGATGGACTCCTGTTGTGTGATTTGTCCCTTTATGAATCTGCCTTGTGTTTACAATCACCATCACAAGATTAAAATTAAAGTGTTTGCTGCACATTCAATTTATTCCCCAGATTGAATTGTAAATTATATACGCAAAGACTTTCTCTTAAACTCCTTGGTGTTCATCCACAGTGCTTAATATAGTGCTTGGCATTTATTAATGCTTAACAAAGGCTTGTCAGCTTATTTATCTATGTTGCTTTTCATCATAAAACCCAAGTATGTTTTATAAAATGACAGATTCTTTAGCATAGGAAGAGCAAGTATGTGCTGCCACTAGATATTTCCTGTGTCCATGGCGGACATCTCAAATTTATCACTGCACTCTTTTCTACTAACTTGGGATGCAGCCTCAGCATCCTTGAGGTGCAAATTGCAACTTACCTCCTATCTGTGTTCTCACACTGTTTAGAGAAGAGATTCAAATCATTGGGCCATCAAGCTTGTCAAACGTCCTGTTTGAAGTGTTCTGCAGGTCACTGACACTAGTTCTGTTTGTTTTAGTCTGCTCATTCACTCCAGGGGAACTGTATTGTGGTCAAAGCCTGGTTTCCATGATGGGGTTGGTATGAGGAGTTCAAATTCTAATTCCATTCCTCACTAGCTGGATGATTTTGAACAAATCACTTGATTAGCTTTTGGTTTTTCCTCCATAACATTTGGATAATAACATCCTCCTCTTTTCAGAGGGGTTTTGTGTTGTTTAGATGAAATGATGAATCTAAACAGCTTTCAAACTGTGAAAATCCATGCAAGTGTCTGTTAATGTAAAAGATATCTTAGGGGTCATATAAATAAGCACAGATCTTTGTCCAGGATAAGCCAGTACAAACTTACTGAAGCACCAGTTTCCAAGTTTATATTCATTCACCTATCCCTTTGAGTCTCTCTTTTGTGTGATGGTTTTGTGACTCAAGATTTATAGGGGATCGCTTCAAAATGTAATCTGAGGTCTAATGATGTGCGATTATACTCTATTGTTATCAGCTTATGCTGAGGAGCAGGGTATGGGATCAAATTGATAGAACAGAAAATTAGACAGGAAGCACAATGAAAAGTGTGAGGTTAAGGGAAAATTTTATAGGGTTTTGGGATACAGTTGCTGAGACTACTTTTAAAAGAACAGCCTCAGGTGATTTCCCTAAAGCTTTGGCCTCATCAACCTCATGTTCTAACCAAGTGACTAACTGGCCATATGTTACATTTAAACAGCTTTCCCAGAAAGCTGCTCCTGATTCTCTCAGCACGTTGGCATATATGACAATATGGAAAATATGCAGCGGTTAATTTTCCTAACCACCCTGAAACTAACATATTTGCAATGCATTTCATCAGCAACTTAGTAAATTGCCATTTAAGAGGTACATTACTTTTACAATAGTATCATAAAACTCCTGCTGCCAGCCATAATTCACAGGTGGTAGCTGAGGAAAGTAGATTCAATAGTACTTCAATATCCCTATGTCCTGAGGTGCTAGTTTCTAAGTAACAGGCTGGCGATGTGTGTGAGCATGTTTCCACTTTGGGGGTTTTGAGTCAAAATAATTTATAAACCTATCTCTCTCTTTCTCTCTCTCTCTGTCTGTCTCTCTCTGTCTCTCTTTAAGCCAGAAATGCTCATGGGGATATCAGCAGTTGTATGGAAATTGTTTTGGCGACTAGAGGGTCCTATATGAAGGTCATTTTGTGTATTATTTGAGAAGGCATTGCATACTTATTTTTGTTATTCAGGTTCTTGGATGATATTTATGGGAAATTTTAAATGCATAATAAGAATGATAAGATTTGAGGTTTTTTTTTTTTTTTTCCATTGACCATATTATACAGGGAAAAAGAAGGCTAGTGAAATCAGGACATAAGGTTCCATGATGTTGGTTACTTTAAATTTTTATATTGTCTCATCTCTAACTCAAATATCAAGTCAAAGTAAATTTCTTAAGTACTTTAAAAATCTCTCCAAATAATTTAACCAAATTTGGAAGCATTCATCCAAATGTAGATGTTGCTGTCAGAACAGGAGGTGAGGACAGAGAAATCAGTGTCACAGGCAAATTGAATTGGGAGCTGACTGAAAAGTTTTTGAGGGAAAAAGCAAATTTTATTACCAATGGCTTATAAAGATATGACTTTTAAGGCTACAACTATGATCCTAATAATTCCATGACAAATGTACTTCCCACATGTTTTCAGAAATAGAGCTGGAGGGAATGTTTCTTAGCACATTTTTTGAGGCCAGCATCACCTTGATACGTAACTCAGACAAAGACACTATAAGAAAAGAAAATTACAAAGCTGGGCACAGTGGCATGTACCTGTAGCCTCAGCTACTTGGGAGGCTGAGGTGGGAGGATTGCTTGAGCCCAAAAGTTTAAGGCTGCAGTGCACTGTGTTTGTACCTGTGAACAGCCACTGCACTCTAGCCTGGGCAAAACAGCGAGACCCCCATCTCTTTAAAAAAAGAAGAAAAGAAAAAAAGAAAAGAAAACAACAGGCCAATATCTCTGATGAGCATTGATAGAAAAATTCTCATTACAATATTAGGAAATTGAATTCAACAACACATCAAAATGATTATACATCATGATTAAGTAGGATTTACCCCAGACATGCAAGGCTGGCTTACCATATGCAAATCAATCAATGTTATACATTGCATTAACAGACTGAATGACAAAAACCACTTGATCGTATCAATTGACATAGAAAAAATATTTAACAAAGTTCAACATTCTTTCTTGATAATAATTCTTAACAGTTTAGGTATAGAATAAAACTTCCTTGACATTATAAAGACCCATTTATGCAAAATCTACGGCTAACGTCATAATCGAGGGGGAGAAACTGAAAGCCTTTCCTCTAAGAGCAGGTACAAGGTCAGGATGCTTGCTTTAGCCAATTCCATTCAACATAGTCCCAGAAGTACTATGAAGAGCAAAGAGACAAGAGAAAGAAACGAAATCTAAATCAGGAAGGAACAAGTACAATTATTTGTATCTGCAGATAATGTGATCCTATATGTAGAAAAACCTAAAGACTCCACCAAACAACTATTGCATCTAATACATTAATTCAGTCAAGTTGTAAGATTTAAAATAAAAATGAAAATCTATGACATTTTAATACATAAACAATGACATAGCTGGAAAGTAAATTTTTAAAAAATCCCATTTATGGCAGCATAAAAATACCTTAGGAATAAATTTAACCAAGGAGGTAAAAGACCTGTACATTAAACCCCACAAAACACTGATGAAATAAATTGAAGAGGACACAAATAAATGAAAAGATATTCCATGTTCATGGATTGGAACAAGTAATATTGTTAAAATGTCCATACTGCTTAAAGCAATATAATCTCCATCAAAATCCCAGTGACATTCTTCACAGAAATAGAAAAAGCAATCCTAAAATTCATATAGAACCACAAAAGACCCTAAATAATCACAACAATTCTGAGAAAGAGAAGAAAAAACCCAAAGTTGAAGGCATCACACTTCCTCCTGATTTTAAATTATACTACAAAGCTATAGTAATGAAAACAGTATGGCACTGGCATGAAAACAGATACATAGACCAATAGAAGAGAATAGTGAGACCAGAAATAAATTTAAACATATATAATCAACAACTTTTCAACAAGGGCACCAAAAAGACACAATGGAGAAAGTAGAGTCTCCTTGATAAACGATACTGGGAAAACTGGATTTATACATACCAAAGAAGGAAATTGGACCCTTGTCTTATGCCATGCATTAAAATCAACTAGGAACGAATAAAAGACTGAAATGTAAGATCTGAAACAATAAAACTCCTAGAATAAAATACAGGGAAAAATCTCCTTGACACTGGCCTTGGCAATGATGTCTTGACTATCACACCAAAATCTTAGGCTACAAAAGCAAAAATAAATATATGGGACTGGATCAAACTAAAAACCTTATACACTGTAAAGAAAACAATCAAAATGAAAAGGCAACCTACAGGTTGGGAAAAAACATTTACAAACCATATATTAGATAAGGGCTTAATAGCCAAGATTTATAAAGAGCCAATACAATTCAGCAACAAGAAAATATAAACACCATGGAAAAATAGGCAAAGGACTTGAATACATATTTCTACAGATTTGACATAAAAATGGCCATCAGGTACATAAAAAGATGCACAACATCTCTAATTATCAGGGAAATGAAAACAAAAACTGCTATGAGATACCACCTCATACCTGTTAGAATGTCTACTATAAAAAAGACAAGACACAAGTATTGTGAACGGTGTGAAGAAAAGGAAACCCTTGTCCACTGTTAGTGGGAATGTAGATTGGTGCAGCCATTTTAGGAAACAATATGGAGGTTCCTAAAAAAAATTAAAATAGAATTATCATATGTTCCAGCAAGTCCTCTTCTGCATATAAATAAAATAATCACCTCACAAAGGTGCAACCTTTCAGGGAATCTGCAATCCCAGGTTCACTACAGGATTATTTAGAATAGCCAAGATATGGAAACATGCTAGGTGTCCATCAGTGGATGAATGGGTAAAGAAACTGTCACACACACATACACACACACACACACACACACACACACACACAAATATTATTCAGTCTTAAAACAGGAGATCTTGCCATTTGCCACAACACGGATTGATCTAGAGGACATTATATTAAGCAAAATAAGCCAGATATAGAAAGAAAATTATTGCATGATCTCACTTTTTATTTTTTTATTTTTTAGAGACAGGGAGGGTGTTACTCTCTTACCCAGGCTGGAGTGCAGTAGCATGACCACAAGCTCACTGCCACCTCTAACTCCTGGGCTCCAGCAATCCTTCTGCCTTAGCTTCCCAAGTAGCTGGGACTACAGGAATGTGCTACCTTACCTGGCTAGTTTTTAAAAATTTTTAATTTTATACAGAGTGGAGTCTTGCTATGTTACCCAGTTTGGTCTCAAACACCTAGACTCATGAGATTCTACCACCTCAACCTCCCAAAGCACTGGAATTACAAGCATGAGTCTCCACACCTGGCTGCATAATCTCATTTATATGTACCATCTAAAAAATAAACAAAGGTTAAATATATAGACATAGAGAATAAAACGGTAGTTAACAGGGTTGGGCTGGGAAGAGGAAGTGGGGCGATATAGATCAAAGGATACAAAGTAGCAAATAAGTAGGATGAACAAGTCAAAAGACCTAATGTACAATGTGAAGACCACAGTAAATCACAGTATATTCAGAATTTTTGCTAAATGGGCAGACTATGTTTGCACATACCATGGGGTGGGCAGGGAATAAGTGAAGATGTGAGATGGTAGTTGTGTTAATTTGTTCCACTATATAGTAACCATTTTACTCTATGTATCTTATAACATCATGCTGTATATTTTAAATATACAAAATAAAATTTAAAAATAAATAAGGCCGGGTGCAGTGGCTTATGCCTGTAATCCCAGCACTTTGAGAGGCTGACGCGGGCGGATCACAAGGTTAGGAGATCAAGACCATCCTGGCTAACATGGTGAAACCCCATTTCTACTGAAATGCAAAAAATTGGCCAGGCATGGTGGCAGGCGCATGTAGTCCCAGCTACTTAGGAGGCTGAGGCGGGAGAATAGCGTGAACCGGGGAGGCAGAGCTTGCAGTGAGCCAAGATGGTGCCACTGCACTCCAGTCTGGGCGATAGAGCGAGACTCTGTCTCAAAATAAATAAATAAATAAATATAAATAAAAATATGACTTGCAAGACTTCTACAAATATGATCCTAATAATTCCATGACTAACTGTATTTCCCACATTCCCTACATCCCCCTCTCACATTCTGTCTCTTTTCAGCAAAAGGGTAACATTTCGTATTTAAAAAATCACATGGTCACTCTGTCTTCACTTAAAACTGTCAGTGACTTCAATGCCCTAAAGCTTTATCTTTTATTCTCTTTATACTCATCTCTCGTATAAATGGATGTGACTTCCATGATTGAACCTTATGACTATTTTTTAAAAAAGTAAAACCACTTATTATTTTGTCCTTTCAAAAAAGGAAAGACAAAACAAATGTTTAAGGAATTTCTTAGGACATCACAGGTAACTTCGCATGTTACTATTTTCTTCCTTATTTCCTCTCCTTGCATATTTGGTCAAGTTGTAGATCTATTGTGTGATAGATATTTAGTTCAAGATGGAAACCTTGAGATAGTGCCCAAATCCTTAACTTCACAGATGGTGAAACTGAGGCTAGACATGTATGATCCTTGACAGAGGTCACACAGGAGCCAACCAGTGACAATGTCTTCCTATTGTTTTCCTAAAGCCACTTCTTATCAAAATAATGCAGACATAATTAAGCTTTTGGAGTTATGTGCCGGCCCCAAAAATGATCAAATGTGGTTTTTAGATACTCTGACGTGGCACAGCACAGATAAATCACTTGTGTTCTTCCTCTTTGCCCCTGGCACACAATAGATCTATAACTTGCCCAAATATTCAAGGAGAGGAAATAAGGAATAAAATAATAACGTGTAAAGTTACCTACAATTACCTAAGTAGTTCCTTAAACACTTATCTTGTCTTTCCTTTTTCGAGGACAAATAATAAGTGCTTTTACTTTTTACAAAATAATCATAAGGTTCAGTCATGAAAGTCACATCCATTTATAGGGGCAGCTTTACCTCTCTGCAAAGGGAGAAGGAAACTGAGGCAGCAAACGAGAAAGCATCCCATCCAGCCTACGTGGCACAGCCTTTACATCTAAGATACAGTTTATTACTTACCCTCATCTGGCTAATGGTGTTCTGAGGTGGACTAGCAGCTATCTGTCTGCATAGGATAAATGACGAACCAAAAATAGTTTGTGTGGTCTACTGGTAGACATAAAAAGCAATGAGGTCAGCACAGAGTCCATGAGGACTGAGCACTAATGTATTCTTCTGCCTGCTTTGATTTTCTAACAAAATCATGCAGTTTTAAAAGGGGGAGGACAGAGTTTAATGATCGGGGAAAATTAGAAAGGTCAAGTGTAATCCTTTGAAACAGGTAGTGAAAGCTCAGGAGTATAACTGTTTTGATGTTCCCAGTCCTGCCAGTGAGTGACAGGGAAAATGAAGACCCTTTCAGACAAAGCGATTGTGCTCCCGTCAAAGGTGGCTCAAGTTCTGTTCAAACACCTGTTTCTATCTTTATGAATATTAAAAGCCTCTGTGATTTTTTTTTTCTGAAAGCAATGATTTTGAAGTGTTACAGTATACAAAAGGCATCATCTCAGTCTTCTTCCAATTCACTGCCAGTCCTTAGTTTTCCCTGAGGATGTACATAATTTTAAAATTTGGTGGCAGTTAGATTTGTAGATGTAAGGCCTATTGAAACTGAAAAACAGGGTTGCTTTATTTTAAATTAGTATCAGTCATTCTAATTTTATTTTCATGTGATTTGCTTTCAATTTAGCATAAAGGTTCTAACCACAGAAATTGATATGGAGATATAAGATAAAGCATCCCTGGAAGAGATGAAGGCAGGGCTTTCCAAAGATGTCATTCCATCATTAATAGTCATGACACGGTCAGCTGTATATGGAGATCAATTCCCTTGGATAAATAATCCTCTGACAATTAAAATTCATGTAGTTGAAATGTGCATGGGCATTCCACAATGTGGTACTTTTTTTTCCTAAATTTAGTTAGCTTGGATTATGATTCCTTCTAAAGTAAAATAAAGGTATGTGACACAAATCAATAGGATTTTGTGTAGCTTCTTGGAAACTTATATACTACAAACCCAACAGACTGTGTAAAGTATTGCTATTAAATCTTCCAACCACTCTTTCAGAGTTCTTTCTCCTCGTGTCAAATGAAATTGTGTTCTACGAATCACGGCCCCATAATATGATCACTTGTAATTAACTCCTTCCAGATTTCACTCATTTTAGTCTTGACTTTTGTGAAGGAATGCAACCCACTATAATCCCTAAACACAGGAGCCAGTGTGTATCACATTAAGGCTGCTGAAAATGAATGGTCTGACTTCTTGAAATTCAGGAGGCAAAGACTTAGGGGTCAGGAAATTATATCTGGGTTGTGTAGAATTTGTGATCAACATTTCAAGTCACTCATTCACATTTAGGGGTAGAGATAAAGCCAACATCTGTCTCACACTGAGAAGGGATCTAAGAGGGTTTTCTTCACATTGCCTGGCCATACTTCTTTTACTCTTTGGAAGTTAATACACATAGAGTAGAGACAAGGCAACCTAACCCCCTCCTTTTTCTGTTTTAGCTTCTGGGTCTAATCAGTCTCTGGCCCTCTTTGATGGCTAATTCCGGACATTTACAAAAAGGCAGAACCTGCTGTCACCATCTCTGCACTGTGACAATGACAAGATTACTATTTTTCTGCTCGCAGATATGTGGCATCTGAAAACTCATCTAGGTTATATATACACTACAAATGGGAAAATATGTATAATGAGTCCCAAAGATTACCAGTCTTATGGAGGTAGAACTTCCTTAAGACCAAAAAGGTATGCCAGAAAGCCATACAATCCAATTTTCAGATTCCAAAAAAAGCTGACAATCAGTTTCCAAGCCCTAGTGTCTTAGTCAGTTCAGACTGCTGGAATAGAATACCATAAAGTAGGTGGCTTGAATCACAAATGTTTGCTTATCATGGTTCTAGAGGCTGGGAAGTCTGAGATCAAGGTGCTGGTAGATCTCCTGTCTGCTGAGGACCTTTCCCTGGCTTGTAGGCAGCTGTCTTCTTTCTGTATCCTTACATGACCAAGAGATTGCACTCTAGTCTCTTTTAAGGACACCAGTCCCATCCTGGGGGCTCCACCCTCATGACCACATCTAAACCTAATTACATCTCAAAAGCTCTACCTTCTAATAACATCCCATGGGGGATTAATATGAATTTTGGGGACACACAAACATGAAGCTCAAGTACCATCATTGTTCATTCTGCCACTTCCCAAGTATGGTGGACTCAGCTCAAAAGTAAGAATGTGACGTCAATCTAGTCAAGTCCTTCCCCTGTGCAATACATCCTCAGGAGCTTCCCAGCTGGCCTAGAGGAAAACCATTCCTGTGGGTGCCTGAAAGACCTGCTTCCTCTCTAATTCCACCTTCTACTCTCCTTCATGCGCATATGGCACCTGCAGGACTGGTCTCACTGCTGTGCCTCCACACTCTTAGGCTGCTCACTGCACTGTTCTCCTCTGGTGCATTCATCACTCTCTGAAATACTACCTGTATGACTTGTTTGTTTTATTTACTTTCTGTCTCTCAGCACTGGAATATATACTCCAAGAGGATAAGGATTTGCTTTCATTGTTGTTGTTATTGTTTCTCCAACTTCTACAACCGTGCAGGCAAAAAACAGGCACTCGATCATTATTTTTTAAATGAATGAATTAATCCATGACCACTCCTTTTCTCCTTATGGCTTTAGACCTTAAGGCCATTGAGTTTCTCCAGAAGGAGACAAGGAGTCCCTCTTGGGTAAAAAATATTTATCTGATTATGAATATATGTCTAGAGGATGCCAAGTTCCACAAAATTGATAAAGTAATCACCTACTATGTGTTTGATTCTGAGGAGGCAGCATTCTTCTTTCCCCAGAGGAGCTCAGAGTCAGCCCCAGGGCAGTTGCCTATGACTGTGCTGTTTGCGTACTGTGCAAAGGTGGGCGGGGGTGAAATCCAGCCCAGTTTCTGCTAGCTGAGTTCTGTACCCTTCAGCATGGCAGGAGTTTTTTTGTTTTTTGTAATTCATGATCCCAGAGGGTCCATCTTACTGCAGTTTACAAAAATATGCTTCTCTGCTATTAGCTGGCCCCTTTCTATGAACACCTTCAAATACCTAGAGTCAACTGTAAGCTCTCAGCTTCACTCTCAGCCTTCAAGATTGATTTTCCATTCAGTGCTGTTTTACTTTAAGTATGTGAGCATCACTTCCTAAGGAAAACTGGGTCCATTGGTCCCAGGAGTCTCCTTTGCACAATACATCTCCCCACAAATGACACTTGAAAGGCGAATAGAGTTGATCTTCCAAGAGGGAAGCTGAGCGGATTGAGAGCCAAACGCTCTCACCTTAATACCTTAAAATGTTTAGCTTTTTGCTTCTACATATTGTATAGAATTCCCAAACAACTGGCTTAAAGTAGCAAGCCAACACTTAACTTTGGCCTTTGCTAACTTGGAGGTGTGATTGCCAGGAAACTATCTTTTCACAAGAATAAATTCATAATTCACATAATGACTTCATCAATAATGACTCTAATGCAGAGAATGCTTTGAAGCATTTATTTTCTGTACCTGAAATGTTTGCCCTAAAATGTATCTAAAATGAGAATTAAAAAAAAAGTTTTAAAAATCCTCTATTTCCTACTAAAATCATTCCAAGAATCATCTATATGTGGTGCTCTACATTTTCCTTGACTTGATTATTCTTAACAATGATGGTGTCTATTCCAGTTGTCACAGAAAACAGTTATGCTTAAGTACAAATTATTTAACCACATGTGTGGGAGTAGAGAGCAAACGAATTCTCCTTTGCTCGTGACAATGACACACTGTGGGTTGTCTAGTACCTTTCCCTTCACAGCTTAGATTCCAACATGATGTTTTTTCCACGATGCGGCTCTGCCATCAAATCCAACTGCAATCAGTTTGCTTAATTGATCATCAGTTGGAGACAATTAAACCAAGAAGGGCCCCTAAATGAGGACACAGGTAGAGGAAGAATCTAGGCATGAAATTATTCGGAAATCTGTTCCCAGATCTTCCACCACTTACATTGTAAGCTAGTAAAATCTGGTGTGTGATAAATGTTTTGAGTTGTATTCTCGTTATTAACTTAAGAGCAGTAAAATGTGTGAAAACAATCTTTATTTTAGCCAAACACAGGCTATACTATAGCATAATGAATGATCTGTGCAAAACACATTTTCCCACCTTTTAAGTTGTGTTCTGCTTTCCAGCCTTGCTCCACAGCGTCCCCTCCCAGCTTCTCAGCAATCTACATTTATCTGTCATCGCCAGTTTTATCTATCCTGAGATTCTCCCAATCTCCTTTCTTTAGCTCTACAAGCATGTTTTAGTCTAATCCTTTCTCAACCCATCTCTCCTTAAGTGGGGATCACCCTCACTGTCATGTGTCAGCCCAAACTCTGGGAGACCCTCGCTTCTATCTTTTGCTTCTACTTTCTCACACAGTGCTTATTCCCAAAGTTCCCTAAAACCTGGCTTCAAAATTCAGCATATGATTGAACTGCCTTCTCAAAAGACTTCTTATAATTGTTAAATTCAGGGACTTATCCTGTGTCTGAGTCCTCCACGTGAATTCTATAGTGGCCAACGTGCCCTCCAATGGAGTAACTCTAGTCTCTTAGTCCTCGTGGTGAAACCCTACTGTGCCCTTCTCTCTAATAAGACAATGGTGACCATGTATCCTGTGTTTCCTCCACCTCTGGTCTCATGTGCTGTCTACTTTTTTCTCCAGCCGCTAACCAAATTCAGAATGTGGAGCACACAAGGGCTCTGTCCTTGACCTCATTATCTCTTCTAGCTCTCTGAGGGGATCTCATCCAGACCCCTGACCTTAAATATAGTCTTTATGCTAATGATTCCCCAATCCAGATTTCTACTTGTGATCTCTCCTCGAACTCCAGAACTCTTTATCCAATGCCCACTTGACATTAATAGAAGGACATCTAAAAGCCATCTCCAAGTTAAAATGGCCAAAAAAGGAATCTTTATTTCTATCCCCCAAAGATCCTCCCGCAGTCTTCCCCCATCTTGGTAAATGGCACCTTTATCTACCTCATTGCTCTCCTCAACCTTCAGAGGAAATCCATCTTCCAGTTCTACTAAGTCCTCCTCCAAAAACTATCTTGCATCTGTTCACTTCTCTTCATCACTACGATTACCTCCTTAGTTCGAGCCAGCATAATCTCTTGCCTGGAATACTGCAAGAGCATCTCTTCTCAGCTACTCGTTTTCATTTTTTCCTCATTATTCTGCAACATCCAGAGTGCTATTTTAGAAATGTAAATCAGGTCATGTTCACACCACCGCTTGAAACCCTCCAATGGCTTCGCATTATAACCCTAGCTTACAAATCCCACTGGCTTACAAACCCTGCACGATCCAGCCCACCTACCTTTTTTAACTTACACTCTACTTTTTCTACTCTAGTTCACTACACCAGCCTTCGTTCCGTTATGGAGACACTCCTAGCTTGTCCCCACACTGGGGCCTCTCCACCATATGGTTCCTCTGTGAAGGGCAAATGCTGTTCGTCTCCTTGTTCAATGAGTGTCTCCTTTTCATTTACATTTCACTTAGCTATCACCTTCTCAGAAAATTCCTTGCTACCTATCCAATCCAAGCTGCCACCCACCTACGAAGAGACCTTATCACTATTGAATGTGTTAATTATTTATCTGTTTATTTGTTGTCTATGATCTGCTGTTTTTCACAGGTGTAGTTGTCATACAGAAGGCACTCAATAAGTATTTACAGGTGGGAAGAATGGAAGGAAGGGGAGAAGGAAGAAAGGAAGGGAAGGAGGGAGAAAAGAAAGGGGGAAGGAAGGGAGAAGAAAGGGGGAAAGGAAGAAAAAATAGACACTTAAAAAGCCTTGTTTCATTCACTGGGTTCTTTTTCCTAGTGCTCTTCTCTCTACCAAGTTCCATTTTAATCCATTTCTGTAGTCTTTTTCTACCTCATCTCACTTCTTGTCTTACCCTCTCTGCAGATGATAATGGAACAAATTCTCCTCCTGCTACCCAGGCAGCAAAGCCAACCACCAACTTCTTGCATCTGGTTTCCTGTCCTTTTAACCTCCTGTTTATTACTCTTGGAGCAATATGACTTGACTCCTTGCCTTTAAAGGCTTGAGAACAAGGTGCTTCCAACCTTCTTGTCAAGTTTCATTTTTCACTAGTGTTTGACATGCCTGAAGCTATTTACATGCCCAACATTTTCAGGAGAAAAAAAAAGGTTTCTGCTTTTCTCTGTATATACCTGGGGGAAAGCAAAGCTGTTAGAGGAACTCTGCCTCCATTCTTGCCTTCTCTATCTTGCTTTTTCTACCTCAGAGTTTAGACGAGACCCTGTAGTATGTGCTCAGGAAATAATTACAGAAGGAGTAAGTGAAAATAAAGGAAATACTTGTAGAATGAATGAAAGAATGCCCCAAAATCTAACCACTGGTATATTTTGTATCTTTAAATAACCAGCTCAAAGTTACTTTCATTTTAAAGTTTTCCCTGATCTCCTCACCTTGGTTTATATTCTTACTCCCTTCAAACTCATAGAATTTCGTTTAGAATACAGATTTTTACCTGATATTTCAGCTTTTTATGCAGTTGTCTTGGTGTCTCTACATGCTCTGAAAACAGGCACTGTCTCATACACCTGGAAGCTCCCTAGTCTTAATACATAGCTCCTATCTCTTAACACGTTTCTTGTCCAAAGCAATAGCTCAATATCAACTTCTGAGTTTTAGTTCAAGGACTAAAATACTTGCAGAGGAAATCACAAAGTTCCTGCTGATTCCAGGTTTATAGAACATCCACCGTAAACATTAACTCAGGGTATGCTGCTGCTCCGTCAACTCATCTCTCCGAATTTCATTTTCTTTATAAATGGGGCTAATAATATTTATCTAATAGGGGGACCCAGAGGATTCTTTAATTAATGATGAAACACATTCTAAGATCCTCAGAGGAAATAAGAAGATAAACATTATTATATCTCTTATTACTGCAGATAGCAGTTATTAAACTCACCCATAAACAGGAACCAAGAACAATTTTAAGCCAAACTAATAGTTTAATAAGAAGCAGCCAGGGGCTACCACAGTTGAGCTAACGTAAACACTTTTGCAGAAATTAATCCCTTCTTTTGTTGCTATTACTACTGGACAAGAAGAGTTCTCAGGGTCTCAGTTTCCTCACCTGTTTAATGGAGACATTGGACAAGGTGACCTCAAAAGTGTCTTCTAGCTTCAATATTCTCAGTGAATCTCTGATCTTATTAACATCTCAAATCTCTAAGTAATTGACTGGTTCTACATGTATTAATATGATTGTGTACCACTATCACTGCTTTCTCCCAAAGATTCCATTTTACCCAAAGAGTTGAAGGACCAGTGTAGATTTTCAAAGAATCATTAGGAAGTAGGATGCTGTATAACATTTTTCAGAGAGCTTGAATATGTACATTTAAGTTTTTGAGTCTTGGTGTTCTGGAAAATTTTTTGGCATAGGGTAGAGAATAATCAGGAAATATACATGTGTACTCTACTACCTCATTTGCTAATCAGAGTTTCTTGCAAATAGAAATTAGTGTTTCTCATTTGTATGTCCCCTGTGGCTCAAGGTAATAATGCTTTATCAAGGTTCCCTAGGAACACTGCAGAGCCTTAGGGATCAATCGGCCCAGGTAAAGTAAGGCAGCTCAATGAGGACGGTAGGCATTTAGCAACAAATCAAGTTAGTACTTTTTTTTTTTTTTGGAGAATGCTTGTGGAATGGATATTCTGAAATGTCCTGTTGAACTGTGAGAGACGCTCCCAGAGATTGTTAAACAATTCTTTCCTTGGTTCACTGTACCTGATTTGAGTTCAAAATGGTCTTGAAATATCAGAACCACTGGAGTACAGTGCTTTATAGCTCACTCTTTGATCTCCAGTTCAACATTGTTCTCAGAAGGTGTGCCCAGCTATCCTCAGGATTTATCATGCTGTCTTTCTTTCTTTAGTTTATTGTGATGAAAACTATCTAATGCAAATTTACTCCCTTAACAATTTTAAGCATACAGTACAGCCTTGTTAACTCTATGCACATTGCTGTACAGCAGATCTCTAGAACTTTCCATCTTGCATGACTGAAAGGCTCTATGCATTGAACAACTCATTTCCCTTTTCCCCAAGCTCCTGGCAACAACCATTTGACTGTCTGTTTCTATGAGTTTGACTACTTTAGATAACTCATATAAGTGGAATTATGCAGTATTTGTCTTTTTGTGATTTGCTTATATCACTTAGCATAATGCCCTCAAGATGTATCTATGTTGTAGCATATGCTGACTTTTAAAACACACAGTTTTGTCCACAAAATCCTTATTTCTATTGCCTCTGGTTGATGACTTGTTAATTCCTGGGAGGGAGAGAAACTTCCTGAAACACTGGAATAAAACAGTTAATAGGTCAATACCAGAATTTTTGTTCCATGATTCATAAAACAAGCTTTAAGGGTCCAAGAAGTTCTTGAAAGAGATCTAACTATCTTGACATATCAGAATGACAAGATAATATTAACTTTGTTTTTTAAGTTCTTGGGTTACATTAAAGTGATATTGCCAAAAAAAAAAAAAAAAAAAAAAAAAAAGGCAAACAAAAGAACAGCCTCCTTTTGTTTAACAACAACATATTTTCAGTAGCAGAAACAAATTTTTAGCTTCAGTATTACATGTAGAAAAGAAACATCTTCCAGTGATCATGAGGTAGTCTGGTGTCTGATTCCATGCGAATTTTGTGCCTATTAATACCCTAGTGTTAATACAGCAGATACAATAAAAATGAATTTAGTTACTCCTGTAAACATGGAATACTTGTGAGTTCACAGTAGGTCTTTACCCTTTTCTCACAGAAGCTTCAGAAGGATAAATGGGATGATTTCTACACTAAGGTTTAATACTGGCTTTAGCATTTAGGCTCTGAATTACCTATCTGAGACTCAGTTTCCCCAGATGTCTCATCTGTCTCCTAGCATTGCAGGGGAAATGAGCTGTGACTAAGTAAGATTATGTAGGCCATGGTTTTGATCTAGCAGAGTTACTGCCCTACAAATAAACACCTCACCCTATTTCTCATACTTCAAATGCCAGTGCTTCAAGTTGCTCTAAAATTTAGTCCTCTGCTAGAAGAAACACTGGCACAGTAGTCCCCCCTTAGCCCTGGGGGGTATGTTCCAAGACCCTCAGTGGATGCCTGAAACTGTGGATAGTACCAAATCCTAGGTATGCTATGTTTTTTTCTGTACATATGTAACTATGAGAAAGTATAATAAATTAGGCACAGTAAGAGATTAACAACAAAGAACTTAAGAATAAAATACAACAATTATAACAATACACCAAAATCACTCCTCTTGTGCCTTCAGGTCATTATTAAGAAATATAAGGGTTCCTTGAACATAAGCACCTCAACACCAAAGCAATGAATCCGAAAACCAAGGTGGCTACCAAGTGACTCACGCCAGGGGCGAGAAGACAGTGTGGAGACACTGGACAAAGAGAAGATTCATGTCCCCGGTGGGACTGAATTGGACGGTGCCAGATTTCATTGTGATATTCAGAACAGTGGGGAACCTATGCATTATTTATTTCTGGAATTTTCCATTTAATATTTTCAAGCAGTAGTTGGCTGTGGGTAACTGAAACCAAAAAAGTGAAAGTGCAGATAATGGGGGATGGTATTTAAGAGGTTAAATATAGAAAAGAGATAAATTAGGAGCTATTTGCTTATGAGTTACTTCTTTATAGACAATAAGATTAATGGCTCCCGATTTTTTTTAGCAACTCTTAGGCCCGTTGTTGTTTTGTTTGTTTGTTTTTAGATCTACATTAGAGCTGGGCTTACATAATTCTCTCCATCCCAAAAAATTTCCTTTATAGAGTCAGTTCCTCTAGCACTCTTAAATATGATGCAATTTCTCATATTTTTGTTTCCCTACGAGTTTTTAAGAAGACAGTGATGGGTACATTGTGCCGCATATTTGTAACTCACAGAACTTTGAAAGGAAACACTAATTAAGCCAGTCTGACCTCCCGTGCAAGTCATTTCCATATTTCCTGGTCCTGCTAAAAAAAAAAAAAAGAAAAAAAAAACAAAACAGAAGTCATAAAACCTGAACTATTGTGAATTCCTACAGGATTTAAAATGTGATACTTACATCAACCATAATTACATTACCTGGTTACACATACTGGTGCTTGATCTATTCTTTTGGCCAAAAATGTTAACAATCAGTCAGTCATTTGAGTCCTTTCTACTTCTCCAAGGCCTGCACCTTGGCCCAGAGTCAGGTATCTGAGACACATAAAAACTCATGGATGTTCTTCCAGCCTCCTGTTTCCAAGACTTCTGGAACAGGTGATCATTAATGCAAATTTATGGGCCATTACAGAATCTAAAAAAATATGTCATCTTTGAATAAAAACCATAAGCTTTTCACACTTGGTTTTTATTTACCAATTATGTAAAATAGGAAAGTTATAGATTTAGCTGTACTGGCTTCTAGAAAAGGTACTGAACTAAACATTCTTTGACACCCTGCTCCCACCCCCCACCCCCAGAAAAAAACCCCACCTCCTGAAGGAGGGCAAGTGCTTTGGTAAAAATTTAGATTTCCTCTATTTAAACAAGTTGTATAAAAATCTAAAGCAACCACTGTCTCAAAGCAGGGTGTGTTGTCACCATTCCCGTCAGTGCCAGTGTGTGACGTGGCAGGCGCCCATAAAAGCACTGCTCCATGTTCTGGGGTGTGCACACATGCCACGGCATTGCAGGACGTTTCTCCTGCTCCTTTCCTTAAGGAGTGGGTTAGACTGAAAGAAAGCAAATAGCTTGGAGTACTGTTAGTTCTTGTTTAAATTTAAAGTGAGAACTAAGCTGAACATGGTCATATGAAAGGAGTACTTTTTAGGAATGAACGGGTTAGTCAGTACATGAGAAGTAGGTTTTAAAGAAGCTATTGCTGTATCTTGGCAGAGAAACATGCCTGCAAAAAAGATCTTTGCTTTCTTAGAAAATATATTTTTTGGTGTTGTTTTAAAGGATTCTCTATACACCACAGCTAACACTTCTCCTGTCTTGCTCTCTCAACATGGTCGGCTCTTGTTAGTTTACAACAGATAAATAGAGTTGCCATTTGGCCCTTTGGGATTTTTCTTGTCTGTTTTTTTTTTTTTTTTTTTTTTTTTGATCAGAATAAAAGAGTCGAAAACATTTTCAAAAGTTTTTATTAAAATGAAGGTTCAGTTATTCACATAGACATAAGCAGACATTTTTTTTTTCCGTTTTAATAGCCAGGTCTTTTGTTTCTATTTTATTTTATTAAATAAAGCCTATTATTTCCTCTGACATTTATTTTTCTGACCCCAAGACTAGGAAAAACTGATCATAGGAAAAGATCATTTACTATCACTCTGCTTAGCTTGCACTTTAATGATAAGAAAGCCATTTTCAGAGATCTCTTTCAGGCTGAAAATGTTTTACCCAATCTGTGTGAATTTTTAATAACAACAAAATAAGCAAAACCTCTGATAACAACATTTAGCATTAATTTTTAATAACCTCATGCCTTTTAAGTTGCCCTTTGTATCTTGTTGGTAGGCAAAACCTTTCTATAGAAAATTAATCAGAAAATAAATTTATTTCTGATGCCTTCCTTATTCTCGGGGTTTATGAGAGGCAATGACACGGACTGCCAAATGTTTCTGAACTTGCTTCTTCAGAAACAGTGCCAAGGCCAACAGCCAATCGGATCGTTTTTAATTTTCTGCTTAGTAATATTTTCTCTCTTCATGGCTGGATTCTCCTTGGCTTCACAGGAGGGAGCTATCTGTACAAACAGCCCTTGTGATTGACTACACCAGCCCAAAGGTCCCTCGGATTGTCTGATGGGTCAACATAATGATGTGAACACGGCAATATTTATTATTTGCTCACTCAACAAATTAATGAAACTTTGCGAAACATCTAGTATACACAAAACCTCATGCTAGGCTTTAGGGGTCTAGCAGTGAACAATTCAGCCAAAGTCCTAACAACATGGCTATGGAGACACAGCTAGGCTTCTGTACATTCTTTTCAAAGTATCTACATGCTACCTTATGTGCCAGGCAATGTCCAGAAGAATCTTCCTGTCTCCCTTCCCCCAAGCCTGACCCTTTCTGGCTTCAGACTCTTCACCTGAAAAATGAGTAAATAACACCTTCCTCATTGCCTTGTGGGAAAAATTGAAATGGAAGATGCTTATTATAATGTCTGGCACAGAGTACACTCATACATGTTACCTATTCTTACTGTCATTTCCAATAATGGTAAAAGTTCCAAAAATACTAATCATTTATTATCTGCTATGCATTTACATGCTAGGCTGTATGCTGAATACTTTCAGGTATATTATTTGCAACACTCTCAACAATCCTCTGAGATGAGTCTGATCATTTAGGTCAAGGGAATTTAAGTAGCTAGCCAAGGAATGCCCAGCTACTGAGGCTGGTGGGTTTTGTTCTGAGGAGATCCCCCTCTTGGATTAGATGATCAGTAGTGGCTCCTGGATTGACGGTCCAGGTATCACTTGGAGAACGCTAGAGTGTGAGGAGAGTGGCTCTGGCACATGTGTCAGGAGTCAAGGATGGGACTGATGGGACTGTTCATGGCCAGTGATCAAGTCCATAATCCTAACACCAATGGTGGGGAGAGTCCTCAGATTGTCCCAGTTAGATCTGTTCTTCTCCCATTTCTTTGTGTGAGATCCACTGTGGGGCTGGGTGAAGGTCATGGGAAAGCCCTCCCCTGGGCACAGGGAATCCAGCCATGTGACCTGGAGCAGGATTTGGGCATTTCTAGGCACTAGTTTTCTCACACATTAAATGAGAAGAGCAGCTCCAGAATTTCTCTTCTCTAGAGAAGGAAGGGAAGGTACTGAATACTTTCAGTCTTTACACATGGTAACTCGTTTAAATCTTCCAGTGACCCCATGAGGAAAAAATATGGTTTTACCATTAAAAAAATGGAGGTTCAGACAAACTAAATAACCCACCCCAAATCATCAAGCCACTCAGTGGTAAAATCAGCCCACAATTGTAAGTCTGCCCAACTCCAAATCTCAAGTTCTTTTCCTGCCACCACACTATCCCTGGCTTCCCGTTCATTTCCCTGTGATAGTAACTTGGGCATCTTCTCTCTCACACAAAAGGTCATAGAATATGTCACCAAATGTATCCTGAAACAGATCCCGTCCAGTCTTGGAGGCCTTCTGTGAAAGTGCAGATTTTCAAGTGAGTTGGGATGAAGAGCCATGCTTTTCTGTCTGTGAGTTACTGTCATCTTTTTTATTCATGTCTTTTAACCTGGATTATCCCAGCACTCTTTTTATCTCTGCTTTTCACATGGCAGTGGAACTGCAAGGTTGCACAGGTCTGGTTGTTTGTAAGTCAATGAGGCTATCCTTCTAACCTTGTGTTATTGAGCAGGGGGAGATGACCCAGCTGCGAACGTTTTTCATGCAGCAGTCTACCCTACCCTAGATACTTGCACAACCATACTCTTGTTGCTGGCATTTTTCCTGAAGTAGAGTTTGTAATTAAAATACTCCTTGGCTTCTGTAGTTTCTTTCCTATTCAGGCTACACATTTCAAGTGGTTATTATACTTAATACAGCTACTGCAAAATGGAAATTAAAATATTAATGGTTGGATGCCAAAATTGAAACAAACACCAATAAATATTCTCATGATATTTCTACATAAAATAGCTGTTGATAACTAGGCCCTCCAAGGTTTTGTGTGTGTGTTGGAAAATAAGCTTACACCTGATCAAATTATTCCCTATCCCGCCTTTCTGAGACCATAAAAGAACAAGATTATTCCACCAAAGGCAAATAATACTTAGAAACAATTAGGAAAAGTTAATGAAAGGAATAATTAAATGTATGTTAAATAACAATGTATCAAACACACTTGTGTTCGAGATGAATATCATTTCATGAGCATAATTCTGACTGATGTCAGCGTGAATCTTCATTCTCCCAGATTCTCATCCAACTGCCAAAATATTTTTCCCCTGTGGGACTGTAAAGTAAAGCATATTCGGGTTCCCACCAGATATGATAGTGTTTCACATTACCATATTTAGACTTTAGCATTCCAACAATACAGCAGGGAAACAATTCTTGAAACACTCCTCATTTTCAGCACATTCTGTGTAAGTAATCCCCTTGGCCAGCATTTATATCTGCCTGGTTACTCCTCCCACACTTGTTAACAGCACTTTGAAAAATCTCATTTTAAACTCATCTGTCTAGACTTTTTTTTAAACCAAAGAGGATATATGTGTACTGGAGAGGGCATTCAACAAACCCCACTGGAGGATAGGATGGCTTCAGGCCATCAGTCTTTTAGGAGTGGAGAATATTCTTTAGGCCTATGTGTACGTGTGTGGTGAAAATAAAAGCTTCTTCGTTTTCCAGGACGTTTTACTCTGGGATACCTTCACCTTCTGGGAAACAGTCTCCCCTGTTTAGACACCAAGGCTATATCACACTCCTTCTGCCTTATTATATTTTAAGTCTGTCATTTTAGCTGAAGACAAGAAAGAAATCTCATGTAAAGGCATGAGATTTCTAAAATATAGTTTCTAGAATATCATTTCTAGAAATAGTTATTTTTCAGATGAGGTCCCCGCTGTGAAAAAACATCTTCTTCTTTGTCAGGTTTCAATTTTTCTTGACATACTTAATGAAAAATAATAAATACATGTATTTGTGTTAAGGGTGAAAAATATATAAAGAACATGTCCAGTGTCCCCAAATCATAAGAGACCTCCTCATTTTTTCATAGCATTTCAGTGGTGTCACAGGACCGAGAATGCTGCCTTCTCTCAGAGGAGGCCAGTCTCTAAAGGATTACTCTGCACAAGTGTGTGTGCAGCAGGCATTGGAAACAGAACTATTTCCTCCTTGGTTCTAGAGTCTGTGTTTCTATCAATGTAGCTTAAGTTGGCACTGGCTGCTGTGGCAATCTTGTCCCACGTTACAGTTAATGAGCTTACAGTAAGAAAAAACTCCTAAGATGCTTTCCCATTTTCTATGTGCTACCTGCAAAATATTTCTGGTTCTCTTCACTTGCAGGCATATTGCTGGACTGTATTTCCTCACTCCTTGCAGTTGGGCTGCTGAGGAATTGAGAGTGAAATACTGCGTGTCAATTCCAGCTCAGTGCTTTTTCTCGCTGGTATGAGACTCTCCAGAGCTCTTTCATTGTTTTCTTTCTACCTTGGTGATTGGCAGCGTTCAAGATGGTGTCTACGTCATCAGCCTGGGTTCTAGAGTAGCAGATATGGAGTCAGCAAGAGCCAGCATGGATGGACAGGTAGCTCGAGTGAGAAATAAACCTTTGTTCTGACATGCCATCAAGACCTCGGAGTTGTTTGTTACTGCTGCATCGCCTAGCCTATCCAGATTGAAGTAAGAACAAAATCATTTGTAAAACACAAAGATCACATTATAGAGTGGGGAACACAAACTTTATATGCATCTCATGGCTGTTACAGTAATAATTCTTTCTTGAGCCATTAGCTTACTCCCCCACTGGCCTGTAGGGCAACTTTGTGCAATTTAGAATAAATCCTGGCACCCAGGTGAATGTCCTAATGGTCAGAGTGTGACTTGAACTTCAGGCCTAGTATCCTTGGCTTGGCACCTTGTGCAATAATCCACTTAATTTAAAAGAGACAATAGTGTCTTTGGTATTAATTTTTTAAGTGATTTTTTTTTTCCTTCATGTGAACTAAGGATTACATTGATTACACATACTAACACTCTTCCTTTTGCTGCCTTCAAAACCTTTGATTTCCTTTGATAGTAGAAGGATTTGTTCAGTAGCATTCTGTTTGAAAGGACTTTCTCACAAAATGGCAACAAGTATAATTATATTTAACTGGCAATGCAGATGTGAGCATCACATGAGATAATTTATATGAATAATGCTTTGTTAACTACAAAATCCACTACACAGTGAGTTGTTAGTATCTCCTCTAATTACCACTATCTCTGGAGGTAGACAGGCAGATAATTCCACCATTTTACAGCTGAAGAAGTTTGATTCTGAGAGGCACAGTGACTTGCCTAGAACAATCAGCGACTTGTAAAGCCAGGCTGGAGCCCATGTCTTGGGATTGCTGGTTCATGGCATCTTTCCTTGGGCCACGCAGGCTGGAGACAAGCCACTGTTTTCACAAAACTCTAGTAACTGAGTGGCTCCAGGAGGCATGGATGGTACAACCCTTTAGGCTTCCTGCCTCAGCATCCTTGCCAGTGTTGAGGGTATCATCCTTGCTGATTTACTTCTTGTTTTTCTCAGCAGAGAAATGTGCAGAAGAGAAGTGATCTCCTTCAGAGAAAGGGCTAGATTCCAAAACGTTCGCGGTGAAGATAAGAAACCATTTTGCGGTAAGAGGGGGCTACTGTGATGTATGCGTTTGTTTCTTTAGACCCAAGTATGAATTCAATAGCTGAATGAAGATGCTTAGAAAAGAGCCTCAGGCACCTTTTGTTTTCAACTGCATGTATGGGATACAGTGTAATGTTTTAATACATGTTCACATGGTGTAATGATCAAATCAGGGTATTCAGTGTATTCATCACCTTAAGCACTTATCGTTTCTTTGTGGAAATTCAAACATTCAAAATCCTCTCTTCTAGCTATTTTGAAAAATACAACATTGTTAGCTGTAGCCACCCTAATGTGCAGCAGAGCACCAGGACTTAATCCTCCTATCTAACTGTAACTCTGGACCCGCTGACCAGTCTCTCCCCGTCCCTGCCCCCGGCACTTCTTTTTGTCTCACATTTTGCATCTTCATTTCTGAATCTGACTCTCACTAAGTACAAATTATTTATGTATATAAACTTGCTCTAAGCTAAATCAATTTAAGTAAATATTTGATGAGTTTGCTTTGCTGTGTGCTCTGTTGTGTTTCCCTCATAATGATGGTAAGAATTTGTTGGTCATCTCAGCAAAAATGCAGAGTGGCAGTGTGGTGTCACGTTTGAGTGAGTGGTGGTGGTTACTGGAGGGATAGGGAGAGGGAACGGTCACCCATAGGAAATCTGAATATAAATTAAAACCAAAGGTGCATCACACAAATCAGAACATTATGAATTCACAGAATGTATGTAAGGCCAGACAATGGATAGTAGAAGAACTTGCCAACTGGAAACACAAATACAGCCAATTCTTATGTATGGTAATAGGTCCTGTAAGGTCACTGCGAACGCTGGATTAGTGAATACTGAACAATGCATTGGTCCCAGAGGAAATACAGATTTCGGTTCCTGCAAGTCTCTGGTCACGTTTTCATCAGCTGATTAATACATAGCCTTGTTTTATGTGTAGTTCTATTTAAAGACTATACAGTGTGTGTGTATATATATATATATACATACACACACATCTTACATATATCTATATTCTCTAAAGACTATATATTGTTATATACAAGGGGTCTTCAAAATGTTCATGGAAATACATATTATTAAACACTATGGATGGATTTCAAAATTTTTTTGCACCAAAATAAACTTGTACTAACTTCTTATAATATGTCTAAATAGGATCTAGTTTGAGGCACTAAGAAGGATAAGACATAAGTTTGAAAAAGCCCATATCAGAGTAATGTGAATTCTGCTAACACTGAAGCAAGAACAAATATCAAACTTATGGTAAAGCTTGGGTGGAAGAAGGGTGAAATATCTGATGTTTCACAAAACATTTTTGGGGATAATACTCCAAAGAAATCAGCAGTTTAAAAATGCATAACTGGTTTTTAAGAAGACATAAGATGAGTTGATGAAGCCCTCAATAGCAGACCATCTACAAGGATTTTTGAGGAAAAAAATTAACCTTGCCCTCTTCATGCCCTAATTGAAGAGGGCCAACAATTAACAGGCAAAGAACAGCTGACACCCTAGACATCTCAACTGGTTCAGCTTACACAATTCTGACAGAAAAATTAAAGTTGGACAAACTTTCCACACTCCCTGGGTGCCAAAATCATTGTGTCCAGATGAGGTGCAGACCAGAGCAGAACTTTCTATGGAAAATGTAAACAAGTATGATCAGGATCCTGAAGCACTTCTCTGAAAAGCTGTAACAGAAGATGAACCACGGCTTTACCAGGATGTTTCTGAAGATAAAGCACAATCAAAGCAATGGCTACCAAGAGGTGGCAGTTGTTCAGTCTCAGCAAAGTTGGACTGGTCAAGAGCAAAGGTCGTGCAACAGTTCTTAGGGATGCTCAAGACATTTTGCTTGCTGACTTTCTGGAGGACCAAAGAATGATAACATCTGCTTATTATGAGAGTGTTTTGAGGAAGTTAGCCAAGTTTTAGCAGAAAAAAATGCCCCAAAAACCTTCACCAGAGAGTCCTTCTCCACCAGGACAATGTTTCTGCTCATTTCTATCATCAAACGAGCAATTTTGCAAGGGAAATTATTAGGTATCTATCCACCTTATGGTTCTGATTTGGGTCTTTCTGACTTCTTTTTGTTTCCTAATCTTAAACAATCTTTAAAGGGTACCCATTTTTCTTCACTTAATAATGTAAAAAAAAAAAAAAAAAAAAAAAAAAAAGCATCGACATGGTTTAATCCCCAGAACCCTTAGTTTATTAGGGATGGACTAAATGACTGGTATCATCAGTTACTAAAGTGTCTTGGCCTGATGGAACTTATATTGAGAAATAAAGTTTATATTTTATATTTTTATTTTAAATTCTATTTCCATGTACTTTTTGAAGTCCCCTTGTATATCTGAGAGATATATATATATATATTTAAAGTGATATACAAAAATAGACTCTGTCTATATAATTAATTTCAATTGAACTCAGCCAACAGCACTATAACTCATGCCTGAACGAAGCTTATCTAACACACACGTTTTCTGCACACAGCACATCACAACCTTGTTGTACTTAGGAACATGAGACAGCACTTCAGCCCTACACTTACGGACCATTTTAAACAGTGCCATTACCACAAAAACACATAAATGCAGAAACAATGGCACTAAATAGACCACAAAAAAGGACACTTGTTGACAGTGTGACAGCAACAAGAAGGCAGAGCTCTGCCTTGTTCAACCTCAGCTGAAACATGCACGTCTAGCACTGCTCTGTGCAAGTCAGCAAATGACTGTAAAAGCTCTGCAAATACAGATTTTGGGGTTACAAGTATATTGTAGTGAGTAGGTGAATTTGCAAATAGAGAATCCACGAGTAATAAGGATCGACTGTACTGGGGATTGCATCCTTACTGTGGTAGTTTTCAGCTTGTTGAAGCTACCCCAACCATCTGGGCCTGAGTTTGCTCATGTGTAAAATCATAATGACAGTAACTGTGTTCTAATGTGGGGAGGATTTATATGATAATGGGTGTGAGGTGTACAGTAGATATTTAACAAATGATGGTTGTATTTTTTATCATCACGGAGCTACTCCAGGAGGAAAAAACATCTTGGCAGAATAATAAAGGACTAGCAGTGCCAGAAAAATCTGGTTTCAAATCCAAGTCCCATAACTAGGTAGCTATGTGACTTTAGGTAAGTTATCTTTTGTGAGACTCAATTTTATGTCCTGTAAAATGAACACAATGACATCGAACTCACAGCAATGTGTCTAGTGTGTAGATTAAATCGGAAAAGTGAGTGTCCTGGATTATAATGAACGCAAGGAAAGTCAGTTTCATTCTCTGCATCTTCATATTATTTCATCATCAAGTAGAATTTTTACCCAATTGATGGAGTATCTGTAACGTTTTTAATAGAATAGGATATCATTTCAGTTTGTCCAGAGTTTACATAACATATGAGACTGAGAATCAAAGGCAATTAGGTATTCACAGACACAAACATATACACTTCTTCTTTTTTCATGTTAAAAACTATTAAGAAACACTTCATGGAGCCTCGTGGTCATTTTCAAAACCAGGATTTGGGAATTACACGGTAAATGAGAAAAGAAAGTTATAAGCATTCTTCTTTAAAAGGTTCCCACATTTACTTCATTTTAATGGTTTCCTAGCATACCCAGTAAAGAAGAGTTAATCAGTTAGAGGGGCTATCTCTGAATTTGATAGAAGGTGGGAGCTTTAACCTGGGTTAAACAAAGCGTCACTGGCAGTAACTAAGATGGTGAGGCATTGCTGCGCTGATGCCAGGTGAGAATGCAGCTGACACTGATATGCGCTCAGAATGACCTGGACCTTCAGCCAGAGAATTAAGGAGATGAAATGAAGGACTGTTAGAAAATGTCTTATTTGAAACCTTTCTCTGTTAGATACTTCTTGATTTTAATTCATAGTCTAGTTACATAATATCTGTTGAATAAAGAGATCCAGGCACAGATGAGACATTCATCTAGAATTTCCTTGGCCCATTCTATTAGATTTTCTTGGATGAGTCTAACCAGAGGGCTGCCCTTCCAATGCTAAGGATCATCCTAGTCTTGAGTCATCAATGTAAGTAAGGAAGAGTAAATAATACCACACTACAGCTGTCAGAAAACTTGAACTGACTTAAAATAGTGGCCAGCCCACATTCCCTAATGCGTCTCTAGGATTAGTGACATGTTCTCCAGAGGCAAAGATACGAAAGCCCTTCCTTACGTCACCTCCTTGGATCTTTGCTTCCTACAAGATATAATCTGAGACATCGCTCCAAATATTTTCCTGAGATCCAATGTTTCAGAGATCTAGATTTGTATTATAAACTGCACAACTCCAAATTCCTATAACATTTATGAACAATCTTTTATCACTCAATTGATTTTGAAAAGAACACATTTGATCCAAAACATGAATGAGGCTCATGACAAGTCTCCAAGCCTTTCACTTGTTCATTAATCTTAATGGTAATGGATGAGAATTAATATCCCCATTTTGTTTGTGACAAAAACCTGGATATGAATAGATTAAGCAACTAGAATGGGGCAGAAAAACAGGACAGAAAAACAAGAAACAGACCCTATCACTAGATAAGGAAAACACACGGTCAAGAACGAGGAAGTTCTTGACTTCTAATTTAGATTGCTTCTGACTGATAGACTGTGGGGTTAATTCCTGATATAAATTAATGATATTCAAAGGCTGTTTAATTAATGCAAATGAGCAAGTTTTTAATCATACCCTTGACTATTACCCAATTTAAATTTGGGCCTTCGAGCTTTATTTCAGGAGCTTTCCTCTTGTTAATCACAATATCTTAACTCTTGTTAGTCTGCACCAAAAAACTCTTAATTTTTTTTCCATAAAGATAAACTCAGAATTTAACAATCTGCTTTGCAGAAATCTTCAGTGAAGGCAAAAAAGATTTCCAAGTCAAACATACAGGATTGAAACATGATTCTGTCATATAAAGTTAGTGTAAAAGTAAAACTGAAAAGTGATCACACTGCAGTATATACATGTTAACAGAACAAGGTGTGAACATAATGTGAGTGTGCTAACCCTTAATCTCAGGTAATGCCTTTTACATATGAGGTCTAAGCATTGCAAAGTGATTTCTGATTTAAATGTCAATTTCCATGAAAAATAAGTTGGCTTAGAGATGCTTTTTTCCCTCAGGGTGGAAAGAAGGTAAATTTTGATACTTTTAGTTAGGGCATTTTAAAAAATTATTTATTTATTTATTTATTTTGAGACAGAGTCTCACTCTGTTGCCCAGGCTGGAGTGCAGTGATGTGATCTCTGCTCACTGCAAGCTCCGCCTCCTGGGTTCGCACCATTCTCCTGCCTCAGCCTCCTGAGTAGCTGGGACTACGGGTGCCCGCCACCATGCCTGGCTAATTTTTTTGTATTTTTAGTAGAGACGGGGTTTCACCATGTTAGCCAGGATGGTCTCAATCTCCTGACCCTGTGATCTGCCCACCTCGGCCTCCCAAAGTCCTGGGATTACAGGCGTGAGCCACCGCACCCGGCCTAGTTAGGGCAGTTTTATTAGTTTCATTGGCTTATTCGTTCTATTAGAAGACTGACATATCGCTTATTTTAAAATAATTGGTTTACTTCTGGGAAAATATTCAGGAATCAATCTTCACACAAAGTCAAGACCATTTAAGTGGTGAATATTATATGATCTCACTCATCAGGTCAAGTCATTTAGCTATTTATGGATATAAGTCTTTTAAAAACAAGACACTTCCATGGGGGTCATACAGAGAAACGCCGATAGAAATGGTAGTCACCAGATAATACTTGTTTTGAGAAAAATTGTAGGCTATAGCCACCTTGTTCTTATATACATAATAAAAATTTAGGCTAACGTCACCTTCTTGTGGAACACAACACTTCGGGTCCTAAGTGCTTTGGTTTTCAATGAACACAAATATAATTTCCATCCTGAACCTCCTCAGAAGAATGCTAATCCTGCCCTCTTCAGATCTGGTACCTGAATCATACACTTCTCACTCTAGCAAGCAATACAGACGATTTGAACAAGCTGGACTCCTAGAATGAAGGGTGATGGTGCTTGTGTAGTTTGGAATGAAGAGGAGCTGGAATGTAAGTGAGAACAAGCCAGTGTTTTCTTGGTCCTGTGTCCAGGGAAGAGGGGTTGTGCTAGGCCTGTTTGATGATAGTTTTCCACCTGTCATCTCCAGAATGGTAGGGGAAATTCATCTGACTGTTGACGTGATTGAACTCTGCCTTTCGTGGCTCTGCCTCATTGGTACAGAAATCTAGCTGTAAAATGGACCTACTCTGTTGATAACAAAATGTTGAGTTATCTTTGAGGTATTACAGAGCCCCAAACTGGAAGTCATGTGGTTCAGGCATGTGCAATGGAAAAAATGTTGACCTCTAATTAAACACCTGAAACCAATGAATCCTCCTCTTGGAACCAATAAGACTGGGACATCATCAGAACCTAAATGACAAACTCTTTCGGAAGCCAGGGATCCACTGGCCCAGAAGATCAGGGTCTAAAATCTGCCTCAACATACCTTTCTGCAAATGATAAAATTTAAAGTCTTCCAATCAGATCCTGCCAAGCCAACATTTCTTTCTCTTGCCTTCCGAACCCAGATCCCAAACTGGGGGAGGCAGATTTTTGTCTGCTGCTGTCTCCTTGCTGACCAATTTTGCTAACAAAGCCTTTATTTTCTTAAAAGCTGATGTCACATAGTATTGGCTTCTGTGCACATCAGGGCAGTGAGCCCATTTGCTTGATAACATAACTGTAATGAGCACCGGCTTGGTGTGTCTTCCTTTTATATTAGAAGTTATGTTCTAATAGCTAGTGTTTCAAGTAAAAGTTTGTGAGTTCAGATAATGTGAAGAACTTCCCGGATCAATATGTTTCGAAGCATGCCAAGCACAGAATGATGGGGAAAGGTTGGGTGGTAAAGAGCCCCTAGTGTCTGGTACAGAGGCAGTACCTCTTGTAACTGTCCCTACTAACTGTGTGGGTACTAGCACTGACTACCTAAAAAGTGCCAGGGTCCAGGGACAGGCCCTTGATAGTCAGGAAGTCCTCATCGCCATTTTGTAAATGAGGAAAGAGCGGATCAGGGTCAGATAACTAGAAAATGCTCTCATCAATTCTCCAAAGCCTGAGTTTTTACTGTCAGGATAATATCTATATCTCTGCTTGAAAAGCAGTCGACTCTTTTAAAGAGCAAGCTATTGCCCTTGTTGTTGCTACTCTATCACCCCCAAACATACCAGGAAAAGGAAGTTAAAGACATCAATACACAGTAATGCTTCTGACACATGTTAGCATATGTGAATCAATTCAGGCTATGAGGGTATTTATCATCTATATCATGTCATTTTTCAAATGATCACATATTTTAGAAATCAGTACTTTTAAAAATACCATAGTGTTTCTCCAGATGTCTTCCAGAATAACCACCTTCATCAGAATAAACTGTGATGCTTATAAAAAATACAAAGTCCAGGATTCTACCCTGGACCAACTGAATTGGAATAGGTTGAGAATGCCATGGAATCTGCATTTTTAAAGAGTACCCCAAGGTGATTCTTATGCAAATTAAAGTTTGAGAGCCACTGCTGTAAAGGCTGGGGAACCAAAGGTCTCTCAGGAAAATCTTTGCCTCTGGCACACTGAGCTTCTAGATGTAGAACTTAAGCCAAGCTATGTTGTTACCAAGGGCTGCAGCAGGTGCAGAAGCCTGGGGGTACAGGAGGGTCACCAAAAGGACACAACTTTTGCAAGGCCCACATCAGAAAGAAAGAGTTGCAAACTCTGTACAAAACAATTTAACAAGTAGATTCGAGCTCGCCTTACAGCAGAGAGCTGTAGCTGTAGCATAACAGGGTGCACTGGGATTCTACAAGTCTTTGTCAAAGAAGTGGTGTCTTGATAGCCCCAAACAAATCCTGTCATCTTTACCTCTTCCACCTCATGAAAGATTCAGCTTCAAGCAGTTGCTTCTGTATCATTTATCCAAAGTGGGCATTGGGTACAATGTGAATGGACAGTTTGATTTTTGGTTTGTATGAAGTAAAGGAGCAGAACCAACTACCCATCTTTTAAATTATCTTGCAGCTATGCTGTCTGCCTTAAAATGCCTGACTTCTTCCGTTTTACAGGAGGAAAAGGGCTCTCATAGTCAGAAGTGTTGCTTGATCGTATCAAGCAATTTCAGTTCACTGGAGTTTCACTTACGAAATAGTAGTTTCAGGAATCTCAGCAGCCCGAAATAAGAGCATTTTATGTGTCTATCACGTTCTCTGATAGAATACAAATCAGTTAAAATTCAATATAGAATCATTACCACATGCTTGTGTTTAAATTACAGAGTGAGAAAGGAATATTATCCCATATTTAAATAGCAACCACTGATAACCACTCATACTGGTGAAGTGCTATTGTGCCCGGCACTAACAAATATGTCTTTTACTCTTCACAACACCTCAAGGTAAGTTGTACCATGTCCCTTATACAGATAAGAAAATGAAGGGCTTGAGAGATTAAGTTATTTCTGGGATAGAATGTAAGTTAATGGCAGAGTTAAGATCAGAACTGGTATCTCCTTGATGCTGAAGCCTGTGGTCTTAACCACTGATCCTACTTGCTTTATTTATGCTTCTTTTTAATGTTTCACAGGATACAGTAAACATGCTTTGTTTTGTTGAAGGGGATGATAGCAGTTTTTCATAGTTTGAGCTTGAATTTTTCCATTGAATGCAGTGTTCAAAATTCCTGCACAATGATGAGACAGAATAACTAATAGGGCCATCGTAGTAGTTACATCACCCAATGGTCGCTGGGGCCGTATAGATGAATGGGATGCTGTCATGCCCTCTCAAAGAAAGATGCATTCCAGCATTCACCATGGGCTGCAATTAGCATATAGATTCCCATTCATTATTGTCTGTTTACTTCCTGTTTTAATCTCCTGCCATTTTGAAATGGGATATAAAGAGACAACATTCCATACAAAAATGCCTGAGGTTATTGATTTAAGGCTCAGAAAGAGGTATAAGTTTTGAACACTATAGAACATAACAACATGTTCATGTTTACAAAAGTGTTGGTGTAGGTGATACTAAAAAAATAAAATACAGTGTTGGCTAATTTGAATTCTGTACTTACTGACATTGGGACCACATTCGTTTCCCACTTGTTATTCTGTCTCATCACTGTACAAAATGCGGAACACTGCATTCAAGTGAAAAATTTAAACTCAGATTCTGAATTTGCAAAAGGTGATAATGGCAGTCTCTATTCTCTATGGGGTGACTTTAATATCTGGTATCTCTAATGTACACAGGGGCACTGCAGGGGTATACACTGATATCTCCATTTCGTAGATGAGAAAACTGAGGCTTAGAGAGTTTAAGTAGTTTGACAAAGCTGGTTTGAGACCCAGATCTTCTGACTTTAAATCCAAATTCTTCAGCTTCTACATAAGGTTGTGTTTCTTAGAGGAGACATCCCTGGCTCCTTATGAAGTGACTCTCAATTATAACAAAAGAGAAGACTTGAAACATTTTGCTTTTCTCCCCATTAAAGTGTATAGACTGTTTGGGCTGGAGTGGAATAAAGGCTGGTCTTATCATAGTTTATGAACTGAGGTTTTTTGAAGTGGAGTCCTAGGGTTCTGACCACTATGTGTGGATGAGCCAGCTCCAGAGACCAGCTGGCAGAACAGAGGATGTGGAAGTGAATAACCAACTTTCAAAGACCAGATGCTGCTGTTCCCTGCCAGCTGAGGGGCCTGAACATCCCTTGGAACTCTTCTATATGTCACATTTACTCTTAGACTGGGATTCTCATATCAATTTGATTAATTTAAAAAGTTAAGGCAAGAGACTAGGAATTAGTAAGAATGTAGAGAACTTTTCAAAATTTATAATAATAACTGTTGATATATATATGGTACTTTGCACAATGTGAAGTACTTTCTTGTATGTATTTCCTGGTGTAATACAAAACAAACCAACCAACAAAATCCCAACAAGATCTGTTGTTTATGACTTAGATTCAAATCATGTTCTTCCTCAGTTTCCTTCTGTGTTAAAGGGGAAAGTAAAATAATAACCATGTCACAGTGGAGGTAATGACGTATTATTCTTACCTGATACCTTAGGAGAAGTCGACACTTTTGAAGAGGAGAACAAAACAAAAGATTTCTTAGCTTGCTGAGAGAGAAATGAATACGATGAGGAATGCAGTGCAGGCACTTACAAAGATAAAACAGTGACTTTAACAAGCATTAAGATACATTTGGAAAAGATTCGACCCTTTTTCACTCCTCCTACAGATTCATATCTGACATGTTTGTCTTTCTTGACAAAGAATAGGAACTAACGTCAAAAGTTTACTGTAAAAAACATATTTGAAATACACAGCCTCATATCAGTATGGTAAGGTGATAACACTTTTTGGGTTATTACGGAAATATTGATGGTTATTTTATATCTTACTATTAACGAAGTTCAATGTACCCCTTTTCCTTTTGATGTTTTCAGGGTTAAGTCTAGGTTTAAAAGCAAAATAAAAATAAAATTTGTGCAAAAAATGTAATATAAAAATAAGTATATATTTGTTCAAAAAGGGGATGAAAAGGGGATGCTTTTCCATAAAAAAGAGACAAAATTCTTGAGAATAGATTTTTTTCCCCTTCAATGTAATGAAATGTAATTTTTGTAACTTTTGTAAGTTTTGTAACTTTACAGTCCTGGTAATTCTTATTGAAAGCCTGGATCCCTCCATGTAAATATGTCAGCACACATTTATTGTTAAATATATCTAGACATATGTCAGAATACTGCAATGTGTCAACTATGCTATTGTGCAAGTTATAGGGTAACTGAACATTGTTTTCACATTTTGTTTCCTTTTGCCTCATATGTATATTATACATTTACATAGCATATAGAAAAAATTATACATAAGGAAATATTATTTTAGGGCAAATCTGTCTGCTCACAGTTATGTGAATCGGGAAACCTGGACAGATAAAGCCCATGACAAAATCAGATTCTAGAATTCATAGAAGCAGATGATTGTTGAACTGATTGGTGATGTTGAGAAGCCCTTTATTTTCACAAGAAAAAAAAAAGCAGCCAGTTAGGAGCTGGGAGTAGAACTGATTTTTATCAACGTAAAATACCACTCCAATTCACTGCACTAATCTGCTTACTTTGCATAATAGTTCATACTCTGCAAACTTTTCATCAATACAGTGAGGAAACTTTAGAAGTAATGAGTGTGCTGTGTGTGCATGCGTGAGTGTGTGTACGTGTGAACAAGTAGGAGCTGGAGAAAAAAGAACATTTGACAAATATTTTCCACTACCTGAAATTTTGCACATCTTTAAGAAAAGGGGCCAGGATGAAATTTTTAAAAAGCTATTCAGAATAGGCTTCTTCCTTTTTCTTTAAGTGAAATGTCACACCTTAAATTGTGTCTTAGCCCAAGTGCTGAAAACAGTTTAATTAAGTGTATCTATTTCAATAAATTCCTTGGGAGAACAGACTACCAAAGGGCACATAAAGAATGAGAGCATTAATTGCATTTGAGATTAGTCCTATTGAATTGAATTCTCACACACTGATGTCCTTTGTTCTTAACCCATGAATAGTGGTTGTTTATATATTCAACTATTGATAAATTTACTATAAAACAGTTCTTCCCTCAATATGGGAAGGTTAAATCTGAAAATAAAATCCCCAATCCATGTAGACAGAGGGCCAACTTGAGAATAACCCAAAAGGAACATTGATGGCACATTTTATTTCATGTAGTGTTTTGGGGAGAAATAGCTGGATTCTTTGTCTACCTAATAAAAACAACTTTAGGTAACTCCAGTTCAAATAAGATTTCTAATATATAATACCAAGATTAAAAAAAGGTAAAACTAAAGTGCCTAATAAAAAATTCAATTTGTTGATATATTAATTAAATTCCCTACCTACCCAAGCCTGACTGATTCTATCCCATGGGAATGAAGTTGAAAGATGAATTTGCTAATTAATGGTAATACAGTGAATGACACAATTAGAACAAACTCACAAAAGAACGAACATCCCTTGGTGAGAGAGTCAGTACAACTCTACAGGGGAATTCTCCACATATGTACAAGCATTTGGAACAGAACAACTGAAGTTCTATTAAATCTGGTTTAACAGGGATAATGCCTGAGGTAACTTTATAGAGAAACATAAATCAAATATGAAATTATTACTGCAGGATTATCTTTATTCACAGATAACTTCAGTCCAAAACTCAAATCCCAAGAGACTGACAATATTTTTGGCTTTTCTAATCACAGATATTTGTGCAATTAAAGAATACTTAACATACCATGCTAACCTCTGTGAATAGAACAAAATACATTTTCAGAAAATGTATATTGCCATATAACTCTTTAAAAATATTTCACGGCTAAAGTTGGTTGATTTATTCCGTCAAAAATGGTCACCATTCTTCCCTCACGGTACCATGATCCTTATGTAATTTGCAGCATCTCCGTCAATAAGTAAAATCTATTTCTTTACTTCTGGAGGCTGGGATGGTCCTGTGAATTGATTTAGCCAATGGAAGTGGTGGAAGTGATGTTATCCAATTCCAAATGTGGGTCTCAAGAGACCTCCACAGTTTCCTCTCAATCTAACCTTGCCACCATCATGTGGATGAGCTGGGGCTGGGATGCTGGAGGGTGACAAAACACATGGAACCGAGGCAAGTCCTGTCCCAGGTGAGACCATTCTAGACCGGTGGCCCTCTGCCAACCCGAGAGCTACCCACAGGAGCATGAGCGAACACAGTGGGGACTAGAAGAATCATGCAGCTGATTTAAGCCCAAATAGCTGATCTCAAAAATTACCAACAAATAAATGGTTAGTTTTTTTCTAAGCCACTTTGTTTGGAGTACTTTGTTATGTAGCAAAAGCTAACTGACAGAAACGTGCATAGAATTCTTCATTTTCTTCAAAATTTTACAAGACACTGTTTATACTGCCCAACTGAGAATGATCACATATAATTATAATGATTATTTTTGTTATTTTTATTGACCTTAGCCATGCCGTATTATTATTTTTTTAATTTTAGACAGAGTCTTATTATGTCACCCAGGTTGGAGTGCAGTGGCATGATCTCAGCTCACTGTAACCTCTGCCTCCTGGGTTCAAGCAATTCTCCTGCCTCAGCCTCCTGAGTGGCTGGGATTACAGGCGCCCGTAACCACACTCAGCTAATTTTTGTATTTTTAGTAGAGACAGGGTTTCACCATGTTGGCCAGGTTGGTCTCAAACTCCTGACCTCGTGATCCACCCGCCTTGGCCTCCCAAAGTGCTGGGATGAAAGGCGTGAGCCACTGCGCCCGGCCCTAGTAGTTTTGACGTTGACTTAATAGTTAACATAACTGTGCCTTGATTTCCACACCTCTAAAATGGAGATAATGATAGTCCAGTTTGTAAAGTGTGTGAGGATTCACTGAAATGATATATATATATGTCATGCAATCAGTACATATTTCCTCAAAATGTGTTAGCTTATTATGATTACTTGAAGGACTTCTAAGCTATTTAAATATCTTGAAGAATATGGCTGACATCAACACACAAGGTAAGACATGGGTGACAAGTGGTAGATACATTTTAAATAGTTAAGTGCAAATAGAACTATATATTTTTCCTGGTTTTAAACAACTTTAGACACCTAATAATTTTAAATGTTACATGTCCCCAATGATTCCATGTCCTTTAGCTAATGCTTAAAACAGTTGGGAAATTATTTACTTCACATAATTAACAACGATGATAATAATATTGGTATGTGGTAAGTATTACAGATGTTACCCTGAAAACTAATGAGCTTCAGAGAAATGAAGTGACTTTCCTAGATCCACATATCAGTGAGCAGTTCAACAAAGAAAAGAGTTAAGTACTCTTGGCTAGGGGTTGATTGCTTTAGCTGTCAGAGACTACCATAGCAGGTCAAATTTCTCATACATATTGACGAAAGTGAAGAAATCATGACTTGTTCAAAATAAAGATTGAGATGTTAAAAAAAAAAGTTCATTTGCTGGTACATCTCAGTATGGGACTAACAAGCCTATGATATTAATGTCAATTTTTACAAATAGGAAAATGGGTTTCCTTCCATGTTTAGTCCTCAGGCAAAACCCATCTTCCCAGGTTACAGAATTGGATATAAAAAAGGGTGCTAATAAAGTCCTCATTGATTTTTTTAGACAATGAGATGTGTGTAGGAGAGAATTTAATGTTCACTTCAAGGCATTGTTAATTAGCCCCCTTAACCAAGAATTCGTGCACATCTCCTAGGTGTAAAACATAAAGAGCATATTGATAAATTTCTTACACATCCAGTGTTTCACAGAATTATGTGTCATATTGGGCTAGACTCTTCTCCCCATTGTAAATTGCGCTCTGGAAATTGCATTGGCTTTTTCAGGAACTCTGTTGGTATATAATAGGGTCATGAAAATGACTGATTCTGAGCTTGTGGTCTTTAAGCCAAAGCTTAAGATGAATACTGGTTCCACAAGTTACTAACTCTTTAACTTTGGACAGACCACGTAAGCTTTCTCTCATTTAGTTGTCTTGTCTGTAAATTGGTAATGATACTAATTCCTCTGTCCACTGCACAGGTGCTATCAGTAGCGCAAAGTTTTTTCTAGCTAACTTATTCCCTCCAAATGACTCCTCTTATCATCCTCTCACTCCAAATGTAAATATATGCCTTAAATAAACTTATTTTTTATTACTTATAATTGACAAAAATAACCTTTGCTTTCTAGGCTATGAGACAAAAGGCAAATGCATTTTTCTTTAAGTTCTTATATTGACATAGTATTTTTGGATGGCGTCAAGGCTGAAAAGTTCCTGATACATAATTCTTCAAGCACTTAATCTTAGTTATTGTATCCAATAAATACCCTAATTGGTATCTTGCTACATAAATAAGCTCTTCCCAAAAGATTCATTTGTTATTTTAGGCAACTAAAGTATTATTTCAGGGCACAGAAGCAGCAGGATTACTAATATTTCTAGGCTGTGCAGAAAACAAAACAAAACAAACAAAAAACAAAACCCCAAAACAAAATCCCAAACCCAGGAGCCAAATGACAGTGTTGAATATAAGTACAGGATAGGAAGGAAAGTTGAGCATCAGTGGTATTTTCAGCCACACGTAATGTCTCCACTGATCTAGTCTTGTCTGTTTCAGCTACAGTAGACCAACACTCCCACACAGACAAAAGTGGTTCCTCTATAGAGTGAAAAAATTAACTGTGAAGGTTTCTGATTTACAAGTATAAACTCCCATACTCACACGGAAATTTCTGACTCAATGAATAAAACAGTAATAAGCTGTAAAACATTTTAAAACTGTAATGTAGGATTTATTTTATGCCCTGGTATTTGTAAGTTGGAGCTTTTCCACTTGTGCTAGGGTATTTCGATTTTAGGTACCAAATAAATACATGTTTATTCATAATGTTTTTATTTTCTTTAAGTACTAAAGTAATTCTCTGCATGATTTCACACGCAAACATACAACTTTAAGATGAAAGCTTAGCTTTGTACTATTGGTGGTTATAAAATAATTTCTGCTCTCACAGTGTTTAACTCTGTGTTTTAAACAAATTCTAGTTTCTAGTTTACTCTGACTTTTACCTCCTGTTCTAATACAATTTCATGTATATATGACATATTCTTCACCTTAAATTATCTAATTCTAGGTAGTATTTACCTAAATTATGGGCAGTGCTGAGGAACAGTTATTTAAAATGTTAAACTTTTAATTATAAAAAAGGCTGGGCCAGGCATGGTGACTTACGCCTGTAATCCCAGCACTTTCGGAGGCCGAGGAGGGTGTATCACCTGAGGTTAGGAGTTTGAAACCAGCTTGGCCAACATGGTGAAACTCTATGTCTACTAAAAATTTAAAAATTAGCTGGGCGTGGTGGCAGGCGCCTGTAATCCCAGCTACTTGGGAGGCTGAGGCAGGAGAATTGCATGAACCCGGGAGGCGGAGGCAGCAGTGAGCTGAGATTGTGTCACCATACTCCAGCCTGGGTGACAGAGTGAGACTCTGTCTCAAAAAAAAAGAAAAAAAAAAATTAAACATACAGCCAGGCATGGTGGCTCATGCCTGTAATCCCAGCACTTTGGGAGACTAAGGAGGGTGGATTGCTTGAGACCAGTAGTTTGAGACCAGCCTGTGAATCATGGCAAGATCCAGTCTCTACAACAAATTTAAAAATTAGCCCAGCGTAGTGGCATGTGCCTGTGGTCCCAGCTACTCAGGAGGCTGAGGCAGGAAGATAGCTTGGGCCCGGGATGTTGATAGACTGTAGTGAGCTGTGTTCGTGCCACTGCTTACCAGCCTAGTTGACAGAGCAGGACCTTTTCTCAATAAATAAATAAATAAATAAATTAATAAAAATAAAAAATTAAACATACAGAAAAAATAGTACAATGGACACTCATTTAAGGTCACACACAGATTCAACAATTAGGTAATCTTTTGTCATTTATTTTTCTAACACTAGATTTCATAAAATGCATGAAATTTATAAAGAGATTCTCTACAGTGATATTATCAGAACTGTGTATTAGAGTTCATTTTTCTGGTGTTGTCTTGAAAACAGGCAAAACAATGGAAAAGAAAGTATAATTTTTCTTCTTCTGCCATTTTCAAATGAGATGAGACCCGCAGTGAATTTTTCTTATCAAGCTATTTTTTTTTATGGCGTATTTCTGCAGGAGCATTAAAGTGTACTCTGGTTGCAGATCAATATGACACTGACTAAATATAGATTTACTTACGAGGTAGACTGAAAGGAGCCATGTTGGACAAATGAGTAAATAATGTCTCTTTTAACAAGTTCATAATTATGTATTTTATTACATAAGCTCTTCCACAAATAGCTCCAGGGAACCGTTACAAACCATGCCTAAATAATGCTCACTCTAACAACCAAACCAAGTGCTACAGGCAGCCACAAGACTGGAGAATAAAGCCCTGGAAGGGAACAAACAACATGAGTCACATTATTGCCTTTTCTTCCTTCTTGAGAAAAAATGAGATTAAGAAAAACACTGTCTGCAGAGGCCAGGGAATCCTAAAGAAAATCATTTATCTTGGGATATTTGACAAGTGGTATACGGATGAGAAAGGGGAAATATTAATAAAATACTACACATATCTATTCTACACCTTTAAACATAATGGACAAAGTAAATATAAACAATACATGTAATGAATATATATTATATATCAATTATGATGTTAATTAAGCAATAAAAAATAGTTTTTTGTCTGTTTGTTTTTTAAAGAGACAGGGTCTTGCTCCATCTCCCAGGCTGGAGTGCAGCAGTGCGATCACAGCTCACTGCAGCCTTGAACTCCTGGGCTCAAGCGATCTAGGGATCCTAGCTGGGAGCATCACCAGGTCCAGCTTTTTTTTTTTTTTTTTTTTTTTTTTTTTGGAGATAGGAGTCTTGCTTTGCTGCCTAGGTTTGTCTCAAACTGAAGTGATCCTCCTGCCTTGGCTTCCCATCATGTTGGGATTACAGGTGTGAGCCCCTGTATCTGGCCCAAAAGCAAAAGGAAAAGGAGAAAGAACAAAAAGGACAAGTCCCCGCACTTTGGTTTCTATACGGCCACCTCTCAGTGCTCTGTGCACACTGGCCTCCCTGCATGGAGTTCTTTCTCCCTTCTTTTTCACCTTGAATTCCTATTTATTTTTTAAAGATGTACATCAAATATCATCTCCTTCCAAAAGTTTTCCATAACTAATCTTGGCAGCCAGCTGTTCCTCTTTCTGATAACTATAATAAGGGCTAACATTATGGAGTGCTTACTGATACACTAACTGCTTTATATGCTTTGCCTTATTTAGTTGTCAACAACACTCTGAAATAGGCACTTCTTATGCCCACTTCAGACATGAAGAAACTGAGGTTTTAAGCCATTAGGTGATTTACTCAAAAACACGCTGTGTAAAAATGTTTGCTATAGACTTTTGCAGAAATATTTGAAATTATTTGTATAGGCAAGAATGATGTCTTTTTCATACCAATTAACTGGCACCAAGCAGTTCCTCAATAAATGCTTATTGAATAAATGAATGCAACCTACAATGAATATCCTCCTAATACATGGCAGAGAAATGAACCAATATGTAAAAACCTACTAATTCCTATGGATTGGAGAGACGTGTCATACATTTTACCTTCTCTAGAACACTTTGGGTCTCAGAGGTGCTGGTGATTTATCTCAAATGGGATCATTCAAATAATAAATTGTAAAAATAATGTAAGGTTGGTGCAAAAGTATAATGGCAAAACCCGCAATTACTTTTGCACCCACATAATTCAGGCTTTCTGTTTACAGAAGAGCAAGTTGAAACCCCTAAGAGAACAACAATTTGCCCAGGGATATGTAATTGGTCAGCAGGGAAGCTGGAACTCCAACCCAAGCCACCAAACTCCCAGTCCTGTGCCCCTTCCCCACAATCATGTATATTCCCACAACAGTTATTCTGTAACTAAGTTCTGCTCATGGTCATCACCCAAGGGGGAAAAAAGCGTGTTCATTCTAGAAAATTAAAGAAGCATTAATTAAGGAGCACATATATTCTATTCTTTGGAGATCATATCTATTGCCTTGTGAGTAACTCAAATGCCACTTGTCATAGGCCACTTGGTAGAAGTGACTGTATCTTGGAGTTTAACAGATACAAGTTGGAATCATTTACCAGTGATATACCTCAGGACAAGACACTTAATAGCCTATGAACCTCAGTTTCTCCCTTGTAAAATGGGAATGATTACATTTACTTCAGAGGGCTAGTGGGAAGATCGGAAGTATGGGTTTGTTAAGATTTGCTTTCATTTCAATCCCCAAGGTTGCTAATTGTTTTTAAATGTACCCAGGATTTGTCTTAGTGCAGTATGGTAATGCATGCAGACATGGACCTTAATGTCACGAAGGAAGGAGCACAGATCTCTAGGAACAGGTATCTCAGATAGGGCCACATGGGTAAGAACCAGGGCTCTCAGGGAGGCAGGAAAGATGAAGAAAAAGCTTGGGCAAAAGCCTATATTGTGATTTTCTGGGGAAGAAGGGGTAAGTACAGTGAGCAAGCTTAGGGTTGGGTAATTTGAATAACATCAGTGAGTTCTAGCGGTGTCTCTAGTCATCTGTTACCTGGTCATGAGATGATTTAGGGCAAAGGAATATTGGCTTGGTAAGAGTTAGATGAAGGGGGTGATTGGAAGTATGAGTTCTGGACTGGTTGGTTTGCATATGAAATGAAAATACACAGCCAAATTGTTTACTATCTTGTTTTTTTTTTTTTTGTTTTTTGAAACAGGGTCTCACACTGTCACCCAGGTTGGAATGCAGTGGCACAATCTCAGCTCATTGCAACCTCTGCCTTCTGGGCTCAAGTGGTCTTCCCACCACAGGCTGCTGAGTAGCTGGACTACAGGTGCATTCCACTACACCTAGCTAATATTTCTATGCTTTGTAGAGATGGGCTCTTGCCATGTTGCCCAGGTTGGTCCCAAACTCCTGAACTCAAGCAATCTGCTCGCCTCAGCTTCCCAACACACTAGGATTACAGATGTGAGCCACTGTGCCTGGCTTTTATTTACTATTTTTAGGAATTAGCTAGCCATGGGAGAGGTAGTCTCTCCAGGATTAGCAAAGCCTCAACGTGTCAAAGCATCATGAAATATAATATCAAAAAAACCCTCCATAAGTAATACACTAATCTTAATAGAAAATTAAACGAACCCTACTGAAGACGGCTGCTCAGACTCCTGTTATTAAATAATGTGGTCTGCAGCATGTAGCGTGAATGTGGGACACATTTTTCACAGCATCCACTAGAGAGACACAGAGAGAATGAGAAAGAAAAAAGAGACACAAACAAGAACAACAAAAGAATGGAATATTCTCATTCACTTCTCATCTATTTCTTCTCATAGAAAAGCATATCCAAGCACTATTTTCCTGATCAAGCTTTTCTATTTGTATGATTCAGTTTCCTCTTATTTTATAAATATAAATTCCCAGGGAGAATAAAAAGGCTTAAGATTTGGATTGTGAAATGTTCTTGGCAAACTCTAGGTCAGGGTTTCTCAACCTTGGCCCTATTGAAATTTGGGGCCTGATGAGTCTTTGTCTGCTCTGTCCTTTGCCTTGGAGGTTTTGTAGCATGTTTGGTCCCTACCAACTAGATGCTAGCAGCACCGACACACAAATGTGATGATCACTAATGTCTCCAGGCACTGCCAAATATCTCTGACGGGCAATATCAGTCCCAGTTGAGAACCAATGTTCCAGATAACTCATGGTTTAGTTCAGCCATGTTTTCATATAGCTCTTTATATTCAGGATCCTGAAAGTCATTTATCATTTACAGTTGAAATAATCTTTAATGACAGAAAAGTGAACGTATTCTCCCTGCTCTCAAAAAAGAAAATGAAGTCACAAAGCATGGAGAGCTAAATGGCAAACTTAAGATGAGACTTAGAAGATGCCATCTGAAAGAACAATCACAAACTTCTTGTGGAATAGATTGAAATTTGTTCAGGTACATCTCTGCTTTGCAAGGCAGGACATAAACTTTCCCAAGCTGCTCTAGTTGTGCTTTGGTGAGGAGAGAAAAAAAAGAGACTTGGAAATTTTTCTAGGATCCTTCACCTGCTCTAACCTTGTAGAGGAAAGCTTACCTAACAAATAGGCATCTTGGTGCTTTTGCTTCTTATTTTCTTAAGATGAACATCAAATAAACAGACAAACTCTAAGTTGACTCATGTCAATACTGGTTGCAAAAACACACAAGAAACATAATGACTATTTGAGATTTGCTGTAATAAGATGGGCTAGAAGTTCACAAATACAAAGACACATGCCTGGAGACCTCAAGGGCAACCTCAAGTCCCTTGATTTTTCCATACTCCTGTTGGTCGGAATCTGATTAGCAGTGACTAAGAAAGGATGTAGGTAAAGTTAGAGAACCAAATAGAAGCTCAAAAGAATAAACCAAATGCAGATAAGGATCAAGGAAGCACGCATTTTTACAGGCAACAGATACTTTTGGCACACAATAAAATGTTTCTATATCACATTACATTTGTCTTCCTATTATTTGTGGTCACCAAATATTCATTCTTAGTATGAAAAAGATTATTATATTGATTGATCCAGGGTTAAGAATATTGAATTTAAACTATGTCAGATTTGAATTTTTAATTTATGCCTTTTGTGTTCTTAGTTTATTATGTTGTGGCTCATAAATTAAGAAAAGTGTTTTCTAAGAGATAAATGTTTACTAAAGAAAGATTCATTGAATATACACATTGAAAACATAAGGCTGAACAAGGCTGACTGGGTTCTCTAAGGTTGCTTATAAAAGTGAAGGATACAAAATTGGAACATGATTAATTCTAATGACAGAATTTTAAAAACCTTCTTTTCCAACCCGCTCATGTAGTTCAACCAGCAAAGGTACTGAATTTCACATTTGTCTGAGAAACAAATTTCACATGCCAGGCTTTTATAAGTTCAAATCTATGGGATGTATTATTTCCGTAACTATTGTATGTGTTAGTGATATTTCACAGAGCCATAAAAGAAGGTAAGCCTGAACTAATTAGAATAGTGATTGAAGAAAATGCCTCTGTATTTTTATTACAGTGAAATACTCCCACTTCAAAATGGATTAAGTATGTGGTATATAGAGAGATGGTTTATTGATTTATGCATTTTGTTGTCACACTTTTGTAGGCGTTGGCTGGCATACTAAAGCAGTCACATCTTAAAGCTCTAAAATGTGGAGAATATATTCATTTCCCATTGTTTGGAATGCACATAATTCTTAGGCACTGCCCTGATTCTCTGGAGGATTAGGTACCTTTTTATCCACACTTGTTTTTGGTTTAAACTGAGTAGCTACCCTTTTTGTTTATCAGCTTAAAGTATTTATGTATTACAGAAATCTGGAATTTTGTATATAGAAGGATTTGCCTAAGTTTTGCTTTTAGTCTCTTTGTCCTCTTTTTTAATTGAGATGTTGTTTAAATCTAGCCCTTTCTAGAAAAGGAGAAAAAAAAAAAACCCAAAGCAATGATGTTCTTCAGTGCCTTGGGAAGTGTAAATTTATTGGCTATTCCTTCAAGGTTATATGTTTAAACACATGAAGTAGGTAAACACATAGTAGTTTTGCTGAAACTTTTGGTGAAAATAGCTGAGTGAATTCATATCTTCTCTGGTTCCAGATATACCAGTGACAGAAAAACTATAAAACAAGAAAAATAAAAAAGCCATAGAGATGAAGCAATACAAAATATGAAATAATAGCTATCAGACACGGAGTAAGGATTGGGAAGTTCCAACATGTACTTGATAGAACTCCCAGAAGAAACAATGGAGAAGATAGCAGAGAAGAAATGCACAGATTTAATAATAGTTGAGAATTTTCGAAGTAAAGAAAAGCCTGATTCCTGAGATTGAAAGTAATTGTGATGTTAGCCTCCCCAGTCCCAATAAACATAAAGTAGAATAGAGACAGAAGTATTCTAATACTGTGTTGGAGGGACTGTCAACATGAGGTTTAAAATTAATGGGTATTGTCTTTCAAGTGAAAAGTCCTATAATAAATGCACTACCTTAATATTTATTATGGTGAATCTAAGGACAAAGAAGATTAAATATGACACATCATTTATTTTTTACAAACTCTGAAAAACAACAGGAAGTCATAATTTGAGAAAATGTAATTGTGTAAAGCTTCTCATTGCTTTCCAGAACCAATATAAATGTATTCGTTCAGTGATTTTACTCACAATAATTATATATACAAATTTTTCTTCTGAATTTTTCATGGTTATTTTCTTTGATTTTACAGGATAAATAGAGTCTAGTAAAACCTGGGTCGGTATTTTTTTTTCTTAAAGGTAACAGTACAAATGCCAGTTCTATAAACATAGGTCCTACTTTGAGAAACTGTAATTTCAAATGCCCCAAAAGTGATACATTAAAAAGGTTTTATACTTTTATAAATATAAGGCTCACTATAAGTGAAATAATAAAATATAAGTGAGTCTTATGTTTGTAAAACTATAAAACGTTTTTAATCTATCACTTTTGGGGCATTTGAAATTACAATTGCTCAAAAAGAATAATCTGATCAAAGAATCTGGTGATTTTTCTCTAATGCTGTCAGCCCAGAGGTGTTGAAAACAGGATTAAATTTTCTACCTTTCATGGAGAGTTTTATTTTGACTTCCTATTGCACTAGAAAATGACCCATGTTCTTAGGGCCTTTGAAGGGGCCTCTCACTTTTGGCCTTATCAGGCTCCTCCTCACCTACTCCTGGGCTCTGCTGACTTCACCTTCCTAAACACCATTCCATCCCTCTGAGGGGCCATTCTTAACGCTGTCTCCATCACCTAACCCACTTCCCCAGTTACTGACATCAAACATTTCTCAAGGCTCCAGCATTTCCTTATCTAGACAACCTATACTTTTTCTTGCACTGATATGGTTCGGCTGTCTCTCCACCCAATCTCTTCTTGAATTGTAGCTCCCATAATTCCCACGTGTTGTAGGAGGGGCCTGGTGGGAGACAATTGAATCATGGGGGGTGGTTTCCCCCATACTGTTCTCATGGTGGTGAATAAGTCTCAGGAGATCTGATGGTTTTATAAGGGTTTTATAAGTCTCAGGAGATCTGATGGTTTTCCCCCTTTCACGTGTCTCTCATTCTCTCTTGCCTGCTGCCATATAAGACGTGCCTTTCACCTTCCACCATGATTGTGAGGCTTCCCCAGTCACATGGAACTGTGAGTCCATTAAACCTCCTTTTCTTTATAAATTACCCAGTCTCAGGTATGTCTTTATCAGCAGCATGAGAACAGAGTATTACAAGCATCTTAGAGAACTTATACATCTTTTTATCTAGTGAAATTATATATCAATAAGACTTCATTTAGTTCTTGATATGCTAACACATGCAAAGGATTGTGGGCTGGAAACACTGAGAATTTACAAAGGATTTTAAGTTAGAATGGCCCCTGTTCTGCAGGAATTTACGATCCATTTGAGGAGCAGAGATAGGATGTTAATTCATTTGAAGAAAACTAGAGCTACATGGCAATATATAAATGCCAGGGGAGTGGTGAAACTATCACCATTTCAGAGTCCACTATTCAGAGAATTATCAAGGTTTTTCTCCTATTTAGCATTTGCCATGTAGGTATCTTTTTTATTTTTTGAGATGGAGACTCACTCTGTTGCCCGGGCTGGAGTGCAGTGCCACAATCTCAGCTCACTGCAACCTCCACCTCCCAGGTTGAAGCGATTTTCCTGCCTCAGCCTTCTGAGTAGCTGGGACTACAGTCACCTGCCACCATGCCTGGCCACTTTTTTTATTTTTAATAGAGACAGGGTTTCACCATATTGGCCAGGCTGGTCTCAAACTCCTGACCTTGTGATCGGCCTGCCTTGGCCTCCCAAAGTGCTGGGATTACAGGTGTGAGGCACCGCGCCCGGCCGCCATGTAGACATCTTAATGATGATTCTACTGATGAGCTGATGCTTATTATACACTTCCAAATGCAGGTATTTAGGTGGTCATGACATATGTTTGTTAATCTTCTCATAATTTATACCCAATAAGATCTAAAAAGTGATAAAGAAGAGGCAATATATAAATTGTATTCCCCAAAGGTGTTAAGATATATATTTTTTTGGTGCGTGTCCTGTTTTCTGGATAATAGTGGCTTGGATCGTCAAGTTACCTCTAACATTAAGCATCCCACTTTCAGGGACATACGGTTCCAGGCAGGGTTGTCTTCCTGTTTTTCATCGTTGACATCGCAAGAGTGCTGGCTCTATCTCCTCCTGCAGCGCCGGTGTCAGCATATTCAGTAGGCGATTCATTTCTGTCACCTGTATCATAATCACCCTCTGCATCCTATCGCCTAATGCATCACTGTCAGACCCCCTGACTTCTTGATATCTCTGTCCCTGTGAGAGGCCTGGAGATCAAATCACACCTGATAGCGAAACTCAGAGCCAGAACATTCTGTCTGAGGAAGTGAACCAGGAGGGGCACATTTCAGTGTGCTAACTTTATGCAACCTCCCTGACAGTCCTCGATAATGTTACAGTTTTCCAAGGAGCATCTTCATTTATTTGATGTTAATCACTTTGTTAGGTCCTGCAACAGAATCAGTCAAGTGCCAAGTGCTGCTGCTTTTTGCGCTGCCTGTTTCCTGCCATTACTGAGACTCCAGGCTTTATTGAGGCCCCGGTCATCCCCCTTGGACTCCACTCTCCCCTGACATCACTACCATGTGGTTCCAACCCAATGCGGCTGCTGAGTTAATTTTGGCATTTGTCACTGACACAATAAATACCTCAAAAACCATTTCAACTTTGTTATTCTTCAGTTCCAATCAATGCAGATAATCTCCTACACTTATACAAAGAATGCTGTAGGACATTAGCGAATCTGCCAACTCAATCATCTATTGAGTTAATTTTTCTCCAACCATGCAAACTATCATGTCCCTACTTAAAGTCTCTTTTTTTATTCCTACCATGTTGCTTAGCCTCTCTTTTCTCCGCCGTCACACTTTTATTTGAATAGAGACACCATTAAAATAGACTTCAGCTAGTTGAACTGAATACAAAGAAGATAGACTACCATTCCAAGTCTCTTCTTCCAACACAGTCTTCTCTACAATATGAAGATTTACTGTCCTGCGTATGTTGAAAATGAAGCTCCACACCCACTGGCAATAGGCCATGAACTCTGAGTTGCTAACAGATTTGAAAATAATCCATTGTTAAATATCCTCATCAGCTCTACACAGGACCCCCAGCTTACAAATGCCAGTTACTTGGCTGGTGTTAGAGACAGACCTAAAATACCTTGAAGTTAGCCAGCTTATATCATAATGTTAGCTTTAGTCCCAGTGCTATACTTTCACCAGCTGAGTTAATGGACTTAGGCACACATTTGTTACTCATTGACAATGACAGACTCAAGTGTTATTGTGGTTGAAACAGATTCCAGAGATAATGTATTCCAGTTCCTTGATTTTATAGCTTAACATGAAAAGAACAGAAAGATTGAGGGACTTGCCCGAGGCCACTCAGCTTTGTAAGTTTGTATCTTTATTATTTTAGAAATTCTTTTTTAACGCTTTAGCTCTCCTTGAATTTGAAGTTTCCAGAGAGCATTTCCTGAACAGTGTTCAGAGGAAGGCTCCTGGAAACGTGGGATTTTTTTTTTTTTTGATAGAGTTTTGCTCTTGTTGCCCAGGCTGGAGTGTAACGGTGCAATCTCAGCTCACTGCAACCTCCGCCTCCAGGGTTCAAGTGATTCTCCTGCCTCAGCCTCTCGAGTAACTGGGATTACAGACATTCACCACCACACCCAGCTAAATTTGTATGTTTAGTAAAGACAGGGTTTCACCACATTGGTCAGGCTGGTCTGGAACTCCTGACCTCAGGTGAGCCACCCGCCCCAGCCTCCCAAAGTACTGGATTACAGACGTGAGTCACCACGCCTGACCTGGAATATTTTTAACACAAGAGAAACTCTGCTTTCCAGTTTCCGTGTGTGGTCAAGGAGGGCAAATGAAGGAGAAAAAGGGAAGAGGAAGGGAACATTAATTGAGCACGCAGGTGCATCCTATCAACCAATAAGAGGTAGCATTTATTGAGGGCTTGCCATGAACCAAACACTGTTCAGAATACTTCACGTATACTGTCTACCCATTAAATCCTCAAACAGCTGTATGAAAAAGAACTGTTTAAAAAAATCATCCCTGTTTTACAGATGAGGAAACACAGCAGAGTGTCCCAGTTAACAAGTGGTAGAGCAGGATGCAACCCAAAGCACCGCGTTATCTTGCCTATCAGAAACCTCATCATCACTCCGTGGAGTGGCTGTTATTGTTCCAAATTTACAGATGAGGAAACTGAAGCTCTTAGGAACTGTATGACTAAAGATGGGGAGGTGAAAGCAGCTGGTTATACAGTCTAGTCTACCTCTTTTTATTCTGCCATGCAATTCCAGGATGCAGAGATCCAAAAATGATGACAAGGCATTTTAACCCTAATCCAGAGAAGCTGAGTCAAGGTCAATTTAGCAAATTAACTAATAAAAAGAGTCGATGACTCAGCAATATACTTATATTTTGACTTTCCCATCCTTTCTCTCTGTCATGAAGGAAAGATAAGGCAGATTTTAGCTAGGATATTAGGTCTAGAAAAGTTCTTCACAAACATGGGATCAAGTGCATAATGTGGTTACCCCTTCCCAAATGCCTAATATAGTTTCCAGCACAAAGGCTTTTCAACAAACATGTGGCAAATGAGATTATAATGCCAACCTGGCATGCCACTGCCCTAAACTCTCCATTGTGGATTGGTTCTAGTGGCTTATCCGATTCATGAAAGAAATTTCCTGTGGGTCATTATCTCGAGGAAGTCCTCTGTCTGTCGGTGGTGGTGAATTTTAAGGCAGCTGTGCCATACGATGGAAAGAGAACAAAGATTTAATCTGAATTCACTCATGAAATACAGCTTCAGGGTGTGAATCCCAGCTCCGGCAGGGGGTTGAGCAAACAGCAATATCATCACTGGTTTTTCACTTAGGATGTGTAACTTGTCAGAGCAGTGAAATCTCTTATGAGATGTGTGTTAGGATGATGTTGTTCAGGCAGAAGGCTGTTCAACAGTACACTTCCCTAAAGACATTTTTCAATTACGGATGCATTGCAATTAGAGATGGAAAAAGGCTGGATGGGGTCACCAAGTTTATTTCATCTGGCAGAATGGACACAGCCTGAGATTTTGTTTTTTATATAAAATATCTTCTAAAATCCAGCTTATGTAATTTCACGTGGGAGGCTTGTTCATAATCTTATAATCCAAAGACTGTTTCCCACTAATATAACTTGATATTTGACCTCATTTTCACTACTTTTTTTCCAAGTGAGATCTGTTTACTGATTTTACCAAATCATCTTCCTAGTTTGTTTCTTAGGATGAGAGAATGGTTATTCCTGTAATGGCCCTAAAAGATTGCCTAGCCCAAGTTACTTATTCATAAAAAGAAAAACTAAGGCTCAGAGAGGCTGAATTAGAGCTTTGATCTGCTTTTCAGTCAATTTTCAATCCACCTGCATTAGGACTTTCACTTGAGTTCTTATTACCTTTTCATTATATACAACCTGTAACCACCATCTTCTAGGTTGTGAGTCTAAGCTGTTAAATCTAGGATGAAATTTCTTTTTAATTATGGCAACAGAAAAAAAGTACTTAACAGCTGAAACACCTGTTTGTATTTGTTATATTTTGAGAAATATAATTTGATCAGTGCTAGATGTCATGCTATATAACAATGATTAGTATTTTATAGGGTACAATTAAAATCAAAACATTATTTTTCTTGCAAAGACATCTGCATAAAAAGCTGCATTCTAAAAACAAGTCAACATTTAACATGCTAAACATCAGCTACAAATATTTGGCCTTCAGGGCATAGAGCTTTTTTTAACACTGCTAAATTTGTACATTTCTTGGTAAAATTGTTTATTCACTGTTTTGATGCTAAATGTATATTTGTTGTGGGTGACATAAAAACATTTACAGACTAGATGCATAATAGTAAGTTGCCAAAATACAGATACTATCTTTTGTTCTTAGTTATTGTTATGGGCTGAATTGTATGCCCCTAAAGAGGCAGATGTTGAAGCTGTAATTCTCAGTCTGACTGTATTTGGAGATAGGGTCTTTAGGGAGGCCATTAAGGTTACATGAAGTCATAAGGGTGGGTTCCGAATCCAATAGGGCTAGCACTCTTATAGGAAGAGACACCAGAGAGCTCACTCTCTCTCTGCCATGTAAGGACACAGAGAGAAGGCCACTGTCTGCAAGTCAGGTGGAGAATCCTTCCCAGAAACTGAATTGGTCAGAACCTTGATCTTGGACTTCTAGTCTCTAGAACTGAAATAAATGTCAGTTGTTTAAGTCACCAAGTTTGTGGTATTTTGTTACAGCAGCCCTAGCAGGCTAATATCGTTATAGCTCCCCTTCTTAAAGGTGAGAAGTTGATGATGCTTGGCAGGGGGTGGAGGGTATGTTAAAGTATGCAGGTTGTGACTAAGGTCCGGGTATGTGGAAGAGCCCTAGCAAATTTATAGATGAGGTGGGATTTTCTCAATACTGTAGAGTTTCTCAGAGATGACAGTATTCCATGGAACTGGCCCCAAATCTCCCTATTACTTCACCCCCTTCCATCTTCCCTACAGTCCTAGCAGCCTTGGTAATTTCCTTTCTCCCTGTAGATTCATACATGAGGCCCAAAGAGAAGGGTATCAAAACCCACATTTTGACATCATTGGTTGTAGAATGGTAGAAGTCAACAAATATTTTTATTCCATCAGAGATATGAAAATTCCATCATGGATCGGATATATTACCATGCATCTGACTAAATCCATAAACAAATTAGCCAATATAACAGCCAGTATAAGTGTCTCTTTTAAAAATATTTTGCATTTCCTACTTTGCATTTAATTCAGGTTAAAGTTCCAAACATGAAATTGAAGTTCCTCTTCCGTCAAATATGCTTGTGTGGCAATTACAGGAAGAAATTGAAAATGAACCAAATAAAGGCATGTTTAAGAAACGCCTTATGGGGTTATGCCAGCTCTCATAACACCAAGTGGTTTTGACAAGCAGTCTGAAATCCACTAATCACTTGGGTAAAACTCTTGCGCTTGTTCCTGTTAGTTTCAACTCAAACAGCAATCTGACTTGACAGGTTTACTGTAGCCTTAAGGAGAAGTGGATGTAATGCAAGACACAGCCTTGAAGGTAAAAGGTCAGCGTTGAGAGTCTGAAACCACCTGGCATCTTAAAACGATATTTTCTATTGTTGCTTTTGGACATACTTCACTAGAAGACCCTTTCAAAACTTTAATTTCTTGCTTGGAAATCACAGGTTAATGACAGTTAACAAGAAGTTAAGGTACAATATAACATCTTTATATAGCATGCACTTGGCTTTGTGGTTTTCAAAAGAAGGATGGCTTTGAAAACCCAAATGTACAGCTTGGTTTTTTTTGCAGCCAAAATAAAAATTTTTAAAAAATTTCTTAGTTAAAAAAATCCTCCCCCTTGTAAGAGATATTCTTGTGCTGTAAGCCCTAATTAAGAAAAAAAAAACTTAAAAGGTTATTGAAGTTAACTGTGGTATGCAGTATGGCCCGGCTTCCTCTGATAATGACAAAATCTATTTCACTAGTGACAAGTGTCTCAAAGGCTGTCTATCTTTTGACTACAAAGAACATTGAGGGATATGTATTTTAATATGTCAGTATCAAAGAGAAATTTGTTCTCATAGCCCCGAGATACTCTCAGCACACTGAGCAAACACTCTGAGTATGCAGTGGTTTTGGCTTTGGGCCACATCTCAGGAAAGCCCACACTTATTCCTGCTGAGTCTTCTTTGAACTATGGTACTGTGGGTTCCCCTTTGTCTTCCAAAGCTGAAACTTAGTCACCCCCAAACTTTATGTGAGTACCTTGGTATGGACTCTTCCCCACGTTTCTCGGAACATGTGAGAAATGTCTGAATTGACTTCTGAGACAGAGGTTGATGCATTAGAGGCTGCATGGCAGGAGCCACGTTTGCACACCCCTAAGTCTTATAGCTCTTACTACATCTTCCAGGTATTGCACTGAGTTCTTTATCTGCATTATCTCATTTAATCCTCATGACAGTCCTATGGGGCAGAAACTTTAGCAACTCTGTTTTATGAATGAGGAAGCAGAGGATCTGTGTGTTAAGGAACAATTCCAAAGTCAGCTAGAACAATAATGTAAACATGCACGTACAAGCTGACTCTTATGTAAGGAAAATCAACTGTTTAGATATGGCACATGATTTGAAAAAAATCAATTGTATTATTTAAAACCGTAATACATGCTTCTGTATAGAGTTTCGTAACTGCAAGCATCTCTGGTCCTCAATGGTTGCATTAAAGTATTCTTATAATCCAAGCGATGTCCTTGGATTTTTTTTTTTTTTTTTTTTTTTTTTTTTTTTTTTTTGAGACGGAGTCTCGCTCTGTGGCCCAGGCTGGAGTGCAGTGTCTGGATCTCAGCTCACTGCAAGCTCCGCCTCCCGGGTTTATGCCATTCTCCTGCCTCAGCCTCCAGAGTAGCTGGGACTATAGGCGCCGCCACCTCGCCCGGCTAGTTTTTTGTATTTTTTAGTAGAGACGGGTTTCACCGTGTTAGCCAGGATGGTCTCGATCTCCTGACCTCGTGATCCGCCCGTCTCGGCCTCCCAAAGTGCTGGGATTACAGGCTTGAGCCACCGCGCCCGGCCTCTAGATACTTTCTATAATACTTCTCATACTCCACTCTCTTAGATTTGTCCTTGGTTATGCGTGTGTATGTGTGCGCACGTGTGTGTGTGTGTGTGTGTGGGAGGGGTACATACACACATAAATACATACTCATGTAAACATACTCATCTACAGATACACACACACATATACAGATACACGACACATGCTTCTGTATAGAGTTTCAGAATTACAAGCATCTCTGGTCCTCAATGGTTCAGTTAAAGTATTCTTTTTTTTCATCTTTTAAATTTTTATTTTCATAAGTTTTTGGGGAACAAGTCATATTTGGTTGCACACCTGAGTTCTTTAGTGGTGATTTGTGAGATTTTGGTGAACACATCACCCAAGCAGTATACAATAAATCCAATTTGTAGTTTTTTATCCCTCACCCCCTTCCCACCCTTTCCCCCCAAGTCTCCAAAGTCCATTGTATCATTCTTGTGCCTTTGCATCCTCATAACTTAGCCCCCACTTATGAGTGAGAACATACGATGTTTGGTTTTCCATTCCTGAGTTACTTCAGTTGGAATAATAGTCTACAATCCCATCTAGGTTGCTGCGAATGCCATTAACACAACATATAGACACATATGCAAAAACACACAGACACGCACACATATGCATACATCAGAGTTGCCAGAAAATAATGCAAGACACTCCGTTAAATCTGAATTTCAGATAAACACCACTCTCCCTATTGTAATTATGTCCAGATATTGTATGACATTTACCTAGCCTCAAAAACTACTAGTTTATCTGACATTCAAATTTAACTGGATATCCTATACTTTTATTGGCTAAATCAGGCAACTTTAATAAATAAATATGTACATGTATGTATACACATATGTACATGTATGAGTATACATCTACTGTACATATGCTACAAGTATATTTAAATCTATATAACTGTATATGCAATGATATGTAACACTTCCCAAATGAGATTAGCAACCTGTCTTTACATATGCCCGTTTACCCTAAATTTCCCATACATCAAACTAACCACACTTGTCATTTCATCTTCAATATCTGTTTTTCCCACTATATCCCAAGCTCCACAATGACTGCAGCTACTGCAGACTTACCCCCAGCATAAAACATAGCAGATGAACTACAGAACACAGAATTAATGTGAAAGCCCACATCCAGAATTCAGCCAAAAGTTCAACCTCACTATTAAAAGCAGAGAGGACCTGTTCAACTGTGGACAGAAGCCAAAGTCAGCTGCTGAAAACCATGAAAGAGATACGCAGTCTAGATTTAAAGGACTTTCACTGCATGACAACAATGATCACATGCATTTCAGTGTCTTTATGTCAGTGATTTTGAATAAGCATGTTAAAATATTTTTTATCTTTGTATTCGGGCTAGCCCACTGGGTAACAGCACTTTGCACATGGACATTTCTCCTATACCCCAAGCAACACTGCGAACCCTTCTGGCACGCCGCGTGCTCACCAGGTTCTGTTTTCGTATGCCACAGCACACTCGAAGAGTATCCCTTTGCCTCAAGTTCTGTTATTATGAGTGCCATTTAGAAATTTTCATTTTTGCCAAAACCATTCAAAGCAGAGGATAAAAAAGAGAGGTCAGAAATGGCGGCCCCCTCCCACTCCACATTACATTAGTGGCATTTGAAAATTACAGCCTCATCAGCTTTCTTAGGAAATACTACATTTTTCATCTTTGGTCGCTGTGATTAAGTAACATTCACTTAGGACGGCTCCTATGGTGACATAGCTCCACTATAAAGGCCTCCTGGGTGGCATTCCGGTCATTAGAAACTATACAAACTATTAGGAAACAGTAGCCGATCTGCTAACAAACCCTTCAAATTACAGTTCCCTTTCTCATTGTGGCAAAGAAGACTGAATTCACAAGAGTTTTGGAGTTGGATAAAATAGATATATGTTGAAATACACACACATACACACACACACACAGACACCCACACACACACACGAGGAGTCTCACAGTTTGAAGTATATTTCTTAGAATGTTTTTCCATAGAGCTCTTAGTCTAACTGTTCTGATCCCCCAAAATAAGGTTTCATTTTTGGATTCCACAAATTCCCTGGGTCACCTCACACTAAACCATCATGTGTCTATAAACAGAGGTTTCAGCAAACTGATGCCCTCCACTGAACTTTAGTCTCTGCATGTCTCTACTATGGACCTGTACCACCAAATTGGGACTCACCCACCACTCCATTGCCTGCTATAAAAACTGAGTCCCCAGCAGAGGGCACAACTGAGGTGCACAGTCATGTTCTCTATGCTATTGACCAGCCCTTCACATTCTCTCAGTTGCCCTTTCCCATGAGGCAGTTTTGGCCAGTACCTAATAACGGCTAAGGTAGGCTCTTTCTCTGCATAAAAATGTACATACGTCACAACACCCCAACATATGTCAACATCACAAACATTTAGCCTGCTTGTCTTGAGCTCCTCATAGCATGGGAAATGCAGGCTCATATTTTACTGGCATGTTGACTAATCTTTAGGGGAGATCTGGCTTATGCGGGAAGTGATTGACTATGTGGTACCCTTTCCCTTGAGCTAGTACTAACCCGGACCCCAGACATACCCTTGGCATTCCATCTTTCTGATGACATATAAAAATGAGAAGCCACACACTCTGGGATATTACGGATCCCATGGTGCTTTCAGGAAGACCTGAGGCTTTATCCCCAATGTGGCAAAATGCCAGCTCAGAGAGTAAAGTTCCAACTACTCAACATCTTTCTATACTTTATAGATTGTTCTGTTATTTGCTGCAAAGATTAACTAGCATGAAGTAGGGAGCCATTTATCTGTTAACACATTTTTTTTTTTCTTCCAGAGGTGCCTGCATTTCAGCAGTGGATTTAAGCCACCTCTGTGTAAAATATTGCAGCATGCTGAGGTAAGTAAATGCTACAGAAGATAAATTATTTGATGACCAAGTGGGCATTTTCCTATAAATTAACTTTTTTAAAAATAAAAATCATAAAATTGTGAATTGTGAGAGATGAAGGTAGGAGTGAAATATGAGGATAGGTTTCATTTTTGTGCTAATGAGAGGTCTTTTCTTCAAGTATAAGAGGATATTTTTCATATGAATCCAGCACACAAGCTTCTGCTCTGCACACCAGGAAACTTAGTTCATATGAGCATCACTTTGCTATTATCTGGGTTTGGCTCTCTAATGCTTTCCATAGCCACTCTATTTGTTACCTTCACCAGTTCCCCTTGGAGATGAAATTCAACATCTCCAACTCAGAAAAGGAGCTCCCCATGGGAAGATCCTCTGCCCCAGTCATTAATAGAAGAGACGGGAAAGGCTGGGGCTGGGAGGATTGGATTTATATAAATGGAAAGATAAGTCTCAATTTTTTTACTTCCTTCGAACTTGTCTCTACTATTATTTTTTTTTTCCAGCTTAAGATATTTCTTGTTTCCTGCTTTAATCTAAGCTTTATCCAAATGATGACATATTGGAAAAAGAGGTCATCTCCAAGGACATTGCTCACTGTCCTGATGCCGTGCAGTGTATGTTTACTGTCTCATCTCTCCAAAGATCCTCTTCTATCCCCATTTGTATTTATTCCACACCTTGCCAATACCTTCAACTCAAACTTGACACTGGCTCAAGTCATTTAAAGCCAGTAATCCCTGAGCCACACTTAACAAGCCCATGCTGCCAAAACTCCCATAAAACGGAGTCTCAGACTCTCATGGAATACCAAGAAGATTTATATTCAGCCTTAACATTGGCAATATTCACCTAGCCTTTCTAGAATCAACTCATTTCTTATGAAATGCTCAAGTCTATCAGTGAGGATGCAATATCATACATATGTATAAATAATGAGAGAGCTTCTTAGGTGCCACACGTAAAATCCAGTCTTGTTACTTCATTGTTGCATGTTAAAGAAAGCTCTTTTATTTCCTTATTTGGGAAATAATACAAAACTCATAGAAAACTTATAAGAATGGTACAAAAACATTTGTATACTCTTTATCCAAAATCACCTATTGTTAACATTTCGCCTCATTTGTTTCTGCAGTTTGCTGTCACTCTCTCTCATATATATATGTGAGAGAGATGGTGTACACATTACTACTTATGTACTAATATGTATCACTTTTATACTAATATGTATCACTTATACAACTGAAGAATAATATGTGAGAGTATATATATGAGAATATACATATGCTGATACTCATATGTTAATATATATAACTTTTGAGATAATTCTCACTATTTGAGAATTAGTTACACACACTGTGGCCTTTTACTCCTTAATACTTCAGGGTGTATTTCCTAGGAACCAGGATAACCTCTTACACACCCATAGTGCAGTTATTAACTATAGTAAATTGAACATTGATACAATACTTTTATGTACCTACTGTCTGAATTCCAACTTTGTCAACTGATCCAGTCAAATCCTTTATAGCATTTTCTTTAGCCCAGGATCAAGAATAGGATCCTGTATTCTACTTCATTGCCATGTGTCCTCAGTGTCCCTTAATCTGGAGCAATTTCTTAGTCTTTCTTTGTCATCAACTAAAGTGATGGACCATTTGGTGTGCCAGGCAGTAGATCATGTACCTCAGCAGCCTGGAGAATGCTGCTGTATTTTCAATAGACAACACATATGAGATGATCATAATGTGGATGTCATTTCACTAGGAAAAAGTAAAATTTTCTTCCACATACTTTTGTTTTTATTTTTACTTTTTCAGAGTCTTGCTCTCTGGCTGGAGTGCAATGGCACGATCTTGGCTCACTGCAACCTCCGCCTCCTGGGTTCAAGTAATTCTGCCTCAGCCTCCTGAGTAGCTGGGACTACAGGCACCCACCACCATGCCTGGCTAATTTTTGTATTTTTAGTAGAGATGGGGTTTCACCATGTAAGCCAGGATAGTCTTGATCTCCTGACCTTGTGATCCCCCCGCCTTGGTCTCCCAGAGTGTGGGGATTACAGGTGTGAGCCACTGTGCCTGGCTCTGCATTCATTTTAATGAGAAGAGATGTTAGATCATGGAAAGATCTCCACAAAATGGAATGAATTTTTAAAGTTTTGATACTCTTTTAATTGTTTAATTTATCTGGAAAATTTGCTCCTTCCTTGACATTGCAAGGAATGTGTAGATTGACATAACGATCTAGAGGTGTTCTATGTTCAGAATCTATTATCTGTTGCTAATTTACTTATATCCAACATCCACTGCTTTTTATCCAAATAAATTCCGTCCATCTTGCAATCTTCATGACATCCAGTAAAGCAATAAGCGGTAGCGGTAAAGGGAACATCCCAGGGTGGGGAGCACGCCTCCCGCTCCTGTTCTCTTTCCAGGCTCGAAAGGCAGGAGGCACCACTCAGGAATACACATTCCTCCTGCTTCAGTTGACAGGCTAAGGATCCCTCTGCTCTTGTGTGGAACTCACATCTTTCTCTTCCTCCTCCTGTCCACCCGCAAAGCCCACTTTGTACAGAGGAGAGAAAGAGTCTATTCAGCACAATTAAACCACCTACACACAGACTTACCAAGCAGAAAACAAAGAATAAGGAAGAAAACATCCACCACCACCTGAGAAATTGAAGTAAGCAGTTTCCTGAATTTCTACCCATTTTTCATGGACAATGTCTCTGGAGGAAGCCACAGGAGAGAGCTTCTGAGTGATATAAGGTGAAGCCTTAGCAACACATATTAGGAACCCCTATAACAACAATGGGGAAAGGAAATGGTGGGGACGCTTATTATTCAATGGCAAACTGGGGCTGTTTCTCCACAGCAGTAGAAGAGAATAAAGCAAGTATACGATTGAGGGGAGAGAGGATGGATTTGGAGTCAGGAGACCGCTTTGACGACGGACCAGACTGTGAGACTTTGAGGAAAGCTCTTTAGCAGCTTGAGTCTGTCTCTCTTTCTTTAGTGTTAAGGAGCTCTGATAACAAATTGGTCACCAGCTATGGGATGGGGTGAGGTACAAGTGCCTCCAGATACAGAGGTCCCTAAAGAAGGGGACAGAGGTGAGCAGCAATCCTCAGAACAGCTGGAGGGTGGGGGATGGATATAGTCCCACAAAGGGATCTGGTGACACCTCACAGCACCCACCATGGCTCCCCTCTCCTTCCTCATCTGAATGATGAAACCGTATAGAATGCAGTGCTAGGTTCTTTGTAACTGAAATGATTTCACTTTCTTTTTTTCTTTATTCAACTTTAGTTCAAAGAAGTGACCACTCACATCACAGAACTCTCTGAGGCATGCTGGGCTAATTGACTCCATTGAGATATCCTTTGTTATGATAAAAATCTTCTATTCCCCTATACAGATGGTACCAGCCAAGAGGAAAGGCACTGGCGCCTGTGGTCAGGCTTCAGGCAATCCCAGTGACCCTGTGCTGCCTTTACTCACCCCTGTCTCCTGGGAAGAGGTGCAGAACGGAAAAGTGCTCGGGCCTTCCTCTTAGTGACACCACTCCCCTCTTTATGTCACTGCCTTGCTTTTGGGCTCAGTGTCATTAAAGCACTGCTGTGCCTTACTGCACATATTCCTTTCTAGGTCACTGAGACATGAAGTGAACATCATTTGTAATATTCATACTTTTCTCTGAGAACTGGCAGGGGGATGGAGAAGGGCAAGAAAGTGGGAGCAGTGTCTGGGAGAGTGGAGAATTAATTTGCATTAATTTCTCACCCTGTTAACTGGTGTGTCACTTCTCTACTCACACAGCCTCCAGTGTGGATCTAGCAATTACTTAGCTCCGCAGAGATAATGCACCCCATAAAATGGCAGAGACAGTGGCCAGGGCTGGGCCCAGGGATTCAGTATGGATAATATTCTAATTCTGTATCACAAGGTAAGGCACAAAGAAGTTAGTCATGTTTTTCTCTGAAAACTATGTATATCTTACTAGGTATATCACAATGTATTATATAGACATACCTATGTATGTTTATATATTTCCATAAAGTTTTCTTATCTTATTTTTGGTTTTTTCCTTCCCACTGGACTCTAAGCCTCATGAGGGTAAAGGTTTTGCCTATTTGTTCATTGTTGTAACTCCAGCACCTAGAACAATGTTTGCCCAATAGTGGACACTCTGTAAGTATTTGTTGAATACCTAAATCCATATTAAGATCAACTCTTATGTTTGAATTAGTCTAGAAATTTGGGGGACAGTGGATTATATGCTCCATTTTGAAAACAAGATGTTTATAATCAAGTGACACTATTTTAAAGGAACATCATTTTAGTTGAGGTGCCAGTAAAATTCATGAATGCTTTATGCTAAAACAAATTGAGTTACGTGACCTCTTACCTTCTGATTCATCGTTCTGCTTTTTCTTAGTTCTACCATAAATTTGAATCTGTAATTTCTGCTTTGATCAATTTGATGTATAAGGAGTGGAGCCAGTCAAATTTGGAAATAAAATTTCAAAGTTAGAATTCCAATTATGCCGGTGATTCACTGCATAAAACATATGAGCCTCACTTTCCTGTTAAGTGTTCATTTTGCTCCAAGCCTTCTTTTGAGGGAGGGTACACATGTTGCCCAAGGCACCAAGAATAGAAACTTTCTTCCTGGACTCTTTCCCTCTTGTCAGTTTTCATCTGAAATAAAAGGAGATTGACTCCGGGATCTTCCAAGGCTGCTATTCCAAGAACAGGTTCATAAAGGTGATTGCCAACCTCCAACGCAAATGCTAATAATCTGGAATTTTCCTTCAAACCATCTGCCTATTCAAAATACAACTGGGTTACACTGGAAAGGAGAGAGAGAGAGCTCTGATTCATATGAGAAGTCAAGAACTGAACCTTCATAAGTTCCATACTACAGAAACATAGCTAAGCATGCTCGTTTTCTATTGGGATTTTGGCCTGCTATTTGGGTGTACGCAGAGGGCAGTATCCTAACTCTGGTATAATTCTACGAGCAGCTTGGTCTCCCAAAGCTTGTTCAAAGAAGAGAGCATATTTAATCTACTAAATTATGTTTTAATTGAGACAGAATTCTATAAAAATCATTATGCATGCATAAATGTAGCCAACTTGTCATGTTTTTCTTTAAAATACCTGTGAGAATGTCCGTGTCATTTTGACCACTTGAGGCTGGCAGGCTACTCTCTAATCCCCTGCCAACATCAGTAGCCAAGGGTTGAATTTTATGGTTTCAAAGAATCTGTTACGGTGCCCCTAAATCTTCTTACATTATTTGTAAAACTGAGCAACCCATTGCATATCAATTTAGAAAAAAAATTAAGTACTTTGGAAAGACTGGGTGAAGTAGAATGGCCGAAAAATGTTGGTAAAGAGAAAGGGGGGAAAATGGGACTCTGCTCTTGTTGGTTTGCAAGTATCAAGTTCTTTTATTTTTTCAAAAGCTAATGGCGGAAATTACAGTTATCGCTTTGTGTTTTGTGCAAGAAATATCATGCTGAACTCCAACTGGTAAACTCCTATTCCAAAAATATGACCTCATATGAAAAGATTGCCGAGTAAATATGCATTATATTTCTCTATTTACATTTGTGAGTTAGAGTACACTTTACCTCTCTTCAGTTTTCTTCTGGAAAGGTCTATATGAACATATATCTTAACATAATTTCTCAGTAAGAAAACTTCTTTTTTTGTAGACGGAGTCTTGCTCTGTCGCCCAGGCTGGAGTGCAGTGGCGCGATCTTGGCTCACTGCAAGCTCAGCCTCCCGGGTTCACACCATTCTCCCACCTCAGCCTCCCAAGTAGCTGGGACTACAGGCGCCCGCCACCACGCCTGGCTAATTTTTTGTATTTTTAGTAGACACGGGGTTTCACCATGTTAGCCAGGATGGTCTTGATCTCCTGACCTTGTGATCCACCCGCCTTGGCCTCCCAAAGTGCTAAAAACCTTTTTTTTTTAAAATAAACTCTTCAACTTTCAATCTCTCATAGTTGAATACTTCATCTTCAGCACTGAGCTCCATGCTGAGGATGCCAAGATGACCAAGTTATGTTTCCAAACACAAGAGATTCTTGGTGTGATAGAAGATCTCCTCATAGACTGCAGCTAATGACCACATTCTTTTTTTTTTTATATTGATGATATCTTTGTATTCTCACATTGAAAATGTTTTTCAATGAGGTAAATTGTTTTATTATTCCCAATGGCTATATAAATGAGAAAACCAATATTTAGGAATATATATTCATATATATATATGAATTTCAAGATGACACACACAGAATATAATATTGTCTATGAACACGTTGCCTATGTCATAAAGTTACCTGATTCAAAAGTTTGTAGACTTTCCATTACACTATGGTGATAACCCTAATGTGTGTAATGAAAGGATGATACCTAAGGGACTTTGAGCCCCATGGCAGGTAATTCAGAATGTTATTTTATGGTTGGTTGACTTTGTAGATGGCCAATGGCTTCTTCTTCTTTTTTTTTTTTTTTCAAACTTTTATTTTGGAGTCCACGTGCAAGTTTGTCACATGGGCATACTGCACCCAGGTAGTAAGCATAGTATCCAATAGGTACTTTTTTGACCCTATCCCCAATCCTCCTTCCCCATTCTGGTGGCTAACAGTGTTTACTGTTCCCAGGTTTATGTCCATGGGTGCTCAATGTTTAGCTCTCACTTATAAGTGAGAACATGTGGCATTTGGTTTTTTTCTTCCTGTGTTAATTCATTTGGATTATGTCCTCCACCTCCATCTGTGTTGCTATAAAGGACATGATTTTATTCTTTTTTATGGTTGCATAATATTTCATGGTATATATATGTACCACACCTTCTTTATCCAATCCATCACTGATGAGCAAGTAGGTTGATCCTATGTATTTGCTATTATGAATAGTGCAGGAATGGACATATGAGTGCATGCACCTTTTTGATACAATGATCTATTTTACTTTGGGTGGATACCCAGTAATCGGATTGCTGGGTCAAGTGGTAGTTCTGTTTTAAGTTTTTTGGGAGAACTCCAAACTGCTTTCCACAGGGGCTGAAACAATTTACATTCCCACTAACAGTGTATAAGTGCTTCCTTTTCTCTGCAGCCCAATCAGCATCTGTTGTTTTTTGGCTTTTTAACAATGGCCATTCCTGACTAGTGTGAGATGTCATCTCACTGTGGTTTTGATCTGCGTTTCTCTGATGATTAGTGATTATGAGCATTTTTTTCATAAGTTTGTTAGTTGTATGTACGTCTTCTTTTGAGAAGTATCTGTTATGTCCTTTGCCCATTTTTTAATGGGGTTATTTGTTTTTGCTTATTGATTTGTTTAAGCTTCTTCTAGATTCTGGATATTAGACCTTTGTTGGGTGCATAGTTTGAGAACATTTTCTCTCAGTCTGTAGGTTGTCTATTTACTTTAGTAGGTTTTTTTTTCTTTGTTTTTTGCTGTTCAGAAGCTCTAAAGTTTAATTAGGTCCCACTCATCAATTTTTGTTTCTGTTGCAATTGCTTTGGGAGATTTAGCCAAAAATTCTTAGCTAAGGTTGATGTTGAGAAGGATATTTCCTAGGTTTTCTTCTAGGATTTTTAGAGTGTGAGGTCTTTGGATTATGTCCTCCACCTCCATCTGTGTTTTTTATGGTTGCATAAAAAAACATTAAATCTTTAATCCATCTTGGGTTCATTTCTGTATTTGGTGAAAGGTAATGGTTGTTGGCTAGCCATAAGCAGAATGAAAGTTGTTTTCTTCTGCATATGGCTAGCCAACTATCACAGCACCATTTATTGAATAGGGAATCTTTTCTCCATTGCTTTTTTTTGTCAGCCTTGGCGATGATCAGATAGTTGTAAGTGTGTTGCTTTATTTCTGGGTTTCTTATTTTGTTACCCTGGTCTATGAATCACATTCTTCAACCCTTGTTCTTCCCTTCCCCCTGGTTTGAGTAAAAATAATCTCCCCAAATACCAACTAAGAGACTAGACATATGCTTTGGTGTCTTCAACTTAGCGTGCTGAAGACATTGTATGTGGACCCGCTAGAATAGCTATAATGCAGGGAAGAATCCTAGGAAACAACTACTGTTGGAAAGGGTGTGGATAAATTGAAACCCTCGTAGATTTCTGGTGGGAGTGTATGATGATACAGTCACTGTGGAAAACTGTTTGGTGGTTTCACAAAAAGTTAAACATAAAATTACCATATGACCCGGCAATTTCACTCCTAGGTATGTACCCCAAAGCATTGAAAGCAGGGACTCAGCCAGATACTTGCATACCAATGTTCACAGTAGCATTATTCTCAATAACTAAAAGGTAGAAACAGCTCCAGGCTTCATCAACAGATGAATTAATAAACAAAATCTGGTATATATTACATACATACAATGAAAAATTATACAGCTCTAAAAAGGAATGAAGTTCTGATACATTTTACGATATGGACAGACCTTGAGAACATTTTGCTAAGTGAAAAAAGCATGATACAAAAGGACAAATATTGCATGATTCCACTTATATGGGGTACCCAGAATAGGCAAATTCAGAGACAGAAAATAGAACAGAGATTACCAGGGGTTGGGGGTAAATAAGAAAGACAAATTATTGCTTAATGGGTACAGAGTTTCTGTTTGGGTTAATGAAACATTTTGGAACAGATAGAGGTAATGGTTGCACAAAATTGTTAACATAATTAATGCTATTGCATTGTGCATTTTAAAATGGTGAGTCTGGGTGCAGTGGCTCACGCCTGTAATCTCAGCACTTTGGGAGGCTGAGGCAGAAGGATTGTGTGAGCCCAGGAGTTTGACATCAGCCTGGGCAACACAGTGAGACCTTGTCTCTACAAAAAATAAAAGAAAAATAGCTGACCATGGTGGCACACACCTGTAGTCCCAGCTACTTGGGAGGCTAAGGTGGGAGGATCATTTGAACCTGAAGGGGTTGAGGCTGCAGTGAACCCTGATTGTGCCACTGACTGAGCCTGGGTGACAGAGTGAGACCCTGGTTCAAAAATAAATACATACATAAATAAAATGGTTAAAATGGAAAATATTATTACATATATTTGCCACAATTAAAAAAGTAAATAATAAAAATTGTGTGTGGACTTTATCTGTGTGATCATTTTGGACTTTATCTGCTTGCAAGATAGTTTACTCCTTTTCTAAACTTCCTCTTTTTACTTCCACTTTTCTTCAAGGTTTAGGAAAAAAAAAATTACGCAGCAGTGGTCTACTATTACTCCCAATTGTGAGACAGCCAAGTTATAATGTTCACCCAACTTCCCCTCTCAGAAAACACATCATGGTGCAATTATCTACAGTTTTAAAACAGAAACATAAAATGTTCTCCTTACAGAAGCACAAAAGGTCAGCTCCATAACTAGCAAAACTCAGGAACAAAGTCCATGTTCTTGCTGCCATCCTATAGTCCCAACACCTGGAAACACCTGACGTCTACCTGATGCTCTGACCCGCCCTGGGAAAACAGTCCAGCTCTTAGGTCACACTCAGATCATTAACCATCATATCAGCCTTTGTGCAGATCAGTTTCTGACTTCATAACCTGATTCCAGTGACTTGAACACTTATTTAAAACAAACAAACAAACAAACAAACAAAAAAATCTGAGACCGAAGTTACTCCACTGTATCCCTGTTTCAGCAAGTGAAATCCGCCTGGTTATTCTTTGCCTAAGGGTCTGCGTTGTTACCACACAACCAAGGCATATACCTTAGTCAATTCTCATTTGGGAGAGGAGGAGCTGACTACTGGGTCTACGTTGCATGGCTCAGCTATCTCCCAACTTATGCTTGCCCTCCTAATGTCACTTCCTAGCTGCATGAATTGGACGAAGCCATGCAACCTCTCTGAGTCTCAGTTTCTTCATCAGAAAAGTAAGAACTATGTGTGACCTGTTCCTCAGAGCCAGTTAAAGATGAACCAGGACTAATGGATGTGAAGTACAGCACCAGGCACTTAGTGAGTGCTCAATAAATAACAGGTACTGGTAGCAAATTTTCATTTACAACCATGTCAAAAATGTGGCAGATGAATTTAAACAATTGTCTCACTAATATGAGGCACCCTAAATTGTATAATAACTAACAGATTTATTAATGACTCTGGAATTGAAAGCTGCAAAAGCCAGGTGGCAAAGTGCAGACTGTGTGGTCAGGGAGTCCACAGACAGACATATTTTGCTCCTGGCATCACCAGTAAGTGTCTATGGGACCTTAATGAAGTAAATTAATTTGTTGGGGCCTGTCTTCTTTCATAGATAATAGATTAAGTCAGATACTGTTTCAAATCCTTCTTAGCTCTAAATTTTTGATTCTTTATGAAAAATAAATAAAATCTTCACAAATTAACAAGAAATGTTACATCCAACTATATCAGGGGAACCAGCCCCCAATATTTTCTATTTCCCCCAAGTGTCGGCTGGTCTGAGAAATAAAGAGAAAGAGTACAAAGAGAGAAATTTTACAGCTGGGCCTCTGGGGGTGTCATCACATATCGGTAGGACCATGATGGTGACCCCGAGCCACAAAACCAGCAAGTTTTTATTAGGGATTTCAAAAGGGGAGAGGTGTACAAAGAATGGCGAATGTAACTATTGATGTTTTAGGTGTCCACTCCTGCATGCTAGTAAGAGCATCGTGGCTACCTGGTATAAGGGGGAAATATGATTGATGAGTCCAGAGCTCTCTGGTAGAGAGGATCTCAAAATGTGGTTCCTGGATCAACTAATGCCAAAGTGCAGGTTTTGTCTCACACCTACTGAAGTAAAAATTCTAGGGATGGGTCTAGCAACTTTTGCTTTAACAAGCCCGATCGCTGCTTCTGATGCTTGAAAAATTGAGAACCATTGCTGTAATACATGAAAGCATCCTTGTTTCAGTCTGTCTCTCTCTCTCAATCTCTCTCTCTCTCTCTCTGTGTCTCTCTTATACACATGTATTCACAGGAAACCTGTTACTTTGAATTTAGATGATACATACATTTACAATAAAGATATCTATTCCACCTTACTAACTTGTCCCTATTAATTTCTAGATTTTTGAAAAAAATCCTCTGACTTGCCTATTGATCAACTTCATTTCCAGTAGATTATTTTATTTTTGAAGGAGAAATGTATGCCCAGTAGAAAATTAAGAAAATTGCTAAGGACAAATAAACATTGATTGCTAAGGGAGAAGAAGGCCACTTATCACATTATCTCTTTAGTGAACAGTCACTCCCTGTGCATGTAGCTCACTCCAAACATCTTACATTTTAATACGACAAGGATGCCTCCAAATAGTGGTTTCATTCACTGATTTCTCTCGCTATTTTCATTATCTACTTAGGCAAAAAATACATTTATTGTGGCTTCAAAGACTGCATTCAGTTGATCAAATTGCCATATTTGAAGCAGGGTATCAAATATAAATGGACACCACTAAACAGCCTGTTTATCAATTCAGAAGAGCATGATCCAAACATGTGTCGTAAGGTCTCAAACCAAAGAATGTATGTCTTAAGGAGTTAGTGTTCACGTGCGATTTAGCATCAGATGAACTCAGGAACTAAGAACTACTTCCAATGTCGCGGTCATAGGATGTGTCTGTGTAGAGCCCTCCACGGTTCTCCCTTATCTTTCAAATAACACTCTTTTCAATGAGGCCTCTGCAGTGTCATCTTCCACCTTGTACCCTCTCTACTCCCTTTCCAGCCTTCGGGTAGGGAGTCCCATCCTGTAGGTATGTCCACATCCTCCTCTCCCTGTGCCTTTACCACATCCTGCACACAATGGTACCTGCTCACTCATCTCACTATTTCATTTACATGCCTTCCTATTAGGATGGTAAGCACCTTGGCATCAGGCATTTTTTTCTTTGAATACAAATAGCAACATGATAGGTTCCTGTAAATATCTATTGAGTGAAATAATTTTATCTTCTGGTCATATTTTCCATTTTCCTGCAGACATATTATTACCCCAAAAGTAGTGGCCTGGTTAGAAGGTAAGAAAAATACATAGAAAAAAAGAGAATTTCCTAGTGGTATTACCTCCCAGGAAAGAGTTGTAATCAAAGGCAAAATTTTCCTCCTGTTGTGCTTTCTCAGCTAACTACAGAAATAGTCACTTTTAGAAAAAGCCTGTCAAAAAGCTTGTGAACAGCAGTTAAATTCGCTTTCCATTTATTTTCAATGAATAGGTTGTAATTAGAGTATGTATCACTTTTATTTTTTTTTTTAACTTTTTGAGATTTATCGGAGACTAGCATCTCCTAGAAATACATGAACTAAGTTAAACAAATTTTTAATAATTACATATATACAACCAGTGATAGAGAATCATTGAAAAAAAACATAAAGCAGGCAATCAGGAACCCCTGTGAGTCAGGAAACTGAGTAAATTTGTTTTCCTGCTACCTAGGAGCTATGTGGTCATGGGTAAGCTCCTGCCCTTTTAGATTTCACCTTTCCATCCACCCTCTCTATCTCCAAGTAAATGTCAATAAGACACAAGAGGAGATTTCTGAGGAGATGGTGTACAGACAAACGCAGCGTCATTCGACACCTGAAGAAGACGCATCTTAGAAGGATGTCAATAATAGAACCTCCATTGGCTTTAAAACCTACTTCTCACTTCAAGAACAAAGATGTGCAGGAGGGTGAGGATATTGGAGATGATGAATACACGATCGGGACAAGGTCATTTGTGCCTACCAACCATGGGGTTTCCATAGAAACAAGATGATCTGAGCCAGATTCAAAGCCTGAAACAGGAATGAGATAAAACTCTAGACTGCGTGCATCCTGTAACAGGCTTCGAGATCAAGAAAGGGGGAACTCAGTAGCAAACAAGCAGGAGGACTGAGCTCCAGCCAAGTGTTTGCTATCTGAAAATTGCTTAGCTGATATACTGGGTGCCCATACCTCCTAACAAGGCAGGAGGACTCATCCATCCAACCATTTAGATTTATCATCTCATCTGCTCTCATCCTTTCTGCTGGCTGCACAGACCAAAAGTTTGCTTGGCTGCAATGCAACAAGAGAATGAATATAAATAGTGGGACTCTGAGAACTGCTGTTGTGCAGAGATGTTGGGAAAGAAACCAGACACTCTTTAAAAAAAATAAATCTTAAAAGAGGTTGTGAGTACAGTGGTCTTTTGAAGAAGAGAGCAATTACTTCAATGATTTGCATTTTCATTCTGGAAAAAGTACATCCTATTAAAGGAAATGTGAAAAGTTTTGAATATTCAAAGGAAGAAAGAAAAACAAAACCCACTGTGCCATGAGTAAAACACAATAATTGGGTATAGCCTAGTGTATTTCCTTTCAGCTTCTTTTTCTTTGCATAGGCATTTAATGATATTGTTGAAATTGCTGTTTAATATTACACATAATCATTTTTTATGGTTTGCATACAATTTATAGTCACTTCTCATTGAATGGATTTGCCATACTTTATATTATTATGCGTCTACAGTTGAATGATAACGAGAGATAGGAGGACAATATAAAATATTTAAAGACCAGCCAGGTGTGATGGCTCATGCCTGTAATTCCAGCACTTTGGGAGGCCGAGATAGGCGGATCACAAGGACAGGAGTTCAAGAACAGCCTGGCCAACATAGTGAAACCCCATCTCTACAAAAATACAAAAATTATCCGGGCATAGTGGTGGGCACCTGTAGTGTCAGCTACTTGGGAGGCTGAGGTAGGAGAATTGCTTGAATCCAGGAGGCAGAGGTTGCAGTGAGTTGAGATCACACCACTGCACTCCAGCCTGGGCAACAGACATCTCAAAAAAAAAAAAAAAAAAAAAAAAAAAAAAAAAGAAATTGAAGACAACTGAAAGAGAATGATACATGCTTTTAGAAAATTTCAAACTAAGAGACAAAAAGACAGAGATTTGGAAGAAAAGAACATATGAAATTTTGGACATATGGAATATAAAAATTATTTTTTTAAATTAAGGACAAATATTTATTCAGAGGAAGATGACAATGATTAAAATGTCTTCATACTTGGTCATGTGGTTTGTTATCATTACTTTTGTCATTGGAAATTATGACCTATTTAAAAATACTGTCAACTTATATGATTATTTCTGGAGATTATATTGAAATAACTAAAAATGCTATGTTAAAACATATAAATATTATTAATATTCTTAATGCTTCCCAAAGGCCTTATATGATGTATAGTCCAAACATATGTGATTGCTTGTGTATATTTCATCTTTATCAGGCCACCACCATGTGTATTATTTATTTCAAAACTGTTTACTAATTTGATTGGTGACAATTGGTATATCTTGTTATTTTTCCAAACTAGTAAGTTTAACATTACTTTGATGTTTGCTAACTCTCTCTATTTTTTTCCTAAATTGTTAGTTCAAAATTGTTGAAAACTTGTCTCTTAAAGTGTTCATTGTGAAAAATCAATATATAGGAACAATATATAACTAAGGTATCAGGCTTTTAAGAGTCATATTTGCTGCAGGTATTTTCCCAGTATCTTTATCTTGGTAGTTGACATATAGAAGTTTTACATTTTCTAATGTTTTTATCCTGATATTATGGTTTAGAAGAAAACATTTTGGTTATTTCATTTAGTCACTTTTCTCAAGATGTCTACCTAAACAATTTACATCGTGTTCTCTTACATGTTGACATTTGGGAAGGAGTTAAACATTCATCCTGTCACATGTGGGTCAGGAGCAGACATTAGCCATTTAGCTGATTGAGTTAAATAGCATACAGAATTGATAACTTTTTCCTCAATGCAAATCTTCTGAATGGGTTTCTAATTCTAAAAAGAGGATACACATAACCTTGCATTCGCTAGTTTATTCTCATTTTTCTCTCTTTTAAAAATAGTTTTAAAGCATTTGTCATTGGTAGTTTGTGCGCTTAGGGTACTACTTATGGATGCATAACATGACATGAGGAAGTTCTGCGAAGTTTTTGATGTTCTACTTTCTTGGTTACTTATGTTACCGGGATTCTGATTGCATTAAGAATTCTTTCTTTCACCCTGGAGAAGCATACATCTGCTTCTGCTGACAACTGTTCTCCTTCGTGGGTTCTGAGGAAACATTTATTTCTTTTTTGCTTTTCTTCCTGTTTTAGCAATGTCTGCTTCTCATCTTAATTAATCACCTTTATGTTGCAATAACTTAATAGAAGGAGAATACTAAAGAGCGAATGTGTAGCACAGAACATAGAATTCTGAAAAACGTTCTTGGCTTGTTCCAGGGTATCTGCCAGGCATTTAAAAATGAGGTTCATGTGGATTGGCTTTTTTTTGAAAAGAAGATTATAAATAACAATATCAAGGTCACTCATTTCCCTCCATGCTTGGCATAGGGAAGTTGGAATGGTGAATGAATTAGGAAAGGCTTTGTTTTGGGGGTGTAGTTCCAAATATCAGTTCTTCTACGTCTATTAGTCCCTTTCGCCTTCCTCCCTGAAGGTTACTGTTCCTTCAAGAACCTGGTGCTCTGCCTCCCTTTAGAGGCATAAAAGACCACCATAGTTTCAGGAGAGAAGGGATCCTCTTCCACATCTTCGAATGTACTGATCTTTCCACAGCCTCCTGAACTTCTGAGATGTTGTTCTTATGTCCTAGTTAATGCTACAACCCACTCAGTGATGACTTCACTGATGAAGGGAAAGCGTCTTATTGAAAAAAAATTATGAGATTAACTGCTTATCTTGCCTTAGGAATGAAATATTAACTGGGAGGAGATATGCACAATATATATAAGGAGCTTATTTTCAAGATATATAAGGAACCTCTGCAAATCAATAATAAAATGAATAGCTCATTTAAAAGTGGTGAATTAAAAAATTCACCATTGGACACGCGCTCTCTCTCTCTCTCTCTATATATATATATGGCCCATTTGGATACTCCCTTTTGGGAATATATATATGTGTGTGTGTGTGTGTGTGTGTGTATGTATATATACAAATAAAGTATAAACATCTTTTATATAAATATATATACTTATATATACACATATGTATATATTTATATAAAAGATAGATATACTTTTACATTTATGTATATATGCTTATATATGAGAAAGATGCTTAATATCATGCTTATCAAGGAAATATAAATTAAAGCCATAGAGAGAATCCCTTAGACAGATCCAGAATAATTAAAATTAAAAAGACCAGCTATACTAAATATTGGCAAAGAAGCAGAACATCTAGGACTCTCATACTCCATTGGTGGGAGTATAAATTGGTTCAACTACTTTGGAAAGCTGTTTGACGGTATTTATTAAACCCAATCAGAATACCAATTCCATGACCCGGTAATACCATAATACCATGATCCCCAGTCTTTTTAGCAAACGACTAAAATACTCCAAATGTTCCTCAACAAGAAAATGGATAAATAGTAATGTATTCATACAACAGAACACCATAGAGTAGGAACTGGCAAAGTATGGTCCAAAGACTAAATCCTAGTAAATAACATTTGTTGAAACACAGCTGCTACACTCAGTCATTGACATATTGTGGATGGCTGCTTTGGCGCTACAAAGGCGGAATTGTGTAGTTGCAACAGATATCATATTATCCACATAGCCTAAAATATTTACCACCTGACCCTTTATAGAAAAAGTTTGCCGGTCCTGCAATAGAGGCAATGATTAATAATAGACTGCTGGTACAGGCAAGAACATGAGATGAATCTCATGGATATGATGTTGAAAGAAGACAGACAGAAAAATGTACATACTGTATAATTTCATTTAAATGAAGTTCCAGAACAGGCAAAATTGATGGTGTTAGGAATCTGAAGAGTGGTTCTATTTGGGAGACACACCGAGAAAGACACAAGGCAGCCTTGATAGATCCCGGAGATGCTCTATATCTTGATCTCAGAGATAGCTACAGGAACCTGTACTCATACATAAAAGTTAATTGAGCTGCACACACGAGATTAGTGCACTTTACTTTTTTATAGGTAAATTAAACAATTAATGGAACCATGAATTTTCTGTCCTTTAAATGGGCATATTGGCTGAAACTCTCCATATATGCTTGAAAGGTAAAAACCTGCTGCTTTCTGTGACTTTGGAAGAAGTTGAGGCTCAGTTTTCATAACTGAAAATGAGGCTGGCCAAATTTACTTTACATGACATTTATAAGGATGTTTACAGTGCTTGTGAAATAGCACAAACTTTTGCTAAATAGCATGTCATCTACAAAAGAATGTCTGTATTTTTTCTTACATGCTTTTCTTTCTTGTTCACTGACCTTCTGCTTTGCCACACCATTTGTTTTATGCCATTTCTTACTTATAACAATGTATTACCAATTTTGTGCTTCCTTGTTCACCTACATCTGTCTCTTTTCCCTAGTATATTTATAGTAAATTGCTTGCATAACCCTTGGGCCTACATTAATTTATCTTTGAACGTTTTTCATTTCCCCATTGTGTCCTCTAACTCCATTGATTTACCCTATTTGATATTTCTTCATTATTCTAAAATTCACTTGCCTGCTGTTCAACATTCTTATTTTTTCCCCTTTTGGTTGTCCGTGTCCTAATTACCAACCTAACTAGGTTATGAGAACTCTTGTACAGAGGGTCCCTAACCCATGCATTTGAATTATATTGGATGGATTACTCAAGCTTTGCCAAAGATTGATTTCTTTATAGCTTTCTCTTTTTCATGGTGCATAGTTTAGTAATCTTGTGCCCTGCCTGCCAACCTACAGTAGTACATGATTTATTCATTTCTTGTCACTTATTTCCAGAGAGCTAAAATCATATGTAACTAGTAGCCTCTTCTATTAGCAAAAATGAAAAGCAATAAGAAGTTATCAATGGAGTAGGCTATTGCCATAGCTGGTAGTCAAGATGATAATCAAAGATTAAGCCTGCTTCCTTTAAAGAATTCCTGAGCACTTTACAATTATGTTACCACAGATCCTCTTAACATTGCTGCAGTAATTGGAAAACTACTAAACATTTGTTACACATAGAAGAGGAGAGCAACAGAAAGTACATGAGCTTTCCAAGTTTCCCTCAGCTTATCAACAGCTGTGTAGAAGAAGCAAGATATTTAGATGGGGAATCAAAACATGCTTTTAAATTTCAGTTCAAATAGAAAAATAAGTGATTGGAGCTAATGATGCTCTCAAAATCTTAACTTGAGTTGGGGCTCCACCTTGAGGTGTGCTAGCTTGGGCATACACTGAAACCTAAATATTTATATTTCTAGAACTGGAAAATCACTAGCTCTCCATTATACCAACATGCCTGGGAATGAATCAGCTTGGAAAACACTTGTGAAGTGCTCCCTTGAGGTCATCTTTTTCACAGAATCAAATATTTTAGGGTTTGAAGGAATTCTCGAAGTCACCAATCCAACCACCCAACTGATACTTGAATCATCTCCACAACATTCTAAACTCCTGTGACAACCAGCTCCATCTGTACACATCCTAACCATGAAGCCATCTTGTCCTTGGTTCCAACTGTACCAAAGAGCTATGCTGAATAGTAAGCTCTTCAAATATTTGAACACAGCTTGTGTGTACCCCTGAGTCTTCTTTTCTTGAGTCAAACATAGCAATTTCTTGTGCCATTCTTTACATAGTGTAGTTTCAAGTCCCCAGCCAGACCTGGTCACTCTCTTCAGCCTCCATGAGCTTCAACAGTCTTTCATTCCTTAAAAATGTGGGGGCACAAAACTAAACAGTCTTCTAGTTGTGGACTGACCTGCACAGAATGAAGCTGAAGTATCCCTTTCCTCATTCAAGATATTGGTGCAGTCTCAGAACTTGCTTTTCTAGTTAACACATCTCACTGTTGGCTAATGAGAGCTCATCCTCTAACCAAGGCCAAATCCTTCTCAACCACTGCTCCGTACTCATGTGTGCCCCTTATAGATACTATAAGTTGACAGCCTCTATCAGACCATTGCCCAGGAACAGTCATTGGCAGTTTCTATCTGAACTTCATTCAGTTCAAGCCTTTTTGCCTGAACATACTATCTCTCATGCCTTGATTAAGAGCTCCGTAGGCCTATATATATATGTTAAGAGGCTTAGAAATGCGTGTAATTTGGTCATTTATGTAACAGTGTACATAAGTCCATTTGTTCAGCTTCTAAAACTAAAATTGTTTTTCCTAAGAGCAGGATTTATTGACATTTCAATGTAAAGAGCCAGATAGCAATATTTTCAGTTTTGTGGGACACATGTTCTATGTCACAAGTACTCAGCTCTTGGGAAAGGACCCGTAGACAATATGTTAATGAATAAGTATGGCTGTGTTTCAGTAAAACTTTATTTACCAAAACAAGTATCAGGCAGAATTTAGCTGATGGCTATAATTTGCTGACCTCTGCTTTAGAGTGTCTGAAAACATTTTGTGATTATTATTTTTTCATTATCTTTAAACACTACCATGAAAATGGTAAGCTATTAATCATATTTTACAGATAGAGAAATTTAGTAATATACTGAATATGATCACTCGGTCATCTCGTAAGAGCAGTTAATATGTACTATTGAGATAATCTCTCAAATCATCTCCCTTCTCACCAAATGGAATCTACAAGATACTCATTTTTATTTGGGAAACAAAAAAGATTTCAGTGATATGTTGTTTATTTTGTCTTCTGGTGGGTATGTTCCTCAGGTAGATTTGATTATAATGATTCCATGACACTACAGTCTAACAAAAATTTCTTTAATCATTGCCCCTGTGCCTGACAGCAGGTTGCTGCTGTTAGGACTCTGTGTGTGCAATTTGGGGGGCATTTAAACAATGCTCACTGTCTTTCCAAACTATTCACCCAAATACCTGGCCTCCTAAAAAAAAATTGAGAATGCTCATCAATTCCATGTTTTCAGCACTTAACAAAATTGCTTATGGGCTTCACTCTTGTACAGCTAGTACACTTTCCATAAGGAGCTTCTGCCTCAGGACTTTGGAGTTTCATGGTTTTTGCACTTTGGGGTAACAGAGGGGATTCCTTCCTTCCAGATCACTGTCATTTGAAGAATCACTGAAGCACGCAGTTGTGCTTTTCATACTAATCTGTAGCTACATGCCATGAGAAGTGTTAGGAAATCTGAGATGATAAACTAGGGCCTCAAGAAACTCAAGCTGGTAACAATTAAAATGCACGGAAAGGACAAATGTCTTGGTTTTACCCCCTAGCAAAATCCCTTTTTACAATTCAGGCATCTCCTATCATGAATATACTCTGGAATTTTCCATTCTCCCTAGAGTTCCCTTCCTTAGCATTTCAGTCTAGGAGGCATTTGTTCTTTTGAATGTCATGCAGTGTGACAAATTAGTTCCCGTACTTTTACTTAATAAGCACTTAATAAGCTGCTTCGCTTATGCACCCTTACTCTTCCCAGGTGTTCTCATAGTCAAAATGTAACAGCTTTCTGTTTTTCCCGAAAAGTCTCCTAATGTTTCATTTGAGAACATCCAGAAAACACAGGTAAAATAAATGACATAAACATACCATAAAAAGTAGGTCTAAAATCTATGTTGCCCTGGCTGTGTTTTCAATGGTCGTGTGAGTAAGGGTAAATTTGCTATAGGATGAGAAATTCAGTCTTATTGATTTATTGAGACCATCAGTAGCAGAATCAGTACTGCTAGGTCCCAATGGTGGTGAACGGCCTTTCTGCATGACCAAAGAGGCTAACAAGTTGTACACTTGGGCTTCTGCAAACCCAACCATATCCAGGTGAAAAGAATCAAAGACAATGAAATAACACTCAGTTAAATTAAAAAGGCACACTTATTTTCACAGGGACTACACAAATAAGCAACCAAAGAACCAATGTCTTAAGAAACTGAGCCTCCATACATTAAGAACATCCTAGATTTATTTCCTTGCGCTCTGGACATGGAGTAGGTAGAAAACAACACAATCCCAGAGAAAGCCTGTAAGTCCCACTCTTTTCAATTCTCCACTCCCAGGATCTTTGTTAAATGGCCCAAATTAAACGTGATGGCTCAAATGCCCTCACAAGAGAGTTGTTACAATCTACCTAAGCAAATTCAATTTCCTGAAAACTCTCATGGCTTTACTCCCATTCTCTTCAGCATTTGCAAACACTTTGATAGTTTTTAGTCTGACATTTTCCATGAGTTTCTAATCTGAAAATGTGAAAATCCAGTCTGATTTTGGGGATAAAGAAGAGTTAATACTTATGGGGAAAAGTCAGTGCCCAAAAGGAATGAACTACATTCCCTTTTCAATTTCTCTGTCTTCTGGCTAACTTTCCAAACAGATTTAATCACTCTCTCAGTATCAGTCTCCATCAGAATCTCTCCCCAATGGCCAGCGCACAGCGGCCACTCGGCTCTGAGACTGCCAGGCAGCCAGCAGCCACCTCACAAACTCATCACTCAGCCCAACCAGCTCAGTCCCTCCGGCACCCTTCAGAGGCTGAGTTACTGGCATGAATACATTCAGAAAGCCCAAGTTAGCATGGGGCCATTTCAATGAAATTAGCGGTGAAAACCATCAAGCATGAGAATTTGATTTCCATCCAAGGAACATAGGTTGATTTTTATCTGCTTTTCCTTGGCATCAGAAAAAGAGGCTAGGATTTCAGTTACTGCTGTTGTCATTGCTTGTGTGTTACTGCTTTCTGGTTGAGGACCACATGCCTGTCTGTGTTTTCTTTCAGAGCACTCATTATTTCTTGTTCTTTTGGGGGCAGCAACTCTAGTTTCCAGAAATTAGCATTTCCTTTTCTTGCCTCCAACAGTAGCAGTGCCAAAGGAAAGCTCTTTTAATCAACTCTGTGCCACAAAAATAACTTGAAACAGTGACAGGTGAAAGTTCATCCCCAGAGGTTCCGCCTGCAAGTCTTCACTCCTCATCCAATTTCCCTTCACTTTAAAGCAAAAGTTTACTTTTTTTTTTTTTTTTCATTTTCTCTGGAACTGAGAAAGTAGGAAGATGCTGGATGAAGTAGGAATCCCCAGCAACATCAAAGTGGGCTCAGCACATAAGGCTCCTGCAGCCACGTGTTCTCTCTGTGACGTTCTCTGTGGATCTCCAGAGAGTGGGATTCTGACTCAAAAACCAGGACCCTTAGCCCAATCAACTCCTCTCCCAATGGCGTGTTTCTCAGGATCCTGCAAGGGATGGCGTTCCTTTGTACCAGTGCTTTCTAATGTGCCTTTGTAATTTGTGGTGGAAGAGTCAGTCACATCTCTATGCTCTTTGCATCTGTTTATATCTGGCTCTGCATGTTTTCTGGCCCTATTAAGTATTCATCAGAGACATAATAACTATCCTTTTAATCTTCCAGAAGTTAACCCTCTGAGTTCTAGTATTTCAAGATTTTAGTACTGTCTTTCTCCATCTCTTGTATATCTTTTGGCGTTCTAAATACCACCCCTGACTAGTGTAATTTCAGAGTGACAGTGTTTTGGAGGTGCAGAGTATTTTAAAGTATTTAAAGCCCTTTGCCTGCCTCTTTCCTGCCCAGATCAATTTGTGATCTCACTCTGCGTTCATTTTCCGAGGCTGAGGTATTTCATTTTTTCTGCACCACAAATGAGATATTGAAAATTACTGCAACTGCATCAACACAGGAAATCATTTCTTGAAAGCTGTTGCTTTTCTTTTAAAAGTGATATTGCAAAAGTTGCCTCCTGTAGTAAATATGCTTGTCAAAAAGTTAAACTTGCTCAAGTCTTCGTGAAAGACAAAACTACAACTAAATTGTGTAATAATTTAAAGTCTGCCGTCCTTAATAGCGGCTCCCACTTCCCTAAGCCTCTTATGAAACTGTTGTCATAAGTGGAAGTTACTCTGATTCAACTTCTATCCCCACGCCCACAGAGGGTAATGCCTTCCGGCATTAACTTTGCATTATTTTACCATATAGACACAGATAACACTCCAGTCTTCACCAGGGCCTACTTACCCTCAGCACCCAGGGCCCACAAAAGTGTTTTCACTTTCATCTTTTAAAATCAGAATAAAAAAGAATATAATGATTAATGTATAATCATGAATCCCATCTAGATTATATTTGCCTTTACTCCAGTTCAGTTGTAAAATATAATTATATATATTTTATATATTTATAAATATATAAATGCATATGTAAATGTCTTTATAATATATGGACATATAAATAAATATATTTGTTAATATAAATAAATATGTAGATAAAATAGAATAAATAAATATATATACTTTTTTCCTTCATGGAAGAAGGTGCCCATGAAGGCAAAAGTGCCCAGGGCTTATAAAAGTCATAATGTGGCTCTGGTCCAAAAGAATTTACTTATTATGTAGGTCCAGAATATGCTGGGAACTTAGCACTACTTGGAAGACATAAAAATGTTATTTGGGGAATGATGATTTTGTTTCATTTATGGTCTCCTCCCTGGCCCCCAACATTACTGGCTCCACCCCCACTCTGGACTGTTTCCCCCAAGCTGTCTTCTCCCTGCTTTAACAGCCAACAAATCTATGCGTGAGCATGCTGACCTAAAGACAGCCAAATAGGATCTCCAAGATAGCAGGGAGTGATAAGATTCCATCCAGCCCCAGTATCACAGAAGGGATACAATATGTGTTTATAGAATGCAAGAATGACATTGTCATAGAATGTAAAGAGGGCAGGTTTTGGAGCCAGAGGGACCCAAGTGCAATGTTTGGCTCTGTCATTTACTGGCTGAGTTGTCTTGGTCAAATCACTTAACTCTTCTGAACATCCTATGACAACCCGTGACAATAATGCCTATCTTGCAAGTTGCTGTAAGTTGGAAGATAATTTATGTACAAACACTTATCATAGCTAAATATTATACAAGCACTTTATGTGTAACCTATGACATAGTGAGAATAAATAAAACTGTTATGGAATAGATAAGAATTGACAGTAAAATAAAAGGTACAGAATAAGCAATTGGCATTACTATTATTAGTCAATTTCCTCACTCAAATTCTTGAATGGGTATTTCCTTTTTACAGGACTTAAGATATAGAACTCCCTTGTAGTTTACAAAGCCCTTTAAATATGACAGATAGCCTTCTGTTACCATCCTCTTCCCTTATACCCGCTATTTTGCTCCAGCAAGCCTTGCAGCTCCTCAAATCTTCCAGCCCTTCTCACATTCCTGTGATTTGCATATGCTGTTCCTTCTGCCTGGAACACTCTCCCTTCCCTCCACATTTGTTTGTCTAGAAAATTCCTACCCTTCTCCTTCCATACACTCTTTTATCCTCAACTCTTTCCTATTCCACATTCCTTTTCATTCTCCTTGCTGTAATGTAGCTTGAAAAATGAAGACATTGTTTAAAAAGTGCCTATATCTAGTTCTCATGAATTTAAATACAGTATCTGTAATTTCTTAGATGATCATTTAAACATAATGAGGTAGGGTGAAAGAAGGAGATTTTGAAGAATCTTCTTGTCCATCTTTAATCATTTAGCTAAAATAAAATCAGAAATTTCATTCAGAGGGACCTTGACTTGGGACACGCCCTCTTGGCGCTCGCTCTCTCTGTTCACCCCCTAACACTGTTATGACTACACAAGAACAGCTTTTCTCCTATGAGCAACCAGGCAATATTCCAAATATTTCTATTCTTTATTCTAAATACTTTGGACCATAAGTTGTCAGAAATATAATGAACCAAATTTGGAAAGACTTCAAACTTCCATAACATTATTAACTATGTACCATCTAAAATTTGGCTGGCTGATAATATAAATGGAAAAAACATCTAGAGTCTAATTTTACATAACACTTGATAAAGAGATGAAATCTAGATTTTATTAAGAAGTAGACAGCAACTTCCAAATGGATGATTATTTAATTTATTATTCTATTAAGTCCATGCTCATTTTATTCCATTTAGCACTTGAAGCTGAGAAATCAACTTTACCAGACTAACTTTGATCACTGTAGGTAATTCATAATTAAATTCTTAAACTTGGTGATGGAATTTTAATGTATTTGGACTAAATACATATTTAATGAAAATTTAAAACTAAATGTTTTCAGGTTTCAAATATTTATTATCAGTCCTTTGGATGTCAGCATTCTTTCACACAAGTGTACTACAGCTTAATGTTTCTGAGGAGATTAAAATATGTATTGTATTCATATGAGTGATGATTTATATCAGGATGTGCTGTCATCTTCTGTAATAAAAAAGATTACAAAACAGATAGCTATAATGTATGGTGCAGGGGGAGGGGGCTGATTTGAAATCTCTATGTTCAATTTTTAGCCAGGAAAGCTATTTATAAGACCTCTACATATTAAACAATACCCAATCAGTTCTACTGACAGAGGGATGACTTCTAAAAATGAAAAAGGATGAGGCGCAGGCCTATTATGGAGAGTGGAAGTCAGGCTCGGGTTGCAACATGAATGGGTTTACAGTGACAGGCTATCTCCTGAGGAGGAAGGCAAAGCCTAGGAAAAGAGAGTAGGGCATTGCAACAGGATGCGATATAAGAGCTATTACGATGTCTTACAATATGAACATTTTTTAAAATTCTGAATTTAGAGTCTATTTAAAATGCATTATCCAAAAGGCTATTTGCTATCTTTAGAAGTTTAATGCATTTTAAAGTAATACTCTTGCATTATGAAGCATGAAATCACAAAGTTCGACATGGGATGATGATAACCAATGGCTCCTCCATTATCCAGTGTTAGGAGTCAGGCAGGGATCCCATTATCGACAGGTAGGTCTCACATTCACATCAATTTTGCTTGTATAGGTCGTAGAGTACGAAGTAGCCAAGAATCAATTAGTAAAAGAAATTTAACATGCCCTACTTTTTAAAGCTTATACTTAGGAATACATGAAATATTTTCTTCCTGAAAGCTCTTCTGTATACATAAATAAATAAATTCATATACATAAAATATGTATTTGTAAATTTACTATTAGGAGGTCAATTATACCCTATGGAAGAAAATAAGAATAGAAGATGATTTGATCAAACAAGTAGCTATTATCTCCCTGCAACAGGATCATATTATTCTGATCTAATATATAATTTTGGTCAAAGAAACTAGTGTTAAAGTACAAATAATTGGAGTTTAGTTTTGTAAAAAATAGTGATAAATGCTAGCTTTGTAGCACTATAGCAAACCTAGCAAGACCCAAAAGGATTCATGGATATAATTTAAAATTTTTTTTTAATTTCCATAGGTTTTTGGGGGAACAGGTGGTATTTGGTTACATAAGTAAGTTCTTCACTGGTGATTTGTGGGATTTTGGTGCACCCATCACCTGAGTGGTATACACTGAACTCAATTTATAGTCTTTTATCCCTCACCTCCCCCCACCATTTCCCCCGAGTCCCCAAAGTCCATTGTGTCATTCTTATGCTTTTGCATCCTCCTAGCTTAGCTCCCACTTACAAGTGAGAACATAGTATGTTTGGTTTTCCATTCCTGAGTTACTTCACTTAGAATAATAGTCTCCAATGCCATTCGGGTTGCTGCAAATGCCATATTCATTCCTTTTTATGGCTTAATAGTGTGTATATATATATATGCATACACACACACACACACACACACACATACACACACACCACAATTTCTTTATCTACTCATTGACTAATAGGCATTTGGACTGGTCCCATATTTTTGCAATTGTGAATTGTGCTGTTACAAACATATATATGCAGTTATCTTTTTTGTATAATGACTTCTTTTCCTCTGGGAAGATACCCAGGAGTGGGGATGCCAGATTGAACCATAGTTCTACTTTTAGTTCTTTAAGGAATCTCCACACTCTGTTCCATAGTGCTTGTATTAGTTTTCATGAATACAACTTTGAAGAACAGAATGGCAATGGTATTAATTTATTTAAACTCTAAATCCTATCTATATTAAAATAGAATTATTAAATGCTACCAAATTCTCTGCTTCATTATGTTTCCAGAAATCCCTAGTTAGTTTATTTTGTTAAAAAATCAATTTATTTTCACTTCTCATTTGGAGGAATTTTGCCCTGTCCGTAGGCAGTAGAGTGAGCGATAACAGTTATGATGAGATTCTTTAAGTTCTTCTATCCCTGTTATCCTCTCCATCACTGTAGAAATCATCCCAATTATTATCCCAGGAAGAGGAAGATCTCAGTATAAGAACTGTGAGATTTATTTTGCACTAATAGCCATTAACTGGATGTGACTTTCATGTGGTTCTTTATTGCTTGTTACACTTTCACATTGTAGAAAGTCTTCTATCCAGAGATGTATGTCAATATTTTGCTTTTCTCTAGACTTTTTGCTTAATCATACAGGAATAACAATAACAATACCTTTCAATTACAACTTGTATGTGACAGTGACCAATCATGCTTGTGGCCTAAATTTTCTCTTTTGGAAATTGGGATATTGAGATCTACCTTACCGGGTACAAAGAAAAAAAATCAAGGTGATTAATCTGGAAGTGATGTGCAAACTACAAAGTTGTATCCCAATATTAAGTAGCTTATTACTGGGAATGTGCTATGTAAGTAACACAGGACTAATGACATTATTTCAATAGATACAGTTTTAGAGATAAGATAAAATGAGTATTCAAAGTTGTCAAACTGTTTGTTCGAGTTCACATGTTGGTATGTGGTGAAGCTAAGGCTCCAACTAGGTGGTCAGTGATCTAACATCTTGTAAGTGCTTTATTTTTCTTCCTTGCTTCTCTGCTTTTTACATGGTATCTCATAGATAAGAGTTAAAATCTTTCTTGCAAATTTAAGCACAGTAATTGCTCCACACTCAATCACAGGTCAGACCACTCTCCTAACACCCTCTACACACTCATTTTTTATTCTCATTTTTATTTATTTATTCTCATTTTTACCTAATCATCTATACTGTATCTGATTGTCCTAACTCCTGTCTCTAGTTTTAAGAAAATTAAGATTACGCAATGCCTTTCCAAGTGTCCTAAATCTTGCCTCCAGTTTTAAGAAAATTAAGATTATGCAATGCCTTTCCAAGGCTCGGTGTGAAGTTGCATTGTAGTCCTGCCATTTTCTCCAAGGGCTCTCTTGAACCACTCAGCCCTTCAGTGACCTTGCAGAGCAGTTGTGTTGCTACTTGGCAATCTAGTGCTTGATTGGAATATAACTTTTCTAATCCTTTTGTGAATGTAATTCTCATCCGTCTGAACTAGATTATCAAGTCAAGAATAGGGAATATATTTACCTTTTAAAAATACATCCCATAAAATTTGAACACTTACTGTGGATTAGACTAAGGGATTATTTTTTAAAATGTTTTAAAGATGCGATGATGGCATTTTGGTTACTGTCTTTTAAAAAAGAGTTTCTATTTCTTGGAGATACATACACGAGAATTTAGGGGAAATAATGATATAATGTCTGAGACTTGCTTGAAAAAAATGCTACAGGGAGTCAGGAGAGGTGGAGGTGGAAGGAAGTAGGGGGATGGAGATGAAACAAAACTGGCCAGCATGACTGTAGATAACTATCAAAAGAGGATAACAAGGAAATAGGAGTTCACCAGATATTGTTCCACCTATTTTTGCATATGATTAAAAATTCCCATACTAAAAATTAACAAAAAAAGTTAGCATAAAAGAAAACTGATGTCTCCCATCAATACTGGTACAATATTTTATATACAGTAGCTTTAGTTAAGTCATAAATAGATGGTGAGAAAAATAATGATTCTGATCATCTTAAATTAATTTCCTATTTGGAAGAAAAGAAAAGGTTTTAAAAAATTCTCACTCCAGAAATAAGCTTCGTGGCCAGTTATTTCTATCCTGGGAGAAACAATGAAAGGTGAAAGAGGTTATTTCTTGGACGACTCTGGTCTCTGTACCCCCACATATAACCCTTATTGTCCATGTCCATGCTGTCATTAAAGAAAATGAAATATGAGTGGTTTTAATACTGAATTTAACTTACTTAAACTATTCATAAAATGAACTATTTACTGAACAAATTAAGAATCACAACATATATATGCTCAATGTCCAGTTGTCTAACTGAAAATGCAGAAGAAAAAATATATATAACAGATGTAGGAGAAAAACATTTGACCCAAATTCCTAAATTCTTAAGTTTCCTAACATCCAAATAGGTGACTAAAAAGAGAAACTAAAAATGGTGGTCATCTCCTCCCCATTCCCTCCTTTCACTTACTAACAGAACCCTGGATTTCCAGGCAGAGCAGCTTGGGTGACACTGATTCTTCAGGTGCCAGGGTAGCCCTCACTGTTGTGAGCCAGCCAGCACACTCAAGCCCCAGCCACTGAGTGTGTCATAGGGCTGGGCAAAGTCCCATTCTGAGACAGAAAGATGACAAGAAACATTTGCTGAGGGATCTTTGCAAAGCAGCTGATTGGGTCTCAAGGAACAATTTAACAAGACTCTCTTTCCTGCTGGACATGACTGAGGAAGCAACTAGCCTCAGTTACTGCTGCCAGCCAGATTGCAACCCCAAGGTGGCCAGTCTCAGGGAAAGACCACCTCACACAAAGCAGAGCAGAGGTGGAGTGACTGGTTCCAGGTGACACTGCTGAGCCACTGAATCCAGCTTCACCAGCTGCTTATTTTCTGTCTTGACTACTCAGTTTTGAGAGGCAGTAAATTTCTTTCATTATTGATATGTTTGGCTGTATCCCCACCCAAATCTCATCTTGAATTATAGCTCCCATAATTCCCATGTGTTGTGACAGGGAGCTGGTGGGAGATAATTGAATTGTGGGGGTGGTTCCCCCCATACTGTTCTCATGGTAGTGAATAAGTCTTATGAGATCTGATGGTTTTATGAGGGGTTTCCCCTTTTGCTTGGCTCCCATTTTTCTCTTGCCTGCTGCCATGTAAGACATGCCTTTGCTCCTCCTTGCCTTCGTCATGATTGTGAGGCCTCCCCAGCCATGATGGAACTGTGAGTCCATTAAACCTCTTTTTTCATATAAATTACCCAGTCTCAGGTATGTGTTTATCAGCAGTGTGAAAATGGACTAATACAATTATGAAAGCTAGTTTGAGTTGGTTAAACTGAAGTTCCGAACATTCTATTTGACACCCTAGTCTTGTGCACAGCTCCTTAGATAGTACTGCTGTTTTCTGATGAACGACCATACTCTTTACATGTCTTCTTGTCTACTGCATAAGACTTCATCACAGTTCAACTCCAGATGGCCTAACTAAATGATGAATCTGATGAGCTCTGGTACACAGGTGCTCAGGAAGGTGAATGGCAATTACTGAGAATACCAAATCTTGTGAAAAGTATATGTCAACATGCCAATATGACATGTCAATGGTCACAGCACATTAGACCCCTTAACTGTATACGGCAAAAGTAGGAAACTTTAACTGTGTCTATGAACACCAAGGACATATGCCAATCTACCTCTGTCAGTGACTGAAAACACAAAGATCAGAAATAAACTGAAGCCTAAAGGGATTTTTAAACACTATCTTTGAAGGAAGAGCAAACAGATGAGAAAATGGTTGTGGATGCATCTGCTTCATTTGTTAGTTTTTCTCTCTGCTCTTTGAATCATGATTTGAAAAAAGAAAAGTATAAGAGCCTTATGTGTGCAAGAGTAAGGAAGCTTACAAAATGTGTGGTAGAGATGAGAATATTTGCATTTAATGAAATACGATTTACTGAGGCAAACACCTTAAACAAACATCTTAACTCATCATCAGCTGCTATTATAAACCCAAAGGGCATAATTTTCAGGACACAGCTCTGTGGGGGCAGGCACTGGCTTGGTAAAATTAATCAATACTTTCTGGCAGAGAATGAAATATGATTTATCACAGTACTGTTCTCCCTACAATAGAGAGAACTTAAGGGTAAAAAGTTAAGAATGTCAATTGAGTCATCTGGGAAGATATCTTTCGTTATAATTATTTGTGAAAATAAAACTTTGAAGCGGTGTTCCAAAATTAAAAAAAAATTATGACAAATTTGTTTTGCTTCCATGTATACATGAGCAAAATGATGAAAAAAGGGCTATGTTTAGTATTTGGAGAATCCAGACCAAGAGGCCTGCAGTGGCTATGAAGATTTCATCTAAAAAGGGTTATGCGTGTTTTCATTAGTGAAGCATTAAGTGTTTACTGAAAGCTAATTATGTATCTAACACTTCACCAGGCGTTGTGCTTACCAGAGCTGGTTTCATGCGCCTGCAACCCATGCAGTGCATGGAAGGGATCCACACTTTAGTATCCTGTGGTTGCCATCTTAACATTCCTAGTAATTGTTGAACAAGGGCTCTACATTTTCATTTTGAATTGGCCCTCAAAAATTATGTAGCTGGCCCTGGTGCTTGTAAATACTTTACTTCCTATCTGTAACTTATATAGGATATAAGACCATAAGATACATATAGTAATCTCTCCTTATCCACAGGGGATATACATCGTAAGACCCCTGGTAGATGCCTGAAACTGCAGAGAGCACCAAATCCTATGTATACTATGTTTTTTCTTGTATATACACAGCTATGGTAAGGTTTAATGTATAAATTAGGTATAGTAAGTGATTAACAGCAGTAACTAATAATAAAATAGAACAATTACAACAATATACTTTAACAAAAGTTATGTGAATGTGATTTCTGTCTCCCCCTCTCAAAATATCTTATTGTATGGAATATTTTCAGACCATGGTTGGCTATAAGAAAGTGAAACTGCAGAAAACAAAACCTCAAATAAAGGGGGATTACTGTACATAAAACATGACCAGGATTATTATTTAAATATGTATTGCCTATATACACTGTCATAAAACACCAAAATGGGTAGGCCAGTGGATAAGACATAAGAAGCACAGGCTAAATTAATAGTTGATGATAATGTAACAAGCACAGCAAGTCTTAGAGAATGGTGACATTAGTATAGGCAGGATTTGCTTGAGACGATTTCTCCCAGGACCTAGAACATATTATTATTTACCTTTTAATTAGTACTAGTGACCATTTATTGAGCACAGACCTTGTCTTAGGCATATAAGTATATATTGGCAGGGTAATTCTCACATATGCTTCCATAATGGAGATTCAACCTGATTTTCTAGCCTTAGTTGTTTACTGGTTGATATGGTTTGGCTGTGTCCCCACCCAAATCTCATCTTGAATTGTAGCTCCCATGATTCCCATGTGTTGTGGGAGGGACTTAGTGGGAGATAATTGAATCATGAGGGCAGTTTCCTCCATACTGTTCTCGTGGTAATGAATAAGTCTCATGAGATCTGATGGTTTAATAAGGGGTTTCCCCTTTCACTTGGTTCTCATTCTCTCTTGCCTGCTGCTATGTAAGATTTGCATTTTGCCTTCCGCCATGATGGAGCCTCTCCAACCACATGGAACTGTAAATCCATTAAGCCTCTTTTTCTTTATAAACTACCCAGTCTTGGGTATGTCTTTATCAGTGGTGTGAAAATGGATGAATACACTGGTTTCCTTTGCACCTCTATGCTCCCACTAATCTTTACTGCCCACCACTTTTTCAACAAGTGAGGAATCTGAGGCTCAGAAAGAATGAGCGATGTGCCCAATGTCTCATGGCTAGTAAGTAGTTGATGTGGAATCCCTATCCAGATCATCTGACTCCAAGACACAGACTCTTATATTTTGTTTCCATTTGTCATCTTTGCCTAGGTATGCATATATCTGCATAGATGTCTCCCAACATATATTATAGATGCCAGGTGGGAGAAAGCACTAGCACATACCTACAGGTGGGAGTGAGAAAGGGTTGTGGTATTGGGTTAGGGAACATCTGGATGGGACAGAGTAGGGTGAATTAATACTAGGGGATAGTGGTAAGATAAGATGCATCTTAAAGATGAGTATTAATAAAAGCTACCATATTCTATGTGTTGTAATTATCCTTGTTTTACACACATGTCAATGGAGAGGCCCAAGATTGTAGTAGCAAATGGATGTGCTGAGCTGTGAACCCAGACCTAACTACTTGTATGATCTTCACTAACATCTCACCTGCCACTACTAAGTTGAGATAGGAAGTGGTAAAATTTTACCACTTTCCAAGTTGATCTTCACTCCCTTTTTCTTATTTTTCTTCTTATTCTCTCCTAAATCTTCTAATTACCTCCTAATTACTTGCTCTCATTTTCTGTTTCTCTTTTCCCGTGTTACTCATTCTCTTTTGCCTCCTTCTGTCCTTCCTCTCTTTTTGCTGAAAGTTAGGCTGGATTTTGAATGCTTATCCTTGGGAATGTTTTTCTAAATTGCTTTTAAATTAGGCATTTCATTTATGAATTGTATTCTCTTTAAAGGAGTTAATGGCATGTGAGCTATCATCTTTTTCTTCTCGGATTAGTCTGTTTTTTTTTTTTTTTTAAAGCATCATCAAAATATGTACAAGAAAGGGTAATTATTCAACTCAAACTATAATTGTGTCTAATTGACACTCCAGAAATATCCTTCCTAGTAACAACTGAAACAATTTATTAAGTTTTTTTTGAACATTGATTCACAGCTCGTATCTCATTTGTAGCACTGAAAAGGCTCTTGATAATTTTGTTATTACAAAATGCATGTTCCATGGAGAGGTTGCATATCATTTCTCAAACACTATGAGGCAAACTCTTAAGCAAGCCCTAATATCTGGCAGGAAATTGGGCTTACTGACCATTGGCCAACTGGCTGTCTGCCTTTAAGATTTGGCAGTAAACTCAGCATTGGCAGGTCGGTGGGGAATGGCTGTTAGACTTACATATTATGGGTACTCTCTGTTCTCTCTCTTAGTCCGTGGTAATTTTCTTCTTCCCAGCCTCCCCATGTTGAGCTCTCAGTTATCCTTGACTCCCCCTTTCCTGCTCTGTGCACATTTCAATCATAGCCCAATTCTGCAACTTCTTTCACACCTCTTTCCTCTTTCAACTATCACTGAACCAGTCAAAGCTCACTGATGTCTCACGTGGCTGATGTGATACCTACTGCCTACTGTCTTCCTGCCTTCCAGTTTTCATTCCTCCAGTGTAGTGTGGACACTGCCATTAGGGGGAACATCCCAAGTCATAGCACGAGTCACACCAGCCTCTTCCTCTAAGTCCTTCAATGCCCTCTATTGTTGGGAATATTTTTAGCAAGGCACCGAAGCGTCTGCAATGGGGCTTTGACTTGGTTTTCCAGCCACAGTTATTTCCTGGTTTCCTTTAAACCTCTATGCTCCTGCCAGTCTCCACTGCCCACCATTGTGAGAATACACCCTGGGCCTTTACTTCTCCCATTCTCTGCACCTAGAGTCTCCTTCCATGACTATTTCTACTCCCACTCTCCATCCTTTCAAGCCCACCTGGGCTTCGGCTCCTGTCACGAAGGCTTCTCTGATTCAGCCTCCAGCTGGAGGTGCTCCTTCTCTTTATTCTCCAGGTTCCAAAAGCAGTGACCATTTTTACCTTCCTTTGACCTTTTTCTCTCTCACTAGAAAATAAATGGCTTGAGGGTTGGAATTATAACAACAGTTGTATAGGCAATAACTTCTTTAGTCCTTTCAGCCTTATGAAGAAGGGACACATTTCCTTTAATAGATGAGAATGCTAAGGCTCAGGCAGGTCAAACCACCTTGCCCAAAGCCATACATATAGAGAGGGGCAGAATGGAGCTTCAGATTTAGAAGTCTTGGCCCCAGGATCTTTCTCGAACTTTGCTTAACCACTACACTCATCAGCCTTTCTGACCACCTTATATCCACGTGTGCTCCATAGCTTCTAACACAGCTCCTTGCACACAGTGGGCAATCAGGATAGGTATGTTTTCAAAACTGAATTGAATTACACTGATTTAATTAGCCCTGGAAAAAAACCTCACCAACCTGAGGATATAAAATGTTAACACTTAGTTCCTTTCCCCAGCACTCATCTAATTACTTAGAACCATGGCTATCAATATAGCTGTGAGAGGCACCAGAAAAATATGCAGTAGCTTAAATGAGAACTATGTATATTTTATGTCTGTTTCAAAAGCAACACTTTATCACACCTCCGGGAGCTCCTGGGCACGGGTCTGAATATAAATAGGCACGCTTCTTGTTTTATTCAAATTAGTTGGCATGACACCGAGCCCTGTACTGATTTGTCCTGGAGCAAATATGATTTGAGCAGCCTCACAAAGTATTCAGAGAAGACTTTGCAGCAACAGAAAAGATCCTGCATTTTTGTCAATGAGGTGTGCCTAACAGTACTATCACATTTGGGGTCTGGGTGTGGTTGGGTAGACACTGCAACATTGCAATTGTTCTCACTCTATAGGTGTACCTGTTGGATCACATGTTTGGCATTTGAAGTACCTATATATCTAGTCTATATTATATCTATATCTTTGTATTTGTATCTATATCTATACCTATATCCATATTCATAACCATTTTCAGATCTATAACTTGTTCTCTGACATTCATGATATTTCTGAAAGATCTGCTTAAAAAGTATCTTTACATTGCGACTACTGTTCTCCTGATCTGTTCTCTGGTTTTTTTAGCAGTTCGCAGCAATGCTAGGACTTGCCAGGCTTCTTCTTATCTTAAGTTTACCCTGTTTCATTTGGCCATAATTGGTATAATATATAATTTGACATATCCCGTTTTTCTGAAGTATGTCCTATGGCAGAGAGATGGAAAAGTCAGAGGTGTTTGATGTTGGATCATCTTGGGTTTAGTCTCAATTCTGTCACTGCCTCCGAAGCCCAGGTATGCTACCCTACTTCTTTGGGCTTCTTTCCTCATCCTTCGAATGGAGATGGTAGCACCTGTGAGGATCAAATGAGTGAATGTGAAGTGTGTTCTCAGTCAGTACTAGATCCCTCTCTTGCCTCTTTTCTCTCTACCCGTCTTGTTCCTGTGCAGGCAACACTCACTCACAATTGCATGTATGGGTGGGGGTGTGGCAGATGACAAGTCTGGAAAGGGAGGCAGAGGACAGGTGGCATATGCTCACGTCAAGGACTTTGGACTTTATCCAAAATGGAAATAGGAGTCACTGAAGAGTTAAAAGCAGGGAAGTGGCATGATTAACCAGATTTGTGTATCAGAAGAGTTTTCCTTTTATGGTAGAGAACAGACTAGGTCAGTTCTCCTGGTCTGACCTGTATTGGTGCCCCAGGAGCACAGTTGCTAAAGGCAAATTCTCTCCCCTCCCTGCACTGAATTAAATGTTTTGGGTTTGGGGATCTACATTTGATAAAACATGGAGATTAGTTTTAGGTTTTTTGCAATTTTAGAAGGCAAGGCTGGAGGCAGAGAGAAAGGTAGTCATTGTTCATGTGAAAATTAACAAGAGCCTGAATGGAAGCTGTGGAAAAGGTATAGAGAAATTTGAGATATTTACATGGTAAAACCTGCAGCGTGTTTGCTCAATGGTATTTAAAAGGTGTAGGAGAGAGAAGAATCCAGATGATAACTCGTTTGTGGCTTGGGTCATTAGGAGAATGATGAGGTCATTAATAGAAAACTAGAGAAAAGAAGGAGGAGCACGGTTGTGGGATGAGAGGGTGAGCTCAGTTTCTGACATGTTTTGGGGTGACTGTAGGGCACCACCAAAATGCCTTGTAGGCAGGTGGATTTGTGGGAGTGGCATCAGGAGACATGTTTGACCTGCAGATGCAGAGTGGAAACTCTTGGTAGTTAGAAGGCATAAGTTAGAGGGGTACCCCCAGGGGAGCCGGACTAAAGGACCAATGCAGAGCCCTGGGGACACCAGCGCTCAAGGGACAGGAAAGGGCAGAGGAGCCACAAAGTTGGCTGAGAAGGAGAACACAGGGAGAAAAATACTCAGCGCTTCTGGGGGGTAGTTTTTTGAATATCTGCAGAAAGCTTACTGAACAAAATCATGTCAGGTACAGAAGATACATAGTTTGGGTTTGATGATCAGTATAGGCATAATCTTTTAAAATCTCAGGAGAAAACCAAAGGCCTTTACAGAACACCTTCAAAGGCAGAGTTTAAAATTTCCCTTCTATTTCTTAAATACTATCGTTTCTGGTGCCCATTTTTCAGATTGTGAAATTGAGGTAGGAAGGGCCAAAGATCTGTGAGACCCAAGTTTAAAATGAGCAAAGCTGGGACTTTGGCCAAGGTCTTTTGATTCCAAGGCTGATAGCCTTGCTCTCTGTGAAAATACCAAAGCATGCCATTGCGGGTTCAGTTGCAGCCACATGGTACATGTAAGACAAGTTGTTAGCCCCAGTGGAGGGGAGGAAGGAGCACTGAATGAAGGGTTAGCACTCTAGGCTTCGGGCTTCACACTGCTCTTGCTAACTTCTGTGTCCTTTTGTTTTAGATCTTCAAGATATAAACCTTTTGCCATGTAAATGTGAAGGAGGAAAAAAAAAACATGGAAGAGAATCTACAATTTTAAAAGGCATATTTTAGTCGGTTACAATATGTTATAATTGGTATTTCTTACTGGCCTAAAAACAACACTGTTTAAAATAATCCTGAAGAGCAGAGTAGCTGTAAAAATACAATCTGCATTGTGGGATATTTTCAAAATTGGCATCTTAATATAAATTTATAATCTCGTCTGGGATAAATATTATACCTGAACTAAGTCTAGTTGATTACCTTCAAGTTCCCAAGAGTTCCAGCTATTTGTCTTATTTATATCCAACTGTAGGACAAAATGCTTATATGAATGATTGGGCTACTATACACTAGAATAATAATTGTTATTTTATGAAGTCTTATATAGTATTTTTTCATACAAAAAGTGTTTTCTTCTATATTACATTATTTGCACAATTCTATGAGTTGTGTTGTATCCAACTCAGAGATGTAGAAATTAGCCATGCTAGTGCTTCTCAGATTTATTGCACATAAGAATCACCTGGGGATCTTGTTAAACTGCTGCTTCTGGTTCAGGAATTCTGGGATGGGGCCAATTGTTTGTGTTTTCACAAGCTCCCAAGTAATGCGGATGCTGCTAGTTTGTGGGCCACACTTTGAGTAGTAAGAACCTAGTCCAGATTTAACTCTTGTACTAATACTTACTATACCTTTTTGTGACCCTCAATTTCTAAGAAAGAGCATAGCAAGTTTTTCTCCCACATGACATTTTTAAACGGTAGATAGGACCCAAGCATTGGGGGGATGCCATACCCACTAGCTACCAGCTGAGGGTCATGGAAAAGTGACCTTTCTTCGCCCTTTCCCATTTTCAGAGTTGGTGGGGGGATCAAATAAGTCATTTTATGTTAATGTGCTTCATAAAGACTTGTTGCTATTTATCATCCTTTGTATTTACCTACAAGATTCCCTCCAAGTTCATAGATTCATAATTCTCTTATTTGTTAAGATTGAGCTTTGCTTTGGCCTTTTAAGTATTTATATAATTGGTAACAGTGATGATCTTTGTTTTGCTAAGCTAAGGATGGTGAAAAAAATTTATGAAGTGAGAAGAGAACTGGTGAATGGAATCTGACTTACATGAAGAGCTATACGAGGGTATTAATGAAAGAAGTGGGGCAATCTACAGCTGGGTGGGTTGCTTAGGTGGCAACATCCATTAAACTCTCCTGTGCCTCCCTAATATTTTCCGCCAAGAAAATGATTTCTCCTTTCTTTCAACGCTTATTCCAGTGATGGTTGCACAACACATAACATACTTGAAATTACATAGGGTCCTATAGTATCCTTTGTAATATCAGTCATTTAAAACCTTTGTTGCTTTAAAAATTTAGCTTTTTAAATTTTAATGGATTGATACATTATGTTTACAAATCATATAGATTTCAAAACTCATGAAGGTGGGGATTACATCTTCCACAGGACTTAAAACATAGTAGGTGCTTAGTAATTATTGGTTGCCTTGAACTGACTTCCATTAGAGCTAAAAACTCCTGTTTAAAAATAGTAAGTTATTTATGGGAGCATAAATTCCCCTTAGGGTAAATTTCTGTTCTTTACTTAGGTAATCGGATTGATACCTTAATGAGAGTTGCAGCACTGAAGAGATGGGAGGTTTAATTCTTATAAGGGGAATACAATGATGTTTTTTAAAAGTAGACTTGAGGATGTATCAATATGCCTTAAGTGTTAACTGTGAAGTAAATAAGGATTGGATACTTTATCTCACTTAACTTCATCTCAGTAATGCTCTTCCTATTACACTTTACATTTTACCTACTTACTCTTGGGGTAGATGACATTTTTAAAAAATCATAAAAAATACAGTTCTAATACCCGGTATGTACTAAGCCTTCAGAACTATTTGTTTGATGAATTAATGAATGACTTTTTAATCTATAGGTTAAGAGATTGAGAAGCAGCAAATTTAAGTGAATTACCCAAGATCACCCAAGCAATGATTGACTGGATTGGGTTCACACTCATGTTGTATATCTCCAAATCCAATCCACTTTTTACTTCTTTATAGTACGTCAAGAACTTTGGACATCTAACTAAAGCTAATCCATCCCTGGGTAAAGAAAAGGAGGCTGGGAAGGAAATAAACTTGATTGACATTGTAATTCTGCCTGAGGCTCAGGGGAGCTTCCAAAACTCATTACCTCTGCCACATTTGGGGCTGCCATAGAGTGCCAATACCTGCATTATTCAAATTCGTCTGACAGACTCTAGAGCCTTGGTTCCCCTAATTTTTGAATCTGAAACAAGTCCTTGTAGATTGCTCTAGTATGGCTCTGTTCAGTGCTTATCCTTCCACACTGAATAGAGGAAAAGAGGGTCAATAAAAAAGAAAGAAAAAATGAAAAAAGAAAGAAGTAAAAGGGAATGTCTACAGACAACAAGTTATGCCATACCATTAAATGTATACATTTTTATTTCAACTAGACTTTATGTCGCTTACTCTGCACTAAGGATAACAGACATTCTCCTTTGTGTGCATACTCATAATGCATACACCATTATCCACCTCTACAGACTTAGGTTGTTTAGGGATGCCTTTCCAAGGAAGGCTCTGGAAATGTCTCAGAGCTGCTGTAGCGTGTTTGTCTACCTGCACACCATTGCCTGGGATAAAGGCATCTCTCTGCCATCATAGGGCCCCCAACTCATCCGATTTGTCTGTAGTTTCCATGACTTGCAGTGTTTGGTGGATCCTTCTGTTTCTGCTTTCAAACACCAGAGAAAACCCTGTTGAGCTCAAATAACCATTTGAATTTATTGTATGGAAAAAACATTCTGGTTTATCAGGGCCCTTCGCACATCAGCTTCCGTAGTGTCCTGCTCACAAGAGAAGCCACGGAGGGATTTGGAAAACATAACAACAGGATAGCTCTCAGTGGAGTGTCAGGGGGGACAAATATAAAAGGTCTTAACATTTCTCTATCATTCAGTTTATAAGAGATCTATTCCGGTTATGATAAAAATGTGGTTTTCATAGAGAATAGCTCATCCAATTCTTTCAGCTTTTTGATATATATATATTTCTGCAGTCTGCCTTCCTTAAATGTCCTCATTTCTTGATATATTTCATTTTCACAAAGGTTTTCTAGGTGTAGAAAAGTCAGCATTAGACCATTCAGTAAGCTTGGATTCCACAACTGCCTCTACCTCATTTCATGGAAATGCTCTTTATATTGGTGTCTGACTTATCTATAACTATGTGGCTCCATTCATAAGGCCAGGCAGCTTTAGTTTCCTTATGTTATAAAATGAGCTCTCGTAAGAATATATTTCAAAATGCTCAGAGCTTTCTGGAGAGGGAGCAAACTATGAGAAAAATTTATATTTGGGCAGTTTTACCTTATGCCTCCAGAAAGAGAAGCTACCAACAGAACACCAAGGTCTCAGTGATGTGCTTTACAGATGCTTCTTGTCAAATTGTCTTCATTCGTTTGCTTATTTATGCAGTGTGTGTGTGTATATATATATATACACACATATTATATATGTGTGTATATGTGTACATATATATAACTGCTGATCTCTCTCTATCTGCTTCATTTGATCCTACGCATTCTTTTTGTTTCAACTTAGACATCTCTTCTTCTAGGGAAAAAAATCCCCAGTCTACGCTGGTCCCAAGGTGTAGTTTTAAGAGCAGTAGCTAAAAAACATTTATTAGGAGTGTGGTTGTCAAAGAATGCTTCCTATGAGAAGGGAGAAAAAGAAAAAGAAAGAGGACAGAGAGCAGAGAGGGAAAAATGTTGCAGGTGGAGAGGATAAAAGACATCAAATGAGAAAAGTATATTGCATTTAAGGAACTAAGAATATCAGTACGTCTGGGGAAGGAGGTAGGTTGAGGTGGGAAATGAAGCTGGAAGGTCAGCAGGAGTCAGAACAAGAAGGGGTTTGGAAGACACACTAAAAAGCTGAGACTTCAAAGCTAACTAAGGAGAAAGATGGTCAGATTTGTGACAGCAAATGATCACGCTGGCTGCAAATTGAAGAGTGGGCTAGAAGGACAAGGAGGGACAAGGAGGTCAGTCCTTGCTGCAATTATACGGATAAGAAATGATGGTGGGGTAAATTAGGCAAATGGCAAATGGAATTAAGTGGACCAGTTTCAGAGATGCTAAGGGAACATGATTGACTGGAAGTGATTGGCTGCATTTGTGTAGGAAGGGAAGAGGGCACCTGGATGCGTCCGCCTTTAATACTTGAGCTACTTAGAGGCAGATGACACTGTTCTCTGAGATAAGGGGCACCAAGAAGGGCTTGGTTGGGAGGATTGGGAAGGAAGTTCATGATACAGAGTGTCTGGGACTCCAAACTCCATGTACTTCCTGTTATCCTGACCTATACCTCTTTTTTCATGAGACGACAGGGAATAGGGCAGCATGCTGAGTGACGCAACACCAGAAAAATGATGAAGATGCCATTCCAGTCTCAGAGATTCAGTCTAGTGTGGACAGAAGACACCCTCAGAAAAGTCAAAGAGGAGGTAGAATATGCGAATTGCGCGAAGTGCCACGGTCAAACTACAAGGTACGGTGGGAGGGGGTGACTGCTTCTGCAGGTTTGGCTGACTGGGATGTGCCTACCCTTCTTGTATTTCTTCTCTGTGGGTCAAGGAGGCTAAGACCTTCTTAGCCTCTGATTAAGCATTTTTCTCTAGGATTCTGAGTAAAAATCGAGGCTCAGACTTAACAGGGCTTGGTCCTCTTAACAGGAAACAGCACGATTCCAAATATGATGACTTACTCATGACATTCTGACCCTCATTGTGGGCTCTGTTGCACCAGAAGTCCCTCTTCTTCTAACTGTTCTGCATGGATGTTCAATGCTCTACAAGGTTTGAACCGTAGCAATTCATACTATTGCACCTAAGTTATGTTCTAAAGGCACACAAGGTATATGTGAACACCATTACACTGACAGAATGCCTTGGACCCAAGTTCTGTCTTTATTGCCATTAGTAAGACTTTTCTGGTGCCAATAATATCTTTTCTCACAGCTTTTCCTGGGCACAAGCAGGCCATCTGAGCTGGCATTCCCAGATGCCTGCTTTGCAGTGGGTATCTCTGTTGTGTCCTCTTGGGGGACTTTGGGGCTCTCTTTGTTCATTTTGTTTTCTTCCATTCATCCACCCAAATGTTTTCAGTACCTACACTGTCCATGGATTTGGGGAGGAGGGCACATGAAGGTGACTAAAACACTATTTCAGCTGCCATAAAAAATGTGGGAAATCAGGCATGTAGAAAAGAGACCATGAAAAAGGGAATGTGTTTTGCAAATTCCAGGATCTGTAAGCCGGGTCCAAGTCCTAAGATCTGAAAGCATAAACTGAATGGTTAGAAGTAGTGAAATTTCCATTTACTCAATTTTTGTGCGTGTGTGTGTTAGGCATCATGCTAAGTTTCACTCGTATATCATCTCCATTGACTCCACAGTAACCATTAGATATATTTTATCTCCATTTTATAGATGAGGTCATTGAAACTCCAAGAGGTTAAATCCCTACCCAAAGTCCACATAGCCAGGGAGTAAACTCAGAACTAATCTCATTGAAAACTTGTTTTCTTAACCTTTCCTCTATCCTTCCCACCATCAAACATCATTAGTGCTTCTGCTGTATTTTCTCTTTGTATGGGCAAAACGAATAATAATAATAATAATAATAATGTTTGAAAAATCATTGGATATAGATGCCTAAACTAGAGTGTCAAAATAACATGTAATGGTTGCTACAGTTTCAAGTAAATATTTTTATCTAATGTTTACATCCTACAGTAGAAATCTGTCAGTTAAATTAAATTGCAGTTGTCTTTGACTTGCAAACTAATATCTTATATTTCCATTGACTCTATTAGCTGAATCAGCTTATTTTACTTCTATAATTCAATGTAACATGTTTCTTTTCATTTGCTATCCCCAGGACACCCTTGTAAACAAGATGTTTCCTGTAATGAGTTTTTCCTGGTAAAAATCATTTAATAAGCAAATATCTCCAATCCCTGGTAATATGTGCTGACAGCCTCCTAACCATATTTGAAATATGAAAGCAGTGTTTCCAAGATGACTCTAGTCAATTGCTTTAATACTTCAATAAAAATAACTGCTATTAGAAGGCTCAATACTGAAGGCACATAATTTCAATCCTGGTTCATAAAATTTAATTTGGATTTATTTCAGGATAATGATCATTGAGAAAAGCATGTATTGAAATGGTTGGACACATGGGTAAGGACCACTAATCTCCTCTGAGAGACTGCTGGGCTCCAGCACGGTAGCTGGCAATATATATACACACACCATTAATTATTTGCTGGAATATTTTCTGTGACATTGGTCTCAAGGTGCTCTGTTCAAATACTCTACCTCAGCAGAATCCCTGCCACAGAGCACTTGAGTAAAATAACTTTACATCAAATTGGATTCTCTTTGGCTCTGACCACGTGACCAGGTTTCATGGGTTCACTTTTTTCTTCCTATACCTTATATGATTTTTAAGATAAATGAGTACAGTTCCAGTGATCCACAGGAATGTTATGAGTGAAAATGTGGAGCATGTATTCACTTAGAACACAGAATTGTGGTTCTGGAAGGGCTCTTTAATGTAATGTTGCCTGTGCCTCCCAGCTTATGGATGAGACACTGGAGTTCTGGAATAAATGACTTGCCCAGGGTCATAGAACCAGGGCCTCAGGGTAAGTGATCTGATCTTTTGTCCAGTGTCAGTTCAGTGTGCCACACTTTTTACACTAAACCAGAAGGAAGAGGCATTGGTTAATCATGAGAATAACAACAGTTTATGCTTAAGTTTGGTAAGCATGGTATATGTATCACCTTACTTAAACTTCAAAACAATGCTACAACTCATACTTTATTTATGAGAAAATGGAGGCTTAGAGCATTGAGATAACTTGCTAAAGCTCACTCAGCTAGAGAGTGGTAGCTCTGAGATTTGACCCAGGCTATATAGCCTAACATCCTGTAATGATGATGCCAAGCTGAAATTATCAAGCAAGGTGTTTGGAGTACCCATGTGTGCATGTTACAGAGGTGACAGGAAAAGCAAAATCTTTCTATGTGCAAATAATTAAGAAAATAAGGAGAGTTGAGCTAGGAAAGACAGAATCAGGAGATAGGAAAATGAAGGATTTAAAAAGAGGGGGAAATTAATTTTTGACTTGCAAATGATCTTTATAATCACTTCACTTTTCTAGTTTATTTCAGTCAGGGTCATCTGGCATTGGTCATTCTGTATTTTAAATTTAGTAGTACCCAGAATTCTCAATATTCACTTTTAAAGCATACACTGATTTTAGGAAATCCAAGATAATAACCTGCTTTTAGTGGGAGTGAAGTGAACACTGGAAGCAGATTTCAAGAACAAATGAAAAATTCCCTTGCAGTATTTTATTGCTTTTCTGTTAACGGTGGAAATATATAAATCTATTTCTTTATTCGGCAAATTAAAACATGCAAGTACTTTGCTAAAATGTATGTTAAAATAATGATCAACACTCATTTTATCCCCAAGTTATCTAAATGCTTTTGGATCTGGTCAATAATATAATTAATATATTTCTAAGAAATTGTTTCTTGGTATCAGTTTTGATATACAACAACTGGTATGGGACTTTCCATCTGCAAAGTGTTACATGATCTCTCTTTTTAAATCTTGTGAGGTATGTCATCAAGGAGTTGATTTATGATCCTGCTTCAGTAACCTTGGACATGTCTCTATCTTGCACATTATTGATAAAATGATTCAATGTTTGCAACCTGAGATTTGAAAAACACTGTTATCTGGAAACCTGAGAAAGATTGTTTTTTGAATGCTAAAATTGGTTCAAGGATGAAAAAAGACAGGCATTTTTCATAAATTCAATTTTGTCATAGTCCCAAGTTGGTAAAAGGTATTAATAATAATTGTTGAAGGTAAATTATCCTCTCAAGGTCTGGAGATAAATGCTTGATTGGTGAGACTGTCCTAGATAGTAAATTACAACTGTGTCTAGAGGAAATCACACAACTTGTTTTTTTTTCTTTGATTTTCTATTTTTAATATAGTGGTTGGTGGGTGTAAGTCAATTCAGAACAACATATATTGCACATCTACAATGTACCAGGCACCCTGCTGAGTGTTCAGGATACAAAGGTGGATAACATGAAGACTCCACCTTCAAGGATCTCACAGTATCAAAGGTGAAAACAGCATGTGACATGATTATGGATCACACTGCGAGTTTCCACAAAGCAGAAATATCAGAAAACATGCATTCTTGCATAAGCTTATGCAGTTTTGAATGAATGTCATTGGTTACTTGCTCATTTAAATTATTTATCTGATCCTTTTATGAGCATGTAATTGGCTTTAAATAAAATCTTAGCTCAGATTTCTTTCATTGCAGACACAGTGACGCCCATTTGATCCTCCTCTTACTTGTCCAGTTGCAGCTTAATACTGATTTTCTCTACCCAAACCTCCAGATTGGGTTAGTTGCTTCATGCTTCATGTTCACTCAACCTTTTGTTTACACATCCACCATAACACATGTTCCCTTCTGTTACATTACATATTCACTTATTTATAAGTATGACTCCTATAATCAGTATCTCCTAGAGCTTGGGGCCCACTCATCTTTGAAATCCCCCATACTTGGAAAAGTTCACACATTTATGGGAACACATCGTAAGAGTTTACTGAATTAACGATTAAATTACTTAATGTAGAATCATCTGGCTATAACTTCTCATATATACAAAGCTTACACTTCTCATGCTACCATTTTTTTTTCTTTTTCAACTTTTATTTTAGATTCTGGGGGTACATGTATGAGGCTTTAAGCAAATCAGTTAATCTCTTTGGTTTTTAATTCCCAAACAAATATTTTAACACATTGAAGTAGCTCGGCTATATGACTTCTGACATTCCTATTTATTCTAAAATAAAATTATTTGGACATTTTACCATTGGTCTACTGGAAAGGGCCTAATGTATAAGGATATAATGTAACCCTAAATTGATATGCTTCAATAAAGTCAAAACATTATGCTAATGTAAAAAATAATGACAACAAATGCAATAACGAGCCTTACCATGTAGAAGGTGCTTGATATAGAATGTTATGTAAATGGCCAAGTATAGATTTTAATATATTTTATCCATTCATCTATCCATTCATCATCCATCTGTCCATCCATCCACCCATCCATCCAGTCATTTAATAAATATTTGTTGAGTGTTTGCTAGGTGCTAGGCATTGCTCTAGGCAGTAAGCAAGAAAAAATAAAATCTAGCACTCCTAAATAACTTACTCTCTAATCAATATTTCAAACTTTATGCTTTTGCCCATAAACAATAAGGTCTCCAAAGTTTTGTTAATAACTTAGTAATACAAATAATTGATTCCCCTGTTTACCTAGGGTCTGATTCCTGAAGATTTTCATTATATAAATTTAAATGTGTAAAGTTTTTCATAAAAAGCAGGTATTCTAATACTCTGCTCCATATTTTAAGAACTGTTAAAATTCTTTATTCTTATTCCCTGCAGTAAGAATATTAACTTCAGTTGGGCATTATCTTTCTATCCTCAAAGATCACTCTGAATTACACTAAATTAAATAGATTTCAGAATAAAAGAACAAATTATCTATTTTTGTTTGCATGCCAGGAACAGGTATTTTTGACAAGTCTTTGTAAAATAAAAGTATATCCTTTAGTTAAACTAGTGTTTGCACACAGATATCACTCTCTCTGTCGTACACACACACACACACACACACACCCCCACCCACCCACCCACCCAAAGAATGATCTTTTCCTACAAAGGAACTAAGAACTGAAGAGATAAGATTGGAATTATTAGTGTTGAAAAATAGGTGTTCCATTTCTGGTGGGTGTGGGTGTGTGTGTGTGTGTGTGTTAAAAGCACCTAAGAGGCAAAGAGTAGAGGCCAAGTTGTATGAATGGACAGCAGCCATCATGGACCATTCAGGAAAGTAAATCCAGACAGCATATATTTTGGGGTCATGAATTGGAAAAAGATAATGGCTGTTCACACTCTGTTATTAAAAAACAATATAGTCTCCATTTCAACCCTGATGTTACAGACTCTGCCCTCTCTGGTTACAGGTACTTGCTTGCGGCTGGGTGACTCTCAGTCTTTTTCTTACATATTTGCAAATAGGGCAACAGCCCTATTAAAAAAGAGTGTGCGACAGAGGCTGGATACATTTGTAATGATAATGCAATCCTATCTCCTTCAGGAAACATCTTCTTTTTACCATTAGGACAAAATCAAACGTTTAACAACTCTGCTTCAGTGAAAACAAAATACATGCCTATAAAGCTATAATGTGTTGAAACCACGTGACAATCACTGATGTCCAGATCAAGTGAGCCCTACTTTCAATTGCTATAGTTTTATTTATGTTTTTATTTATTTATTTATTTATTTATTTATTTATTTTGAGACGGAGTCTCGCTCTGTAGCCCAGGCTGGAGTGCAGTGGCCGGATCTCAGCTCACTGCAAACTCCGCCTCCCGGGTTTACGCCATTTTCCTGCCCCAGCCTCCCGAGTAGCTGGGACTACACGCACCCGCCACCTCGCCCGGCTAGTTTTTTGTATTTTTTAGTAGAGATGGGGTTTCACCGTGTTAGCCAGGATGGTCTCCATCTCTTGACCTTGTGATCCGCCCGTCTTGGCCTCCCAAAGTGCTGGGATTACAGGCTTGAGCCACCGCGCCCGGCCTATGTTTTTATTTATTTATTAATTTTTGAGATGATCTCACTGTCACCCAGGCTGGAGTGCAGTGGAGTGATCATGCCTCACTGCAGCCTTGACTTCCCAGGCTCAAGCAATTCTCCCATCTTAGCCTCCCAAGTGGCTGGGACTACAGGTGCATGCCTGACTAATTTTTGTATTTTTTTGTAAACATAGGGTTTTGCCATGTTGCCCAGTCTCATATCAAACTCCTGGGCTCGAGAGATCCACCTACCTCAGCCTCCAAAGTGCTGGGATTATAGGCATGAGCCACTGTGCCCAGCCAGCTGTCCCTTTATACTCTCTTTCTTTCAGGCTGGAATGGGAACTACATAAATGGCATCTTTCTGCATTTTCTGATTTTGTAATAAAAAGCTATAATCAGGTATCTGAAAAGAATGTCATGATTCTAAAGAGTAACAAAAAATTTAATATGATTTTTGGCTATCATATTAAAAATCTAGGTTCTAGAAATCAAATACATTGGAAAAATAACACTGCCTATATAGAAATACTCCCTGTCAAAACCTTGACATAAGTCTGAATTAAAACTGAAATAAAACCCATGAATAATTCTCTTACACTAAAACCTTTTCTCTTTTTGATGGTAATAAAAAGTCCAATGAAAAATAACACAGCTAAACTTCCTACAATGTACTACAAAGGGAGACAATCTCACCTAATCTTGAAAATAACAAATGAGAAATATTAATTATATTTTGTTGTTTTTATATATCTTTTTTTCCATTAAAAGATAGCCATCTGGCTGGGCACAGTGGCTCATGCCTGTAATCCCAGCACTTTGGGAGGCCGAGGTGGGTGGATCATGAGGTCAAGAGATTGAGACCATCCTGACCAACATGGTGAAACCTGTCTCTACTAAAAATACAAAAATTAGCTGGGTATGGTAGCACATGCCTGTAGTCCCAGCTACTTGGGAGGCTGAGGCGGGAGAATTGCTTGAACCCAGGAAGCAGAGGTTGCAGTGAGCCAAGATTGCGCCATTGCACTGTAGCCTGACGGACAACAGAGACAGACTCAGTCTCAAAAACAAACAAACAAAAAAAGGTAGCCATCTGTGACCAGAATGTTCCTCTCTATCTCTCTCTCTATATATACATTTTTTGGGAACAGACATCAAGTTATGACTGGGGAAATACTGTATTTTATATCTATCTATCTATATTATACATAGATAATATTCTGTAAGCTAAGTATGGGAGGAAAAGCAAGACAACACCCGATTTCAATAACTCAAAGAAGGCTGTTTTGCTTTGTTTTGTTTTGAAGTCCATTCAGCTACATTTAGCTAAAAAGTTCCCTTCTCCATTTAAGCATAAGTTGGGTTAGCTGTTTAAGCAAAATGACTTTTTTTAAAAAAGGAAAATCCTAAAGTATTAAGTGGCGTTAACTGAGTTGTGAGATATGGATAAAGTTTTAATCACACTTTTTAGAATCCTCCAAAAGATTTACTAGAACATATACTATTTTTATAGTTATCAAAAGATGCATGTATGTGTATGTTGAGAAGCTATCTGACTTTCCTATTAAATTAAAATTACCTATAAATCATGTCATCTGTTTTGATACATCACTTTGAAATCTCCCTCTGAACTTGTGGATTTTCTCTCATCATTACACAAGGCCAAAGGAAAATTATAAGTTTTGTATATTTTTAAAAATCCTCAACAGTCAATTACACATATGTATATAAGTGTGTATTCTTTTAAATGCATCTTCACGTGGCACATGGACAGATTCTAAATTCCCATGAGAGTTGACCAGAAAAGAGCAAAAGCAACACGTTCTAGAACATTTAACTTTGAATGATAGTATAGGTAATAGGCTTACTCAATAAGATTTCAAAAAGAGGATACAGAATCACACATACATAGAGAAGGAAAAAAAAAAAAAAAAAAAAGGTCAGCTTTCATCCATGTGGTCACACCAACAAGGGAGGGAAGAAGAGGGAAATAAACAGTTTCTAATGAGAATTCTCCAACTGCAATATAAAACCTGCACCAGAATGAGCAACATGCTAGAAAGAGTTTGGTTCTTCCCCTGTATTCAGTGAGTGCGTTTAGCATCTATTCCTTTGGTTATTCAGTGCATATTCTCAATGAATCTGAGTCTTAGTGAACAGATCATTGTTAAAAAAAATTCTGATTCTTTTCTCCATTTTACATGTTTGAGAGGATAAGTTATTGTCACTTTTCTCGTTTTAATTTTTCAATTATTAATTAGATATTTGTAAACTTAAAATCTGAAGCTCCTCACCAACTGAACAGACCCCTCTTGGTCAAGGGGGCCCCAGAGAAACCTGAAAAATGAAGTCGTTGGTGGTGATGGAAAGGGAGGTGGGACATGCCTCATGATACCTCCTTTTGGAGTTTAGGCACAGCTGACCAGCATTAATGTTAAAATAGAGATCATCAGACTAACCAAATGGACTCTTCGTGACACTAAGAGACCGAGTTATAAACACGACCTAATGCCATGCCAGACAAGAGTTAAGCCACACGCCCTTACAAGGCACTCTGTCTCAGTGTATTGGTTAACAGACTTCCTTATATTAAGCATTCTTTTTTGCTGATTCCAAATTTCTAGACAAAGCAAACTTTAACCAATTGCAAATTAAAGAATCTCTGAATCCACCTATAAGCCCCCGCTTCAAGATATCCCACCTTTTTGGGCGATACCAATGCATGCCTTCCATGTATTGATTTATATCTTTGCCTGCACTCCTGTCTCCCACCAAACTGTAACTCACCCACGTCGGGCACAATTTCTCGGGACCTCTTCAGACTGTGTTTCCACAGGCCACGGTCATTCCTACTGGCTCAGAGTAAGCCTCTTTAACATATCTTAAAGAAGTTTTTTGTTTGTTTGTTTTTGGTTTTTTTTGCTTATTTTTCGGGTTAACACAGGCCTCCATCTATTTACATCATTTGAAATATTTTTTACTGGCTTTGTTATTTGTCCTTTCCCTTGACAATGTGCAAAGGTGGCACTGGCAGATTTGAAAACGGCTGTGATTTATGAAAGCAAAATCCAAAGAAATGAAAGTTGCTCCTGGTAGCCTCAAACCACAATGCCAGCTTGGAGTTCTGCCTAATTCTATCCTCCCCTGTGGAGGTTTACAATGACCTGGAAGACAGCCATCTAGTTAAAGGAGCCACATTTCTGAATAAAATTGTTGAAGACAGTGCCTTCGGGTCTGAATTTCAATCCCTGCTCTGCTCCATCATTCTTATTTTCTCTGAATTTCAGTTTCCTCATCTGTAAGATAGGGACATTACAGTTCCCAGCTATTTTTGTGAGGATTAACTGAGTCATTGCTTGTGAATTCTTCCAACAGTTCCCTGAACACAGCTCATGGAAGACAAATGGGAATTTCATAATTTTTTTTTTTTCACGAACAATTTACTACTGGTTCCAATTCTAAATATATTTTAAACATGGCATATGCAACTTTGGTTATCCAGGCCTCCAGTGCCAAACACAAACTAGTTTAGTGTATTGTGAGAGAATTAACATTTACTAATTCAAATTAAAACTAAATGGGAATTGTAGTAGCATAACATGCTAATGAACACAGAGGAACTGCCAATCCCTGTGGTACTATCTTATGTTATGTAAATACCATTCAGATGGGTCCCACTCAAAGGTTTGTATTGCACTTGCTTCTTGGCCTGTCTTTTATTTCCTGAATTCCTTGAAGTAACATACTATACAGTATAACAGACTCTTAACATTCAAAGAAAATTTGATAAAAGGAAAAGAAAAATATAAACCCGAATGGGCTTATTTAAAAAAAAAAGAAAAACAATTTTCTCATGATGATATACTGCATCAAAATATAAATTCTCTTTTACATTCTCCTGAGGGTTCTGGGAAGGGGTCAAATAAAAAATAAACATTTCCATAGAATAAAATCAGTAGTTCTTACTATGTGTCAATGTGAACAATCAGAAAACAACGTTAAACTGTAGCCCCAGGAAGCTACAGCTGGTGGAGTGATCAGATATGATTAAGGAAACAGGCAGGGGTCTTTCTAGCCAGTAGAAACTGTGTTTGCAGAACATCATCAGAGGAGAATGAACCTCATCATATACCAGCGTTACCTAACTCTGTCCAATAGAAAATGAGCAAAAGCGGCAGCCAGAGTACAGGAAATAGCACTGATGAGGACCATGGCTAAAGCTTGATGTCTGAGCGATTGCAGACAGGCGGGGTACTGTCTAACTTCCCACCACCTTGATAGGATCCATTTCAGCTGCCACAATAAAGGCAAGTCTTTAGATGGATTTGCACTAGATCTACAAGACACTTGGCAGATGTGGCAGAAGCAAGATGACAGAAGAAATGAGAGATCCAAGGAGCCCCAATCTGGAGATATTTATTTAGTTTCATTTGCCTGACAGGTCTCCAATACCTAAGGTGGGGGAACTGGATATTAATACAGGACAAATGCTGTAGTTATGCCTGTATGCTCTTTGTATCTCCTTTCTGAACTACTGTTGTGTATTTTTATTTGCGTAAATGTATGGGGTATAAGAAGAATTTTGTTACATGCATAGTGTATATAAGGGCTTTTGGGGTACCTATCACCCAAACAAAATACCATTGCTGGCTGCCTGTGAGTCATGTCATAATGTGGATTCAGTCTTATCTAGTCTACAGGTTTTGTGGGTCCCTCGTCATCTGATCCCAGCCTTATCTCCTCTCTGTCACTCTCTCCAGCAAATGTATCATGCTTTTTTTTTTTTTTTTTTTCCTCCAGCTAGCTCATACCATATTTTCAAAAGTCAGCTCTAGTGTCATCTCCTGGAACCTGTCTGCCTGGATCTCTTCACTAAATGGGATAGGCGCCCCTCCTATCTATTCCCTTACCATAATCACATTCCTTATCCCAGTATGTGGTAAGTTATCTGGTTGCCTGCCCATGCCCTAGACGGAGACTTAATTCAGAACAGGGCACATGTCTTTCATCTCTGCGGCCTCTAATGACACACATTATTGGGTACAGGAGAGCTTCTGCCATCCTTGTCGCTATTGTCACTGTTACAGGCTGGCATCTGGCTGGGCGACCTGTAGTGCAAGTTTTCAGCCCTTGCAGAAAATAACGATACCTTAAGTAGGTTTAAGCTTATAGTAAAATTTCACATGGTAAGATCAATAAACATAAAAATGGCAGATGAGCTTTACTATCTTGACAAGAACATTTTGCATTTTGTGGCTGAAAAGATGAAGAAGGTACTTGAAAGTGTCTCAAAGAAGACAAAGCAAACCATTCCACTCAGGTCAAAGTTTACGCCTTTCCTGGAACATGATAAGAGGTGGAATTTATGAAGCATCATAACTGTAAAGACGACTGGAATGATTACAGGAATGGAAGTTCTTTGAGATATAAAGATAAACGAAACAATTTGGTTCAGCAATCTGGTACATTGCAGACAGGCGGGGTAGGGTCTAACATCCCATCGCCTTGATAGGATCCATTTCAGCTACCACAATAAAGGCAAGTGGTTGTGAGGTGATTATTAAAGTTTCTATAGACAGGACAAATAAAGGCTGAAGATCCCTTATATGAAGTGCTTAGAATCAGAAGTATTTCAGATTTTGGAGTTTTTTGGATTTTGGAATATTTGCATTATACTTACTGGTTGAGCATCCCTAATCCGAAAACCTGAAATCCAAAATGCTCCAATAAGCATTTCCTTTGAATGTTATGTTGGTACGCAAAATGTTTCTGATTTTGGAGCATTTCATATTTCAGATTTTCATATTTGGGATGCTCAACCTGTACATGTAAATGTTTAGCAAACACTGTACAATTAGGTCTCAAGAACACCTCTTACATATGGAAAGGAGGATTTTGTTTGTTTCTTACTTGTTTTTAATTGGAAAGTTTTCTCAAAATATTGTCCAGGGACCAACTACATCATTATCACCTAGAAACTTATTAGACTTGCAATTTCTAGCCCATCCTAAGTTTATTAAATTAAAAATTTGATGTGACTCCTCCAGCTCCCTTCTCTCAGTCTGTGCTCTTAACAAGTCCCCTAGCACTACTGTTTTAGGTTAAAAAAAAATTAAACATCTTCCCTTGTCTCTGTCTGGAAAGTCTTTCTTGCTTTTAGTTGCCTGTTCCAGATCCCATTCCTTAAGGCTCAGCTCAGACTGTATCACTTTGAGAGTCTCTCTCCTCTCTGTATCCTCACTGCACTCTGCTTGAATTATAGCAATTGCAGCAATTGTCACAAATCCCCTGCCTATTTTCTACATGTCCCAGCTGGACAAAATTTCACCGTGGGCCCTGTTCTCATCAATAATAGATTCTTTCCACACAGCTTATCCACTCCTTTGGCTTCAATGATCACCCCTGTACTGGCTTCTGAATGTATTTCTCTAGCCAAGATCTTTTCCCCAAACCCTGGAATCATGTCTTCAATTGCTAGATATCATCTCCAACATGTCCTACAGCTGTGTCAAGTACAAGCGATCTAAAATCAAATTTCTCTAACTCCTCAGCTCTCCTTCAATTGATCGACTAGAAAGAACTGAGACATTGCCACCTATTAATTTTATTATGAAAGCCAGAAATTTAGGATATCTTCCATTATTCTTGACTTTTCTCCTTTGCCCCCAAATCCAATCAATCATTGAGTCTTATTGATGTAAACTCCTTAAATCTCTCAAATGTCTATCCATCTACCATCTTTACTCGTCCACTATGGCCACAACAATTTTTTACCTCGAATCTGTTAATCTCTTCCTATTTTCTCCCTATCTGCAAAGCTGGTCTTTTCTTAATTTCCTAAACTGTTGTCCTAATGATCATTCTGAAACACAATCTCATGGTGCATTCCCTTTTAAAATTCCTTCAATCACTCCACACTGCATTTAGAATTAAAAAGAACAAACTTAACACAGCACTCAATGTCCTTCATATCCAGTCCACGCACACCCTTCCAGCCTGGCCTTTTATTGCCGCTCTCTTGTACTGTATTCTCTAGGAACTCCTTGCAGCTCCCCCAAAGACTCCATATTCCAACAGTAGTTCACAGAAGTCGGTCCAGTATGAAAAGGATTGCCAGTGAAGTCAAATGAAAAAAAAAAAAAAATGCTAAGCTTATTCAACTTAAAGAATTGTCCTTTATTCTAAGATTATTCCCTTTTCTATATTTTGGTGTTAATCCTTTGCTTTAAGAAATCATGAAAGTAATTGCTTTTTTGTAAATGACAGTACAATTTGGTTACCTTTTATCCATTTCCTAAATAATTTTTGAAATTTGATTTCTCAATGATAGTCAAAAAACTAGGAAGATCTGCAGGCTGAGAGGTGCTATTCTTCTGCTTGGAAGCTGCTTAGCTTCGTTGTCCAGCTAACCTGTAATTTTTTAGGATCTAACTCAAAAATCAAGTATTTCTGAAGGCCCTAAGCTCCTTTCCTGGGCTTCTGTGGCATCCCTGGCCAGTAGTGGCTCAGTGCTTACCATCCTGCATTGGAAATTAGCTGTTTGTCTTATTTTCATGCTATGCTGCAAGCAAGGGCTTCTTTCTCCCAATATATTGATTGTTGCTAATTCAGTAGTGATTTGATAAATTCCCTTTATAATAAAAAATAAGTACTGGTAATCTGGATTTGGACTGGAGTTATTGGTGTAATGGCTGATGCATTAGCCATGTGGATTTATGTCCTACCTGACAGAGACAACCCTGAAGGGTAGGTGGGTCATGTCTTTTCAACTTTCCATTCCCCTGCAGGTTCCAGCACTGTTCTTTGCCGATTTTGCTCTCAATAAATGCTTCTGAATTAAATTGAAAGTAGAGCCATAAAGAAAATGCAAAATTAAGACGCTGAAAAATTAAGATAATACAAGCAAGCTACATGGGGAAAGTCACTTTAGCCAAAAGGCCCTGGACAATTATTTAAAGTAACAAGATTACCTTCAGGGACTTTTTTCAAATGCACATATTTAATCATCTAATGTGTAAGTCAAATCTCAGATATAATTAATTCAGTCTGCCTTAAATTTTATTTTCTTTTGCATACTAGCTTACATTAGATAAAGCTAATCTGTAATACAGCTCCTTGTAGCCCATGTCTGTAAATGTTACAGAGAAAGAAAGGAAATTTTGTAGGTGTCCTGTGATTAGGGCACCCTTGGTTTCAGTTAGATATGTACTATGTCAATGGTCTCAAAGGGACCTGAAGTCTGTGGCTTCATAGTCCTTATTTCTGAAGAAAACACTGTTAGATTTTATGAGAGGCAACTGCTATTCTGAAGGTCACATATGTTAGTGCCAGTGTTTCTGTTACAAGTGGGTGACAAGGAGAAGAGGTGATTTCAGGCTTTGATGCTGAACTTTAATTGCTAACTTAAACAACAAATAGATCTTATGTGTTTTAGAAGAAGTAAATCATTTGTCTTTAGATTGTGAAAATAAGACCATTACAGGTGACTTAGACTTTTACAGGAAATCTAGTGAAAAGGATGGGAGGAGTGACCCCAAACAGAAACCCAAAAGTCCTCTTAAAGGAATAATATGATATTCTGAATATCGATTCCCTACAAAGACCTTAGAAAAAATGCAATACTTAGGTCTCTGCTGACATGATGGGTACGTTTTTTCTCTAAGGGTTATTTAACACATTCCATAATTTTATTATAAATGGTCCAATAAAATGCAACAAGAAGTTATGTACTATATTAGGAGGACAACTCATTTATGAGTAATGTGGTAATTTGTAAAACTAATGGGCATGTTTATGAGCATAAAGGGTTCTAAAGAATAAATAAAATACTTTAATAGGCAAAACTGAGGCATTTAGCATGAGAGGGACACATTCTTCTGGGGGATCTAAATTTCCAGGCAGTTGCCAGACTCTGGATCTATTTGGGTCGAGAGACAGAATAGTACAGTGTACAGGAGATAATGCTGAACGTGGAGCAGGGGTCTGTGTTATCTTCCATTAATTAGCTTTTCTAGGCCCCTGTTCCCCATTCATGGGCTGAAGTGGTCAGAATGCCCAATCATTAAGACTCTGTCTAATGCTCACAGCCTTTAACTCAATTTAGTAATTCAGCATTCAAAGGTAAGAATATGAATTCAACTGTTTCCAATTTGTCACTGCCTTTATGATAATGAAAAAGAAATCAGAGATTAGTTTCAGAAATATTAGCGTTTGACCTCATTGTAGGGTGTGTTGAGCTTTGCAAGCATATCAGCAGTACACATATTTTTGTTGATTGTGAAGTTTTCTTCTGGAATGTTGTTTTCAACTGATGATTAATGTCCTAATAGCTTGTTTTTTAGTGTGGCTCTCTGAAAAAAACTAGGCTGTTTTTGTGTATTCATTATGTGTACCTGCCTTTGGCAGGAGGTGGATCAGTTTTGAGGATGAATATCTCACCTTTGTTATTGCACACAACGGCTCCATTTATGGCTCGAATCTGGCCTCCTGTCTATGACAGAGGTACTGTTAACCGTAATCCATGAAATGTTTCTTGTTCTTTTAATGAGTTTAACATTCAGCTGAGACCCCCCCCCCAAAAAAAATCTGCTGTTGCGTTCTTTTTAGGCATACTAAATTCACTTTCTCATCCTCTCTACTTCCAAGTTACATTCATGGAAGGGTACATACCCACAATGTGAAAAAAAAGGAAAGCCCTGGATGGTGAAATCATACCTGGAAAGCTGAATTTCTCAGTGCTCTTATTTACCCTATGCTCTCTATTTTAATTTTATTTTGCAAAGGGAAACAGAGGTCTTCGGTTAAAAGTTCTGCCAAGATATCTTGTATAATATAAAATGAATACATTCCCCGTTTGTTCTGATTTTTTAATTTCGTTTTTTATTTTTTAAGTGTGAAGTTTTTAAGTCATGATATTTTGGCTGTGCTTTTTATAATTTGCTATTTCACACCATACATTTTAAGAGTCAGAATTTTATTTTATTTAGAGCCATGTGTTTTTAAAGCACTTAAGGTTTTTTTTTTTTTTTAACTGGTTAGTATCTGTATGGTGGGCATGTACTTGCTGGTTCACAAACGTGGGAATCAAGACAGAGTCATATAGTCATTGTCTAATTCTTGTTTCCATCTTTTTTCTTAGTCCAGCGCCTGACCATTGTAAATACTCAATAACTATCTTCTGAATGAATGACAGAAAAGACTGCTCCTCAGATCCCAGAATGAGAATGAACATTCTATAGGAATAATATTTCAGAAGCTAGACATGCTTTCAAGTTGTCAGTACATTTTACAATGGCCATCCAAGAGCATCAAAATCTGATAAAATACTAAAAAACAAAACATTAACATATCTGGAGCCTTATAATTTTTTACTTTTCCGCAATTATCTTCTAATGTGTACTGTCTACTATACGTATTAAATGCTAGACTAACTCTGAAATGGTCTTTTAACTTTCGGAAGTCTATCCATGGGCTGGGTCCTGAGGAGGTATTTGGTGGGTCCTAAGAGTTTATTCTATTTCAGCATCTGACTCCGTGACCGTGATCTAATCTGAGAAACTAATCAATACCTAGGAGAGAGATAAAATGGCCTTCATGCCACGTAAATGCTACGCCTTTCATAGGGTTTCTTGGAGATAATGCTCTAGTCTTTAATGACTAATTTAGATGAGGGAGGTGAGGGCAACTTTAAAAGACCCAAGAGGCTGGGGAGGGAATGTTGTACTATTATTTGGTCCATATTTTTGAACGAGGAAGAGATCTTGAGGATTCTTTATTTTCTTCACTTCAGGAATACAGAAAACAAGTCCACAGGTAGAGAAAATGCCCTATTCCATGAGGCTGCAGCATCTTAGACCCCAAGGCTGTGGTCAGGGGTCAGAAGGGTCCCAATAACGGGGATTTTCAAGACTCGCACACATTCAAAATGGAGAGGCAAAATCTGAGGAAGGCATGTGCATTCCTTTGGCGTTTAGACCCCAACCCTGCTGAGGTCATCGTGTGTAAGAAATAGTTTCAGGGAAATGTAACTACACTTATCCTGCACAAAATACATTTATAAGAAACAAGCAGAAACACTCAGCTACAATCACCCTCAAAAAGTTATTAGTGCCATCAACTCTGTGGTAGCTTTGCTCCATTGAGTCTTCTGTGCCTCGCTCTTCAACACTCTAACTGAAAAATCATCATGGCCTCCGTGCGCTCTGGAATCACCTTTCTCCACCAGCGTTCTCCAGATGTGTGACAGGAAATGGAGCCAGGGAAGGTTCCAAGGTCAAATGAGGTAACAGGCAGAATCTATTCTTTCTTTACTGAAGTGTCTGAGAAATCTGTCATTATTTCTCTCTCTGCCTCATGTGCACAATAATTTAGATTTCCTAAACTATTTGACTATGAAATCCTTTATTTTTCTTTTCTTGTAGAACATTTTTGTAACCACATAAATTATGTTTAAAACCCTTTCATTTGTATTAGCTACTCTCATCCTTAGGCCCACCATTTGAAGAAGGCAAGTTATATGTTATTTTACGTCTTTGAGAGATGAATAAACAGAATCATCAATGTTCATAACTTGGCCAGGGTTATATAATTATTATGGGATGAAGCCAGGTTTCAAGAATTTTAACATTAGACTCATGGCTTCTTTCCCTATTTATCATGTCATCTCTGTTTTTGAACTCTAAAGTCAGTTTTTGAAAAAAAAAATGACCCATTAAGATTACATATTTTTCTTAATGATCTCATATATACAGAAATTAAAGACGATTCTCAAGGCCATCATTTCCCAAATTAATTGACATTCAAACTTGAAAAAAGCTCTGTATTTGGTATAATAGAGCTGTGTTAACAAAATGTTCCCAGAATGTGGTTTATTAAATCTGTCATTTTAAGTTATTTGTATTTTTACCAATGAGTTAGTATTTTCTACGTAAAGTGAGATAACTATCACAGGCACAGAATGAAAATCTTTATTTTATTTTTTGAATTTTTAAAGCCCATTGTAAATTACTAGAGGTGAAGTGCACAATAAAGCCATAAAAATAAAACAGAAAACCTTTAAAGAGGTTTTTGGCATTCCAGAAAATATATACTTATCACAGATCATAAATGCAGTCCTGGATAATTTTAAACATATGGTAAGTTTCTTCTTAAGTACTTATATTTTAGGCACCTTAATTATGCTCTAAATCTTTTTCTCATCACAGAATAACTTTGCCTTGAAAATTTGTGTAGGTAAGACTGCTACTTCTTTCCTCATAATATTTATAGGAGTTGGATTGGCTTACAATTTGCAATTCATTAATTCAGAATATAATTCCCCATAACTAAAGAGTTTCTTGTCTAGTTATTCAACTCAGTAGTGCTTCATTACATTAAACTATGAGCTGCAAAAACAAACAAATTATTTCTCAAGCACTTAACAGTCCATATGTTATAAAAACAGCCTGTGAAGGTGTTATACTTACTCATTCCTATGAAGTAATGCTTAGTATTTACTACTCCACTGTCAGAGTAGCTATAAGCTTATTAAAACTTTTCTCTACTCCCATGAGGACTCTTAATAAAGCAGAATGACTTCATGGTCATTTTCTCTGCAGAGAAAGGAGCTGTCAGAGTCTTGCACTTTTGAGATTCTCTGAGATGAGCGGCCTGTGTGTTACTTGACTTCGTATTAATAGTAACTAAATAGAGTTTCCAAAGAGGTTTCCTACTCTACTTTCAAAATTAAAAATTGGAAGCCTTGGTCCCATTCTCCTTTCCTCTTGACAATCCTGAAGTTCTCTTCTGTAATCAGAATGCTGGTTTAGGCTGGGTTTTTGCATATGCCAAATAAACTAAAGACATTTTTTATTTATAAAACTAAAACATGGTGCGGTGGCATTAACACTTACTTACTCTTGTACTTTTCTTTCTGAATTATGATGTATTTCCCTTTGCCTCACTGTAGATACTTAAGAGTATAAAAGATAACAACTGTACCTTTTGGATCCTATCAATTGCCTGACTGACTTAGGAAGCTAAGATAAAATAAAAAAGCTAGGAGGCCTGGTGGACAGGGTTAGTTGTGATACAGAAAAAGTTAATTTGGACAGTCAAATGGTTAGAAGTAGCTTCTATTGAAAAAAGAAAAAAAGAAACTTTAAATCCTTAAAATATTGCATGTATATTCATCTCAGTTTTATTTATAGTACTCAAAAGTCCAACAGATCCTAAACATTAATCAATATGAGAGCATTAAATACATCTTGTTCCATCAATGCAATGAATCTGATTCCATCATGAAACAGAACTTTCATATTTACAGGGAAAAAAGGTATATCCTACATTTTAAAACATCTGCAAAATGGTATGAATATAAACATATTTGTGTAATATGATCTTCTGTGTAACATATAGACCCTGCCTGGTTCATTATACTTTCCATTTATCCTACTGACCTCATTCATTTTAAAAAGAAAATTGCTTAGGTGGCCTTTGAATCAACATAACCTCTCAAGGAATCTTTCAGTTTCACAGTGGGCTATTCTAGTAGTCAAGATCTAGCCAGAAAACCAGAAACCACTCCAGGTTCAGAGTGGTTTTCAAACAGAAAGTATTTAATACAGGGAAATAGTTACACAGGGCACAGAAGAGCTGAGAAACCAAACAGAAGATAGAACAATGACCCAGACATTACCAAAGGAAGCCACTCACTCTGCTAGGGCTTATAGGATAATGGGAGGAGCTACTACCCAAAAACACAAGCCAAAGTCTCTGATGGGGGATTGGGTTACAAAAGAGTGGGAGGCAGAACCACAGGGTAGATACAGTTGCTACTGCTGCTGCTACCGCTGAAGACTTGGAAAGAAAATGGAGTGAGGAGGAAAAAATATTCTAGCTTCTCTCCTTGGGACAGGTCTTCCATAAGTCCCTTTGATTGACTTAACTGACCCAGAAGCTAAAGAACAAGGGACCCTGGGAAATGTAATTCCCTGCTACAGAGAGGCGAGTAGAGGAAAGGAGAGGAAGAGATCTGAGAGCAAGCAGCAGTTGTCCAGCACAGCTTATGGTTTGTCCATTACAGTTTCCATTCAAGTGGCAGTTTAGGATAATCCTGAGATTTCTCATTATTTCAATTTATATTGTTTGTTGCAAATACTGAGTAACTACAGCATGTTTTAAAAATATGCTAAACACACATTATAAATATACATAACTGAATACTATAAATGCTACAAATTAATAACTTCACAATGTAATCATAAAATTTTAAAATTTATCAGAAAGACTGTACTCTGAGCTTTTTTTTATTGTTGTTGAAACAAAGAAGTTAAGGTGAATTTCAGAAAAATGCTTAGAGATACTGGTTTTTGTATTTGAGTAACGTGGGTGTTGGAAAAGAGTAATTATGGAGGAAGAATGGGATCTAAAATAAATGATCATGGTAGTAATTGACATTGTTTGACACACTTGTGATTCTCTGTCCTTCTGAAGAGAGATAGCTAACACAAGGGGTGACGGCAAACTCACACAAATGATTAGGAGGCTCACAGTGCTGTTTGCCAGATCTTTCCAGTTCTCTTCATTTCTGGTCACATGGCAGCCTTGCAATTTCTGGCTCTCTTGTGGTTAGACAGGGCCAAGTAAATTGTCCTGGCCAGCAAGTTGTAACATTCTGTCACTTCCAAGCCAGAGTATTTAATTGCCCATTAAGACCAGCCAGAGTTCTGTCTTCCTGCAGTCAGAATGACTGGTAAAATTCCATACAGCAACTGCTATGTCACCTTGGATCCAAACTGAGGACACAAGTGTAGCGTCCCCACCTGACTCATATTAGGCATGTAATGCCAGAAAGAAAAGAAACTTCATTGTTTCAAACCACTGAGATTTTGAAGTTGCCTATTATCACGCACAACTAGCTTATCCTGACAGATACAGTGATCTATTGTGCTCTCTATAAAAAGTACACAACTACAACCAAATCAGCTTGCAAGTGATCGTTATTTATTTAGCTGTCTGTGGAGTCATTATACAAATTTTCCTACTCTCCTCCACACCATAATCTAAGTTAGTTAATGACCCACCCAAAAGATGATGAGTGTTACTGGTAAAATAAATCTTTCCTAAATTTTCATCAAAATCTAAAGTGTTTCCTTCTAAATAAACACATTGATTTTAAAATCTAAGAGAAGACAAATTCTAGTATTTGAGAATTAAGGGCTGATAATAAGTGTTGGAAAGAATACATCACGATATAAAATAGATTACTATTCCCCGTAGGGGAGCAGAAATAATCATGACTGTGGACTGTATAACATTGTCTACAAAGCAATCTAACTCCCTTTGCTTAAGCCTTTCCTTATTAAGCACCTTCTAATTCCTAATTTGGCTTTCTAGACACCTTGATATGCCTTGGATAGCAGATAGGAACATTCAGGAGCTAGAAATGATTATTCCCCCATCTTACTCTAAAAATGAATTTAAAAATGACACCAATTTTCTGACCTGGTAACACTAAACCAGTCACCTGTGGCGATCTCATCCACATGTGGCCATCTGACTAGCAGTGCCCTGGCACTCTTCTTGCTTTTACAATGGAAGCAGCAATAATTTAGCAGAATATTGTCTCCCCATTTGTAATTGGCAATGACCAGGGCTGGTTCAGATGCACAAGATTCTAGGCTTTGGGATTTTTACCACTGTATTAGGCAGTTCTTGCATTGTTGTAAAGAAACACCCGAAACGGGGTGATTTACAAGAAAAGAGGTTTGATTGGCTCACAGTTTTGCAGGCTTTACAGGAAGCATAATGACATCTGCCTCTGGGGAGGCCTCAGGAAACTTCCAGTCACAGTGGAAGGCAAAGGGGGAGCAGGCACGTCACATGGCGAAAGTAGGAGCAAGAGAGAGAGTGGGAGGGGAGGTGCTTTCAAATGACCAGATCTCACAAAAATGCACTATCACAAGACCAGCAGCAAGCCATGAGGGATCTGCTTCCATGATCCAAACACTTCCCACCAAGCCCCACCTCCAGCATTGGGTATCACAATTCAACATGAGATTTGGGCAGGGACAAATATCCAAACTACATCAACCATGTACATGGATGCAAACTCTCCTTCATAGGTTCAAACCACTTTTAAGAGTGAACAATACAGGGTGATTATGCAATGATACATGTTGGAGTTTCTGAATTTTCAATGTTCAGTTCAGTTGTCACATCCTAGGCCCAGATTTAGAGTAGGAAAAAAAGTTACCATATTGAAAAATGACTAGTAGATACATATTTTTCTTAAAAAATCAAAAATGAATACAATCTTACAGATTTTCACTTTTAATCTATATAACCAAAAACATTTCTATAAAATACTGCAAATAGATATTTAGTCCCTAGCTAATGGCTGTCTGAAGGCAATTTTCAGAATAACACAACTTTCCTTAGAAAAATAAGGATTTAACTGTGAATACTTGTACCTCAAGAGAGAAATAAGCTCAGCCAACTTCTTATGTTATCAATATACACAGAAAAAGTGTACAGGTCCAAAAACATTAAGGAAGAAATGAAGGAAACAGGTAATAATATTTGATTTTTTGTACTCCTCCTATTACCCCTGTTACTTATTACACCTCATATTTTTACCCTTCTATTAATTGATGAGAAGATGACATTAAATGCCTAGGATGCATGGAAATAATTTGATAAACCAGAAATTAATTTTGGAGGACCTCAACTCTTTGAAAACAAATTGGCAGTTCAACTTTTTCCTGATAGAAAGTTACTAAAAGCCACTTTCATACTGGCTTTTTAAAAAAGGCTTGTACTAGTAAGTACAAATTTGAAATCAGCCTCAGGCATGATAAATGTATGCTAGTATTGCTTTATTTTTTTATTTTTTTGCAGCAGGGTCTTGCTCTGTCACTCAGGCTGGAGTGCAGTGGCATGATCAGAGCTCACTGCAGCCTCAAACTCCTGAGCTCAAGTGATTCTCCCACTTCAGCCTCCTGAATAGTTGGGAATACAGGCAGGTGCCACTGCACCCAACTAATTTTCAATATTTTTTTGGTAGAGAGGGGATCTTGCTATGTTGCCCCGGATGGGCTCCCACTCCTGCCCTGAAGTGATCCTCCTACCTCTGCCTCTCCCAAAGTGTTGGGATTACAGGCGTGAGCCACTGGTGCCCAGCTGGTATTACTTTATTTGAGTAGTCCTAATCTCACGTTGGTTGTTACCATGATCCCCTCCTTGTATTTTTCTTTAGTTGTTTAAAATTTTCCATACACAGAAAATAATGTATATATCCCTTTACATGGAGATATATTTACATGAGATGTTACTGATATTCATCAGGTAAGATATAATATTGCACAGAAATGGTTTTTAAGTTGCTTATTTTTTAAAAATGCATATTTTTCAACAAGTATTTAATGAACCTTATTATGTGTAAGAAAGGTCTGGAGTTTATAATGAAACTTTTAAGGTTTGGTGGGTACACAGCAGTGCTCCAAGCTCATTTATTTGCTGACTTCATTAAACTATTTTGTATATGAAAAAAAAAAGACAAGAAATTGGCCTTTAAAATTCGACAACACCTGAGAGACATAACGTGAGTCAGTGTTCAGAATCAGGCTGGCTGGGCCAGCAGTGCAGGTCTCTTCCTGGGTGGTTTGCTCCTAGGATTTCCAGGGCTATGAAGATGACCTGGAAGATAAGATTATTTGACTTTCTAGTGGTTTTCAGAAAGAGAGAATTCTTCAAAATGAATAACTATATTTTTAAAAGCCCTTTTCCGTAAAAGCAGTAGTATTTGGTGATAAATTGAATGCTTCTCACTGAACTGAACATATCATGATATAGATAGAAACCTCAGTCTGGGAAAAAAAAATGCACGTGGCACCTTTCATAGGATCACAAGAAGAGCTATTTCTGACACTTAAAGCATCTAGATTCTAGGGAAGGAATTTCTGTTAAGGCAGGTTCCTTTTTTTGAGATACAGATGATATGTTTCATACAAGACATTGTCATAAAATACACCGGTTTTGTTTATATGTTGCTATTATTGGTTCATAAAATAGAATTTTACATAACTATATTTTACATAGAAAAAATGGTACACACATATAGAAAGAGCACAGATACAGTGTCTTGTAAAAGTAATTTACTTATCAGAGACACATAGGTGGCTCTTAGCTCCACTCTCTTATTTAAGGCTAAGTGGAAAAATACAGAAAATACTGTTAGTAGAGATTCTCTCCTAATTTATGAATGGCCTTTTTTTTTTTTTTTTTTATATATTTTACCTTTTCTGTTTATTTGTTTTCGTGCTTGTTTTTCAGTGTATCATACAAATTGCCTGGCAAAGTACAGTTTCTCCTGATGAGTTAGTTCCACCTCTAGTGTTCCTTCTCACCATTCCATTTGGGGAGAAATGAAAAATGATAGGCTTTGGAAGAAGACGAGTTGTGTCTTTATATTATTCATATTATCTTTAAAGAGACAGTTAGAAAAGTCTGACTTGTGTCCTTGCTTTCAATCTCTGCCTCTACAAATTGAATTCTTAAAAACCTTTCAGGGACTCTGAGATCGTTGTGAAATGAGGTTCAAACTCTTGAATGTGAGTGAGAGGGCATTCCCAATGTACCTTCTTTCTGCCTCACTAGCCTTCTCTTGACCTGTTTCCCCCTTTTACTCTATACCTCTTCCCAAATGTCAATGTTTACCTCTCCCCTATCCCCCAGTGTGTGCTTTTTCATCCCCTTCACTGCCTAGAAAATCCTGTTCTCCAAGACCGTAAAGCCTTCTCTGATTTGTCCACATGGACTCATCACTTCTTCCTTTGTTTTCATTGATGAGTTCACTGAAGGCAGAAATCATGACTTGATTATCTTTGCATCACAGGTGCCAAGCAGAGCTTCGACTTAGTGCATGATGGGCTTTTCGGAAACATTTGTTGAATGAATAAACGAGCCCAATGACCAAGATGAACACAATTCACAAAACTAAAAGGAAAAAATAGGAAATGGGAAACTGAGAACAACTTGAATGGCATGTAAGTAACGGGGTGTCAATCAAGAGTCATGTTGTAAAAATGAAATGCTTAAAGAATACCTAAGTAAACCTATGGACTTGGAAATTATGGTTTTAGGAAGGACTTTATTTTTCAAAGGAATATATGGGGCTATAAAATCACATCTTTAAAGGTAGTAACTCTCCTAATTGTGCTTTTACAAGATTAAAATGGATTTTAATTTTATAAATAATTCCCCCTCCCCATTTTCTTCAGTGTATTTTATTTACTTCAGTAATTCAGGAAAACATTTTATAGCAGTGTTCTATTTAGTATTAGCACATCTGCTCCCAGAGAGGCTTCTATCTATAATAAGAACATGCTGTGATTTACATTTAATCTAATATTTGTCTTACTCCACACACTGGATAAACAGGGCTCATTAGTATCAAACATGCAGAATCTTTGTTTTTCATGACTGTAAACCTGACCTTTGAAATGCAATCTTGTGTTCCCAAGATTAGCATCCAATAAATCACAACACGCATTATAGCTATCTCCCCCTCCTACTCCTTTTTCAGATACAAACATATGCGTGCATGCATACACACACACACACACACACACACACACACACACACACACGGTTGCTTAAGAGCTCAAAGATTTGTGACATTTTGGGAAGCTTTTAACTCTTGGTTTCTGAAAAATGATAAATAAGATGTTATCTCATGATGATATTTATACCACTATATCTTAGTAACCAAGACTAGGAATAGAGAGATATAAGATGCCTTATGCAACAAGAGATGACTATTAAAGAACAAGGTATATGAATTAAGTTTACATATCCAGTAATCAACTATGTTTGATATACCTGTTTCATAAGAGGAATTAAAATATATATTAATATGATTAAGAGTTAAACATTTTTTGGGGAAGTGTTTGTATTTTAAAAAGTGTTTTGGTTTCTTAATTTTTTCCTTCAAATTGAATACAAAGTGACATTTAATATGGCTCTACATTTTATAGCTCAGACTTAATTTAAGGATTTTCTAGCTTATATATTTTTGTCATTGTAGATATTTTTAAAGCATATTTCTGTAATGTCTTCAAATATTGATACTTAAATATTTACTAATAGTATTTTGTCTATGTCTCACAGTTTTTTTAAGTTTTTAACATTTTGAAAAGATTTATGACATTTATAATATGACTCATATATGAGAATGGCTAAAATATTGTGAAATGCATTTTTAAACTGGGTTTGAGCTATTTCAGTAAGATATTAGCAAGGACCAATACATTATTCAAAGGCAACAGGGATTCTTTCTTTAGCTTTCTAAATAGCTAAGACAGAAGCTTAGAAACATTTTAATAATAAACCACTACAGAAGTAAACATGTGCTGCAAACAAATTAGGTCATGGTTGCATGTCAGAAGAGCATCAAAAACACACAAAGTGAGTAAGTATGATTTTTGAAGTGAGCATTAAAATTCAACATACACTGCTTCATATAATGTTGAAGCTTTATCTGCAAAATGAGGAAGTCAGAGAGATTTTTGCAGCAATTTAAAATATGGAAATAGCTCTCTTCTGGCTGATTTACGACGTGTGTAGAGTAGTGAATGAAAGAACTAGAGTTCAGCCTGGGAATACTTTTTCCACCAAATAACATTTCAGGTTTAATCCTGCAGCGTGGTTTCATCTATTTCTCATCTCCTTTCTCATCCATGCCAAAACCGCCCTGTAACGAGTCCCAGATCAAATAGGAAAGTTGGCCAACAGGCTAGAGTTGCAGGACTGGTCATCCAACCTAATTACTAACTTTGGGCAAAGCCAAACCTCACACGCCTCAGGGAGACAGTTATTTATAATACACACTTTAAAATATTGAGTAAATGTCAGAGGTTCCAAGAGTCTGAAACGCAGTCAGACTGGACCTGACTTTAGATGCAGGCAGAACAATCTGAATATCTAATTTTCCTGCTCCATAAAATGAAGTCAAATGAGACGTTGTAGAGGATTAAATGAGAAAAGCCTGCAAAGTGCTCAACACAAAACACAGCACATAGTAGTTTCCAAAAAATCCGGTGTATTCTCTATATTTAAAACAAAATTGTGGCTTTCATTTTTATACCCCTTAAAAATAGAAAACTATTTTTTATTGATATATAATAATCCCGCAAGAAGGCCTTTCACATTATTTCTTACCCCTCCAAGCACTATTCCATTCATCTTTTTAGGGTGCCCTGTAAACTAGACCAGTAGTTTTAAAATTGTTTAATGGTAGCACCAAGGCTCTTTTTTCCAAATGAAATCTTAGACTGAATCCTAGTAGATACAGATATGACTCATATCAGAACAGTTGTGTTGAAGCACGGAACGGGTGGTTGGGTAGGAAGAGCACAGTGGCCCAATGACTCCTGTATTACTCAGTGTGAAGAATCTTGAACATGAACAATGCTGATTCAACAGAAATCCACAGGCCCTGGAGAGGTGCAATGTACAGCTCTATTGTAAGATTAAGAAGAAGTATGGATGATAATCTTTAAAAAATCAGCTGGATGACTAAACTAATAACTGGATAGTTATAAATATCTCTGTGTCTATGTTTTGTTTGGGTTCACCATCATGTTGGCTTCCAGCCCTCATCTAAATTGAGAATGCTTAACAGATAATATATCGTTAAGTATTGCTGTGTATCCTAATTTCAAGGACCGTAATCATCCAATGTCCATTATATTCATGTTAAATTATTTTTACCAGTTATAGAAATGAAACTTCTTTTCCTAAGGGATAATTACTGCTTGAAAAACATTTTTATTGAATGACTTTTGTGTTTTGAGTTATTTAATAAACTGAGATTTGGATGTGACATTATAAAAACTGCAAAGTGCCATAGGATAATATACAAAAGTAATTATCCTTGACTAGAGAGAAAAGAATAAAGGTAGAATTAATCTGTGGTTTTGTGTAAAACTAATGCCAACCGTCTTTATTCCTGTGCTGCTACAGGGCCCACTCTGGGAGCACAAGAATGAAGATAAGCAGTCATTACGATGGAGGAAAGTGGTTGGGTAGAGGTATGGCACCCCAGCAGCACATGGTGGTATAAGCTTGCTGAAGTCAAAAGGACCTGTTGAAAGAGGTTTAGTCATGACTCAGCTCTGAAAGACTGCACTAGATCTGTACCCAGCGCTGACTCTCCATTAACATTTTCCAGCCTCATTTCCTCTGGGTGCTGCCCTCCCATTAATTGTTTTGATGGTCTCTCTGTGAATGTGCCATGCCTCCTGGGTCACTCTCAGACATTTTAACAGAGATCACCTGGAGACAATGCTTGAAGCCCAAAGAACTGAACTAGTGGGAATATAATCTGGCTTTGCAGGCTGCTGAGAAAGGGAGGTAGCACTCCTTAAATCACATCCCTAGATGGCTGTCTGTCTTATTTAATCAGAGAAGAACTCACAGGCTCCCCTGAATGCTTGATTCATTGATTCCTCTTATACCTTTCCCCACATCTCAGTGTTCGTCTTTCCTATTAAAACACTCTCAATTTCCTCAGGCTTTATTTATAAAGTCTATATTTATATTCCAAAGCCTTTATCAGTTTTATTCAATTGTGGGGCCACAAACAATACTACGATCAATTCTGTGGTTCACAAAGCAAAACAGAATGTTTTCTCAGTTGTAAAATGCTATCAGTTGCTAAACCCACATTGATTTCATACCAGCTTTTCAGGGGGAAAAAAAAAAAAAAGAAACCATATGTATTAAGTATACATGATTAGTTTTTAGATGCATCCCAATTTAATCCTGATGTCAGAAACATTAACTGAGAAGAAACCTGGCCTTTAAGAACAGAGGAATTAAGGTAAGTGACTAAGGCCAGGATCATACTCTCATGCTCTTAAGCTACTTGGGAGGGAAACCATGGCAGGTGCAGGGTTTGTCCAAATGTTTTCTGCTGAATCCTAAAGCTTTTGGAAAACCTCCTGACTGGTCTCCCTGCTCCTGCCTTTGACCACCTATCACCTGTTCTCAGTACAGCACAGCGATCCTTCTACAAAGTCTGGCGGCGTATCTCTACTGCTTATGAGCCCGCACTCTGAGGAAAACCAGTGGTGTGCTGCAGCCAGCTCATACCAGCTCAAGAGACCTGACAAATTTTGAGAAATTTTGCAACACAGTCATTCTTAAAAATTAAATTATATAAATATAATTACATAAATTATATTTAAAACATAGGTAACTCATTCTCAAAACTCATCCCTTCCTGATTATTACACTTTATTATCTATGCTTATACAGTTATTTACATCTATTTTATCTATACGTAAGAAATACTATATGAGTGTTGGTACCGCTGCACTTCCCTTCCCAGTTCCACATTCAGCAGTGTCCTGCTTAGTCTCAGCCCTGGTGCCACTGTTTCCACTATAGCAATTGACAAATGCTATAAATCAGAGTCAAATCTCTTCCCCTTCATTCTCCCAAGAGCTAGTTGCTAAACATTTACTAGCACACTGCTGAGTAAAACAAAGTCCTTACACAGGTCTACAAGGCCCTCTGAGATCTGGCTCCCTTCCCTCTACTCAAGCCACACTGGTGTCCTTGCAAGGGCAGACTCACTGTACAACTCCAGGGGGTACTAGTCACAGTGTTTTCTGTGTATGGTGCTTCTCCTGCCCACTGCCCTCTGCCAAGTTGTATAATTTGGAGAAATGATTCCTTCCTGGGTCTGGGCAAAGCCAAATACAGTACTGCCTCCGGGCTTTGCACCTGCTGTTTCTCCTGCCTGTGATGCTATTCCCCCACACCCCCTGCCCTATTGGCCCCTCCCCCTGCTCCTTCACCACCTTCAATTGTCTGCTCAAAGGTCACCTTATCAGTGAAGCCTTCCCTGACCACGTTATTTAAAGGAGCAAACGTCCCCTACCCCTCCTTTGGCCCTCCTAGGCTCCCTTCTCTGCTTTATTTTTCTTCAGAGCATTTATCACCAACTGACATACTGCATCTTTTACTTTTTACTTCATTGTTGTCCCTTTTTTTCCTCCAGAATGTAAGCTCCAACAGAGCTCAGGCATTGTTTTGTGCATTAGATACCAACGGCCTGGAATAGTGCCTTGCATATAGTAGGTGCTCAGTAATATTATTGAATAGATGAGTGAATGTATGAGGATATTAACAAGAAGTCTGATTTTATACATATATGCACACACATATATACTGTAATTTTAAATTTATGTATACATATACATATATGCAAGTGTACATACACACACATATATGCACACATATATGTATATACAAGCCAGGAATTTGAATATCTAGATTTGAGTTATGGCTGTGATGCTGATGGATACTTCTTATTGGCGCTTTAGTCGAGGAGCCTGCTTATGCCCAGAGCCACTCTCTGAAGCATAAGTAAAGCACGGAAGTGTTTCTTTGGCATATAATAGGTTTTTCTTTCCGCTAGAACAACATACGGGAGCCTGACTCTGTTGAACTCCCTTAGAGACAGGAAATTTGCTCATCACTGAAGGAAATCAATGCAGGAACTTAAACTAGTTCAAGAAAGGTGGCTATAGCTAAAGAAGGGAGAATAAACTTCAAAAAACAATGGAAACCTTGACTAAAAGAGAAAGTATGAGTTTTCCTGAACAGGGATGCAAGACATGAGAAACAAGAAAAGAATAATGAAGGGCAAATAGAAAAAGAGAAGGAGAAACACCATATATCCACATGAAATGATTTGGGAAATGCCAAAAGTGAAGATCTGACAATGTCTAAGACTCTCCCGATCGTCTCTGTATTAGTTCATTCTCATGCTGCTATAAAGAACTTCCCGAGACTGGGTAATTTATAAAGGAATGAGGTTTAATTGATTCACAGTGCTGTAGGGCTGGGGAGACCTCAGGAAAGTTAAAATCATGGCAGGAGGGGAAGCAAACACATCGATTTTCATATGTCAGCAGGAGGGAGAACTGCCAAACAAAGGGGGAAAAGCCCTTTATAAAACCATCAGATCTTGTGAGAACTCACTCACTACCACGAGAACAGCAGCATGTAGGAAACCGCCCCTGTGATTCAATTATCTCCCACTGGGTTCCTCCCACGACACGTGGGGATTATGAGAACTACAATTCAAGATGAGATTTGGGTAGGGACACAGGCAAACCACATCAGTCGCCATTCTTCTTCATATTTCTTCCATATTCAATAATTTTAATATCTAATAATAGGCCATTTTACATTAAATTCTTCCTTTTGTATGGACTTTAGAAATCATTTTGAATATGTTAAAGCAGAAACATATCTCAAACATTACAACCTTCATTTCAAAAAGTTTTTGATGTTTCCAAATTACATGTCCTCAGGAAAATAATTTTCCAAGCATGCTCCTACTCATATGCCAATAACCTCCACATCTATATTGAGAAATCATCTTCACCTATGAAAAACCAGATGTATTTGTGTTATTCATTTGCCCCAAAGAGTAATTGCAAAAATGGGAAGCTGGCCTAAAATGGGGCATCCTATAGGCAGAACTGAGAATTGGCCGTGTGGTCCACGGTGGCTGCTGAAGTTTAAGTCTTCTTTCCTTTGTCTACTGCTTACTTTGTTCTCTTCTTGTCTGCAGGTCCTAACACTGAACCTGGCATAGGGCAAGTGTTTGGTAAATGTGTTCTGAGCCAACAAATGAACGACTCGAATAAACAGGATGACTTGATTTGCCTTGGTCACCTCTGCTTCCTTTTCCCATGATTCTTTATGAGCGTGTGTGATTTAAGTAATTGTTCTCTAAGCCCTATATTGTAAGTGGTAATTAAGACCAATGATAGAAGCCAAATTCCGAGTGACATTTCTTCTTCAGGAATAATAAAAGTTGGTTATAACATCTACCCTTGATATTATTCACCTACTCAAATAATTGCCTGGGATTTCCATTTGTTAATGACATAGAATTATTATTCAGGATACAACACCTTTGGAATTATAATTAAGCCCTGGGTTTCTCTGACCAAGCCACACTATGCGTCTGGTGCTAAAAGCAGAGTTGGTGAGGTGGAGTACATAATGAGTCATTTCCCTGTGCATTATAAATCATTTGGGGGAAGAACGCAGTCTTATTATTAGGCAGAATGCTTGCGCAGCTATGTTGGATACCAAGTAAGGAACAATGACTGTTACGGAATTAATAAGATATTAACGTTGCTGCTCTTTAGTGTGCTGCAGGGGTAACTGAACTACTCCGATGCTCAAGTAATCTCATGGGCTTCAGAAACATAGTAATGTATTTGGGGGGGAAAAGAACCCCAAACTCTGTTATGTCTCATTTTCATTAAAATAATAATAATAATAAGAGATCAACTCATTATGCCAGTGCCTTGAAGGTTGATAAAGAAGTTGATGTTAACATGCTCACCTAACCTGGGCAGCAGCGTGTTAGAACAACTGCTGTTTGAAAACCATTATTCCTTTTAATTGCTATCATCTTCACTCACATATCCTTGAAGGCAGTGTCTAGGCAACTGTAGCGACAGAATCATCATCAGGAAGATGGAAATAGAAAAGACTACGAGTTCTTTCTCCATCGTAGAATACAAACGTAAGAGCTCATGTGAACACTTGCTTATTCAAGGCATACTTGTTTCAATGCTTAAAATGGAAAGGTATCTTCTGGGAAACGATCAATTATTGTAAGGAGGCAGGATAATATGACAGGAAAGAAACCACGGGCTTTGGACAGCCATACCTGGTCATATTTATTAACTATAAAGCCTGCCCACCTTTTATGCTTGTGGATTCTGAGCTCAATGTATTCAGGGGCTCAGACTGAAATGTTAATATGTAAGGTCCCCTGTCCCCTCCCAACCCTTTGTGAACCTTTACATATGACCACTGGGACTTCTTTAATTTTCTCTGGTTCTTTAGCTTCCTGAGTTTGGAGGCTGTATATGTCTCATTCACCACTGTAACACCAATATCGAGTGCAACTTCTAGAATGTAGTAGGCATTTCATTCATGTGCACTGATACAGTAAATGGGGGTGTTGTATAGATTAAATGACTTAAGATACATGCAATTCCCAGCATCCAGGAACTATTTAGTTAACTATTTGTCTTCTCTCCCCAGTATACACAATTTGCTAAAACATCTAATTTATAACTAAATTACTAAATTATTACTAAATTACTAAAGCACTTAATGCTGATACTTATTATTTATAATTATCCCACATTTTCATATCAATCTCAGAAAATGAGGGGTTTCTAAACCTTGAGTCCTTACAATATTTCCATGAAATAGGTAAGGGGCAATACAGGCCCCTCATTAAGAAATCTTGATACATAAAATTAACTAATTTAGAGAGTGAAAAGAATCACCATAGGATTTCTATAAATATTAAGCTATTTTTGTAAACTGAAAAAATATTCTTATTTACTATAATGTGATTTATAAATAGGACTACACATACTGTATAAAGTTAACATATCTAATTTTTACAGTTTAAGAAACTAGAAATGGTATAAATATTCTTTATCAAGCATCCACATAGAAATGTTCGCAGGTTTGTGTTGAGAAGTTAGGAATTCCAGTTACTGGGCCAGGAATTTCTCCTCTAGAATACACAGGTTTCTATGAGCTACCGGTGTACACGTAAACAAAATCCTCACATCTCTTCTACCTGGATTACAGATCACCAAATTCTGCCTGTGACTAGTTGGTTTGGGACCTGAGGAAGAGTCAATGAGTCTGTTATCTGTGACTACATAAGATGAAAGACTAGCCCAGAGGCAGAGGAATCAGGTTGAATGAAAGAAAAAGCAGTCCCTTTATTTGAAGAGATTTATTTCCCCTTGCTTAAAAAATTCCACTGGGACCATCTCCCTTGTAACAGTTGAACCCACATAATACTAAAGCTTTGACCCCCACTCCCACCCCTTGCCTCTGACATAAACCTCATTACCAATGCATTTCAAATCTTTACAAAACCTTTGGGTGCAAAAAGGAGATAGCTAAATGGCCCCCTGGAGGACATTTGCAGCCGCATGACTGTATTAAAATGTACGGGTCTATCTGCCTAAGTACTTGGAGAGGATGAAGTACATCCTTCAAAGTGATGATTTCATTGTATAAACCTATGGCCTGGTTTCCTTGGAGAGCACTTGTCCACTTTCTATTTTCTCAGCTGAAATCAGATAAAATATTCCCAACACTGCCTTGAGTTTAAACTAGTTGGCTCTTATCACACATTTAACCATTTACTTATTGGAGACAGTAGAGTTTAATGGTTGAGAATCAGATACACATTGGTTCTCATGGCCTGTGGCCAGGAACTAGCTTTTTGACTCTGAGTCAGCCATCTTACTTTTATGTCTCATTTTCTAAATCTGCAAAATGGGAAAAAAACAGCACTATCATTTAGAATTATTACGAAGATTAATTGAGACACTACACGGAAAGCATTCAGCTTGGCTTCTAACAAGACCTCAGTAACTATTATTTTTAATATTTTCTCTTCTGATTATTTTGGTTCTTGGTCTTATCTTTTTCACCTTGGGTGTGTAAAATTTGAAACCAGATAGGAATATGTAAGCTTCAATGGTAATATAGCTGGTTAGTCGTTGTATGTCATAGCTTACACTTCTATATGTACACCAGAGGAATAAGTTTACTCCCAACCCCACCCACTATCCTAAGCTATCCTACAAGATAAAATTCTGTATTTTTTAGACGGAACCAAACTTCCCAGCCTAATAGATAATGCCTAATGATTTAGGTTCAGTCTGCCTTTCCCACTTTCTAATGGTCATCTCTGCAGCTCAGCCAAGGGAAACCGTTTCCTGTCTGTTGAAGATACCCCTGCCCGCTTCCTTACAATAAGCATTTTTCCTACCAGTCTAATCAAATTAGCTCTATTCTTCAATGCCAAGGCCATATGATCCTTCCTCAACATAATCTTTCCCAATCTCTTTAAGACATCTTTTTGTCCTTGGAGTTTTCCAAAGACAAGAAACATTCCATTTTTGAGAGAAGACTACACACCTGGATTTAATCCTAGAACCAAAATTTAGGTGTGTGCCATTCGGCTGGTCACTTCACCTTTCTTAGACTGTTTTTTTTTTTTCCTTTAGAAATTGGGAATTAGAACACCATCTTGCTTTTTTTTTTTTTTTTTTGGTAAAGCTAAGGTAAAAACCTTAGTTCTATGAATGGGTGAATGGGTCATAGTCACTGGTTTTTGATTTTTGTTTTTAGACAGAGTCTTGTTCTGTCACTCAGGCTGGAGTGCAGTGGCAAGATCTCACTGCAACCTCTGCCTCCCAGGTTCAAGTGACTCTCGTGCCTCAGCCTTCCGAGTAGCTGGGACTACAGGCGCGTGCCACAATGTCCACAAAAAAATACTTTTTGTATTTTTAGTAGAGAGAAGGTTTCACCATGTTGGCCAGGCTGGTCAAGAACTCCTGTCCTCAAGTGATCCACCTACCTCAGGCTCCCAAAGTGCTGGGATTGCAGGGGTGAGCCACCACACCCAGCCTACAGTCACTGTTTAATAAAGGCCACCTAGCACTGTCTAAACGTCTCACAAACATGAAATCACTTCCTAGTTGGCTAGATTTGAATATTTTCCCTAACATCCTATGGCTCCTTCATTTACACATTTTATGCATTAGCTAAAGCTGTGGTTTGTTCAAGTAATAGTAAACAAGGTTATTGACACTGGAAAGCTTATTATCCTTGAAAACATAGAAACTTCATCTGCTGCATATTGTGCAAGGTGCACACATATTTAAGGACATTCATCAAAGTCATTAGAGTGAATGGAGGTTGCTAGGAAATAGGAGTACCAGGTAAGAAGAAGGAAATGAAACAAGACTTGCAGGAATGGATGATGATAATGAGCTAGGAACTGAGAGTATGATTAACTCGACTTTTTTTTTTTGGCTCCTGAGGGTCCATTTAAAAATAAAAATTCAACACTCAGCAGCTCACAAATGTGGACTGGAGCATTCCCACTTGTGCTTTTTACACGGAGAACACAGACAATGGGTAACATTCTATGGCTGAAAAGTCTGTCACATGGAGTTTATAAAGATTTTAGGTTAAAATTAGAAAAGTGATCTGCTCTACCAGAATGGTGTTCTTTGAACTTTATTTGAGATTGCCAATGTATTCCAAGGCCTGAGAAAATGTTCTTAATGAAATTACGTGAAAAGAGTACACTTTCTTTCAAAAAACACTTTGTGACAGGCTCTAAGAGTTGCCAGAGAGAATTAAGAATCTAATCAAATCCTCTGTGAGTGTGGGTAACCAATTAATAGGCCCAACTCTAATCACCACAGCCAGGAGGAGCTAGCAGAGCATTAAAGTCCATTTTTGCATGTGCTATCCTTAATAAAAATTAGGTATTAGGTAGCAGTAGTTTAACTGAAAAAAAATAAAAAAAAGAAAAGAGAAGTCCTTTCTTTTGGTAATCTGTATCTACAGACAAAAATAAAAAGAAAAGAAAATGGCACTTTTAATAAGAAGACTGTCAGCTCCAAAAAGTATCATCTGTGATGCCACAGAGCCACATAAAAGATGTGCCAGTCATACTTAAGATAGCTCTGATGTTTAACAAAAAAAATAACACCTTAAAAATATGCAGCAAAGCAAAGATAAGAAAGCTTGGAAGCAAATTCTAAAAGAAAAGAATATGCAATTTTTCAGGCTGTCACTGTCCTGCAGGCATTAAGATGATGCTATGGAAAGGGAACTTGGACCCAAAGTGTGTAACATAAGTTTTAAGGAGTTCAAAGTGAGTCAGTCTGGTAGCTGTTATTTGACCATCTGCATCTGGTTAATGAGTGTGTGTGTGAATTCCAGAGATCAACCTCACTACCACATCTTAGGGAAGGCTGCCAACAAATTAGGTCACCCAAGCACATTACAAGGAAGGCGGTAGATTGTTAAGAATTTGAAGAACTGTACTTTAGAAAATGAAATAACTATATATTTTTGTGAATTGGTAGCCCTCTAGGCATATATTTGAATCTCAAATACATTTTGAGTAGAAACTTATTAAATTACTTTGGAGTTATTTATCTAAGTTATTTTAATCATCTTCATTAAAAAACATGGCACTACCAAAGTTTGTAATCAACATTTTCATTTTTTTCTAAAGGTTATAGCAAATGCCTAGTGAATGTGATATTTATCTTTTAATGACAATTTTAAAGATGTATACATGAAAATTGTTTTCTTTATGATGTTTACTTTTCTTGGGAAGAGTAAAGAAAAACAGTGGTTCAAGTGTGCTGATTAGCTTGAGATTATGGTTACGTTAATTCTGCATCTCTTATATGAGGATTGACATCAAAGTGGAATATGAGTATGAGTGAGAGAGATAGTCTCCATGGCTTCAAAAAGGTGAAAATCTCTCAGAAGTAAGTGTAAATGGTATCTTCATTTTTCAAAGGGAATTCACATCAAAAAGCAATTACTGAATACCCATTCTATCGCGGACACTGGGCCAGCTTCTGGGAGTACTAAGGTGAAGAAAACCATCAAGGAGTTTACAATCTAGATTGTCATGTAAATAAACCAATACAATTAATCATCAGAGGTACTATAATGATTCTATATTATAGAGTACAAAGTATATAAGAAAAAGAAAGGAAAGACAGATCTTTCACATAAGAAATCAGAGAATAATTCACAGGAGGACTAATATATCGGGTGAATCTTGTAGGATAAAATGTCCACAAGTAAATAGAGTTTTTTTAAATTAAAAAGTTAATTATTATTATTATTATTATTTTTACTGTAAGTTCTGGAATACATGTGCTGAACGTGTAGGTTTGTTACATAGTAATACGTGTGCCATGGTGGTTTGCTGCACCTGTCAACCCATCATCTAGGTTTTAAGCCCTGCTTGCATTAGGTTTTGTCCTAATGCTCTCCCTCCCCTTACCTAAGCAATATAATCAAATTTATATTTCAGAAGCAGAGGAACATATGTGAAATTAAAAGAGACAGACGGGAAAAAGATACTTGCAAAGGAGTAGCATCATATTATATAAAGAACATCTACAATAACAACAAGAAAAACAAAATATAATAGAAAAAAAGGGGCAAAGAATATGAACAGGATATTCAGAGAACAGGGACTCTGAGTTACTATTAACATATGAAAAAGATGCTCATTCTTATTAGCAATCAGGGAAATGCTATCTAATAATAGATGCTGTTAGCACAATGTTCAAAATATAAATAACAAGAAGCATTGGAGAAGTAAAACTCATAAAGAGCTAAGGGAAATTTATATTTGTACAACTGCTTCAGAGAGCAAGTCAGCACTATCAAATAAAATTGAAAATGTCATATCTTATGAGCCAGTAATTCCATGGTAAAAATAAATAAAACAAACAAAAACTCTTGGACATTTTCACAAAGAGAAAAGTACTGTAGAATAATATATAGCTTAACTCTCTGATGAATATTTTTATTTGGTTTTTCTGCGAGTATTTTCACTTCTACACATCTAAATCTTTTATAAAATCAGTTACTATTAAATGATCTATTTTTAGTTTAACTAATTCCATTAATTATTTAAACATTACCCAAACTGCAAGCCTCAATGTTTTCTTTGACTCCAGCCTTCCTTGCCTTACATGTGATCACTCACCAAACATAGACACACACACGTCCAAAATCCCCTCTCCATTATTTTCTAACCCCTTCTCCAATCAGTCTTAAAAGATCACTCCCTTATGAATTTGTGCCAGGCATCTCTCAAATCTTTCTCCTACTGTTCTACTTGCCTCAAGATCTCCCTTCAGCCCCATTTTTCCACCTCACACAGTCCTCCACCCTCTACTCTACTTCACTTACTGTAATAAGCAGATTAGTTTTTCTAAATTAAGGTATTAGTCCCCTGTTTAGGAACCATCTGTGTTCTCTACTGAGTACTCCATAATTCTATATGCTTCTCCTGGAAGTCATGGTTTTCTATAACCTGGCCCTTCTCGATCTCATCTTCCACTATTCCTTGACAATGATTTCACATTTACTCAGATATCTGTCACCCCAAACGTCTGAATAATTTTTTCTATGCTCATATCCCACTGAACTCTGGATCACAGACCAGAAGCCATTAAGACTTCTGCAGATGCTCTTCATGAGGTGACCCTTGCCTTTTACTACAGTTTTTTTTGTTTGTTTGTTTGTTTGTTTGTTTTTTTAGTCCAGGGTGATAAGACACTTGTTTCTATTTGGGACACAGAAGATAATTAACTTTTGAGAGCTTTGCAAATCATTATGTTACAACTGAAGCCTTAAAGAGGTCCCAATATATCCATCAAGCTCATGATTACTGTAACAATGACACTAAGTTCTGTTGATGGAGCCACAATGACTAGAACACTTTATTTTTAATGAGGGAAAGCTTCTGAGTGTAAAAATCAATACATCACTACAGAGATCTGGGTAGCCTTATAATTGTTACAAACTCAATTATTTTAGCAAAAGTAAATACAAGCTGTATAAACACTCCAAGCTGACTTGGCTTTAAAACCATTCTATTAGAATTATGATGAATTTTTGTCCATAATACACACAAATTATGGTTTGTAGGCACAGTACTGACCACATTCAGAAAGACTCTTATAATTGAATTGCAGACTCTATTTCCATAAGTAGTAGCGTTTTTGCTTACTGAATTCGACAATTACCTAAGAAGTTTATTTTTCTTCTCATTAATATCTACGTGGTATGATGCTGTCTGTCATGCCATACTTTAGGATAAGTATTCATTGAATCTTCATTGTAGACTAAGATAGTCTTGAAATATAGTTTAGAATTTAAACCTAGTTTCTGTCTTAAGAAGTTTACCATCTAGTGAGGACCAGAAAAAACTGAAACCATAAATCAGTTTATGATTAGTCGCAATGATAATAACAAGTGATAGATTATCAAGAATCCAATAAAGTTAAAGCTATGCTTGGGGAAATGAGGTTTTGGGATTGTTACAATAATTCTGTCATTCTTGTAAAATCACTACTGTCATAGCACCCATCCACTGAGCACCCATTCATGACAACATTCATGCCAACGCTAGGCCCTTTATGCACATGATCTCTGCTGTTGCAAAGATCCTGCAAAGCCATGTGAGGGGAAATCAGAATTTCACATAGTTAAGCAATTTTTCTAAGGGGATGTAAAGCTTTTACATTCAGTGTTTAGAGGAGAAACACTGTAGTTTAAAGAATGCGAAAACATAATAAGAGTGATCTTATTTGAAAAATAAAACTCGGGCAGAATAGGATTTTCTGCTGGATGAAGAATAAGAGGTGATAAGTCAGGCAGAAGATTGGCCACCAGTGAGGCCACTAGTACAGATGAGAAAAGAAAAATATGAATTTTTAAAATTATTAAAAACCTAACTTTTTTTGTTTGTTTTGAGACAGAGTCTTGCTCTTGTTGCTGAGGTTGGAATGCAGTGGCACCATCTTGGCTCACTGCAACCTCCACCTCCCAGGCTCAAATGATTCTCCTGTCTCAGTCTCCTGAGCAGCTGGGATTACAGGCACGGACCAGCATGCCCAGCTAATTTTTTATATTTTTAGTCTCGAACTCCTGACGTCAATTGATCCACCCACCTTGGCATTCCAAAGAGCTGGGATTAAAAATATCAGCCACTGCACTTGGTACCTAATGTATTTTTTTAAAATTTCCTATTTCCATAGGCTTTTGGGGAATAGGTGGCATTTGGTTACGTAAGTTCCTTAGTGGTGATTTGTGAGATTTCAGTGTACCCGTTACCCGAGCAGTATACATGAACCCAATTTGTAATCTTTTAACCCTCATCCCCTTCCCACCCTTTTTTCCTGAGTCCCCAAAGTCCATTGTTTCATTCTTATGCCCTTGCATCCTCATAGTTTAGCTTCTACTTATGAGTGAGAACATATGATGTTTGGTTTTCCATTCCTGAGTTACTTCACTTAGGATAATAGTCTCCAATCTCATCCAGGTTGCTGTGAATTCTATTAATTCATTCCTTTTTTATGGCTGAGTAGTATTCCACCATACACACACACACACACACACACACACACACACACACACACACACCCCCCCACAGTTTCTTCATCCACACGTTGATTGATGGGCATTTGGGCTGGTTCCACATTTTTGAAATTGCAAATTTTGCTGCTATAAACATGCATGTGCAGTATCTTTTGTGAATAATGACTTATTTTCCTTTGGGTAGATACCCAGAAGTGAGATTGCTGGATCAAGTGGTAGTTTACTTTTAATTATTTAAGGAATCTCCACACTGTTTTCCATAGTGGCTGTACTAGTTTACATTCCCACAAGCAGAGTACATTGTTCCCTTTTCACTGCATCCATGCCAACATCTATTTTTTTTAAAAAAATTTTGATTATGGCCATTCTTGCGGGAGTAACGTTGTATCACATTGTGGTTTTGATTTGCATTTTCCTGATCATTAGTGATGTTGAGCATTTTTTCACATGTTTATTGGTCATTTGTGTATCTTCTTTTGAGAATTGTCTATTCATGTCCTTAGCCCGTTGTTTGATGGGATTCTTTGTTTTTTCTTGCTAATTTTAAACCTAACATATTTTATAGTTGTACATGATTTATCCTTAGGACAGCCTTCGAAGCTAGAACTCATGAGTCCCATCTTGCAGATGCAAAAAAAAAAAAAAAAAAAAAAAAAAAAAAAGTTGGTGAAATGTCTTGCCTGAGGTTATTTATCTAGTAAGGAGTAGAGTGAAGTATAGATTCTGGACTAAATCTATATTTGAGCCCAAAAAGAATGGATTGCCTACATATTATAGAGTTGTGAATATCTGAAGAAAATGATCAACACAGGCTAGCAAATGTAGAAATAACTCATAGAATATTTTTCCTTTAAGTTGCCTGAAAGCAGGGACAGTTCCTAACTTTAAAAACAGAGACTCCAGAAAAATGACATTTTTTTCTTTCTGGTAACTTAATTTATGCTGCTTTACTGCAGAAGGTTCCCCACAGTGAAACACCTTTATTCTCCTTATCACCTAAAATTGGACCAGCTACTTGCCCTCTGTAAGATTTTCACTTCTTCAGTCCCTCCCTTCCCCAGTTTGCCAGCTTCCCTTCCTCTGAACTGAGAGTCTTCATGATCCAGCCCCAAAACACGGTGCACCCTTTCAACTGTGTCATTTTTTTGCTCCTTTCATGCCCTTGATCTGATACCACAGTTGGGTCTTGCCAGCTCCTCACCCTTAGTCCAGCTGAACATCTGTGTTTGCTTTTCTTTTCTTTCATCTACTAGGCATTTCTAAAGGAGCCACTTTAAATGTGATGCCTGAACCCACTACTTATGCTTTCCAAAGTCAGCTGAGTTTTCAACTTCATTCCATAAAACTTTCAGTCATCACCAGCCTATTCCTTACTCATCTTCCAGGAAGACTGCTATCAATTTGTTTTCCAGTCGCCAAGCTCCCCTCTTTTAATCTCGGCCATTTATACTTTACTACTTCACTGAGAAAGGTCATGTTTTGTGAACTTCTCCAGTATCTCTGCATTTTAAAATTCCATTCATTTACCTATCCCTTTCTTCCTTCTTCATCCTCAAAACGATCTTGCCCCAACTCTTCTTTGCATTCTTAACCTTTACTTTCCTTATTATTTTAAGGAAATAATATGCATTGCTCATCTCTTTTTCACACTTTTAATCTCTTTCCCTCCCTCTCTCCTTCCTATCCTTCCTCACTTCCCTCACTGTCTTAACTCTTCTTCTTCATATAGAAACAGGGTCAAGTCTCTTTGCTTCCCTTCCACCTTACTTTCCAACTTCTCAGAAGTCATCACGTCTTTTAAACTCTGTCTCACTACCCACTTTCACCAACCTTATCCTTTCACAACGTAGACAAACGTTTTTTAAAAAAGTCACCACTAATTACCAAATAATGTGACCTTTTCTCAGATTCTCAGGGCATCTAACACTGTTGATGATGACCTTACACATTGTGATTTCTCAAACTTGGTGCTATTGACATCTTCAGGTGGATAATTCTTGGTCATGGAGAGCTACCCTTTTTAATGTAGGATGCCTAGCAGCATCCCTGGCCCCTACCTACAAGATTCATTAACACCCACTGTGTCGTGTTTCTGTTTCCAGACATTGCTGAATGTTCCTCGGGGGCAAAACTGTCCTGGTACAGATTTACTATTCTAAGTGATCTCCTCTTTTGCCTTCTACATATTGTGCTAACTTGCTTTGCTTTCTATTTAACTATTGTGCTTTAAAATCTAATTACTTTTCTTTTCTTCTTCCAACCACACCCTAAACTTTTGTGGCTCCAAAGTTCCTGCATTTAATGTCTTCACTTCCCATATGCTCTCTCTCACCTTCCTTCAGCCTGTCTATTCAAAGGTCTTGAGGTTATACCTCTATACTGATAACACAAAAACCTATGTTTTTGGCTTTGACTTCTCTCCTAAGGTCCACCCTTAATTCTCCATTTGCTTGAAAATCATGGGAGATATCTGTATATTGAGGATCTATTATGCACATGGCATTGCGCTAATCACTGTGGGAGATAAATATGAATGAACATCAATTCTATCCTTTTATTTGAAATAGGGTCTTGCTCTATTGCTCAGGCTGGAGTACAGTGGCTCTATCATGGCTTACTGCAGCCTCAAACTCTTGGGCTCAAGCAATCCTCCCACCTGAAACCCCTGAGTTGCTGGGACTACAGGTACAACAAACTACATCCAGATAATTTTTAAATTTACTTTTTATTTTTTGTAGATACGGGGTCTTGCTATGTTGCCTAGGCTGGTCTCAAACTCCTGGTCTCAAGTAATCCTCTTGCCTCAGCCTCCCACAGTACTGGGATTATATGCTTCAGTTCTACCCTCAAGAAATTAAAAATCTTTGAAGTCAGGTAGCGTGACCCCTCCAGCTTTGTTCTTTTCGCTTAGGATTGTCTTGGCAATGCGGTCTCTTATTTGGTTCTATGAACTTTAAAGCAGTTTTTTCCAATTCTGTAAAGAAACTCATTGGTAGCTTGATGGGGATGGCATTGAATCTATAAATTACCTTGGGCAGTATGGCCATTTTCATGATATTGATTCTTCCTATCCATGAGCATGGTATGTTCTTCCATTTGTTTGTGTCCTCTTTTATTTCATTGAGCGGTGGTTTGTAGTTCTCCTTGAAGAGGTCCTTCACATCTCTTGTAAGTTGGATTCCTAGGTATTTTATTCTCTTTGTAGTAACTGTGAATGAGAGTTCACTCATGACTTGGCTCTCTGTCTATTATTGGTGTATAGGAATGCTTGTGATTTTTGCACATTGATTTTGTATCTTGAGACTTTGCTGAAGTTTCTTATCAGCTTTAGGAGATTTTGGGTTGAGATGATGGGGTTTTCTAAATATACAATCATGTCATCTGTAAACAGGGACAATTTTCCTCTTTTCCTAACTGATACCCTTTATTTCTTTCTCCTGCCTGATTGCCCTGGCCAGAACTTCCAACACTGTGTTGAATAGGAGTGGTGAGAGAGGGCATCCCTGTTTTGTGCCAGTTTTCAAAGGGAATTCTTCCAGTTTCTGCCCATTCAGTATGATATTGGCTGTAGGTTTGTCATAAATAGTTGTTATTATTTTGAGATAAATCCCATCAATACCTAGTTTATCAAGTTTACAGTAACCAAAACAGCATGGTACTGGTACCAAAACAGAGATATAGACCAATGGAACAGAACAGAGGCCTCAGAAATAATCCCACACATCTATAACCATCTGATCTTTGACAAACATGACAAAAACAAAAAATGGGGAAAGGATTCCCTATTTAATAAATGGTGCTGGGAAAACTGGCTAGCCATATGTAGAAAGATATAACTGGATCCCTTCCTTCCACCTTGTACAAAAATTAATTCAAGATGGATTAAAGACTTAACTGTTAGACCTAAAACCATAAAAAGCCTAGAAGAAAACCTAAGCAATACCATTCAGAACACGGGCATGGGCAAGGACTTCATGACTAAAACACCAAAAGCAATGGCAACAAAAGCCAAAATAGACAAATGGGATCTAATTAAACTAAACAGCTTCTGCACATCAAAAGAAACTACCATCAGAGTGAACAGGCAACCTACAGAATGGGAGAAGATGCTTGCAATCTGCCCATCTGACAAAGGGCTAATATCCAGAATCTACAAAGAACTGAAACAAATTTACAAGACAAAAATCAAATCACCCCATCAAAAAGTGGGCAAAGGATATGAACAGACACTTCTCAAAAGAAGACATTTATGCAGCCAACAGACACATGAAAAAATGCTCATCATCACTCGCCATTAGAGAAATGAAAATCAAAACCACAATGAGATACCATCTCACACCAGTTAGAATGGTGATCATTAAAAAGTCAGGAAACAACAGGTGCTGGAGAGGATGTGGAGAAATAGGAACACTTTTACACTGTTGGTGGGAGTGTAAACTAGTTCAACCATTGTGGAATACAGTGTGGCGATTCCTCAAGGATCTAGAACTAGAAATACCATTTGGGCCGGGCGCGGTGGCTCAAGCCTGTAATCCCAGCACTTTGGGAGGCCGAGACGGGCGGATCACAAGGTCAGGAGATCGAGACCATCCTGGCTAACACGGCGAAACCCCGTCTCTACTAAAAACACAAAAAATTAGCCGGGCGAGGTGGCGGCGCCTGTGGTCCCAGCTACTCGGGAGGCTGAGGCAGGAGAATGGCGGGAACGCGGGAGGCGGAGCTTGCAGTGAGCTGAGATCTGGCCACTGCACTCCAGCCTGGGCGACAGAGCGAGACTCCGTCTCAAAAAAAAAAAAAAAAAAAAATAGAAATACCATTTGACCCAGTGATCCTATTACTGGGTATATACCCAAAGGATTATAAATCATGCTACTATAAAGACACATGCACACGTATGTTTATTGCGGCACTATTCACAATAGCAAAGACTTGCAACCAACCCAAATGTTCATCAATGATAGACTGGATTAAGAAAATGGGGCACATATACACCATGGAATACTATGCAGCCATAAAAAAAGGATGAGTTCATCTCCTTTGTAGGACATGGATGAAGATGGAAACCATCATTCTGAGCCAACTATCACAAGGACAGAAAACCAAACACCATATGTTCTTACTTATAGGTGGGAATTGAACAATGAGAACACTTGGACACAGGAAGGGAAACATCACAGACCGGGGCCTGTGGGGGGCAGGGGGAGGGGGGGAGGGATAGCATTAGGATAAATACCTAATGTAAATGATGAGTTAATGGGTACAGCACACCAATGTGGCACACGTATACACATGTAACAAACCTGCACGTTGTGCACATAAACCCTAGAACTTAAAGTATAATAATAAAAAAAAAAAGAAATTAAAAATCTTGTGGGAGATACATAACTAATTAAGTTGCATGGGATTACAAAGCTTGTCAGTGGCAGGGCTGAGAGTAGGGCTCAGGTCCTCTGACTCTCATTTTAATATTCTATTTGCATTTAAAAAGGAAAACATAACTCTACTTTCTGTCACCTGAAATATATGGCTTTATACTGGGAATATCATCATAGCATCTTATATTATCATCTTTTTTCCCTAAATATACAAAGCATGCATAAATATTATAAGATAGAAATCATAAGGCTGTTTCCTAATGTACATTTATGTCTTACTGAGGATGCATAATGCAGGAACTCATCCCTGGCTTATTAAAAAGGCTTAGTTTTAGCTAGGTCCAGGATGAAATTAAAAAAAAAAAATGATGGTCAGAAAACAGGCTCATGTTGGTTAATGGACCACAGAAAGCCTTGGGAAGGAACGTGTGCATTGGAAGAGTGGGTTTGGGGGAAGGTCTTAAAAGTAGGCACCTGGAGAGCCACATAAGGTTACAGGGCTGGGCACCCAGGGGAGAATTATAGAATAGGGGATGGAAAGGTCCAAGACTGGTTTAATTAACTCACTTGACACTTCTGTCAGTAATGTGTTCTTCCTACCTAAACACAGCTTTGGGAGAGTCCTGGCTGCCTACCTAGACTATTTATTAAAGAATAACAACCCAAAGTGACTTCAAATTACCAGAAAAGAAAAAGATGAGAAGCACCAAGGTAAATTTTTATTCCCTGTTGCCAGTTCATATAGTGAGTGTAGCATGGAGCCACTAGTATAATGGTATCATTATTATATAATGGTATAATAATATATTTATTGTGTGTACTTTTTAATATGCTTCAAAAGAATCATTTTTAAAAAGTAGATTTTAAATGCGTTTTGCAGAAACCATTTGGTAATTGCTCATTCCATTGTCTTCTAAATCAGTGTTTTTGCATTAATGAAGAAAAAACAACTCACAGTGTTTTGCATAATAAAGGTAAACAGCAATATTTGAGTCTTTCCATGAACTTTCTATCCTGCATTTGGAATATGAGCACATGACTCATGAAAATAAATATTTTCTGGGTTTTTTTTTTTTTTTTGGTTCCCAAATGTACTATTAAGATGCATTTAATCAGCAAACATTTACATTTTAGAGATGGCATAGAGAAGAATCCAGGACCGACCTTTTATTATTGCTTTTTCACTCACAGATACATTCATCATCAGTCCAAAATTGAGGAAGCATTCTTTCCCTGTATTATTCAAAACACAGTAGATGTTGAACAAAATTATCTGTTACTATAAGACCTTTCATATAATGAGAATATCTAAAGCATTTATGAGCAAGTTCCACTTTTATTATTTGTTTAATATACTAGAGTTCTATACATGACAAAGTAAGGTGCTAAACTGCTCTCTACTGAGATGAAATCACATACGACACAGATACTGGACTGCAGATGGTTTAAAGATGGGGCTACAGGTGATCAAAGTCCATGGACATAAGTTCAAGTGGTGATTTTCAGAGAGGCTTCATTTTTCAGGCGAGTATAACTGAAAGGCTGCTGTTGATAACATGGAACATTTCAGTACCTTTAACGGTGCAAACATTTACTGTTGTTCCTAATGTTGAGCTGCGCTGCACCTGAGCTTATTAGGCTCTCCCACAGGGATATGGACAAGATCCGCTGCCCCTGAACTGAGAACAAATAACGTATAGTTTAAAACGGAAGGCTGGTAAATAGGCCCTAGGGAAAGCTGCTGCACTGCATGGGCAGAAAGAAAGAGAAGCAAGAGAAAAGGGAGAGAAGGGCTGAGAGAAATGAGACCTGCAACACCAGGCTAGGAATCACAGGCCGTAGGTTCAGTCCTGGCTTCAACATTAACCAGTTTGCCTGACACAATGACCAGTGCTTAGCAGCTGCTTAAGAAATGAATGACCTCTTGTAATTCTTTCAACCTGTTGACTGTAATATCCTCCAATATATCTTCTTTTACACTCTCACAGTGTTATGGTGAGAATCAACATAAATGGTCTTTGCAGAAATACTCTGAGGACTAAAAATGGTTCACGTATTTCTGAAAGAAATTAATATCATTAGCATTATTGCTATATACAGAAAAAGGCCAATAAGAGTCAACAGTCTATAAGTAAAAGAATTAAAGAATTCACCCAGGCTACTTTCTATCACCCACTAATTCAGAGATAGATCGAAACATAGATTTTAACCAGCTTTGCAAGTGACCATTTGGACCAAACCAAGTGATTCATCTCAATAAATTCAGATCCCTAGAAAGTACTAGCCTGAAGGTGACCACCCAAACACTGAACTCCAAAGGCAAAACCACAGGAAGCTCTGCAGGGTTCTAGGACTGGGAGATGTGGGCGGAGACTTTTAAAAAGACAGTCTTTGTTGAAGTGACCCCAAATCTAGCCATGCGGAACCTAATACCTCACTTTCCAGTCCTTTTCTTTATATTTCTGGACATTATAACAATCTTGGCTTCATTCAGATAAAGGAAAATAGCATGTTTGCCCCTTTAGAGTAATGTATTAAACACTGAAATGTGAACAAATGGTAAGTATTCAAAAATTTCATACAGCTACTTCGATTTTTGCCTTTGCTACCCCATTTCCCTCAAATGAAAAGAATAAAAACTCGATTTGCTTAGCTTTCTTCTTCTTTTATGTTGAATTATCTCTGTGACTTTGGGCAACTTAACCTGTTTAAGTCTGATCATGTTCGTCTGTAAATATGGAACATTACATCAACGAATATCTGCAGTTCCTTATTAAAATTATTTTAGGTTCAGGGGTACATGTGAAGGTTTGTTACATAGGTAAACCCACGTACTCATGTATAGACTAGTTCATCACCAAGGTATTAAGCGCTGTCACCAATAGCTATCTTTCCAGCTCCTCTCCCTCCTCCCACTCTCTGCCCTCAAGTATCTGCAGTTTCTATTAATTCTAATGCATGCTAAGCATATGTGAAGTCCACAAGTCTAAGAAAATATCAACTCCAATATTTCTAACTCATGCCATTTAAAATCATACTTTAATTTATCTTTCCTTCTTGCTAACATTAAACATAATATACAAGACACAAATATGTTCTAAGCCACCTGATAATTTACCTCAACCATAAGAAAAAAGGTGTGTTGTAACCCGTTCATAAAAGCCTGGTCCCAAGATCCTCAGTGTACTCCTATCTACCATCAACCTTCCAATAAAAAAAGACAAAATGGCAAACTTTTATAGTGGATTCAAAAAAGTGTCAATGCATTTATAAAAGTAAGCAAATACCTTTACCTTTTAATAAAAACCTGGTTTCAAATTGGCACAGCAGTAGATGAGAAGAAATAGGAAGTAGTTTTTACCCGAAGTAAAATGTCACACTGGGGGATTAGCTTATTGCCTATTTGTTCATTTGCAAATAGAGTCTCCTATATACACCTTCAGTTTCTGAAGCAAGCCATAATATGCAAAAATACCCATGAATACCCATGAAAATGTGAAATACCCATTAATGTGCACCAATAAGATATTTTTGATAAATATCAAGAAGGGAAAATATACATCTTGTACACATCATATCTCTTTATTTCTGAAGCAAACATAACAATGTTACTTAAAGCTACTTATTATTTTTAATCCCTAAACTTATTTTGCAAACAAGAATGTCAAATGATTCCTATTTGGAAATCATAAGAAAATATGTCCATAAGACATTTAAGATGAATTATTACAATGAGTCTGTTATAAAAACAGTATATTTTATGGGTCAGAATGACACGGAATATTTATCTTCGTCATAAGACAGAGTCTCTGTGAATTAGTTATGGCTTTAGCTCTCTAGAGTAATCAATTCTCTCCTAACTTGTGGGATAAATATATTTTACTGCAGTCATCACGCATTCATGTAGACTGCTAAGGGCTTCAGACTTCTCTTAGGATCATGGGTATATAAATTTATTTCTATGGGTATAGCCCCACACGATATGCATACTGACTATATTGAGCAGAAAATTACAGATTTATTCCCAAATCAGTGCAAAATGTCAAGAAATAATATATATATATATATATACACATATATATATTACTCTTATTGTCCTGTCAAATATTTTGCTTTCTCATTTAGTCAAATAATGTGCATCAGGACACTTCAGCAAGATTAAATACCTGCCCCTTAGGAAATCAGACTACAGCATAAGGAAGTTGAATCTCCCATTTTTTCCTATTCAGAAGATCATCTATAAACTCCTCAGGCTCAGGTGCATACACTAAAGAAACAACCCAACATATGAAAGGAGACCAATGTGAAGTCCAGTTGTGGTGTACATGGACCTATTTAATGGAGAATCAGAAGCTTCCCAACAAGCTGGGTCCCTGGCATGCTCTTGTCTGTATTTCATCTTACAAGAGCTCTGGTAGATTGCAAAAGAAAAGGATGATATTGATTTTGACAAATACTCTTAAAATTTATTAATATTAAAGAAACTATGTACCTAGCAATTTATATTGCTTCTTTCTCTGCACACATTGTTTTACAATTGTCTAGATAGGCTAAGGAAAGTAACAGGATTGGTCTACACCGGTCAAATATCAATTAATCAATGATTTGTTTCTGAAATGTCTAACTGCTTGACATCCTATAGGTAAAACATCTGACTCTTTTTCAGTTTATATTAAACTACCTGGCATTGTACAGCCAAAGCTATGAAACAAGAATCCTATAAAATGCATTAAAAATAGAATTAAATCGCAATGAAGAGTTTCCATATTACGTTTCTTAATGAGCAGCATGTCTGATTTTCATGAGTTCATACAAATGCCTGGGGTTTCTATTTCTGACTTGGACCATGAGCTCTCATCTACCTACATTTTTTCTCAGAGCCTGAGAATTAGTGTCAGTGCTTTTAGTTATTTCTGATATTAGCAGTGTTACTTGAATGAGAGCAATTTCCTGGTGTGGTTTTCTATTTACAGAGCGATGATTCTGTTTTCTTTTCAATATTTTTAATGACTGCAAATAGAACAGTTGTAGTAGTCAACAGGTCTGTGACAGCTGATTGTCTCAAATTAAAATAACTGTGGAAGAAAAGAGCAAGATACTTTAGTGTAAATGTGACGGCTACTGGAGGAAAGGATAATTGATAATATGTTAATCAGTAACATGGTTTATAACCAAATCCCTAACAATTTATCCCCAGCTGTGTTGCATTTCTCTTTATTGTGATAAAAAAACACGTAAGATAAAATCTACTGTCTTAACTATTTTAAAGTGTATGGTTCAGTAGTGTTAAGTATATGCACATTGTTGTGAGACAGATCTCCAGAACTTTTTCATACTGCAAACTGGAAACTCTGTATCTATTAAATAATCACTTGCTTCATTTTACTAACACCTTTATTCGTACATTGTTTTATTGTTTTTAAACTACTTTCACACACATGAATTACCTAATTTGGCATTTCCTTTACCCAAAATGTTAATGATACTAGATAAACTCGATCGCTTACTGTGTGTTGGGCATTGTGCTAGGAATAGGTATTAACAATATCAAATGAATCACTGTGAGAACTACATTTTTCTCAGTTGATAGCTTTACATGTCCACATGTTCCATTCATATGAAATCTAAAATATTTTCTAAAAAATGATTTACCAGAGGAAATATAAAGTATATTATCTATATATAAAATATATAGATATATATTATATAATTATATATTATATATAACAATAATCTATTATACTTATTAATAATAGATTATTAAGTATAATAATATTAAGTATATATAATATTAAGTATAATAATCTATTATTATTAATAGCTCAATAGATGCTAACTTTACAGCTTTTTTTGTTTAAAATATTCTTATCTTTATATTGACATTTAAAAAATTGTCCTATATTTTATTCTCATTCTTCAGCATCTTACTAGTGACAATGAATATTATGATTAGTATCACGCCACAGTCATACTATAGACTCACTGTTGCAAAAGCCAGGTTTAAAGGAAAATGGTCTCACCAATTCACTTCCTTCTGGTTTTTTCTCCTACACACTCACACTTGTTCTTCTTCATGTCTAACATTTAAAAATTCATTTGCTCTTGGCTGTTTAAACCCAGGTGAATATTCTGTTTGCTTGTAACTAGAGACATGGCTATATCTAGGTGAATATTCTGTTTGCCTGTAACTAGAGACATGGCTAACTCCCAATTTATTAGTCCTCCCATCTGTTATGGTGTACTACCAAAGATTAAGACCTGGATACAAATGTCTGAGATTTTTATTTCTCACCTGGACCATGAGCTGTGATTTAGGACAAGTTACTTCTCCTCTCAGTCTCATTTCTCATCTAAAAAATGTAGGCAACAATGCTGTGTCTCAGGAGTTATTGGGAAAAAATCATATGTGATAATGGATGAGAAAGACTCTGAAACAATAAAGCTCCTTTCAAATATATTGGTTTATACACAGGAGCCTGGCAAAGGGCAGGATCCATTCATTAAAAGGTATGTATATGAAGCATTGTAGCTAGAATCTTATTTTCCCAACAACTCACATGGAAATATTTTTCCAGCCAAAAAAAAGAAAAAAAAAAGCGTCCTGAGACATATTTAAATTTCTAATTCCATGGCAGGTTCAGTAATGTAGTCCCTTCTCTGCTCCTGTAATACGAAAAATTGTTTTTCTCAGTTTACAAATTCCCATAAAATAGAATTCTGTATTTTAAAGTAGAATCCTGTATTTTAGGTTGTCAGTAAAAATCAAGTGTAAGACATTTCCATTCTATTAAAACTAATCTTTCTGTGTTTAGCTCCAGAAACTGGGAAAAAGTGAAAAATTATAGGAAGAATCCTTTCCAGCAAAACTTTTGCTTATTTCCCCTACATATTAATGTATGCATTTTGAATATCTTTTGACAGCTGTGTGGCTTTCTACATTTGGGTGGCATTCTTAGTTATCAGAAACAATGCCTCCTCTGTTTTCTACTTCTATCCACACAGGCCTGAGAGTAAAATAGTGTATATAATAAGCATTAGTAAATATCATCCCTATCTGTATGTCCCTGATCCCCTTTTCTATTTACCATAATAGGTCAAGTTTTCTTTCAATTTAATGCATTATTGGAATAGCCTATTAAATGTTCTCTCTCTGCCCAGTTTCTCCCCTCTCCATCTACCTCATGTAATACTATGGCAAATCTGAAGCTCCACTCTGATCCCATGACTCTTTGGTTAACAAACGATGAGCAGATCCTTACTCTCAAGAGCTGTGCCATTCAACAAGTCAGTCAGGAGCCACGTGTGACTACTGATCACTTCAAATGTGGCTGGTCCAAATTAAAATACCCTGAAAGTGTAAAATGCACAGCAGATTTTGAATAGTTACTAAAAAAAGAAATACTGTATCAATAATTTTTATATTGATTTATATATATTATATGTGGAAATGACAAAATTTTGGATATGTTGAGTTGAATAAAACATATTATTACAATTAATTTCACTTACTTCTTTTACATTTCTTAATGTGGTTACTAGAAAATTATAAATTACATCTGTGATTTGCATTACTGGTTCCCATTATTTTCCTATCAAAAGACACTTATCTAGAGAATCAATTTTAAATCTCTGGGCCTGGTATAATTCCCAACCTCATCTTTACTTCCTACTACTCTTTTTTATATACCATATCTTAGCAAAATTTTAAAAACTCACTGATTTCAATGCATTCCTTTCCAAATACTTCTTTCTCTTTGGGTCCTTTGATTTTACCTATATATACCTTGGGGAATTATCATTACTTTCTATCTTACTCTATAGACATATTTATTTCAAGGTAGTACACAAATCAAATTTTTATTTGTATCCCTCTGAGCTCCTAGAAAGATCCTTTTCCTGTAGATAATATGATTGCCAGATACAATGGGGGATGCCAAGTTAAATTTGTATTTTGTATAGCCAATGAAGAATTATTTAATATTGCAATATTATGACATATTTATACTAAAAAATATCTATTATTTATCTGAAATTTAAATTTGACTGTGTGTTCTGTGTTTTATTTTCTAAATTTAGCAAAGTTACATAGTAAGCATTCTATGATTCTTCATTAAATGATTGCACTAGAAAGCATACATATAAAATATTTAAGTGACAATTGAAGGAAAAAGTAATCTGCAAGAGTGACACAGAGCTCTGATTATCTTATGAACTTTCTGGTTCACAATTTCTTAAAAACTAAACCAATAATTACAATACAACCATAAAGCTGAGCTAATAAGAAGTAACAGTACATCTTACTGTAATTTTCCTTTTATAAAGCAGTGTTCATATATTGAGGCAAATTTGGAAAAAAATGGATGGAAAACATTCCTGATAACAGGCAGTGGGAAATGGCATCACCAATGGGAAGACATGTCTGCATCTTTCTTTCATGACTCATCAGTTTGAAGCAAACCATGTCTAGGTTTTATATATAATATTTTACCTTTGTATTTAGAAGGATTTGTGGTACTGCTGGGCTAATTGGAGAAGCAAGAGGTACCAGTAATTTCCATTACAGATCTTCCTTCACTGATACCCAGATATGAATACACTTTTGTTTAAAGTTACCTGATTAAGCTTTCAAACTCTGAGAGACCTATCATTTATCTAGCACTATTGCTCTCCTGTCTATACCCTGTTAAAGCTGTACAATTACTCTATGAAGATTCTAAGTAGGAAGAAATACTTCAGCTGTTTCATTTTTTTAAAAGACATAACAAAAGTAACACCCTCAAGCTCTGTGACTAACTCCAGTGTCACTGTAAATTTGACTGATGCCCTCATATAAACTTGGCACCAAGCTAAACAAATTCATTTTGAAAAAGGTACAGTCCTGTTGCTGAATTTATTTTCCTTAATTATTTTTCAGCAGTAATAGGACTCTCTTTCAAATTTAATTGAAATACTGCATTTTCAAATGAATACATTTAGATTGCAGGGCCAATTTTCTTGTGCTTTTGTCTATGCTACATCATCTTAAACTTCATAGGAACTCTGCATGTACAATGAATAGTCAGTGAGCTCTCCCTATGATTAGATGTGCTGATCAGATCCAGATGGTCTCACTTTACAACTTCTGCCATCAGGTCATCAAACAATAAATTCACATAACTCCTGCATCCTGAAAGCAAGTGGTCATTCTTTAGAGTCACTTAGAATTAAAAATATATGTTAAAATGTCCCTACTACCCAAAGTGATCTACAGATTCAATGCAATCCCTATCAAAATTCCAAATAACATTTTTATACAGAAATAGAAAAGACAGTCCTAAAATTTATATGAAAACACAAAAGACTCAGTTTAGCTAAAGCAATCTTGGGCAAGAACAAAGCTGGAGGCATTGCACTACTGGATTTCAAAATAAACTACTAAGTTACAGTCATCAAAAGAGCATGGTACTAGCACAAAGACAGATATGTAAACCAACAGAACAGAATAAGAGCCAGAAACAAATCCCCACTTTTAAGGTCAATTAACCTTCAAAAAACATGGCAAGAATACACAATGGGAAAAGGAAAGTATCTTCAACAAATGGTGTTAGAAAAACTGGATATCCATGTGCAGAATGAAATTGGACCATTATCTCACACAATATAAAAATCAATTCAAAAATGAATTAAATACTTAAATGTAAAACCTGAAACTATAAAACTATTAGAAGAAAAAAGAGGAAAAAAACTTTTTGACATTGATATTGGCAATGATTTCTTGAATATGACACAAAAAGATGAGGAAACAAAAGCAAAAATAGACAAATGGAAGTACATCACACTAAAGACTTTCTGCACTTAAGGAAATAATCAATTGAGTGAAAAGGCAATATAAGAAATGGACAAAATATTTGTAAACCATTTATCTAATAAGGGATTCCTATCCCGAATATATAAGGAACTTAACTCAGCCAGAAAACAAATAATCCAATTAAAAATAGGCAAAAAATGGACATTTCTCAAAAGAAGACATACAAATGGCCAAAAGGTATACAAAAAATGTTCAACATCACTAATCATCAGAGAAATGCAAATCAAAACAGGTATGAGATATCACCTCATACCTGACAGAATGGCTATTAGCAGAAAGACAAAAGATGAGGTTGGAAAGGATGTGGAGAAAAGGAAACTCTTCTACACCGTTGGTAAGAATGCAAAATAGTATAGCCACTGTAGAGAACAGTGTGGAGGTTCCCCAAAACTTAAAAATAGAACTACCATATGGTCTAGCAATCCCACTTCTAGGTCTGTATCTAAAGGAAATATTAGTATCTCCAAAAAATATCTGTACTACCCATGTTCATTAAAGCACTATTCACAATAGCCAAGAGATGGAATCAATCTAAGTATCCATCAACAGATGTACGGATAAAGAAAATGTGGTATATACACACAATGGAATACTATGTAGCATTAAAAGAGAATGAAATTCTGTTATTTGCAACAATATAGATGAATTTAGAGTACATTAAGTGAAATAAGCCAAGCACAGAGAGACAAATACTGCATGATCTCACTTATGTGGGAATCTTAAAAAGTCAAACTTACAGAAGCAGAGAATGGAATGGTGGTTGGCAGGGGCGAGTGGGTGGGGAAAATGGGGAGATGTTAGTTAAATGGTACAAAGTTTCAGTTATGCTAGGCGAATAATTTCTGGAGCTCCAATATAGAGCATGGTGACTATAGTTAATAATAATCTATTGTATACTTGAAATCTGCTAAGACGGTATATCTTAAATGCTCTCACCAACAGCCCCCACCCCCGCCCCGCAAACACACACACAGGTAACTATGTGAGGTGATGGATGTGTGAATTGCCTTAATCACGAAAATCATTTCACATTGTATACGCATCTCAAAACATCACATTTTATACCGCAAATATATATATATATAATTTTTGTCAATTATACCTCAATAAAGCTGGAAAATAAAATATATCGGGCTGCCTTTAAAATACACACACACACACACACACACACACACACACACACACAGAATTTGATCTCAGGTTTTGTGAGTTTTTCCTCACCAGTTACCATAGTGAGGAAAGGAATTAAAAGGGGTTATGACTCTTGTGTTCTTTTCATTTTAGTGACTCTATAATTCAAGTTGAAACTGATGATCCCAGACACCCGTATCTCCTGGTCATCATCATCTTTCATATTTTAATGGGTAGGGACTGCACCAAGTTTTAAAGATTAGATTTAAATAACCACCTAGTGAATACCAATTCATGGATCACTGGCTCCAGAGGTCTAAGAAGCAAAATTAATTGCTTGTCGACTTGGGCTGGCTACATCTGATTATATTTCTAATACAAACTTTGTTGTGTGGTTTCTTGCAGAACTCCACAGATATCTGCCTGCTTTGTTACCCAAAAGTGAATCAAAATATTATCTTTGTTATAATTTTGAAATACTTTATTGATTTCTTTGCAAAAGTAGAATCAGATTAGTGGAAGGCATAGTCTATTTCCACAAGGTAGCTGAAGCCATTTAAGAAGAGGAATATCAACAAGATAAGAATCCTCTTGGTTTTCTTTGTTTCAGTTAAATAAAACTGAAGTTCCAAGCTGCATGTTTATATCCTGGTACAGAAATGGTAAGAATCCAAGGGCCCCTGAAGTGGCTTTTCTAGTTTGAATTTCTCTCTTTACATTTTTACCATTTTCATAAACTGATAAGTAGATGATATTATTACTTTCTCAATCAACTTGAAAACAAAAATATTATATTTGATAAAACATTTCTATATTTATTCTTGTTCAGTATTTCATAGCATTGCAAAAAATGGATTCTAGCTACACTGCAGTGAATAGATGAATCTTGATGAAATGATAGAAACACATTAGCACCCATTGACTGACACTTTATGACTTAGTATGAAGCCTCTAAAATGCAGAGAATCTCCCAAAGCAACATGAATTGGCTTTCACTTTCAATTTTGAGATCCTATAAAGAGCCATGAACAGTTCTAACTTTCCACATCTAATGCCACATGGTCTAATCATTTCAAACATTGCAGTATATTAACAGGTGAGGAGTGACAGTGATAGAGTAATTGTGTGCTAAATAGGTTACAGAGATAGCTGGGGTCTTAATCTTGGTTCTTCCACTTACTATGTGGGCTTGATCAATTTCCTCACCCACCCAAACTTATCCATAAAATGGAGATCATCATAATAATATCCGTTTTGTGAAGTTGATGTATTAAGTAATGCTTGTTAAAAACAGTTATTAAAAATAAAATGAGATCAAATTTAAAACCTCTACTAGTTTATACAAAACAACAGTTTGCAAATCAGGAGACCTGAAACTACAGGTGGTAAGAAGCCCCCCTCACAGCAGTGACAGCCCAGTTTATAAAGCATGAAGGAGAGAGTATTTTGACCGTTTACATGATCAGCTATTATACATCAACATTCTTTTTAAGGCAAGCAGAGCTGTTTAAGCTGACTTGTCTATTGCTGATTGATTTCATTTCACTGTCTTATGCTAATAGAAATGTGTAATGATATGGTTTGGCTGTCTCCCCACCCAAATCTCATCTTGAAATGTAGCTCCCACAATCCCCACATGTCATGAGAGGGACCCAGTGGGAGGTAACTAAATCACAGGGGCGGGTTTTCCCATGCTGTTACCTTGATATAAGTCTCACGAGATCTGATGGTTTTATAAAGGGTGGTTCCCCTGCACACATTCTTTTGCGTGCCACCATGTAAGATGTGCCTTTGCTCCTCCTTTGCCTTACTGCCACGATTGTGAGGCCTTCCCAGTCACGTGGAACTGTGAGTCCATTAAACCTCTTTTTCTTTAAAAATTACCCGGTCTTGGGTATTTTTTCATAGCAGCATGAAAATGGACTAACACATATAGCTTACATTTTGTTTCATTTATGATTAAGGTTAGCATTTCAGGAAAATCAGGATGACTTAGTTTTGGCTATATGGTTATGGGTGCTGGTCTTGAGGTATACCTAACATGTGGTCTCTATTTTTTTAAACACAGTCAACCTCATTTAAAGATTCTGTGTTTGCAAATTTGCCTGCTTGCTAAAATTTATTTTTAATTCCTAACTCAATACTTGCAGTTATTCAGGGACATGCACCTGTGTAGACTGGAGAAAAAAATATGAGTCACACAATGGATACATTCTCAGTTTAGGTTGAACAAAGTGAAGTTCTATTTTCTTGTTTCAGCTCTCATAATGTTAACAAGTGTCCTTTTCACAGTTAGTGCCATGTTTCTCACATTTGTGTGCATTTTTTTTTTTTTTTTTTTTTTTTTTTTGCAATTTCACCCAAATATATGGTAAAGTGCTATGTAGTGTTCCTAAGTTCAAGAAAGCTGTGATGTGCTTTAGGAAGAAAATATGTGTATTACACAGGTTTTGTCCAGGTATCTCAGAAGAGCCCCGGCTTTTAAGCCAGAAGCCACGGTGCTGATACCGAGGCTGCCAGCCTCCTAAAGGATGTAAGAATCCTTTCTATCTGATTTCCTAGGCTGAAAATTGCACAGCCAAAAGATTATGAGAAGCCTTGCATGACCAAAATCACAAACATCTCTCTCTTTCCTGCAGTGTCATTGAAAGTATTTGGCTGGATTGAGGGTTTCCTTGGTAGAGACTCTGACCTAATCCATCTCTCTCTCTCAGGCTTAACAGCCCAGTCACAGCGCAGAGTCTGCAAGAGGCGTGGTGATCATTTTCACATCCTCTTACCCATGGGCTTTAAGAGCACAGTCATTAGCATACAGCAGCTCCTGGATGACTGTACAAAGGGCTTTTAATCATGCTCTAAATCAATTGAATTGGAAGAGTATCTCAGAGAATCTTCCTGGTGCCAACTTTCATGTCCTTTATTAAGTACTCGAACACAGCTGTGTAAAACCGATTAAGCCTGAACCTAGTATGCTTCCAGTTCTTGACTTCACTGGCAAGACTGAATATGCCCAATAATCTCATCAATTCTGACAAAATCAATTATATGTCAGATAGAGATTTTATATCAGTGACCTCCAGGCAGTTAAAAATGCTTCATACCTAATCAAGTCCCGAGATCACTGAGATCATCACATAACTGTGTAAAGTCAATGAATAGAGCTTTCTGGACTTTTGTCCCCAAATTTTATTTTCCATCATCCTGCTATACTCTGTTAGAGTCTAAAAGCATATTGAAATTACAAGAAGACAGCACTAATAGTGATATTTAACATGAAATCCTGATTGAATCAGGACTGGTTTTTGTTTGGCTGCTGCTAATGGAGAGAAGAGGCTATAGTAGCCAATAGAGTTAAATTTATTTCCTTCCTTCCCTCCCTCCCTCCCTCCCTCCCTCCCTCCCTCCCTCCCTCCCTCCCTCCCTTCCTTCCTTCCTTCCTTCCTTCCTTCCTTTCATCTCTTTTTCTTTTTAATATAGAGACAGGGTCTTGCTATGTTGTCCAGGCTGTTTGTCACACTCTTGGCCTCAAGTGATCCTCCTGCCTTGGCCTCCCAAAATGCTAGGATTGTGGGTGTGAGCCACTATGCCTGGCTCCACTTTTTCTCCTTAAGGATGTTTCTGTGAACACCCTTAAAACTTAATATGGCCATGCAAAGACTATGCAAGAATAATTAAATTATTATAATTCCTTATAAGCATTATAGTTGCCATTTTCCTGGCATTTACCATGTATCAGGCTCTGAATTATGTAAGTCAATTGTCTTTCATTGTCATTGTTGTGTTGTGTAAAGTCACTATGAACACCGAATTAGTGAATATTGAACTAGAGCTCCTAGGAGAAATACAGACTTAGGTTCCTGCTAGCCTCTGGTATTTGGATTTCTGAACTGTTATGAAATTGGTTCTGTCCTTGTACAGCAAAATAACTCACAGAGGAACTCATAGACATCTATGCCTCAGCAAGAGGTCTGCCAGCATTAGTAAAATGCGCATAACAGTAGTTTCAAAAGGTTTAAAAGCCAGAGAAAAATGGAGACCAACATACCCTACACGGTAGAATTCTGTAGGCTGGTACCCATGTCCACAAAGAAATGATTGCTGCTCAGTGCTTCTCCAAAGGATACAAAAGATTTTATCATGCTCTCAGGCTCACAGGATCCATGACTCAAAGTAGTGCTGGACTCCAAAGCAAGCTAAGCTCAAAGATGACTATGAGGTCGTTACATAATTAAATCCAGAACTGTGGAACGTGTCTCATTCATTCACTTTTCCCCGTTGAAGGGCAGTAGGTAATGAAGAACCATCAGCTCTGAGGTCATACAGGATCTGATTTTATGGTTTACTAACTAAATGACTTTTGGCAGGTTACTAAATCTCTCTTGAGCAGTCATTATCTTTATCAATAACCTGTTAGGATTGCTGTCCACACTTGATGAGATTCTGTGGATGAGGTAACAGTGCCTGACACATATCGGGATCCTAATAAACATCAGTCTGTTTTCCTTTGTTTCAAGTAGCTGATCAAACAATGATACTTGAATTGGTGGGGTAATGCTTCTGTTCTCTACTTTGCATTGGCTAAGAACTAGATTCTTGGTTCTGATTTGCTCCTGTTTTAAGGCGTGGCTTTCATTTTACACCTTAGAGGTGACTTAATCACCCTGGTGTTGTTTTATATGTCCTGATTCTGGTCTGTTTCCCAGCTCACATAAGCTTTGATGCTTATAACGCCTTGCAAGGCTCTGCCCTGATTCTTGGCATATCTCCAAATATGAAAGGCAGAATTTCTTAGATCTTTTCATTCAGCGGCTTTCCCCAACAGGGAGGATGTATGAACACCATCAAAATCCCATTTAAATCTATGAAATGAAGTGGGATTGGAGCTTTCTTCATGATATTTCATAAAGCACCACTGAGAACTTTTCCTTAACCAAATCTTACCTCTTTGTCTAGTTAGTTAATAATTAAAAGTCATAGTTTCTCTAATTTTCCACAGCACCTCACATAACATTAAGCTTCTTGAAAAAACTAAAGTAGCCAGTTTTTGAGGCAAGGCAACTACCAGTTTTACTTTTGAACCACTAATAAGATAGTCTGCCAAATAAAGACACATGTCCTTTTATTCAGAATTCTTCACGAGAAAAATTGTGTTTTATTAAAAATAGTTCCTTTTCCTTCTTTTATCCTGAAAAAGCTTTTAAAAAAGATTATTTAAAAATCAAGACTTTTTGGTTTTCTAGTGATGTTGTTACATTTTACACAATCAGTGTTAAAATACAGTTATCTGATTTACAATCAATCATGTCTCTTAAGATAGCCTGAGGACCTGCCATATTCAACTTGAGGAAACAGAGCCACATCATTAATGCTGTGTTGGGAAGTGGTGAAGGAACTAGGAACAAGACTTCTGTTCCTGGTTTCTAGAACTCTATTCACTAAGTCATGCGCTTCCACTTATAATTTATAAGACCCATATTTACTTAGGAAACCATGCACATTTCTACAATTTCTTTTTTTTAGTCACGTAGAAAATTAATTTGAATGTGATCTGCCTCTCCCCAGTCCTTGGGGTGCTATGGCTGGGGTGTGCAATGCTGGAAGGTCCAGATAGTATTTCATTTCACTCATGTGATGTCATTTTAGCCACAGGCTCTCTCAGCCTATTCCTGGGGGAGGTGAACCCATTTCACTCTTACTCGAGCCATTTTGTCACCTGCTTTAGCACTCAAGACAGAGCGCTGAAAAAAAGCGCTTCACAAATGCTGTTGGCTGCATGCAGTGTGAGAATCTTTATGTAATCCTCTTTTCTGAACCTTTTTTTTTCCAATAAAAAATGCCTGTAAGTAGCTTTGTCAAATGTATAAACCAATTTCAAAAATTCACAGAAGCAGAAAAAGTTCTATTTGAATCTCTAACCTAGAAACAAAAAAAGAATAAAATCAAAAAGGGAAGAAAAAAAGAAAAAAAAGAGAAAGGAACATGAATATTCCATGTCTTTACAGAAGGAATATTCTCTTCTTCAATAATCCATTAGGAGAAGTTACTCTTTGAGTGTTAAGGAGTAAGTTGACTATATATTATATAAATTAAAGTCTAACAGATGGGTAATGAAAACTCAGTGTATTTTTTTTTACATAAATATTTCCATTATATAATTATTTAAGGGAATGAAGAGCAACATACATAGTGAGAAGGGCACTGGATTTTCAGACACAAATTAAAGATGTAACTCTCAGTTCAACTGCTCCAGATTAGCATTGAGAACAAGTTACCTATTTTCTTGAGGCTGCTTCTTTCTGTATCTCATACAGTGGCTATGGTTACTCCTGCATTTTTCACAGGTTTGTGAGGATTAAATATAATCGTATTTGTAAGAAGTTAAGTTGTTTGAAAAAAATAAGGTCATAAAAATGCAAGATACTATTATTTGTACATAGACTCTTATTATACCTCAAAGAGACTGCTGCAGATAGTCTCCTAACCCGTCTCCCACCTTCCTTTTTATACCTTGTCTTACTCAACAAAAACTGACAATGCTAGTTGGGTCATCCAAAACACTGCTTTGCTCATGACGTTTCCTGCTCAAAAGCAAAAACAAGGCCAACACAGACAAATTCTTTTTCTTTTTTCTTTCTTTCTTCCTTCCTTTTTTTTTTTTTTTTTTTTTTTTTGAGATGGAATCTCGCTCTGTCACCCAGGCTGGCATGCAGTAGCATGATCTTGGGTCACTGCAACCTCTGCCTCCCGGGTTCAAGCGATTCTCCTGACTCAGCCTTCTGAGTAGCTGGGATTACAGGTGCATGCCACCACGCCTGGTCAATTTTTGTATTTTTAGTAGAGACAGGGTTTCACCATGTTGGCCAGACTGGTCTCGAATTCGTGACCTCGTGATCTGCCTGCTTTGGCCTCCCAAAGTGCTGGGATTACAGGTGTGAGCCACCACGCCCAGCCACAAACTCTTTTTATACATGAATTGTACCATTGCTAGATAAAAGTATAAGATCCATGATATAGTTATCTCTCTCCAATTTTACTTTTGACATAAACTCTCACCTCACCTGAGCCAAACCATTCTCCTAACTGCCTATAATCCTGCCATGAGATTTCCAACTTCTCTGCCTCTTTGTGGTGTTACCTATCCTTCAAGATTGATTTTCAACATAGCATCTTCAAGTGACTCAGCACTGCACAAAAAGCATAATATTTGATTTCCAGCTTTTCTTCTGCTACCAAATAAGCTTTGTGATCTTGAGCAAGTTAAATAAACTCTCTAGACTTAAACTTTATCAACTTAAGAAGGGAAAATAAGATTCCCAAGGTCTGGAAAAGAGAATTCTCAATTCCCTTTCAACTCAGGACATGCAAAACAAACAAACAAATTGCCTCCACATATTGTTGAAAGAAGTTCTAAGAGTATTAAGTTTCTTTGTCACAAATACTGCTTACCCTAATACGAAGCATTTAGCTGACATTTGAATTCATTTGCATATAAATCCCACTTTCATAACTGTCCACCTGGGGATATATATTCATATTCTTGTGATAATGGTTCATATGAATTTCAATTGATTTCTATCATGAATCATAGCTAAGTAAAAGTTTTCCTATCCATTTCCTCCTTTCTCAAATAGAATATATATAATGAAGTTGCATTACTAGGCAAGGAACTGAAACACTGTGTAGAAGGGAGAAGCACATAGAGAAAGAATTTGGATTCAGCAGGTTTTCTAATGATGATTCAGTTTTTGGCCTTGGATGCAACTCTCTAAAAGTGCTACACGTGTTTTCATTAACAATGATAACTAAATACTGACATGAAATAATTTTGTTAAAGAAGCACACTTTATAAACCTTAGCTTCCTGGGAGATGGAAGGACATAGCGATTACATAGTAATATGAGGTTCAAGTCATTGGCAATGAATGGGAAAGCCATTTTCGTTTGGATAAAATGGTTTAAGTTATTCCTTATTCCACTTTCTCTCGTTAAATTCTTGTTTTAGGTAACTGACAAGCATTACATAGCCCTGTGCTCTGTTTATTCTTATGTCAGTAGACAAAGATTGGTAGAAAGACATTCATCTCTGGGTCCTGTGTTTTATCAGAAAAGTAAGAGGACAGGACTCAGTTACTCATTAAGATTTCCCTTGTAATGGGGGGATATCCTGTCTTCCTATTAAAGCTGTCACATAAGTGTTTATTAATACTAGTCCTTTATTAATCTTAGTGATATATAACATCTACACTTACGTGCTTGAACTAGGACTTGAGTCAAAATCACAACTGTTTATTGTCTATCAGAAAACTGGATCTTGAACAGATTCATTCATTCTTTCAACACTTGATCAATGTCTATCACGTGCTAGGCACTCCTCTGGTCTCCAGGGCTATAGCAGTGATAAAGACAAAGTGCCTGATCTCATGAAACTTGCATTTTTATGGGAATGGGACAGACAGTAAAAAATAAACAAATAATTCACATATAGCAAAGTAGAGATAAGTGCTATTAAAAAAGAAACCTGGCCAGGCGCAGTGGCTCACGCCTGTAATCCCAGCACTTTGGGAGGCCGAAGCGGGCAGACCACGAGGTCAGGAGATCAAGACCCTCTTGGCTAACACAGTGAAACCCCATCTCTATTAAAAATACAAAAAATTAGCCAGGCGTGGTGGCGGGCACCTGTAGTCCCAGCTACTTGGGAGGCTGAAGTAGGAGAATGGCGTGAACCCGGGAGGCGAAGCTTGAAGTGAGCCAAGATTGTGCCACTGCACTCCAGCCTGGGCGACAGAGCAAGACTCGGTTAAAAAAAACAAAACAAACAAACAAACAAAAAACCCTTGAGCAGGATAAAGGTGCAGAGTGATAGGTCAGAGAAGTCCCTCTGAGCAGCGGACATTCCAGCAGGGACCTAGGGGAAAATCTCTGACAGATCATGACTCAATTCGTGAATCAGATATGCCATGGCCAATACTAAGCATTCTACTCTGTGCTACGTTCTAGAAGAAATAGAGGATCCAGCATTTAGAATGCTACATTCTGGGTGGATTTGCTGAGGATCTGGGGGAAGTTTCACAGAGGATACATCCTCTACTACTACATATCAAAAGAATCTAGGGAAAAAAAATCGAGGATGCTAGGAAATAATTCATGAGCAACATAGTCAGTGAGTGTAAAGGGTGAGAAAAGGCACGGAGTGGGGCAGAAGAGCGGAGAGTCGATTGAGGGCCACTGGAACCCTGGGCCCTGTGGAATGTGGGTGGTGAGGTTATTTCTTTGAATTCTCTAACAACATTCGAGATGTCACTATCTGAAGGGTTGGTTAAGTTTAGAGAGGATAAGATCTTTGGAGAGGAAAAGCGGAAGACCTTATCCTTTCTAAAGGGGATTCACGAGGGAGAGTGAGGAAACTGGCCACCTTGTAAAGTTAATGTTTTGGAGAGTGGAAAGAAATAAGTTTGGATTGATAACATGAGTGCAAGGTATTTTCAGGAAAGTGCGTCTGGGGTCTGAAATAGGGAAGCTATTGAAGAGGTGGTGGAAGGAACCCAGGTAGGAAGTCTTAATTCTGATTTTGAGTAGACACAGAGGGGTTGGAGAGTCAAGTGTGAATTTGAGGACATGAAGGCATGTTGGTTGTAGGAGAGTAAGGATATGCAAGTCTCATTGGTTTTTGTTAAGAGATTTTTAAAAAGGGAAAGTAGGCCAGGCGTGGTGGCTCATGTGTGTAGTCCCAGGACTTGGGGGGACCAAGGCGGGCAGATCACCTGAGGTCAGGAGTTCAAGAACAGCCTGACCAATATAGTAAAACCCCGTCTCTACTAAAAATATAAAAAGTAGCCAGGTGTGGTGGTGGATGCTTGTAGTCCCAGCTACTTGGGAGGTTGAGAGAGGAGAATTGCTTGAACCCAGGAGGTGGAGGTTGTAGTGAGGTGGAGGTGGTAGTGAGCCGAGATCATGCTAGTGCACTCCAGCGTGGGTGACAGAGGGGGACTCCGTCTCAAAAAAGAAAAAAAAAAAAAGGAAAGTAGTAGAAGGCATAGACATGGAGTAGTTGGGAAGGAGATTCAAAAGGTAGATAGGATCTGTGCAATATAATTGGGAGCCATGGGTCCGGTGTGTGCATAATAAGAGGTTATTTAGCAACCACATTTATTGCACAGTGCCTGGACTTAGCAAGATAATTAAATATATATAATTGGGCTTTGCAACCTGAGTCATTCCTTCTAGCCTCATTGTTTTCCAGGACTTCCAGCTTCTTCCTTTCCAATGTCAATTTTGTCTACATATGGAGAGCTTTTGTAGAACTCCTGCTTGCAATGAGGTGCCACTTAATTCTGAACTGTCCTTCAGATCCTTTTCCCATTTAAACTTCTCTCTCCTGTGTCCATTTCTTGTAATTCTGAGTAGTAATATTTTATGGATAGTAGTAGTTCAATGCATTCTCTTAACAAGTTAACAAAGCCATTGCTGTTATACTCCTTTGTGTTAAAGAGAGACATTAAATATGGGAATTTCAGTGTTCATGACAAACCAGTGGGAGAGTAACTGAAGAGAAAATATGTCTTTGAGTTCCAGAGAGTTGTTAAAAAGATAATTTAGGATCATTGATAATTAAATGGTAGTAGTAATACTGCTGGAAAAATAGTTTGATAAACACAATACAACAGTTTTATAAATGAATTGAATGGTTGGCTGATACAACTATTAAGAAGTTGGAGGTATTTCTTTAACTTCTTAATGAATCTTTTAGAGTTAGCCAGCATGAGCAGCAATATCTGGTGATATGCCTATTGCTTGAGACTGTGCCCAGAATCTTCCACGTTAACACTTTTCCCCAGCAGCTACCACAGACACCATGGTCTTTTCTTGCATTAGAACTTGTTACCGTCCTAAACATTCTGTTACGTTGCTAGCTCCTACCAATGAGGTTCATCAGAAGACTCTAAAAGAACATCTTTGGCATTGATGAGCTAAACAAAACTAAAATGGTGAAATATTTCCCCTTTGGTATGAACTGATTTGTATCCTTCAAAAATTCGTATGTTGAAGCTCAACCCACCAATGAGATTGGGGTTGGAGATCAAGTTTTGGGAAATAAATTAAGGTTAGATGAAGTCATAAGGAGGCCATCATCGTGGGATTAGTGGCTTTGTAAGAAGAGAGAGAAAAGTTGCTCTCTCTTCCTAATGTGAGGACACAGCAGGGTGACCATTGGCAAGTCAGGAAGAGCCCTCACCAGGAACTAAGTCAGCTGGCACCTTAATCTTGAATTTGCCAGCCTCCAGAACTGTGAGAAATAAATGTCTGTTGTTTAAGCTACCCAGTCTATGACATTTTTTATAGTTGTCCAAGTAATTAAACATGCCCTTAAAATGAAAAAAATTATTAAACTGATTATAATTCTTCCTATTACCACTGGGGTTTACTAAGGTAATGAATAATAATCCTAATGCCTTTAAATGATTTTTCCAGATTAATAGCTTGGAGTAGATTTCTCTGTGTTATGTACTCTAATAATGCAATTTCCCCAAACATAATTAAAATTACTTATCAGCTTTTTCTTCAAATTCTCAGCTTTTAAATTTCACTGACAAGGTGAAGTCGCAAAAGAAATAAATGTTTTAGGCAGTCTAGCAGCCGAGATTCACAAACCCTCAATTTCCAGACACTAAGGCAGTCTGTTTTTCTTAAAAAGTTTCACCTGGGGGTTGGGGAATTGGGGTCTTCTAAAATTGAAACTTGGGATGATGAATTTCAAATGACCGGTCTCTGGTTTTCTTTTCTATGAGAAATGAAATCTCTTTGGGACTCTTGTAAATAATTGCATTATGTTGTCCCAGAAAGAGGGAAAGTGTAGAACAAATGGTATCGTTTATGGCATTTCTCATGACTCATTAAAATAACAAAAAGCATCAGGACATTGTACTCTCTCAACAGTCTGGATACCAAATGTGTCAACCATGTAATTTATTTAATTAGCAAATATTCGTTGCAGCCCTTTTATGTGTCAGGCAATGTGATATGAGCTGGGGAAGGAATGGTAAATACTACTGGACCCTGTCATCCAGGTAGCTTAAACGTCTAATGCAGGAAACAGACACAAAGAAATAACTGCACAGCAACGTGACGAGCAATGATGGAGACAGATTTTACAATGGTTATGGAACTCTGTGGAAGTAGTGCCTATGTTATTCACAATTTTTGAAATGTAAGCTGTCAGGAGGAATATAGGTTCCCATGTACGTACAACCATGGGACATACACTTGAAATGTCCTATTAGTTAGAAATATTAAAGTGCAAAGCAACCTTGCAGAAACATTTTTGCATTAAGCTCACCATGGGTGAAATACCTGTCCCTCAACAAACTCAAATACATCATCTGCAGAGATCCCTATGACTCTACAAACATTGATAGATATGAAAACACCTTCAATATGGATCTATTAGCACTGCTAAATAACAGCATGGCCCTGTCTTTATATTTATCTCACACTTTAAACTATCTTGTTAGAAATCTCTGAAATATCACTGTGTTTACTTCTGAAATGGAAAGGGTAACAGAATTTAATTGGCAGTTCTATCTCATGCAGCCTTATAGCAAAATGTTCCTGGGAAAATTTTTATATGTACAGTCCTTCCTCTGTATCCTTGGGGGACTGGTTCTAGGACCCGTGAGACATCAAAATCCGCCAATTCTCAAATCCTTCATATATATTTGCATACAGTCTATGCACATCCTCCCCATACTTTAAATCATCTCTACACTACAATGTAAATGCTATGTAAATAGTTGTTATATTGTACTGTTTTTTATTTGTATTATTTTTCTTGTTATTTTTTATTTGTAAAAAGTGTTTTCAATCCCCAGTTGGTTGCATTCACAGATACAGAATCCATGGATATGGGTAAGGTATAAAAATATACTTACCTATAATGTTTTTTCTTGTAGTGTTTTTGTTTGGCGTTGGTATCAGGGTAATGCTGGGCTCACAAAATGAGTTTGGAAGGAAAGATTCCTTTCTCTTCAAAATTTCTTAAAGAGTTTGAGAAGGACTGGCATTAATTCTTCCTTAAATGTTCAGTAGAATTCACCAATGAGGCCATCTGGTCATGAACTTTTCTTTGTTGAGAGGTTTTTTATTACTGTGTCAGTCTTGTTACTTGTTAGTGTTCTGTTTAGATTTTGTTTTAATTCATGTTTCAGTGTTGGTAGGTTGTATGTATCCAGAAATTTATTCATTTTCTTTCTAGGACATCCCATTTGTTGGTGTGTAATTGTTCACAGTAGTGCAATGATTCTTAGTATGTCTGCAGCGTCAATTTTTAATGTCTCTTCTTTCATTTTTAATTTTATTTATTTGCTGCTTCTCTCTTATCTTAGTCTACCTTTTCTTAGTTTGTCAATTTTATCTTTTCAAAAAACTAATTCTTAGTTTTGTTAATTGTTAGATTATTTTTCCAATCTCTATTTTGTTTATTTCTACTCTAATCTTTATTGTGTCCTTCCTTCCGCTAACTTTGGGCTTAGTTTGTTCTTTTTCTAGTTTCTTGAGGCAGAAAATTAGGTTTTTTGAGATCATTCTCCTTTTTAATGTACGTGTTTATTGCTATAAAATTATCTTACAGTATTAATTTTGTTGTATCCCATATGTTTTGCTCTGATGTACTACTATTTTCACAGTTTCAAGATATTTTTGGATTTCCCTTTTGATTTCTTCTTTGTCCCATTGGTTGTTCAAAAATGTATTATTAAATTTCCACATATTTGTGAATTTTCCAATCTGCCTCCTGTCATTGATTTCTACTTTTATACTGTTGTGTTCAGAAAAGATACTTGACATGATTTCAATCCTCTTAAATTTGTTAAGACTTGCTTTGTAGCCTAACACATGATCCATCTTGAAGAATGTTCCACATGCACTTAGAAAGAATATGTATTCTGCCACTGTTGGGTAGAATGTTCTGTATATGTCTTTTGGGTCCCTGATAAACATAGATGAAAAAAATCCTCAGGGAAATACTAGATAACCAAATTCAATAGCACATTAAAAATATGTACCATGATCAAGTGGGATTTATCCCTGGGATGCAAGGATGGTCCAATATACACAAAACAATAAATATGAAATATTACATTAAGGAGATGAAGGATAAAAAGCATATTATGATCTCCATAAATGCAGAAAAGGCATTTGACAAAATTTAATGCCCTTTTATAATGAAAAATCCTCAATAAACTGGGTGTAGAAAAAATGTACCTCACCATAATAAAAGCCATATATAACAAGCCTATAGCTAACACCATACTGAAAGATGAGAAGCTGAAAGCTTTTCCTCTGAGATCAGGAACAAGGCAGGAATGCTCTTATCACTTATCTTAAACACAGTACTGGAAGTCTTAGCCAGAGCAATTAAACAAGAAAAAAAATTAAAAGGCTTCCAATTGGAAAGGAAGAATGTAAATTGTCTCTATACGCAAAAGACATGATTTTATATATAGAAAACTCTAAAGACTCCACCAAAAACTGTTGAAATTAACAAACAAATTCAGTAAAGTTGCAGAATACAAAATCAATATTAAAAAATTAGTCATGTTTCTATACATTAACAATGAGCTATCTGAAAAAACATTAAGAAGTAATCCCATCAACAATAGCATAAAAAAAATAAAATACTCAGGAATACATTAACCAAAGAGTTGAAAAACTTGTACACTGAAAACTGCAAAATGTTGATGAAAGAAATTAAAGAAGACCCAAATAAATGGAAAAATATCCCGTGTTCATGGATTAGCAAACTTAATACTGTTAAAATGTCCTTAGTACCCAAACTGATCTACAGATTCAACGTTATCCCTATCAAAATCCCAATGGCATAAATAGAATTAAAATCCTGGCCGGGCACAGCATCTCATGCCTGTAATCCCAGCACTTTGGGAGGCCAAAGCAGGCGGATCACAAGGTCAGGAGATCGAGACCATCCTGGCTAACATGGTGAAACTCCGTCTCTACTAAAAATACAAAAAATTAGCCAGGTGTGGTGGCGGGTGCCTGTAGTCCCAGCTACTCGGGAGGCTGAGGCAGGGAGAATGGCATGAACCTGGGAGGTGGAGCTTGCAGTGAGCCAAGATTGTGCCACTGTACTCCAGCCTGGGCGACAGAGCGAGACTCCGTCTCAAAAAAAAAAAAAAAAAAAAAGAAAAATAAATCCTAAAATTCATATAAAGTCACAAAAAACTCAGAAGCACCACAGCAATCTTGAGGAAAAAGAACAAAGCTAGAGGCATCACAATTCCTGACTTTAAAATATATTAGAAAGCTATAGTAATTAAAACAGTATGACACTGGCATAAAGACAGACATATAGACCAATGGAACAGAATAGACATGCCAGAAATAAAACCACATGTATATGATTAACTTATCTTCAAAAAAGGTGTCAAAAATACACAGTAGAGAAAAGATAGTCTCTTCAAGTGGTGTTGGGAAAACTGGACATTCACATTAAAAAGAATGAAATTAGGCCTGTATCTTATACTGTATATAAAATCCCACCCAAAATTGATTAAACACTTAAACATAAGACCTGAAACTTTAAAACAACTAGGAGCAAACACACAGGAAAAGCTTCTTGACATAGGTATTAGCAATACATTTTTGGATGTCAAACCCAAAGCACAGGCAACAAGAGCAAAAATGGAGTGCAACTACATCAAACTCAAAGTTCCTGTGCAGCAAAGCAAACAGTGAATAGAGTAAAAAGACAACCTACATAATGGGAGAAAACATTTGCAAATCTTTTGTCTGATATAGATAGTAAGATAGATAGATACTATCCAATGTATATAAGGAACAATCACATGTCAATAGCAAAAAGACAAATAACCTTATTTAAAAATGGGCAAAGGACATTAATGGACATTTCTCCAAAGAAGACATATAAATGGTCAACAACTAAATAAAATGATGCTAAATATCACTAGTCATCAGGAAAATGTAATGAAAGCACAGTAAATTATCACCTCACACCTGCTAGGATAGTCATTGTTAAAAAAAAAAAAAAAGATAGTAAGTGTTGGATAGGAAGCGGAGAAATTGGAACCCCTGCACTCTGTTGGTGGGAATGTAAAATATTACAGCTACTATGAAAAGCAGTAAGGAGGTTCCTCAAAATATTTAAATGGAACTAACATATAATTCAGCAACACCAATTCCAGGTATATGTCCAAAAGATTTGATAAAACAAGATTGCAAAGAGGTATCTCCAGTCTCATGTGCATTATAGCAGTAGTCACAATAGCCAAGATAACAACCCAAATGTCCATGGACTGATGGGTAAAGAGATGTAGTATATACAGTCAGTGGAATATTATTCAGCATTAGAAAGAAGGAAATCCTGTCATAAAAATAAACCTTGTCATAAACCTTGACGACATTATGCTAAGTGAAATAAGCCAGGCATAGAAGGACAAATACTGATTGCATCATTCCTGAAATAGTCAAACTCACAGAAGCAGAGAATAGAAAAAATGGCGGTTGCCAAGGTCTATGGTAAGAATAAATTGGGGAGCTGTTCTTTAATGGGTTTAAAGTTTCAGTTTCACCTGATGAGTAAGTTCTTAAGAGCTGCTGTACAATTTATCACCTATAATTAACAGCATGGTAATGTGCACTTAAAATTTATTAAGTGGGTAGATCTCAGGTAAAATATTCTTAGCACACACATACACACAAGGTTGCAAAAAATAAAACACAAAGGGACACAAAGAAATTTTGGGGGGTGATGAATGTTTATTATCTTGATTGCGTTATGGTATCATGGGTGTATGCATATGTGCAAACTCATCAAGGTTAACGTGTTCATTAAATGTGCAGTGTTTTGTATATCAGTGTCATCTCAGTGAAGTTGATACAAGTGCGCACACACATACACACACACACCATGCTAAAGTCTGAAGACTCTAATTATGTTTTAAAGATTACTGTATTATTATATTCATAAATTGGTTATGACTTCACACACCATTAATGCAGATGATTGTGTACAGCTACTATCACATGATAAATACAAAGATATTTCTCCCACGTGTTATAACTTATGGGTTTATACAAATTTCTAATCAAAATGAGCATTAAAAAAGTTTAAGGTCTAGGAGTAAAAATATCTGATAGGCCAACCACTTTATTTGTCGCCCAGATAAAAAATGTATATAACCACCTCAGTTCTGGAAAGAGGCTATAAAATTTCCATTTTCTTTCATGTTAATTCACTGTATCATATTCATATGTTACACCAGACTCACTATAATATAATCAACATTTAACTAAGGAAAGAATACAAAAATGATGGGGAGATAAAACTTTTGTTTCAGTCATGGTTATGTAGATCTCTTCCTATGAAGGCAGAAATGTAGTCATTTTGGTGACCAAATTCCAAGAGACCCCTACCAAATTGCTTCCAAAATATTAGGGAGGCAGCTGGTGTTGAGGTACTGAAAGTCAGGTGATTTGGTGTAATTGTCTGCTGTGCTTCCATCTTCAACACTGTGCATCAAAGGACAACCATTGGTGACGTTTCTATCTGAAGTCATGGGTACACACAACATATTTGCTAGTGTAGGAACAAATCCTGAAGGGTGAAAAATTCAAGTGGTATAATATCGAGAAGAGGCATCCTGAAGGGGAGGAATTACTGAGAGCTGTAAGTTAGCAGAAGGGGTTCAAGTAGTTTAAATCCAATGTGATTTCTGAAATCTGTTGAAAATCATCTTTAAACCTTCATTGTGATGTTTAAAACATAACCTTGTCTATACTGCACGTCATAGTCTTCTGAAAATTTTACACCACATATGCTCTTGGAACAGAGGAATGAGCAACCATATTTGCCCCCATTTTGAAAAGTAATTTTTTTTACTGAGCTATTGAATATGAATTATTTAATCTGTACTTTCCCATGATGATTGCTATTCTGAAAAAAAAATGCATGGAGGCTATTGAAGATTTTTGTCAAATAAAGTATGATGTTTTTATGCTCAGTATTTACTATTGAACTGAAGGGATTTGTACTTCTGGGAAAATATGCACAGCTAATATATGGTTTTCTAATACACACTGATTCCTAAACCAACAGAAACTCTGCCAGATGCAAAGATTTCACTTACATAGTAACTCATGGCTTCACCTTCATTCTTAAATGACATTATTGTACTTATTCTTGCTAATAGTTCCATTTCCTAAGTGGCAAAGAGATGGGACCTAGTGCAGTTTGGATGGTTGACTGTGACTTCTTATTTTCCCAAACATCATTTATGTCATTTTTTTTGGTTAAAAGTTAAATAAACCTGTAGTGAAAAATTCAAGATTATTACTATTATTTTAATTTTTAAAAATTCAAGATTGTTTAAAGGCTTATCCTAGAGGGTCCTTTGGTCTCCTAGTGGTCCAGGAAAGAAAGACCACAGGATGAACACATAGAACCACCTGATATTTGGACCCGTGAAATAGGTCTCACCACCAGAATTTCCATGTAATCTGACACCTTTATCCCCAGTGACTCTCTTCTGTAACCTGAGGTTCATGTTGGGAAAGATCTCCTCCTGTTGCAGAGCGAGGACGTTAAAATGGCAGATTATTTGTGCTTATGTCCAGTACTACCCCTAGAGCTAAGTACAGGCAAACGGAAATATATCCAGCAGCCCCTTAAAAAATTTTATATTCTCGCTGGCATTATGGTAGCTCCATTTTTGTGCTGAGCTCTGTCACTGCAAAATCTTGAAAGTATTTTATTTTAAGTAGATTGTGAGATGGGATCAAAGGAACCATTTTTTACAAAAGAAGCTTATGTAAAGAAGCTTGCACATTTCATGACTGTACTGCTTTCATCTGTGAATACTTCAGGAGAAAGTAATAACGATGGTATTCCTGGATCAGAATCAAACCACTGCTTTACTTCAGAATCATTACTAAACTACTTCTTTTAGTGCAGGGCTGGCACTCTTATTTTTGGCCATTCAATGCAGACGTTGAGGAGGGAGAGGGCTGTCTGGAGAGTTTGTGTGTGAGTCGGAAAATGATTAGGTGTAGACATGACTCTCTTCCTCTCTCTAACATAAAGATACTCTTTTTTTCTTCTAACTGCAATTTCTTGAATGGGGCCCAGTATTCTTTCAATTCAGGACTCTTGCACGTGTTCTTTCTTTCTCTAGCATGCCGTCCACTCTCCTGACCTTACTCACCCTTCATCTTGCTTCCACGTATTGTCCAAGTGCCACTCTCCTGCAAGGCCCTGGGCATCACCTCTCTAGTCTGGATTAGACAACATCCTATGGACCCCAATGTACATTAATCACATGCCACATTGCCCTGTCATTGCTATTTGACTCATCTGTCTTGCTCCTACAGACTGCAAATATCTTCAGAACAGAAACTGGTGCTTTTGCAACATTCATTGTTGCTTTTCTAGTGCTTTAAAAGGTAGAGAATAAGTCAATATACTAGGGGCAGCCGGGTGCAGTGGCTTACACCTCTAATCCCAGCACTTTGGGAGGGGAGGCCGAGGTGGTCAGATCATGAGGTCAGGAGATCAAGACCATCCTGGCCAACATGCTGAAACCCCATCTCTACTAAGAATATAAAAATTAGCCGGATGTAGCAGCACGTGCCTGTAGTCCCAGCTACTCGGCAGACTGAGGCAGAAGAATTGCTTGAACACGGGAGGCAGAGGTTCAGTGAGTTGAGATCATGCCACTGCACTCCAGCCTGGAAGACAGAGTGAGACTCTGTCTCAAAAACAAACAAACAAACAAACAAACAAAAACACAGGGCTTTATCATTCCATCCAAAAAGTAGTTATCCAAAAAGCAAAACATGTTATATTTTGAAACATTTGTGTTATGGTTTTCCATCTTTATTAAATATTCATTTTAGGATAATTGTGCATAGGTTATATACAAAATGTTCAAAATAGATACATGTAAACTATCAGTTGCACAATTAGATGGTAACTTTTTAAAAAATTCAAATCAGTGACTCCTCAGTTTTTAAGTTCTCTTTAGTTTATTAGTTTGTACAATGTCTTCAGAGGAAAATAATTCACTAACGAGCATGATTAAAATAAACTTATTTAGAAGGGGAAATAGATGGTAGGAAAAAACATTAGTTGTGCTTGATGCTGAATAAATGCTCAACTGTGTGTAATTATGGCAAAAAATCATTTAGGAAAGTCCATCTGTATGAAAATTCAAGCCCTATATTTTTCTCAAGGTCATTACACTTTGGGTGTCCTATGACACTTGTATGTTTGGCAAAAGGCAAAATACTGTTAGCTACCACCTTTTTATTTGTAACTTTTTATTGTGGCTGCACAACAAAAAATTTACATGAACTTCACTGCATATTTTTTAAGACAAGAAGATCTGAGTAGGAAAAAAAATTCCTGTAAGTATTGCTGCTTTTCTGAACCAGAAGCACTCAGAAATTTTGTCTTCTCTGAAGTTTTACACTAAGGAAAGGCATTGCTGTTTTGCAGATGCATGAATTTATATTCCAGGCCATGGAACTTCTTTATCACCTCTGTTGAAGTTCCAGATAAAACCACAGATACAGCCTCCTGATTGTCAGAGCACATTTGTAATTGAGCTCTGTACTGAATAATTTCCTTTAAGCCAGGCAAACTTTAAAAAGAACAAAGGGCATGTGGAAGTCAGACACAAAGCTTCCCAAAACATGAAGACAGATAGATTTTCAATAATTTAAATGGCCAATTTGGATTAGTTAAATCCTCTGATTGTTCATTATAATCTTTAATCAAATCATGTCATCCTAAAAGAGACTATAATATACACCACATGCTTTATTCTAAGTTATAAATGTATAATTTTCAGTTAATTTTAAAAACCCTCTACACGAAAGACTATTCATCACTGAAATTTCAAAACTGAGTTAACCAAATATGCTTAGGTGCATAAAGAACAAAGGCATATAATGAATAATCAAATACTAGAAAATGGAGAGAAGACTTTTCTCTTTATCTTTTAAGGTCAAGATGGCACATGCCAGGCACGTGTATCAGAATGAAGTTATTCCTTCACTTCTTTTCCTGTATAGCACCATTAATCAATTACAATCCTCAATCATACTGAGCCCAGAGGTGACCTCAGGATCCTTCTCAACACAGCACTCTGGGAAGCCACAATTATTCTACTGGATCAATTAAACCAAACACCATCCCTGTTTTTAGATTTCCTTTGTATTCTTGTTGGTATAATTGCTCAGTGATGTCTTAGCAGAGTTATAGACTCATTGTTGAGAAGCACCAGAGACCATCTGCTTTAAACAATTCCTGCAGAATCACCCAGAAAAGGGGTCACCTCCATTAGAAACTTTTAGGAGTAGAGAGCCTTGCCTCATTAGCAACACACTACTTTCAGATAAGTCTTAAAAGGTTAGAAAACTATTCCTTGTGTTGATTCAAAATATGTCTTGCCGTAATGTTCTCCTTGAGTAACTCTAGAAAGGATAGACTTTAAGTATTCAACACTGAATTATCTCATAGTTTCTCTTTCTAGTCCGCTGTTTCGGGAAAATATATTTAAATGCTTCCATGGTACCTCACGTAGCATAGTTCCCAGACCCATTTCCATCTCAAAAGGACAATTATTCTTTTTTAGTAAACAGTTACAATCCATGTTTTAATTCACATATTCTCCATCTAGTAGAATACTATTTTTAAGCAGCAAAAAACAAAGTGACAAAGGATAAAGACTGTATATCCTCTGAGTTCTCTGCATTTAGACATTGATATGGTTTGTCTGTGTCCCCACCCAAATCTCATCTTGAATTGTAACTCCCACAGTTCCTACGTGTCATAGGAGGAACCTGGTGGGAGGTAATTCAGTCATGGAGGTGGGTCTTTCCTGTGCTGTTCTCATGATAGTAAGTCTCACAAGATCTGATGGTTTTAAAAACTGGAGTTTCCCTACACAAGCTCTGTCTCTCTTTGCCTGTCTCCATCCACGTAAGATGTAACTTGCTCCTCCTTGCCTTCCACCATGATTGTGAGGCCTCCGCAGCCATGTGGAACTGTAAGTGGATTAAATCTCTTTCTTTTGTAATTGCCCAGTCTCGGATATGTCTTTACCAGCAGCCTGAAAACAAAGTAATACAGTAAATTGGTACCAGTAGAGAGGGGCGCTGCTAAAACGATACCCAAAAATGTGGAAGCGACTTTGGAACTGGGTAACAGGCAGAGAGGCTGGAACAGTTTAGAGGGCTGAGAAGAAGAGAGTAAAACGTGGGAAAGTTTGGAACTCCCTAGAGACTTGTTGAATGGCTTTGACCAAAATGCTGATAATGATATGGACAATGAAATCCAGGCTGAGGTGGTCTCAGATGGAGATGAGAAACTTGTTGGGAACTAGAGCAAAGGTGGCTTTTGTTGTTTCAGCAAAAAGACTGGCAGCATTTTGCCCCTGCCCTATAGATCTGTGGAACTTTGAACTTGAGAGAGGGGATTTAGGGTATCTGGCAGAAGAAATATCTAAGCAGCAAAGCATTCAAGAGGTGACTTGGGTGCTGTGAAAGGCATTCCGTTTTAAAAGGGAAACAGCATAAAAGTTTGAAAACTTTGCAGTCTGACAATGCACTAAAAAAGAAAATCCCATTTTCTGAGGCGAAATTCAAGCTGGCTGCAGAAATTTGCCTAAGTAATGAGGAGGTGAATGTTAATCACCAAGACAATGGGGAAAATGTCTCTAGGGTATTTCAGAGAACTTTGATGCAGCCCCTCCCAACACAGGCCCAAAGGTTTTGGAGAAAAAAATGGTTTTATGGACCAGGTCCAGGGTCCCCATGCTGTGTGCAGCCTAGGGACTTGGTGCCCTGTGTCCCAACTGCTCCAGCCATGACTAAAAGGGACCAAGGTACAGCTCCGCTGTGGCTTCAGAGAGTGTAAGCCCCAAGCCTTGACAGCTTCCATGTGGTGTTGAGCCTGCAAGTGCACAGAAGTCAAGGATGGGGGTTTGGGAACTTCCACCTAGATTTCAGATGTATGGAAACGCCTGGATGCCCAGGCAGAAGTTTGCCGCAGGGGCGGGTCCCTCAGGGAGAATCTCTGCTAGGGCAGTGCAGAAGGGAAATGTGGGGTTGGAGCCCCCATACAGAGTCCCTACTGGGACACTGCCTAGTGGAGCTGTGAGAAAAGGGCCACTGTCCTCTAGATCCCGGAATGGTAGATCCACTGATAGCTTGCACTGTGCACCTGGAAAAGCTGCAAGCACTCAACGCTAGCCCATGAAGGGAGCCAGGAGGGAGGTTGTACCCTGCAAAACCCCAGGGGTGGAGCTGCCCAAGACCATGGGAGTCCACCTCTTCCATCAGTGTGACCTGGATGTGACACTCAGAGTCAAAGGAGATCATTTTGGAGCTTTAAGATTCTCTGCTGGATTTCAGACTTGCATGGGGCCTGTAGCCCTTTAGTTTTGGCCAATTTCTCCCATTTGGAATGGCTGTATTTACCCAATGCCTATACTCCCATTGTATCTAGGAAGTAACTAACTTGCTTTTGATTTTATAGGCTCACACGCAGGAGGAACTTGCCTTGTCTCAGATGAGACTTTGGGCTGTGGACTTTTGAATTAATGCTGAAATGAGTTAAGACTTTGGAGGACTGCTGGAAAGCCACGGTTGGTTTTGAAATGTGAGGACATAAGAGTTGAGAGGAGCCAGGGGTGGAATGATATGGTTTGGCTGTGTCCCCACCCAAATCTCATCTTGAATTTTAACTCCCACATTTCCCACATGTCATGGCAGGAACCTGGTAGGAAGTAATTCAATCATGGAGGCAGGTCTTTCCCATGGTGTTCGTGTGATAGTGAATAAGTCTCACGAGATCTGATGGTTTTAAAAACTGGAGTTTCCCTACACAAACTCTCTCTCTCTTTGCCTGCTGCCATCCATGAAAGATGTAACTTGCTCCTCCTTGCCTTCCACCATGATTGTGAGGCCTCCCCTGCCATGTGGAACTGTAAGTCCATTAAACCGCTTTCTTTTGTACATTGCCCAGTCTTGAGTATGTCTTTATTAGCAGCATGAAAAACAGCTAATACAGACATATCCAGAGCTTTAAAAAATAATGGCATGCTATTTAATTTTGTTTATCAATGTACATCTTTTAAAAATAATTAATGAAGCACCATGAAGGAGTCCATCTTTCCTACATAAAATTGAACACAATGCTGAATCTGAGGTGAACTTAGATCATCTTTGTTCTCTACATTTAAGCATATTCATTAGTATCCCTATCTTTTGCTAAGGCCAGAAAGCCAGAGGATTATATGAGTTCTGCTTCCACCTTATCCATTTGACCACTAAGGTGGTACTGATTCATATCTGCTGTTGCAAACACATAAACATACTCTCTACTCACATTTTTTAGCCATACACAGATTATTTGTCTCATATGCTAATGATTGCCAGAATATATGGATAGGAACACAAATATCTCTTTTCTCCCTCTTTCCTATCTATCTATCTGTCTATTTATATCTATCTATCTATTGATCTATTCTATCATCTATCTATCTCCCATGGACTTCAATGAATATTAAGCACACCCCACATTGCCTCTCTATACATAGACACACACACACACACACACACACACACACACACACACACACAGAGAGAGAGAGAGAGAGAGAGAGAGAGAGGCCTATGTGTCATGACCATCCTTAATTTTTGTAGCAGAATACGGCATAATAAAAAGAATATCAGATGTGGAATGGGAGATGTGGATTGTAGCTTCGGTTCTTTCATGTATCTTGATCAAATATCTTTGCTTCTATAGATCTCCTTTTCCTCAGCAGTAAAATAAAGGAGTGAGTTAAACTTCTAATCCAAAATTTTATGATGTATGAATAAGTTATTCAAGCTTCAATCTGATACATAATCAGTTTTTATATATTCCACATTTACCCCAATATTGAGTTCAGTCCCTGATAACTTTGGAATTTGAGTAGGAGACATTTTTCAATTAAGAAGAATCTTACAATTATGTAGTATATTCCTCATTAGTCACAAAGAAGGTCTAGTGACCTAAACTTACTTATTACCTAAAAGTGCTTATGCCTTAATTTACATAACAGTTTAAAAATACCTTGAAAGTTAAAAAAATGTAATGTTTTGGTGATCGCAAAGATGTACCAACACATATTCATAGAAAATATTCAAACTACCCAGTTGTATTCCATGCAAGGTTGCCAAGTGGAACTGAATTAAAGTTATCAAGCATCTCTCTCAGGTAGCTTTCTCAGAAAGAGAATTAATACTTATATTCAGATACTTAGCTTTTATGCCTACTTTATAAAGGGGAAGTGGTTGGTAGTTAAATAAAGTTGTGTGTTCCTTGCAGAAAGGGATGTGTCATATTCACCTGTGGATTCTCAGAGTTTACAATGCCAAGCAAAGGGTAGACACTCAAAACTTTTTATGAGAAAATACTGACTTGGTCATATGCACCTTAGGCTTCTTCTCTGGGTCTCACAATCTCCTTAGAGCACGGAGAACTGGCTTAGTGAGGACAATGTTAGCTTTAGATTGAGTTACACTTAAAAATATTCCTTTTATTAGCAGTTGAATGCTAAATGTAAGTACATCGATGTACAAAATGATACAAAATGTACAAAATGATGGTTTACTAGCACCCAATCTTCTGCACTGGGGAAACACTGTATATGTGATAGTCTGTTTTTTTAATCTAAAGAAATAATATTGAAAAAGTATACATGAGTCATATATTTACAGTAGAGAAAGTAGAACAATCATGAAAATTACTTCTGACATTATCCTTTCTAGTAAATACAATGAACCAACATTAAGGAACATAGCTGTACCTATGAACAGCATGGGGTGAATAATTGGATAATAAGACTGTACAAATCCAATTTAAAAAAATATAATTACAAGATTAGACCATGAATATCTACAATGGGTATAAAAATATATCTTGATTTTACTGAAGTATTTGATGTAGTGTCTCATAAAATTTTATTCACAAAATTAATTTATACTGTCTATTTTAATTCACTGAGCACCATCTGAGAAACCAAACTCGATCATGTGTAGGAAATAAGATTAAGAGCAAATAAAAAGGTTAAGAAATAACAGTGAACTATGCTTCAAAAGACCTAATGAAATATCTCAAGCATTCAACTTTGTTTAACTCTTTGCTGATTCACAGAGATGGAAGTGTTACTTGAGTGAGTAATTCAGGCTGTCTGGAAGACTGAAGGATACTCAGCCTAGCTCATTCTCATTTCTAACAGTGCCTGCCTGTCTTCTAATGGGCACTCAGTAGATACTGAATGAATAAATTAATCAGATCTCAAGATGCTACACATCACTACTTAATTATACAGAGAAAGATGGCGGGGTGTAATCAGATTAGGTCATTTGCCCAAGGCTAGGGGCCTGGTAAGCATTAGAACCAGGACCATAATTTTGGTTTCCTGAGTCAAGTGAAGCACTAACCTTTGCTAGGTAGTCAAAATTCAGAGGTTCTACCTATCATATTCTGTACATGAATGTTAAGAAATTTATAGAGCAGTGTTAGAAAATATGAGAAGAGTAAAATCACAGCACTATTTAATGTTGTCGATTGCAGAAAATGCATTTAATTTTGCATTATTTCTGTCGTGTAATAATGACATTTCAGTTGTTCTTTGTAATGAATACAGGAATACCATGCAAGACCTCCCACTGAGCCATCAAACTTCCTAAAGGTCAGTTAACTGTGCCTATGGATTTCATCTCAGGGCTCTGCAGCATACTCTCATCATAGAGTGAGCACTGAGCGCCCGGCATTCATTTTTAACTCCATTCTCCTCTGACCTATTAGCCTGGGACTGATCACACTGCCTTGGTTTCCTTACTGTAAAAGTTGGCTGATGCTTATCCTTTTCCATTGCAAATTGGCAGAGGAAAGATTAATGAGCAAAGCATATGCCATGCGTTTTGCTAGTGTATCATCTTCAAAGCCGCGTGAGGATTTACTACTGAGGTGACACATCACAAAAAAAATGGGTGTAAAGATCAAAAGTTGTCATATTTCTGAAGATCAGTGTCACTTAATCCACATATACTTAGGTGTTTATGAAAATGCTAAAATTCCCTGATCCTTTTTCTGTGAAGTCTCACAACCATGTTTAAATATTACCAGGTAAATGACAAGTAAACAATACTTACTTGTAAAGATTCATTTAAAAGAAAAATACATAGCAGAATGAGAGCATTTGAGAAGATACCAAGAGTACTTGGGAGGTTTAAAGAATGATTAATCAATTATGACAATGTCTATTTGAAGATAATCCACAATTTGGTTTGTGTCAGGGATTCAGGCAAGAGTAGACAAATCTTGCAAGATGCATATGCTAAAAAGGGGTGATTTTAATCCAGTGCTAAGTGTGGGTTCCAAAAAACATAAGCAGAGAATGACTGCATTCAAAGGTTCTGGTGAGGCAGGCAGGCAGGCTTTGGGGACTTTGCTTTATGGCTTTGAAATAAACATGATCATGGCCATTTTGGAAACTCAAGATGAGTCCTGGTCATAAGCACAAGAACAAGTTTCCCTGTTAAGACACGCAATGGGCAACTGGGGGCTTTATTCAATACAAGTTTTCTTTCTCTGTCCAAAATTAAAACTCTTCCCTGGGCCAGTCCCCATGCTGTACCCCCTTCGAGCTACGCAGCTGGTATCCCAGTTGGGAGGGTAGTGCCTTTTTCAAGAGTGTTGAAATGAAAATGGGATGGAGAAATGGTGATAGAGGAAAATGGGGATTAAATGAGAAGGAAAAGCTTGTAATTTTTATTCCATTCTTCTAGAAGGCTAATTAATCAAGGTAAGTATGTTTTAGATAGATGAACTGAAATATGAATATAATAGCCAGCTTGAGCTTAGAAACACTTTGGAGATAATTGAGTGCCACCTCCTCACTTACATATGTGATAAACACGACCCAGAGAAGCTACATTAGGCAGCTGAGGTAACACAGTAAGAGTGAAAGCTGAGACTAAGATCAGGGTGTCCTGATTCTCATCTACGTACCAACCATACTAACTAGACAGCTCACTCTCCTCTGAGCAAGACAAGGGTGGTGGCATATGCTTTATGATGCACGTTATCCAACTAATATACTCAGCTCTCCCTGGTGCATGGTGTTAGGTCTAACCCTTAAGAAAATCTTCCAACCATGAAAGCTCCAAAAAAATTGGTGGTGGCATCTTTTTTTTTTTTTTTTTTTTTTTGAAAGAATTAGAGGCAAATGAGATAATGATATAAACAAACTGAATATAATGCTGATATGTGAAGTCTCCTTTATCCATATTTTGTATTAGTCTAGCCAACAACTCTGGAGAAAACAATTTCAGAGTCACCCCTCTTTGCTTGTAGTACTGAATCAGTGTTTTCCTGATGTGAGTAATCAGTTCTCCTAGCATGAAAGATGAGCTAAGAAGGCTTGGGCTTTGAGAGAGGACAAACTTAGGCTATTTTATCTGCTTTTGAATATATTACTTCATGGTCTTCTCCATAGGACAGTGTGAGAAGACTCAATGTAGACGAAAATACAAACAAACACACGAAACCAAGCATAGAACAAACCACTAACAAAGTGATTTATCCTGAGAATAGTATTTCATAATCAGATTTTAAAAAATTCCTACATTAGCAGTCCGAGGCAATAGAATCTGTTGTTTTCACTCTCTAGCATTCTACACCACAGCTAAGCAGAGCTACATAGTAAAACATAACAGCCCTCCTTTGCAGCAACATCCAAATAATTGGTTGAAGAATTCTCTGTTTGGATCACAAAGGGATTCCCAAACAAAGCCTGGCACTGCAAAATCTACTTCCTCAGGCAGAGTCAAGCATGTTTTACATTTGTTGAACATATGACTGTCTCATGGCAGCTGGGCAGGGGGAAATGATTTCATTCTTGAAGAGATGTCTCACTCACAATTGTTCTGGCAAGCTGGAAGATTCAGTGAAGGTCTAAAAGCTAATGCTTTCTAAGTATTCATCTCTAGAGTGACCAATTACACCACTGAAAAACAAACAGGTCGGCCACCAGTGGGCCAAACCTCACACAGTGACCCAATGTCCAGGAGAATGACACCTGACCCCGTGCATAGCATCTGGAAGAAAACATCCCCATGCATTATTTCTCTTGTAAAATTGGTAGTATTTCAGCCCACTAAATTACTTAGATATCTATTAGTCAGTCACTGTAGGGTATTTATCCGGTTAAAGATTTCAGAAATGTTTGGTATCTGTCTCTCTCTCTCTCTATATAAGGTAGTGAGTGATGTTTGAATATCTATGATTCTGACCAACAGAAGAAGATTAAATATCATCTGCTTAATAATGCAAACTTCCTCAATTTTAGCCAGTTTTTCATATGATTTACAGTTTCATTAGTCAATATATGTGTTGGAGAATGTGTGCCTTCCATAAACAATTTAGCCTTATTTAAAAATATATACAGAATGAAGATTTAAAAATCAAGCTAAATAAACAATGGTAAGATATCAGGATGAAAACGGAGAGGAAATAGGACATAGACAGGTAGAGGGCAAGGCCAGGCACAGTGGTTCATGCCTATAATCCCAGCACTTTGGAAGGCCGAGGCAGGTGGATCACTTAAAGTCAGGAGTTAGAGACCAGCTTGGCTAACATGACGAAACCTGGTCTCTACTAAAAATACAGAAATAAGCCAAGCATGGTGTCACATGCCTGTCATCACAGCTACTCAAGAGGCTGAGGCAGGAGAATTGCTTGAAACCGGAGGCAGAGGTTGCAGTGAGCCAAGATTGTGCCACTTGCTCTCCAGCCCAGGTGACAGAGTAAGACTCTGTCTCTAAATAAATAAATAAATAAATAAATAAACAGAAAAAAGAAAAGTAGAGGGTAAGATCCCACATAGTTACTAAATAATCTGGGACACAAATTTTGCTAGTGTAAGTTTCCTAGTGGACAAAACAAACAAACAAAAAAAGAAATATTAGTTTAGAACACTCACCAGCTGTTTGGGAAATCTCATTGAGATTTCTTCCATGAGTGACGCTAAATTTCCTAGTAGGCAAGATCCCTGCATTAAATATAGAAATGAATTACAGCCTCTTTCAATGTAAAATAAAGAGATCCTTAGGACTGGAGTAAGAGAACCGAGATTTGCCAGTACCCAGCATCATCCAGAGAAACTGTATAGTATGCATTTCTTTCAGCTTCATTGAGCATAATTCACCAAAGACTGATTTCTTTCAAAATTGGGTAGGTTTCTTGTAGTAGGCCTTCAGTCTTGAAGTGCATCAGAAACTACGGTTTTTTTTTTCCCCCCCCAGGCTGACTCTCCCCTGCTGGATGCCATACATCAACAATACACTTTCTCAAGCAGGTTTATTTTAAGGTTAGAGAGGAGGGATAATGGCATCAGCAGGGCATATCTGAAAGATTTCACCTCCCATGAGTCAAGGGTACTGCAAAATCACCCAGTAACACAGCGCTCCTTCTTGGTGAGGAATTTCAGCCTTGCACTGCCCAGGGCTTCCATGCCTGTGTGTGTTGGACAATCTAGTCCTGATTCATCCTCTGCTAACCATGTGCTGCAAATTCAGACCCCTCCCTTTGCTCCTTGGGCAGGAGCAGTTATGAATATTTATTGCAGCCACAACTCTGGCTTCCATGTCTGTCACTGTTGTTCATCTGCTGAAAGCCAGAGTGCAAATCACTGCAAATCTGGCCTTCAATATGGCAGACAACTGCTTTCTTGTCTTGTTTAATAAATTGTGTTTCTTTCATATGAAAATAAACAGTTAAAATGCTCCCTGTTTTATGGGGCAGTGATTTCGTAGTACTAAGATGGGATATAAACAGAGTAACAAGGGCTGTTTGAAGGCATGTTTAGAATACTTCCTGCCATGGATTTCAAAATGAATGTGTTAATCCATGCTAATCTGGTTCAATCTTTGAAAACAATTACATTTATTTTACAACCCACCTGGCACACAGACTAGTATTATAAATATGCTCCATTGCTTACATATTTTCACTTTATTGTACCTGCAGGCAGAGTAAAAGCAAATAAAAAGATAATAATGCTGAATTTGATTAAAGTTGCTCAATAGTATAGGTGACAATGTCAGATATATCTAGTTCTATGTCTGATTTTTAATCAAGTTTAGCAAATTATCCTTTTACAAGATGAAAAAAATACTCTGTGAGTGTTGCATGTACAATTACTTTCAACAGCACCTTGCAAAAGAGAGCTACTTAATAATTTTTATCAGACGGTTTGGCAAATTAAAAAAGTTTGTTTGATATTAATGCACTCCCAGGAAGACACTTGACTCTATTATTACTCCTAAATATTAGGCTTTAATATTAATGCAGGATTATACTTGATTGAGTGATGACCTCTAAAACCTTAATTATGAAAGATAGTTTTCAGATACAACTTGGGATTTATTTTTGCACCTTTCTTGTTGGCTTTTGAGTTCTACTGGAAGCTCAAACACAATGGAATGTTTGTAGTGAAAGTACCTACTACTAAAGAACATATTTTATCATCCTTTTAGGGTATGGTGATTTCTTAGAGACCATTGCAATTTCTCAGGCCTTAAATGGCCTAAGCGGCAAGTGAAATGAACAATTAAGAGAGGATTTGAAACTAATTTAGGAACTCTCTCTAATTCAATTCAGCGTGTATTTCCTGAACACCTATTATGTGCCTGCCAGTCACTGTTTTAGGCACCTGGAATTTATCAGGGAACACAACAAAGATCCTCCCACTCATGGAGCTTGTATTTCAGCAGGGGTGGGAGACAATAAAAATTCCAAAGAAAGAATAAGTAAATCATATAGACTGGAGATGATATGTACTATGGATAAAAGAAACAGAAGAGCATGGTACAGGTGATTGGAGTCAGGGCAGATTGCAATTTTAAGTAGGTACATTTGAGTGTTATTTGTTAGGTTAAAATCACAGTATTGGGAGACATAAGGGTGTTCTTTTCACCTCTACATTTTTTAAAATTATCATTAGAAGGCTGAAATTGTTTTTTTCTGTATAATAAATTTGAAAACCAAAAAGAGAAGATGATATGTGAGAAGAGGTGGTCAGAGAACTCACAGTAGAGATGCATGAGTATTGTGTCTGGCCTGAAGGATGGCAGATGTTTAGCAGCTGGGAGTAGGGAAAGAGGCTGCCGTAGACTGGATGTTTATGTCCCCCCAAAATTCAGATACTGAAAATGAAACCCCAAAGCGATGGTATGAGGAGGTGGGGCCTTTAGGAGGACTAGGTCACGAAGGAGGAGCCCTCATGAATGGGATTAACACTCTTTTATGAAGGAGGCCCCAGAGAACTTGCTCTCCCTTCCACTATGTGAGGATATAGCAAAAAGATGTCCATCTTTATATAAAACAAGAAGTGGGCCTTCACAAGACACCAAATCTCCTAGCGCCTTGATCTTGGACTTACCGGCCTCCAGAACAGTGAAAAATCAATGTCTGTTGTGTGTAAGCTACCCAGAAATGGCATTTTTGTTATAGCAAACCAAACAGACTAAAAAAACTAAGGAGAAACCAGACCACATTCATGTTCATGGGTTTTAAACCCATTCCATTCCTTGAATCTCTTTCTCCCACTCCCTGTTTGCACCTCCAGGATGACTGTGGTGTTACAATAGCACTTCTGTGGCTCAGCCAAGAAGACAAGAATAAGGAGCTGCAGGAGGGTAAGTGTTGGGGAAAGATAGGAGCCGAAAGGGAAAGTGAGAGAAAACATTTCCTTCCATGCAGGCATTCCTTCAAGAGATGCGCAAGCTTGGGAACAATACACATTAATCCACACCCAGCAATTGTTATTTTTGCCTAAACAACAGCATCTGATTACTGAAAGAAAAAAAAAAAAAAAGAAAAAAAAGAAAAATGCTTTCCTGGCTGCAACTGTATCTGTGTAAGTGAACAACATGAACAACATGTTAATGCCTAATCCTGAGCTTAGCCTTCAAAGCTAAGCTGAGCAAGAGATTTTGCCTTCTTAAAAAAAAAAAACAAAACAAAAAAACAAAACAAAACAAAACAACAACAACAAAAAACTCTATAAATACAATGTAAAGCTCTTTTTTTGGTTTTCATTTTGTAACCTTTAATCAAGAAAACACTAGGGTTGAGCCAAGAATGCTAGCTAACCCTTGTGATTAAAATTCTAGAAACACTTAGAACATAAACTTTGGATAATACCATCATGATTGAAAGAATGATGAAGAAATTGTTGAGTAGCAAGCATTCAGGGACTTGTCTACATTTATTCTAACTTATTGGAACCTAACATATCTGATTCTAACTTATCTGAATCTGGATGTGTGGCTTCACCTACCAAACTTTTGCCCTAACATCCAAAATAAAAGGAGATGCATGAGAAGGAAACTCATCATTCAATGACAGTAGCTAGTCTGCTTTCACCAGTTACTGCTCTCTATGCCTGGAGTCAGCCATTCATCCAAGAAACCATTGAAATCTTCTGAGGGCAGACAGGAACTGCCCCAGGCTTATAAAAACAGGCTTTGATGCTTTTATTCCTATTTGCTAGTAAATGTAGTTTGTCCAAACTTGGTCTGGGTTTGGCTTTCATTGTAACCACCTAGGGGGCTATGGTGTGGGACGTGTCTTAATAAACACCAAAATAACTTCTGGGAGCCACCAAAAGATCCTGACAATTGCTTAACGGCCAAATTAGCTTCGGTCAGTTCAAGCACACCAAAGTTATATTTGAATGCATGAATGCATGAATAAATGAATGCATGAATGCATGAATAATCCTTAGCTAGCAAATAAGCAATTGAAAGGTAAGTGAACACTGGCACTGGACTAGGTCTCTCCATTGGCAGATGGAAAAAACAGAAGGCCAGGAATCATCTTGATTTCCCTACTGTAAATATGTATGTCCCAACATTCTATTCTCAAGCTTATAAAATCAAATAAATATATACAACAATTAAGTACTATTGCTGATTTTCTAAAACCAGGTAAATGGAATTTTGGGGAAGTCCTGAGCATTAGACTCTTGCCTCCATCAAGGCAAAGGTTTTCTGTAATAGTAGTCTAGGTTTATTTCCCAGCTCTTTAAGAATTAGTGGGACTCTTACTAAGACATTCCTTTGAATTGCTTATGATATAAGTTAAACTTCCCTTACAGGGTTTTGGGGTAATGACCAGAATCTCTGGGGGTATGTTTCAGATAATGAATACAGTTATGAAATTAATTTATTCTCAAGATGAATCTATAGTGAGTTTGAATACAGCATGTTTCCTTTTTAAATCTATACATCTAAATGATCTTCTTTTATCAGCTGTCCTGTTTAATTTCTGCTGGCCTTTTTTCGATTAAGACCATGTGCTCTCTTAGAAGCACTTGGTTTCTGTCAACTCTCTTTCATCCAGTAAGTCTGCTTCTTTTGAAGGTCACAAATTCAAGCACTTATTTAAACCCCCTCAGTAAAGTACAGATGCGTAAAACAGTATAATTATGGTACATATTTCACAACGGTGGTTTCCAGTGCATATATGTCCTTTCTTGAAGGTACTTCCTCTCTTTTGTTTCCCAGTAATGGAGAACAATAAAGTATAGTTAAAAGAAATAGAGATTTTTATTGCCTTTGCTTTATTCAATTCTTTCACCTTATGCTACTTGCCATTTTAAACAAACTAATGAAATGGGAAAACATAATCCTAGTTAGTACTGCAACAGCAAACACTGAGATTTTCAAATATTTTGTGACTGTAATAATAGTCTCAGTGAACATTGGACAATTATCTTCAGATAAAATTAAAGTTTCAATAATCTGAGTGTTTTCACTCCTGAATAGAACTAATTTGAAGAAGTGATTTTAAACAATCTGCATATGGTAAGAGTACCCTTGTAAGCAACAATAGGCTGGTATTTTACTCGTATTTCCCAAATATGATATATTTTCTTCTAATTCTTCTCTATTAACCATAGGGCTAACAAGTTGAGCATAACCAACCTGTAAATTTCATTCACTATGTAACATGGAGTTTATTTTTCAAATGGCAAACACACATTCTGAATATGTGAAGTGCAAAAGGCAAAAGGGAATAGATTAAAAAAAAAACCTTTACAAGTCAATATAATAGCTTCGTTTCAATAAACCATGCCATGGATGTAAATATGAGTGGTCATGATAGAAAAATGCAACAAAATCAGTTGATAAGATAACTATAAGCACGCTTTTCTCATTACTGAAATTTCAGGTAATGTTAATGACATCCAGAACAGGCTTACAGCCATTCCTCTTTTGATGATTCTGTCTTATCAAGAATAATGTCATTGCATGAAAGTGAAAATAATTGCTGATTTGGAAGACATGCTTTCTATTTTAACTACATGACCCCTCAGATTGGATTTAGGTGTTATGGGAGAAATTATCTTTGGAGTAATGGTTTTTCCATTATTGATCATTAGTATCTCTACTGAATTTTTCAGTAATTAAATATACATCTACTACTCATGAGGGTAGTTATAAGAGATTTGTTTATCTTAACAAGATTATATTGTTAAAATCTGATAGGCGTCTTCCAGATTCTCAGACACTGACTTTATTTTCTAGCTCCCAGTCCTACCCAGAGGCTCAGAGTTGACTCAACAGGGACAAACTATTGCTTTCCAAGGCCTAGTCTGTCAGGGAAGATGACCATTCCTTAACATGTTTTCAAAGTGACATTCTCCATGTGTACTGAATTTGCTTGCATAATTTCTTAATTATTTATTCAGTTTTATTAATCCTTGAGTAACTCACTAATGTGGTTTATAGTACTATATACTAATTCAAAAATATTTTTCCTCTTCCCTTTAAATGATTAATATCAGAAGTTAGACCTTAAAGAAAAAGAAGAAGGTGGTGAAATGGGGGGGAATAATAGGGGAGAGATTTTTCCTAAATTAATCAAAAAAGGGGTTGGAGAGTGTTATAAGACATATGTGCCCAAAACTCTAGAAATGGCTGTGGGAAAGAAGAAACAAGTAAAAGGAAAAGAACCAGCCTTTAGGATTTATCACAGATGACTGACAAATCACATGCTTGGAGATACAGTAGGGACTAAATCAGTCCTCTGGTCCAGCTCTTCCTTTTAGCTGATGAGGAAGCTAAGAGGGGCTGGGTCTTGGATGAGTCAGAGGCCTGTTAGATGCTGGTGCTATGATCAGACAGAAGTCAGGACAGCTACCTTCAAGATCAGCCTCCCTGCCTGAAATTCTGGACAGGATCCTCAAGTGGAACCTCACTGTGGGTTTCAAAACATCCAGGGACACCCGCCATAGTCTCAAAATTCTGTATCTGTGTAGCTATGTCTATTTTTTTACTTTTTGGTTTTTTGGAAAAGGGTACTCATCTTTCAAACACTTCCCAAAGGAATCCATGATTCAAAACTAGTTAAATCTACTGGGTTGGGATTATTGGAGAATCAGTAAATTCCAGGTTGCAAAAACTTTATTTGACTACATCCAACAATTACTGCTAAGACTCCAAGTGATAAAGGCTCTTTGCTAAAATGTGCACCCATTAATTTGGTTTACTTACAGTTTATTCAGTTAAATGACACATTTCTCTTCAAAGTATAAACTATGCTTTTCAAGTACTCTAAACAGCCTTAGGTCAGAAGACCTAAAAAAAAATCTGGTAAAATAATAACATTTCATTTTATTATAATAGATTTACATTTAAATTTTAAATTTGTTGTCCTTTCTGTAGTGATTTGCTCTAAGCTTTTGGTGAGTAGGATTTTTGGCCAGTCGTATTCTAGATGATTACCTTTTCTTTCCCCTCCTTTCTTTGCTAGTGACCACTGTTGGCAATATTATTCTTGCCACTCTTGCAATTGTAGAATTGTAGCATACATTTAAAGTACATAACTGCTTCACCCAGTGTTTAATTAAAAAACAGACCCTCACACTTTCACCAGGGCTGATTCTCAGCTCCCTCAGAGTCTTCGCTGAGCCCCTGCTTTTCTCTCACCTAGGTGGGGAGCTGACAGTCACAGTCCGAAAACCAGCTTCCCTCCCTGTCAGACGACAACATTCAAACACAGGATGAGAATAAAGCTGGCATATGAATCTAGTCATACAAACCTTCTGAGACACATGGTAATTATTACTTCTAGTCATTTTTCAAATGTGTTTTGTGCATTTGGAATGTGGATTTTTTTAGGTGTGGATATGTGTGTGTGTGTGGGTGCAAGTGTGCAGAGAGTAAGATTAATTCGGGTTTGAAACTCAGATCAGTCCACAGCTCTCTAAGCTCTCCAAGACAGAGCGAACAAGAAGTACTTGCTTTAAAGTCGAAATCACTCCCCCATGATTTACACTGACAGATTAATATAAGAAATTCAGTGAATTTCCCACAGGTCTCCTAACACACTTGGTAAATGCATCCTTATAAAGTGCAAACAAATAATGGCATAATTGGCTTTGTGAGCCATGTGGATTAGATGACCTCTTCTGAACTCTCTTTTCTGAAAGGCGGGCTTGAAGGTAGGTAAGATGATTCTTGAGTTTTCAAATAGAGGGAAAGGCTGACCTTGAGGCTCTAAGGAGGCTGGTGGCTGGCTGCCAGGAGGTGTCAAAAGGTGGGATTATTTGGATCAGTGGTTATCCAAAGTGTGGCCCAGTATCAGCAGCATCAGCAGCACTTGGGGACTTGTTAGAAACACACATTCCCTACACCAGAGCTACTGAATTAGAAACCCTGGCAGCGGAGTCCAGCACTCTGTGGTTTAACAGGCACTCCAGGTGACTCCACTGATCTAAATGAATTTACCACTGTTCAGGTTCACATCTCAGCTCTGCTGACACAGAGGCTGGGCTTTGTGAGTGACAATCAGCCATCCTCCATGACACCGGCCCTAACCACAAGCACATGGGCTGATGCATTCACTGAAAAGTCAAGTTTTAAATTAGGAATGGTGGGGCGGGTATTCTTTTCCAGAGCTAGTAAGATTTACTTCCTCTGTTTAGAGTCCCCTCTTCTTTGATCATAGGATCTGAACAGCTTATATTAGGACTCAGAATGCCATCTGGTGAACAAAGCATTAGAAGAAACTAAGAAAGGTGACTTCTAGGACTTTTAATCCTTTTTATTATTAGCAGAGTGTTCATGTTCCTCTCATTCAGTACCTTTTCCACCAATACATGCCTGTCCAAATTTGCTTTTTTGAAGCCCTCTGTTTTCAGCTCGACCATCCATTTCAGCTAATATCTTTTAAAAACAGATGTACTATAATACCTGGTTAAACTAGGTAGCTTTTCTAAATACAAGTATCTATATCTCTGAAGTAAGAATATTATCTGTATTGATTTACTAATTTAACACTTAGGAAACTATTTTGTTTTTCTTTCCTTCTGATCATCCTGGAAAAGAAATATCTAATTGTTTCACTAAGCATGAACTACCCAGAAAATGGGTGGTTACAGACCTGGAGTTATATAGAGATGGGATGAGCTTAGCATTTGCCACCCAAACAGGAATACTTTTGAAAGTGAAAGGAGGGTGGCTATAGTTATGTTGGGATAAGTGGGATTGTCGTCGGTTAATTGGACAGGGGGTCAGATTTAAGGAACCATCATGGTTCACTGCAGTGTCTATTTCTTCCTTCACACTCTATTGTGAATTTATTGGGTAACACCTGAAAGAATTAGGTGAAAAATTTAAAATATAATTTTAACAATTACTACCTTTGGGTTTTTAGCCCCCCAAAACTCATGATTTTATGTAGAAGGTGACAACCCTAGTCCCTGTTACATTTCAAAAGTTGGTCTAACTCTCTACTCCAGGGTTTTAGCTCTGGTTATTTATTCAAATTGCCTACAGAGCTTTGAAAAAATGCCAGCGACCCTCCAGAATTCCAGTTCAGTAGCCAGGGTAAAAGAAAAACACGGTACTTTCATCACATATCCCCTGAAAGTCATTCCGGAGTTTAACTATATTGAGTGGCAAAAACCATTTAGCTTCTGCACAATTTCCAGTGCTTCTATGGCTAAGATGCAGTAATTCTGTCAATTACCCATGACAGTCATTCTCTTCAAAAATGAAGTCACTGATATTAGCTCCCCTAAAACACTTTCTGACATGCTTATTTGGTAGAAGCTGAGTTTGAGAAAATGGGAGACGATGTGACAGCTGCCTAGGGTGGTTGTATTTGTAAGAGGCCACTTGAGAGAGAATGGAGTCCCAGAGTAGTGGTCCCACGGTGGTGAGGGTGGGCAAAGGCAGTGCAGAAAGGGAAACTTTCTTAAGGGACTTCCAGAGAGTCCAGTGAGCCAGAGTCCCAAGGGGCATAGCTTTAACAGAGAAACTTTAATAAGGGGCTCCTGACTTTAGTTTGATTAAGATTAAGGGACATATAATTAATTGCCTGGCTAAGGCAGGCCCTCAAGAAGCTGAAAATTAAGTTTGGAAGAGGACACTAGGGAAAAATGAAACAAATGAAACAAAAACACCGTGTACAAACCGGTACAGACTTCATCGTTAAACGATGTAAAGCATAAACTGAGGGATATAACATTGAGAGGAGTATAGAAGAATTGAAATCTTTAGAGAAGTTTCAAAGGAGATGCATCAGTTTGAAATACAATAAATGGTTTCCTTGTCCTACAACATGAAGATGAATCTCCAAAGCATAAATATATCAACTCCACAGCATAGCATATGAGGCAATTCATAACCTGGCCCCAATTAAACTTTCAATAATGATACAGTTAGGCATTTTCACCCCTTTTCCTTCCCTACCAACCCACCTCTACACGCCTTGGTTTAGTTAGACCATTTTTTAGACAAACTAAGTACCTTCATTGCACCATTTCTTTGCTCTTGCTGTCCTCTCTGCTTATAATGCATGACCTGGCCCAAATCCCTGATCAATTTCCTTTTACATTTTAAGACCCAGTTCAAATACTACTTCCTATAGAAAGCCTTCCTTGACGTTATCTAGCTAACACTGATCACAGTCATCTGTTTTGCTATAGCATTTTCAACATATGCAGCCAGACTACAGACTGATTAACGTGAAGCTCTCTTTAACTGTTTATGGGTCTTTCTCCCCACCAGACTGGGAACTCTGTGTAACAGAGGTCATGTCTTATTTATGTTTTTATTTCCACTACCTTACATGGAGACACTCCATGGTATTCTCACATCCTTATGTGGTAGAATATCTAGCAGGCACTCTAGATATTTACTGAATATTGCTGAATCAAAACCCTTCTATATATTTAATGATGCTTTACTATCTTTAATAAGAAATATAAATGTTTTTAAAATTTCTAAAATTCACTAGAAAGGTGTTTCTACAGTTTGTATCACTTCTAACCCAAAATTCTATGCAGTGAAACTAAAGAGTAAGGCAAAAATCTCTTTGAAGTCATGTTGAAAGTGCCACAGAATCTGTGCAAGATTGTTATCCTTTTTTTATATATAAAAGAAACAATTATATACTTTAACAAGAGTTCTTTAATTTTGTGTAATTATTATGTACTCTTTTGTTCAGAATATCTCCTTACACTTTCCATTATGTATGCTATTATACTTAATGGATACGTTTTGAACACATCCAGCAATATGGAATTTGGAAACAAATACATACTTTGGTAACGGTGCTCTGTATCTTGGGAAACACAAACCAAGCTGAGTAATTGCCAAAGAGAAAATCCAAAAAGCAACAAGAGTATATGCTTTAGATGCACATGGAAGCTTGTGGATAAGTGAAGTTTAAAATCATATGTACTGCATAATGCAAAACAGCCTGTCAAGCTGTTAAAGCAGCACCTTAACTTAAAAAACAATGAGTGTCAAAGATAGTCTGTTTAAAGTAAGATGTGACTGTAGTGGATTTTAAAGGCAGATGATGGAAAGGTTTAAAGAATCCTGTTGTGCTAAGGTTATAATGCATTTGAAAACTTGACACTTCAACCTTATTAGCCCACCAGAAGTAAGGAGGTTTCAACAATCCTATTTATCAAGGGTAAGCAGCTTATTAAGACTTTCTAATTATTAAGGCAGAGCAATCAATCTAGTAATATTCCATTACAGAGCTCTAAGACCTTGAAAAAACTTTGAGAAATTAGGTTTATATACCACTTGTTAGGGTCAGAACTTATATATGTGATGGAAGTCAGAATATTTTGCCGTCTGTCAATGAAGACAATGCTAATCATATTCCCGAAGTGGATTATCTAGCAGGGACATTAGATTGCCCTGATTCAGCTCATGACCAATAGGAGGCACTTACGACCTACTAGCTAGATTACAAATGCCATTTATAGTGCTAGTTGCAAATTGCCTCTTTCTGGTAGGCACTGAAGGAGTGACTTCACTGGCATAGGGACCCAGGAACCAGGCTGAACTGTAATAATGTAACAAGAGCTGTCAGGAAGCCTGTTTTACCCTCTCAGTAAGAGGACTGGCAAAGTTCTGCTACTTCTCCTGGCCTATCTCCCTGAAGAGATAAGGAGAGCAGAAAAATCGTGTTGCTCTCTGAAGGCCATCTTGGCATCTTAGCACTGGTGCCAGGAGTTCACCCAGAAGTCTGGGTCTAGCAATAACTTCTACTGGTGCACATTCTCTGTGCCTGCTTAGCAGGCTAGCTTTTGCTGGTGACAGTCTCATGATGAGATGGCGGTATATTCTAGAACAGCACAGTGGAACAGTTGGAAGCCTTCTAGGATGTCAGTGACACTGGAAGATTATAATGATGTTGAGTAATGTATAACAAGGACAGTACTACTACTATTAATATCATGGGAAAAAGTTTTCAAAACACACCCATACTCTCACAATTCCATTTGATTTTCACAAAAATTGGTGAGATAGGCAGGGGAAGTGTTATTAAATCCACAATAGAGGAGAAAGCAGAAGCTAACAGCACTCTGCTATTCAGTAATTTATTCAACAAATATTTACACAGCATCTACTACGTTCCAGGAATTGCTACTGAGAATATGGCAAAACAAAACAGACCAAACCCCTAGTTCAAGAGATAGAAAAAAAATACCTGTATTCGTTTTCATGCTGCTGATAAAGACATACCTGAGACTGGGTAATTCATAAAGAAAAAGAGGTTTAATGGACTCACAGTTATACGTGGCTGGGGAGGCCTCACAATCATGGTGAAGGTGAAAGGCACATCTTACATGGTGGCAGACAAGAGAGAATGAGAGAGAACCAATCGAATGGCGAAACCCCTTATAAAACCATCAGATCTCCTGAGACATATTCACTAGCATCAGAACAGTATGGGGGAATTGCCCCCATGATTCAATTATCTCCACCTGGCCCCTCCCACGACACGTGGGGATTATGGGAACTACAGTTAAAGATGAATTTTGGGTGGCGACCCAGCCAAATCACATCAATACCCAAACAAACAGATAGGTAAAGTACACTGTGACAAATTAAAGAGAGAAGCTCCTTAATAAACGGTGGTGGGGAGGATAATTAAAATTTTATATGAAGTAACAGGGGAAAGAGTCACTAAGAAGGTGCATTTTGAGTGAAAATCTCAATGGAATGACGGGAAGTGCCATGTAAATTTCTGCAGCAAGAGCAGTGCAGGAGCCAGGAACAGCAAGTGTGAGGGCCCTGAGGTGTGATGATGCCTGGAGGGTTTGAGGAACAGTGAGGAGGTCTTAGGAAGCCCATCTCATGTCTTCTGATTTCACAGTCTTATTTGCTCAACCAGGTCTCAGGTATCCAAGGCAAATTATTTGTTATGACCACAGTGTATCTTCAACATCCTCAATCCATAGAAGCCACTCTTCAATCAGTAAATCATTGCTCATAATTATGAATTGGTCAGTCCATGATGTGGAGAACACTGCTAGGGTCAGTGGGGGGTTGGGGAGGAGAGAGGAGATAGTGACCACAGGGAAAATGCCTTTTTTTTTTTTTTTTTTTTTTTTTTTTGAGATAAGATCTCCCTCTGTCACCTCGGCTGCAGTGCAGTGATGCAATCATGTCTCACTGCAGCCTCAGCTCCCTGAGCTCAAGCATCCTCCCACTTCAGCCTCCAAGTAGCTGAGATTACAGACACAGGCTGTCATGCTTAGCTGATTTTTAAATTGTTTTCATGGAGATAGGGTCTTGCCATGTTGACCAGGCTGGTCTCAAATTCCTGGGTTCAAGTGATCCTCCTGTCTCAGCCTCCCAAAGTGCTGGGATTACAGGGGTGAGCCATGGCACCTGGTGACAATGCCTTCTTCACAGATACAATGGCCAAAGGGGAGCAGAGAACATAAATACATAGGAGGAAATAGCATCCAGAAGTAGGTTCAGATAAACACTGAACAAGAATACCATTCCAGGACAATGCAAGGGCCATGGGGTCCACGGTGGGAAGGTGATAGAAAAAAGCAGTGAGAACTAAGTCAGAAGGGAATCAAGTCTCCCTACTACCATCTGCCCACCCCTGCAATCTGCTGCACACCTAGACATTGCCTCCTGGGACCAGACCAAAATGACAATGTTTTTCTTGTCCCCTACTAAGTTCTGAGGTCCCTGAATGTAGGATTTCTGTCTCTTCATTCTTTTTTCTTAACCCCATAGCAGCTAATCCAGTGCTAGGTGTAGAGGAAATGGCTAAGGAAGCTTCAATGAATTAACGAATTAGCGTTGAAGCTCATGGGTGAATATTTCACAACAAAAAAGCAAATGGCGCTCACTGCTCATCCTCAACTATTTCTCTTCTTCTTTTTTTTTTTTTTATTTGCAAGTCAGGCTTTTACTATGTCATCCAACACTAACTTCATTTATCCTGGTTTCTAATTTCTGTGCCTCTAGTACTATGGGAAAATCAATGCCATTTCTTAATTAACTGCTCTTTTTGACATTACCATTTCATCCTTATGGCTGTTCCCAAGACTGCAAAAATATATTTATAACCCTTCGCTCTAGCACTCAATACTATCTGTTTTCCTTGTCATGGGCCCTTCATGTATTCTTATGTCTGAAGGTGTGAAAAGGCTAAGCATCTTTTCATTTTCCCACTCATTCATAGCCTATATATTTTCCTCAGAGCTCTTGTATCTTTCTTTTCTTTCTATAGATGATGCTAACCAAATTAACCTTGCCATTTCTTTCCGGATTTTTTACCATGAGTTAATTTTTTTTAATTGCCAACTTTTCTCAGAGAAAATTATTTCAAATATTTCTCAAGTGTTGCTTCCCTTTGTGTGTGAAATAAATCTGTGAAATAAATGTTTATTTCAGAAACGCATTAACTAAATTTGAGGATTATCTATCAACTGCAAATTTGGAGTCAGATGCTGTGAGATTTGGCCAAAGACTTAAATTCACAGGCTCGGTTAGTTTCTAGAGTAGTTGAGAATTCAATGAAGAAATGTCACTAAACAAAATGTTATATAAATGCGTAGTGTTGATATTTTACTGCTCTGGTTTTGGTAATTTAAAGAGCCTTTTAAGTTAGACTGGTTAAATCTGTTTGGCAAAGACCATTTTCATCTTGAAAACCATTTTTCTTTATTACAATGAATATTTGTAGTTTCTACTTTGGCATGTGCCCAGAGTAATTTGCAAATCCGAGTGGAGGTATTTCAATATGCATGATTCCAGAAACTATTGTACATTATTTGCTTTAACTGGATCATTAAGATCCTTGATCATTTTTTTTTTCTTCCATACTTCTTGTTTTTTGTAGGAGAAAGAATAAAGATCAGGGAATGCAACATTAACTGATTTCTTGTACCTTCCTGGGAATGAAAACAGGTGGATACTGAAAGAATAAGGTTGTCACTGATGATTTTGAGATCATGAATTTATTCTCTACTCAGTGTATTCAGCAAACCAGCTTTGAGTAAAGACTGACATTCCCCTTTCTTCCACTCACCCCGTCTCAGAGCATTGGAAAGAGCAGCATATTCAAATGTCTTAGTAATATTTAATTGGTTGTCATTTGGAAATTTGTGGGTTTTAGCAATTATTAGTGCTGTTTTCCTGATGTTACTGTCCTTTAACATTATTAGAGAATAACAGTACATTAAAAAATATTCAGTGACATACTAAAGGGGACCTGTTTGGTACTCTGAAGTAGATAAACTAGTACTTGGCTTCCTGATTAGACTTTTGCAATGATTCATTCTATTCAAATAGAGTAATGATAATATAATTCAGAATTCCTAAAAACCACTATAGACTTAAAGTTCTTTCCTCACCTTTAAACTTATTTTAAAGGAGTATAATCCTCCAACTTCGCAGTAGTGGCGAACTATAGTTAGTATTCATTGCAAGTTTATATTGTACATTTTACACACACTACTTCTAGTCCTAACAACTAAGAAAGGCAGGTACATTTTAACCAATAAGGCAACATTCAGAAATCTTAAGCAACTTGTCCAAGGGCATGTGGAGCAGGTTTCTTTAAATACAACCTCATTGAAAACTGAACTTAAATGACATATAGACACACACACAGGAAAACAACATAAATAAAAGAGAAATGCAGAAAAGTAGAAAATGAGATGACTCCAGGAATAAGGTATAACAATAAGAATTTCATGTTATAAGAAATAAAGGTGAGCCACTCTGACAGTCATATTGGTCAATGAGGGGAAAATGACTTTTTATGAAAATTACATTTTCCATTAAATTTAGTCAAACTAGTTGCTTGGGAACTAGATTTTCCTGGCTCTGTTCTGAGCCCTTCAAAGGGAATCCTGGGTGGTACAGTGAAGTTCTTTCTCCTCTCCAGGGCATGTCCACACAATAAGTTCAATAGTGAGCTCAAGTTCAGTAGTGAGGTCTTCTTGTAAGACCTCATAGTGTTGACTGCTGGTGACACTTCAGAGTATATTCGGCAAAAGCAATTCTACAAACGTTCAAAGCAATGTGGCCCAGGCTTCAGCACTATCATTCAGGGAAACATTTTAGAACCAAGTTGAAAGAATGAGTGCCCTATGTGCAACATTTTATAAATGTAATTCTAAAAAAATCAAGAACCAATAAAAAGCAAGTTCATGGTTATTGCTGTGGGTGGGACATGGAGATCAGTTACTCCAGTCTCTGTTTCACAGTAAATCTATTTTTTCTTGGCAGTCCGCTGAGTGGAAGATAGAGCTGGTGGGGAGTGTAGTCTCTGAGTTAAAGCATGGACTTTGTAGAAGCCAAATCTAGCATTGTTTCTTGGCTCTGCCACTTACTAGTGGCATGATCTCGGACTCTCTGAGACTTAGTTTCCTCTTCTGTAAAATGGGGACAATAATCACACCTTTCTGTTAGGACTGTTTTGGTGGTTCAATAGAATAATGCATGAGAAGAATTTATTGTTATTAATATTATTAACTATTATGGACATTCTCTTCTGAAACTTACAGGGCCAACAGAAGGTTTTGCTTGAGCAGATGTGGGTATGGCAATGGTAGAGAGTGTGTGCCATGGCAGACCTTTTTTTTTTTTTTTCTTTTTAAATCCATGAATGCTGGAAGCCTCTGGTTTCTATATTGCTAACAAGTGGCTGAGTTACGGCCACACCTTATTTTTGCCTAGAACCAAAGTCTGTGTCCTTTCCTTATATCCAGCTCCTTACCTGTTTTAAATATTTTCAACAAGGTTCATTCTCTAATGGTTTCTACCTTTTTCTGGACGTATAAATAATTCTGCAAGTCACTTTGTCTTGCTGTATTTTAATTCACTGATCACAAAACAAAGGTTTTTCTACGTCAGTGTTTCATACTGCCAGGTGGACAAGAGGAAGATCATCTTAGCATTTATTTGAATTTTTTTTAATTAAAAAAAAGTACGGTTTTAGGTACTAAGAAACTAAATTATACAAATGTTAGCAAAATATTGACATTTTGTCTGTGAATTTAACAAGCAATTTCCTGGCTCCCAAAATATTTATTTTCAATATCCTACTTGCTTTTCATGGTCTATCTACTCGATTTGAAATCTGTTCAATTTATACAATCAGTAAATTACTTTTCCATAATTGCTGTAATTACAGACCTCTTCATATGCTCCTACTTATTTCTCAGAATTCTATAACAGGAAGACAATTGTGATGTAGTCCAGATACATCATGGAAGTTTAGGAAACAATGAAAATGTTTCCCTAACATTAAAAAAAATTATTTAAAAATAAACGTACCTATACTTATCTGCTGTAGTAACAGAGGCTATTCATAAATATATACCTCACTCTTATATTTAGCCCATTATGAAGTTTTCTTAGTTATATTAGCAAGAATAGTCCAGTTTTAAAAAATCCTTTATATGATACTCATGGCATGTTAAAAAAAAAAGGGGTGTTAATTTGTTCAGTTAAATAATATCAAAATGAATAGGTGGAAAAATTAAACTAAAAAGATCTTGATACCATTTCTTATCTGAAAAACTCTAAAAATCTCACATCACCTTCTCTTATGAGATTCTGGGGAAATATGGATTCTTCCTCTGGAAGACTTGTATCATACTAATTAAAGCTCATTCTTATTTCTGGAAGCATAAAAAGATCACATGTAGTATTACCTGACAGACAATAGGTAGCCAATAACAAGTCAAGCTTAAATTTAAAAATAAGTTCCCTAAACTGTAAACTAGTTCAACCATTGTGGAAAACAGTGTGGCAATTCCTCAAGGATCTAGAACTAGAAATACCATTTGACCCAGCCATCCCATTACTGGGTATATACCCAAAGGATTATAAGTCATGCTGCTATAAAGACACATGCACACGTATGTTTATTGCAGCACTATTCGCAATAGCAAAGACTTGGAATCAACCCAAATGTCCATCAGTGACAGACGGGATTAAGAAAATGTGGCACATATACACCATGGAATACTATGCAGCCATAAAAAAGGATGAGTTCGTGTCCTTTGTAGGGACATGGATGCAGCTGGAAACCATCATTCTCAGCAAACTATCGCAGGAACAGAAAACCAAATACCGCATGTTCTCACTCATAGGTGGGAAATGAACAATGAGATCACCTGGACACAGGAAGGGTAACATCACACACAGGGTCCTATTGTGGGGAGGGGGAAGGGGGAAGGAAGAGTATTAGGAGATATACTTAATGTAAATGACGAGTTAATGGGTGCAGCACACCAACATGGCACATGTATACATATGTAACAAACCTGCATGTTGTGCACATGTACCCTAGAACTTAAAGTATAATAAAAAAAAAATAATAAGTCCCCTAATGCCTTCTGGAAGGCAATAATTTGGTGTTTGTATCCTTGCTCTCTCAATTAGTACAGATTACTATGACTTCTCTGTGTAAATGGATACAGATTTACCAAGAAGGATCACAGACACTTTTACAAACTGCCATCATAGCTCCCAAGTGGCTGTTCCTCTGCTGAATTAAGAAGTTTCAGATTAAATAATTTGACTTTCATCCTGTAATTGATTTGCAGAATGAGGCATATACTTTATCATGTTGCTTTCAAGCTATCAATGTCTGCATCTTATAAATGTCCAGATGTAACTCTAAGTTAAACTTTTCTTACATTTTACAGGTTGATTTAGTAAGTTTGTGATGTTCATACCTTCAATGGTAATTCACAAGCAAACTGATATCCAGTGATCACAGATCAAAATGCATAGGAATCAATGCATGGCACAAGAGAATTAAAATAATGTTTTTCAATCGTGAGACACTTAGAAGAAATGGATTTTAATATCTATCAATTCCACATGTAAATTAAATGAATCCTGAAATAACTTCTCCAAATTGAATTCAAAGGAAATGTAGTAAGGACACGTAGTAACCATTCAACACAATTCATTGTCAACTTTTTTTAATGTTGCATGGCCACTATTAAACTGTTTGAAATTTTGATCTCAAAACCCAAGACTCCCATATGGGTTAGGAAAAATAAATGTAAATCCTCTATGAAGAAACTGGAAGACTGAATGCAGTCTATACGCTCAGCTTTTGATGTGGCCACATGCTGCAACCTCAAATCATTGTTCTCAGGCTTGACCTTTCCTCTCACTTTGTTCTGGCAGCTTTCCAAAGAGGGACAGGTGGTTTTAGGGCATTTTCTTGTGTTACAAATCAAATAATATTTCATGGCTTTCACCTTTAATGGGCTAAGCAGAATGCATTCAACAAAAGTCACTACGGAGGCTTGGGGAAATAATTTATACTCTAGGGCTTTCTTAAATCAGTGACTTGGCAATATGGGATTCAAAAAAACATCACTGCTCTCTCAAATGTTTCATTGCAAAAGCTGCATCATGTATATTTGTGTTGTTCCTTGGGGGACTCAATGTCCAGAAACCAATGAATAATTACCTTGGTCCTTACATAGTGTGTTTTCGTTGGTGATAATCATGCCAGAGGACATGCAATGAAGCAAGGGGCTGTTTTGTGATCATGATATTCTTGCCAGTGAAGGAAATGAATGCCTTTTGGGGAAGGTTTTTGTAAAATTAACAACTTTCATGCTTCAACTTATAATCTAGAACTTGGTAATGGCCAGAAGAACGTAATTCTAGATTTCATGCATTGAGGATTGCAAAAAGTCAAAACCAATAGAAAATCAATTTCCTCTTGAACCGACTGCAATTATGAAATGTCAAAGTGCATGATAAATGTAATTATTAAAGGGTTTCTGAGTCTAAAAACATATTTTGGGGAGCAATTGAGGCATGACTCTCTTAAATCATTATGTTAAGCATTCTCATATTTGCACTGTTAACATTCTAGCTGCATTTAAAGAGGTTGGAGCCTATAGACAAAGGCTCATTCTTAGAGTACACAGTGAGTAGCAGGCTGTTGAATGTTTAACATTTAGGGGTAAAGGCAATATGATTTCACAGGGAAGAAAAATGCAGGCACCTGTGTGGAGCCCAAGATGGGGAATTCTGGGTACAAACTGTCAGAGTTGATTAAGTTGGCCACACCTGGGCTGTGAAAACCCTCCAATGGTTTGTGACATCCCAGCTCTTGTTCCAGGAACATAGAACACTACTATTTTCAGTATTCAATTGGATGTTTCCACTTTTGGTCCCACTGTTTCTCAAATCCAACAAGACCTAAACAGATAGAAGAAATCCATGTTTGCCATTCCCCAAACTAGCTTCCTGTTTGCTAACAGCACTGTCTTTCTCTCAGGCACTTATCTCAGTCATAGCTGATGTATTTCTTTCTTTGCCCTCTTCTTTTAGTCACCTCTATTTAGACCCAGAGTCCTATACATTTTTATGTCCAACTCTACCATTATTGGTGTCTCCCTTTCTTCTTTTGTGCCACGCTTAGATGACCTATCTAGTCTTACTATCACAAGCCTCATCCATCTGAATCCATATTTTACTTAGCTGCCAGATTACTACTTAGATCCTGACACTCCCTGAATAAAAAAGCCCTGTACCTTGTCATTGCCTACAAGACAAAAGAATGGTCAAGTGTTTGCTTGACTTTTAAAGCCTCCACAGTTCAATTCTGCCCAACCTTACCTCCCTGTACACAACAGCAAGTAAGTCTATTTCAGCTGAGCTGGTTTCCTCACAAGCTCCAAAGCACTTCATACGTATTCCTACCTTCCTGCCATTGTTTTCCCTCCTGGTGTCACCAAGCACTTATTCATTTGAGCAGGGGCAAGGCCATCTCTGCTGGGATGGGTCCTGTATCTCAGGAACTAAGGCAAATCCAGAAACAGGGATAAGAAGAAGCTTGCTTGATGAAGTGCATTTCTACTCTTGTCACTTCAGTTCTGACTGATTAACAATTAGCTGATAATTCTCCATTGGTTTCCAGCTTGCCTTTGTTAGGCGTTTGGCTTACACCTTTCTGGTGTCTTGATGTTTTCCTACCTGCTTGCTTACTCTCTTGCTTCCTCCTTTCCACTTTCTGTTCATACCTTCACAGGTTATTCACCTGCACAGGAGCCCACACTGCTTCTGCCCTCAGTCCTCTGTGAATGTGCCTTATGCCTCGGTGATTTACATAAATTATCTAGTTTAATCCTCACAATGCTAAGAGGTAGGTACTATTATCTCCAGTTGGTGGATGAGAAAACTGAGATTTATGCAGGTAAAATTATGTTCCCTAAGTCACACTGATTATAAATGGTGGAGTCAGGATTCAAACTCATGCAGTGACTCAAGGACTGGTGCTCTTACCTATGTCTTCTTCATTTAACCAAAGTTTACTTTGAAAGCACACATCGAATCTCTTTGGAAAATGATAATTTCTCAGATTTCAGGTCCAGGTTATGTGTTTTTTATTTTTGGTGTGTTTACACCAAAAATATGTGCCTAGTCTAGATCTAAGCAAAAAGAAACCATCCAATAAAGTTTTTTTTAGGAAAATGAAACATATTCAGAGGTTGAGCCATGTCAAGCAAATCATAGACGTTTTAATCATCTAAGCCTGCCTGTCCAATAGAGTAGCCAGTAGCTACATATAGTGATTGAAATTTAATTAAAATAGCTTGATTGTGGTAATTACTTCACAATGTATATGTATATCCACTCATCACATTGTATACCTTAAATATATACAAATTTTATTCGTCATTTATTTCTACCTCAATAAAACTGGAAAAAAATAAGTAAACAAAATAAAAAATTTAGTTCTTAAAGCACACTAGCCACATTGTCAACAGCCACATGCAACTACATTTACATTAATTAAAATTAAATAAAATGAAAAATTGAGTTGATCAGTCTTACTAGACATATGTCAAGCGTTCAACCACCACATGTGACTAATGGCGACTATGTTGGTACCACAGACATAGAACATTTCCATCATCACAGAAAACTCTATTAGACAGTGCTGGCAATATCAGATTCTCAATTTCTCCCAATATAGCTTATCAATCCTTGTAGCCATAGACTAACAGTTACTTCCTAAATGCTCGATAGGAGTTAATTGGTAAAGTGGTTAATAACCGAGATACTGAAGCAAAAACCTGGAATTGCAACTTACAAGTTGTATGACCTTGAACAGGTCACTGAAATTCTCTGGTTTCAGTTTTCCCATCTGTGAAATGGAGATCATAATATTAACTAATTAATAAAGTTGTTTTAGGATTAAAAATTTAAAGGAATCACAATATTGTCTGGTATAAAGTAAGTGCTCAATAAATACTATTAGGTATTATTTCTATTTACATAATGTTCTCCTAATGAGATCCAGAACCATAGAAATAGAAGAATAAAATTTCTTATAACTCTCGCTTAATTTTAGAATTTAGATATTATGGTTGCAAGTGAGTAGCAAGATACATTTAAACATTCTCTCCGGGACAAACTCGGGAAGTGCATATCTGGATGTTTAATTAATAAAGTGTGGTATTAGGCACATGTTAAACTGGGTCACCAAGAACTTGCTGAACATTTTAAATTCAGCCACAGGGATTTACTTGAAAAATACTGCAAGGCTGGCTAATGAATGGACCTATGTGTTTCATTTAGTGCAGACACCTTTTTATAAGTAAGCTCCTATACCTGATCCTCATCCTCCAAGTGCTGTGTAATAATTGCAAAATTACTCACAGGTGGGAACTGAACAATGAGATCACTTGGACTCGGGAAGGGGAACATCACACACCGGGGCCTATCATGGGGAGGGGGGAGGGGGGAGGAATTGCATTGGGAGATATACCTGATGTAAATGACGAGTTGAGGGGTGCTGACGAGTTGATGGGTGCAGCACACCAACATGGTACAAGTATACATATGTAACAAACCTGCACGTTATGCACATGTACCCTAGAACTTAAAGTATAATAATAATAAATAAATTTAAAAAATTATTCCTGAAGTCCTCTTAGGACTATTGATGATTTTAGTTTTCTCATCTGGTTGAGTCACAGCCATAGGCTTTGGACTACGGAATACATTTCTATGTACGTTCAACTCAGAAGACTTTGGAACACTCAAATATTTTAAAGACAGGAAACTGATCTAACAATAACTAAAGGCACTAAATTTAAAGAACCAGGAGACACATATACCAGGGATAATACCAAGGGCTACAAAGAGCTGTTTAGTTGAACGATTGTGGTGGATTTTGAGAATACCCTCCTCCCGAAGAACTCACGTAGAAAGGATAGATTTTGCTTCCTGTGAGATAACTAATCTCTTCAAGCTGGTGTGAAACAATCAGAAAGATAAATGTAGCACTGAGGTAGGAGAGGGTCACTGCCGGGATTCATTCAATCTGAAAACTGTATCAGCTCTGGCGACCAAACGACCAAACGGGTAGCCATTGTTACTTCCAAAACTTTCTCACATCTGCAGACTTATTCATTTTACCCAGGAGAATTATTAGGCCCTTTATCAAATCAGCCAATTTCCTGAGCATTGAGATTTTAGTGGTGAATATTGACAGCCTCATTTGACATATAATTATCGGTGTTATCTTTCTAGAAGATTCCTGCCTCTTAAATAATAAAAATGTGATGCATACAGACACATCCCTGCTTGGGGTAATGCCATCTATTCAACTACTTACTTTTCATTTCTCTTTCTAATTTTCACATCTTCAGAGGTTATAATAAAGGAAATTCTTAGCGTAGCAAATTATTTAAATCTATGCAAAGAAAAAAATTGAGGACATATCTTTCTTCATGTGGGATTTATATATAAGCTGTTATTTGAAGGACAAGGCATCTTTCATGCTCTATTTTAATTTAAATTCTCTTCTGGCTATCTGACCAAGTATCTATGGACACAATATTTTTAAATGAGTTACAAGCACAAGTTTTCATATACCATGAAGGTTCCCAAAAGCTTAAATTACTTCCATTAATACTTATACCCATTCCCTCTTTAGAGGAACAAAAGGAAAAGATCTATTTAACCACCAAAATAAGTCACTGAGGCCATCTCTTCTAACCTGGTTTCCACCCCTGGTGCCTTCGAGAGTTGCTCACAATAAACAAGTCACAAAGACAGCCAGATGAAGAGATTACAGCAGTGTCTTTTATAATTGTTAAAGAAACAACCCCGAGGAAAAAGAAAACTCATTTCAAAAGTGACTCAAATGTAAAGACATGATTAGCAGTTCTGCTTTTGAGATAATTATGAATTAAAGGAGGTTTTAGAGACCCCAAAATATATATATCCACACACACATATTCAAAGTAAATATTATGTTTGTGGGAAAAGAAGTCTAAGTGCCATCATTTAACACTTCTATAATTAAAATATTTTAATAAAATGTTGCCATATTGCACAAAGATGTGTTAATTTATTATCTGGGTTAAAATAAGAATTTTCACTTTTCACTGCTAATCTTGAGACTTCTAAAGTGATCTAAATGTCTCAGGAGGTAAACCGCCTTCCTTTATTCTATTAAATTGGTCACCACATGAAGGACTCTGGTTATGGTGGCCGCGGGACTTGTTACAACTTTGCTATTTGTGAATAGCTATGTGGTTTGATGTTTTCTTTAACGATCCAGTTACTTAGCTCTGTGTTCCTTATTTTCTAGTTCTATATCACAATAATTTCTTCTATCACATGTTCCTTTTATCTCCTAAAATTGGAACAGCTAAGAATGTCATTGGGCTAATGTGCAGAGTGTTAAGATTTTTGCCTGGGTTTCTGGGCCTTTTGGAATAGATTTAATTCCACTGTAAATAACATCAAATATTTTCTTTTGGCATGACAAAAGTCAGGCACCTGTGTCATAGCTTGAAGTTGAAAACATGACAGTGAAAACTGTAACATGTTATTAAAGTCAAATGTCAATTACTAAAAACAAATACGTTTTATATATAAATAAATTAAACTCTCTATGGAAAATATATTGAAGAGTAAACTAAAATCAAAATGCAAAATCCCAAATTCAAAGGCAAATTCTTTAACCACCTTGAATAGTTTTAATGTGTTCTGCTTTCCATTGGTCAACTAAATTCTTCTGTTGTTGGTTCTCATAGAAATTAGAAAGCTTGATAAGGCATAAGAGGTACTTTAGTAAACTTCCTATTATATTATATATATTTTAATCTATAATAAAATACATATATATATTTAGTAAACTTCCTATTATACATGAAACATTTTGCTTCCTAATGAATTTTAGTTGCCCAATAGGTATGCCTCATTTCAGACCATTGGTTTGTGCCATATTATTTTGTACCATAAATCTCATCTTGAAAATCTCGATTAGACAATCTCATTTACAGTAATCAGTAATAAGGAATGGAACAATGACAATTATTAATTGCATAGAAGTTGAATGTACAGGAACTAGAAATAAATGGATGAACAAAAGTTGGAATTGGGCATAAATTCCACCCACACACACATCCCCTAGAATGACGACTTGACTATTATATCCAGCAATTTTAGGTCTGATGTATGTTACCTCCTTTGATCCATGGGAAAATTGCTTGATTCAAAATAGAAATTGTGGTTCTGTGAATCCTTTGAGGTGTTGCCTTAAGATCAACATTAGTAAGTGTTCAGAGGTTAAGAAATGCCTGTCTCTATATCTGCTGAATACTCACACATTATGCCACCAACCTTAAGGCATTAACCCTATTGTATAACATAAAAACACTTTCACATATACAGAGTTCAGAGTAAACCGTTTTCTAAACTTAGGTAATTGATAGCAAATGTAGCCAGTGACAGGCTGTTGGGTGCCAGCCAACTGTTTTCTTTTCCTTCCTTCCTTCCTTCCTTCCTTCCTTCCTTCCTTCCTTCCTTCCTTCCTTCCTTCCTTCCTTCCTTCCTTCCTTCCTTCTTTCTCTTTCTTTCTCTCTCTCTTTCTCTCTCTCTTTCTCTTTCTTTTCTTTTTTCAGCAAGTACTTAGTACTGTTTATGCATTCTGCCAGCATTACATGAGAACACAACATATGATAAATGCCCACAAGAAATGAGAAATATTGAGTCATTGACTATAAAAGAAAGACAGAGGGTTGGATGGTATTAGATTTCACCTGACAGAAAACAGTGTTCTTTGTTTTTTTACAAAAGTCTTTCCTGGTGCTTTCAGGAATGCACAGGGCAAATGCGAGTCCTCTAGCTAACAGAACAGATTTTAAAATAATTGCTTTGGCTTTGTTCCTCAATTTCAGGGTTGCATTTCTGGACTGTATTATTAAACAGGCTCTTGTATTACATAAAGTAGAGATGAAGAAGCCTTGAAAGTTTGCTGCTATATACAGCTCTTGGGTTTTTCTTTTTCTTTGGTTTAAAGGAAATAATTTTCTATGTTTAGAGTCTAGAGGTTTTTGTAACATGGTATTTCAGGAATATCAGCCAGTGTCATATCATATTTATTATAGAATTATCTGTAACCAAAAGAGTTTCTTGTCAGATTTATATTATGGACTTGTATGCTTGAGAAGGTCTTTGAAAGAACAGTATCTTACACAGATGCTTGAAATCGTTCATTCTGCCTATTTTATCTCGCGAAATGCAACATAACACAGTCTTGTACATTTTATAAAAGAAAATCTGAGTTTCCTCAGTAGAAACAATAAATGTTTATTTTCTAATATCAAATAAGACTTACCTAGCAACATTTTCCCAAACACAAAGTTACGAATGCACAAATTACCATGAGAATTGACAACTCTTGTACTTTCCAAGAAAGTCATTTGTTCACTACCAAGTAGCCATTTATTACATGACACTAGTCATTGGACTGACCTAACACAGCTTCCTTGCAGCTGGCTCTAATTTACAACTTGATAGCAGCTGTCACAATGAAAGAATCAGGTACAGTATCTGATTTGTTTCTGCCATCCCTGCACTCATGAGTCCATTAACAATGGGGATATGTGATTTTTAAATTACTCAATTAGTCATACTTCCATTAAAAGAATAGACTTACAAAGTAAAATAGAATGGCCTCTTAGAATATTCCCTTCCATTTCTCTGTACAGTTGGGTCCATTTATTCCATTCAAAGAACATATACTGAGTAGTGTTCTCAGTAAACAGGCGCCTTATCTGTTCTCAATTCCATCCCCATGCCTAAACCAAAGCAAAGTCTACAGTAGGCACTTAGTAAACATGTGTTAGACTAATGTATACATGAGAGAATCAGTGAATAGTGCCCACTGCAGGGTCTCTTGGTCTGCCACAGATGCCGTGCCCACCTTGGGTTTCATGTTCGACACTCTTATGCCAGTTTTCAGTCTTTGGGCCGCCTGACAACTGAATAATTGGCAAGTTTGAAAAGAAGAAGTCCAGAAAGTTTTATATCACTGGTGTATCTGGTCTATGAGTGCCCAAGGCATAAATTTAAAAATACTAGCTGCTTTGCTGGCTTCCCGCATAACGCCCTTTGGAGGGCATCTAAGTCAAGATAACTCAACTTTTGTCTAATGAAAAATAACACAAATCTCATCAGTTCAAGTCAGTGGTAGTGGGGAGGTGAGACCTAATAATAGAAAATGTCAAAAATAAAACAAACGAGCATTTAAGAACCACTGACAAATCATGCTAAACCTATTGAGAGTGACACGGGAAACTGAAACTATCTGAGGGCTATGGTGTAACAATTATACATGCTGTGGTTATTTAACATCAATTATGTTTGACAATGCCAATACAATACGATCTTATTTGCTTTTTATTCTATAATTAACAAAGCAGGGCTTCTCTAACCCCCTGCCCCAGACTAAGTTAAGTCCCCCAGCCAAGTAAAGGCTTAGCATCCCATGCTTCCATTAACCTAACACTTCGTCATAGTCTACTATAATTATTTTAACTATGTTAAATTCCCTAAGGGCAAAAAATGTATATACCTAGCTCACCCAATATAGTGAGTTGGATTATTAGGGTCTTTGCTAACTGGGGTAGCCTAAAAAATGAGGTTACATAATTGGGACAAAAACACTCAGGTCTCACTTTTATACTTGCTATTAGAAGCATTCTATAACACTTAGGGATAAAAAGTAGTATGTGATAATACAGAATCCCTGCCTTTGTCTCACCAAACTTTGCCTCTCCTCACTGGTAACATCTTTTAGAAATCTCTCTCTGGTTCTCGTAGTCTATAAAATTTTAGAAGGTACCAGATGTTTGCAGAAGGCTGTCCCACACATCCTCAATTTTAAAGTAGATGTAAGATTTATTACAGCTATATAAACGTACTTCAGCCTTGACTTTTGTGTTCATGAGCCAGTTGTAATCTGCAACATGGCCTCTTGTGAAATAGAACAATTCTTATCTATGGAGTGTTGATAACAATGCCAAACACTCAAAATAACCACAGGATATTACTGAAGCAAGTTCTGCCCACAAACTGTTTCTCCCTCTAGGAGATTTTAATTTAATGTAAACATTTTTCAAGAAAACCATTTTGCATTTGGGCAGCATGCAAAAACTAGGCTGGGATAAGTTGTATATGAAAATACAGCAACACCTAGGATAAGTGCCTGAGCAGAGACTGTTAATGCCTTAAATCAGGGTTTTCTCCTACTGTGTTGCATAGTTTCTAATAGTGAGAATAGGCTAAAAGCCACTCTCCTGTTTCTTCTGGTCCTGCCTAGCTCAGGGGTGCTATGTAATACACCATTCATTGGGACGCAGTAAGTGGAATCTGGGTTGTGCTTTATCCTGGGGAACCCCATACACTGCTTACCACAAAGTAAGTGAAGGGGTGGGCCTGAGGCTGATGAGGATTTTTAAGTACTCTAAAATAGGTCTAGTTGCATTTTTTCAATGCTGTAAGGAAGTTTTCAAACAAAAGTTCTTCATGTAAAAATGGAGTTTCTTTTTCTTATAACAGTTACTTGGTAAGAATCTTTTGAGCAATTCCTCTGTGCAGGGAACTGAGTTAAACTTCCTGGAGGAGGACTATGAAAATGCATCCTAAATAGACTCCTGATTTTTTCGAAGAACACACACACACACCCCAACTATAGAACTTCAGTAGTGGTTGGAATAATGCAGAGATTTTTACTGGAATGCTTAAAACACTTCACTTTCTTTTGACATGATCCAGACACCGACTGAATTCTAAACAGTCACTAATCACTTTCAATTAATTTGTGACATTGTAAAGACTGGGAGGATGTGCCCCCAATTTGACTCTTGTTTTTATTGACGGTCGATTGCGTGTCACTGTTAACATTTTAGATAGGCACTTTATAATTAAAGAAAAACATCTATAAAATATATAAACTGGGGCATTTGTGTAGCTGGCAGGGAAGGCACATGCAACGACAGCAACAGGAGTGCAGGTTTTGATGAAGAGATGCCAGAAGCCCGAAGTGATGGGCTGCAGGTGCTACCCAGAGAGAGGGCTATTATATATAATTTTTGTTGGATTACCGATTTGCTCACTGATCTTTGCTGCTGCATTTATGAACATTGTAACACTGTCATCTGAGATGTATCTGTGTGGAAAATGGAGTTGGCACATTTGACTAATTCATGCCATAAATTTGTGAACTAACACTTCACACCCAGACAAGTATTAGCAAGAACACATTTTTCTACATAAGTCTATGTTGGTGGTCAATTCTCAATGCCATAGCACAAAGCAAAGAAGAAAAACTGGAAGAATTTTCTCAGAGACATCTAGGACTAATAAAAGAGATGGGGGGTGCCAGGCGCGGTGGCTCATGCCTGTAATCCGAGCACTTTGGGAGGCCGAGGCGGGCAGATCACGAGGTCAGGAGATCAAGACCATCCTGGCTAACACGGTGAAACCCCGTCTCTACTAACAATACAAAAAATTAGCTGGACGTGGTGGTGGGCACCTGTAGTCCCAGCTACTTGGGAGGCTGAGGCAGGAGAATGGCGTAACCCGGGAGGCGGAGCTTGCAGTGAGCCGAGATCACGCCACTGCACTGCAGCCTGGGCGACAGAGTGAGACTCCGTCTCAAAAAGAAAAAAAAAAAAAAAAAAAAAAAAAAAAAAAAGAGACAGGAAGAAAGGGTATGAAATACGTTCATATAGGACGAACCACCACGCTTGCTTTTCATTAAAGTACATCCAGCAACACATAGTGGATTCAAACTTTAGTTTTTGAATCCAATGATTTTCCAGACATTCAATTTCATATCAAATCAGTATCTAGGAAACCCAATTGATCGAAAGCATAAGGATTTGTTTTCGGTTAAAACAGCCAGTAAGTGCTGAGGATAAAAAGTAAATTAACAAGTCATTGTTGCTCTTACAAGTTGAAAAGCCTATATTCTCATTCTCAATCATGTCCTGCTCTAAGTAACAAAATCCACATGCCCGTCTTCTTCAATAACTTGCAGGCTGACTGAAGTCAACTGAACTGTGCTAGGTATTAGCGCAGTTGCAACCAAAAATATGGATGATTATATGACTCCAAGTGATGCTATGAGGTTTAACCTGACTTTAAAATAAGCAAATCTTTTTAGATTTTCTGACGAGTGTACCTTTTTATCAGCAGTAGTTAGGTATTCTGTCTTTGCTAAAAAAATCTAGATCTTCTAAGATCAAGGTTTTTTTTAAAAATTCATACCCCCTCCACGATTTTAGCAAAGAACAAAAATCTTAGTAAAGAATCATGTCATTTTGTGTCAGAAGGATCCCTTAATGATCAACTTTTAAAAATTCCTTCATTTTTCAAATAAAGTAACTCATGATCATACAAACAGATTTTATCCTCCCACTGTGGGGAGAGGTAACAGCACTTCAATTTATTCTTTCTGAAATAATTCTAAGGTTTTGTTAGATGATTTCCATTTGAATCTGTTCACTGTAAAATCCTTTTCTTTTTCTCTTTTCTTTTTTTTTTTTTTTGCTCAAAGCCATTTCCTCTGGCCTTCCTAAGCAAAATGGTGAATTAGCCAATGGGTTTCATTGTCAGAGCTGAGGCCTGTAACCTAAGCACATCTTTGTACAGTGAGCTTCAGTTTCTCTGAATTCTAACATCTTTTTTTCTATCCTACGCAAGTCTTAGTTGTCAGAACACTTTACTCGTGCATGCTCGTTTAGAGGTTTGCATAAATGACGAAGGCCCTCAGAGGCTGACAAATGCCACTGCTATTTTCACCACTCTGCTTGTCACCGTGTAATTGCAGTAAATGCAACTGAAAGTACTTTTATTTGAAGGCTATTTGACAGAGGGGGAGAAAACACATTTACTCTTTCAAGGCCTGTGTATTTTCCTGGGAGAAGTCTGCCTATAAAATTTGTCCTTTTATCCTTGGATGGCAATTTGGGAACTATCTTTGGGCCATGCAACCCTTTGAATGATTTCTGCAACCCAAGAACAGAGCCTTGATTCACAGACCTTCCCCTCCATTCTCCCCACCTCCCGGCCTCCTGCCTTCTAGAGACTGGAAGGCTGCTTCATGCTTGTGTGCTTAAAGCCTTCTTTTCCACAGAATGAGATACAAAATTTGCATATTTCAGCCATGATATTGATCTATTTTCATTCTAGGAGTTCAAGGAAAAAGTTGTTTACTAATATGTGTGGCTATGTTGAGGTAATACAAATGACAAAGAAATAATACAGTGGACTATTTTTTACAAGATTCTTTTCTAAAGCCTCCTTTCTCATGGGAGTGTATGTAACTTCAACAAGATTACTTTTGTTTTCATTGGAGAGAACAGTTAGCTCAATATAGCTGGGTTGCACAACCTTTAACAGGACTGTCCCATATAATATACAGTAAAAACATAAGGAAAATGTAAAATAATGTTTATAATTTGCTAAACATGGTTTTAAAAATCATCCTAGTCTCTAAAAGTCATCATAACTTTTTTTTTTTTCTTTTTTTTGACACAGGGTCCCACTCTGTCACCCAGGCTGGAGTGCAGTGGCGCAGTCACAGCTCACTATAGCCTCGACCTCTGAAGCTCAAGCAATCCTCTCACCTCTGTCTCCTAGACAGCTGGGACCATAGGTGTGTGCTACCACGCCCAGCTTATTTTTCGTTTTTTGTAAAGATGGGAGTCTCATTATGTTGCCCAAACTGGCCTCAAACTCCTGGGCTCAAGCAATCCATCTGCACTGGCCTCCCAAAGTGTTGGGATTACAGATGTGAACCACCGTGTCTGGTTTCTTACAACTTCTGACCCACCCATCAAGCCCCATAAACACTTGCTGTTGTCCCGTCTCTGTTCTCAGATCCATTTAAATACTTCTTACCTATAAACAGATTCCACTCTGTGTCGAGGTCAGCCTGATTTGCCAAGCAGCCCTTCATGACGTTGAGACAGTAGTTGTTGCAGGGCCTCACAGCGGGAAGCCCCCGACAGTATGGGCAGTACAGCATCTTCATGAGGGCACGGATGCACCCTGGGGTTGGGCTGACCTGCAGATTTATTGCAAAGAAAAAGAAAATCTAAAATAAGAAGGATGAAGAGGAGGAAAAAAAAGAAATAAGGCATTTTCTTCTTTTTTAAAAAAGACAAAATAGCAGTGATAAACCACAGCATTAGAGCAGAATCTTAACCCTTTGTAATTACTGATCTTGCATCCAGTCAATTCCTGTTGAAATCTTCTGCGTGGCATGGTAATAACTTTTTTGCATGTCCCTGTCAACATTTTCATATCGATGTCATTGTAATTCAGCCCTAAAGCCTAGACACTGTTTCATTGCCATAGAACATGGAATGAGATAATGCATGTGAAAGCAATTTGCAAAGTTAAAAGCCCCATAAAAATGTAGGAATTATTAAAGTTTAATGTGACACCTTTAGAAAATTTTCCAACTGGTTATTTGACCCTGTCTCTAAAGGAGGTTGGCAGATATATTTCCTTTGTACATAACTTTTCTTCAAAGATCAATATCAACTTGTCTGAGATCTTTGAGATCCAGACCTGCTTAGAAGCAATGGAACTGCCAAGGTACCATCTTTGGGCGTCTGCAGCTTTTGCACTTCTGGAAAATTCATGGAAAATTTCAAGGACCAGTGTTAAATGTGAGAAGCAATCCTTGCAGCAGTACAGAGGAGCTACGTATCCACTGACAATGAAATGCCATTTGCCCTGGATCAGAAAATCAGTGCTCTTCAATTAATTGATTCTAAACCAATAAAGGCTTTTTGTAGACTCATTAAAAATTCTAATTTGACTTCAAGAGGAAGGAATATTTAAGACATGATAAGGTCCCCACCCAAATCTCATCTTGAATTGTAGTTCCCATAATCCCCACATCATGGGAAGTGAATCACGGGGGCAGTTACTCTCATCCTGCTATCCTTGTGATAGTGAGTGAGTTCTCACCAGATCTGACGGTTTTACAGGGGGCGTTTCCCCCTTTTGCTTGGCACTTCTCCTTGCTGCCACCATGTGAAGAAGGATGTGTTTTCTTCCCCTTCTGCCATGACTGTAATTTCTTGAGAACCCTCCAGCCATGCTGAACTGTGCGTCAATTAAACTTCTTTCCTTTAAAAATTATAGTTTGGGCAGTTCGTTATAGTAGTGTGTGAGAATGAACTAATACAAGATAGTAGAGACCAAAATTAGAAAACAAATACAGAAAACTACTCTTTTTCGTGACTAGATGTAAAAATTGTTGCCATATTCATTTGGTTGGTTCTGTATCACTTTGATGTTTTAGTCAAGTAACTATACGTTGCTGTACTTGCATTCTAGATCTGAGGGAAAAAAATCTAATTTGTGTCATTTGGCCCTCTTGGAGAGTGGTGGACTTGAGCTCACAGGTAACAAGAACATTCAGATGCTGAAGAAACATAACACCAGTGTATTGATGGAACAACAAGAAATATTTCCACATAAATGGATACTTTCAATTACTATAGCTATTTCTCTATGATTCTATCCCTTACTTAGAATCAATTTTGAGATTTTTAATGCAAGCCTTTGGTTTCTGTAACATTTTCTTAATTTTACCCAGTATGTTGACAAAATCACTAAAAAATTATTTTAGGAAATAAAGCTGTGTATGTATTTAGGCACTAAAATTTCTAGTTGTCGTTTTGAGTTTTTTTGCATTTTCTTTCAAGAATTTTATGAAAGTTTTCAAACATGCAGAATAGGTGAAAGACTTTTATAGTTCACAGCCACATTTCCCAGATTGTACAATTTTTCTACATTTGCTTTTTCACACTTCTATCCATCTTTCTACCCATCCATTAACCTACCTCATTTTTCATGCCAAAGTAATATCCTTTAATTTTTGTATCCCAGACTAATATCTTTTTAATTTGTACTTTTCCTGGTAATTTAATACTGGCTTGAATAAAATAGAATCAGCATGATCAACAATAGAAAGTCAGTGAGTAAAATACTCTAAGTCAAATGAGTGAAGTAAAATATAATTGGCCTTTCTTTATAAAGGTATTCATAGAATGGTTTCCTATCGATTAATTCTAAAGCTCATTTTCCAACAACAAAACAGAAACAATAAATGGGTAAAAAGGTGAGGAGTCTTTTGACTTTTCTTTTAAGGACATATTAGTGCCATTATGTCATCTCCAGACAGGCAGTTTTTTGGACAGAGCCAAATTTGTTTAAGGCCATACCATGCTGAATGCACCCAATCTCACCTGATCTTGGAAGCTAAGGAGGGTTGGGCCTGGTTAGTACTTGGATGGGAGATAGTGCCAAGTTTTACCCATAACTGAGCAGCACTGTTTCAAAATTTTCCTTTATCCACATGTGTCCCAAGCCATTCACCAAAAAAATAAAAATAAAAATATAAAAAAAACCAGGAAAAACAATTTTGCATTCCTCAGACAATATTAATGTGAAACTTAAAATTCGTACACATTTTCCTTATTGGCATGGTTGCTCTCTTGCAAACTTACTGGGTGTGGTTACTGTCTTGCAAACCTTTACCACAGGATTTTATTTTCTATAGCCTTGCAATCTCTCTCCTGACTGATGCTTTTCTCCAGAGACTACCCAATATTCACTTGGGCTAACTAAAGTATTTCTACTCTTGATTCTGTTGGGTTTTGGTTTTCTCACTGTTGGTATTATATGATGCTGTGCTTCTCACTCAGTGTTCTGGTATTAGAACCTGGAGCATTTGCCAATATTGGGGATATACATTTGAGATCTCTTGGATGGCATGGACTGTGCCATTCATTTTTATAACTTTCACTGCTACGCATTTTATAACTTTGTGCTATGCACCACATGCACATCATATAAGGTATTACAATGATGACTTGGGTATTTGCTAAGTGCTTATTGAATCAAACACTCCATTGTGCTTCCCCATTTCTTGGCCACATTGATATTCAAATTAAAAAAAGAACAAGATGGTTTTCTACATCTTAGCATTCAATTGTTGCTTTTTAACTTTGTTTTCAAAGGCTATTGATTGCATTCATTCCAAAGCTTTTCCTTTTTTTTTTTTTTTTTTTTTTTTTTTCCATTGTGTTGGAACCAGTACTATTTTCTCAGTCTGACATTTCAGAAGAGTCTCCAACCCGGGGTAGCAACCAACAGAGAAAATTGAACAGCCTTAAAATCTGAAAGAACAATGTTGTTCAAGTTAAATGTGGGTCTCCGAGTACTTCTGGAAATGACATCCTTCCTGGTCAAATAAAGGCCGGTTGAAGAAGAAAATGGAGCACAGGGGATCAGAGTTGAAGCTTTCATGTTCACAAATCACATCTTTTGAGCTGACACGACTGCATGCTTGAATTAAAATAAGAATCATCACTTCAAACTGAAGACTTTTAAAAGTAAGCTCTGAAAATGTTGCTTTAAATGCCAATTGTGTGAAGAGACATCTGTATTTTTCACAGTGTTTTATAATTGCACAATAGATAGTCTTTAACATTTGTTTATTTTGAAATTAATATACACCCAAAGATAGTTTGAAAAATAATAAACTCCTGGGTATCCTTCCTTCAATTTGCCTCAATAGCGACATCTTATATAGCTGTGGTGTAATATAAAAATGAGGAAAGTGACATTAGTACATTGCTATTAACTAGTCTATAGACCTCTTTCAGATTTGAGAGTTTATGAACCTGTATTCATTTTGTGTGTGTGTGTGTGTGTGTGTGTGTGTGTGTGTGTGTGTGTGTGTGGTGTGTGTACACAGTTCTATGCTATTTTATATCATGTATTCATTTGTGGAACCACCACCACCACAATCAACATACAGAACTGTTCTATCACCATAAAAGAACTCCCTTTTGCTACCTTCGCCTCATCTAATGTCCCTATCACCTGACATCCACGCATCTATTTCCCAACTCTATAATTTTGTCATTTCAAGAATGTTATATAAATAAAACCATACAATATGTAACCTTTTGAGCTTGACTTTTTTTTTCTGAGCATAATGCCCTCAAAGTCCATCCAACTGGTTACATATATTAATAGTTCATTTCTTTTTATTGCTGAGTAGTATTCTATTATTTGGATGTATCAGAATTTATTTAACTAATTACCCACTGAAGGATATCTGGGTTGTTTCCAGTACTTTCTTATTAGGAATAAAGGTGCTATGAGGATTTATGTACAGGTTTTTGTAGGAATATAAACTTTCATTTCTCTGAAAGATGTGCCCGAGAGTGCAATTGCTGGATCATATGGTGGTAAGAGTATGTTTAGTTTTGTAAGAAATTGCCAAACTGTTTGCAGCTTGTTTGTAACATTTTACATTTCTACCAGTAATATGTGAGACCTCCAGTTTTATCCAAATTTTTACAGTGTATGTGGCCGTCACTATTTTAGCCTTTCCATGGGTGCATCATGTACTTTTAAGCTTATCATGAGTTTCCTCTGGACAATATTTATACCAGTATTTAAGTCTGAGTAGATGTCAATGATCCAAAATGATCCACTAACTGGATTCAACATTAAAAAAAAAAAATCCAACATTAAAAAAAAAAACTCTGAAATAATAGCTAAGTCTATATGTTTAGCAAAACCAAAATAAAGAACGAGTTCTAAAAACTCATACTTAAAATTTAAAATAGAATAATACCTCACGCTGAGAGTGCTTATGCGGACTATTTGTAAATTAGTAAATTTATGGACCATTAGAAAAAAATTACTGAAAAAAAGGTATTCTTTTAGCAACAATAAAGAACACAATCCCTCTTTAGAAATAAAAAGCTGAGATTATTTTTTTTAGTTGGTAATGTGGATTTTTGTTTATTTTTTAAAGAATGTAGCTGTAACTTTCCAGATATTCATAGTAAACTGGGAAATAAACTTGGGTAAAAGAATAAGCTGATGATGATAACATTCTTTTTTGTACTTATTTGAGCTCTCACCTAACTTTTACACGCTGTTTATAATCTTTTGTCAAGGTCTTAAGTAGACATTTCTCCAAAGATGACATAAAAATGGCCAAGGGAACATGAAAAGGTTCCCAACATCATTAGTCATCAGAGAAATGCACTATAAGATGCCGTCTCACACCTGTTAGGATAAAAGCCGAAGATAACAGGTGTTGGCAAGGATGAGGAGAAAAGGGAACCCCTGTACATTGTTGGTGAGAAAAGAGATTGATGTGGCCATTATAGAAAACAATATGGAGGTTCCTAAAGAAACTAAAAATAAAACCAGTATGAAGTCCAGTAATCCCTTTTCTGGTTATATGTACCCAAAGGAAATGAAATCACCACCTTGTAAAGATATCTGTACTTCCATGTTTATTGCAGCTTTATTCACAATAGCCAAGATTATGAAAATAACATAGGTGTGCATCATGGGAAGAATGGATAAAGAAGCTGGTATATATGCACAATAAAATATTATTTAGTCTTATAAAAAGGAGTTTCTGCCATCTGCCACAACGTGAATGGGCATGTAGGACATTATCCTAAGTGAAAAAAGCCAGACACAGAAAAAAAAATACCGCATGATTTCAAATATATGTGGCGTCTGGGGGAAAAAAGCGTCAATTACATAGAGATAGAGAATAAAATAAGAGGTGGTTACAAGGGTTAGGATTGGGGCAGGAAATGGGGAAATATAAGTCAAGGATGAAAAGTAGCAATTATGTAGGATGAACAATTGGAAAGATCTAATGTACAAAATGAAGACTATAGTTAACACTAGTGTGTATTGTATTCAGGACTTTTGCTAAAGAAAAAGGTTACAGCTGCTCTCTGAGAGGGAACAGTTGACTATGTAAGATGATGGGTATATTAATTTGTTCCACTACAGTAACAATTTTACTACGTCCACATATATTAAACATCATGATGTATACCTTAAATATAAACAATAAAATTTATTTAAAAAATAATCTGTCAAGAATTTAAAATATTAGTTGGGAAAAAAGAAAATTGTCAATCGTTCCAATTTTATTTTCCCACTCATGAAAACACAGACAAAAGCTTGTGAGCCAACTAAGTAAGATTTTGATATGAATTAATGGCATCTTGGATTTAGTCCTTTTTAAGATTTCTGTTTGTGTATAATGATTGACATACATTATTATTTTGTAATTGATATTATAGTTTACTAGTTTTGAAAATATAGTAAAATTTATAACCAAGGATCCTTGTAAAATAAACAAAAAGTAAATAAAATAACAAAAATCATTGAGTTCTTAGTTTGGAAACTCACTGATTCTTTTATTTTTTAAGGTTAAAGTGCAACACATTGAAACATAACAAGGAATATAAAAAGAACCCTTAATAAAGCTGTATTGTCAGGTAGGACAAAGACTTATCTACCTGGCTAGCCATGTATGTCAAAATGTTATAGCAAGTAATTCTTATGTTTTCTAAATGGGATTTGAGGTATAGCATGTTCTTAGCCATGTAATAACATTTCATTTCAGGTCTCTAATACACTGAAGATTTCTATATCTGGACCAGCATTCTTGCTTATATTAGCTATTCCTAACAGTAGCCAATGTAACATGTGACTGTTCCTTAAAATAGTAAATAAGAAAGACAATATGTGAAAGTTAAAAGTCCACATATATATATACACAATGAACATACACCTAGTAGGTGAGGTTTCTATGAAAATCATATAACCAAAATAATAAAATAAACATATCTATCTTCTGCACTCAGAAGATAAATAAATTAATGTAAGTAAAACATTCAGCTAGAATAAATTCCAAATGTCCTTTTGGGCAAGAGTTGATGCCTTCTTCCACAGTTTCTGATGTACAGTCATATTAAATGATGACTCATAACAGTCATAATGAGTCATAATATGTCATTTCAGATGACTCTTGTGATTATGATCTTTTGATTTTACTCATAATCTTTTTTTTTTTTTTTTTTTTTTGAGACGGAGTCTTGCTCTGTCGCCCAGGCTGGGGTGCAGTGGCCGGATCTCAGCTCACTGCAAGCTCCGCCTCTCGGGTTTACGCCATTCTCCTGCCTCAGCCTCCTGAGTAGCTGGGACTACAGGCACCCGCCACCTCACCCGGCTAGTTTTTTTGTATTTTTTAGTAGAGACGGTGTTTCACCGTGTTAGCCAGGATGGTCTCGATCTCCTGACCTCGTGATCCGCCCGTCTCGGCCTCCCAAAGTGCTGGGATTACAGGCTTGAGCCACTGCGCCCAGCCGTTCATAATCTTATTATATCACCAGATCCTAAAGAATGATTAAATTACATGTAAAGTATCTTTTGTGTTATTTTTGATTATAATTCTTTAATAGTAACCCGTAAATAGGTTTTGTAGTAAGTTCATGGGAAATTAAATTTATTTCATCTTTATTCATTTGTGCAACTTTCATTCATCCATTTGCTGGGATGAAGGAAGAAATCTTGGGCCATTATTGGGATGCCCAGAATATGTTAATGTTCAGTCGTTTCAGGGAAATAATTATCATCTTGGGGAAACGCAATGTAAAGGGAACTCATAAAAGGAAAATTAGCTCAGAACTGAGAAGCCAGAGTAGACAGGGAGGGCTCCTGAAGGACGGCATGTAACAGATGTCTGTAAGATAAGCATAGAAGATGAGTGATGTCACACAAGCAGCAGACACAGTGCCAAGAATTAGTCCCGCCACTGAAGAAAACAGCAAAATTAGCAAAAAAATGACACGACAGAATCAACTTTTCAGAACACCGGAATCTAATAAACACATACAGCAACCAGAAGAGTGCTTAGTCAAGAAAGAGACTGATAAATTTCAGTCAAAAAAGCATTGCTAATTTTCAAGTCTTAAATTTGAAAAGATTGCAATCATACAAAGTATATTCTCTGACCACAATGGAATGAAGCTAGAAATCAATATTTGAGGGAAAAATGAAAAATTCACGAGGATGTGAAAATTAAACCACATACCTTTCATACAAACAATGGGCTAAGGAATAAATCACTAGGGAAAAAAGAAAATACTTAGATGAATGAAAATGAAAACACAACATGCCAAAACTTATAGCCATAAATGCCTACATTAAAAGAGGAGAAAGATTTCAAATCAATAACCTCACTTTATACCTTAAGGAATGAGAAAAAAAAAAAAAAAAGGAGAAAACTAAGCCCAAAGCTAGCAGAAGAAAAGAAATAGTAAAAATTAGAGTGGAGATAAACAAAAAAGCAAATAGAGAAACACCAGAGAAAGTCAATGGAACCAACAACTGGTTCTTTGAAAAGATCAACAAAATTGAGCAATTTTTAGTTAGGCTGACTATCAAAGAGAGAAAAGAAAAAGTAACTAAAATCAGGAATGAAAGAAGGAACATTACTCTACTCTCAATCTTACGGAGACAAAGATGATTATATAAAAATGCTATGAACAGCTGTATACTGTGGTGGGTTAAATAGCATCCTGACAAAATGCATGTCCATCCAGAGCTTACAAATGAGACTTTATTTGGAAATAGGGTCTTTGCCAATGTAAATAAAGTAAGGATCTAGATAAGATCACACTTGATTCGGAAAAGCCCTAAATCCAGCGAAAGTGTCCCTGTAAGAGACAGAAAAGGACACCCAGAGACACAAAGAAGAAGGTGATATGAAGATTGAGGCAGTGACTGGAGCAATGCATTGATAAGCAAAGAATAAGAAGGATTACTGGCAACCACCCAGCAGAAGCTGGGAGAGAGGCATGGGATGGTGTTTCCCTCCAAGCATCCAGAAAGAACCACCTGACAACCTGAGTTCTGACTTCTTGGCTTCTGACAATCTGATTTCAGACTTCTAAACTCCTGAACTATGAAATAATTTCTGTTGTTTTCAGCCACCCAGTTTGTGGTCATATAATATATACACCCACAAATTATACAACTTTGATACAAAAAATCCCTGGAAACATATACCCTACCAAGATTGAATCATGAAGAAATAAAAAAACATGAATAGACCTATAACAAGTAAAGACATGGAGTCAGTAATAAAACACCTCCGAACAAAGAAAAACTCTGGACCAGATGGCTTGACTTGTAAATTCCACCAAACATTAAAGAAGAAGGAAGAAAAATCCTTCTTAAATTCTTCCAAAAAACAGAAGATGAGGTAATACTTCCTAACTCATTCTGACAGGCTGGCATTACCTGATACCAAAGCCAGACAAAGTCCATGGCCTGGGGGTTGGGGACTCCTGCTATAGACCAATACCCCTTATATATGTTGATAAAAAAGTCTTTAAAAAAACACTATCAAAGCGAATCCAAGAGCATATTAAAAGGAGTATATAGCCTGGTGCAGTGGCTCATGCCTATAATCCCAGCATTTTGGGAGACCGAGGCAGGAGGATTACCTGAGGTCAGGAGTTCGAGACCAGCCTGGCCAACATGGTGAAACCTCATCTCTAATAAAAATTTAAAAAAAGTTAGCCAGTGTGATGGCACGTGCCTGTAGGTATAGTACTCGGGAGGCTGAGGCAGGAGAATTGCTTGAACCTCGGAGGCGGAGGTTGCAGTGAGCCGAGATCATGCCACTGCACTGCAGCCTGAGTAACAGAGTGAGACTTCATCTCAAAAAAAAAAAAAAAAAAAAAAAAAAAAAAAAAAAAAAAAAAAAGGATTATAGGACACACTAACCACTGAGATTTCTCCCAGAAAGTTAAGGGTGATTCAACATAAGAAACTCTGTCAATATAATATGTGCCTAGTAATAGAATGAAGGAAAAATACACACAATCATCTGAATTATGCAGAAAAGAAATTTAATGAAATCCACCACACTTTTATGATAACAATATACAGAAAAGTAGGAATAGAAGAGAATTCTCTAAACATGATAATGTGCATTTATGAAATCTCACAGCTAACATCATATTCAATGATATAAGACTGAAAGAGTTCTCTCTAAGATAAGGACAAGGAAGCTTGCTTTCATCACTGCTATTTAACGTTGTATTCAAAATTATAGCCAGAGTCATTCAGCAAGAAAAATAAGTATCTAAACTCAAGAGAAAGGCTTACAACTATCTCTACTTCACTTTGGGAGGCTTAGGCGGGTGGATCACGAGGTTGGGAGTTCAAGAGCAGCCTAGCCAAGATGGTGAAACCCTGTCTCTACTAAAAACACAAAAATGTGCCAGGCATGGTGGTGGGCGCCTGTAATCCCAGCTACTCGGGAGGCTGAGGTAGAGAATTGCTTGAACCAGGGAGGCACAGGTTACAGTGAGCCAAGGTCATGCCACTGGACTCCAGCCTGGGTGACAGGGTGAGCCTGTCTCAAAAAACAAAAACAAAACAACAACAACAATAAAAACTATAAAAACTGTCTCTACTCACAGATTACGTGATCCTATAACATATGGTTTGGCTATGTCCCTACCCAAATCTCACCTTGAATTGTAAAACTCCCCACATATCAGGGGCGGGCCTAGGAGATAACTTTGAATCATGGGGATGATTTTCCCCATACTGTTCTCGTGGTAGTGAATAAATCTCACAAGATCGGATGGTTTTATAAGTGGGAGTTCCCTGAACAAGCTCTCTTGCCTGCCACCATGTAAGATGCACCTTTGCTTCTCCTCTGCCTTCTGCTATGATTGTGAGGCCTCCTCAGCCAAGTGGAACTGTGAGTCCATTAAACCTCTTTCCTTTATAAATTACCCAGTCATACTACCTCATGGCAGTATAAAAATGGACTAATACAGTATATATAGGAAATCCCAAAGAAACCACAAAAAAACCTGCTGGAGCTAATAAATAAATCCAGCAAAGTTACAGGGTACAAGATTAACCACACAAAAATGTGTTGGCTTTCTATACAGTAGCAATGAACAATGTGAAAAGAAAATTAAGAAAACTGGCCAGGCACAGTGGCTTACGCCTGTAATTCCAGCACTTTGGGAAGCCGAGGTAGGTGGATCACGAGGTCAGGAGTTTGAGACCAGCCTGGCCAACATGGTGAAACCCCGTCTCTACTAAAAATACAAACATTAGCTGGGCGTGGTGGCGGGAGCCTGCAATCCCAGGTACTCAGGAGGTTGAGGGAGGACAATCGTTTGAACCCAAGAGGCGGAGGTTGCAGTAAGCTGAGATAGCACCATTGCACTCCTACTTGGGCAAAAAGAGTGAAACTCCATCTCAAAAAAAAAAAAAAAAAAAAAATTAAGAAAGGTTTCATTAGCATCTTAAAAATACCTAGGAATAAATCAACTAAGAAATGATAGAATTTTACATGGAAAACTGCAGAACATTGATGAAGGAAATTATAAATGACCTAATTCAATGGAAAGGCAACCCATGTTTATGGACTAGAAGACGCATTTTGTTAAAAACAGCAATATTACTTAAAGCAATTTATAGATTCATTGCAATCTCTGTCAAAATTCTAACAGCTTTCCCTCAAGTTCACGTAAAATTGCAAATGCCCAAACAAACAATCTTGAAAAAGAAGAGCTAAGTTGGAAGACTCACATTTCCTGATTTCAAATGTACTCCAAAACTAAAGTAACTAATATGTAGTACTACCTAGCAATGCCACTTCTGGGTATTTATCCCCAAAAATTGAAAACAGGCTCTCAAAGAGAGAACATGGAAAACAATGCTTCAATTTTTACTGTGTGAGCTCCGTCTCCTGTCAGATAAGTGGAGGCATTAGATTCTCATTCACTGAAACATTATTCACAATAGCTAAGAGGTACAAACAACTTAAATGTCCATCAGTGAATGAATGAGAAAAAATATGGTTTATAATAAATGGAATATTATTTGGCTTTAAAAAAGAAAGAAATTCTATCATATGCTACATCATGAATGAACCTTGAGGGCATTATGCTATGTAAAATAAGCCAGTCACAAAAGGACAGATACTGCATGATTCTACTTATATGAGGTATCTAGAGTAGACAAACATATGGAAGCAGAGAGCAGAATGATGGTTAACAGGATAGGGGGAGAAGAAAATGGGAGTTGCTATTCAATGGATATAGAGTTTCAGTCATGCACGATGGAAATATTCTAGAGAAGTGCTGCATGACAATGTGCAGACAGTTAACAATAATGTACTGTCAAAAAAATGTAAGAGCATTATGCATTTTTGTGAAATAGCAACAACGACACAGTGGTACTGGTGTAAGAACAGACATACAGATCAGTGAAATAGAACTGAGACACCAGAAATGAACCCACACATTTATGGTCAATTGATTTTCAACAAGCATGCAAAGACCATTCAATGAGGAAAGGATAATACCCTCACCAACTCATATTGGGTCAACTGGATACCTGCATGCAAAAAAATGCAGTTGGATCCTACCCTACCTCATACCATCTACAAAAACTAACTCTAAATGAATCTATGACCTAAATGTAAGAGCAAATGAAAGAAACATATGGGGTAAATCTTGATGATCTTGTATTTAAAAATGAATTCTTAGTATGACACCCAAAGAAAAAATAAATAGGACTTCATAAAAACACATAAAAATGAAAACTTTTCTGTATCAAAGGACACTGTCAGGAAAGTAAAATGATAACCAACAGATGGGAGAAAATATTTGTAAATCATATATCTGATAAGAGTCTAGTATCCAGCATATACACAACCCCACAACAAAAAGACAAACAACCCCATTAAAGAACAGGCAAAAGACTTGAGTAGACATTTTTCCAAAGAAGATACGCAAACTGCTAACAGACTCAACAAAACATGCTTAACATCATTAGTTATTAGGGAAATGCAAATCAAAATATGATACTGCTTCGTACCATTAAGATGGCAATAATAAAAAAGATAATAACCAGTGTGGGTGTACATGTGAAGACATGGAAACATTTATATATTGCTAATGGGGATGTATAACAGTACAGCCACGTTGGAAAAACAGTTTGGTAGTTCCTCAAAAGATTAAACATAAAACTACCATGTGATCCAGCAATTCTACTTTTAGTTACATACTCAAGAGAAATGAAAATATACACCACCCAAAACGTTTTACACAAATGTTTATAGCATCCTTCATAGTACCTCCAAACTGGAAATAATCCAAAAATTCCCCAGCTGATGAATGATTAAACAGAATGTGGTATGTCTATATAGCAAAATATTATTCACCAATTAAAAGGAATAAAATTCTGATACTGCATCATGGATGAACTTTGAAAACATCATGCTAAATGACAGAAGCCACTCACAGACCACATATTGTATGATTCCATTTATATAAAATGCCCAGAATAGGCAAATCCATAGAGACAAAAAGTAGGTTAGCGGTTGTCAGCGCACAGGGCAAGGGAGTGATGGAAGCAGTTGTGGAGGCTGAAGAATGACTGCTGATGGGCCTAAGTTTTCTTTTTGTGTGACAAAAATGTTCCATAATTAGATTATGGGAACAGTGGTGCTTGCTAACACTGTAAAAATACTAAAAACTTGGCCTCTACAAATGGGTGAACTTTTTTTTTTTTGAGATGGAGTCTCGCTCTGTCGCCCAGGCTGGAGTGCAGTGGCCAGATCTCAGCTCACTGCAAACTCCGCCTCCCGGGTTTACGCCATTCTCCTGCCTCAGCCTCCAGAGTAGCTGGGACTACAGGCGCCCGCCACCTCGCCTGGCTAGTATTTTGTATTTTTTAGTAGAGACGGTGTTTCACCGTGTTAGCCAGGATGGTCTCGATCTCCTGACCTCGTGATCCACCCGTCTCGGCCTCCCAAAGTGCTGGGATTACAGGCTTGAGCCACCGCGCCCGGCGGGTGAACTTTTGTTACATAAAATGTATCTTGATAAAGCTGTTTAAAAAGAGAAAGAACAGTTCCTCCAGCAAAAGAATTCCTACTGCCATATTTGAGTGTGAAGGGATTTCAGAGCTAAAGACACAATTCTTTAACACTAACTAGAGGCTGTATTTACCCATGTAGTTATACCAAAAAAGAAACTATCTAAATAATATCAACCCTGAATTACATGATGCCAAAATTAGCTCAACGTGCATGACCTGAATGATATTTTCATACCTTCTCTCTTGAGAAGTCACCTATTATTTCAACTGTTGCTAATGGTGATTGGTGGAGATGAATTTCCATGCATACACACAGAAAACCTTGGGGCCTTCTAATTGCATTTGAATATTGATTAAAATGTGTATACTCTAAAACTATCTTTTCTCCATCTTGTATCATTGAGAGAGAACAAGGATAAGACAGGAAATAATTATGAATTGCAAATCAGAGCCTGAAGGAAAAATGTTCCCTACATGGATGACAAATGTTTATAATGCCACTGTGATAAAATATTCAGCCTATTTTTAAAAATTTAATTTACTTATTAACTAGGAACCTCCCCAGAAAAGCATGAGGCTTATGAAGCATTTGCAAGCCATAAAATGACAGAACTTTCTGAGTCTCGGATAAAAGGAATAGACATAATTTGCATATCTAATAACTATAACTGCAGAATTTCTAAAGCCAAGTTTAAGTAACATCAATGCTGTGGAACACTTACACAGCAAAAGCAGGACATAGGAAATAAGGTTATTTAAGGTCTGTGTCTGTTCCTGCCAGTCCTATGTTAGTACTTGTCAGTGTATATTTCAAATTCAGTGCCACATAGATTCAGTTTCTACATTTAATTTCATTCCTGAAAACATAAGGCCAGGTGCAGTGGCTCATGCCTGTAATCCCAGCACTTTGGGAGGCCAAGCTGGGCAGATCACCTGAGGTCAGGCATTCGAGACCAGCCTGACCAACATGGAGAAACCCCGTCTCCACTACAAATACAAAATTAGCCAGGCGTGGTGGCACATGCCTGTAATCCCAGCTACTCGGGAGGCTGAGGCAGGATAATCGCCTGAACCCGGGAGGTGGAGGTTGTGGTGAGCTGAGATGGTGCCATAGCACTCCAGCCTGGGCAACAAGAGCAAAACTCCATCTCAGAAAAAAAAAAAAAAAAAAAAAAAAAAAAGCAAAAAACAAAAACACATAAATAAAACTGCCATAGAAGTCAGTAAATGTATGTTATCAATCATTTGAAAGACTGGAATATTTCAAAATTTAGCATTTAAAGTATACACAGACATATATATATATATATATACATACACACAAATGCACACACAAGAATGGATATTTTTCATTCATTAGAGTACAATAGCTCTTTCTACTAGTTAAATACATATTTCAGACAGCTTTCTAATGTGTTTACCGAGTCGAACACATCATTTAAATTTTACCTTGCTGTACCATTATGAGGATTTGCCTTTTATTTGGGCAGTGCGCTTGACATTCCGAACTTTACTCAAATGTGAATTTTCAGTATGTGCACGCAGAATGTAAAACAAGATCCCTAAGTGTCTCATCAGGAAATAGTTGTCTTCCTCAGCTAGAAATTATAGCTTAAATATTACTTAATTTAGAAGAAACATTTTAGCAGTGAGTTTAAATATGAGTCACTGAAGTGAGAATCCACTTTGGTAAAAGCTATGAATTTCTAGCCTCTGTACAGGAATATTTACATACTTATAATGGAACTGCTTTGAAATACACACAATCTGCCTTTAAAGTACAGGGATGTGCCATTTTCAAGAATATAAAACCAAATCAATCACTCTCTCAGGAACATGTACAGCTTTAAACACCTACTATAAGTAGCTGGCATATGGTAACAGGTGAATAATGTTAAAATATGTCCTATACACACAGGATCACGGACAGACACAACATATTGTGGTGCTTTGGTAATTCTGGATGTACAAAACATAAATATCAAATTTGTGCTAGTATTGTTTATTGATTGATCGATCGATTAATCAATCGCCACTCTATGCACAATGATGGCTTCCTGCCAGTTACATTAATGCTATCTAGTTTATAGACCACCTAGTTGTTAGCACACATATGGATTCACATCAGTGATTCTAATTCCTGATGAGCTCTATGAGAAAGTCTTCCTGGCTCAAAGCAACAGTGGGATTCCATGAATAATGCCCACTCTCAACTTCACTCTGCAAAGTACCAGCATGGACCTTTTCTGAAAAGCCTCAAAGAAGGAGAAAAAAAATAAGAAATATCAGTTTAGGGGAGATTATACACTAGTTTGGTAATGCTCTAATCAGTTGGCTGACAATTAAGCCATGGACTGTCATGAGCAAAGAAGGGAACATTACTTGGAAACTTCCACGGGCATGAAGAATCTGACTGGGTAGAGATCCTTCTCGAGAGGCCAGTGGTGTCTCTACCCTTCGAAAATAATAAATTTAAAGGACAAAGAGAAGTAAGACAGTGGTCTTTGAGAGGGGAAAAGAGACAGCACTGCATCAAGAAAAAATGTTTTTATTGCCTTTTTTCCAGTTTTAATGGAATAGATGGCTATGACTGAATTTATTTCAAGTTCATTCAAAAAATATTTAATGTTTATCATCATGTGCTGGCACTGCTTGAGGTGCTATAATGAATATGAATAGTGGATTTCAAAGTTACCAGGGAGCAAGATTCACAGCAGAAGAATAACAGGTGAGAATTTGTTTGAATGAATGGCTGTAAAACAGAGCTAGTGCAGAACTGATTTCACGAATAACAGGCTAGTGGGAAGGACACCATAGGGAATTCCCACTGCTGCAAATGCCAGGAGAACAGGGAAAGAAACTCAAAGTGGAATATTGGGAACATGGAGGAATTCAGTATCCTTGGACTTGACTGATTTAACGTGTCTTTATTTTTATCTTAGGTAAACATATTCCAAGAACAACATAATAAAAGTTTACGTAGGATTACTGGGCATGTGGTGCCTTTCAGTATTTTCAGTATTCCAAGAGTTCTGGGGATGGGTGAGGGAGGGGAGAATATACCAACAAAAGCACATTTTCTTAAAATAAATCAGGGGGGCAATTTGTAGCAGGTTGATACAAAAATAATGTTCCTAATTTTCTTGTGTCAAGGCAACATAAAATATAGCCAAATAATGCATGGTTGCTTGAATAAATTTTTAGTTTTGGAAGGGGTTTACTTTGAAGGATGACACCAGTCTCATTTGTAAATTATAAACCATTTGATATATAGGAAAGCAGTGTTACTTACAGTAATTACTTAAAAGAATGATAAAATATAAAAAGTGACTAAATTTTTCCTGACATCCCCTCCAACTTCGCTAAAATTTTTCCCTGAAAATCCCCCCTGAATTCCATGGCACTGATGCTTTCCTCCTTTAGTGAAAAGGAAAAAATTCTGAAGGTAAATGAGAATGCTTTTTAGCATATCATGATAGTGTATCAATAGATGTGATTTTATGTTATCAATGACTTATTTGGCACAAAAACATTTTAGAAAACTTTAATATCATTTGTAGGTGTTTCAGATATGGTGCTCTTGTCCATTTCTACTGTAGCCAATGAGACCATGTTAAGGATATATCATCCATGATCCCATTTTCCTATGAAAAATCCTAGTAGACTTATTTCAATTCACAGTGAAAATTCTAGGAACATCATCCACCATTGATTTCTGTATCTAAAAAGAATTATATAAAGCCACTGATTAAGTTTTAGGTCAAAGCTTAAATAAAAATATTAAGAATAATTTTACTGAGTTCTAAGGATACTTCCTACATTGCCTTATGTATGAAGTAATTAGTATAATTACTAAAAAATATAATTTATGGATATTCCCAAGAAATTTGCTGTGCACAGACACTAATGTTAAATAGTTCAGATGGTATAGAAATCTAGTAACAAAATCAATGAGTTTATTGCATATTGCCATATAAGTGCTAACACCAAAAGAATTATCCCCTCACCCACATAAGTAGAGTCCTTTGGTAATTAAACATTTTGCATATTATAAAGTGTGTCTTTCAGGATACTAAATTAAACGCCTGCAAGTTGAAAGAGCTAATTCACCTTCTACAGGAATACCACTTTGTTAATAGAGAAAAGCTTCAATACAGTAAAAATGGGATTTTACAGTCTTTTAGTCAGCATTTTCATGACCCTTGGCCTTCTGATGTTAATGTCTGTCTAAAGTAAAGGAATATTAAATATACTTATCACATTTAGGAGGAACAATTAAATTAATATTTTCAAGTCCTTTTTGAAGGAAGTTTTATGAGGGGTTTATGATTTTCACTGGCATTTACTTTTTCAACATTTTTTTCCCCAGACTTCATCAGGAGAGCCATGTTAGCATAATGTACTTGACTAACAGAAAATACATTTTCTCTCATAATAAGCATAGATTATTTCATATTCAATTTGGGTTTGCTTTTGCAGGCTTTGAAGGTATTTTAAATGATTCAAACACTGTTTACTGTGCTACAGGGAAAATGAATCGAGGAGACTATAATCTATAGAGCTTTATTTTTTTCTGAAATTTCTGGTCAGAGTATGTAATAACAATTCCAACGGCAATGCCAACTGAATTCCTAGGCTTTTGGTCATGAATAGTTGAGTAATATGTGCTGAGCCTCAGCAGCAAGATCATGCAGACCTGTACTGGAAAAATGGTACTTTCTTCTATATCAAACTTCATTAAACATACATGACTCTCTGGAGAGCCTTCCTGAGTCCCATTTCCATTCTCTGCCCACAGGTGGTAGACCTCAGGCCACTATCCAGTTTTTAAATATAGACATATAGTTCTGTTCTCCTATTATCTAGGGCCATGGCCTTAAGCAGGACACAGGAGGCTTTTCTTAGGGGCACATGTACAGAGGTAATTTCTACACCTTAGGTGAATTATTTCCTAAAATTGATCTAAGACTGAGCCCACTGCCAAGGTCATCTATTTCACTGCCAACTTCTTACAAGTCACAAAAAGGACATTATTCTTACCTATCCTAAATGTCACATGGTGCATAATGCCAGCATTTAAGTAGCTGAGGACAGAAATTGGAGTGGGATGCTAGGAACAATTCAAAACATGATTACGCATGGAGAGAAACAAATTATTCTAATACCCAAGATCCTTTGCAAGCAGGTCAGCTACTATATTATTTTTGACTTACAGTTTGGAAGATGTTCAATGAATTGAGTGACTTTCCTATAACGATATTCCTTTTATTCCAAGCAAACCATTTACTTGAATAATGTGTTTCAATACATACCATATACACACAAAAAGGAGTAGGACTCTGTCCATAAGTAATATTCACCCAAAGATTTATTCACCTATTAGGGGGAAAATCCTATGGTTTCATTAAGGAAGGAATTTTAGAGTAACAAAACTTTACTCTTAAGTTTTAATTATCAAAAAATTTAGTTTCATAGTTTTGATCCATTTAATATCAATAATAATTGTAATGATAACTCAATCTGAAGGAATATCTTAGCACTTGGAGCCTTATAATCATGGAAATTAAACAGAAAATTAATTTAATTATACACGTGTTTGTTTGCAGAAATGATAGGGTGGTTATTAAATTTTTCAAAGCATAAATTTGTATTATATTAACATAAATTTCTGTAGGGGAACTATAATGGAAATACAAGTTCAGGAAAAAGGAAAACAACCGTTAAAGAAGAACTTGCTTATGTCTTTTAAAATTGATAATAATGGATTGCAAATTGAAGAGAAATTTAGTTCATTGAAAGTGTTTATAAGAGCAATGTAATGTTGTCTTAACTGTCAATATTTACAATGTGGCACCAAATGCATCCTTTGCAACTATTTATTTATTCATTTATTTAGAGACCTAGTCTCGCTCTGTCACCCAGGCTGGAGTTCAGCAGCATGATCTTGGCCCACTGCAACCTCTGCTTCCTGGGTTCAGGCGATTCTCCTGCCTCAGCCTCCCGAGTACCTGGCACTACAGGTGTGCACCACCACACCCGGCTAATTTTTGTATTTTTAATAGAGACAGGGTTTCACCAGTCATGTTGGCTAGGTTGGTGTCAAACTCCCAACCTCAAGTGATCCACCCACCTCAGCCTCCCAAAGTGCTGGGATTACTGTCATCTATTTAAACTTATGATAAAAATTTTAGACAACAACGTAAAATTTGTTGAGGAGTGTATACAGAGTTTCAAATTTATTTTAGGGAGGACATAAACAAAAAATATGAAGATGATTATACTGGATCTCTGCCCCTAATTCTAATTTTGGTTACTTCCTGAAGAGACAGATTCTCAATGTTTTCTGTGCAATTACAAAGTTCAGAGTCATTGAAGGCTTCAGGATGATTGTGACCATGTGAGTATGTGTGAGAGATGTGAAAATGTGCTGCGTTTGAGAAGAAAATTCCTGTTAAAATGTGGAAGGCAGAACACAGGAGCAAGAAATTGAATGCTGTTATAATTTACCAGGACTAGAAAAAATATTTATGAGATTGTGGAATGAATATTGACAAATACATAAAGTGAGTCCAGAAAAATAAAAATAGATGCTTTGTTTGGGGGGATGGTATTATCAATAAATTTTCTTTCATTTTTAAGTGATTTTTATGCATATATTATCTGAATTTTTTCCTTAAAAATGCATGTTAGATTCACCTGTAGAAAAAAGAAATGTCCCTGTAAACAATAAAAAATAGACAACTTATACATAAGTTATTAGCAACATTTATCAGGAATGAAACCACAGTGTAAAGAGCTAGTACTCACAATGGACTAGAAGTCCAGTTTCTCAAACAGAGGACATAAGCATACTGATAGGTCATAATGGTTTAATCTAGCAATGGAAATTGTTTTTAATTAAAAAAATAAACTGCTAAAAAGACTTAAAGGGGCAAAAGGATGACAAAGACCAAACAACACATAATGTTCACTTTAGGGCAGTAGGAAAGAAGAGGGGACAGTGAGACTTGATGCATTCCTGAGGGCTCTTATCTTGGTATTACCATTCAGATGTTGTCCATGGTTAGCAGCAGCAACAGTGTGTCACCCATGGGCAGCATGCAAGAACGCTAGTCATGCAATATCTATCAATATCTATGTGTTTACTGTCTGTCTCCCACAGGGACTATAAGCTCCATGAGGGCAGGGATTTCTCCTGCTGTGTTCACTGTTCACTGCTTTATTTCTAGTGCTTCCCAACAGTGCCTAACCACAGTAAGGGATAAATAAATATGTGTTGAATCACTGGTTGGATGAGTGTTTGAATGAATGAATGAATGAGTGATCTGAGTACTTAGTTTCAGATTAATGAAAGTCAGGGGAGGAACTTCAAGAGTGTTATAACTGCTCGTATCAGATGACATGAGATGGATTTCAGGAATTTGAAGGAAGGTGACTGGATCTAAGATTTAGGAGATCATTTTGGAGAATTTTAAATTAATATTTGAGGTCTATTGCTTTAAAAATTAGTTTGCAAGTTATGCAGAGAAATAGCACAGAGACTAAGGAAGGAACTAAGATTCAAGGAATGTGTTTTGTTTATTTTTATTTTTTTCCCAGAAAATGGAAAACAAGAGAAGGAAAATTTCTCATGCCAACATAAAGAATAAATAAGTCCAATTACTGACATAAACACAAACAGTAATAGTTCTTTATACAGTACTTTGCAGCTCTTGAAAAACTTTAATATATTTAATCTCCTTTAAAACTTGAAACTACTCCTTAAAATGCCCCTTGAGATCCATTTCATCTCTGGAAATGGAAATGAGAAAGGCCAAATACCTTGTCCAAAGTCATGCAACTTGTAACTGGTGGTGCCTAGAATAAAACTCGGTGGTTTGACCCATTTCAATGTCAGCACCAGTGAAGGCAAAAATGACTCCACTTTGAATGCGAATCTGCCATGTTGACTTCTGATTAGCCTCATGACTGCCTCCTGGTTTTTAATTTATTAACGTTTACTTCAACTGACGTAAGAACAAAGCAACCTTGATGATGTCATACAAAGTACAGGCTATGACACATACCACATTCTTGCCTGTTCTGGAAGGTTGCCTTTAATTGTCTTGCTGAAGAGCACATCTGCTTTCCTGGAGCTGTATAAGCCTTGGGTCTGAGGAGCAGCAGTGTGGGGATCTGCCTGTCTTGCTGCTATCCAAGGCCAGGGTTCTGTCTTTAAGTTCCCTCAATACATCACCCAATATCGACAAACTGAATCTGTCTGCCTCCTTCTTTGGTTCCTCAGCTCCTTCAGGATTTGGGGGTCACTTTGCATACATGGCCCTTCCACGGAAAAGCATCATTTGAATATACTCAAATAAACATACATTTTTGTTTTTGAGGAGTATGTGCGTGACATGGAATAGTTTAATGGGGATTCTGGCTTAACATGCCAGCTTTGCCTATATAAAAATGTCAAAACACTGAAATTTGTTCCTATCTGTCATGTTCATTTACTGTAGCTATTAACTAGAGCCCATAAACAAGTGGGTGGTTAATATCATTTTTACCCTTAGGAAAGAAAGAGTTTCAATATCTTTTGCATTTCTAAATCAAAGTACTCAGCATAATAAGTCTTTTTTTAAAGCAGAGAGTATTAAAGATTATTGAAAAAATAACTGATCTAATTTAGACACTTATCAGAAATAAATCATGCCCTCAGAAAATGATATATCTTGAGAAAATATGCAGTTTTCCTTGAGAAAATGGCATCAGAAGAGGCAGAAGGAGATAAGCCAGATGGAACGGGATGGGAATAAAACAATAAACATGTTTAATATTCTAGGGCTCATTTTTGCAGGGGCATATTTTGGGCAACGCTTTAGAATACAGTCTCACTGCAAAAAGTACAGAATCAAGGCATGAGAAAATTGAGCCCTAGCAACTAAAGTGGCTTGTTGATGTCATGTGACTGATCAGTAGTTGTGCAACTAAAGAAACAGCTCATGTCTTCTGATATGTTTTTTCTTCACACAATGTCACTACATGCAAGTTTCCAAACTTGGAAAGAGCCAGCATATAGGGACCCTGTGTTGTACCTTTTAAAGAAGAGAGAGGCTAAAAGACTTGAATAAGTACTCAGCCTGGACAATGAGTCTAGAATTCAAGAAATATCTGGATTTCAAAGAGGCTACTTTTTTATGCAGACTATTGCAGAACTCTCTACAGGGATTATCAATGGAGGCCTGGAAAACTATGATATCAATTGACATAATAAAATCCAAACAAACTGGGATGTAGTTCTACAAATTGGCTTTCTAAAACTGAGGGGAAGAATATATTATGTATATAGATTAATCTTAAGAAAAATAAATTTCATGTGTTGAAATTCCAATGTCATTTCCCATACCTCCCTAAATCCCAATTTATTCTTTCTTTCTAATTGGGCTCAAGGAGTTATTAGTCCATGTGGACCTGATGTCTATTCAGATTGTTTTGGGGGGTGGGGGATGGTGTCTCTGTTGCCCAGGCTGGAGTGCAGTGGTGCAATCTTGGCTCACTGCAACCTCCCCCTCCCCCTCCCCCTGGGGTTTAAGCAATTATCCTGCCTCAGCCTCCCAAGTAGCTGGGATTTCAGGTACCCACCACCACGCCCAGCTAATTTTTGTATTTTTACTAGAGAGAGTGTTTCATCATGTTGGCCAGGATAGTCTAAAACTCCTGACTTCAAGCGATCTGCCTGCCTTGGCCTCCCAAAATGCTGGGATTACAGGTATGAGCCACTGTGCCTGGCTGTCTATTCAGATTTAAAGAGCTACAGGTCATCATGCAATGCATTGTAACAAATCTTAAGTCTGATTTTAACCTTCTTAGCATTTTACATTGTGACATAGTAATAAGTCAAACTGTACATACAGAGTTTTCATTGAAAACTTAACATTGAGTTTTCTTTATTGATAAATCTGGTAAAAGGAAACAGTAAATAATTTTGAAAAAAGCATTAAAAACCAGTCATTTCATTATGAGGTTTGTGTTCTTTAATCTTAAAAGAATTAATTAAGTCCAATGAAAACATCTACATTCTCCAATATGCTCCAAGTGCTGTTTGTCAATTTGCCAATCCAGCCCTTGAATTTTCAGACACGAAAATGGGATGGAGGGGCACGGCGGGAAGATGGCATTGGAGGTCGGCGACATGGAAGATGGGCAGCTTTCCCACTCGGATTCCGACATGACGGTCGCACCCAGCGACAGGCCGCTGCAATTGGCGAAAGTGCTAGGTGGCCACAGTGCTATGAGGGCCTTCCAGAACACGGCAACTCCATGTATCACATTATCGAGCTGTTGAAAGTGTGGATTCAAGTGAAGAGAGTTTTTCTGATTCAGATGATGATAGCTGTCTTTGGAAACGCAAACGACAGAAATGTTTTAACCCTCCTCCCAAACCAGAGCCTTTTCCGTTTGGCCAGAGCAGTCAGAAACCACCTGTTGCTGGAGGAAAGAAGATTAACAACATACGGGGTGCTGTGCTGCAGGAACAGAATCAAGACGCAGTCTAGTGGCCACTGAACTTGGTATCTTGGGAATGGAGGGCACTATTGACAGAAGCAGACAATCCGAGACCTGCGATTATTTGCTTGCTAAGAAACTTAGGAGGGAATCTCAAAAACATATAAAAGATCTAGACAAGGAACTAGATGAATATATGCACGGTGGCAAAAAAAATGGGATCAAAGGAAGAGGAAAACGGGCAAGGTCATCTCAAAAGGAAATGACCTGTCAAAGACAGGCTGGGGAACAGACCAGAAATGAACTATAAAGGTCGATATGAGATCACAGAGGAAGATTCTCAAGAGAAAGTGGCTGATGAAATTTCATTCAGGTTACAGGAACCAAAGAAAGACCTGATAGCTCGAGTAGTGAGGATTACTGGGAACAAAAAGGCAATTGAACTTCTGATGGAAAACTGCTGAAGATGAACAAAATGGTGGTCTCTTTATAATGAATGGTAGTCGAAGAAGAACACCAGGGGGAGTTTTTCTGAATCTCTTGAAAAACATTGCTAGTATCAGCGAGGAACAAATTAAGGACATTTTCTACATTGAAAACCAAAAGGAATATGAAAATTAAAAAGCTGCTAGGAAGAGGAGAACACAAGTGTTGGGAAAAAAGATCAAACAAGCTATTAAAAGTCTAAATTTTCAAGAAGATGATGACACATCACAGGAAACTTTTGCAAGTGACACAAATGAGGCCTTGGCCTCTCTTGATGAGTCACAGGAAGGACATGGAGAAGCCAAGTTGGATTCAGAGGAAGCCATTGAAGTTGATCATTCTCAAGATTTGGACACTTTTTAAGTACATTTTTGACAGTTTGAGGACTAAGCTTTTCTAAAATAACATTGTAATAAACCATTTTTACTGAGATTGCACCGTTTTGCACTGGTAAACATGAATCTGGAGGAAAGAAAATTGTTTTCTTGTTTAAAATAGTGTATGTGCAGAAAGGAATGCAATTGATAGAACATTTAAGGATGTCTCATGTCTGACAATACTTAAGAGTATATAGCACAGGATTTAATTTCTCATTGTGTTGCATGTGCTAATTAAGAGTATTACTAGTTGATAATCAGTTTTGTCTAGGTCATAACATACTATTTGAAAGTTTGTTTGCTTTTTCAAGTTTATCTTTGCAGTGAATTATGCCTTGGCTTTAAAACATTCCACTAAAATCGTAATGGGACATATAAATTATTAAGCTGTTACAAATGCAAACAAACAAACAAACAAACACACAAAAAAAACCAAAACGGGATGGAGGGCTTGTACTGGAGTGGTGACTGGCTGGTCACATCACAGCATTCAGACATTGTTAAGTATCATCCAGTAAGTTGGTCCTTGATACTGTCTGTCTAGTATACCATGTGATTATCTCTTTAATTTCCTGCAATGGATCAAGATGCAAATAAAAGAAAAATGTGCAGACAACTTACTTTTTGCTTTCTCTACATGAATACGTGCCAAATTAAGTTGTGGTATAGATAAAAATTTCCTCTCCAAAGCAGCATTCACAATAGACCAGGGTTCAATCTAACAACAAAATGATGCTAAGGAAAATCGAGATTACTCTATGGAAGTACTGGAATGAGTAATGCAATTTTGCCAATGAAATGCTAAGTTACATGCATGAGGGTGATCCTAAGCAATACTTTATTTTATTCTACTAAGAAACTAGTTCATTAATTTCTCTGTATCTTTGATTATGTACTATTAGCAGTAAAATATGGTTTTTGAATGACACATCTACCAAGAGAAATCAATCGGTTCTCAGAGCAGGGCAGAGCTCAGATATGCAGATTTAACCTTCTTTTCAATTTCAAAAGTGAGACTGCCAGAGAAAGGCATGCAGTGAGCCTCTTGAAGTCTCTGAATTTGGAGTCACATTGAGGGGCAATTATAATTACCAAAATGTCTATGGTCATTAGAACTGATTGAACTTTTACTCCACACTCTACTTATCCAATCAACAGTAAAGTGGACTGTGTATCTTGCCTCCATTCTTTTTTTAATATCATAGAATCTTTTCTTGAGTGTCAAGAAAGTTTAAATAGTAGGCTGTGTGATGGTAGATCAAAATGCCTAACAAGCATAAGGTAATCAAACTCCTATTTATTGACTTAACAAAAAAGGTCTTGTTTTTCACTTGTGTGTCTTTTAAGGAGATAAATTAAAATGATATTTTAACCTTTTTGCTTATCCCACTCAAAGACACACAGCCCATCTCTCTCAATCCTCCCTTTAATTATTTGCTAAGAGCAGTGCACCTCTTGTGATTTTGACACTTTTTCCTCTATTCTGACTGAGCTCTATTGATGCAGCTGTCATGTTCCAGCAGCGTGCATCATTCACAGGGCTGATTTACAATGTTCAAACTTTTTAAAGTTTTTAAACTTATAATTAGACTATGTGCTCAATTTTTACACAAACAGTTCAGCATCTAAGTTTCTGCTTAACTACACCTTTGACACACTACCTTCTTGGCAGGTTCCAATTATACTTTATTGACTGGAGTTGCCAACATTGGAGAAAGCACACGCCACGCTCCTACCTGAGACTTGTTATTGACCATGACACTGGAAAAGGAGCACGTGGCTTAGTTAGCTGTGCCTTCAGACTATTTTCATTCACAGTTAGATGCGAATTATTCACTTTTCCTTGGTCAATTTTTGCCTCTTTCAAGATGACTGTGTGACTCTTGATTTATTTTAACTGTCTGAATCTGAACAATAGCAGGATCCTATCAAATGTCCATAGAAAAGGATTTTTCATTAGTGCTTTGCAAAAGCCATTTCGGAGAAATTAAAGTACTTTGTAATTGGCCCTTTCCCTTTTTCAGGCTTCAGTAGGATATTTTCAACTCAACTGAGATAACTTAGGGTCAAACTCTACTAACTTTTTTTGAGATCTTTGTGCCCCCTTCAGGGCTGCCACTAATTATAGGCAAAAATCTTTTGCTAAAATTTTAACATTTTACATATTTCAAGACAGTGAGTTTTTTTTTCACCTTCTGAATATACATTGAAACATGGAACTGTCAACATAATTCAGGATTCCTGACATTTAATTTTAATTAAACATTTAATGCTGTAATTCCCTTTGCTTTTATATCCCTACTTTAAGTGTATCTCTCTAATATATTGATAATTCATGTGTCATAAGGAAATGTTCTGGCAAAGAAAAAGTGGATTAATTTCTAGAATAAATTAAGATAAATCTAGGTCAATATTGAGATAATCTAATAACTTATGCCAATACATTTATCTGTTATGTTCTTTCTCCCAGCTGCATGATCAGTAGGCACAGAAAAACTAATTAAATATTCTTTGGCTGATAGGTTTTGATCCATTTAACTGTGTTAACACAATTCCGGAAAATTAAGCTGACCAAGTTTCATGGGGGTATTGACCAACATGGCAGCACCCCCATGGTTCCTTCTGCTTGACTAAATTTTAGACAGGTTTCTTTCTAACTACAGGCTCTGACTTCTCTTTTCATAGTGCATTTACCTTAGAAGAGCTGTAAATTCTTTCTCTGCCTCTTTGAGATGTAAATCTTCTGCAAGCCTCTTTTCACCTTTACAACTCAGGAATATTATTCTCAAGGAACTGGGAGCCAACTGTTTGAAAAATAATCAATAAGATAGGGACCCTATCTTCCAGTCTCTATGTGAGGGTAGGAGTGTAACTTTAACAAGCACCAATTAGCAAACACATGTGGCTTAATCACATTGACCAACCTCCGTCTTAATCTTCTCCAGCACTTTTCCAATAGTTCACTCCAATGCTAAAACATCTCCAGCCTTTTTTTCAGTGGAGTTGAGTTTATTTTTTTCCCCTGTACTGCAACAGTCTCTGTCTCCCATTGCAATAGTCTTGAACAAAATCTTCTGTGACTGTTTAACTCCATCTGGTGCAGATTCTTTTTGATGGTTCTTTTACTTTGACTCAATACATTATAGATTTCAATGAAATGAACTGTATTTTCATTCATGTATGTAACATGTAACTTGTGAATTCACCAATCTATTTTGGTCCTGTTTTGATTTTCTTGGGGTACTTTTCATTGTGCCATAAAATGCACAAGAATTATAAACACCTCTACGCAAAAAAACTAGAAAACCTAGAAGAAATGGATAATTTCCTGGACACTTATACTCTCCCAAGACTAAACCAGGAAGAAGTTGAATCCCTGAATAGACCAATAGCATGCTCTGAAATTGAGGCAATAATTAATAGCCTACTAACCAAAAAAAGTACAGGACCAGACGGATTCACAGCTGAATTCTACCAGAAGTACAAGGAGGAGTTGGTACCATTCCTTCTGAAACTATTCCAATCAATAGAAAAAGAGGGAATCCTCCCTAACTCATTTTATGAGGCCAACGTCATGCTGATACCAAAGCCTGACAGAGATACAACAGAAAAAGAGAATTTTAGACCAATATCCCTGATGAATGTCAATGCAAAAATCCTCAATAAAATACTGGCAAACCGAATCCAGCAGCACATCAAAAAGCTTATCCGCCATGACCAAGTGGGCTTCATCCCTGGGATGAAAGGCTGGTTCAACATATGCAAATCAATAAATGTAATCCTGCATATAAACAGAACCAAAGACAAAAACCATATGATTATCTCAATAGATGTAGAAAAGGCCTTTGACAAAACTCAACAGCCCTTCATGCTAAAAACTCTCAATAAATTTGGTATTGATGGAACGTATCTCAAAATAATAAGAGCTATTTATGACAAACCCACAGCCAATATCATACTGAATGGGCAAAAACTGGAAGCATTCCCTTTGAAAACTGGCACAAGACAGGGATGCCCTCTCTCACCACTCCTATTCCACATAGTGTTGGAAGTTCTGGCCAGGGCAATCAGGCAAGAGAAAGAAATCAAGGGTATTCAGTTAGGAAAAGAAGAAGTCAAATTGTCCCTGTTTGCAGATGACATGATTGTATATTTAGAAAACCCCATTGTCTCAGCCCAAAATCTCCTTAAGCTGATAAGCAACTTCAGCAAAGTCTCAGGATACAAAATCAATGTGCAAAAATCACAAGCATTCTTATACACCAGTAACAGACAAACAGAGAGCCAAATCATGAATGAACTCCCATTCACAATTGCTTCAAAGAGAATAAAATATCTAGGAATCCAACTTACAAGGGATGTAAAGGACCTCTTCAAGGAGAACTACAAACCACTGCTCAGTGAAATCAAAGAGGACACAAACAAATGGAAGAACATACCATGCTCATGGATAGGAAGAATCAATATCATGAAAATGGCCATACTGCCCAAGGTAATTTATAGATTCAATGCCATCCCCATTAAGCTACCAAAGACTTTCTTCACAGAATTGGAAAAAACTGCTTTAAAGTTCATATGGAACCAAAAAAGAGCCTGCATTGCCAAGACAATCCTAAGCCAATAGAACAAAGCTGGAGGCATCATGCTACCTGACTTCAAACTACACTACAAGGCTACAGTAACCAAAACAGCATGGTACTGGTACCAAAACAGAGATATAGACCAATGGAACAGAACAGAATCCTCAGAAATAATACCACACATCTACAGCCATCTGATCTTTGACAAACCTGACAAAAACAAGAAATGGGGAAAGGATTCCCTATTTAATAAATGGTGCTGGGAAAATTGGATAGCCATAAGTAGAAAGCTGAAACTGGATCCTTTCCTTACACCTTATATGAAAATTAATTCAAGATGGATTAGAGACTTAAATGTTAAACCTAAAACCATAAAAACCCTAAAGGAAAACCTAGGTAATACCATTCAGGACGTAGGCATGGGCAAGGACTTCATGTCTAAAACACCAAAAGCAACGGCAACAAAAGCCAAAATTGACAAAAGGGATCTAATTAAACTAAAGAGCTTCTGCACAGCAAAAGAAACTACCATCAGAGTGAACAGGCAACCTACAGAATGGGAGAAAATTTTTGCAATCTACTCATCTGACAAAGGGCTAATATCCAGAACCTATAAAGAACTCAATCAAATTTACAGGAAAAAAACAAACAACCCCATCAAAAAGTAGGCAAAGGATATGAACAGACACTTCTCAAAAGAAGACATTCATACAGCCAACAGACACATGAAAAAATACTCTTTGAAATTCATTTTGCTGCAAAGTGCTATGTAAATGCAAGGTGATTACCTTTTTAATAATAACTGAATTTATGTGCCTTTTTAAGTTTCTACCAGGCCTATTTTGTAGATATTTTAAGGCAATACTCCATCATCAGCACCTATTTTTAGTCTTTCTGCCATTTCTAAGCCCCTAGTTCCAACTGTCCAACTTTGGATAAAATTTAAATTCATGAAGAGACACTTCATTGCTATATAGAGAAGCTATAGAAGATGTTCAAATAAAAATATATATTTCAAAAATTCCTGCTATGAGTTCTAAGCATTGCCATGGTTTTGTACAGAAAGATGGCAGTGATGCTGGTCTCAAGGCATCTTAGTTTATGCTAGCACACATAACTAGCATAAACTTTCTTAGAAGAAAGTCCAATTTCTTCTAGTAATACTACGAAAGAGTCCTCTGAATGTAATATAGAATAAGAAATATAACAACACACATGTCAGAGTATAAATGGATTTCAAAGGTGGTTTATTTTCGGTAAGTTATTTAATGAACATAATTGAATACAAAGTATTTGGCAGGTGCTACAAATAGAGTAGTGAGTACAGTGACTGAGATCTCTCAGTTCATGGAACATACTATCTACATGTTTAGTTGGGGTTTCAGGGAAGAGTGAGTAGGAGCCATAAAGATAGGGATGTCTGACAGGATATTCCAGAAGAAGAGAAACAAACGAGGAATAGCACAGACACAGGGAAGTATAAAGTATCCAAGCAAAATCATTGCAGAGCAAGTACTCTAAGCACCACCAGTATTTGCAGGTTACCAAATTCTTTGTGAATCAAGTATAAATTAGAATTTAGGACAAATTGCCAAATGAGGAAAAAATCAAATTGATAGGTATTTTGTGAGAAAATGAAACTTTATTGCCTTGCTTTCAATATATGCCAATAAGTATAAATGTTTGGTTTTGTTATTTATTTTCTTAGACCCCAGGATATATGACTTACTCAACCTTGTAGTAAAATCTCTAACAGAATCCCTCTATGAGAGGAATTATGGTGATTAAAAATATCTAATAAGAGATGTCTGTACTCCCATATTATTTGCAATAGCCAAGATATGAAGTCAACCTAAGTGTCCATCAACTGATGAACAAAAAAATGTGGTAGATAGACACAATGGAATACTCTTCAGCCTTTAAAAAGTAGAAAATCTTGCCATTTGCAACAACATAGATGAATCTGGAGAACACTGGTAAGTGAAATAACCCAGGCACAAAACACAACTACCTGTGATCTCACTTATGTATGACATCATTCTACTATAAAGACATGCACACACGTATGTTTATTGTGTCACTATTCACACTAGCAAAGACTTGGAACCAATCCAAATGCCCATCAATGATAGACTGAATAAAGAAATGTGGCACATATATGCCATGGAATACCATGCAGCCATAAAAAAAGATGAGTTCATGTCCTTTGCAGGGATATGGATGCAGCTGGAAACCACCATTCTCAGCAAACTATCACAAGAACAGAAAACCAAACACTGCATATTCTCACTCATAAATGGGAGTTTAACAAGGAGAACACATAGACACAGGGAGGGGACCATCACACACCGGGGCCTGTCAAGGGGTGGGGGGCTAGGGGAGGGATAGCATTGGGAGAAATACCTAATGTAGGTGATGGGTTGATGGGTGCAGCAAACCACCATGGCATGTCTATACCTATGTAACAAAACTGCATGTTCTGCACATGTATCCCAGAACTTAAACTATAATAAAAAAAATTCAAACTCATAGAAGCAGAAAGTAGAATGATGGTTATCAGCAGTGTTGGGAGTTGAAGTGTTGGTTGAGAGATACAAAATTTCTGTGAGATAGGAGGAATAAGTTCACGAGATCTATTATACGACATAGTGACTATAGTTAATATTCTTGAAAATCACTAACAGTAGATTTTAAGTGTTCTTACCACAAAAAAAGATAGGTATTTGAGATAATGCATATGTCAATTAGCTTGATTTAGTCATTCCATTATATACACACACACACACACACACACACACATTTCAAAACATCATGCTGTATATAATGTATACTTTTTTCAATTAAAATTGATTAAACATTTTTAAAAAATCTTATAAGTTAGAGTTTTTACTCAGTCTAGCCAGAGTTATACAATGGTAACTATCGACCTCAAAATTTCATTGACTTACAACAAAAAGTTTTATTTCTAGCTCTCAATCTGTTCCATTCTATCCTTACTCTGAGACCACATCTGACAGTAACAGCTTCTTTCTGGAACAATTCAGCTATGATAGAGGGAAGTAGAGAAGGCAAGGAGAACCATAAGCTTTACCTTAAAGCTTTTGCTGGAAGGAACTGGGCTCCCTTCTGCTTAATTAGTGGTGTGCTGGAGTTTCTGCATATTGGTTTGCAAGAACCAATGTTGAATTTTTATAAATTTGATGAGCAAGTGGTTAAAGATGGCCATTAATAACAATTAAATTATATAAACTTACAATCAAGGAAATTTCATTAAAAATGAATACTTAAAACTCACCAACTCTTAGTTTACTATATTTTATCGTCATCCATGGTTTTAAGGTTATTTACATGTGTTGTATCTGTATGATGGAAATAATATGCAATAGCATGCTACTGCATATCTCTTTCAAATTCCAAGTTCAGTGACATCACATCATTTCAAGATGATTTACACTACAGAAATCAGAAAACCCTATAAATCAGTGCTTTGGAATACTCTTCAAAATTTGTGACCACATTACTCACAGTCATTGGCTAGAGCAAGTCATGTGGTCACACCTGAAATCAACATGGCCAGGAAGTATGTTAAAGTCTAACACACAGCTTGAGATGAAAATTTGGGAGATAAGGAAGGAAAGGATTCATCATTGTAACCATGTCTCAACTCTGATTCTCTTTATTTTCTCTTATGTTTCACTTCACTTGCTGCTAACGCAGCAGGACCCTTGCAGTCTCCTCATTTAGAATCTCTCATTTATCAACAACATTTATGGAACATTTACCCTGTATAAAGGAAACATGGAAATATGTATAACAACTCATTTTGATTATCACCTAAAAAGCCACGATATTGCCCCACCTTCTTTCATCAAAATTATTGCAATCTTGGTAGATTGCTAGGTTTTATACACATGTACATACACACACATACACACACACACACACACGTTATGTCTTTTTACGCTAATGTGATAATGGATAAGAAAAGAGGTAAAGACCTTTCTTCTTTTGGTTTGGAGAGGAGGTATTCTACCATAGCCTTAGGGCTCTGGACACGAAGAGTAGAGCAGCCCTCAGTTTCCCCCAACCAAGTCATTATTTTATGTTGGGACTAATTGGGTAAAGTAGCTGCATAGCCAATGGGGTAAGATGCTTGGAAGAAAGTCCAATTTCTTGTAGTAATACTACGAAAGAGAAGAACTTGGTTGAATTTAATACATAAAATAGGAGAGTAGCAAATATACTCTAGCCTCTTTTGTACATGAAAGGCACAGATGTAGCTCAAAATGATGTTTTCTATGGCATTTAAGAGACAATAAAAACATTCATTCATTCACTTATTCCTTCATCAAAACCTACTGCTAAAAGATGTTACTTAAAAAGAGAACTTTTTAAAAAGAGGGGAAAAATGGAGGAGTTCAGGATAACATGGGTGTAGGAATTTGGAGCTCTCTTGTGAAGCTACTTGACCTTGATCCTCTGCTAAGAAGTAGGTGTCTGTTGATCACAGCTTAAACACCGCATCTCTAAGACAATTCCATTATTTTCCTCATGAGGTAATTGTGGTTTGCCAACAGATAGATGATTTCACTCAAAAGTTAGTGGCCAAGTCCAAGATCAGAAACCAGGTTATTTTCTTCTAATTTAGAAGTCCTATAATCCCAATTCTACATGTATAACTATTTTTGTGAAAAGTGACAAGCCTACAAACTTCCACCTAAATAAATACCACAGAAAAAGAAATGCAATTTCAAGAGTAAAAGCATGCTTCCAAATGAGCTCATGGTCTCTTTTATCATTTTAAGTTGTCCTCTCAGACCAGTTGCCATGGACTTTACAGAATTCTGAAACATTATTTTGTCTATAACATTGGCTTCCTACTGTGACCTGGAGTGGTTTTAGTTAATAAGCAGAGCAGTTTGCTTTTTTCAACTATTAAATGTTTTGAAAAAGTAGAGGTGAGTGTAGACAAGAAAGCACTAACCACTACGAAAAATATTCTTCTGGGTCCATGCACCTAAGGATTCGAAGCCTCAATGTTAGAATGTCACTGTACTTGCCTACAAAGGAAGGCCATTACATCGTTCAAAAACTTGTATTGAAACCAAGTTTGATAATCTCAAGGACAGTGTGTGACATAAAGGAATGATCTTTTCTGCAGAGTAAATACTCAAACCACACAATGAGTAGCTGAAATGATCAGAAGCTTTTCCCAAAGGGGCCTGCATTCATAATTCAGTCTTAGTGTGTTTTCTGTAGTAGGCTCTTTGTGCACCTTGAAATTTTAATTACACAATCACCATTCTACTATTCCAAGAATTTTTAAAGGAAATTACAGTTTTAATGGTAAACTATTCATTTGTGTACTATATCTTCAAAGGGATTGTGGAAAGGTGTCAGATTTCAAATAAAAATGGTTCCAGTAAATAAATGCAGAAAAATAACAAGTGATTATTTCAATGTATTGATTAAAATCTTTATAAAATATTTTTCAGAGAAAAATATTTTGAATTCTTATACCATCATTATGTAACTATAATTGAAAATATATTTGTATGATTATGTGATAAGTTTCTGATACCATTACTGAAGTTTAATTTCACTGGTACCTAGAACAATTTAACAACTTGATATTAACATATGTCAGGTTAGTCATACTTCATGCATGGGAAAGGTCAGATGATCTGAGGCAACGGAACTTGATGGAAAATGCAAGTGATTAAGAATAGTTGCTGTCGGGTGCAGTGACTCATGCCTGTTATCCCAGCAAAAAAAAAAAAAAGAAAAAATAACAATGTTTATAAGTTAGAATTTCTTTTAATTACTTTAAAAAATAGATATGACAAAAGAATCGAATGCAAATACATCTATTTATTTGGGAGGCCAAGGTGGATGGATCACTTGAGTCAGGAGATCGAGACCAGCCTGGACAACTTGGAAAAATGCTGTCTCTACTAAAAATACAAAAATTAGCTGGGCGTGGTGGTGCACACCTGCAATCCCAGCTACTCGGGAGGCTGTGCCAGGAGAATTGCTTGAACTCGGGAGGCAGAAGTTGTACTGAGCCGAGGTTGTGGCACTGTACTTCAGCCTGGGTGACAGAGTGAGACTCAGTCTCAAAAAAAAAAAAAAAAAAAAAAAAAAAAGTTGAAGTACAGGGTGCTATGTGAAAGATGCCAGGTGAGTGACAAAACAGGAAAGGTATGCAGGGGCCATGATTTTGTGTATCATGGCAACACTTTAAAAAATGGTAAGTAAAAATTATATCAACCTCATGTTCTAACAAACTGAAATCAGGCAAAAACAGGTGTATAGAAGACATTTCTTCTGAAAGCCCACAGGTTATTTACCTTTTGCAAAAGTAGACCTATCCTACAGAACCACTAAAACGTTAGTTTTGCGTGGGCACAGACTATGAATTCTCAGCATACAGTGGAGAAACTGACTTACAGTATATGTTTGATAAAAGTTTATTAGATGAAGAAATAAATGAGTAAGAGTGCCCATTTAAAAATGGTTCTGGATATTGCACCAAAACTATGAACCTGTAGGAAAGTTTAGGGAAACAAAAAACAGCCAAACAAATGAGAAAAACTCTCTTCTTTAAACTCAAAGACCAGCAATAGACAACACTGGAGTCAGTCTTACAGAACTACTGTCTTCAGTCACAGCTGCAACGCTTTCACGCGTGCTTTCCTGGCTTGTGGGGCTGTTAATGGAACATATCCTAATTTCCATCTCCTCTGCCTTAAAGAAAGAAGGAAAACAGAATCAAAGTCTCTCTTTTAGAATAAGCAATGAGCAATAATTTCTAACCTGGTTTTGGGAAAAGAAATGGGAATTGAATGATCGGGGCAAAACCAAAAATGTGCTCTATATGGACAAAAAATCAATCCACAATGTTGTAATTTCTGAAGAACGAAATCTATTCGGAAATATTAAACTAATTAATTGAGATTAAAACTATGAGGCAATAATGTAATTTTGTAATGGTAAAATATTCCTATAGATGTAATTATATTCCCAGGGCAAGAGGCCATGACATAGCAATAAACCTTACCAAGAATAAAGAGTCGCATAGATTGGATTCACATCCTTACTTAAATGGAAATTTTAAATTTGTAAACAGGAAAACACAAGTGCGATTCTTGCATTAGTCTGTGAAAAAATTATAATTTATTTATATTAACTTGAAAAATCCTCTCTCCTGTGAGTATTCCTAAAATAAAAGCCTTCTTCAGCTTTTCGGTAACTTGTAAATATAAGTATTTTGTTTTCACTGTACTAAGCTGCTGTGGCCTTTTAATTAAAATAAAGAAAGAACACATCATTTGATACCTGAGAAACAAAATAAAGTGACTTATCTACTTTGAATTTACTTAATATTTGGAAAAAAATTAACATTCCCCACATACAATATGGAGTTTTCTTGTACTTTTTTGTACAATGTGTTATTTTTAAAATGTTGGCAACTTAGCCAAAAGAAATTTTCCCTCATAAAACTATAGTAATCATGTAATAGGTGAATTGGATTTAAGGACAGTAGGAATTATTTTAGAAATATGTGTCCAACTAAATTTTCATAGCACTAATTCACAGAGTGCATAGGAATAGTGATTTAGAAGCAAATGAAATTTGAACCAGAAATTTCAATAGACGAGATATTTATTTTTATACTTCATGAGTAAACGAGAAAATAGTTTATTTTGAAAAAATAAGTCTGGGTGCACTGATTCACGCCTGTAATCCCAGCACTTTGGGAGGCTGAGGCGGGTGGATCACTTGAGGTCAGGAGTTTGAGACCAGCTTGGCCCACATGGTGAAACTCCGTTTGTAGTAAAAATACATAAAAATTACCCGGGAGGTGCATGCCTGTAATCCCAACTACTCGGGAGCCTGAGGCAGGAGAATCACTTGAACCCAGGAGGCGGAGGTTACAGTGAGCCGAGATTGTGCCACTGCACTCTCAGCCTGGGCAACAGAGCAAGACTCCATCTCAGAAAAAAAAAAAAAAGAAAAAGAAAAAATAAGAATGTTCATGAGTTAGAATTTCTTTTAATTACTTTAAAAAATAGATATGACAAAAGAATCGAATGCAAATACATCTATTTACATAGCAAAAGTAGCTGTACAGATACATAGGACTTGTTTTCTATGCCGTAATGCACGTGAGAAATTTCATTATTAGTTTTCAGACTTAGCATTTGAAAGCTATGAGTAGGGAAAAAATCTAATCAACTACCATTTCCTAGCTCTAAGGGCTTACTGAAATTGCTCCAAAACCAGAGTTAACTTTACTAAGTAGTTTCCACCAAAAATAAATCAGATGTGATCATCTTCATGATAATTTTCTAGAATTCTCAACGAGGCCTGCTAATATTAACCAAGGAGATCTGAGAAATGATGAGTTTAGAAACAAACTACTTGTGTTCCTTGCACAGAAAATGAAGCTTAACACTTATAATTTTCCTGTGTGTCTATTCTAACATTTCTCTAAATTTTCTATACACTGTCCTTTTAAATTTATAACTGATGATGGAACTGCTAACATCAGAGCTAAGGACAGTCTATTCTGGGAATCATTTATTAGTATAACTAAAAGTCTAATTAAATAATGACTTCATTTCACCAAGATCTCATGATAAGAATCAATATCCAGGCATCTGATCTTGCATTAATTTGCCCCTGTCATCACTAAATATTGTCACAGTCACACCTTCCCGATACCTTGAATTTACCTTGAGCGCAACCATTGGTCTAAAATAAAAGCAAGGAAAATACTCTGTTAGGATATGAAATCAACAAACTTCTCTAATCGCTTTGATGGATATAGAAGCAAAAGTGGAATATTATGTAAAGTTATATAAAAAGTCCTGCCTCTACAAAAAAGTAATTAATTACATTGACCCAATCAAACAAGCTATACCTCTATGTGAAAGAACCAGCTCTACCCTTCTATTTTACTGAAAAGGTATATTCTTTCTCACCTTGTTTATATAGTAGATTCTAATTTTAATAATGAACATTATCTTAAATACAAAAATAAAACATAAAATTAAGTATGTTGATCTAATGCAGGATCTATAAAAAAACACATAAAAACACACACACACACACACACACACATATCCCTGTAAACTAAAAATACATTTACATATGAATCTATTCATAAAAACACATGTACATGCATATAAACTATACATATATAAATTATGTAAACTATGCATGTATAAGTGGGGTATATGTGTAAATATACCATAAAGATGTGTCTATATAAACTATATAAATATGATATATTATTATATGTTTATGTATATGCCACATGTATGTATATATAGTTTTATGGAAATACACAAAGCTAGCTCTAGGACTTACGTACAGAGAGAATGTTTTTAAAATCTTCAGATTTATGAAATTAAAAAACATGTCAATTCTAAGTTTAATATTTATAAAGAGTGATGTTGTATCATTACACATACTAAGACATCCATTATCCCGTAAGTGATGGGTAACGGTGATTTATCCAAGCAATTTCACTTGACAGAACTTGAGAACACATCTCAGTAATCACCCTTCTCTTCCTTCTTTACTACTTCCTGTGTGTTGAAAAGTGCTCTAATGGCTAAAGTTGTGTACCTTGACAATTACCTCATATCCTTGGAAGCGGCCCCTAAAACCTGACTACCACTACAGAACTGCAAAAAATACTTTATGGATCTTCCTATAAATCAAGTGTGAATAGAAATTAAGAAGACATGCTTGGAATTCAAAAGGAAGGAAAAAGTTGTTGATAGAAAATTGGAAGAAGCTTCATAAAGTTGTAAAATAATTTATCTGTTGAACATCTACTCTCAAACAAAGGATAAAATAGTGTGGTAGATACAACAATGGTTATGATGCTTTATTAATAGTTAAGGATATTAGAAATAAAGTACAGTGACCTCATACATAATAAACTTTGTATTCTAGAGTTATTTGTTCTAGAAGAGAGCAGGAGAATAATGTCTATTTTTTCTTCCTAAGTAATATTTCTTAAATATTTCTTAAACTGGGTGAATAAAATTAAAATATTTTCTAATAATTTCATCATATAATTCCCTTTTATTCTGAAATGTGATAGTGATCTGGAATTTTTTCACTGTTCTATACTGAGTTCTTAAGGATGCTTAGCCAGTCAGATGAGAATGCACAACTAAATGTGTTCATCTTTCTATTGTGTCCATTCTGATTTTAGTAAAGAAGAAAAAAAATCAATGAAGTAATAAGCTTTTTAAAGTATCAGTAAAATATAAAAAATGCTCATGCACTGAGAGCTAACTTCTTTCCTTCCTTCCTTCCTCCTCCCTCCCTTCCTTCCTCCTCCCTCCCTATTTATTTTTCCTCTCTCTCTCTCTCTCCTCTCTCTCTCTCTCTCTCTCTCTCCCCCTCCCCCCCTCTCCCTTTCTTTCTTTTTTTTTCTCCCTCTCTTTTGACAGGGTCTTGATCTATCACCGAGGCTGGAGTGCAGTGACATGATCATAGCTTACTATAGCCTCAAATTCCTGGGCTCAGGGAATCCTCCCCCCTTAGCTTCCCAAGTAGCTAGGAATAGGCATGCACAACCATACTTGGCTAATTTAAAAAAAAAAAAAATTGCTGTAGAGATGGGTCTTGCTATGTTGCCCAGGCTTGTCTGGATCTCTCGGCCTCAAGCAATCCTCCTACTTCAACCTCCCATAGCGCAGGGGCTACAGGTGTGAGCCACTGTGCCAAGCCCATTTATGGTTTCTTTACTGACAAGATGTTACCATAGGCCACATCTCCACTTATGAAAGATATGCAAATAGTACCTCTGTGACATTACACAAAATTTCACATCCTATGTTTTTCTCCCAACTGTACATTTTATCCTCATGAGACATTATCCTAGATGTGTCCCTAAAAGCTTGGCCTAATTCACACACATGCAGGCCCTGAAAGTCACAGTGTTTCATCAAAAAATAGCACTTTTCTTTCTTTGCTCCTGTGTAAATATCAAATTCCACTGCACATAAAGGGCAGAGAACAAAGTAAATTAAAAAAATAAGGCGGACATTACTGTCCTTTCAATGTCATGAGGGTAGAATTATGTTTTGATCTGAATAACATAATCCAAATTTATTCTTCTTTAATGAAATGAGTGCTTGAATTCATTTGAGCATAAAACATATTATCATATTTTGTCAATAACAGTGTCATTGCACATTTTTCCTGGTATATTTTAAACCAAAAATGTACATTTCCATGATATAAAAACTCATGTCATGTGTGTGTGCCTTTGAAAGGTGTGCCTTACATTTATTTATACCTGTACTTTTCCACATCATTTGTTTACATATTGTATACAAAGAATATATATAGATAGATAGTATATATATATTTCTGTGGAAAACTCTCTCTCTCTCTCTCTCTCTCTATATATATATATATATAGAGTTCTGTGGAAAACTGACTCTTTGTATTTGCATTCTTCAAATTCCACTTCATTTAGGACTGGCATCAAATATCAAAGGAACTTTGACTAAATCAGAGTCTTGGATTCTACTTTAACCAAGCCTCCTCATAAATACAGCCTAAAGAAAGACCAATATTCAATTTAATGATCACCATAGGTTGCTCTGTCTGAAGTAACTGAAATGCCAGTCTGACATTTTTGCTGCGTTTCAAAGACTAACCATAGAAGGATGGCAGTTGCATAGCACGTATATCTTCATCTCCCCCCATCTGCACACCATAGGTTAGGTGGGTGATACAGTTTTTTGGCACTGAGCCCAGATTTTATCTTAGAATCCTTTTAAAAACTGTGTTCTAGAAAGTCATTGTGAATGGCTGAGGCTAGTGCTGGAGAATTTCCTTGCTCTGGTCATGAGTTCTTCTTGAGGTTCTATGCCTGGGGTTTGAATTACCAGCAGGTGAGCAGTGGTGGCTTTCAGAGTAGTTGCTCCTTTTATTATGTAACAATTACTCAACACAGACCCTGTATCAGACTCAATATAGGTTCCGGCAATGCATTTATCAATAACACATGGTCCCTGCACTCAAGAAATGACTATGGGTCATTCTGACAGATAAAACAGGCATGTACAACCTATGAGGTGTGAATAGGGACTACATAGAAAGACACTTGTCAGGGAGTTAGGAGAGAGAAGGCATCACATGAATTTCTCACCTTTATCGCCCAGGTAACAGAAGGCATTAGACATTTAAGGAATTACAAATATCCGGCATTAGATTACACTTTTTTTCCGATTGTATGAACAGGACTTTAGTTTCCTACTCTATAAAATGGGGAAAATAATGGTATGTACTTCACAGGGTTGCTATGAGGATTATCTAAAATAATACATGTATTATTGATCTATTATCTATCTATCTATCTTTCTGTCCATCTCTATCAATTTATTTTTACCTTTAACATATTTTAGCATTAACATTCTTTATGTTTCCCTATGTATCAGACATGATTCTAACACATTGTATACATGTTATTGCCATAGGCTGAATGTTTGTGTCCCCTATAATCCCCATGTTAAAACCTAATCTTCAATTTGATGGTCTTAATATTAGGAGGTAGAGCCTTTGGGAGACAATTAGGTCATGGGGGTGGAAATCTCATGAGTGGGATTAGTGCCCTTGTAAAAGAGACCCCAGAAATAGCTTGCTCCCCCTTCCACCATACGAGGACACAGAAAAAAGAATCCATCTATTAAAATGGAAGAAAGCCTTCACTAGACACAATGTGCTGGCACCTTGATCTTGTTCCCAGCCTCCTAGCTGTTTAGGCTACTTTGTTATCCTAGCCAAAATAGATTTTAAGAATCATTTAATGTAATACATTAAGTATATTAACTTACATAGTGCTTCTCTATATAGTAGAAGTCCTATCCAAAAGGTACACTGGAGAAGTGCCATTTTTCATTACTAAGGGTGAAATGTAGCTGGTACAAAGGGTCTGGGGATAGCAACAGATGAAGAAGGAGGCAGTTTTCAGGCCATGACAATAGCCTGAAGACCTGTCAGGGTCACAGACCCTGACAATAGCCCAAGACTTTACAAATGTTAAGTCTTTGTACCACATCAAAATCACCTAGAAAACTTTTTAGAAATAACAATTCCCAAGCCCCACACATGATCACTGTGATTCAATGTTTCTGGCAGGAGTTTGGGGATCTGTGTCTTTAAAAACCACCCGTGGTAATTCTGAGGCCAAGTCACGTTTTGGAATCAGCTAGAGAGTTAGTGAAGAAGGAGTAGATGGGATCCTCCAAAGAGAGTCATGGAGGGATGTGAGATTCAGAAAGATCCCTCTGCAGTGTGGGAGAGGTTAGGCAAGGTAGCAGAACAAGAGGCAAGGAGGTGTTTGACCCTTTGTAGATGAAACCTCCAACCTGAGGTAATTTTATTCATTATTAAACATTCTACTCTGGAGATCTGATCAGACATTTGCAGATTTTCTAAGGAACCTATCTCTTTATGCAAAAAACAATAATAATAAAGCAAAGAATAAATGTACTATATTGATTCCTTTCTCTTGACAGAGCTTTCAAACAGATGATTAGGAACAGTAAAAGAAGGGGGCACAGTGTCTAAGCTCCAAAGCACGGTGATTGTGTAGAAATAGCTTTGAAACTGACACTTTCACTCTACTGCATTTTGCCCTGATACACATAGGAAAGTGACACTTAAGTCATCTAAATGATCAAAACAAGAATTTGAATATTAGGAAATATCTGTAGAAAGAATATTTTCATAGTCACAGTCAAGTTTAAAATTATTTCACATTTTCTAGAATCTGATCCTTTCATAGAATCTTTACTGGATGTGTTAAATAACATTTATTTGACTAGTTGACATCATTATAATTGCAGTTAAAAATTTTAGTCAAAACTTTAATAACTGGTTCTTATTAAGTGCACAAGAGGCTTACTGTAAAATTTAAAATTATCTGGCAAACAATACATGCTTAATAAATATTCCTTGAATAAAGGAATGAATGCATAGATGTATAATTGAACATAATGAAAGTTTTCATCTTATCCAACAATATTCTGGTCCAATGAGTTGTTTAGGATAACACAAAAATAGAAACATTCTTATGTCCAAAGAAATTTGGTAGTAGATATTGAGTCTTTACTATGCATTAGGCACTGCTTTTGATCCTTATCATATTCTCATGAGAGAGGGTATTAGCCGATTTCACAAATGAAAAAAACTGAGGGTTAAGTTTGATTTAAAATCACTTAAAGTAAAAATGTCATCATGCATTCTAGACACAATGATACCCAGTTTCTCCAATACGGAACTGGATAAATTATGAAATGGACACATGTAAAATATTATGCAATCATTAAGTAATGCTTTGTAAGACAAAAATATCAGTACTGTATTTTGAGAATTTTCTTATGTTACTTGACAAAAAGTAATTTGCAAAAAGAATAGTTGACTTGCAAAACAGCATGTAAAATATTAACTCCTAAAATACGCACAACTGTAAATGTATGTAAAATACTAAAATAACACATAACAAAATATTAACAGTAGTTAGTGGTTTTCTCCTGGGTAATAGAATGGTGAATAGTAATCATTTTACTCTTTATACTCTTCTTTGTATTTTTCCACAATTCGTTGGTTTCAATATTATAATAAGAGGCAAAATATTCAAAGTGTAATAGTTGTTTAAACAAGTAGATAATGGATATTTATAATATACAGTCTTTACTTTTCTTCTCTTGGCCCTATTCTGAAATACATCTGAATTCCTGTTATTCCAAAGTTACCCAAATATCTTTATTTTATTTCCTCTTTTTCTTTATTTCTTATCTTCTGCATAACAACCCTAAGGGTTGCACTGACCCTGCTTCATCTTTGTTTAGATTAAACTTTCCAATGAAATTATCACACAAGCTTTAATTTTTGTTAATATCCTTCATTGGCCTTGAAATGTATTTGAGGAACTATCTGTAAGATCACAGAGCTTAATGTATAAGAGAGTGTCTCAAATTTAGTAGATGTCATTAAATGATAAATAAAAGAATGAATAAGTAAATACAGTGAGTAACTATGAAAGTCAGAGAGGTTGTTATGTGCCTTAAATTCTGACAAAACTCTAGTATAAGTAAATAAAAGACAGAAAGAATATTATCCTTCAAACTATGTCACAAAACATTTAAATTTTTGTTTTCTAAAGTGAAACTGGGTTGAGTAATGGATCAATTCATGTTTTTACCGTATGAGGATCTGTGTCTATTTGGTAACAGAAGTATTATTATTATTTATAAAACTAAAAAACATTCAGTCACTTGCATAAAAGGGGAAAATATCACAAGTGGGGAAAAAGAAACAACAGTAACTGAGACAGAGAGAGTGGGTAGTCCTCACTTTCTAACCCCATTCTTTCTTGGTAATAGAAGCCCTGATTTTTAGTTTGGCCCTGGGCTTCTCAGAATAGAGACACATTTCCCGTAGCCTGTCATGGCTGTCTGTGTTCCAGATTCTATATAAGCAGAAATAAGTATACAATTTCTGAGAAGTGCATTTAAAGGTAAGGGCAACTTTCTTTTTTTATTTTTATTTTTATTTTTGAGACCAAATCTTGCTTTGCCACTCAGGATGGAGTGCAGTGGAGCAATTATGGCTCATTGCGCCCTGGAATTCCTGGGTTCCTTGGATCCTCCCATCTGATCCTCCTGAGTAGCTGAGACTATAGGTATGTGTCACCACACCTCGCTATTTTTTTAATTTTAATTTTTATTTTTGTAGAGCAACGTGGTGTTGCTTTGTGGCCCAGGCTGGACAACCTCCTTTTGGTGTCTTTTTTTACTTCTGGCTGGAAGGATGTGATGGACAAGCTCACTCAAACACCTTAGGCCCATAGGTAGTCACATTACAGGATGGCAGAGCAGTAAGACAGCCTGGGTTACACTGATTACAGAGCTACCATATCAGCTCCGTACTGCTCACTGCAGGGCTTGGTTTACATAAGAAAAATACATTTTGTTTTGATTCACTTATTATTAGTTCAGTTATTCAAATGAAGAAACCCTTTTTAAAACTATATATAATTATTCAAATGAACTCAGAGCCAGTTATCTAAGATAGCTTCCTCCCATTAAAAATATTTATATGTTCAGATAATGATACAAAGATGAAAACCTTAGATTCTTTGCTTTAGTTTGTACAGATGATTCCTAAGTATGCCTTTTAGTTTGCACATGTTTAGAAATACTTTTTCCCTTATGTTATTACATTAACCTAGCTTCGGTGAAATTCTCTTTGAGGATCCTTTAACAAAAATAAAAGCTACATGTTTAATTTCTCTGCTCAGAGTCTTCACTTACATAGATCATACTTTTGGCATATATATCTTTATGTGTCATCTAAGGAAAGTCCTATGATACAGTTGAATTTGACTATTTCTTCACTGCAAAAAGAAGCTTCTGTAAAATTTATTTAATAATTACATTATGCCAAGTGAATGAATTTTCTAGCCTTTGTGATACTATTTTGCTTTGCCATCTTCATTTCATTTCAGTTTTGAGCCATTCATTCTGCATTACTGTTTTATTGCAAGGATAAAAACTGAGTGACAATAAACTAAAACAGCTTTTTCACTATTTATGTAAAGCCTACTTCATGCATCAAACAATGCCCAGAATAATGTCAAAACATGTAGAGAAAGAAAAACGGCACCCACCTCCTCATTAATTATGGAGCTTTCACAGCCCTGTGATGATGTGCATTTGGGATTGTTCTGGGAGCTACTGAATCAAAACAGGACAGCTAAGATCACACAGAATCCTGGGAGCCAGAGGAGGCCAGCATGATTTTGAGCTGCAGGAGGCTCCAGTGTTTGAAAAAATGGACAGTGTCTTCTGACAAGTCTTTAGCAAAAATAAATAAATAAATAAATAAATACATACATACATACATACATACATACATTCAACTCTCAAAATTCCAAAAGATTGACGCAAATTACCATTTTTTTTTTCTTTTAAATTTTTTTCTTTAATTGTTCTCTTATGAAAAAACAGGCATGTGATTTCAGGAAAAATTGTATTTAGTGTTAGTTCCTCAAACTTGTTCTAGTTCATATGAGGCAAGAATCAGTTACTCTCTGGATTTCTAATCAGTCCAGAACTCTTTGGAAATATCTTCCTTGTTAGTAATGTTTGCTTTTTATTTAACAAAAAGGTGAAAAACTTACAGTATCCACAAACATCCAGAGGTGTTCAACATTGGAAGTTAGGAGGTTTGAATAGTTCTCTGTCTATCTATCTCTCCTTTTTCTTGTTTAACAACTGTATATCGTTTTGTAATTTTAAGAGCCTATGAATGCCTTTGCTAATAATTAAACTACAAACTTACAGTAGGAGTGGGGTTATGCCTGCAGTCTCAGCTACTCAAGAGGATGATGTGGGAGGATCACTTGAGCCCAGGAGTTGGAGGCTGCAGTAAGCTGTGATAGCACCACTGCACTCCAGCTTGACCAACACAGTAACACACCATCTCTAAAAAATAATTTTAAAAAACACTACAAATTTAATAAATTCAGTGTTATGTTCTAAATGCATGATTTCTCCAACATACCAGAAAGCTGATCACTCAGTCATCAACCCTCAGCATCAACTACATTACATATACGATCCAGTTTGGTGATCAGGAAAAAACATCCATATTTACTGGAATAAATATTGTCCAAAGTTGATTTTTCCTCTTTGCACTGGGAATTTGCATTTACTATGATTAACGTGTACATTATCAAGGTTCAGTTCTTGCACAAGTTTTTCTTTTGTGTGAAAGTCCTTTCTGCTCTTCTCTTAATTTTCTGAACATCAGCTAATGCATAATCATTGCTTATAAATATATATTTATTTCCTCATAAATTCTGGTCAAAGTTTGCAAAAGGCCCCAGATTTTATTTCCTTTTCAATGACAAAAACCCCAGCCTCAACCCAGACTAGAATGTACATTTGCCAAATCCAGCCCATCAAAAGAGAGCACCTAGAACTGACATAGATCTCTTTAGACTTTAGTAGGAATTAGATTTCCCAAATATAGGTATAAACATTCTGAATGGCCGATCTTATAATCTTTTGAGTATAGCCATGGGAAGTAGAGCTGCAGTCTGACCTTAGAAACAGAAAGAGTCGACTGTCTTTTTACAAACCCAACTCAACACCATTTGGCAGGGGAGGCGATGCTGACGGAAAAGCTAGTGTTACAGATTTTGATGAACAGTTCATTTTATGACCCACCAGCTGGGAAAATCTGTTCCATCTTATTTAAGTCATTGTTGTTTTTGGGTTTCCTGTCAGTAGTAGATTTTACCTAATCCTTAGTAAGTTGGTAGATATGGAAGAGAAGTAGTTAGGAGAGAGAGAAAAAATTCGAACAAGTTTGATTCTTGACAGAGAAATACCTAAGTAGTGTAAGGATAGATGTGGGAATTAAATAATTTAGGGTTGGTATCTTTAAAACTGCCCTTTTCAATTAAAGTATACAAACCACTTCAACTAGTAATCTTCCGTGACCTTTCCCTCAGTCTCTTCCAAACAGCAAATAGGCAAGTTTTCCTTACCTCTCTGCTTCCAGAGAATCCTGTCCAGACATCTGGGACTAATCACATTGTATTAGGATTGCTTATGTCTTTTTGTCTTCTCTTTTCTGATGATCCATTTGAATGTAGAGACTGCATTTTTTGAATCACGTTGGCTAACAATAAATATTTGTTTTATCATCCACAAAGTGGATATTTCATATTTTCTCTGTGGGAAAGTCTTGTTCTGTTTCGATATTAGAAGACCATAGGCCCCATCAGCACAGAATGAAAGTTAAAAATGATCACAAATGATTCTGCTCTTATTCAACACCATAGAAAATTTCTTGTTCGGTGGTATTTACCCAAAGTGAGCATTCCACAGAATTTTATTCTGGGAATTCTGCAAACTAAGAAGAGATTCCGCAGTGCTATTATGATTTCAGGAAGAAATAGAAGAAAAAAGACATCATTTATTAGATATTTCTTGATGAAATAAGAAATTGGGTCACATGGATGAATAAAATAGAAATAAAACACTATTGAAGATAGTGACTGGAATTTTAGGGACTCCACCACCAGTAAATGGTAGCTAAATCTCTAATGGAAATAGCTACCAAAGGAGATGACTGACAACTGAATTTATTAACAAACACATGAGACTGTGAAATGATTTGGAGCATAATGGGAGAAAGTGTTATTTTTACATTAGCTTAAGTGCATATTTTATGAGAACTCCACAGAGATAGAGGAAAGAAGAAAGCTTAGGCTGGTGAATGAGCATTTGAAAGCAATGTTAAACCAGGATATAGTAATGAGCAGCCAGATTTTCTTCATGTTTCAGCACCAGAAAATTATGCAAACAGCTATAGCATTTTTCCTAATAAATTCCATTTTCCGAGCCACTGATATGATTTGAATATAAAATTGAAAATTATATTTTCTCAAGTTTGTTATTTCATACAAATTTTTATTTATCATAAATTAATAAAGCAGGCTCCCTTGCATGCCCCCAACGGGCAAACACTTGATTAACTCTTTCACCAAATAACATAATTAAAACTTTCCATAGATTTAAAAATATGAAGTACTTTGTATTTGCATAAGACATTACTTATGTACTTGAAATTTCTTAAGTTCTTGCAAAAAAAACTTTTACAATGGGCTCATCATATAAGAAATAGCAATTAACACATGCTCAGAAATAGCTACATGTTCTGTAATAGAGCAGAAGTTTTGCTCTGAAATCAGTGATCAAAGATAATAAGGAGTCCAAACTTAGGAGATAAGAGTCTTTTCAAAAGCATCTAAAAATTCAGATATCGCTTAGTTTTCTCCTTTTGAAGAATAAGATAATTAAATATTCTGAATTTGAATCAAGCCAGAGGACAAAATATTTGAGGTAAAAGAAAAATAGTTTTTTAAGGTCTTCAGTTGGCATACACTGTTGTCGGTCACATTCTCTAAAAATAGAGCCCTGAGATGGGGATTCTTGTGCAAGTGATTTATTGAGGCTGTGCTCTTAGGAGAAATCTGCAAGTAAGTGAGAGGAAGAAGAAAAAGGAAAGGGATGGGGCCAGCACAGATATGGTTTCAGCCTTATCCTATAAGGAGGAGCTCCAGAGCACCACACAGTAAATCCCGCCTCTGGGCAAAGGGGCCAGATATTTGTACCCCCATATCCAAACACACAAGAGACACAGGAGATCTGAAACTCCTGATCAGTCCATTCTTGGCAGCAGAATGTCCCTACCTCCTGGAGAGAGGGGAAGGAAAAGAGGCGTAACTTCTTATGCCAGATAGCTCCTGTGGCCCAAGGTTATCTTTCAGAGAAAGGTGTGGCTGGGAATTGAAAGCACCTGCTTATAAAGGGGATCTGGCTGGAGTGCCAATGCCATCCCTTACACATTCAATACTAAGCCCTGCCCTATTTCCAATACAGAGAATACTGCTTTGCTGGATTCTTTCTGGGCTCCTTTTAGGAAGTCATAAGTTGTTAACAATTTATTACCATTTTTGCCCACTATCTAGGAACACTTCAAAGACAGAAATAAAAATACAAAGCATCCTTTTATGGCTCAGCAAAACAAAGAAAACTAATCAATACCTTGTTCAAATCTAAAAGTTTAGTATAAGGGTGGTTTTCATTGATTCATTTTTCCATGTGCCCTGAGCCATGTGGAAACCTTGTTTGCATTGATTTTTTTTTAAATTCATCACGTGACAACATATTACAAAGGGGAGAAAAGCCTCAGTTGGTACAGGCACAAGCTGACTGTATGGTGGATTTTATGGAAGAGCTGAAGTAACGTTCTCAGATTTCCATTTGATGTGGGAGGGAATCGTAAGATCTCTCTTGGTCCAAATCCATTTAGCATAGTGGAAAAAGAGCTTGCCTGAGAGCCAGAAGGAAAGTTCTTCAAGCTGTGATATAAGTAGCTGAGTATGTCACATCCTTCTTAGTACTTGTTTTTTTAATTTGTAAATTGAGAAGACTGGAGTTTATAGTTTATAAGACTGCTTGTATTTTTAAGTCACATCTTTCTGAAAGGTCTGATCTACAAAACTTGGCTGATTTATGGTGAATAGGCTATAATTTTGGCCTCTGATTTCTAGTGCTCTATACATGGACTTTTTAAACTATCTGTAGCTGTCCTATACGAGGACAGCTATTACAAATTTTCCAATTTTCCAAGGACCAGTATTTGGCCCTACTGCTATATGCCAGATGATATTGAGCAGGTTTAATAATACTCAAAGTGCCTTGTTTAATGAGTTGAGTTCACTGACTCCACATTTGAATGCTATGTCAATATCAAGTGGCTGTAAAGCTTCTAAATGCTTACTTTCAATTTCTGTATTTATATGTAGACATATTAAAGTAATAAATTCAGTCATACCCCATGGTCAATAGCTACATGTGGCTGGTGAGTACCATATTGAAGAGTATAGATACAGAATATTTCCCTCATCTCAGAAAGTTCTATTGGATAGTGCTGCCCTAGAATTGTCATTCATTAATCTGCAATTTCAATGCTAGTATGTTTTGGGCACTTCCTGTAACATTCTGTATTTTTAGTAGTATTCTAGATTTATATCCCAGTTCACAAAAGAAGTCTGTTCATCTTCTCATCAATATGGTGTCAGTAGTAAACACAATTATTCATAGGGCACTGTATTGACTATAACCATTCAAAATAAAGAAATGAAATATTAGTTCATATATTCAAAGTACTTATGATCTGGTGAGGGAGTCAGTAGTATGTAGAAATTAAACCGACAAAGTGATTTTTAGCTGCATTTCAAATACATAAGAAGTCTTACCTTTGTAGGAGAGATTATGAATTATTTGAGGTTATAGGAAAAACCTCAGTTGAGAGAAGGGAGTGAACCTTGTAGACTAGAATCATGAAAAAAAACCTCACATTGAAGGATGAGACCTAAGATGGTATTGGAGGAAGAGTAGAAATTGACTAAGAAGAAGAGAAGAAACACAATATGTATGTATACATGTGTATATGTATGTGTGCATGTGTGTAATATGTACATGTAGATGTAGATACATATATTCATACATTTGTATGTCTTCTTATGCATATCCCTATCTCAGTCTTGATTATATTTGGAGACCGTGTTTCAAAATTCTGTATTGAGAACTACTAAAATGGAAAACAAATCCACTTAATATGTCCTCTCCTTACTTAAAATGGGTAAGTTCTGGTGTTCTTCCTGAATATATAAAACTTTGGCTATTCATTTTTCAGTGGCATAAAACAAAACAAATTTATTATCTATCTCGTCTGGAGATAAGAAGTCCAACATAGATCTCAATGGGCTAAAACCAAGGTGTCCGCAGAGCTGCCTTCCTCTCTGGAGGCTTTAGTGGAGAAACCGTTTCATTGTTTTTTCAGCTTCTAGAAGCTGCCTGCATTCCTTGGCTGATGCCCACTTCCTCCATCTTCAAAACCAAATAAAGCTGGTGACGTTTTTCTCACATAACACCATCTGACCTTCTTGTCTACCATCTTCTTCCATTTTTAAGGACTTGTGATTACATCGAGTTCACTTGGATAATCCAGAATAGTCTCTCTGTGTTAAGGTCATCTGAAAGCAACTCTATCGCTATTTCTCTTCAGCATAAGGTATTTTAGACAGTAATCAAAGCTCTCCATTCTTTACTTTCCTTCTATTTTACTAATTACCCAGGGAGAAAGCAAACAGTAAATTGTATATATTTTGTAATGCTTCTTTTTCACAGCTATGGACTTTCTTTTTAGTACTTACTCTATTGCAATTTCAGGGAATTGTCTACGAGTCAAAGAAGTCACAGCAGTCCTTAGGAAGGACAAGGGTATGTACCAATGCTGAGAAAGTCAGGCTGAAGCAGAAGGCAGGAAGGATGTGCCTATGTCTAGCCATGAGTTTCCCTTCCATTCTGAACCACAAATCATTAACTTCAAGAGATTGTTACATTAAACGTGCTAATATCATGTATTGGCTGTCTCCAACAAGTTCTGTTATGAATCAAGAGGAAAAAAGCAGCACATATAATGAAATAACCACAAAGAAAGATACACACAGACACACACAGGCACACACACACCCCTTGCCATCTTGGCAAATCACAGAAAACTAATTTGGCTTGAAATGACAGCACACACTTCTGAAAATTTAAATAATAAAGCATCAATGCAATGATAATTGGAAATTCATTAGCTGATTCGGTCATCTGGCAATGAAACCCATTTGATTGTCTCTCTGTTTCTTTCTCTGACAGGAAACCAAATGCAGCAATGAACTTGACCCCTTGGATTATTTACTGTCATGTTTTTAAAATAATGGAATGAAAAGGTGGTCTAATCCTGAGTTAGCAGTCAGCAAGTTTTGGGCACAGTTTCGCTTTTAAGGAAAGGCTAAAAACTGAATAATGAAAACAATTTGAACTCTGAGCACAAAAAACATGCACTTAGCTCTGCTGAAATCTATGGGTGTCAGTTTTCAAAAGTGGAAATTTAAATCCCACCAACTGCAGGCTAGGAGCTGTCACTTAATTATAGAGCATAATTTAACAGAATGCTCTATATTTGTTACAAGAAAAAGGAAGAAATGCTATTAGAGATAATTAAAATGTGAAGTACCACTTGTTTATATTCTTATGCTGTTTCTGATTTGGGGAATAAACGTCCCAATCAAGACCAAGCATAGAAACATGGATATGTTAATTCTAAGTAATTAGGAGCATACAGGCTGACAAATAACCTCTTGGGGCAAGCAAAAGCCTGCAGGTGGCTGTCCTTCTCCTGTCAGAAGTGCCACAAGCTGCCTAAGAGTACTTGAGCCAATGAGAATCAGCTGCTCCTACCAGAACTGAGATGGCCTACCAAGGGAGGGGGGTGCCCTGAGCTTCTAGTCACAGCAAGAAATTTGAGAGATTGCTTCTTAAATTGCAGTCACTTGTCTGCTACGTTGTCCCAGACAAGTGACTGCAGTTTAAGAAGCAATCTCTCAAATTTCTTCAGACTGCAGCTGTAACATCCCTTTACATATTTCTTTTAAAATTTGGCCGCAATTACATTTTTTTAGGCACTCGTATTAATTCTTTGGTCATTTATCCTTGGTTTCTAGGCAAAAATGTGTATTTTTCCTTTATGTTCTTATCTAGCAATGTTTGATTTCTTTTTCAAAACCTCCTCTAATAAATTAAAAATGATTAACAGGGTTTAAAGATACACAAATAACAACAACAAACTAATAAAAGTCTACCTTCAGACATAGAAGGGCTATAATTAGTATGTTTACGATTACGCATATAAACAGCATTAAAACGCATATCAGATTTGATAGTTTCATCACAAACGAATGAACACTCTAATATACTAGGGCAACAAAGTTCCAAAAGCATCAGAGGAGACAGGGAAAGAATCTATTTCTGAGTTGGATGCATGTGAACTGTCAGGCCAGAAAAAAGGCAGCTCAATTGGCTCAATGGAGGAGTGCTGGAATCCTAGGAGGACCACCTGAAAATTACATTTAATATGCTAACACTATTACAAGAATATTTCTATTCTTCCCATAAAGGTCTTGCTAACAGTAATTAAATTTTAAGACAGTCAGATCTGGAAAGGAATAAAAATACAGTGAAAATGCGATTATGATGGCTACGGGAGGCCTTCCCTTTCAAATACTAATTTTAAAAATTGCGTTTTGGCTACCCAGGGACACTAAGGCTAGCCGTATTTATATTAAATTACACCTAATCACGCCTACGTTTTTAAAACTCTAATACATTTAACACCAAAATGCCCTGGACTTGAGAAATATGTAAATGGCATTCTAAATGTATGGGTTTCTCTGCATCAGCAGTCACATGCAGAGTAAAGGGTAAAAATGAAACATATAAACCAGGATCAGGACAGCAGATCTTGGGGAACAAAAACTGCATTGGGTCAACAGAACTAAGATTGTGAAGCTGCTGCAGTTTTCAATAAAGAACTCATTTATTTGAAAAATATGTCTAAAAATTGGACCTGTTTTAAAAATAATTTTCATTTCTCTTGACAATCAGCAAGTCTGATTTGCATAATAGCATCTGTTTTGTAGTCATCTGTTCACTTGAATCGTAACCCAGCTCATCATTCATGAATAACTTGAAGAAAGTATAGAAGCGCTTCCAGCACTCACTCATCATGCTCCACCCCTCAATTTCACTTCAATTATTATGATCTCTAATGCATAAAACTCAAGAAATCCCCAAAGTAAAATTCTGAAAGATTAAGCAATAAAACCCTAGCATAATACTCCTTTGGCAAGAGTTTAATATAATTTCTTTTTAAAAAATATAGATGTAAAACATTTCTGTATCAGTTACCTTTTAAAATTTGGAGGCAGTCTATTAGAAAGAAGTGATCCTTACAGTTTTGCATGCATCAGAGACAACTGGTGGACTTGTTAAAGTAATGATAATTGGGCCCTATTCCAATTCAACACGTCCAGGAGAGTTTTCATTTCTACCAATTTCCAGGCAATGCTGATGCTGCTGGTCCAGGGAACACACTTTGGGAATCACTAGCATTGTAGGTAAGAGCATGAGCTTCCAAGTTAGACAGCTGGACGTGCCTGACTCTGCCTCCCGCCTTTCTGACCTTGGTTAAGATAGTTCCCCTAAGCCTTAGTTTCTTCTTCTATAAAGTGAGGATAAAAGCAACATTTACATCACAGGATTTTGCATAAAATAAAGGAGAAAAATGCATGTGAATTCCTTAGAATATAGTAAATGTCTAATAATAGCTTAGATTCCAAATAGGATGTGGCAAAAAAAATAAAATAAGATAAGGAAATGGAGTAAAAGGAAACATTTCCATGCATCTTATTCAGACATAGTTTTCCTTTAAGAAACTTATGTATTACTGAGTAATACTATACCTCTATTCAAGAAAAAAAATCAAATATTCTATTAGTTGCAGGAGGCAGATTATCTTTTCTATTAAAAAATAAAATAGCCCAAGTTCCATACTGAGGATAAACCTTTATACAGTGCCACCTAGATATTTTGTGTTTTGCTTAAAACTTAATTATTAAGATTTGTTACATAGAACATCATTGACATTAATATGTGTAACGATAGATAATAAGTGAATACATTCTGGAAGTATACATAACATTATAGTAGTGTGCAAGACATTATGAAAAGAAAAAATCCTTAAAAGTCATCATTTCTGCATTTCTGGATAACAGTTATATTATTTTGACCTTTTCTCTGTATTCTAGGTTTTTTGTAGCAGGTAATAAGTGGGTATTATTTTTTAATCACAGAAAGACCTTAGAATAAATGTTAATGAAACTAACAATGCCTAGGGACCAAAAATTCTCAAGGCATCATGCTGCTGCGTAACGCTTGTATATTACCAGGAATTCAGAGAAACTGTCTGTGTGTTGGGGCAGGGAGACCTGCCAAAAGAAGGCACTGGGGAAAGTTACACTTCTCTTGGGTAACCACGAGCCTGCCAAGGACCTTGGAGCTAAAGTAGCAAACGATGTTTAAGCAATTAGAAGAAAAGCTCCTCTGAAAGCTAGAATACTCCAGAGCCAAGTAACAAACCTGACCTAGACGCCTAAAAAGTTTCAGGGAGAGCTGAGTTGAAAGAAAGGTACTACGCTGTCTGAAACTACTTCTGTGAGGAGAGGCAGACAGGGCAGGAGAGTCATTTCAAATCTAGTTCTTTGTCTTTTTTAGATCATGTACCCCTTTGAGAACCTCGTAAAAAAACAAACAACCCCATCAAAAAGTGGGCAAAGGATATGAACAGACATTTCTCAAAGGAAGACATTCATACAGCCAACAGACACATGAAAAAATGCTCATCATCACTGGCCATCAGAGAAATGCAAATCAAAACCACAATGAGATACCATCTCACACCAGTTAGAATGGCGATCATTAAAAAGTCAGGAAACAACAGGTGCTGGAGAGGATGTGGAGAAATAGGAACACTTTTACACTGTTGGTGGGATTGTAAACTAGTTCAACCATTATGGAAAACAGTATGGCGATTCCTCAAGGATCTAGAACTAGATGTACCATATGACCCAGCCATCCCATTCCTGGGTATATACCCAAAGGATTATAAATTATGCTGCTATAAAGACACATGCACACGTTATGTTTATTGCAGCACTATTCACAATAGCAAAGACTTGGAATCAACCCAAATGTCCATCAGTGACAGATTGGATTAAGAAAATGTGGCACATATATACCATGGAATACTATGCAGCCATAAAAAAGGATGAGTTTGAGTCCTTTGTAGGGACTTGGATGCAGCTGGAATCCATCATTCTTAGCAAACTATCACAAGAACAGAAAACCAAACACCGCATGTTCTCACTCATAGGTGGGAACTGAACAATGAGATCACTCGGACTCAGGAAGGGGAACATCACACACCGGGGCCTATCATGGGGAGGGGGGAGGGGGGAGGGATTGCATTGGGAGTTATACCTGATGTAAATGACGAGTTGATGGGTGCAGCACAGCAACATGGCACAAGTATACATATGTAACAAACCTGCACGTTATGCACATGTACCCTACAACTTAAAGTATAATAATAATAAATAAAAAAATAAAAAAATAAAAAAAACTATAGGACCTTCTCAGTAAAACATGCATCTATACTTTTGGATGGGAGGATCAATCATCTCTCTAAAAGTTGATCTTTTATGTCCTCAGTTAAGAAACTTTGGTATGAAATAACTGAAATGGGGTAAATATTAGTGAGAAAGGCACTCAAATCTTGAGATATTACCATTTTCAGCAAACTTTTTAATAAACACGTTATTTCAAACATTTCATTCTACAGTGACTATGCTTTGCTGTCTCACCACAAAACAAAAACCCTTCTCTCTTTTTTTTTTTTTTTAATAGAAATCAGAGTTAGGTGAGAGATCACGCCTTTTTTTTTTGGCTTAATTAACCTTATCAAGGGGCATCTGATTATTAAGACTAGAAAGTTCTAACCGTGTTGTCACTTGGAAGTAGTTTACTTAAATTGCAAACCAAATATTATAATGGAAATACGTTCATGTGCGGCCTAAGGACGTTTTGGTCAATGATGGGCTGCATATATTATGGCGGTCCCATAAGATTTTAACACCATATTTTTACTGTACCTTTGAAGTTTAGGCATGTTTAGATGCATAAATACCACTGTGTAACAAATGCCTACACTATTCAGTACAGTCACATGCTGTACAGGTTTGTAGCCAAAGAGCAATAAGTTATACCATGTAGTAGGCTATACCATCTAGGTTTGAGTAAATGTAAACACACTCTACAATGTTTACACAAGGACAAAATCACCTAATGACACATTCTCAGAAGGTGTTCCTGTCAATAAGCAATGTATACCTGTAGTGCAGTAGAATCTTGACATTGTGGACTTCCACTTAGAAGATTTGACTGAGAGAGGGAGAGAGAGAGAGAGAGAGAGAGAGAGAAAGAGAGAGCGAGCCACCATGTTTCACAATCTACGGAAATTTTCCATTTTGCTGAGATACAAATGCAAGGCTTTTTGGAAGAGTCCTTTAGCTAGTGAATGATTCAAGCCAAGCACCTGGAATTTGCATCTCATTGGGGTCAAGGGGCCTATTATCCTTTCTTGGCTCATCACAAGATTTCGAATACCTTTCTCTAATTTAGAAGGAAAATGATGCAGTAGGACACAACCTCTTAAAATCTACTTTTATTTTTTAAACATGGGCCTTCAGTAGCTTCAAAAAGTAGAAGAGAGAACTCACGGTAACTGTCTACTCTGGATTCATGCTCTTAGAGACATTACCTCATGAAGGTTTGCACATTCCAACACAGAGCAATGGAAAAGTCTACATGGTGGGAGTGGGGGGAACCTGAAAGCACATTAGGATACAAAACATCTCCAGAAATGATTGATTTCCCCTTATTCATTTCTTACTAAAATGAGTATTCTATTTATAAAGATCTCTAGGGACATACACAGCATCCCCAAAGAAACTAAATAATGCCAAATGAAAAATCTATATACGCAAGGGCTGTCAATCCCTATTCTTTTTCTTAGGATTTCTTGATGGCAGTCACTGAAGACTTTCATCTACCAGGCTTTGCCCTGAGCCAATAAACCAGTTTTAGTGAGCAGCTCAGTCATTTGATAGTGGGTGGCAAATAAATCTTGCCAATCCAAAATGAAGTGTGCTTGGGGAAGGTTTACCATTTTGCTGCCAGGCTTCATTTGCTTAATCTATGTGATTGGACCAAGCCTTTGTGGCTTCATTTGTAGGCCAGGACCAGGGTTCTACAGTCCAGGCTGGACTCCAGACATCCCGTCTGATTTTGTCAGCCTTCTCTGCCTAAGGGATGGATCTGTCCTGCACATCAGGGTCATGCAACCAGGCTGAGCTTCCCAATCCCCATGCTGCCACTAGCCTGAGGTTGGATACTCCTGCTGTCCAGCATAAGCCTAGCTTTGTCAAGTCATCTTCGCTGTCAAAATCGAAGATAAGAAATTTGAGGCACGGTCATTAGAGCTGGTGATCATTCTTTGGGGTTGCGAGGAAGGAGCAGTACCACAGTTCAGTGGTTTCTTCTGGCTCTGGCCTTTCTTGTTTCTAGCTTCTCCCTTCTGCAAGCCTGTCACTAAGGGCAAGCTTGACGAGGAAAAGACAAAAGCCACACTGGCTGCATGTGTTTTATCCTTCTGAGTTGCAGTAATTATCCATCTTAAGTTACACTTTCCTTAAAGGAAAAGACAGTCTGTAGCATCACATTGATCTATAGTCAACAGATGTATTTTCAATGGATTTTTATCACTAATGTGGGAGAGCTTCCTTTTGTTCCAAGTGCAAAATATAAACCATGATCAATTAATTTTTTGATGGCATTCAGCAATATGTATTGAGTGTAACAAGATGACTGGCAATCCCTATATTTCAAACAAGTTGTATTTCAAAATTTTATTTGTAATTTATTTGCCTGAGCTTAGACTATGGTTTTTCAGGGAACATAAAATATTTTAGATCGGTAAAAGAAACTTCCAAAGTTCACCACACATAGTTCTTTCCTTCACATTTCTATTATATAGAGAATACGAGTATTCTCTAGTTATTTTACCAATAAATTACATATTCAATAACGAATGATTTTAGAAGATTTCTGTAATATGTTCAGCCATGTCTGAGTCATGTAAAGTAAAACAGTTAGTGCCTTGGCTTTAAGGAAATGAAATAATTTGTTTTGAACAAAACCAGGCAGAAATACGTGATTTATTAAAGTTGAATGTCCTCATGAAACTGATTCTCAGCATAGTATAATTTATTATTGAAATAGCAAAAATGTTTTAAAGGAAGTTGTCTTATGAGAAATCTAATTTGCTTCTGAGTAGCATTTTTTTTTTTGAAATACATGACTTATTCTGGATAACACTGATAGATAACTATCAAAATGCAAGTCCTTGTAGGAAAGATAATTTTGTCACATTGTATCTTGTCTTTTTAAAAGCATGTTGAATATATAATGAGGGCATTAACCCTGCTATAAAAACTCAAGCTTCTGCACATCTTTCCTTTGAGGCTAAACTCTGAAACCTGAACATTACAAATATCAGGCCTGTTTCTCTGGGGCATTGGTGTTAATGTGAGTTTCATCCTAATATCGGGTTGTCAGGGCACTGAGCAGGGCAGAAAACTACTTTTATGGAGCTTTTGCAATTAGCACCTAATTAATGGGGTGATAAACATGAGTGACCGGAGGTTCCATGGTCTAACACAGTGTCGTATCATTGGGTGTCTCCTTACTCATTTAACCTTAGATTTCCAGCAGCAGCAACAGTGGGCATGGAGGGGTCTTCTGGCCCAGCTGAGAATGTTCTGCTAGGACAGAGGTGTAAGTCTGGGGAAAAACATAAACAGTAAGAAGCATAATTACAGCTTAGATGCAGTTGGCCACCTCAGGAAGAAGAGAAAAAGCACTTCTTTCAGTGAGCAACTCTCAATTACCGCTCCCTATCTACGGCCTTCTTTTAAACTTTCCTCATGGGATAAAAATGCTACTTCTCAATTTTTGTTAGTCAGGTTTTGTTTGTCTATTCATACTCATTCCTTAAGTAGAGCTGATTTATGGCACCCCAAATTTTCTTCATGACAGGTTAATCACAAGTATACAGGCTGCAAAATAGCCCTGCTGCAAGAATCACCAGTTTATCATCATTCGTAGAGATTTAGTTTAGGTACACACTCTATGGAAAAATTCAAAAGAGTAAATATTAAGAGGGCTCTTAAGATTTTTATTTTTTTAATTGTGCTGCAACATGTAGTTCAATCACTCTGCAGAACTTCAGATGAGATTGGACACATTCAGCATGGTATGGCCACAGACCATACAGAATTTCAGCAAGTCCCTTAAATTCAGCTGGAGAATGAACATAATTACACCTGGTGATGTGTGGTACACACACACAATGGAATACTATTCAGCCGTAAGAAATGAAATCCTGTCATTTGCATTAACATGCATGGAACTGGAGGCCATTATGTTAAGTGAAATAAACCAAGCACAGGAAGCCAAATACCACATGCTCTCATTCACATGTGGGAGCTAAAAAGATGGATCTCATAAGGATAGAGAGTAGAACGGTGGCTACCAGAGGCCGGGAAGAATAAAGGGGAGGGAAGGATGAAGGAAAAATAAAAAGGATGTAAATGTATTTATGACCATTGAAGTATACACTAAAAATGCGTAAAGATAGTATATTTTATATGTATATTTTACCTCAATCTTGAACAGTGTAAAAAAAGTCTTAGTTTGTTAATGGTATTAGCCAGGAGGCCTTCAACTGCAAAATGGAGCACAGAGTAACAGGGAGTTGCAGGGGTAAGGATAGCTTCATGGTTGCTTGGGTTTGCAGTTCAACGATATCACCAAGGAACTGGATGCATTTGCTCTGTCTGCTTAGGCATCCTGGGGTACACGTCATCCTAAGTTTTCTACGTGATGCTAAGCACAGTTGGGATCCTAGGTTTCCTTCTCTACTCCCAGGGATAGTGAGGGTCTCTTCTAGTAGCTCTCGCTGCAGGACAAAGGGGAACCTTTTTCTAAAGCCCCATCATATCTCTCTGCAATTTTCTATGCTGAACTGAATGGGCTTTGCTGATAGAACCACTACAGTCAGTATCAACCCACAGTTGATATCAACCCCTTTCAAACTGCCCAGCTGCCATAAAACTGGGGAGAAGTAGAACATAGTTGGGAAGATGACCACAGTGTGTACCACATTTTTATTATCTCTTTGGTTGCTGCTAGATTATTCTTCATGCTTCTGAGCATCTTCTAAATATTTAGCATCAAGACATCCCAAGGGTTTTTGCCTAGTAAGAAACCATTATCTTCAGAAGATGCCTGGATCTTTGTGGAATCTAGAAATACTGAGAGACTGGGGAAAATTAAATCAAATATTATACCAATGTCAAGCATCAAAAATATCTCAAGCCTCTTAGTTCCCATGTCATTCCAAACAGTTCTATATTGATCCTTGACAGTACAGCATACATTAAACTCTAATTTGTTATTTCCATAAATATGTATGTAATATATATTTCCTATTAAATGGGACTAAGAAGAGATCTATGGAAATTTTCATAATCCCTGTGCATTAGAATAGGATCTAATGGAATCACTTTTATGTATTCCACAGCCAGTCTAAGGAAACCCATAAGGGTTTTTAATTTGAAATTTTGTTTAAAAAGGATATGAAAGTGTATGGCTATTTTAATTGGATTAAAAGTGACTTTTCTCTAAGTCTTTGATTTCAGGTGGCTTGTACCAATGTGTAAGAATGTGCTTCTTCAGAATAGGATTTTGCTACAAATAAGAAAGCACTCTCTGAATATTGTCTTATATTAACAGAATGTATTCCATTACAGAAAAAAATGAGTATAATACAAGTGAACTGATTTGTGAATATTAAAAACTTTTTTAAGCTAATTGTGTTAGCCAATTACTTAGAAACAGAATTAAGTGATTATAGAAATGCCTTTGGATAAAGCTACAGAAGTTTAAAATTTTAAAGACCTTTAATCATCCACACTTTATATTTTTCTTCAAAATTAAATTTTAAATATATTAAGCAATTATTTTCTAAGTATTTTTGGTTTTATTAATGCCCGACACTCTTGAAGGACTACTCTTTCTTCCATATCAATTGGGATTGGGTACATACTTTCAGTTCTTCTTACAATGAGCATTTTACTAAGTACACCAGAAAGTAAAGCTATGCCTTATATTGAAGTTCTTTTGAAAGATCTGAGTTCAAGGGAATTAAAGGAAAACACTCAGTTACAAATTTTATCTTAAAATGAGAGCTCCCAATTCTTTGGTTTTACTCATATGTTCATAAGCATTTCTAGAAAGGCCTGAAAAGATGACATTTAATTTTACTGAGTCAATGCCCAGGGGATTACCTATTAGATTATGTTTACAGAAGATCTATTCAGTCAATTTGCCAACAGTTATTAAAGGGTTACAATGTGTGTAGTCTTTGAGGTAGTAATAAGTTCTGATATCTATGTTTTGAGAGCTTACAATGCATTCTCATTGGTAAAGAGAGTAAGAAAATTTAGAACACATGTCATTCGTTATTTTTCTGAAAAATCAATTTAAAGCATTAAGTGATTTCTCCAGAATTTTCCTTAGATATTCACCATATGTCACTTGGTTATAATCAGATAGAAGTCTTCCCAGGTCCAAACAATGACAGGCACAGTGCAGAATGAACAGCAGAAAGATGTTTTACAGGTGCAGAACTCAGGAAGGTGAGGGGAAGCAGAAACATTAGTTGCACCAGGAATCACAAATATTTATTGAGTTTCTACGTGTGCTTGAGGATGGTAAATAAAAAGAGATACACAGCATTTTCAGTCTTTTTAAGCAAACATGAGCATGTAGGTATGGCAAACAAATCATTTCCAACATGTAAGCATATTTGGTACTGGGAAACAGTACAGTTTTTAGAGGTTGCGCCTGTTCTTTTCTCTCATTATTCAAAATTGAAACTACTACTTTTGTACATCATGGCAAATACTTTAATCATAGTATATGTAGCACTGAATTATAATTATTCACTTGTATTGTCTGTCTTCACCAGTGGATTGTAAACTTCTGACTGAAAATGTCACACTTTACTCATCTCAGTCCCCTTAGCACCCAGCAAAGTGACTGTCACTGCAGTTGCTCAACAAATGCTTGTGTAAATGAAATGGAGAAAAAAGTAGCAAAACCACCACATGTGTGAATATTTTTCATCATCATCCTTTTCTGCATTTGGAGACCTTCCCTCAAGCTTCCCTTTCTCACACTTCCTTCTGCCTTACCATCCAAATTTTGGTTAGGGAGAGACTGTTTAAATCTGTGACATCACTTTCAGTCTAAACTTTTAAAAAATAATGAAACATGTCAGGTGCAGGGGCTCACACCTGTAGTCTCAGCACTTTGAGAGGTCTAGGCAGGAGGACTGCTTTAGCCTAGGAGTTTGAGATGATCCTGGGCAACATAGCAAGACCCCATCACTGCAAAAAAAAATTTAAAAAGTTAGCCAGGCATAGTGGCACGTGCCCGTAGTCCCAGCTACTTGGAAGGCTGAGGTGGGAGGATTGCTTGAGTCCAGGAGGTTGAGGCTGCAATGAGCTATGATCATGCCACTTCAGCCTAGGTGACAATGAGACCACATCTCAAATTAAAAAAAAAAAAAAGAAGGAAACAAAACTGATAGTAAAGGCTCCTTTGCTCCTAAATAATTTAATATCTGTTCTAGGTTAGGCAACAAAGACTGTCCAAGTTGGTGACTTTGGCTGGGGGAAAGTTGCTTATACTTTTGTTAGCTCTTGCTCCAGGAAACAAACACAGCAAAGTATACACAGAAGATCAAAAGCATAAGTGAGTTACCCATCAGAGGTGTGCTGAAAAGCAGAGGTCTGGTAGCCCATATGAAGCAAAAGAAAAGTCTACCCTGTAAAGGAAATCATACAGTCACACACATATACCTTGGCTCACTTTTTTGTGTTGTTTTAGGCAAGTGCAGGAGATGCGGACCCACCCCAAACTTCGAGGATCTGTTCTATCACTGGCTTGCTGCGCAATGGTTACATTCTTATTCCTATTATGTCAAGTTTATTTGAGTTAAGCAGGTTTGCCTGCAACCAGTGACACTAAAAAGGACAGAATCATTTGGCATTAAGGTGGATCATACAAGCAAAGGTGCCCCAGGAGGAGATCCCTCAGCTTGTAATTTAAGTCAGTCTATGACCTAAGTGGAATAATTTTCCCCAAGAGACGTGACAGCACAGAGTTGAGGTCAGAAGATCATGGTGCTCTTTCCTTTCACAACGGGCCTGTTGTCATAGCAGGGGAGATTGGGCTGATAGATGTGCTGGGCTGTGGGAACACGGCTGGCCAGGCCAGATCTGATTTTTCACTGTTCTTTTTCAGAATATTTTCCTGCCCAAAATATTGCCACAAAATGTAGTGGCTGCAAACAGTCATCCCATATTCATTCATAATTCCAGGAGTTGGTGATTTTGGCTGGGCTCAGCTGGTCAGTTTTTCTGCCGGTTTCCTCTGAGGTCACCTATGAGGCTGCTGTCATCTGGTGGCTTGACAAGGGCTCCATATTCTAAGTAGGCTGTCTACACATATCTGGCAGATAGCGAACTGGCAGTGAGGACACCTCAGTTCTTCTCTACTGGCCTTTCCAGCAGGCTGTTCAGTTTACCTCTTGGTGACCCAGTTTTAAGAGGGTGAGAGAGAAAGAAGCTACAAGCTTTCTCAAGTCCTCAGCTCAGAAGTCCCATGGCATCACATCTACCATATCCTGCTGGTCAAAGCAAGGTACAAGGTCAACCCAAATAAAAGAGAGAGAAACAGTTTCCTCCTCTTGACCGAATGAATTGCAAAGTATTCGTGGTTATTTTTAAACTACCAAACTTCCCTTGAGAAAAACAACAACAAAAAACAAACAAATAAAAAAAAACCTCATAGTGTTTCCCAAATACTCACTAACTTTATATATTTACAAAAACATAATAATTAAGGAGATAATTATTAAACATGAAATGAAAACTATTTTTTTTAAATGACTGCTGTCTCTTTTTATATGGTAGCAACGGTATTAAAACTTTCTTCTCTTGATAAGGGCTTTGAGTGTAAGCTATTTTCCACAGTGTGTGGAATGCTATAACATCTTTTATTCCTACGTAGAAGTCAGTAGAACAGAATGAGAATTACTGGAGACATAATGGAAATGGAAAACTTTAGGCTATTTTCTCTTTCTAGCAGGTGAATAATGCGATATGATTACACCACCAGTCACTTCAGAAATAGGAGAAACAACAGAATTTTCATTGTATTGCTTTCAGTCACACTTTTGCCCTCTGGATAGTTCTGGAAGGCTGGTCAGAAATAAAATATGCTATTCAGAGAAAACACAGTTACAACATTTTACCATACACACTATCCACTTCTTAAAGACAAAATTACACCTTGATCCCATTATTCTTTTAAAATAGGATTTACTGGGCACAAGCGTTATTGTCTCCCCTCTTTTATCTGTTTCTGATTAGCCCTCCTAGGAGATGATACATCATTAAAGACTTTTGTGCTGGGCTACTTTAAGTGATTCTGAATATTCTGTTGTGTCAGCTCACTGTAATGAAACCCAGTATTTTAACATTATTGCTCATCCAGTTGCCATTGATAATAATGGGCTCCTTTTATGGCCTTTTTTTACACTTAAACTAATGCATGATATCACCATGTGTGGACCTCATTTTCTCAGGGTTAGTTCTATCACATTAGTCAAGGATGCGATGACTCTGAATTGTCATAGGAGTTACTTTTTTAACTATGCAAGGTTATCAGTCTAACATTCACAGCTAAACCTGAAATTCCTTAGGACCCTGTGAGTTCCTTCATCATGGATCATCTTTCTCCATGACCTCTAAAAGTCTTTCTAGTAGATGATCTCATTTTATTTCCAAACAACTAAAGATCAGTTACAAACATTGCTTCTTTGGTAATATGTGAGTGGGAGGAGGTGGAAGAAAAGAAAAACCAGGATGTGTTGCATCTCGATTGCAAAGTGAGTCATTAGGAAGGATGAAAAAATTGACAGTGTGCCATCTGAAATGATCAGGTTATCAGGGCTGACAATGATACAAAGCCTCCTGACACTTGAAACAAACTGGAATGGTACCAAAGGGCTGAACATGAGCCAGATTTCATTTGTCAGTGGGTTGCTCTTATTTTGACAACATCTTCGTAAAATTGTCACATCTGTTGAAATTCTGTTTGAAAATTAGCTGTAGGAAAGAACACCAAACAATCTTATTTTCACGTATTGTGTACACGAGGATTTTCCTACAATGAGTCATCAGCCACCAGCAACAATGAAATGTCACAACAATTCCAAAGATACCATCTGTCTAACAGAGATGATTCAAAGACGAACATACGCCATTCAGCAGAGCTATTTTTTAAATGACCACTGATTAAAATCAAAGCACTCAGATCTTCTCTGAACTGTTATTAACAGCACTGATATTGGAAAACTACAATTAAAGTGTTATGCATCGATAACATCTGCTAAGACTGTAAATGATGTTTATTTAAGCTTCCTCTCTTGAGAACAGCTGACATTTGAAAATGTGGAAGATGTTTGCATCACCTGTGTGTCCTCTCCACCTGGTGTTTACAAAATTTTCCCATCAGAGCCTATACCATTGCACATTTCTATTTTATTGGGTAATCACAAAAAAGTAAAAGAGTTTCTTTGCAGATTTTGTTCAGTAGCTAAAATATGTGTGGTCATTCCAGAAAAAAAAAAAGGAAGGTCATCAAGACCATGAAAACCCTTTTGCAAAAGCACTTTTCTCCACGGTTCATGATTTTGCTTACTTAATAATACTCATAGTGATCTTGGAAAATCTAGAGGATTGGGAACAAATCTACAAGAAAAGTAGCCAATTATTTAGTTGTAAAAGTAATACCGAAGCAGAAAGTAAAGAACATTAAAAAATGCTACACAGTTTAGGAGACTGGTAGCTTCACATAAAAAATATGCCATTAAATTTCAGATACAAAAGGTATTATGAATTCTCCATGATGGATTTTGCTTCAAGAAATCTTAATTAATGATGACATAGCGCTAATCAGAACAACTGTCACACAATATTTGAGAGTTTGGTTACAAGTACCTATTGCCATTGCTGTGAAATATTCCACTCAATCCAACAAAGGTTTATCAGACACCACTGTGTGTGCTTACACACTTTCATCTTTTAGTCATTTTCTGTCCAAAGAGCAAAAAAGGGATCATATTTAATTTATAATAATGCACTGAAACCACTTTATAGTATTTTTGGGGGTGACAGAAACAGCATCTGTATAATAGACTAACTTGTTATTCTAGGTTTTACCACCTGGATTCAAATTTCAAAGGACATGTTAATCCATGTCATCAAATAATAGAACTTTAAGAATAACTAACACGTATATAGGTATTGTTGCTTACTTATATGCTTATTCCTTCAAGTACTAATTCATTTCTGCATTCAATCTGTTGGCAGATATTTCAAGGCTGCTTAGAATGTGGGAGCCCTGGGTTAGGAACTGGGAGTAGTATGAGCAAGACAGAATCCAGGTTAGAGAAAGAAAATATTTTTTTTTTTTTTGCTAACTACTGTTAGTGAATTAAATGATCTGAGGTAACTTTCACAACATCTGTCTTTCTGTATCCTTTCACAAGACCATTCTTATCAAGAATTAATTTCAACAAAAGAACCTTATCAGATGATTAAGGGTTAAAAAGATGCTATTACTTATTCAACATGAAATATGTTATACAGGAACTTTGCCGAAGTTGGACTGTCAGCCCTGCTACTATTTTAGGTGAAATGGAATTTACAACCATGTTATGTGGGACTTATAGTAATGGACTACATTTTATCAGGCAAGCAATATGGTTCAGATACTCACCAGCCATGTGATCTTAACTTTTCTGAACTTGTTTCTTCAATTGTTAAACGGAGATGATAATATTGACCTGAATGGGCTGTTGTGAGGACTAGGAATGATTTATGTGTGTTGAACATGTTTGGTGAACAGCCTCATGAATAGGAGAGTCTTAATAAAGAGCAACCAACTACAGCTGCTCTTAATATTAGCTTCAAGCTAGGTGAGGCTAGTATGGCTCAAAGATTTTAGTAGAAATGGCTAATTGAACAAATAAACATCTTGGCAAGTGTTTAAAACCTCTGCTGTTTAAATTTATTGTTAAAAAAAAGGAAGGGAGAAATTTCAACTTAAAATAGCACCAAAACATATGAAGTTGGCTGCATTGCAATCAAACTAAACTTTCAAGTCTCCTCTGAAATTTTAGTAGAAGTTCATCATCTCTTCTAACTTTAAACCATTTACTAATGATGAACAATGTATGGGACATCATGGCCAAATCAATGCATGTTAATGTTTCTCTTCATCACTAAAAGTAATTGTGATGGTCTATGCATTTCAAAAGGTATTCGGTGTTACTCCGGTATGTCAACAACATAACAATAAATAATGAATCTTTTTTCTTTCGGAAATACATTTCAACTTTTAAAAGTTCAGTGGGCTACTTTTAACTTGAATATAAAAAGAGGAAGGTGGAAATACTGTTTTTCACATAAAGCCGTATTTTATCTCAATCACTGCTTCGCATTATTTACTTTCCAAACACCTGGCTAAGGTAAATGCCATAGTTATTTAAATTTAGAGATTAGTTGCTCCATGTGCAGAATTTTATTACAGGTTTATTTTACAGTTTGACCAGCCAGTTTAGACTCAAGAGATATTTATAGGTTCTCATTTTAGATTCTAAAATTTTCTCTTAAAATTTAGATTTAAGTAATCTTTTTTAAATGGCATCTACTGACACCCAACAGGATGCGAAAACAACCAACCAGTTGGGAAGATGAAAAATTCCAGCAATAGGCTGGGCATGGTGGCTCACGCCTGTAATCCCAGCAGTTTGGGAGGCCGAGGTGGGCAGATCACGAGGTCAGATCAAGACCATCCTGGCTAACATGGTGAAACCCCGTTTCTACTAAAAGTACAAACAATTTAGCGGGACGTGCTGGTGGGCGCCTGTAGTCCCAGCTACTAGGGAGGCTGAGGCAGGAGAATGGCGTGAACCCGGGAGGCGAAGCTTGTAGTGAGCTAGCTGAGATCGCCCCACTGCACTCCAGCCTGGGAGACAGAGCAAGACTCCGTCTCAAAAAAACAAAAAACAACAAACAAACAAACAAAAATCCAGCAACAAACTGGTTATATTTTTCTGCATGATGTCAAATAATCCACATGAATACAGCAGTGGCTTCAGCATCACAGAGACCTAGGAGTCTAAGGCTACTGAAGAAAACCAAATGAGATGGAAAAAAACTTGGGCTCCAATGTGTGAAGTGTTTTAGTATTTTTAAATGTTTAGAGATGCTCCCCCAAGGAGTGACAGGCTACAAGAGAACCTTATACACCTCAGCATCCTGGCTGCCATTTCTGTTGCGTTCATTCCTGCCCCTACCCCCCACTCTCCGGTAACTCCCTTCTGCCATGCTTCTTCCATCTTCCATCCTATGAACATTTTAGCAGAGGACTAAGTCCTAAGTCATAGGACTTTGATTGTGGTGTATTTGAAGGAATTGAGAGGTTTTCTGCAATTGCAAAACACATTGCTGCCTACAGAGATCCGTGACTGTGATGGGTTATGGGCAGGATTCCAGGGAATTACATAGATGAGAGAGTCAAACCTATCCTGGAAGACTTGTTCAAATCAGTAACTGAGTGCTCAATTCGTAAAAATGTTTTGGTGTATATTTCGTCCATGACTATCTACCATATTAATATAGTTCTTCTCTAGAAAGACTAGGGCCACAGGAGCCCACAAGAGGAGAAAGTCCACCGTCTACAGCTTGAGGAAATACCAGCAAGGAGGACATGTTGCTCAAAGTTGAAGAGATCAGTGATTTATGTTTCCCACCTTTTTACTCCCTCCTGAGAAGATGTGGAGTCTACAGAGAAACATGCCTGAGAGTGTGGGAGATTACTTGCCGTTCTTTCCCTCATGACAGTAGATAACATAAGAAAGGCAAAAACAAAATCTGTGACACACAAGGCTTTTCAGAGGCAGAAAGGAAATTGGATTATCTGGAATTAAACCCCAGCTTTCACACTTACTAACTGCATGAGCAGTTTACTTAAAATTTGTATGCTTTAGTTTCCTCATTTCTAAAATAAAGATAAGACTGGGTCATAGGGTTATTGTGAAGAGTAAATGAGTTAATATCTATAAAATAATTAGAATAGTGCCTGGCTCCTAAGAAGGATTCTGGCTGACCCCTGAGATGTAGTCCATCAGGGTAGTGACAGGCCACCTACTCAACTAAGGTGGGTTAGCATAGACTAAGAGGGTCCAGAGATAGCTTTATCTATTAAAGGATTCCAAAGGTAGGAGCATTTATTTCTGAATATTAGATCAGAAAATAAACTAGCTCAGTAGTTTATTTATGCACTACTCTTATTCGACATAGTACTAGAAGTGCTTCCCAGAACAATCAGGCACGAAGAAACAATAAAAATCATACAAATAGGCCGGGCATGGTGGCTCACGTCTGTAATCACAGCACTTTGGGAGGTCAAGACAGGCAGATCACCTGAGGTAAGGAGCTCGAGACCAGCCTGGTTAACATAGTGAAACCACATCTCTACCAGAAATATAAAAATTAGCTGCGCATGGTGACGCACGCCTAAAATCCCAGCTACTTGGGAGGATGAGGCAGGAGAATCGCTTGAACTCAGGAGGCAGAGGTTGCAGTGAGCCGAGATCGCACCACTGCACTCCAGCCTGAGAGACAGAGTGAGACTCTATCTCAAAAAAAAAAAAAAAAAAGTCAAATTATCTCTTTTGGCTGACAAGATGATTTTCTACTTAGAAAACCTGAAAACCTTAGAGATGCTGTCAAAAGGCTACTAGAACTGATAAATAATTGTAATCAGATTTCAGGATACAAAATCAATGTACAAAAGTCAGTAGCCTTTCTATATACCAATAATGTCCAGGCTGAGAATAAAATCAAGAATACAATCCCATTTACAATAGCCACAAAGAAACTGAGTTACTTTGAAATACAGCTAACCAAAGAAGTGAAAGATTTCTACAAAGAGAATGATAACACGGAAATCTGAGACAACACAAATACATGGAAAAACATTCTATGCTCATGCATAGAAAGAATCAATATTACGAAAATGGCCTCAGTGCCCAAAACAATTTACAGATTAAATATAAAACTACCAACATAATTCTTTACAGAATTAGAAAAAAAAATTCTAAAATTCATATGGAACCAAAAAAGAGCCCAAATAGCGAAAGCAACCCCAAGCAAAAAGAACAAAGCCAGAGGCACCACACTACTCAACTTTCAACTGTACTATAAGGCTGTACAGTGAATAAAACAGCTGGTACTGGTAAAAACAGACATATAGACCAATGGGACAGAATAGAAAACTCAGAAATAAAGCCAAGCATCTATAACCATCTGATCATTGACAAGGCCAACAGAAACGAGCAATGGGGAAAGTACTCCCTGCTCAATAAATAGTTCTGGGATAACTGGCTAGCGATGTGCAAAAACTGGACTCTTACCTTTCACCATATACAAAAATTAACTCAAGATAGATCACAGACTTAAATGTAAGACCTGAAACTATAAAAATCTTAGAAGAAAACCTAGAAAATAGTCTTCTTGACATTGACCTTGGCAAAGAATTTTTGACTAGTCCCCCAAAGCAATGGCAACAAAAACAAACATTGACAAGTAAGATCTAACTAAATTAAAGAGCTTCTGCATAGCCAGATAAAACTACCAACAGAGTAAACAGACACCCTACAGAATGGGAGAAAATATTTGTAAAGTATGCATCAGACAAAGGTCTAATATCCAGACTGTATAAGGAACTTAAACAAGTCAACACGAAAAAAATCAAATAACCCTATTAAAAATTAGGCAAAGGATATGAACAGACACTTTTCAAAAGAAGACATACAAGCAGCCAACAAACGTATGAAAAAATCTCATCATTACTAATTATCAGAGAAATGCAAATCAAAAACATAATGAGATGCCATCTTACACTGGTCAGATGGCTATTATTAAAAAGTCAAATATAATTGAGGCTGCACAGATAAGGGAATGCTTATACACTACTGTTGGGAATGTAAATTAGTTCAACCCCTGTGGAAAGCAGTTTGGAGATTTCTCAAAGAACATAAAACATAGCTACTAATTGACATACCAATTTCATGACTGGGTGTATACTTAAGGGAAAATAGATCATAATTCCAAAAAGATATTGCACTCATATGTTAATTACCATATTATCACAAGAGCAAAGACATCAAATCAACCTAGATGCCCATCTATGGCAAATTGAATAAAGAAACTGTGGCACATATATACCATGGAATACTATGAAGTCATTAAAAAAATGAGATAATGTCCTTTGCGGCAACATGGATGGAGCCTGGAGCCCATAATCCAAAGCCAACTAATGCAGGAACAGAAAGCCAAATACCTCATGTTCTCACTTATAAGAGGGAGCCAAACATTGGACACACATGGACACAAATACAGGAATAACAGACACTGCCGACTAGTAGAGGGGGAGGACAGGAAGGGAGTATGGGTTCAAACACTACTTATTTGGTACTATGCTCATGACCCGCTTATAATACACCCACGTTACAAACCTGTACGTGTACCCCCTATATCTAAAATATAACTGGAAATTAAAAATTACAATAAAAGCATCAGAGGGCAGCATAAAAAGTTTATTTCTATTAATATTTAAATAGTAAACAGTTTATGGCTATTTACTATTACAGATCACATAATAAGCTAGCTAAATAGTTATGTACTAGGGCAATAACACTGAAGGCCCACTGTTTTCATCCCATTTACAATTCTTAATGCTTGAGGGCCCATACATTTTGTCCTTCACAGGCTGCCTACAAATGGGTTTAGATCCTAGGCTAATTTGGGAATACCATATCAATAGATATTCCTTGAAAGAAAATACAGTAATTCGTACAATAGTTTTAGAGTTATCTCCTGTTCGCGGCTGTTTTTATCTAGATTCTAGACGAGTCATTCTGAAAAGAACAAAGTGGTGGAAGGATTTTCTGTAACCATTTTAAAATAAGGGAAATTTCCAAAGGAGGCTGCGGCTGCAGAGTATGCGTTTGGAAACAAAGTCAATGAAATGCAGATAAATAGGAGCGGGTGCCTAGCCATCTGTTTAGAACAAACATGCCCGGTTGAACGCAGAGATATTTTTGCTCTTCACATCATTTGAAAAATGTGGCTCTTTTGGCTTTAATTCCATTTAGTGAAGGGTACGTGCTGAATAAATATGTGTTGTTTGATTAATTGATGGTGTCATCTCCATTTAGGATTGGGGCCGAAAGTGGAAAGAGCAGGCTGTGCCTGCACATACTAATCCTCAAATATTCCACAATTCTGTTTTGGAGAAAATCCTTCCTGACTTTTGGCCCAGGGAAACAAGTAGTCATGGTTTGTATTTAATGTGGATTTCTGTGGTAACACAGTCTGAGTAGTTTTAACTTTGACACGATAAATATCACCATATTGTTAGCAATAGGAAAGAAAAAGAATCATATTTGGAAGTAGGAAACCAGGGTTCTCAAGCCCAATCTTTTCAATCAGTAATCCACCAAGATAAAAGATAATCATTATGTATGATATATTCTGTACCATGTACCTTGCTTGCAGAATTGTCACAGGAGTCTGACAACTGCGTTTGCAAGTTTGAAAGAAGTTATCAGGGCCACAGTGGAGAGAGTGAGAGAAGAAAAAGGGTGGGGTTTCATAGCAGTTCCAGGAGGTCAACCAAAGACACAGGAGACCTGGAAAGCCAGCGAAAGGGGAGCTGTATATTTGCTTTACCAAGATGTTTTCATCTCTGTCAACCATCCAGGATGAGATAGGAATGGCTGTAGTAGTGGTGGCTGTAGTAGTAAAGCTGTAGTTAGCTGAGGAAGTGAGTGAGCCAAAACGCGGAATAAATTCACTGGGGTAGATGAAGGCAGGAAAGACACATACATGGGAAAAAAGAGGGGGAGGAGAAAATAGATTAATTAGTGCTAACTTCTCTGTCAGGATAAAGGTGCAGAAAAAGAAGACAGAAGGTTAAAAGATTAAAGCAGGTTTTTTTTTTTTTAAAGAGATATCTGTTAAATTCTTTTAAAGTAAGGTTTATTGCTTTGCAAGAGTAAAAATTATCCCACACAAAATAATATTGTGAAGACTCCGTTAATTAAAATAGGGATGAATCCAAAGAACATGTTACTAGAATAGCCTCCTCCAGCATCTCAGCATTCCTGTGAACAGCTCTTACTTGTGTAGGAGATGCTCGTATAATCATCTTCTGCTCGCAAAAAGTAGTATAGTGTTGCCTAGAAATGTGATTCTGTGCTAAGGGCAGAAAAGCAATGAGTAGATGACTCTGCTTTTCCTGTAGATGGTCTCTTGGGGACACTCTTGGTGGCAGAAGGTAAACTTTGTTGTTTGTTAATGAGCTTGTGTGATTGATACAAATCTGCATAATAATGAATATTGAACTCTGTTCTCTGTGAAGCTGGTGCTCTCTGCAGATGGTAATGCATTTGGGGAAAGTCTGCTTCCTTCATATAGATCTAGACTGTATCATTACTGAAAATTAACAAATGTGTGTGTGTGTGTGTGTCTGTGTGTGTGTTCATTCAAGAGTTATGCTCAAATAACCAACTTCCTTCTGTACTTCACTGGCAAGAAGATACTGAAAGGTGTGGCAGTGGAAGTAACAAAAAAATACAATAAAGGGTAGGGCAGGGATAAAAATAAGTGTGACCTGCCACCATTCATCCCTTGGTCAATGGCACAGAAGGGGCCTTCCTCCACTGTTAAAGAGGACAGTGGTGCAGGACTTTAAGGCAGAAGTCTGCAAAAGTGGGCAGACGTCATTGGTGGAGGCAAGAGGCAACCAAGATGGAAAAATAAAGTGGTTGTCATGGGGACAACTCAGGAACATAAGTGTGACATATAACTTTGTTTCCACTATGCTAGAAGATGGTGGATATTGAAGGAGACAGCCTTTGGTTGTGGACATACATAGAGTTACTAAACCTGGGGTAAATGAGAAGTTTTGGAGAGCTTCCTGTCAGTCTATATCTTATATTTACTTAGAGACTGCAGGCCAAAAACCAGAATGAATGAAGAATCTTTGTCAAGTGGGACTGAGTGTCTGCTGGGAGCTTCCCATGCAGGTCTGTTGACAGGCAGGCAAGTTTTCCACATGACAACTGGGACATGCTTCTCTTTGTGATCCATGAATTAAACTCAAAACCAGGAAAGTTGTTTGAGTTGTAGGAAAAAGGTCACAGTACTTGTATGGGTAAAAACAAAGCATGTAAAACTTGGCAATATACAAAGGCATTGTGAGCCTGCAACACATGGTGAAATCCTGTCTCTACAAAAAATACAAAAATTAGCTGGGTGTGGTGGTGCACACTAATTTACTCTCAGCTATTCAGGAGGCTGAGGTGGGAGGATGGCTTGAGCCTAGAAGGCAGAGGTTGCATGGAGCTAAGATTGTGCCACTACACTCCAGCCTGGGTAACAGAGGAGACCTTGTCTAAAAAAAAAAAAAAAAAAAAAAAAAGAAAGAAAGAGAAAAAAATGCACTATGTATGTAGAAGAATATTTTTCAAAAATTATATATACACTTTTGATATACATGTATGTTTTCAGGTTATATAACTATACATAGCAAGTTGTAAATAGCAGATTATAAAACTGTATGTGTTGAAGGAAGCCAGATACAATAGGCCACATATTATATGATTCCATTGAGAAGAAAGATCCAGAATGCTTAGAGACAGAAAGCAGAATGGTGGTTTCCAGGAGGTAGGGGTGAGGGAGGACTAGGGAGTGATTTCTTGGGCAAGGAGCTTCTTTTTGGGATAAAAATGTTCTGGAATTAGATAAGAGTGATGGTTGCTTAACATGATAAATGCACCAGATGTCAGTGAATTGTACACTTTAAAACGGTGAATTTTATGTGATGTGTCATTTACTGCAATTATAGATAACCATATATGCTATATATAAATCCATTTTTGAAGAGAAAAAAGTCAATATTGTACAGGTAGAACTGACAATCAATACAGAATATGACTCAACCTAAAGTTTCATTGGGGTGCAGGGGGAAGATAACACTTATGAGCTGGGCATTGAGAAGATGTTTTCCAGTTACTTTCCTTCTTGGTAATACATACAGTCTGACCAAGGTGATACTTATGGTTCCATCTACCTCTAAAATTCTCTGACTTTATGATTTGAGTTTAGAATGTTGCATGACAATTCAAAAGAAATACTTATAAATTGATGTTCGATTTCAAATGTTGGAAGAAAAGTCAAATGGGAAAAAAAAAGAAAGTTGCTAGAATGAACAAGATGTGGAGAAACAAATACAGAAAAACAAACTGTTCTACAAAAGGAGAAATAGGGCTTATTTATGGGGAGGCAATTCTGACACAAAGAACCAGGACAATAATGAATAAAAATGAAATAAGTTGAGACTAAATAATCCACTAAAGATGGACTGAAAACCCCAGTCTGAAGGGGAAAGTAGGAAGCAACCATTCAGGATGATAAAGATGACAATTTGAAGAGTCAAAAGGGGAAAGAAAAGAAAAAATAACATTCAAAGAAGGATTTTAAAAGCTCCATAAAACCTTAAAGCGAGAATGTTCAATAGAAGTAGAAACATAATCACAGTGGTAGGTGGGTTTTAGGGAGACCATGGAAGAAAAGAAAGGTGAAGACACCTCAGCAAAAGTTTTGAAAATCAAAAACCACGAGGGAAGGCGGCACAGACAGAGCGAAGGCAACTAAAATGAATGGAAGCTAGCAAAATGAATGATCTGACAGCATCTAAGCGTGGGCAAGATGAGACAGGGAGCAAGAAGCAGCTTAAGAAAAATATATGAAAAGTTTGAGAATTCTATAGGAAGAAAAAACTGAATAATAGAGATGCTTTTAACCAGTTTCAAGGACTATATATGTGTGTGTGTGTGTGTGTGTGTGTGTGTATACATATATCTCCATACACATACATACACACATATCTCACACACACATATGCACACACATATACACACACAGGTGGATATATACACGCACAAACACACACATACTATATATACTATTTATACACAGATAGATATACATACATATATATACACACATACATGCATACATACATAAATGTATACATACACACACATATAAGTGTTTGAATGCAAGCTAATGCTGGAGTTCAAAAATAAAAGATAAATGATATAAGAAAGACATTCCTAATAACTTAGGGCATTATAATTCTTCTTGGCAACTATTTCCAGTATTATTGTTCTCATTTTCATATAAGGAAAATAAAACTCAAGAAGTTATACACATTTTTCACAATTCTGGGATCCTATATATCAACTCAGGATTTTAATTTAGTTCTTTTTAATAATAATATTCATACAGTTATTTCCCATATATTCCCTAAAGTTTCATTTTTGAGATTTTTGGTTAATTTTGATTATTATCTTGAAAATGGGTATACAAGCCTATTTTTAAATTTAATTTTCATTTTTTTACCTGATTTCAATAAGTTCTATTTTCTGGCTCTGTTTGATTGCCACATTTTCTTCTCTAACTTCCTTCCTCCGGATGTTTCCTGTGTTCCTAGAAGTTTAAATTATGAACACAGAATACACTGCCCTCTAGAAAGATGTTGGTATGATAACTGAAATGGTACTATTAATTCTTTATTTACTGCATCTTCTACGGTACCTACACTTTGTAGGCTGTGCTAAGAACAGAGCCATCAACTAGCATGTTGTTTGTATGAAACAATGTATTTCTGAGCTCTAAGGCAATTGGCTCAGAAACAAACCTTTAAAACACAACCCATTTAGTTTAGGTTGAAGAATGCCTACGAAACATGTTCACTGTTTCATCCCTTGTTTCTAATGATCTTTAGGAAACTTCCTGGCTATTATTTCTCTGGTGAAAGGTCTCTTATAAAAAAAATTCAAGATTTTGCTTATGTCTATTTTTGCTGCTGCTATTAATTCTAGTCGAGAGATTATTACCTAACGTTAATCACCTGACTTCCATCTTTTTGTCATCATTATTATAATCATTACTATACAGATGAAGAAACTGAGGCTGAGAGGGGTTGGGTAATTTATCCAAGGTGAAACTGCTTCTAAGTGATAGAAATTAAAACTGAACCCTTCTCTGACTCCAAAGCCATTATTGGTTATCAGCAAAATAGAAACAGAAAAATAAATAAAATGTATAGGCCTGGATATTTTTTATTTGGTTAAGCATTCATTCATTCATTCATCATTTATTCATTCATTCAAGAACAAAAGATTTACTGGAGAACTGAAGCAAAAATGACATTTGCATAGAATCAGGAAGATGGCATAATTGAATTAGGCCACAGACTTGCTCTAGAGGGCTCCAAAAGCTGAAAAGAATAACAGAACTAAAATCACATAATAATAATTATGCTTGCTTGGTAAGTTGAACAGATTAAGCTGATCTGAGCAAGTTGAGGAAGGCATCAAGCAGGAAGTAACATGTCACCTTTTACTGGAGATGAAAATAATTTTCCAGGAAGGTAAGACGCTGGTGGGAGGGGGGAGGCATGAAAGAACATAGACATCTTACTACCTAAATAACCTTCCTGAGAAATGTAAGTTACATTCATAATTTTACTTGACTGTATCTTGTATGTAATACAAGATAAAGTATTATTTGTGAAAGTTTTTGTTACAGATTGAAAAAACAACATGACCTTTCCAAATTCATCCTTTGCTACCTCTGACTACCAAGATGGGCAAATTCTTCTAAAGAGGGGAGATGCCTAGCGCAGTGTCTGCCAGGGTGGAAGGGAATGATATGTAACTCTTCCCGGTCACCATGGAGGACACAAATTGCTTTTCAGAACTTGTGGTTTCTGCTTTATGAATGTCCATCACCTGAGAGCTTTGACAATCAAAAAATTTTTTCCTGGCCTCAGACTCATTTGTGAATGCACAACCAACTCTGTCAAGGGCAAGAGAAGGTCACAGATGAAACCACGAAAAAGCCAGAATCATGAAAATACAGATGTCTGCAGATGAATCAAAGTGAACAGAATGACCCTCTGCTATCATCACTTAATCGCTAGGTTAGGGAAAATACTAGGAGACAAAGAATCAGATGGAGCCATTGTGACCGTTAAGGACAAGTGGGATTAGCATAAATGTATCATAATTTATCATCTTCATCACTAGTAATTTTGAGGTCTAGACATCTAAATATACTGGTCAGAAGGACCTGCAGAATTCTTAAAAAGGTATCCTTTATAACTCTAGATGCCTCATAGGTGAAAAAAATAGCATATTCCTTTAGCTTTTATACTTGTTTATTCTTTTAGTGAAATAGAGTAACAGGTACCCTTTCTCCTAAAAGTTAGATATAAATATCACTAGTTAATATCATAAATAAGTCAGAGTTTTGGCAGTTAGGCTTTTAACATTTTCAATATTTCCTGTTTATTGTTGTTCTTCAATTTTTAGTGAAATTTGGACATTTAAATATCATCCACTTATTTATTTAATTTTTATCGTGGTAAATATATATGACATAAAATTTGCCATTTGAACTATTTTTAGGTGTACAATTCAGTGGCATTAAGTGCAATCACAATGTTACGCCACCATCACCTCTAATATTTTCAGAAAATTTTCATCATTCCAGACAGAAATTCTGTACTCATTAAAAAGCAGGCTGGGTGCAGCAGCTCATGTCTGTAATCCACTTTGGGAGGCCAAGGTGGGTGGACCACTTGAGCTCAGGAGTTGGAGACCAGACTGGATAACATAGCAAAACACCTGGTTCTGCAAAAAATACAAAAATCAGCCAGGAGTGGTGGCACTCAGTTGTAGTTCCAGTCACTTGTGAGGCTGAGGTGAAAGGATCATGCAAGCCCAGAGGTGGAGGTTGCAGTGAGCCATGATCCACCACTGCTCTCCAGCCTGGGTGACAGAATGAGACTCAGTCTCAAAAAAAAAAAAAAAAAAAAAAAAAAAAAAAAAATATATATATATATACACACACACACACACATATATATATACACACACACATATATATATTTAAAAAAATAATGAAAACAATTCCCCATTGCCCTCTCTCTCCACCTGGTGACCTCTATTACACTTTCTTAGACATTTTTATTTTGTAGAACCCAATTCAAATATACCAAGCTGCCAGGCTGGTATGGGATGTCCTGTGACTAATGATGAAGTCAGGTTAAAGGGGAACACGTCCATTTCAATTCAGCTTTGTTGATCTGTTCTCATGTGTAATATATACAATAATTGTGAACTTGGGGGTCCTTGAAAATCTCAGATTTTATGCCACTTGAATATTAGAGCTGTATTCATTTGGTTATTTCTTGTTGGACTATCAACCATGATTAAACACACGCACAGAGACTCACTATCACCATGAACACAAACCAACACAAAACCTATTCACTCCTGCAAGGAGAAATGTCATTGTCTGTGCCAGGCAAAGCAGAATGTAAGTGGATAGTCATAAATTGCTTCATTATCTAAATTGCAGGTGATAGGCACTAAGAAAATTTCTCAGAATATTATTGAAATCTTTCATTGGTTCAGAAAATAAACACTTTTTGAAATGAAAAAAAAATTAAGGACTAATCTGGAGGTGTTAAATTTGAGCCAGGGAGAGTGCCTTTGCCACTGGAAACGTAGAAGGTTTCCAACCATGCAGAAGGTTCCCAAAGTTGGGAGAAGAGGTAAGTACCCAATCAATAATAAATGTCAGTTGAAAATGAAGAGGAAAACCCTGTCTTCTCCTCAGATAAGTTTTATATCTCAACTCACTGTTTTGGAAATATCAGAACATATGGGGATTTTAAAACATTGCAATGAAGGGGGATTAATGGAAAAACAATTTTATCTGTCAAAGATCACTACAAAGCAGACAAAAAACAAGCAAACCAAAGTGACTGTAAAGGGCATATTCATCAATAATCCTGGCTGTGTTTTAAAGGTGCTTAGATGCCACAAAAACATCTCCATCATCACATAAATATAATTTTAGTGTTTATCTGAGTTGGGGATGACATTTATTGTCTCACACACTTTCTCTTAAAGCACAGTGTTTACTTATCTAGCAGTATTTTCAGAGTGTTTGCATTTGGAAAGGAACACCTCCTGCATCTTTGCTAAACCTTAAATAAATTATGCATTCAATCATATTTCTGCTATAAAACATACTTTGTATCAGGGACAACAATTTAAACCCATACCTAACATTGGATGTATCTATTAATAATTTAAGAAAAAGTTGCCTGGACACCACTATCTACAGTTCATGAATTTATAGTGAAACATGATTAAATGAATCCACAGCTAGGAATCAAGCTGTAGAACAAGTGTGCATTCCCCAAGATGGCCTATAAGAATAATTGGATCTTCTGAAAGAAAACATTTGTTAAGCAAATCAATCAAATCAATCTAGCCTGACACAACTGGCTGTCATTCCTGCACAAAATGAAATTTATACTACATGAATATGTATTTGAATTGGAGAAAATACAACAGGAGGAATCTAGTCATTTAATGGAGGGCTCTTTTAATACATAGTTGACAGTTAAATATTTATTTTGGTAAGGAGAAAAGTGTCTGTTGTTACCACTCCAAGACAAAGCTAATTCTGGACTGGACAAGTTAAAATTATGTAACTTATGAGTAAATTTATTGTTTCTTAATTTAAATTTATGGGAAATACATTATTATTGGAAGAGTATCCTGCAAGTTACAACCCAGGATACGATAATATTCCTAAATAATGAGGGTAGTAAAATTAAGTATGTCACTTAAATTGAAAACCAAAAAGGGAAATTGAAAAGAGAAAAACAGCCACAGGAGCATCTGCCCTTCTATCACGGAGGCTTACGTGCTCAGACTATATTTTCTGCTGAAACAAAGAGATTCTTTTAAGAGCCAGCTAATTCTCAAAAGAATTTACCAAGGTTTCCACAATCTATAAAAATAACAGAGCCAGTACTATAACAGAAACTTCTGATTGTGGTGGCAAAAAAAAAAAAGGGTTGAAGAGAAAAAAAAAAAGAAACCACTTTTGTATAGGGAGTCAATCTTGATGTAAAGCAGTGTTAATTCCCATATATGTCTTTGATTGTGTTTATTAGTATGTGTACTTCCTCCTCTACAGCCTTTTACATGGCAAAGCAACTTTGGGAAATTAGGCATCATTCAATTCAGGCATCATTCAATTTTTTTTTAGGTCAACATATTGCTGCTCATGTTGGTAAATTTTAAAATTGCATGTTGTATGTTGCGTATCTATCCATCAACTGTTTTTTCATAGTAAACTCTGGTTTCATCTTGTTTGTTTGTATAGTTATAGGACTATTTCAGAAGTCAGTGAAACATTACCATTCACCTCTTTGTTTTTCGTCCTATGAATGGTTTGTCCTACTTCAGTTTATCACATTTTCTTTCATGAATTTATGTGAATGTTCTAAGTTAGGGAGCAACTCTTTCATGCTGTAGTTTGGAAGAATGTGCCACTGTCTTGCCTTTACACATCTTCTGAAATCTACACATTGAAGACTCACACATCAAGCATCCAGCAGGCAACCCTGCACTTAACAGCATGCTTCTTACTGCTGGCACATCTAGGAAGCACTAGTCCCCTTTTTTGCAACCAAAGCATACTTCTTGAAGGCCAAAAAGTATAAGAATCACTGAAGAACCACAAGTTTTCATGCATAAAACAAACTGAACTTGGTTATTACCAAGTCTTAAAAAGCTGAATTTTGAAAGTCAGGAAAACTTCTTTATACAGGGTCAGATTCAAGGTCAGAAATTTCTACAGAGTGCTAACACAAGACAGGACCCTTTCATTCTAGGCAATATTATGACCAGATATCTTAAAACCTCCCCATGAGAAAACACTTAGAAGCACTAGATGAGTGTTTTAGAAACACTCATTTAAATGCATAATAAGCTGGAAAAAAGTAAGGAAAATACACAGGAGCCAAAACCCAAGTTGAAACTAAAAGCCAGCACTCAGACTGATGCCCTAGCTTCCCAGCAGAATGGATGAGCTCGGGGTTGATAGTCTAGCATTTAAGAGTTTGGGATTTTAACAGTCTCTCTAGGAAAAGAGATGAGGCCTTGGCCTGTGTGAAGTGGAATAAAAATTCATACTCAAATTCTCAAAAACCAGAAGACTGAGGCATTAAGAATTTATTTATGGATGTAAACTGTGTGTCCTTATACCACTTTATACCAATTGTTAAATTTTCATGAATTTTGTAAGCTTGTTGTTAAATAGAGTCATTATTTAAAATTAGGTAAATTTTGAATTAAATAAGTCATATTAAAAGTAAACTTTGGGGTGACCGCAGTGGCTCATGTCTGTAATCTCAGCACTTTTGGAGGCCAAGGCAGGAGGATTGCTTGATCCCAGGAGTTCAAGACCAGTCTGGGCAACACAGCAAGACCTCATATCTCCAAAAATAAACTAATAAATGCTCAAAACTTATGACTTCCCAATTATTTGTTGCACTTTACCATTACCTACGTTTTTGAGGTTGCCTGTGTGAATTGTATCTCTATAGTGGAAATACTACATAATGCTATTATTCTTTTGCACATTGCTTCCCAACTTCATGTTCATTAATGCCACACTGGTAGCTAGAAATTGGTCATGATAGAAGTATTATACTGTGGAGATCGGCAAATGCTACAAGACTTCATTAATTGTTTTGATTACACAGACTTAAGAAAATGATGGGAATTTTGTTACTAATGCAGATTCACTTTAATGTGTGGCATGTCTGTAGTTATATTGTGAGTAGCAAAGAAAAAACGTTGAGTATTTTGAAATCTATTATGCAATTCAGTAGTGACTGACATCATCGGTGAACAAATGAAATTTCAACATCTTGTTGTTACCCATTAACAAAAACAAAAATATCAACCAACATTCATGTTGGAACTACATTCATTTGTCAATTACAACCACAGACAGGCTACAGATACAAGAGTTCAGCAACAGTCAGTGAAAATGTGGGACTGAATATATAAATGGGCAGTGGCCAAGTCACATACGACAATAGAACTCTCATCCACAACTTCCGCAACAGGCAGTCCAGGAAGCCAAACTGCAACCTCTGCAGCAAAACAGTGAGAACTTGGTCAATGTCTTTCAGCTTCCCTATCTTTTTTTTTTTTTTTTTTTTTGGTTGTCTCTGCTTCCAATTCAGGAGGAACCAGAGAAAGCCAAAATATACTCTCCAATCTCACCATGTAAGGTGTCCTGATTCTAGTGAGCCTGCCTGCACTTCCCCTTGCTAACAACTTCCAATTGGAGCATTCCTGTGCTTCCCACCATTTTTTAATTATAAAGCTCTCCTTCTGCCCTGCCTGACTTTGAGTCTGCCAAATACAAGCGATGATGGCTGACTCCCTTGCAACCACAAGATCGGAATTCTCAGTTGGGTAAAGTCTCCTTTTATATCCACAAATACATTCTATGACAATCAATCGACTATATTAAACTGCAAATAGAGTATTTTACATTATATTATTAGTAGTAACAGGTGTACTATATAATCCTTTGGGTCAGTAAGATTTATAATAAACCTATGTTTGGACATATATGCATACTTTCATATGCAAAGGGTTGGTTGTTAAACATTTACCAGCACACCACTGGACTTATACTCTGTGAAATATGGATTAGGAAAAAAAAATCAATCCACTGGCACAGGGGAGACCTAGTCTCTGAGTAGGAAAAGACAAACAAACCTGATTCCCCTGAAAATAATAGTCTTGGTTCTTCTCGCACCTGAGTTTGGGATGCAAATTTACATCGCTTATGTGGTCAAAGGAAAATACCCTCTCCACCCCAACACACACACCAAGAAATTAACATATACGTGTCCCCGTCAATGATAACTTTGAGGAGACTGGTGGAAGCCAACACAAACCCTTTCTGCAGGAATACTCCCAATTCCAATACACCTACTACTCAGCCCTGCTGAAGATGTGCCCGTAATCAAACATGCAAAGAATTTATCATAACCATGAGTAAACAAATATGATAAACAGCAGAATATATTGCAACTAACAAATTCCTTGAAATATAAGAACAAGGTAAACATCATATTTATAAAATCTTTTTATAGATGGAGTATACATGTGACTGGAATTTCTTTTCTAACTGCCTGGTGGCTGTAAAACAAGCAAAATAACAGGTAGGTATCTTACGTTTAAATTAGGTCTTCCTTCAAATTACCAAGGTGCTAGAAGAAACTGGAATTTGTTTCTGCTTATATAGACTTGACTGCAATTATAGAAGTCCTTTATAAAAAGGCATTTCACCCAGTAAACTGCCACTGTACTGCCTGGCTATTGGAGAAACACGTAGCACTAGCAGGTGCTTCAGAGACTCCCCCAGAGAGGGGATGCTGAGTGATGGGAGAGTTCAGGTGTGGGATCTGTGACTGACTCTGTCATTTTGAGAAAAAAAAAATCATGCACCATTCATAAAATACATTTTAATCAAACCATAGTACTGTGACAGAAACAGCAATTATTAACAGAGAATAGATTAGAGCCTTGCCTCCTTCCCAGCTTGTCCTCAGCTATTTCCTCTAAATCATCCCTAGAAAGAGCGAGCGCCTGCCCATTTCTTGGGGGCTTTTGCTTTTTTAGTGTAGGAGAGTAGAACAGGTAGCGAGAAACAGGACTGAAGACACCCAGGAGGGTGAAGAAAATTTAAAAAGGATTTTGAAACTTGTGTCTGAGAGCAAGTAGGCAACTTCACATTGGAATTTTTTTTTTTTAAACAGACTGTGAGGCAGAAATTTGTGTGCATAAGGTTTATTGGGGTGTGAGAGAGTAGATAAATGAGATTGAGCAGAGGGCAGAGCTGTGCTGCAATGTATGGCTGCAATGAGACCTCAGTCAATCCTATAAGGGACTCCAGAATTGGGAGGCAAGTGATTCCACTTAATAAAGTTAAGCACCAGAGTGAGAGTGAGATGAGGGATATACATTTCTAGTTCTGTCATCAGTGTGTTGTTGGTTTTGAGAGTCTTCCCTTGGGTACGCAACTCACTGGGTTAAGACACTTTTTGATTTTGACTCTAAGCTGTTATCACCTTATTTATGCACTTTAGACCCTACTCTCCATCTAAGATGAGATTAAGTATAGTATATATAGTATACTATACTATAATTCAGTATACTGTACATAGAATTGAAGAGCAATTGAGAGATAATGTATAATTCATTCATGCAACAGTGTCTAATGATTGTCCTTGCCTTAAAGTGCTTACAATCTGTTAGTTGAATGGAGAGACACTGAGGATATGTGCAATAAAGTGCTATTGAAAAGCCTGCAGCAGAGTGTTATGGGGGTACCATGAAGGCAAAGAGGTCAGCTCCATCTCATAGAGGCCATACGCTTGAGTTGAGTTTGAAAAGAGGGGTAGATATTTGTGCACCTTGGACAAATGGAATGGAGCAAGGCAATCCCAACTGAGGGATCCGAATGAACAAGAGAAAAATCTGAGCAACACAGAATAGCCTTCTGTTAGCATCTGAATCTAGTTATATCCCTATACTGCTAATTTAATGTAACATTTGTCAAGAAGTTTGAATATACTACTAGTGTAGTTGGCAGTATGTAGACCCCTAAAGATCTGCACCTTCTGACACTGGTTCCCCTCCCTGTGTAATCTCTCCTCTTGAGAATGAGCTGGACTGGCTTCTAATGAATAGACTATGGCAGAAGTGATGGAATGTCACTTTTATGATCAGATTAAAAGACACTGTGGGCCAGGTGCGATGGCTCACACCTGTAATCCCACTCCTTTGGGAGGCCGAGGTGGGTGGATCGCTTGAGCCCAGGAGTACGAGACCAACCTGGTCAACATGGCAAAACCTTGTCTCTATAAAAAATTAGCCAGGCATGGTGGCAGGCGCTTGTAGTCCCAACTACTCAGGAGGCTGAGGTGGGAGGATCACCAGAGCCTGGGAGGTCAAGCCTGCGGTGAGCCACGTTTGTACCACTGCACTGCAGCCTGGGTGACAGAGCGAGACCTTGGCTCAGAAAAAAAGCAAAAACAAAAAGACACGAAGCTGTGGTTTCTCTTTTGCTCACCTTCTCTTGCTCACTTGCTCTGTGGAAGGTACCTGATGTATTTTGAACTGCCCTATAGAGAAGCTCTTGTGATAAGAAACTACAGGAGGCCTCCAATCCACAGCTGATGGGGACCCGAGGCCCTCAGTAAAAGAGCCCATGAGGAACGGAGTTCTGCCAACAACCCGGAAGTGAGGTTGGAAGCAGATCCTACCACAGTAGATCCTTGTGACCTAGATGACACCTTGACTGCTTTGTTGTGAGATGTCCTGAGGCAAGGCTCGAAGCTAATTTTTACCCAGATTCCTGACTCACTGAACCCTTGAGAAAATAGATGTGTGTTGCTTTAAGCTGCTAAGTTTCAAAGTAGTCTGTTATGAAGTAATAGATAACTAATTCAGTTAGCATATTACTCTGTGTGAAATGTTTTCTACTACCATGAACCAGGGTATTAGATCAGGTTCATGTTTAGATAAAATTTTTCCTATGTAGTACTGGAATACCTTCCCTGCATAAGGCTGGACCAACACAGTTGGTGTTGTGTGAGAGATTTCTGTATACCAGGTACCTCTAAAGAAAACTCTACAAATAACAAGAGTCAAAATTGATATTCCCTTCATTTTGCACCATAGGAAAGTTATGTATATTTTAAAAGACCAATTTAAATCTACGTTTTCAGGTGCTGGATACTACCAAGCTAAGGATATAATGCCTTTTCTCTAGAATAATGCTCTGGAGACTTGAGACAATGTCCTACAAAATAAGTCTATATAAGTATCTATTTTGACAAGTATACTACTTCTTGGATAGTCTTATTAGTGTTGGGATGATTGGCATAGCATGTCTAAGGATGGTCAAATAATCTGCACAAATGTGTGCCTTGGTTCGTTCATGTGGAATAAGTTGATACCTTGACTGCTTCACAAGTCAGTCGACTATTCTATGTTTTATACAAGGTTTTGAAAATATAAATAAAATTCCCTACTGACAAGTGTGTCAAAGTTTATCTTGGGAGCAGTACGTACTGCACGGCCACTGTCAACATGTCATACAATTGGCTTGCTGCTTAATCACATGCCACAATTGCCATCCTCTGATGAATTTATATGGAGGGCTAGTGGATACGAAATATCAGTGAATTTTTGAGTTATAAGGGATGTCATAGATCACCTCATATAATCAGTCACTTGTACCAGGTCCTGCATTTTACTAATGAGAAAAAAAAATCTGCTGCATCTACTAGAAAGTGTTCTTTAAAATATGCTCTTCAGTTTCTATTTACTCATTATACAATTCAATTTAAAGATTGTGATTTCTATTTTATATTGCTGCTCGAGGGTTTTTTATTATTGGATAGAACAGAAGTTTTCTACAGCCTGTCTTAAATGCTCAATGGGTTCATCACAACAAGTATGACAGACATTTATGCTGGAGCACATCTTTTAAAGCCTGTTGCCCATATTTAATGATTGAGTTTTATGAGAAGGAAAGGAAAGAAATTGTTAATGCAATACCAATTATGTGCCAAAAACTTTTTTTTTATTTTTTATTTTAGAAAATTACAAACACCTAGAGACAAAAGGGAGAACGTACGGCTATCATTCAGCTTCAGCAATTATTAATATAAAGCCATTCATGTTTTCCCATTCGCCACCCCTCCTGCCATGATCAATTACTTTAAAGCAATCTCAGGCATCTTCTTATTTCCTCCATAAATATTTTAGTGTGTGTCGATGAGATAAGGACTCTTTAAAAAACATAACCCACAACACTTTTATTCTACCTAAAAGTTAAAACAAACTCCCAATATTCTCATTAATTATCCTTTTTCCCATAAGTATACTTTTACAGTTCACCTGTTCAATCAGGATACAAACAACGTTCACACATTCCAGTTGTTTGGTGTATCTACTGGTTCTCTTTAAATCTATAACAGTTCCTTCACTCACTCCTTTTTCGTGCCATTTATTTCTTGTATCTGGTATTTATACCTAGAGGCCTTAATCAGTTGAGATGTGATTCATTATGTCTGATATCCATCCATCCATCCATCCATCCATCCATCCATCCATCCATCCATCCATCCATCCTTCCATCCTTTCTGCCACACTAGATCTAGTACTTTCTCTGCAGAGGTTACAAAGAAGAGGTTTTCTCTTTTACAAACTTTACAAAATTCTAGACAGCATAGTGAAGGCAACTTAATAGCCCTAATTTTCATAGTTATAAAAAAGTAATGGCTTCTGTTAAATTAAAAACAGATGCATTAAAAGGAACAAAGTCAAGAAACTACTAATTACTAAGGAGAATTTTAAAGTATAACAAGGATGTAAGAAAAGTGTGCAAATATTGATGCAAGGTAGAAAATAAGGGTCAAAACAGGTTGAAATAAAGTGGTTTGGGAGCTCAGAGTAAGGATTAAAGACTTATTTTCTTCAACTATTTTTCATAATAAGTTATGCATATAACCTAATCTACATAAAAAAAAATTAGAATTAGCATTCAGACATATAGCATCCACAGCTATGACATTTATCTACCTGAGTTCTATTAAGTAACTTTTCACCTCTGTGCCTTGGTTTCTCTCTCTGTAAAATAGCTTCTAGATTTTGTGAAGATTAAATATGATAATGTATATAATACATTTAGCAGTGTATATTTGCTCATTAAACAGTCATTTAAAAAAAAGAGTGTTTAGTGCCCTTAAAATGCTGGTGTTTTGGTTGGGCGCAGTGACTCATGCCTGTAATCCTAGCACTTCGGAAGACTGAAATAGTAGGATTCTTTGAGCTGAGGAGCTCAAGACCAGCCTGGGCAACATAGTGTGACTCCATCTCAAAAAAATTTTAGTGTTCTTGCTTTTCTGTGGCTCATCCGTCATTTCAGCTAATATGAACTAAGATAAATAACTGGAAAACAAAAACAAAAACAAAAACGTAACTCTAAGCCTTTCTTTGAATAAAGAAGGCATTTTCTTCTCCTATGTAAATGCAAACAAGTGAGATACAATACAGGAAGCCAAAATTCTAGTTTTATATTAAATAATTTTACATATTTTTAAACTTATTCCCAATATACATTTGGCATATATTTTTCTCAAAACATTAAAGAAGAATTTCTCTTTTTTGACAATCTAAACTATTCAGGCATGTCCAATACATACAGAATCTAATGTTTTCAGACATGTTCAACTGCTCCTTCATTTTTTTTTTTTTTTCTTTTTAAGACAGAGTCTCCCTCCATCACCAGGCTGGAGTGCAGTGGCATGATCTTGGCTCACTGCAACCTCCACCTCCCGGGTTCAAGCTATTTTCCTGCCTCAGCCTCCCAAGTAGTTGGGATACAGGCACGTGTCACCATGCCTAGCCAATTTTTGTATTTTTAGTAGAGACGGGGTTTCACCATGTTGGCCTGGATGGTCTCCATCTCTTGACTTCATGATCTGCCCACCTCAGCCTCCCAAAGTGCTGGGACTATAGGCGTGAGCCACCGTGTACAGCCCTGCACCTTCATTTTTAATTACAACTTGGTGAGGACTCAACAGCAAGATCTCTTTTCACAAGTCCTGATGTTTCTTCTTTTCCTGCAAGAAAATCCCGTTCCAATTCTTTTAATGTGTGAGTTGAATGCTTCTAATTTAGAATCTGTCACCTTTATAACCTCCAAAAGCTCTTAGAACATCAAGGAAGATTTTCTTTGTCATTCAATTTTCTGATGTCTTTCTAAATTTCTCTCTTTTATTTGTGTCTTTTTATTGTGTCTGAAATATCTTGGCATTGAAATTTTATATTCTTCATACCATTTTTCAGCTATCCCAATATATTTGATGTTTTAAACAATTAACTGTTAGAATAACATGGTAGGGTCTCTAAAGCCTTAACAATCTATGAACATTAATTTATGAAATAGCCCACTCTAGCATTTCACCCTTACTTCTACAAATTAAGAAAGAATCATTGAAGTTCAAGTTAAACTGAAACAAACTAGTTGAATTTAAGTAATATTTTCGGCTTTAATGCTTAAGTACATTATTTATAGACTAGAGTTAACTAACATTTAAAAATGAATTCATTTGTGAATTCAGCATCAAATTAGGTTTGCTTCTGTTCCAGAGTTTTGTTTGACTATTATCAGGAAAAATTGGCTATGTTTGCTACTAATTTTTAGAAGGTCTTACGGTATTCATCAGCATTTAGAATAAACTTGCATTGCCAAGAAAACTGTCTTAAAGAGTTGCTTCCCAATATTAAGATCATAAGAGGCATTTTTGGTCAACTAATTAGGGGTCAAACTAATTAAGGGTATTATAATTTCTTTTTTAAGTAAGGCAATTCTGTATTTGAAAATTAAAAGTGATTTATTGGAAATTGTTTAGTATTGATTGCTGAAAGTATTTCTATCAATTACTCTTTCTTAGAAGTTACACTAAAAGGTAGTAATAGCTAGGCACGGTGCTTATGCCTGTAATCCTGGCACTTTGGGAGGCCAAGGCGGAAGGATCACTTGAGGTCAGGAGCTCCAGACCAGCCTGACCAACATGGTGAAACCCCATCTCTACTAACAAAACAAAAATTAGCCAGGCACAGTGGCACATGCCTGTAATCCCAGATACTCAAGAGGATGAGGCAGGAAAATCGCTTGAATCCGGGAGGCAGAGGTTGCAGTGAGTCAAGATCAAGCCACTGCACTCCAGCTTGGGCAACAGAACAGGACTACATCTCAAAAAAATAAAAATAAAAATAAAAATAAAATAAGAAGTAATAATATACAAAGATTTCTCAGCTTTTGAAAGTACTAAATGTAGGTGGAAACTTCTCTGAATGTATTTTTGGGGTTATAATTTCTGACTGTAGATAAATATAGAGCTAATTCAGAGATGTCCCAGTTATGTCCCAGAAGACATTCCCCCATGTGTCTAATAATATGATTAATTTGAAAACTGACAAAAGTCCACTGCCACTATACAGCTTGTTTAAAGGCTGTTCTTGTATAAAATGAACACTTGGCTATCCCTTGAAATTTTCATTTCAACCCGGGCTACTAATTTGAATCTTGGATATTTTGGAGAATAATTTAAAAATAAGCATATATAAAGCGTACAACAATTTGACATCTAGGTTTTAGCAAAGTCACCATCCCATGTAATTTGTAACAGGAAAGAAATCACTGGGACAGAAAACATATGCAATAGCACAGTGTGGAGCTGTTATATCAACTCAGTGTCAGTCTCTGGCTAACCAAGGCAAATGCCTTCCTTTCTCTCTGCTTCTTCTGCCTTCTCTACTACCTTATTGCCCATTCTTTCTATCGGTTGCTGGACTTGACAAACAGCACTGGCTTTGAATGGAATTAAGAGGCATTTCGTCTGCCTAGTAACCACAAAATATCTGATGGGTTTCTAAACTTAGGATGCTGCAAGAAGTAGCAGGCCATAACATACATTAGGTCATACATACTGCAATTTAAGCATTGTCTTTTCAGCATAACTACGTGTTATTCAAGATAATTTATAGAATCTGAAAACCCACCCGCGGTTTCTATTGAATGAGATTTCTGAGTAAGGCTCTCATTTTTTCTTATGAGTTTCCCTACTGAGTTTCATCTTTAATGCATTGGGATAAGTAAATAAGCCATTTCATTTTTATTTCCCATTCCATGAACTGTTTCTCAAGTAACTCGATTAATGTTCAGAATCAATATTTGAGTAGGTGCATAATGTAATTAAAATTTCATAAAACTGCTATAATCATAGTATCTCAGTAATAAGCAATCTTATTTATCACACAAATGATTTCTTTGAATTTCTAACATGGAGTTTATTTAGCTAATTCAATAATAAAGAAATATATACACATATGCATATATATGTGTATGCATATAGATGTGTATGTTTACACACACGCACCCACACACACATATTCCCCTTCCCCCGAGAAAATTTATATTTTCAAAGGGACACTTCATAACTGGCATTTTCCACTAACATATAACTAATATTTTCATGCAGATTGGTATATGGATAACTTAGGGTAAACACAGAGATGGCTAAATTCCATTTTATCTTCTGAATACAATGATTTGTCATTTCAGAAAGTTACCAAGTATTATGACATAATATGGAAGTGAATGATATTGCAACATTGAATGATATTGTTTTTCTACAATCCAAACATAACACTCACTGATGCCCAATGCTTTGGTTCTTATGTATAGTGGTGAGTGATAGCATGTGTATTACATTAGTTATTTTACTGTTGTTTGTGTCTGTGTATCATTGTTGTCTGATCTTTTTTCTTCCTTTAATATTGTTAAATTTATCATTGATTCTCAAAATTTAATGCAAATAAATATCAAGAGGGAAGCCAAATCCAGAGTCCTAGGCACAGAGACTCTGCATACTTATAGCTGGAATGGAACCCAGGAATCTGCATTCTTCACAAGCACCACAAGTGACTGAAGCAGATGGTCCAAGAAATACCTTTGACAAACACTGCCTGAGGGATCTGAAATCTCTTTATATTCATTTCTTTGTAATTCTTCTCATGTATGTTGGCATGCTCTGCTCATTTAGGACAGGCTGGTTCACAGTTTGCCTCAGAATGTCAAAACACAACAAAGTTTAGAATAATGCTGTCCAATAGAAGTATAATGTGAATTGCATATATACTTTTAAACTTTATGATAGCTTCATATTAAAAAATTAAAATGAAATAGGTGAAATTTCCTGCACTCATATGTTCATCACAGCACTATTCACAATAGCAAAGCCATGGAACCAACCTAAGTGTCCGTCATGATTGATTGATAAAGAAAATGTGGTACATATACACCATGGAATATTATGCAGCCATAAAAAAGAATAAAAGCATATCCTTTGAGCAACACTGATGGAGCTGAAGGCCATTATCTTCAGTAAACTGAGTAACAGAAATTCAAATATTTCATGTTCTCATTTATAAGTGAGAACTAAAAAACGAGTACCTATATAAAGATGGAAAGAATAGACAATGGGGACTCCAAAAGTGGGGAGGATGAGAGGGGGGCTAAGGGTTGAAAAATTATCTTTTGGGTACAATGTTCAGTATTGGGATGATGGGTATTCTTACAGTTCAATCCTTACCATTATGTAATATTCCCATGTAACAAACATGCAAATGTACCACCCAAATCTAAAATGAAAAAAACAGCAACAACATATATACACAAGTGTTCATAGAGGCTGTATTAACAACTAAAAGATAAAAACATTGCAGATGTCCACCAACGAATGTGGTATGTCCACATGTTAGAATATTATTCACCCATAAAGAAGAATGAAGTACTGATATGTGCTACAATATAAATGTAAAAAAATATGAAGCTTAGTGAACAAAGTCAAACATAAAGGTCACATATTGTATGAATAAATTTATATGAAACATTCAGATGATGGAAATTCAAAAAGACAGAAAGCAGACTGAACTTTGTTTCAGGCTGGATGGGATAAGGGGAAGGGGAGTGACTGCTCAATGAAATGCAGTTTCCTGTTGCGGCAATGAAAATCTTTCAGACTAGGTAGAAGTGGTGGTTGCAACACTGAAAATGTACTGAATGTCATAGAATTGCACAGTGTCAAGTGGTCAGTTTTTGTTATGTGGATTTTACCTCAATAAATGAAAATGAAAGGAGAGGAAAAAAATATGTGACTTTGATTTTAATAATACCTTTTATTCAACCCGATATATCCAAAATATTATCATTTCACTATGTAATCATAGAAAAATATTGAGATACCATATATTCTTTCTTTTTTTTTTTGAGACGGAGTCTTGCTCTGTTGCCCAGGCTGGAGTGCAGTGGCGCGATCTGGGCTCACTGCAAGCTCCGCCTCCTGGGGTCACGCCATTCTCCTGCCTCAGCCTCCCGAGTAGCTGGGACTACATGCGCCCGCCACCACGCCCCAATTTTCTGTATTTTTAGTAGAGACGGGGTTTCACTGTGTTAGCCAGGATGGTCTCGATCTCCTGACCTCATGATCCACCCGCCTCGGCCTCCCACAGTGCTGGGATTACAGGCGTGAGCCACCAGGCCCGGCCTGATACCTTACATTCTTTATTCCATCCTAAGTCTTCAGAATTTGGTCTATAACTTATACTTAGCAGCCCACCTCCATTCAAAACAGCCATATTTCAAATCATCAATAGCTACCTGTGGCAAATGGTTATCAAATTGAATAGTATAAGGCCATTGTATATTATATATTATATAGCAGAGCCTTGCATATATATTTTCTAAAAACCACACCAGTGTGTTCACAAAAAAAAAAAAAAAAAAAAAAAAAAAAAGAAAATCTCACCACGGCAAAACTAGTGACTTGAATAGCTTGTTAATTTATGTGTATCCACCAAAGTCACAGGGAATACTATGATAGCCAGAAGCGCATTGAGCTAAGTAGTGTTGCCATTGTTTGATTACCTGAGATACGTGTGTGGGATGTGAAGCTATTTCCTTGAAAGCCCTTTTCTGAGGTCCAAGTGAAATTTTATGAAAGAAGACAGAATCCATGGAGGAGGCTGGGGTTTAGACGTCTCATTAGCTGGCATTAAAATTCTGCAAAAATCTTGATTTTCTAAACAATGGTTGGTAAAATAATTTGGTCTACTCTTGGATTTAAACGTACTCTACTTAGAAAACACTAAGAAAGTTTATATTTTGAAAGGCATTTAGAAAGGCACAGACAAAATTAATTATTATTTGCTGAGTGATAATAACAGTACTAACAAGAACTAACAGTACTGAATATATGCCAACCATTCTTCTAAGGGATTTATATACATTATCTCATTTAATCCTCACAATAGTCTGATATGATAGTTACTATTCTTATTCCTATTTCCAGAAGAAAAAACAAATGGAAGCAAAACAAACTCTGAGGCCCAGAAAGATGGCATTACCTTTCTGAGGCCACTTTAATGAGCAGTGGAGCCCGGTTTAAAGCTAGGTCATTGGATTCTGGGGTGAGTAATCCTAACATTTATGCTGGAGTTTCTCAACCTTGTAACTACTGTCACTTAGTGGTGGGTAATTCTCTGTTGTAGGAGCCTATCCTAGCATTGGAGAATGTTTAGCAGAATTCTTGGCCTTTACTAAGTAGATGCCAGTAGGACCTCATCATTCAAAGGTGTAAAGCACAACCAAAAATGTCTCCAGAGATTTCTAAATGGCCCCTGGGAAACAAAATCATTTCTGGCTGAGAACCACTGCTTTATATTAACTGCCTCCCTGTACCATGTACAAAAGTGCACTGAGTGCCTTCTAGTAGGAGATATGACAACAGAAGCAAGAGGAAAGAGTGATGAGAGGAAGGGGCCATGAGCCAAGGATTGTAAGTGGCCTCCAGAAGCGGTGAAAGGCAAGAAAATCAATTTTCCTTTAGAAACTCCAGAAAAAATGAAGAACAAAACCAAAAAAAACAGCCCTCTTAACACCTTGACTTTAGCCCAGTAAGACTCATTTTGGACTTCTGACCTAAACTCAAAGAAAATACATTTGGGTTGTTTTAAGCCATTAGTTTAAGTTTATGGTCATTTGTTATAGTGGCACTAGAAAATAAATACAGGGTGTGGCCAAATTTCATCTCAGTTCTGTCAGGATTTCTGATTCCTACGTCCATGATTAGGTGACTGCAAACCAGAAACTTTAAGTAACTGGGCCCATGGTCCCAGAGCCTGGAAGGGTGGAACAAAGATTTAAAACTAGGGCCATTTTACTGCAAAATCTGGGTTTTTCCCACCCACCATGAGATGTTTCACTTATTTTCCCAACACTCAGGTATAATACAATATTTATTTAATTTTGACTACTTGAAGATGTAGAACATAGATAACACTCTTTTGGGAGGGCATCTGGAAACAGACATCCATTTCTAGGTAGAAAAATGCTTGTAAAAAAGTAATGCTAAAGGTAATCTTCCTTTTTTTATCTCAATTGTTAGTGACACCCGAGGAGAGGATTCTGGTGATTTCCACATCAATCTGGAATAGAGATTCTTGGAGATTTGGAGAGAGAAAATAGAATAAATATTCTTTCACTGCAGACCAGTGTCCTTAAGCAGCTGTGTTACCATTGGTGCTAATTATTTTGACTAGCTTATTCATTTTTAAACTTTTGGGAAAATCCATCTGCACAAAATTTCTTTGAAAAAAATCTAAGTAACAAAATTTAGGCTTGCAATCAGCACTCTTTTTAGCATTATGATTAAGCAGCAGATTAATCTGACCTATGTGTCCTGTATGCCAGACAATTAAAATACTGACAAAGTCATGAATAAATCCTTGAATGAAGTAATATCATATTCAATATAAATGTTCTCATTATGCAAAGGTGTTTTTATCAGAAATATGTTTATGATGGTTCTATAACATGATGATTAAGGCTTTGCAGTTGGACAGCTGTAGCTCCACGTCCTCGATCCCGCACCTACTAGCTGTGTGCTCCTGAGCAATATACTCAACTACTTTAAATCAGATAGACATAATTATAGAAGCTGCCTCAGAGGGCTACAGTGAAGATTCTGGAGACAGCACAGAAGAAACCATTGAGCACAGTGTCTGGTTACTCTGAATGCCTCCTGATCTTTTTTTCTTTCTTTTTTTTTTTCCTGAGACAGCCTTGCTCTGTTGCCCAGGCTGGAATGCAGTGGCGTGATCTTGGCTCACTGCAACCTCTGCTTCTCAGGTTCAAGCGACTCTTCCACCTCAGCATCCTGAGTAGCTGGGATTACAGTCACCCACCACCACATCCAGCTAATTTTTGTATTTTTAGTAGAGACACGGTTTCACCATGTTGGTCAGGCTGATCTCGAACTCCTGATCTCAGGTGATTCACCCGTCTCGGCCTCTCAAAGTGCCGGGATTACAGGCGTGAGCCACTACGCCGGGCCCGCCTTCTGATCTTTTACATTTTTCCCCCCCCCGTGGCCTCTAACTATGCTATTCAGAACTGAATCCATGCTTTCCTTCTGTGCTCCCTGAAAATCTGCCTGTATTTTCTATTTTAATGAATGTTACCTCCATCCCTTTATCCAATTGTCCAAATCCAGTTGTCATGAAAATCTCTTTCCTCTGGTTTCTCATCACCAGTCTCCCACCTTCACTGCAAATCTGAACAATTTCATTACGTTCTACCTCATAGATAGTTATTACGATATGGTTTGCATTTGTGTCCTCATCAAATCTCATACTGAATTGTAATCCCCAGTGTTAGAGGTAGGGCCTGGTTGGAGGTGACTGGATCATTGGAACTGAGTTCTCATGAATGGGTTAGCACCATACCCTTGGTGCTGCCCTAGTGATACTGAGTGAGTGCTTGCGAGATCTGGTTGTTTTAAGAGTGTGTAGCACCTCTCCATGCACATTGCTGCAGCCATATAAGATCTGCTTGCTTTCCCTTCACCTTCTACCACGATTGTAAAGTTTCCTGAGGCCTCCCCAGAAGCCAACCAGATGCCAGCATCACGCTTCCTGTACAGCCCATAGAATTGTGAACCAATTAAACCACTTTTCTTTATAAATTACCCAGTCTCAGGAATTTCTTTATAGTAGTCCACAAATGGACTAATACATATACTCTGTGCCCATCTTAAATCTGGCCATTCCTTGTGTGAGTTCAGACTCTTTATCATTTCTTCTCAGTCTCCTAGAGTTACTTCCCTGCTTCCAATGTGCCCGTCAGTCACCTATTCTCCATGCCCTGCTAGAGTGGTTTTTTTGGTAATATGTGTGTACAGTCATATTGTATTGTATTGGGAAACCCTTGGGGCAGGGCGCGGTGGCTCATGCCTGTAATCCCAGCACTTTGGGAGGCCAGGGCGGGCGGATCACGAGGCCAGGTGATCAAGACTATCCTGGCTAACACGGTGTAACCCCGTCTCTACTAACAATACAAAAAATGGGCAGGGCGTGGTGGCCGGCGCCTGTAGTCTCAGCTACCGGGGAGGCTGAGGCAGGAAACAGGCGTGAACCCGGGAGGTGGAGCTTGCAGCAATCCGAGATCTCGCCACTGCACTCCAGCCTGGGTGACGGAGCGAGACTCCGCCTCAAAAATATAAAATAAAATAAAATAAAATAAAAATTAAAAGATAAAATTATAATAAAAACCTTGGTTTCAGGCTGGGTGCAATGGCACATCCCTGTAATCCCAGAACATTGGGAGGTCAAGGTGGGTGGATAACTTGAAGTCAGGAGTTTGAGACTAGCCTGGCCAACATGGTGAAACCCCTAAAAATAAAAAATTATAAAATTAGCCAGGTGTGGTGGCAGGTGCCTGTAGTTCCTGCTACTCAGGAGGCTGAGGCAGGAGAATCAGTTGAACCTGGGAGGCAGAGGCTGCAGTGAGCTGAGATCGCACCACTGTGCTCCAGCATGGGAGACAGAGTGAAACTCTGTCTCAAAAACAAACAAACAAACAAACAAACAAACAAACAAACAGAAACCTTTGGTTTCCAATAACCTTTAAAAACCTTCCTCTCCAGACTCCTGTCCTGTCAGCATCAGTACCTGCTTATACCTGTTAACAGTGGCTATATAATAGATGATCCCAGCAGCTTTTAAAAATAGCAATGTTCAAGTCCCTAGGAACTTTCCCAAATGAATTAAAATAGAATCTCTGGGTCCAAGAAGTAGTGTGTGTTTTGTCTTAGCATTTAAAAAAAATTATATTTTTTTCATTAAAAAAGTTTGAAAACATCAACAAAAGGAGAAAGTGGTACAATCAATCTCTGTATATTTACTTTCAGTATTTGACAATGATCAAGATTGTGCCATACTTGTTGAACTATACCTTTTTTGTTTAAATTTTCTTTTCTTTCTCTCTCTTCTTCCTTCCTTCCTTCCTTCCTTTAAATGGATTGATTTAAAAATACATTATTTAAATTAATTTTTTTTACTTTGTTTAATGGGACTATTAGACATTTTAAAATTATGTGTATGGCCTACATTATATTTCTATGGGACAGTGCTGGACTAGACCCTGAACTCCTTCAGGGCAAGAAGGTCTAATTCCCATTGTAATTTCTGTACTTGAGAAAACTGCTTGTTTTATAATAGACATAATAAACGTAGGGCAAATAGTAGACCCCAAGTTCTAAAATAGAGGTCATAAACTCAGAGCATAATTAGTATATTGTCAGGATTCTCTAATTTTGTATAAAATGTTAGAGATGTTTTAAAAAATTCACATTAAACTGATTAAGCTGATGATACTTCACTTGAGGATGATGGCATTAACATTCTCAAATAAATGTACTCTCAACAACAACAAAAAATAAAAGCTAAGTTGTACATTTTTGGCACAAAATGTATGGAAAAGGTGGAAGATAAATACCACTGTCCACAGAATAAATGATCTGTACTTGGATAAAACTGCTTTAAAAATCAAGCCTTGGGCCATAAATCTCCTGAAGTTCAAGTGCTAATCAGACTTCTGGAGAGGCTGACTTTCCGGCTTTTGACCCGAAAGGCAAGCAGTGAAAGGGCCAGGTCTGAATCATGAAAGCAAAACCCTTGTAGACAGTGAAGATCTGACATAACTTTTTGAAGTATCCAGGGGTGATGAGATTGTCAATGACAAGCACACTCCACAGAATACAGTGTTTTCTCCCTCGTGACAGTTTTGCTGGCACTGAAAAGGTAACACCCCGGATAAGGTGGAAACACATTCTACTGTTTCTAGTACTGGTACTTTAAATATCCACTTTTTCCTATATATACACACACACCTACTATATAGATGTGTGTGTGTATGTGTGTAACACACAGGGATCAAATAGAAAGCCCTCTCTCGGGATATTTCAATGAAACAATCCGTTTTGAAACAATCAGGCAAAATGAAACAATCAGAGGCAAAATGAATCTCCATTTCTTATTTATCACCTGTCTACCTCATTGTGACTGGTACAGAATAATCTTTCTTCGGACCTTAGTGATGTCTCAGAACCAAGTTCTAGAAAATGAGTATCTACTGGCTTCAGTTAAGTGAAGGATGAAAATGCACTGTTTGGGGCAACTCCAGTTATTCAGAGGCCTTGTCAGTCGGAAGCACATGAAGGTTTGAAGGTCTTTTCCCCTTATTTTCCTTACTTCTGTGGCTAAGAGTGTTTAAACCTAAACCATTGTCTTCTAAGCTCATGAACTACTTGAAACATAATGTTTCATCCTACTGCATCTCTGTAAATATTGTATTATGTTGCTATAACTGAAAAGGATAGCTACACTTTACATATGAATCGCTATATAAGCTACATAGAAAGAGCTATGCTTTACATACATTTTCATTAAAACAACACAAAAAACCCTAAGATATGGGCTGTAGTGGAAAATAAATAATTTCATTCTCACACTGCTCTTTCAAGAAAACCAAGAAACAACATTTTATTTTACAATACAGGTTAATTATTCAGGATATACAGTTGTGGTAATCTTGATGTTTATCCACCTATACCCCCATTATCCAGTTTATCCTAAGTTTACTCTGTAGTGGCATGAAATTGAACTGACCACCACTGGAATTTGTGTTGCTGATTCCACAGGGAACTTGAAAGTCAGATCTTTAACTGTAAGAGTGTGCAGGAAATCGATAAAGGAGCCAAATCTCACTAATTGCCCATACTTTTTTATTATGGAAAAAAAAATCAGACCTGTATCATCTCAAAATACTCTAACATAATTAACTTTATGACACACCTGGATTCTGACTTTCATCCCCTCGATTTTCAGTTTAGTCTAGTAATTATAAGTTTGAATAATAAGACTCACAGTTCATTTATAGGTAAGAAAAAATATGCTAATGGTTTTAATAGGAGCTCATTCTTATTCAGTGCTTTTATAACAGGAATTATGTGGAATTCTTGAATGAATCATACCATTTAATCTTCACAGCTATCTAAGGAAGTATATAATGCTGTTATCATGCCTCCAATCTTTTTTTTTTTTTTTTTTTCACAAAGAAGGAACTGAAGCTAAGAGAGATTAAGTAACTTGGCAAAGTTGTATTTTACTATGCAGTAGATCCAGAATCTCACCCTGATGAATAATTTTTAAGGATGTGTTCTCTTAACCACTACCTCCATTGAACTCTGCATACCTTTGGTCTTGAATGGTCAAAACAGAGGGATAAGGAAGCAAACCACTATGGGAACCTGTCCTGTTGTTTCCATATTTTCTGATTAATTAAATTGGTCAGATTTAACTACTCTCCTTTCCAAGTAAAAGACTACATAACCAAGTTAACCTCAAGAGGTTTGATAGCAAGATGCTATTAAGGAAGGAAAATATGTCCTTCCTGACCATGAATAAATAGAAGAAAACAAAGTCATTATTCGTAGCCTTTATCTTTTCACAGAAGACATTTGGTTATACTTTAAAATTAGTCTTAGCTTTTCATTTGTTTTGTTTATTTTGAGACTCAATGAAATTCTCTCCTAGTCTCCACAGACAGGTTAAGATACTGTATCTTAGCAGCAAAGTTACTTCATTTAAGGCTGTCTTAGTGAGACAGTTCACTTCTCACATACTTTAGAAACATTTATCTATTTCGTACAGCACATCACATAGAACAGCCTGTGGACAGAATATTTTGCTCCAGTTGAAGCTGTTCAGATCCTCAGCTGAATATACAGTAAACAGAACATTACACAGGAAACTGCTAGGGGAACATATGGTCTTTGTCAACAGTGAAATCTCTGAACTGTACGCCATCATTAGCGATGGGCTCACTAGATTCAAATACAGAACTACACATGTTCGCATAAGCTCTGATGGCTCAAACATTTGCCCTAGCTAGGACCAGTTGACAGTATCTGTCTTCTATTCAAAGAAAAGTTGAGGGGTACCTGATGTCTAAAATAATTGACTTTCTTAGGATGAGGAACAATATATCTGCCTAAAGCTGGGATCTTATCATTTCAATGAGTCAGATCATTACATTTGAATTATAGCCCATAACAATTCACTAGGCTAAAATTATGAAAAGCTGGTCTCTTGCCAATAGAATTAAACCCAGACTACTTTGTTTTCAGCTAGGATAGTCAAACATATGTGTCACACAGCAGCCTTCCCTGGTGCAATGAAGATGCAAATTGAAAGCTACAAGTTATAGCCCTAAGCAATTTTTACCCATATATATGGGAAAATACAAATTATTAATATGTAATTCGCTTAAGACTTCTGACATTTTTCCTGCCTAGGGAGACGTTAGAACATTATGGGGGCACATTACCTTTAATCCATATACAAAACTGTCCTTGGTGGCCAAGAAGACTATTTGTCTATTTCTAGCATATTCGTTTTTCTCCCTTAGATAAATGGTTTATGTGTAGAGCATATTTAACCAGCTACTTGTTTGTCTTTCAGCCCTAGAACTCTATGTGGTTTGTTGTATCTGGTCTCCAAAAACAGCCTGCAATAAGCCATGTCTTCCCTATCTAGGCCCTTTCCGCACTGCATCTGGGCTCATCTGTGTGACCAAAAGAATGCAATGGAAATGACACGGTGTGACTACTGAGACTAGGTTACTGGAATCAGTAAGGCTTCCACCTTGCTCTATTGGAATGCTTGCTGGCAGTCAGTCACTATGTAACAAGTTCAACTACTCCAGTATCTACATGCTGTGAAGATGTCCAAGATACCCACATGATGAGGCTATGCAAAGACCTACAGAAAGAGTAAGAGATGACTGGCATCTTTCAACTGCTCCAGCCATCTCAGCCGAGAGGACAAACATGTGAGTAAGGAAGCCATCTTGCCCATTTCAGTCCCCAAAGATAGCATGTGGAGACGATCCAAGGAACTCAGCCAACAGCCAGAAAGAAGCCCTAGAAACAGTACCTCAACTGAGCCATTCTGCCCGTCTCCAGATGTTCAAGCCACCCTGGGTGAGGCCTCAGACAGGAGGAAGTAAAGACAAGTCTTCACAGCTGTACGATGCCCAAATTCCAGGCACAGAGAATCATGAGCACAATAGTGAGAGAGTTCACTTCTCATGTACTTTAGAAACATTTATCTATTTCGTACAGCGCATCACATAGGACAGCCTGTGGACAGAATATTTTTGGTTGTTGTCTTATGTCACAGAATATTATGGCTGTTGTCTTATGTCACAGAGTTTTGGGACAGTTTGTTACACAGCAATAGATTACTAGATTAGGCTTTTATCTCTGCCCTAAATACTGGTAAATGTGGATTTATGCTACAATTTAAGGCCCAATGTGGAATCTATTCTGCTTGGACTTCTCCATTTCAAGGGAAGGCCAGTTTTACATACAACTTTTATCAAGAAACTACTTCTTATAACTAACTCAAATTTTTCATGGTACAAATAGATTCATTCTTTTTATTTTTCTTCTTCTATTCCCAGGAATAAAAAGAATATGTAGTTGCAGACTTTTACAAAATAACACATTTTATATTTAAAGGTCATTCTTAAATCATCATCCGCATTTCTCTACACTAGGATTAAAAAAAAAAAAAATAGAAAAGGCTTTGGAGTTAAGGAGACCTCTGACCTCTATTTGAATTTCAACTCTGCTGCTTAAAACTACGGCTTTCAGTGACTTTGTAAATCTCAATGATCTTCAGTTTCTGCCCTTATAAAATGGGGGGTAATGATGCCTAACTTATGTGTTTGTTGGGAGGGTTAGTATGAGACAAAGTAGGTAAAATGCACAGTAGCACTGTGCTATGCATAATAAATGTGGAATAAATGATAACCTTTTAAATATGTTGGCTTTTACATCTTTGTTTCTCTACTTCAAACTCTTTTTGTGTTTTTCACAGACTTCTTAAAATAATCCAAACTGGCCACTGTGATGTAATAATATATTAGTGAGCTCAATGTAGCCATTTCATAGTACATATACATTTCAAAATATCATGTATAGGACACATGTATACAAATTTTTGGTGTCAATTAAAAAGTAAATTAACATAAAACAACCTGGACATCATAACTTAACAAATGTGACTCAAGATCTGAGGAGGTCAACTCAGAAGGAAAGTAGGTATCCTTATTCTACTTTTTGGGTAATTTGTTATCAAAAAAAAAAAAAAAAAAAAAAAGAAAGAAAAAAGATAAAAGAAAACCATTACTCTAATGTATCAATTAACCGGAGTCAAAGAAGGCATTTATACTTAAGAATAAAAGCTGTTATCCTGAACCCTGAATTCAAAAGAAACTGGTATCAACTGCTTCCTTTTTAATGAATAGAGGGTTGAAAGAAGAATCAAAGTCAGGTTCAGGATTTAAAATAATGCTTCCCCCCCCCCCCCAAATCCATAATAGAACTTGAAGGGGAAAAAAGCATTTGGTTTCCTTTTCCTTAGCATAAAATGTTTGTTAAAACACCATAAACTTGGTGGCTTTGATGGAGGAGAAAATGCAGATGATTGTAATAGCTCCATGCAGGCTGCGTGCTGTCCACTCCTGAATGGCCTGGGCATGTGACAGAGGGGCTACCAGGCACATAACACTGTTTTTGGCACCAGCAGCCACAGAGCTGGGAATTGCCATTAGTGGCATTCTCTCAGAATACAAAGGACAGCCATACATACTGTATATCAAATGTATAATAAAGACGGTATATGAATGGGGATAATTAACATCCAAAGAACCATCATAACTTAGGAGTTCACAGACCCTGTAATTTAGAAAGTTGCCAGTAGACTAATCAGCAATGCAGAAAGTAGAAAATGAAATGAGGCCTCGGGCACACTGCTGTTGCACTGCACAATGTCACTTTGTGTGGATTCACAAATTTGAAGCTACATCACTTTATACACAAATAAGAAGCTGAATAATAAGTAAGGAGGACAGATCATGAGTAATAAATTAGCCTTGCTCTGTAATAAATACATGCTAAATAAGGAAGTTGAGTTTAAATAACTTTGACACATATCCAATACTGACAGTAATTGTGTAAAGTACATGTAACAGCCTTACCTTCCAGACTAGCACAGCTGCCACTGACCATTCCACCACGGGTTATTTCAACAAATCTTTTATCTGAATAGCAAAAACATATTTTATTGCCTTAATCAAAACTGAGATTGGTTTCTTTGGGTAAGTTATGCAAAAAGAGCAAATTAAGACTCAAATTCTAGAAATTTGTCTGCTACGAGAAAAGGTATTATGTCTGCTAAGACTGGGGAAAGTGGCTATTGATTGTTTAAAAAAATAGACAGGTACCTAGAATGGTAGGTAAATTTTTGTTTTTTTGCTTCACTTTTCTGTAACTGAACAAAAGTAGTAACCTCTCCAAGGGATTTTGGTAACCTGTAAGATTGGGATTTTGTAAAATGAGAATCAAAGTTTTACCCAGTCACCAAATCATCTGTCACTCAGCAGGTGGATATGAGGAGGAAACAACTGCCCTTTTTCCCGGACAATTACTGCCTCTCTATGACTCTATGAGAAATTTATTTCACATTTTAGATTCATTCTACCCCTTAGGAGAGTATTGCAAATGATAACGCTACTACCATTGAAAATAATTAAGTGCATTTGTAGCCTGGTATCGTGTTTGCATAAAGGCAAAATGAAAACACAACAAAAAAGAAGCTTCTGGTACACAGAACAGTTAATGTGAGAGCCTGTTCAAAAGGAAACCTAGTTCTAGTCATGTCTTTTAGCATGATGTCGTTTTTTTTTCTTTGCATCTGTCTGGTCTGGCATAACAAGAAGATGTTTATGGCTGAATTGTTCACCAGACCCCAATCAAGAGTTATTACAGTTTGGATCACTGGGCTCTTTCCTTCCATATTTGTATATTCATTATAAGAGGTGGTTTTGAATGGTGTCTGTAAGTCTTGTCTGTTTCGTAGCCGTCAACTATTATGGATGTCACAGAATTATGCATAATTTTACAGAATACAAATTGATTAGCAGCTTAGCCCAAAGGAATATAAACAGGAGGAGTTTTGGAATGAGAACCCAAAAAAGAGTCAGTTGCTTTTCCATGGGAAAATATGTTAGCATGGCTGTCTTCACTGCTTCAGGAAAATTATATGCATTTTAGCCATATGTATCTTTATGTAAATTTAGATTTTGCTACCCAGGGGACATCTCACAATGTCTACAGACATTTTTATTTGGCATAGCTGGGGGGAAAAGGAGTAAGGATGTTATTGGTATCTGGTGGGTAGAGACTAGGAACATAGCTGAACACCTTACAAGGCACAGGGAATCCCCCCACAATTATCTCCCCCAAAATGATAACAGTGTCAAGTTTGAGAAATCCTGATTTAGATATGTGGTATAATTATTTAATACGAAGAATGAACAACTGTCCTTTTCTTTCATAATCTTAAGCCCTCAAGTACTAAATTCAACAACAGATAGCTCACTCCATACGCTTATTTGAATCTTGCTATTTATGTTTGTTTCCGTTATTAAGAGGACACACAGCTTTTTGTGACACTCTGAAACCACTAGAGACAGGCTTTTCCATGGTAGCCTCCCTAACGAGATAGAATCAAGGAGGCATTTGTTTATTGGGCCAAGATGCTAAGGATGAAATTTCACATTCATCAAATAAAAGTTAATACTCCATCTCTTTCCCACACCCTTTCACTATCACGACCCTCTTTCTTCTTCATTTTTTTTCTTTTTCTTTTTCTTTCTTGATCCCTCTGATGTGATTCAAAATATTTTCTTAGGCCAACTGTATTCATTTGAATTCTATGTAACAAATATCTATTGAGTATTTTATATCCCTCAAGGAAGATTTTTTTTTTTTTCTCTCACAGGCACTTAGCATATTGATATGGACAGGAGACAGGGAAATACTGGTCAGAAGATGGCAGTTCCCTAGCAAAGGCTGCACCTTCAAGCCTTGAAACCTGTGGCCCTACATGGGTACAGGCATTCCTGTTTCCACACCCCAAGCCTGGAAACCTGGTAATGTAAATGGCTCTAAATGAAAACAGGTATGCCTAAATGAAACCAAACACTATTGGCCTACCACGTCCCTGTATCCTGTACCCATATAAACCCCAAGCCCCAGGCTCCATGAGCTGACAAGCAGAAGAACAGAGGAACAGAAGAGCAGTGCAACAGAGAAGGAGAGAAGAGGAGCATCTGAATATTGAGCAGAATTCGGCTGGGGAAGGTCAGAGAGAAGATCGGCCACAGGATGGCTGAAATCCAGGGGAAGATCATCTTCCCACTCCATCCCCTTTCTAGCTCCCCATTCATCCAGCTGAGAGCCTCCACCTGGCAATAAAATCCCCTACATTTACTATTCTCCATTTTGTCTGTGTGACCCGATTCTTCCTGGATGTCGGACAAGAACCTGGGTGCCAAGAGGGCACTGAGCTGCTTAACACTTAAGCCGTCAGCAGACAGCAGAGCTAAAGGAGCACTGTAACATGCCCACTGGGGCTTCAGGAGTCACAGGCATCCACCCCTCCACACTACTGTGGGGCCGAAAAGCACTTGGCCTGACTCCTGCATCTGTCTGCATGTTCATCCTCCCTTAAGAGTTTGAGCCATACCCCTTTCACATGTCCTGTAAGGGGGGTCAGGGAACTCTCCCATTTCAGCATGACTAGAGTGACTTTTTAAAAATGCAAATAGGGGGAGAACTAGGGTTTTCTGGCACGACTAATAGAGACAACTGATGAGCAGAAGTTCAGTGTTAAGCAAAAGGCAGGGCATCCTTGGAGAATGGCTTATGGTGTTGTATTTGCATTGTGGGCAGCATTGGAAACTATTGATAATTAAAGACCACAAGAGTCTTTAACTATAGTTGGATGTAGAACATGGAGGGACCTGAGGCTAATGACAGAGTTTCTACTTTGTTAGGTGAGAAGAAAATAATATTGAAGATTTCAGAGCAAGGGATTGCCACAAGCACTTAGGCCTGTAAGGAAGATTGATATAGATAGCAGTGGACAGAATGCAGTGGAGAGCAGAGAAAATCGACAGGGGGACTAGTGAGGGAATAGGAGCTTGAACTAGGGGGCTGGCACTGGGGAAGATGAAGGAGGATTAGTAAGTGAGACTGTGAAGACATTGTTAGAATGGCCCTGGACTACAAACAGAGTGCGAAAAACAAGGCTGATTGAATCAGAGGTGATTCAAGGCTTCTTAGATGATGGGGGACTCATTAAAAGAAATCCAAATTCAGAACGAAGAACAGTATAGGGGAAATATTGAGTTCAGTTTTGAACTTGTTAAACTTGAGATATTAGGGAAAACTTCAAGTAGACATTTCTATTGTGAAATTCAGAATATTAGAATGAAGCTAAAGAGAGTTTAGAAATGAGGACATAATTTAGGGTAAAGTGAGTCATTTATATGGAGATGACAGTTAAAGCCACAGAAACTGGATGAGACTACAGAGGGAAAGAATGGAGAGAAAAGTGGACAGACCTTGCAGGATGCTCTCATTTGAAGGCATGAAAATAGAACAGAAACAACTAAAAAAGATAGAGAAAAAAGAATTAGAGTGATTGCTAAAGAATGAGGACATAACTGTGAGATAAAAACCAAGCAAAGATTAGACTTGAAGAAATTAGAGAGTAGTTAAAACTAAGGAAGGGTCAAGGAGGACAAAGGCTAAGGAAAGGTCGGTGGGTTGATGAGTAGGAAGTTACCGGGGACCACAGAGGAAATGTTAACTGTAGATGATTATGGGAGAGGCTGGGTTGTAAAATCTGTAGAGAGAGATGCAACAAGGCATAAATGGTGAAAAAGGAAAAAGAGGAGACAAAGAAAGGAAGCTTGCGCAGTGAGTGTGCGTCTAGGTTAGAGGCTTCAAAACAAGTCTCTACACAGCAAGAAAAGAGCCCAAGTCACTGACTTTCAATAATAAGCTACATCTTCCTTGGCCTTCTATTTTCTTTTCCCTTTTATTCCTGACCTGTGATCATGAAAAACAAAATCTGAACATGGAAAACAGAAATGAGAAGAAACATGACCAAGTGCAGCGAAGTTAAACATGGACACAGGAATATCAGCATTTTAAGTTTATAGTATAAAAAATAAGGCAAGGACAGTTGTTTTGCTATCATTTCTAAACTAGATTCATTAATCAAAGCATTCATTAATTATTCCTTTCAGAGACCCATTTCCTAAGATTCTGATACTCTTTACTCCAAATAAATGTCTAAAGAATCTGATGTGTCTGACATTTTTATGAAAGGAGGCAGGCCAAAGAAAACTTTATAATTTTAAAGGAGATTTAGGAACATGGTGTAATGTGGTAAGACCCACATGAGTGAACCATGTCCTAATTTACTGAATGAAGCTGTCAGCAGTGCCATAGAAGCAGTGCTTTTTATAGATTGAAAAGGCACTTGGCTAGGATTGCCATAGAGGTGCCTAATCCCATCCTTCCTTAACAACAGACTGCATAAGGTCTTTCTTATGCTGCTATAAAGAAATATCTGAGACTGAGTAATTTATAGAGCAAAGAGGTTTAATGGTTCACGGCTCTGCAGGTTGTACAACGTGGCACCAACATGTGCTCAGCTTCTCGTCAGGTCTCAGGGAGTTTACAGTCATGACAAAAGGCCACATGGCAAGAGCAAGGGAAGAGAGAGACGGAGGAGGTACCAGACTCTTTTAAGACAACCAGATCTCACGTGAACTAACTGACCAAAAACTCACTCATCACCAGGGGATGGTGCTAAGCCATTCATGAAGGATCTGTCCCCATAATCCAATCACCTCCCATCAGTTTCCATCTCCAACACCGGAAATCACATTTCAGCTTGAGATTTGGATGGGATATATATCCAAACCATATCACAGACCACTGAGTGTGTTTACTTCAGGATTCATGAAGACAAGCACTTTCTTTTACTAATGGGTGGGAAAAGGATCATAACTTGGAGCAGTTGAAAGATGGTTCCTCTCCCAATGCAGATTTTGAAATAGATATGCGTGATGGGAACAGCTACTGAATCAGGTTAATGGAGATGGTGTCCAGATTCTCCAGATGTTCTCAGGGGCTAGAGTCCCTTCTTAAGCCCTGTTGACAGAGCTGAACACTACAGATATCCAAAAACTGAGGGTGTTGTTTCTGAGAGGGCCATCAGTTGGTACAGCACGGATGTGGTTGAGATGAGTAACTTCCAAACTGTGTTTTAGCACTGGAACTCTCTCTCTTATCAGCTAAACTTTAACGTGGGACATTGGAGGATACAAGTTGAGGCACGTTTTAATGTCCAGGAGAATAAAGAGGATCAGTGTCCCATTCTTTTTTTTTTTTAGCCTTCTTTTAATTGCTAGCAGTGACTTTGAGCTAGCTCTGAAGGAGCTTTAAAACTGCCCTCTTTGATCATCCCTAAGAAACTAATCAAATCCTGGACAAAATAGTGCTTGAATATTCCCAGTAATAATAGAAGATTGTCTGGCACATAGGTCAGTCCAGAGTAATCTTAAGTCCTTTAAAATATTTGATAAATAAATCTTGAAGTCACGCTATATATTAGGTGTTGAAAATACACTGATAAAAAATAAGACAAAATATCCACCAGCATCCTATGAACTTATGATGGCCTATCAGCTACACTAGTCATCTTGTCAATATCCAAGTACATCATGAGTTAGATGTGAATTTTTTTCTTTTTTTTTTGAGACGGAGTCTCCATCGCTCAGGCTGAAGTCTAGTGGCGTGATCTCAGCTCACCGCAACCTCTGCCTCCCGGGTTCAGGCGATTCTTCTGCCTCAGCCTCCCAAGTAGCTGGGACTATAGGCATGTGCCACAACACCCAGCTAATTTTTCTATTTTTAGTAGAGATGGGGTTTCACCATATTGGACAGGCTGGTCTCGAACTCCTGACCTTGTGATCTGCCCACCTTGGCCTCCCAAAGTGCTGGGATTACAGGTGTGAGCCACCACACCTGGCAGAATATTTTTGTTTTTTAACAGCTGAGAAAATTGATACTTAGGCAGATTTATGATGTGACATGTCCCAGGGTTGTCATGTGGCTGGGGTCATATCCAGAACTTTCACTCTAAAGCCAGACTCACTGCTTCTCAAGGTTTCAATGTGTAGGTCTGAAACAAAGTCTAATCACAGGGTCATGGAGTCAGAACTAACAATTCTCTCAGGTTCTCTTTGCTCCAAATGCCCTCAGGCCTGAACAGACCTCCCCATCCCATCATTTCTTCACTAAACTCAGCACTCTCTCCTCAAAATGGTACCTTAGGAGACAAGGTCAAGGTGAATTCTCTTTACCAGCTTATATTAGATTTCATGGTGCATCCAAAAGACTTATAATTCATGAAAATAGAACTCCATACAATGCTTTTTTTGTGTGTGTGGCAGGATTTGAAACTTGAAAATAATAGTGCTGGGTTTTTCCACGCTGCGGCTGCTCTATGTTGCTTTGCAGATAGTCTCTAACTTTTTTCTTTTCAATTTCTGACTGAGTTTTCATAAGAGTGAATGAGAAATAAGAAAAAAAATTGGCCTCACTTAAAAATGAGCCGATTATTCCCCTGCCATGACTTGTTTTTGAATATTAAAAACGTAATAAAATTCAAATAGTCTTTGGGAAGAAGACTCAGTACAAAGCCTTATTCTGCTTTGACCAAAAAGAGTCCTCTGAGATGGAAGTAAAGCCTTTCTTATGTCAAACACACACATTTGTTTATGAAAGAGATGTCTTGTTAACTTATTGTGGAAGAAAATAATTAGAAAAACTACAAGGAAAACACATTTGGGGCAAAAAGGGAGCTTATGACACACATAAAGCTGCAACTAGTTTATGGTTAGGATGGCTAAGATGGAAATACCATCAAAATCACTAACATTCTGTTTTAGGATTTATTTCTGACTGAGGTGACAGAGAACTGTCTCTTTTATTTTGTAACAAAATTATAATAATAAAATAAGCCCACCCCTCCTCTCCCCCATGCCACAAAGAAATCCTCAATGCAGTTTTATTATCCTTCAAAAGACAACACTGCTTGTTTTTCAGAGTGCTAGGTCAATAGAACAACACAGTTCCGTATTAACTTAAAGTGCATTTCATAGCTTATTTCTGATTGTATGGCACCTCTTCTAGTTTCTGCCGGCAGAAAAAAAAATCTGCTTTCATAGTAGAAGTCTGACAAGTTATTTCAACTATATTAACAGCAGGCTATAGGCAGTTGCTCTTTTGTGCTTTCTGGCATTCCTACAGTACCAATGAGAAATAAGGGTCACAATGTTGGAGTTTGGGGGATGACACTGGAATTATACTTACTGTCAGTTTTCTCTTGAGAAAGACATATGAAGGAAAGTTTCTGCCAAATACAAACTCTTGGCAATGTAGCTCCAATTCAGTGATCAAAAAAGGTGGTCACTACTACCCTTAACACCAAGCCACCAACCAAAAAGCAGCAAGAAGTGCAGATTTATGCCTGTAACAAACACTTTTACATTTGTCTTAGTCCAAGTCTTCCAGGAAGCGGAGCCTGAAACATGGATCAAGGTGCTAACATTTTATTTCAGAGAGATAACCCGAAGCAAGGAGACTGAGGAATCAAGGAGAAATGAGACACAGAAGTAAGCAAAGAATGTGATATGACACATCACTGCACTGACTACTGTGTCAAAGTGAGCCACCACGAAGCTGAGCAGGTCCCTCTGAAGGCTTGCCTACTCACCGTGATGCTGGGCTTCTAGGGAAGGACTCCCAGGGAAAACATTTCCTGGAGAGGTCCACAGAAGACAGCAGTGAGACGGCATCTTGGCCTGGCTTCTTCTAGTCACCGGTGTCATGGCTCACCTAAGGGGAGCTCTTTTCCTGGCACTTCCAGGACGCTTCTGGCTCCTCTGCAGCCACTTACAAAGCTAAATCCAGTCTGTGCAGTGAGGTCCTCCATTCAAATTCAGAAAAACAGAGCAATATGGCTTAAGTTGGGGGGCAGCCAAGAGAAAAATAAGAAGGTTACAGGGAACCTCAGAAGGTACGCCATTGGGTACAAATCAACTGTTAGATTCAGGTCAAAGAGGTGGTTCTGAGATTCCCAACAGACAAAACAGGAAGAAGCATTATGAGCAACAGGATTCATGATATCCATTAAATAAGATCCAGCTAGTTGCTCTGAATACAGCCATTCCTGATACTGAGTCACGGAGAATTTTTTCCAATGGAACATTGCCACTACGTAAATATAAATAGTGTTCTCATTCATAGTAAATAAAATAATGGGTTTCATTGCACTGTTTTTCGACCCTTCAGTTTTAGATAATGATTTGCTGACAAAGCATGTTTTGGTAAATGGCACAGGGGGGCTGGCAAGGCAGTGAAGGTGTGATAAATGCTAACATGTACAGGGAAAAGAGTACCTATCATGGCCTTCGTGCAGTGTCCCACAATGTTCATTCTCTCAAAGGCACTTTTGGTACATTTATAGCACCACTTATGCTCCACTTGAGTTTCATAACTTCTCTGGGGATATTAGTATGTATTACATAGGGTTATCACAAGAATTAAACAAAATAACTTATAGAAAATTCTAGTGACATAGATCTGAAGGTCAATAAATGACAGCTAATGACTCTTCACTAGTTTGGCAGAGAAAGAGAGAGAACAGCCCAGGGAAATTCCAAGATTGAAAGCATGGGAGGCGAAGAAAATATACAGTACCTTTACCAACATCATCAGGAGGGGCTGCATTGAAAGGGAAGATTATTTCAGTTTGTGACATGCTGAGTTTGGAAGATCAAAAAGAGATTTAAGTGAAAATGTTCAATACTGAGAATATGCTTGGAAATTGAGGTTGGGGGATCCAAGTTCTTTGTTGTTAAAAAGCATCTTGAAAATTTCAAAGTTTTGAATTATTAACACATTGCTTCGGTATAGGGTGAACATAGCTGACTTTCTCTACTGAGTTATGGAATTTCTCCTCTAATCTTATAAATTCTCCCAGTCCTTAATTTTTTTCTCTTATCTGACTTTTCCAGCATTGAATGTTTACTCATTTACACCCCGCTTATTTCCTCCTCTCCTGGACAACTATACTCTTCTTGCTGTTTATTAGTTAAGGAGAATAAATAAAGGAGAGGCCTGATCCTAATTAGCAGATGTTATAAAATGGCATTCTAATAACACAGAAGTCAATGCTTTATTTGGGAATAAGACTGATGAGAAAATTTCAAATAAATTTGGATCTTTAACTTCAATGGATTCAATAAAAGCTTCGTGAATAGCTCCCACAGAGTGTAGTAAGAATAAAATTAGTTAAAAGATCAATGCCATTTCTGATTTTCAGAAGTTTAAGAGTTTATGAGAAAGGATACAAATTTTACTTACAATATAGATCAATAATAAAATAAAACAGTGAGATTAAGTGTAAAACTGGACAACACAGCCAACTGGTATTCATAGAATAGAGAAAAAAATTCTAGAAATGGAAGGTGTGGGGAGCTTAGACAACGGAGAAACAGTGTAGTGAACCCTGTCAGCAGTCAACTAAATTTTTGCTTGTTTGTCTCTTCTACCTGGGAGGAGGGGGCAGGGTACTCAGTCCATACTTAAAACATCTTGAAGCTTCAAAATGAGTGTTAATCCTTCAATAGCGAGTCACCTGAATGACCAACGGTTGTTGCCATCACCCTCCTTTACCAGTGTAAAAATAATAACTCTCCCTTATACATTCCCTCCCCCCAAAAAATGAAAGAAAAACAGAGGAAAGAAGAAAATGCACAATAATTTAATTCCCACATGAAATTCTGTTAAAGAGGAAATACTGGAAACCTTCAGTAGCAGAAATTGGAATTCCCATTTCCAGACAAAAAGCAAATGCTATGAGAGAAAATGGCTAAATTTAAAGGTGGATTTCCAAAAACATTATAGAAAAAAACAAAAAACAAAAAAACCAACATTGTGAGAGTAAAGCTGTTCTCAAATTGGCCCAGGATTTGTAAAGGATGTGGTTCTCTTGCTGTATTTTGCATAGAAGTGACCACCAACATCCTTTCTCAGGTGAAGCTAGTCTTTTCCATTGTGGGGCATAATAAAGCCAAGGCCTCTGTGCAAAGGGAGTGAGACCAAGGGCTGTTCAACAAGCACCATCTTCTGGCACATTCCTCGCCTTTGGCCTTTTCAACAGAGCAGAGACATACAGCAGACATACAGCAGGATAACTGAAACATGTAAAAAGAGATTCTTAATCATGTTTTAATTCATTCTCTATGTAGGTTGAATAGTGTCCCCCAAAATGGCATGTCCAAGTCCTAAACCCCTGACATCTGTGAACATGACTTTACTTAGACAGAAGGTCTTTGCTGAAGTCAATAAATTAAGGATCTCAGAATGAGGTCATACAATGACTGGTGTCCTTATAGGAGAAAGGAGAAGAAGAATAGACACAGAGACACGTGGGGAAGAAGGTTCTGTGAGGACTGAGGTAGAGATTAAAGTGATACAGCTACAAAGCCAAAGAAAGGCAAGGATTACCCAACGTCACCAGCAGGTAAGGACTTAGATTCTCCGTCAGCGCCTCTAGAAGCAAACAGCCCTGCCAACGTTTTTATTTCGGACTTCTGGCCTCTAGAACTGCAGGAGAATAGAATTTGTCTTGTTTTGAGCCACCCAATTTGTGATAACTTGGTACAGCAGCTGTAGGAAACTAACACACCCTATTAACAAGAATTAAAAGTATGTTTTTGGAGAAAACAGAAAAGGCCATTAACTGTATTTTATCTTCTGGAATCACGAGAGTATTTAGAGCTGGAAAGAAAGTAATTTTGAAAGACACCAATGTGTAAATGCTTGGGTATAAACATTCCAAGCAAAATATCACTAGTTTGAACTAATTGGAGGAAAAGTGCTTCTGATATGGTAAAGAATAATGGTAGAATATTTTCATATACCCATATATTTTCAGAATGAGTTTTAATGCAAGCCTAAGAATGATCCCATTGTAATTAACGAACAAATCCTTCACGGGCTCTCTCTGTACTATAGGATAAAGCTCTTAGGCTTAGTGTCACAGGCTAAGTCTTAGTCTCTGTGACCTGGATGATGTTTCTCTTCCTGCAATATCTCCCATCACTCCCTCAACTACTCTTTGCACTCAGCTGTATGAAATCACTTGTACATTACACTTCATATCACTATGCCTTTCTGCATACTGTTCTCATGTGACCCAAACCTATTAGTTAATATAAGTAACCACTTATATCACTTCTATCATTAACCAACCAGTTAATAAGGCAGATATTCACTCCATTAACTTATAAGCTCCTCATTGAATTTTTATAACAACAGTGAAAGATACATGTTATCACTTCCATTTTACAAGTGGGGAAACTGTCATAATGGTTAAGAAATATGCCCAAGGTCAAATAATTAGTAAATCTTGATCTGAATCTAGACCTTTGTAATAACTAAGCCCATGTCTACCCTTTCCTTTTTTTTGGTTGAGTTGCATGGCATCCTTCAAGCCTTAGCAGGAAGTCTTCCCAACACTGCCAGGGAGTGCTTCTAGGCTGCTGTTGTCCCTGTTTATATCTCAATATCATGCCTCACATCCTTGTAATTATGATTACATATCCTTGTGATTGACCAAGGAAAAAGATTTAAGGAAATAGACACACACACACACACACACACAGAGTCAATTATCTCTATTCATGGTAGCTATGTTCTATAAAGTTTCTGTGGACACTGAATTGTGATTTAATCTCTTTCCTTGGTCAGTTCTTTCATTTTCTTAAGGTGTGGCTATCTCATGTGGGTCCTTGTTAGATCTGGCAGATACATATATGAGACCTGAGGTTGACAAATAGAGTCTCTAGTAAAGAAATTCCATCAGATCTCTTTTCTGATCCTTATGACTTTGCCTGTGAATGCCTCTCTAAACTCTGTTCCTCTTTGTATAGAATTTAATTAAGATTTCCCATCTACCACTTCTTTATACCTTTCATTAAAAGTCAAAAAGATATTTGAATTTGAAATAGAGCATCTTCACACTCTCTATTAAATCATCTCTCAGAGACAATATTGGATTCTGCTTTCAAAGAAAGCCAGGTCTGAGTACATGCAGTATTTTAGGATACAGCACAGTGCTGAATTGCAGCAGCTGGTAATTGATATATTGCTCTCGGTTATGAGAATCGTGATCTATAGTACTATAGGGGTTCCTTTGGGGCTTCCATACTGTCTGTGAAACCGAGCTTATCTTACCTGAAAACAAACAAATATTCTGAATAATTCATTAGAATTTACTGATACTGTCAGGGTTGGTGACGTATTTAATGGTTAAGGGTGGAGGGCAAGGCTTTTGGGAGGCTGAATCCCTCCCTCTCCTGATGTTTCATACATATTCTAGAACTTTGAGGTATTTTATATCTTCCATTGACTGGGCTGTTTTGGACCACCACATTGAATCAGCCAATGAGGCCAATCTAGTATCTGGGCCAGTGGTGATAAACCATGGATAAAAATATCCCAGGTGATTCCCCTAGAGGTGAGGTAAACATTTCATTGGATCTATCCCTCAATCACTCCGTCCACTGCAATAAATCTCAAAATACACACACACACACACACACACACACACACACACACACACACACACACACACACACACACATTGTGTTAGTTCTCATGCTGCTAATAAAGATATACCTGAGACTAGGTAATTTATAAAGGAAAGAGGTTTAGTGGACTCACAATTCTATGTGGCTGGGGAGGCCTCACAATCATGGCAGAAGATGAAGGAAAAGCAAAGGGACTTCTCACATGCTGGTCGGCAAGAGAAAGAGAGCTTGTGCAGGGAAACTCCCCTTTATAAAACCATCAGATCTTGTGAGACTTATTCACTATCACAAGAACAGCATAGGAAAGGCCCACCCCCATGATTCAATTACCTCCCACCAGGTCCCTCCCACGACACATGGGAATTGTGGGAGCTACAATTCAAGATGAGATTTGGGTGGGAACACAGACAAACCATATCACACACCCACAAAGACACACACACACACACACACACACACACGAGCTATAAATTCTTACAGTTTTGTCATTGATTCTTTCCCTGAATTTCTCTCAAAACTAACCAATAGAAAGTTCAATAAAAGCTACTGTACCCTGGCCCTGGGGTGGGTAGGAGCGGGGAGGTGGAGGAATCTACATTGTTGATTGGATGGAACCAATCTGAGAGCAGAGGAGGGAGGCAGGGAGGGAGAAGGAAGAGGAGGGAGAGAAATTATATGTAAACCCAAAAATATTTTTTTGGAAAGTGAAAACTGGAAAGCATCAGAATGACAGTGTGAAAAGTAACTTTATAGTTGCTTCTAAACCAAAGGTTAAGAAATTTGACTTTACAATTTTTTTTTTTCCTAAAATCCTTCTGCTTCCATTCAGTATATCTGAGCACCCAATCATGGGTTAAATCAAAGGGGCTGGTGTCAATAACTAGGACCTCCTTTAGAGGGGTCAGCCACTTCAAACAGGGCTTGATCAGATAGAAGGATAACAAAGAACTTTTATTCTGATAACTGGCTTGGCTGGGAATTCCCATTTGTTACTCACAGTTTTCGCGTTTCTTTTCCTAGAGTAATTTCCCTTGAGATTTTTCCTTTTTTTTTAATAGTTACCATTTATGTATGTGTGTGTGATACTAATATGTGCAGTGCTATATCCTGCCTTTCATTTTGTTCTTCATGTTTTTCTTATTTTCTTCACTTAACGAGTTTATATAATATTTCATGAAAATGATATAACTCATCCTGGCTAAACTTTCAATAATAGGCTTTCTGATCAGGATCAATATTATACTTTATGTTTTACTTTGAATAGAGTGTGTTTTTGTATGATTCAAGCATTTACTTTGCAGAGGGCTCCTAGAGAACTTGAAATTGTCCGTACCTGTATATTTTGCCAAAACCACAAGCATCACTCATTTACTTGGAAGATATTGATTGTATGCTAGGCACAGTTACGGGCTCTGGAAATAGGTAAACAAGACACTCAGGTGCTTGCCTTTGCATAACTTTTACTCTAGCACAAAAGACAGAAAGTTAATAAATATGTATATACAATATAGGTAATGACAATTGCTAAGACAAACACCAAAGCAAGAGAAGAGTTAGAGAGCGATGAGAAGGGAGTGGGTAATCTCTCTTACATAGCAGCGGCAGGAAGGCTCCTCTAGCCAGGCGACATTTAAGCAGATACCAGAAGGACAAGATGGAATGGGCCAGCCTGTGGTCTCAGCAAAGAGAACATCTCAGGCGATGGGACTAGGAAGCACAAAGGCAAGGCAGGAAAAGGTTGAATTGTTCAAGAAACAGTAAGAAAGCTGGAGTAGAAAGAAATGGAGGAATAAAGCCTGAGAATAGCAGGAGATAATTTCTGAGAGGGTCACATTCTCTGGAGCCAGCCATACAAGAAAATGAGTTAGGTAAGTCAAATTTGAGGCAGCATTTGTTACTCCTTCCCCCACCTATCAGCCACTGACAAGGTCTTAGAAGGAGAGAATTAGGATCACCATGTAAGTCATCGTCATTGTTGTATTACTGCAAACACAAACAAGTGTAAATGCTACAAACACAAAGGGAAACCCCTGCCACTCTAGTTGCTTGATTTTGCACTGGCTTTGGGAGATTTATATACCAAATCATCTGGGAATTCTGCAATTTAGTCAGAACATGACCTGTCATTTCCAAAATACAGTAGGTGGACTCATTTGTGCTCTAATCACATAGTATCACAACTATTCACAGACTTTGAAAATCATCTCTATTCAGATCCTTGTCCTTATCTGACCTTGACATACTGAGAGCATTTATGAAGCCTGCAATTTATTCCTTTCTCTTTTAATCTGAGTTATTGGTTGAACTGTTGTTCATACTCGGTTAATCTGCCTTTACCTTTAGGCAGAAATCTATGTGGCTACAAACTGCTGTGATAAAACTTTTAACTGGCTAATTTTTATGGGGAAAATCTTCTTGGACCATAAGATTCACTCTCTCTCTCTTTTTAATTTATATTTTTATTCTCTATAGCCACTTCCTGTCACCTATCAAAGATTTTAGTATATTTTTGTTTTTTCTGTAAGGCAGTAAAGACATCATAATTCCCATAAACTTACATTTAAGAAGGAATTCCTGTCATACCAATAGATAGGCAAACAAGACACTTGGGCGCTTGCCTTTGCATAAATTTCATTCTAGTGGAAAAGACAGGAACTTAGTAAATACATATACAATATAGGTAGTGACAGTTACTAAGACAAAAACCGTATAACTAATATGATTAAACAGCAAATTGTTTCTTAATTTTGATGCTGATTATCAAAGGCAAGTAAATTTACCTGGTTTTATTAGTCTGATGAAACTACTAAATAGAGTCACAACTTCAGAGATCTGACTTGGTCTGGTGGCACCTCTGTCTTGCTGGGTATCCTTAAACTAATTATTAATCTCTGTCCACTTCTTCACCTACAAATGTTAATAGAATTTAAAAATTTTAGAGTATCCAAGTATTATTTGATAAAGGAAGATTCCAACCATAGATCTGTCTGTAGACAGTTATTAAAAACAATCCATTACAAAACTGTACTTTAGGCCGGGCGCGGTGGCTCACGCCTGTAATCCCAGCACTTTGGGAGGCCGAGGCGGGCGGATCACAAGGTCAGGAGATCGAGACCACAGTGAAACCCCGTCTCTACTAAAAATACAAAAAAAAAAGTAGCCGGGCGCGGTGGCGGGCGCCTGTAGTCCCAGCTACTCAGGAGGCTGAGGCAGGAGAATGGCGTGAACCCAGGAGGCGGAGCTTGCAGTGAGCCGAGATCGCGCCACTGCACTCCAACCTGGGCAACAGCGTGAGACTCCGTCTCAAAAAAAAAAAAAAAAAAAAAAAACAAAAAAAAAAAAAACAAAAAAAAACTGTACTTTAAAAAATACGTGATTACGGAATACGGATAGTTTATCAATTATTTCAAAATAAAATAACCTAAAAGAAAGTACAGGTCAAGTGTCTTTAATGTTAGGTGGAAAACTAGAACTAGACAACAATCTGAATAAAACTATAATGTATCCCACTGAAAATGGAATAGAAAATTTTATTTTTGCCCCACATATGTCAACAAGATTGCTAAGTCAGTGGATTATTAGAATAATAAGTGGATTTTTGGTTGTTAAATTTTATTATTAAGGGATACACATTAAAAAAGGATTATAGCAGGTCTGCAGGCACATTTCTTTTTGGAGGTATTTATGTTCAATAATTGAAGGATTGTAGAACTTATTTATCATTTCAAACCTAAATTTCCCAGAAGAAACTTGTAGATTTTTATTTTCTTACAAAATGAATTATTTCTTTTGACTAAGTTTTTCCTGTCTCTAGTCTCACCAGAACACTGTGACACAATTTGAAAAGTTAACTCTAGCTCTTATGTCCACATGTTTACATCTTTGAATATAATTTTTTGACAGGCATTCAAAACACATTAACTAGTGACTAAAAGGGGAGTGGAGATAATGTATATGTATCTACTAGTTAACAAAACAAATTCCTTGTTAGGCTCAGCTCTTTGAGTTTGTAAAAGCTACCAAAGAATCCTTCATCTTTTTCATTCAGAGTTTTATCCACCTTTGTGTTCACATCTGAGTTTGTTAAAGTTACCAAAGAATCCTTCATCTTTTTCATTCAGAGTTTTATCCACTTTTGTGTTCACATCTGAGTAGCTTAGAGCTATAAAAGTTATTTGAATACCCCTCCTCTCCCTCTACATTTTCTATTTCTTACCTCTGAATTTAATCTGAATGCTTTTCCGTATAAAGAAGACATCAAGATGGTGACTCAGTTGCCTTAAGTATCTGATAACACAATATTTAATACAAAATGATATTATCAATAGAAAGTTTTGTGTCATGTATAATGATAATCTTAGTGGTATCTCAATGAGCATTGGATTTTGGACCATTGGATAACATGCTTGAAAATGAATGACTCTTTGTAAGACACTGTCATGAGCATTTATTTCAGCATTATCATTTGATTCCCAAATACAATAAGCTGCTTAGTATATGCAGCGAACATTTTGGGGTTCCATCTCTGAGAGTTTGGAATTGGGACTGGAAGGTTTCAATTACAGTGAGGGCTGGTCTCTTGGCAAGAGAAGATGCAAAATCTAGAGCTATGACCTTTTTTTAGTAGATGAACTGAGTAACTAATGAAGATGATTTGTCAAAACCAAGAGTGAAAGGATGAAGAGACCTACAGAGAGAGAGAGAAAGACAAACTTTTTGTGGGTCCAGGAGCCAGACCGCCCTTTTGCACTGAGGTTCTGTGAGACACCCCTGTATCCTTATAATACATTCCCCTTTTGCCTGTTGAAGTGAACAAATTTGGTTTTTGTTGCTTCCAACCAAAGATGTCTAATGAAACATGTCAGAGATAACTCAAAGTCAGTATTTATTCTAAGATTCATTGATTTTTAATTTTCAGATATCCTCTCAGAGAAATAAACCATGATTTCTAACACCACTGTCCATGGGTGGTATTGTTCATAGACCTTCTTGATACTTTATCTCAGGTTTTCACTATCTATTTTTCTCTTTGCCTGGGCTTTTTCTGCTTATTTCATCATTGTCAGTCTTGACCGAACATGAAATTCAGAACTCCTAGCAGGATTCATTCATTAGGTAATTAAAACCTGATCCTTCAAATTGGGTTATTCTCACCTAATCCCAAAGAGAGAAAACAATTTATTTGCATTTTTTGCAAGAATCTGGTGTTGTAAAACCAAATTCCAAAACATACTTATTCATTAAATTAGCTTCTATCCTTGTGACTGTTCTGATCAGCCAACTATATCATGCAGAATCAGATAGATGCAAGTTGAACAAATAAGCTACTTGACCTGAAAGCATACCCATTCCTATTTAGAAAGCTGTGGTTTCTAAGACAATTACAGGAAATTGTAACTTGTGCCAGCCTTTTAAACAATATGACTGGCTGCAAAATTACCCAATTTCTTATTAGTCACATATAATAATAGCTACCTTTCTTGAGTGCCTCATATAGGTTGGGCATAATTCTGAGCATTTTTCACATAGCACTGAAAACTTCCTGTGAGGATTCACAGAGAGGTTTACTGAGAATACAGAGTAAGAAACAAAGCTATGATTTGAATCAAATTCCCTCTAAATTTCAGCATTAAGGTGCTTTTTTTCCCACCATACAATGCAGTTTCTAAATAATTAATCATCCCTACTTATTCTACAATGAACAAGAGGGAAAAAACAAAAAAAGTTTTCCTCAATCTGGAAAGCACCCCCCTTCAAAAAAAAAAAAAAAAGAATGCTGAGAAAAGCTAACATAAATGTAAAAGCAGAGATAACAGTTATATTTAATTTTGTTTCTGAGACAGAGTCTCACTCTGTCACCCAGGCTGGAGTGCAGTGGCACACTCATGTCTCAGTGCAGCCTCAACCTCCCTGGCTTGTGATCCTTCCAGTTCAGCCTCCCTAGTATTTAGGACAATAGGCATGCACCAACATGCTGGGTTAATTTTTGTATTTTTTCTAGAGATGGGTTTTTCTATATTGCCCAGGCTAGTGCTCCCAGAGAGTGTAACATTTTTACTAGACTGCTCTAAAACTAAAACTTAGTTTTTCCACTTGTGACAGATCATAACAGGCTATCATTGCACACTATATTATAATCCTAGTGGATGATAACATTACTAATGCCAGAGCTCTTTGGGGGTGTAAATGTCACTAAAGATGGATTTGTAACCTGCATGCCTTCCTGCAATAGGTTCTCATGAAGATGGATCTTTTCCTTTGCAGCTGCGGTTGCTATTTGTAAGTAAGGCTTGTTTCTGTCTACAGTTCTGCTCTTGAACCTCATAATCTACCCAAAGTCTTTGTTTAAAATGAGATGTCCCATTTCTGCTTGCTGCACAGCACTGTAATCTGCCAGACATGGTGAGTGCCCAGCATTCTGTAGCTGTGCTCCATTTTCTGAGGTAGTTTGTATAAACCTCCTGTGGTCACTGCACTTAACCTCATCCTGTAACAGCTGTTTGGGCAGCCTGTTGTCATCCATATTCTCTGCTTGGACAACCCTGAAAAACTGTTATGACAAGTATCACTTTAATCTATTAATCAAAACAAAATGTGCAAGACACAGTGTTAAAGGACAGGACATGTTCTTCTTTGTGATTTCACTGGGGGGATGATACTACACACAGGGAAAGACAACGTACAAGCCAAATGAGTGGCACTAATAACTGATCACATAAAGGGTCACAGAGAATGTGGGAAATGAACTTGTTTTGAAAGATGAGTAGGATTTTAAAAACAGTTGGGGTGGGGTAGGGAGACTAGAGGGCATATAGAAGCTACTACTTGAAAAAAACTTCTTAGGCCCCAGCCTCTGTCCTAAGGACTTTATATGCATCATCTGCATGAATCCCCACAACATATTGTTTGTATTAATAATTTCCAATTTTACAGATAAGCAGCAGAGGCTGTTAAATGACTGTTAAGTCATTTGTCCTGTGGAAGAATAGGAATTTAAACACAGATCTTTCATGCTCTTAAAGTTTATGCTACAATATATAGTCTGAGCAAAGATACGGAAAAAATACGCAAAACACATTTTCAAATGTAAGAGCATTAAGAAAAGTAGAAACAATTTGCAGCTGACCCTGCTGCAAGAAGTTGGATGGATATCTTTGAAAGTTCTGCAGCAAGGTAAGAATATGAGGAAAGAAAGTTTTGGAAAAACTGAAGGAGAAAAATTACTGGTTATAACGATCAAGTAAAAGCAACAATATTGGTGTAAACCATGAGGTTACTGCAGGAAGTGAAAAGGAAATGGAAGCTGTTTAGGCTGTTGAAAAAGAACAGGCAAAGGGTTATGTCTTACTTTGATGTATGTAATTCCATTTATCTCCTTTTGCTTTTGTTGCCTGTGCTTTTGGGGTCTGTATCCAAACAAAATCAAAAACAAAAACAAAAACAAAAACAAAAACCCTTGCCCAGACCAATGTCATGTAGCATTTCCCCTGTGTTTTCTTCTAGTAGTTTTATTGTTTCACATCATATATTTAAGTCTTTAATCCTTTATGAGTTGATTTTTGTATATGGTGAGAGATAGGGGTCTAGCTATGTGAATATCCAGTTTTTGCAGCACAATTTATTGAATACACTGTCCTTTTTCCATTGTATGTTCTTGGCACTTTTGTCGACAACCAGTAGGCTATAAGTGCGTGGATTTATGTCTGCATTATCAACTCAACAGCAAAAAAACCCAAATAATCCAATTTAAAAATGAGTGAAGACCCAGAAAGATATTTCTCAAAAGAAGACACACAAGTGGACAACAATTTTATGAAAAAATGCGCAACATCACTAATCATCAGCAAAATGCAAATGAACACCACAGTGAAATGTCATCTTACACCTGTTAGACTGTTCTCAAAAAGACAAAATTAACAAGTGCTGGTGGAGATGTGGAGAAAGGGAAACTGTTAGTGGGAATATAAATTAGTACATCCATTATAGAAAACGGGATGAAGTTTCCTCAAATAATTAAAAATAGAATTAACATATGATCCAGCAATCCCACTTACTGGCTATAGATCCAAAGGAAGGACAATCAGTGTGAGAGATACCTGTACCTCCATGTTTATTGTGACACTATTCACAATAGTCAAGATAGGGAATCAACCTAAGTATCTGTCCACCAATGGATGAATGAGTAAAGAAGACATGGTATATATACATAATGAGATACCATTCAGCCATTAAAAATGGGTGAAATCCTGTTATCTACAGAAACATGGATGAACTTAGAGGACATTATGTTAAATGAAATAAACCAGGCACAGAAAGACAAATGTCACATGACCTCACTCATATGTGGCATCTAAGGAAGTTGTTCTCATGAAATAGAGTAGAACAGAGGCTGAGGAGGGGAGGGGGAAGGAGAATGGGGACAGACTGGTCCATGGGTGCAGAGTTACAGTTAGACAGGAGGGATAAGTTCCAGTGTTCTGTTACATAGTAGGATGACTATGGATAACGATACCGTAATTGTATGTTTTAAAATAGCTAAAAGAGAGAATTTTGAATGTTCTCAACACAGGGAAATTATAAGTGTATAATTTATAGATATGCTAAATTGACCTGATTTGATTTTTACACAATATATACATGTATCAAAACACACTGTACTCCATACATATGTATAATTATTATGTGTCAATGAAAACATTTTAAAATTTTTTTGTTTTGTTTTTTAAATGGAATCTCACTCTGTGGCCCAGGCTGGAGTGCAGTGGTGTGATCTCAGCTCACTGCAACCTCCACCTTCTGGGTTCAAGTGATCCTCCTGCCTCAGTCTCCTGAGTAGCTGGGATTACAGGCACGCGCCACCACGCCCGGCTAATTTTTGTATTTTTAGTAGAGATGGGTTTTTACCATGTTGGTCAGGCTGCTCTCAAATTTCTGACCTCATGATCCACCCACCTTGGCCTCCCAAAGTGCTGGGATTACAGGCGAGAGCCACCATGTCCAGCCTTTAAAACATTTTTAAAGAGTTATGTCTTTTTTGATCTGTTAAAAGGGTCTGCACTCTACCCAACTGAAAAACATCCAGTTGATTCAGAATTTTTAAGCAATTGGTTTCAGAACAAAATCAGTATTAAAAAATACTGAAAAATATTTTTTAAACGGGAGTCTTCTCAAGGTTTTTGTTCCAGTTTCTGCGCCTTAATAACCTTTCATAACATTATGAAAGTCATTTCAGATCACACAAAAAAAGTAGTGAGGTGTGGCCATAAGAATAAAGGAATAATATTTAGAAATACATGGATTTTTGTTTTATTTTGCTTGCCATATTTCACAAAGAAACAATACTAGTATTAATTTTTCTGCAGTAGAGTATATATTTTGCATAATTTGAAAGATGAACTTCTAAGCAGAGAAATCAGTATATATATAGAGATCCTTATCAACAATGTCTAAATCTTTGTTGGGCATTTAGTCAATTGATCATCATTTTTAAAATTGCAAATATGAATATAAAAAAGTCTGCACAGACCTCTATTTCAGGAAAGTATATTTCTTTACTTTTGTGAGTACATAGTTAGAGTAGGAATTTTAGAAAATGATCAGAATGAGCTTTTTCCATTAGCTATGACAAAGAACTGGATAGAACAGCTGGGCCTTATTGAACAAAAAACAACCGTGTCATATAGGACTTCCTTCCCTTAAAATAATATTTATAACTTCTCCAGAGATTCTTCTCTGATGCTTTGCTAACTGCAAACTAACTTACAGTTAATTTTTAAATTTTTTATTTATTTTTCACACTCAATTTGCTCATAATTTTCTGTACTCATACCTCTATTGTATTCTCCTTCATACAGTATTCAAATTTTTCCAAATATTATGTAAAGAAACTTTCTGTTAAGAAAATCTTTGTGAGGAAAATAAGCATAATACTTCTGAATAAGTAAGTTACGACCATAACTCTTACTGAGATAAAACTGCAGCAGAAAAATATAAAGGTTAGGGAAGAACAAAAGATTCATCAGCATTCTATTTTTTAAACATTTGGTGATTTCCTTATGTAAGAGTTGTAAAATGGTAACGGGGCCCAGACAACATATATATGTTTTCCTTCAAAGATGCAATTGTGTTACCTTGTGTTTCCATGTCACTTTTGTTCTGTGGCTACAGAATTTACAACCTTAGAGACTCAAATTTAGAAAGTCAGCCCAGATATTTGAGTCTAATTGTGAGGAAGATGAAAAATGAATCACTAAAGCAAATCAACTAGATATAGAAGAAGCCAACTGAATGTTTGGCTTTTTTTATGTGCCCCAAACTAGAAGACTTAATTATGATTCATGAAGCCATTCATTCTCTTTAGATCTGAGAGTTAATGGAATAATAATGTTTACATGAATGCTGAAGTTTCTTAAGTCACTTAAAAAAACAAGCAAGTGCTTAAATCACACAGATAGTCCGGCAAAATGAAGAGAGATTTAGGACACAAATTTCATCAGCTATCTCAGACTCATAGGTGAAGGATGAAACTGAGAAATTTTGTTTGAGTCCACAAACTATTTTCAGAAGTAAAAGTGATGCATTAGTGTGGCTGGGAGAGACTGACAATATGATTTAACCTGCATAATTATCTAATTTATTATTTTCCAAACTACTTGATTAACCTGTAACTTCCACATAATCAGAAACATGTTTTTAAAGCACCATTACCTGATCAACATTCTTAATTAAAACATGTTGTCCTAATATTTATATTCACTAGATAAATAATATGATTTTTCCTCAAAGGCCTTGACAAACACAAATCCAATTGACAGAAGATGAAAACTGGTTGTTTTGGATCAAATGCGAAATAATCTCTTCAGGCCTTTTTATTATGGTATAGCTCTCTGCCAATCATGTTGTTTATGAGTGCTTCTTCATTAAAATTGTACTGCCAACCATTTCCCTTTCCAAATTTTCTTCCAGTTCCTGTGTATATATATGCATTAATTCATTCTTTCATTAAACATCTAACATATTCCAGGTAATATATACCATATTGTTGATGTCCCTGCTTCCTGGTTATACCAGACTCAAATTTCACTAAATGTCACTCCCTCCATGGAATTTCCTCTTTTTTTTTTTTTTTTTTCCCCTTCATCCAACTATCTCTTCTTGCCCATCCTTCAAGACTCTGCTTAAGTTTCACTCTGGTTCCACTTTGGTTTTTGACCACTCCAACTACCACTGATCTTAGCCACTAAATTTGAGTTACTCTTTTTTAACTGACCTATACAATTACTTAACTCCCTTGTCAAATACATCTTATTTGTCTACCAATTGGCAAGCTCCATGTTAAGGACCCTATGAAGTGCTTTTTGCACAGCACTAACCACAGTGAATATTTAATGCTCAAGATTATGTGTTGAATGAAAGAAAGAATGATTAAATGGCCGAATGACTGACAGTGAAGAATGAATCTGAGTGGTTGCCCAGAAGTCATTAAAGCACATAAGTCATTAAAGCACATTTTTACATCTGGGAAACACTGGTATTGATAAACTAGAAGATAGGTATTGGTGATTAAAAGCAAAACTATATATATATTTGGGATATATACATATCCCAAATCTGCTGTGTCAAGAAATGTTAAAATGTAGTGTTCACTGCAGAAACTTTCACTCCAAACAATGCTTGCTTTCCTCTTCCTGGGCCTCACCTGGGCTTGTCCTTCCTAAGCTGTGCTCTGTGACATCTGTCCTGCCTAATCCCACTCTTTCTTACATAAAACTTGGCCATATTTCTTTACAACTTATTCAATTTCATTGGTTTTTAGCTGAGGAAAATGTCCCTCAGATAATATTTAGACAACAGATTTAACCGCCTTAACAACAACAAAAAACAAACACAATATGGTTACTTGGAAAAATTATATAAGCTTTGGAAATTGGTTTGATATGTTGCTGGCTTCAGAGTCTCCTACATCAAATGTTACAGCCTGCTGATTAATCTGCTTAGGTACAGGACTAGATTCCATTTCATGCTTTAAACAACAATAGGCTTCGTGCACGGTTTCATCCATGTGGCCTTCAAGTAAACATCACCAAGGCAACTGTGGTTTCCTGACTCTTACATACTTCCCTATGGCATGGCATTTTCCTGTCCGAAAATGATTACATTAGTCAGTATTTGCTTTTGTCTATTTATTCTAGAATGTGAGCCCATAGAGGCAGGAACTGTGTTGCTTTCCTCAATGCTGTATTTATTGTGCCATTATGGTGTCAACACGATGACCAATAAGGACAGTGATAGTCGAATGAATAAATGGACACTCTGAACTCAAACTTAGATCATCATTAGAACCATTAATATGACCATATGATCCAATAAGCCAGTCACTAATCTCCAAATATTCACATAATTGCTTCAATTGTAGAGATCAAGAAAGACAGTCTGATGGCTCAACTGTATTTTTTTAATTACAGTAAATTAATAAACAATATTTCCTGATGGCAGAACAACCTCCCCCACGTGCCATCTTGCTGTTTATGCTTCTTGTATTCCTCACATTTTTTTGATAAGTACACTAAAGTTTTAGATAATATGACTGAAAGCAACGCGAGGATAGATGTAGGAAATTGGGAAAGTGTAGTGAAATACGTGAACTAATAAATACATTAAAAAGAGAAAGAGCGAATTTTTGACAAGGTAACCTATTAGGCACTTTTTGAGGATATCACTTATTTACCACATATAATCATCTGACAACTAAGTCTCTCACTCCTGGTGGGTGATTTTTAACAGATGGGGGGAACAGAAGATTAGTGTCTTATAGCAGATTGTTTTCAATGTTGAAGGGGCCTATGCTACATGTGCCACCATTTAAGAAGGTATGTCATATATCTGGGGCACATAGATATATGCTTTCAATATTTAAGAGAAAGATATATGTAAAATTATATGGTGAATCTGAAGAGGCTAGTTTTTTAAGTCATTTATTAACTGGTATATGCTGTAATTACATTTTAAATTTTTGTGGGCTTTTTAAAGATACTGAATTGTTTCATTTGATTGTTCTTTATTATTGATACACACATTTTGTGGCACATGTGATAATTTGATACATACACATAATCAAATCAGGGTAACTGGACTCTCCAACACCTTAGACACTTATCTTCTCTTTCTGCTAAAACACACACACACACACACACACACATACACACACACACACATTTGAATTATTCTCTCCTAACTATTTTGAAATGTGTAATCAGTGAATACTAACTACAGTCACCTTACTGATCTATTGAGTATCAGGTCTTCTTTCTTCTATTTAACAGTTTATTTAAATAAACCATTAATCAGTCTTTCCTCATCACTTTCCTCTCTGCCACCTTTCATGGCCTCTGGTAACCACCAATCTCTCTGACTTCATGAGGTCCACTTTATTTTTTAAGCTCCTATGCATGCTTTTTATTTTTTTAAATAAAAAAAAATTGGCTGAAAAAACACACACACCCACACAGCAAATACTTGAGAAAATAATCATTTACAATAAGAAAATATTAAAAAAAAATGCATAATGAGGTTTAAACCCACATTCTATCCAGCCTCACTCTGAGGTCTCAGTAGTGGAGTAGGAGCTGTAAATAAAAGTTTGATGTAGATGCAGACATCTATAGGTGTTTTACATCTCTCTATTTTTATTTTGTTTCTCTTGGTGTTTCCAGGATTCATGGCAAATTCTCAGTTTTTCTGTTGATTTAAAAAGATAGCTGAGCCAGGTGATACTCACATGAAATGAACCTGATGTGTGAGTAAGAGGCTATAACAGGAAATACATATTTTGTTTCTTTCAAAATCAACTCAACAATATTTAAAGGAAAAAATATTAATATATTGATCTGTCTGCCTTATTTAAAATTCAACTTAAATGATAATTTTGTGTATAGGTAATCATTATCCTCATTCTGAAAAATAACATTTACATATCAAACTACATTTTCTGCTACACATCTTTTATCCATTTCTGGAAAAAAATCAAGTTTTGAAAGTTTGGGGAGACTATCATTTTTCCCTTCTTGCTTGTTGAAGTTTGTACTAGTCATTTGATTTCACAAACAAGCCAGAAATGACCTGAATCTGAAAGAATTTTGGAGGTTAAAAACGTGGTTTCTTATGTCTTACTTAAAACTCAACTTATATGGGAGATTATTTCTATAAGGACTTAGAGGTGAAAAAAAAAGTCTGTATGGCTTAAGTATTTTTTTCTACTATAGAATATTTATCCATGTCTATTGAGGGGGAAATGTGTTTCATAAGTTTAAAGGGAAATATTTCCTTCCCTGAAAGCTGTCTTAAAGCATATCATAGTTAATTTTTTATGGCCACGTAATAGCTGTTCGTATTTATGGCGGTAAATGTGATGTTTTGATACAAGCATACTATGTGTAATGACACATCAGGACAATTAGGGTAGCTATCACCTCAAGCATGCATCATTTCTTTGTGTTAGGAATGCTCCAATTCCACACCTGTAGTTATTTTTAAATATACACTAAGTTATTGCTAACTATAGTCATCCTATTAAGCTACCAAATACTGGATTGTATTCATTCTATTCTATCTAACTGGACTTTTGTACCCTTTAACCAACCCCGCTGTATTCCCCAATCCCTGTTGCTCTTCTCAGCCTCTGGTAACCATCATTCTAGTCTCTATCTCTTGAAGATTCTGGTACGATTTTAAAAGTTTGGGCGCAAAAATCAAACCTGAATCCATCCATCAGATCATACCTGTGGGTGGTTATGTTGTAAGAGAGAATTATTTCCTGCGGAATAGCAATAGCAGGTTACTTTTCCATAACATTATCTTTAAGTGGCATGTAATGTTCTGATTCATTACTTGGCTCCATTAAAATAACAAAAACAAGATATTGTCCAATTTAAACAACACTGAAAAATATTGAGGTTTATATAAATGCACTTGCCTTAAAATAAATGATGGTGAGAAGGGGTGTGAAGAAATATCAAAGGAAGAAAAATACTAAAAATTAAAACACATTTTCTATTGCTCCTCTTTTTACTTGAATCAGTTCCCAAGCAAGGCTTCCATTTAATTTAAAGAGTTATTTTGTATAACCACACTGATAGCCAGAATGAAGTGACTCCTAGAGGAATCATTATGTTTGTAATGTGCCTCTATTTCTGTAACTTATTTACCTCATAAATCCTGACAGATGATTGCCCAGCACAGCCTCAAATTCATGCAGGGTTCATACTAAAAACTCTTGTGTGAACAGATATATATATATATGACGTTGTTGTGGGAGGATACATCTTAAAAAGAGAAAGTGACTTTCTCTCAACATTAGGAAGGTTATAAACTACTCTATATGCATTCAGTAACTTTAAAATATTACTCAAAAAATGGTTGAGAAATAGGTATTTCAGAATAATAATATCATAAATCAAAAACTGGGAGTTCAAACGGAAAACCAAGATAACACATCATTTTATATACTAGTTTAAAAAAAAAACAGGGGTTCAATTTGAATTTTTATGTGTATTCCCAAATCCTATTGCATTAATATAAACTGGTGACCTTTGATGGCCATTTTCCTTTCCCAACCTATGAAACTGCAATGAATTTGATTAACAGCTACAAATCTATTAGTTAAGGTGCTCAGGCTTGGGAGAAACCACAACCAGGAATCTTCTCTGAATAAGGGTCAATGACCAAGCAAAGTTGGAGCTATGAGTCAATATTAAATAAAGCATGGAACAGCGTTACTTCAGCTGTGAACAAAATTGTCTCACCCAGCTATCCATAAATACATAACATACATTTATTTTTCTTACATGCTCATATTTTGTTTTAGTTTGCAATGCATATGTGGAAAATAAGTAGTTTGATGAACATAATGAGATCTATGACCTTCAAGTATAAATAGCTTACAAAATAAAAGGTTAATAATTCATCAGAATAAGTGCCCTGTATTTACCATCACCTTGGAAGGCCATATACACCTTAATCCCATGAGGAAGCCAATAGTAAAAACAAGCGTAGAACTTCTCTGTTAAAATTCTTTCACAGGCTGAAGTAACTACAGATTGTAATATTCACAGAATTGAAATTTATGACCTGGGACTAAGCAGAATGCTAGAGTTAAGACCCAGCAGGAATTCTTAAAGGGCACCCCAAATCCAGAAATCTGGGGAAAAACATATGCAGCAATCACTTAGTCGTCCAGAAGAAACAAAAAAATATTAATCAATTTATTACTAAAGAGGTAGTATCATCATAGTGACCACAGGGTATGTGTTGCACTTGCCTTTCTGTCTAGGGCACCGAATGAGTGCCATCATGGAGTCTGTCTTCCTGTCTAAAGCATCTAATATTTACATGAGCTGCACGTGGACCGGTGTTCTTGAGGAAAAGGTGAGAGGACTTGGAAAATGGTTATTGAAAACCGGTTTTTTTTTTTTTGTGGGAGAGTGTTATCATGGGCTTTGGAAAATAGATTGAAGTGTTCTGCTGCTAAAATTGAAAGATGATGGAAAAATTAATTAAGAGAAGTCTTATATTTTAGAGATGACAACTGAATCTCAATAGGGAAATTAAATAGCCAGTGACAGTGGAAGAGAGAGGAAAGCTCAGATTTTCTGATTTTTGTGTTGAATCCTTTTTCCACCTGAAACTGATTTCAACATAGCATTTGATAATGTGTATCAGGAAATCCTTGTGGGTGAGTTGAAGAAACATTAGATGAATAACAGTAATGTTAGGTGAATTTAATGCTGAATGGACAACTTGAACACAAAAGGGTTAAATAACAGCCTTGTTGGCTGGCACGTGGCTCATGTCTGTAATCCCAGGCCTGTATTCCCTTAATTTTCTATTAAAACTGAGAGAGGCATTAATAGATTGTTTTAGATATTTCTACATCACTGGTGATTTTTTAAAAAGGAAATTAAATCAAGCTACTTTTTTGATAAACTGTCAAAAATCAAAAGAATTTTAATGGCCGGGCATGGTGGATCACGCCTGTAAATCCCATCACTTTGGGAGACCGAGGCAGATCACCTGAGGTCAGGAGTTTGAGGGCAGCCTGGCCAACATGGTGAAACACTGTCTCTACTAAAAATACAAAAATTAGCCATGCATGGTGGCAGGCACCTGTAATCCCAGTTATTTGGAAGGCTGAGGGCAGGAGAACTGCTTGAACCTGGGAGGTGGAGGTTGCAGTGAGCGGAGATTGTGCCATTGCACTCCAGCCTGGGTGACGAGAGAAAAACTCCATCTCAAAAAAAAAAAAAAAAGAATTTTAATGGCCATTAGTAGCAAAAATTCGGATATTTCTCACCTGTTGCTGAAGGGCAATATTTTTGATATTTATACTTAGCATTTCCAAATTTATATTTAGAAATGTCCCCTAAACAATCATAAATATGTTTAAACATGTTTGTGCGTAATTATGAGAGTGCTGGAGAGGCTGAGTGGCTCATGAAGAACACATCTCCTTAGGGAAACACTGTACAGACTTTAAGAACCATCGTTCATTCTAGATTCTGGTTTATAGAAATGGAAAGAGGTTAATGACACGTTGTTGAGTGAAGAAAGCAGATTACAGAAGAGTGGATTCTTTTGTATTTCTCTGTTTGTCTCTTGGTATATATAGCTATACCTATATCATGTGATTACATAATGGGCATTGTATATATAAAAGAGTATGTTATGTTACGCACAAAAATGTTGATTGCAATTATGGGTGTCTGTGTGTTTTACTGCTAATTAATAATTTGTATAACTAAATGGCAAAATAAATTTAAAATAGTCAAACAAGTATTTACAGAATCACAGAGATCACATGTGGGCAGTGTCCCATTTCAGATCCATATTAACAAAATATCTACTTTTTTTCCTGATTACTAAATACATATGAGCTCATGGAATAGTATGTAGAAAAGTCATAAAAGGGTATGTAAGAACATAGCACTCTGATTTTCAAAGCACTATCATTTTCTTTGCTTCCCGTTAGGTAGGAACTTTCACTGTAAATATTTTTGGAATACTTTTGTTGGGGCTTCTCACGTCTATGTTCACTCTAGGCCAAGTATGAGTGTGACTTACAGACATGCTTCTTCAAATTATAGGGATGGCTTAGTATATCTGTCCCACACACACACTATATATACACACACACTATATATATGTATACACATACACACCATATATGTGGGTATGTATAGTGTGTACATGTGTATATATAGTGTGTATGTATATATCGTGTGTGTGCACATGTGTGTATGACAGCTATAGTAAGCCATCTCTATACTTCTTAAAAACATACACAATACACTTTGTTCATTGACAATATATATATACACACATGCATACACTATACAGACACACTCTATACATACACCCATACACACACTATAAACACAATATACACACAATATACACACACTATATATACACATACACACTATATATACACACACACATATATAGTATGTATATGACAGATAAACTAAGCCATCTCTATACTTCTTGAAAACATATATACTTTGTTCATTGACCATTTATATATACATGTGTATGTATACATGCACACACACTCTATGCACACACACACTATACATATACTATATATGTGTATATATATTGTGTGCAGTAGGTATGTGTACATAGTGTGTGTGTATATAAATGGTTAATGAACAAAGTGTATATGTTTTCAAGAAGCAATTGATTTTAAATAAATTGTATAGTGACCAAATTCTTAGAGTCTTTCAACTGTTTCAATCCATTATCTTCAACAGCTGGTTACCAGAACTGTATTTCTGCAGGCGGGATATGATTGAGCAAATCTTTCTCTGATGGATGAAGGGCTATGAAGGAGGAGAGTCAGCATATTGCATGGCCAAGGTCTAACTGCCAATTTAAAGGTAATTTCTCCTGAGGTTCAGATGTTAATAGAGATACATAGAATGAAAGCCAAACAAAGTAACCTCACCTACGTTTGAAATAAAATGAGAAAAATCTTTGTTGGCAGTTGACTCACAGCATAAAACACTACTAAACATAATAACATCAGCATAATTTGCTTTTTTTCTGATTTCTTTTTTAGGTATTACTTTGAATAATAAAATGAACATAGCAGTATACATTGTGAACATTAAAGTAATAGGGAAGACTGAAAGTGTAGTATACTTGTCAAATAGCCTCTTGAGCATGCGTTTTTTAAAAGGTTGTTAATATCCTTTTTATGTTTTAAAGTTTTTAAAAAAATTATACCTTTGTATTTGCACTGATAGGTTCATATTTTAGTTGTTTCTCCCCTTGTATCTTTTGACATGTCTTGCTAGTGTTAAAGGGTTAAATGAGATAAATTTGATTAACAGAAAACAAATGCCCCATTAACAATTTTAAGTTTCTACATTATTTTAATTTTTTTTCCAGTTATATAATAAACTATGGAAAATATATTTTAGTACTCAAGAAATTGAGTCTCCGTTATTAGTAATGGAAAAAAAAATCCAGAAAACGTGGGGAATTATGCAGCAGAGGAAAGGAATGAGATGTTTTTCTCCCAGGAAAAATATAACTTTGTAAGAAAAAAAAAATTAAGTAAAATTTATAACAGAAAACAACATTCACATTTGTAATATGCTTGCTATTCAAGCAGTCTGGTACAAATTACTGATGTATATCATGCATAGAAATCATACACACAGATGAACTTAAAGAGCAAAGCAAATCATTGTCCTAACCCTTATCCTAAATTTTCACCTAAGAACTATCCCATGATGGCACCCCTTTAGCTAACAACAAAAGGCACTCGATGTAACAACCTATGTGTATCTGTTTTTGACTCAAAACTGGATCCATAAACCCAGTCACCCATCCATCAACAAATATTGATTGATTATGGTAAACAAGTGACTGAAGGTGTACAAAGGCATGCACAAGTCCCTCAAGAGAGCTACTCTGTCTTATTTCCTCTGTGATAGACTATTAAGATAAGGAACCTGTGCATGGCTATAAGAAATTACCTAAGGTAAACCTACAGAGTTAAGTACCACAAAGGAGATGTGTAAAGCATCCCAGTGGTTTGGAGAAGAAAGAGATTAGTTCCAGCGCAATACAATAATCTTCTGTTGGCATAGAAACTATCAGGAACCACAGTAAATATTTGGGACACAGTCTCTGGAATCTTCGGATTCCTAATTCTGTAAGACAGACAGCTAGCATATGTGAAAACACTTTGGGCACTAAGTGATAACTGGTTTTACTGTAACCATCTTGGTTTCTGCATTCTTTGGTTTCTCCACAAAAGCCATCTATTTTTTTTTCTTTTCCTGCATATAATTTTTTTTTGATTTAATGATTTTATAGAATGGTATGCATCTTTATGAATGTCACTGCATTACTGGTTTCTTCAAAGCAGTGAAATGTGTGGTTTGTTGGTAGAAATAAATCTTTGCAGATTACCCTTAGATAAAAGCAAGAGGCAGAGATCAGTGTTCAGAGGAGTGACTCCACATGGCCATAGCAAGCTCCAAGTAGAGACAGAAAAGCAGACTGTGCTTATCAAATGGCAAATCTTCCCCCATGGGGCCAGAAAAAAAGAAACCTTTGACTTTTCACTGACTGCTTATTGAAAATTCAAGACGAGAACAGGTGCTCAACGGAAAACGAAAGTCTTGTTCTCTTCAACAAATTCAGCTTTACTATAAAGTACCACAGACACCCGTAATAGTGTAATCTTAGTGATATCTTGTACGGGCTATAAATGGGGGAAAGCCCACATTAAAATTCTACTCAAAAGGGTTTTTTGTTCCTTTGATGATAACCATAGCTCCATAAAATACTTGTTTCCTTTCCAAAACTGGTGAATAACATGGCTATTAGATTGCATTTGCTGAGTACTACGTGTTTCCAGCCACATTTAGAATCACTTCTAACACCTTTTGCCAAGTGGAAGGATGCAAAATAGTGCGTTAGAAAAAAGCCAGAGGTTATACGTTTAAATCGTTTGGGAAAAAACTATACATACCTCCAGGCCTCCTGATTATAGATAGCAGCAATTGACAAGCTGTATTAAAGTGAGGGCCTTGAGGAAGCTGTGTTATGAATTAAGAACAAGAAGTGAACAGCAAGTATATAAATGTTTCATAAGCCATCCACATCAGTGCTAACCCATTCCCCTTATTAGGATCTAGACATAGCAACCATATTTTTAAAAATTAAAAAGTGATAAGCAGTGTACAAGAAAATGAATATCATAATTTATTTGATGTCATTTTAATGGTTTCAATTTACTTTTTCCTTTTTGCTAGTGTTCGGGTTCAACTGTAGATGATAAATCTTGGCTATTATTGAAAATATATCTTTTGTGCTCAAAATTACTTACAAAATGCTAATCAGGCTTATTTCCTGCTCAGTTCTATTAGTTTAGCCCTTGAAACCATAGTTCCTAAGATTTAGAGACAGTTTTTGAATAGTCAAGACCTCCCTATGGCACTGGGAAATTAAATTCGGTTTCTTTCCTGCTTTTGCAGAATGCTTACTCCATCAGGAGTAATTTACTCTAATTAGGGACTATGTGTTCTGAAAATATAAGCATTTCTTCAAGGAAAAATTAAATGTTGTGTAGTTTTTATGTTCCTGTCAACTTCAAGAAAAAACTTATAACCAAAAGCATCTGAGAGAAGAAAGTACTGTATCTCAGCCTGGGCTCAGGGGAGATTTCTGGTGTTCAGATAGCAAGGAAGTCTAATTATCAACCTACATATTCTAGCCACATGACCCCAGATAATTAAAAAGTGTTTTCCAAGACTAACCTGTCCTCTACATATTGTAGAAATTAATATTGGTTTTAATCTCCTGGACACAAAGTGTCCTATTGCCCTATGACATTACCAGAAGAGAAACACTTTCACCTAAGAGATGTGCCAAGAGGCATCACCTCTGCAGGAATGAATGATGACCCTCAGGCTATGCATATCTTACAGGCCGTACTCAGTAGTAATGAAAAATATGCTTCTTTATGATATCTCCATGTAATATAAAACAAGCTTCATAAAAGTGAGCTAACTGTATACGATCTTTCGCTTTATAAATGATTGGAAGCCGATCAAACAAAGTGCCCTCAACTTGTAAACGCAGCTGTCCAAAATCACGAACTATATTTGTTGGCTTCCCTAGTCAGCCTCACCTGTTTAACAGATTTTGAAATACCTAAAACCAACCAAAGTACAGGAAAACAAAAAGGACTTCCTAGTATTTATTCATAAAATGTAAGGCATTCCTGGTTTTGTTTTTCTGTCAGCTGCTTCACACAGGTCATGTGACTTAGGCTATGGAGCAGTCTCCAGATGGACTGCCGGCCATGAGCCACAACCCACAGTCAGAATGTCCTGATGCCATTTGGTGGTTAGATCTAGTTATGTTCATTATATTATATTTATAGTTTATTTTATAGGCCCATTATATTTTTAGTTTTAGATAGAAAATTTTGCTACCTCTGGAATCAACTGCATTTTTGTTTAGTTCTACACAATGAGAAATCCAAACTGATTATTAAGCCTAGAAGTTATGTCTGGCTTTCTGACCTCATCCTTCATAAATTCAGTAAGATTGATTGTATCATGATTCAGAAATCATGGCATGAAGTCACTAATTTCCCTCAGAGGCTCTTTTGTTACAGCGAAAGATGTACTTAGAGGGATCACTGAAGTGTTACTATAATTTCCCCCAAATTGTCTCTTTACTTCTAAGGTCAATGCAGCTATCTTCACTGATAAGAGGTATCAGTATCAGTGAGATGTTCCAAAGCAAATACCATAAAGCACATAAGAGAGAATCATCTCAAATTCAGTCATGAATAATTGTAGTGGGTGTTATCTCTGTGTTCAGTAACTTTCAGTCTTCAATTTTCTAATTTCCTATTAATTAAATAATAACAATTTGATTAAGTATTAAAATTACTTTTTAGATGTATATTTAAGTTCCAAAGCTATATGACAATCAATTGTCATGTTTGAGATCACTTTTGGCTGTATGTATTCAAGCTAAATTTCAGTCATTATTGTTCCCTATTACTTTGGTAGTCTCTTCTCATTTTATTGACACGTTAAAAATAAAAATATAATTACATTTAATGACTCAAATGACTTTTTGAAACTAAATAAATTTTAGATTATATATGATCTTTGTTGTGTTCATCATATTTATAAATATGACTGCATATGTTTAGAATATATTTTCTGTGGTTTCTGAATTCTAAACATATAATTCAGTGTCTAAACATTTGGACTCTTCCACTTTGGAAACATGCATTCTTATTATCATTGAGTTAAACAAAAAAAGTGAATCATGCAGGTACCATGTGTATGTATACAAATTTTTATAGGAAATTAACTTAGAATGTGATTCAATAGTACAAAAATATTTACATAATAGGTCCAGTTAGAAGCATGTATTCCACATAAAACAAAACAAAAAAATTAAAATCAATCATACAATTTCTTCTTCTCAGTTAACAGAATGGACTGACTAAAACTGAAGTTGGAGAAGCAAACATACACTATTTCAAATTTTATTAGCAATATCATTTTAGGATTAAAAATAAGAAAAAAAAAGACAGATGCTCAAAATGGCAACGTATGAACATCAAACTATCTACAAATATCATTGCACGCCTGTCAATCAATGTTAAAAGAGGCCAAAAGTCACATAGACATCATGCAATGAGGGAGAGGTCAGTTTCAATATGAATGGGTAATGCACTTTACCCCCGTTCTGCTAGCCATCATTCAGAACAAGAGGTAAAAGGACAGAGACTACATAATGCTTCAATATAGCCAAAATTTTCAAGGTCAGAATAATTTTTTTTTCTTTTTTTGCCTTAACCCTGGTACCTCCAAATGGCTTTTATGCTGCAAGACCTAACAGAGTGGGAAACAGCCATTGGGATCTGCACTGGAGACAGCCACTCAGCATCTTTTCTCCAGGAATAACCAAACTGTGGCAATCCTACACATACCACCACTGATTTTTAAAGCTCTTTCTAAGTTCCTAGTATCCTAGCTTGGATTTTTGGGGCCTTTTCAACAATGTAATCTTGCCATTCTAGCCTTCCAATTATTCCAACATTTTGAAGTCCAAAACAAGACCACATTCTAAATCCAGAGAAACTTTTATAATGAAATGTGTGGATAATGACAGTTGTGAATACTTTCGCCAATTCAAAACCCCAAAACTTTGGCATAGCCATAATTTTTATAGTTAAATCCAATATTTTATTCATTTTGTAAGAATGCACACAGAGCTATTTCAATAACATTCAAATTAAAATAACTGTGCAAAGCCTTCTATATGTTCTCCTAAATGAAATAAAACACAGTGCCTTATCTATATTTTCCCACGACTAAAAGCAAATTGACTGTGAATATACCAACCAGCTGCATCCCTGGCATAAATCTCATCTCTCTTCAAGCACTTTTAGTGGGTTGCATTTTGTTTTGTTTTGGTTTGTTTTCCTCTATTTTACTTACTGTTACCTATCCATCTTATTTCCTTACTAGTCCAATTAAACACTTTTGTACTTTTTTCATGTCCCTTAAAAGAATCTGATGGTGCTTCATATTTACTGTTATTTTACTCTTTTAAAGATGCTGGCCAGGCACAATGGCTCATGATTGCAATCTTAGCACTTTGGGAGGCCAAGGCAGGAGTATTGCTTGAGTCCAGAAGTTCAAGACCAGGCCTATGTTCAAGGGCAACATAGCAAGATGCTGTTTCTCCAAACAAACAAACAAACAAACAAACAAATCAGCCAATTAGCCAGGCATGGTGGCTCCTGCTATAGTCTCAGTTACTTGGGAGGATTACTTGAGCCCAAAAGTAAGAGTGTGCTATGATCAAGAGTGTGCTGTGATCATGCCACTGCACTCCAGCATACACAACACAGCAAGAACCCATCTCTGAAAGAAAAAAGAAATTCAAATAGTACTAAACTACCACTCCTATTCTACTATTCCAGTGTTCATATAATAAAAGTGCTATTGAAGAGATTAATTTGGATTATATCAGTCATGGACTGACAACTTACTACACCATACCAATGAAGAAGCTTAAATTAAGCCTAATGCATGCCTTACTTGGGAAGGCAAACCTTCATTAAAAACAGCACTAAAAACAACATTTTCTTTATTACACAGAGTTGGCAAAAAATGAATAGAGAGTACACTGCAGAGACACAGTTTAGGTCTATGTTCCTATTCCTAGTGATACTGTTAAGAAATAAAAATTTTTCTTCAACTATTTTCTTTATTTCCATAGGTTTTTGGGAAACATGTGGTTTTTGGTTTTTGATTACATGAGTAAGTTCTTTAGTGGTGATGTGTTTTGGTGCACCCATCACCCAAGCAGTATATACTGAACCCAATTTGTAGACACTGAACCCAATTTGATGCCTTTGCATCCTCATTGCTTAGCTCCCACATATCAGCGAGAATATACGATGTTTGGTTTTCCATTCCTGAGTTACTTCACTTAGAGTAATAGTCTCCAATCCCATCCAGGTGGCTGTGAATGCCATTAATTCATTCCTTTTCAGGGCTGAGTAGTATTCCATAGTGTGTGTGTGTGTGTGTGTGTGTGTGTGTAAATAGTTTATATTCTCACCAGCAGTGTAGAAGTATTCCCTTTTCACTGCATCCATGCCAACATCTATTTTTTTTAATTTTTGATAATGGCCATTCTTGATAATATTTGCCATAATTCAGTATTGTCAAGAGTAAAGTGGTATCACATTGTGATTTTAATTTGCATTTCTCTAATCATTAGTAATGTTGAGTATTTTTTCTTATATTTGTTGGCCATTTGTATATCTTCTTTTGAGAATTGTCTATTCCTGTCCTTAGCCCACTTTTTGATGAGATTCTTTGTTTTCTTCTTTAACTATTTCTTAACCATTTTCATCCTTCTTATAATTTTGTCCATCTTCTAATTTTGACACAACTATGGTTTTGCCAAATATTTTTTGACTATCAGGTGACTGTGGCTTAGATTCATTGTTTTGTAAATAACATAACTTGGCTTTCTATGAATAACTGAATATCTAAATTCATTACTCATCAATTATTTAATTCAAAATATATTTATTAAGCACAGTGTAAAACAAAAACAATCCATATTTTCAATGTTATTCATGAACACATAAAATATATGTAAATATTGAAAAAGCATAGGCTAAACTTACATTGTTACATATAAAATCTGTAACAAAGGACACTGAAGTTTTTTGTTAGCTTGAAGTATTTGTCCACGGCTATGTATTTGGCACATGGCACATACTCAATAAATGTTTTTCATGTGAGAAAAGGTGCAGCTAAATTACTCATGTAGTTATGAGCATCATTCCCAGTAGGGTTCATTAGAAAAATGTTTGAAATGGAAATGACATCTCAACTGGACCTTGACACATGAAATCATTCTAAGGCAAACTGTTTCCTCTTTTCCCCATGGAATTTTATTTTTAATCTCTATCATAGCAGTTGTCTTACTATATTTTAACTTATCTCTTTATATGCCCATCATTTTTGCACAATATGTAGAATAAAGGTTTATCAATTGTTGTTCATCTTATTAAATCTTTGTATCCTTACCGTAATGCATTTCTTCAAATCATAGATAATTGTTCTAGTCATGTTTAAGCAAACTATAGTGGATCTTTATCTTTATAAGGTCTCATTCTTCAAAAAAAAAAAAAAAAGCATTACAATATTTACTTCATAACTTTACTAACGATTTCACATTCAAAGTATATGCATTCTTTTAGGATTTTTAGAGATTTATTTATTTTTGTCCCAGAAACAAAACTATAATCTTATATAATATTTTAAAGTGATTGTCTTAGTGAAATGCTCTCAAAATTTTCACCCCGAAGGAAGTTACTGAAATGTCATTTACAAATATAGTTGGATTTTGGAAGATATTTATTTAAAACATCCATCCATATATACCCGTACATTTATGGTACTTCAGTGTTCAATGCTAAATTAACTTGAACAACATGTGCCATAGGGTTATCTAAAGCAACCTTCAATAAAGACTGCATTTTGTATGTTAGACTTAAAACAAAGATGTGAAACGTTACAAGAGCTTATGTGTGTGTTAACTTTTAGTGAAAATTTCTGGAATATTTTGCTGCTTTCCATACCTTATCATTCATGCAGATATTCTATGATCTTACTTCACTTGTTTGGGGCTTCAAAGAATTTAGAGGTGGGAAAGGGAAGTGGGTTAATGAATGCCTAATCTAACAGGCTAAATGTTAGATGCTGGGCACTGAGAGATTATAAAGTCCTTGAAGAGCTTATACCCTAATGAGGAAAACAGATAGATAAACAGACAATTACACTACAGCCCATTAACTATGTTGGCAGAGTGTAAATTAATAGAGCCATTCTGCAGGGCAATTTGGTGATGTAAAAGCTGTAAAAACTTGCATACCCTTTGATCCAGCAAGTTTCCTTCTAGACATCCAGCCATTTATCTCTGGGTGCCTGGTTACCCTGATCTACTCTTTCTACAATTTCACTATTGATGATGCATTATTTTTGCTACCAGACAAAAAGTTGTCAGGTTTGGAAACTGAGCAGTGCATATTGAACAGAGAGGACCAGAAAGACAGAAGATGAAGCTGCAGTAAGATTGGGAATTTTACAAAATTCTCTGGGGAATTTGGATTTTATTTAAGGAAGCAGGAGAAAAAAGAAAATACGAGAGATTCAAGACCCTGGAAATAAAACCAAAAACCTCTCGTAAGATTGACATAATAATATAAGGGACATTTTTTAGAAGTTTGCCTATACTGCAATAGATGACTGAAAATAAAAATTACAGACTAAAATTCCACTCTCAGTGAGTCAGTCCAAGGCTACCTTCTCCATGAGGTTTATGGTAATTCACTGTAGGTGTCCAGAAAGACCTGGTTTATATGCCAATTTAGCCAAACACGGAGTTTAGTTTAAGACAGAACAGGGCTTTCATTTCTATTTCATATTTTTTACAATCTAAATCTCTTTATATAAATTTCAAATACAGGTCTTTTAAAAATGTTCTGTTTGAAACTGGGGTGGTGTTTACATAACTCTATGCATTTGTCAAAACCCATAGAACTTTACATCACACAAAATGATGTCTAATGTATACAATTAAAAAAAAAAATCAACCAGGATACCAAGGGATTCTAGACTGGAACAAAGTCTAACATACAAATCTAACAGTGTTACTAATGTATGATATAAACAAACTGAAGGGATTGGGAGGTGATTTAAAGTTTGGAAAAATGCCCAGGTGTGGTGGTTCACGCCTTTAATCCCAGCACTTTGGGAGCTTGAGGGCTGGGTCATTTGAGCCCAGGAGTTTGAGACCTGCCTGGACGACATGGAGAAACCCTGTCTCTACACAAAATACAAAAATTAACTGGGTGCAGTGGCACGTGCCTGCATTCCCAGTGACTCGGGAGGCTGAGGTCCCTTGAGACTGGAAGGTCAAGGCTGCAGTGAGTTGAGATCATGCCACTGCACTCCAGCTTTGGCGAAAGAGTGAGACCCTGTCAAAAAACACAAAACAAAAATAAAACAAAACAAAAACAAAAAATAAAAATAAACAAAAATAAATTAAAAACCATGAAAGAAAAGAGAGAAGAGAAAATACAAGAAAGGAGGGAGGGAGGAAAAACTAAGGAAAAAAAAATATATCGGGAAACCATGTTTTGACTGAAAACTATAAGGCTAAAGACAAAAGAACCATACCTAAGGACCATACTCTCCTTGGTAAGTTTGTTTCTCACAGTCACAAGTTAACAATTCTGAAATTACATTGTATGTGTCCTAGGGTTGAACAAATAAAATAATAAATGGCAGATCAGGGAAGCCAGGTTTCTCCCTCTCAGAGAAAGTTATAAAGTTACAAATAAGCAAGGCTAGAATGAACACTAGGATATTGGATTAGCTTCAGACAGTATGAACTCATGTTTAGTTTAATATATATATTGAACTATATGCTTACACAAACACGGATGCATACAGAGATACTTGCAAGTATTATGTATGCATGGGTGACTAAACACTCACACATTTCCTACCTCTGTCCACAGAGAGGGCCTAGCAGCAGTGACACCCCATTAGCAATGAATATACCCAGAGTCCAGATCTTGACTCCAAGTAATCATTCTCCGTAAAACAAACCAAGGCTGCTTGGAAAAATGTCAAGCCTAACGTTTTTAGGCCTACAATGGCCCTAGATTATATTATGCCATTTAAAGTGTGGAAAATTAGCTTCCAATATAATTTAGGTGTTTGTTACCAATGTGCGTAGATAGCACGTGTTAAGAAGCAGGGAAAGAAGCTCCTTCTCTCCTTTTACCACTGTTTTTGCTTTTCCTAATTCTTGCTAATTATATGGGCTGGAATAGTAGAATAGGAGTGGTAGTTTAGTACTATTTGAATTTCTTTTTTCTTTCAGAGATGGGTTCTTGCTCTGTTGTGTCTGCAAGTCTTTTTCAACACAATTCTTTTGTCCACTATTAATTGCAAGCACCTATCATTGCAAAGAAATAGTTACATTTAAATTGCTTTCTAGGGTCCTGGCAACGACTTAAATAAAACCTGGGGAAATGAAAATCCAAACGGAAAAAAGAGACAGGCCTTATCACCACTGCACCCCACAACAGCTCTACTCACATTCTATTTCCATCATCAAGGTAAGAAATGAACTTGCATCACCATTAGATTAAATCCAAAAGATTGTTCCAGGATTCTCAAGGTTGTGGCTAACAAGCAAAGAGCAGCAAAATAGCAGGAAGGATGCTGGACTTACTATACTAAGAATTGACAAGAATTTGGGGTTAGAGAGCCTTGGATTTTTATACTGTTGACCTCTTCCTTTTTGAAATTCCTTCATTTTTATGGTTGAAGGATACACATAATTCTCATCTTTCTTGCTTTTTTGACTACTCTTCTGGCTCCCACTTTTGAGAAACTCTTATCACTTGTCTGCTCTGCAGTTGCTTTCTTGTTTCTTCCTTCTTTTCTTTGACTACTGTTTTCGCTTTTCCTAATTCTTGCTCTTCTAAATATATCTTTACCCAAAACTGTAACCCTTCCTCTCTTGGTCGATTTGTGCTGACATAACAAAATACTACCGACAGGGTAATTTATAAACAATGGAAAATCATTTCTCACAGTTCTGAGAGCTGGGTAGTCCAAGTTCAAATACCAGCAGGTTCAGTGTCTGGCCAGGGCCCCAGTCTTGGCTTCCAAGATGATGCCTTGAAGGCTCTGTCTTCACATAGCACAAGAGTCTGAAGGGTAGGCCAGGAGCAGTGACTCATGCCTGTAATCCCAACACTTTGGGAGGCCGAAGTGCGTGGATCACTTGAGGTCAGGAGTTTGAGACCAGCCTGGCCAACATGGTGAAACCCCATCTCTACTAAAAATATAAAATTAGCCTGGTGTGGCGACACGCGCCTGTAATCCCATTTACTCGGGAGGCTGAGGCAGGAGAATCACTTGAACCCAGGAGGTGGAGGTTGTTGCAGTGAGCCAAGATGGTGTTACTGCACTCCAGCCTGGGTGACAGTGCGAAACTCCCTTAAAAAAAAAAAAAAAAGAGTCTGAAGGGTAAGAGAGAATGAACACTGCGCCCTCACTTGGTGGAAGAGCAGAAGACCTACAGGGACCGAATTCATTCCCTCAAGCTTTATAATCTCATCCATGAAGGTGGAACTGAGAGGTGACAACGTGCTAGCAGCCCTAGCTAGCTCTCAGTGCCTTCTTGGCCTCGAGGTCCACTCTGGCCAAGCTTGAGGAACCCTTCAGCCCGCCGCTGCACTGTGGGAGCCCCTCTCTGGGCTGGCTGAGGCCAGAGTCGGCTCCCTCTGCCTGTGCGGAGGTGTGGAGGGAGAGGCGTGGGCGGGAACAGGGGCTGCACAGCACGTCTGGGCCAGGGCGAGTTCCGGGTGGCCACAGGCTGGGCGGGCCCCACACTCCGAGCAGCCAGCTGGTGGTGCTGGCCGAGGGCAGTGAGGGGCTTAGCACCTGTGCCAGCAGCTGTGGAGGGTGCGCCGGGTCCTCCAGCACTGCCACTGCTTGCGTCCTATTGGCGGGCCTCAGCCACCTCCCCCTGGGGCAGGGCTCCAGACCTGCAGCCTTCCATGCTTGAGCACACACCCCCGCTGCCCCCCGTGCTCCCTGATGGGTGCCGCCCCGTGCTCTGCGGCGCCTGGTCCCATCTACCGCCCAAGGGCTGAGGACTGCAGGAGTGCCGGTACCAGGCACGGGACTGGTTGAGCTGCGGCCCGCCCCGTGTGGGATCCGCTAGGCTAAGCCAGCTGGGCTCCTGAGTTGGGTGGGGACTTGGAGAACTTTTATGTCTAGCTCAAGGATTTTAAACGCACAGATCAGCACCCTGTGTCTAGCTCAAGGTTTGTAAATGCACCAAACAGTGCTCTGTGTCTAGCTAATCTACTGGGGACTTGGAGAACTTTTGTGTCTAGCTAAATTATTGTAAATGCACAATCAGCACTCTGTGTCTAGCTCAACGTTTGTAAACGGACCAATCAGCTCTCTGTAAAATGGACCAATCAGCAGGATGTGGGTGGGGTCATATAAAGGACTAAAAGCAGGGTGCCCCAGCTAGCCAGGGGCAACCCACTCAGGTCCCCTTCCACACTGTGGAAGCTTTGTTCTTTTGCTCTTTACAATAAATCTTGCTGCTGCTCACTCTTTGGGTCCACGCCAGCTTTATGAGTTGTAACACTCACCGGGAAGGTCTGCAGCTTCACTCCTGAAGCCAGTAGGTTCACTCCTGAAGCCAGCGAGACCATGAACCTACCGGGAGGAAGAAACTGTGGACACATCTGAACATCTGAAAGAACAAACTCCGGACACACCATCTTTAAGAACTGTAACACTCACTAGGAGGGTCTGTGGCTTCATTCTTGATGTCAGCGAGACCAAGAACCCACCAATTCCAGACACAGAACCTTCATGGCCTAATTACCTCCTAAAGGCCCCACTTTTTAATACTATTGTACTGGTGGTTAAGTTTCAATATTAATTTTAGAGGGAACATAAACATTCAAACCACAGTACTGCTCCTCTTTTCTTCTATCTCCCCATCCCTCTCTGTAAACTCATTCAACCCAAAATTCTCACAATCACCACTTTTTTAAAAAGGCAAATAACAACTTATTTTTTCAGCATGAATACTGTCCTGAAGATAAACTCTCACATTTTCATGTCCCTACTAGATAACTTTAAAATTTACCGCTTTTCAAACCAAATTTACAGTGTTCCCTCTGACACTAGCTCCACCCTCTGACTTTTCTGTTTATTAATGCTATCACAGTTCCTCAAGCCTCCCAGAGTCATTTATGAGTATCAACACCCCATGCTATTCTGTCTCCACCAATGTAATCAACTACAGGGATTCTATACATAAAAGAAAGGGCGTTTATTATCTCCACTATCACAAACCCTAAATTTACAGCTCTTCTAACAAAATTAGAACTCCTAGTGATTACATAAAATGGATCTTTATCTTTGAAATATTGATTGTTATGAACCATTAAAGACAAACTTGATAAAGCAAGCATTTGTTGATTTATACAGACTAACGGGTTGGATTCCTTAACACAGACTTAGGTATTTACGAGTCTATCATACACCAACTTATGAAGCTAAAAAACAATATAATATCTGTGTAAAATTCACAACATCTTTGAAATAGGAATGTGAAGGAGGAACACATTTGAAATTTATGTGAAGTTATTCCTCATTTGTGTTGTGTATTAGATTTTTTAAATTAAAATGTTTATTTTTAAATGTCTAAAAATTTTTAAAGGGGTAATTAGAAAATATTTGCAGTAGATTTATAAATAATGCCTCCCAAAATACCCATGGATAACAACTTATGTTCTAGGTACATGCCTTTTACTTTGGGATTCAATTCACTAATTATAGGAATTCATCAGATCATGTTACAAGGGTTAACTGTAAAATAGGCCATATCCATATGTAGTAGTATAATAAATTCTTCTTCGTCTAATTAAATATGTCAATCAGCAATTTATACTTAAATTTTAGTGCTAATAATATATTCAATCCATAGCCATTTTACTTAGTTGATATATTTCTACTGCCTATGGAATCAAATTTATAAAGTGTTATATTTCCCTCAGGAAGATACACCCATTCCTACAATTTGTCATATTGAAGTTAGGATGATGTTACCTTCATTTTAACTACAGAATTTCTGGCAATGTCCAAATATACCAACATTTTAAACTTTGTTGGAAATGATCTCCAATAAGAGGAATGTATCACGAGTGTTTGGAGATGTATAACCTGAGTACTAGAGGCTTACATACCTGTGCAACATATCCAGGATGAACTTGTGAAAACCGTGTGCAATATTAAATGAGCCCTTCATTTTGCATTTCGTATAAGAGCAAAATGGTTGCTAGATTTCACTTTTGAAAATATCTTAAAAATAAAAAAAAAAAAGAGAAAAAAATTTCTTCCTGGATAATTCTAGAAGAAAGAATCCCTTTTCTTACAAGACAAGAAAGGAAATAAATGGGTTGGACTAAAATGAAAGAAGTGTTTTAAAATTAGCTTTGGGCAACTATCAGATTCTAACAGCAATTTAAGAATATTAAAAAGAAATTTTTAGATAGGTAAGAGAAATAAGTATTAACTCATTCTGAAACTCTCATTTTTAGGCAACAACAAGTATTTTGTGCCCTCTATAATCTAGACCATATGTCTTTCATACAGAGAAACCAGGTCATGGAACAGTGATGTGTGTGCTTATCACAAAGAAGTTACCTTCAAATGTTAGTTTTTTAGTAGCCTATTATCTGTAGCTTTATTATTTTAAATAAGCAAAAGAGTATTATTTCATTTAGAGCTGCTCAGGACAAAAGTTAGGTTTTTTCCCCTAAATTCAGATAGCAAGTTTATAGTCATTTTTGTGTGTGCAAAAGCATGGCTTTCCTAGAAATTAACAATATAATGAATCCTTCATTCTTCAGTTTTAAGCAATGCACAAAAAGAGTGCAAATAGGCACTTTTTAGAAACTTAAAAATATCATACCTATGGCTAGTATAATTCTTACTAATTCCAACTGAGGCAAGCTATTTGTTTGATTTCTAAGGTCTCTGTAAGCAGCACTTGCATGCTGACTCTTATCACTGGCTGGGTCCAACTACTGGTCAGCTTTTGCCTGTGGCGCCTTAATACTGCAGACTAGCTTTGGTGTTAAATTCATTTTAATTAAATGCCTGAGCCTTGTTAGAAAGATGTTATTAATTTTGACACCAGCCTTCCTCACAAGACCCGTTCAGTACTGCCATTGAATCTCTGTCTGGGGAAGGAACTGGCCCTCTGTTCCCTGAAGCTTGTTTCTTTCTCCATGTTGGTTCCTCTAGTGGGTTCCCCAGATGGCCTCATTACTGGCAGGAGGCAGATGATTAACTTGAATATCTCTCCCATGCCATATGAATCATTTATTGGGCACCTGCCAGGTGTCACATACTAAGCTAAGTGCTTTCTTTCTATATTACCTCATTCATGCTACGGATATTTACTAAAAGACCCAGCACTTCTCTCAGAACAAAAACACAGTATCAAACAAGAAAGACACATTCCCTTTCCTCAGGGACCTGACACATCTTACCTTTGTACATGGTATGGATGGTAAGTAAGGAAGGTGGGCTGGTAGAGACTATTGATTACAATTTTACACACCTCTGGATCGTTTGAATTAATCACACCATATATATTGCGTTTGTAACTGAGACAAGATAAGGTTCTTTTAAAAAAGTTATTAAGAAGATTGTGATGGTTATCATCAAACCTAATTGCAACAGCGAAGTGAAAACTTCTGTTGAGATCCTTCTGAGAAGAGTCATCTAAAACAAAGCCTTATTTTGGGGATAAACAGAAGTAGAATTAGGTGTTGGAAAGAGAAAAGTAGACGGCAGGCCAGGATAGTTTTGCAGAGTGGTCTTGGGAAACAAAATGGAAATTGAGGCCCCATATGCAAGTATCTCTGAATACTTGAGGGGCCTTCACCAAACTTGAAAACTCTGCTTTATTCTGATGCACTCTAGAATCCTTAGCATGGAAAAAAGCCCAACACTATCAATTGAATCAATTTATCAACTAACTCATTTATTCTCTCTCTCTTTCTCTCTTTCGAGAACTTACTATAGTCTCTAATATTATGCAAGAGATGCAGTGGCAACATAGACCTAAATCTCTTCTCTCCTAGACGTGTGAGTAAAGGTAGAGGGAGTGAAGTACATTAAGATAAGCACAAAATTATATGTGATGATTTTAGATAATGGCAAATTCTAAGGAGAAAGTAAAATGGTAGAGGAGATGTAACTAGGATAAGGTCATGTCACAGGATGCCACTGAGACGATCTGAGAACACCAGGTACTAGGAGATATGAAGGAGGAGATGTGGACCATTCTAGGTGGGAACAACAGCAAGGACAAGAGCTTGTGTCAGGAACAAGTTTAGTGTGTCCACGAGACCTACAGAAGAAGAGTCTATCTAGTGGGACAGACAGAGTCACTACTGGTAAGAATATAGAGTTATGTGGGGCTCCATGAGGTGGGACCTGGTGTGCCCTGGTAAGAAGTGTGTATCCCTTTCTATTTGCAAAGAGAAGCCCTGAGATACAATGACATGACCTGATGCTAATTTTAAAATCTGACTACTATACTATTCATGGTAGCAAAGACATGGAATCAACCTAAACGTCCATCAGTGGCAGATTGGATAAAGAAAATAAGGTACATATACACCATGGAATGCTATGCAGCCATAAAAAAGAACAAGGTCATGTCCTTTGCAGGAACATGGATGGAGCTGGAGGCCATTGTCCTTAGTAAATTAATGAGGAACATAAAACCAAATAGCGCATGTTCTCATTTAAAAGTGGGAGCTTAATGATAAAACATATGAACGCAAATAAAGGAACAACAATGGAGCCTGCTTGAGGGTAGCAGATGGGAGGAGGGAGAGGATCAGGAAAAATAACTATTGGGTACTAGGCTTAGTACCTGATGATAAAATAATCTGTACAACAAGCCCCTGTGACACAAGTTTACCTTATATAACTAACCTGCACAAGTACCCCTGAACCTATAATAAAAGCTTTTTACAATCTGGCTGCCGGACAATGCATTGCCAAGAGCAAGAAAGCCTGCAGGGAGACCAGGTAGGAGGCTGCTGCAGAATCCAGGCAAGACATGATGGTGGCTGAGAGTAGGGTAGAGCAGTGGAGGTGGGAATGTTCACATTGAGGATAGATTCTGAAGGCAAACGTGTCAGAGCATGCACAATGAGAGAAAGAGGAATCAAGGGTGCCTCTGGGTTCTGTTTTATTAACACTTCATGGATAGCGAGGCCTTACCAGAATTAGGGATGACTGAGGTAGGAACTGGTTTCATGAAGGGATGAAATCTGAAAAGGCTTCAGATAGACTCTGGTTTAAAATAATAGTCTGTATTCATTATGCTAATGAAATATTGACACATTATTTTCCATCTCAAGCTCCAGACCGGTCTGCATCAAGGTCTCATAAGTGTGCCACTATTGACAGGTGGGGCCAGATGATTATTTGTCAGAGGCGCTGTCCTGTACACAGTAGGATGCCTTGTAGCATCCCTGTGGCCTCTACCCAAATGATGCCAATAGCACCCCTCAGGTTGTAACATATAAAAAGGTTTCCAGATATTGTGAAATATAAAATCTCCCCAGTTGAGAACCACTGTTCTGTTCCGTTCTGTTCCAAAGTCAGGACAGATCTCTTCTCTAGTCCAAGGAAAATCGCTTCTCTGACTATAACAGAGATGAGCTGCTAGTCACTCCTCCCACCAAAAAAAGGCAATGTTAAACAGAATTAAAATGTAGTGCATTAACTGCCAGTAGTTTGTAAATTAGAATTAGAAAGAATTTTGCAATGTTTAAGCTTTCTAACAGAAAATCCTGTGGCAAATAGCAATGTGTACAGTAAACAGTTCAGTGACTGTTTACATAAGTGTGTGACCATATGACCTCCCTATTTAAAAAACAAATCACAAAATGTCATTTTCTCTTAAAAAAAAGGTAGTTAAAGGGTATATGTTTAGCAAATGGTTGGATTTTCTGCTATATTTTGTTGTATTATTGTTTTACATGAAGCTACAATTTTGCAGCTTTTGTTGAATCTACGTCAGCCTTTAGGGTTTTGAGAAGGGGTAGAGAGCTTTTAGCACAAACTTAAGTTTCAGATTTTGAAAAACAAATCTGAAATTCGATGGCATATTTTTTCTGTATTTTAAAAATTAATTAAGAAGGTATTTTTGGAAACAAACACAAATCATTTCTAAGTGGCTGCTGTGGTAGGCAGAACTATGCACCCCCATATTTCTAGATGTCCGTATCTTAGTCATTGGAATCTGTTAGTTGGTTGTGTTGCATGGCCAAAAGGATTTTGCAGAGGTGAAACAATTAAGGATCCTGAGATGAGGACATTATCTGGGATTACATTGGTGGGCCCAATGTAATTAGAAGAATGCTTAAATGATGGAAGCTGGAGGCAAAGATGGGAGAAAAAGGCACTAGCCAAGGACTGCTGATGTCCTCCAGCAGCTGGACGGGGCCAAGAAATGGATTGTCCCCTAGAGCCTCCAGAAAGAAACGCAGCACTGAGAACACCTTGATTTTTGCCTAGTAAGGCCCATTTTGGACTTCTGACCTCCACAACTGTAATACGATAAATCTGTATTGTTTTAACCCATATTTGCAGTAATTTGTTACAGCAGTTATAAGAAATGGATGCATTGCTTTATGAGAATACAGGTTACAGAGTAAACTGTTCTTTACTGTAAAGTTGTTATTCTTAATTATAAAAACAGATCTTTGGATTAACCATTGTATCACAGTTTGACAAATACTAAAAAGCTATGAAAAATCCATTTGGGTGTTTCTGTTCGTAAGTGTTTTTTACTGGTAAATTTTAACTTCCAAATGGCTTTCTGTTCTCACATACCTCAGAACATCTTCAGGAAGCATCAGGGTACTATTGAAATTTCCTCAATGACAAATAATCTCTTTTGATATTTCAAAAAGGCTTTTATGGAAATAATGTCAGAGATTTGAAAAACAGCATTGAGCACTTCTATTTGATTCGAAGATCATAAATTTGAATACATGAATTCATACAAATTAGCAATCAGTCTGAAAACTTGTTTTATTTATTTCTTTTGTGCCTCTTATCTAGAAAAATAGAAACTACATTAATCAAAAAATAAATGCAGTGAAAATGAAATGCAAAGTGTTCATTAATACACTGGGGGTAAAATTTCAAGTATACAAGTGGAAAAAAAAAGTCTAACATTTGAATCTCCATCACCGTAATTTTGTGTTTCTGCTTTCCTTCACTCAAACTGATTCTCATTTAGAAATTAAAAGGATATTTCACTTCCTTGTACTGTTAGTGGTGACTTACAATAAGTAAAACCAGTAGTCTCTACAAGGGAAAAATACTATAAACTTGCACATTCTTCTTGGACTAAAAAGTGGAACTCACTGAAGATGTGCTTTAACACCTGACTTCCAATCTGTTTTGATACATGAGAGGCTTTGGAAAAAAGGCAAAAGGTGTCTGACATCAAAATTTACTCTACAGTGAAGTGTTATTGTGAAATCCCAGTGTGATGTTTAGTCTGGTGTCATGCAAAGACTTTAGGAAAAGACGATGAGCACAGATCAAACAGGTTATTTTAAGGACAACTGATTATCATCCTCTATGAAGTCATTACAGTTTAATATACTCAAAGCGTGACATTTTGATCTGTGTTGTATTACCTTAAAGAGCTAAGGGGAGTATAATTAATAGGCTAAGATCAAAGCTAGGAACTTTACAAATAATATTTTATTTAATCCTCACAGCACCCCTTGAGATAGGTGTTAGTCACCCCACTTGGTAGTTGAAAAACTTGGAGCTCTGGTATTTCAATAATTTGCCAAATGCCAGACAAGTTGTAAGTGACAAAGTCAGAATTCAGAAAGATGCAGACAGAGTCTGTCTCATGCTAGAGCACGTGTTGTTGGCTATACCTTGTGTCTCCTGTTATTCCCTGACTCTTCCTCATTTTAGAGGCATCGTATACCACTGCTAAAGGATTAGTGATGTCATACAAAACCTAACCTTAAAGTAGCAGTGAAAAAAATTTTAACTGTCCTGCTTTCACTTAAAAAAAGATGAATAGCTGAACTAAATATTTTAAAATATCAGAGTAAATCCAAATAAGTAATCATAAAGGACATGTGTGGTGACTCAAACCTGTAATCCCAGCACTTTGGAAGGCAGAGGCAGGAGGATCAATTGAGCCCAGGAGTTCAAGACCAGCCTGGGCAACGTGGCAAAACCCTATCTCTAAAAAAACAAAAATTAGCTGGGCATGGTGGCGTGTGCCTGTAGTCAGCTGCTCTGGAGGCTCAGGTGGGAGGATCGCTTGAGCCCAGGGAGACTGAGGCTTCAGCAAGCGGTGACTGCATCACTGCACTCTGGCAGTGATAGAGTGAGACTGACTTAAAAAGAAAAAAATCACCATAGATATTCCATTAAGAAGTACGTGGATGGTCTAATTTTAAATGTGTTAACACTTAATAACATAAAATTAATTTATTTGTAGTTAGAATATTTTTATTTAACAATTCTAGATGTTTTAAAATGTAAACATTAGAGACTAATTGATCTTTCCTTGATTTGCGCTGGCTACTATGACTTGCTTCTGATGAGTAGAATGTGGCAGAATTGATGCTACATGTCTTCTATAGCTGGGTTAGAAAAGGTGGTAGAGTTTCTGCCTCGCTCTCATTTGGGGGCCCTTGGAACCAAGCACCACACAGTAAGGAAACACAGGCCACATGCAGGTCTTATGGCCGACAGATCTGCCAAAGGCCCAGGCAGCCACCAGAGTCACCACCCAGATGTGTGAGTGGCTGGGCCTCAGATGACTCCAACCCCCTGCTATTGAGCTGTACCAGGTGAAGACACTGAGTGAAGCAGAACCCAGCTATCCCTGTGGGCCCTGCTCAAATGGAAAATTCATGAGAAAGATAGACATTGTTTTTTGTATTAGTTTGCTAAGGCTACCATAACAAAATGCTACAGACTGGGTAGCTTAAACAACAGAAATTTATTTCCACAAAATTCTGGTGGCTAGAAGTTCAAGATCAAGGTGTCAGCAGAGTTGGTTTCATTTTGAGGCCTCTTAGTTTGGCTTGTAGATTGTCATCTTCTCCGTGTAGGTTCACACAGTTTTCTCTGTGTGTGTGTGTGTGTGTGTGTGTGTATGTGTGTGTGTGTATCCTAATCTCTTCTTATAAATACACCAGTCATACTGGATTAGGGCTAACCCTGACACCTCTATTTTAGTTATCTCTTTGAAGGCCCTCTCTCCAGATATAGTCACATCCTGAGACATTAGAGTTAGGGCTTCAACATATGAATTTTGGGGTTACACAATTCAGCCCACAACAGTAAGTTTTTGGGGTACCTGGTTATGCGGCAATATGTAACTAGAAAAACAGACTATTTTATAATAAAAACTAGCCAAATTCATATTCTCCAGCATATTTATGTAGGAAATATACTAACATCAGTAGAGCACAAGGCAATTGTGGTTGGAAAAATAGTAGTAGTACTTTGTATTTGTAGTAGTGGCATGCAGCCTCATAAAAAACAACAGCAAGAAGAATCATGAGCGCCTTCATGTATCAAGACATGTCTATGAGCCACACTACTTGCTCAGTACTTGACAGACAAGATCTCATTTAATTCTTACAACAATGTAACAAAAAAGTAGTATCATCTTTGGGTTATAGTCAAGACAACTTGAGGCTATGTGAAAATAGAAGGAACAAGAGATAATGAAGATAGTGGTGTCCTAAAACCTTAGAAAGTCAGGGTGCTTCACTTGGGAGGCAGTTAAGGATTCAAATCCTGAATCTTCCAAACACTTTTATCTTGAGAAACATCATATAAGTGACTTGTCTAAAGTCAAGCAAGGGTCAGGTGAGGCTGAGCTAAGATCAAAATTGCTATCTCCAGCCTCAGGTTACTGTGTTCCTTCCATCGCAATGGTCCTCTTTTTAAAAACATTCTTTTAAAACTAGTTGTGGAGTATACCAGGAAAAATGTGTTCATTTCCTTATTCTTTCATTCCTCTGTTGTACTGAAAAATTATAAAGCCACACCATTCACTGGAAAGAACATATTTAGAGAGAATGCAGCATTAGGTATGTAGAAAATACTCCTGAGTTAAGAAACATGCTAGGAAAATTATTGGTTCACCATTTTAAATTGCCCTGTATTTGAAATATTCAGATGCAGGGACATCCATGAATGTATTAATATGTTAAGTTTCTAAGAAAACATACGGATGTGAGGACAGGCATGGATTCTGGAGTGACTGCAATGCCATTTTAAGTGAACTCCTTAAGAAGTGTTTGTATTTTAGAAGTAACAGTTGATAGTAGCACCAAGGAAAGAAATCACCAGATCTTTGTTCTATATCATATGACTGATTCCTGATACTATCATGTGAGCAGAGGATTTTTGTGTTTCATACCTCTCCTTCTTAGCTATGACAGCCTCGTGGGGTGGCAGATGGTCTGTGCCAGATAGAAGTCTACCACTGCTGAGAAAAATGGACAGGTTAGTTGAACTGCAAACAAATGCCGCATCTCTGTGCTCTAAGCTTCAACTGAGGGAAATCATTTTCTCAAAGGTCATCAGTGTTCTGTACTGATTTGAACCTGTTTCTCCCTTTTGAAGTTAAACTGGAGAATCAGCCAATCAACTGGCAATGTGTAGGGATGTGTGAAACATTTTCCAACCGTGGGTTGTAAAAAGAAAGGGACTTGAAGCAGATGGTGTCCAGTATTAAAGGGTTTATCACTTTCAATGTATTTTGCTACATCACGTAGTGGCACGGGTATATTAAAAGGAGTGGAATTGTTCGCGGTCTTGTACCCCAACCAAAAATTAAGTTTTAAAATGGTGCATGAAGACTGCCTTACTCAGTTGAGCACTACATAAGGAATAAAAGCAGTTCACAACTTCTCTCCTCCTACCTGCAGCCAACAGTATCTGTGGGTTGTGAAAAAGGGAAAGGGAATAGAGAGAAATATTTGCATTTAATGTTGTTGTTGTTGTTGGCCGAGGAGATATCACTTAGATATATTCAGAAGAGGGTTCAGTCAGGTTAAAATCTTACATCAATCCATTTTCTTTGTCTTGGATTCTGTTTGGTTTGGTTTGTCTGCTCCTCTCTCAAATAATATTAAGAGTATGCAAAGTGCCCTTCAGCAACACCTTGGTGAGATAAACACTTCTAGGTAGTACCAGATATTTGCCTAGGGATTTCTTTGTCCTTTTGGCAGTGAAAGAGAGGGAAAGAGAGACCTTTACATAAATCCTGTATCCCAGTTAACTCCTTCCTTTTCTCCATAAGTATCCAAAGTTAAAATATCACTCATGAGGAAAGGAACATGCTATCAAAAATTTCTGTGTGAAATTGTACATTTAAATTAAGCAATGCTGTAAGCAAAATTATTAACTTATTTTATAATTTTATTATGTATATATCATTATAATGATTAACTGAATTATTATTAACTTAATAAAAGAAGCATAAGGAGATAAAACTATATAAACAGAAATCTTAAAATTTGTAATATAGGCTACTGGGATTGAGGGTCTAATCCTAAATATTCAAGTGTGCAGACGACCTAGCTAACATTACTGAAAAAGCATGAGATGAGGTTTGGCAGAGAACAAAAGCTAGTAAATGAAGTCCATGTTTATGAATATAACAAGCGGGCACCATGGGAAGAAGCATTGTGGTCTAACCCAAAAATATTATGCACCAAACTTTCAGCATTTTTGAAGTCATGCTCAAGTGTGGAAACATTCTTCACTTGATCCTACTCCACAAAAAATCCATGCAAGGTTTACCCAGGCATTCTCCAGAGTAACGTCAGGGACTTCAATCTGGTTTTCATGTTTCTAATGTGAAGAGGAGAGACATAAAAATATGTTAGCTCGTCTCTGTGTAACCCCTGCTGCCCTTGTGTAATCCTTTAGGTCCATACAGGCTTTAGAGTTGGGTCCCACAACAGGGCATGGATTCTGTTGCAGCTCATTCTGAAGAAAAGCATGAGAGTAAAATGAACGTTGATTATTTAAGCTTCAAGAATGAAGTTTCTGCACTGATGGAGAGTGAACTGTATAAAAGTTGTGGTGCTAGATTCTGGGAATAGAGAGATGAAAAGGATCCAGAGTTAATCATCTTGAAAAGCTCATAATGGAGCAGGAGAAGCAAATAGGTTACCAGTGATGTCAGCGGTCAAGGCTGTAATAGATGGAGTGTTGATTCCCTCCATTAGGGGCATGTTGGCAAGGGTTTCCAAGAAGAGTTTATACAAATGGAATGACTAGCCTTTCGCGAGAGCTTATTACAGGACACACATGGTTCTGAGGGTTTTATAATCATTCTAATTTACTCTTTTCAAGGAATTATGAAGAGGGTTTTTAATAATAACCCTATTTTAGAGATAAGGAAGCTAAGGTTTGAAGATGTTCAGTAGCTTGTCCAACATCCCACAGCTAAATAGTGGCAAAGTCCGACGTCAAACTCCAGTCTGCAGACTTGTCAGCTCACACACAGGCTGTCATGCCCTACCTCAATGTCAGAGAGACTTCAAAGGAACAAACAGGGTTTATTAAGCTGACTATAAAATGCTCCAAGTTTTCTACAAAAGGTTTTCTAGAACAAAATGCAACACATAACACTGATGCCCAAAGACATTTCACCATAATATAAGCAACCTTGTTTCATGAATTGGGTATATCTTGGAATTATTCCATGTAAAGGAAATTTTTGGAAATAGTCTCACTTAAAAAAAAATCAACATACTGAGATATACATTTCAGTCATCTCCTACCCCAACCACTGGCCCTGGGCAAGCACTGAGGTGTTTTCTGCTAGGCTAGATAAACTTTGGTTTTGCACTTCAAGTAAAGGAGTAATACAAAAGATGTTCCTTTGGTTCTGAAATTTAATTTTTGCTAAAAATTACTTACATTACATATTTTTAGAAATGTTTATTTTTTGGCTAACCATTTTTTAAAGAAAACTTTTGTTTTAAGTTCAGGGGTACACGTGCAGGTTTGTTATATAGGTAAACGTATGTCATGGGGGTTTGTGATACAGATGATTGCATCACCCAGGTATTTAGCCTGGTACCCATTAATGATTTTTCCTAATTCTCTCCCTACTCCCACCCTTCACACTCCAAAAGTCCCCATTGTGTGTTGTTCCCCTCTATGTGTCCACGTGTTCTCATCATTTAGCTTCCACTTCTAAGTCAGAACATGTACTATTTGGTTTCCCGTTCCTGTGTTAGTTTGCTAAAGATAATGGCCTCCAGCTCCATCCATGTCCCTGAAAATGACATGATCTTTGTTCTTTTTTTAGGGTGCACAGTATTCCATGGTATATATGTGTACTATGCTTTCTTTTTTCAGTCTATCACTGATGGGAATTTAGGTTGATTCCATGTCTTTGCTATTGTGAACAGCGTTGCAGTGAACATACGCCCATTACTGGATATATACCTAAAGAAATATAAATCATTCTGTTATAAAGATACATGTTTCTGGACACTTCAGCTCTGCATATCTCTGAGATTCATCCATGTCAATTCATGTACCAGCTTTGTGTTCCTTTTTCCTGTTCAGTAGTATTCCTTTGTATGGCTACACTACAATTGTTTATGCAGTCTCCTACTGAGGGATAGTTAGGTTGTTTCTAGTTGTTGGCTGTAAATAACATTACTTTCAAAAAGGCATATAGGCACTCACTCTTTAGAAGAATGCTACAATGAATCATCCCACCGCTTAGCTGCTTTTCAAAGCTTGCAGAGTCCACCACTCTTTCGTTTTGGACACATCAGGCCATTGATTCTGGCTTCAAGGACTCTGCCTCTGCTCATCAGTACCCTTAAGCGTGGACTCATGCCCTCTGTTTCCGCATGGCACTCACCCAATTTTGGTCTATGGCTTTTGGTTTGATTCAAATCATGTGACCTCCGAGAATCCCACCTATCTAAATTGACCTAAAATAATATCTCAATCCAGTCACCAGGAGTTGAAGGTATTATGGTAGCAGTAAGCAGAGGACAGCACAATTTTCCAAAATTATCTATCAGTTCTTCTTTTGCCTTACATTTCTAAAATTAATGGACTCCTGTCTTTGAATTAGCTCTCTTTCCCACAGGCAATGAAAACATGTTGAATTAGTTGAAAAGAAAATTGCAGTGCATGAGAATCATATCTTTATTATCATGTGCCTTGATGAGAGAAGATAAATATGTGAAACTCAGTGGAATCTTGCAAAGCTGGCTGTATAATATGGATGACACACGGTGGCAGTTTCTGTGCTACACCTTTGTTCAAAGGCTCCATCTCACAGACAAAAGGTTACAACCTCTGGCTTTAAGCTAAATCCTTCCATCAGATCCACAGTGAAATATCTGGAAAGCCACTTAAACGAAGTGCTGTCTGTCTGCAGAGCAGAAGTGACAATCCACAGAATCCTTTGGTGTCTCACGCTCTCCATCATTATTGGCATGTTGGGCCTGGCTGCATAGAAATGAGATGAACCCTGGCAAAAGGATCTTGAAGTAGGTCAGACATTTATCATTGACAATAGATAGAAAACTTGCTTTTTATTTGGCCATTTTTTTCCCCAGAGAGTAGGTTCCATTGAACTTGAAGTGACCTATGATTATAACAGCAATTTTATCTTCCAACTGGAGAGGAGGAGGATTTGGGGGCAGTACATTTACTGCCTAGTCTAAGGGCCTCAAAGGAACTTTTACAAACCATATCTTCTAAAACATCTCCCTGACTAATTTTAGTTTTTTATGGTGTCACTCACTGCTATCCAATTGTGATGAAATGCCCATTCATGGAGGAACTTAATGTCCTAAGCTCTTTTTAATACATTTAACATAAACAAATGAACCTATTTCAGAGTGTATTTTGAAATGTATATTTTGATTATCTTTACACAAAATTTGGATAACTTAAGTCATCAGTTTTTACACTGCAAAAGCCATCTCTATGCATCATTTGTGACCCTGTCAACAAAGGATTTGTCCCCTGGACACCTACAGTGTGGTACAGTCGTTAGAGTTCTCTATTTGGTTCAGCCCATAGAGGCTAAATTCTAGCTTTACCTCTTGCTAGCTTTGTGACCTTATGCAACTAGCTTACCCTGGTTGTGCCGCAGGTTTCTCAGGTTTACCATCTGTAAAACTAGAATGACACTATAAAAAAAGTAGCTATCTTATAAGGTCATTGTGAAGATAAAATGAGATAACAAATACCTGGCACAGAGCAATTGGTCAATAAATATTAGCTTTTATTATTGCCCTGTTAGATCCTCTGGAGTCTAAAAGAAATAAGCACAGGGTTAGATCTCCTTCCATAAAAATCATTTCATATGGCTGAGAGGTGGCATGGTGAAGCCTACAGAGAAATGACACAAGGCGGGTACCAGGCAGTAATGTATACTATCAGCATTTTACACTGGTGGAAGTCAGGTTTAAATGATGTGTCACATATTCATGGGATGTATAAAGTGCGGTGCTAACTGTATAGAACAATCATTTAGTGCAACAGCAGTTGCAGCAGCACTGGGTTTGTTTGCGATGATTGCTCAGTAGAGGGAGGATTTGAGCAGAGCTTTCACACATCAGGAAGCAGGAGAAAGGCAGTTATCACCTTATACTTAAGTAGTACATAAGTACATAAAATTAAGTATTCAAATATTAATTTGGTTATTATAAGGTGGGCATTTTTATTCACAATGCCTAAGTATCTGCCATTGTACCTAATTTGAAATTAGGCAGGATTATGGTATATCCAAAATACAAGGGAAAATTAAGGAAAGTTTACTCATTTAATTGAGCCCATTATCAGAGAGCAATGCATTTTAAGAGTGTTCCCTACAAAGGCAAGATGGAAAAACATTTTAGAAACAGAACAATCATTTTTTTAAGACTTTTTTTGACTAGTACTGATTTCATCTTTTATTTACCCAGGGCATGGATGTTTATTTCCCAAAACGTTCCTGATAAATCCAGCACACTGCTGTATCTTTTTGCAACACAAATGCACATCATATATAGTTGATCCCTGTTTAATATAGGACTCTGTCAATCTAAGAATGACAGTGGAGGACTAGACTCATTTGTCTCATAAACTGTACTCTGGTATTGGGAAACTGTAGGTCATAAATACCAGGTGGAGTACAATTTACATCAGGGTAAACTACAGAAGAGAAGTTTATGATGTCACAATGAATTGGAGTTGTATATTTATGACTGTTCAGTGATGGACGTGACTTTAGCTATAATGGTAGATTTTCATTTACCATAAATCGAGCCTAATCAGTTTACTGTTTTCACTAACACATAATGTGTGAAGAATATGCTTAGAGAATATTAAAAGTCTGAAAAAACATAAGGCCTTTGGCTAACTCTAACACAAAAACATGTTTTCTTTGGATTTAACAAATTACTAAGAGAAATGATAATTATTTCATTTTCTACTTACAAATAGTATACAACAGAAATTGGTGAACATGAATTGTAAAGAACGCGATAGTAAATATTTTTGACTTTGTAGCCCATATGGTCTCTGTTGAAGCTACCCAACTCTGTAGGGAGACAGAAGTCATGGCTAATATGAAAATAAATAGGTGTGACAATGTTCAAATAAAATGTTCTTTACGAAAACAGAATGCAGGATGGCTTTGGTCTTCAGGCTGCAGCTTGATGACCTGCGTCTACACTACATTAATTTGAAAAGAAAAGCTATTTGGTTGTCTCTAGTCAGTCTTGTAGCTTTGGGTATTTGTTTTTATAGCACATATATCACCTTGATTAAAATAAACAAGGAGAGGCCAAAACTGGAAGGGCCATATCCTTGTTCCTATATTTTCTTCACTATGGGTCACACAGCATGCGAGGATTCATTCTTTGGGCCAGATACAGTGTTACGAGTGAGAATACAGAGTTGACAAAGCTATCACTCTTTTCTGTATCTTAAAAGATGTTATCAAAAGAGTGGGTCTAACCAGAGAGAGAGAAAAAAAAATGATAAAACAAATGGCACATACTTTGGAAGGCCATAAATCTCATAGGGAAAGAAAGCAGAGAAACAAACAGAATATACTACAGTGGCAACATAGGGAATAATAACTGTCAATGGGGATATTACTCTGGAAGTTTCGTGATGGGATTTGCCCCTTTATATACAGCGGCAACTAAGCCCATTTGTCCAATATATTTAGGCTTACACTATTTTCTTTATAGTTACTTTCTTATATGTGATGGGGGTTGTATATATATGGTTCCCAGGGATGCATATTAGGGCAGTATTTATCTTCAGAATTGAGATTTTGAGATGAATTAAATCTTTTCTGGGACACACGCACCACAAACTCCTCCTCCTCCTTTTATGTAATCCACTTTGTGACTCAACTTGCTGGCTGAATCAGATACAATACTTAAAGACCTTTCCACTCTGGTAGCCCCCGATATAAACCCCCTAAATATTAACTCATGGAGCAGCAGAGAATTGGCAATATCTCCCCTGCATGGAGGAAAGTCCATTCTCAGGCTGGCTTATTTTCCCCAGAAGTCAGCTAAACTTTAATGTGAGTGCTGAAAACTCCATGACACTGCCTTCCTAAATACTTTAGAATTGGCATTTAGCTGTTACTGTGGGAGAGAACTTAAGAAAAATTCAGCACTGATAGAATTACATTTGCTCTTCATTCAATCTTGGTGAACTTCCTAGGCACTAGAGCACATTGCTTTTACTGTGCTGTCATTTCTGAAAACCAAATTGCACAAAAACTTCTATAATCACCCACGAGAACTCCTAAGTGGGTTTAGTGTCATTCCATGAAAAACAACACTGATAGAGAGAGGGTTTGTGATGTCCCAGGCACTTCCAGACATGGTGACTCATGAAATCCTAGCAGCAGGTCAGGGCAGGCAGGTCTCCTTACCTTACTGACGGGGGACAGTGATGCTCAGAGAGGCAAGCGTAACCTTCCAACACTTTAGATCACCTAATACAACCTTTTTGTTTCACACAAGATGTAAACTAAAGTCCAGAAAGATGAAGTAACTCGACCAGTAAAGAGGTCAGAGGGTGCTGTCACAGTCCGGAAAGGGCTGATTTTAGACCAGAGTTCTTTTCACTGTTTTCCAATAGTTCTCTACTTTGTGCTCATATACCAATGTAAAATTAAAGAGACAACATGAGATAATGAAATTCATCAAAAGACAGCGCAGAGCAAACCAGCTGCAATAAAAGCAAAACCTTTCAAGGGCAAATCATACCAGGTGCCAGAAATGGGCTTAAAATAAAGCTCAAAACATTTTGTTGGGAGAGAATTAGGCTCTGAGCTCCCTGTTATTTGCCCCTCCTATCTACATTTAGTGGCTGTCTTCTCATGGGTTTTTGGATAAAATCAGGGTTTATAATATTTTCTGTAGTTAAAAGTTAGACATGAATATTTTCTTTTTTTTTTTTTTAACACATACAACTCCAGGTACTTGAAGATTTCGCTAAATTCACACTGTCCAAAATTATACATATTCTTGCCTACCTTTTGAAATGAATGTCTTATTCATTTATATTCACAAAACATGCACTGTCTGGCATACAATAAGTGCTCAACAAACCTTCATGAAATTTATACAAAAGAGTTCTCTTTTTTTTTTTTTTTTTTTTACTACTGTGAAATAGAAAAAGTTCTCACCTTCTCACAAGTTGTAATAATAATATTATTATGAATAACAGCTAGTATTTTTAATGTGTATTATGGACAGAAAATGTTCTAAGAGGTTTACATGGATCTACTCTGTTAATCCTCAAAACGATCCTGCAAGGTAGTATTAGTACTCCCATTTTACACATAAAAACCCTCCAAGACACAAAGCTGTTATGTAACTGCAACAGAGTCCCCAACTAGAAGGCAGAAGTTCCAAGTCCTGCATGCAAACCCAGAATGCCTGTTCCCTGAGCCCACCCTTTTAACGATAAAAATGACTTAGTGAGTTATTATATTTTCATTTTGCTATAGTGAGAGCAACTAAGAAAAGATGAGATTCAAAATTACTGTTATATAATAGTTATTTTGTGCAATAGAATTAGTTGTGACAGATTTTGGTGAGCTATAAAGATAGTTAAGGATCAAGAGTCTTCATTATTCTAATTTACCTTTTTTAATATAACACATACACAAGTTAATGTGGAATGCCTATCCCACTTCCACCTTGAAGTCTGGGAAAAAAATTGTAAGGCAAACATAAGAATATCATATAGAAAAAGCCCCCAAGAACATCATTACCTCCAAGGATGGATGATGCTGAGACATTCTGCACAGAAATTTCAAAGTTCTTCATCCTGACACATTATCACCCACATAAAGTTGTATAAAAGATTGCTAAACACCAAATTTAGGTCTATGAGTAAACTGAAATTATATCCAGCAAAAACTACCCTACTTCAAAGAAAAGATGAAAATGAGCTTTTTATTTCTCACATTTGAGAGAGTGGAAGTAATGAATCCAACAATTTAATGTACCTCCTTGTTTAAAAAAAAATGCATGAAAGTATTTACTGTCTACTGTGAGCCTGGTGCTAATAAGGCCTTGAAGATACATGGTCCCTATTTTAAGGGTCTATGAGAAGTATATGTCAACCAAATAGCCACACATACCAAGCATAAAACTGCAATATGATATAATTAAGACAAAGAGGTGAATTTTGGCTTAAGAATCTCTGAAGAAAGAATTTGATTTAGGGTGGCCCAAGATGACTCCATGAGTAGGCAATGCTGGTGCTAGTGTCTGAAGAATGAGTAAATGTCTGCTAAGAGTTGAGGGGAAGGAAGAGGGCAGACAAATGGCACAAACTAACACCCTAAGGTAAGAGGAAGTAGGAAGACTGATCATGTAAAGAAATAAAATACAACCAGATGTGCTAGCATAGAAGGTGACTGAGATGGGACTGAGAAGGTGACTGAAATTGTGACTGAGATGGGACCATTGAGATCCTTGTGGCCATGTTAAGGGGCCTTGTGTTTTATTGTAAATTGAGTGGGAACCCACTGATTTATTAGCTGTTGTAGCATTTTCTCCAAGTTCATATATTTCCAGGGTGGTCAAGAGACTGAGTGGAAGGGCATGAGTCAGTCAGTCATGAGGCTACTGAACTCTTTAGATGCCTTCTATAGTTCCCAGTCCAGCTCACAGAAATCAAAACCCACATAAAATGCTTACATGGTTGTTAAGAGTTGAATTGTGCTCCCCGCTCTCCCCAAAAAAGGTATGTACAAAGGGAAAACTACTGATGCGTAATTCTACGTGCTATCTTTCTCTTGGTCAAAATGATAGACAATGGTAAAACCAGAACTGCTACAAAAGAAAGTTTTATCTGTAAATTAAGACAAAAATCACCCAACTTTTTTCTCAGTTTAAAACCAAATCTTCCTTTCTTTTACTTTAAGCCTATTCAAGATAAAAACTGTCAAATGAATATTTACAGATTATAAAATCATTTCTTGGTAATAAAGCAGTTATATTCATTTCAGAAACGGAGAACTTGTATCAACCACTATAACATTGAATAGTTTATTTTTCAGTAAAATAAATGAAAATTAAATAACAAGTAGACACATTGCTAAGAAATTTCCTAAAGAAAATGTTACGTGGATACACTATAATTTAGCTGGTATAAGTGTGTATGCATTTTTAAAAGATAGATACTGTTTAAGAGAAAGTGCTTAAGACCTAAGACCAGACAATATTGCCAAGAATAAAATACCAGATTGCCCACATGCTAGCTATGTAACCTTACTGCTTCTATTAAATTGAAGATATAATAGTATAGACCCCACAGAGATGTTAAAGAGATTACCTAAGTTAATGAAGTGTTTATTACAATTTTTTCTCTGTGTTGACTCCCATTAGCACAATACAAATTCTCATTTCTTCCATCTTAACATAATAATTATTATTAGTAGTAGTATTAGATAATAATCCTCTTTTCCTTGATTCTACTTTGAAGTTAGCTTCAATGTCTCCCTTCCCTTTTTATAACAAAATTCCTTAAAAGTCTTGTTAATATTTGCTGCCCACAGTGACTCTCCTCCTATTCTTCCCTAAAGCCACTTAGACTTTCACCTCCACTACTCCAACAACACTGCTGGTCGATACCACGGATGAGTTCCGCATGGCTAATTTGATAGGCCATTCTCAGCCTCAGTTTACATTGACTCATTTGCAAACTGTTACTTGCTTTTCCTCCTTCCCTCCTCCGCCCTACAGATTTTTTCACTTGAATTCTAGAACATCATGTTTTCATGGTGTCCTTTCTATCTCATTGGTTCTTTTTCTCGATCCTCTTTGCTGATTTGTCCATTTCTTTGAGGTTTCTGAAGCTGGAGTTCTTGGATCTCTACTCTTCCCTACATGCACTCATTTCCTTGGTGATCTCATCCAGACTTCCAGCTTCCATTGGAGATAGGTTTTAAATTTTCTACTTGTTTTCAATAATAAGGTGTTGATGCCAAATTGCAATAAGGTGTTGATGCCAAATTTTGTATGGGACCTAAAAGGGCAAACTAAAATTTCATAACCAATAGACCCCACATAAAAACATAATCAATTGGCCATTATTTATTTATACAAGCTCTATTAATAACATAACAACAGTGTAGAAATATTATGTTATTAACAAAACAACAGATAGCAATTGGGATTAACTTGACCACATCAAAAAAGACTTAATTGTACGAATAAAGGTTTGTGAATAAAAAGCACTTTCAGCACTGAAAAATATCTGTAACAACTAACCACTCAAACAGTTAAGTGGTAGACAACCCATACATTTACATTATAATTAACATTATTTAAAATAAATTGTTTTAAAGGGTAGTTGTAGATTTTTTGTTATATGGTAGAATTTGAATTGTAATGTGTAATTAATATATGTTAGCAGCAGTTTATCCACTCTCAAAGTGAAAAAAGAAAATAAATACCAATGGTACAATTCAGTTCTCTCCTCTTCCCCATTATCTATGGTCCACAAATATTATTCCTCTCGCTGACCTTATGTATTATGTACAGTCTGTACTACATGGTTTGGCACTTATATTTCTGTGTTGTTCTTTATTCTGGGTGTATGTGTACATTTTCTGTATTTGGAAAAATTATTAGTAACTTAAAGGCCAGTTCACCCATTCCACTTTCTCTAGCCCTTAGTAGTAGTAGCCCTTTGCTTTAACGCATTTGTTAAAAACAATGTGTTCAGAAAGCAAAGTAACAGTTACCAATAGTCCTATAAATAACATATGATATTCTCAATATTTTAAATAGATTTCCATTTAAAGTTTCTTTTTTTTTCTACCTTACTTTGTATATATTCCAAAGACCTGAAAGTGCGCTGAATCTCTGACCTTATTCTTTTTATTCAGAGACAAAGAAAATTTCCAATTCTCAAGGAATAAAAATAAACTGTTGTTATATCACTTGCACATGCTGACAAAGGCACCATTTTATTATTCTCTAAACAAGCCAGGACTTGATCAAATTATTCTGGATAACATCTGCACAAAACTTGAGCTATCTATAAAATTCACAATGGGTTGACATAGCTGACCATTTCCAAATCTTTTGCAACACCTCTGATATTTTTATGATTTGTCATCTCCCACAGAGTGATTCTTTCATTCTGCTGCCTTCCTTCTATATGAAAACTTTCTTTGATTCTCTCCTGCTGCTTAGGAGTAAACTCCCTGATGTGTTTGCAATTTATTATGATCTATTTTCCTTTTTCCAATAAGGATGAATTGTATACCCCCTCTAACAGTGACCAGTGGGAAAAATGTCTTCAAGTGATGTTAGTGACAAAGTACATTTCATCCATTTAGTACTAAATAAGTGATATGTGACTGTAAATATTGTATTGTATTGCCATTTTAATATAGGAAATGTTGAGTAAGAATCTACATCAAGAAATAGGCACCAGACAGTGGTAATGAGAAACGGTAGTTACTGCTATTTTTCTTTGACTTCTGATTTTATTACATCCACAAGAAATTTGGCTTTGCCTATTTAACCATGTTTCTTAAATGGAGGCACAATGAACCAGGTCTGGAGGTCAGCTAATGAGGTAGCAAGAGGATCCATGATTGAAGTCACGACTCACAATCCAATCCTGGTTTGTTTCTCCAAGGTACTAATTTCTTTTAATTGAAGCTATAGCCACCTCAAACATGTCTATCACAGTCCCATCTGCATAGATCGATGTTCTACACATCGTCCACCTTGAAAATATCTATATGTTTGTAAAACTAACTCAGGCATCAGGATATCTAGGTTCTTCTGAAGCCTGTCCACCCCACTGCACTGTTGAGACACAGTTTCTTACTTACGCTTTGGAGTAAACTGTGCAGATACTTTTTCTACACACATTTCCCTACAAATTTCCCATTTGCCTATATTCCTTTGTCTCTTATTCTGAGATTTTTGTAGTGAGGATCCATGCCTTCTGGACCTCTCAGCACACTCTGCCTACCACAGCACCTGAAACAAGATAAGTGCTCCATTAATATTTGCTGATTGTTAATGTCCAGAGAACTTAAACATTCTTTGGACATCCTGCCTTATCCTCAACCCACTTGACATCAGTTGGGAGTCAGGATATTCTGCTTAACTCTCAACTTTCAGCTGCTGTTGAGTAGACCCATAGGGAAGGCAATTTTCACCCAAATAAGATTATTTTGGGAAGCACGGTTTGTAGGAGGCTGTGTTGTAGCCTCTTGAGCCTGAAGGAAAGAACTGAGATGACAGTGCAAGAGTGCTGATATATACTCTCTCTCCAATTCATATGCATCTGAGAAACAAACACCAAAGGCATGATCCATGAAAGAATCAATAAACTGGACTTTATTAAAATTGAAAACTGCTCTGTGAAAGACACTGTCAAGAGAATGAAGAGAGAAGCCACGGACTGGGAGAAAATATTTGCAGAAGACATATCTGATAAAAGACTGTTATCCAAAATATAGAAAGAATAATTAAAATCAACAATAAGAAAACAACAATCAAAAAATGGTCTAAAGACTTTGACACCTCACTGACATACAAATGGCATACAAATGGTAAATATGCAAACAAATGGCAAATGAGCATACGAAAAGATGCTCCATATCATATGTCACCAGGGAAATGCAAAGGAAAACAACAATGAGATACACTACACACCTATCAGAATGACCAAAATCCAGAACATTGACAACACCAAATGTGGGTGAGAATGTAGAGCAACAAAAACTCTCATTCATTGCTGGTGGGAATGAAAAATGGTATAGCGACTTTGGAAGACAGTTTGTCAGTTTCTCCCAAAACTATAAATACTATCCTGCATTCTTGCTCCTTGGTATTTTCTGAATCCTTGGTATTTTCTGAAAGGAACTGAAAACTTATGTCCACACAAAAATCTCCATGAAGATATTTATGAGAGCTTTATTCATAATTGCCAAAACTTGGAAGCAACAAAGATATCCTTCAGTAGATGAATGGATAAATAAAAATTGTGTTATATCCAGATAACAGAATATTATTGAACCTTAAAAGGAAATAAGCTACCAGGCCATGAAGAGACATGGAGAAACCTTACAAACATATGGCTAAGTGAAAGAAGCTAATCTGAAAAGGCTACATACTGTAGGATTCCCAATGACATGCCATTTTGCAAAAGCAAAAACAATAGAGACAATACAAATATCAGTTATTGCCAGGAATTAGTAAGGATGGAGAGATAAACAGGTGGGACATAGAGAGTTTTCAGGGCAGCATTATTCTGCAGGATACCGTAAAAGTGGATACATGTCATTAGATGTTTTTCCAAACCTACAAAATGTACAACACCAACAGTGAACCTAATGTAAACTATAGTCCTTTTTGATAATGAAGTGTCAGTGAGGTTCATCAGTCATAACACATGTGCCACTATGGCGGGGACATTGATACCAGGGGAGGCTGGGCATGAGGTGGGGGGGGGCAAGAGGGGAAAGGTTATGTGGGAAATCTCTGTACCTTCCACTCAGTTTTGCTGTGGACCTAAAACTGCTCTGAAAAAGAATGTCTATTCTTTTTTAAAAACCTTACTTAGATTCTTTTAGATGGGAAAGTAAATTAGGTATCTTAAGGATAGACTATTCAATAAAATAAAGTTCATTGTTGTAAATTTCTAAAAATAACAAAAAGTGATACAAATAATGTGTTATCAAGCAGAATATATTGATGGATTAGTTAGTTGATTAATGGGTAAGAATACTCTGTAGTCTATAATTAAAACATGTTATTCCATATATATAGATGCTTCTTAAAATCAGAAGATATCTCAACTATATAAAATGTTTTGTATTAAAATAATTTTAACATGTATTTCAAAGAAAATCTTCACTTGTGATTTCAGTGGATTACCGGTGAAAATTTAACAACATATTCCAAATGAAAATACAACATGTAAGTTCATTCTATTAAGAAACAAGTGTGATTTGAGAACAGAGAACTAAAAAGCAGAGTTTTGGGGGAAAAAAACCCTAACATTTTGCAGAATCATGAAGTTTAAGGTTATCTTTAAATAAATAAAATACTACCATTGTGAAAAACATCGTTTTTCAATGTAAGGTGACTTAGATCAATAAATAGGGATTCAAGATTTCCAAATAAGAAATGGGATGAAGGAAAAAAGATGACTGCTGTTCCCCAAACTGCTCACTTGGTGTTTATGAAAGAGATCTGAATATCATCAGGAAAATCTCTGTTAGGTCTCTGTGGGTTCCAATGAATTGTGTTTAATAGACTTGTTGAGTAAGCAAATTACGGTAATTTGAAAGAAACACCCCAACCTTTGCACAGAAGGTGTTCCTGAGTGATTTCCTCTTTATTTTCTTTGTTTTGTGGTTGTAATCAGATGCACGATGTGAAGTGTCATTAATCACCTATGATAATGATACTCCCACCATGATTTATGGAAAAGGCTACAGCAATTCCGACATCTGACAAGAGTTACAGTCATTTTATCTTGTCCCTGTGAACATGTTACTGTGTTTCATTGACTTGAGTAGCTTTGTGAATTTTAATAGTGTTCATATATAGTACTTAAATATTCCCACGAGGACAACAATAACTCTAATATTAAAAATCAAATTATAAAAATGAACTTGTCTTCCTTTCTGGAGCATCAGTAAAGAAATTCAGAAAACACATTAACATGTATCATTACCTGGGGAAGGCAGTTTGAGTTTGATCAACTATACTACTTCAAAAAGACACAATTATTGCCACCATGTGAGTTTAAAGGGGGATTGACTAACGCAAGGATAAGACACAAATTGTCTACAGGTGTTAAATATAGTAAAATTTTAAAATTCATATTTTTTATTCCATCTCAATTGAAGGTTTTAGGAGTGAAAATATAGTAATTAAGGCATTTTATAGAACGGTCTATTAGAACAATTTATCCTGAATGTAAAAATTTCATTAAAGACTTGCAAATGATTTTACAAGCTTTACCCAGTGAGTCAGTTATACACTTTAACCTCTACTGGGTTTTTGAAAGACAATGAAATTGTTGTGGAGAATGGTAAAATGACAATAAACTGATTGTTCTACCTTATTTATAAATCCAATGGTTCCTTTGCCATAGTGGTGCTAAGGCCTTGTTGACACCAATGCATTGTACCAAGAAGAAAAGATTACATATAGGCAAGAAGCAGGGAAAGACAAATAGGTATTACCTAACCTACTTGAATTATACTCCCGGAGCCTGGCTGAATTTTTAAAACTATCCCCACCATTTAATTAGAGTATTCCTTGGCCACATTTTGGTTTTTAAATAAAACTTATTTTCATTACTAATGACAATGTCAGAAGAGGAAATAGCAAACATAGAACAATGTTCATAACATTTCTTCTATATTTCCCCAGAAGTATTTGTAATTATTTTTACACTGGATTTTTAATTACCATTTTATCCCCTTGAAATGGATACATATGTTGCCTGCTTAACATTAAAATACTGATTAAATACCAAGATGAGGGACATAAATTTTTGTACAAAATAAACTTTAATAAGCACAAAAGACAGTTCCCTTCTGGGAATAATACTAGCCAATAAGAGAGAGGATGGAATATCCATCTAGATTGGAAACTGGATCATAGCCATTCAGAAGATCCAACAGAGAAGAAATGTAATTTTGAAGTCAACACTCGAGGAACAATAAAAGTTCAAGTAACAGAATCACAGTCAGTTCCCATGTACAATCAATAATAAAACCACGTGTACAAGAATTGAGAGTTTGTGGGGAAAAAGTCTCTTTTCAGTGGTTTTCCACTATTAATTGGAGAGACAGAGATAAATAATTAATCAGAAAGTTTTTACTTTTAACTTTATACTGTATGACTCTAATTTAGGAAGAGCTGGTGGTATTTATTTTAGACATATTGTGCCACAAATTACTAAGTCCTTAAAATTTCCAGTAGAAATCATGAAATTATTTGGAGTGCTTATTTCGGCCTTAATTGATCATCTACAACAAAAATCTTATCATTGACTGTAGCCTTAAAGAGACTTTGGAGAGAATACAAAGAACAGAATAGGAATGTGATGTCTGCTGAACTTTATTGATGAAACCCCATGTGTATCTTATATGCAGTCTACAAAGTATGTGCTTCCAAAAGGCATTGTGCACATACATATAAACTTTAGACATGAACAAAAACTGAGATGACTTCCATGTGTGTTCCTTTGTTTGCCAATGCCTACTGCAATGTAATGAGACTAGAGTAGACAAAAAGAGAGCCTATTCCTCAGAACCAGTATAGTATTCCATAATTAGTATCACCATATTTATAATACAGAATATTACAGTGTTTAAATTTGATATTTCTGTCATAGGTTTTTGTCGTCAACTACTTTGGAATACATTTTGCTTTTTTCACTTCTATGTAAAACTTTGATATTATAGACTATTCTTAGTCTTAGCAATCTGCTATTGCTTACAAAACACTTTTATCATATTTTTGTCTCACATAACCATCATAAAAACTTCAGGTAACTACATCATCTCCACTTCCTATTATCCCCACTTTGAAGATGAGATAACAGAAGCTCAGTAACCGGGGAATTTCACTAAGTAACAAGTGGCAGAAGGATATAATCCTCTACTCATTTTACTCGGTAAACAAAAGCCCGTTGACTGTGTGATTTGATATACTAGACTCACCTGCATATTGATTTAACAAAATGTACAGTAAATAAAAACATAATGCTGTTTTTTCAACATTATACAATTAAATTTTAAACATAATTCTTCGAAGTTAGCAAAAGCTCCTTCCAATCTTCCTGAGATATATTTAAAGGTTATAGTCGGTAGAAACTTTCATATAAAAGAAGATTTTCATAAGAGTACTTATTTCCTTCTACTGCAGTGAGCCAAATCTTCATTCCTGAACACTCTTAGCTGACTTCATTTGTGATCGCTTTTCAGCCTGTACTCCTCCCCAACTGTTAGATGGCACTGTGCCCTCTAACAAAGTGCTACGCCAACTTTTCTAGATACACATGCCAATCAAATGTGAGATGCAATAGAGAACATTGCAAATGCCATTTCCTTAGGAGGACATCCATTATCTCTGGCAGTAATGTGTATTTAACACCAAATACATCATAAGTGCCAAAATTAAAATTATGAATTATGTACAAAAACATAGTATAGTAGATGTAGATGTCTGGCTCTGCCAGCAAAACACACTGAATTCTAGGAGGCCATGGAGATCCATTAGGTATACAGGTATCCAGCTGCTCAACTGTCTTTGGAATTTGAAGTGATTTTTAAAAAAATCCTGTTATTATAAAAGTAAGCGGTGTTACCCCAGAATTAGAATTAAGCCCAATTACAAGGATGACAATCAGACGAAGTTAGATTCCCAAGCCATATTCAAACACACATACAATGAAGTACAGCCTACAACTTTAAAATTAACTGCTAGTGCATTACTTGGCCAACCCCTTCCCAGGCAGATCTAAATGCTCAAAGGTGCAGTCCTGAATCTGTATTTCAGTTTCTCAGTCATATGTCTAAGACTTCAATAGCCACCACATTGGGAATTTCATTCCCAATAAGCATTTCATGTTCTAATCTCCTCACTTCATCAAAGAGCAAAGAAATTAAGTTATTCAGACAACTAATTAGGGTCAAACTAAGAATTCAATTCCAGGTATCTCCTATTTCTGGTCTAATGAGCTTTGGATTACATTAAGTTTCTCCTCTCTTTACATTTTCTCCTATGTTATTTTCATATTATGGTCATGATATTAACATGTATTTATATTACATACATATATAAGTACAATTAACTATTCCCAGCAGTGGTTGCATATACTTTGTGACTAGTCAATAAATATTAACTAGTTGTTTATGGAGTTTTATTGTCTCAATAAACAGTGAATTTTCATATCTTCATTAGAATTTATGCTTCTGTTGATACAAAATTTGTGACTGGCAAAATAAAATGGTCTAAGGCCAAAGGGTCCCCATAGGTTGAGCTTGTATCAATGGTCACCCGAGTTATTATGACTCATGAATACCTATCTTAGCCCTCATTGACCTCTACTACTCGTTTGTCTGGGATCCACTTTAGAATGGGAATTCTAAGGCTGGGCTAGGTGTTATTTACCATCGCACCCACTGCACCTGCCAAAGAGTTAGGGTTCAATAAATACTGCTGAATGAAGGGATGAATAAACACATGCAATGGTGTTTTCTACAGATTGCCAAAATCACCCTGGCCAAACCCACTGATTGTCTTTTTCACATGTGGTTTGTTTTCAAAGATTTCTCATAGGAACTAACGCATCTGAATAAGATCTTCCTTTTAATCGTTCATTCATGACAACAGCCTTTTTTTTTACTCATGGGCATGAACGATTAAGACCTCTCAGAGGAAATTGTTTTAATTACAGAAATCAGAACAGCTTAATTGTAAATGTGCAATGTGAGCACTTTACAAAAGAGATTAGTTGCTTTTCCCTTTATTTCTTTGCTTTCTCCTTAATAATTCTAATAATTCATTGTAAAAATGTTCCCATCATTTTAGCATTTTGGTACATCTTTCCCTTCTGTTTACCCACACCTAGGGAAATGTACAATGTTTACGTGTGAAGACTATGAAACCACTGGTATACACTTCGCTCCGCTAATAATTTACCAAACTAAATTGTAATAAATAAGTCAATAAGCCTCTGGAAAGATGAGCTGAATTCTAAGACATGAAAGGAAAATCTGAGGGAAAGAAGACTTGTTCCATTAACTATGGAAACAGTATAGATATCTTTATCTATGTATAGATAGACAGTGTAGATATAGGTGTTTTGGAAGTCTGAGTACAAACATTCATCACTCTTCAGCAGATCTCGAGCTGCAACTACATCTAGGTGAGAGCTAGAGGGAGATATGCCTTCTCAGCCTATATTCAGTCATTCATCTTTCATTCATCTACAATGTCTGTCAAGCTGGATGTTCCAAAAAACCTAAAAAGAAGCTACCACTCTGTTGGGTAACCACATGCCATGAGTATTTCATTTTATCTCTTTTGTGAGAAAGCACAGTTTTAGAAAGACCTATATTACATCCTTTTCCAAAACCATCAAGTATTCAGGGCACTATTTACAATAAAGTGGGAGATGTTTAACACATATGACTATTACCTGTCTTCATCCCAGCATGGTACGACTGAAAGAAAGAGAAAAGTAATATAATAGAAGTAATATTTATTGAATGTCTACCATATCCAAATTGCAATAGTTCTTGCTCTGAGGAATGTTAAGGATGGAAGGCATGTTCCTTCCTTGAGCACTAGTTTACAGTCTTCAGGTTGGAGAGGCCCACTGTATGGAACAATGTGAAAACTCTGAGGCAACAGACGTACTGAAATCTTAGTACAGGGGTTCTGAAAAGAGGGTGAGTAAAAGACTGGTTCAGCTGTAAGGAGCTTCCTGGATACACGAGATGTGGTGGTGAGTGGATTTTAGCAAGTTTTGAGGGAGGTAAGTGAGCTGGGTTTGAAAGAAAGGGGAGAGGAAGGCATGATGAGTAAGGAAAATGGCAGAGAAACTCTCATAAAAATTATACTGGTTGCCGGGGACGGTGGGCAAGATACATTTGCTTGAGAAATTGGTTATGGAGTTGGGGCTAATGATACTAGGCAGCAAGGTGAGTTAGAGATGAAGACCTGAAGGCAAGGCTGCCGACTTCAGACTTCTCAACCTCTTGAGGATAGGGATATGATATTTCAAGTCCATGCCTAGCAGAGAGTCAAGGACTTAGTAAATACCCCATATTTTAAAAAGGAATGGATAAGTAATATACTGTCAGGACTTGTAAACAGGACAGTAACCTCATCAAAGTGGTATTTGATGAAGATATTCTTAGGATGCCCAAAAGAAGGTACAGAGCTTAATGACTGGGAGGGCTATCTTAAGGTGGCAACAGCCTATTCTTGGAGTGATCAAGATGTAGATTTCAGCAGAAACCAAGGTATGGGAAAGGGAGAAATATAGATAGGAAGCAACACAGAAAGAAAGCAACACAAAAGGAAAGTTACAAAGTGATTGTGTTGCTTGAAATTTCTAAACTCAATTTTCAGTAGTTGGTAGGGTTTCTGAGTACCCAAGAGAAAGGGCAAACCGTAGATGCTGGAATAAAGAAAAAGTAAGAATTTGAGGCTGCAGATAGAAGTTATCTACAAACTTTCTCTCTGTTGGAAATGCTCTGACATACTTGTAATCTCTCAAAAAGATTTTGGACTCAGAAGTGAAAAATAGAGAGAAAATGACACTGTGCAGCTAAGATTATGGGATGCTGACATTATATTGACTGGCCCCTGAAATTGAGTTAATGTTGTGTCCAAAAAACTGCTAAACTAATATTCTGGGCTCTCTTGAGGGAAAGGACTGTAAATCTCACAATAAATCCATTTGCATATTCTAAATTAATTTAACGAATAGAATTACAAAATAAGCCCAAACTCTGCTCTTTAGCACCATGATACTTTGAGCCCAGGAGAAAGTTGTGTGTATTCAGAACATGGTTGCTGCCACAGAGCCATATACTTGTGCCAGGTTGATCTGACTCTGTATATTACAAAAGGAAACCCAATTACAAATCACAATTTGCAGCATGGTGATGAAAGTGTCAGTTCCATAATGCACACTTAAAAATTAATAGGAATTATTAAATATGACCCATCTCATGAGAAGCTCGTTCCTGGTGGAGACAGGCATTTTGGGACAATGAATGTCAATTTGGTTAACTTACTTAGTGTATCACCGTATGCACCCAAGTAATAATTCACTAAAATTGTAATTTCATATTTTTTTAAAGTTATATTCTAAAATGTTTAATGACAAATCAAACAGAACCAATGCTTCAGGGCTGTTACCTGAAAAGAATCTTCTTTACCCAAAGATTGTGAAATACCCTCAAATCTATCTGAATGCAAATGAGTCATGTGGTTTTGAGTCATTTAACCCAGTGACGGGCCAGTTTTATGAGTATTACTATTTTTAAAGAGTTAAACATCTCAGAGAGCCCCTATCCATGGTCATAATTGGGCATTTATTTATTTTGTTTACTGCTGATACTAATGTCCACAGACACTTGCCAACTCCTGTATTAATGCGTCTCCTCCACTTCCCCAGAGCAGATTGAAAATCACAGAGTAGTTCATCCATGATGACTTGCAACTTTCCTCACAGCCATTACACTTAAGGGACAGCAGAAACACTCCTTGTAGGGCCTTCGAGGCAATGGCAAGAACAAATCCCTCAATAAAGTGTCTATGTTATTTATGTTACAGTTCCAATCACAGACAAAAGATGCATTATGAAAAGACAGAATATTTCTCTATTTTCCTTATGTATGAATAATCATGAAATAATCAGAAAGTGTATGAATAATCATTCACAAGAGTTTGGCTTCCTAGGGAGATATTTTAAACTTTCTTATCTTAAATAGGAGAATAATGTATTAAAACATTATCTCCACACTAATTCCTTAGCTATAGCCACAAGCTGTTTTTCAGCATGTGAAATGTGGCTAGTCCAACTCCAAATGTGCTCTAAGCGCAAAACACACACCAAAATTTTAGGCTGGAGTGTAACGGCGCAATCTCAGCTCACTGCAACCTCCGTCTCCCCAGTTCAAGTGATTCTTCTGCCTCAGCCTCCTGAGTAGCTGGGATTACAGGTGCCCACCACCATGCCTAGCTAATTTTTTTGTACTTTAAGTAGAGACAGGTTTCACCACGTTGGCCAGGCTGGTCTCAAACTCCTGACCTCCGGTGATCCACCTGCCTCGGCCTCCCAAAGTGCTGGGATTACAGGTGTAAGCCACCGTGCCCAGCCTGAAAATTTTAAATTATATACATGGCTCAAATCATATTCCTGTCAAATAGCACTGCCGTAGACCAAGGAGTTTTATGTTAGGTTGCTGTGTTTAAAGACAAAAAATTCAACTGTGTGTGAAGCAGTGTGGAATATTACAGCACAGGATCTGTGTCATTCTGCTTTAGGTTTCTTATCTAATAAGCGGAATGATAACCATACTTATCTCCTAGGTTTAATGTAAGGGCTAAATGGCAAGGTGCAAAAAGAACTTAGCATAGTGGCTGGCAAGTAATCATTTGTTAGCTTGCATTACATTGAATAGAAAGAGAATTTTCATAGTGGTGATGATGTTACAATGACATAAAATAGGAACAATTCTAAGCCTGTGCTTGCTATAAATTTTCGTACATTTTGGCTTCAGTGTCTAGTTGTATATATTATGAGGATGTTTTTGAGGGCATTAATTGAAGGGAGGATTCTTCCCTGGTCCCAACATCAGAAATAGTAGTTTTCTTAGCTTTTGGTTTACTTTCATTTAATTAAGAAATAGTGTTTACCGGCCAGGCGTGATGGCTCATGCCTGTAATTCCAACACTTTGGGAGGCTGAGGTGGGCGGATCATGAGGTCAAGAGATCGAGACCATCCTGGCCAACATGATGAAACCCCATCTCTACTAAAAGCACAAAAATTAGCTGGGTATGGTGGTGCATGCCTGTAGTCCCAGCTACTCAGGAGGCTGAGGCAGAAGAATCTCTTGAACACAGGAGGTGGAAGTTGCAGTGAGCTGAGATCATGGCATTGCACTCCAGCCTGGCAATAGAGCGAGACTCTGTCTAAGAAAAAGAAAAAGAAAGAGTATTTACACCAAATGATGGCCAATATAAAGCTTAAAGGAGACTTTGCAAGTTCACAGGCTAGGGAGATGAACAATAACTGTGAGTGAAGTTCACTGAGTGTGTTCTTTAACCATAGATGCTATTTGTATATTAAATATTTAACATATTGTGTACTTCCAAAACAAAAAAAAATAGCATTTTTTTTAAGCACTATTTTTCTTGACACATGGCTTATTTGGATTACACTTTTTCACTTTTGGTTAAAAAATAGGTACATAAAAATATGTATTTTTTATGAACAAAAGAGCTGAGCACTGAGCTAAATGGCAACTAACACTGAATTCAGGATCAGGCCAACTCCAGCAGTGTTCAGACATGCGTTAAACTGAACATGGATGCTAAGGCAAAAAAAGCTCAGTCTAAACACTAACTCCAGCTGATCTTTGCTATGCAGTTGCCGACTCAGGGTTGTTTTATCTTCCAAGAAACTGTAGAAATCCATATTTTACGTCAATCCGCCCAACTTAAAAACATTGCTTGAAATCTTAAAGAGTTCATGCCAAATAAATTATGTTTTTTATATAACTGGGCCAGTTTGGACCAAGGTCCACCAGTTTTTAATCTGACATAGATTCAGATTTGGGGCCCAATGGAAAGTACTGTTCATGGATTTCTACCAAACATTTTTTTGTCAGCCTCATTCCTTACCTCCCCTTTATATACCTACCCTTTCTTTTCCCTTTTGAATAAAAACTTTCTAAGCTATGGAACTATATGGAGTAGGTATAAATTGATCAGTAAATTCCAGCAGTTAAATATGATAAGAGGGCCATGGAGCTCCCATGTACCTCGGAATTCAGAGTGAAAAGAGAGTCAGGCTAAACATGCACACATATGTACACCCACACATGCAAACAAATGATGCAAGCCAACTGTTTTCTTTTCTAGGTAAGGCTGTTTAGGGAATTTTTTTTTTGTAAGAGATATCCAGATATATTGGCAGCAAACAAATCTCTTAGGTTGTAAAAGAAAATTTTTAAGATATAGGAGTACTAAAAAAAAAAAAAAAGAAAAGTGTCAACAAGGTGGGGAAATGCGTGTGATGTTAAAATGATGAAAGTAGAATTTAATATCAAACATCTCACATAATTTGGCAATATAAAATGATATTACAGATACACTGGAAATACAAACTTTTGACATTTAATTATCTCTTGGTATGGCAAATTTAGAATTATTTTATTTTCTTCTTTGTACTTTTCTGCTTCTTCAAAAAAATTCAGATGAACACACATATTGATTTTAGGATCAGAAAAAAAAATATGAAGATACATAAAATTATTGTTCTTACCACCAACAAAAAATAAATATCATGGTGATTTAAGCTGGAACAACAATTTAAATTTTCTCAGTAATTTGAAGGAAATAAATGTCCATTTGGCTAGGGTGAGTCATAATATTATTTCATTTCTCCAGTTCTCTACTGCAAAATCACAACCCAAGTGACAAACACAAGCAATCAACAGGGAAGTCTTGAACAGCTGGGAGTGAAAGGTTTTACAATTTGTTAAACATTTAGTATAACAGACCATAGTTGGGAAAGTACTATCACATTAACACTGAAGAAAAAACCTGTACAAATAAAAAGGACTTTCAATCTGGATTCTATCTTCCATCCTAGCCAAAAATGTCAGGGTACTTTTTTCTCCATTCCAAATAGATATTTTTGATATTTTATGGAAAATGGGGCATAAATATTTTATATAGTTATCTTCTCTCTACCAATGTAGTAGAATATTGCAAGGTTCGTCTTTCCAATAAAACGCTTTATTGCAAGTACAGTTGAATTCTCCTTGGCCGAGCCTTTGATCTGTGCAACAAAATTCTAAGATGGAAAGAACAAACACTTCTGCAAAGTGCTAATTTTTAAAACACTATAAAATTGTGTACTTCTTACTAAATGTTGTCCATTTTCATTCAAAAACAATGAAATAAATATTTCCTTATGTCTGGATACATTTTTAGTAAGAGAACGTGTTTTTAGAAAGCCAAGAGCAAATGAAAATTTTAACACCCATTATTTATAAATGAATATATTTCTGTATGAAAAGACTCGTATTGGTACCTACTATAAAAATAGTATGCATAATGTTTCCATAATTAATGTATTTATGAAAGTTTAAAATATTCAATGAATGTACTTTTTGATTGCCAAAATTCTATACAAAATTAACATAGAAAAGTAGATTTTCCTCACTTCTTCAGATACTACGATCTGAAAAGGTTAAAATTTCCATATAAAATCCACTGTTCTCTGTTCAGTATTAAATATGACAGTGGCATTTTTGACATGCAGCATGTTCCCGCAAGGGCAAAACAGAATTTAAAAATTCTGTATATGCAAGCCACTTAAGTGTCATTTGATGTTAACTTGCAGGATCTATAGATTTCGGCTATAGTTTTACTTACATCTGAATGTTACAGTCACCATTATCCTATTACTGACACTCTGAACCGTCCATTTTCACTCTTGGTTATTTGATTTAGACCCAAAAAATGTAGAGTTTCAACATTGTTTGGTATGATTACTATATTCTAAGTATCTGGGATTGATCCAGTGTGTTTTTGCTGAATATCACTCATCAAGACGAAGAGGTATAATGCAAATAGATGCAAAGGAATAACCCTTGCTTGCAATGAGAAAGATAACAATGGAGGAAATCTATAAAATGTAATAATGTACCGCCCCTCTTTCTTACAAATATCTGTATGAACTAATACCTCATTTTTAAAAATGTTAGGATGTCATACTCCCTACATAAGTCCCACTTCACTATGTCAGCACTATTAAGGCAATATATCTGTCAAGCTTTATTAAAATTCTTTTTGATGTGTATCTTGGCTCATAAACCTCTATAGTGCACTGATATTGCACCAGGGAATGTCCTTGTAACATTGAATCTCTGAAGATGGGACAATAAAAGAGAAATCCTCCAAACTTTCAAGTTGGGCCCATGGTATCACACACCTTGCCAACCCTCTTCACTTGTACATGTGTAAGTGATTACGGCGTGCCTGCTGTGCAAACCTTGTTTCACAGAACCTTCTCGTAGGAAGAGCATAACTGCATTCAGTGATAAATGTCCAAAAATGGGCAGCATTGAGACAGGGATAAACATCAGGTTCGTTTTCCTTCGTAAAGCTGTTTTACAAGCAGCATTCTCTGAGTTATAGCACTGGAGTTTTATCCTTGGGTCTTTTTTATTTGTGCTGTACCTTAATTGGCGTATTTCACTCGTGAATGTTCCCTATTAGTAACAAAGACGTCTCGTCTGCTTGTAGTATACATTTTCCACGGCTCCGGGGAAGTTCTTTTATTTGAGGGGGATAGCAAACAGTAGACATGCCAATCATGATGGGTTTTCTGAAAGCTTATCATGGTTGTATATACTCGGAATATACACTAGGGAAAAACTGCTAGGGTAGGAAGGTACAAAAATAGGTAAAGAGGAGCTGAACACAGGAAAGGTAAAACCCAAACATATCAACAAAATCAATCAAAATATGTTCATTATTTTCCTGTTTTTAGCATTATTCTAAAATAGTACATTTCAAATTTTCTGTTTGGGGTTCAAATTATCTGAACAATCTCTGGTTGATTGATTTTTCCCAATATACCATGACCTGTTCAGGGTATCTAATTCTTCCCGATTTAAGCTAAGAGGGTTGTATTTTTCCAGGAATTTATCCATCTCTTCTAGGTTTTCTAGTTTATGTGCATAAATGTGTTCATAGTAGCCTTGAATGATCTCTTGTATTTCAGTGGTGTTAGTTGTAATATCTCCTGTTTCATTTCTTAGTGTGGTTATTTAGATTTTCCCTCTTATTGATTAATCTTGCTAATAGCCTATCAATTGTATTTATCTTTTCAAAGAACCAGCTTCAATAAGAAGCAGTGAAATTGAAATGGTAATTTAAAAATTACCCACAAAAAAGTGTACAGGACCAGATGGATTCATAGCAGAATTCTACCAGACATCAAATAAGAATTGGTACCAATCCTTTTGACACTGTTCCACAAGATAGAGAAAGAAGGAACCCTCCCTAATTCATCCTATGAAGCCAGCATCACCTTAATACCAAAACCAGGAAAGGACACAACCCAAAAAGAAAACTACAGACCAATATCCTTGATGAATATAGACCTTAACAAAATACTAGCTAACCGAATTCAACAACATATCAAAAAGATAACCCACCATGATCAAGTGGGTTTCATACCAGGGATGCAGGGATGGTTTAACATATGCAAGATCTTGGCTCATAAACTTCTATAGTGCACTGATACTGCACCAGGGAATGTCCTCATAACATTGAATCTCTGAAGACAGGACAATAAAAGAGAAATCCTTCAAATTTTCAAGTTGGGCCCATGGTATCACACACCTCGCATACCCTTCTCACTTGTATATGTGTAAGTGATGACGATGTGACTGCTGTGCAAAGTTTATACAACAGTGTACACTTTGATAAGTCACAGTTCACATTCACAATAAATGTGATACACCACATAAACAGAATAAATGTGATACACCGCACAAACAGAATTAAAAACCAATATATCATGACCTGATGCCTGATCCCATGGAGTACAAACTCATATGCCGATCACATATAGGAGACTCACCATGCAAATTCAACATCCCAGGAAAAGTCCCACTGATGGTGTCAGAGCAATGTGAAATTGCAGTAAAGAATTTAACTTTCAATTTTTGTACATATCTTGTTGCAAAACAGTAACAGCCTATTTATGAACATGCACCAGTCCATGAACCAAGCTTTGCATACCTTGTTCTAGAATGTGTAGGGCAAGATGAGTTAACTTCTCAACCAATTAAACCACTCAAGTCAACCTGCGCTTGCTAAAAGTCAGTAACATCCTAATGGCCAGATCTTAAGGTCTGTTTTCTCTGCCCTTTCTACTTAACTATCTGCCACAGTTGATGCTATTGATTAGTCTATTTCTTGAATTCTCTCTCCCTTTACTTTCAGGAGGGCATGCTTTGCTGGTTCTCTTCATTTGTCTTTGTTTTCGGAACGCTCTTTAAATGTGTACAGTCTCTGACATTTCATCTGATCCTGATTCTTCTTTCTCTAGCTAAATGTTACTATCCTTTGCCAATAAACATTTATATGTTGGTGATATTCAAATCACAAATGAACTACAAAAACTTTCATTCACCTAAGGCCTTTTTGTGATTGCGTTCATTTCTGGAATGCCCCCCAAAAATTAACTCCAATCCAAAAACCACCACAGAAGGAACAAAACCAGTAATTCAGGTGATAACGACAACAGGTGATCTTTGTATTCTCAATTCTTTCTCAAAAGCAAACAGTTAAATAGAATACAATTTCTCTTGTAAATTGTATCCATGGTAGATTCTTCAGAATGGTTTTCCATTGCTATCAGAGAATACTTTAAACAGAGGCATTTCATAGCCTCTATTGCATTAAATTTGGTGGTAACATTTTTTCTTACAGTGCATCAACCACATTTATTGAAAGTTGACTTTGTCTGTTGCTTTCTAGGCACACATTGTTAATGCAAAGCTGTTTAGTTGGGAATGAACCACTTAAGAGGCTCTTCGAGCAAAAATATCAGTCTATGTAGCAGACATAGGTGGGTATCTGTTGATGAAAATACTCTGGTCTTACTAAAGACTAAAAGCCAGACTTTTCTTTTCAAAGTCATGACTCACAGGAAGAAAGATTTTTCATATATAGATGGATAGAGAAATAGATGACAGTATTTGTCAATAGTTCAAGTTATATGGATCCCAGCTCTACTACCTCCCCGATTTGTCTGTAATAAATCAATAAGATGACTTGCAAAGTTGAAATGATTGCTCTTGACATAATTTACAGCTTTTACTCATAGAAGTCACTTTTTTTTTTTCTTTTGGAGATGGAGTTTCGCTCTTGTTGCCCAGGCTGGAGTGCAATGGTGTGATCCTGGCTCAACACAACCTCTGCAATTCTCCTGCCTCAGCCTCCCAAGTAGCTGGGATTACAGGCATGTGCCACCACACCTGGCTAATTTTGTGTTTTTAGTAGAGACAGGGCTTCTCCATGTTGATCAGGCTGGTCTTGAACTCCTGATCTCAGGTAATGTGCCTGCCTTGGCCTCCCAAAGTGCTCAAGTTACAGGTGTGAGCCACTGCGCCCGGCCAGAAGTCACTTTTTTTTTGAGACAGGGTCTGGCTCTGTTGTCCAGGCTGAAGTGCAGTGGCACGATCGCAGCTCACTATAACCTCTGCCTCCTGGGCTCAAGCCACTCTCACACTGCAGCCTCTCGAATAGCTGGAACTACAGGTGCATGCCACCATGCCTGGCTAATTTTTGTATTTTTTTGTAGAGATGGGATTTCACCATGTTACCCAGGCTTGGTCTTGAACTCTTGAGCTCAAGCTATCTACCTGCCTCTGCCTCCTCAAGTGCTAGAATTACAAGCATGCCATGCCAGAAGTCACTTTTATTAAAGAAAAATATATAAAAATCATGCTTTCTTAGTGTAAATGGCATCATGATGGACTAGTGAAGATGCTATAGTCATTTCCACATTTGCCTTTCTAACAAATAAAGACTGGTTTAAGCAGACAATCTGTTAATATCTCTTTATGAAGCCCTCTCTCTTCCTCACGATGTTTGACAAGCCTTCGAGTGACTGCTGGTATCCACGTTTCCACTCACTAGTGGTGGAAGATAAGGGAATGAGGGTGGTATTTTAACAAAGGGACAGCGCTAAAAATAGTCCAAATCCATTCTGTCAAGGTGACTACATTATCAAAATTTATTTTTTCTTCATTTTAGAGCTCTGCCTTCCATGCCTTTCTGACATCCCGTAGCACAATATGGAACATGGAAACTGACTTGTTAGCAGGTCCATAAACAGTAGTTAGTACTACAAACAACTGAGGGTAGCTCAGGGACTCTATTGTAGTTACACAGGTAGCAAAAGACATGGACAATGGTAAAGTTTTTCTACATCTTAATTTATTTCATTAAAAAGCTTTATACAATACATGCATGTATGCATGTATGCATGCATGCACATACATGTGCGCATGCACACACACACACACACACACACCCCTCAAGCACCTGGCTTAAGAAATAATATGTTATTGATAACTTAAAAATCTCTGTGTACCCCTCCTTCATCTTACCTCCAAACTGCATCTCTAGAGGTAACCACCATCTGATTTTCTTTTTATCATTCTTTGAAATTTCTTTGGAGTTTTACTACATATTTTTTTCCCCAAATAATGTATTGCTTAGTTTTACATTTTTGAACTTTATACAAATGTATGTATTTTAGGTGACTTGATGTTTATCTCTCACAATGAGGTGTCTGTGACTCGTTTCATGAGCACTTTCTCCGCTCTGGAAAATTTCATAAGGTGAAGAGATCACCATTTAGGTAGATGGGCCATTTGTGACGTTTCTACTTTCTATGTCATTGTAAAAGATGCTGCTACAAAAATTCTTCTACATATCAAATTGTATGCACGTGTAATAGTTTATCCAGATGAAAGTGAAGTTTTAGAATATGTGCATTTTCAGCAATACAGGTATTTTCAGATTATAATCTAAAGTGAGCATATCAATTGATAATTCCACCAGCAAAGCATGGAGCTTCCTGATATTCCACCTCTCATTAACACTTGACATGCTCAAAATGGTCACTTATACAGAAAATGAATCCTGGCTGACTGACCACATACATTCACTACAGAATCACATAGTGCTTCTGAGAGTCAGAACTTGAGTAATAGTTACTTAAAATAAAGTGGCCCCATCTGAAGGCTAGAAAAAGACAGTGTTTGTATTCATAAGATGGCAAGCAGAAGTTTTAAAAATAATTCTGTTGATGCTTACAATTTAGACCTCCATTTTTCTGGTAAGAAATTTCCCAATAATGTTCTGAACATCATGTCAAAACATTTGTGTCAAACTGCTGTGTTCTGCCAAAGAGGTAAATTTTCCAGTCAAAGCAATTAATTAGAAGATATTCATGATGTCTTTCAAGATTAAGAAGTCATCATAAGTGTAGAGAGAAACTGAAGGGAAAAAAAAATCACCCAAATCATGATGCAGGAGACAAGCTAGTTTGTTGATCTCCATTTGAGAATTTTGCTCTTCTGTCATCATTTCTCCAACTCTAAATAACTCAATTAATAGACCATAAAGAGGCTTCGGGTTTATGAAGGGCTTAAACCTCAAACACAATTCTTGCTTCTCTTTTTAATATATTTAGTCTTTGTGATTCTTTATTCTTATTACAAAAATACTTTGGGTGCTGAAAATCATCATAGTATCAGTAGATCACAAATTGCTAGTTTAGTCAGCTCTAGACCATCTTGTAATCATTAGGTAAGGAAGTTCATTGGTAAAATACTTAAATTCCTGAGACATAAATTATTTGCAAAAACATTTCTCAACTTCTTTCAAACCAAGACTATATATACATACACCATATATCTATCTATCTATCTATCTATCTATCTATCTATCTATCTATCTATCTTTCTATCTATCTATCTATCCATCCATCTATCCATCCTTCTATCTGTCTATCCATCTCCAAAAGGCAGTGCCCAAATGTCAGGATGGGGCTTATAATTTTAACTGACTAGGGATTGTTGGTCCTGAAGGGATCAGTGGGAGAGAGAATACAGTGTTAGAGGATGCATTTCTCACCAGTTCTAGAGAAAAAGGTCATACTCTACTGATGGTTGGCTCATGAGGTCATCCTTCCCCAGAAGGAAGAGCATGTTAGACTTTGGTCAACAAAGACTTCAATTGAGACAGTCAGAGAGTGACCAAGGGGATATACCATCTCTGGGCAGTTGTGAATGCCACACTGTGAAAAATAGGAGGGAGAGCCAGCAGCAGCCTCCCTCATGGCTTTGTAGACACTTTGCTAGAAAATATTCTGTTATCTCACTAGTAACTTGCCAGATCATAATACACACATCTAAACATTATTAACACTCAATTAGAATAAATACACATAATCAGGAATATATCCATCCATACTTTGAATTTCTTAAATTCATATTTCTCAAAGGCTGGCTACATGTTTCATCCTTCAAAAAAAATCAAAAGCTTCAGCTTGCAGCCTCTGTAACTAAGCCTATTATTGAGTTTTACTTATTAAATTAATTTACACTTATTTTACAACAAACTGCATCTACTCAAGGAAATATGGAATGCATATTCATTTTCTATACTTATTCTTATTTTACTGACAGTCCTCAGGAGATATATTTCCTCTTGCTATTCTACCTAGCTAATTCCTTATAAATTCCTTTTAGGGGCTCTAGTTTCTTTAGTATCTAAACCATTGTTGAGATTCAATGTAAAGATATTATTTTAAACATTAGAATCATATGCCCTTTATATTGTTAAATAAGCCCTTGTAAATTATTTCCTTCAGTGCCTTCCTGCAAATAACCTGTCTGTATGCTCAAATAAACGTTTAGGAAATTAACAATTGAAAATGGGTTATTATGGATTTTACTGACAGTTCAATAGAGAAACATTTTTAAGGGTACACACAATCTTTATGCTTGGATGTAAATATTGAGGAGATCAAAGTGTCCAAAAAAAAAAAAAAAAAAAAGAAGCATTGCGGGACAGTGCCAATAGTTAAGAAAAATACTGTGGCTCTTTTGCACAGCCCTGCAATAGAAAAGTAGTGTTTGGGAATAATCCTTGTACAAATATACCTTCTTTGAGTGACATAATAATACCAGATTCCTGTTACGTATTATTTTTAACTTTACTTCTTTAAGTAATTATCTTTCATTTTATTTGTAGGACTGACCTCACAAGTGCCTTAAACGTCAAGAAAGAACTGAAACAAAAGCAGACATCCTCTACCCAGGAAATATTCAATGTTTAAGTAGTGGAATGTAGAATTATCCCTTACTTCCAAGGTATAGAGATGTTATCCTCAAGAAAGGCCCAAAAGTAGATTCATGATTGATCATATTCATAAGCCCAAGGCAATGCATGGTATGAAATTACAAAGATAAGAGGTAACAAAAGAAATTCTCTGCAAGAATCTATACTTGGTATTCACTAGTGCTTCCTGATCCAGAAATACAGGTGTCAGCAAAGGGCTCTTCTTTTACCATGAAGGAATTAGGCCACATTGACACGTGATGATAAAAAGAAGTGCCAGGTGCTGATGTCCTGAACAATAACTTGTCTCTACTCGCAGGTCCATGAAGACTGTCATCTTGACTCCCTAGAGGATTATAACCTCTAAATGGATTATTTCATGAGTATTTATCATCCTTAAAACCCTCATCAGAAATACCAAATGATCATAGTTGCAACGCGCCTGCTTTTGCACCATTGATACTAAAATCTTCTCTGCTTTACTGTTGACAAGTATTAACATTAATTTTCCAACTACATAGAAAGGTTTAAAATCCTGTCTTTTCTCACACAAAGCAAGGAAAAGAAAGCCAGAATTATGCTTTGATATTTAGCTGATTTCTCTAAGAGCAAGGACCACCAATTAAGAATTTTTACCTTGATTTTTTTTTGTAAACATTGGTTTTAAAAAACAGAGTAAATAAGGAAGACCAACTAGAAAGACAGCACATTTTCAATTACCTTGGAAACTCGGTTTGCAACTTCTCTGCCCACAGTCAGCCCCTGGACAAAGGTCCTGGCAGCAATGAAGGCGCGGGTGACCTGAATCTTCAGTTTCCGGGGCACGTCTCCAAATGGCTTGAGCTGGTCAGTGTATTTGCTCACGCATTCCAGGTAGTCTTCACTGAAGTGATACTGAGGGTTTATCAGCTGAAACATTCGTTCCAGGAGCCGAGCCCAAAAGTCATTGAGCATTTCTTCCAGATTCACATTACCGCCAGTGTAGTACCTTTTCAGCTCTGCGAAGAGGTCCTGAAAGACTTCCGAATTCTGCATGTACAGCATGCCATAGGTCCGTACAAACATATCATTTAGTGACTTTTCTGCATTCTCCAGGAGCTCTCGGAAAAATTCTGCAGATAGAAAGAAGTCATAAATTAATGAAATCTAGAAAGCCCAAGGCACCTACTTACCTTAAGTACAACTGCTTTTAATTGACATTTTCATGGAAAAACATATTCTGTGATTAAGGTGTTAACGGACAGATAAAAATCATATTCTCAATGGTATTTGACCTCCATCTACGATCCTGTATGACTCAAAACAGAATACCCCATGATTTCCATTAACATTAGGAGTCTACCATGTAATCCTCTTCCAAAATAGCTCCATTCTTTTACCATTTCTTGTTAAATTTTAAATAATCCTATGGTTTGATACAAACTCAAATCAAAATATGCTGTAAATATAATGTGCAGAGTATTGTTGTTTACATAATGATAAACACATTTGCTTCAGTTTATTTATAAATTTGTCCTAACACTAAATTCCATTAAATTGCTTTTATTTGAAATACTCCATAAATGAGATGTTCAAATTAATGTCATATTTTAGACTCTTTCTAGTTTCTATATATAGCAATCAATTAGCAATGTTCAGATATTCATAATGCAATTAAATTCACTTCTTAATAAAGCTATAATGAGCATAATTTAGGTGGCCACAATGAGTCAGAAAGCCATAAAGTATCCTGGATCATCATTACAAATATAAACCATCATGTTATAGAACTTGAATAAAATATTGACAGTTGGACTTTCTGGTTGTGAGGTTCTAAATAAAAAAAATGCACACCAATAATTCAAATCTTCCACTTTGAAGAGTGCTTGAATGTTACTGGGATCATTTATAGGATGCAAAAAATAAGACATAAATTAAAGCCATTGGGTATCATTAGCTTCACTGGCCCTCATGCTAGGCTCCCTCAAGACACACTTCGTGTGTGTAGGGCACCTATCCTTTTGCACAAATAAGCTTGGGTTTTATCTCATTTAGAGATTGTAAATTGGGGTAGGGAAAGAGCTAAGGAAAGATAATGCTTCTGAGATTATCAATCTAAGTTCCTAAGAGCAAAATGATTCTGCTTTATCTCTTCATAGTCCCCTTTTATCCCCTGAAACTACGCCCCTTCTCAGAAATGCAGGGACAAATCAAGTCCTGCATACTTCAAAAGCTCCAGGAATTTTTAAAAAGGACTCTGCTCCTTTCTGGGGTTCTGGGTAGTCTCTCCTAAGATAAAGACAGGAAATAGTGATGAACACCTCTCCATTAATTCCATGGAGGCTACTTGTGTATTCTTAAAAGTTGGCTGAAGAAGTGCTTGGTTTAGTCACTTCAATTCTGATTAATATACAATCAAACCAATGTCTTGATAATTAAAGGGTGTCTATAATATAATAATAAGTACTTTATATTTGTTTTTAAATCAAACCAAAGCATGAATGAAAGTACTTTTCATTTGTTTACCTCCTTTCTATGAAATATATATACATATATATATATATTTAAAAAACATACAACTTCTGTTACTACAGTGGCAGCAAAAACTGTAAGATTATAAACACTGTGTAATTTTGTTCAGGTCACCAAATGGTTTTTATTTTTATTTTTACTAACTGTAAAATCAAGGTAAATATTATCAAATCTCTCTGAATCTTTAAGGATTTGGTAAAGAAAATGACTGTTGAAGTAGATAGGGCAAAATTTGCAAAATTGGGAAGCATAAATTTATAAAAATATTTATATATGCTGTATGCTGATGTTACTTATGATTTTAGGAAATCAAGAGCATTTCATACTTTTTTCAAAAATACTAGTTATCTAGTTTGTCCTAAAATGGAAACTATATTAAATTACTAATATAAAAGTATGAGAATATCATAAGTTAAACCTTCCGATCTGGAAACTAAGAATGAAAGTAGCTTGACCTTGCTGATACAGGAACAGGGTGGAAGGCATAACAGATTGTGAAAGAAGATAAAAAAGAATGGAAAAATCACTGAATTGAGAAATACTAATATAATGAGACTGGAAAGTGGATTCTAATCATGAGCTCTGGACAGCCTATTCATTTATCTTCTTTTTGAGGTCAATTATTTTGTTGGACTTGGGAATTAAAGCTTAATTTATTGAATACAGAGTACTGCCTTCAGCAATGAATAGTCAGTAATCAATAGTGTGGTCTGGATTTGCAAAGAGCTTTAAAAAAAGAGAAAGAGAAGAAAAAAATTTCTCTGATACTCATTGCTCTCCAAAGTCTTGAGAAATAAATATTTGTGTTAGGGATAAAAATGGCATTTTCTCTTTTATTGAGGGTAATACCTCCCTAGATTTTTTTGTCTTCTTTTTCTTCTCCTGATATGAGAACTCCAAATATTGAGGCATGCCCACTTTCAAAGTGAGTCGTCACTGTGTCTTGTGGTTTTTCTTACGTTTAAATTAGTATTTATGATTCAGTATAGAAACCAAGTTATCACATTTCAATAAATGTGGCTCAAGAAACATTTCCATAGATTCCAAGCTTACATTGTTGTCTTAGAGTATGTCATTGTCTCAAAAGTTTGATATTAGCTTCACTGATCCTCAAAGTCAAGTTATTATTATTTCTTGTTCAAAATCATTATATGGTTTACTGATTTCATAGTCAAAGTTAATATTTGGTATTGAAAGACGCTAATGTATCAGCCAATTATGATAAATGTTGCTACCTTAAGGTACATTGATCTAAGATCTTATGAATAATGGAGATCCAAGGTACTGAGGCAAAGCTAATGTCCTCCAAAAATAAGGGTACTCATTTCATTTTCAGCATGACTGTAGACTTCCACCTTTTGAAGTCTGACTCTTTGAACGAATTACTTTATGCTTGGATGAAAATTGTTTCTCAGCAAACCAAACAAGATGGAGATTTAGAAGACAGTTATGTGATCCATTTTACTGATGAAGTATCATGTGCAAGCAACATCAGAGAAAACAAAATTCAAGGACAATATAAGAAAAAGCAATCTCAACTGAACTCATTTTAATGGAAGAGGGCAAAGCACACATTGGATAAAGTCTTCAGTCAACAAAAATTTTTATCTGCAAAAAACAGTTTGGCAGAAAGAAATGCTATTTGAATTTTCCTTCTTCCCCAATCACAAAATATACATCAAAGGTGGTTGCTTAGGGCTCAGTTACGCTTCATAGGTGCACAAAAAACCTTTCCTAGCCAGCATTAGCCTCTGGGATGATTTTATTCATCTAGAGGGGAGATCTCAATGTAAACATCTGTTTGCTTCAGGGCAGACTGTCTCAAGTGGGAGAACAGTCTTGTAGATAAAAACCACCACTGTTGCAAAAGGAAAAAGAAAGTCTGTGTGATGTGGCCTGATCACTTGGAGAGATCTCTTAAGGGGCAGAAACCAACCCCAAGGAGCCAAGAGGTGCCCTAAGGATAACTGAGAAAGACTCCAAATGAAGCCCCCAAATAAATGGACTGAAAGGTAAGATGGCACAGAGGGACAAGGGGAAGCACAGAAAGAGGAAAAAGGCAGACGAGAGGCTTTCTACAGTCTACATCACACAACAAAAGCTTGTCCCATTCAACTCAGAAATGTCTTGTTAATACTACACAGATAAACATGTTCTGTGCTGGATTAGGTACGGGATTGGACTAAGTACTATATAACATCCTTTTCCTCTTTTCATGCTCTCAGAGACATCTCCTATTAAAAACTTGTTTAAAATGAATGTCGCAGCATGGTGGTGTGTATCTATATCCTTTCAGAACCCAAGGAGTGAAAAGCTTTGGTCATTAGTCAGTCAAGATGATAGCACTTGTCCTACTGTGGGAAGCAGGTATGCTGTTTCCTTCTGTAAACCCGGAAATACACACATGTGCATGCAAGGGTGTACATTTGTATAGTTCTCTGCTAATCTCTTTGTTTCTACTCTTCCTCAACAACAGTATGCTAAATCAGTTTAGTCAGCTCAGCCAAACTGTGGGTAAGGAGTATTCCACAGGCGGCGCTGACATGGAGGATAAACTGGTTCTGAAAGCTGACATCCAGCCGGGTGCAGTGGCTCACGCCTGTAATCCCAGCACTTTGGGAGGTCGAGATGGGCAGATCACTTGAGGACAGGAGTTCGAGACCAGCCTGGAAAACATGGTGAAACCCTGTCTCCACTACAAATACAAAAGTTAGCCTGGCATGGTGGCGGGCATCTGTAGTCCCCAGCTACTCAGGAGGCTGAGGCAGGAAAATCACCTGAACCCAGGAAGTGGAGGTTGCAGTGAGCTGAGATCCTGCTGCTGCACTTCAGCCTCCGGGACAAAGCAAGATCCACTCCCCCAAAAAATAATAATAATAACAATGAAAATTATAAAATAAAAAAATAAAAGATGAAAGCTGACATCCTATAAGGGTTGTGATCCACAGACACTCAATAAACTTCCTAGCCTGCTTCTCCTCCTGCATTTCTCAAGGTGAAATGAGGAGTATTCTTTCTCATTCCACATACATATGTCAGCTTTCAGACATATCTTTTGAAATCATTTCTCCTTTCAAAAAGCATCTTGCTTATGTAATAGCCTGATATAATCTGCAGGAAAATGCTGAATTAATGAAGAGCATTAATGAAGGCAGACCCATAGTGCCATTTATACTCTTGTGCATTAGACTGTGGGGGAGGGAAAACATGGTCCCAAATGGCCTATCTCTTCCCACTTCCCAGGGGCTGGGACCTTGAAAGTAAGTAGCAGTAAAGATGGACAATGCTCAGGATGTCTGTCCTTGCCACATGAGGCGGTGTCCTTTGCAAGCTGTAGCTTGTGTGTTATTGAGCAGTAGATGACCCTAGTCTATCTCAGGTGTCAGCTTCAGCACTGTGAACATTTTGAGCTGGATAATTCTTTCTTGGACAGGGGTTTGGGGAGCACTGTGCTGTATATTGTAAATTATAAAGTAGCATTCCTGGCCTCTACCTTTTAGATGCCAGTGGCACATCCTTCTCTCAGTAGTCACAACCAAAATGTCATCGAATATTATCAAATGTCCTCTTGGGGATGAGACCACTCTTACTCCCTTCCTTACCCCCACCTGCTGAGAGCCACCCTTCTGCTGATAGATTCTAAGGTCTACAAATAGAAAATTAAAAACATTCAGAGAAATTTTTTTCTATTTCTAGACCTCATCTCATCAACCCCATGATTTATTTGTAACACAAATTTGAGGTGCTGTGTCTTAAATAGAAGGAACTGAAATACGGGTTGTATTCACAGTAAGATTCTCAATAGTCAATACTGCCATTTCCATGTATGGTGCCTGTCACATGATAGTGCCTTAAAACGTGGTGAATAGTGAATGAATGAAGAGATCGATGGATGAACATGACCATCCAGTGAAATACATCCTGACTCCATTGGTTCTGGATTTCTCTTTGATAGTGATGATTTTGTGGGCCCACCTCAGAGAAAGAAAGATACCACAAACCACATCTTAGAACAGGACATAACTGATTTGCCCTCTTGTCATCTTGCAAATTCTCATATACTTATACACATATAATATTCATGTATAACCCCCCATGCTCCAAGTTCATGTGTACCTGTGCATAAAATATTGTGCCTTTGTTTAAAAAAAAAATGTTGGCTATCAATATTGCTCTGCCAGAGCTTGACGTTCTCTACAAACTCTGCCTGTCCTGAGCCATTCTTTGCCTGGCTTAATGATTGCTTCTGCCGTTCTATCCCTGCTGGGACATGACTTCATAGTGCATTATCTCACCAAGCTGACTGCACTCACATTCACTCACATACTACATTTAAGCAATGCCCAGCATGTTACATTAGAGTTAACTCCCAAACCACTTTCGAGTCTCACACATTGCAGTCTCACACATAAAGCCTTCTTCCACTCAATAAATAATCTGCTGTATTGAATAAACTCACATTGAAACTTTGTTGTGTTGTTTTTAATAAGCAAGATTATGGCATCCTTTATTTCCTCATTCATACAGTTTTTTTAAAAAAGCAGTTATATAAGGGAAAAAGGAGAAGAACTATTTCCAATAGATAATATTGTCTCAGTATTTTTTTTCTTAAACATCACTTGCATTTTTTTGTGTATAAAAAGCTAATTCTTTGAATGCATTTTTTAGATTTTGAGGTTGAAATTATATAAAGATATTTTTAAAATTACAGTTTATCTAAAAAGGGAGAAATAAAAATCTATGATTATTAAAAGACAATATTGCTTTAAACAGTAATTCCTTTGGGATTTGCCACTTCTGCATCTCATAATTCACACTTTCTTTTGCTCTGAATGTGTGTATGTGTATGTTTTTATAAATTAAGTTTATTATAAGCATTATTATTTACTCAACTAATTATTCCTAGGACTTAATAGAAGCTTAATTTCAAAGTGATCTCATAGTAGGAATCCACATCTTTCCTGTTTGAGAGGTTAGTAGAACCAAATTTTTAACCCTCAAGTAAATGTCCCTCCCCTCCATATACACAAACTAATTTAAAATGCCAGTAATGTGGCAATAGAACATCTTCATCATTTCCATTTGTCTTTGTTATATTTTAGGAGAAAAGTAAAGATACCACTCTTTAACTGGAGACAAAAGGTGGATTTGAAACAGTGTATGATGCTAATTTTAAGTAAAACTAGAGACAGTACCTAAGATGTTGCCTGATTTCCAGTGGGCATCAGATATTTTATTACAGGCTTTACATACTTGCATGGCAATCAGTTATTAGCTGATCTAGTTTGAGGATGAGAAAGCCGAGGCTTAAAATGTTAAGTGAGTTGCCCTAGACCAACAGAACCAGAATGCAACCCAGAGCTCCAAAACGATGATAGACAAGAAATAGTTCTAGGAAAGAACAAGACAGCAGGATGGCATTGTAGTTTATCCTTAGTCAAATTTTCAGACCATGATATGAATAATTAATGGGAAGCATTATAAACTCCTAGGACAGTGGATAAATTCATATTTAAATATAAATTGCAAAATGCATTCTAAAGTCATACCTAAATTATTTATAAAAATAATTTTCGGCTGGGTGCGGTGGCTCACGCCGGTAATCCCAGCATTTTGAAAGGCCAAGGCAGGTGGATCATGAGGTCAGGAGATCGAGACCATCCTGGCTAACACGGTGAAACCCTGTCTCTACTAAAAATACAAATAATTAGCCTGGTGTGGTGGCGGACGCCGGTAGTCCCAGCTACTTGGGAGGCTAAGGCAAGAGAATTGCTTGAACCTAGGAGGCAGAGGTTGCAGTCAGCTGAGATCATGCCACTGCACTCCAACCTGGGTGACAGAGTGAGACTCCATCTCAAAGAAAATAATAATAATAATAATAATGAAAATGCGGCACATACACATCATGGAATACTATGCAGCCATACAAAAGGATGAGTTCATGTTCTTTGCAGGACATGGATGAAGCTGGAAACCATCATTCTCAACAAACTAACACAAGAACAGAAAACCAAACACTGCATGTTCACACTCATAAGTGGGAGTTGAACAATGAGAACACATGGACACAGGGAGAGTAATATCACACACTGGGGCTTGTCGTGGGGTGGGGGTCTAGGGGAGGGATAGCATTAGGAGAAATACCTAATGTAGGTGATTGGTCGATGGGTGCAGGAAACCACCATGGCACATGTATACCTATGTAACAAACCTGCATGTCCCACACATGTACCCCAGAACTTGAAGTGTAATAAAATAATAATTTTCACTTGTGATTATTGTCCCATTAATACTAACTAGTTAACGCAGATAACTGAGCCTGGAGAGCATGGTTGAATCTCTGGGATTGGTATATTTTCCCCTCAAAGCGGGGGCTTCCACTAGAAGAAAATCAAACACAGAACCTGGGATTATCACTACAGTGTATAGAACAGTGACTGGTATACAAAAGGATGGTTAAAATGTTTGACCAAAATGGTGCCTCATTTTACGATATTTGTACACATAGAACATATTGTGTAAATCATAGTAATTCATAATAATACGTATACACATTTATGTATATTTGTATACATAGACAATATTGTGTAAATCATTTTACGTATATCATATTACGTATTTTATGTAAAATATTATGTATTTTATGTATAATATTATGTGTATACATATTATTATGTATATATGTATATATATGTGTAACAATTATACATATAGGTGAATACATTCACATATCCCTGACAAGTTACATAGAAATCATATTTTCATATTAGATAATATACTTAAATAAGTAATTCAGTTGTAAATCTTAACAGTTTCTTAAAATTCTCTGTTATAGTTATCCTTTAAGGGAATGAGTGTCCTTAAAATAAAAGCTGTCAATGTTATTTGTTTCAACCTAGGAGACTCATAGATAGGGGGCCCTGACTTTGCTCAGCAATCTCAATGGAAAGACAAATTAGAGAAACTGAGGAAGAAGAAAAAAAGCTGATCACAGAGTACATCTACTGTGAGATGTGATTGTCCAAAAACAATACAGAAAAGATATGTGTTTCCACTTCCAAAATGGAGTTCTAATAAAGGATGTTATTTACAGTTGAGTGCTGTGGTTACAAATGATTATAATTGCAAGACTTAAAAATCCCAGTGTCCTAAATCTTTGCTTCTCTAGGTACATTTGACTGGCCCAGGAAGAGAATGTGAGCCTGATGTGCATCCCAGGCCCCGGGAGAGGTTCAGCACCCAGGACAATGCCTCTAGTACTGAATGTCCCCAGCAGAGAATCTGCTTACCTTTCCTATATGAGTATTTTCCAGGCCTACTTCCTCTTCAGGACCCTCATCCCTACAACATTATTAAATAGCTTGAAAACAAGTGTTTCAGAGAAAATACTTTAGGAAATACCATAACAGTTTCAAGAAGGGGTTGCTTCTAGTCAGCAACCCATTGTAAGTCCTGTGAGCTAAGAATGGTTTTCACATTTTTCTGTGTTTGAATACAAACAAAGAAGAAAACCAACTACAAAACATGATACATCACAGAGACTTTATGTGGTATAAAATGACAAAAGTATTTAATATCTAGTCTTTTACTGAAAACTTTTGCCAATCCTTAGCATGGCAGGTCAAAATCTTAAGTGAGACATTCAAAGATAAATTAATTCAACAAAACATATCATGCCTTTAAATTCTTGTAGTCAGGAACACAGTTTAATTATTAGTCTGTTAACTCTCTCAAAAACAGTAGAATAGAAGTTCCTTTTCTTTCATTATTTTTATATGTTAAAATGTGCTCTGAAAACTCCACAACACACTCATCTCTTTATATTCCTTTGCACGGCAGCTAAAATCTAAAAGTAACTCCATAAATCATGTAAATGATTTGGAGGATTCAGGTGAATTTAGTGATTTTAAAGTGAGACTCCTAAATTTTTCTAAGGCTGTAGTCTAATGAGTCCCAGGGAACTTAAAAAATCTCACAGTAACTCTGACATTTAAAAGAGTATAGAAATGAAAAAGAAGGATTAAAAAGAAAAACCCTACTTTGATACTGGGTTAAGAAAAACTATTGTTATTACAATTTCATTTTTTTAAACTTTCCACTCATGACAATTAATAAAAATAGAAATTTAAACTGTCTTTTAACATCTTACAAAACCTATCAAAGGCCCTGCAACAAAATACAATGTTCATCACAAAACAAGGAGAATTATTTTCAGAAAATCTTAAGTATACTGGCTGTTAAAAATACTATAATATATAGTCCAAAAAATGTTCACAATATTTAACCCAAGGATTATTTTGTATTATATTACTGTCAATGTGTATTGGAAACTTGTAAACATTAAAAATTAAATTTACTTAAATTATATGTAAGTAGAAACAGGAGTTCTAGGGCAATACCCCTATCCAATAAGTCAAGTAAATCAAGAATATAATAATGCATTTTAATGCATTATTCAGGTCAATTTTACATCACCAGTTTATGTTTTTCCAATGTGTCTAATCTAATAAACTTTTCCATGAAGAAATTTTAATGAAAAGTCATCAGTTTACAACCATGAATGTTCATTAAAAATAATCAATACCTTGCACCAAAGTACTTCAATTTAATACCATTAAAGTCAGCTGAAGAGACTAAATGCCAGATTTTTCAGAATCAAGCGTGTAATTCAGTTGCAAAAATGAAAGTTTCCCGAAAAGCAGCACTATGTAATTGGTTGATATAGGGAGATTTGAAGCAATAAAGCAGTTTGTAGAAATGTTGACTTGAATCCACATTTCACAAGGTTAAACTTTTTCTGTACTTAGTGATCCTTTACACATTAGATTGATAAATGTTTTATTTCTTGGTAGGTTATTTCTCCCAAAGATATCTTTTAAAGTAAGAAAGACTGATTAGGCCATTTATGTTCTCATAGTGGTATAGATAAACTATTAATTCCCAGAATCATGAATTAAGTTTGAAATGTGCTGATGGCTGCTGCTAAAAACAAACAACTGCTTTGAGCCTGTAGACTGCATTTCTATCTCACCCTAAGCTCTGAATATAAAATTAAAAGCTGAGATGCTTTCGCAGTTCACTTTCATCATTGCAGTTTCCTAGCACTGGTCTAAAGACAACGGCCTTTGGGCCTGGCCTGCAAATCTGCTTCCATTTTTCTTTCAGAAATGACACTAACCACAGCCTGTTTAACCCTTTATGCACCTAAAGTATAGAACTGTATTAAAGGTAACTTAAAATCATTTCCAGCTTTTTTTTTTCTCAACTGTAAGAGGCAATGAGGTTTCAAAATCATAATGGTAGTTTTAACAATACATATTGTTCTGTTCACAAACCCAGTTCTTTCCCCAGTTCCTGTTCCTTCTTCACCTAAACATTTGTTGGGCCAGAAGACGAAAAAACTTCTCCAACAACAAACCACCAAGGATCAAATCTGGGATATTAACCCAAAGCTAGTTTGTTGCTAAAAGCCAGTGATAAGGACCTGGGGCTGTTGGAACAAGAGATTGTGTAGGCTCTAAGGAGACTAAAGAGGAACAGGCAAATGGAGTTTACTTTTTCCTTCCTTCTTCACACAGTTCAGCGGTTTTCAACTCAGGGTGCCCATTAAAATCACTTTTAAAAATCTTGATGCCCAGGCTGCATTCATTTTCTTTGGGAGCTGGATCCAGGTACCAGTATATCTTCAAGCTCCCCAGGTGATCCCAGTGTGCAGCCGAGATTGAGAATCACTGCAGCTCTTTGTTCTCCAACACGTTCATTTTAGTTGATGTATGATGGTGGTTCCATGGGCAGTGGAAGGAGAAATGGGGATGGAGCCACTTTATACATCATCAAAACCCCCAATTCTATTCTTCCCTTCATTTCCTTTCCCTTCTCTCTTTACTCCCTGTAGACAGCCAGTATTCACATCTTGAGAGGAGAGAGTTTCATTGATTAAAGAGTATCAAGAGTATGTGAGGAACATGAGCAGTGCTTCTGAGGACAAAACTGTGCTGAATCTTTTCCTTTCTCCTCCATTTCTTTTCCATTTATCAGCACCTAGCACTGTCTCTCAACTCTCCCTCTGCCTACATCAATTACAGGACAACGGGCTTGTACCCCCGAAGAGGGAAGGACGGGTATAGCATGGGAAGAGGAAAGAGCAGGGCTTGATAATCCCCCAGTTAATTAAGGACCAGGGGAAAAGGAATGCCAGCCACAGCCCACTTAGGGTGCATTTAAGCACCCAACATAGACGACAAAACTGAAGGTATTGAGAAATGCTGAGTTGTAAAAGCATAATTATATATAAAAATTTTGTGAAAATATTACATCTTAATTTAAAGCTAAGTTTTTATATGTTTCTGATTCATCAAAAACTGGCAATACTGAAAATGTGAAAATTCACAGAATAAAAAAATTTACCTTGTTCCACAGATGTCTAAATAAGAGCAAATAAGTAGAACATTATGAGAGTTTAGAAAAAGAAATTGAAAAGTAATATTTTTGTATATTCTACTATATCCTACCTTCATTTCTGAGTTGCTTTAAACTATGTGTGTGTATATATAAATTATTATATATAATATATAAGTTATTATATATAATAACATACATAATAAATATATGATTTATGTTAACATATAAATTATATATAGTATATAAATAAATATATCTATAATATATAAGTATATAATTTATATTTTTATTTTATATATACTTATATATTTATGTATTATAAATATAGGTATAATTAATAAGGTATACCTATAATAGATATTATAGGTATAATTTCAATCAATTTCTATCTATCTGTCTATCTATCTATCTATCTATATTATTTTTTGAGACAGGGTCTCACTCTGTCACCCAGGCTGAAGTGCAGTGGCACCATCTCGGCTCTGTGCAACCTCCCCCTCCAGGGGCTCCCAGGATCCTCCCACCTCAGCCTCCTGGGTAGCTGGGACTACAGGTGTGTGCCACCACACTGGGCTAATTTTTGTCTTTTTTGCAGAGATGGTGTTTTACTGTGTTAGCCAGGCTGATCTGGAACTCCTGAGCTCAAGCCATCTGCCTACTTCGGTCTCTCAGAGTGTTAGGATTACAGGCGTGAGCCACTGTACCCAGTCTAAATTACTTATATTTTTAAAAATAAAAGTTTTAACTTCTTTGATATTTATTTCCAAAGTATTTTTTTTTAATAAATAGTGACATGAAGGATGCATCAGTAGAAAATAACACTAATAGAAGGAAATAGTTCAATTACAAAGGTAAGGTCAAAGATTTGTGTACAAAGATATCCATCCCATTATTATTTATATCAGCTAAAATAAGAAAGGATTTGAAAATCTCCCAAGAAGGATAAATCTACACTGCAAAATATTAACTTATGTTGACAATTATTTTTAAAGAATATTTGAAAGCTAACACCAAACAGTATCAGTCAGCTACTATTCCAAGGGAGTCTTATATGAACTGATTTCATCTTGTCAACAACCCTATGAGGTAGTTGTTATTATCATCAACGTCTTACATTTAGGGAAACAGAGGCACAGCAAATTTACGTAACTTCCAAGGTGATGGAGCTGGGATTCCAAATCCAGGCAGCCTTCCTCCAGGTTTACTGCCTACAGTGATAGACCCAGATTCTATGAGGATTGATGCTGATGCAATTTACAGGACTCCCTTTAACAAATATTATACAAAATTATGAGTAGGCACAATTGGGTACAGAGCTTTCGAAAGGGTCTATTAATGGGAAGGTACCTGAAACATAAGCTTCACCAGATTCACATGAAATTCACCTTTAATATAAAATATAATACCATAATGGTATGCTAAGATAGAAATAAAAGACATTAAAAGTATATATCCAGTACAATCTCAGTTTTGTAAATAATTTGTAAATATGCCTAAGAAGAAAAATCAAAAGAAAATACATAATAACGATTTACAATTGGTTGTGTGTGTGTGTGTTTTTTCTCTCTGTACATTGCTTATTCTTCAAAATTAACATTTGAGGAAACAGAGGCATGGAAAATTTAAGTAGATGGCTATAAATTATTTTCATAGTTAAAAAAAGAAATATTATTTAACTTAAAAGATCTAAAAATATAGGAAGTATTTTGTCTAATAAATCTACCATAGAGAATCTAATAATCTAGCTGAAAAAAAAAAACATAAAGAGCGCAGAAGGTAAACAAGTCGTTTACTCAAAATCACAGAATGTAACAACGTAGCAAGGAATAGAATTTGGGTCTCTTCACTCTAAATATAGTGAATTAATACTGATTAGTAAAAAAGATTTAATAAACAGAAGAAGTAACTAGAAGTCTCTAAAGCACAGCATGCTGGCTGTAAAATAATAGTCCCCAGTATGGTTTGGTAATTATCAATTGATAATATGATCATCTGCAGTTTTAGTATTCTAAAGAATGTTTTTTAAAATATAGATAATTTCTATCTACTTCTTGGCAGAGAAAGGATTTCCCAAATTGATGTAATCATGAGACAATAAAATTTCATTGTTCATTATTATAGATGTCAGACCAAACTAAAAAAAAAAAAATCAATCTTAGATTTAAATGATTCGATGAATTGAAAGTCGTTGCTCATTTTCTCTACAGAGCTTTTGGTGAGGATCTGATGAATAAGATGATTAACTGTGTAATTCTATGAATGTTTCTACAAACAATTTTGAAAACAATAACCAAAGTAAAGAAAGTTAAGACACCTCTTAGGCCGGGCGCCTGTAATCCCAGCACTTTGGGAGGTCGAGGCCGGCGGATCACAAGGTCAGGATATCCAGACCATCCTGGCTAACACGGTGAAACCCCGTCTTTACTAAAAATACAAAAAATCAGCCGGGCGCGGTGGTGGGCGCCTGTAGTCCCAGCTACTCGGGAGGCTGAGGCAGGAGAATGGTGCGAACCCAAGAGGCGGAAGCTTGCAGTGAGCCGAGATCGCGCCACTGCACTCCAGCCTGGGAGACACAGCGAGACTCCATCTCAAAAAAAAAAAAAAAAAAAGATAAAAAATAAAAATAAAAAAAAAGAAAGTTAAGTCACCTTTTAACCACTTTTGTCCCTTACCATACACTTGGTGCTTATTAATGTCAGGAATTACAGATGGCTCAGCTCCCCAAGCCATGTCTTAGAAATCATTTTAGTCTTTAAATCTATCACAGATGTCTTAATTCAAGGGTAATGAATATACTTTTGATGAATAAACAAACAATAGATACCCTGATGTAGTTACATAATGAGACAAAGTATTATAGTATAAGACCTAAATGAAAATGAATAAATTTAATGTCAGTCTAATTTGCTTAACATTGATTAAATTGATTTTGTCAGTTATTTACATGATGGTTCTCAAGGAAAAATGTCAAATTCATTAATTTCATGTTCTTGGAAAGCTATTTTACTTTCATAACATTGTCATTTGGAATGCAAGAAACAAAAAACGACATTCTTTAATCATTTGATAAAATATCAATTAGTGACTGCCAGTACCTATTTGAAATTGTACAGGGTTGAATGTATGCAGGTTGTTTTTCATCATGTTAAAATTATATTAAATTCTAGATAGGAATATGCTTACTTTGATACAGTTACATATTTTACAAATTTCAAATTGTTTATATTTCAATTCCCGAATTATACGGATCATTCAAAAAAGTCCCCCCAAAAGGACATTCAGTTCAGAATTCAGTAATTTTGAAAAAAAAATTATTCATGCCACAGGCTTATTATTTCACACTTTAGTGGATGTTCTATATTTTTTGTTGTTATTAGTCGTACATTATATAATGATATAATATCATTCTTATTTTTTCCTCTGATGAGTGTCATAAAAGCCACCCATTAGCAAGCAGCATGGTTTACAAGAAGGTATCTAAATATTCAAAACTGGTAATTACTGCAAAATATAGCCTTCATACAGCTCTGCTTTTGGGGAGGGAACTTATTTAAAAATCTCAGCAAAGCTTTGCCCAAACAGCAGTCTTTTGTTTTTCGGTTTTGTTTTGTTCTCTTTTAAATACCTTGACCTGGAATAGGCAGCTTATGTGGTAAATGTGACTCCCTCCGTGCCCATCTCTCTCCTGTTTCTGAACTGCTGATGGTAATGAATCTCCCTCTTCCAGCGCCAACTGCTGCATTCAGTTATCATCAAGAGCAGACATCAACCAGCACTCTAATCTTGCTCTGATGGATAGAATTCTAACCTTTCACAAGATTAGAGACACAAGGTGCTGTGGAGATAATAAAATTCAAATAGGTTTATTTCAAAGGGCAACCCAATCTCGCTTTTGTTCATGGGTCACTTGACAGATCATTTGCCAAAGTAGTTTTTGTATCTTTCCAAGCCAGGTTCTGGTTCAGTGTGCCAAAGATGTCAAATTAAGTGGGTCCCCAAAGCCCCCAAAGCCTACAGTTCCAAAGTACAAACAGGAAAAGTTGGGAATAACACTATTTTAGTCCATGTGAAAAAACTCTCTTGGCCAATAATTTTAATTTTGCTTAAGTCATACCTAATGTACTCAAAAGACAAATCAAGGCTGACCATGTTGAAAATACCAATGATTTAGTATAAATGCTGGTACGGTGATCCTTAAATATAAATTTCAAAAGATTAGAGATTTTATTACAAATAAATATCTAATGAAAATAAAAATCAAAAATTAAAACATGTGCTTTTAAAAATACTTTGTGGATATCTGCTTGACGTTTTTCTAGAAATAGGTCAAATGATATTTGTTAATGGCATAAATCTAAAATAATCCTTGTATAAATATGAAGTGAAGGACCAGGAATAAAAGCGATTCCTCAAATAGCAATGAGCAATCCTCAACAAAAGTTTCCACGTATTTCTGCTGTCCACTATCTTCTCGTTATTTAAAATTACCTTCTGCCACATATGAGCCTGCAGATACCTCCTAATAAGAAAATGGAAAAGAAAAACCCAAAGCAGTTTCATGTTAAGAACACATTTATGTGTTAGTCACCAATAAGATAGCACTGGCAAAACTATTATAAGAGATAAAACATGAAAATCTAAAGAACATTAATAATTATATACCACTGCACATGATATTGATGATACATATTTGATCATCTTTATACTTAATTTGTTTCTTAAATGATTAAGGCTCCTTTTGCAATGTAGTATAAAAGTTTTGTTCATTTTTTTCAAAAAAGACATATACTTGATAAACTATATTATCTTGTAAAGTGAGAAAATCAAATTTATATATGATATATACCTAAATTGTAAAAAGTTATTTAACATCTAAATAATCCTTCATTAAAAAAGAACTTTGTGGTTACCAATACTTTATTTTAAATATGATGGTCATCCCATTTTCCTCAAGATATTCTTAAATCAATAACAATTAATTATCCTTACTATTTTTTACTAATTAAATGAGGCTTTTAAAATAAAACAATTATAATCAATTGTATCTTTAAGATGAATACTTAGCAGGGCTCTTTTGCTATTTCATTTCAATATCGCAGCTAGAAAAACATCTACAGCAAATTCTTATTACAAATAAATCCGAGATTACATTATCCCCAGAAGTTATGCAAAATTAGAAAATGCTAATTAAATTCCTTTAAAGATATTTACTTTTAAAAACTTTTAGAATAATCATTCCTTTTTGTTTTTTTGAGACAGAGTCTTGCTCTGTTGCCCAGGCATGATCTCAGCTCACTGCAACCTCCACCTCCAGGTTTAAGCAATTCTCCTACCTCAGCTTCCTGAGTAGCTGGGATTACATGCATCTGCCACCATGCTCCACTAATTTTTGTAGTTTTAGTAGAGATGGGGTTTCACCATGTTTATCAGGCTGGTCTCGAACTCCTGACCTTGTGAATCATTCAATTTTTTTCATTTATCTGGTAATATACATTTTATGAACTTAAAATGATTATCTTTTTCTGAGATACAGGAACTACCAAAGTATATACTACTTTCCCCGTGCAGTGGAAATGTCAGCTCACAGTAGTGCTAAATATCTAAAGCAGTCTTGTACAAGAGGAGAGATGGATGCCCAAATACAGCCTCTGAATACGACTATGTACGTATCACAACACAAGTGGAATGATGCATTATTGACAATTACTGACAATCCTGATTCTCTTGGTTTTATCAAAAGTTGAGAGATAGGCATATACCAGTACTCTTGACCTAAGTTTTCTCATCTCTAAAATGCAAATAATAATAGTCCCTTCCTGACAGAGTGTTGTGAGAATGAGATGATATACATGAAGCAATTAGGAGAGTGTGTGGCACAGCACATAGTAAGCACTCTATAATTACCAGTTATTATTAGTTTCTCAAGAATGAAACACTTGCTAATAACAAACACCCTTGGTCATTATCATCCATTTAGAATGTATCTTGGCATATAAAAGATGAACATTACTTTTCTCAGGATATCAGTTAAATGGGGTCTTCTGAAGTATCTTTATTAAGAGAAGTCAAAAAATTGCATTTGGTAACAAAAGTAGATGGAATGTGTTATGTGATATCCTGGATCAGAAAAATAATTTAAGGGAAATTTAACATTCTCTTCTAAAAACTGTACATCCTTCACTCTCTTTTGAGTTGATCAAACACCTTCCCCTATATGTGGGCTAGTATGTAATTAATTATCAGACCTTCCTTTTTTTTTTTTTTTTTTTTTTTCCGAGGCTGAGTCTTGCTCTGTCACCCAGGCTGGAATGCATTGGCATGACCTCGGCTCACTGCAACCTCTGCCTCCTGGGTTCAAGCAATTCTCCTGCCTCATCATCCTGAGTAGCTGGGACTACAGGTGCCCACCACCAAGCCCAGCTAATTTTCATATTTTTAGTAGATCCCATATCACCATGTTGGCCAGGCTGGTCTCAAACTCCTGACCTTGTGATCCATACGCCTAGGCCTCCCAAAGTGCTTGGATTACAGTGTAAGACAAAGCGCCGGCCCAGAACTCCCTCTTTATGGTCTTTCAGTGGCTGAGACCTAAATATAACACTACTTCACTGAATATATAAAATGGCTTTCCCTTCTCGGTAATCAAATGACATTGTTGATACATGTTGGTGCCAAGGTCAGCTCAGATATGTCTCGTATCTTTCTCTTATAACAGGAAGTGCGGTTGCAGGGTAGAGATGCAATATGAGTCAGGGAAAGTAGTTGATACTGATGTGCACAGAGCAGTTTTATTTTCACATTTTGCATGTATGGGATTTAATAGTTTCTTTTTATTTCCTTACACATATTTTTTAGCATTAATCACGCAGCAATTCCTTCCCAATTAATTTAGATCATAATTTTAATTAGTTAAAATCACTTTGCATTCTCAATCTTCTTTTCAGAAATTCTGGCAAAGAGGCTCTAAAAAAGCTGACTCTGCCTCAATCCCCATGAATACGCTTTGCATTCTCTCATGAAACCATTTGTTAGAAAGAAAAAAAAAAATTCTGATCCACAGTCAAGCTTGTGGGGAATGTCTAAGTAAGCAAAGCCTTGTCCTCACACTATTTACTGACCAAATCTAAGAACATTTTCTTAACCAGTTCAATAGCTACCTGATTATGATTCTACTCAAGCCATTTTTTGCAAGCTTGTCAATGACCACTCCGTGTGAAATAGCATTGACAATGATGTGAAGATCAAACTGGGCTGCAACCAGTGGATCTTTCAGTCTATAAGATCAATCACTCTGTCAAAGAGGGAAATTAGTTTTGTTGGGCATGGCTTGTTTTTGAGCAGTCCATGTTCCCTGCCACTTTGTTACACGCTGGGTGCTTGCAAATTGATTGTGGAATAAATTGTTCCTGACTCTTTTCAAGAACAGACCTTAACCTCTTAAGTAATTAATTGCCAGGTATTTACTTCATTTTCCTTCTGTACAATCATCTGGGGTGACTGTCCTTTCCCCAGTTTCCTGAATCTGTGCCCATCCGCCATAAATCTGCAAATTCACTTAAATGAATACAAGGTAATTTGATGTTGCATTTGATTTGGCATTAAGTGCTACACAGTTGTTGACTTCAAAATAAAATACATAAATCACTGCTCATGGAAAGAGGAAGCATTTCTTCTGAAATGGTTTGAATATGACCATGCAGTCAGGTTCAGATATGTGAAGATAAAACAACATTAAGCAAACTGGTTATAAACCCTTCTTCTTATCAAAAGTATGTAAGTAAGAAAATATACATATGTATCTGTATAAGATGAATAAAAACTTAAAGCAAATCCTGGATTTTGTTATATATCCTGCTGTGATACTTTGCAGATCCAGGCATCAGCTAATGTTTTCCCCAAGAGCAAAATATTCCACAATACTTAATATTGCACACTTAGCTTTGGACTTTGGGCATTAATTTTGAATTTCTTTACTTTTAAGAGGTGAATCAGATCTATCACATTTCTTTAATGCCCTTTTTTGTGGTTTAATTACAGGCCATCCCCTGAAAGGTAGCACAATAACAATTTATCAACTAGTTTAGCTCTCGCACAAGAAAATGTCATCCCTTTCATCTGAATTTCAAAGCAGCCATACGGTCAATGGGCCTCCTAAAAAACAAACAATAGTCACGTTTGAACAAAAGCAACTTTAAAGTCAGGACTGAAACCATTTCAAGTCTATTTCCAGTCATCACGTGCTTGAACCTCTATTATACCATTTGGGTTTGTGTAGAAATCTAAGATGACCTACAACACAACAATGGGGACAGCTCCATTTCATCTAGAAAAGTGACAGAACAGTGTCCAGATGAGAATATGGTGAAATGGACTCAATGTAGCTACTGACTCTTAAACGCTTTCCAAATCGTCTGAAGCTGTTTCTACAACAAAGTTAACAAAGTTCTTTTCTTTCTTAAGACAAAATTAGACATGTTCTGTGAGTGTCAGCTGAGCCTAAACAGAGATTCAGAATTAAATTGTGTATGATTAAAACACTGGTGGGCCACCAGCCTGAGACAATAGGCATAGGGAAGGAGGGGTTGGGGGAGCTTTCTTTAAGAACAAAGTTTTTTGGATGGGTGTCTGAGAAAAGCAAGGAACTCAGAGGCCAGTTTAGTGTCTATGCTGAGTCTTTCCCCATGGAAGAGATCTCAGGTCCAGAAAGAGCAAGGGATATAAATTAAAGTTGAGCAGTTCTTATTTACTTGAAACTTCTCTGGGGCCAGGTACAAAAGTGGGCTTCTAAGTTAAAGATCCCAACTAAACACACACATGGTAGGCCCCAGTGCAGTAATGACCAAGAGAATACAACTCCAGGTACTGCCTAGAAAGTAGAGAGTACTGGGAACACCAGCAAACAGAATTCAGGCAGCCAAGCAGCATTCCTACAGAGTGAGAGGACAGTGCTGGCAGCTGTCAGTTGCCTCCTGCATGGGGCTTGTAACTGGCAATAGAGGCCGTAGAGCAGGGCAGAAATGGAGAAGTGGTAGTGGGCACATATGTACAAATATTCCAGATTCAGGCAGAAACAACTAGAGAAATTTTGATGGGGGACGAGAAGTGGCTGCCACAGGTACCTCATTTAGGGAGAAGGGTGTCTTGCTTATGAATAACAGATATCATTGTCACTGTATTTTAAACTATACCCTAGAGTCGGTGAGAGACAGACATCCACATTTCATACCATGGCCCTTAAAATCCTAAGATTTGAAATAAGAGCCTTTCATTATGCAAATTGAATTTAAAGAAAGTCTTAACTGAAATTAAGAAAACTTACTCACTAATCACATTTTGTAAACTTCTCTTCATCCTGATTCACAATATTAGAAATGGAAATCCGTATGGTCACTGACCCTGGGAACTCTATCCTTAATTTGCAGGGCAAGGAAGGTAGCCATCTGACTTGGCTGAGAATCCAATGTATTTAGATATGAGGAGTGGAAAGAAGGGAGAGGCGTATTTGCCAGGTAGTTACAAGACTGATAGTTTTTCAAAGAGTTGCAGGACCTAAAGGAAATCAATACAATCTGTTGTTCTTTTTAAATGAATATATTTCTACTTTCTTTTGTCTTCACTTTCCCTCCTATTCTCTTGCTCTCACAGCACCTGTTCTATGCATCGATCAATCCTGTTGTTGATACCTTCAAAACGTGTGTAGAATTCAACCACCCTTCACTAAGTCCACAGGCACCTCTCTGATGGACCTGTCGTCATCTCTCATCTGCCTTACATCTAGGTTTCCGAGCTATCTCCTTGCTTCTATTCTCAGCTCCCTACAACTACCTTGCTGTTTACCGGTTATCTCTACACATGCTCCCCAAACAGGAAGCTGAAAATAAGGGTCATGATCTTTGCTTGGTCGGTTTTGTTCTGATTTAGCTCAAGCTCACAGAAAAGAGTGTCTGAAACACAGTAGGTACTCAGTAACTATCTGTAGAGTGAATTCATCCTCACTCATACTTTATGGAATAAACTTGCTTTCCACAGGGGTTCTCTGTTTAATTACATACACTTCGTATTAAGAATATGTAAGTTCGAAGTCTGTCATAGTGGCTGGCATTTGTATTTTTTGACAGGAACTAAAACTTTAAAAATTGAATGAAATATTTCAGCTCACATTAAAGCAAACTTAGTTATCTAACAGATTATTTGGAAGAGAAATGTTGAGGATAGAAGACGTTGGCTGAAAACATATCATACAGAGAGAGGAGTTATTATCTACTTAACTTAAAGGTGAGGCTAATTTTTACAATTTACATGACATTTTTCCCTTTCCCTTTGTGAATACCTGTTAAGTTAGCACTTGGAGTCTTTAGATAAGGCTCTTTACAAGAGCATATGTGATCTTTACATGTGTCATCTTTACAAAAAATATATTTTGTGTAATATTCAGAATACAATGAAAATGTTCTAATTTGTAAGGTTGCTTTTACAACTTACACATAGAGCTATATAGTGTATAGTCATAACTATCTCATTAACCTAAATGAATCTAGTCTTTGCTGAATAAAATGTTAATATTTAGAACTGAGGTTTTATAACCAAGAAATTGTTTGGCCCCCTTTGTATTATACAGACACTGGGGTGACTCAAGAAAGTAAAGTCTAAGTGGCCTACTTAATTGCATAAGTATCATGTTGTCTAAGTCACCCATCTGTTCTTCATTAAGTCAGACTCATAATTTAAAACAAAATTATAATTCCTTAAACTGTTGCCTTTAGGGGAGTGACCAATGTCCCAGAAACTTCTTTGTCACAGACACAGATTACTGAAGACAGCATAGCACCGAATTAGAAGGGAAAGAGTCTTGGGTTTCCAGTATGTTCAAGTATATAACCTTTTGTAAGACATTTGATTATCTGTGAATTTATTTATCACAAGTGAGTCTACTACTACCCTACAGGAGTCTAACACACACCAGCATCAAACCGTCACAGCCTTGAAGTGCTTCAATCAAGCATTGAGTGTTTTTCAAGAGGAACTGGATAGAAAGAATGCACAAGTCATTGGCCTCTGTTAGACCAGTGGCTCTCAAAGTATGGTCCCTGGATCAGTGGTGTCACAATCAACCGGAAACTTGCTGGAATGTAAGTTATTGGCTTCATGCCATTTTGTCTGAATCTGTAACTCCGGGTCAGGCACATCACACAGTTCTGATGCCCATTAAAACTACTGACAATTTCATTTGGCCAGCCTCCGCATAAGGTACTTTCAACAACTAACTCAGACTTCATCAAATTCCCCTGATATAATTATGTCTTGGGAATCTGTGCTTACCTTCTGAATTTGTCCACAAATCTTTAAATCTTCTAACACCCAAAAGAGATCTTTCCTTAAATCTCACCTTTCTATAATCCCAGTCATTTTTATTCATTAGTGGAGAACACCTGTAACAGCAGGAGCTACTTACATTTTAATTGTTTCTTGTTCCTCTAAATTGCTTGTCATTATAAAAGAAATGACAGAAGTGAAATGGGAGAAGAGCAATGTGGCAAGAAGTGTAAAGCCCATTTCCAGTGTTTAATTGCTATACAATGCTAAGAACAGATTAAAAAGATAAATCAAAAGTTTGCTGAAAAAAGTGAGGCCCCCAGTCAGTTTTATGGTTTCATTTGAGCTGCAAAGATATTATTATACACTCATTTACAAAACAATGAGCTCTTACTGTTTATGAAAGTTTAATCTCTTGGTTTATTGCCTTAATATATTTCACATTGGTAAGGTTTACTTTTAAATGAAATTTCTGACTGTCTTATGTGGATGTTATTTTATACTGCGAATACAGACAGAATGAGTGTAACATCATAATTGTATTCATCTATGAAGCAATTAGAGTCAGGGTAATTGCTTCTAGTTCTCACATATCTGCATACAAAGTAATAGAATTAATATTTTATCATTTGGCAGTATCCCTTGTTAGCGAAGAATCCTAACACTGTATATTTTCTCTGTCTGTCCACAGGAATTTAAGCAAAACCTAGATTAATATTTACCTCAATCTAAAACTGTGCCAAGTGGGCCAGGTGTGGTGGCTCACACCCATAATCCCAGAACTTTGGGAAGCTGAGGCGGGCAGATCACCTGAGGTCAGGAGTTTGAGACCAGCCTCGCCAATATGGTGAAAGCCCGTCTCTACTAAAAATATAAAAATTAGCTGGGCATGGTGGTGTACACCTTTAATTCCAGCTACTTGGGAGACTGAGGCGGGAGAATTGCTTGAACTAGGGTGACAGAGGTTGCAGTGAGCCAAGATTGCACCACTGCCCTCCAGCCTGGGTGACAAGAGTAAAACTCCATCTCAAAGAAAAAATTAAAATAAATAAATAAAATTGTGGCAAGTGAAAAAAAATTACATGTTGTCCCCATTGCTCAACATATGCATCCAGCCAATGTACAATGGAACAGAGGTCCATGAACATACTCTCCAAATTGAGCAGACTAATGACAACTAAGGTGTGGCTTAAGAACCTCTCCTCCATCCCGGTTATTTTCCAAGTGATCTCAAGGTTGCCAGTGAGCTTGCATTCCATGGTGTTCAAAGAAAAGCATTCTGATTCAAAATATGTGTAGCTGCTATAATATTGAAATTTCTATAAAAACATCTTTACAGGTTTCTACAAAGAGAAAATTGAAAGAGCCAAATAAGGAGAGCACAGTGACCTAAGGCATAGCGTGGTGAATGACTGACGAGACTCAAATCCTCAGCCAGAATCCATAGGACTAAGAAAGGCTAAATGAGGACTTATAGCCTCATTTATTTTCTAAGAAGCTTAGGCTAGAGGGAAGGAAAAGGAGCCATAAATTAAATGGCACTTTGCTTGAATAAAAGGGGAACAAATGAGGGAATTAAGTTGAAACTAGCAGCTCAAATACTGGACCAAACTTAATTGATAGATAAGCCACATTTCAGCATAAGTACTAAACAAGATTGGAGGGGATGACCAACAATTCTGCTCCTTCTTTTCAGAATACGCAAACAAATATATTTAATGGAGAAAGGCATAGCTGAGAATTAGCAGTGGTAAAAAGCTCTGTATGAACTATGTTATGTGTATAATGCATACCATATAACTACCCATGCATTACATAGTTCAAGTAGTAACCTATTATTAAAATGTAGTATATGATAGTCTAAAAATGAAATATTCTCTGAAAATTGGGTTACACTTTAAAAATATAATAATCTTTTAAAATGTATATGATTTCCCCCAAACATTATTTTTACATATTCTTTCAAACTCTTAGCTCATTATTCTCCACCCAGCATGATTAAATTACTTAACTGAAGGATGACTTGGTGATAGCGGGTGAAATGTATGTAATGCATGCAAAACACTTAGAATACAGGGTGGCATAGAATATGTACTATATAAGTGTAAAATATTATATTTCATAACTATAAGTATAGATTTCATAGAGATTAGTTCAAAAATCTTTCTACCTTTCTCAGTGACACAATAGTGACACATTTGAGAACTGTGCCCTTGCTACTCATATGGGTTTTCTTGTAAATTATTCTTAAACCTCATTACCCCTTTCTCGTATTTGTTATCCTGGTTCAAATTCCCTGTTAATCTATGTGGCTATATTTTTTGTTAAAGAAAGAACAAATTTTTAAAGTACTTACTAGGTAAAATGATTGAATGTCACGTGTAATAACTTTTGTTAAAAACTCATTTAATTTTTGAAAACGGTGGCCCATAAACTGCTGCTATGTTCATTGGTCTTCATAACAGCTCTGTTAGGATGGAAGAGAAGAAATGACACTTTCTATTCTCTAGTTCACTGAGACTCAGGGAGTGTAAGTGATGTTCCAACATCATGCAGCTATTAAATGGAGAATCCCAAACTGGACTGGAGTTCAGATATTGCCTTGAGCATAGTAGGAAACTAGGATAGTTGTCAAGAGAGAATCTATGGTTCCTGGTAGTTGATTTGGGATAGGCAGATAGTTGATAGAATTTGCATATATCTAACCCCTCTACCGGGGTTTGGGAGGCAGGCTCTATTATTGATGGGTAGGGTCTCAGGAGGTAACTACCTTGGAGTACAACAGAACTTACTATGAAATAGAATCTAAGTGGGAACATTAAGTTATGACATGTAGATTTATTTAGTTTAGGATTATAGAATTAAAATAGTAAAATTAAAATGTTCTGGAGGCAGCTGGAGATTTGGAACTGACAGGTGAGAAGTATGCAAAGTTGTTTGGATCTTGAAATGAAGCTGTAATGAAGGTATTCTTGAAGCAAATCAATAAAATATATTTTAAGTTATGTACATATCTAATGGTGGACCCTACTCCTTACTTATATGTAAGCAATTACAAATTATCAAGCTATCAGAAAATTGAACATGTATGCATTTTCTAGAAAGAGTGAAAACACACTTTGAAAGAGAATTATTAAAACTAAGCATTTAAAATTTTAGGCTTAATTGGTATAACACTATATGAAAGCCTCATCCTTTTTTTTTCTTTCAACTCCATCAGAAACCCAGAAACTAATCTATATCTGTCTTTCAATATATCAATCTATTTAAGATATGCCTTTTTAAAAACAGCTTTATTAAGATATAATTCATATACTTCCATGCAATCCATCCATTTAAATTATACAATTCGATGTTTTTAATATATTCACCTATTCATAACTGCTCTAGGATGTGCAACCATCACGACAATCAATTTTAGAGCATGTTCATCACTCCAGAAAGTAATTCCATACACATTAGCAATCATTCTGATTTTCTCCCAACCCTCTACCATTCCCCACTCCAGCCGTAGGCAATCATTAAGCTACTTACTAAATGGAAGAATATAGTGTGTGGTCGTTGATGAATAGCTCTTTGCGCCCTTAGCATAATGATTCTGAAGTTCATCAATATTGCAGTATGTATCAGTACTTCACTTTTTTATGACTGAATAATATTCCACTGTATGGTTACTCCACATACATTTAGCCACTCACGAGTTAATTGACATTCTGGTTATTTCTACAATTTGGCTATTAAGAATAACGCTGCTATGTGCATTTATATACAAGTTTTTGGATAGATGTATGCCTTTATTTCTTTTAGGTACACACTTAGTAGTGAAATTGCTGGTGAATATGGTAATCCTAGGTTTAGCTTATGAGGAACTGCCAAACTATTTTTTTGTAGGAGCTGTATTATTTTGCATTCCCACCAGCAATGTGTAAGGGCTTCAGTTTCCCCACTCTCTCACCAATACTTGTTGTCATGTCTTTTTTATTATCACAATCATGATGGGTAGGAAAAGGTATCTTACACTGGTTTTGATATGTATTTTTTGCTGGATAACATATTTTATATTGCCTATTTCTACATCTTCTTTGAAGAAATGTCTATTCAAGTCATTTGCCCATTTTTCAATAGAGTTGTCTTTTCATTGTTGTGGCATTAGAAGAGTTCTTTATTATTTGTATATAATTCCCTTACCGAAGATATAATTTAAAAATATTTTCTTCCATTCCCTTTCCTCTTTAGGACTCATAATTTTGCTGTGGCTTAAAAAATTATAAAACAGATTAGGAAATGGAAAAGTAAGAAGCTGCTCTAGGATGGGTTAAATAATGTCGGCATGAATGCAAGAATACTAAACTCAAAATATAATTTCCTTCCCTCACACAATAGTCAAACTCAGGAGGCTTTGTTTCACAGTTAATGAAAAATAACATGTTTTAAGACTGTGGACACATGAATACTAAAAAGTGACGATAAAAGCTTAGTCTGGAGTAGAAAAAACTCTTAATTGACAAACTTAGATTAAAAAATCAGAACAAGAAGCTTTATTCTATTATCCTAGGAATTATTTTTCTCTCAGGTGTTTCTCTTGTCTGCTTTAAATATATTTGTTTTTCATAGGTCATATTACTGAGCTCTGTCCAACAGACATACCATTTTTCATGTCATCCCTTTTCTTTCTTCTGTAAAAGGTTATTTTCAGCCCCAGCATGGTGGCTCACAACTATGATTTTGGAGAGGCCGAGGCAGAAAGATCACGTAAGCCCAGGAGTTCAAGACCAACTTGGGCAACGTAGTGAGACCCCTGTCTCTACAAAAACACACACACACATACCTCAGCCAGGATTGGTGGTGAGGCACCTGTAATCCTAGCACTTGGGAGGCTGAGGTGGAAAGATGGCTTGAGCTCAGGAGTTTGAGGTTGCAGTGTGTCATGATTGTGCCACTGAGGTCCAACCTGGATGACACACTGAAACTCTGTCTCTTAAAAAAAAAAAGTATGGGGTGTGTGTGTGTGTGTGTGTGTGTGTGTGCGCGCGCGCGCTTTATTTTGACAATTAGAATTAGACGTAGGATTTTATTTGGGAGGGGGAAGTGTCTAAGTGACAGCAAAAATAACAGTTGAGTATCCATATCCAAGTATCTCCAGTTATGACAAAACAAAGCAAAACAAAATACAGAGAAAGGGAACACAGGAAAAAAAATTCCATATTTTGGAACAAGATGACAGAAGATAAAAGACAAGGCATAAACTGTATAAAGATAAAAGCATGTCCTTTTGATTTGTTTTATATTATCTATTACAGTAAAAAAGCAACTGTCATAATTAACAGGAAAAATTAAAGTAAAAATAAAACTGCTGGGAACTTTTAAACATAATCTCTTAAATACCTATTCAAAGGGGGAAATTTAGTATACTACCTATTGAAACAATTAAAAGAGAAACATCTTATTTATTAGTTCATTCATTCATTTGGAGCATGAAGAAGATTCAGAACATTAACAGGAAGAAAGAAGATTATTGAAAGTAGCAAGGTGTGGAATTTCAAGGTTTTGGAATTCTAAGATGAATTGGTTAAGCCTGGAAGGTACTTACAAGGAAGTCAGGGAAATGAAGCTGGAAGTTCATTTATGCTTTCCCACTTTTCCAGATTTCTCCTACTCCTACATTTACAAAATGTGTAAGAATTCCCAATTGGATTCTTCAATAAACCAACATAAAACAATAAAATGGATTAGAAATCTCCACCCTCTTTTTCAGTCAACATTTCAACTTGTCTCTCTTTTTGGCTTGGATAGCTAGAAAACTCTCTCTTCTCAGGAAATGGTCCCAGCGCATTTACCAGGAATGGGGAGCAGTGTCAGCTACTAGAGCCAGGCACTGAAGTGTCTCTGGAGGATTTGAGTGAGTGAGCAGAATAAAGCCTATCCTATCCTGCTTCAGCATTCAGACATTTGGACAGTGTCTCACCAAAGAGAAAATGAAAAGACGCCCAACACTGAAAAGCACTGAGGAAGAATGAAACCCACGCCCTGTGACCAATGTCAGAAAGCAGATATGATTATTCTACACATTTTGGGATGCAAAGAGCTGTTTGTATATTCTTTTGTCTTCTTTGTTATCTTCAGTTCTAGCCTTTATGTTTAAATACAGACAGCCTGAAAAGACCCTGGAAAAGATAACTTGTTCCCAATGACACAACCCTCTGACACAGAGAGCCTGGAGACAACATAGAACAACAATATCTGCCTGCTCCAGAAAAGCAAACATTGCAAGTGTCTATTCAGGCAAAGCATATTCTTACCAATTCTTACCAAACAGGTATCGATGCTTTTTATTAGACTTTTTCAGAATTTCGTCCACAGTCTCTATTGATCTGTTGGCCATTTAAAAAATAACTGTGCCATTCAGAGTTTCTAGGCTCTGACTTGAAGCAGATTTAATGCCAATGCATACCATCCATTCAATTTTTATCTTACCCTATGTGCCAAATAACTCAAGAAGTTTAAAAATAATACAAATAATACAAACTTATAGCACTGGCAGGCAGATTCTTGAATAGAAGAAATGTTCCATAATATTGATAAATGTTAAAATATGAAATATGGGAGATGACTGCATCTAATTTTCTAGGTTGATGTTCACACTGATAGGATAATTTTTAGTGCACACCTTGAATTCAATTTTCTTTATTTTAACGAAACATATTTTATGCACATTGCTTACAGATGGAATAACTTGCAAAAACATAATCAGTTTTATAGGCCACATTCTCATAGAGAATCGGACAATTCCAGTTCACATTAAATGCTTTTCTGGCAAGCACAACATGACATGGAACCCTGTTTATGTTTGCGCTAGGTCACTGACATCATACAACATAGAGTTCTGTCCTGACACTAATCTCTGCTCTAAGGATAGTTTCTCCTTCTCTTTGGGATGCTGTTTGAGACGACATAGAGATCATAGTGAAGTCTGAGTAATTCCCATGTCCCAGATATGCTGTTTTCTCAAAATCTTCAATTCCACCCTTGAAAAAGCCTCAGTTAGGACCCTCTAAATTTTAATTCAAGCTGACAGAGCACATTAATGCTATATCAGCTTTGCCCATTATGAATAAGCTCTGGTCTTTATGGTTTAAGCTCCACAGTAAATTTATCAAATGGTAGGAATGACACATAAGAGGCAGTTTAAAAACTAATATGTAATTCATGTAAATCTATACTCCCAGAAAAATCTCATTTCAAGTTATTTTGTCATAGTTGGTATGTACTCTCGAGCAAGAGAGGCCTTTCTAATATCTTCATTCTTAAAATACAATAAATGCACATTTGAAAGATAAAGCCAATATTACTTGATGCAGCAGCAATCATGGTCAATGTAAATTGTGTTAATGGATGAGAAATGAAGGTATCGGAATGTAAGCTCTAAGAGTTGAAGGACAACGTCTGCGTTGTTCACTGAGTACCCACAGCCCAGGCTGCTGTCCACCACATGCAAATGTTCTGTAAATATGTGCTGCAGTATATGGAAGTGCAATTTTTCCCACTAGATAGTAACTTCTTTAAGACAGCCTACTGAATCTAGGGATCTCTGCGCCCCACCTGCCCCAGTGCCCAGTGCAGTTATGGCTGTGAGGAGCTTTTGATAAGGTCAGACTTTGGTTTACAGAGCCAGTTCCATGTAAGATCCTTTCCATACAATGTCAATAATACTCAAAACCACTCCCTCGTAGGCATTTATACCATCTTTTACTGAGAAGGAACCAGAGACAAAGGAGTCATGGAGCAAGTTAAGAACTCCGGTTGTCTGACCCCAGATCCAGTGTGCCTTCTACTATGCCAGGTAATCCATCCCTCTACAAGCTGTCAATATCTGCATTTTTAGTTTAGACCAATTCAATTATGTTCCTTGCCAATAAATGATAAAGGATTAAGTGTTTGACAAACTCATAATTTCATGTACCTCAGAACAGAAGTATCTAGCCTTAAATGAGAGATAAAAATTAGTATGTGGGTTGCTTTATGTAGTTATGTAACCTTTTATAACTAGAAAAAGTTAGATATTAAAAACCAGTGCAGGTATTAAATTTAACCACAGATACATATCATAAATCACTCAGATTTGAAAGAGTATTAAATTAGGGAGGAGTTCATGAAGCCAATGTTTTCAAATACGTAACACAACTATGACATTTATGCCTTTACCTCGTGTACCTGACTATAAACCTACTAAACTTCAAGAGTTGGGGACTTCATAAAATGTCTAGATTAGCAGAGACAGTAACATTTGCAGTTACATTTGCTTGAGTACAAGCAAATGAGTAAGTGAATGTGAACTTGTCACTGAGAAAGAACAGATTTTAGTAGCAGATTAGACATTCAACACTTGGTCATGAAGTAATAAAATATTAAGACATATTACTATGTAGCTTTTTAACTTTTTGTATATAAAATATAACTTTTGCTGAGATATCTATGTGCTAGTTAAACTGTTGTCACTTTTTTTCTCTTTTGAGACAGAGTCTTGCTCTGTTGCCCAGGTTGGAGTGCAGTGGTGCCATCTTGGCATACTGCAACCTCTGCCTCCTGGGTTCAAGCGATTCTCTTGTCTCAGCCTCCTGAGTACCTGGGATTACAAGCACACACCACCACGCCCAGGTAATTTTTGTGTTTTTAGTAGAGATGGGTTTTCACCACGTTAGCCAGGCTGGTCTCCAACTCCTGACCTCAGGTAATCCACCTGCCTCAGTCTCCCAAAGTGCTGAGATAACAGGTGTGAGCTAACACGCACAGCCTGTTGTCACTATTGTAGGTGCACATTTAAAATGACCTTCTTACTGACAGCCATATGTGCTTATTTCAGGGAAGGTATAGCACATCTGTAGCAGAAAATTCATGTAACCCTTCATAGCCCAGCACATGCATGATTTGCACTGCCTATAATTATGTGGCACTGCAAAATCTAATGGAATTGGACAAAATGTCATCTGCCGCTTATTAAATCTTGTTTTTATATGGTAGACTGACCTAATTTTCCAAGGTTTAAAATTCAACTTCTTATCACCTGTTTGGCTGAAACTTCCCATCAAATACTGCATGTCATTTATACATGTTCAACAAGTCAAGTAACTGGGTTCACAGAAGACCTATGCCGGTATTAAATCTAGTCTCAATTAGAAAATACAACTTTAAAGTTGTCAGTTCAGCTTCTCGTTTTCACACCTTGATCATCTCCATAATGCCTGGGAGCAGATATGCGATATTATGTGACTTAGGTAGTCACACCCTAAACTTTGCCATTACTAACAGTTACCTTCCATAACCCCAGTTTCAAGCCTTCCACACTCTAGCTTGCCCCTTGTAGTACTCCCATTTCAACAATCCTCAGGGAAGTACAAACCAACATAAAGTACAATCCATTATTCTACTGCCTTTCCTGTGCTTCTGTCCCCCAGAACCTTACTCTCCTCCTTATCTGCCCCAATTTCAGGGCCTATTACCCTTGTTAAAACCAACTCTTGTGCAAACTAGCAAAATTGTAACCTTTGTTAAAACCCATTGGAAATTGAGACCCAGAACATTTCACATCTTTGAAACAGTCACTCTGTTGTGACTACAGATAACAAAAAACACAGCCTTGAGGACTGATCTCAGTTTAAATTCATGGTCTCTCACCTAAAGTTAACACTTAAAATGTGGTCTGTCTGGCCTATTATATTTCCTTCTTCCCCGTTTACTTTCTCTCTTAGGCCATTATTTTACACGTTCTTCTCTGTCTGAAGTTTATGAAATGACTCACATATCCCCCAAGCTCCTCTGTAAGTAATAACTGGAGAACAAAAGAACCACTTCCTTATAGTTAAACTGGCAACTCAAAATTCACTCATTCCCTCACTCATTCATATATTCACAGAGGATTTATTTAGTGCCCAGTGAAATCATAAAATCTTAGGTCTGGAAGAAGCTTCCAAGCCTCTCAAATTATAGAAGAGAAGATTGAGGTTGAGACATGTTCATTTTCATTTTCCGAACATTGAGTGTATATGAAAGCTGTACTAGATAAAATATCTGTTCTCAGTTGGTTTCTTGCTTTAGCTTTGTCTAACCTCTGTGAAGACGGTGTAAAGGAGTCCATCTTTCATAAGAAATTATACATATTTGTCCTTAGTACACAATGTGACAACATTCAGTGACATCAAATCACCTGGAGGCTGCTAAAAATGCAGAATCTCAGGTTCTACCCTAGGCAAAGGGAATAAAAATCTGCATTCTTTTACCTCTCTATTAAATGACAAAGGGAATTATAATTAGGGCCCAGCACCTTTTATTAATGCCTAGATTAACAGAAATAAATGTTCTCTTTTCTAGTGGTAGGCTAGTTTTCATTTTAGAAAAGGTTACCTCGTCTTTTTTTGTGGTTTTGTTAGGTTGTTGACTTGTGGAAATTCACCAGGTATTCACAATTCATCACTTTGTATTTGAAAAAGTTAGATGCTTTCATTTTGTTGATACCAGAAACAGATGAAACTGGTGTGCATCAGGGCAAATCTCATACATTTTAAATTAAGATTGTGCATCAGAGTTAAGATGAAAAAGCTTAAGCTCTTCTTGGAATAGCCAAACCAGAGGCAAATCAAGCTTGGCGCCACAGAATCAAATGTGTGTTGTTTTATTCCTCTCCTAAGTATTCATACCTCTTTCACCCTTAAAAAAATTAGATTTCACTTTGCAGCCAGGAAGAGGTTAAAGTCATAGGTTCGTGTATGGAGAAAAAAGGTGGCTGGAGGAAGGAGAAGCTTTCCTCCCCATCTTTGTTTTGAAATTACTACTGAATCCCTCTGCGATTGGAAAAGGCTTCTCAGTCCTATTATCTATTTTTTTTCTAATTTGACATTATTTAATATGTTCAGAATGTCATTTTTTCAAAAAACTTCATTAACAGTGTTTTCTATCCAAATGCTCACATTTCTTTAAAAATAAACAGATGTGAAGCCTATTAGTACTGTGATTGCTAGGTCAAAGGAATATCATACACGTAATTCCATACTAAAATATGTCCACTGTCTAAAATACCAAGTATGAAAATAGCATGGCAAAAAGAAGAAATTGCTTTATAAAAATGTACTCTCATTAAAGTACAATTTTTTTCCTCTGCAAAATGAAAAAATCCACAATTACTAGATTACTAATATGAGATTACAATTTTTTTTAACAAAGTCCCTTGATTTCTTACCATTTTTTTCTGGCAGGGTCTCACCGTGTCACCCAGGCTGGAGTGCAGTGGTACAATCATGGCTTACTGCATGCAACCTTGACCTCCCAGACTAAAGTGATCCTGCCACCTCAGCCTCCCAATTAGCTGGGGCTACAGGTACACGCCACCACACTCAGCTGTTTTTGTTGTTGTTGTTTATTTATTTATTTATTTATTTTTGGTAGAGACGGGGGCCTCCCTACGTTGCCCAGGCTGGTCTTGAACTCCTGGGCTCAAGTGACCTGGACTACAGGTGTGTGCCACCACACTCAGCCTTGACCCTTCTTAAGAAAAACCAAAATCAATTTTCTGGATGTCTTTCCAACTCAAATTCCTAACTTTCAAAATACTTTCCCATATATTAAAATTCCAACACAATCTACAGGTCATGAGTATGTACTGCAATGTTCAGAAATGGTGACTGATTTGTCATTAGCAGTGAAGGGCCTTCTTGAACCCAATTACTAATATGTGAACTAGATATTTGAAATGGAAGTACATAGTAGGCAATAGAATTTACACTGTTTTCTTTTAACATCTCTATCTTATAAATATCTTGCAAAACATTCATAATAAGGCACCAGTATGTTTTCCATCATCTCAGTCCTTTTGTTAATTTGCTTAGTCCTTACTTTCTAACAGATAAGGGATTGCTTTGTATAGCTTGTAGAAGATGAGTTTCAACATATATGACACATTTTGGTGCAGTTTTGTCAGAGGCATTGAGTGAGGACTAGGAAAACGAGGCTGGGACTTGCTGGGCTGCATTCTAAAAGGTATTCCTAGCAGTTGAGGGAACAAATAGATAATGTTTACTAAACAGACCCAGACTTGGGTTTGTCTTGATATCCAGATGTCTTGAGAACAAAGGCATTCCTAATTTTGCTTTATAGATAATAACACTGATTCTTGCAAAATATAGTAAGAAAATTAATTCTTTATCACAAACCCTTGTAGCACAGCACATTTCCTCACGATCTTTTTTTATCCTACATATATACAACTATTATACCTAGGGTAGATGTAACAAAATTGCTTTCACTTTGCACTGTAGACTCACCCTGAATTCTTTCTTGCATGAGATCCAAGAACCCTCTCTTGGGGTCTGGATCGGAACTCCTTTCCTGTAACAGTTTGGTTCAAGTAGAATAATTTCCACAACAGAATTTTTCACAGTCTGTATGCTGAAAGCATTTGCCATAGAGTGGCTACCATTTGCTATGCTAACCAATCTTAGGGGGCTAATAGAAAAGAGTTACATAGTTTGCCATAGAGTGGCTACCATTTGCTATGCTACCCAATCTTAGGGGGCTAATAGAAAAGAGTGACATAGTTTTAAAAGCATGCTTGAAGAGTATGAAAACTTGAATCTATTTTAAAATAATTTTTTAAAAGAACTTAAAATTGAAAATAAAATTCCTATCACTCATGTTTACTAAGTGAATCTACAGCTATATTTGGTGCTTTAAACAACAGATTTTATCTGCCGTGTTTCGATCCTTGAACATTGTGAGCTTTCTACTGTAAGTGACTCTTAATAGGCAGCTGTGAACATATTAGTATCCTCACTGACAGGTCACACAACCAGTCATAATCCCAGCTGGAAATGCATACAAGGTCTCATGTACATTCCGTCCTCTCTCAAAGTGATGGCCCTGAAACAACTCTTTTTTTTTTTTTTTTTTCCCAGAATGAAGTGAAAATTCTTCCTGTCTTTTCCAGATTTTATTTTAAATGTGGTGTTTATAGTGCTGATGCTTGTGTATTAAACTAGAAAGACTAAGTCATTTAAGTGAGAGAGTGAGGCACTGTTCAGGAAGTGTGTTTCTCAAATTTGGTCAGAATCACCCACAGAGTGTGTGAAACCAGATTGCTGGGTCCCACTCCCAGAGTTTCGGATTCAGTGTGTCCGTGGTGGGACCTGAGAATTTGCATTTCTACCAAGTTCCCAGGTGATACTTAGAGAACCACTACATAGTAACATCTTCCAGTCTGTGGTTTTTCTGAAAATATGTCATAAAAGTTTTGTTTTTCCCTGGACATTTTTAAAACAAATTACTATTCTCTTTGAACCATGTACTATCATAAAATCCATCATAAATCTGAAGTTCTAAATGAATGTGGAAAGGAGGTGAGAGAGAACAAATGCCAAGTGCTTTTGATAATCTCGGGCTAAATCCCTCTTGCCTCTGACTCTTCAAGATTTTCATTTGCAGTACTGAAATTATAATCCCTATGTCAAAGCAAAGCACAAACACATGCATGATCCATAGAAAATGTTTAAGACAGACAAAAACATTAACAGACATATAAAGACATTTGTTTTTATATATTACCCATTATTTCACACCAAAATGACTTAAACTGAGAATAAATGTTGAAAATTTCCTAGCAGAGTAAAAATAAAACTGTGGATTCATATCACAAAGACATGAGTGAGTTTATTTGCTGTTTACTATGAAAATCATCTTGCAATATGAAATAATTCTATAGCTTAGATATTAATATCTTTTTATTTGATAACTACTAATATTCAGACTTCTCCATCATCTTCGTCACCATCATAAAAGTAGTTACTAGGGATTACAAAAAGTTTTGGGTTCTGTGCTCATAATTAGTATAAGATGTTAACATTTATATTAACATAAAATATTAGTATTTGTGTTTCTCTTTGTGCAGCAGCCTTCAGCACAATGCAGTGCACAAGGAAAAACAATGCAAAAGTTAATTCATAATCTGAGCATGGAATTCACCAAAAAAATGTCAAAAGTGATATTCTGAAATATACTTCAAGGCAAGGGGCTTTAAAATTTATTTAAATCTGTTTTTTTTTTTAAGGTTTTCTTAAGCTCTTTCATTCAGAGAGCATGAATAGTTTAGTATCTCGCAGTCTTTCTCAGCAGGATTTCTCTTCTGAAGCAGAGAGTAGAGAACTGGATTTCAGTGACTATTTTCTCAATTATCCCCAAAATGTACTTAACTAGTACCATTCTAGAATTCATTCATAACGTTAAATGAATGACTTAGTTCCACAGTTGAGAAAGGCTGAAGGACTCAATCCCATACTCCCCACAATGGGGAAAGACATGACCTACAACAGATATCTGAAGATGTTCAGAACGTGACCTAGAAAATGTATATCATAGACTAGAATGCCTTGCATTTTAATAGGTCCTCATTTCAAATCAAATTTCCCTGGCATTATTCTTGCAACAATCTTGCCAAATCAGTAGTACTACTCCTCCTTTTATAGATGAGAGGCATGGGGGTCACAAAGTTCAGAAACTGAATTGTCATGGTTGCATGGCTAGCAAGAAGCAACTCAAGCCCTGACTCCATGCTGGGGTTGTTTTTCTCATGTGGGGCATATATCCTTTCATTTCCCAGTAGTTCCACCTGTCCTGAGAAGCTTGCCACTACTGATCCATACACCCATGGATTTTACTAATTTTAGTTTAGTTTTGGTTATCAGGTCCTTAGGATGCACATTCCCACATCAGCATAGCTTCAGTACTCCCTTCCCTTGAAAACAAGTGTGAAAGCCACATTTTTCCCTACAAAGCCTCATTATGTGATCTGATTCTCCCTGAGCATGTGGGAAGCAATTAAAATCCTATAGACCTGGGCTGGGTGCGGTGGCTCATGCCTATAATCCCAGTTCTTTGGGAGGCTGAGGTGGGTGGATCACTTGAGGCAAAGAGTTCAAGACCAGCCTGGCCAAAATGGTGAAAACCCATCTCTACTAAAAATACAAAAATGAGCTGGATGTGGTGGCACACGCCTGTATTCCCAGAGGTTGAGGCAGGAGAATGGCTTGAGCCTGGGAGGTGGAGGCTGTGGTGACCTGAGATCGCGCCACTGCACTCCAGCCTGGGCAACAGAGCAAAACTCAACCTCAAAAAAGATAAAAACCCTATAGACCTGACCATTCAGCTGCAGAGAAAGCAGGAAAACTATTTAAGAGCTCTGCCACCTTAGAGTTAGAAGTTAGAGAAAACTAAGGATGGAGGCACAAACACATGCTGAGAGGTGAGACCATCACCTACATGAAGGCACGGTGGGGCTTTCTGTCCTCTGCTCCTCACTGTTGAAAGAGGAAGGAGGATCAATAGCATTTCCATTTCCTGTTAGTTTTTCAAAAATGGCTAAGAAGGAAAGGAATTTTTTTAAAAAAGACTATTTGATACATCACATTGGTACTACTTTAAACTTAATAGGTCATTCTTTAGAAAAAAATCTTTAAAAACTCACAATTTTGCTTCATTCCCTTAAATCCTTAGGGAATAAGACTATAGATGGAAAATTAATTTCTAAGTACTCCTGGGAAGAGACAGCGATGCTAACAGATTCATTTGAGACAGTCAGAGCACAATTTCACCCTGTGTTGTTTTCAATATCACAATCTAAACAAGTTTACAATCACTTCGAACTCTTTTCAAATGTAATGCCCCAGGAACAGCCTTTCAAACGCTCTGGAAGCTAAAGCTGTCAACACACTGTCAGTGTGTCAGCCGTGGCTTTTATATTATTTTCTAACAAAACAAACAGGAAAGTAAGATAGCTCAAGATGTTTTAACATTTTAATTAATGCGCCATTGAAAAAAAAATAAAAAAGAAAAGAGAAACAACCAGGCCTGTGCCTAGTCGGGACTACTCTTTGTCAAGCTCACATATAATACTATTTTGTCGCATTTTTAGATATAAGGATTGGTGTTAAACCCTGTTTCCTATTGAATTTCTTTGGAAATAAATATACAATAACTGTTTGTCTTTCACTTTGAACATTAATAGCTAAAATGCCCTACATACTGTTTCAATTACTATGCTTTAGTAGGACAAAATTACATCTTTAAGTATTCCTGATTTGAACAAAAGTTTTAAAAAGTAAAGAAAAAAAATGGTTATTTCTTGCACTGCAGTGTTTTACAAGACAGGGACTATTTCTACAACCCTAGTCTTGCAAACCTCCTGGCATACAGCAGCAATCCTATGGTATTTTTGAGTGAATGAATGGATGAATTAATGTACCTGGAACATACATCAGAAGTACCAATGATACTATAGAGCGCCCACAATAGGTATCGCTACACATTCATCGATTAATGAATCACTATGTACAGAACCAACATTTTACATTTCTTTCAGAATAGAAATGCAGGGAGTGCGGGTGAGTGGGGTAGGGGGGTCCGTTGAGGCTCCTCCGTAGTTCCCCCTTTCAAAAACTAAGCATTTCTATAAAGTCTTCTGAGAGAGCATGATTCAGTTAAAGTATTTTATTCTTTTCTCCAATTTGCTGTTCCTTGTGCCTGGAATTAATTTTCGGCTCTTTGCTGTCTATGTAAAAACCTTTCCTCTCTTAAAGAAGAGCTCTAATGCTTCCCTCTGAGCAGACTTTCTCATTCTCCACTTCTCCATCCTCTGTACCTAAGATGCTGCACTATAATTCATGGGAATATTAATTATAACATGTGAATATGCTGTCTCTTCCACTCAGTTGGCCACTCCCTGAATTTTAGGACTGTGTCTTACTTGTCTTAGTATTTTCTTTTTTCCCAGAATAGTATCTTGAGAACACATTAGGCATATGGTAAATTTTATTTAATAAAATTGAATTAGAGGGAGATAACTGGAGGTATGGCATCATATATTGAAGTAAAGGAGTGTGTATGTGAGTTTCATTCCTAACTCAAAAGAGAGAGTTGGTTCTAAATACAAGAGCTTTTTCTCATGTTACCAATAACAAATCTGATATCCTCAAATCTAAGAGTTTCCTTCTAGGCTTCCTGTTCATTGGAATTTGAAATTGGACTAGTTATGTATTTTCTATTTAAATATGCATGTAACCCTAAAATAAATATACAGGAATCTGTAGTGTCCACATTTTCAAAAATTAACCAAGAATTTTATGCCCAATAATAATGAAATGTAGATTTCCCATTGGGAAACAACTCCGCAATTCAAGATTATAAATTGTATGGTACTCTCCTATTATCTTATTTGAAAGGCCTTAGGAGAACCCCAAGCTTTGACTTCTAACTGGGCATAATTTGTGTACTATTAACTGTCATCTTTAAACGTTTGTTCAAATGCTCAGTGATAGACTGAATATAGTAATGCCACCTTCATTAACTGACATTCTGTTATTGTTAGTAATGACATTTGAAGATGGCATCATACATGTTGTCACATTTCTAATGACCGATTTTATAAAGTCATAAAATCGATTTTATAAAGCAGATTTATATATCCAAGTACTTTTGATGTGTAATTCTTAAAATTCCTTAAAACACATATTCAAAGAGCTTTATCTGTTTTTATTTGATGCTGTGGACAAACAAATAAGAATATAAAGAGAAAGGAGTATATGTTCCTCTATATGCCTAAAATCACAACCCAAACTCTCACTTGTTCTTGATTTTACTTCTCTCCAGCCTGGCCCTTAACTAACAGAGGTGTGATGCCCTTGCTTCTACTGAGGTCAATCAAACTCATCGTCCTCTGTGCCATCCACTTCATTTGAAGCCCATGGCTTCTATGTAGCCTTCTCTGAACACCTCTAATCATTTTGCGTACATCAACATTTAACTGAATACTATATATATATAGAGAGAGCGCGAGAGTGTTATATTACTATATATAGTATATATACACTATATATAGTATATTTAACACAGTATATATACACTATATATAATAATATATACAGTATACTATATATACTATATTCTCTCTATATATACACTATATATACTATATATAGTAATATAATTCTCTCTTATGTAGGATCAGGTATATACACAGGTGTAGGTGTAGGATCAGGTATATACACAGGAAAATCGTCACGGATTACTGACAACCCCAGACATTGTAGGGCACTAATAACTTCTGCTCTGACTCATTTTCTAACCTATATTCTTAGAGCCAACTGTCTACTTGATATCCTCAGCAATTAGTCATTTCAAATAAAAGAGACAAAGCAGAGCTCTTATTTTCTCTTTCAGACATCAGTATCATCCCCTGTATATGGTAACGTTATCATCCCAGTGTAAAGCAAAAACCTTGATGCTATTTTTGATTTTTTTTCTTTTCCTTCTCTCACATCCAATCCACTAGAAATGCTATGGGTGCAACCACCAAAATAAAACCTGAATGCCAATATTTCTCTCTATCTTGCCTGCTACCCTCCTGGTTCAAACAACCATCATCTTTCTCTGGGTCACTAATAACATACTACCAATTTTCCATTCTTTACTTCATCCCCCTATAATTCATTCTCCATGCAGTTGTCTTGTCATTTTTCTAAAACATTGATCCAATGCATATTTTTTATGTTTGATTCTCTGCAATGGTTTCCACTGCTCTTGCCTTAATATAGACTGTCTAACACAGAATACAAAACCCTTCTGGATCTCTGGCCCTGCCTACCTGCTTACCATGCCCTCAGCCTCTCTGTCCTAGTCATTGACATGCAATCAAGTAAGTACAATGTGGCGTTGTAACTGCAAACAGAAATCAATGCACTTGGGAGGTATTTCACTTAGTCTGAGTGGGAGGTTTACAGAAAAAGCAATCTGAAGGATAAAAGGGATTTTGTCAAGCAGACAAGGGCTGTGTGTGTGTGTGTGTGTGTGTGTGTGTGTGTGTGTGTAAAGAGTGAACAATGAACAGAATAGGGCATTTCAGAAAACCTTGTCTTTCCAAATGCCACTTGTGATATGCGTGGTTCTAATGTGTCCCCTTCAGAATTCAGGTATTGCCAATGCGAAATTTTAAGAGGCAGGACATTTAAGAGGTGCTTAGGCCATGAGGGTTCCTTTCTTGTGAATAAGATAAAGGCCCTTATAAAAGAGGCTTCACACAGCACTGGACTCTCCTGCCCTTGAGCCTTCTGCTGTGTAAGGACATAGCACTCTTACCCTCCGGAAGACGCAGCATCAACGTACCACATTGGAAGCAGAGAGCAGCCTTCACCAGACAATCATACCTACTGGCTCCTGGATCTTGGACTTCCCACCCTCTAGAACTATGATAAAATATTTTTGGTATTTGTAAATTACCTAGTTTATGGTGTTCTGTTATAGCAGCACAAACAAACTCAGATAGTTGTGATATAATGCACTCCATTACTTACTAGAATGAGTAACCTATCAATCTATAACCTACATCTTAAAGAATTTCTCAGTGATTTCCTAATCTCTGCCAACTCTACATATCCATTTCATTTCTGCAATGAATGTCTCAAAATTAGGCACTGTTCATAACTTGAGTTGTGACAAGTGACTGTCTTGGTTTTAAAATTAAGAGTATGGGAAATAATTCAACATGCTAAAAGATAGTGAGGTGATAAAGAGAGGTTGTTTAATGGGTACAAATATACATTTAGAAGAAATAAGATCTGGTGTTTGATAGATCAGTAGGGTGATAATAGTTAACATTAATGTAATATATATTTAAAAATAGCTAGAAGAGAATAAATCAACTGTTCCTAGCAAAAAGAAAAATATTTAAGGTGATGGATATCCCAATGACCCTAAATTTATTAATGAAGATGTCAAATTATCCCATGTACCTGAACATATATATACATGTAATATGTATCAATAAAAATAAACATAAAAATAATTCAGTGTGTTAGATAACAAGCATATTCATATTACTGGCATGTTAGAAAAAGAATCTCATAGAACAGGGGTTAACAAACTATGGCCTGAAGGCCAAATCTGGCCCATTGCCTGTTTTTATAAATAAGGTTTTATTGGAACAGAAGTTCACACATTCCTGTGCACGTTGTCTATGGCTGCCTTCATGCTTTAATGGCAGAACTGAACAGTCAAAACAGAGACCCTACAGTCCCACAAAGCAAAAAAGATTTACTCTCTGCTCTGTACAGAGAAATTTGCCAACCCCTGTCATACAGAAAGTAGTATCTGTTTTTTTTTTAGGGAGAATTTAAAGCATATGACATTATTCATTGTTTAGGTAAACTGCACAGCATTTAAAAAATGTGGTAATAGAGTAGTTCATGTTTATTACTATTCCTGAGATAGCTGAACTGTTAAAGAAAACAGTTTGTGGCTACATAAAGCCTTGTAAATGAGATATCATTGCTGTGTGATCAGTTGATATTTTCAGACTTGAAAGTACCTTTCAGTACATCCTTAAAATGTACAAAAATAGGAAGTGATTTGCTGAAATAATACTGTTATAGCTGGCTCCAGCCCAAATTGCTCAAGGCCATGTAAAAATCTGAGGAGATGCAGACATAATAGGCTCACCGGGTTGAAAGTAATATCACATTTTTCTAAATGCAAAGACTAGTTTTGTGCCACTTACTAAGCTGAATTCTGGTTTCACTGACAGTATTTATTAACCTGTTCTTTTTTTGCATATATATAATTTTTTGTTCAAATATACTCTAGGTGCTTAGCCACAGGATGCAAAAGATTGTAAACTGTTTTTCAACTGTGTGTATTTAAATAATTGTATTAACTTTTCTGTTGGACTGAAATAAAAGTTTTCAGTCATCAAACAACTTATAGCATTTTAATGGTTCACAAAAATGCTTTTTTTTTTTTCCCCAACTTGAAATTTTACAGCTGACTGGCTGGCCATGTATAGTACCTGTGTATGTCCTAACTGCTTAGGTTATTTCATTAGCACAAAGTGGAAAAGAATATTGTAATCATGACCACTCAGAGAAGATGCTTATATGAACAATAAATTATTTTATCCTTAATGTAGCATTTTAATAAAATGACAGTCATAATAGTAAGAAATGTTATGACTACCAAAAGCCTAGAGTTTTTGTACAAGAAACAAATAAAACAAAGGTACAGAGAGTAGTGAAACTCCTCTAACTTTGCTTCCTGGGAATATCCTGATGCAAACTGTCTGGAAGTTCCAGTGGACAGTGTTTTTGCTCCATTACACTTTCTCCTCCTGTCTCCATGGCTGGGGAGGTTGTTGCTGTTTTGTCTTTAGCTCTTTTCTAGTCTTCCTCTCTATCTTCTTTTATCTAACCTCATGGTTTTGAAAACAACATCTGAGTGTTTGGTGCCCACACTGACCAAGGAGGCCTTAAGTCACCTGAGAACTCTAGACATTCCTACAATTATTTTACCATTTTAATGTATGTTAACAGACAAGTTTTACCCTTATTACCATTCCTTTTCAAAATTTATTGATGAGTCCCTACTCTTTCTTTTTTGAGACAAGGTCTGTCACCCACCCAGGAGTGTAGCAGCACAATCATGACTTACTGTAGCCTCGACCTCGTGGGCTCAAGCGATCCTTTCACCTCAGCCTCCCAAGTAGCTGGGATCACAGGCACATCCCATTCTGCCTGGCTGATTTTTTAAATTTTTTGTAGAGATGGGGTCTTGCTATGTTGCCCAGGCTGTTTTTAAACTCCTGGGCTCAGGTGATCCTCCCATCTCAGCCTTCCAAAGTGCTGGGGTTACAAGCATGAACCATGGTCCCTGGCTTATGTCTTCTAAAATATTTAAATTAACAAATGTCTAGTGAATAAAGTTTAAAACCAGAAAACAATGGCCATAGCAAATTACACAGAATAACTGTTTGATAGTTCCCCAGTACCTTGCTTTTCTTTCCTTCTTCAGCTCTCTACTAAATTGGTGCTTCTCAAATTGTGATCTATGTACCATCTGTGTCAGAAACAATTGAGCCATTTACTTAAAATACCAATCATAAGCCCCACCCTAGGCTTTCAGTAACATTACCATGGCGATGGGTCTTTTCAAAAATTTCCCAGATGATAATTACACATAACCAATTTTGACAGCCAATGTGATCCATTTTCAAAACTTACAGAAGTTTTTGAAAGACTATATTCTTCTTTTCTACCTCATTTATCATATTCTCTATAGTATATTTCTTTCCTTCTGCTTTAATATAGGTCCTTATCTCTAATGTCTGGATAATCAGAAGCCTTTGAAATAATACCCTTGTTTCTAGTCTTCTGATGTTGCCAGATTTGTCACCTAGAATCATAATTTTAACCGTCTAATCACTGGCTTTCCAGTGAAATGTGCCCTTTTTCTTCTTGAAACTAATGCCACCTTGTTAGTTAAGGGACTTAGTTAATGCCTCTAAAATATTTTCCTTGGGGAATGAGATTACTTCCTTTTCTTAAATATACGTTCCCTTTTATTCCTGTGAAACTCTGTTGAAGTTTTTCCAGGTATGTTGCTACTTCCATTTAAATTCAATTTATCTATTATACAAAGTTCAGATTAAATTCACATCCTCCAAGAAGCATTGCCTCTTCTGAAGACCCATAGCATTCAGACACAATCTGTGTCTCAACTGTGGTTATTTGCACATGTGTTGAGGCACTATATCAAAATCAGCCATTCATTTCGGTGGAAAAAATAATCATTGATTGGAATATAACTTAACTTTATAAGGATGTTCAAACATGGATTTTAAGCAACTTTGAGAATTTCTTTTCAAGGATACATAAAATTACAGACACTTCTTTTTTTTTTTTTTTCTGGGTTCTGGTAACAGTTACATTTATTATTCACACAAATTGTTATTTGTATTATAATATATTTTCCCACACAGGTTCCCTAAGCAGAAAATATTTTGGCCATGTTGATACAAGTATTAGTGTCTGTATTTTGTGCTGTTTTAAAAATAATTATTCTAGTAATTCACACCACTATTTTGCATTGATTAAGTGGAATTCATTTTTTGAAATCTGCATCAACTTCAAAAAAGCTGAAATTGTTATATTTCTGAATCTTTAATGCTAACAACCAAACTTTAGGCAACCCAAAATTCACCCAGAAAATACATGTCAATATTTTGGCAGAGAGTCAATTGTTCTTTGATTTCACTGTGTCTTAACTGATTATTTCCCTTAAATTTTCACAACTAGTTCTTTAAAAATCTGTGATTTATGCATAGTCTGCCTATATGTCTGTTCTATCAGACATAAAACATGTATTTTACTTTATTTTATTTATTTGTTTTCTTTATTTTTTATTATACTTTAAGTTCTAGGGTACATGTGCACAATATGCAGGTTTGTTACATATGTATACTTGTACCATGCTGGTGTGCTGCACCCATTAACTGGTCATTTACATTAGGTATATCTCCTAATGCTATCCCTTACCCCTCCCCCTACCCACAACAGGCCCTGGTGTGTTATGTTCCCCTTCCTGTGTCCAAGTGTTCTCACTGTTCAATTCCCACCTATGAGTGAGAACATGTGGTATTTGGTTTTCTGTTCTTTCGATAGCTTGCTGAGAATGATGGTTTCCGGCTGCATCCATGTCCCTACAAAGGACACGAACTCATCCTTTTTTATGGCTGCATAGTATTCTATGGTCTATATGTGCCACATTTTCTTAATCTAGTCTGTCATTGATGGACATTTGGGTTGGTTCCAAGTCTTTGCTATTGTGAATAGTGCCTCAATGAACATACGTGTGCATGTGTCTTTATAGCAGCATGACTTATAATCCTTTGGGTATATCCCCAGTAATGGGATGGCTGGGTCAAATGATATTTCTAGTCCTAGATCCTTGAGGAATCACCACACTGTCTTCCACAATGGTTGATCTAGTTTACACTCCCACCGACAGTGTAAAAGTGTTCCTATTTCTCCACATCCTCTCCAGCACCTGTTCTTTCCTGACTTTTTAATGATCGCCATTCTAACTGGTGTATATCCAGAACCTACAAAGAACTCAAACAAATTTACAAGAAAAAGACAACCACATCAAAAAGTGGGCAAAGGATGTGAACAGACACTTCTCAAAAGAAGATATTCATGCAGCCAACAGACACATGAAAAAATGCTCATCATTACTAGCCATCAGAGAAATGCAAATCAAAACAGACCACTTCTTTTAAGACACCCAACAGTTGGAAGTAGACAAGAGGTTTCAGCAATGGGATTCTCAAATAGATAAGAATAAACTCCAATAAACCTTGGCCTTAGAAATTTACTTCTGCATCTGAGAAATAAGCTGAAGGCTAAGTGCTTTAGTGGGAAGTCACATGTGTAAAACCCATGTTTTTGAGGAAGGGGTTTGAAAAATGCTTACTCAGATGGAGTACGTTACAAAAACTGAAATTTCCCTACATTTCTATTTGCTCTGGGGCCCTAGTAGTGTAGAATTGTTTGAATGGAAGGAAGAAAACAATTTCCAATGAATCTGTGCAGGTTGTTCTGGTCCAGTAACTACAGGGAAATATTCATGTCTCCTTGCTCTGTGAGCTGGACTCCAGGACGATACTACTTCTAATAGTTCTCAAACCCCAGACAACCTGTCTGTCTTGGTCATGAATAAAGCTTACTATTATATCTGTCAATCAAATTCAATCTATATCCCCACCCTGCCTCTGATTATCTCTTCTTGATTTCATTAAATATTCACTGTATAGGTACTCCCTTATGTACACAGCAGTACCTTAGGCACAGGGACACTGCAGTGAAGAATAGATATGCTCCTTCTTCTGTGGGACTGTGTAGTAAAATGAAGGACCCTGAACCATTTATAACATTTTATAACTACATATTACATGAGGTTATAGTCTTTACCTTTTATTTTTTGGTATTAACTAAATTCTATAGGAACAAAGAGGTGAAGGCAATTAATTCTACGTGGGCAATTGAAAAAATTTTAAAGAACAAATGACTTTCACGTAAACAGCAAGATTATTCTAGGAGAGGGAACAGAATCAGTAAAGCACAGAAGCATAAATATGTTTGATAGGTTGGGAGAGAAGTACCTAGACTGCAGTGTAGGCTGCATGATAGGATATGATAGGAGGAGAAGATGGGGATTCCAGTATAGTTTGGAAAATTTCATGTGACTCTCCAGAGAGTAACAGTGATGGGTGGTGGCTCCATGGAAATTTATTATATTACTCTGTATACTTTCTCTCTTATTTAGATAGATAGATAGATAGATACATAGATACATAGATAGATAGATAGATCTCAAAACCACAATGAGATACAATAATCTCACCCCAGTCAGAATGCCAATTATTAAGAAGTCAAGAAACAACAGATACTGGTGAGGTTGCAGAGAAACAGCAACACTTTTACACTGTTGGTGGGAAGATAAATTTAGTTCAACCACTGTAGAAGACAGTGTGGTGATTCCTCAAGGATCTGTAACTAGAAAAACCATTTGACCCAGTAATCTCATTACTGGGTATATACCCAAAGGAATATAAATCATTCGGTTATAAAGATAGATGCACACATATCTTCACTGCAGCACTATGCACAATAGCAAAGACATGGAATCAGCACAAATGCCCATCAATGATAGACTGGCTAAAAAAAAAAAAAATGTATGTATATACCACGGAATACTATACAGCCATAAAAAGGAATAAAATCATGTCCTTTGCAGGGACATGGATGGAGCCTGAAGCCATTAACCTCAGCAAACTAACACAGGAACAGAAAACTAAATACTGCATGTTCTAACTTATAAGAGGAAGCTTAACAATGAGAACACATGGACACATGGGGGGAAAAACACACACTGGGGCATGTCGGGGAAGGGCAGCATAGCTAATGCATGCAGGCCTTAATACCTAGGTGATCGGTTGATAGGTGCAGCAAACCACCATGGCATACCTTTACCTACGTAACAAACCTGCACATTCTGTACATGTACCCAGAACTTAAAGAAAATAATAAATAAATATTACCCAGAATCCTAGTGCCATAATAATTCAACTGCAAATATATATACACACACACATATATATGTGTATATATACACACACATATGTGTATATATATATAAAATCTGATTTTTAAAATGGACAAAGGACCTGAACAAATATTTCTTAAAAGAAGACATACAAATGGTCAACAGGTACATGTAAAAGTGCTCAATATCACTAATCATCAGGTAAATGCAAATCAAATCCATGAGATTTCACTTCGTACTTGTTAGAATGACTGTTATCAAAACAAAATAAAACAAATGTTGGTATAAATGTGGAGAAAAAGGAACTCTTATACATGTTTGGTGGCAATGTAAATTAATACAGCCATTATGGAAAAGAGAATGGAGGTTTTTCAAAAAATCAAAAATTGAACTACTATATGATGCAGCAATCCGACTTCTGGAAAAGGAAAATGAAATAAGCAAGTACAAGAGATGTATGCACAACCCACGTTCACTGCGGCACTATTCGGAACAGGCAAGCCATGGAATCAACATAAATGTCCAATAATGATGAATGGATAAGGAAAATGGGATATATATACAAAATGAAATGCTATTCCGCCTTGAAAAAGAAGAAAATGCTGTCATTTATGGGTCAACATGGATGAACCTAGAAGACATTATGTTAAATAAAATAAGCCAACCACAGAATGATAAAAATCATGTGATCTCACACATGTGTGGAATCTAAAAATGTTGAATCCACAAGCAGAGAGTACAGTGGTGGTTATCAGAGGCTAGAGGGTGTGGGGATTGGGAATATGTTCATCAAAGGGTAGAAAATTTCAGTTAGAGTAAGTTCAAGAGATCTGTTGTATCTCATGGTGACTGTAATTAAGAACAATATATTGTATACTTGAAAATTGCTAAAAAAATAGACTTTAAATGTTCTTACCAACAAAAATAAATATATAAGGTAATACATATGCTAATAAAATTTATTTAGTCACCTTCAGTGTATACATACATCAAACATCATATTGTATAACATAAACATACAATTTTTGTCAATTAAAAGTATACATATATATATACAATTTTTCGACAGATGCTGACCCTAATAGATATTTCACTTGTATACACAGTTAGAAAAGGGCATATAAAATATTTTCCTGATGTATTAGCCCTGACTTTTGTGTCCTACATCTAATCTCATGGCTCAGACAGTCTCAGACATTTTCAGAGGATCACATTATCCTCATTTGTGGGACTCTCCCATAAAATCATTTCTAATTTTACTAATGGCCTTTGAAAAGCTCCTCTTCTTTATATTTCATATAGTAACAATTTCAAATGCTTCTAACAGATAATTTTTTAGGACCCCAACTCTAGGGACAGAAATATTGGGAAAAGGATCCCGGATGTGTACAAAATCCGTATCTTGGTTCTGCCTGTAACCATCCCTTAACTTGGGCATGTTGCTTGTTTCTGAACCTTGGCTTTTCAGTCACAAAATAGAAATAATTCCTAGAGTCTTCAAAGGATCAAAACGATGCTTTTGAAAAAGACTTTTGTTAGTAAAGAGTAGACAAAGTATAACTATGTATTTCTTTTAGTCTGTAAGACCCTCGGAAATAGGAGCTTAAACATTTTACGCTGTGCCTATAACAGTACTTTACACAACGTAGGTCATCAAAAAAATAGATTTTCAGTCAATAAGGACAAGGTCAAACAGAAATTAAAAATGAAATCAGTCATTTTATAGTAATAAGTTTTTACTATAACAGGAAGCATAAATATGAAGAAACATAAAGGCAATGACCAAAATAGATGTTTAAAGTTAAAAATAAAATGCGGATTATTGCTGAATCATTCTATAATTTGATTTAAACATTAACATTGTCAAATCTTTAATAGAAGTGATTTTAGATAAGGGTAGAAGTTACATCTTAAAATTTTATTGTATTTTTTTTGTGATTGTGAACCATTAAGTCATTAAGGTTAATTTAATGAAATTTCATATAGTTAGAGTGCCAGCTGTTTAATAATGAAGAATGCTGTGTACCAGTTTAGAGAAGGCTTTAGGGGTTGTTTTATATGCTGTTTTTAACAAACTGACTAAGCCAGGGGTCATTTGAAGATGTAAAGATTGGAAAACATAAACCCACAATGATGGCTGAGCTAACTGTTTACAATAGCAAATAGCATCTAATATGGTGGGATGTAATTGACTATATGTGTAGCCTATGGCGATACTCTCTTAAGGAAAACAATGTTTTTTGTTTCTTTGCTTTTTAATTTCTTTTGGTTTTCAATTAATGAATCTAATACACATATTTAATTCTAGGTTGACTGGTGTGTTTTCTTCACACTTTGCGGGAAAAAAATGCTTTTTTTAAATTTTCGGGTCTTGAATCCATATTTGTTTTCATCCTCATTACTTCTTAATGACTTTCATGAACAATTAAAAATTATTGGGCGGCCAGGCGCGGTGGCTCACGGCTGTAATCCCAGCACTTTGGGAGGCTGAGGAGGGCGGTTCTCGAGGTCAGTAGATCGAGACCATCCTAGCTAACACAATGAAATCCCGTCTCTACTAAAAATACAAAAAATTAGCCCTGCGAGGTGGCGGGGGCCTGTAGTCCCAGCTACTTGGGAGGCTGAAGCAGGAGAATGGCGTGAACCCGGGAGGCGGAGCTTGCAGTGAGCCGGGATCGCGCCACTGCACTACATACTGGGCGACAGAGCGAGACTCTTTGTCTCAAAAAATAAATAAATAAACAAATAAATAAATATTTAAATAAATAAATAAATACATTATTGGACTACTTTTGCCTTATTCTTGCCTCACTTTCCCTGATCTAGTTATTCATCTCTATGTGTATTGGGTCTAGTTCTCCATTTGTAAGACAAGTCACATTCCTTGGATCCATAAGGAAAAAAACAATGTCCTCAACTCTTCACCACGAACTCCACCGGTGGAAGAGTAGCATCTTCCAGTCCCAGGGGATTATATGCACACAACTAAGGGAATATCCAGAATGGTCTTTCTTTATAGAGTGGAAGAGTCTCCCCATTCACCAGATGACATGGGGTGTCATTTCCCCACATTAAGCTCTAAGGTACATGCGTGGTGCCTCTGGAAAAATTGGGGATGAAGGTGGCCTCTAACAAAGAACAAAAGAACAAAGAACTGGCCCATATGAAAAAGAGACAGTGATTACTGGAACAGATATAGCACATAGCATATACGATGCTAACATAAGCCATTTAGGTGTTCAGGGGATAATCAAACTATCTCTTTGAAACTGAATCACAGAACTTGGATCCCATTATTTTGTGATGGAAAATAGCCAAATGGAGGGGCACGCCACCCAGTAGCTAGTTGCAGGATTACTATAACTTCACTGTATATTCTAATGGTCCATAGATACTTTGAGGCTTTTATCATTTTTCCAAGTTATCTGTCATCTCAATATGGAATTATAAACAAGTATTCCATAATTTTTAACAAAGACACCAGAATAAGCTGAAGGAAGACACTTGATTTAGATTGTCATCAAGTATGTTAGAAGGCTATTTTGGATGTAAATTATTTTGTTTATACAAAAAATAGTAATTAACATTGATTAAAGCCCAGTGAATTCAGTCCAATGTACTCAGCTCCTCCACTGGTGGCCACAATACTAAGTTCTGAGAGGCTTGTAAAGATATTAGTCTCAGTCCTTCCTCTCAAGGAACACACACAAATATGCATAGAAAGTGATATTAATAATAAACTGGAAAGAAAAGCAGTGTGTGATAGAAAATTACATTTGGCAGATTAATATAAAATGTTTTTAAAATGTAAAAGGATAGTTGTAAACATACAGCAAAATCTAAATTGGCAAGTATTTAAGCAAAACTAAACAAACAAATAAATAATCCAGAAATGTTTATCTCAATGATCTTTTAGAAGAAAAATGATTTGTTCCACTTGGATTGGCTGCAGCTCTCTGAGTTATTGGATGGACGCAAAACATGGCTGTAATCTCATTGGCCATCAAGGCAAATGTATCCAGCCAACCCAGAAACTTAAAGCACACATTCCCAAACATTTTCCCATGGGAAAGACTTGGCTGTATGGCCTCAACTACTGCGAAAGAAGCCATTTGCTTGGAATGGGATTTATCTGGGTAGGGTTGAGAGGTGAGATAGAGTGGAGAGTTAGCTAAAGGGATTAAGGATGGTGAAATAAATAATTTGTCTTTGTATAGAAGATTGGCGGGACAACAGGTACAAGAATGGTGAAAGTGGGCACCTAAAATATTACCAGTTTTGCCAAAGGCCGTATCTAAACAAGTGCATTGATGTCACCTCAACCTCAAAAGCGTTCTTTGAACTGCTTAAAGGCAGAGTTAATGTCTCCTTTCTCACCTCTTTCCAATACTTAGCACAATGCTATGACTTAATAGATACTCAGTAACTATTTGCAGAACAAGTTAGTGAGTAGATTTGCATGAATTTGAGCACCAGTTAGTCTACAAAGTAAGGCAGACCACCTAAGAAATCTCTCTTATAATTCACTCTCTTCATTTTGGTACCAACAGTAACAGAAAGTTGCTGCTTCTTTTTTTGTGCCTTAACAGAGACATTAGGAAGAGAAAAAAAATCTGTCAAAGGAGAACAACATTATTTTGAAGAAAAATATTGACATTCACAAAAAAAGAACAAAGCTCTTGGTGCCCCTCTATCTTGAACATCCCTCTAACAGCAAAAGAAAGCACAGAGGTTAACAGATTTAGCAGGGAAAGCAGGCTGTAGTCCCAGTGACAGCTAGGAAATGAAATGACATCAAGTATTCAATGATTGCCCTCAATTAGCCTATGCAAAGCAAGAATTAATTACCAGCATTGAAAAAGCTCACCTTTGACTCCTCTTTCAAGATCTCACTTACACTGAGTGTTCTTCTGGTGTTATAAATGAAGGTCCGGTGGACTTGATAACTTGCTTTTCCCTTAATATATATTTTTAGTAGAAAGTATGTTTTTTAATATGGTAACAGAAATTTAATGAAAGGGAACTCTTAGCTGGTCTCAGAAATATATATACAAATAGACACAGATGAAGATGTAGATATATAATGTATAGATATACATAGGTACAAATACACAAATGATTGGAATTTACTGATTCAGCCTGCACCAGGCATCAGCAGTAACCCTTGTACACATCAGCTTTGGAATTCTCAGAACAGCAATTAAACGTATTCATGTAAACCTATAAAATAATGTTATTACTATACAGGGAAATAAATCATAACAATAATGTCTACATAGGTACCGATTCTATTTTTTGGCATATTCTCCTAACAAAAGCTGTATATCTTTTCCCCAAGCCAGTAATAAAATAAAACCAAATGAATCTCTAAAGCCATTCACTTAATGAAATAATTTTGTTAAGCAAACAATAAAAACCTCATTGGCAACAAAAAAAGTAATCGTGTCAGAGCACACTGGAATGCCTGAGCAAAAGGGTAGATGTGATTTGCTCTGGTTAGGAGAGTTATCTTGGCAAATGGAAAGGCTTAGCTGGGCTTAATGTTGCTAGTAAGCACAAGAGTTAGGAAAAACAGGAATGAAGGAACAGAAGAGATAAGAACACAGAAAAGTGAAGAATATGAGAAAGCAAGAGACGGGGCTTGGGAATTTAAATTAAAACTTGCTTGATCGTCTGTTTCAACCCCTGTGTCAGATCCTTTTACCTATGGCTATGCAATTATGATAGCATGGTCAGCAACCAGGAAGCCACACTCAGTTACATCACTGGATTGAGGTCAGATGATTGAGGAATGGTAAGTATGTCCTTTTCGGAAGTTTGCTGGATTAGAACTCAACCAGATGTGGATTGAAGTTCTATCCTTTATTATTAGAGATATCTCTATGGATAAGGAAATCAGACAGAGGTTGGTCGATGGGCAAGGGTGCTTAATCATGACATTAGCACAACTGTTCTGTATAGTTGGTCATTATTTGGTGGAAGGATGGCCCACATCCTACTTACTGCCACAGCCATCTGATGTTTCTGAAAGCCTGAAAACCAGTCAGCAGGGAATGGGATGGATCTGATGGTTTAACAGGGACAAGGTAAGTCCTGATGAAATGTTTTATGTCACTTACAAAGTTGATACAGACCCAAGCATAATAACTGATTTAGTAATTGCCTACTATATAGGGGTTTCCAAACTTCTTCTAGTGAAGCCAAGGGCAGAAGCATAGGTTTGTGCTGGCTTTAAAATACAATATATTCTTTCTTTCTTTTTTTCTGAACATACCTCGAAAAGATAGGTAAGAGAAATGTATTGATGGATCTGGATCATATCAGTTCATTATCCCAGGATGATACTGGGTTTCAAAATAAGATGCTATGGACACTCTTCTGGAGATAATTCACTGAGGTGGAAAAAGAGAGTTTGGGTTCAAATCCCAGCTCTGCCACTTGGCAATTTGCCCTCATCTGTTTGGGGGAAGTTATGTAACTACTTTCAGTCTCAGCAGTTTCATCTGTAAGAAGAGGATGTTCTTAGTGTCTATTTCAGAGATGTTGTTAGAGTGTTTAGAACTGCGCCAGCGCATAGTAAGGGCTGAATACATGTAAGCTATCATTACTACTGCTATGTTATAATAACTGCTATATTATAATAACACTATTAACATAGTGAAATTGTACTCCCTATATTTGCAAAGTACAATGTTGAGAGATTACCTAGATTGTATTATTTTTACGTAGTTCTCAGTGAACAGATACTTGGGTGTTTCTCTCCAGGCTAGTGCTTAGTAAACAAAAAAAAAAAAAAAAAAGAAAGAAAAAAAGAGAAAAAAAAAAGGCTTTAAAGGCAAATGAAACTGAATCATGTGTTTTCCAAAGGGGGTTTATTGTTGCTGGCTGCAGCACTACATTTTTAAAAAGCCAATCATTTTCTTATAAAAACAGTCTGCAAATAATGAGTCATGCTGCAGAATTTTGTGACTTTTCAGAGAATTATTTTCTGACAGCATTATATCTCTAAGTAACTTTAAAACTCTGTTGAAATTGGTTTGTTTAGATGACATTCGCCAACTTCTGCTTTGGGTGTTAAAAGTGAACCATTCAATTAAGGCAAAGTAAGACTAGTCCAACTGTTTTTGAACACAGTAATGCTGCAGACTGCCCCAATGTAAACAGAAATTGACAATTTGAAAATGTCATCAACCCTGAGCTTTCGAAGGTGTTAAATATTTAACTGTAGCTAATAGACTGCAAAGTAATGTTTGCTTGACCAAATATACGTGCTTTTAATTTCTTCACGATCACTCTCAGCCTCATCTCTTTTGTAGCTTCACTTAGCTTTCAGAAGCTCAGCAGGCCTGAAGGCGGCAACGACAATTTTCTTCTAGAAAACTCCAGGTTTAGTTTGAGGAGAATGCTTTAGACTCCAGACTTTGAGCCTGGGCTCAAATCTCAGATGTGAACCTTAAAACCTACATGACTCTAACCCTATAATTGAACTTCTTTAGGCCTCAGTTTCCTCATCTGTAAAGTCTTTTACATAGTTTGGAAAATGAATGAGAATGCCAGGAGGCAGTGTGCGCCTGTGGTCCCAGCTACTCGGGAGGCTAAGGCAGAAGGATCACTTGAGCCTAGGAGTTCAAGGTCAGCCTGGGCAACATAACAAGACCCCGCCTCTTGAAGCAATAAAAAGAAAGACAAAATGAGATAATGAGGATTAACTACTTAGCACACAGTGTCTAGCATGCAGTAAGCAGAATAAACATTAGCAATAAGTACAGTACATGTTGCTATCACTGTTTTATTATATATGCAGTATTTTATGATCTCTGGGCATCTGTGTTTGCTCCTTTTTCTCTTGGAATGTTCTGGCTTTGCATGGATGTCCTTTTCTCACCCTTTGTTTATCCACTCAGATGGCATCTCCTCCCAAAGGCCTTGGCTGAGCTCTCTGGTAAGAGAAGACTTTCATGAAGTCCACTCCTCATGCTCTGTCTGCTTCAATACTTGACTGTATCTGAAATTAGATTACTAGCTTTTTAAACCAACTGATGGTCTCCTCCAATCAAGTACAGGCCACTTACAGAAGACCCTTTCCCTGTCTTTTTCATCATCAATTTCCAGATCCCAGAACAGGATATGTCTCATTGGGATCTCTGAAATGCTAACCAATGAACCAACTCCAACTAAGATTATGACACGTATGCCTTCATGTTAACTTATTTAATGTACACATCAAGATATTACTCAGAATATAACATTGTATTATCAAAGAGAGTTCCTGAGAAAGTTAATCCGGCATGCAGCCTTTATAAATGACTTTTACTAATTCTGTCGTTAAGTGTGTCATTAGTGTCTAGGATTCTGGTAAAAATAATATACGAAAGAGAGCTAGAAGAAAAGTGCATAATATTAGCATAACTTATCTCCTGATCAAGTTAAAAATATAAGATACTTTGTGATATGGTCGCTAATATTCTAGTGCTCTTAAAAATAGCTCTAAGGAGAAGTGAGACAGAATGGAGTTGTCCATTAATCCAGGAGTGTAGGCAAAGACTTACACTCTTCTTGAAGACCTGAGCCCCAGTGAATGTTCCAGTTCTACTCTCCTGGCCACCTGCTATATACCAACTGTGTTACTTAGGAATAGTGCCTACAGGAAAAATGACCCCTGGCTGGCAAATTGGTCTATACATATCTGGAACAGTCTTCATAGTTTTGAGTGTCCCTGAATGTGGTGACTTTTCTAACTGGCATGCTCCGTATCATATACAATGACAGCTATGCCCACGGATCTGTCAGAAGTATTGGTTCCACTGGAGGTATGAGGCATCCAAGCCAAAGCAGCTCTTCTGGCTGCCTGATCTGAACTTGTCTTCTTACACCTGACCTGTCTGCTGCATGGCAAAATGATGTCTATTGGGCAGTATGTACTGCTATAAAATCTCTCCCTGAAGAGAAGATTTTAAGTTGCTCTGCTGGCAAGTTGTACTTCCATCCCATACCTTTTTGATGAATCTGATGCCAGTATAGCCAATGGCAATCTCTTGTAAGACTCAATGCTTGTTATTAGAGTCTAAACAGCACATGCCATAATGGGTGAGGCAGGATTGGTAATGGTTTGATGGCTATGAAAATCACAGATAATATTTTGAAAAGGAGTTGCCAAATCAAAGGGCATAGACTGAACCTGTGAAAGGTAGGTGAAAAAACCATGGGCTCAAGTACGGATTAGCTAAGGAACTTTGCAGAGGGGCAACTTAAAACTACACAGGAACACCTACAGTCACATACCATAAGACTGAGTGAGGCAGGATGAAGAATGGACCATTTTAAATCTACTTGGAAAGATTTTGGGGTATGTGAACTACATCAAAAAAGTCAGCTGCATACTGAAGCTAAATAGACATTCCCTGTCTTTTTCATCATCCATTTCTAGAGCCCAGAAAAGGATATGTCTCACTGGGGTCTCTGAAATGCTTATTGATGAACCATCTCTAAGATTATGACACACATGCCTTCATGTTAAGTTATTTAATTTATACATCAAGTTGTTACTCAGAATATAACGTTGTATTATTAAAGAGATTTCCTGAGAAAGTGAATCCATCATGCAGGCTTTATACGTGACTTTTACTAATTCTGTCATTAAGTGGCAGAATTACTAACTAGAGTGGCATTTCACTTTTTCTTTAAACGATCTCCATTTCTTATTCTCTCCTTTTTTTTTTTTTTTTTTTTTTTTTGCTAAATTCTTCATAAAAGTGCCTTCCTTGTGAGGATAAGCAGTGTCCTGTCAGAACCTACTATATATTGGAAAAAACTACAGAGAAAATGTCCCACCGGGTACATGGTAGAGAACAAGAGTTTTGAGTAGAAAGAATTTTGGTCTTTCAGATGACAACAACTTTTCCTAGCACTTTATCCATCCTTCAAAGCAGCATCTGTAATAAAAATGGATACAGAAGGGCGTTGAAAACTCCAGATTCTGTCCAGAACAATTCCTTAGAATGATGGTGTGACTGGGCACTTGGCCCTCAGGCTCCAGGAGACAGGACTCTTCATCTGAGGACCGAGCAGAAGGATGTGTCTGGTAAGACTCTGTGCAGGACCAGCGCTCTAAATTCTGTTACTCCTCCTCCACAGCCTGGCTTCTATCAGGACAGCATCACTCCATTTGCTTTGCCTTTGATTTCTTTCCACATAAAAAATTATAGGACTTTCCTAAACAAACTTTTTTTTTGTTTCTCTTTCTTGTGTATAGATCACCTTTGAATATTTCTGAAGTACACCTGTTTTTAAAACTCTTCCTCTCAATGATGCCTCTCTGCTCATCATCACAAGATGTCCAAAGTCAGATTGTCCCATTGAAATCCTCCATTTCTATCCTTGAAAACTCCATTTAAGGCATGAAATCCATATTAAATACAAGACAGGAGTGATCAAGCAGGAGACACAGGGCTTTAGCTGTTGCAAGCCCAAGTGAGCACACTTAGGTCTATTGTTTAATTTAATAGTCAATGACCCTTCCTGACAGAGGGTGATGTGTTTTCTCACAGACATCTGTAAACCTAAGCAATGCTGATATCTTCATAGATGAGAACAAAACATCCATACAGAAGCAATGTATCATCCTACAGTTATCTAATGTTAGTTGATGCCATTACTTTTCTTTATCATCAGTGACATTTTATTAATATTTTTGTTGCTTAATTCTCAAAAGTGCACTGAGCCTATACTACATAAAAAGTAATGCATTCAGGGCTATGGGCCAAAAGTATATTGTCAGATATGATATGGAAATTCTTCTTCCAAACACTGCAAAAATTATAATTTGTGAGTCACTGTGCAGAACTGTGGTTTTGGCAACCTGGATGGACACTCCCACCACAGTGCTAATCTTCAGCAGGCGGAACAAGGTACATTGAACTCTGAACTTTTGTTATTAAAACGAATCCAAGTTTGATTCCCCACAGGCTTAAAATTTATAGGAGTAGAAACATTTCCATGTTCCTTATTTGGTCATTTAAATACTTCAATGGTTTCTCTTTAGTGATTCACATTCCTTTCCTATCAACTGTGGATCTTCTATGCTTGACTTTTTAAACAATGTATTTATTTTAAAATGGCAAATGAGGAAACAAACAAAAGGGAACTGCACAGAGTGGTGTGAACCAAGACACAGAACTTGTAATCCCAGGACTCCTCAAAGCTCACCAAATTCCATTCGACCGTTCACAAAGCTAACCTGCAGAGTGCACTCCCCGACACTTGTGAGACAAATGAGATACTAAGAGAGATTAAGCCAAAAAAGCAGCACTCCCCTGTGTCTTCAATTAGCCACGGAGTGAAAATGAGACAAACAATCATGTATAATTTAGAGGCTTGCTCTCCGGTTCTTCCTGCCCTGGGAAGCCTTTCACCGAGGAAGGAAGCGTGATCTAGTAAAGTGCTCAGGCTTGGGAGTCAGCCTTGTTGGGTTGTGTTTCCAGTTAGTTCACTGATGTACTTTGTGACCTTGTATGCAACTTAGTTCCTATCAAAGAAGCTGAAACAACTTGCTTTTAAAGATGACTTGTTTGCTTATTCTGGGGAGGGGCAGTGCCAGCAGTCCTCTGGTGTATGTGTTATTAATATGTTTGGCATAGAACAGACAGAATGAGCAAAGGGCTTGATCTGTGAGACAGTGTGGATTACCAAGACTGCAGGGTAACACAACAAGGAGCGCTGGATGATGTTACAAAGCACATTCTCTGCTACCTAGAGGGTTATGTTATGTTTTATGATTTCATCAGTCAACAAATTGAGAACCATCCTAAGAAGAAAAAAAAAAAAAAAAACTACTTAAGTAAGTGTCAAATAAGTCTGTAACCTTATTTGACCAAGAAAGTATGGGGGAGAAAAGGATTTCTAGAGGAAGTGGGTCTTGGTCTAATATTAGCCTTAAGTTGAAGTGCTGAGAACGAGATAAAGAGTTGCAAAGTTGATGTCTGCAAGCTAATTTCAAAAAGCAGTTGCTGGGTCCGGGAATAGACACTACTGAGGAAGAAATCATTAGAGTCCATAGAAGAATCCAGAAAGAAGGTGGGTAGAATCCCTCTCCTATCATGGGACATGTGGAGAAGCCTTTCTACCTCCACAAAGCTTCTGAGGCACAGCTCCTTTGAGTCAGAGAGAGAAAGTCCAGTTAGCACACTAGCTAAGAGGGCCTGTCTTGGAAGAAGATGATATAACACATCACAGCTCAAAGAAATGGTGGCATGCCTCAGACCACTGCCGGCTTAGGACACCAGTGAGAAACTTCCTTTACCAAAGAGTAGTATTCCAGGAAACCAAGAAGAAAATAAATACCTTTGGACCTAAAAAGAAATAATATGTAACATTCATTCAACACTTAGTATCAGGCATTATCTTAAGTGCTTTACATATTTTATCTCATTTAATTCTAAAATCAATGTTATGAGATTGTTGTTCTCATTACATGTAATAAACCATGCAATAAACAAAAAATATACAAAAATAAGAATAGATAAGTAACATATCTATGTTATACCCACAAAAGTGGGGGTTGTATGGTATTTTTCAATAATTAGGATCGAAAGATGGAATGCAGACAGATGCATGCACTAATTTGGCCCTGATCTTCAACCCTAAATAGGGAGACTAAATGTCTCAATTTACTCAGAAGTGTTCAGGCTTTAGCACACAGCTCAGGAAATCCTTCGCTCCCCGGCAAACCAGAATGGTTGGTGATCCCATTCCCCCAGCTACTAAATTTTGAACTCCTTGGCAAATAAATACAGAGATTTAAGCCCTACTAGGTCTGGAGTAGAGTCAAAGCATGTTTTGTTGTAACAATTTTCCAGGTGAGGCTGGTGCCTACCAAAATTGGAAAAATACTGACTGCAGCTGAAAGAACAGAGGTAAAGCATGAATCATCCTTCCCAGGCCTGCATTTATTTAGAGGTTGTGTGTGCACGCCAACTTCTGCCTTCCACTTAATTCCCATCTGGTTGAGGTGCCAAGCCACCCATAAAATAACTATAGATTGAAAGAAAGGCAAAGCAAGTGCGCAAGCACAAAGACAAAAGTTAATTAAAAATATGGAAGGGGCAAGAGTGTAGAAATAAGGTGAATGAACGAATATCAGGAGGAGTGCGAGAGGAAATCAGTGCCTGGGTTCGGAAGGGGAAGCTGTGGAGAAAGGTGATCCTCCCAGACTCTGCACACTTCTTCTTCCTGCTGCTTTTGGGGGCTGCCTTTTTTTTTTCTTCTCCCTCCTGCTTTTGGGGGCTGCCTTATTTTTATTTTTATTTTTATTTATTTATTTTTTTCACATGCAGCAGCCACTTACAGCTTGTGCTTCTCTGAAACTTGGATCATTTTAACAGCTATTTAATAAGACTAAACAAATGGTGTCAGCATCAGAAAGCACAGCACATTTTGTTTAGAGAAGTGTACATTCCTTCTTGCTATTAAACTGTGATAACTTTTGGCAAGAATATTGCTTTGCTCGGTCTTCTCTGAGAAGAAATTTTCCTTCTGTTCTCACGTGGCCATTGAAGAAACAAAGACTACCATATTTAGTGCAAGATAAAAGGGCACGCATTTGGGAAAATATTGACTTAGAAAACCTTATCCCTGAGAAAAAGACTGTAATGGAATGAGCCGATGAAAAATCCCATGTGATTTATAGAATTTAGAAACTTCTTTTTTTGCTAATGTTCATTTATCACTTAAAATTGACCCAGAACATTAAATCAATACCAATTTTAGCTAGCCACTATGTTTTCGGAAATTAGAGTTTAAATCCCACTTTTGTTAAGCAGGAAAAAATAATCCCATAAAGCTCCCAGGTGGGATCTAGTAAAAGGGCATCCTTTTATGAAAGAAGCTTCCCAGAGAGCAAGCAAATAAATGACTCCCAAAGCGGAATGAAGGCTGTTTACCATAAATGTGTACTATTTTCAACATAAGTTTAATTAAGAATGGATATAAAAAAATAAGTCTTAGAAGCCTGCATAAGCCAGCATTTATCTTAAAACGAATTCCTCTATGAATTCCTGTACGAAGATCATCGTAATGGCCATCACTGCATGCGATCATACCTTTCAGTACTTGCCTTGCTCTGCTTTGTCTCCTCGCACTTTCACTTATGCCTTGTTCCTAAATTTAAACTGAACTGAAGACAGAGGTGTCTCATTCATTTCTCTGTCCATTTGTTCATTTGTTCATTCAACCCATATTTACCAAGTAGCCGGTATGTATCAGGGTTATTCTAGGGCCTGGAATACAGTGGTGAATAAAAACACATGCACTGAATTATGTTTACAGGCTTGGTGAGGTAAGATTGATAATCGAATAAGAAATCATGATGACAACTGTATGTGCTACGGAATAGGTAAACTTGTGACTCTAAGGACTTAATCTTGAATAATCAAGGAAGGGTTTTCAGGGAAAATGGCTGTTAAGCAGAGTCATTTGCTCTACAGGTTGGCAATAATTAACCAACACTAACAGGTGGGAAAAGCAGTGCCGTCCATTCCACAGACAAGGCATGAGTTAGAGCAAAAGTGCTGCAGCCAGGCACAGGAAAGTCCTGAGTTCATCTGTCCCCAGTAAGCTCTCAGGTCTGTGCCTTGAATGTAGTCTCGAAGCCACATGAGTTCAAGTAAAATAATAAAATTCCACCTAGATCAAAGTGTACGTGAAAAAACATGAGGTCACCATTATCCTTCAGATATTTTTAAGGGCTCTAATTACCCTTACTTTTTTTTTTTTTATGCTTATTTCCATAATGCTTGTAACTCAATAGCTTAAGAAGCCAAATCAGTGAGGGGGAAAAAAGAAAAACGACTAAATTTTTGCTTGAAGATGAGTTACGTTTGTTTAACAACAAGAATCCGAAGGACATCAGATGTTTCCTCATCTGTGTTCTATACATGCATGAGTTGAAAGTCGGAATAAACATTTTTTAAGCTCAGCAAATTTTCCCCTCTGAGCTGGCCAGATGGTACAGCTAAACACTAAGCTGGTGGTTAGTAATCAGGGCCTTCTTTGATGGTAATCAGTTTTTACTGATCAGTGCAAGAGTGTTTCCAATAATCCCCCCTTCATTTATGAAATAGAGTATGTGCTTAATTTGCATCAGCTATACATTGGAGCAAGCATTTGCCATTTGCTTATAAAAATAAAGGCTCAACAGCCATTCCACAAACTAAAACGGGGTTATTTTAGCTCTACATTCCAGTTCATTTTGTTTGAAGAAGAGAATTTTCTGACTGATAAGGATTCTAAAAATATTTTTACTCTGAGGCAATAGACATTAAGTTCAAAGTACAATTTTTTTAAAACTGAATTCGAACACCGAAAAATATACTCCCAAGTTGATCTTTCCCCTACTGTTGTGAGTTTCCATGGTATAGAGCTGAAACTCATTTTGCTTTACTTCTTTCAACAAAACATGATTTTTCTGGTGGAGCACTTGTTGCTTTTTCATGGTGCATTAAATAGAAACTCTAAGTAAGTCCAAAATACAGCTGCTTCTGCTCTGATAAGCAGCCAAAATTATCTAAAAAAAGGAGTACCTTCATTACGGCACATCTCTTTTCAGTCAGTAGCTTCCTAGTCCTATAATGCTTAGCATACTGATTATTTAAAAAGAAATAATTATGTCACTGACAATTAATGTTAAAGAAACAATATCAACACTAGTTCTGGGGAGCTTAGCTTAAAGCACTGCAGAAGAAGCCTACAGTCACCACCATTGCGGGAAAAATTTTTTTAAGTGCATTTTAAAACACTCTGTTTTGTTTTTTAAACCATTAGGAATGTCCACTCAGCTAAAATGACTGACCCAAAATGAACTGATTTCTTTGGCCACCAGTAACAATTATATATATTTGGTCTTAAGCTAAGCTTAAGGAGATAGTTAAATATATGTGGTTTCATTTCATGAGAATGAAGCCAGTCACATGAAACACTATTTTACAAGACTGTTTCAATAAGATGTCCAAAAAGATAATTTTTCTGGTAATAATGCTTATGGAGAATATCTTAATATATTTAATGATAAATAACGATAAAAACATTTACAGTATGTCTTCGTATCATTCTTCCTTTCCCAAATTTAAGTCCATTTAAAATAGTTTTCCTTGGACATAATATAAAACTCTATCAATACTCTTTTTAAATTTTTATTTCTAATTCCATTGGCAGTATATTATTTTCATTTACTTATTTTTTATAAAACTATAGTAAGAACACTTAACATATTATCCACCCTCCTAACAGTATTTTAAATGCACAATATACTATTGTTAATGATGGGCACAATGCTATCCAGTCAATCTCTAGAGCTCATTCATCTTTTAATTTAATGAAATTGATTAACTTGACTTCTTAACAAAGGAAAAGTTTCAGACTCGAAACTTACACATGCAAAATCCATTCATGCACTGGACTATGACTTGGTCATATTTCCAAGGATTCAGGAGACATCTGCATATCTCCTTCAATTTTATGATTTCATTAAAAAAGGGCATCATATGAATTCTTAATTCTTTTGCTGAATAACTTCTGAAAATGTTTACAAAGTTTCTATTTGAATAGGAACAGAAATCCTTTAATGACTAAGACCTATACAACTTAAAACATAGCCTTTTCTTTGCACATGACTGCAAACACCACCAAAACATCAGAACACCCATGGTATGACTTGAGTGAGGTATCAAAGGTCAAGGTATCTACTAGTAGTGTAAAGTTGAAACTTATGGCTCATTTGGCATTGACCTGATGTTGTACTAACACAGGAGGCAACGTTGCATTTGGGCTAACAGCTTGAGTTTTACAAATGTTAACGTTTATCCATCATATCGAAAGGTTAACTTTCAAAAAAAGTGAAACAACTTGAGAACAGCTCCATATTATTCCTGGAGGTACAGGCCCATTCCATGAAGTGAAAATTCTCTTAACAGGAATAATAGCAATGATTTTACTTTTAAGAGGTCAGCACTAGAATCAGATGAGATATGTTTGGATTTCATTAATTGTCCTGTATTTCTATAGCTTTAGGGTGCTATTTAATTCACCACTGTGAATGTTTGTTAAGTGGGACAATAATTATCCCAAAGATTAACCGGAACTATGAATAATGCAGTTAACCTGGGGCATATATTAATTCTGTGATGAAGTTTTGACTTCTCCAAATGATTCTATTTTCTAGAAGGCATAGAAGTGGAAATGTAAGTTAAACTCATCTCATTTTTTTAAAAAAGTTTATAATATAAATAGTATACATTAATGGAAGAGAAATGAAATTTATATCGCTTAAACTTTCCTTAGTAAAATCCTTAAATAATATGTTCGGCCGCTTTTCATGCATCTTTATCAACTGTAACATCTGGTTGTATATATTTATAAGTACAATGATTTCTAATACTTAAAACCAAATAAGTTGCCTTTCCAGATATCTTATCTGGAAAGTTGTCTTTCCAGACAGTTTATCTTTTTTCATAAAAAGATAATGGTCTATGGTCTATAAACATGTATCTATTTCAATTACATAGAGACTCTAGGTACATCTAAATGGACCTATAAAAACATATGTTTATGAATTGTTTAAAAAATCTTGTGGCCAGGCTCGGTGGCTCATGCCTATAATCCCAGCAGCACTTTGGGAGGCTGAGGCAGGTGGATTACGAGGTCAGGAGATTGAGACCATCCTGGCTAACCTGGTGAAATCCTGTCTCTACTAAAAATACAAAAAATTAGCTGGGTGTGGTGGAACGCGCCTGTAGTCCCAGCTACTCAGGAGGCTGAGGAAGTAGAATCGCTTGAACCCAGGAGGTGGAGGTTGCAGTGAGTCAAGATTGTGTCACTGCACTCCAGCCTGGGCAACAGAGCGAGACTCTGTCAAATAAATAAATAAATAAATAAATAAATAAATAAATAAATAAATATCTTGTATTAGCTTTTTCTGAATGACTTAATTCTAGTCTTCCAGGACTATATTTTCTCCTTCTTTTGCTCTTTTAACTTTGGCTTTGACCATGCACCCCTTCTATCTCTAACCTCACACAAAGGTTTTGTTAACATAGACATGTCATTAATCTGGTTAGAGGTGGCCTCTGTGTGTGTGTGTGTGTGTGTGTGTGTCGTGTGTGTGTTTACATTTTTATTTTTTTCTTCTCATAAATAACTTTCATATTCTTTTAAAAAAATGGTACAAACAATATCTCAGAAAGTCTCAAATTTTGGTGGTCCATCTGTGACACTAATTAATTTATTCCTAGTAGATACGAACCAAACACTATACTAAAGTGTAAAATAAAATGTTTGGAGCTAGCAAGGTCCATTTAAAAAACAAATACACATAAGAAATTATTTTTATAAAGGCATGTTAAAAATGGCAAGATCAAATATAACAATATTACAAACACATCACTTCCTAAAAATATCATTTATTGTTGCATATAATGAAAGGTAGCATTTTGTACGATTGGAGGAGTCTGATTTGTTTATTCCCCTCTCCTCAACAAATCAGACCCCTCTAGAGCTTAGAAGCTTAGGACTAGGTATCTAAATTAAGAGCAGTATCTCTAAGAAAGTGGAATAGTTGGGCTTTCGGTGCTTAGGTGATTGACAGGGAGGTACCTATTGAGGAATTCAAAAGAGTCAGTAGATCCGATCTGTGATATAAATGCAAAGGTTTGAAAGGACAACAATTTATTAAAACAAGCGTGTAGACAGTGTTTCCTGACATTCTATGCAAGGAAAGCCACATAGAATATGTGTGGTAGATATGGAATGGGATAAAGGAGAGAGTCTTGCAGGATTCAGCATGAACTAGATCAAAAAAATAAATAAGATGAAGGGTTTGCTAATTATTCCAACATCTCAAATTTTCTTGGGGAGAAAGCATAGGGTCCGCAAGTTAATGCTAACACAGCAACATATTATTGGCAGAAAGCAAATAATTTACAAAGTGCACAAATTCTGCTGACAGATATTTAATTTTAGAAATCAGAAGATGTCTTGTCTGAAATATCCTATGATAAATCATGGGAGTTTGGAAAGAACAGGTATCCAGGATGTCTTTGAGGACTATATTTGAAACTTGTATCACATAGATTACTTTATTTGTTGAAAACTCCTGAATGATGCCTGATGGTAATGGAAAACCTCTCCAAGAGAGAGCAGGTGCAGGGAAACAGCTGGGGGCTACCCCAGGTCCTATGATATGAGAGGACAGGGGCAAGTAACCCTCATTCTGAGAACTCCATCTGTACAGAAAGAGCCACCTCACCACTTTGCTCTTTGATTGTAGGCTATGCAATGTGATGTATGATTGATGAAATTGTGCTACTCTTTGCCCCATGCATCATAGAGAATCAAAGAGTCCAGCTGATCATGGCAACAAAACCTCTGCTTACCACAAGTGAACCTGCATCACTAAGAAGCAACCTATGTCTAATGACCTTCAGACTGTCTAACCCCAGTGGTAAATTACAGAAGTAATCAATAACATAGTAAAACTGTCTAGTCTAGTATATCAGAGTGACACTGAATTAATAGTTGCTCTTTATTGATTATCCTATCATGAAAACGGAGAATTTGGGAAATAACTGACTGCCTTAGTTCCAGTCAAGTTATTGAGAAATGAAAAGTGTAAAGCACTCCAGCTAACTGGACCTCAAATATAAATCTTTTCCAAGGTGCACTCTATTACTCATGGCTTGTCAGTCGTACCTCAGCTGAAGGATTTATGCAATGTCTTCTTGGCACAGGGGCAATCTACTATAATTACCTACGTGCAGAATTGCTCTCAAATAGCACAAATGGTGGGTGACAGTTATGAATCACAATTAGTATGGTCGCCAATCATGCAATGAGTAAATTGATCTGTATTTTATCTGTATACCAGCACATCAGAACCTGACTTAGAACAATAGTATAGATTTATCCATAAATGCTTGTTAGGTCACTTTTAAATTTGCATAATATTTTCTGAAAAACCTAATTTTCTTTCCTTAAAGATGACAGCCAAGTCAAGCATAAGCTTTTATTTCAAAGTTCCCTGCCAGTCCATAAATCCCATTCTACTGCATGCTTAGTAACTCTCGGTAGCTTCCTTCTCCTTTGCCTGCCTGTTGCTCCAGGATCTTCTGTATCCATGCTTACAGCTCCATTCTGGGCAGACATCTTATGTCCCTGGAGCCTTGCTTTTACACTGACCACAGGTCAAGAAGCATTTATCGATTCATATAATCAGTTGCAACTTTGAACAATGGATTCCTGAGAGAATGATCATTATGCTTCCAATAGCAGACACCAGGAAATACACTGTCAACAAAATTTCCTGGCTTTGGAGACTGTAGGATTTCAGAACTGCATTAGACTGTTTCTAATTTCTAAAGACAAAGAGGAAGAATATTAATTTTCTTATGTTTGGCCACCATGATAATAGCATTTTTTCTTTAAAGGAAATTCTGTCATTTCCTTTATGGTTCATGGATGAACCTCACATTAAGTGAAATAAGCCAGGGACAGAAAGATAAATATCACAGAATCTCACAAATATCACAGAATTATGTATGGGGTCTAAAAAATCGAACTTTCAGAAATTGACATTAGAACAGTGATTACCAGAGGCTCACGGGAGGAAGGGGAGAAGGAGAGTCAATGTAGAAAGGAAAGACACTGGTCAAAATGTACGAAGTTTTAGTTAGGTGGGAGGAATGACTTTCTGGTGTTGTATTGGACAGAAGGGAACTATGGTTAATAATAATGTGTATTTCCAAAAAGTTAAAGAGTGGATTTTAAATGTTCTCATCACAAAAAAAAGATAGTATTTCAGGTGATTAATATGTTAATTACGCTTATTTGATTATCTTACAATACACACATATTTTGAAATTACAAAGACGGGCGGATCACGAGGTCAGGAGATCGAGACCATCCTGGCTAACACGGTGAAACCCCGTCTCTACTAAAAAATACAAAAAAAAAACTAGCCGGGCGAGGTGGCGGGTGCCTGTAGTCCCAGCTACTCGGGAGGCTGAGGCAGGAGAATGGCGTAAACCCGGGAGGCGGAGCTTGCAGTGAGCTGAGATCCGGCCACTGCACTCCAGCCTGGGCGACAGAGCAAGACTCCGTCTCAAAAAAAAAAAAAAAAAGAAATTACATTGTACCCCATAAATATATCTAATTGTTATAAAAATAAAAAATAGCAGCCTGTGCAACATAGCAATATCCTGTCTCCACAAAGAATAATTTTAAACGAAGAATAATTTTTAAAAATTAGCCAGGTGTGGTGGTGCATACCTGTAGTCCTAGCTGAGGCAGAAGGATCCCCTGAGCCTAGGAGCTCCAGGCTGCAGTGAGCTATGATTGCACCACAGCCCTCCAGCCTGGGCACCAGAGCAAGACCCTGTCTCTATTTAAAAATTTTAAAATTAAAAAGCAAAGCTAAAAATTATTTTTCTCACAGGTATAGCAGGGGAGGGGGTGGGGTAGGCAGGAGAAGACTTAATTGTCTTAAGCATGACACGAAGGTCTGAAAAATAACTTTCCTGCAAACTGAAGATGTGGCTCCACGCGCTAGTTTCTAATCTGTCTCTACTAAAAAACTAACTTTGAAGCTCTTTGCTCATATACTACATAGCAGAGTGCAATCCCTCCCAAATCAATATTTGTTATATTTCACACTAAAAGAAAATTAAACTGCTTTTTAAAATCAGAGTTTATAATGCAGTGCCTAATTCGTGGTTATTTACTGACAATTTTACTACAGCATGCCTTTGCAACTGCCTGCATACTGAACATTTTCTTCAAAAATGGAGAATAAAAATAAAGGCAGGGGAAAAAAGGTTAATGAAAACAGAATATAAATTTCGAAAGTTTAAAGCAACTTTTCTTTAACTTTACAAAAGTAATACTGCTCATATATTGAAGATTGATCCCATGCTGTAAACATAATCACTGTGGACATGAAAGAAATCATACTTTGTCTTTGAAATGATCATATCCTATGTTAAGAAGCACTTAAGAACAATAGCAACAATTTACATATTTTAGTGCTTTTCATTTCAATGATTTTTCATGGTGCTTTACAAACTTTAAAAGATGCTGAGCAGTTGCAACTCAAAAGCATATGTAACTAGAGGAACAAAAAGGCAAGTTTCAAATCCAGTGAAGAAATGAACATGTAATCATTCACTAGAAATTTTAGGTGAATGCAGGAGAAAGTATATCAAAGGTTGGTATATTGATTTACTTCGGCAATGTATATATACGGCATATTTTATTGAGTGGTGAGTCTTTGGGGTGGCAGCCCTTGTTGAGAATACAATTGACATGGCATTTTTAGATAGTCAGGTCTGAGGGAGAAGGCTTGGCTATTCCCTGCCCATTAGTCCACCCTCATCCTCTATGCAGGCCATGCTCTGGTTGACCCCTCTGAGCTCTGAAGCTTGAAGTTGCCTGAGGACCAAGCCAGGCTCCCAGAAGGTGAGTTCACATAGTTTCTCTTCTAGCTCCCGGCAAAGTCAAATCCTCTTTACTCCAGGTGTGAGAGGAACGTCTATTGACCTCTTGCTGTCTCTAGCTGTGCTCAGGGTGTAATGAACTCTTAAAATCCCTAAGATGCCTTTTGGGTATTCTCCAATCCTGAGAAGCAGCTTAACACGGTGGTCAAGAAAAAGGGCCTTGCATTCAGTGGCTTGGTGCCATTGCTGGCTCTGTTGCTTTGGGCTATTAATTACTTAATATCTCTGAGCCTCAGCCTTTCTATGAATGAAATGGGAAATGTACACAGTACTATCTATTTCTTAGCTTTCTGTAAAAATCAATTTCAATAATACTTGTATGACATTTATTACATTGTGTGGCACATAAAATAATTCAACTAATGCCCCTGTTATTCAGGATTTTTTTTGTTATCTCAGCATTTTTTTCCTTTTCTCTTTCTTTCAAGCTGAAGGGGGACAGTATTACTTAAACAGGGTATCTACCACATGGCAGCACTTCTCATATTTTCTTTCTACACCTGATGGTACATTCTAGATCATAGAGTCAACATATGTTATTGGAACCATGACCAAGGAATCAGAAAACATGGAATTATAGACCTGTCTCCCCAAGAACAGCCTACCTTTCTGCCACGATGGAATTTACAGTTGGTTTGGGTGGGTTAGTTTGAACTTGTCTCACTGACTATTGGAAATTAAGGTATTAGTATAGTTTTTAAGCATTTAGTTTAATAGAAGGAAATTCTGTAAATAAGGTATTTAGGAAAATATTAGGTTCACATCAAACCAGGATTTTCTTCTTAGATCCTACCATTGAATCTAAAGATCAAGGCCATACTTACTAAATCTGAAGTCTGATGTAAGGTGAGTTACGGCCATAGGAAAACAAGAAGCTATATTGATTTTGTAGCACGCATATAAAATATTTCTTATAAACCCACAGAATAGCTCAAAATGCCTGACGCAAACTTTAGGCATTCTTGTCATATCAGCTGAGAGTAACAGCCATTAATGAAGTTTCCCACAAAGGTAAAATAAGTGTCCTTTAACGCTGACATAGGAATCAGTGTGAGGTGATGGTCTCTTCTCTAGTCACTTTGCTTCAAAACACAGCTACTCTGTGCCACCCAAGTGGAGGATACATATGGGGACACTACTGAATAAAGTATATTGTCCTCAGGATGATAAGTCTGGAAAGGGAGGCAAGCTTGAAAACATATTATGATGTAGCCAGAGAAGTGTTATAATCAGCAAATATACAACAGACCACGTTAGCACAAAAAAGGATGACATTGCCACTCGGAGGTAAGACAGACTTATCTTCCAGAGGAGATCCTTGGGCTGTATCTTGCAGCTTAATGGGAGGGTGCCTGTTAAATTCAGAGGAGTGGTTACTCTAGGCAGGAGAAACAAAAGAGAAAGAAAATGCAAAAAGAGAATGGAACAACTATAGGTTAGAACTTAAGGCCCAGAGGCAGGAGAAAAGAAGCAGGGTCTGGGATTCAAAAGGAATGCAGGAGTCAGATAGATCATAGAGAGCCCTACATTAAAAATTAAACCTGCAAACAAGAACACAGGAAATTAGAAAATGATGACACAATTAGGAAATGCCAGTAGGTTAAAAAGAAGTGAAGTCAACATTAGCACTGCAGAGATAGCTGATTCAGTGTTCAACTTCTATGGTGTTTGAAGAGAAAGGGCAGGTATCCAGGGTGACCCTTTCATGCTGAAAAAGAAAAGGAAGAAAACATAACCCTTGGCATTCTTAAGGAAAAAAAGGCCTATATGTGTATATAAATGCACCTATTGATGTGGGAATTTTCTACTCACAAAAGTATGTATATACACATACACACACACATATACACACACACACACACACACACACATATATATAAAATCTACAGAGATTATTAAAACACTCAGGACAATATGTATATTTTATAGACTGATACGTATATAAATCAAATGTATATCTCCATAGATGCATAGATATCCCAGGACAGAGAGAAAGGGAGAGAGAGGAAAGACTGTGTACTCAAATCTGAAATGGAACTGGGGACAGAAATAAACCTGGATACACTGGTGGAGACTTTCTCCCTCAATACCTCAGTCATAATACTTGCCAACACTTCCTTCTCAGGGAACTTTTCTAACTTCCTCTCCCTCTACTGTGAATTGTTGCACCTCAGACAGCTGCCCTGTTGCCTCTTTTTGTTTATGTTGAGTCCTGAAAATCAAAGTCCTCTCAAAGTTAGCTGACGTGAAGCTCTGCCTACTGAACTAAAACAATGCAACGTGAACATATTAGCAATTCCAGGACTAAATTCAGTTAATGTAGTTGCACTTCCATGTCCACAAACCCGTTGTTTGACATTATTTGAGATCAGGGAATTAATGCCTAGAAGTGAGGAAAAAAATGGGAAAATATGGAATGACTGCTTACAAGAACAGTGACTGGATGTAATTTAGAATAGCACAACTTTAGTCCTGCAGGGGGTCTTGGAAATTTTTCAGTCCCTGAAGATATCAGCCACACAAATAGAAACTTTATCCATTTCTGTTTTCTTTTCCTATATAAGGTGCACATTTGGCCTTTCTGAACCCAGCTTATCCAGCCCTATGTGAAGCATTGATGGGTGGCCTAAATGGCAGAATCTACACTGCCTGAATTCAGACAGAAAATCTCTTCCTTCCAAATCCTTGCTGAAGTCATTCCTACTACTGCTGGTCATAGACTGGTCTACGAATTGAGGAGCTGACTCATAGGACTCAAGCATTTGACATGGAATTATCATTTCCTAGAAAGAGATGAACAAGGGAAGCTAGAGATGTGAGCCCTGAAAGTATAGACAGGAATAACCAAGCAATGTTCGCTGACCAAGGGAGGTTATTTCGCTCTAATCCTCTGTGGCTACACAAGTATAGAAGTGTCTGCTGCTTCTCACTGCTCTCATAGATCTCAGTAACAGAAAACTCTAAGCAGCCGGCAATAATGCCTCCTAACACCTGAGTTCTCTGTTACTGATTCATTGTGCTGCTGCTCCAAGCTACAACCTTTTGTGGGTATCTCAGAGAAGTCTCAAAGGCCCGGATGCCCCCTTTACAATCTGCTTACAGACTGTGCTGGGCCTGTGCAATAGAATCTCCAATCTCACATTCCCACTGTGAATTCACAGACTCGGGAACTCTGATGTCTCCATGAACTAGGTTTCAGACAATCACTGCTTACGTGTATTTATGAACATACATAGGCTTACATGGAAACTCAGAAACAAAACAGACGGCTGGCATTAAGATCTTGGTCCAAAAGGCTTAATTTCCATGTGGGAAATTATTTGGTTGGTTTTTCTTATTTAGCTAATTAGAAGTATCTGTCATAATATAAACATATACCTGTAGAACAAGGGAGTCATAAAAGGTTCGAAGTAGAATCTTTGCAATGTAAAACCTGCCACAGAGCAATTAGAGTATATTTTTACGAGCTCTATTAAACGGGTTGTGGAAGTTAAGTCTGGAAAACCAATTTTACGTCTCTTTGGAAGTGCTCTCGTTTATTTGCCTAGGGGACACTGTTATGCTCACAGTTTGCAGTATTTAATCTCCCACTCCCTATCAAGCCCCTAAAACAAAATTGCCAGCTTAGCAGTAGCACTTTGAAAGCCCAAGTACAGCTGGAAAGACTGGGAAGTTTGAATAAGGGAAAAGAAAAGCTATCCATTTCTTAGGGCTTCATCTCGTATGCCCCCGACAGTAGGAAAAAGCCAGTTCTGTACACAAAGCACTACAAAGATTAACCTCATTTGTGTAAAATTAAGCAGCATTCTCATCCTTCTGCCTTGGCATTCGTGAATTCTCATCACAGAACAAACATAACACCACAGTTTCCAGCAGGCACACAAATAGAGTAATTGAAGGTAGCCCTTGAATACAGTCCCAAGGCTTTTGGGACAGGAATTATATGGTGGCCATTTTGTAATCATCACAAGAAAGGCAGCCCAGCTCTGTAGATGGCCTCTGACCAGGATGTCTGGATGTACATTTCTGTCTTTGGGAAGAGACTGCACTATGATTTTTCAACCAGGGTGGTACTCTTCTCTGTAGTGTAAGAAAATGGGTGGGGGTGTTATTTGGTGTTACAATGACTGCAAGTTACTCCTGGAATATGATGACCAGGGTGCCACACATCCTGAAGTGTGTAATTTAATCCTAAACAATTAAGTGTTGCCTTGCTCCAAATTCTAGGCACACCTTGATTGACACACCGTTTTCACCTGGTGGAGCCTACATAGAATCCCAGTGATGATTCTCATGAACACTGCTGCAGTTTACCTTCTTTAAAACTTATTGGGAATGAAAAAAGAAATAGAGATAGATGTCAACAAAATATACACATCTTCCACTACAAATGTAAGCTATTTTTCTCCATCACAGAGGAAATCAATTTCTGAGATAAAGTTATTGGTGGAACAAAAGAAATAACAGTAGAGGATTCCTCCAGCACATCGCTCTTACACAAAAATGCTCTGACTCTAGGAAATGAAGTTCTTCTTCTAGATTTCAAAAAACATTCTGTTCTTTAAAATATACTGTTGAATGTATAACATACAATGATGAACAGTTTATGTCCGTCATAGACTCTATTTTTATGTATAAATGAATCTTTCTTTCAAAATGCTGATAGGCAATGCTGTTCGCTACGATGGCTCAACTTATGGAAGAACAGAATGTGTGGCCAAAACGGGGAGCAAATGAACCTTCACAGGTTTTACAATGTCTTTTTAACCCTTTAAGCAGATAGTATTCATACACTTAAATGTCCAACATTCTAAAACCCACTATTGACACAAAGAAATAAACACTGATACAAAAGCAAAGGGCTAACCTTTCCCCAGGGCATCTGTTTTAATAGGAATCAAATCCTTAAGCTAAAGTGAATTTCAGTGAGTGAGAAGAATTTCAAATGACAATAGGGCCTTTCCAGAGCTCTAAAATTCCTTCCACATAATCTGTATTTACTTAGTCTCTTTTCCTACAGAAGTAGAAGTAGCTCAGAGCTGCTTCCATACGAGGCAAAAGTGGTGGTTTTTTTTTTTTTTTTTTTTTTTTTGCAGTGGGGGCCACCATGGCCTCCAGCATTGCCTGTAAAATCCATCGGCCATCACTGAAGGAGGATGCTTCCTCCAGGGAAAATCTCACTCGGTGTGTCAGGGTAGCTTGCACTACTTCCTGCTGGCAGGGTCCAGATCTTCTATGCTGTGGTGGGTCCTAATCTTCTGAAATATGAGGATCTCTTCAAATGGCAAAAATATTTTGGATACCCACACATGCTATGTGTTTAGAAACTGTTGATTGAGACAATGCACAATGATAAAACAAAACAAAACAAAAGCTATACATGTTTAAGAATAAAATGACATGAGTCTGTATTTTATCAATTGTAAAAGGACCTGTCTGCATTTGAAGTTAGTACATGTATGTGTAAAATAATATTTATCCAGTCTATAGAAACTGGTACACTTATGAATTTTAACTCAGCCCCTTGGGATTAATGCAGGAGTTCCCGAAGATCTGTATCATGGGACTGTGCTAGATCCACTCTCAGGCTTTGTAGTAGCCAAGTGGACTCCAGACGCATCTGGGTGGCCTCGAAGGTTGTTAACATTACCTTAAATCAGGGAACAGAATCTAAATAGAAATGCAATTAATTATGTTTCTGTTTATGAGAACAGTAGTTCCCTCGATTTTAATTTTTTTTAAATAAAAAATTGGCTCTATTCTATGCCTTTCTAGACTTCCTTTGATTTAGCACTGTGATGGGTTTTACTCCTATCAATACTTACTGGTACTCTGATTCTAAGTGTAGGGGAAAATAGCATTCTTTAACTTTTTGGAATAAAGGGTACCCTTTGACAGCTCTTTTCCTAATGCCACCTGCTACTCAGCCATATGTGTCATTTTCTTGCAAGTGGGAATAAGTGATTAATTATTTATCTCTTTCAGCTGGGTAAGTTGTTTTCATTCTAAAGGCAACACAGAGGAAGGGACACAAGCATTTTGGAAGGTCTCACAATTGGTGGGTGTTAAGTATCAATATTATACCTGTAAACAGGAAAAGAGAACCAAAAGTGGCTTAGCTGATTGCCAAGATTCTAATTTAGATGGAATACTTCAGAATAATATAGGTTCTAACTGTTATTAATGTCCTCTCTTTGGATCTAATATAAATATCTCCAGTTTAATTGATATATTAGGTAAAAATTGGGAAGAAACTATATTTTCCTCCAAAAATCATCTTCATTGGGAAGAGCAGAAGGTTTGAAAATATCTTATAATATGGTTTCAATTGTCACAAGAATATTACAGATAAAACAGAGCATGCAGGCTTCCAGGGAAGCCCTGGTCGCCAAGCCGCCTGCTACCCCTTCACTCTGCTCCTTCTATCACATACTCAGTCTCCACATGCGCAGTCTCCTTAAATTCATTTCAGCCCAGAATAGTAATGCATATTCCTAGGCCAGGTGCAATGGCTCACATCTGTGGTCCCAGTGCTTTGGAAAGCCGGAGCAAGAGGATTACTTGAGCCTAGGAGTTGGAGGTTACAGTGAGCTATGATTGTATCACTGCACTCCAGCATGGGTGACAGAGCAAGACTCCATCTTTAAAAAAAATAAATTAATAAGACAGAAAGTGAAAGGATGATTACCAGAGGCTGGGAAGGGTGGTGGGTGGTTGGTGGAGGGGTTGGGGGAAGGTTAATGGGCACGAAAACATAGAAAGATGAATAAGACCTACTGTTTGATAGCAAAACTGGGTGACTATAGTCAATAACTGAGTTGTACATTTTAAAATAACTGAAAGAGTATAATTGGATTGTTTGTAACACCAAAGATAAATTCTTGAGGAGATGGTTAACGCATTCTCCATGATGTGATTATCACACAGTGCATGCCTGTATCGAAACATCTCACGGACCCCATAAATATATACACCTACTACGTACCCACAAAAATTAAAAATAAAAATTTAAAACATAAAACAAATAAAATTATAAAAAATATATTCTACTTCTTGTTGTGTTAATATAGATAAGCATGATATCTTATTTTGCTAATTATTTCAAACACACACACACATACGTACATAAACACACACCAAGGAAAATCTAACAATGTTATTAAGTTGTGTTAGCACCATGCGGTAAAGACATGGTTATATATAAATGTTCACTGAAGTGACATGGAAGACATTCCACCAACACTAAGTAATGAGACATTGTGGTTAGGGAAGTAACAGGGTCTCTTACTGTGTCAATCATGAGGAAGCTGGGAGTAAGGAATATTCCATTCTGAATGTGCTATCACCAAAGCCTACCAGAGTGCAAGCAAGAACTCCTTCTTAATATCCCTACTCAGGCTCTTTCAGTAGCTTAAAAATAAGGAGGCAGGTTATCTAAAAAGTGTTTATTCTTATAAATTCAGACTGAGAATGAAAGAAAGGATATAAAGGGGAGACTCTTGGACACTCACAAGGGTGCTGACAATTTAAAGTTAATGTTGTACAACCTGCTGAATCCATCTGATGATTAATTCACAAACCTCGGCAGTAGGTATGACAGCTACTGTGCCCAGAGGCTCAGTCATGCCTCGGCACTACCCCAGTAATTGTCTCCCAATAAAAGACATGCAGCCTGTCCCATAAATGTTGCAGCCATCACGGGCATGAGTCAGGCCTATAGGTCCTCAGGTCCTGTGGGGATGACAGCAGAGAACACGTTTCTGGAACTCCTCACCCACACTGACAGGTGCCCTTTCAACATGCAACTCTGTAATAGGCAAACTCTGCTACACTCAACAGCCCAGTAATCAAACCTTTCCCAAAGATATCAGTTAGATTCTGTGGTGGCTTTCCTGAGCTCTTCAATAGCTAAAATTATAATGTTACCAGTGGTAATAGATTGTAACTGATTATTCCTAAGTGCTACACTGGGCATTTTCTTTTCTTTTTCTTTTTTAACTTAAAACACATAGAGAAGCAACAGTTCTTCTCTTGTGTGAAGAGCATAGCATTTGCCTGACATATAATTTGAAACATCTCAGCCTTGACTTACATAACGAGAGCCCTGCTGAGCTCCTGAAGATGGCATGTCTTCTAAGAAACTGCTGGAAGTGCATATTGCAGATGAACATGAGCTCTGAAACATCATCTAACTCCTCCGTACTGTATTTTGTAAGATGGCTTGTTTACCATATGAAGAACCTAGCAGGGTCTTGTGACCTAAAATAGATTGAAAATCACACAATCTATGTGGTCCTCTACTTATTTGGAACCAACTTATTCCCAGAATCCAAATCACAACATTACAATCAGAAATAGAATTCATAGATTTTTTTTCTGGACTATTATACTCAGTATGTTCATCAGAAACAATAGAACTGATTAATAGTATATTAGAAATACTGGCAGAGAAAATACAGCCTGAGAGAATTACTAGAGAGCATGTCAAGCCACACTGACATACATACCACATGAATCAGAATGGTGTGGCTGGAATTTAAGTGAGAGAACAAAATGGAAATGAGAGAAAAGAAAAGTGGTAGGCCCATGAAGGAGGAAGAGAAATCCTTCCACTAAAAGCAGAGTGGAGCTCACTCTTGTAATCCCAACACTCTGGGAGTCTGAGGCAGGAGAATCACTTGAGCCCATGAGTTTGAAACCACCCTTGGCAAGATGGTGAGACTCCATTTCTATAAAAAAATTTTAAACATTAGCCAGGCATGGTGGTGCACATCTGTAGTCCCAGCTACTTGGGAGGCAGAGGTGGGAAGAGCCCTTGAACCCAGGAGTTTGAGGCTGCAGTGGGCTGTCATGGTACCACTGCACTTCAGCCTGGGTGACACAGTAAAACCCCATCTCTATAAAAATAAAATTTAAAAAATAAAATAAAAAATAAATAAAAATAACAAGTATAAAGGACTTATAGCCATAGGAACAAAGCAAATGGTGTTTTTCTTTTTTTTTTCCCTGAAAACCTAGCAAAGGAGTAGTTATGAGACACATACACAATCATGGGAGAGAAACTATGAAACTCAAAAAAATAATGCATTCTCAGAACTTTAAACCTAGTGACTAACACAATGAAGTAGAGCACATCCTCCAGCTACTATTGGTGGTGAGGCCACACCCCCTACATTCCTCTGATTTCAGGAGGAGAAACCTGATCTGTCTCCCCTCCATACAGGCTTGCTTTCTCTTACTTCTAGGCATTTTATGTTTTTTTTCTTTCTTTGTTTTTCTTTTTGGGGACTTGAAAAACTGTAACCAGTAAACCAGCACTCTATTATTGTAAAGTAGCCAACTCTATACTCCTCCTTACTCTACAGATGAGGATCCAAAGACAGGGAGTTTGGAGGCATACAGAGAGTAATTAAATAGGCTTTCTGATTGCTTTCCTCCCTCCTTTTGTACATTGGTTTTGTCTCCAGAGGAGAAGTGAATGTAGATAGAGACCCCTCTGGATTCCCCTGGACATCTGGAAAAGCACTGTGGTATATGCTGTGAACCACTCCCAACAGGCTCAACTTCTTTTGGACTCGCCTTGGAGTCACCATGATGGTAGTTCAGAAAGAAGGCAGTTAAATCCACACTAAGCAGCTACCATGTGCCTGACCTGATGCCCACCCAACCAGCTTGGTAAAATCATGCGGCTCACAAGGGTTGACTGAAGTGGTTAGTTGGCATCGTTTAAAACTAATCAAGCTTGTTTCTAGTTCTGGTCACAATTATAGCTGTGTTTTTAAGCTAATCTGCCGAGAACGGAGAACATGTAGGCTACACTGGGGTGTGTCTATTTTTATTTGCTATTCCAATTGTATACTTTTTACACCGAATCTATCTCTATCTGCTTCAGAGATATTTTACCACAGATCTGATTGCAACAGGAAGTAGCAACCACTATAAAGTAAGTTTTAATCCTTGCGAAAATATAGCCCTTAAAAAGTTAGTCTTAGGGTATGATGCCATTTTTATTTTTTGGTATGAATGGTTATATGCCATTGCCCATTATTATTTATTTATTTATTTTGAGACGGAGTCTCGCTCTGTCTCCCAGGCTAGAGTGCAGTGGCGCGATCTCCGCTCACTACAAGCTCCGCCTCCCCGCTTTTACACAATTCTCCTGCCTCAGCTCCCGAGTAGCTGGGACTACAGGTGTGCACCATCTACTAATAGCAGATCCAATATTCATATTTCTCAACAAAAGGGAAAAAGTTAGGTTTACTACTTTTCAGCAGTAGCTCCTTGTATTCTAGTTTGCTACTAGAAATAGCCAACTAGAATTACCAAACAACAGATGTTCGTGGAAGCATCCTACATACTGCAATCATTGGAATCTTTACTACTACTTTTTCCTTGATCTCTTAATCCTTTTGCCCTCCTTTATCTTTATGGACAAATCTTGCCAAATTTTAAAGACTCTGCTTAAATTCTATTTATTCTAATATCTTCCTACCATTTCCCAGATACAATTTTCTCTCCCCTAAGTCTGTTTGTCATTTATTAGGCTTAAATGCACACTGCCTTTTCTTTTTCAAAACTTTCTGTTCTTTGTTAAGAAAATTCAAAATATCCAAAAGAGCCCTAGAAAATAAAATGGTATTACTCAAATACACTGTCCAGGAAGTTAGAATACCTCAATAAATGGTATTTATAAATGTCTAGTTTTCAATATTTTCTCCAAAATATAGTGATTTTAATCCATTTCAATTTGTTAGAAAAAGGATAATCTTTTCCCATTTGACTTTATATTTTTTTCATCACAAGTAAGGCTGAAAAATTTCTAGGTTGCTCTTGGTTTCTTGGCTTGGGGGTCAGTTTAAGGCCTTTGTCTTTTTTCCCTGGGGTTGCTCCTTTTTCATTACTGTTATTGTTATTAATTATAGAATCTTTACACATTGTGCAAAGCATCTATTTATCATACATGTTACAAATATTTATTGCAATTTTTAAGTTTCATTATATTGCTTTACTGTTTAAGTATAAATTATTTAATGTAATCTGTTTGAAAATTGAGATTGCTAGTATAATGGTAGATTGTGTTGTAAAAGACCTACCCTAGGAAAAATACTCAATAAATATTGTTAAAGCAGCATATATCAAAGATTACCAAGAGTCAAGGAAAGTAAAAAAAAGTCAAAGAAAAAAATCTGTACCACAACAGCATAGAAAGCAGTGAATTTCTTAGGATAAAACCAAAAACTGACCATATCCAGAAAGTGTAAGATAAATTATAATATGATTAAATATCTTATCAAAGATAAAAGTAGCTTGGAAAATATGAACTACAAAATATAATTAAAAGGAACTTAAGGTTAAAACAATCAAAGTTAAAGTACACTTAAGAAAATTCCAGGATTAAAAATAAAATAATAAAGAGTATGTAAGAAGTTGAGACATCTGAAGAATGAAGAATGGGATCCAATGTGTAATAATAAAATTTCTGAACAATAAATAGTATAGTTGATTATTTCAGAAATGAAAAAGAAACAGGACTAGAAATAGCATCTTTGATTCTCATGTACTATATAACAATAAGAAACTGAATCCGACAGTCTCATTTTAAAGAAAATATACAAATGAAGAACAGTATTCTATGTACTTTTAAGAAGATAGTGTAGTCTATTATAAGATATAAATCAGACTTCTTTGTGTTCCTCTATGAAAAAGTAAAAGCGTAACAATAATGGAAGAACATATATTCAAAACTGAGGTATTGTTAGTTTTCACTTGTTCATGAAAATAAGACATTCTTATTTCATATGTTCATGAAAATAAGACATCCCTTGAAAGACTTAGAAAATTCACTAAAGATATTCACTCCAAAATCTGCTGGAGAATTAATAAAGTATTGTACTAATTACCAAAGTAAATGCTACTCATTTGAAGACATAATTAAAGAACTCTGTGAATTACTGCTAATAATGTTAACTAATTTAGAGGATTCTTAAGACTTAATTATGAATGGAATAAGATATAGGATGAAACTGCATATGAAGCCATAAAGGGCAAAATTCATGTCATTTATAAAAACTTGAGAAAATACAGAATTAGAAATGTTGTATACTATTTTGCAATAGACATTGATGATTAAAAATTGAGTGATACACTTTTAAATTATTTAAAGATAGACGAAAACATGGCAAATTTCACACACAAAAAAGCAAAAAAAAATTAAATCACAAAAAGCTACAAATAAAAAGCGAAATAAGTAGGAAGAGATCAAAAATAGGAATTACTACATTAAACATGAGACTGTCTCCCTCACCTCATTTAAAAGTCAGAAATTCTCAGACTACATTTAAAAATTCAACAAGTGGCTGCTTACAAAGCAATATGTCATTTCAAGGCTAAAAATAAGAAATTCAACAAAGATCTATCAATCAAATCTGAACAAAAGAATAGTATGGTTGGTAATATTAACCAAAATGGAATTTAAGGCAGTAAGCACTACATTCGATTAAAGAAGATTATCATACTATTATAAAAGACAGTCAATCAGAAGCAAATCACAACATCATATTTTCATTGAGCAAATACTGTACTTTGAAACATTTTTATTTTTACATTATCTACTATCAAGTCATACTATGAGCCAGGCACTACACTGAGTACTGTGAATGCAGATGTAAATAAGACCCTCCCCTGAAAGTTCCACAGTCTAGGAAAGAAGAAAGGCATCTAAACAGGTAACTGCTGAATACAGAGGGTCCTGGAGTTACAATGGGGTTATGCCCTGCGAAACCTATTATAGGTTGAAAGGATGGTAAGTTGAAGATGCATGCCACACATCTAATCTAGCAGATGTCATAGCTTAGCCTAGCTACCTAGAGCATGCTCAGAACACTTATATTAGCCCACAGTTAGGTAAAATCATCTCCACGAATCCTATTTTTTAATGAAGTGTTGAATACCTCATGTAATTTATTGAATACTGTCCTGAAAGTGAAAAACAGAATGGTTGTATGGGTAGTCACATACGCAGCCAAAAGCACATTGATTGGGCCTGAAGAATGTTTGAGGAATTGAACGAAAATTAATTGCTGGATGATGGGAATGTGACAGCGACAGGGTCATCAATTTCTCTCTCTTCTGATGAGGCTGGAGAATAGCTGGTAGAAGGCACTGGGGCACCGACACTTGTTGCTGGTTTAGTAGGCACAGTGTGTTTCAGGAAGATACCAGGTTTGACTGTGTAGTTTCTTCTTTTCATTATTTCCGTACAACAAGCAAGAGCGTCCTGTAGCTGCCTGTCAGTTCTTGCACATCTCTTGTCATTGATGTTCATTTCTTTTAACATCCCCGTGCCACTGCTCATAGTGGCAAAGGCCTCCGCCAATTTCTTTTCTGTAAACTTTATTCATGCCTCAGGTATATCTTCTTCTACCTCCCTTTGGCCTCAACTTCTTTACTTCTTTCTTCTGCCAGTTCAGTCAGCTCCTCATTGGAAAATTCTCCAGCCTCAATGCCAACAAGCTCATGAATAGCCTCTTCATCAGTGTCTAATTCTAGCTGTTCCTCAAGTAGTAAGACTTTATTACTTAATATTTCATTAGTAGCAAAATATTTATTAAAAGTCTTTGAACATCTTCACATATGTCTTCAAAATTTTCTTGCAAATCCTGTTCACAAATTGCCATGTGGCTTCTTTCCATGGTTTAGGGATGTTCTGCACAGGATTTGGAATGTTAAACCCTTTCCAAAGCTCTCAGAGCATTCATCCAGATTCAATCACTTTAACAATTTTTACAAATATTTGGTGTCAAGGGTACGCTTTCAATCTAGCTGTTGCACCTTCGTCTACTGGTTGAGTAAGTTTGGTTGTGTCCCATGGCAAACCTTTACATCAAGATGCATACTGCTGCTATGCTATAGATACCCTTGGGCATTGTCTAAGATCAGAACAGTCTTGAATGTAATGTTGTTTCACCTCCAATATTCTTTTGCTTGTGGATTAAAACAGTTCAAAACTCAATTTTCAAGCAATGCTGATTTCATCTAGGTTTTCCTGTTATGGTGGTCATAAATTGGAAGCTTGCTCACATTTTTTAATGCTCTAGGGTTCTCTGAGTGGTAGATTAAGAAAGGCTTTAATTTGAACCCTGCAACATTTCTAGCCAAAAGCAGCCTTACACGGTCTGAGAATGCCTTGAATCTTGGCATTGTCTTGGACTCTTCATGAATGTATGTATGTTCTGGCGTAAGCTTCCAGAATAAGCTCAATTTATCAACGCTAAATATTTGTTCTGGCAAATATTTATCATCTGCAATTATCCTATGCGCTTTCCGTACTGGCGCTTGCTGCCTCACCACTGACATTCACATTGTGACACCTACAATTATGACAGCTTTTGAAGAGTTGGAATCACCCTGACTTGTTATAAATGTTTGCATGTACATAAGATCATTGGTACACTTTTGTAGTATATCAAAACAGCTTCTTATCTTAGCCTGACTCATTATTAGACTAAGCGGTATGTGGTTCTGAATCTGGTTTTCCACTCACGTGATAACTAAGGTTTCCAAATCATCAATCAGCCTAGCTCTTTTCCTAGCTCTTTTCTTCATGAAGAGTGGATTTCACTGATGCTGACAATTTCATTATCACTGATTTGTTTCTTATCCTTCATGATGGTCAAAATTATGGATTGTGAAAGTCCTAACTCACATGTGATGGCCATTACTGGCTTGCTGCTTTCATGCTGGGCAATTATTTTGAGTTTCATCTCAAAAGTAACTGTCTTCTTCTTCTTCTCATCAGAAGCAGATGACACAGATGGGCATTTCATAGACATCATAGGATGGGAAAACAAAAAACATCACATCCAAAAATGCTGGCAACACAATACACTAGCGTATTGGTTGCTTACCCTCCTGATCCTGTGGCTAACTGGGAGCTATGGCTTCCTACTGCTGCTTAGCATCTCAAAAGAGAAAAGATCAAAATTTAAAGTACAGTTTCTTCTGAATGTGTATCACTTTTGCACCACTGTAAAGCCAAAAAGTAGTTATGTCAAACCAATGTAAGTTGGGACTGTCTGTAACTTGGTAAATAATATTAGAAACAGTAAGAAGTATATGCAAGATAAAGACCTAGCATGGAGAACGCAGTGACTTAACGAGGTGATGACAAGAGGGAGTATCAGAGAGGGTCACAGATGAAGATATTCGGGGAGAAATTTAAAGGATGATAAAGTTTCTTTAGGTCAAATAAAGGTCAAAAAAAGGAGTAATTCCAGGCAGAAGAAAGAAATGGTGAAAAGGCACCACACATACAGGGACGTGAGAAAACATCTGGAGTATAAAGAGCAGGAAGAAGAATAGTGAGATTTAAGGCTGGAAGGCAGAAAGGAAAAAATTACAAAGAAAGAAAGTCAGGTAAGCAACGTAAGTATTCTGAACTCTCTTCTGTAGAGACTTGGGAGCCTAATACCGGTTTTGTCCAGGGAATGAGCTGGCTTTGCATATAAACGGAGCACTTACCTGTGAGCCTGGGGAATTGACTGACCTGAGCTCAGATTGGAGTTGGGAAGGCTTTGGAAATGAGCTACGTTCCCACACTATGGAGGTGGAGAGGACGAAATGGATTTGAGATATATATATGTGTGTGTGTGTGTGTGTGTGTGTCTGTATGTGTGGATGGATAGATAGATAGATACACCTTTTTTTTTTTTTTTTTTTTTTTTTTTTTTTTTTGAGATAGAGTCTTACTCTGTTGCTCATGCTGAAGTGCAGTGACGTGATCTCGGTTCACTGCAACCTCCGCCTCCCAGGTTCAAGCAATTCTCCTGCCTCACCCTCTCGAGCAGCTAGGACTACAGGCATGCTCTACCACACCCAGCTAATTTTTGTAATTTTTTTAGTAGAGACAGGCTTTCACCATATTGGCCAGGCTGGTCTCGAACTCGCGGTCCACCCGCCTCAGCCTCCCAAAGTGCTGGGATTACAAGCGTGAGCCACCACACCTGGCCGAGAGATATATTTATGTTACAAAATTTGACAGTGCTTGCTGTCAGGTGAGGTGACAACAACCTACTTTTCTTACTTATAAAAGTGGAGGAATTGATCAACTGGAAAAAAAAAAAAAAAGAAAAGAAAGAAAGACTAGGGAAAGCAGGTTTGGAGGAAGACAAGGAGTTTAGATATGAACATCGTGAGTTGAAGGTCCTGGTAGGAATCGAGGCAGAGAAGTCCACTTGGTTTCCTGGGAAGAGAGGTCAGTGGGCACTAAGAAGTGGAATGTATGGGGATGGAGAAACTCAAGGGTATAGATTAGAAAAACAGTTTTGAAGGCAGCAGTTCTTGGGTAGAGATGAGCTTCATCAATGTAAGGACTGAGCTGATGAAGAAAAAAAGTGAAGAAGAAACAGTGATGAGAAAAGTTAGAGGTCAGGAAAAAGACTGGCCATGGAAGTCAAGGGGGTAGAGACCTCCCATGTGGAAAGGTCAACAATGTTAACTGCCAGGAAAGGAAAATCAACCACAGTAGATGTATCTAGTGCCAAACACATTGGCAAAAACTGAAAATACTCTGAAACACAGTATAAAAGGAATTAAACCCCCTCAAGCAGGGAATAAATCTGTACTCTAAAGTATTTTTGCTATATTCGGCAGAAAACTAAAATTCAATAAATACAAAATTAGAAATGTATTTTATGCATTAATTTCACTAATGTAAAGTCAGTAAAATTACAAATTAATGCCATTCAGTATCAGCAGAAAACTTTAAAAAATCCTTCTGATCAGTATTTCTAAATATCAGTTTGATCGGGATTGAAATAAACTCACCTTAGACACAATACTAATGAAAGCACAGAGGGACATTCTTGAATTGTTTCTATTAGTTAAAAAGGGAAAAATAATAAATTTTAATTCTTGAGATCTGTTAGAAAGGAAAATAAAAGGAAGGAAATAATAAAGATAAAAGGAGCAATAAATATATTAGAAGCCATTAAAAATCAGAATAATATAAACAAAGAGTTGGCTCATAGAAGAGTATAATAAAACAGAAAAATCACAGGCAAATTTTTTTAAAAGCAAAAACCTATAAACAAAGAAAATTGGAACAAGGAAATAGACTGTAAGAGCCACAGAAAGAAATAATGAAAATTAGAGAAAATGTTAGTCTAATGATTAATACCTTAACATAATAGATTTCAAAGTCTCCATTTACTTAGTGATTTGTTATTTTTATCTATTAGGATGAATAGTATTGGTCACATTCTATTGTTTTTTAATTTTTTTATTATTTCTTTTCTTTTTAAGGAAAACACTTATTGTAAGCATTAGAGAAAGAAATTCAAGCTTAGGTCTTGCAGACACCATAGCTTTGGTATAACTCCTCTATCCCATGGTCTGTGATACCTACACCTGTCTACTTGACCCTTCAGTGTCTCACATACCAGGATCTTTCTATATTTGCCAGCACAGATATCCTCTCTACCTGCAGTCTCTATCTCTGAGCCCTGTTGCTTATGGAAGTTTTTCTCCTACTCACAGTCCACCATTTCTCTAAACCACTGCTTGTAGCTAACTACAACTAATTTTATTTCTGTACCTCCACGTTTTTCCTGTAACCTCAGGCCTTTTTCATATTCTCTGTGGAATCCTGTACATGTACCCTAAACTTTCTCCCTCTGTGTAGACCTACTCATTCATTTTTCCAGAGTGAAACGTGCTCTGAAGTATCTTCTTCAGCTGTGTACACAAGTACTGCAGATGGGAATGTTGGAAATCAATATTTTACTGATAATATTTATCTGGTTTGTTTGCATCCATACTTCTAGCTTGTTGAAAGCACTTGAATATTGATTCTGTCACTGTTTTATTAATTTTCTCCAAGTCTGGCATCATTAGCAAATTTGATGAGCATGCTTCCTGTCATTGTGAAGGTCTTTGATAATAGCGATGAGCTATATAGACACGGCCAAGAACAGCACCCAGAGGAATGACATGAGGTGTCGGCCTCTCCATTGATATCAATTCATTAATCAACCCATCCAGAGACAACTGTTCCATCAGATACAAATCCACTTGTCTGTCTTGTCATCTGGCCCACATTTATCCATCTTGTTCACTAAGCTATCAAGAGATACTTGAAAAATGTTTCCTAAATTCTAATTATGCAATGCCTGTGACCTTCCCTTGAAACATGGCATAAACAAAAGTGCATAGATCATGATATCAACCATTTGTATTTTAGGGTCAATTTCTTCAAACTCTCTATCTTGCAATGAATTACAGAAGATTTCTTCTCACCCAGAAAGGCATCAAAATAGAAGGCCAGCATCGAATGCGTTAAACTCAATAATACTTATATTTAAATTGAGCTTATTTGGCACACTTTACATGCAATCATATTTCTATCTTGTTCCTACTTTGAAATGTTCATTCTAAATTTTCAGTTTGAAGACAGATCTCCACGAATGAAAATAGAGACACCACAAAGTATTTATGTCAAATGTCAAACTTGGTACATGTTCTTTCTTATAAAACAGTCAACCAGTAGAGTCCAGCCAAGGACCTATGGAGGGTGAATTAATCCTGACACAGGATATGGCAAATGAAGCAGCTCTCAAGACGATTTGACATTTGTTATGTTCTTTTCTGGATTTACATTTTTTTAGTTCTGTCTCATTTTCTGACTCTGTTCTTACCGGAATAAAAATACAATAGTAAATGTAGTTGTTTTTAAATAGTGAAAACTATAAAATTGGGAGGAATCATAATTTGCTACAACAAGGTAAGATGAGAGAGAATTTGCCAGAGGATTTGGAGAATTAGGGATGTGTATAAAGACCAATGGAAAGTTCAACAAGCAGGTCGTGCTAACACTGCTTAAGTAGAGTAAGAGTGCTGGGGCTAAGCATGTATTGGTTTATGAAAAAAGCAAAACGGATGATCCCAGGTTTTATTTCCTTTCTTTACCAATCAATAAAGTTACTTATGCAAGACAGGATGGACACCTAGCAACTATAGAAAGCAAACATAGGCATAGGGAGATTAATACAATATAAATTAAACTCAGGGGTGGGGCTATGCTGTCTATATTATGTCTAAGGAAGAGCACTGAATCCCAGGTTTGTAAGAGAAGTAATGACAAAGAAGATACATGAGACAGGCATGAGAAAACAGGAGGCCACATTCTAACAAGGAAAAAATAACGTGCCCTGTTGGCTCCATGTCTTGTAGAAGACAAGACTAAGAAGATTCTGGATGGGTATCTGTATACTATACAAGTTCAAACATAATAGAAAAACTAACTTTGTGATATATTAGGTACATTATTTGGTTTCTTCAATAATTATAAAATGAATAGCATCATGTTTTTCTAATTGCAAACATATAAAAAAACTAATGAAAAACCATAACAGCTGCTAATTTGCCTTCCCAGAAACATTCTTGTTAACAACATGGTTTTCTCTTTTAAATGAGATAGTTTTTTTACGTAAAGTAAATGACCTTTGGAAGATTTGCCTCAAAATTAGCCCCAATGTCCCAGATTGTAATTAGGCATGTGACTTTTTGAGTCTCGTATTTATTCTTTTTGTACCTGAATTTATTTTTCAATCATTTTAGAATTGTTCTTTGGAATTAGCATTAAATTCATCTAATGTATCTTGCAACCTGAACTGCCACTTACTTTCTACTAAAAGCTTTGAAATATGATCAGGAGATTTTATCACATAAAGGATTTGCATTGTTTAGCAAATGTGATACTGTCAGGGTACAACAGAGCAATTGTAATATTAAACTGTTTATCAATTTCAGCCCCACTTATCATTCTGATCATGTTTTGAATTCCTCCCAGCAAGAAGCTGCCATAACTCTGGCCTAATTACAGAACGCTGCTCCTTGACCTTGACTTTTTCCAGTCTTTATCCTTAATTGCCACACAATGCTTTAAGAAAACACTTGTCCATGGAATTAGACTCTGGCATTTCAAATGTTTCTAAAGTAAATGATTTAGTTCCAGCTACCTGTTTACTTTAGGTGGTTACTCCTTCACGTACTCTAATCTGGCATCATTTTACTGCACAAAGCTTCTTTAGTACACTTGAAAGAAACTGTATATCAACAATAAATTATAAATATAATTAAAATTAGACCTTACGACATAGAACAATGTCCTGTTGCTATAGTATTCTCCAGTGATTTGTAATTTTAAAAGTGTTTTACAACTGTCTTACTGGTTATTGGACACAATTCTTCAATGACTTAGATCATTTGTAATTGAAAGGGGATGGTGAAAATCCCAAATAGAGTGGAACACCATGATTTATACCCCCTGCTTTGGGTTTTTCATTCAAATTCAGTGAAGCCTTCTCTGACCTGTCCCATGCAATGAAAACCCTTCTCTCTCTCTCTTTCTTCATTTTATTTTTTCTTCATAGTACCTTTCATAATTTGACAAATTATTTATTTTACTTATTCACTTGATTTACTGTGTGACTTCTTTCCCCAAACTCTCATTAGACTATACATTTCATGCAGGTGGTAATTTCCTAAGGGCTTAAATCCCTACGCTAGCTTTAGAACCTAGAAAAGGGACTGACACATAATGGGCACTCAATAGGTATTTGAAGAATTAAGAAATAAAAAGTTTCCTATTTACTTATTTATTATGTAGAATTAAAAGTTTCTTATGAGCTTTAATACATAAAGGAACAATGACTCCCTTTTATATATTCAAGGGCACATTACGGAAGCCACATGTCATGCTTATAGAAGGAGAAAATTCATCACCTAACAAGTTTTCTTCTCTTATCTATTGTCTGGTGGGCAAGGGAGGGAAAGTCCATTGTGGGAGATTCTAACAATTTTTTCATGAATTTATGTACATTTCAACTAATGGGAAAGGCACTGTGAGCCATATTACTTCCATATCTAGCTATCCACAAGAGGTCTCCAGTAGCAGCTTCCTTTTGTCCCATCTCATCTCTGACCTCTGTATTGGGTAACTGGCCAGAATGTCATTATATCTTTACTGAAAACCATTGATATCTCGTGTGTGTGTGTGTGTGTGTGTGTGTGTGTGTGTGTGTGTGTGTAACATCAAGTACACTTGGAATTTAAACTGTCATTGTGAGTTCTTTTGGAGGACAGATGAAAACAAAAACAGGTTTTATGTGAACTAGAGAATTACTAAAACAGTGAACTTTACAATGGCAGATAGGAAGGAAATAAGCATAGTTCTTTCATAAAGTATCAGAATGTGTAGAATTCAAATCTGTTTTTCTTTCTTTCAAACTGTCCAGTCCACAATCTGAAATTCTAGTATGACCTCCCATGAGGGGTGCTTTACCTCCCCTCCTCCCTCTCCTACTCCAAACCCCTATGTCTCTACCTCTGAGAATTATTGTGTGATGAAAGTGTTCATTATTATAATGTTAATCATGAGGATTAAATGCAGAATGGAAAAATGCTGACAATCTCTTTGGCGCCGTTTTGAAGTCATTTCTAAGTAAATATGTGGTATATGGATTTTCATTTTGTTTTTAAAGTAATATGGGAAGCTGTAGTCTGAAAATGGCTTAGAAGCTATGGGAAACTAATATATGGGAAAAAGCTGTCATGAAATGACCCAAATCATTCTTTATACTCACCGTGCTTTCAGAAAACATGGGTGATCAGTTTACCAAGCCCGACCAGATACCACTATTCAGAACAACTTCTGTCTATTATAGGCCAAAGTCAAGAATATTCAGCTTATTAATGATGAAAAACTTAACATATGAAAATCTAACAATGATAATAATAAGGTATATATCCACTCAGACATTCCATTGGTCAGAAGATATATTCAAAGACTATTTAGCGGGCATTGAGCCATATTACATGAAGCACTAGCATTTTCCTTAAATTAGATTGTATTGTGTTGCTATTTGCAAATATTAAGAACAGGAAATTCACTGATATCCTACGACGTATCAAGTAGTTTGTCCAGTTAAAAAAGTGGTTGGTAATCTGGCACAAGTTGTAAATATCTTTAGTCTGAAAATATAAGAAGTTTGAGGAGCATGACATCAAGTGAGTTTTCAGTGTTGCTTCAAGTCTAAGGCTTCATAATTCCGAGTATTTAAAAAACATACTTCTTCTTGATTATTAAGGACAAGTTGATCTCATAAAAAGCTTTGAGACTAATAGCAAATTCAAATGTTCTGTAAAGACATCCAAATTAAATATATTGTTTTGACAAAGCTATTTTCTAGAGTACAGAGTCCTACCAATCAACATTTTCACAAAATAGGAACATTTTATAAGAAAGTATATTTGTTCACCTACTTTTTCTAGGAATAATGGCCCTGATAATTTTTAAGAAGAAACATATTTTTATTCACAGGAATTGTTATTCACTCATCGTCTATTGTAAAAAAGAGCTTTCCTGAGTCTCTCAAGATGTAGTGAAAGCAGGTAAAGAGATGGAGACTATACTTAATTAAATTGCATTTTCTAAAAATAAATAGATGAATGTCGAACTTTGTTTGTATTCCTTTCACTCCTTTTATCAAGTGTTCCAAGCATTTTCTACCAAGGATTACGGTGCTCCTGTTGTTTTTAATTGAAGTACCTTTGAGAATGGGGGCTATCTATCTTTAATGTACTTTAGCAGATTAGAAAACATGACACAGTTGTAGGAAAAATCTTAAGCACTTTAATCAAAGCCTTAATTAAATGAGTAATATGGCTTCTTATTTTAAAGGTCCTCTCAGGCCACTGTAAATCCATTAAGAGATCACTTTGGTCTTCTTGCTTGAAATAAATCCATATCAACCAGGATTCTATTCTACAAATAGTTGTTTGTTCAACTTAGTTAAGCCAATGATAGTGCAATGGCCAAGCAATGCATGCAGGATGCTCTGAAGCACACATTCAAAGTAAACAGCAGAAAGAAAATAAAAAGGCACAACTAGAGTTGCAGAGAAAAGCAAAAGTAAGGTGGACACAGAATGTCTGCAATGGCATCTTGGAAAATGTAGACGGTCAATTTAGTTCATTTCCTCATTCCTTTTGTCTTTATTTCCTCAGAAAACTATACAAAGCTTAATAGGAAATTGTTTCCTTTTCTGAGTTTAGCTAACAGAAGTGGGCATTTCTCATGCCATTGAGTCCATTTAATATGTATCAGAGTAAATAAGAACCTTAACAGTGTATTTTGTGAATGTCATGATTTCAGAAGCACATGTACCTTCCATCCAAGAAACAAATGGAAAGACATACTCAAAATTCTTGCCATAAACACTAACCAGTATCCTCTATCTCTGTGCAAATGATAATATATTTCTTCAACTGGTAAATACATCAAATGCATTTGTAGTACAAAATTATAAGGCTATATTTATTTAAGCATCAGATATTTTAATTTAAAAATTAATTTATATATTTCATTTTCTTGATTGTGCCTGATATATATATATTGTTGCAGCTTGGAAATTTGTAGTTATTATGTAAAAAGAAGATGGAAAATGCCACATCTCTACCCCTATCAATTACCTGTTATTCAGACTGTTTTCTAATCAATATTCTATTCATCACTATCATTAAAGAGCAGTGGCATGCATTCTCTTGAACTGAAAATTATATTGGAGCATATTAAAAATAGATGTATGTATATGGCAACGAGACATAATAGCAGTCCTATTACTCATAGTTCATGGATGTCAGTGTGCTGTCACACATATTTAGGAGATTAGAATTTGTTGTAAAAGTTTCCCACACATTTAAAGTTTTGATATATAGCATTTTAAAATTCCTCACATTCATCTCTAGTTTCAAGAGAGCTTTCAGCTCCTAAGGGTCTGGTTATATTCATTTAACATGTGACTGTCTGGGTCCCTGAGAGCCTTCCGTAATATGGAATGTATCTTTTTTAGCAAAGAAAGATGATAAACTCTTCTGGAGCCAAATGCTGTCTGGAAGCTGAGAATGCCAAGAGTACAGCACCCTCTTTCCATTTAAAAAATCCTTTTCAGGATGTATACTTTATCTTTTTAAGATCAATTTTGAAGTGATGTTGGTCTCGTAGAGAAGTTATAAACTGTCACATCTATAGGCAAAAGCAACAAGACCCATGGACAAGTCATTTAACTTCAGGTAAAATATGACCTACTTTTCAGAATTAATTAGCCAAATAATGGATGCAAATATCCAGCATAGAAATGGATCAGATCCTCCAGACAAATAGTACAGAACATACACTGCAAGACTCTAGCCATTCATATAGTCCATAATACAATGGTATCCCCTAGAATGCATCAGGCAGCCTTGTTACAGGTAGTGATTATTATTTTGACTTTGAAAATTGACCAGGCATTAACTTGGAAGATGAAGGACAAAATGGAAGTGTATCTAGCTTTTCAGATGAATCAATTTCATGATTAACCTGGCAAAGGTTGATCAAAGAAGACTGTCGTCCCTTACTCATCACCCTCTGTCTATCCTTGGGCATCTTCTTTTTTTTTTCTTTTTTTGAGATGGAGTCTTGCTCTGTGCACCGTGTGGCTCACTGCAACCCCCACCTCTTGGGTTCAAGTGAGTCTCCTGCCTCAGTCTCCTAAGTAGCTGGGACTACAGGCATCCACCACCACATCCAGCTAAGTTTTGTATTTTTAATAGAGATGGGGGTTTCACTATGTTGGCCAGGCTGGTCTCGAACTCCTGACCTCGTGATCTGACCACCTCAGCCTCCCGAAGCTCTAGGATTACAGGTATGAGCCACCACACCCATCCTGGATGTCTTCTTCACATAAGACTTTGGAGTCCCAGGTACAGAAACCATGTATGCATGAAGTAGTTAATTGAGTTTTCTTGAATTAATATTATAGGCTCCTTATTTTTCCTTTACATTACAAAACATACAACAGTAAATATCTTTATTGATACAAAAATCATTATCACCAAATGAGATGCATTGGTAAAAGGAAAATATACATACACATATGGACAAAACATGTCAGCAATAACAGACTATATATTAATCTTATAAGGTAAGATTTAAGGTCTACTCATTAAAAATATTAGGGGAAACCTTGTAATTTGAATTGGAATTAATATAATTTAGTGCTTTATTTATTATCTACTGTATTTCAGGAAGATTTCAAATGGTTTACAAACCATTATTAATCATTAATAGTTATTAATTGTGTAGTTCTCTGTATTTTTTTGTTGTTTGTTTGTTTTCCACAGGAAGCAAAATGAGAAAGGGAAACATGTAATTACAACAATCAGGCAATTGTTTATTTTTAAATCTTTCATCAGAGCTAATTTTCATTTGCTTATTTTTGAATATATTAACTGGCTCATTATTTTTACATTTACAATATCACCATCAAAATTTGTTGATTTTTAATATACATAGTCTATCCTTGAAATTATTCCAAGAAGTTACTAAAAATGTCTAAACCTAGATTCTACTTTGATTTTAAAAAAAAAGTAATGAAATTCTTCCTCCCAAATTAAAATTTCTGAATTTTAAGTGCCCCAGTGATGGAACAGGGAGTGGTTTTCCAATCCCTCAAAAGTATGCATAATTGTTCAATACTCTTCACCCAGATAAATGAGAGAACAAGTCAATCTGTCACTCAGATTGCTCAGGTTCTACCATGTCTACTGTGGTTGCAGCTTTTGTTTAAGGGATGTACTAACATCACTGTGAAACAATAACTCTACAATTGTTCCCACTTGTGAGATTCTGCAAATGTTTTAATTACCAACAAAAGTACTACAAATTCAAAGCGATTTTAATGACTCCAAATTTGAGTTTTGAAGAGCTTTATGGTTCATTCATGTTTAATACAGTTTGTGGCTTATTTGTGGGATTTCAAGCCTTCAAGATACTTCTGTTTTTACTAAAACAACAACATTTTCATTTTTCAACCCAAAACTGCAGAATTCTAATCCTGCATTTCTGTAGAAGCTGAGGTTTAACACATGATGAATTCACTAACAAATATTTAAGCTGGCTAAACTTTAATGTTGGCTAGGGGGTCATTAAAGTATGTAGTTGTGGATAGCTTAATATTGCAGACCATGAATGAAAGAACACGGGATTTATATTAACTATCAAAATCAACTAAGAAGAGCAAAGAAAAACATCCCCCATCATCTCACCAGTTCCTAAGCACAGTGAACCTGCCTCTTCATCAACCATTCCTTTTCTCTATCTCACCTACTTCAATGCCACGTAACTGAGTTTCTACCTCAGGGCATTGTCCTAGTGTGTTTCTGCCATTACTTACCCTTGGTTCTACTGTTCTGCATGTGCTCTCACTAAAAATATTTCTCATTAGTAAAATAACTGAATTTAATGGTACCATGAGATGGACTATGGCAATGGACTACCAACCACTTCATACCAACTATTCAAGAACAACTAAGATCCTTGACCTGTTAGATTTTTTTTGGTGGTTGTTGTTTTGTTTTTTTTTAAATAAAAATTTCAAGTGTGATAGGTGATTAGCCTTATTTTATATATATTTTTTCAATATTTTATGCCTGATCACATTATATAGACTACACTAGTTCACACTTAGCTTAAGCATCTAATAATACACAGTGACATTTTTCTAAAGATAATCTTGTGAATAGTAATTCTGTTTTTCCTTAGTGAAGATTTTACAATATATAAAACATTGTCATCAACCATATAAAAAAGCCAGATAATTTTTATCCTGAAATTTAGCCTGAACAATAACTTGGGGCATGGTAAACATATAATTAAAATACATAGTATTACTTATTAATGATTTTCTACAAAACCAGATGTATTCTTTATTATCAGATGATTCTTTCATATTTTAGAATTTCAGTCACAGTAAGATGAGTATAGAAAGGTAATTTTCCTCCATTAGCAAATATAATATCACTTAAAGAGTACAGTCCTGAAATTTCCAAGTGGCATACTGGAAGTAATATAACCTATATAATTTATCTCTGACAATAACCAAGTAGAGAAGAAGCCCTAGTCCGCCCTATGCAATATGGTAGCCATTAGCCATGATATGGCTGGCCAAAATTGAGATGTCTTGTAAATGTAAAATACACACTGGATTTTCAAAGACTGGTACAGAAAAAAAAATATAAAATTCTCGTTAATAATTTTCATACTGAAGACGCAGAAATGATATTTTATATATATATTAGTTTAATCAAAATATTAAGAGTAGTTTCTTCTCTCTCTTTTTACCTTTTTAAAGCAGCTGCAACAAAATTTAAAATCATACACATGACTTATATTGTATTTGTATTGGACAGCACTGCCATATAAAAAGACAAAATCCAGTGACACATCTGAGTCTATAATAAATGATACCAAAGAGAGCAATTTCTTAAAATACATTTATTGAATTTGTTTCAGAAATCCCACTTATGCCTTTAATAGGCTATAGTTTTCCAGGAAATATATGTACTAAAAGATACTCTGCTGCTTGCTGAAACCATAACTGGTTTGATTGCTCCAACGCTGGAAACCTAATGACAAAACTCAATGACTGCTGGCAATAACACACAGCAATCTTTTTAATCATATCTCAATTAGCTTCAGAAGTTTCTCATTTCAGCGCTCCCAGGGGTCTCATTGCTTGTCTTTTTCACTTGAGATAAACAAAATCATCTGTCTTATATTCATCTCCAATATTTGTTTTTTTGGGGTGGTGGTGGTGATCTTAATAAGCTGCAGTTGCTGATAGGACCGTCAGCTGCAAACATCCTTGCTGATGCACGAAATGTCTCATTCCACCAGAGCACAACGGAAATTACTCCCTGGCTGTGCAGCAAGGAGCCGGCCTCCTACCTAGCATAAATTTGTAGGGACACATGGACATCACTTTGGAAAACCAGAGGACAAGGGAGATGTGATTTGCAGCATTTTTTTTCTCTCAGAGTAGAAATCTGGGAATGCTACATCTATCTATGATGGGAAACATTTAGAGATTTACTTTTTTTGCTTTGTTTCGAGTGGATGAAGGCATATGCTATTTTATTCTTTCATTTATACTTTCATCAGTCACATCTATTGTGTGAAGGTGCTGGGAATACAGAGATGAAGAATATTTTATCTATGCCTTTAAGCATCTCACACCCTAAGTCACTTTCATTATTACACATACGTACAGTCCTTTCTTTTCTCAAATTACTTAGATTTTCAGAATTGATCTTCAAGACTAATGAGGGGCAGGCTCACTTCAAAAAAATAAAAATGCCTTAATATGGCCCTTTCTTCCCTTTATAACTGGGTTTCCTTTATGTGAATATTCCATATTTGCATGTAATTCATGCTCACAACCATATCTATGATCCACACTCATATCTAGATGTACAATGGATGCCCATCTATAGATACATATAGCATATGTATCTATACTCCATACTTAAAAATATACACCACATACACATGACTGAAAAAGTGAATACTTTAGTAACTATCCTTGGTATATGCAATAACTTTGATATAATTAATATTCCTTAGAATAGATGCTTGGTTTGCAAAGACCTGTAATTAGAAAGCTAACACAATGGTGGGTATGTGAAGGAGACAGAACCACCGAGGACTGATTTCCAGCAGTCCAGGAATGTTCCATGACAACCCTCCTTCCATTCAGAAACCAGGTGCTCTTCCGGGCGTGGTGGCTCACACCTGTAATCCCAGCACTTTGGGAGGCTGAGGCGGGTGGATCACGAGGTCAGGAGATGAAGACCATCCTGGCTAACATGGTGAAATCCCGTCTCTACTAAAAATACAAAAAATTAGCTGGGCGTGGTGGCGGGCACCTGTGGTCCCAGCTGTTTGGGAGGCTGAGGTAGGAGAATGGCGTGAACCCGGAGGTGAAGCTTGCAGTGAGCGGAGATCATGCCACTGCACTCCAGCCCGGGTGACAGAGCGAGACTCCGTCTCAAAAAAACAAAAACAAAACCAAACAAAAAACTAGGTGCTCTGTTCAAGAGTAAAAGACTCAGTAAGCTTCCTACAGATTCTCCCCATAGACATCATTGCCATGGTGAGGATCAATCTGGCAAGACCTCAAAAACACGTGAGAGTTTGTGATGTAGTGTGGCTGCCACATTCCTGTTGGAAAAAGAATTCAGATCCGGAAAGAGCTGTAAAAGCTGACTCACTTGTTGACTGGTCCTAGCACTACCGCCGACTACAGACAACGGCCCTCTTGATTTTCTCCCTAGTACTGTAATGCAGGGAACAAGCGCCCCTACAATCTTTGGCAACCTTTCCCTTCATTGTATTCCACTGTATCCCATGCTTCCTCATGACAAAGCCCTGTGGACCACAGAGCAACTGCAGAATCTAAACACGGTTTGCTTCTCTAGCTTTCATTTTTGTCTTGACCTTTCAAGAGGAATGCTGTCAACATATCATAATGGGCCCTCAAGTTTTACCACAAATTGCACATTCCAGCAAGGGGTGAGGTCCTGTTTTATTTCTTCTACGAGCCACCTGGATTTAGTAAGTCACTCCTAGGTCATCAACTTTTTGCTTTGAGAAAGGCCACAGTTAAAAACTCTCAAGTTCTGAGGACAAAGCTTGAAGGCTGCCAAAACAAGAAATGGTTTTACTCCCTCTCCAGCCTCTTCGTGCTTACTTCTTTTTCTAGTTGACTATTCAACCTGAAAAGCTAGTGAGCAATATAATTAACTCAGTGTGCTCTAAAAACTAATGAAAACCTTAGACACTTTAGGGAGCCTTCTGAAGCACATATCAACCAGAGGAGCCATCAGATGTTTTGTTAAATGTGATCTCATGCAGTCTAGGCCAATTACTTACAATAAATGGCACAGAACAGGGGGTAGGCTCTGGGGGAGGGCCATGCTGGGTGACATCTCTGCTGGGGAAGCAGGAGGATTATCATAAATCCATTCAGGAACTAATATGCAATGAAACAGCATCAAGGACATTTGTAGAGCTTTGTAATTTGATGTTGAAAATCAAAAAGCAATGAGAGTGTGAGTGTGATTTATTAAGGTCAAATTGTTATATTTTCTCACTCAATGCTGTTTATAAGACAGCTGGAACATTCCTTAATATATTCAACTGTCTTGTTCCTCCTAAGAGCACAGTCTCCTGCACTTACTGAGTGTCTGGTATAGGAGAGGACTTGGTAGGAGTTTTGGGAGAGAAACCAGAGAAAGTTGATGTGAGCTCTGTATTCTAGATGGTGAGGGAAGCCATCAAGCAACTTGTGACGAAGTGAACATTTTATTAATACACATCTTAGTTACAGAAAGATCACAGCAGTGTACAGGTAAATGAGCAGGCCTGTGTAACCAGCACCCAGGGCAAGAAGCAGAACATTACCAATGCCACAAACACTTCCTTCCCAATCATCAGGCCCCTGACTTCCAACAGAGATTGTCAAAAAATTTAACTTTCTGTAAATAAGCTCAGATAGAACGGAGGCTTCAGTGTACTATTCTTGTGTTTGCCATTGTTTATAAGACGTATCCTTTTTTATTTATTTATTTATTTTTTTGCATATGGCAACTGTTTTTCCCATTCTTATTTCTGTTGGTATTCCACAGAAGGACTATACCCCACTTACTTTGTGTTGTTCCAGTTTGGGCTAATTTGAATAATACAGCCATGTGCACACATATGTAAGCATTTACATTCAGTATATATCTAGCACTGGAATGGTTGAATCATAAGTTATGCTATGTTTAGCTTTAGTAGATCCTGTCCAATAGTTTCCCAAAATGGTTGTACCAATTTCTACTTGGAGAAATTGAGAATTCCAGTTGCTCCTCAACCCTGCCAACTCCTAGTGTTATCAAAGATGACACAAACCTTGAAAGACATAATGTTATCTTTCTCTTTTAGACATTTGGATGAGCATATAGTGGTGCAATTACTGAGGGCTTCATTGATATTTTTCTCATGGCCAATGACTCTTTGTACCTTTATGTAAGTTTACTGGTGTTTGGATATTGAGCTCATGGTACATTATAAAGGAGTATGTCAACATAGAACCCCTAATGCTGTGAATCTCCTCTAGGCTGAACAAAAACAGATTGTTTCTATCGTTCCTCTGAGAATGTGGTCTGAAGCATTTCCCAGTCTTGATGGCTCTCTCCTTGACTCTTCTAGAATCTCAATGTCCTTGTAGAGCACTGTCCACTGAATTTTCCTCTGGGTGTAGGTTAAGCTACATAGGGAAGACAGCAGGACTCTCTTTAAGACTATTAGACCCTCTACTTCTATTAACAGATTAAGTAGCAAGGCAGATATAAGCAGTTCCATATCATCCCCTCACTTTGTTTCAATCAGCCTTTAAGAATTTATTATTTTGATTCTATTAATACTTAATACTTAGACTCTGCACTAATACTAAAAAGCTATTCTCGCATCTATTCATTCAGCAACCATTAATTGTAGACTGATTATGACTCAAACACTTCTCTGGATATTGGTGATTTAGGAAAGCAAAGTCCAATGCTCAACATACAACAAATTAATAAAATAAGGCCGAGTGCAGTGGCTCACACCTGTAATCTCAGCACTTTGGGAAGCCGAGAGAGGCAGATCACCTGAGGTCAGGAGTTCGAGACCGGCCTGGTCAACATGGTGAAATGCCGTCTCTACTAAAAATACAAAAAGTAGCCAGGCGTGGTGGTGGGTGATTATAGTCCCAGCTACTCCGGAGGCTAAAGCTGGAGAATTACTTCAACCCGGGAGGTGGAGGTTGCAGTGAGCTGAAATTGTACCAGTGCACTCCAGCCTGGGCAAGATAGTGAGACTCTGTCTCAAAAATAAATAAGCAAATAAATAAACAAACAAAGGTTGCAGTTAGCTGAAATTGTGCCAGTGCACTCCAGCCTGGGCAAGACAGTGAGACTCCGTCTCAAAAATAAATAAATAAATAAATAAATAAATAAATAAATAAAATAAGATAAAGCCGGGTGTGGTGACTCAAACCAGTAATCCCTTTACTTTGGGAGCCAAAGTGGGTTGATCGCTTCAGCCTAGGAGTTCAAAACCAGCCTGGGCAACATAGTGAGACCTTGTCTCTACAAAAAATTAAAAAAAAACAAAACAAAAAACATTTGGCCAGGCATGGTGGTATGCCTATATTCCCAGCTACTTGGGAAGCTCAGGTCAGAGAATAACTTGAGCCAGGGAGATTGAGGCTTCAGTGAGCCATGATTGGGCCACTGGACTCCAGTCTTATTGACAGAGCAAGACCCTGTCTAAAAATGCAAACAAAAACCAAAAAGATAATTTGAAATAGTGAGACTCTGAAGAAAGCAAATCTGCAAAAATGGATGAACAGTAATTGGTACAGGAAATGAGGGAACCACAATTTTCACAGAGGGTCAAGGAAGCTTCTCCACAGTGGCAGATTGAAGCTAAACCCCAAGTGATTAAAAACAAAACCAAAAATACCCCAGCAAGGTGTTGATGGGAGGGAAGAGGGTTTCAGTTGGAGGGAATGGCAAAAGTCAAGGTCATAAGGACACAGTCACAGCAAACAGGCCAGAGGGGACAGTGTCTCTGAGGCACGCAGGAAGGAGGATGCCTGGTCAGGAATGTTTATCAGTGAGTTCACAGAAGGGAGGCTTTGTAAGCCACGGAGAGGAGTTCAGATATTATGGTTGTAAAATAAGAAGACCAAGGAGGGCCTCAGACAGGAAAGTGACACGTCCTGATATTTAGTTTTAAAACAGGGTTGGCAAACTGGCCCAATGGCTGGCCATCAGTTTGCGTAAATAAAATTTTATTGGAATGCAGCCATACACTTTCCTTCGTCTGTTTGTGGCTGGTTTCATGCTTGGTTTTGTGGTCTCATGTTATAACATCAGAGACGAGTAGATGTGACTGAGATAATACGGCCCACAGCCCAAAACATTTATTATCTTCCCTTTAAGAAGATCACTTTGACTGTTGATAAAACATAAACCATGGGGAAGGGCAAGAGTGTAAGCTGGGAGACCACTCAGGAGATTATTTAGTGGTCCAGGCAAGAGATAATGTAGGCTAGATAGGGCAAATGGGGTGGGGAGTGATGAAATGTGGATAGATTGTGGGGAGATTGTGTAATCAAATCTATAGAAGAATTACAGAGAGAAAGAAGAAAAATGCAATATTCTGTAGCCAGTGGTTAGTTGAAGCTCTTCTACAATTCCTGAACAGAGTCCATATTTGAAAGCTTTCAACTTTACATGGTAAGAGCAGTATATTTTAGTGGAAAATATTATTACTATTATTTTCAGAGTTACACATCTCTCTGATTACAGTAATCGATTTAGGTACTCCACAAAATGAAACCACATGCCAGTAGGTAAAACGCTTGCCTTCTCTTTTTCGTGTTACTGTGTCAGTAAATATTTGTTCCTTAAAACTTTTTCCCAAGACTGTTCCCAATATTCAATTACACATAACACAATGAGTAAATGGAGTCCTATCTATACGAAAATATCAACATATAAACTCCAGCTGATTTTGCAAACAAGACTTTTCTCTCATTAACATTATCCTGCAAGAAAAGATAATTTCAGGGAGCAAGTCCATTGGGCATGCCTTACACTGAGCATGCTAATGAGGAGGCCATCAGCCCAAAGCCTCTTACAGGTGGAAGACATTAAGTGCTACTCCTAAGGGGGTAGTTGTCCTTGTATTAGAAGAATGTGACTCTTGATGAATGGGAAGATGGAGGCCATTGTGCAGGGATAACTACAAAAAGCAAATTACTTAGCTAACCACAGAAAAATTCCAGGCAGGGGGCAGGCATTCCAATTGCCCGTCCTCAAAAAGATGGGAGGACAGAGGACGCTGGATGATTCCCAAGGAATTAAAACAGGTTTAGAAAAAAAGTAGAGATGTTACAGATTTACAGATCTACATACATCTGACCTTAGAAGGGTTATGAAATTTTCTTTGACATATCCCAAGGGAAGGAAAATAGGATTTTAGATTAGGTTTTACAAACCCCTACACTCTGTAATATGTGGACAAGGTCAACACATTTCAAAACTGTTTGGATGAACTTTTTCACATCTGGTTTGGGTTAGGAAGGTTATTGGCCAGGGAGTTTCAAACAAGGTGGAAACTTGAAGCCAATTTTATGGGTGTGAACTGAAACTGACAAAGAGCTATTTCAAACAGTCTGCTAGGAAACAGGGAGAACCTCCGAAAGGTCTGACATGAATGCACAGTTGTAAATATGTCACCATGTTCGATACATGAATCAGAGAGCTCAAACAGTGCCACCAAGAAGAAAAATAAATAGCCTCCATAAGTGGGCATTTGCTTGATACGTGTGTGTGTGTGTGTGTGTGTGTGTGTGTGTACATATAATATGGCCAAATTGTACAATATACAATTATATATACATATAATATATATACACACACATGTATACATATATGTGTTCACATATACACATATATACATATATACACACATATATACATATATACACACATATATACACAAACATATATATACATATATAAAGAAAAAAGTCTTTATTTTGCAACTGATTGCATTTGTTGTCCGCCATGAAGTGAATGTTAAGTATGGATATCTAAATATAAATATGGTGAACTTTAATTGAGCCATTACATTTTCAGTGGGACAAAATGAAAACATTCTAATTAATGTAGACCCATCATTAAAGTCTGTCTTGTTTTCTATTGGCCAAAAACTTACTGACTTGCTAGATTACCTAAAGAGACAAAATAAAGCGAATGTATTTTATTCTCCATTAACCAAATTATTTAATGGTGCATGTATGGAAAACACTGATTTTCTTCTTTTTATTTTTGGTATTGTACAAATGGCTAGTTTTAAAAAGAAATCATCTATCAGATATAGATGCTTTGCTAACAAATTAATAGGGACAAAGAGAAAACATAAAGTAAAACAACTTAATGACTCTAATATTGATAATTAATGGTAATGCACAGTCATGGGGCTGTATAAACTGTAAACTGCACCAAGATGAACTGATCAAATCTTTACTGGGCATGGAGGCCCTCTGAGAAATCTACTTTCTCTATTTTTTGGAGTAAAATTTTTTATTCTTTTTTTATTTCAAGATCTATAATCTAAATAACTAGATTTAGCAGGTCAGAAAGGGTCTGAGAAGCATTCTTCTGTTTATCTGATATTTCCCCCCCTCTAATTCTACTTTTAGGAGAAAGGGAGTTTCATAATAAGTGGCTGGCTGAGTATGTTGGCTTTTGATAAATCTTTCTAAGGCCTTACAACCAACAGTAAACTCAAAGAAAACTAACAGTATGAGATAAAGATGATTTTTGTCTTTATGACACTTAAAAACAATTTAAAAAACATCAAAAACACTACATGGCCTTCCACCCAATAATGTTAGTTGTTCTTCCACTCACTGAATATTATTTGATTTTGCTCACAAGTTTTAAGGGTATCTGAAATTTTGATTCTACTCTTCAAGGTAATTTTATAACGTAAAGTCAATTAACCATGACTAAACCAAGCTTCTTTAGGTAAATAACACAGGACTTAAGGTTGAGCATTAAACTCTACAGGTTACATCATTACTGATCAAACCTTGCCTTTGAGTGCACAGAAGTCACTTTTTTATAATGTTTGGTTTCACAGAGATACAATTAGTTTCATTCTCTACAGCACCTTAAATCCGTAAGTGCAACAAGAGCAAACATTTTAGAGAAGATGATAAAATCGTTCTCATTTATACGGATGTAACATCTCTAAGGGATGGATTTCCATCATACTGCTATGAAATCAAGATGAACTGAGCATCAATGAATGATCACACCTTTAAAGTGATATGCCAAGGATGCACAATTTTAGGTAAATAAATCTCTGTAAATGATCCAAAAGTATAAGAAAATGTACCAGGGAAAAGAGGTACAACATAATATTAGAGAAAAGATGTGTTCAATCTTTATTTCTCAGATGACTTTTCAATCTGGGTACTAATCACCAAAAAACGATCACCTAAATTGAAGTCTGGTGATAACAGAAGTGTATGATCATGGCAAAATATAATTTCTCTGTTGTACCAGAAATTTTATTTAGAAACACTTCATTAAAACAAACATAAGAATTCACTGTTTTTTCTTCTTGAAATAGAATCTCATGAGAAAGTATAACATAGAAGTAATCAAACAGTCTAACCACAGGATTTGTTGATTTCATCAACAGAAATGATCAACAAATAGCTGTTGCTGAGAGTCACAGTAAATTCAGAAGAACAAAATTACATGCTTTAATTTTGTTTAAATGATCAATCAAGAAGAACATTAGTAACAAACTCCCCCTAAAAGCAATACATTTTCAAACTGAACGTGTATACCTGTGACGCAACACAAATCTACTATAAGCAACTGCTTTCCCAACATGGGAAAACTTAGTTAGGGATTCTGAAGCTAACATGGCCAGTACTATTGGTAAAAGCTTATGAAAATAAATTATTATTTACTTGTAGTAAAAAATAGCCATGAAACAAGCTAAGTATCTCCATTCACCATTAAAAATCTCCTCTTAATTTTTTTCATGACGCTATCTCAAGCCCTAAAAATTACAGGTGCTTCACCCTTAGGAGTAAAACACAAATATGAACCATTCAAACACCTGGACCTGTCTCTGTTCAACCTTAACAAGGTTGATCCGAATTGCAAGGAAAGACAGAGAGATCTTTAGAATCAACACATACAACCGGGTTGGTAGGATTTTTTGAACTAAATACACATTTTCCTGGCTACCTCTGCCTTTCTCATTCAACAATCTTCTATTCCATGGATATCTCACCATCCTCTATACCAACACTCGAAAAATTGTGAAATCTGGTTGGAATAAAAAGCCAGAAAATAGTACCTTTGTATAAAACTGCTTTGGTTGACTACAGGTAGCAGATGTGGATGACGAAGTGTATTAGTTATCTATGGCTGGATAACAAATGACATCAAAAGACAGTAGCTTAGAACAAGATTCCTTATGCCACAGTTCCTATAGGTCAGAAATTTTAGTGTGGCTTCGTTGACTCCTGTGGCTCTGGGACCCTCGCCAAGCTGTGGTTATCGGAAGGGTTGGCTTGGAAGCAGCTTTTGCAATCTGATGTGAAATCATATACTGCTTCTTTTGCTGTACATCCTTCGTTAGAAGTGAGTTGCTAGGTAAGACCGTCCTTAAAGTAAGGGGATTACAGCAGGGTGTGCACACCAGGGTGCAGAGATCATGAAGAGCAACATCAGAAACTGCCTCCCATAGGAGGCATCAGCATCAAAACACAAGTAATGCATCCTGGGTGCTCCAGAAGAAAGGCGGGCTTTCTGCAAATATGTTCTTTTCTTCATCAATAAAACCTGTAGCAATATCAGCTCTACCTACAACAATGCACCGTTGGTAGGTAAAAGAGGCAAGGGGATTTTAAAAAGTAAAGCATCCTTATATTAAGCAAGTAATTACCAAGATTATTGCCATTCAGCTAAATGTTGTCAAATAGAAATGTATGTTGTGGATTGAATGGTATTCTCCAAAAATATATGCTGGGCTACTAACCCCTAATACCTGTGAATGTGATTTTATTTGAAAATAAGGTCTTCACAGACACAGTCAAGTTAAGATGAGGTCACGGGGGTCTCAAGTGGCAGGGAGTGGCTAATCCAATATGACTAGTGTCCTTATAAGAAGAGGAGAAGAGGTACCTAGGAAGATGGCCAGGCAATGACGGAGGCAGAGATTGGAGCGATGTGTCTACAAGTCGAGGAATACCAAGAATTGCAGGAATGGAACAGATGGAACAGATTTACCACTAATGACTTTAGAGAGAGCCTGGCCCTGTCAACATCTTGACTCAGACTTCCAGCTATAAGAACCGTGAAAGAATAAATTTCAGTTTTAAGCAACCCAGTTTGTAGTACTTTGCTATGGTAGTCCTAGGAATTGAATACAATATATAAGTCAGAAAGCAAAGATAACAATTTTCCTGATGCTTCTTTGGTATTTGAAATAAAACTCTTCATGCCAGCTTTATGGTGGCTATGCAATGACAGGTAAACAGACTAATTAAATTTATTAAAATACGAGGATGTGGGCACTAGTAAGACTTAGGTCTTACTAATCTAAGGGCTAATATATACACTTCATTCTTTTACATTAAACACATTAGTTTAAATACTTAAAAATCCAGTAAAATTTGGAACCATCCATCATATTACTCTTGTTTGGGTTTGATGCTATTTTGGTAATAGTGTCTCAAAAATTATTTAGTTATCTAATAAATACTGCTGAATGAAATATAATATTGTATGTAGAGCCTAATTACAAGTATATATAAAAGGAAACTCTACATATAAAAACATTCAGGAATGCTTAATGAAAGGTTAAAATGGCCATATTTGAAGGATTATTCTACATTAATATTATCCCTTAATCTTTACACTTTTCTTTTTTGCATATTTACTGTTTATTAAGAATATCATAAAATAATGTTATTTATTAAAGTACTTAAGTGAAGTTATTTTAAAATCATTTATCTGCTGTATATTGTCAAAAATTCCAAGACATTGAATAATGAGTAAGGCTCCGAGGATTATCTTAAATATTAAAAATCTTAAAACATTACTTAGAATTTATCAAAACAAATGCATATTCTAATATTATTTTTCTTTTTCACCCTTTCCATTGGTGTTTTGACTATATGATCACAAAAATTGCATAAGTAGCAAAAGATTGCCTTACCATGTGGATGTCATGATCAATATTATCAGACAGAAAGGAACACATACATACATGTACACTATTAAGTTACTTAAAGCTGCTTATCTCTCGATACAACAGACACAGAAGGACTAGGGAATGATTTAATAGCCAAAATAGCAGTAAATCAAAACCACGTTTAGTAGTATTTTTGCTCTTAGAAAAGTAAACAGGTGTGCTTTCTTGCAACTGTGCCGTCTGACTAAACACACAGGGAGAATTTCATCCTAATACTTCCAGCTGTGTTAAGACCATCTGTTCATCCTTTTTAATTTTAATTAGTACTAGACACTCTCTTTATTTCATTAATCTCATCGGCAAATTTGTGTTTCCATTTTGCCATACTGATGGATGAGAAGAAACAAGTCTGAAGTAATCAGAAATTCTAACAATTCATCCCTTCTCTTAGTTTTACTTTAATCAGCTACTCTAAAAGCAAATAAAGTTGTTCCTTTTAATAATAATAGTTGTTTTCAGACGTTAAACCAACAAAGATCAAAAAAGCCAAAGAAGGGCATTACATAATGGCAAAGGGATCAATTCAACAAGAAGAGCTAACTATCCACCCAATACAGGAGCACCCAGATTCATAAAGCAAGTTCTTAGAGACCTACAAAGAGACTTAGACTCTCACACAATAATAGTGGGATACTTTAACATCCCACTGTCAATATTAGACAAATCAATGAGACAGAAAAGTAGCAAGGATATTCAGGACTTGAACTCAAGCTCTGGACCAAGCAGACCTGATAGACATCTACAGAACTCTGCACCCCAAATCAAGAGAATATACATTCTTCTCAGCACCACATAGCACTTATTCTAAAATTGACCACATAATTGGAAGTAAAACACTCCTCAGCAAATGCAGAAGAATGGAAATCCTAACAGTCTCTCAGACCACAGTGCAATCAAATTAGCACTCAGCATTAAGAAACTCACTAAAAACTGCACAACTACATGGAAACTGAGCAACCTGCTCCTGAATGACTACTGGGTAAATAATGAAATTAAGGCAGAAATAAGAAAGTTCTTTGAAACCAATGAGAACAAAGACACAACGTACCAGAATATTTGGGACACAGCTAAAGCAGTGTTTAGAGGGATATTTATAGCACTAAATGCCCACATGACAAAGTGGGAAACATCTATAATTGAAATCCTAACATCACAATTAAAAGAACTAGAGAAGCAAGAGCAAACAAATTCAAAAGCTAGCAGAAGTCAAGAAATAACTAAGATAAGAGCAGAGCTGAAGGAGATAGAGACACAAAAACCCTTCAAAAAAAGCAATGAATTCAGGAGCTGGATTTTAGAAAAGATGAACAAAATAGATAGACTGCTAGCCAGACTAAAAAAGAAGAAAAGAGAGAAGAATCAAATAGACACAACAAAAAATGATAAAGGGGTATCACCACTGATCCCACAGAAATACAAACTAACATCAGATAATACTAAAAACACCTCTACGCAAATAAACTAGAAAATCTAGAAGAAATGGATAAATTCCTGGACACATACACCCTCCCAAGACTAAACCAGCAAGAAGTCAAATTGCTGAATAGAACAATAACAAGTTCTGATATTGAGGCAGTAATTAATAGCCTACCAACCAGGACCGGATAGATTCACAGTCAAATTCTAACAAAACTATAAAAAGGAGCTGGTACCATTCCTTCTGAAAGTATTCCAAACAATAGAAAAAGAGGGAATCCTCCCTAACTCATTTTATGAGGCCAGCATCATCCTGATACCAAAACCTGGCAGAGACACACACAAAAAAGAAAATGTCAGGCCAATGTATGAGAACAACATCGATATGAAAATCCTCGATAAAATATTGACAACCCGAATCCAGCAGCACATTAAAAAGCTTATCCACCATGATCAAGTATGCTTCATTCCGGAATGCAAGGCTGGTTCAACATGTGAAAATCAATAAATGTAATCCATCACATAAACAGAACCAATGACAAAAAACACACGATTATCTCAATAGATGCAGAAAAGGCCTTCAATGAAATCCAACACCCCTTCATGCTAAAAACACTCAATAAACTAGGTATCAATGAATCGTATCTATTTATGACAAATCTGCAGCCAATATCATACTGAATGGTGAAAAGCTGGAAGCATTCCCTTTGAAAACTGGCACAAGCCAAAAATATTCTCTCTCACCACTCCTATTCAACATAATATTGGAAGTTCTGGCCAGGGCAATCAGGCAAGAGAAAGAAATAAAGCGTGTTCAAATGCGAAGAGAGGAAGTCAAATTATCTCTGTTTGTCATTAACATTACTGTATATTTAGAAAACCTCATTGTCTCAGCCCCAAAACTTCTTAACCTGATAAGCAAATTCAACAAAGTCTCAGGATACAAAATCAATGTGCAAAAAACACAAGGATTTGTATACACCAATAATAGACAAACAGAAAGCCAAATCATGAGTCAACTCCCATTCTCAATTGCTACAAAGAGAATAAAATACCTAAATACAACTTACAAGGGATGTGAAGGACCTCTTCAAGGAGAACTACAAACCACTGCTCAAGGAAATAACAGGACACAAACTAATGGAAAAACATTCCATGCTCATGGATAGGAAGAATCAATATCGTGAAAATGGCCATACTGTCCAAAGTAATTTATAGATTCAATGCTATTCCCATCAAGCTACCATTGACTTTCTTCACAGAATTAGAAAAAAACTACTTTTAATTTTATATGGAGCCAAAAAAGAGCCCATATAGCCAAGACAACCCTAAGCAAAAAGAACAGAGCTGGAGGCATCATGCTACCTGACTTCAAACTATAATACAAGGTTACAGCAACCAAAACAGCATGGTACTGGTACCAAAACAGATATATAGATCAATGGAACAGAACAGAGGCCTCAGAAATAATACCACACATCTACAACCATCTGATCTTTGACAAACCTGACAAAAACAAGGAGTGAGGAAAGGATTCCCTATTTAATAAATGTTGGGAAAACTGAAACTGGACCCCTTCCTTACACCTTATACAAAAAATAACTCAAGATGGATTAAAGACTTAAACTTAAGACCTAAAACCATAAAAATCCTAGAAGAAAACCTAGGCAATACCATTCAGGACATATGAATAGGCAAAGACTTCATGCCTAAAACACCAAAAGCAATTGCAACAAAAGCCAAAATTGGCAAATGGGATCTAATTAAATCAAAAAGTTTCTGCACAGCAAAATAAACTATCATCAGAATGAACAGACAACCTACAAATTGGGAGAAAATTTTTGCAATCTCTCCATCTGACAAAGGGCTAATACCCAGAATCTACAGGGAACTTAAACAAATTTACAAGAAAAAAGCAATTAACCCAATCAAAAGTAGGCGAAGGATATGAACAGATACTTTTCAAAAGAAGACAGTTATGCGGCCAACAAATATATGAAAAAAGCTCATCATCACTGGTAATTAGAGAAATGCAAATCAAAACCACAATGAGATACCATCTCATGTTCATTAGGATGGCAATCATTAAAAAGTCAGGAAACAACAGGTGCTGGAGAGGATGTGGAGAAATATAAATGATATTACACTATTGGTGGGAGTGTAAATTAGTTCAACCATTGTGGAAGATAGTGTGGCGATTCCTCGATGATCTTAGAACTAGAAATACCATTTGACCCAGCAACCCCATTAGTGGGTATAATCCCAAAGGATTATAGATCATTCTATATGTGCATCTAGACACATGCACATGTATGTTTTTTGCAGCATTATTCACAATAGCAAACACTTGGAAACAACCCAACTGCCCATCAGTGATAGATTGGATAAAAAAAATGTGGCACATATACACCGTGGAATACTATGCAGCCATAAAAAAAGAATGAGTTCGTGTCCCATGCAGAGACATGAATGAAGCTGGAAACTATCATTTTCAGCCAACTAACACAGGAATAGAAAACCAAATACCACACGTTCTCACTCATAAGTGGGAGTTGAACAATGAGAACATATGGGCACAGGAAGGGAAGCATCACACAACGGGGTCTCTCAGGGGGTGGGGGGCAAGGGGAAGGATAGCAATAGGAGAAATACCTGATTAGATGGCTGGTGCAACAAACCACCATGGCACATGTATACCTGTGTAACAAACCTGCACATTTTGCACATGTATTCCAGGACATAAAGTATAATGAGATAATAATAATTTAAAAATAATAGTTGTTTTCCATAAACTGAGTGAAATCAACATCATGTTATAAAAGAGATGTCAGGAATTATTCAGCATATGTTTAACAGATGATGCCATTTTTGTCCAAATATATTCATTCCACATGACTTTTTTTCCCCTTCTTTTTGAAAACTCAGTAGTAAGGATTACTCACTGTGAAGTCATTTCCATATTATTATAATTACATGCAAGGACATTCAGGTAGATTTTATTTGCACATCTACATATTTATTCATTTTCCAACTTATTTACACTTAAATCAGAATTTTAAAAGTAAAAAGAAAAGTAGACTCTAATTTTAAAAACTAAATAAACATGCTTTCATTATGCAGGTAAACTGGACCTTTTTTTTTTTTTTTTTTTTTTTTTTTGAGACGGAGTCTCACTCTGTCGCCCAGGCTGGAGTGCAGTGGTCGGATCTCAGCTCACTGCAAGCTCCACCTCCCGGGTTTATGCCATTCTCCTGCCTCAGCCTCCCGAGTAGCTGGGACTACAGGAGCCCGCCACCTCGTCCAGCTAGTTTTTTGTACTTTTTTTAGTAGAGACGGGGTTTCACCGTGTTAGCCAAGATGGTCTCGATCTCCTGACCTTGTGATCCGCCCGTCTCGGCCTCCCAAAGTGCTGGGATTACAGGCTTGAGCCACAGCGCCCGACCAAACTGGACCTTTTGTTTATAGAATAACTACAGTACTCAAGTTGAACTATCTGCATGAAAAAGTAGATGTTTTTTTCTGGTCTTAAGCATTCAACTTTTTGTTATACCATGTGTGTGTGCGTGTGTGTGTGTGTGTGTGTGTGTGTGTGCGTACACCCATGCATCACTTAACAACAAGGATATTTTCAGTAATGCATCCTTAGGTGATTTTGTCCTTGTATGAACATCATAGTGTGTACTTACATAAACCTAGATAGTGTAGCCTACTACAAACTTAGACTACATGGTATATAGTCTGTTGCTCCTAGTCTGAAAACCCATATAGCATTTTACTGTACTGACTACTGTAGTCATTTGTAACACAGTGGCAAGTATTTTTATATCCAAACACAGAAAAGATACAGTAAATATATGGTATAAAAGATAAATAATAGTACACTTCTATAGAGCACTTCATGAATAGAGCATGAAGGGCTGGAAATTGATTTGGTGAGTCAGTGATTGAGGGATGAGTGAATGTGAAGGCCTAGGAAATTACTGTACACTACTGTAAACACTGTACACACAGGCTATACTAAACTTACAAAGACTTATAAGCTTTCTTTCATCAATAATAAATTAACCTTAGTTTATTGTAATGTTTTTATTTTATAAATCTTTTAACTTATTCACTTGTTTGTAAAAACGCTTCACTTAAAACACAAAAACATTGTATAGCTGTACAAAAATATTTTCTTTCCTTATATCCTTACTCTATATATTTTTTCTATTTACTTTTTTTTACATTTTAATTTTGTTTTTCTTAAAAACTACAACACAAACACACAGATTATCCTAGGTCTACACCTAGTGAGGATCATCAATACCACTGTTCTCCACTTCCACATCTTGTCTCACTGGAAGGTCTTCAGGGACAAGACCTGAAGCTGGCATGAAGCTGTCCTCTCCTATGACAATAATACTTCTCCTAGAAGACCTCCCGAAGGACCTGCCTAAGGCTGCTTCACAAGTAACTTTTATTTTTTATAAGTAGGAGGTGTACACTCTGAAATAATGATTAAAACATAGTATAGTAAATGCATAAATGAGTGACATAGTTACTTCTTGTTATTTTCAAGTAGTATGTACTGTACATAATTCTAAGTACTATACTTTTATTACGCAACTGGCAGCAGAATAAGTTTGTTTACGCCAGCACCACAGCAAACACATGAGTAATGCACTGTGTTATGATGCTATGATAGTTATGAGTCACGAGGGTCTACGAAAGTTTCATCTCTTTTATAATCTTATGGTACCACCATCATACACGCAGTCCTTCATTGGCTGAAGCATCCTTATTCAATGCATGACTGTATATGATATCTAGAATAGACAAGGTTTCTCAAACTTCAATGTGCATACAGATCACACCTGGCAATCTTATCAAATGCATTTCTAATTCTGTAAGACTGAGTGAGGCTTGAGATTCTTTTGGTCTCACATACATTATTTAATCCTCGTGATATGCCACTGTAGTTTAAAATAACCACCATTCCCATTTTGCACATGAGAAAATACAGAATTTAAGTAAAATGGTTCATAATCACATAGCTTACAACTAAACTATTTCTCATATATTTCATATTCTCAAAACTGGTATCTTTCTTTTACGTCAACTTTTATTTTAGATTCAGAAGATACATGTATAAGTTTGTTACCTGGTTATACTGTGTGATGCTAACATTTGGGATATGAATGATCCCATCACCCAGATACTGAGAATAGTACTCATTCGTCAGTTTTTCAACCATTGCTTCCCTCCTTTCCTCCCTTCCTCCCTCCCTCCCCTCTTTAGTAGTACCCAGTTTCTATTACTGCCATCTTTATGTCCTCAAGTGCCCAATATTTAGCTCCCACTTACAAGTGAGAATATTGGTATTTGGTTTTCTGTTCCTGCATTAATTGTCTTAGGATCATGGCCTTCAGCTCCATCCATACCACTGTAAAGGACAGGATTTCTTTTTTTATGGCTGTGTAGTATTCCATGGTGTATATATGCCACATGTTATTTATCCAGCCTACAGTTGATGGGCATCTAGGTTGACTCCATGTGTTTGTTATTGTGAATAGTGCTGTGATGAACATATGAGTGCATGTGTCTTTTTGGTAGTACTGAGATAGAATTTCAGCAGAACTAGTTTCCAAGACAACAGGTCACAAGACCCCACTGATAAGAGAGGATACAGTAAAGAAACCAGCCTAAACCACCTAGAACCAAGATGACAGTAAAACTGACCTTCACTGCTCCTTATATGCTAATTATACTGAATTTCCATAGTAAAAATACATCCCCTGTCACCATGGCAGTTTTTGTTTACCATGGCAACCACTGGAAAAAGCCTTACACGATAAAGAAAAGGGACTGTTCCCTGGTTCCTGGAAATCCCTGCATCTTTCCATGAAAAGCTTATGAATAACCCTCCCTCTGATTATGCATATTAAACATAGTAACACTGCTGACCTAAGACCCTCCCAGCATGTCTTCTCTCTGAGACTGCCTTGCTCCACCTGTGGAGAAGTACTCTCGATAAACTTTACTTTGGCTTTCCCCTTGTGATGTGCTCCTGAATTCTTTCTTTTACAAAATCAAGAACCCATCTCCCATGACCCCCTCAAGGACCAAAGGTCTGCCCCGCATCAGTATGATTTTTGTCCTTTGGATTTATACCCAGGAATGGGACCAATGGGTCAAAATGGTAGCTCCCTTTTAATTTCTTTGATAAGTTTCCAAACTGCTTTCCACAGTGGCCAAACTAATTTATATTCCCAGCAACAGTGTATAAGCATTCCTTTTTCTCTGCACCCATGTCAGCATTTGTTGTCTTTTGACTGTTTAATAGTAGCCATTCTGACTGGTGTGAGATGATACCTCATTGTGGCTTTGATTTGCGGTACTCTGATGATTAGTGATGATGAGCATTTTTTCATAGGTTTGTTGGCTGATTATGTCTTCCTTTGAGAAGCATCTGTTCATGTGTTTTGCTCATTTTTCTAACGGGGTTGTTTTTCATTTGCTCAATTGTTTAAGTTCCTTATAGATTCTGGATGTCAGACTTCTATTGAATGCATAGTTCGTGAATATTTTCTCCCATTCTGTTGCTTTTCTGTTTACTCTGTTGATGGTTTCTTTCGCTGTGTAGAAGCTCGATAGTTTAATTAGGTCCCACTTGTCAATTTTTGCTTTTCTGTTGCAATTGCTTTTGAGGACTTAGTCATAAATTCTTTCTCAAGGCTGATATACAGAATGGTGTTTACTAGGTTTTTTTCTAGGGTTCTTACAGTTTGAGGTCTTACATCTAAATATTTAATCCACCTTAATTTTTGTATATGGTGAAATGTATGGGTCCAATTTCATTCTTCTGTATGAGATTCTGCCTTTTTAATGCTCTCCCAGGTGCCGTTGGAGCTGCTAGCCTGAGATACCACCTTCGCTACCAAATATGTAAAATAACTGTTGCCAACATAAAAAATCATAAACAGCTGTAGTTACATGAAGTTTACATTAAGTAGTATTAAATTAAACAGCTCATTTTATTTACAAATGGGCAATTAACATCACTAAATATAAAACTAGAAGTTATTTTTAAATCAATTCCAGAATGACTCTCATTTTCTAGTAATGACATAAAATCATACAGTATGCACTGGACAGAAGAAAGTAGTTCAAGGTTGCAGTGAGCTATAATTACGCCATTACACTCCAGCCTGGGTGATAGCACAAGCTGCTGTCTCCAATTATAAATAAATAGATAAATAAATCTGAAATAAATATATCTGTACGTGTTATTCTCTCCCTTTTTAGTTTCTGACATTGTTATTTTACTCGTCTTTATTCTGAATTAGTCTTGGCAATAATTTATATATTTTATTGGCTTTTTAAAAGAACCAGATCTTGCTTTACTAACAACCCTACTTTGTTGTTTTCTATTCATTCAGTTCTGCTTTTATGTTTATCTCCTTTCTACTTCTTTATGTTAATTTTTTCTGTAGCTCCTAGAGTTTACTACTTTGTTCACTTACTTTTAGTCCTTAGTGTTTACTAGTAATTGTATTTATTGCTAAATTTTTAATCTTAATATTGAATCCTGTATTTTGGATAAAATGTGTTTTTGCACCTCCATTTCTAAAATGTTAAAATGTATGTTTTTATTTTATGATTAATCAAACAGTCATCCAGATAAATCTCTTAAACTGTTAAGAGATTTTAAATAAATAAATACATCAATATATATTTATTGCCAATTCTTTTAAAGTGAATATACAATTTTTTTATATTTTGATAGAAAACACATTCTGTATGTTTCCTACTTACAGAAGTTTTTTAAAAATGTGGCTTATACATTAGCAATTTTTAAAATATCCTATTATCTTCCAAAATATATATTATTAGCAGTATTGTCCTAATATTTTAGGAAATAGAAATGGAATTGATTTTCTTCCCCAGGAAAATATTAGATTGATGCAAAAGTAATTGTGGTTTTTGTCATACTTTTAAAAAATGGCAAAAACTGGTATTATTTTTACACTACCTAATACAAATTGGGTAGGCATACGTAGAAGACAGAAAGAAAAAAAAAGGACAAAATATATCAGAAATAATGGACAAAAAACTACACTCCATTTAGGACTCCCCAGAAATTATGTTAATAGGTAAATTTGATCATACATATAAGGGGCACAGTCTTCCATTTTATTCAAGGTGTTCACACAGGAAAAGATAGGCAGACCTGATAGGCAAAACCATCATTAGATCAGATTACTATCACTTAATAAGCTAGGTACCCAAAGCCAAAAGAAAATATTGATACACAGGGGACAGGTGAGGACATACTTTATATTGATTTTCCTACCCTACTGATGCAAGCTACATCCCTGCATTTCATTAACTTGGTCTATTTGGGGTTCAATGTTTTATATTTCATATGATTGCCCTGTTATGATACTTTTTAATCTGAAAGGACATATCTTCCCTCTCATTCTTTGTCAATAGTGTCTTGGCATTTTTACACATTTCTTTATGTATTTTTTAGTGTCAACTTGGTGAGCAAATTACATAAATCATAAGGATTTGCATCTGAAAAAATGTTGCTATATGAAAGAGGTGATAGAATGGACGATTCCTTAAATATTCTGAGACGTGGTTTCCCATGCTCCTTGCCTCTTGAAAGCAGAGCCTAGAACGTAGTCTGCCATGCAGGGATTTTCCTTTGAAAAGTGATGCCAAGAAGCAAGAGTGAGGGAGGCAGCATGCATCAGTAGGGAGGGAAAATCAATGTGAAGTGTGTCCTCCAGTTAGTCTACACAGCGGGCAACTCGGGCTAGATCCCACCATGATCCTCTAAGGAACCATGTATAATGTACTTGTGAATTGTCTGACCAAGAAACAGAAGGGGGGGAATTTCTTCTCCAATTCCTATAATCATGGGTTGCCATTTTTCATGTTAGTTCCTGTCCCTTTCCAGGCTATGCTTGGGTGAATAAAGAAAGATGTCCTGCCAGTATCCAGTGGTCTTGTCAGAAATGCCCTGGAGCAGAAAATTAAAGAGGAATAGTGCAGCTAAGGAAGCTGACTCTTGGTTTGACTTAATCTGGTGGCTAGAATAAAAGGTGTATTAGAGTCCAAGAATGCCCAATACCAGAACAACTGGAGATTCTTAGACCAAAATAAAATTTAAAAAAGACATTAGATGGGATGACATATATATGTCTGATTTTATCTATACCGTGATATTATGCTGGCTTTCTGAGTGTGATATGGCTTGGATGTGCCCCCAAACAAATCTCATCTTGAAATGTAGCTCCCATAATTCCCACACATCACGTGAGGGACACAGTAGGAGGTAATTCAATCATGGGGACGGGTTATTCCTGTACTCTTCTCATGATAGTGAATAAGTCTCACGAGATCTGATGGTTTTATGAACAGTAGTTCCCCTGCACAAGCTCTCTCTTGCCTGCTTCCATGTTCATCTTCTACCATCCTACCATGATTGTGAGGCCTCCTCAGCCATGTGGAACTGTGAGTCACATCCAGAAACTCAAAAACAGCTACACAAGACCTTGAAAACATTTAGTTAGAGTTTTAATGTCATCATCTCTCCTTTCAGATGTATCATTTTGCCACCTGCACTTGGAAGGCTTTATTCCTTATCTCTAGCTTATCACTTATAATTTATCAGCCTTGTTTTAACTGCACTTCATTAATCTGTAATGAATTTAAACATATGGTCATATTCAGGTAATTTTAATAATTCGGGGCAAAGGTGGAAAAAGAATGAACAAGTTATGAACAGAAATTGTTTCAGTCTTCTAATAAGTAATTTATTTTTTAACATTGAGGATATGATATTGTTTATCTTAAGGTGTTTTAATTACAATTTATAATTTGCCTACCTTCAAGAGTACTTAAGTTATGCACAATAAGCATGTTTGCACATTTAGGAAAATAGGTTAGTTTAATTTTCAATGTTAGAGGCTATTATTTAACAAAATTATAATGGTTCAAACCCTTTAGAAAATTCTACACTATAATTTCTATAAGTTTCTTCATACAGGCCAAATTTTTTTTGGTGGGGGGGAACTTTCATCGAGAAATTAGTTTACACGAGGCAAAAAACTGAGGAATAGTCAAATTTTAAGAAAAAATAATAAAAAATTTAGAATGACAACTTACAGGAGCCAGTGGACAGATAAGGATTCCTAATAGATGAGATGAGGAAGCTGGCTCTGTTTCTTGGAACACCATTGTGTTTTTCTCTCCTACACATACCATTATTGCTTTCTGCGTACATCATAAGGATCATATCTGCCTGATTCACTACACAAGATGTGATATCTTGGACAGATTTGGCAGGATAAGCATGCAAAATACGTGAACTAAATTTCCCAACTCTTAGTGTTCTGTACCAAGATATCCTTGTGTCATTTAAAGTCCACCTGAGGTGCTATCTTTTAAATTACAGATATGCATACCATCTTTAATAGTAATCATCTGTAGAGTTCACTAACAATATTAGGGATGCATTTACTTCTGTTCAAGAGTATTAAAATAATTACTTTTTTACCAGACCAATTTTTAATTACTTCAAATATATTCATGTAATTCAAAATATGCATTCAAGAAAATAAGCCCTTCAACAAAAAGGATCTCCCTGTTTTTGTTTCCTAGAATATTCTACCCATGAATGTAAGTATTTCCACTAAAAATGAAATTGAAACCATTCATTCAAATGGTAATTTACAAGCAAGGGGAAGTAAGCTATGTAAACCCTTGTAATTGATGGACCTTATTTATATAGCCTTTCTGAGGGTGCTTTTAATTATGTTTGTTCACAGTCCTGAACTGTTATTTATAATATTTTCTGTTAAAAATTTGAAAAATATTCTAGCACTTCCTGATGGGAATCTGGTTTTTAATCAGCCAAGTGTAAACTACTCAAATCTTTTCTCTGTCAATTAACTAAAAAAACCACATCCAAAATAGGCCTGACACTAAAAGATACTTAGTGACAGTATTTATCTTTAACACTGTTGAGTAAACCCAAAATCCCAGTCTGGAGATACACAGTGTATTTGTTCCAATAATGATGAAACACCTAAGAATCTAAACTTGTTTCTGAATTTCCTGTTTTCATTTTAAGACAAATTATGCTCAGCTGCACAAACAAAGTAATTGACAACAGAATTTCAGTAGGAAGAAAGAATGTTTTCAGAATTATGGAAACCTCTCAAGAGAGAAATGTCTAATAGCCATAGCAGAAGTGTATATTCAAGAGTCATGGAGCTAAAGGAACTTCAATATAAAAATGTCATTTTCTAAGAATAATGCTGCCTAATTCTACTTTAAAAGCAAAAAAATATGAAAGGTTATTACCAAAAGGGTGTTAACCAGATGTTCACAATCTCTATACAGAAGGAATATCTGTAACTTAGATAGAAGGCAGAACAGCCACACACAGAAGGTTATTAAGTCTTGGGAAGGTTAAGAAGTGAAGATGTGAACAGTATTTTAAAGATTAATTAAATTTCATCTATCCATGAAACTTTAGGTTGGAAGAAAGGCAGTCTAGATTGATATCCACCTTATAACCTTCTTTCTTTCTTGTTTTACGAAGCACTTGCTTTAATAATATAATAAGTAGCATACTAAAAATAGCAATGGAAATGATTTTCTTGGTTGCAAAATAATATTCTCAATTTGTGCATCTTAACTTGGGTCTACACTGAGAAATAATGGGGATGATATCGTTCAATATATCATATATAATAACATACCTTGGAGTCAGAAAGTTGTGAACTCAAACTCTGCCCTTTTCCCACTGTGTGGCTGGGGCAATTTGCTTAACTTTGAAGATGTGTTCTGAAGCTTAGCAAACACAAATGTTAGCAACGAGCCCAGCATCACACCTGGGAGGAATGAGTTTCTGTCACTAGTTTCTACGTTGGTTTCCCTAGTTGGATTGGATTCGATGAGGGCAGTAGCATCTTTCACTGAAGTGTCAATCTTAGAGGCCTGGCTTACCATAAATACGCTTTGAACTCATGTTTAATATCTGTCATTGTTAGAAAGACAACAGTAAAACTGTATGCCAATGCATGTCTGCCAAAAGCCTTATGACAAATAGAATTTGAGAAAAGAAATTCATAAGCACACTGTGAATTGGACACTCATAAAGAGGAATAATTTAATGTCACTTAAAAACAACAACAAAATCTTCAGTAGGTGAGTATCAGAGGATAACAGCAAAACCTCAAAGGCTGATAAAATGTCCAAAGTCATTGCTGAAAGATATCTCTAAAGGGTAACACAAGAAAATTTAATAAACTGAGCACAATGCCATTTGAGACATTTGTAGTATTTTCTATCTTTCCTAAGTTGCTGGGGTAAGGCAAATGTGATTCTCTTCCAGCAGACAATTGCCGGAAACAGGCCCTAAAACCTCCCAGGGATAAAAAAGATATGCCAGTACACTGAAAATTTAAAAGCAAACTAAAATAAAACAAAATGTATGACATGTTTTTTCCTGTTGAGTACTATGTGTTTAAAATATAATATTTTGTGTACACATACAAGTGCCTACATATATGTTGCTTAATTAAGGGAAATATTGTAAGTAATTAGACTTGTTCATGAAATAAGCTTACGATGGTTTCACCCACATATTCAAAATATTTATAATGTTTTCTGCTAAATGAGTGATATACTGTTTCATGTTTATTCTTCAACATGATGTATTAGTAGTATTTCTGTATAATATTAAGATATGTGAGCTAACATCAAAATTAATAAGAATTGGACATTAGCCATATCACATACTGATTCCTCCTCTGTATGCCACATATTATTTCCCTTTGTTGATTTCGTTACTGGCTATAAACCTCTAATTGTTTTATCAGAATTATGCCTAAGGTGGCAAGAATGTGATTGCCATAACATGTTGGAATAAATCAACTATGATATGGACATCTTTATACCAGATCATCTAGAAGAAAAAAAAATACCATTTAGTAAAATATAATCCTTAAATGTGTTACTCTTACATATTGCAGAATGACAAATCTAAAAATATCACAACAAGAAATAAGAAATAAAAGAAAGGTCTCCACTATAAGATTCTAGCTATCTTTCTTTCATTAGTGTAGGTATTTCAGCTTCAGGCAAACCCTTGTTACGCAGAGCGATCTTATCCTGGTCTAGGAGCACTTGGATGTATAGCCCAGAGATTGCCTTGATAGGGACAGGAGAGCCTACTTAATTTCTTAGGAGGTAGAAACATTTGTTTTAGATTTATCATTACTAGAAGTATTCATGTGCCTACCATCCAATTTTTCTTGAAACACTATCTTCACCAAATGGAATATGCCTTTAAAATCCACAACACTCAAAGCTGTATTTAAACACACACACACACACACACACACACACACACACACACACACACACACACACACATTTTAAAAATTTTTATTTTAAGTTCAGAGGTACAAGGGTAGGTTTGTTACTTAGGTAAGCCTGTGTCATAGGGGTTTGTTGTATAGATTGTTTCATCACCCAGGTATTAAGCCTAGTATCCATTAGTTATTTTTCCTGATTTTCTTCCTCCTCTTACCCTCCACCCTCCAAAGAGCCCCAGTGTGGGTTGTTCCCCTCTATGTGTCCACGTGTTCTCATCATTTAGTGCTCACAAACATTATTAGCTAACTCTAACTAGGGAAATGATAGATTTTTTTTTAATTTGAAATTATAGGTAAGTATAAAGAAGAAAATTACTTTCAAGCCTATCCCCAAGCAGATAATGTCAGGAGGACATAGAGAACAAAAGCAGAAGAAACATTGTTTCTAGAGCTCCTGGTCACATCTTCACCACTGGACACCTACTTCTCCCACTTAACTAGAGAAGGTCTACACACAATGTGTGCAATTCCCTCTCATCTTGTCTACTCTCAAGGCATGTTCTGAAGGACGTTGTTTATATCTTGCCAAATTGTATTCTCACTAGTCTGTTACCACATTTGTCTCTCCCACTAGACTGTAAGCTCCTCAAGAGCAAAAGCTGCATTTTTTTTTCTTTAAATACCTAAAATCAAATTGTAGTGACTGGAAAATATTAGCTTCTCCATTATTAAACTACTGAATGGATGAATGAGTGAATGGACCTCAACTCCTGGGTTCTTTCAACGTAGTAATCAAGTCAAATTGTTCCTTCATAAGCCTAGTTATTTCCTACATGACACTTGCAGATGACTAGAACATTCCAGAAGTTTAACTACAGCTACGACTTTTTCTCAATAAATTGGCTTTTGATAGCAGTGATTAACTGAAGCAAAGGAGAATCTGTCAAGAGGTCTCTCTAATTCTGTGTTGCAAGAAATTTCAAAAATGAATGTTTTATTAAAGTGATTACATGCAAATAATTACTCTTCATGAAATATATTGGCGATAGGTAGTGTACAAATTGTACAAGTGCCAATATACAATTATAATAGAAGCCTTTTTATCTGATATGATAGGGTATAACAGGATAAAAATTGGTTAAGATAGTTTTTTAAATAGGTGAATACTCATTTCTTAATCTTTTTATTTAGGAAGAAGTATTTTCAAAAATATTTAAAGTAGTTGTCTAATAATTGCAGTTTCGAATAGTATTTCTTGTATGACACATCAGCTTTACATTTCCTACAATTTCCAATTTTAATTTTTTAAGGTGAAATAGGAACTTAAAGACAATTGAGAAGTAATCCATGTGCAAAATCCTTGTAGATATCTTTTACCATCTACTGGCAAACTGTACAGCTACTTAACAGCACCAGATTCTACATTTTTGTCTCCCGTTTTTTGGTAATTAGACCTACTGAGTCTCCCCAAGACATTCTGCTTGGTTATGATGGAAACAACAGCTATCTTTCTGTACGTATTCATGTTTCATTGGTTTATATAATGTTTAATTAAATTCCATAATTACAAGAAAATTACAGCTAGAATAAAATCACTTCGGAATAAAAACAACTTACTCTTAGAAAGTATACAAAAAAACAGAAAGGATGCTGGGCATTTAGAAGAGTAACTCGTTATTGGCAGGTACTCGGTGTGCCACAGACATTGGTGAGGGTGATTTGGTGAAGGGACTGGGAGAGCCAATTACATGGAGATGGGTTAGGAGACAGTGTCCTGGGGTTCTAATGTTCTGATCCTCGATATCCATTAACTATCTGAAACACTACTTAATTCCATCTTGGCTCATCTATCTTGCAAAATGCTCACAGCTTCCCTCTCCTCTCACTCTAACTGCCTTGAATCTAGTCTTCTCAAGATTTGAGAACTAGTGCTTCTCTAGTTTTGTGCTGAAAACAAATTTTCTCACCAATTTTTCACAAACCTATATTACACTTGTAAAGCACAGTTAAGTTACAATAAGTTACAATAATAAAAAAGACAAAATACGAGGGCATTTTAAATTGTGATTTCAATAACAAAATTACTCTGTCATGCTGCTATAAAAGTTTCTAAACATTTCCTCTCGATTTCTATTCTTATTTCCTTATAGACCAGGAACAGTCTGCAGAACAGCACTGGTTTGCAAACTATACTTGGGTAGCACTTATCTAGACCAAACCCATAGATTAACTACATTTGTATTTATATATGGCATTTGTATGGACGACATGATATAAAATACACTTGAAAAGCAGATACAGAAAAGGAAAACTCATAACTTTGTAACTGCTCCAGACCAATCTGATTCATGTTTTATGTACCAAAGTTGTGAGATGTTTTTCTGTTGCCATGAATCCCCAAGTTGAAGGTCACATAACCTGAACATGCCTAGATGAACCACGTATGCAAATGCAGGTGTAATCTAAGTGCTCAAGCCAAGGAACAGGGACTGAATTAAGAAGATGGACATCACATGGTAGGACACAAGATCCAGTCAGACTGGGCCCTGGTGTCACCCCCATGGGAAGGATTCAGTCAGATCGTGCCATCCAGCATCACGTCATTACAAGATCCAATCAGATCATGCCTCATTGCCATATGCTTATAAGATCAGACTCAGCCCACGGCTAGTAGAGACAGACTGGAGCATTTCCTGCTGTTTCCCTGCAAGTTGACTCACTGCAAAAACCCAGTGCTTCCATGTTTGCTTTTACATTGTGTATGTGCAAACAGACTCATTCTGGTTCTGTAACAACTTTTCAAGGTAAAATTGTGTATTTTCTTCAGATAGATAAATTTCTTTCAGCCAGCTTTGACTTCCATGAGTAAAAACAATAGGATTCTGAAAACACATGATTTGATGCTAAACTGTGGGTTAATTTTTTTTTTCAAAATAATGCCGTTAAGAAAATTAATAATATTAAAATATAAGTATATTTATTTTTAAGGAGGTGAAAAATGAAGGTTATTGAGAAAAAATTAAAGATATTCCAGCTTTAATCATTTAACTCTTTATCTTAGTTCATGACAATGTGATCCTTCTTTGCTAGCTTTTATTTTGTATTGTGCCTCACAAAGAAATCATACAGAACAAATTCTTCCTTATTTTGGGGCTTAGTTGCAGAACAAATTCTTCCTTATTCGGGGGCTTATTTTCCATAGCAGGTTCATATGTAAGTACAAATATATGCCCACATCAGAAAATAATCTAGATTCTTCCCTTCCATATATGTGCCAACAAAAGGGGAGAAGAGAATGAACGGATTTTAAGTTAATCAGAAGGGCATGAGGGATAATTTGTAATATGAAAACAATAAATATGGGAAATATTGGGCTCGAGCTCAAAGAGGCAAGGGATAATGTCTTTTTAAATACTATGTCAAAAACAAAAATTCCCTAAATTATTGACTACTTATGCATTTTGTTTGGTTGACCATTCACGGATAGTTTAATTGTAATGTTTAAATTGTGCTCTATCATCATTACACAGCCAGCTCTCATGCCAAGATAAGTCCCAAATACTTTTGTTCTGAATTAAATGAAATCCTGTAATCACGGTTATAACAACATCTGTCTAACATTAAACAGTTGGCTGCTAAAAACAGAGAGTTTCTTTTCATCTGTTCTATAAAATCATAGACCTAGGGATAAGTCTTCAAAGTACCACTCCTCCCCGAAACTTCAAATACTAAGTAGATAGTTCTAAAAGTGCTATAACACTTACCAGTTTTAACTTGTCATAAGTTTAGATATCTTTGTTACTTTCTCATTTGTTAACAGGAGGAAAAAAAAAAATCCTAAAATCTTTTGATTTAATTAACTCATGCTTCCAGAATATATTTTGGCCAATAGAATTTTCAAGCATACCTTGTTTTATTGTGCTTTGCTTTATTGCACTATGCAGATACTGAATTTTTTACATAGTTAAGGTTCGTGGCAAGCTTTTGTCAAGAAAGCCTTTTGTCAGTGCCATTTTTACAACAGCATGGATTCATGTCTCATCTCTGTGTCAAATTTTGTTAATTCTTACAATATTCCAAACTTTTGTAATTATTATATCTGGTATGCAGATCTGTGATCAGTAACCTTTGATGTTAACAATCGTAATTGCTCCAGGGTGCTACTAGCCTCATACATATAAAATGATGAACTTCATCAATAAATGTGTGTGTTTTGACTACTCCAGTCACTGGCCATTCCCTTGTCCCTGTCCCTCTTCTCAGGTCTTCCTAGTCCCCAGTAAAGTGACATTATTAAAGTTAGGCCAATTAATAACCCTACAATGGCCTCTAAGTATTCAAGTGAAAATGTTTTATTTTAAATAAAAAAACTAGAAATAATTAAGATTAGTGATGAAAGCAGCATGTTGAAAGCTGAGATAAGCCAAACTAGGTCTCTCGTGACAGTTAGCCAACTGAAGGTGAAGGAAAAGTTCTTGAAAAAAATGAAAAGTGCTACTCCAATAAAGACACGAATGACAAGAAAGTGAAACAGCCTTATAGCTGATCTGAAGAAGGTTTTAGGGGTCTGGATAGAAGATCAAACCAGTCACAGCATTTCCTTAAGCCAAAGCCTAATCAACAGGAAGGTCCTAGTTCTCTTCAATTCTATGAAGGCTGAGAGAGGTAAGGAGGCTACACAAGGAAACTCTGGAGGCTAGCAGAGGTTCATAGGCTGAGGGAAAGAAGCTGTCTCTATTATCATAAAAGTTCAAGCTGAGGCAGCAATTGGTCATGGAGCAGCTGCAACAAGTTATCTAGGAGACCTAGCTACAATAATTGATGAAGATAGACATACTAAACAACAGATTTTCAATGTAGGTGAAACAGCCTTCTTGTAGAAAGAGATGCCATTGAGGACATTCACAGCTGGAGAGGAAAAATCAATGCCTGACTTCAAAGATTCAATAGACAGGATGACTCCCTCATTAGGGGCTAATGAAGCTGGTGACTTAAAGTTGAAGCCAATGCTCACTTACCATTCTGAAAATCCTAGGGCCCTTAAGAATGATACTAACTTTACACTGTCTGTGTTCTAGAAACAAAACAACAAAGCTCAGATGTCACCACTTCTGTTTACAGCATAGTTAACTGAATATTTTAAGCCCACTGTTGAGACCTACTGTTTAGATAAAAAGATTCCTATCAAAATATTACTGCTAATTGACAATGTACCTAGTTACCCAGGAGCTCTGGTGGAGATGTATAAAAAGATTAATGTTGTTTTCATGTTTGCTAACAGAACATCAATTTGGTAGCTCATGGATCAAGGAGTAATTTTCACTTTCAAGTCTAGTGTATTTAATACATTTGATAAGGCTATAACTGCCATTGATAGTGATTTCTCTGATGGATCTGGGCAAAGCAAATTGAAAACCTTCTGGAAAGAGCTCACTCTTCTGGATGCTATGACAAACATTTGTGATTCATGGAAGAGGTCAAATATCAACATTAACAGCAGGTTGGAGAATGCTGATTCCAACCCTGATGGATTTGAAGTCTTCCTTCCAGACTTCAGCGAAGGAAGTAACTGCAAAAGTGGAAGAATTAGCAAGAGAACTAGAGTTAGAAGTGGAGCCTGTGTATGTGACTGAATTGCCACAATCTCATGAAAACACTTGAAAGGATGAGCTGTTTCTTCTTACAGGTGACAACGAGTGGTTTCTTGAGGTGGAATGTAATCCTGGAGAAGATGCCGTGAACACTGTTGAGATGACAATGGAGGATTTGGAATATTACATAAACTTACTTTGTAAAGTGGAGGCAGGGTTTGAAGAAGTTCTGTGAGGAAAATGCTATTGAATAACATCGCATGCTACAGAGAAATCTTTTGTGAAAGATTTGTGAAAGTTAATCAACACAGGAAACTTCATTGTTTTCTTTTATTAAGCAATTGTCACAGCCACCCCAACTTTCAGCAACCACTGTCCTGATCAGTCAGCAGCCCTCAACACTGAGACAATACCCTCCATCAGAAAAAAACAGTAAAACTCTCTTAGTGCTCAGATGATCATTAGCATTTTTAGCAATAAAGTATTTATTAATGTATGTACATTTTTCAGCCATAATGCTATTACACACAAATTTTAAATGCACTGAGAAACCAATTATGTTGTGTGACATTATTGTAATGTTTGCTTTACTGTGGTTGTCTCTACCTGCATCTGCAATATCTCTAATTTACTTGTATAATATACTATATGATAATCAATTCTTCTCTTTGGTTTTTGTGTTTATTCATTAATGTGTTATGTTTATATGCAGAAATGTCCCTGGGATGTACATATTTTATTACCTCTCCTTGTAAGTCAGATTCTCAAGGTCCTTAATCATTGCTTATTATTTGTGAGCTTCTTAAAATATTTCCTTTCTGAGGTGTAATTTCTAACATTTGCACTTGTTTCTCTAATCAGTGTAAGTACAAATTGTTTTATATTTGATTTCTGCAAAAACTTTTAACTGAAAGGCTAAATTAAAAAAAATACAAATATTCCTGTGTTGTAATTGTTCAAGTCTAAGTGAATGTGATAATGAATATTTTGTACCACATAATATTGACCTTCCCTCCTGTCTTCCAAGTAAATGACCTGGTTAGTCACAGAGTAGTCACAAGTACCTGAGGTCTCTTGATGATATCCTTGCTTTGAGAAAACTTGGGTTTAAGCATCAAATACTTCATATCAAGGTTTTTGAATTACTCATTGAACTCTGGGTTTTCATAGTGAAAAACTGGTAACACACAAATAAAAGTGTGCAGACTACAAGGACAATGTAAGGTCAAACCTTACTCAGAGTCTTACAGTAAAATGTATCACTACCAAAATTGTATTAATTCTATACTTCAAAAAGAAAAACTCCTAATCAATATTTTCCTCATTTAAAAAGGTCAAACAGGAGCAGCAAGAATCACTTGGGCCCCATTTTAGGCAGCCCAGGAAAGTTCTTTAAGTCTTGATGCTGGATTGGTCAGGGTTAGTGCTTCTATAAAGGAGAGAAACACGCCAGATTGAGGAGCAGGATAGGTTTACACTGGTGCCAGGGCTATTGTTGTAGAACATCCTTACATCTCAGTTTTCACTGACTCTGCTTTGGAGTCCTTCTGCCTTGACTGGAAATGATTTACTCTAAGAAAGATTGGCATTTTCTGTGGATGTGAGTGATGCAGTCATAGTAAGCCATCATAAAATAATGTACTGGCCAGTGTACTAGGATAAATCCTCAGTCTAAAACACAGAAACTGAAGTGGTTTCGGTCTACAGAGAAAAGGCATGTCTTGCCGGACAGCTTTGTTTTCATAACTGTGTGCCACATTTTATTCTTGGACTTAATATAGTGTTAAGAGCATTGTAATCTTTATACACCTGAATATATTTCCTTTTGTCTTTTTTTTTTTTTCGATTTTTAAGAGGATTGATGTTGTAACTTGGTTAAATAAGGTTTGTGCTAATGCCTTCTTTTAAAATTCTTCCCCCTCAGGAGCACATTTGACGAGTTTACCTGATACTGATCCCAGGTTTGTTCAGCTTATGCAATGCCAAGGAAAGGTAAATAAGAAAAAAATAACGTCATTAGCAAGATTTTTCTGAGAAGTAAAGAAGAGTGTGATAGGTATGAAACGCTTGTACTCCACTTGTTAGCAACAATGAAAAAATCATTTTTAAATTGAATGTATAGTATATATATCCACAGTAATAGAATCAGGATTCCTCCATAGTTGCTTAAATAATTTTATTTCCCACAATTCCTATAGAAAGCATATGATCTATGTAAATTATATTCACTATAAAGACTTTTGAGGAAAAACACCCAAAGTAACAAAAATATTATTTATAAAAAGCCAAAAACATATGTTCCCTATATAATCTTACAATATTTATATGGGCAAAAGGAAATTAGGCATGATTTAGGACTATGGATCTAGCAAAATGACACTTTAATTCTGTGTATGACTGACCACCTCTCTGTACAAAGGCGTCACATGGATGAGGAAGCATGCCTATTCTTTCACAGCCACGCATGTGCACATACTCCTCCACGCCACCACGCCACCTTCCCTTTACCGTTCCCTAAATTGAAAGTCATCCTGTTACACACAGCGTATAGCTTGATCTTTCCTCACGAGCTACTTTTTATCTTTTAATTCCCCCTTTGTATATTTTTGCTTCTTTTTCTCTTTAATTTAAATGTATTATCCATGGACAAATGTGCCAACTTAAACTTCGCAATCCTGTGTGCACAAAATGAGAGTTGAAATCTCGGAGTCAGTATTTTCTCATGCATAGGAAAGCATGTGGTATCCTTCTGGGCTCCTTCCCTTGTGCCAGTCTTTTCCAGGTTCTAATTAACGCTTTATTTTTTCAAGCTCCTGGCTGAACAGTCAATTCTCATGGACTGCTGGATATTCTACTTGGTTCCCATTAAAAGTTGTGCTGAGACATTTAGCTTTCAGTTCTCCCAGGTCTTGAGCACAGAATTACTCTCCCTAAGTCAATGCATAATATAACAGAAGTCACCCACCTGAAATGTTCCAATAGGTGAGTAGTTCTGCTCCAATTACAAGTCAAGATATATAATCACCAACTCCAAAATTGCACTGAGAGAAAAAAAGGAGAAGGGGAGAGGAAGAAGGAGGAGAAGGGAAGGAGAGAGGGAAAAGAGGGAGGGGAAAAGAAGGATTGTGAAAGCCAAATATTTTCATTTTTAAATTTTCAATAAAATAAGTGAACAAATAAATAAAAGGATTTCTCCCAGAAGATGGGGCAAAAATATTTTTTAAAGTGAAAGTAGTATTTAGAAGAATAGGTGATCAATTCAGAAATGTACAAGGTTACCCAATCCAGCAAATGAGAAAGGGTAAGTAGAATAGGAAATGATCTAAGGAATAAAAGGAAAATGTTTTCTAAAATAACAGAAACCCACTAACCTGAAAGTAAAAAAAAAAAAAAAAAAAGGACCGATACAGTAGCAGGATAAACAAAAATAAAAATACACTCAAACACATGCTCATAACATTTCCAAGATAAAAACAAAAAGTCATAGAGCGTAGAATAACAAACAGTTCTCCACAGGGACAAGAGTCTGATTTCAGACTTTTCATTGCAACGAAGAATGCTTAATGACGATGAGTATGTCTACAGAAAAAGGACCACAAACCATAAACCATTCCTAAGCAAAACATTCACCATATACCAAGGCAAAACAAAGACATTATTAATTAGGTGTGTCGTCCAAAGCGTAGCTCACAGGCACTCAAGCTGAATAAAACAAGAAAGAATCCAACAAAGTGGAAACTGTGAGAGCCAAGAAGAAGAGAAATTAAGTTTGGATGAATAGAAAGGAGTCAATGATGACAGCTTCGGAGTATGCCTTAAAGAAGTTTCTCCATTTTAGGACATTTGACAAGTAATATAATTAGGAACCAGATTATTTTAGAGATATGGTTGAAGACCACACTTACTTCATTTGTCAAGATAAATGAAATGCAGTTGGAAATTCCATGGGAAATAAAAACAGCACATGATAATCATAAAATAAATATAAAGATGAAAGCATGTTATTGTTTTGAACAGTTGATGGATTATAAGAAAAGGGATATTTGATCTTGATGCTTAGAACATTCTCTTTTGAACGGCACAGACTTAGTTCTAGAGTATTATGCATGATCCAATCACACTCAAGGACTCTGCAATATATGATATTTATGTAGTCATAACATTATTTGTTAGTTTTAAAATTCTGGAACTAACGTATGGACAAAGTAATGGAGGGTTAATTGATAGTACAGAACAGCATTTAAGTTTTGTAAACTATGCTAATTATTTGTCTAACACATATTTATGTCAGGTATTACTCTAATAACTGTGGATTCAACAGCAAAAACAGACAGAATGCCTGGGCATGTGAAAGTTCACATTAGGGGGAGAAAAGTAATCAAATTAGTAAAACAGATATAGAATTAACTTGGATAATAGAAATGTTATGGTGAAAAATAGAGTAGTATAACAAAGAGGAACGAGGGTGCATGGCTATTTTATGAAGGGATGTAAAGCAAGTGCTCTCGAAACTTTCATCAGAATCCTAAATACCAGAGAAACAGCCATAAAGAAGGCACTCAGCAGTGCATCCAATGACCAGTGTATCAGGAAATGGTCTCTCATGTTTGAGTCCCAGCAAGAAGCCTGAGCCCAGAGAAAAGGCAATGGGTGAAGGGAAGTGAGAGCTGATATCCCAAGGAAAGGCTGGGGCCAGGTATTATCAGTAGGGTCTTGCAGGTCATGCTAAGGAGCCTAATCTCCTGAACACAATGGGGGGATGATTTCATCAAGCAGTCCTATATAAATTAGGGACTGGGAGAGGAAGAAGATGTATGGAGAAGGGATTCCTTGGGCTATATAGCAGGAAGGTAAGAGACACAGTTCAGAAGCTGATGGCTCAAGAAATACAGCTTACAAATATCATTTAAAGTTATGGAGGTGGCTGGGAGCAGTGGCTCACACCTGTAATCCTAACACTTTGGAAGGCCCAGGTGGGCAGATCACCTGAGGTCAGGAATTCAAGACCAGCCTGGTCAACATGGTGAAACCCCATCTCTACCAAAAATACAAAAATTAGCCGGGCATAGTGGCGGGTGCCTGTAATTCCAGCTACCCAGGAGGCTGAGGCAGGAGAATCGAGTGAACCCTGGTGGGCGGAGGTTGCAGCAAGCTAAGATCATGCCACTGCACTCCAACCTGGGCAAAACAGCAAGACTCCGCCAAAAAAAAAAAAAAGTTATGGAGGTAACCAGTATAAGAATAAATATAAGGATAAAAGTTTTTTGTTTGTTTTTTATGTTTGTTTGTTTTGTTTTTAAAAAGAAAAAGCAAAAGAAGAGGGAGGAAAGAAAGTGTAAATCAGTTAATTGCGTATCCTTCATAGCTACTGATAAAGTTATATAAAGCAAGAAAATGTGTATTAAAATAGTGTAAATAGTAGTTAGACTAAGATTGAGAAGAGGATTCCTAAATTTCATTGCATATCTTTATTTGGTATGTCGATTAATTCATCCTGTCCATGGCTTTCATGACATTTAATTTTAACTTTTGTTAAAAGCAATACCAAAACTCTAAATATTCAAAGTTTGTGAAGTTGAGAGGAGAAAATTTACATCAGTTGGAAATGATGCTTTCTGCCTTATCAAGCACATTTACCACAATTTGTCAGTTGAAAAGCCATATTAGAGATCATAAGCATAGAAATGTAACATTTTCTTAGATTATAATCTCATTACAGCATGTTCACAGAGACTTTTATCTCAAACCTAAAAACACATATTTCCATGTATCGGGAATACATTTCAAAAAGGAAAAATATCAAAAGTCTTTCTACCTGCTATTAGCATTTTTTATATTTGCAAACACTCTGCATTAAATTGATTTGGAAGACATTTTCTAGAATTATTTTCTTCTTATAAAATCTGGATGATACTCATAATTAGGTAAGAATTCATTATCATCTTTGTTTATTCCTGCTGACCTTCTAACTATAAAAACAAAAATGGGTGGAAAATAGGTTCAAAACCTGCAGAGCATAATAGAAGCGAAAATAACGTACCAATTAACATCAGCAATGTCACAATCACCTCTAAAATGCCTTTGAGCTCATCATTTTTGACATAGCTTGAAAAAGCTTGCATTGATTACCAAAAGAAAATGAATGAGAGCATATTTTAAATATCCATTTCTCATCTTAAACTATTTTGCATTTCTGAAGTGGAAATGTTTAAAGATATTTTATAAAATCTAAGAAATATTGTGCCAATACATATTTTGAGAGAAAATTTACTCAGAAGATACTTCTTAGTATCTAAAACAAAAGTATATTTATAAAAGTTATTTTCAAATCACTGTTCTCATATACATCAAGTGATTATATGATGCCTGAAAGTATACATTGAAAATAATATTTAAATTATAATATAATATTTCTAATATTCATGTGTGGTGTTTCAAGTTCATTTCAATTCTCTATTTTGTTGGTTTAAAAATGAACAGAAGTGCTTTTTAATGAATGCTTAAAAAAACCATGGTGGAGTATTGTTATTTGCATTATACCTACTGCTACCAATCTGAGAAACACAATTTTAAAAAGTAAGTAACTCAATTTCTCATTCTGCTAGTAAACATATTTTAGGGTGATTTCAGGAAGTATTTTTATAATAAAAAGTGGAGGCTCAGTAAACATTCCATAAACTTTCATTGCTAAATATTTCAGAAAATTTTATTTGTTTATGGACTCCTCTCTATGACTATTTTCTAATTGAAGAGCCTGATTATTATTTTAGCAGATTTAACTCACATAAGCACCGTTTTGGAGCATTTAGAAAATGTATATAATATTATGAGACTCTATTCTAAAGAGGAAGTTTATGATTAGAAGTTAAAGGATGGCTTTTTCAAAATTTTCCAGAATAGAGATGTGCTCTTTTTTTTTTTTTTTTTTTTTTTTTTTTTTTTAATTCCACAACAGGCTAATTGAGAACAACTGGGATTTTGGTCAAGGCCCAGTGAGAATGACAACATAGGTGAATATTGTTGAGGCTGATCCTGGGGAATATCAAGTGTTAGTTTAAGTCAAAAAAAGAAAGGCAACTCAAGATTCAGCAATGTCATCTCCAACTTTTGCCTGAGAGTAGGACCTAAAGGTGCTGACACTGCCTTGTTTTCAATAAAGTTGTGCAGGGACAGTAACACGACTCAATTTCTTCTTCGGAAGCCTGCATCTGGCACAAGGCCAACAGTAATGTGTAACTCGGCTTAATCACATTGGTCAGCCTCGGCTTAGGCAATCTTGCAAGGGTAAGACATTCTGTGAGTGTTACTACTTTCAACAGCTTTCCACAGATGGTGTAGAGTCCAAGTATCAACTTTGATTGCTGCTTTTCAATTTCTGTTCCTGCTGGAGCACAATTTTAAAATACATTTTTGTGGAAAGAGATATGAAACTTTTGAATAACATACAATAAGCTATATAGGAAAATATATTTTGAAATAGGCAATGAATTACAAGGAAATCCTTATTTTCAACAACCAATTTCTCAACCCGATAAATGTCTCACCAAGCAAATCTATGAAGGCAAGCCTTGTGGGCTCTATTCACCACTTCTAGTTGCATTTCAGGGCCCTATTTATGCAAATAAAGAGAAACATCGTGCAGTAAGTAAAAGGAATCCAGCCACAATTCACAGAGTTCTTAACAGGGAATGTTGCATTTTTTTTTTTTAATTTCAAAAAGGTTAATAAAAGAGCAAGAGAGGGGGAGAGAGAATTGGAAAAATCAGATGTGTTGTTTTTCATTCATAAATGATGTAAAATTTTATCAGGCATGCTGAAACATTTATGGATATTTCAATGAGAGTTGTATAGAGTTTTAACAGAATAAAAGCTTATTCAATTACTTACATACATACTTACAGTGAATTTTTCCATATGTAGTTAAGTTTACTAGAAATCTATAGAAGGTGGTCATGAAACAATTAATTTTATTTAACTAATATGCACTTAAAATGGCCATAATTCTCAGTACTCCTAAGCTCTTCTTCTTAAACTATAAAGAAAAATGTACTTTCAAAATATAACACGTTGGCCAGGCACAGTGGTTCACTCCTGTAATCCTAACAATTTGGGAGGCCAAGGTGGGTGGATCACTTGAGCCCAGGAGTTTAAGACCAGCCTGGGCAACAAGGAGAAACCCTACCAAAAATCATAAATACAAAAAAATTAGCCAGGCATAGTAGTGCATGCCTGCAGTCCCAGCTGCTCAGGAGGCTGAGGTGGGAGGATTCTTGCACCCAGGAGCCAGAGGTTGCAGTGAGCTAATATCATGCCACTGCATGGGCAACAGAGTAAGAGCCTGTCTCCCTCCCTACACACACATACACACACACACACACATATACACATATATATACACACACACACACAAATATATATATGTCGATATATATATATGAATGACACATTAAGAATAAACTACAGATTGGCCTTGGAGAACATACTACTATTTATCAATAGTTTCTTATAGAGTTGGATGATACTCTGTAAAAAGAGAAGTTAACTTAATTATTTAAACTACCTTTACTGTTTTAAACATATTAATTACCTTGAATGTTATTTATGTGAAATCACTAAGACTTATGTAAGTTAGTGATACATGTATAATTCTTAACAATTTAAAGCAATTTGAGAGCCCTTGACTAGTGTATCACCCTAGTCACTATTGATTAGCCCAACAATGTACACCCAGGCTTGAAGATGCCAACAATCTAGCAGAAAAGAGAAGCCAGAAATTTCCTCTCCTCTATCTTGATATTTATTACACACTCCTTTATTATTTTATTCAAATCTACTTTTTAGCAAGAAAAGATTCATCACTGTTCAGTAGAATTTATGGGAACCAGGCCAGGTAACAAGTATTTGATCCACACAACTTTGCTTTTAATACAAAGCAACCCATGCACAGTTGCTTTTAAGTAAAAGTAAACTATAAAGTACTTTTATTCACTTAACTCATGAAAGAATTAAAATGAAAAGAGATGTGAGAAGAGAAATTTTATGTGTTACTGATTATATAAATATAGAGAAAACTAAGGTCTCGAACAGAGTATACATATTTTCAAATTAAATACAAATTTTCAAATATTTGCTTCACCTGATATTTATAAATTCTACTGCATGAAGAAAAGGCTTTCCTCATCAAAAATGTAACTGAAAAAAGAGTGAGAAAATAAATACTAAAATATAAGATGGTAGAAGGAAAATTTCTATATTTTCTAACGATATAGAATCTTAAAGCAAATGCAGTAACTGTTAGCACAGGAACTAACAAAGAGTTCCTAGAATTATCTTACAGTTAATAATATTTATTTATCAAATATAAGAGACTGCCAAGCAGGCCATTCACTATCAATAGTGTTTCATTTCATTGTCAGTGCAACTGTAATTAAACAATTATATGACTTAATAAAAATTAACTATAGTATACTTTTCTTCAAACATTGTGATTGTGATATTAATAGTCATCAAACAAATAATGACTTCTTAAAAGTTTCAAATGTTGTAAAATGCATTTGACTGAAGATGAAATTTCTTAAGTTATGGGAAATAAATCTGGGAACATAATTCAGAAATACGGTATATTCAGTCATGTAGGAACGCAGAAATTATAATTTCAGGTGACATCTTATTCCACGGGCAAAAGGCAACACAGTGAAGCAGAAAAATCAAATAAAGGGGTAGATTTAAGGATATATATATTCCCATTTTGTTCACTTTGTCAGAGCATCTCAGCTGCTCCGGAGCTGTCCATGGTCCTGGACTTTCTAACAAATTTAGTAAATGATCCTCTTCGACCCCTTAGACCCCACCTCGTCTTCCTGACTTGCACTACCACCCACAGCCATTATTTATCAAAATTAAATTTTGTTTGACTTTAGGTATTAACTAGGTCAATTATATATCAACATCCACATCAAAAATTGACTTCAGCTTAACCCAATAACAGCTCCTTACTCCAGGCTACCTTACCCCTATTCTTACACTAGTGAATATTGTCTAAGTTGAGTTAAAAGCAACTTTTCCAAAAGATTAAGTCAAAGTGCAATCATCAGTTACATCCCCTAAAACAAAGTGAAGGATATTCTTTATTATTAAAGTAACTGAATGCTAAGTTTTCTCATCCTGAGTACCTATATCACTACAGATCTGTAAATCTCATTCTAACAGAAATGCGTAAGCAATCTTACAGATACTGGTTTCACTATATATAAGGCTGCTTAGGCTGAGCTGGCTGCAAGCGACTGATTCAAGACAAACTGGAACTGGATTTAAATGTATAATCAGTATCTTTTCTGCTTCCAAAAATAATTATAGGGAATTTAAAATAAAAGGCACATATACAACATAGCTACAAATTAGAAACAGGGGGAACTATTTAGTTAAGGGCAAGAAGTGAATATTTAAATATGGAAGGAATAGTCATTGTGACTTAATGTTTTAGGTCTGACCTGGATAGATAGAGAAAAATGGGAAATAAGACCATACACATACCATTTACAAACACGCCAGGTGTTTTTCTGACTCTGGTCTTTGCCTGAGGTATTTATTTAACTGGGATGCCTTTCCCATGTTGCTTTGCCTATTAAAATACCATACATTTCTCAAGTCTGAGTATGTGTGCCTACTCTCCTATTAATCTCCTATTAATCCCCCCAATGTGACTGATACTCCTTGTTTTGCACTCACATAAGATTTTACTTATATAAGTTTGAACATTTACTTAAAAGATAATTATTTGTTACATGCTTGTATTTTCAAACAGGTTTTAAGTTCATTGAAGACAAAAACCATATCTTAGAAGTAGTACATCATAGTCACTCAGTTAAACTTTTGTGGATTGTCTGTAATGGCATCCTTCAGCAAGCTGTTTACTTAAAAATAATACTTCAATTTTACTTTATTTTATTTTTGACTTCTGGGATTGCTATTTGTGCTATTAAATAGAAACCTGAGTAATCAGTGAGTTTTCACTAATCAGGATTAGATTTAGACCAAATAAAAATAAATATAAAAAATAAATAAAATAAACCCTGTAGAGAAAATAACTCCCTGAAATAAATCTGAGGTTTAAAATAGCAGCTCATTGTACAGTAGAAATAGAGATGACCTAGGTTCCCCTGGGCAAGTCCCAGATACTCTATAAATCAGAGAACAAGCAAACTTCATAGGATTTCAAAAAATATATTGTGCTAAAACATAATTAACATAAAATTTACCATACTAACATTTGTAAGTGTGCAATTTAATGACATTAGGCATATACACAATGTTGTGTAACCATCATTTCTATCTACTTCTAGAACTTATTTACCTTCCCAAACTGAAACTATCTCTACGCATTAATTCTTGATTCTGCCCTCCCCTCAGCACTTTATAACTTCTATTCTACTTTCTTTCTCTCTGAATTTGTCCATTCTAGGTACATCATGTAAGTGAAATCATGCAATTGTTGTCTTTTTATGTCTGTCTTCTTTCATTTAAATAATATTTTCAAGATTCAACCACATTGTAGGATGTTGCCAGAATTTCCTGCCTTTTTATAGCTGAATCATATTTATCTGTGTGTATATACCGCATTTTGTTTACCCATGCACCTGTTGATGGGAATCTGGGTGGTTTCGACCTTCTGTCTCTTGTGAAAAACACTGCGATGAACATAGGTGTACACATATCTAAGGCTCTGCTTTTAACTCCTTTGCGTTTACACCTAGGAGTAAAATTGCTGGATCACATGGTAAATCTGTGTTTAACTTTTTAAGGAACAGCCAAAATTCCCTGACTTTTACAATAGTTAAATGAGAAAGGGCTTTCTAAGCACTAATAAAGTCTACTCATTCTTCTCTCAACTTGTGCTTATTTCTGGTCTCTCTTACTTTTTGCTTTAGTTGCTGAATTCAATTATTTCTTCAACTCCTCAGTATCTGCCACCCCACACTCTATCCTATACATCCTCTCTCTCATCAAAACAAACTTGTCTCATAATCCCAATTGGTTGATAAATTGAAACACTGACAGCAAATAAATAATGGCTTCTAAAGAATGAATTGGGAATCCAACCAATATTGTATATATTCTCAAGATATTTCTTAAAAAATGAGTTAATCTTTATAAATGACTTTTGCTCTTTTTTTTCAGAATAACTCATTTGTTTTTAAGAAAGCTCTTGAGAACACCTGGACTGCCTGCTTCTGTACTTCTTTTATATAAGAGAGAAATAAACTTTTTCTCATTAAAAAACAAACAAACAAAAATCCGAAGGCTTTGAAATATTAAGGTACCACACATATGGAAGGGATGAAACAGTGAAGTGGGCCTCTAGGAGCCCATACAATGTATTCTGTATAATCAATCCCCTCTCATGATACGTAGTAACCTTGGCCTTTCTTGATAGGTTTGGTAAAACTAGCCTATTTCAAAATAGTAATAACAGGTAACATTAATATGTTAGCACTTATTGGGAGCATTTTAAGAACTTTACATATATATTAATTTGTTTAAGCCTTACAAAGTATCTTTAAAAATTAACAAGCTAAGAAACAGAGATTAAGCAAACAAGTCAAGGCCAATAATAAATGGCTCCAACAGTATTTAAACCCAAGCAATCCTGCTGCAGAGACTGTTGGTAACCACTACTTAATATAGCACACCAAATACCAGCCAATGAGTGGGCCTCAGCTTTCAATTCCTTACATGTCTTAAGTGCCGGGACTGATTCATATGCAATACTCAGTTGCTCAGCCATAAGTTGGCATACTTCAACAAATAGTTATGTAATGTCATTACTTTCAACGGCAACAACTGCAATTACTTTTGCACCAACCTAATATAAACCAGATTAATATTAGGATGAAGAAAATCGGATAAAGGCTTCAGAGACGAAGGGGACGGAAATGATCAGAAAATAATTATAATTCTTTAAGAAAACAATTATATACTAAGAAGAAAGATAATTCAATACACAGATTAGACAAGAATTTATTTATTGAATTAAACTGATTTTCTACATGTATGACAAGAACTACATGTATGAAATTTAAGAAATGAAAATATTCCAGCAAAGAATTCCAGCTTGACAAAAATGAACTTGATGAATGACATAATCACAAATATCTGAAATACTCAGATATCTGTTACACTATTTTAATTTATGGTATGTGACCTTAGAAAAATAAAATGTTATATAGGCTTTAAAATCGGCAATGGGGTAATAGGCTCAATTCTTCTCCATATAAAAATTTTCAGCTCAATATATTAGAGAATATAAAGATTGATTGCTAAAATCAAGAGGGGCTATTCATCAAAATTACTGTTTCTCATTAAATGAAGAATACCAAAAAAGGGCGACTATAAACCGTTTATTTTTAAGTATTCAAACTCTGTAAACTCTCTGTATTCACCACTTCAAAAGAAAATGTACAAGGCAAGAGTTGAATAAAACTTTGAAAACAATTTTTAGTCATATATGACTCTTAACAATTCCTTAAAAAGAATGATTCACAATGTATGTTTACACATTTTGGTAAAAACGAAAACGTTCTATGCAGTCAATGGTAGCAGAAGACACCATATTGTTTTTTCTCACAAATTCATGCTGTAGTGAAACCAATATTATATGCCGGTAACCGAAACATTTTAGTCCCATGAGACTGTTATACTGAGGTACAGAAGAAAGACAGGCCAGTCTCCAGCAGGCCTCATGCATCCTTCCAATGGGATCACAGAGACTCCAAACACCCTTAATCTCAAGACAGCCAAAGGATATTATCAAGATGAGAGATGTACAACTTTACACACTTGTTTATTTTAATATTTAAAATACTCTAGTAAATGCTACATCACTGAAATATTGAAATTAGTTTCTGATTTTATCCAGTATGCTTCTGAAATCATTACTCATTGGTATTATCAGAAGTTGGATTCTTAATCCTGATTACATCACATTGAAAGTGAAGGAAACTGGGTTAAATGTATTTAACGTGATGTGACATAAACAAAATCATGGGGGATATAAAGACTTGTACTCATATAGGACAGTATAAGATAAATGCTGACTTATCAAAACTGCTATCCAAATTGGCTAGTTAATAAAAGCAAAGTAACCACTTCTGGGACAGAGGTACATCAACATCAGACTACAGTTTTTGAGTTGTTGTGTAATATAACAGAGAAGAGATTTAAAGTCAGAGAACCTGACCTAGTAAATTTCTGGCTACGTCAACTAAATTAATCCTAGGTATGAATTTCTTCCAAAATTCATAATCTGAAAAATGAGGATAAAAATAAAAATACTTTTCAATCTTTCCTACTGGTGGTGTTGTGAACTCAAGGAAAAATATTTGAGAAAATATTTTTCATAAAATATAACACGCCCCCTTAACTGTGAAATGTCAGTGTAGGAAAAGAGCTATGTTTGTTTTTTTGTTTGTTTGTTTTATCTATGGGAAGCTAATGTGACCTTATAGAAAAATCAACTAGCGACTCCAGGCTCATCAGCACCAGAGTCTAACCAATTAAGCTAAGTGGCATAGGACCACCCACATTTCAAAATAAAATTTCAAGCACATGAAATAGAGTAATGTGTTTATAATGTTAAATGAGGTGTTTCATAATTAATTTTAAATGGCAGGTATTAAGCTTATACATTCTCCGGCACTTCATGCTCCATAATGCCAATATGAAATTAAAAATAACAAAATACAAAAAACTAGCACTCCATGTGGAGATAGTATGAGCAAAATTGAAATGTCTCTACCTTGGTCATTTGGAACTGTTTCATGCATGGCCCCGGATCTAAGGCAGTTGACAACCAGGCTGCAATAGGCATGCCTCGCAAAGCGTGAGTCTTACACCAGCTCTTTCAGGTGCTCTTGGCATCTGACAGTGCTACCTGGAACAGCCAAAGCTTCCTGGCTCTCAGTCCTGTTAAAGGCACTGGTCTGCCTTGAGGCCTTTGTGCTGCCTACCACAGATCATTTTAAAAATGGATACACTGGTACTCTCACATGAAAGAGAAAATAGACTTTTGCAATTAAAATAGTTTCTGTAATAACTTGGAAATGGGTGGTAGTGACTTAAATAAAAGATATCTTAAAATCTTTATTCATAATATTAAGTAAATTTCAAAGCAGTGATTTTTTGCTACCATATATATGATGCATTTTTTTTCATTTAAGATAAAAGAATTATTTTGACATTCTAGAAAAGTCTTTGTCATCATTTTACAGCTCCTTATGAAATGGGAGAAATAATAAAATATTTCAGGATTTTCTTTGTCCTACATGCAGATAAATTATCTATGGCTCCTTCTTAACTTTAGGCATCCCTGATGTTTCCAGATTGATAATGTGGTTAAGAGTTTCAGATGCTATCTTTTTAAAAAAAAAAAAAAAAAAAACAGTGTTTTGTAATACTACAATAAAATTTTTACTTAAAATACATGTACGTAAGAAGTGCCAACTGAGTGTGTCAGGTACTGTTCTTAGAGCTGGGAATATAAAGGTGAAAAAAAATAAATAAAGTCCCCTAGGTTGCTCAGTGACATTATAAAAAACTTCAGTCCCTTCCTTTTCTGCCCTGCCACCCTCAACATGCCATTTGAATTAGCAGAAAATATTCATTTTAATCTTTATAAATATTTTGAAGTTTTGTGTAACACATTTAAAAATTTTGCAGGCTGGGCATGGTAGCTCATACCTGTAATCTCAGCACTTTCAGAGGCTGAGGCAGGCGGATCACCTGAGGCCAGAAGTTCCAGGCCAGCCTGGCCAACATGATGAAACCCCTACTAAAAATACAGAAAAATTAGCCAAGCCTGGTGGTGGGCACCTGTAGTCCCAGCTACTCAGGAGGCTAAGGCAGGAGAATTGCTTGAACCCAGGAGGCACAGGTTGTAGTGAGCCGAGACTGCACCACTGCACTCCAGCCTGGGCAACAACAGCAAAATTCCATCTCAAAACACAAACAAACAAAAAATTTGCAGTGGAAAACCAAGAATAGAGAGGCATGAAGTAATAATCTGTCATAAATTGCATGGTTATGTTCTGCCAATTTCGCATATTAAATCTTATCCCCCTGTGTGACAGTGTTAGGAGTAATTAGCATTAGATGAGGTTATGAGGATGGAGCCCTCATCAGTAGTATTAGTGCCCTTAGAAGGGTCACGAGAGAGCTTGATTCTTCTGTCTGCTTTCTGCCACATGAGGACACAATGAGAGGTTGGCAGCATGCAATCTGGAAGAGGGCTTTCACCAGAACCCAACCATGCTGACACCCTGATCTTAGACTTCTAGCCTCCAGAACTGTCAGACATAAGTTTCTGTTGTTTATAAGCCATTCAGTCTGTAACACTTTGTTATAGCAGCTCAAAAGGACTCAAAACAAATCATCTTCACCCTCCCGCCACAATAATTAAGGTTTCAAGATGTAAAAGCATTCATCTACAAAGAAGACACAATTTTATTTGAAAGGAACATACAGCTTAACTGGGTAAATTATACATATATGTAAAAATATAGATTGTACTTCAGGCACAATATAAACAGTAGTATTGATAGTTTGAAGAATTGAGAATAGAATTTAAAATAAACACAGGACCAGAATTTGGGCCTTTTGATGGCTAATGTAATGTTTTAATCACTAAACCAACAGTGTCCAGATAAGATGTATTCACTAGACTTGCTATATATTAAAAATAATTATTAAATACAAATGAAGTCCCAATTAAAGTAATTCATCCTTATTCATATGCCTAAAATTTAAATTCAGTATCATAAATTGAAGTCTTGTCAAATGGGTCACTGTGGAACCTCTTTGACAAGACTAATTTTGAAAAGAAAAGATATATGTTTAATATTAAAGCAGAAATACCCCCAAAAAAGATGATAGCATATTGAGTATTTCCTATAGTTACTTAACAGCAAATGATCTTTTTATGGTTGGTAATGAACAAAGGTAAATATATTTTGTTTATTTTTCAGCTACCAGTAAGAAAATAGTTTCACTGATATTAATCCTGACACACTCAAAGGAACCACTTAATAATAATAAATGTTACTTTTCAGGGTTTCTTGGAAATTAAGAATTTAATATCTAGACCTTTCCTCCCTCCCTCCCTTCTTCCCTCCCTCCTTTCTTTCTTTCTTTCTCTTTCTCTTTTTCTTTCTTTCTTTCTTTCTTTCTTTCTTTCTTTCTTTCTTTCTTTCTTTCTTTCTTTCTTTCTTTCTTTCTTTCTTTCTTTTTCTTTCTTTCTTTCCTCTTTCTCTCTCTCTCTCTCTCTCTCTCTCTCTTTCTTTCTTTCTTTCTTTCTTTCTTCTGAGACAGGGTCTTGCTTGGTCACACAGGATGGAGTGCATTGGAGCAGTTATAGCTCACTTTAACCTCCACCTTCCAGGCCCAAGCAATTCTCCCACCTCAGCCTCCCAAGTAGCTAGAATTACAGGCATGCACTACCACACCTGGCTAATTTTCCTTTTTTTTTTTTTTGGTAGAGACAGGGTTTTGCCATGTTGCCCTGGTGGATCTCAAATTCCTGGGCTCAAGAGATCTGCCAGCTCCAGCCTCCCAAAGTGCTGGGATTACATGCCACCACGCCAGGCCTAGAGTATTTCTTTTTCTCTCATTTTCTAAAGATACATTTTTTTTTTTTTACAAAGGAAACGTGCAGATTCTGATAACAGAGAAATCTAAATAGCAAATACTTCAGTTATTAGGAACTACTTAGTACCAGAAACTGTGCCTTCTGAAATCAGTTTTCTATAGACTTATGGAGCTGCGAGTGCAGAGGATGCTGTGGAATGCCACTCACACCCTTACTTCAAGATGGAGGCACTCATTTCTCCCAGCTACTGGGAATTGCTCGCAGCCCAAAGCTCAAACCCCTGACAGCACCTCCAGAGCAGCTGTGTCTAGGGACTGGTTGGTGTGTAGGCATTAAGGGTCCAGTTGCCCTCATGGCCGGATGGGGCATCCCAGTTTGAAAACACCCAGTAGGATATCTGGTAGGATGAGCTGGGGTTATTGTTCCCACTGCCTTAGAGTACAACTCCCTCTTTTGCATCCTTGTTCCTTCACTTTCCCTAGAGACATTGCCTTGCTCCTGGAACACTGTGCCATAAATTGGCTGCAAGCACATTTTCATCTTATAAGTCTGCTTCCTGGGAAACCCTTCCGAGATAATGAGTTTGGAATAAATCTTTACTCTTGTCTGCTTATTGCTCTAGCAGTCTATTCAGTGAATGTGTAGCATTTGTAGCTAAACTTTTCAGAATACTGCTAGTTATGAGCCAATAAGGCCAATATTTTCTAAACAAAAGATATTAAAATGTTCTTCTCTAAATTATTATTGACCTAGAAAAAAATCAATACAATTAAGCGGCTGTCAAAAAAAGGGTACTACAAATTAAACTCAAAGAAAATAGAAAAATGCATCTTGCAGGGATAACACAGCTAAAAATCGATGTAACCCACAGCATTTATCAGTACATAAAGACAATAAAATAATCTGGTTAGCAGCACAAGGTATCATGATACCTTTGGGTAATAGTAAGTTAAAAGTTCGAGAAAATTTAGACATTTCTCTGAAATTTCCAATAAGTCTGCTCATATTCTGAACATTTCTTGCGTTAGAAAATGTATTTTAAACGGATTGCTTTCTTTAAAACTCCCGGAAGAAATATTGAAATTGCTATGATAAATAATCAAATATCAATTTTGATCGATTTCAGAAACATGTTTTACCACTCTAGGTAATACAGAAATATGAATTTAGTCCACCCAGTGGCAGGCATAATGTAATGAAGTTTTATTTAATAGCATAGAATATCCAAATTGATTCTGTATATTATTACCATCAGTTTTTATTGTCAGCTCTTCCCATATCTTCCTTAATCAGTTTGATAAGCATTCACAAACATATACCCCCAAATCCCATGTTATACAATTAAACTGCACCTCAGCAGTAAATATATAAGTATTTTTCAAATAGCAGAACTATGAAAGTAATAAAATGTCCTGTATTTCTACACATAAATTATGTAAGTTGTCAAATATCGATTAGAATATTTACAAGCGAATTAGCTTTAGTTTTATGAGAACTTCTACTTCTGGAATTGCAACATACTGCAATACCATTAAAAAGGGTAATAAACAAAGCTAAATGTCTCTTTTTATTCCTTCTCTTCTAACTCCTTTGGAGTTTTCTTCTTCCATATTTATCAAGGTTGACAGAAACACCTTAACAGTCATGGAGGCAAAGTTACCAAAGAATAATGACAAAAGTAATGTGGATACAAGACACAGCCATATCCTCTGTCCAATACCACAGCTGCTGTCCTCATTCAAAACCTCATTATTTCTTACCTGTATTCTTGAAACTGCTTCCCAGTCACTTGCCCAGTCTGGTACCCTTCCTAGCCATCAAAGGCAATCATCCTTAAGTGTGTCACACTGCTAATCAAAAGCTTTCAATGGTTCTTTGTTTCCAACAGAAAGACTCTCAAAAAGGGAGGCCAAAAACAAATAACAGATACTTGGAGATATTGATCCCCTCGAGTTCTTGTTGCCATGGCATAGGTTCTCGTGGCCACAGGATAGAATCTGGGCACATAGAAAGGACCTAGGTCAGTTGCTTTCAAATGAGAGCAGCCGCTTCCAGTGACCAGACTGGACCATATAAGCATTATCAGTCATTTGTCATGCATTGCTTTGAGACTTTACTCTGTATTTCTGGTTCTACAGCTTTGGCTTAGAAGACCCTAATGTAAATCCCATTCAACTCCCATTTCAGTCACATCTACTATCTCTCTGGGTACTCCACATTCCAGCCAAATTCCTCTAAACGTATACCAGGCTTTCTTTCTCTGGTTTCCCCTGCTCAGAATCTCCCTGTATTAGATTACTAACACTGCCATATAAAGCACCATAAACTGGTTGGCCTAAAAAACAGAAATGAATTGTCTCACTATTGTGCAGGCTAGAAGTCCAAAAGCAAGGTGTTGGTACAGTTGGTTCCTTCTGGGGGCTGTAAGGCAAACATCTATTCCAGGACCCTCTCCTTGGCTTGTAGATGGCCATCTTCTCCCTGTGTCTGTTCACATTGTCTTCCTACCATTTGTGTCTCTGTGTCCCTTTTAATAAGGACACCAGTCATGTTGAATTAGGACCCACGGTAGTGACCTCGTTTTAACTGGATTACCTCTGTAAAGATCCTATCTCCAGATAAAGTCACATTCTGAGGTACTGGGAATTATAACTTCAACACACAAACTTTAAGAAAACACAATTCAATCCATAAGAGTTCCTTGTTTCCATTTCTCCATATCCACATCCTACTGACCCTTCTACAACCAATGAGAGGGCATATTTTTCCAAGACAATTTTCCTGATCTGCCATCTGGAAGCTACATTTCCTTCCTTGAAATGTCTGCATTGAGGGCACATGTCCCATTTTAGCCTATTATAATTATTATAATAATATGTGTGCACATATCCTTGGGGACAGTGACTGCTTTGTTCATTTTTTTTTTCTCATAACACCTAGCACAATGAATTATACATGGTGAACACTCAGCAGATATTTGTGAAATTAATAAATCACCATCCACTTTAGTAATGGTCTTGGTCACATAACAACCTGCTGAGGTAAAGGGAATGTCAAATATTCAGAAAGATCATAAACTTCTAGACTTTGGGGTCTCTGACTAGATACGCTCTTTGTGATGAATCATGATGGCTGCACATAACTGCCATAAGGGATTTACTATCTGTTCCAGCTTAAGTACCAATATGACTAGATAACAAGATGGCCTTTAGAGATATCCCAGGTCAAAACCAACAAGAACAAACAAAATAGTTACATCATTTTAAAAATAAGCATTCTCTTCTTTTGTCATGTCTAGATATGGACTCAGTAGCAAAACTGCCACTCTTTCAGTTGTACCTACTTAGTTACATTCAGGTGCATATAAATCAGCTTTAGAGTGGTTATCACTCCATGGTCTACTGACTATCATTTCTCTTGATGGATTTAAACTTCTGAATTTCCCATTATTGGTCCACAGGCCACTAGGTTGAATTGCATATTTATCTACCATTAAAGGGCATTTTCTTTCGGCTCTGTTTCACAAAAGGGAACCTCATAATATACAACATCTTAAAATTCTTCCTATCATTATCTATCTGTACAGATACTACCCGTTCCATCTGCATGCCATAAAACACTAGGTACAGAATATGTTTCTCAAATTCTTTCCAAATTACATATATACATATGATATATTTTCTATTAATTAAAAATAAAAATCAGAATAGATCTCTTCAGGAGAATGTAGAGGCATTTCACCAGGTCCGATGCAGCTTCCTGACTGCATAAAGCACGAGTTAAAGACAGTGTGGAGATGCTCATACTGAAACTGGTCCAATCAAGCCCTTCTTTTTCTGAAGACAAAAGGAAGAGAGGAAGTTCAGGGTGGACCCGGGTTGTCCATCCCATACTGGTTCTGACATGTTCAGCAGTTACAGAAAATTTCTTAGCTTCCCTCTGAGCTCCATTCCACCTTATATCTGGTGTGTGTGAGTCATGTGACAATACAGAGACCACTATTGGGTCAAAATGTAGTCAGCTATAGAGTAGAACTTCCTGAAGTGGTAGGTAAGTGGGATGCATTTGGCCAATGACAAAGGCAAGATAATCAGGTCTGTAAGAGAAAAGAGCTCCTAACTCTGACTGCAGGGAGTGGTGTCTACTTCGTATTGCACAATTGTCTGGGTTTAAGTATTGCCAGATACACTGGTACCATTCACGGCCAAAACTTCAGCCCTTCAGTTGACAGCTATTTAGACTTAGTTACAGTCAGACATGCTAAGATTATTTCACAAACATAGCAGGTGTTACAACTACTAAAAATGTGTTAGGAATTTATCCTACAACTATAGTCACTCACATACAACACTGTTTATAATAACAACATTGTTTATAATAGCAAAATACAGGAAGTATCCAAGTCTACGTCAATACTGAGTAAAAGATACTATGCTATATCTATCAAATGGAATGCTATGTACTGTATAAACAAGCATAAGAAGGCTTTCCCTGTACTGGTATGCAAAGTTCTCTAAGAGATAAAGCCATGTTAGAAAAAAGTTGTGAAAGGGTATGCATATTATGCTATGTTTTCTTGTAAAACAGGAAAAAAAATGGTGAAGAATATAGATACACTTTCACATTTTTTGCCTGTAAATAGAGAAAGTGAACAGATACATAAACAGAATAGCTACCCTTTTAGGAGACGGTGGCAGAAGGCAGTATGGGAAATTGGAAAATTTTTGACCACAGGTGGGAAAGACGTTTCTCTTTATACCTTTTAGTATTTAAAGTTTTTAATCCATGTGGATAAATTTTTTTGAAATATAAAATTTGAGTTTAATTGAAATATTAACACAAATGCAACTATTACATAGGTATCAGTATTATCCCTTTTATTCTGTGGGCCACCCACAGTCTAAAGCCCGCTCAACAAGTTGATACGTTATATAGAAATTATCTTATCTCCAAAATCAGTTATTCTAGGCACCAAAGTTTTAACACCTGGGTAGTATTTTACCCTTATCTCTGTTTTAACCCTTGTAACTAGTCATGTGACCAATAATTAATGACAGGCACTTTATTAAAGAGAGTACAAGTGATTTAGGTGGTCCTCTGGCCCTCTTTATCCACTGCTGATGATTTGTTTATACAGTCTGAGCATAGTTTAGTCTCAACTGATCATTTCAATGCTGAACTAATGTTATATTGTTCCCAGATTGCCAATATCTTTAGTCGTTTGAAGGAGCCTTGAATAATTATTATGTATTATATTATATATAATAAGCCTTTGTAATGACTCAGAAGAGAAACTATAACTTCCTTTAATCATTAACACTCATATATAACCAATCACTGTTTTGCCTTTATAATCTAATTATAAATGGTGAATAATATACTCTGTATTTATTGACATCTACCATCATCTAGAGAGACTATCCCCTGTAGGGATACCTATAGTTATGAGAAGAACGATACACAATTTAAAATCACAGAAGCAAAAACTGTAAGAAACAAGAGTGAAGGGCATCTTTTATGCAATGGCTTAGAACATATTATTAAATTCCCTCTTAAGCCTTTGTCTCATTTCTCACTTCTAAATTACTAAAAAAGTTGCATTAATCTAGCATTTTATCATCTCTTGCCTAGAATATCAGAAGAGCTTCTCTGTACTTCTTTTCCTTACATTTCTCTTTTTTTAGTACTAATGTAATTCTTTCATAAACAAAACACAATTGAAGGAACAATCTTATCTTTATTTTAAACTAGATTCAGCAGAGACTTCTCTGCTTGCATATTAAAACCGTCTGCAAATCAATTCACTGTATCCTGACTTATCTACAATCCTTCTCTTCCTCTCTATCAATTCTCCGAGATAGAGTTCCAGACCATCCCATTCTATGTCAAACTTCTCTCAGGTTTCCCAGCTTTTATTCATTTTGTTCTCTTGAGATGAAATGCCCTATCAATCTATAAATATCAATGGTTTAAAAAAGGTAGTACATGAGCCAAATTCAGAGAGCAGGTACATCGTTGGTAAAACATACAGAGCACACTCCCTAAGAGGGGGTATAAATCAAGACCTTATTTCAAGCTTCTCTTTAAATTTTGAGAGAACTGACATTAAGTCTCAGTTTATGAAGTTTATCATCTACTGGCTGTGGCTGTAAAGTTACCTCAACCATGCTGCACATATACTCTCTAGTTCACAGCAGTGCCACCCTGGAAAGCTTACCTCGGTTGCCCACAAGCTCTCTGACACATTTGAATTTACTCCTTGTTCCCCAAATCCTAACACCATTTATTTTATTTTATTTTATTTTATTTTATTTTAATTAATTTATTTTTTTGATATGGAGTCTCACTCTGTCACCCAGGCTGGAGTGTAGTGGCGTGATCTCAGCTCACTGTAACCTCTGCTACCCAGGTTCAAGAGATTCTCCTGCTTCAGACTCCTGAATAGCTGGGATTACGGGCATGTGCCAACACACACACCCAGCTAACTTTTGTAAATATGTTTGTTTTGGTTTGTTTGTTTGTTTGTTGAGTCGGTTTTGCTGTGTTGGCCAGGCTGGTCTTGAACTCCTGACCTCAAGTGATCCACCTGCTTTGGCCTCCAAAAGTGCTGGGATTACAGGTGTGAGCCACTGCCCCTGGCCTCTGGCACCATTTTTTACAGCCCAGTTCAAATCTTCATTACTTTGACCTGCTTTGGTATCTTCTGAAATTGTATAGTGATAAAAAGTAGTCTCCAGACCTAGAAAAATTACTCAACATCTCTCGTATCCAAAAAAATAAACAGTTGTGGGATGCAGCTTTCCACTTCTTGTATTGGTTAAGATTTTGAAAGCATTCTATCTTTAGTTCTGGTTATGCGGAGCAATCAACATTCTTACATGTTCTAAGTGATCATATAAACTGGCTGAAATATTCTGAGGGTTTGCTTCATGATATTTTAAAAAATTCTTAAAATGGACCTACTGTTTGATACAGTAAATATATTTCTGAAATGTTCCCAGATAATTTTTCAACAAATGAGCTAAAATGTATGTAAAAGACTGATTACAGAACTCTTTTTACTAGCACAGATTGGAAACAAAACAAATGCTGAATTTGAAGAGTTATACAATGGTAAAGTATACAACTATTAAAATAAGTGATGTAGAAAGAGGATCACAGCATATTGTGAATACTGGTGAACAGAAGAATGTCCAGTTCATACATGTGTGGAGGATGTATAAATATATATATTCGCGTCTCTGAATCTTGATCAACACGAATTTGTAAGCCAATTATTAAAGTTGTAGATGCTTTTTTTTTGAAGGAAAAAACCACTCTTCATTAACCTCTATAATTGTATATTCCTCCTCAAATCCAAACATCATCATTATCATTAAAAATCCCTAAACTGCTGACTTAGAGTCTGGAGAAGAGTTTATGCACTGGAGTTGCATAAACATTAGAAATAGGTTTTAAGCAGATACTGCATAAGGAAGAGCATCTACATCATAACTACTTGTACACTGCACTTGTTCAAAGCTATACTTGACTCACATTTACCTTTAGGACCAAGGGGAAAAAAAGCTATCAATATAGGATAAGCTCACGCTTGAAGTGAATCATGAACTTAATTGTACTCTCTTCATTTTAAAACACAAAATGGCAGCAGTTGCACTTAAGTCTTGATTAGGAAGGGAAGAACAAAACAACAGCTTTTCTATTTAGACTTTGAATTAACGCCTATACCCAGGTATAAAAACTCCCTTACCCTGTCTTTCTTTGGAGAGAACATCTGACATGAAGCAGTCAAAAGTCATTTAGGGACTGACATTGACATAACTTTGCCACAAGCAACTAAAGCAATTACCAGGGCTGGTTTGGGCACAGCTGAAACACCTTGATAAGGCAGCAGTGAAAAATGACACATCACACAACCTGAATGGTTTCATCAGCACAACACTAAATCAGCATGTATGTCTCCAACACTCCTCATTCTGTCGATAATAGAATAATCAAACAGAAAGGAAGAGTGTTGCCTCCAATTTCTGCTGACAGTTGGAAATGAAAATAAAGTGATACATGCCCGTGTTGTGTCTTTCAAATGTATTTCATCCAAGATGGTTTCAATTTAGTGTCCCATAAACCACTTCATATTTTAAACCAGCATGGTCTGTAGTTAATAAGCACAAGATAAGAGACTACATTTACTGGATTGCTCATTTCATCAGAAAAAAAGTGATGCTTAATACACTTAACAAAAACTAAAGCCAAAAATAGGACATAAAATTAGGCCTATCTCAAGTAGATGGGAACAATCTATTTTAGAAAGGATATAATAAAATACAGTCCCAAAGTGAAATTTTTGATTTAGGGCTTCTGTGAGACAATTCTATTATAGAAATAATGGGATAACACTATTTAAAGGCAACCTTTACCCCCCAAATAGTGTTTACTAAATAAAAGTGAAATCTTCATTCTACCACAAGCAGCCTGATGTCCTAAATCCAAAACTGACTGTTAGGTTAACACAGTGTTTCATTGCTTCCATTTTCCACCATTTACGTGGTTATCTCTAATGCTGGTCTTTCCACCTGAATTCTTGCCCCCTGCTGCCAGTGCCTGTCTGCTAATTTTCCTCCTCTATAATTCATCTTCCTGTATCCTCCCACATTGAACACTGCACCTACACTTACAGGAGAGAAACCGAAATGCAATGGTACCATAAATGCTTACACATAAAACATGGTTTTGGATTCAGTGTCTCCAAAATTGCCCAGTCCATGGTGTAATCAAATCTCTCATGTGTGAGGCAAACAAAGTTCTCATAAAAATAAAAATTGAAAAGCCAAATACACATCATTTGGAAAAAGTCCAAAGAAACTTTTAAATGGTTTGTTATATCTTTCCATATTCTGTTTATAAATAATGTGGGGAACATTTTGTCTTCTAGGACCACAATCACCATGACTGAATTTTAAAATATGAAAAAGTATCCTGTATTTAATGAATTTTCACTTTACCTTTGGAAAGAATAATAAAAATGGTGAGATGGAAAGAACCGTCAGTGATCATTAAGTCACTTTCTGGTCCGGGGCAAGGCAACATTATATACTCCCCGAAAGAACATGGATGTCCTCCTTTTAAAGCCTTTCATTTATTATTATTATTATTATTATTATTATTATTATTACTACTACTACTATTTTCTTGCAACAGGATCTCACTCTGTCATCTAGGCTGCAGTGCAGTGGCATGATCTCAACTCACTGTAGCCTTGACCTTCAAGGCTCCAGCGATCTTCCCACCTAGGCCTCCCAAAGTGTTGGGATTACGTGTTGGCCAGAATTTAAACATTTTTAAATTCTTCATTCTCTGTGATTTCAAGTTTAAAAATTAAAAGATATGTTTGTGAAATAAATAACTGACCACAACATAGTGGAGGAATGACTGGGAATTCGAACTCTCCCACTCTCCTTGCATTTTGCTGTAGAGAACAGGACTCTGAGATCTGCCTCCTAGTTAATGACCCACTGAAACTGGGACTCACGGCTCTGCCTCCTCCTTCTTGCCTGTTGGGTTGGTTGGTTCCTCCACCTAACTTCCATTCAACTCCTCAGACTCACTACTAACTTTTCAGTCTATGTGCTACACCTTCACATTTATTTTCAGTAAACCTTTTCTATACTCAATTTTCAAAATTACTTTTGTCTTTGCTAGGAATGTTATTATTTGAAAAAATAAAATTAATATTAGAAAGATCTATTTTTCTATGTACTTATTTCCAGGAACATTTGAGAACAGAACTCAAAGAAGTCAGGAAGACTTCTAATGAATACACCTCATTGAAAATTTTGGGGGTCAATGTTTTAGCAGAAGCGGCATTAATCATGAACCTGTATGGTGCACTTTTAGCAAAATACAATAACTGATTATTACTATATATCATTTCATCACTGTCTATTGAGATAATATATTTCATTTTATATATGTATCTGATTTTATATATAATGAACGCAGAGATTATATATATGTTTGTGTGTAAATATATGTCTATATATATATAGACACTGAGAATGCTCTATATTTGAAAGACATTCAATTCAATTTTTATTTCCAATTTTTAATGTGCCATATAAAAGAAGTAGATAACATAGAAAGCCTTATACATTTTTAAGAGGAAAAATCCAATTTTTACTCTTATTTTACTTTCTTTTTCTCCATATCATCAAAAAAACATACTTTAATTTGGCTCTCAGTGAACCGACATGCTTGCTTAACTGAATAGCAGTTTCACCAGCAGAGGCAAGATAACTAATATCCATGGTAAAATCATTTCTGCTGTTTCCTGGACTCATGAAAAAGCCACCATAGACACTACAGACTCAATAGTTATATCCAAATATTAGCTGCAATATATTTGGAATTTCTCTTAAACATATATATATAGTTATTAAAACAGACTCACACACTGTTAGCTACAAAAAAACCACCTAGAACTTAATTCTATCATATAAATGCAAAAAGAGTCTTGGACCCTTTTTTCTATGTTGTTCTGTTCCTTGTTCTTTCCTTCAAAATATATATTTAGAAGTTGCTTAAGGGCATTATGAAATCAATCATGGGAGTAATTAAACTAATTAATTAGAACTAATCATAGTGTCATCTTGCTGAATTTCTTTATGATGAGTTGTGGATTCAATGTCCATAGGTCATTGTAGTGTCCCCGCACTGTCTGAAAAGCATGCCATGCAGTCATGTCATCTTAACATGCCACTTAACCTTTCCTCCCTCCTACATGTCCATGGTTCTCTCCTGAGCACCACCAATGTCCTAGGCAGTGTGCTGGCAAAGAGGATGAAACACAGTCCTAACTAAAAGGAAATGGGGATTTTGGAGGTGAAACCTGCAAGTTAGCAGGATAACAGCCCTATTTGGTACCAGCTATGATGAGAAGTGAGGAGAGGGGCCTTTGGGCCATTCTTAGGTCAGATAACCCAGTAGAGAAAACGAACAAGAGGCTTCCTGTTGGTGACACTGGAACTGAATCTGGAAAGCCTATGTAGGAGGTAACCAAGCAAAGCCAAAACACCACAGAGGGAAGATACAACAGAACAGCTTTTCAGAAAAGCTTACTTTAGTTGGTTCTAAGTGTAATCTAGAATCTAAACATGGAACATCAGTATATGAAGTTGAACCAGAAGGCAGAGGTCAGTTTTGAAGGAATGGTATTCCATACTTAGAACTGTGGACCTTATTAATCAGGCCAGTGCTTGTAAAAGGGTATTCCTTGAATCACAAGTCCAGGAGATCCTTCAAGGAAGGGAAAAAAAAGTTTCAATGCCTAAACAAGTTTGGTCAACACTGTCTATAAAAGGGTTTGAGAAGTCTTGCAGAAAAGGCACCATTTGTGTTGAACCCAGTATGTCAAACATATATGATTGTGGAACTCCCTCTTCTTTAAAATAATGCCAATTACAACAGGCTGAGCTAGTTGTTCACGGCACAGACTTTGGCAAATGCTGCTGTAGGTAATGAGAAGCCATTGAAAGACATTAAGCAGATGGCTTTAAAAAGATCCCGTGCTTTGCCAACAGTGTGAAAATGAATGGAAAGGGAGCAAGACCAAAGGGAAGAAGCCTAGGCAGGATGGTTTGCTCTTTAAAATTAGAGAATGAAAGGGAATGGTTTCTAAGCGCCTTCCAGTGTTACTAGTATCCTGTGATACTAAAAATAAAGTCATTTAAAAATTGATTTCACAATCATCCAGAAACAATTGCCACAAATGGGCAATAAACATTTTTGTCTCTTAAGTGCATTTAGTCCTTTTAAAGGTAACCTGTACAATGAGCTATTCTGCTACTGAATTGTAGAACCATTACTGAGTGAGAAGCAGTCTTCTGAAGCGTTTATTACATCTGGGGATGCTTCCCTAAAAATTACAATATATTTAAAATATTAAGGTTGAATTGCTTTCATACTGATTATTATCTCTATTCTTTCATTTTAGCTTCCCCAATCTATTACATAATATTATATCTTGCTGGCAAATGTCATTCTCATTCCCACACATTATATGACCTTTCCATCAGTTGGTTAGGACATAAATCATAAAGATACTGTCGGGCCATATGTATACATTATGATGTCAGATGCTTAATATTTTTGAACACAAATTTTAAAGCCATTTAGTGACTCTCTTTTATTTCAGGTAATAATTTTAAAAAGTTTTTAAAAGTAGTATTATCTGCAAGAACCTGTGCCAAGTTACCTAAGACATGGTAGTCATCTTTCTGAGTCCCATAAGGGCTTCTAACAGAATAGTGAATCCCATGCCTTTGTAAGAGGCTTCCTAGAGTCAATATTGATGGTGGAAACCTAAGACGAGTGGCTCTACTGGCTGTCACTCTGTTACATTATGAGGCTTCATTATTGGCAAGCAAAATGACTAGGAGCTAGTAAGGCCAGGCTTATTGGCTGTAAAAGTATACATCCCAAAGGAAGACTTAACTGCACTCAAGCGCTTAATGGATCACCTGTTGGTTACATTTCCAATTTAGTCCCATTGTGAGAACTCTAAGAGAGTACTCAAGCGACTGAAGCTGATAACAACAAATCAGGTAACCACAACCCTTCCTCCTTGAAATTAAAAACAGCCTAGCAAGCAAATATGTTGCTAAATACTTTTAAGTAGGTAGGCATCTCTTACTAATTGTGATTTAACATCTGTATTAGTCTCTAAATAAACTAATCAATATGTGTTTTTTTTTTTCTTAAGGCTTTCAATTCCACTCTAATTTCAACAGATCGGAATAAATGACACTACAGCTCCCTTTCCTGCAAAAATGTTAGCCTGAAGTTTCAATGACTTCTTGCTTGTTCTTCCCTGGATCTTAGGAAATATCCTTTCGTTGTTTCATTGTTTTCACTGCCCAGCCCCCAGGCCTCAGCTTCAACCCCGCTTCCTGCAAGAATAAAACTCAACTGTTACCACCCACTGGCACTTACACCCAATGCACCAGTCTTCCTCCTCCGCACCCCAGTCCCACTTAGAGTCCCTTAAACAGGGCGGAGCAAGATGGCCGAATAGGAACAGCTCCAGTCTCCAGCTCCCAGCACGAGCACACAGAAGACGGGTGATTTCTGCATTTTCAACTGAGGTACCGGGTTCATCTCACTAGGGAGTGCCAGACAATCGGTGCTGGTCAGCTGCTGCAGCCCGACCACCCAGAGCTTAAGCAGGGAGAGGCATGGCCTCACCTGGGAAGCGCAAAGGGGAAGGGAATCCCCTTTCCTAGCCAGCGGAACTAAGACACACAACACGTGGAAAATCGGGTAACTCCCACCCCAATACTGCACTTTAGCAAGGGTCTTAGCAAACGGCAAACCGGGAGATTATATCCCACACCTGGCCGGGAGGGTACCACGCCCACGGAGCCTCCCTCATTGCTAGCACAGCAGTCTGAGATCTAATAGCAAGGCAGCAGAGAGGCTACGGGAGGGGGGCCCACCATTGCTGAGGCTTAAGTAGGTAAACAAAGCTGCTGGGAAGCTCGAACTGGGTGGAGCCCACAGCAGCTCAAGGAGGCCTGCCTGTCTCTGTAGACTCCACCTCTGGGGACAGGGCACAGCTAAACAAAAAAAAAAGGCAGCAGAAACCTCTGCAGACGCAAACGACCGTGTCTGACAGCTTTGAAGGGAGCAGTGGATCTCCCAACACGGAGGTTGAGATCTGAGAACGGACAGACTGCCTGCTCAAGTGGGTCCCTGACCCCTGAATAGCCTAATGGGGAGACATCGCCCACTAGGGGCAGACGGACACCGCACACCTCACACGGCAGGGTACACCCCTGAGACGAAGCTTCCAAAGCAAGAATCAGACAGGTACACTCGCTGTTCAGAAATATTCTATCTTATGCAACCTCTGCTGCTGATACCCAGACAAACAGGGTCTGGAGTGGACCTCAAGCAATCTCCAACAGACCTATAGCTGAGGGTCCTGTTAGAAGGCAAACTAACAAACAGGAAGGACACCCACACCAAAATCCCATCAGTACGTCACCATCATCAAAGACCAAAGGCAGATAAAACCACAAAGATGGAGAAAAAGCGGGGCAGAAAAGCTGGAAATTCAAAAAATAAGAGCACATCTCCCCCTCCAAAGGAATGCAGCTCATCGCCAGCAATGGATCAAAGCTGGACAGAGAATGACTTTGACGAGTTGAGAGAAGAAGGCTTCAGTCCATCAAACTTCCCAGAGCTAAAAGAGGAATTACATACCCAGCGCAAAGAAACTAAAAATCTTGGAAAAAGAATGAAAGAATGGATTACTAGAATAATCAATGCAGAGAAGGCCATAAACGAACTGACAGAGATAAAAACCATGACACGAGAAATACGTGACAAATGCACAAGCTTCAGTAACCGACTCGATCAACTGGAAGAAAGAGTATCAGATATTGAGGATCAGATGAATGAAATGAAGCGAGAAGAGAAGTCTAAAGAAAAAAGAGAAAAAAGAAATGAACAAAGCCTTCAAGAAGTATGGGATTATGTGAAAAGACCAAATTTACATCTGATTGGGGTACCTGAAAGTGAGGGGGAAAATGGAACTAAGCTGGAAAACACTCTTCAGAATATCATCCAGGAGAACTTCCCCAACCTAGTAAGGCAGGCCAACATTCAAATTCAGGAAATACAGAGAACGCCACAAAGATACTCCATGAGAAGAGCAACTTCAAGGCACATAATTGTCAGATTCACCAAAGTTGAAATGAAAGAAAAACTGTTGAGGGCAGCCAGAGAGAAAGGTAGGGTTATCCACATAGGAAGCCCATCAGACTAACAGCAGACCTCTTGGCAGAAACTCTCCAAGCCAGAAGAAAGTGGGGGCCACTATTCAACATTCTTAAAGAAAAGAATTTTAAACCCAGAATTTCATATCCAGCCAAACTAAGTTTCATCAGTGAAGGAGAAAGAAAATCCTTTACAGATAAGCAAATGCTTAGAGATTTTGTCACCACCAGGCCTGCCTTACAAGAGACCCTGAAGGAAGCACTAAACATGAAAAGGAACAACCAGTACCAGCCATTGCAAAAACATGCCAAAATGTACAGACCATCAATGCTAGGAAGAAACTGCATCAACTAACGAGCAAAATAGCCAGTTAATATCATAATGACAGGATCAAGTTCACACATAACAATATTAACCTTAAATGTAAATGGACTAAATAGTCGAATTAAAAGACACAGACTGGCAAACTGGATCAGGAGTCAAGACTCATCAGTTTGCTGTATTCAGGAGACCCATCTCACATGCAGAGACACACATAGGCTGAAAATAAAGGGATGGAGGAAGATCTACCAAGCAAATGGAGAACAAAAAAAAGCAGGGGTTGCAATACTAGTCTCTGACAAAACAGACATTAAACCATCAAAGACCAAAAGAGACAAAGAAGGCCATTACATAATGGTAAAGGGATCAATTCAACAGGAAGAGCTAATTGTCTTAAATATATATGCACCCAATACAGGAGCACCCAGATTCATAAAGCAAGTCCTTAGAGACTTACAAAGAGACTTAGACTCCCATACAATAATAATGGGAGATTCAACACCAAACTGTCAACATTAGACAGATCAATGAGACAGAAAGTTAACAAGGATATCCAGGAATTGGACTCAAATCTCCCCCAAGCAGACCTAATAGACATCTACAGAACTCTCCACCCCAAATCAACAGAATATACATTCTTCTCAGCACCACATCACACTTATTCCAAAATTGACTACATAATTGGAAGTAAAGTACACCTCAGCAAATGTACAAGAACAGAAATTATAACAAAGTGTCTCTCAGACCACAGTGCAATCAAACTAGAACTCAGGACTAAGAAACTCAATCAAAACTACTCAACTACATGGAAACTGAACAACTTGCTCCTCAATGACTACTGGGTACATAACGAAATGAAGGCAGAAATAAAGATTTTCTTTGAAACCAATGAGAACAAAGATACAACATACCAGAATCTCTGGGACACATTTAAAGCAGTGTGTAGAGGGAAATTTATAGCACTAAATGCCCACAAGAGAAAGCTAGAAAGATCTAAAATTAACACTCTAACATCGCAATTAAAAGAACTAGAGAAGGAAGAGCAAACACATTTAAAAGCTAGCAGAAGGCAAGAAATAACTAAGATCAGAGCAGAACTGAAGGAGATAGAGACACAAAAAACCCTCCAAAAAATCAATGAATCCAGGAGTTGGTTTTTTGAAAAGATCAACAAAATTGATAGACTGCTAGCAAGACTAATAAAGAAGAAAAGAGAGAAGAATCAAATAGACGCAATAAAAAATAATAAAGGGGATATCACCACCGAACCCACAGAAATACAAACTATCATCAGAGAATACTATAAACACCTCTACGCAAAGAAACTAGAAAATCTAGAAGAAATGGATAATTTCCTGGACACTTACACTCTCCCAAGACTAAACCAGGAAGAAGTTGAATCCCTGAATAGACCAACAGCAGGCTCTGAAATTGAGGCAATAATTAATAGCCTACCAACCAAAAAAAGTCCAGGACCAGATGGATTCACAGCTGAATTCTACCAGAGGTACAAGGAGGAGCTGGTACCATTCCTTCTGAAAGTATTCCAATCAACAGAAAAAGAGGGAATCCTCCCTAACTCATTTTATGAGGCCAACATCATCCTAATACCAAAGCCTGGCAGAGACACAACAAAAAAAGAGAATTTTAGACCAATATCCCTGATGAACGTCAATGCAAAAATCCTCAATAAAATACTGGCAAACCGAATCCAGCAGCACATCAAAAAGCTTATCCACCATGATCAAATGGCCTTCATCCCTGGGATGCAAGGCTGGTTCAACATACGCAAATCAATAAATGTAATCCAGCATATAAACAGAACCAAAGACAAAAACCACATGATTATCTCAATAGATGCAGAAAAGGCCTTTGACAAAATTCAACACCCCATCATGATACAAAGTCTCAATAAATTCGGTACTGATGGAACGTATCTCCAAATAATAAGAGATATTTATGACAAACCCACAGCCAATGTCATACTGAATGGGCAAAAACTGGAAGCATTCTCTTTGAAAACTGGCACAAGACAGGGATGCCCTCTCTCACCACTCCTATTCAACATAGTGTTGGAAGATCTGGCCGGAGCAATCAGGCAAGAGAAAGAAATCAAGGGTATTCAGTTAGGAAAAGAAGAAGTCAAATTGTCCCTCTTTGCAGATGACATGATTGTATATTTAGAAAACCCCATCATCTCAGCCCAAAATCTCCTTAAGCTGATAAGCAACTTCAGCAAAGTCTCAGGATACAAAATCAATGTGCAAAAATCACAAGCATTCTTACACACCAGTAACAGACAGATAGCTAAATCATGAATGAACTTCCATTCACAATTGCTTCAAAGAGAATAAAATACCTAGGAATCCAACTTACAAGGGATATAAAGGATCTCTTCAAGGAGAACTACAAACCACTGCTCAGTGAAATCAAAGAGGACACAAACAAATGGAAGAACATACCATGCTCATGGATAGGAAGAATCAGTATCGTGAAAATGGCCATACTGCCCAAGGTAATTTATAGATTCAATGCCATCCCCATCAAGCTACCAATGAGTTTCTTCACAGAATTGGAAAAAACTGCTTTAAAGTTCATATGGAACCAAAAAAGAGCCTGCATTGCCAAGACAATCCTAAGTCAAAAGAACACAGCTGGAGGCATCACGCTACCTGACTTCAAACTATACTACAAGGTTACAGTAACCAAAACAGCATGGTACTGGTACCAAAACAGAGATATAGACCAATGGAACAGAACAGAGTCCTCAGAAATAATACCACACATTTACAGCCATCTGATCTTTGACAAACCTGAGAGAAACAAGAAATGGGGAAAGGATTCCCTATTTAATAAATGGTGCTGGGAAAATTGGCTAGCCATAAGTAGAAAGCTGAAACTGGATCCTTTCCTTACTCCTTATACGAAAATTAATTCAAGATGGATTAGAGACTTAAATGTTAGACCTAATACCATAAAAACCCTAGAAGAAAAGCTAGGTAATACCATGCAGGACATAGGTATGGGAAAGGACTTCATGTCTAAAACACCAAAAGCAACGGCAACAAAAGCCAAAATTGACAAATGGGATCTCATTAAACTAAAGAGCTTCTGCACAGCAAAAGAAACTACCATCAGAGTGAACACGCAACCTACAGAATGGGAGAACATTTTTGCAATCTACTCATCTGAGAAAGGGCTAATATCCAGAACCTACAAAGAACTCAAACAAATTTACAAGAAAAAAACAAACAACCCCACCAAAAAGTGGGCAAAGGATATGAACAGACATTTCTCAAAAGAAGACATGCATACAGCCAACAGCCACAGAAAAAATGCTCATCATCACTGGCCATCAGAGAAATGCAAATCAAAACCACAATGAGATACCATCTCACACCAGTTAGAATGGCAATCATTCAAAAGTCAGGAAACAACAGGTGCTGGAGAGGATGTGGAGAAATAGGAACACTTTCACACTGTTGGTGGGATTGTAAACTAGTTCAACCATTATGGAAAACAGTTTGGCGATTCCTCAAGGATCTAGAACTAGAAGTACCATATGACCCAGCCATCCCATTACTGGGTATATACCCAAAGGATTATAAATCATGCTGCTATAAAGACACATGCACACGTATGTTTATTGCGGCACTATTCACAATAGCAAAGACTTGGAATCAACCCAAATATCCATCAGTGACAGACTGGATTAAGAAAATGTGGCACATATACACCATGGAATACTATGCAGCCATAAAAAAGGATGAGTTTGTGTCCTTTGTAGGGACATGGATGCAGCTGGAAACCATCATTCTCAGCAAACTATCGCAAGAACAGAAAACCAAACACCGCATGTTCTCACTCGTAGGTGGGAACTGAACAATGAGATCACTTTGACTCGGGAAGAGGAACATCACACACCGGAGCCTATCATGGGGAGGGGGGAGGGGAGAGGGATTGCATTGGGAGTTATACCTGATGTAAATGACGAGTTGATGGGTGCTGACGAGTTGATGGGTGCAACATGGCACAAGTATACATATGTAACAAACCTGCATGTTATGCACATGTACCCTAGAACTTAAAGTAGAATAATAAAAAAAATATAAAACAAAAAAAAAAGAATCCCCTAAACAGCTAGTTTCAGCAATCTACCAATGCCTGTCTTCACAGTGCCTGGTACACAGAGGTACCGAGTGAATTGACAGACAGTGGGCTTACAACTTCCTGTATTCTCTCTCTTTGTTTCCCACACTGCACATGTAGTGAACTTAGAGAAGCTGCTATTATTTCTAATATCAGAGAAATTTAACTTGGACTTCCCGTTTCTCACAAAATAGAAGATTCTTCACAAGGTAGGAGGTTTTAAAATCACAAGAGATGCCAGATGAATTTACATCATAACCTATGGTTACTACTCTGTCCCCTTCATTGCAGTACAGTGCCTTTTCTTTCCATGAAGTAAAAAAAATGGTCCTGTTATGGTGGCATTGGGGCAAGCTACTTTGAAATCCAGTGCAAGAAACACTTGTATGACTTTGGTCTCTCTTGATCCATCTCCTTGTTTATAAAAAATGGTGATTGTTCAGGCAATAAGAATTCTCTACAGGATTATGCCTCATGGCAGGGCTCCATCTGAGAAAAACTTCTCACAGTCTTAACGTAAGTCAGAGTAATATGATCTCAAAATGAAGAATTATTTTATTCAAATAACAGGGAAAAGGGATCTTTTGCATAAATCACCTTGATCTTACGTTGAAATCCATTACGTGTATCTATGTCCTTACAGGTAAGCAGCCTACGTTTTACCAGCTGTATGAGTTTCTTAATACTGCCTTGTCAAACTATCATGAACTTGATAGTTTGAGAGAAGAAAAAGTTAATCTTTCTCTTTTCAGAAAGCCAAAAGTCAATGATCAGGGTAGGCAAGACCGAGCTCTCTCAGAAGGCTCTTAGGGAAGAATCCTTCTGTGCCTCTTGCAGCCTCTGGAGGCTCCAGGGGTTGCTTGGCCTGTGGCTGCACCACTCTAATCTCTGCTTCCATCTTCACATGGCGGTCTCTGTTTGCATGGCTTTTCTTCTTCTGTCTCTTAGAGGAGTGTTTGTCATTGGATTTGGGTCCCATCTAAATTAACCAGGGTGATTTCATCTCAAAAATCCTCAATTTATTTATATTTTCAAAACCTGGTTTGCAAAAAAGGTCGTATTCATAGGTTCCTGATACTGGGACGTGGACATGTGTCCATTCAACCCACTACACTATCATGCAAGAAATTATTTAATATCATCATCAAATTTCCAAAACCCCAAATATTTGTCTTTAACCCATCATGCTTCACAAAGTTTAAGTGGCAACTTTTTAAACAATTAAAGGAATATTTTGACTATTTTGATAAGGAAGGGAAAGAATATTCCATTTGGCTTGTCTGATGTCATGGTAAAAAGAATAAAATTAATTTGTAGCCCTTTAAAAATGATTTACAGTTGAGAGCAGGAGTCCAGCATAAGTGACTGAATTTCTTGCCAGATTCCATGCCAGGGAGAAATTTTCCATGAGGGTCACAGAGCTTTCTCATTTCTAAAAGGAAGTGGAAAATGTGGCAAAATCATAAGAACAAATGTATTTATTGCAAGTTATCAATAATTGAAAACATTTTACATTTCAAATCTAAACTCAAAAAATTGCCCACACCTTCAATCATGCCAGTCAAATGACAAGATTTTGAAATGCAAGGAATTTCCTTTTAATATTAAAAGCAAAAAAGCTACAATGTTATACAAGTCTGTTAATTGATCAAGTTCTAACTCAAGCCATTGAATTATCTCTGATACCAGGCTAAGCTGTTCACCAGTCTCTGCTATGCTATGAATTAACTTTTATATGAATAGGAAATGCTCAGAAAATGATCAGAATACAAATTTGACAGAAAAAAAAGAAAAACGTCCTGGCTGGGTGTGGTGACTTACACCTGTAATCCCAGCACTTTGGGAGGCCGAGGTGGGCATGTTACTTGAGGTCAGGAGTTCAAGACCAGCCTGGCTAACATGGCAAACTCCTGTGTCTACAAAAAATACAAAAATTAGCCTGGCATGGTGGTAGGCATCTGTAATCCCAGCTACTCAGGAGGCTGAGGCAGGAGAATCACTTGAACCTGTGAGGCAGAGGTTGCAATGAGCCAAGTTCTTGCCACTGTACTCCACCCTGGGTGACAGAGCGAGACTTGTTCTAAAAAAAAAAAAAAAAATCCAGAACTTCAAGTAAAGGGACAGAGACCACCCTTCATATAATTTGGCATTGCTTTGAGTAATGCAGATTTCTTGACCCTGGATTTTTTTTTTTTCTCTCTGATTTACATCATCTGGAATTGTCTGGTCTATATCATTAACAATTTGAAGTATTCTAGCAATAATTTTCACATAACATGGCTTCTGAAAAAAAAAACATCTACCTCTTCTGTTATGTCAACAATCCTCAAAGAAAGAAATGTTTAGCTATAGTTAGATACACAGCTTTTTATTTAAGCTACTTTTAGGCACATACCAAAATAGAATCTGTATTTTGACCAAAAATGTCTCTTAGCCAGTTTCATACTTTATATATTTGCAAAATAGACACAGGGGCTGGTGAGAAAGACTGAACACATGTAAACTATTTTTTTTCAAATACAACATTGTTCCCAAAAAAACTTATTTTGAATACTGTGGTAACATTATTCCGTATTTCTAATGTCTTCAAAAGAAAGTTATATTATAAATTATTAAAAGAAATAATTATGAATAATTGAAGTCCGATTTCCACAGTTAAATATACAGAGTTAAAGGTCAGCAGACAGCATAAACCATAACGTGCTGGCACTTTCTGTTGGACCAGCTCATTTAAAAATGATTTATCATATGTCTATTGTTGATGGTGTATATCCTTTTAACACAATGCTGATCTAATTCTGACATGATTTTAGTGAGAGAGAATTATTTAGTTTCAAACTTGGTTTTAAATGAAAATAAATACACATTAAAAGAATAAAAGACACCATGTTTTTAAATGAATCAAAATATACTATATTTCTGAAATCATCATTATCGTCATTAGTACAATATATACCATTTTTAAACACTGGCTCTATGAGGCACTGTGCTAGATGCTTTATGTATATTACACTACTGAAGGACAAAGCCCCATGATAACACGGTGAAGTAGGCATTTTTGTCTGCATTGATAAAATGGATGTTCAGACAGGATTGCAACTTTTCCAGCCAGATTTCAAATTTAGCACAAAGAGTTCCCATGCCCCTTTTTCAGTTTGAATTCATTTGATCTTTCTTTTTTTTTTAAAAAAAAGTATAAATTGAAAATGAAATTTAAAGTCTCAGAAAATCAAAACTGTTAGATTGAAAAGATATATATCTATGCATTGGGAAATTTGTGGCAAGAATCTTTAGGTTCATTAAGAGATTTGCAACTTGTATCATTATTTATTTGCTCACAAATTTTTCTCTGAAAGTACAATCAGGAAAGAGTTTGCTCCAGCACTTGCTCACCCTCCCCTAAATCCAGATGTATTCAGGCAGGAAAGCTACCTGGAAAAGCAAACAATAATAGCTTCAGTTCATTCAACAATTAGTATATGCTGAGTTGAGGGCTCTGCTCTTTTTCTCTTTTTAATTTTCAACCTTTACATTGAAGATTGAGCCAATTGCCTAATTGTTAAAGGAGAGCCTGACTTATGGGTATAGCACTGAGCACTTAGTAGGTTTTCAACATTAGTGGAGTGAATAAATGATTGATCTTCAGCCACATCGTGTGGCAGATATCATTTATGGCACTTATCATTAAGGTGGCTCAGGCAAGACAGGATGAAGTTAACTTCACTCTTTTGTTTTTGATTTACATACACGACAAGAGTTAAATCACTGCATCCACACAAGCATAGTATCGTTTCTTCAGTACTCAACACCAATAAAGACCATGGGCTTTCCTAACCCATTACCTCTTCTGTCCAACTCATCAAACTTTTTCTCTCAGCAACAGCTTTCATTAAATGTTATCCTTTACTATAAGACAGTATTTCTTTATTAGCATGCTATATTCTATCTGAATTCTTTCTGTTTTCATTATTATAAAGCTTATAAAACAAACATTAAGAAATGCAGGAAGTCCTTCACTAAACAAACATATGTTTATGCACACACACACATAGTCTTTTTCAAATCCTTCCAGAAATGTCTAGGTACATAAGCATATTTCTGCATAGTTATCTGTAGACCTATGTTAATATATGTAAAAAACCTCCACACACTTAAAAACACAAATGAGATAGCATTTTACATATAGTGCTGCAAATTGACTTTTACGTTTATCAATATACCTTGAACTTCATTTCAAATCAGTTCAATTCTTTCCTACGGCTGCATACTATTATGGATATACCATTACTTATTTAGTATATTTGCCATTGGTAATTGGGTATTTTCAGGTTTTTGCCATCACAAGTAATATTGCAGTAAATATTCTTATACTTAAATGTTGCAGATTCATGGACGTGTATACCTAGGATAAATTCCTAAAGTCAAATTTCTGGGGCAAGCAGTAGCGTGTGAAGACAAGTGTTGGTGCTCTACCTTGATAGCTGACTGGGCCTCTGAAAATAATGCAGCTACATTCACTTTGAAGAGAAGTATATGAGGTTTCTTCACATTTGTTCAACACTGAGAATAACAACTGTTTAAATTGTTGCTGAGATGACCGTTGAAAATGTGAATTATTGTTATTTTTACTTTAATGCCTGTCATAAGAAGATGCTCTCTAACAGGAATTTTTAATTCATAATAATTGGCATTCTCTAATCCAAGTAAAAAGAAAAGTGTTTAGAAAGTGGCTTGTGTGCTGAGCATGGTGGCATGTGCCTGTTATCCCAGCTACTCGGGAGGCTGAGGCAGGAGAATCGCTTGAACCTGGGAGGTGGAGGTTGCAGTGAGCTGAGATCACATCACTGCACTCCAGCCGGGGTGACAGAGTGAGACTCTGTCTCAAAACAAACAAACAAACAAAAAAATTGGCTTGTGTGTAGTGTATGCTTCCTGAAGATGGCAATAATGATAGAAACATGTCTAATAGTAATGACACCGGGAACATCATGGCTGTTTCACTTATTTGTCTCTGTCAAATGGTATGTTTTTCTAAAAAGCCATCCATCTACATTTGCCAAATCAATTTCCCCTAACAAGGGAAATGCTTTGATTTCCAAAAATAATAGTCTACCTAATGACAAATACCTGTATATGTGCTTTTCTTAAGTTAAAAAATAAAAACAAAAAAGTCTGCTGACTCCCATGCATTGATTGTCTGCAGCTGAGTTAACAAAGCTTTTTAAATGCATGGAAAACTAAAAATACAGTTTCCATGGCTGAATAATCACACCAGGTGATTACTATATACTATGCAGTTTGAGATTTGCTCCCTGCCTTATTAAATTATTTCAAAGTACTTTTAATTTAGAATTATATAGTAATATCCTTATCATTTTTTATTGTTTACCAAGTAAATTTTATTTCCTAAGAGTTACAAACATTTCAAGCAATCTTCAGAAGCATATAAAATGACACTGTTAGTATTATTGTAACATTATACAGAACAATGACTAATACTGAGAGTGTTACTCATGTCACAGATCTGGAAAAAGACCAAAATCCTGCTTTAAGGACTTCCATGCTCTTGCTTCCTCTAGCTCTAGAATTTTAGAATAATAAAATCTTGGTTTTGGTAAGGAACTTATAGCCTAACTAGTTCAACTACTTCTTTTGCAGATAAAATCACTTCATCTTATGCATTTTTACCTATACATGTAGCACAGTCCTTGCTATTAGTGGATGATTCTATTTAATAAAAGATGAAGTGACTTGTCCAATTTTAAACAACTTCTTGTTGTATAGACAAGAAAGCTGTGAAAGACTGTCTAGATTATGTTTCCTGACCCTGATGTTACTGTTTCTGTTTTCATCACTTCAAAAGAAGAAGGTACAATATAATTTTACATTAACCAAAGCAACTGCTATTATTGCATTTCAATCTCAAACATAAGATTAGATTAACTTTAAAATCCATTATTATTCAGAGACGGATCTGTCTTAGAGGCAGATATACCTACTCAGACAGGAAGGGGGATATAATAAGGCTGCAAACACAAAAATTTTGTACATAAGCTTAATAGACCTTTATTAATCTGTCTCAGTACCTGCTAGATTTTATTTTAAAAGGAATTTATTATGGGAGCAAAATCACTTCATATATGAACATTAACTTGACACAGTTGTAAATGCATCTTCTGCACAAGGTGCCATATTAAGGGCTGTATGTGATTTCAATTCAAAGCAAATACATGATAAGGTTCAGTGAGTTGAACAAGTCCATGTGAAAATTACCCGTATTACTTTATAAAACTTATCAGGAAAAAAAATTATAGTAAGTCACAGGAGCCTTTTTATGTCTAGCTTTCTGTACTGTCAGTCTCTGAACTCCTTAAAAATTAAGTTTTTTTTTTTTTTAATTGCAACCAGTCACTGGCACAGGGTATTTTCAAAGTAAACATTTGTTAATGCCTAGGTGAAAGAATAGATCCCACGTAATGTCATTTTTCTATCACAGTGATTTGCAATCCCGGCTCTATGTTAGAATCACCTGGTTAGCAATAAAAATAGTGATATCCTCACCTGACTTCACCAGAATTCTGATTAACTCTATTGATTAATCAGGGTACGTGTCTAGGTGTTTTTGTTTTTTGTTGTTTTAAATTTCAATTTTCTTTCTATTTCATTGATTATCATGGTGTCCCATTAGGAATTATTCCTAGAAGAACATCAAGTTCAAGATATTAAAAGATACAAACAAATAGGGAAATGCTACTTGGAGACACACGCTTGGTGGAAAATATACCCAAACTAGCATTTTAATTTAAAATTTAACTTTAAATGTAGAAGTTTTTATTTATTTCTGTTTATTTATTTATTTATTTTTGAGAGAAGTCTCGCTCTTGTTCCCCAGGCTTGGGTGCAATGTCTCCATCCTGGCTCACTCCAAGCTCCGTCTCCCAGGTTCAAAGGATTCTCCTGCCTCTGCCTCCCAAGAAGCTGGGATTAAGGCACCTGCCACCACACCCAGCTAATTTTTGTATTTTTTTTTTAGTAGAAACGGGGTTTCACCATGTTGGCCAGGCTGGTCTCAAACTGCTGGCCTCAGGTGATCTGCCTGCCTCAGCCTCCCAAAATGCTGGGATTACAGGCATGAGCCATCGCGCCCAGCCTAAATGTAGAAGTATTTTGATAGCTCTTTCCTTTTTCCTCCCCACTGCCTACCTTCCACCATAGGTACTGCGAGTTTTCAGTGATAACACATTAGCCTGAGTGACTGACTACAAGAAATAATGTCAAATGCCTTACGTATTTATGAATAACAGAGGACTCGAGATGCAGTAAGGAAGAGAAACATATATGAAATTCACAAGCCTTGGAGAGCACAAGCCTGGGGCCAAAGAGCAGAAACAGAATTAGATGGAATGATTTCTAACTCACATAGGATGATTTCATGCCAGTAGGGAGAATATAAAATATTGTCTTTCTGAACAGTTTTGGGGACCGGCAGTATCCCACACAGTTTTTAGGGCAAAGCGAAGTTCAAGCTTAGAAACTAGTCATGGCTACTCTCATTGAAAAATAGCTAGATCAGACACAAAACAACTCTTGAGTTATCTGAAACATATAGTGCCCCTCATTTTCTTCCTCCATGCAAGCCTATTTGAATTGTGTCTTCATTACAAGACATACTCTTCCATGGCCACTGATAGTCTCTCCTGTATGAAGTGATAAATCTGTAGTAATGATTGGCAACCACTGCCTCATAAATCCTTGACTAGAATATTCTTACGCCACTCACAACATTTGCTTACTACAGAGCACAATTTGGCCCCATTCCCTTGGAGACAGCATTGACATTTGGCCCATTTCTCTCTGGGTAGTTGAGAAAAATTACCCTATCACTCAGCCTTCCCTGGAGCCTTGTAGCAATACTAAAGTCTTGCTTCCTTTTGGTAAGTTATGAGATCTTTGTGTGTCCCATATTCCTCAGTTTCAAAGACACTTGATAAAAAGAAAGGTAATACAGGCAGGGCACGGCAGCTCACGAGCACAATCCCAGCACTTTGGGAGGCGGATCACTTGAGGTCAGGGATTCAAGACCAGCCTGGCCAAAATGGTGAAAACCTGTCTACTAAAAATACAAAACTTAGCCAGGCATGGTGGCGGGCGCCTGTAGTCCCAGCTACTTGGAAGGCTAAGGCAGGAGAATCACTTGCACCTAGGAGGCAGAGGTCGCAGCGAGCCGAGATTGCTTCACTGCACTCCAGTCTGAGCGACAGAGTGAGGCTATCTCAAAAAATAATAATAATAATAAACAAAAAAGAAAAGGAAAACAAAAGGTAATACAGCACCTTACCATAGCAGAACATTTGTCACTATTTAGCTGGTATCATCTTTGACCACTATTCTCTCATGTGTACATTCTTGTTTGCTTGCACATACTATAGACGAGTTTACTAAGTCTCCAAGAAGTGCAGTAAATCTTTTCAGGTAGTTTGCTGCAAATCAGGATCCATTCATAGTCTGCTCACTGCAGAGATTGCTCTGTATTTCCTCCATTGAACCCAACCCTTGCTCCCATAGGAGAGAAGGTGCTTTTCATTTCCACTCATCTCAGATGGGTCATGAGCTATGTCAAAGAGCCTAATAGCCTGCTGCTATTGCATCATTTTGAAGGAAAAATAAATAGAAGCAGCACCTGTCAAGTCCCTTCTAAAGATCCAATGTAAATGAAGGCAATCTCCTGGAAGATCCTCTTTAATGAGGTCAAAGGGGCTGTGCAATAATAGTTAGATTTATATTCTTCCTTAGCATCTCTCACCCTCAGTCCAAATCTAGAGACAACTCTAAAGAAGAACAGAAGAGTTTCCCAGAGGTGAATTCTAAAATGTAAATTGTATGCAAAGACTACAAAATGCGAACAGATTGGACAAACAGATTGACTCTCAAGGACAAAGCTTGAATTTATATACCCTTCCAGAATCATAGGACCATGTTTTTTTAAAAAAACTAAGCTAACTAAATCTTAATTTTCTGCAAGTGTTTTTACGTCAGGTTTTACTACACTCAGAAGGGACAATAAATAATTTAACACTTTAATCACCGCAACTCAACGAGAAGTACCATAAACATGTTAATCCATGATTTACTGACCTTCTGCAAGAAGCTAAAATTCTCCAGACCTACCTCAACAGGCCCTTAAAACATGTATATGGAAGAAAAATCAAGAATTGAAAAATAACATTGACAGCCAGGAAAACTGGTTCAAAAGTAATTTAAAAGCTCTATTTTACTTCCTAAATTTTCTTGGAAATGAGAATTTTTAACTGTGTGCTTTTGAAAATGTTAAATGGTATAGTTTTTTTTTCCAGATTAGGAGACTTTATTTAGCATAATAAAAAATATACACAATATATTAAAGAGAGAAAATTTTTTTTTCAAATTTCTGTTGTTTCGATTACAAAAGAAATGTCATGCTGATTATAGCAATAAAAAGAGAACAGTTTAAAGTTTCTAACATACAATGAAAGGATACTCTCCACCTCTACTCCAAAACAATCCCACATTGTCAATGTTAATCTACATTGTTAAATATGTGTGTGTGTGTATATATATTTCCTTTCTTTCAAAATTGCTTTGAGGTTTAAAAATAAAATACGTTTACTTTAAGATGCTTACTGACAGAACAGACAGAGTCACAGGTAATGAAGTTAGATTACCTAAATGAAACTATCACTTAATATCTCTGTGCCTCAATTAACTATTGATAACATGAGAATAGGTTCAAGTGATAACTAAAGATGATATTATATGTAATGAATCCCCAGTAGAGGCAAGAGGTTTGATAGCATTATAAAAGCTAGATGTATATAGCTATGTTGATTGATCTGCACTGCTGCTTTTTTAAGAAAACTATACCATTAAGGGAAATGTAGACCAATAATTTAATTACCAAATGATTCAGTTAAGGTCATATATAATTAGGATGCCAAATACTCCTGGTTTACTCTAATTAAGGAACTAAATTCCTGGGACTCACAACTTTTGGTACTAAAACTGTTAGTGATAGAATTCTCATACAGACTGAGAAGAGTTTGTCCCTCTAATCAAAATAGGAAAAGAGTAGCAGGATAGATAGAAACACAGAAGTAAAAGCCATTTGGTTACTGGTGTCTTTAGACCATCTTTACATGGTCATACATTAGAAAGAACATACCCTTAGGGAAGTAATCCACAAAAAGAGAAGACCAAAGGAGGACACTATTACAGACCCTACAGATATTAAAAGAAAAATAAATAATTGGCTATCATGATCAATTTTATACTAACCAATTTGACAAGTTACAAAATAAACAAACTCCTGGAAGAATATAACTTACCAAAACTGAAGAAGACAGAAAATCTGAAAAGCCTATGCCTATCAAAGAAAATTGATCAGTAGTTAATAATAAACCTTTCCAGTAAGAAAATTCTCTATGCATTTACTGATGGATTTTACCAAATATTTAAAGAACAATTAATGATGTTCTTTCTGTAACATCTTCAGATGCCTTGATTTGGCACTCTGCTTGTATGTTATTGGTGTATAGAAATGCTACTGATTTTTGTACATGGATTTTGTATTCTGAAACTTTTAGAAATGTAAAACATCTGATACATCTTTCAGAAAGATGTATCTTTCTGAAAACAAAATAGGGAAAATTATCAACTCATTTTATGAGTCCTGTATAATGCTGATACTGAAATCTGTCAACTGTGTCATCAAAGAAGGAAACTGCTAACCTACATCCTTCATGAACACAGATACTAAAATCCTCACTAAAATATTAGCAAAATTAATGTTTTGAATATTTAGTATGTTTTATAATATGCTATAATATTTAATATTAGTAATAACTAAATATTGACAATATACCAATATGATAATACATCATAAGGTGGAACTTAACTAAGAAAGGCCAAGGTGCTTCAATATTTGAAATCAATGTAAACTATTAGATTAATGCTAAAAAATTAAAACACAAGATTTTTTCCAGTATTTGTAGAAACAAGATTTGACAAAAGAGTGATATGACCAGACACTGGAAAGCTGGAAATACAAATTTCTGGTAAAATTGTAATATGGTAAGACTTGGGATAACAGTTTGAAAATTTCCTGTAAAGTTAAACATCCTTACTATTTTATCAAAAATTAATACACATTAATAAACCCATTATATTAATACAATAGAATACTAATCAATAATTTCCTAAAACAACAAAATAATGTCATATACAGCAGTGTAGATATATTTTAAAAATATTTTGCTAAATAAAAGAAGTCAAATGCAAAAGAGAATATGCTGTAAAGTATCATTTATATGAACAGGCAAAAACAATGAATTGTAAGAGAAATAGATCAGTGCTTTTCTGAAGTGGGAGCAGAGAGAAATGATTGAAAATGTGGCACAAAGGAATTTTAAGGGGTGATGGAAATATTCTAAATCTTGATACGGTAATGTAAAAGTGATTATATTTATCAAAACTCATCAGATTTTACACTTAAAATGTATTTTTTCTTGCCAACATTTATTTTAGGCTCAGGGCGTACATATGTAGGTTTACTGCTTTCTGCAGTGGCTGAACTAATTTACATTTCCACCATCTATGTCTAAGCATTGCTTTTTCTCTGCAACCTCACCAACATCTGTTATTTTTTTATTTTAAATAGCCATTCTGACAAATGTGAGATAGGATCTCCTTCTGGTTTTGATTTGCATTTTTCTAATGATTAGTTATGCTGAGCATTTTTTCAAAACCTTGTTGGTTGTGTGTATGTCTTCTTTTGAGAAGTGTCCATTTATTTGCCCATTTTTTATAATGGATTTGTTTGTTTTTTTGCTTGTTGATTCGTTTATGTTCCTTGTATATTCTGGATATTAGACCTTTGGTTTGTGCATTGTTCGCAAATATTTTCTTCCATTCTGTAGGATGTCTGTTTACTCTGTTGATAGCGTATTTTGCTGTGCAGAAGCTCTATAGTTTAATTAGGTCCCACTTGTCAAATTTTGTTTTTGTTGCAATTGCTTTTGCCATCTTTGGCATGAAATCTTTGCCAGGATCTATGTCCAGAATGATGTTTTCTACGTTTTCTTCTAGGGTTTTTATAGTTTAGGCTTTACATTTAAGTATTTAATCCATCTTGAGATAATTTTTATATATGGTGAAAGGAAGGGGTCCAGTTTCAATCTTCTGCATATGGCTAGCTGGTTATCTCAGCATTATTTATTGAATAGAAAGTCCTTTCTTCATTGCTTGGTTTTGTTAACTTTGTTGAAGACCAGATGCTTGTAGGTTTGCAGTTTTATTTCTGGGTTCTCTAACCCATTCCATTGGTCTATATTTTTACTTTTTGTACCAGTGCCCTGCTGTTTTGGTTACTATCACCTTGTAATATAGTTTGAAGTTGGGTAATGCAATGCCTCAAACTTTTTTTTTTTTTTTTTGGCTTTGGATTGCTTTGGCTATTTGTGCTCTTTTCTGGTACTGTATGAATTTTAGAATAGTTTTTTATTTTTTTTCTAATTCCATGAAAAATGTTTTGGTAGTTTGAGCAGAATAATATTTAATCTGTGTTTTGGGCAGTATAGCCATTTTAACCATATTGATTCTTCCTATTCACATGCATGGGATGTTTTACCATTTGTATCATCTAATTTTTTTTTCAGCAAAGTTTTGTAATTCTCATTGTAGAGAATCATTCATCTCCTTAGTTGTATTCCCAGGTATTTCATTCTTTTGGTGGCTATTGTGAATGAGATTACATCCTTGATTTGGCACTCTGCTTGAATGTTATTGGTGTATAGAAATGCTACTGATTTTTGTACATGGATTTTGTATTCTGAAACTTTTAGAAATGTAAATTAAATCACAAGGAAATGGTTTTTTAAAACCCCTCTCACTTGGAGCTTATTTGGTTGGGTTTACTGCAAATATTAGATATACTTGCCCTAGTCCAGATTGATAGCCACATCCTCTGAAATTAGTGTCAATGTGATTTGTAAAGCAAAAATGAGTGAAAAATGTGGATAGTCAGGCTACTGTGCCTCTAGGAGGTAAGTAAATTTACAGAAAATACAACAGTCTAAATAAAGTACAAACCATATGTAGAAATATAACATTACCTTTCCGTGGGACATTCTGATGTGTTCAGTGTTACGATGGTCCAGGTATAGGAGAGATAGCATTACAGTAATGATGAAATAAATGCTCCTTTCTTAACATTGTTCTCATTGGTATACTTATAAATCTACTTCAGGGGTAACATTTTAGTTTGGTAATCATTTATTTTCACAATAAAATAAATAACTGCATACAGCTTCAAAATTACTTGATGACTTTCTTGTCTTGATTTACTTGCTGACACCATTTACATTATCCAATATGTTTCTTTTTTGTATATCTTCACAATTATTTCTAAATTAGCGGAAATAATCTTAAAGAATTCACTAGCTAATTTTTAAAGGTTCTAAAACATGAACCTACTGTTTGCTATAATTCTAGTTTTCCCTATGGCTCTTTAACCAGTTTTAACAAAAAAATGACAAGGTCTCAGATACTTCAAAGTTTTATTTCTTGCTGTTCATCTCCCTAGTACCAATTATGAGGTAGATATGAATACTAGCAGTACTTAAAAAATATATTTTATCAAAAGAATAAATTCATATATGCATACATATAAAATGATCAAGTTAACCATTCTAGATATGTATGCCATTCTCCTACTACAAGACCATCATTAGACATTTTGGTGAAAACTGTACTGTAAAAAGATAACCAAGCTAATTTAGGAAAGCCCCAAGTTCCCTATTTCATTGTTGTTATATGTAAGTCTTGTGAATTTAACGTAACATTTTTAGATTCTACTTGTGGCAAGTGTTAGCTGAAAAATTGACTTTACTAGTTGCCATTGTATTTTTCCACACTCCCCTCCTCCAAATTTAACTGATTTGTTAGTATACACATAGATTTTTCAGGGTAAGTTTCTTGTTCTAGGCATAATTTCCTTGATATAGAATCTTCACAACCATGGTTGTAAAAAATGTTTAAACAGAGAACATTTTGGTGTGTTTGTAACTGGGATCCATCACTCACTGACATTCCACCAAGAGGCTATATTTAAACCTTTACACCGCCTTGCCTTATCAAAGGAGCAGTTTGGCATTTGGTATTTGGAGACAGCTATAAAGCTGCACCATCTGTACCACTCTGTTTCAAGAGGGACATCAATTTTATCCTTCTTGGATCCTGCAGGAATACTCTGCTAAAACTCAGCACAGGCATGACTCAGTTATAATTCAATCATCTAACTGTGGCCAAGGGTATATGTGGCAATGAAAGCATTTGTATTCATATATCTGGGGAAAAAAAAGAAAACTGTTGTCAAATATTCAGCCGCAGACACGTGAGATTTCTAAGTCACAATGACTAATAAAATATCTGGTTATGGTGATGTCTTCGGATTCATATTGGAAGTTTGCTTTTAAGAAAATATTCTAGGCTCCACTGGAAAATAAAAGGATATTTATTTACAGATGGGGTTCTATTGGGGAAAGCAACATGGAGTTACCTAGCCTAGTACTTAATTTGCCATGTAGAAATTAGATGTGTTCTAACTATAGAAATCATAGACTGTCTTCTATTTGTTTAAAAATAATTTCTTAATCACATCTGGAATCCCAGCACTTTGGGATGCCAAGGCTGGTGGATCACCTGAGGTCAGGAGTTGAAGACCAGTCTGGCCAACATGGTGAAACATCATCTCTACTAAAAATACAAAATTAGCTGGGTGTGGGAGCAGGCACCTGTAATTCCAGCTACTCTGGAAGCTGAGGCAGGAAAACCGCTTGAACCCAGGAGGCAGAGGTTGCGGTGAGGTGACATCACACCACTGCACTCCAGCCTGGGCAACAGAGTGAGATTCTCTCTCAAAAATAGTAATAGTAGTGAGCTGAGATCACGCCACTGCACTCCAGCCTGGGCAATAGAGTGAGACTCTGTCTCAAAAAAAAAAAAAAAAAGTAATAATAATAATTACTTAAAGTGCAAAACCTAATCACTTGGTGGATCAGAACATCAGAGAACTATAAGGAAAAAAAACAACGGTGCATCAGTGCCAAGTTAAAAGATTATTCAGCATTAGAAGGAGGGTCTACAAATAAACAGAAAAGAATGGTACCAAGTAACCTTTATTTCTTCTGAACATACAAAATGAATATATGAGCTAAAACAACATGTGAAATTCAAATTTTGCAAGGGTAATGCACCATTTCCTGGCTGCAAAAGTGGTAAAACATTGGAATGAGTGACAGAGTAAAATAGATTTCCGCTTTTCTAGGCGGATAAAAGTGTGATGTTGCATGACTAGAGAACTGTCTTGCAATGGCCTAACCAAATTTAAAATGCCTTATCTTTATGAATTTCTTTGAGGTAAAATTATAAGTAACTAAAACTATTTTTATTACTTGACAATTTCTGATGCTCTGATGGTTCCTAAAGGAGTCTGGATTTCCTAAGCCTGAAAAGAATTTAACGTGGTGCTTTGAGATTAAATCTACACAAAATTGCCAGTAAACTTTAACTTCCTTAATCTCCCTGAGTCTATCTCTTATCAGAAAAAAAAATACATGTTTTTTAAAATTTAAAACAATTTTAAATTTTAAAATATATATATATATAGACACAAACACACACACACACACACACGGCCATATACTTCATAGGATTATTGAAGACATTAAATTTAAAATATAAATTCACATAAAGTGTTTGACACAATGCTTATGTTATAAAGAAAGTGAAACCATTCTTGTGAAAATGGCATGGTGGACTGCCAGAAGCTGAGATTCATTTATATACTTAGGTTTTTTAGAGTTCCATTATCTTTCTGGTGTCATTTGCTCTTAGTTATGACGTATGCATATCCTTATTTAGGGAAGAATATAATTTAACATGTGATTTCTTTTGATTTACAAGATTTCTTCCAGAAGCCTAATACAATCTCTAATACAATCTAGGATTCCGTAGACATACAATACAGAAACTTGCATATGATATTGATAACTATAGGATACTTTCAGGGAAGCCAGTGGTGCCCAAGGGAGAGAAACTGAGGTGTCCAAACCACTGGCGGCATTTATCATATTTTGACAGCTGCCAAAACAAAGTGTCTGGTTCTCTCTCTAAAAGCCACTGTTTATGTGTAAATGTACCAGGTGCCTAAATACAATTTGTAATATACATGTGTCATCCTGAATCAGTATTCAGGTGTTTCCCCCTAAGTATCTGACTATTATAAGTTGCATATAAAGAGACATAAATGTTATGCTTTTAAAAGTAGGCTATCCTGAACCAAATTTAAGTAGCTTAACTGCTCCAAGTAAAATCACTGTCTTTGGCAGATGTATTTTTATACCGAAAGTCAAATGAACTGTTCTAGCGCATACACAAAATGTAACATTCAAAGTCTCACCAAATAACCCCTGCAACAAAGAAAAATATCCATTTTGTTCAACATGTATTTATTGCCTACATATCAAACTCAGAAACACACCATGTCATATGGAAAAGCCCATTTTAGTGCTTGAAATGAGGATGGGGGCTGGAGGGAATAAGAAATCACTCCTGGAAGTTTAAACTCAGTTTCTCCTATAGAAATGGATGGAGACAATTAAAGGCATGTCTTCACTGCACATTCCAGGATAGAAGAGGACAAAGTTGCAAACTCAAAAGCCACTGTTTCTACCTCCACTGGGCAAAAATGCAATTCCTAACAAGGGTGTTAATAAGCATAATTTGAAACCTCGTATATCCTAATGAACTGGCTGAATTTGGTGGAATGCCCTTGTTATTTGAGTTCAGTTAATGCACATATAATTATGGGTGCATGTTGTCAGGGCAGAGGGCAAAGTAGAGGTATTGGGGAAAGACATAAGGCAAGTCTGTTATGGAGACTAGAATGAGATAATATTTGAGTTCTATGCATTAACAGACAATGGAAAAGAGATCCACCAAATTAATATTATAAAAATAAATTCACTGCTAATCAATATGCATGGATTAGATCCAAGACTGGAAAATATATGAAGATATTTCTATAAAATCTTTAGACAAACAGGAAGAGGCAAAATGTATTTTTAATTTGTTTCATGTGAACAAGTTATTGGAAAAAGTCAACTTTAACTGATTTAAAATGCCTGAAATCAATTAGGACTTCTATATGGTTTTATTTTCTTAAACTGCAGTTTTAACGGTGGTTATGGTGGTTATCTTGTTTTTCCTCCATTAAGTTTAAATTTATCATTTAGCCCAGTGGTTCTCAGCCCTGGCTGCACAGTGGAATCACCTGGGAGCATTTAATGGATACCGATGTACAGGCCCTATGCCCAGGGATTCTGATTTAATTGGTCTGGAGTGGAATATGGACGTTGGTGTGTGTTAACGGCTCCCCAGGTGATTCTAATGTGCAGCCAGGTTTGAGAACCATTGATTTAGTTTTTAGGCCTTACTTTGCAGGCTTGTGGAGCAATATACCTTGCCTGAGGTGGTGAAGCAAGGATACCACCCGGAAAGTTTGGAGACCCAGGGTCCCTCCTCACCTCCAGGTGCAGTGTCTGGTCTGCATTGTGTCCCTTTGGGAAGGAGCTGACTGCGTCGGCGGTTGTATGGATTATGTTAAGAAAATTCTGAATTAGGGTCTGAAAGAGTCATTTGCCTCTCTCTGGTGGCTGAACCTGCACAATGTAAGTCAGGAGGTATTTGCAAGCAGTATTTACACCTTATGAATAAAACTAGTTTGTAGCAAAGGAGAAAGGTGACATGTAAGTCCCTGGTTGTGGCTGCTTCCAAGGCCTGCCTATACCACTGACCTTCCTGAAGCTCAGCTGTTTCTTGAAACAGCTTCTTTTCCTTTCAGTTAATTCTGCTTTTGCTTAAAGAAAAAAGAGAAAGGTTGTAGAAAGCAATTTTTTTTTTAGAATCTAGATGGCATTTCTTTATTTCTTAAAGTAACAAAATGAAAAATGAAAAAAAAATAGGTAGATTCCAATCGTATTTTAGAAAACCTTCAGGTGGTTTTTCTATTTTATTTTTTAATAACAATTTCAATAATCTTATGCATTTTTAAAGTATCTCATCTGAATGTCCTGCGGCTTTATTTATCCAAACAAAAATATGCAGAGTTCATTAAAAGGCGGGAGGTAAGTGATGCCTCTTGAGTTTGCACTTGCATATTTAGATGTACAGACTGCAGAAAGTTCTAATACTTGTGGGCTTCTTTGGTTTTTCACATATACTTAATGCTTGTTCATGAATGCACATTTTTCAAGGAAGTTTTAAAGCAGGAACATCTGCTAACCCACAATTATGAGTGCTGACAGTGTATCATCAAATTACACAGAGGCACGTTCATAAAAAATGTGATTTTGAGGAAAATGATGACAGGTCTGAGAACAGAATGTAATCATCCAAAGGTGCACTCATGCATCTTGTATATAGTCAATTATTTGGACTGAACTTGAAATACTTGAGATACCTATTAATTCTAACTGATTACTGAATTGACTAGGAATGTTAAAACAACAAGCTTATGTGGCCTTTTATCTGAGTAGTTAGTAACTATTGACAGTCATGGAAGATGGTCTTGATCCAAGACTTCTGCTACTACCTATTAAGGTCAGGATTTTGCTATGTTTATGGCTCTTAACATATATATTTCTATCATGAAACTGTCTTCTATATTTTTTCATCTCTGTGTTCCCAGTGTGTTAGAAAGTCAGTATTTTTTTTCAATTCACAGCTTTGATTTTTTTTTTCCCATTCCTTTGGGGAGCAAGATGACAGCGAAGGCTCATTCTAAGGTTGAGGTATCTCAAAATGAGATCCTTTCGGCACTTCACTAATTGACTAGCATTGTAGAAGATGTCTAACAGATTTGTTGGAAACCCAGTTCCTTTCAAGTGCAAAAAGCTTGATGAATAAGGTTCTTTAATTTTGGAAAGTCAATTATGTAGATCCATGTATATTTCTTACATTGCTCTATCAAAATATACTTGGGAAAATTAAACTATATTTACAAGTTTGGGACTAGAAAATGATCTTATGTTAATTCAGGTTCCTTAGCTCTTGCCCTAAAAGAAAAAAAAAAAAACAGTAGATTCTTTGAATTGTAGCAGCAAGAGTTTGAGGATCCGTGTATTTGGTAACCTGAACCTGAGAATCATGAAAAATGTGAATTTTGCATCAAGTATTTTCATTTCCATTTTCTTTCCATAAGACAATAACTTTACCACAAATCTACTCATGAAGACTTCATTATTTTATTTGAACAAAGAGACTATTATACAACTCTTGAAACATGGGCATCTATTCATCAGAACTATATGTAGATACTGAACCACAGAATGTACTGTGAAATAAATTTACAGAAGACCTTGGATATTTAAAATATTGTGCTTTAGCCACATGACAGGAGTTGCTTCCCTTTTTCTCCAGTAATAATAGATTTCTGGTCTGCATAAGCATAACTGTCCAGAATTTTTTAAGTGAAGCAGACTGCTGACTTTAACTATGTACATATGTGGTACTTTATCTGCATCCTAAAATAATTCTGGAGTTCTCAAGGAAGAAAGCCAAAAAGAACTTTCATAAAACTTAACAGAAGCTAAACTGGCCTAAGAGTCTGACTATTGTCATAAACAGCGGGGAATAAAATCTCACCATTTTTTTGCTGGACTTGTTCATTACTTCTGAAAAGACACTTTATAGCTTATGTATACCTATCCAAATGAAAAAAATATACCATGAGTTGTGTTTGATTTCGAGTCTGTTTAACAACATGAGCGAAAACTCTTTTAAATACTAGTGTTCTAGGCCGGGCGCGGTGGCTCAAGCCTGTAATCCCAGCACTTTGGGAGGCCGAGACGGGCGGATCACAAGGTCAGGAGATCGAGACCATCCTGGCTAACACGGTGAAACCCCGTCTCTACTAAAAAATACAAAAAACTAGCCGGGCGAGGTGGCGGGCGCCTGTAGTCCCAACTACTCGGGAGGCTGAGGCAGGAGAATGGCGGGAACCCGGGAGGCGGAGCTTGCAGTGAGCTGAGATCCGGCCACTACACTCCAGCCTGGGCGGCAGAGCGAGACTCCGTCTCAAAAAAAAAAAAAAAAATACTAGTGTTCTTTTTAAGAAAGTTAAGAAAAACTCCTAAGATATACATATATATATATATATCTGAGATCGGGTCTCACTCTGTCACTCAGGGTGGAGTGCAGTGGTATGATCACAGCTTTTTGCAGCATCTACCTCCTTGGCTCAAGCGATCCTCTAACTTCAGCCTCCTGAGTAGCTGGGACCACAGGAGTGAGCCACTAGACCAGGTTAACTTTTTTAATTTTTGTAGAAACAGGATTTCGCCATGTTGCTCAGGCTTGTCTCCAACTCATGAGCTCAAGCAATCTGACCACCTCGGCCTCCCTAAGTGCTGGATTACAGGTGTAAGCCACTGCGCCTGGCCAATTCTTAAAATATATCTTATTGAACCAAATGAAATGGCTGATGTTTTTACCTATAAAAATAGTAGATCCATATAGTTGAAGTTACCATTACTTGTTCATGCAGAAAGAGATGACTAAAAGCCACATGCCATTTGTTGAATTTATTATATGCCATTAAGAGTATCTCAAAAATTTTTAAATGAAAAATTAAAATGCTGTGGGTCAAAGAAAAATCATTTATTGAATGTACTTTGACATTTACAGTGACCAAGCCTTAATGTACTACACTTTTTAGCAATGAATTTATTCAAAAAAGGCTTAATAGACCTTGGGAAGAAAAAATAAGTTTTGCGTGACATGGGTGATGTCACTACATTAATTTTAGGTACCTTCTGACTCTATGACTCTGCATTTTGGGGTATAACTATATTATCTTAGGGTATGCTAAAAGATAACGTATGAAGTATAAGCATTGAAGCTTGGACTGAAATACACGGGATTCTGATTGGATATAAAATTCCATGTTCAGAAGTTAATACAATAATCTTATTTCCCTGATTCTAATAGTACAAACATTTTTATCAGTCTCTGCAATACCGCCTATGCAGTTCACAACTGTCAATGTCAGATTGTCAGTGTTCATAGCATTAAGAACCTGTGACTCAAGGATAAAGATAATAAGATGTTAGATAAGTGAGGCCAAACATGATCACAAATCTCCCATTCCAGGAGGTATTTCTAAGTTCATGCTATAATTTCAGTAAAATTATTCCTTATTTCCTAGATGAATATATTTAATAATGTCATCACTTTATTCTTTTGGGTTGGCAAATTCAACACTCAAAAATCAATATTATTTTCTCCTCAGTAATTTAATTTCATCAAGATACACGAGAAGCCTTATGCCTGTATTATATGCGATTTGCATGTGTTCTCCATGACCTCTTAGCGGATGGGGCTGTAGATGGTTAAAAATTATGCTCAATCCCCATCATATTCTGCCTCTAACTTAGATCCTCTCAGGAAGTCAAGAGAGGGAAACCATCCAATTAGCAGGAGCTCTTGTAGAAAGGCAGGGATAGCATCAGTGCCTAGGTGGAGGGGCTGGCTTTGGACAACAAGAGTGTTGACAAGAGCAGCTCATGTATCTTTCTCCTGTAATGCCATCCCTGAACCATTTTCGAGGAAGGTGCCACACACAACACTTTGGAAAGGAGTCCTTACAGCCCATTCCAAGGCAAACACTCCCGTGTTTAGGCAGCAAGATGTTTGCTTTCATACCCCTCGTTAGAGGTGACTATACCAGGGAAGGGTGTCGGACACAAGAAGACTGGTGGTAGCCAGTTCACTCATGACATGGTCTCTCAGGACTTTGAACAGAAAAAGACAAACAGAGCCAGGCTATGGGAGTAGAAATGGAAATCTGAGCAAGAATAGAGAAAGCTGTGAGTGAATTGAAATGGTGAATAAGCTGCAGTTGCAGTAAGTGAAAGATCTGTAATTTGAAGTAAGTGATTTGATGTGACAGTTATGGAAGAATTGCAGATTGAAAGGAATCTAGTGACCATGATGGGCAGGATCCCATGAGCACAAAGAGATGACCCAGGCTTCAGAAGTATATGAGCCTCATCTGTGTCCTAAGTCATGTCTCGTCTTTGCAGATCTCAGCATCGAGGCTATCCCTGAGTTCCCTACAAAAATCTCCCCCAGTTCAGTCTTATATTCCTCCCCAGAATTCCTGTAAATATATCTTTTAAATTTCTCACTTTCTACCTTGTACCATAGACAGTTCAGCACATATCTTTTCTCCCTTATAAAGCAATAACCTGAGTGAAGACATATCCAAGACTAGCCTACCTGGCACATAGAAGGTATACAATAAGTATTCATTCAAGAAACATCAAATTTAAAAAATTAGCTGGAAAAAAGAGAAAGAAACATCCATATTACAAACTACATTTTATAACTGCATTTATTCAAACAAGAATATTTTCAGTCTTAAAATACTTGTATGACACATACAATTTAAATTTGCATATATGTGTATACATAATTAACCCATATTTTAAGCTCTCACACATGGTATTTAAAGACAGGTCAGCCTATCACCTTTAGATGGCTAGTCAAAGAAATTCAAAGACCATATCTTGATGGCCCCATTCATATCACAAAGTCCATGGGTCTCTAGAGCAATTGAATACTTTTTAATGGGAGTGTCACATACAGTTATGTTGACATGGCATTAGTTCTGTGTTTCAGCATAAATGCCATCACAAAGTCAAGGAAGGTTTCACTTCTACTTTGCTTTTCAAGCACAATTTTTTTTTTCATGTCATGATAATAAGGAACCAAAAAATCTAATTATTTCTTCATTCCATCACAGACATCATGATACAGGATGCCAAGGATGCAGTTAAACTTGTGCTTCTATCTAAAATTATAACAACACATTTCTCACAAGTTATAGGACCTAATTAATGTTTTAATAAAACAGCTTGACAAAGATAATTATCATTATGAAGTTATGGGGGAAAACAGAAAAGAACTTGAGGACTTCAAGGACTACTGGATTGAAACGAGGGTTTTAGTTTGATAGCCCAATAAGTAAAATTGCTGGGGGGACATATGGTCAGTAGAACATGTAGGGATTACTTTCACATCTACATTCTTTCAGCTTTTTCTCTTAGCCTTTTCTCATCCCAAACTGTTGATGACATCATTATGGAACAGATTTCTGGCAACGGATGACATTAAATGCGAATTTGCCAAGATAAACTGACTAGCGTACATTGTTGGCTGGTTTGCAAACAATCCACAGTTTTCACTTTTCCAATACGGAAAACATCTTCACTTTATAATGAAAAAAACAGAATCTAAACTCAAAACATAGCTTTAGACTACTTGCTTCAACAAATTTGACTAAATTCAAGCAGTTAATTCAGGTCATTAATCAATGTGATTAATTATGTTTAGGAAATTCACAAGTTATTTTATTTGGTCACATTATTTGATATGACAGGAGATAATATAAACTCTATAGTTTATAATTTGGCCTTCTTTTTATTCCTGAATTATACACTAGTGATAGAGGAGGGTGACTCTCAAAGTCAGTTTTGTTTTTATAAATGTACACTTTTAAAACTAAAAATCATGGTAAAATTTCTAAAGGGACTACCATTCTAACAGAAATAATTTCCCCAGTGTTGTTGAATGCCTCTTCTTTGATAACTGTGTATATCTGGGGAGGGTGGGGGGACCAGATTAGTCTTTAATAGTATTTTGTTATTCCTTTAAACGGTCAGCAGACATGTGCTTTAGCGTGATGATAAAGAACTCTCATGAACAGACACTCTACGGTAAGACATATCTCCTGTTGCCATTTTGTCTAATGCTAAATTCAAAATAAAACATACCATTATTTACTTCCCAGCAACTAATTACAAATCCAGAAGCTCTCTGAACTGAGAAATAAATGATATTTTCTACATTGTAAACATACAACCATGAATAGCATATTATTTTCCACAGAAAGTGAAGAGTGATCGACAAAACATGAGGACTTCTAAAACACGGCAGAACAAGAAGGAATTTGAGTCAAATGTACAAGGAACAGTTTTTGTTTAGTGGGCCTTGCATAGGCATGTTCATAGAGAAATGATCACTCTTCAGGCTATTAAAAAAGATAAACTATTTTCCAAGTTTGCTCCCCCTTTGCCAAAATCATGGAGATTTTCTCTCATTTTAGGAACTGTGTTTCTTATTTCTTCTCTTTTATAGCTGGAAGTCATTTTGGTATACAACCAACTATGTAACCTTTGTTTCAGAATCCACCTACTGCATTGCCAATACAAATTCTTAAATCATGTTTTATGCTTTAATATCTATTTAAAACATTGGTCCATAAAGTACCCAGTTAAAAAATTTAAAAAAAAAAAAAGTAGGCTCTCATTGAGTTTTACTTATAAGGTATCATGAAAAATTAAGGTCAGAATATTTTCAAAGAATCTGAGCAGTTTTCTAAGGTGAGATTCTTCGAGACCACGGTGAAACCCCGTCTCTACTAAAAATACAAAAAAAAATTAGCCGGGCGCGGTGGCGGGCGCCTGTAGTCCCAGCTACTCAGGAGGCTGAGGCAGGAGAATGGCGTAAACCCAGGAGGCGGAGCTTGCAGTGAGCCGAGATCCCGCCACTGCACTCCAGCCTGGGCGACAAAGCGAGACTCCTCTCAAAAAAAAAAAAAAAAACAAAAAAGAAAAACAAAACTAAGGTGAGATTCTTTCCTTTGGTCCTTGCAGGAAGGCCAAGCCCTGTGTCTACGCCCTTCTGCACTTCCTCATCACCCCTCATTCTTATCCTCTTTCTCCACTCCTCCCTCTTCCATTTCCAGTTCTAGTTCTTCCCTTCAGTCCTACTGTAACCTTCCTGGTACACTCCTTGCTTTTGTTCAATTGCTTTGAAATGTTCTCAAGTAAAATGCAGGACATTCTGAAAGAATTCTGACTGTGTGTTTAATCAGTGGGTTCATTGAATACGGCTGCATTTGGCGAAGTTGCACCAGACTCCTTAATTTCAGGAAAAAAATACATGAATAAAATGTCAGTTTCCAGATCACCATTTATTTATTTATGTACTCATGATGGCAACAGTAATCTATGTTGACAATACGGGAAGTAAAAAGAACCTAAGTCACCCATAATCTCACCACACCAATTATTAACTATCATCATTTTTTTAATAAAAGTCATCCCCTTTAATTCCTCTGCCTACAAAAAGTCATTTAAAAATCCTATAATCCTACTGCTTTCACAAACTATAATCTGTACATTTATTTTAATGAAGCAGTGACTATCTCCCTATTCCATTAACTTTGCTTAGAACATAAACTTTACTCTTCGGCTTCATGACTGTTATGTAATGTGGAAATGCCATAATTTTTTTAGGTAGTACCCTATTGTTGGATATTGGGCTTGTTTCTAAATGATCACTAATATAAATAATTATGTGATTCCAGGACAAAGATATACACATATCTGACTATTTCTTTAGATGGCTTTGAAGAGAATTCAAGTGTGAATACTACATTAAGGTAAACTGTTAGAATATACAGATATCCTTGTGATAAGTCGTGAGAATGACCTTATGTAGCATTTTTTAAATGATCTAGAAAAAGTATAATTTCCAAATTTACAACAGTATAAACTTTTCTTGATAATGAAGTAACGCTAAGCCTAAAGGAAATAAATACAGACCAATTTCAAAAGGCTAACAAGTTAAAAAGCAGGAGATAAGCTTCAGTGGGGAAATGTACAGGATGATGTACTTAGTGAAAAATAATATATTCCATACTTACAAGCTGATGGGATTACATAGCTTAAAGTGATAAATTACCACTCAGAACAAGGACATCCAAATCATTAATGCCTGTTTTCTAAAGACAGAAGTTCAATGTACCACTGAGAGCGGGAAAGATGATGATGTATTGAATAATACTCAACCTAAAAATACTCAATGCCTGGGAAAACATCATGGCTTTAGGGTGAAGAAGGAGGAGGCTGGCTAACCTGCCCTTAGAGGATTGCTGTGGCAGGATGGCAGAACATGTGGCCCTAAAATATGCCACTTTGGCATAACGAGAACCTTGAGCTAAAAACTCAAAAAACAGCAGATACAAAAGGAAAACTCTGGCCTCCCTGTAGGAGGACAAATAAACAGACATTTTTATCACCAGAGATGGGAGAAAATTCTCATGTGAAAAATTCTTTCCCCTTACCAGGAAAGAGGAAATGTTCTTGTCACTAGAGATGGGGAGTTGAAACCCAGAAAAATCTGTACAAATAAGACTTTCTTAAAATAGCTCTTACTTTCCTTTATCCTTCCCATAGATTTTAGTTACTTTTCCACACCTGCCTCCCTCTGTTCAGCCTATTATGTAAGCATTTAGCTTTTGCCACTTCCTTTGGTCATTTCCTGTGGGGGCTCCCTTGTACTTGTAAAAATCTGTGTGCTTTTCTCCTGTTAATCTATCTTATGTCAATTTAATTCTCAGGCCCAGCTGGAGACTCTTAGAGGCCAGGAGGTAAAGTTTTGAATACCCCCACTCTGCCTAAGGCAATACAGAAAATATGGAGGCTGTGAAGAGATTTGTTTGAAGTCTGTTAAATCATGAATATGCTGTCACAAAAAATGCTCAATTAGGAACCTTTGAAATTCATGAATGAATAAAAATAAGTATATTAAACAATGAATACTAAATATGAGGAACTCACTGCACAATAACGTACACAAGTCAAAAGTAAAATAATGGCTTAAAAATCACAAATACAATATTCATTCATATTTTAGCAATTAAAATAGTTCCAATCTACTTACCTTCTAGTTTCATTCTCTGACATTTCCAGAGTTGTAATGAAAACACACTTTATCTTTAACTGAGGCTTGCAGATTAAGTGAAAATAGGTGCAAACTCTTTTACTTGGCAAGTAAATATTTTCCTTAGAATGTGGTAACATCTCACCTTTCATGCTTTCTTCATAACATACTAAAGCTGATGAAACCACTGCAAGTGATGAAATCACTGCAAGTGATGAAATTGTTAGAGAAGCCATAGAATACTGTTAAACAATCTTCCCTAGTAAATTATGCTTAACTTTTGCATTGTTTTTCTTCCTTTTCTATGCCTCAAATGGTCACTACAAATTGTCAGCAATGAGTAAAAATTGTTGTTCTGTATAGCCCCTGGCCAGTCTTGGAGCACACAAAAATAGAAAAATGAGAGGGAGGAATGACTGAAAATATCAGTTTTCTTGGCAAGTTCTAATCGCTGTGATAAAAATGAAAGACTTGAAAAACAGTTTAAAGATTTCTCAAAGAACTAAAGTTTGAACTACCATTTGACCCAACAATACTATTACTGAGTATGTACCCAAAGGACAATAAATCATTCTACCAAAAGGATACAAGCACACACACATATGTTCATTTCAGTGCTATTCCCAATAGCAAAAATATGGGATTAACTGAAGTGCTCATCAACAGCGGAATGGATAAAGAAAATGTGATACTTATACACCTGGAATACTATGCAGCCGTAATAATAAATGAGATCATGCCCTCTGCAACAACATTGATGGAGTTGGAGGCCATTATTTTAAGTGAACTAGTGCAGAAACAGAAAACTAAATATCACATATTCTCACTTATAGGTGAGAGCTAACCACTGGGCACACACGGATATAAAGATAGGAAACAATAGACACTGGGGATTACTAGAGAAGGAGGGAGGCAAGGCCTAAACACTACCTATTGGATATTATGGTCACTTCCTGGGTGACCAGTTCAATCACACCCCAAACCTCAATGTCATGCAATATAGCTTTGTAACAAACCGACACGTACCCTTGATCCTAAAATAAAATTTGAAAAAGAAAAAAAAGTACAGTTAGATGTCTAACTATAGTTATGTACAATTATGTATAATATAGATATCCAACATACAATGTAGAACTATGATGACATACCATCATTATAAAATTAAGTATTCATTTGACATGTATCGTTTTATTTCTGAAAAAAGAACAGCATGTATCATGGGAGTTTGTGTCACCTATTTATTCAACAATATCTTGATATGCTTTTCAACTTCTTTGAAATCTGACAATGTTGTCCTTTATAAAAAGCAAAGAATGTCACTAATACGCTGGGGTCCAAGGTGGACTTTGGATTGTCCTCCTGGTTGATCAACCAAGAACCACTCCCATGGGACTTGATTCATTTTGTGACCCAGGCCCTCCTCTGGTGAGGTGAAGGGTCCAACCCAAGACTATGAGAAAGCAACAAGAATTACAGCTTCCTACTTTAAGTAATACACTTGTATACGGCTTTCATGTAATAACTCACTTAAGCCTCACAGTCACTCAGTGAGGTACCTATTATTACTATCCTCATTTTACACATGGAGAAAGAAGATCTTCATGTGTTAAGCATGTTGCCAACAGTTGCTCAGTAAGGACTGATAAACATGGGAGCCACAAGTGAAACCCCTGCAGTCAGAATATAGTGAACACAGCCCACACCTTGATACACAAATCCTTACTGGTTAACTGAATTCTATCATTGTCCTTGCCACATTTTTCAGGAGAGGAGGACACTAGGTGAATAAGATGGCTTCTTCTAAAAGTGGGGTGTGTGGGATGAGGAGTAGGACACAATAGTGAAGGCAGTGTAAGAACAAGGGGATTTTTTTTTTTCTGAAAAAAGCATGCACTATTTGAATCTATTTTTGTGAAATCATATACATATTTTTGTGTATGTATGTATAAAATATAAGGTTTGTAGAAGGATGGTGTTCAAAATGTTAACAGTGGTTACCTCATAAAGTTGCATTCTAGCAAACCTTTTCCTTAATCCTTCCATCCCTGTGAATGGCATAAATGCTTTCCAATGAACACATAGGATTCAAATGATCAGAAGAGAAACAATGCTTATTGCCCAAAGGAAAATGAAAAGAGAAAAAAAGGAAGGAAACACAGAAAAAGATGAAGAGGGAAGAAGGGTAGGAGGGGAGAAGGTAGGAAGGAAAGAACTAAGGAAGGAAGGAAGGAAAAAAGGAAGGAAGGACGGAGGGAGGGAAGGAGGGAAAGAGGGAAGGAGGCTAGGAGGTAGGGAGAAATGGAGGGGAAATGAGGAGTGGGGAGGGAGGGAGAAAAAGAAAAAAAAATGTTTGCTTGGCTGCTTTTATTCTATCTTTTCTCCCCAACAAGTGGCTATATAGTGCTTCAGCTTCCATTTCTTGATAGAGAGTTCCTACAGGCTGTTTTATATCATCAGTTTTGATTCTTCCATGATGGGAAGCAATATATTTTGGTGGTTAAGAGGATGCACTTAGGAAACAGACTAAAATTTGAATCTCCACATGCAAGATGTATGACCTTGTAGAAGTTATTTATTCTTTCCAAGCTGATACTTTTTTCTATATAAAACAAGGATAATCTCTGCCTCTTAAGTTTGTGATGAGAAATAAATTAGATAATGTACTTGGCACATAGTAAACACGCAATACTTGATAATTATTTTTCCTATTGTCCTTGAGAGCACATGCTGGTATAATCTCCAATGGTGTATACTATTGCATATGGCTGAAGAAAGGATTTTTAACAGTTTTGTGCCATGGACCTTTTGGCTTTCTCCTGAAGCCTGTGAAGACCTCTCAGGATAATGTCTAAAAATCCCTAAAATAAAACACATACTATGACAAAGAAAACATAAATAAGTTATAAAGATATTTTTAATAGTGATAAATATGCTTATTTATTAACATATTAAATCATAATGTCTGGCAGCAGATCTAATTGGTAATAATTATTGGGAAGTAGTGATGAGTGTAAATGACGTTTTCAGATATCTGCACCAAATATAAGGTAATATAAATATGTATGTGAATTCTATCGGTGATAAAGCTACAGACATTGTTAATTCTACAGGGGTCTGTTGTCTACATTTATAATGCACAGTAATGCTAAATTTCTAAAGATGACAATGAAATTTTTCCCATTCCAGATTGCAGAATCTGTGACTTTTGTTTATCAATGTTCTCGGCTTAAAGATACCTGAGATATAAGATTACTTTTGAAAAAGAATATTCATTTTGGCTTTGCCATCTACAAAACGGGCGATTATTTTGAACTTGGCATCATCCTTGACTCCTCTTGCAAACCAAATCATCAGCAAACCTGTATGCTTTAATTCCGGATATGTGTAGAATCTGACTACTCTCAGGACCTTCAGGACCCCATATTGGTCCAAGCTACTCTCTTCTACCTGGATTTTTTTTCAACAGCCTTTTGCTTTTACACTTGTTCTAGGATCCACAGTCTATTTTCAATACAAATAAGATAACATGGATTACTCAAAATTCTTCTAAAATTTCTCATCTCAGTTGAAGAAAAATTCAACAACTTCATTTATCCACCAGCCCCTAAATGATCTCCTCTGGCTCCCGCGGGGTATTCATTTCATGCAACTCCTCTTCCAACCCCACTGCAGCAGCTACACCGGTGCTTTGAAAGCTCGGTAACTATTCCAGGCTTGCTCCTTCCTCAGAGCCTCTGCACTTATCCTCCCCTTAGTCCAGGATACTGTGGGGTCCAGTGAGTTTCAACGACTTCTCCAGTGAGGCGTCCCTGAGCACCCATTTTTAAACACTACCCTTGCTGCATTTCATTTTTTTACCCCTCCTTGCTTTATTTTTCCCTGTGTCCTTAGTATTATGTGACAAACTATTTTTTTATTATTTCATTGTTTATTTTCCCCCACAAGAATGTAGCACTGTAACAGCAGATTGTTTTCTCATTATTTTGCTTTCTCTTGTTTCTCCTGCTACAATCCTTAGCACCTAGAATTTACTTCCATAAAAGGAGCTAAATAAACGTTGGCTGAGTGAATGAGTATTTTGATTTAACATATACACTACTTTTGCCATTATGCAAATATTTCCGGAATAAGTAATGACTATCTTAAGGAAATAAAACTTACAACATTATTAACCAGTTATTTTAGGATATTATACTATATATACACGAACTTTATACCTTCTTCCATGGTTTCATATTAAAAAGACCATTCTCAAGGCATAACTTGTGATTATTGGTTTTTGTATATGGTTATACTGTTGTTGTCATCTTTAATCAACTTTAGCTATAACTTTGACTCTTTTTTTCCAATTATAAAGCCTGAAATGCCTGTTAGTCTGAGACACAGATGGCAATAAAAGGATCTTGCTAGAGTTGTTAAACTAAATGGCAGGTATGCCTTGGAAAGAGTTATTGCTGTATGTCCAGACAGATGATTCTATTCATTTTTTAATGAGATTCAAACATTTTAACAGTTTTTGTATTTGGAATGCATTTTCAAAATAAAATCTAAATTAAGTGAAAACATAGTTTTGGCTAACAAATTCATATTGGTAAATTTTTGCTTTGGCCAACGTTTAGGGTTCTGATATATATAAATTTAACAGTCTATTGTCTATATCTTTGAAACACTGCTAATTAACCAGCCCTTAACTATCATGAATAGTTAAAATTGCATAAAAGGGCTATGCCTCAGCAGAGTATGCTAGTCCCAAGGGAGTTAATATCACCAAATGTCATATCACTAAATGTTTTGCACATTTCGTTGATCTAGTTGATGACAACAGTGCAGTTTTACAGCAGTGTGATAAGAACATGCTCATAAAAATCAAACTCAGATGTGTTTTAACTATAAGCTACAATGTGTCACTATATTTCCACAGCGTGCATGAAGATTACATGTTGACTTCATTACTGATTTTTTTTTTGAAAGCTCAGAAATTTGTGAACTCCAAAAGCTCCGAGTTTTTATTATTTTTTATTTTTTAAGGTGAGTACTCCATCTTGCATAATACAAAATGACTTGAGCAATCTGGATACCTTTGGAATGTCCCCATTTGTCATCTCTAATATGACGGCTACATATGGAGGTCATGTTGCCTGAATATTATTTTATTTCTTCTGTCATAATCAACCTATTCTAGCATGCATTTTGGGCTGAAAATTTCACTTTCATAGGGCAATATGTGTTGATTTTTAGCAGGCTTCCTTAAAACAAGACAAAGATTTATTCATAGATAAACTGCCAACAAGGACCTTATTATTTAATTATGATTGTATATAAGATTCCCATGGTTAATCTCATCCTAAAGAAATGCACATTTTCTATAGAACATTACCTACAGGAAAGTACTGAGGCTGTGGCATTTGGGATACTATCTGAAAATAATTTGTTCTATATTACACATGCATAACCTGAGATGATAAATCTTCCCTCAAAGAAGTATAAAGGAAAAGGAAAGTTAGAGAAATTTCAAAAGACCTACATCCCAGAGTTGATTTGAATTAGTCTGGCAAAACATTGTGGCAAGAGACCTCTAGTTATTCATCTCTGCCTTACTAATCACTTTCCTTGCAGTCAGCAATTACCTTAAAAGATTGCAGGGAATGAGGAGGTTCAAATAGTCTTCCAAGGAGTACAAATGATTATAAGATACGCACACATAATAACATTCAAGTTCAAAAAAGCCATAACAGTTTACTGTACCCTAAAAGTGAGTAAACTAGGTATATAATCTCTTCTATACATACCTCCTCTTCTCACATTGCCAAGGTTTGCTATGAACCCCATAGTCTTTGTTTTAGAGAATGTTAGCATTGATCATAGAATGTACACTATTCATTCCCCCTTTCCCCTCCAAATAAACAAACCAACTTCAAGGATTTTCAAACATTACAAGAAGGAAAAGGCCCAGCATTTTGTACTCTTTGAGTTTTCTTTAAGCTATAACCTAAAAGCTTTCTACTCTGAATGGTGAAAATGTGCTCCACTAAGAGGAGAGAGAAGAAAAACTACACCATTACTCTGTGCTGTTTGAAGCTGTACTGTGGAGGTAGTGTCCAATTTTAAAATAGCAAAGCATACAAATTTCCATATTAGTCAGCTTTGCTGCAGTAACAAATAACCCTAAATTCCCAGGGACTTAAAACAATAAAAATGTATTCTCAGTAATAAATTTGTCTCTCCCTGATGTTTCTGGTAGACTGCCCTGAGTTACTGTTTTCTGCCCTGCTCAACTGTCTCCTTATTTTGGGGGCCCAGAATGTACAAGGTGATCTTATTTGTGAAATACCAATTTTGTGGCAGACAGAAAGAACAAGAGAGCTGGGAAAATATGCAGTGGCTCTTACAGCTGCTGCTGGGACATGGCAGATTTCTGATTTTCTCACTTTTCTTTGGCCAAAACAAGTCCAATGTCAACACAGTGGAGAAATACATTGCTCCCAGAGAAACACCGCCCCTCACATGGTAACAGGCAGGGATATGTGATCATGCATTCTACCACAGTTCCTTGTGATTAATTCTGTCACTATAAATACTGGTTTTCTTGCAAATTCCACAACTAACTTGAAAGGCATTTCCAACAACAAATTTCAATCAGGGGTTTCAATTGTTTTGTTTTCCATTATTTATTGTTTATTTCATCCCAACAATGTTTTGACCATGGGTGGATAAAATACCTGAATGATGTCTGAGCCCAACACCATTGGCTATATAACCTCTGCTATCTTAATTAAAATCTTATATTAGCTTGTTGTTATACCTTATAAACAAACTCCAGCATTTATTAAAATGAAACAACCTTCACAACATTTTTCCAGCTTTCTAATCTCTCCCTCATCATAGACTAACTTGCTCAACACATTGCCCATTTTTTTCTATCCTAGGAATATATCAATATGTGTGCTCTCCTTCTCTCTCAAGAATGTTGGAATTATGCAATGTGGAGCCAAGTTTTGTCCTCTTCTTGAAAGAAATCCTTGAAATACTGAGTAGTTGGATTAGTCAATGTGGGGGAATGGGAGCACAGAGCGCTGGAGAAAGGGCAACCTCTTTCTCACACCAGGAACACCACAAACCGCAGGCTCTGTTAGTCCTGGAGCTCATCCACCAAAAAGTGGTAACATGTGTCATTTACAGGATGCAGCAAAAATCTGTGGTACTATGAAAAGATATGTTCTGTGCTTTCCCAGTGATATCAAAACTGAAGTAATGTGCTTAGAGTGAATCTCACCACATCATGCCAGGAAAATATATGCTGGGCAGATCTCACCGTGGGATTGCTTTGATGTAAGACAGATTGCTATATTTCCCAGCATTGCTCTGAGTATGCCTTTAATGAACAGAAGGAGAATATTTGAACTACAACTCACACAACAGAACCAAAACCACTCAGGTCTTTGTTCTGGGTATGGATACAAATCTATGCTAGCAATGATAATGTTTGTAGGTTTTCTTTATTTTTTATACTATTTGCAATAGACTTCTGATATCCATCTTCTATTCCAAATAGGAATTTTCTACCATATCAATCCTGGCCTTCCGGTTGTGTTGGGATATTTGCAATGATTGGAGGCTCAACATTTCATGATAAATTTCTTTCTTTCATGGGACAATGCTGGGTATGTGTCCATATTACAAAAAGTCTTCAATTTCTGAGTCTTATAGACATATACAATAATGAATTCTCACAAAATAAGAATGTTCCTACAAATTGGTAGTTTTAAATGGCTTCCAGTTTTGTATGAAATTTTGGATCAATAAGGAATTTTAGATATAGATAAGTAAAAAAGTAAAAGCTGTATCATATCAAGTTCATCTAGAATCAAATTTGTGAGAAAACCCAAAACATTTTTTAAATATATACCAAGATATATGTTTGTCCTTGGACAGGAATTATGAGTGATTATGGGATGATTCTTACTGAGTTAGTGGTGATCTGAGCAGCTTCCCTTCAGCTCTGTGCTTCATTATGTTCACGTAGTTCAAACTCTAGGTAGCTTTCTGGTGGATTTTATAGTTTTGCTTACTCAAGGTTGTTGCTCTTCATTTTTCTTGTGCCTTTCTTTTACTATAAAAAGATAAAAACTCACACCCTCACATTTGCTTGCCTGCCACTGACCACATGACACTGTTTTGTACAATGAGATATAAGTAAAAGTCCACTAAAAATTCTGGGGACGGCCTTTGCTTTCCTGATACTGATACTACTTTGTCCTTCTTCCTTCCTTTCCTACTGTGTCTTCCCTCTCCTTCATGCTTCTAGAAACTCAAATGTGATGGCAAATGCTACAGGAGTCATACTGTAGCCATGAATTAAAAATCAAGATAATTACACACACATCCACTCAAACATCCCGGAACCACAAAACATATGTCTGGAACTGGAGACATTCTGACTTCTTGTTAAAGAGAAAACTAAAAAGTCAAATTTGTTTAAACCGCCGTTCAATAGGGTTTTCTATAACTTGCATATGAACATAATCTTTATTTATGGTTCTAAGTGATTATAGTAAAAACCCAACCTGGCACCTTTTACACTGGGACCCTTGGCCGTTACTAAATTTTAAATGGTTAGTTTGGCTCACCAGATTAGATTAGGTCTTCAGTTGAGGACAGGCAGGAGGTGGTCAAACTCATAAGGTGTCACTAATGTCTGTTCTGGAACAAGGTTACTTTGACATCCTGAGGTTTTTGGAAACCAAAACTAAGTTACAAACATATCAAAATCTATTTCATATTCTAAAATCTCTCTGATCTGAAAACAAAGCGCACATTTAAGATCACACTTATTAATTCAAAAATGAAAATAGGAAAACAGTTTTCATATCCTCTTCAAATGAGATTGAGGGAAGCTGGGATAGAGTATGTGTTCACTGCATCAGTACATAAAAAGTATACCCAGGAGGATGTTAAAGTTATCATGAACAAATAGCAATTTTCATCTTCACTTAAAAACTGCTCTTTGACATCTAGAGAAAGCAGGGGGAAACATATGTTTACTAAATTGAAATTATGGGTTCTTTCAACTGTAAGGTCCTAATTCATGATTAAAGACTTCCTGGGATGCAATTCCTTTCTAATACTATAGAAATTAGCAGTGGCAGCTGCTGCAAAATTTCAAAACAAGAATTTAAAATCTTCAAAGGAATAGAAATCATAATCTGATTTTCGATTCTTTCACTTCCCAGTCTCTGCCCTTTCCTTCTATTCCTGCTTTATATATTTTAAAATTTAGTTTTGTGGCAAAAACTTTGGTTATTTATTTATTTGAGACAAAGTTTCACTCTCTCACCCAGGCTGGAGTACAGTGGCGCCATCTCGGCTCACAGCAACCTCCACCTCCCAAGTTAAAGCGATTCTCCTGCCTCAGCCTCCAGAGTAGCTGGGACTACAGGAATGCGCCACCACACGTGGCTAATTTTTGTATTTTTAGTAGAGACGGGTTTTCACCATGTTGGCCAGTCTAGTCTCAAACTCCTGACCTCAAGTAATCCACCTGCCTCGGCCTCCCAAAGTGCTGTGATTACAGGTGTGAGCCACCGTGTCTGGCCGCAGTTATTTATTAAAGCTGGGAACTATCTTACCTCTTCACTGGCAAAAGAGCTATCCAGAAAAGTTCTAAACTTTGGGTCAGGGAAAGATAATAATTTTACAATAGTCAGTGTTCCATGATTCTGAACCTAAAAAGACTGTGTTTCTTCCATAAAACTCAGTTACCTTGAAGTCACATTCTTATTTACTTCCCCATGTACATTTACTGAGTAATCAGTTTCTCACAAGTATGACCCATGAGAACACATTAAATGCAGAATTCAACAAATGCATAAGAAAAGGGACTTGCCAAATTATACATTGGCAATGGAAAATAAATTTGCAGCCATCTGTTTTGAAAAATCAAACTCATCGAAAATTGTCAACAAAATTTTTATTCAGTCCAGCAAATGTGTCCCTACTTGATATGACCTGAAGGGCTTATTATATTTTTGTTTTCTGACTGATCTAAACTAGGAACTAAATATTTTCAGTGCTGACGTTTATTTTTATAAATAGCCCTTTCAGGTTCGGCTGCTTAAATATGTAAATGATTTTGCATTTAGCCAAGACTAATTTGACATGTGTTTTGGAAAAGGATCCATACCTGTGAGGGAGGTAAAGACATTGGTGGCAATGGAAGGGTGTAGTGGTTTTGTGTCTATCATTGTACATAATTTACATATGTGTGCATATATGCACAAATAGTAAATGTGGCCATTTGGAAAACACATTTTATGTTGTTATGTTATGTTATGTTATGTTATGTTATGTTATGTTATGTTATGTTATGTTATGTTATATATATTATTTTTTTGAGACCTGGTTTGGCTCTGTCACCCAGGCTGGAGTGCGGTGGTAGGATCACAGCTCACTGCAGTCTTGATGTACCCAGGCTCAGGTGATCCTCCCACCTCAGCCTCCTAAGGAGTTGGGACTACAGGTACATGCCACCATGCTGGGCTAATTTTTGTATTTTTTGTAGAGATGGGTTTCGCCATGTTGCTCAGCCTCATCTCAAACCCTGGGCTCAAGCGATCCGCCTGCCTGGGCTTCCTAAAGTGCTGGGATTAAAGTGGCATGAGCCACTGTGTCTGGCCTACTTCTTTACCTCTTATTTAATTACTGTTAATAGTTAAAGACACTGCAACTCTTATATATTCACTGTCAGCACCAATGATATCAAATGGTCCCAATGTTAAAACTTAGCCATGGATAAAAGATTTACCAAGGCGTGGTAAGTTTCTAAGTTGTTGTCTCTAGATCGGATTTGAGGCAGTCCAATGTTTTAAACCTTATAATACCTTCTTTTAGTCTCAACTTTTCATGAAGGTGGACCAGACAAGTACTTTGGAATCTGAAATGCTATATCAGTTTTCAAAAGGCTATCCAAATCACATTTCAGAATCTTATCCCTTTCCCTCCTTTCACTCCAATAGTCATCCACGGCAGAGTTCCACCAAGGAGGTAGAACATGATAGAGAAACAAGATTGCTGATGATGTTCACCCAAGAAAATCCCAAAAGGCACGTACCAAACTGAATCGTTCCATAAAACTATCTTTAATCCACATCTATATATGAGTACTTAAAATCAATGACAGCATCTATCAAGTATCAACTAACTTCTGAGTTTGAGGAAGTATGCCAGATGCCATGGGGAACACATACACTGGTATATAAGTACAGATACAGGCAAGGCATGACATGTCCCTTTGGGACTGGTGACCTGTTTGAAGAGAGAAAATTCACGGAAAATCTAAAATGAAATACAAATAAAAGGCAACTGTAGGGACCTGACAGACCAGCATTATCAGGAAAAGCTTTGTAGAAAATACTGGATCTGGACTAATGTTTAGATGAGACATATATTAGTTTGTTAGGGCTGCCATAAAAAATAGTATCACAGAGTGGGTGGCTTAAACAACAGAAATGTATTTCCCATGGTTCTGGAGGCTGGAAGTCAAAAGTCAACATGTCTAGAGGATTAGTTTCTCCTGCGGTCTCTCTCCTTGGCATGCAGACTGCTGAGACAGCCGAGTGTAAAGAGGTTCCCAGAGAAACTCCAACCGGCCTGCACTGGGAGGAGTGCGCACAGGGGTAGAAACTCCAACCGGCCTGCACTGGGAGGAGTGCGCACAGGGGTAGAAACTCCAACCGGCCTGCACTGGGAGGAGTGCGCACAGGGGTAGAAACTCCAACCGGCCTGCACTGGGAGGAGTGCGCACAGGGGTAGAAACTCCAACCGGCCTGCACTGGGAGGAGTGCGCACAGGGGTAGAGCCACAGAAGTTCATGCCATTTGCAGCAGGGAGGAGCTCGGATCCTCCTTTTCCTGGGACGTATGTGGGATTCAATCCACAAGGTGGGGAGCACACGTGTAGGGACTCTGTCCTTGTGGAAAGTTCCTGTTTCACTTTTTTGCTTTTCACCCAATAAACCCCCTGGCTCCTTACCCTTCAAATTGTCTGAGAGCCTAATTACTCCCGGCCATGCGACAAGGACCCTGTCTTACCTGAACTAACAGTCCTACAACACAGCCACCTCTCCCTATAACGTCACGTGGGATTCCTGTATGTGTGCAGTGTCCTCATTTTCTTTTCTCGTGAGGACACTAGTCAGATTGGATTAGGGCCCACTCTAATGCCCTAATTTTAACTTAATCACCTCTTTCAAGGGCCTATCTTCAAATACAGTCACATTCTGAGATATGGGGGTAGGGGGTTGTTAGGACTTCAACCTAACAATATTTTGGGGGAACACACAACTCAGCCCATAACAGAAGGTGAGAAACTCAGAAGGAATTTATGCTGAAAGAAAATACATAATTTTATATAAATTTCCTAAAATAAAGGTATACTGTATTTTATTTATTGTAAGACATTTATTTTTGTTGCTGCTATAGATTATCCATGACTAGTTATATAAAACACTCTTTCTAATTATATGGACAAAACCAAAAAGCGTCAATTTTTAATACCAAATAAATGGATGTTCCTTAAGTCTACCAATAAGTATTGGCTCCTGAAGAACTCCTACATAATTTTTCCAGGAAGAAAAACTAATGTTTACAGCTGGATATTACTTCATTGCTAGTAGGGTATGACTATTCATTCAGCAAACATTTATTAAATACCTACTGTGTGCTTGGCAATGTCCTCCATTAAAGGAATTAAAATATGTCTGAAATGTGAACCTTAGCTCATTATTCAGATGAAGAAACTAGAGAAGTTTCAGAAGTGTCCATAGAAGTTGGACAGGGCTAGAACTAGCGAGGAGCACTGCAGTCTTCACTCACAGCTTGCCTTACCCTCTATATAATGCTGACTCCATGAAACTTGGTTTCCATGTGAGGATCTGTTGAGAATCATTGAACTGAGAAGACATGCCTAATACTGAGTCTCTTGAGTAATTAAGCTTGTGTGATATGCACAATCAATTAGGCTAATGGCCAATCCAATCACTCAAAAGAACCCAGTAAGTTCTGGACATATAATAATGACAGTAACACCTAACCTTTTTTCTGTGCTGCCTGTGGCCAAACCTCATGCTGTGTGCTTTACATCCATCACTTGATTTACTTCTCACAATTACCCTTGAGGTTAGGTACAATTATCATTGACATTTCTATAGATTAAAAAACTGAGGCTTACAGCATTTAAGAAAAATACCTAGAAGTCACAGTGGAAGATGATTATGCTTCAGATTTCATATTACCAAATGTAACAGCAGGAAGATATTGCAGAGATAAAGTTGCAATCTCTACTCTTATCAAGAAATAAAAAAAAGAATGTTGTGAATTTGTGGTTTATTGTTTTATTTCCAAAGACATAAGGGCACAGCCATTCTATACATGCATTATTCAGCAGAGCAGTGTCATGCATTGTTATATGGAAGTAGTAGAACTTACTGAATCTTACCAATTGGGGTCTTTGGACATAGATATAAAACATGTTTTGTTATATTTTAACCTAATGTCAGGACAATTGGCTGTATGTCTAAGACAGTATGTAATGTTTTAAGTTAATTTAATCTTTTCTAACTTTCTATTAACCAAATTGGATCAACTGTATGACCTAACCGTGAGTCATAAACAATTTTTAAAAGTAGATCTCACTGGAAATCAGATTATGTCAATGGCTTGAACCTAGGCATCGTCTGAATACAAAAGATGCACCAGTTTATCGCCGTCTTCTAATAATGGTGTTGTTTACGAGTATTATCAGTACAATCATTCAAAAATGTATGCATATGAGTTTTTCTACTAGATATAACAGGCCACAAAAAGAGAAATGAGAATTTCAGATGGTGTATGTACGACATCTCAAAATGTCCAAGTATAGCAAGCAATACAGTTCCAATTTTCAATATATTTACCAGAATTACTATCTACATAAACAGACTGTGTGTTTAACCTTTTCCCGAAGGCTTTAACTCTGCTAAGCAGAGCTCAGAGACGGTCTAACCAGCCTTAAAAAGTCATTTGAAGTAAATGGATTCTTGGTGATAAATACTGATGACTTTTAAAAGTCAGGTTTTTTTTTTTGTTTTTTTGTTTTTTTTGGCTAGAAGTACAGTTTTACATCTCATTTTAAGCCCAGTGAATTTTTCTCCTTTAAGAAGGAAAAACATTTCAAAATGAGGTCTGACTTATTTGGTCTTTCTACCTCTGCTTCTTTCTTGTAATTGTGCCAACAGAATACCCCAATGTCCGGTATTTAAAAAACTAATCTTTGTCTCCATACTTTTTAGTAAAAATTGTTTTGAATATTTTGAATATTTTTACTTCTAAAATATGGGATTCATTTCACTGGCATCCTTAAAATATTTCTACAAAACATCTTATTTAAATATATTAATCAAAAATCCGACACTTCTTCATCTTGGTCCTGGGGAAGACATGAAGGTAAAATTCAATAGTGCTAAGAATCCAAGCGGAGTCACTGGCCATAAAACTTCCACTTAATTATTTACATAAACTGCAGTGTCATGCAGGGACAATCAAGGGACTAACTACAGCTGGTCCCAATTGTACAACCCAATCTCAATGAACTGGGAAGACTCAGCACTGACCCCAGACCCTCCATCACTGTAGAAATATTTACACAACTACAAGTGAAACTTTTTCACTGATAGCCCCTGCGAAAAGGTGCATGTTGGCAGACTACAGTCTCCCTGCCCACTTTTCCAAGGAACAGGCAATGCACATATGGGCCAGCTGTAATTAGTTCATTAGTTGCACCTGCATCACAAAGGCGGCATCAGAGTCTCTCCCACCTGAATTTGAATTGAAAGTGCCATTGCCCTCAGGGATGGAACTGAACCTAGAAGGCTACCACACAGAATGCATCTGGAGAGAATGGACTGTCTGCAAGCTGAGGCTCTGAGGAACAGACAGCCAATAAATGATTAAAGGCACTTCCATTTTCTTTGATACAATCATGCAATCAACTAACTTAATCCCTGGATTTTCTAAGTTTTCTTAAAATAATCTATAATTCTTTACTAAATTCTAATTCAGTTCTAGGGAGCAAGACTTCTTTGGTGCCTAAGAACATTATGATGGGCTGGAAGCAGGTTATTTGAAGCAACCTCAATGTAGATAACAACATTAAAACCTTAGTTGTCCCTAGAATTTTGAACTCTTAAAATTATCCCTACTATAATTGCTCAATTAAGTATGAAATTTATGTGTTGAGAGATATCTAATAAAAGTATTTTCTTCATAATTATAGTCACTTATACTGTAACATAAAACATGCATTCTGAAAACAAAACAAAACAAAACAAAAGACAGCATGCTACACAGGGTTTCACGATAAAAACCATAGGGCTTATGGGAAAATTGGAGCTAGATGCATAGCACTGTAAACATTTTTATCAGTAACAGAGAAAATAATAGAAACCTAATAACAGCAGCTTAATTTACATATAGGAAATGGTTAATAAATGCATAAGTAATACAATAAATGTGGCACTTCTGAAAAGATCTGAAGCATACTTGTAGGAGTGGTCATTAGAAGGGATGTAGCCTGTGAATTACTGTGAAGCAGTGGAAGGAGGATTGATAAGGTTTCGATCTGGAACCCGACCCAAATCTCACGTTCAGTTGTAATCTCTGGTGTTGGAGGAGACTGGATCATGGGGAAGTTTCTCATGGTTTAACATCATCTCCCTAGGAGCCATACTCATGATAGTGAGGTTAGTGGTGGCACATATATACCATGAAATATTACGCAGCCATAAAAAACGATGAGTTCATGTCCTTTGTATGGACATGGATGAAGCTGGAAACTATCATTCTCAGCAAACTAACACAGGAACAGAAAACCAAACACCGCATGTTCTCACTCATAAGTGGGAGCTGAACAATGACAGCACATGGACACAGGGAGGGCAACATAACACACACAACAGGGCCTGTCAGGGGGTGGGGGCTAAGGGAGGGAAAGCATTAGGAGTAATACCTAATATAGGTAATGGGTTGTTGGGTGCAGCAAACCACCATGGCACGTGTATACCTATGTAACAAAACTGCATGTTCTGCACATGTACCCCAGAACTTAAAGTATAATAATAATTTTTTAAAAGTGTGTAGCACTTTCCTCTCTCTCTCTTCATCCTGATCCAGCCATGTAAGATGTGCCTGCTTCCCCCTTTGCCTTCTACCTTAATTGTAAGTTTCCTGAGGCCTCCCCAGTCATGTTTCCTGTGCAGCTTGTGAAAATGTGAGCCAATTAAACCTCTTTTCTTTTTAAGTTATCAGGTCTCAGGATTTTTTTTTTTTTTTTTTTTTTGAGATGGAGTCTCGCTCTATCACCCAGGCTGGAGTACAATGGCGCGATCTAGGCTCATCACTGCAACCTCTGCCTCCCAGGTTCAAGCAATTCTTCTGCCTCTGCCTCCCAAGTAGCTGGGACTACAGGCACGTGCCACCATGCCTGGCTAATTTTTGTATTTTTAGTAGAGACGGGGTTTCACCATATTGGCCGGCTGGTTGCATACTCCTGACCTCAGGGGATCCACCCACCTCGATCTCCCAAAGTGCTGGGATTACAGGTGTGAGCCACCACGCCCAGCCAGGAATTTTTTATAGCAGTGCAAGAATGGACTAATACAAGGGTTATCCAAAATTGGCAGAAAAATTGTAACACCTCAAGGAATCGATGGGATGTGGCTCATAAAATAAGCAGCAAACTGAGGAATCTGGAAGATGTTTGAGAGAGAGCGGGCTCCATGGATGTGGACCTGGTGCAGGAACACATGGCCTCAGGCTTAGGAGGACACCAGACTTGGTTTAACGCCCTGCTGTGGCCATCTTGAAATCCTTAATAATTCTGAAACAAGACGTCTCATATTTAATATTTGGTATTGAGTCAGGCAAGTCATGCAGCTGGCCCTGCTTTGAGGTGTGTGTGTGCGCACGCACGCGCACATGTGTGTGTATATTGTGTTTCCTTACAGGGTGCCATTCAGTTAGGTGCAGTTTTCTGCATTATTGCCATAGTGTTTGTAGCAAATGAAATTGTGCATAAGCAAACTCAAAATTCTTATTATGCTCAAATTTCCTCCTAATGTATCATCATGATAGAACAAAAAAAAAATCATGCTTTCTAAACAAGTATTGGAGCAGAACTGACTGTACTTGGTTATTAGAAAACTATTATTAATGTGAGGTAAGACAAAGGAGAAAAGGATCCCAGAATGAGGACAGCAATGCACTTCCTAAAAATACAGGCTGTTCTTGGCCAGGGGACCCCATGCCCTAAGTGAAGAAAGTCAAAGTATACTAACTCCTCCAAAGAGTAGCCTAGAATTCCCAGGGGAAAGAGCAAATTTGCACTAAAAATTGAGTAAGCTGTTTACAGTTGGCTGTTCTGATTGTCCTTCTTAAGTCTTTCTCCCGAGCATTTTAGTCTGGAGCCTTGGGAAAAAAAGGTAGAAGGAGGGATTTTTTAAAATCTTTAAGCCAAACTGCTAGACTGCACAGTGGAGAAGAGAGGGAGGGCATCTCTCACCTGGATGGGAGCCCTGTCCTGCACAGAAGTCTCCAAGTCTACCTGGGTTGACACCTGGAAAACACACAACACAAAGGCCACAAGACAATGGATACTGGGATCCAAGGAGGCAGGATCTCACCGGTAGCACACAGCTTCCTAGTCCAGCAGGACTGTAGAGTCTGAAGGTCCTGTTCTTCATAGAAGGTGGCCATGCCCAGAAAGGACAGTTTAATTACTTTCTTTTCTATAACTCTCAAGCTAATGTGACAGATTGAACATCCCTATTTCGACATTTTCACTCTTTAATGGAAAATAGGGCAGAAAAATGAAGGGCAGAAGATCAACTTTGATACCGTTAGCTAGAGAAGAAATACTATACAACCTTTTTATTAAATTTCTCTCATCCTCATTGTATAAACTTACTCTGAAATAAAAAATCTGTCATTGAACACTGGTAGACACTATATTATAGTCACTCTACAATTTCCAACCAATGTGTTTTACTTCATCTTATTTTTACAGAAAAAGGAAAATTCGGAGCACAGTAAGCGTAAGTTATTTTAACTATAAACCACAAAGGACAAATAATGTCATAGAAAACAATTTGCCAGAAACCACTTTCTCTCAGAGCTTGGTTTTCCTTCCACATATTTCCTAGCTGTTTAAATTCTATCACTTAATATCAGTCCCAGGTTTAAATTTTCTCTCTTAAAACTCCTTGCTTTTAGTTATTCCTTATGAATAGATTTATCTTCTCTTATACTTAATCAGCTCTTAGCCCTTAGTTTATTTAAAATGCTACTTGTCATGATAATGATACTGATATGTTGATTTACATCTTTTCTTAAAGCATTTATGGCAAGGTTTGGCTTGGTTTTCTATACATCTGGTTATCAGGTGCTATTAAGAGGCCCATTACCATAATTTACTTTTTACATGAGTGTGACTTTACCCATGTGGTTTTCCCCTAAGTGCTACACACCTGCTATTATGTTTTCTTTTCTAAGAGATTACATTTGCACTTTTAGAGGAAAATCACGAGGATGCTGGTTTTTATCCTTCTTTTTTAATCTTGCAATTCCATTCACAATGAAATAGCTCTTAGTCATTTTAGTGTGAAACCAAGTTTAAGATAACACAGATTGAAATTGAGACATACAAAGCCCTGCTTTTGAAATGAAAATGTTCTTCAATAACACTGCAGCTCCCTCAAACCCACAGTGTTTCAAATGTCTTTTGAAATGAAGCGATCTGTTTACTCCTGTGAGATGGATTATTTTAAGAGAGCTCTTTATATTTGCTGTGCTGCTAGCTATTGGGTCTCCCATTAGCTTGTCCACTGCCAGCTCTCAGATCATACAAGGCCAGTGGGAAAAAATTCACCATATTGGTCATTTCCCACATTTGTGCTCAGAGAAGCTATGTCTATGTCTGGAAGACAGTGAAGAGTAAAAAAAAAAAAAAAAAAAAGTTGAAGTTGAAATTTGTTTTACTCCAGTACTAACAAGCAAATATACACGTGAGAATGTATTTCTTATAATATTAATACAAAGCCTTATATTAATAAGATGGGGAAATATTTCAAACAATGCATTTGACAAGAGGTTAGTATCCAGAATATTCAAGGAACACAAATAACTCAAAGGAAAAAAATAAATCCAGTTAAAAAATGGGCAAAAGACCTGAGAAGGTGTTTCTCAGAAGACATACAAATGACCAACAGGTATATGAAAAAATGCTGAACATCACTAATCATCAGGAAAATGCAAATCAAAACCACAAGAAGATATCATCTACTCTGAGTTAAAATGGCTTTATCAAAAAAACCAAAGAGGCCGGGCGCGGTGGCTCAGGCCTGTAATCCCAGCACTTTGGGAGGCCGAGGCGGGTGGATTACCAGGTCAGGAGATCTAGACCATCCTGGCTAACATGGTGAAACCCCGCCTCTACTAAAAATACAAAAAAAATAGCTGGGCGTGGTTGTGGGTGCCTGTAGTTCCAGCTACTTGGGAGGCTGAGGCAGGAGAATGGCGTGAACCAGGAGGCGGGGTGTGCAGTAAGCTGTGAATGCATCATTGCACTCCAGCCTGGGCGAGAGAGGGAGACTCCGTCTCAAAAAAAAAAAAAAAAAGCAACCGCTGTCCTGGTTGTAGAGAAAACGGAACACTTACACACAAGTGGTGGGAATGTAAATTAGTACAGCTAGTACAGCCATTATGGAAAACATTATGGAATTTCCTCAAAAAATTACAAACATGACATAACCATGTGATTCAGCAGTCTCACTACTGGGCATTTATCCAAAGGAAATGGAATTAGTATGTCAAGGAGATATCTGTACTCCTATGGTTTTTTATTATTTTTTTTTTCAGAATTATTCACAATAGCTAAGATACAGGGTCAACTGAAGTATGCATCAATGGATGAATGAATGAAGAAAATGTGGAATGTATACACAATGGAATACTACTCAGCCATAAGAAAGAATGAAGTCCTGTTATTTGTGGTGACATGGATGAACCTGGACAATAATATGTTAAATGAAATAAGCCAGGCGCAGAAAGACAAATACTACATGATGTCACTCATTTGCAGAATTTTAAAAAGCTAATCTCATGGAAGTACAGAGTAGAATAGTAGTTAACAGAGGCTGGGGAAAATAGGAGGAAGTGGGGAATGGGGAGAGATTGGTTAATGGGTACAGAATTAGAAATAGATAGCAGAAATAAGTTCTGGTACTCTATTTCACAGTAAGGTGACTGTAGTTAATAATGTTATATTGTATATTTCAAAATAACTAGAAGATATAATTTTAAATGTTCTCACCTCAAAGAAATGATATCTTTGAGGTAATAATGTAACTGCCCTGATTAGATCATTGTACAATGTATACATGTATTAAAACATTAGATTGTACTCCATAAATATGTACAATTATTACATGTCAATTAAAATGAAATAAAACTACAAATAAATAAATAGCCTTAGTCCTCGGTGCCAGGAGAGGCAGATCATTAAGAAAAATGTAGCCCTCCAGTCTCTGATTTAAGAGGAGGAAAAGTTACGTGAGTGTGTTTACGTTTGACACAGCCTGAAATTGGTGTCACGTATCTTTAACCTATAGAGAAAAGGGAACACTGACACACAAGTGCTGTTTTGTTGTTTTTTCCTTTCTGTCCCCTTGAAGAAAATTTACTTACCCTTCCTAAAGCTTGAGTTCCCTTATCTAAAATGCAATGCTCATCAGAGGACCCACTTTGTGAGGTGTTAAACATTAAGGTCCTTAGCACAATGCTTAATACATAGTTGAGTTCTCAATGAGCATTAGCAACTTATATCATTTGCCATATTTTTGAGCACGGTATTATGATGTAATATGTACAACTGTGTGATACCAGCAAGAGGTTTATATAAGAGTATAACTTGACAGAAAGGCAAGTGGCACACGTTCTCACTTGTGTATGGGAGCTAAAAAAGTTGGAGGAAGAGAATAGACTGATGGATACCAGAGGCTGGGAAGGGTGTGTGGGTAGCAGTTGGGGTGGAAAAAGAAGTTGGTTAATGGGTACAAACATACGGTTAGATAGAAGGAATAAGATCTAAGGTTTGATAGCAGAAATGGGTGACTATAGTTAATGACAATGTATTGTATATTTCAAAATGGCCAGAAGAGAGGACTTGAAATATTTCCAACACATAGAAATGATAAATATTCAGGGTGATGAACACTTGAAATAACCTGACTGAATCATTACACAGTCTTTGTATGTAACAAAATACCACATATTCCCTAAAAATATGTACACATACTTGCATCAAATTCAAGAAAGACGGTAGCTTCATTTCAGAGTTTGGCAAGATCTCCCATCCTAAGGTTGGACATAGTTATAAAAGTATTTACTTCTCCCTAACTCTATTACTATATTTTTGAACATGGTTATATTGTTTTATCCAAAGTTGAAGCATAATATTAATCACAGAAGGAACTTGTTGGTAATCCAGATTCCCCATCCCCCACCCAGGAACTTCTGATTTGGTAAGTTTGGGGTATGGCCAGGGAGTCTCAGTTTGGAGAACACACCCAAGTTATTATCAACCAAGTTTGAGAAACATGGCTAACACAAGATTTAATAAAGGATAATACCATTTTATGGCCTTATTTAAGTAAAATTACAAACTACTCAAGGAATGCAGCAAAGACAGAGTGTTCAGAAAACATTCCACATGCCCTCACTTTCTCTCAGCCTCCCATTAGTAAGGTGAAGTCCAGTGGGTTGCAACAAGTGCCATGGATCACTGCCAGGTCACCACATCAAAACAGGTAGGCAACTTCTTCATTGCTCTTTTCCCTTTCTGAGATGAACCTTCAGGGTTCTGGCAACCCAGCTCTTGAGTAATTACAGAGAGCAGAGCACCACCCTCACCCGTTTCCCCCGCACCCATACTGTTCATGTAGCGTAAGCAAGAAATAAATCTTTACTGCAATTCATCACCACCATAACTGTTACAATGGACAAATTTTCTATTAATCAAATAGAGCCTAAAGAAATAAGCACAGAGAAACTAGCTATTCAATAAACACTAATTGATTACACTGCGGGGAAAAGATATCACAAAAAAGTACAGCCCAGTGAGATGAAAAACAATGCTGACTCATCTAAATAGGTGAACGATGTGCCCTTGGTGGTGGTACATGAAGAAAAGGTCTAAGGTGGCAGAAGGGTTGGGAATGGGGAGACTGGCTAATTCCAAAGGAAACAGATACTAACCCACACACAGCATTCTGACTAAACCTGTGTTCATCAAAGGGATTTCTGCTTTGTGCAATCAATCAACAGTTGCTCGGAAAACCACAATAAAATGTAGAATCTACCAGATTTTTAGAATGTAGATGTGTGTCTGATTTCCAGAGAGCAGCTTCAAATATTTAAGCTGCTAACATCAGACCAACAATGAACTTAATGGTAATTGAAAACATCTTTGGTATAAATAAGAACACATTGTGCACACTTTATTTAAAAAGTTTACTCATGACTTAGACCAACACAGATGTGGTTTAGAGGCATTCTATAGCTGAAGAAATAGAACTTGATGGGAAAGAATAATACCAAAGAGGAAATGAACTGATATGATTTAAACTATGATATAACTAACATCGTAAATTATGTCAGCCATGGCTGCCTCAAGTAGAACTTTACTTGATTTAAAGCCAGACAAGGCCACTGAATTATTTTCAGTTAATTACGAGCTAGCCATATGTTGCAGTGAGAACAATGTGTTAATCAGTCAGCACTGACTCAATAGTGACAAAATCGTTGGTTTTTATTCTGCTGAATAAAGTGTACTTCATGGATTGAAGATTATGAATGCAATATATTTTGGCAGAGAAAAATTTATTAAATTATTCGTGAAAATTCAAAAACAGTATAAAGTCTGGCTATGTATGAGATTCTACATAAAAGTCCATGCTTTAGAAAAGGTATAAAGTCCTTCTGAATGACACAGTAAGTCAGCAGTTTAGGAAAACTTTAAGGGTGAAACTCATCCTTATGTAGAAATAAATTTAACATCTGATCTGTATCACAGACATAGTGAAAATATTTAGAATGTATTTAATATATGATTGAACAATTATATAAAACTATCATTTTCATGCCTTACATTAAAAGAGACCAGAACTCTGCTATACTACGAAAAAAAATAGGAAGTACATTCTAATAATACACTCCTACACCAAAACACACGCTGTATATATAACTAGAAAACACAAACATTACAAAGTTGTAAGATATATTTTTATAAAAACATTTAGACTGGGCTCATGCCTGTAATCCAACCACTTTGGGAGTTTGAGGAGGGTGGAACACAGGAGTTCTAGACCACCCTGGGCAATATGAGGAGACTCCATCTCTCCAAAACATTTCTAAAAACCAGCCAGGCATGATGGGGTACCTCTGAAGTCTTAGCTTCTCAAGTGGCTGAGGCAAGAGGATCATTTGAGTCCAGAGTTCCAGGTTACAGTGAGTTATGATCATGCCACTGAACTCTACCCTGGGTGACAAAGGGAAACCCTGTCTCTAGAGAAAAACAAAACGACAACAATAAAACATAAAGAACATACACACTTTCTTAGTTCTGAAATTCCCTACTATGAGCGTTCCGGTTTACAGCTATGAAACACTTCCCTTTTATTTAAAATAATCCATGTAGTCAATGTGAGAAGAAAACATGAAAGACAAAAATAAGTAGACTGACTTATTCATAAATTTGGTGCACTTAGGAAAATCCTCAGAAGATAGGATGTTTTCACTGAACTCATCTACCTATGCACACGTTGTATAAGTTATTCTGAAACAAAAACCGCAAACAACTACTCAAAACATCTATTTCAAAAAGGATGTGCAGATACAGAGTCATGTACCACATAGTGACTTTCCTGTCATTGACAGATCATATATATGACGGTGTTCCCATGAGATTGTGTTTAGAGATCTTTAGAAACACAAATATTTACCACAGTGTCACAGTTGCCTACAGTATTCAGTACAGCAACATGCTGTGCAAGTTTGTAGCTTAAGAGCAATAGGCCATACCATACAGCCTAAGTTTGGAGTAGGCTATACCATTTAGGTTTGGAGAAGTATACTCAATGATGTTCACACTAGACAAAATCACCTAAGGTGACATTTCTCAAAAGGTATCCCCATCATTAAGCAATGCATGTCTGTAATTAATGGTTTGTTGCTACTGAAACATATAAATCCTTTTATACCTTAATTTTTAAACATATGCTGATGTTTTCCAGTTGATGGAATTAACATCGAAACATTTTCAATAAATCCCAGTAGAGTTAATTAAAATATTTGAAGCATGATAAATTTGTCAAGTTATTTTAAGATTAACACAGACTTTGAGAGTTGTGCCAGGCATGAATTCTCAACCTTCTTCCATCCAAAGTGTAATTAGAGACATTGAGCTTACTAAGGCTCCTTGGACATCTGTTTTGCTAAGCCCTCTCTTTAAAGCCTTGATCTTTGACTCCCTAATTACACATTTTATCAAAGCACTTTTGCTACACTTTCCTAAGCCCTGTACAAACATGGAGGTGATTCTGATTGAGATGAGTATGTGAGGTTCAGTGATTTCATTGAAAAATTCTTACTAGGGCAGAAGTCGGTGTACAGCTCCTGACTTATATTATTTTTAATGATCAATTTGCTAACTTATCATTTTCTTTTACTAGGATATATACATATATATGTATATTATATATGTAATATACTTGCACATGTATATATTTTTGTTTATACACACACACACATACATAAATATATAGATACTTATATATAAAATATTTGATTCCATGCTTAATAAATGTTAGTGAAGAAAATTTGCTGACTATGGAAGTAAATCAATCAAAATAGGTAATTTACAAACATCAGCCAGCTTTCCAGTACAGGGAGGAGAGGTAAATGTTTGCTTTTACCTTTTGTACAGCCCTGTATGTATGTCCAAGTATATTCTCTATATTATTTTTCCCCTAGAGAACCAGAGCCAGATTAAAACTTTTATAGGAAATACAAATCTCCTTTTAATAATGGATGGGCAGCAAGCTATTTCCTACATTTAATTACAGTAATCATGATTTGTTTTTAGTATATGTAAGGAATAAGAAACCTGACTTTGGAAAGAATATTATATATTTTTGTTAGAAATATAAATTATCAAGGCATCTGTTATAACCATTTAGATTTAGAGCAAATGGGTTACAGAGTATTCTCTTATGATTTGTCTTCCTGAAATAATTTCTCTGGAAACAAAATGGCCCATAAGATTATCATAGAATATTTTCCAACTCTCATACATACATAGTACCTAGCTGCAAAAATATATATTGAAACTTGGGATTCCAGAAGACCTGAGCTTTATTTTCTTACACATAAAATGAGAGAACTAAACCCAGTGATTTTCAAATTGCAGAGCACAGAGGTTCATGCATGTGGGTCCGAGGGGGCTTCTTTTTTTTTTTTTTTTTTTTGAGACTGAGTCTTGCTCGAGGGGACTCCTTAACATCCTCAGGAAGTTTCTGAGCCTACCATGCAGATGGATCTGCTCATCCTGCTCTGATCAGAAAAATGTTGCTTTATCTATTATGTTTCTCTCTTCATTGCTTTCAACACGTATTTGTTGACCACTCATTGTACTAAGAGCTTTTCTAGCAGCCAGAAATGGAGTGATGAATGAGGCAGACAAAGGCTCCGTTACAGAATTTAAAGAGTTAATTCTAACTTTACACAACTAAAGGAACTGGAAACCTCCTGGGCTATATATCTAATCTTCCTTCTAATTATAAATTTCCTTCAAGTAACAACTGAATAGCAATTATTTGGCAAATCATTAGCAGTCGGGAAAATGTATCACTAAGATCTTCAAAAGGATTTTTTTTCTCCTCTTCGTCTTCCTATCACCGTCCTCAATATTACTCCAGCAACCTCTGTGCTCTTCTGGTGTGGCCCAAGTATAACTTTAATTCTGGCATGCCTTTTAAACAGTTCTAATTCTGAACATAAGATTATTACAATGTTTTTAAAGGTAATGTAGTTTAAAGGAAGTTAAAGCATTCAATCCATCTTGGGGGAAAAAACAAACTGTAAAGTATGAAACCCGACAATGATGTGTTATTTCCTTTTGGTTAAGTGATCAGACACTAGAGGATATCATAGGCATTTTAGTAAAGTTAATCATTACTTATAATTCAAAAAAAAAAGGAGCAAGGCAATGGTGTTGAAAGTTCATAACTAGCTCTACATACCTCATAAACGTGTTCTGAGATTGGTTGTGGGAATTGTTTGTGTTTCTTTAATCTCTGAGTATTCATAAAATGGTATTTTAAGAGAACACTTGTTATTTCAACAAATGACTGATATATTATTTAGCATGGTTCTTGCCTGAGCATTTTTTACTTACATTGTAAGGGATCTTCTAAGATTGTGTTATTAACAGGAAGTACTTTTTCTTACCCTCTGTGTAACCTGTTTCTTTGACTCTTGCAACTCCAGAGAAAGTATTTAATCGTCTAATTGGAACCTTAAACAATGAACAAAGTTGATATTTCTACCAGATGTGTTTTACCCTGAATGCAAGGTTTTAAAGTGATCATTTCTGTTGAAAAAACAAGCTGGTATGAATGATCTAATCGCACATATTGGAGATGAACAACTTCCCTTTGAATGGTAAAGACTGTGAATTTTATAATTTCTCATCTCCAATAAATTTTCAATAAAATATTCATACATCCTCTCTTCCCCAAAATTTCATTATAGTCTTTCAATTTATATTCTGAATTACATAACAATTCAATTTTTTTATTTTGAATGTGCTAGTTAGCTGTGTTTGTTCTTTAAAAAGAAAATGAGAATAGAATAGCCTTTCTGAGAGGGATTTTAATACAAATTCTTATCTATTTCCCCAAACAGTGAAAGTAGGATAGACTAAAGAGATAAATTGTTTAGGTAAAGAAGAGCACTTAAAACACATATGTATCTTACATACATACAAGTACATATTTACATTGAGAGAATACTTCTTCAAATACCTATGTATACACATGCATAAATTAGGATTTCACTGCTTCCCAATTTGTAATTCTTGTTTTGTTTAGTTACTACTGAATGAGAAGTATGTGCCAGGCACTACACATTATCTATGTTAGCTCATGTAGTCATTGCAATAGTCATATAAAGTATTTTCAGAGTGTTTTAGAATTTTTACTATCTGAGTTTGGAGATTGGGATTGATAAACGAAAAAGCTTAGAGAGAAAGCGAGGGGACACCATGGAAGCAAGGCCAAGTCTGTACTCACAACACCCCAATAACATTTACAGGTCATACAACAGATTCTGTAAATGGCTGGATTGAGGTTCTTGGTTCCAGAAATTTCAAGGAAAATGCCATGTGAATAAATAGTTGAGGTGTTTTCTTTTCCAGGGTAACTATGTTGATGTGTGATCTATGGAGAGCATTTGTGCTGCTGCTGCCCAAATAGCCCATTAACAACTGAATAGGGAGGACAAAGGAGGAAAAGGCATGGTAGATGTGCTTGATACATAAACTGCCTGGCATCAGTTACCTTTTCCATTGAATTAAACATGTAATAAAAAATCATGGCATGAATCCTCTCAACAAAAGGGATAAACATAAAAACAAACAGATGTTGCAATTCAGAATTTCTTAATAGGAACAAGTAATTTCATAACAGGAAGAGATGCAGACTTTGGACAAAGTTATGTTAATTTTAAAACTCTGACAATTCATATAATTGTTATTGGTACATAAATTGATTCTTAGTAGTTTTGAAAGTAAACCTGGAAAGGGTTAAATTTTAGGAAATATACCAACCAGATTCCACCACAGGAAACTTTTATTGGTCTACCTTGATTTCTTAGACAGTAAACTTTTGAGAAAAAATTTTAAGAAAACAAAAATTGTACAATATTATTAAACATCTGAATCTTTATTCTGTTTCACCTGGAGTCTGCAACTGGAAATGTGCGAGGAATCCGGACCTTATTTATACCCATGAAATCACGATGGATAATACATTAAATTGCACATAGTAAGTAATGCAGTAATGATATAAATAGAAAGCAGATCATCAACCCAAGTATATTCAGAGGGGAAAAAAAGCAATGAGCAAGATAAAAAATAAAATAAATAGGACAATATTGCTCACTCCATTTTGGAACATATTCTGTCTTTGTTAAATATTTTAACTTTCTAGGAATATGGGTAAAACATGTTTGCTTGAATGAGTGTATTTTTCTTGACTTTTCAGTATTTTACTAAGAGATCTTCTACAGCACCCTTTCGAGTAAATAAATAAATGATAAATATCAAACAATTATATAATTTGAAAAAATATAGGGGGATTGATAATACTATAGTGTTTTAGTTATGATTTGGGGATTTTGGCTATAGCTATTTCATATTAACAAAAACCACATCTCACATTGATTGAGCTCATGCTTACTATGTGCCAATCATTGTTTTTTCACTTCACTTAATCATCACTACCATCTAAGGAGCTAGTTACTATCACTATACCTGATTTGCAGATGAGAAAACAGAGATACATAGAAGTTAAGTAATTTGCCCTTCCATGTGGTAGAAGAGTCTATACATAGACATCTGTAAACCCATGTTCTTAACCATTCAGTGACATCGATCCTATTAACTTTACCTGAATTATTTTGGGATACATACATCAAAATGTGTACAGATATAACAGAAAGTCTTCTCTGACAGTATAATACTACATTTTATGGCCTAGCATATTGTCGTTTAGTTTTAAAATATTTTTTGAGGAGTAATACACAGTGATTCACTATATCTAGAAAAAAAACATTTATTTTAACATGGTAGTAGAGAATACTGAGCTTCTGACATGGTTTCCAATAATTTGCTGTCTAATCAAAACATATTTGAGGAGAAAATAAAGTCTATTACTCCTTGAACATAAATGTACAGTGATACTGACAGCTTTACAGCATTTGAGGTTTTTGGCCACAGTAACTGCCAAATCAGATTGATGTGTGACCTAGTCAATTGCCTACCAATTGTTCTAAATTGACTGGAATCCAGGCAATTTCTACATTTTATGGGCCACAATGAAAAGAAACATCATTTCTGCATCCTACTACAGACTAAGGAGCAAACCTCACATTTTAGGGAGGACTGGCCCTCTGTGAAGTGAGATCCAGGGGCGTGGGACTTGAAAACACCTTAGTTGAGATGTGAAGCCTGGAATGAATTGGTAACACATTCCCTCCCCTAAATGTCCTCTGCAAAAACATATTCTTATGGACTCTGAGATGGAGCAAGAAGCAAGTTCATCCAGTGGACTCAATGGAGAGCAATGACGAAGCCATGAACATGAAAAGACTGTGGCCTTTCTAGAGATTCATTGACCAAGGACTGGACAAACAAAAGTGACATCAATGGAACCTCCACCCTTCTGAGTGTGTGTTTGTGTTTGTGTTTGTGTATGTGTGTGTATGTGTGTGTGTTTGCTTGTCTGTCATAGAGAATGACCGAAAGAGATGGTTAATGTGACTAAACTCATATAAAGAGTCTTAAAATGAATGTCACTGTGTGAGAGAAATATTTTCACTATTCAGACTTTGCTGACTCTCAGTCACCTATATCCAATACTGAGAGCCAGGACTCCCCACCACCTTTAGTCCTAATAATCCACAGCAATCATTTACCCTAGTTTCAGGTATAAACTAAGAATTTTATGCAAAATCTGATTATGATTGTTGCTGTTTTACTTGTTTCTTTATGCAATGTTTGAAGTTCTCAAATATGCAGGTTGAGCCAGAGAGTGGTGACACTGGTTGTAAAGGAAGAGATAGCAAAGAGAGGGGCCCATGCAACTTTGAGCCTTAATTCTGGTACACTGCTGTTCTTGCCCACTCTTTCTACATATCACTGGCAGCTAATCTGAAAGCCATTACAAGAACACATACATCACATAGCAAGTGAGAGTTAAAGTGAACAGGATTCTTCTCTTCCTGTTAGGTTACACTTAGAAGGCAAAACATTGGCAATGAATTCCAGCATAACAGTCATTTAAAGGTCTGTATAGACCATGGTATCTAGGAGCAGTTTCCCTCATTTATCTTGTCTTTACCTCAGATAATTCCATCTAAAAATAAGCTGTTAAACGTATACACGACCAAGTTCAACAATTTACACACATACGAATATCTTTGCTAAGTATGTAAGAGAGAGAATGATGGAAAAATATTTCTTAATCTCCTGATTATCATCTTAAAATTGAATAGACTTCCATCTGAAATTATTTTTCCTTTCCATCTTTCTTCATTAACTATATATTCATTGCAGTTTTACACTTTCTAATTTACTCCCTATTTGGAGAACAGAGACTTGAATATTTGTAACCCTCTATTTTAACCTCTGATTTCCAGTAAGTTTTTATTACAGTGGAATTCTAACCAAAACTGCACAAATGCCACATGAAGTATTTTATAACCTATTTTATTCCATAATAAGGAAATTATAGCAACACAATTCACTTTATGCCTTAAACCATCGTCATTTATTTTTTGAGAGGTATTATATATTTTGCACGTAATTAAAATAAACATGGTTGGAAACATAACAAAGTCAGTTATTTAGTACCCTTACTAAGCAGTTTTGGATATTATGTTAAATTTTGAATATTATGGTTTGTAGCTACTCTGGCAATGATGTGTCACCTTTAAAGACAATGACTATGAGTTTAATTTTATTAGCTATCTGGTCTATCAATAATTACATTTGCCCTATGTAACCTCATAAAGAATAGATCTAAACAATCATATCAGAAATTAATGTTGACATAGTTAGCTTTGCATAATTACTTTATTACTAAAATTAAAAGCACCCACATATGTGGCATGATGACTTATTTATTATTCTTAGAATAAACATAAAAGCAAAGTTATGTATTATCTGAAAATATCCACTAAAGGAGATAAACAACAAAAAGTCTCTTAAAGCAAAAGTACTACTTTGTTCTGCACAACTGATGAATGACTTTATTGATTAGACTGTGGCTTTTTCTTTTTTTTTTTTTTGGAGGGGTTCAGGAGTTACTTTGTTTTTTGCTTTTTTTATTATACTTTGAGTTCTAGAGTACATGTGTACAATGTGCAGGTTTGTTACACATATATACATGTGCCATGTTGGAGTGCTGCACCCATTAACTCGTCATTTACATTTACCTCCTAATGCTATCCCCCCACTGGATTGTATGGGAATCATCATAAATTTCTGATATCTCTATTTGCCCAGTTATAAAGGTATTGCTGCCCGTGGTGACACATTTTATACTTACGAAATGAGTGTTTTCCTGATCATAAGTCTCAGTGAACTGGTATGTCATAAAATCAATCCAGTCAGTTGCAATCAGCATTTTTTAAATGAAATAGAAAACAGAAGAAAAAAATTCACAGTGCATTATCCATAGCCAAGGTAAGTATTATTTTATGAAGCTCTTTTCAATTACTTATGTAAGTAGGTACATATGTATATAAAATATAAGTATAATGAATATGTATATTATATAATCATATAAGTTACATGTATATATAAACGTATAGGTATATAATATATGCATATGTGTATATATGTATATATGCACATGCATATATGTGTGTATAGATATGTATATCCTCCCCATCATGATTTATTTTAAGATCACTTATCATCTCCTGATACACTTCCCTTGTTTATTGTTTATCTCCTCTGACTGGAACATAAGTGCTTATAGTACCACAGTAAGAATCATAGTAAGTGCTTAGTGAATGTTCCTTGAATAAATGAATTCATGACTACACATAAACACACCTACGCACACATTCTGGGTTGCGATGTAAAATGTATCTTTTTCTCTAAGTTGGTGGCAAAAAATGCTAGAAATATCACTGATCAGAACCAAACTCTGATGTTGAAAAAGTCAGTTTCTTTTAACACAACTTCTAGTTCTTTGAATCACTACTGTCCTCCCCTCTATCTAGTTAAAATTGAAACTTACAAAGTTTCTTCCATAAAATCTACAATAACAGAGTGTAAAGAAATATCCAAAGGGATTACGCCACAGGGAAGATATTGGATCTCATGAAATTGGTGGCTCAACCAGAAAGTGCTCAAAATGTAAATGATTTCTTTCATCCATGTCCTCATTCAGTAGCCATACGATAGGGTCACAGGAGACAGCTGCGGGAAAGAAATGCTTCAGGGGAGCACAGGTAATTAGAAAAAGGCAGGGAGGTACTGAATAGAATCTACTACACTATCAGAATCAAAAAGGAAAACCAGACTCCATGATTATTGTTGGTTACTGTATCATAAGACAGTCTTCTGAGTGGGTACAAAATGAACTGACACAACTAGCTTGAGGTGTTCCAATAGCCAAGGGAGGGATGGTTCTATGAAGAGGGGTGAATAGTAGAGGATGAGGCAGAAAGAAGAAATGAGATCCATGACAGCCAAGTGAAATAAGAAAATAAGCATAAACTTCCATCTGGTGAGGCTGGGGAAGAGAAGCCACTAAAGAATTTAAGCAGGGTGGGGACACAGTCACATAGGAATTTTTAGAAGATCAATCAGGCAGCAAAACCAAAAACAGTAGGGAGAGTTTTCAACATATTGCCAAGCAAATCAGTTAGGAAGTTGCTACAGAAACTCAGGTTAGCAGCTGGGTGTGGTGGCTCACACCTGTAATCCCAGCACTGTGGGAGGCCAAGGCCGGCAGATCACTTGAGGTCAGGAGGTCAAGACCAGTCTGGCCAACATGATAAAACCCCGTCTCTACTAAAAATAAAAAATGAAAATAAAAATAAAAAAGCTGCGTGTGGTGGTGCACATCTATAATCCCAGCTACTGGGGAGACTGAGGCAGAAGAATTGCTTTAGCCTGGGAGGTGGAGGTTGCAGTGAGCCGAGACCGTGACATTGCACTCCAGCCTGTGCGACAGAACAAAACTTTATCTCAACAACAACAACAAACTCAGGTTAGAGATGAAGACAGAATGTAGGTGGCAAAGAGATTAGGGAAAAGGCCTGGATCTGAGAGATCATAAGGACTTGAGGACTGATTGGATGGAAGTAGGGTTGAGAGCAAAAATAAAAATAAATAGGAGAAATCTAGGATTACGCTTTAGTTTGTTGCTTAAGAGCTTGCACCAATATCTATTTATGTGTCAGCCTTTACTAATAGGTACTCAAACATAGACCATAGCATCTTATTCATAATGGTATAGTTAGCCTATTATAAAATATGACACAGTAGGTACTCATAAATGCTGGCCTCAGATGAGCTAACACAGAAGAAGTAGTTTAAATCTCAAAGACCTGTATGGAATTAGATGTTGGGGACATTTGCAGAATTGACTTCAAGGTACTTACTGCATTCCTTCTTACTTCTATTTCTTTATAATTCTCCACACATCACCTCCATCTGCTTCCTGAACCAGGCAGGACAGCAGTTGCATTGCACAGATCTTTCTCAGTTAGGAATAAGACTTTCCTATAGGACTTGCATTCTTTTCTACTACTATTTATTTAAAAGATGCCATCTGAGGGCTGTTGTGTAGAAGGAGAGGTAAGTAGTCTTGTGTTTGGGAATTCTGTTGAATTCTGTTTTTCAAAAGAAGCTTGCAAGAGAAGATCTCAAATAGCTTGGGTCAACATGAAAAGATTGAAAGTGAATGTTAACACTAATTTCAGCAACCATCTTCGAAAACTGGAATGTAGGAAACATTGCTTAAAATATTTTACATTTTATAAACTGTTAGAAATACATAAAAAATAAAGTTGATTCATTTAATTATCCTTTCCTTTGAACTAAATGGTAAACATGTATTATTTACTTGTGTTGTTTTATTCTCTTTAGAATAAGAAATACAACCAATATAAAAATATGGGAATTAAAGTATAGGAATGAAAAATAATACAACAGTAATTGAATAGTAAATGGAAATACATTTCATAAACATTAACTCAGAAGATGCATTTGTTCTGTTAAAAAAAAAAAAAAAAAACGGAAGACCTAGTACTTTCAAGCCAATATACTAGACACTTCGGTGGGACGAAAGAAAGGCAACTTGGACTCTGCCTTCTGAGGCTGAAGGGCTACAGTACCGGGAATTAGTCAAGTGTACTGAAAATCGTAATAAAATACACAGTGTCATAAGTGATACCAGAAAAAAAAATACTCCAAGTGCCACGGGAGTGGCTCCAAAGAGAGAAAAGAATATCACTGAGGAGACCAAATAAGCCTTATAAGGAAGGCAGAATTTGAGTTGCATTTGGAAGGAAAATAGGATGCTGGGAGGTGGCAGCCAGGGTGGCAGGGAGGTGTCACTGCCCCCAGGGGTTGGAGGGAGATGATAGTGGGAAACTGGTGAAGTCCCGGTGTGTGTAGCAGGGGCCAGAAAGATGGAGCACATGCCCATAATGTGAAAGGAAATGAGATTTAAAAGAAGTCTGAAGCCACACAGGGCAGAGGCAATGAAGACTGTGAAAACTGAACACTATTCCAAAGGGTAAGGCATTATTGGCCCCAAAAGGAGTGCATCCAGCTGACAGAGGGATCTTCCTACTGCAAGTGGCATTAAATCTTTTTACCAGCCAGGCACAGTGGCTCACACCTGTAACCCCAGCACTTTGGGAGGCCGAGGCAGGTGGATCACCTGAGGTCAGGAGTTTGAGACTAGCCTGACCAACATGGTGAAACCCTGTCTCTACTAAAAACAGAAAAATTAGTCTGGCGTTGTAGCACACCTGTAATCCCAGCTACTCGAGAGGCTAAGGCAAAAGAATCACTTGAACCTGGGAGGAGGAGGTTGCAGTGAGCAGAGACCATGCCACTGCCCTCCAGCCTGGGGAGCAAGAGCGAAACTCCCTCTCAAAATAAATAAATAAAACCTTTTTACCTCCACCATCATCCTGCCATGCCTCCCCCCAGGGGATGTGCCCACTGGCTGTTAGACAGATACTCAGTAACAATGGGGGTGCTTCCATGCTGCAGGAACACAAGGAAGGAAAATTCACCCTATTGGGTGAAGACCTGCTTAGGGATGTGGGGGGCAAGGCCCTTTCCAAATCTTCTACAATCCATGGAATGTAAGCTGCATGCAAGCAAGGACCTGGCATTGCTTAGTGCTGCACTTCCCCTAGACCTTAGCTGACGGTGCCTCAGCATCGTAAGCACTCAGTAAGCAGCTGGTATATGAATAATTGCCATTAATGATACATATCTGTGCTTTAACCAAAATGAAGACAGTAAAAGTGAAAATGAAATGAAAGCACACTCTTCTATATATATACACACACATACACACATACACCAGGGTTATTTGTAAGACATCACTAAGTTTATCATACATAACCTTTAGTAATAAAATATTTTTCTAGTAACTGACAGCTGATTTTCCTCATTGCAATTTTACATCCAGTTATTTTTGCCCCAAAAGCAAATTTTGAAGAACAAAAAACAAATATATTGCAGGTAAGTTATATAAAAGTAGACATTGTATTCAGATGTCCTATCCAAGTACGACGTTATGAAACAGATGTTGCAAATTTTAAAGCAGTCTGTACTCATAAGAGGGGAGGATATGGCTTAATAATTAAGTCAGATTATATCATGGATTTCTAACACATTCTGTCTCAGTCCTACTGAAAATGTTAGAAAATAAAAAAGAAGTAGAAAATTATTAGATTTCCTATTTAAAAAAAATAAATTATATATTCATTCAAGAAGTATAAAAAATGGAAGCAATGGCAAAATACCAGTACAAATCTCCAATGTTTTTAGGTCTTGCTGGAGTTTGATTTGTTTGTAAAATGGGTCACTGAGAGGATTGACAGTTGATTTAAACAGGAATGCAAATTCATTGTTTTTGTTTTTGTTTGGTTTACAGAAAAATCGCAGATAGATCACAAAAGAAACTAAGATTTGTGTTTTATTAGATTACATATTAGAGATGTAACGATATACATCTCGTTGAACTACCTATCCAGTGAATGAATCATTCCTTACATTGAATCATCAATTTGTATTAAATTGAATATTTCCCATCACATCAACTCACAACTTCAAAGGGCAGACTTGATCACTGGACACCTCAAATACTTTGTGCACCATCCCATGGTTAACTTAAACGTGCCTCTACTGCCTCTACTGTACCACAACACATTTAACCTAGATGTGGGCAAACCATATAATTTCTTGTCCAAACAAGAATACTTTTGTAAGTTAAAAACTAATTGATGATTACACAGACATAAACAATGACTGCCCAGAAAACGTGAACATGTGATTGTCCTCCTTATCTGTATACCTGAGCTACCAAACACCAAGTTTCTTTGGTCTTTCACATGATAGACTCTGAACCACTTAAATCCTTAGTGCCCATGTGTCTTCTTTCCATCTACCCACGTAAAAAGTTTCATTGAAAGTCAGCACGTGTTGTGATAGGAACTAGATTCAAATGGAGTCCATTGCCCACACACTCATTCTACATTCTATTTTATTGACATTCCCCTTAAAATAAGCTGCCTGGAACAAGACCTACTCTCAATTTGACTTGACAAGTAGAAAGTAAAGCGGAACTTGACTTTCTATGATCTAATGATAATAGCTAATAATAGGTAACATTTACTGGGTGCTTATATATGTTGGGCTCTGTATTAAGTTATCTGTACATCTATATTTCCATCAACCTATGTATTGATATATCTGTCCCTCTTAACCCAATGATTATCCCTATATGTTATAGATCAAAAAACTGAAATAGCAGAAAGTTAAATATCTTGTCAAAAGTCTTGACCAAAAAATATGGTAATGTAACTCTTTCCCCTCCGCCCCCACCAGCCCTCACCTTTTTTTTTTTTTTTTTTTTTTTTTTTGAGACAGAGTCTTGCTCTGTCAACTAGGCTGGAGTGCAGTGGCACGATCTCGGCTCACTCCAATCTCTGCTTCCTGGATTCCAGTGATTTTCCTGCCTCAGCCTCTCAAGCAGCTGCGATTACAGGCACCCGCCATCATGCCCGGCAATTTTTTTGTTTGTTTTGGTATTTCTGTAGAGACAGAGTTTCACCATGTTGGCCAGGCTGGTCTCGAACTCCTGATCTCAGGTTATCTGCCCATCTTGGCCTCCCAAAGTGCGCAATTACAGGCACGAGTCACCACGGCACCCGGCCAGCCTTCACTCTTTCAGTGAATAAATACTTACTGATCGTGGAGAAAAGTATATGAAGATTGGTTGAAAATGGTCTCCAGGTTATCCTGATATAGAAATCAGTAGACCTACTAGTCCAAAAAAAGTCTATCAAAGGAGAAATTAGTTTTCCTCATGCACTAACTATTCATCTGTTGACACTTAAGATATAAGGAAAAATGATGCCTTATTTGGAAGATACTGCTTTAAAACTTACCTCTAACCAGTAACTTACTTATCTTCTCACTCTAAATAGTTCTCTCACTTAGTTACAGTTGTAGGATTTGCATTTATACATTATCAGGAAAACAGATACTAAATTATTAGAGAAGCAGGTTAATAGATCTTTTTCACTACATTATAATCTGTTCAGAAACCAACTGGATGAAGTAAGCTGACTATCTGATATCTAGTTTGTGATTGGAAGACCCAACACATATTAAATGCATAAAGATAACAACAACAAAAAAGGTAGGGATCCCTCCTTTAGGATTGCCTTTTTTTCTGTTTGCCCATGAAGCAAATGCAGCATAGCAAGTAGTAAATCCAGGATTCAAATCCAAGCAGCTCGAGTTTAAAATCCAAGTTTTTGAATTTACAAAACCTCATTGAGTTGAAATATAGGAGCAGCAGTATTCCAACAATGTCACGTTACAAACACCTATGATTATTCATTCACTCACTCTTTCACTAAATATGTATGTCTACCAATTATGAGATGGATACTATGCTAAGGCTAGATGCTGACTAGGCACTGATAAATTCTTACTGAAATATGGATTCCCAAAAAGTTGTTTGGTCTTCTCCACATTTGTATATAACTCTTTCAGTGCTTTTGTTTTCTTTTTTTTAAATCGTGCAGAGAGCATACTTCAATCATTGCTATTTCTTATACTGTGATTCTTCCATAAGGCTTATATTAGTGATGATAGCAGTGATAATGAAAAATATCTGGCCAAGAAAAAAAAAATGGTACCTCACTGTATATTTGCATTTAAGAAGATGATCCATCTCCAAATGTTATGATTTAGACAATAAAGGAGAAGTGCCTCTGCCTCTGGGCTGTGACAGAATCTGTAAGCTAAAGATTGTAAATCTATACCTAGATTTACCTATTCCTACATCCTCTATACCTGGTAGCAAGCAAGGCCTTCCTCATCGAATTCCCATCCCAGCAATCAGAAAGTGTAAGGCCTGGCAAGAAAGCAGATCAATAGCTATCTGTTGAGTGAATAAATGAACGTTCAGTCCCATATAGAACAATGTGAAATCAGCCTATGTAGATAGTGCCATTGCCATTCATATTGCTTGATAATTTGTTAGTTTAACAGCTGAGTCCTTTCAATACCTTTGCCTTTTCAAAAAGGCAAAGAAAGTACATTTCCTATCCTCAGAGACTTAAAACAAAGACATTAAGAGAAAACATGCATCACCTTTCTTTCAAAGTTTTTAATAATCCATTTGAGGTTCTTGGAAGGGATTGGCACTAAATCTGTTGATCTACAGAGAGTGTACTCCCATTTCCCTATTTGAAAATCAAGAACTTGTCTGTATTCTCCTGCCATTTTTCCTATCCCAGATTTTTTGCAAAGAAATACAAGTAATGATTTTGTTATCACCTTGGTTCAAGTGTGCGCTAATCAGAGTACATAGATAAATGTCTATTGCATTCTTCTCACCTCATCTGCTTTTGAGAAGATATTAAAAAGAAGTATCTGTTTCTTATATCTAGATATAGAGATATTAGTGTTCCCCTTGTAGAATGACTATCCATCTGTTGGCAGCACCTAAGTTTTAATTTGCCTGTATGCATGTACACATGCTTAGGTTTGAAAGTCAGTCGTGAAATTCATGGCATAAAATCTTAATCCTACTTCACAATTAGTTGTATCCAATTGAGAGAGAGAGCAGTGAGATGCTTATGAGCACAGGCCCTGGAGCCTTGATGTGTGACCTCAGAAAAATTATTTAACTTCTCCATGTCTCAGTTTCCTCACCCGCAAAGTGGGACAGTAATACCTATCTAGTTCAACATTATGAAGAGTTAAATGAGTTAACACATGGGAAGCTGTTAGAAAAGTGAATGGTATGTAATATGTACCAAATGTATTAAATAAAGCACCAAATATTTAAAACAACTAATTGAAATACTAAAATACATACAGGTATGTCTGAAAGTTTTCTGCCTTAGTGATGCAATATGGCTAACGAGAAATAATACTGACTCAGGGGCTGGGCGCGGTTGCTCATGCCTGCAATCCCAGTATTTTGGGAGGCTGAAGCGGGCAGATTGCTTGAATTTAGGAGTCTGAGACCAGCATACCAACATAGTGAGATCATGTCTCTACAAAAAATAAAAAAATAGCTGGGTGTGGTGGTGTGTGCCTGTGGTCCCAGCTACTTAGGATGCCAAGGTGGGAAGATCGCTTGAGCCCAGGAGGTCGAGGCTACAGTGGGCTGTAATGGTGCCACCGCACTCCAGCCTGGGTAAAATATGGAGAACTTGTCTCAAAAAACAAAAAAGAAAGAAAGAAAAAGAAAAAAGAAAAAGGAAATAATACTGACACTCAGGCCCGTGTAATGCTAGTGGAAAATATTATCAACAAGGAGTTAAATGTTTGCATTGACTTAGTTGGTGTTAGGTATATTTCTAAATTTTAGTATGAGATCTACTAGAAACCGAAAATGTACATTTTCTTTCATTTCTTGGCATGTAGTGTGTACTTAACAATTACTCTTTGTGACTTTCTTTGTCGGTAAAAGAGAAGGTACTAAGTTATAGCATTTAAATAGTGTTTTTAAAATAAAATAAAATAATGAAAGAAGTATGCCATGTATGTATTTGGGTCTCGCATCCATATTTTATATTTTTCATGATTGATTAACACTACTCAAAAATAAGTTTACTAAAGAAGGTGATGTATTCTCTACAATTCTTTCTATCTCCTCTTCCCCCAAGATTATATATACGAGTAATCATTTAAGATGTTCAGTTTCCCTTATGGAAGATGTCAGAAAGTGGCTGTAGAAGATGCTGAAAAAATAACAGCAATCCCAGGAGCCAGGCTTTCCTAGGGTCTTTTCACATTCAAGGTTAATGCCAAACTAATTATCCTCCCATTCTAAATGGCAATGAGGGATAATCAAACTGCAATTCAGTCATCTTCATTTTAATATTTCATGAAAGTTCAGAAAAGGGTCCCTGAAAACATAATGTTTCCTCATTTTGTACCCAAAACAGTATTTGTGTTGGTTGTGAAAATATAAAATTGTTCTCCAGAACCATTGTGGACTTTTTCTGGCAATAAAAATCTAGTTTCGCCTGAAAGCTCGAAACCATTAGTTTAGAATATTTTATCGGTGTGAAATAGACTAGGAGTATAATCATGATTTGAAATGATTTCTATAGGCAGAATAAAGACTGACAATGTACCTTTCCCTTTCTGTTTATATATATATTTTTAAATAAGGAGACATTTTATTCTACAGAATGTCCATTACAGGTGAATCACACAGGAGCCATTAACTTTTCCAAACCTTACAATCTCAGGATTTAAAGCAAAAAGGACCAAGGAGTCTATATTAAAAATTTCTTCCAGAAAAAGATTAGGCAAACAGGACCTTAGGCAGTGCAGGAAACGAGAAGACAAAGAGCTGAAATGCAGATAAAATTTTAGAATATACTTTACTCGGCAGTTCCTGCCATGGCCATGCTCTTTGATAGCACATTTAATTGAAAGAGGAGCCTTCTTTCTCAAAAGAAGAAGCCAGATATACATATGTACGAATACATATACATCTCAATTATTTCACCTACTGGAATATCCCGAGGTCTGGGCATCCAGCTACCCATGGTAGGTACTCAATGGATAACAGTTTAATAAATCTCTAAATTAACCTCAAGCCAAATGAGAACTGCAAGGCTTTTTAGCCTATGGGTGATAACATGAGATGGTTTTATGTCAGGTAATAAGGACTCTGATGGAACAGCGAGAAAGAAGGGTTAGTAACTGAATGCTTTTCCTGTTATTAGAATATACAGAAGAGAATCCATTAACTGATGGATTAAATGCTCATCTATTCCAAAGTATGAATTAATTAGTCCATATATACTTCATGCTCATGTTTTTATTATTATCATTATTATTATTTTGAGATGGAGTCTCACTCTGTCACCCAGGCTGGAATGTAGTGGCTTGATCTTGGCTCACTGCAACCTCCACCTCCTCATTTAAGTGATTCTCCTGCCTCAGTCTCCCAAGTAGCTGGGATTCCAGGTGGCACGCCACCACACCTGGCTAATTTTTGTATTTTCAGTAGAGATCAGGTTTCTCTATGTTGGCCAGGCTCAAACTCCTGACCTCAAGGGAACTGCTTGTCTCAACCTCCCAAAGTGCTGGGTCCACAGACATGAGCCACCACTCCCTATCACGTTTTAATTTTTTTAAGCTCCTGCTTTTCCCTCATCTTTTCTTCTAGTAAAGATCATATCAGTCTGAAGTAAAGCTTCCCTGTGAGGTCAGATAGGCAGATGTAGAAATCATGCTTTTTTTTTTAGACAGAATCTCCCACTGTCACCCAGGCTGGAGTGCCATGTGTGATCTCGGCTCACTGTAACCTCTGCTTCCTTGGTTCAAGCAATTCTCCTACCTCAGCCTCCCGAGTAGCTGGGATTACAGGCACCCAGCACCACGCCCAGCTAAATTTTTGTATTTTTAGTAGCTACAGGGTTTCACTATGTTGGCCAGGCTGTGCTTGAAATCCTGACCTCGTGATCGACCCGCCTTGGCCTTCCAAAGTGCTGGGATTACAGGCATGAGCTGAAATCATACTTTTTAAGTCATGAAAGAAAAAAAGGAAGGTTATATAAACCTGCCTAGCAGCACATTTTTCAGTTCATCCACTCTCTAATTCACTCACTCAGAGACCTTTCTACCCAGATTGAGTGTCCCCTTTACAACCAGACTCTGCTTATCCTTTGTAGCTTTTTTCTGGAGACTTTTTGGATAGACTATTTCCCCATTCTTAGAAAATTTAACATAGAATCCAGTTAAAAAATGAGTATAAGCTTCCCAGGGTGTAACTTAAAATGCATCCAAAGACAGTTCCCATTTCTTCTCCACATACAATTCAACAAATGCTTTGACCTGTGGTGAATTTACTGTTCTCTGAAAACCTCAATTGTAATTATATTAGCACCATGCCACTTAGCATTAATTACTCAGCATCTTATAAATTTCCTCTGCTAGATTGGAGTAGAAGGTCCTGTGATCCTTGATGCTTAGTAACTGTATTTTATTTCTTCTTTCTGTTTAGCCCAGACTGGATAAATAACAGTATTTATTCAATTTAGTACTGGATTATTTGTTATAAGTTACATAGTAGGTGGAAGGTGGCTGCTACACTATTATAAGAATGAGAAAGCATAATTTAAAAATTCATTAAAAATGGCTTTTGGTGATTCTCTCAAACAACCTATCCCAGGAAGTTCAATCTTCTAAAGGTAGTTTTAAGGTGGTTTCTTCCTAAAAGATGCTTTTTTTTTTGGAGGGGAGGACACCTGTAGGTTAACATGGAGGGAGTTACTAGGTAGATGAATTGAATTTGCTATGCAGATATTTGTGAAATATTATCTTTCTCTTAAGCCCATCCTCCATTTCCCCTTCCTCTGTTTATACTCCTATGAGGATTATTTTTTAAATGGAAAGGAGTGATCAGAAAAAATACGGTTTGCTAACTATGCTTATACTTTAAGCTAACCCTCACTTTGGCATTTTCATTTTTCTCAATCAAAAATAAAAAAAATAGTAGCAGTGAAAAAAATAAAACCTTATGAAGACATTCTTTATCTTCACTCCATGGGGCTGGGAAGCTATTTCCCTCTCTTGCTTCCTCCCTCCTTAGGCCATCTGTGACCCTACAAGCTGCCATTATAACCTACAAATAACTCAGGCAGGACCATGTAATGGCTTCCTCTTGAACTCACTCCTTTTCCACACTTTTTAGACAAATCACAGAAGTCAGATCATAAAAAGTAAGCAGAATGTAGTGACTTCAATTCCAACAGGCCCTGAAAATGCTCTCAATTTCATGCTTCCCTGATCAGCTTTATTTATAAGAAAATAGATCTCTATAAGCAAATACTCCAACTTGAGCTGCCAAAAAATCCTCAGCAATATTAGTTTTGGTAACTTTATAAATATTCTAACATCTCCTTTTTCACCAATATTTGGTAGCATCTAAGTAATATCTCAAAAAGAAGCTTGAAAAATCAATAAAATATGTGTATCTGTAAACAACTCAGGGACCCATTTTTCCAAAGTGCATGTATATTCAGCAAAGATTGCTGGAAGGTATCAAGGAACTTTTCGGTATAATTTCAATAACTGTAAACACAATCAAAAGGAAATCACCATTTAACTTTGTATGTTCTCATGATCATTCTTTGCACTCAAATATTTCTAACGCTTTCAAGATTTTTCAAAATTTCTAAGTAAGCGTATGAAGAGTAGAACTGTTGTAAATTGAGGTGTCTCAGACATAGTGGTGACCAAAAATTATGGTGATTTCAGAATCTCCAATGTTTATTCTTCATTAATGAGAAAAAGAATTGGGAACCATATCAAAAACAAAATAACAGAAAGCTATTAACATCTACAGTTTTGAGTCATTAAAATATCAGATTAATTTCATCCTATTTGAATTAGCATTTACTTGTATTAAGTAAAATACAAATGGGTGGCGGGCTGCCAGTTCAGTAGTGGCAAAACGGGAAAATCATAGAATTTTGTAGTCGAGAGACTTAGTTTAGCTCTGCTACTGAAAACGCTTATGATTTTTTTAAAGTTACATTTGCTTTAAGCCTCACTTTTCTGCATCTCGAAAGTAGGTTTAATAATACCATATTCAACCACATAAAATTGCTGCTTTTGTGACTCCACAATGGTCAAATATCAGCAATTTCATATAATTCACCCCACATCTCACTGAATGATCAAATGTGACAATGTATGTGAAAATATGCATTAAGTGAAAGGCTAATGGAAACTTAATGTGAAGGCATTCACTTGAAATTAAAGTTGTACTAATTCACCTGAGTCCCATCTCTCAGTTGAATGTAAAGAGGAAGAAGAGTAACAAAGTGAAAAATTTTTAAGGTGGAGATGGTTTGAAAACAGGACACATCCTGAGTATTCATAACACAGACATCATGATATGCACAGAAAGAAGCCTGGACTTGATATGTTAACATCACCATTATGTTTTATAATTGACCCTTGAATGTGGGGGTTAGAGATGCCAATCCCCTACACAGTAAAAAATCCACATATAACATTATTATTATTATTATTATTATTATTATTATTTTTTGAGATGGAGTCTCGCTCTCTTACAAGGCTGGAGTGCAGTGGCATGATCTCGGCTCTCTGCAACCTCTGCCTCCTGGGTTCAAGCGATTCTCCTGCCTCAGTCTCCTGAGTAGCTGGGACTACAGGTGTGCACCACCACACCAGGATAATGTTTGTATTTTTAGTAGAGACAGGGGTTCACCGTGTTAGCCAGGATGGTCTCGATCTCCTGACCTCCTGGTCTGCCTGCCTCGCCCTCCCAAAGTGCTGGGATTACAGGAGTGAGCCACTACACCCGGCCAACATAAAACTTTTGACTCCCCCAAAGCATAACTATTAATACCCTGCTGCTGACTAGAAGTCTTACTGATAAGATGAACAATCAACACTTTTTAGACTTATATGTACTATATACTGTATTTTCACAATACAGTAAGCTAGAGAAAAGAAATGTTATTACACAAATTATAGAAAAAGAAAATATATTACTTATTCATGCAGTGGAAGTGGACAGTCATGAAGGTCTTCACATTGAGTAGGCTAAGGAGAGGCAAGAGGAGGGGGTTGGTCTTGCTCTCTTACAGGTGGCAGAGGTGGATGAAAATTGGTGTTTGAGTGAACCTCTGCAGTTCAAACCCATGTTGTTCAAGGGTCAACTGTAATTCATAAATGTTTGTTTTCTCAAAGGTAGATGGAAGGAGGCCCAGGTTCCAGTCAGACAGCTCCCTCACCTTCTTAGTTCTTTCAGCTATCCTATCTATTAGAGACGTATTATGACATTTACAGTGCTAATGTGTAACTTCACACCACCACAGGTAAAGGCAGTCTTGAGGAGATTTTATCTGTGGCATTCACTAGGGTCTGCTCTGATATCTCTATGATGATGCTCTGTGACGGTTAATGCGATGTGTCAACTTGATTAGGACATAGTGTGCCTACGCCTTTGATCCAGCATTATTCTGGATTTGTGTAGGAGAGATTTTCTGGATGAGACAAACATTTGAAGAAACAGATTGAGTATAGGAGGTTGCCCTTTCTAACACAGGTTGGCTCCATCCACCAGTGGAAGGCCTAGATAGAACCATAAGAGAGAATTCTTACTGCCTGACTACTTGAGCTGAAACACTAGTGTTCTTTTGTTTTTTTGTGTGTGTGGTGTTTTCTTGGCCAGATTTGAACTAAAATGTAAGTTCTTCTTGGGTCTCAAGGCTGCTAGCTTTTGTTTTGGAACCATACCATCAGCTTTCCTGGGTCTCCAGCCTGCCAACTGCAGATCTTGGCACTTCTTAGGCTCCATAATCACATGAGCCAATTCTTTATTATGAATTATATATATGTGTGTGCATATATATACACACACACACACAAATTATATATATTTATACACACATCTAGGTGTATATACCTGTGTATGTGTGTATATATACACACACATACATATATACACATATATATGCGCATATATACACACACTTATATATGCGCGTGCGCGCACACACACACACATATATATTTCACATCCTGTTAGTTCTGTTCCTCTGGAGAAACTTATCTAATACATTACTTCAAAGTATAAGAATCAATATTATGTTGCCAAGGATCAACATGGTGTTGGCACTGTCCTTCTCCTTAAATAGTCAGGGAGTGTATCTCCTGTATGATACCAACCCAAACACTAGCTGATACTATGGAATCACTCAATATTTCGCCTAACTCATCTCATTCCTCCTGCCTGGCCAATTCTCTGAATAGCACTTGCTCTCACCTCCTTGGTCCTTATTCCTTCTTTGCTCTGTATCCTACATTATATGCCTCTGGCCCATCTGAATTTTACCAGCACATGAACACTCTATTGAACTTTGGCACATTTTCTGTGGTCTCTTCCATTACTCCTCTCAATAAAGATCATGGCATTTAAGCCTCTGGCCTCTGATCCCATCTCCTAGTCCTGGTCTGCTTTGAGGATTTAAGAGGGAATTCGGCAAACATTAACCGTTGCTAGGGAGCTGAATAATGCAATATCTACATGATATAGGTAGTTTTCAGCAGTCTGTATTAATAGGATGGCTAAAGGAAAATGATAGATGGTGCTCCTCTACCCTCTATGTTTCCAAAAGATTATGCTATTTAGTCAGTGTGCATATTCAAAAATAGATTTAATATGTCTTTAATTCTATTAAATATTTATACATCTTTTTAAATTGAGGAACAATTGTAGGGTCATCCATTGGAACAGGCATGCTGCTGAAAGACAAAATAATTCTGATGTATAACAATAACATAGATATGTGATGTCACTTAATATTCTCTGCAATATGCCAATCACACATTTTTAAATTATAGCATATTAAAGAACAAAATAATGAATAGATAGGATATTATGTTCACAGTTTGAGAAAGAAAAATTGTTTCATTCAGACACCCATCATCTTTTTATGTACAATCAGAAGAACATTAGATTTTATGGAATGAGACACAGGACACTGCCTATACATTCTTTTATATATTGGCAGAAAGAAACAATTCTTATGAGCCCTGGAAGTAGTTATTCAATACAAACTTCCCTCTAGTCTATAGTTCACTGAAATGCAAAACTATGTAGTATATCAAATAATAGCCTAGTTTGTAATAGTATTTGTTAGAATTGTTTCCAAAAGATTATATTCTGAGTAGAAAAGAAATTACACTTTATTTAAAGTGATTAATGTCAAACAAGTGATAAAACTTGCATCTTAATCAACCATCTCTAAATATTTCAAGTACTTGTTCAATTCTCCACGTAGGATTGGGCACATAAGCATTTTTAAAAATTGTAATTCATATAATGCTTTAATATTTTAAATCTTTTTGTTAGTTTTTTCTTATTCATCTTAATGAAATCCACTCATATACATGTAAAAATATAGATTTAACTATCAGGTATAATATCTATAATATAAATTTAAAAAGATTCCCTGTCTTTCTCTTATGCAGGTTCTAAATCTAAAGAAACTCCTAGCAAACTACGTAGAACAAGAATGTCAAAACTATGGAATATTATTAATTCACCACTCCTTGCTTGATTAAAAAACAAGGTCCTATTGGTTGCTATGGTCTGAATGTTTGTGTTCCCTAGCCCCAAATTCATACATTGAAAACTAATCACCAATGTGACAGTATTTGGAGGTGGTGTATTTTGGCCATGAGGTTGGAGCCCTCATGAAGAGAATAAATGCACTTCTAAAATAGGCATAAGGGATCTAGTTTGCCCCTTCCAACTTGTGAGGCTATAGGGAGACAGTGTCATTCCAGGAACCAGAGTGTGGATACCAAGCAGACATTGAATCTGCTAGTGCGTTGATCTTGGACTTGCCAGCTTCTAGAACCACAAAAAATAAACTCTGGTATTTATATACTACCCAAATTCTGGCATTTTGTTATAGCAACCTGAAATAACTGAGACATGGATCTTTCCCTCTTTTAGCCCAGGAGAGCATAACCTATTCTCCTGGGTCTCTGATCTTATAGCCTGCATAAATATAGAGACACAGTGTAGGTGGGTTTTTAATGATTACTATCTTGAATGAATACGTGGGGAAAATCAGTCACAATACTTTTAAAGATGTTAAGTATAAAAATAAGTTATACTATTATATGATATACATCAAAAAATATAAAATGGTATATCTCACTTATAAGTGGGAGCTAAATGATGAAGACATATGGACACATAGAGGGGAACAACACACACTGGGGCCTTTCATAGAATAAAGGGTGGGAGGAGGAAGAGGATCAGGTACTAAAATAACTGATGGGTACTAAGCTTAATACCTGGGTGATGAAATAATCTGAACAACAAACCCCCATAACAGAAGTTTAGCTATGTAAAAAACCTGCACTTGTACCCCTGAACTTGAAAGTTAAAAAAAAGTAAAAACAAAAAATAATATAAAGTCATATATAGAAAAAAGTATCCTGCTTACCTCTAAGTTCCCATCCTCTCCAACAGGTAAACATTGTAATTTGTTATTTTCCCTCTTTAGAGAAATTTCTTAAATATAAAAGCCAATACAGATGTGAACATACATACAAACCCACTGTCCCTCTTTTTATGAATGGTAGCCTAATATACATATTTTTCTGCACCCAGCTTTTTTTCACATAACATTTCAGCATACTACCAAAATAACAATAAAAAATATTTCAGTACAGATAAATCACTCTTATATTTTTATAACTATATTTAATTCCACTGCATACATGTAATATAATTTGACAATCTTCCAAAAGATGATCATTAGATGATGTAAGATATTTTGATATTTTTAACGTGGCCATAATAAAAATCCCTTGTATATCTGCAAGATAAATTTCAATAAGTATAATTTTGGGTTCAAAGAGCATTCAGTAGATACAATGAATAATCAGGATACTTTTACCTAGCAGAATATAGCTGAATGTTTCCAGAAATAAGCAATGAAATACAATTATTTTAGTTTTCAATACACATGCACTCTTATCAAACAGATCTAGTTTATTATTTAAAGAGAACTCTGAAAATCTGGATTTAAAAGTTTTTAAAAGTTTTAAATCTTTTCCTTCCATTATAGTATGAATAACTTACATTCAACAAATAATCGAAGCTTGAACTGTTAGTTTTGCAGGAAATAAAATGAAGTAAGTCTATGCAGTGGTATCATGATCCCAATATTATGCAGAAGGTCACTTAATGATATTCATTCATATATCTATCCACAAATATCTGCTATGTATTCTGGAATCTGGATGCATTTTTAAAACTTATTTGTTTCAGATTACCTTCCATTTTTAGTACATCAATAAAAATACAAAATGCAGGACATATTCGTCAATTAAAAATAATCAAATTTGCCACCACATTTACACATAAAGTAAAATCTGTTTAAACATTTTGATTTTAAGTATGCTATATTAAAATACAGTCCTTTTCTCAATTGTTCTCAAAGAAAATTTAATGGGCATTTATGTATCCATGTCTCAAAGATTATCTCATTTATTTTTTAAGCTAAGAACCAACTCCAGGATCTTTTACATTGTTATCCACTTTTTCAAAATTAAATAAATAGAATGATTTATTTAATATCATTTATTTGACCTTATCCGAATTATCTTCAAATCAAGGTTTTTAAAAGTCTGTTTTATATTAGAATTTAAACTTTAATTATTCTTTAATAAGCATTTTGCAGAAAGTATTTTTATATTCTTAGTTTATCACAACTTCTGGAACAATATTTGACTTCAAATAATCAATGCTTCTATTTATGAAGAAATATCTAATTTTTCCTTATAACAATTACTAAATATGAATTTCTGGTCCCAAATCATATTTCTCTACATTTCTTTAGTTTAATAGGTATTTAGTTTGAAATTATATCCGGTAAAATTCTCCATGAGAAAAGGGACTCAAATGTTTATTTTAAGCAATAATAATACTCACTTGTAATACTATTTTTCAACTTATGAACAACCAAAATTTATTTAAAAACTTGGAGGGGGCCGGGTGCGGTGGCTCACGCCTGTAATCCCAGCACTTTGGGGTCAGAAAATTGACACCAACCTGGCCAACACAGTGTAACCCCGTCTCTACCAAAAATACTATACACACACACACACACACACACACACACACACACACACACACAGCCAGGCATGGTGGTGCACGCCTGTAATCCAGCTACTCAGGAGGCTAAAGAACGAGAATTGCTTGAACCCAGGAGGCAGAGGTTTCAGTGAGCTGAGATTGCACCACTGCACTCCAGCCTGGGCAACAGAGTGAAACTCCAGTTCAAAAAAAAAAAAAAATTTGCAGGAATTTCCAGCTATTTTGAATTTAACTGAATTTTAGAAAAAGAAAAAATTAAGGTACAGACTCAAATATATTAAACAGAGCTGCAGATTACTCTTATTTTAACTTACTTTAACTGAATGTAGTTAATATGTTCATCAGAAACACACATATGTGAGATCCTTTAAAAATATATTGCTTCCTTACATTTAACATTTGATGTCCGAAGAATATATACTTAATTTAAATAGCTCATTTGAAGAGGCTTTATAGAACTCACCCCAAAATACAATATGAAATAATCAGCCCATATTTAGCCCTCAATTCTTTATCTGCAATTCTAAAATTCGTAAGTTCTGAAAACCAAAAACACTTGTATTAATACAAACTTTATTAACTGATAACTAACTTCTAAACTGATGTGAAGTTACTTAGTCTTTTTTGATCTCGTCTGGAGCAAATCTCTATGTTTTATTGAAGAAATATTAATATGATAGCTTGATCCTGCTGAGGATGTTGTATTTCATACTGTACAGGTCTTGAATTAACTTTCTCTGGTTATAAACATATTCAGAGTTCTGAAACATACTGAAACAAACATTCAGATTAAACAGTTGTTAATCTGAAGCCCCAAGAATATAGAATCATCAGACTATAGTCATTATCAAATATAAAAGTTAGACATTTTATCCTACAATATCGATATGAAACAAGATAATTTCCTTTTTAAAAAAACAGTAACTGTTGGTCATGTAAGCATCAGCGTTTCATGAAAAGTTGAATGTTATAAATGATACAATTCTGAAGAATTGTAACCACAAGTTTGTTAAAGGGTTACAAAGTTTAAAGAAAGCCCTATTTAACAAAGAAGATAAAGGCTTCCTGATAACTTTTATGACCTTCTATCAGTCGTATCTACTTTCTGGGCTTATCAATAAGTAACTCACATAATCATGTATGCATATCTCTTTGAAATATTTAGTAAGTATTAGTATAAATATGCTTTTTTAAAAAAAACTTGTTATTGAAAGGAAATATATAATTTTAAAGAATCAATTCACATGTTCTTTCATTCAAGATACAGCACGTAAGTGATGAAATGGTACTTTTCAGGCACAATAAGAATTATATTACTAGAATATATATTTAAAAAATAGAACGCTATTATTTGTAGTTATACTTCTTTAAAATATAAGGTTTTGTAGCAACACTTTTTATATGCAAAAGAGAACCATATTTAAAATAAATGGGAAAGTCTCTAGGTGAACATGTTAAGTTCTGCATTCATTAGATAAGACGAACATGAACTGACTATTTAGCTAATAGTTCCGTACTAACACCTTCGGTATTATACAAGGTTCACAAAACTATTAATGGAAAACTCACAGCTCCATGCCTTCTCTTTAGCAAACTCCTATCTCTTTACTATAAATTACTAACTCTAGCATAATTGCAAATCTAAATAAATTCCCTGGTGATTACAGATTACAGTCACCAATCCAAAAAGTTACAACATAATGTACTTTCTCCAGGAAAATTAATTATTTCAATTCTACGCAGCTCAATAGTCAGGATTCAGCCACCAGCTGGCTAATATGTACAGTCTGAGCATATACCAGCAGGCTTCTGCATTAGTAACAGCAAGATTCCATTTCACAAAAGAATACTGCAAATGCTCTGTATAAATGATTCGCTCTCAAAGAGTCCTTAAGGCATAAGTGTTTTATCCCCTTAAATGCTCAGGCTAACTTACTCCACATGATGTCATCAGGATTAATTTTGAGCAAAGCAAACAAAAGGTGTAATACAAATCTCCATGGAATAACCAGAAACAGGAATCCTAAAGTTTAGAATGTATTGATTTTAGGGTCACAATAAATGTATTTACTAATCAAAGGGTCAAATGGCCTCATTTCATATTTCTAAAAACTGATGTTTAGAGAGGTTATGTGATTTTCCCAGACTTCAGTCACTGGACAGCAGGTGCTACAATATAAGCTAAAGCATCTAGCTGAGATCAGTCCCCTTTGACAAGATAAGAGGAACTGATCCCCAGAAATGTGTTCCTTCATTAAAATTTACCAAAACATACAACGACTTCCTGTGATTTGAGAATGGATTAAAATTATTTAATGGATGAATTTTATAGTAAGCAAATTGGTTTACCAATAAAATTGCTTAAAATTAATGGGAAGAGTTAATGGATGGATATATAGATAATTAACTTAATAAAGATATACAGTAAAATGTTAATGGTAAATTTAGGCAGTGGGTTTAGAAGTACTCAGTGCAAAATTCTTTCAATGTTTTTGTATGTTTGAACATTTTTTTGAGAAAATATTGGGGAAAAATGAAAAGGTAATGGGCATCATGTCTGCAACTTACTCTTAAAAGCTTCAGAAAAGAGGCAAAGGTAATAAAATGTTAACTATTAGGGAATCTAGGTGAAGGGTATAAAGGAGCTCCTTGTACTCTTTTCCAAACTTTCTGTAAATTTAAAACTATTTCAAAATGAAAATTAACAAGAGGGAACAAACCATTTGGCAGAAGTTTGTATTTTATGGGTTTGATTTTATATGGGAACTATATTCTTAATGTCTTCCTGAGGTATATCCACCACACCGTAACCCCCTGTAGCACTCTTCCCCCTAAACAGGTACAGAAAGCTTCTGGTTATTAAATCACAAACAAGGCAAAATAAGAATGAAAAACAACCTTCACAATCTATGATGGGAAGTTATATCGTTTGGATACTTGTCCCCACCCAAATCTCATGTTGAAATATAGTCTCCAATGTTAGAGGTGAGGCCTGTTGTTTGGGTCATGGGGGCAGATCCCTAGTGGTTTCATGTTGTCCACATGATAGTGAGTTCTCATGAAATCTGGTCATTTGAAAGTGTGCGGCATTGCTCTGGCCATGTGATATGCCTGCTCCACCATGACTGTAAGATTCCTGAGGTCTCTACAGAAGCCAAAGCAGATGCCAGCACCATGCTTCCTGTAAAGCCTGTAAAACTGTGAGTCAGTTAAATCTCTTTTCTTTATAAATTACCCAGTCTTAGGTATTTCTTCATAGCTATGCAAGAACAGCCTAATACAGGAGGGTAGGTTTATATAAGCAAAATCTGTCAATTAGGGCAAATTTTTTAATGGAATGTGGTAAAGTAAATGTAAATAAAAGTAAATAATTAAATACATACACACACACACACACACACAAAACCTCAATAGTCACTCTCGTTGTAAAAGCTGCCATACATTTGTTGTTTGTTTTCTTGTTGTTGTTTGTTTGCTTGTTTTCAAATTTTATTTGGAGATGGAAAATTGAATTTTCCCTTAATGCAAGTTTGTAATTTTTTTAAACACACACACACACACACACACACACACGTACTTCAAGTAGCCTCTTAATACACAAAACTAAAGCAAATATTCTTTTCTGAAACCTACAGACTGAAAACTAAGAAGTGGTCAGTGACTCCGTACCATAATATGAAACAATCTCTAGGCTGTAGTTGGAGACTCACCTTCTTCATCTCAATTTTCTGGAGGTGTTAGGGACAGCTTCCTCTTTCCTGTCTCATTGACTTTAGGGAGGAGTTCTGAAATTCCACTATGGGAGGGACGCTAAAAGGAGTTCACTTGTGGAAAGCCATACTCCTTTCAGATTATGGTGGACTATAGGCTGGAGAGAGCTCCTGGTAGAAAAACTTCTGACAAGAGTTCATTAATTCTTACCTTGCACCAATTTTAAATTTCAAAATGCATTATGTGTTCCCTGAACTCCTAATCAGCTGTGTAAAGTATTTAAAGCTTGGACTTAGTTGTTTGAAGCACATCTGAGTTTGTGTCCACTCTGAGGTTAAAGAGCCCTAGAAAGCCTTTCAGCCTGAGGTTACTTCCTTGGGCTTGAGGCAACAAGAGGCTTGCAAGACAGTCAAGCCAAGTACTGAGAGCAGGACTCCATGGAATTTTTGCTTAAAAGTCTTCCCATGAATCTGAAAAAAGGAGCACCTTGTGATCAGAGAGCAAGGGGAAGGTGTCCCCCTGTGTGCAGGACAGGTCTGGGACACCTGGTAGACTGTGCAAGCAACAATGTGAACCATGACAATCACGTTTGGGCCAAGCTAACAATTGATGTGATTTCCTACCAAAAATATGAAACTATGAGTTTGTCTTTTTAATCCTTCAATTAAATAAACATATAAAAGCTAGAAGAAGTTTCAGAAGTGATCCAGAGAACTACCTCATTTTACACATGGTAATCGTGGGTAACATGCTTATAGTGTACATGTGCCTGCCATTGCTCTATGCACTTTACAGACATTAATTCTTATAACATGCAACAATCTTATAATAAGTTTCATTATATCTCTATTTTATTGGGGTAATATCCCTAAATAAAAATATTATATAATAAGTAATATTATATCCTTATTTTACAGATGACAAAAAACTAAGGCCCAGAGAGGATAGTGCCTTGCCCAAAATTGCACATCTCATATGTCAAAGACAGGAAAGTTGTAGTGCAAGTGATTTAAATCACTTATCTAAATACATGCAACCTCCTAATAGGGATACAGGCTAAAATCCAGGTCCTTAGACTATGAGGTTGACTCTGTCTCAACTGCCCGATGTTATGCTGATCACATAATGAAAAACAAATTAAATAACATTACACATCCAAACCCTGAAACATTTCACCATGAAACAGATACGCTAACATATGTCTATTTCATGGAATCCCCAATAACCAGTACGAGTAAATTTGGTAAGAGTGAAGCTAAGCTGTAACATCAGAGTACAGAAAATTTCAGTGTAATATATAAATTATGAAACTGGTCTTGTATTGTCCTGGGAATTTCAAAACGTTTTTAGTCTTGTAGCCTGGCAATGACTGTAATTTGATAAAACTGGCAGGTATTGTGTAGGTTGTCTTCCAGGCTTTTTACATACTTTGGGGTTTTACATTTAGGTCTGTAATCCACCTTGTTACTTATTGTATATGGTTTAAGGAAGGGGTCCACTTTCAATCTTCAAAAAAACTGGCATATGACTAGCCAGTTTTCCCAGTACCATTTTTTGAACAGGAAATACTTTCTCTATTGCTTGTTTTTGTCAGGTTTGTCAAAGAGCAGATAGTTTTGGGTGTGTGGTCTTATTTCTGGGTTCTCTGTTCTGTTCCACATGTGTATGTTCATTGCGGCACTACACAACAGCAAAGATACGGAATCAACCTAAATGCCCATCAATGATAGACTGGATAAAGAAAATGTGGTACATATGCACCATGGAATGCTATGCAGCCATAAAAAAGAATGAGATCATGTCCTTTGAAGGGACATGGATGGAGCTGGAGTCCATTATCCTTAGCAAGCTAACACAGGGACAGTAAATCTTCTCTCCTGTAAGTGGGAGCTAAATGATGAGAACACATGGACACATAGAAGGGAGCAACATACACTTGGGCCTTTTAGAGGGTAAAGATCAGGAAGGAGAGGATCAGGAAAAATAACTAATGGGTACCAGGCTTAATAGCTGGGTGATGAAATAATCGGTACAACAAACTCCAATGACACAAGTTTACCTACGTAACAAACCTGCACATGTATCCTTGAACTTAAAAGTTAAAAAAAAGAAACTGACAGTAAAAAATAAGGAAAACTAAAGACAGAAATAATCATCCTACATAGTGCCTGCTCTAAGATTCTGGTGCAAGAGACACTCCTTGTTTTCCTATAACAAACAACATAGTTAGCCATATCTTCATTTTAAAATGAGCTGTTGATGTAGTTTAGGCCTAGTATTGTGTAGTAGTTGACATTTACTCTCCACTGAATGCCCAGTGCCTGTCCTAAATTTACTTCTGTCCTCCAATTTAGAGAAATAAAAAAATAATTTAGAAGTGCCCCCTCAAAAGTCTCGTAAGGTAATGGATGCACGTCTGTTTCTAAATTCAAGGCCTTCAAAACTTCCTTTAAGATTAATTACTGAAGAAGACCAAAATTATTAAGGTATGAAAATGCTAGAAGTGTAAAAGCCAAAATCAAAGTTTACTTTATTATTAGGTTTCTAAGAGGGCATACAATTCTCAAACATCTCAGCACTTAGTGATGTAATGCCAGCATTTAAAACACTGTTGATCTACTGAAATGGTAGGTCAAAATGAAAAGACTTTATCTAGCTCAATGCTGAGAAAATTCTGAGAAATTCCAAAATTAACTATCATTATAGAACTTCAAAGTTGTGCGTGTGTGTGTGTGTGTGTTTTAACACACATCAGGTAGAATGAAGAAACATTAATAACCCAAACTTTTCTGTAAACCTTTAACCTTCCTGAGAAGAAGAGATTGTTTTTCATAAGAGGAGAAAAGCTGAAAAGCAATTGCCATTTTCTGTTCATGATTTGATTTTGAGCACCCCTAAAAATACTAAAATACTACAAAGTACTACTGAAAAACTACATCATATACTGATTGTCACAACAAGAAAATGTTTTCCTAGCAGTATGAATCAGCATTTGGATGCTAAACCCCGAGTTAAACAATATTTTCATAAATTTTTAAAGATGTATTTAATCAAATGACTTGTTAAAGAAATATGTTGGATTTGAAAGTTCATAAGGTGGCCAGGTACAGTGGCTCACACTTGTAATCCCAGCAATGTGGGAGGCCAAAGTGGGCAGATCCCTTGAGTCCAGGAGTTTGAGACCAGTCTGGGCAATGTGGTGAAACTCAGTACCCACAACAAAAAAAAAATACAAAAATTATCTGAACATGGTGGTGCATGCCTGTAGGACCAGCTACTTTGGAGACTAAGGTTAGAGGATTGTTTGAACCCAGGAGGTGGAGGCTGCAGTAAGCTAAGATCGCACTACCGCGCTCCAGCCTGGGCAACAGAGAGAGACCCTGTCTCAAATAAAGAAATAATAAATAAAAGAAAGAAAGAAAAAAAAAGGAAAAACAACTTTCAGAAAGTAACATGCTTTATACTTTAGAATAACCATTTTCAAGCTTTTTGATTATTGGATCTTTTTATACTCTTAAAAATTATCAAGGACCCCAAGAGCTTTTCTTTATGTGGGCTATATCTATAAAACTACTTCTATTAGAAATTACCACTGAGAAGTGTTTAAACAGACGCATACACAGGCACACATTCCATTACCCTTCAGAGCGCTGATGTAGCACACTGCACATTCATGAGAGAATGAGACTGAGAAAAAGTCAGCAATGTCCTAGAATTATTACAAATACCGCTTTGATCTCACAAAACCCTGAAAATGGTTTCTGGGACTCCCAAAGACACCTGGTGAAGACTGAGCTTTTAAAATATAGAGTGGCATTCCCATTTAAAATCACAGCATTAAAAATTAATTTATTAGTCACCCACCCGAAAATATTTTCACCCCCACAGCACACCACCCTCTTTGATCTTTGTTTCCTCGATGCTGTTATCTCAGAATGTTCCATGGGAATAAGTACTTGACTCCTGAGAAGAAAGGAGAGAGGTTACTGTTGGTCCACCAATATTCATTATTCCCTTTCCTAATAGAACTCCTGAATTTCACTGAGGCACATGCTTGCTCAGGTGGAAAACACATTTCCCAGACCTATTTCCAACTGTATGTGGCCATGTAGCTAAGATGTAGGTACCTGGAGTATGAACCACTCCTGATTTTACATGTGAAATGAGTAGGAGGTTTTCTCTGGCCCTTTTCTCTCTTTCCACTGGTTGAGGGATAAAGATATCAGAGACCAAATGATTAGGATGTCAAAACTGCCCTATCCGTTCTCACTACGGGGTTTGCTACTTGAGAAGGCACATGAATTCGTTCTCTTTTTTTTTTTTATTAGTCTGTATATAATATACTTTCTTAGCTTCTACTACAAGAATATTCATAGTATTAAAAAGAGTGGGCCAGGTGCGGTGGTTCACGCATGTAATCCCAGCACTTTGGGAGGCAGAGGTGGGTGGATCACCTGAGGTCAGGAGCTTGAGACCAGCCAGGCCAACATGGTGAAACGCCGTCTCCACAAAAAAATATAAAAATCAGCTGGGTGTGGGGGCAGGCGCCTGTACCCAGCTACTCAGGAGGCTGAGTCAGGAGAATCACTTAAACCTGGGAGGCAGAGGTTGCAACGAGTTGATAGCGTGCAACTGCACTCCAGCATGGGAAACAAGAGCGAAGCTCTGTTTCAAAGAAAAAAATAATAATAAAAGAGGTATCTTCAATTAGTAAGGCAGATTTATTTGTCATACACACACGTGCACATGCACACACACGCACACACACACACACAATGTGCGTTACTTTCAAAACAAATTCAGAACCAGTAAGAAGGGAAGAGATCCAGAAGGTTGACTCTTGGGAGGGAGAATAGGAGACAACTAAATGCTGAGAGATGGTAGCATACATTTGTCACTTAGGTAATGATTACCTGTGTTCTAAAACTCAGCTGAATAACAGCAACACACACTTTATTTGGGGTCAAAAATACTCTCATTCACTGGGACACTCCTATCGGTTTCTTAAGATTTAGCCATCTCATTTAGCTATCTGGGGTGCCCTTTACTGATCAATAAAGTAAATCACCTGTTAAGGTGAGACTGTGTTAGAGCCTTTAACGTCCGTGTTAAGAATACCCTGATATCTCAGATTTTATGAGGAAGAACTCTGCATTCTTTTTTGAACATCTACACGGATTCTGAAATACTTTCCAAGGAAAATTGTGCAACTGTCTCTAGGTATAAGCTTGGGGCCTCCTATGGAAAGTGCACTGGCTACCCTTAAGGCTTAACGACAGGTTTCACTTCACTTTTCCTAGCACATTTGACAGTCCACCTGCCTGACGGTCATAGAAATGCAGTTCTGTACTAAGGTAAACACAACCTGGTAAGAAGTTACTCCAATCTAGCAGAGGCTGGGAGTCACAGCGGAGATTCCCAAATACCAGCATTCTCAATCCATGCCCAAGTACCCAGTTGCTTTACCAAAATAGAAAAAAAAAAAAAAAAAAGATAAAGATAAAGAGTACTTTATCAAGCTAAACATGTTCAATACACAGGTCTGTTCTTTCATCTGAGATGACGCCCCTCCTACAAAATGGGGTTAATAATCTACATTGTAATGATCTCGATCATAGATTATGATCTTTTAATAATCTAGATCATAGATTATGTTCTTCCTGTAAAATGGGGTTAATAATCTACATTGTAGGCTTTTAATTTTCTTAACAAAATTTCAAAGAATAGGCGGCACTATGCCATTTTTCAGATTTTGAAATTGACTTAACTTAGTCATTTATATCTGAACATTTGGGTAACACTGTTCCAGAGCATAGAGCTTTTTTTGTCTTCCAGTTTTTATACCACGACATAGGCTCTCTGTCCTCTTCCACAACTGCAATTTCTAATCAAAAACCTAACCAAACATGGCATCAAGAGGAAGAGTGATCATTAATGTCTGCATAGAATTTTATTACTGGCAAAATATTTTCACTTATATTGTTATTTAAAACTAAAAATAATAATAAGAGTTCTTCTAAGGGATATTGCTAATTATTTATACCCTTTGTAAAAATTTAATTTTTAAGTTTGTTGTATTCTTGACCACCAGATAATCCAGAAGCTTCTCATGTGAACCGTCTCCCTCTGCATACCGAGAGGAACTTCTTTAATCTCAGTATAGCATTAAGCTCTTGGCGACCCCTGATATCTTACGTAAAAACACCCATTAGGGTGGTTTTGGTAATAGTTTCATGATACCATGCCCCTCTTCATGAACTGATATACCTATTTGCTTCAAAGAAAAAGAAATTATGATAATCAAGAACATCTTTCCCTCCGGCTTCTAGAGAGCAAAAGAGAAGTTAGGAATACAATTGTCGTGGCTCTCCACAACAGATATATTTAACATAATTAATTTTCATATTGCTGCCTTACAACTGAGATTTTCTTTTTTTCTTTTGAAACAGGGTCTCACTCTGTTGCCCAGGCTGGAATGCAGCAGCTCAATCTTGGCTCACTGCAATCTCCTCCCTAGCTCAAGCGATCCTCCCACCTCAGCCTCCCTAGTAGCTAAGACTACAGGAGTGCACCACGATGCATAGCTAATTTTTGTATTTTTGTAGAGATGGGTTTTCACCATGTTGCTTAAGCTGGTCTCAAACTCCTGTACTCAAGCGATTCACCTGCCTCGGCCTCCCAAAGTGTTGGGATTAGGGCATGAGCCACAATAGCCAGCAGAGATTTTATTTTAGATAATATTAAACATCTGTTGGTTTTGTTAATAAAATTATTTGTGGTGCTAATTCTAAGTTTACAGAAGTGTTTTTCAGATCTCAATGTTCTTATCTGTTGAAAACTGTAGCAATAATATGAAGAAAGGAAAGTAACTAGCAGATATTGGGCTATTATCAATATAAAATGATACAGCATTCTCTCTGTCTTTGTGAAACTTAGATGCTGAATAATGACATTGATATGAAGCATGACATTCACATGTAGGTTTGAGAATCAGCCTTTTTTTTTCTTCAATGAGTGACCTTTAGTGTCTTGCAAAATGTCTTTTAGAAGTGAAACTTTAAAAAGCAGTTATATTTTAGAAATACAATTTAAAAAGCAATTATAATGGCTCAAAATCACTTATTTTCCTCATTCAGAAAGGTCCATACTTTTAATGTGACAAATCATTTTGCTCCTTTATGTGATAAAAAAATCTAAAACACTTTTATATTTAACTATAGAGTAAGTTATATATTCAGAATAATACATTTTGTAAAAATATGATTTTCATGCTATGCAATAGATGCTGGCTGGAATTTTTATTTAAATGCAGATTATTGTTGTAACTTAGAACTCCTCTGACTTGACCATGAATAGGAGATTAAATATGACTTACATTTAATTATAAAGGAAAAATTATATTCCAAGGATAAACTAATTTCAACTCAGATAAATGCTAGCTAACCAAGATTAAAATGGCAATGTTTTGTTTGTTCTCAGGAATAAAATATGCTCAAATGTAAGCTCCATAAAGACGCCAATTTTTATGAGTTTTACTTCACAGATGTATCCATAGCACCTGGCACATAATAGGTGCTCAATAAGTATGTTATATGAATAAAAGGTTATTAAGAAAAAAAGAGAGACAAATAGTTAATGACAATATTGTGACAACTGTTATGTGTATAATGTAGACTGCATGTGCTCCTTCAGAGTGATAAAAGAATTTTAAATACAAATCTGTAGGTTATATAATACATGTTATGGACTAAATGTTTGATTCACCCTGTAACTCATATGTAAAATCCTCACCTTCAATGTCATGGTATTCATTGGTAGGGCTTTTGGAAGATGAATACATCATGATCCCTCATGAATGAGATTAGTACCCTCATAAAAGAGACCCCAAGAGAGTTATTTTGCTCTATCCACCATGTGAGGTCACAGTGAGAATACGGCCCGTTAACCAGGAACCAGGCCCTCATAAGACTTTGAATCTGCAGGCACCTTGACCTTGGACTTGCACCAGCCTCCTGAACTGTGCGAGATAAATAACTGTTGCTTACAGGCCATCCAGTCTATGGTACTTCGTTATAGCAGCCTGAAGTGAGTAGGATACACAATGAATAAGAAATAAGCAGAGTACATCTTACTTTTCATTTTTACAATATTTTGATAGCCTAGGAAAATGGGCACTTTTTGAAAAGTGCGTTTTTGGGCAAAGCTTTTAAGAGGTCTATGGATAATGGAAAACTGGAAAGCATGTAAGGAGGGAGCCACACACAGTCAGGGGCTCCATCGTTTACGTCCAATCTATTACCAACAAAGATGAGAAACGTCTTTGTGAGTCACCATGCTAATCACGGCCATATCTCATCTTATAAGTCCTAAACAATTTAAAATTGCCTCTGAAAATCATATGAAATTTAATTGTAGGCTTCAAGCATCTTAATCAAGTCTCCTTTCTCATCTATCCCTCCCAAATTATACTTTAAAATACCAGCAAAATACAAATCACAGAAAGCCCTGTATCTCTGATTGTAATTTCAAGTCTAGTCAGGACAACTTTATAAAATGAAGAAGAATTAACCCTCCTCTCATAGATCACACACATAATTTCTCCCATCTGAAAAAAATCTTGTACTACTGCACCTCTTCCTCCTCTTCCTTGTCCTCCTCCTTTTCCTCCTCCATTTTCTCTTCCTTCTTCTTTTCCTACATTATATTATTGAGCTATTTTTAAAATTTATTTTATTATTTTTTTATAGATACATAACAGATGTCAATATTTACAAGGTACATGTAAAAATTTGATACACTGTTAGAATCAAATCAGGATAATTGGCATATCCATCCCCTTCAATATTTATCTTTTCTCTATGCTAGGAACATTTGAATTATTTTCTTTAAGCCATTTTGAAATGTACACTACAGTAGTATTAACAATAGTGACTCTACTGACGTATCAAACACCAAGTCTTATTTCTTCTATCTAACTGTATATTTATACCCATTAATCAACCGTTGTTCAACTCCTTTCTTCCTCTCCTTCCCAGCCTCTGATAGCCACTGATAGCTACTCTCTATCTTCATGAAATCTACTTTTCAGCTCCAACATATAAATGAGAACATACAATATGTTCTGTGCTTGGCTTATTTTAGCTCTAACATATGAATGAGAATGAGAACATATAATATGTTCTGTGCTTGGTTTATTCACTTATTCACTTAACGACCTCAAGTTTCATCAACTTTGCTGTAAATAAGAGGATTTCTAAAGAAAATTTTAACATTTCTGGAAACAAGTGAAAATGGAAAAACAATACATCAAAATCTATGGGATACAGTAAAAGTAATACTGAGAGGGAAGTTTATAACAATAAACATATAAATCAAAAAAGTAGAAAGACTTCAAATAAATAACCTAACAATGAACCTCAAGGAACCATTAAAGTCAGAAAAAAAAATCAAACAGAAAACTAGGAGAAGGAAAAAATTACTAATAAAAAATCAGAGTAGAATAAATGAAATTGAGACTTAAAAAAGCAATGCAGGAGGCCAGGCGCGGTGGCTCAAGCCTGTAATCCCAGCAATTTGGGAGGCCGAGATGGGCGGATCACGAGGTCAGGAGATCGAGAGCATCCTGGCTAACACAGTGAAACCCCGTCTCTACTAAAAAATACAAAAAAACTAGCCGGGCGAGCTGGCAGGCGCCTGTAGTCCCAGCTACTCGGGAGGCTGAGGAAGGACAATGGCGTAAACCCGGGAGGCCGAGCTTGCAGTGAGCTGAGATCCGGCCACTGCACTCCAGCCTGGGTGACAGAGCGAGACTCCGTCTCAAAAAAAAAAAAAAAAAAAAAAAATGTAGTTTTTTTGAAAAGATAAACAAAATCAACAAACCTATAGCTAGACTAGGAGAAAAAGACCCAAATAAAATAAAAAATGAAAATAAGAGACATAAGAACTGAGATCACAAAAATACAAAGAATCATGAGAGACTATTATGAACAATATATGCCAACAAATTTGAAAACTGAGAAGAAAATGAATAAATTCCTAGACATAAAAATCTACCAAGACTGAATATGAAGAAATAGAAAACATCAACAAACCAATAATGAATAACAAGACTGAAAGGGTAATAAAAGTCTCTCATCAAAGAAAAGCCCAGAAACTGTGCCTTTCCTGCTGAATTCTACCAACATAAAGAGCTAATACCTATTCTACTGAAAGTCTTTTTTTAAAAATTAAAGAGAGAATACTTCCAAATTTATTTTATGAAGCCAGCATTACCCTGATACCAAAACCAGACAAGGACACAACAACAAAAAAGAAAACTGCATGCCAATATTATTGATGAACACAGAAGCGAAAATCCTCAACAAAACACTAGCACACCAAATTCAACAACACATTAAAAACATCATTCAGTAGGATCAACTGGGATTTATACCAAGGATGGATCAACATTTGCAAATCAATTACTATGACACACCACATTAACAGAACCAAGAATGAAAACCATATAATTATTTCAATTGATGCTGAAAAGTGTTAGATAAAATTCAACATGCCTTTGTGATAAAAACCCTCAACAAATTTGGTATAGAAGGAACATACCTCAACATAATAAGAGCCTGCTTGACAAACCCACAGCCAACATCATACTGAACGTGAAAAATTTGAAAGCGTTTCTTTCAAGTTCTGGAACAAGACAAGGATGCCCACTTTCACCACTCTTATTTAACATAAGATTGGAAGTCCTGGCCAGAGCAATTAGGCAAGAGAAAGAAATAAAGGGCATCCAGTTTGAAAAGAAGGAAGTCAAATTAGCCTTGTATGCAAATGATACGACCTTATATTGAGAAAAACCTATAGACTCCATCAAAAAACTGTTAGAATCAATAAATTCAGTAAAGTTGCAGGATACAAAATCAACATACAAAAATCAATAACATTTACATACGCCAATAGCAAACAATCTGAAAAAAAAGTGATATCTATTTTTTTAGCAGCAATGGTAGAGGTGCCCTTCCCATGAAGTCAATGTATACTTAAGCCATGGCCTTCAACCAAAGAACTAGGAAAAGTCACAGCAGTATGATCACATAGCCATGTGCTTTTGTAAAATTTCCAAAAGTGAGATAATTTATCTGCAGTTACATAAGAATGTTCCCTTTTCCACACCAACTTCCTCTTACTCATGCTTCCCTTTGTGTCAGATGATTTTAGAGAACCCATGAGCATTTCTGGAAGGTAAGCAAAAGGGATTTGGCTTGGGAATATTTGTAATTTCATTACAGCAAGATATATTTCTGTGGCTCCCCCATAACTTTTGTGTAAAGTTAAGTTATTGCTAGTGTTGTTGGTTTAGGAATCGTTTCCTAGAACACTCATACCCAGTGGACTCATGACCTGAAAAGTACTAGGCTAGAAATCATGGCATCATCACAAAAACATGTCCCATTGTATCTGGCACCAAAAGTTTATGGGTAGCATTAAGTGAAGAAATGTATTTCAAACACACAGAGTTAAAGTCCATTTGTATAAAAATTATTCAAGCATAAGACATGACACAAAATTGTAAGTGCAGGCTTTTGTCCTTAATGAAGTCTAATCCAAAGCAAGTTCTCTCCTGTCCATAATATACTCAATAATGCAATTTATACAATGATAAATGCATTATACCTTCTTTCTTGATGGAAATCATATGAAATTATATTCAGCAGAATTTGTGTTTTCAAGGCATAAACTTGTAGTAGTACTATTTAAAAATGTGAAGGTCATGGAGTAAAATTTCATGTTTTATTGTACCTCAGGAAATTGTACCTTAGTATGACATTATCAATAACAAGCTGTAAAGTTGAAAGAAATTCTTCTGAACTATCAGTAATAAAAGGCAAATTTCAATCAACCAAGCTAGAGAAAAGACAATATTTACTGTCCATTTTATGAATAAAAATACTAAAAACCTGTGTCATAGGAAGATACCATCAGAGTACGCAGCCAAAAACTAAGGACAAAAAGAATTATACAGATGTGTCAGGCAGTTAATAAATAAAAGCTATTCCTCCAAATTGTGTGATCTTTTATTTTTGTTTGATTTCTTATAATTCATTCTTCTAAATATTCACTTAATATAAAATTTTGTGTTTTGCATAAAATATAAATTTTTTGTCTTCTTTTAATTAAAAATTGATTCCTTTTTTCTCTCTTTATAAAAGCTTCAGGTCTCACAAAACCTGGATCTAACGCTGATCTGTACTCTATGTAAAACTTTCCTAAATTAATGTTATTCAATTTAAATCTTTTCTCTCACCATAGCAACAAATCTACACACAACACAACAAACAGAAGAGACAACTGCATTCATGTTGTTTTTCAATCGGGGTAAATAAAAAAGGGAAAGAAACATATACAAGCAAAGGTAAGTGAATGGTAAGTCTATGATTCCAAAAAATAATAAGAAAGAAAGAAAGAAAAAGGAAGGAAGGAAGGAAGGAAGGAAGGAAGGAAGGAAGGAAGGAAGGAAGGAAGGAAGGAAGGAAGGAAGGAAGGAAGGAAGGAAGGGAGGAAGGGAGGAAGGGAGGAAGGAAGGAAGGAGCAAGCATTGTTTATTATAGATTCAATGAAGACTTGCCCAATCTTGTGCTTTTAGGCAACTGGGTACTCAAACTAAATTGTTGGTTGAAAAAAAGAAGAAAATACATTGCTAGCAACGCTCAGAAGCTTTGTAGATTGGAGACTCCCTTAAAATAGGACAAGTGACTATGATCTTAAGAAGCATGCAGCACAGAGATGACATTAAGGTGATTGATTTTTAAATTTTATTCTGCAAAGCAAAAGCTCTTGGCAGATGCAGTATTCTGCAGAAGGCATGGATGATAGTTATCAAAACTTAAATGCAGCTTTCAAAGATGTACTTGGACTAGAGGCCACTCTAGGTTAATCTTTTCTACTTATAAGACACTGAGAATAAGGCAGGAAGTGATAGACATGACAAATAAAAGAGCCCTAATACTACTAAATTGGCTTTCAATTAATGCAGTCATTCTCAAAGGATGCTCCATGGACCGGCAGCATAATCTGGGAATTTGTTACTCAGGCAAATTCTTGGGTCCCAGCCCAGATCTACTGAATCAGAAACTCTGGGACTGAGGGTCAACAGTATGTATTCTAACAAGCCCTCCAGGTGATTCTGTAACAAACTCTGGTTTTAGAAACACTAAATTAAGAAAGGCATGGAGTAATATCTCCTTGACTACGCCATCAATAGAGTTTTAAGTCATATGCAATAGACCATTCACTTTGTTTTTGTTTTTGTTTTGAGACAGTGTCGCTCTATCCCGCAGGCTGGAGTGCAGTGGTGCGATCTTGACTCACTTCAACCTCCGCCTCCCAGGTTCACGCGATTTTCCTGCCTCAGCCTCCCAAATAGCTAGGACTACAGTCATGCACCATCACACCCTGCTAATTTTTGTATTTTTAGTAGAGACAGGGTTTCGCCATGTTGCCCAAGCTGGTCTTGAACTCCTGACCTCAGATTATCCACCCACCTCGGCCGCCCAAAATGCTGGGATTATAGGCGTGAGCCACTGTGCCCGGCCGACAGTTCACCTTTTCTTTGAACACTTTCTTCTTGGCCAGAAAAGTACATTAAGCACTTCCCTGGGTTTGTCACTATATGTAGAATGTCTTGGGGAAAATTAATTTGACATTAACAAAATAAAAGTCTGGTATGGATGAACCTCTAAAACTATAGCTAATTGAAAGAAACCAAATAAAAACTGCATGTTTCAAAATTCTATTTATATGAAATATTCAGAAAAAGCAAATCTCCAGACAGAACGCAGATGAGTTGATGTGTGAGGATGGCAGTGGAGAGTAATGGGCACTGACGGCAAACCAACCTGAGGGATCTTTTGGGGGTAATGGAAATGATCTAAAACTGGATTGTGGTGATGGTTGTACATCTCTGTAAATTACTAAAAATAATTAAATCATACACTTCAAACGCTTGCATATTTAGTACGTGTGGTCGTTTCCTAGGGCTGATGTAACAAAACACGATAAAATGAGCAGCTAAATAGAACAGAAATTTATTCTCTCCCAGTTCAGGAGGCTAGGGGTCCAAAATCAAGAAGTAAGCAGGGGCCATACTCCCTCCAAACTGTAAGGAATAATCCTTCCCCACTTCTGCCTAGCATCTAGTGTTTGCCGGCAATCCTTCTCAATCTTTGTTTGCAGACACAATACACTCATCTCTTCCTCTGTCGTCACTTATAGCAGCCTGTTCCCTGTGTGGCTCTATCTTTTCTTATACAGCTATTAATCAGGTTGAATTAAGGATCAACTCTGCTCCAGTATAACCTCATCTTAACTAATTACATCTGCAGTAAACTTATTGTCAAATAAGGGAACATTCTGAGAGGTATTACAGGTTAGGACTTTAACATACCTTTTTGGGAGACACAATTCAGCCTCTAACAGTACGCAAATTACATCTCAATAAAACTTTTACACAAAACTATTACAAGACATCCACACCAAGGTTCATAGAATACTTGAACATGTGCCATTAAAAAACATCAAACAGCATTATTGGCAATCGGGTGTAATTATGGCCAATTTCTTAAAAAGACAACTCACGTCCCTCAACTCAACCCTGTTAGAGGACATTTACAATCTCCTAAAGACAATGGATCACACATCAGTAGATTAAGTTTAATTTCCACCGTTTGCTGTAGAAATGAATGAGCAGAGAAAGTGGAAAAAAAGGCAAAACATGAAGTCCTTTGTGAAAATTACTTATCAGTATTAATTGTTGTATGTGGGTGTGTTGGGGAAGGAAGCGTCCTGTTAAAACATAGCCAACTTTGGCAGCAGGATCCGGAAGCTACATAAAAGAGGCATCTGGCTGTAAAATGTATTAATGAACTAGGTCTCGGTTGCTCAAACTGAGCCAGTACCTTACCCTTTTTTCTCATTTTATCCACTTGCATGCTTTCCTAGATGTGTGTTCAAGTTTTGTTTTTGTTGTTCATTGATTGATTGGTTTTGAAAATCTCTTCTATGTAAAACACTATTTTCATTAAAATAAAATTTAGCCGGGCGCGGTGGCTCAAGCCTGTAATCCCAGCACTTTGGGAGGCCGAGACGGGCGGATCACGAGGTCAGGAGATCGAGACCATCCTGGCTGACACGGTGAAACCCCGTCTCTACCAAAAAAATACAAAAAACTAGCCGGGCGAGGTGGCGGGCGCCTGTAGTCCCAGCTACTCAGGAGGCTGAGGCAGGAGAATGGCGTGAACCCGGGAGGCAGAGCTTGCAGTGAGCCGAGATCTGGCCACTGCACTCCAGCCTGGGAGCAGAGCGAGACTCCGTCTCAAAAAAAATAAATAAATAAAAAATAAAAAATAAAATAAAATAAAATAAAATAAAATTTAAACTTTTTTTTTGGAGTTTCCCAGATATTAAAATCCATCAGGTTTGGGGAGTACTGGATGTAGACAGAGCCACCATACAGTCTACAAATACAACCATAGCTAAAAGTTGCTAAATAAATCTATTCTATTGAAAGAGGGCCTATCTCATGTGACTTTACACATTATCCATAACATTGCTCTTTACAATCTTAGCACCACATTCCCTTTCTGTTTTTTAAATATTTCTTCCATAATGCTATCAATTTCTAATGTATATCATAATTCACTTATTTATAGTGTTCATCACATACCATCTGTATCCCTGAATATAATATAACCTATCTAAGCAGGGATCTTTGTCTTTTTTTCCCCACTGATAAATATCTCAATGCCTAGAAAATTTTATGGCATACAATATGTACTCAATAGATATCTATTGACTTTTTACAGAATATTCTTGCTATGATGACTTGAAATACTCTAACCTTTTCCCCTGCCTCCTTCACCACTTCAGTTGATATCTGATTCTGACCTTATGTGCCCAGGACAATTTCATCTTAACTGACCTGCTATCTTTCTAACGTTGTGGGCTCTCTTTTATGAAGTTCTATGCCAATTTAGTTTTTCTTCTATAGTCATGAGATACAAGGAATTTAACATGAAAGAAAAATCAAAAAGAAACTTTTTTTGTGATCATAGTTCAAGCACAGAGCAAAACTGTTCTGAAAATATAAAGCTCTGGCTTAACAAAGAGTTTATTGAGATCTAAAGGTTCGTTCTGAGAGACCAAATACAAAAGACTGCTTATTTAACTAATCTTCACAAACCAATTAAGTATACTATCTCTGAGAATTTCTATCTTTCTATAGTTTTTAATTTTTCTATGAAATAATATGTTTCTAAATACTCCTTGCAGCTTAAGAATCTATAGTAGTGTTTGTCAAACGTCACCTGCATTAAAATCATTAGGCTTGTCAAAACACAGATTGCGGGGTCATGCCCTTAAGAGTCCCTATTTAGCAGATCTGGGATGGGGCCCAAGAACGGGTACTTCTAACAAGTTACCTGTGATGTGGATGCTGCTGATCTGGGAACCATAGTTTGAGGACCACTGGTATACATCATTCCAAGTTCTCATTTGTTTCATTTTATTCCCAAGGGTCCCCTACATTTCTGAACGTGAAAGGGTACCTACATGATGGTTCTGAATCATGGATTAACTCTCCCACAAGTTAAAAATGAAAAGCATCACAAATGCATAAGAGTCATAAACCCCCAACCTATACCCTTTAGTAGCACACAGAAGACCACTCAAAGGGCTTCCTGAAAGTCTACAGGTACTGTACCTCCTCAGTTTCCTTGAAATGAATCTGGTCCATATTTATGATGAACAAATGGTGTAAGTCTGGGCCAACAGTGAGCCAGTGAAAGGAGCCTTAGATAAAAGCTCAAATTGAGTTTCTTGGCACAGCTATAGTTTGAAGATTCAATTATCTCGATTCTAAAATGACAATAATAATGCCACTTTCCAGAGTTATAATGAAGGTAAAACTAGATAATGTCTTTTAAAATATAAAATCATTTTTTGAAAAGTAGCATCAAATGTAAGACTAGCAAATCAATAATATTCTGAAGTTTAATTTGTGAATAAAATGGATCATTGTGTTCGTTCCCCAGAAAAGTATCTAGTCATCCAAAACCTCTGTTCCCTTTCTCATCTAAAACATGAAGAAAATACCTATAAAGCAAAGGCAGTGAAAAACTGTAGATGAGAGGTTATCACATGACCTCCAAATTTTATTCCATGTGAAGGGCTTAACAGAAAGAAAAAAAAAATGTGTTAATCAGCAATTAGAGTTTACATCTCTTTATTAAGACTTTAAAAAATCAATTTTAGTCACATCATAAATCAAAACAGTTAAATCCTTTCCTGTGGTCTTAGTTCCTTCATGCAGATTCTGTTACCAACTACAAATACCACATCTTGAAACAGTCCTTGTAAAGTAAATGGATTTCTGGAAGTTATAAATTTGTAAGAGGCATAAAATTATATAAAACAAATTCCTAATAATGATTTTCTGGTATATTACAATCTTAAGTGAACCAATTTCAGCTCAGAAAATGAAAACAAGTTTCCCTCCATGCAAATTTACCCTAAATGAAAACATTCTAAATTTAATTCTTATGTATGAATAGTTCATCAGTAGAATTAGAGCTTTCAAACTAGGGCAGCCTTAAGTAGTGTGCATGCATGTATGTGCACACATGTACATGTATGCCTGTTTGTGCGTTGAGAGCTGGGCTTGGGAAGAGAATGTTAGAGAAAGTTTGCAGTAATGAGCTAAATCTAGATCTCCCTGTTACCTCTCCCACTCAATACAGGGCAGGACTTTTTTTCTGCAATGTTGATATGAGAACAATATTCCAGGACTTCATAGGTGACTCAAATGCTTGATTAGAATTTCACAATTTAAAAAAATATGTAATAAGAAAAACACTACACACAGTGAAAAATGTTAAATCCCAGATTTTAACATACTGGAGACCAATATCAGGACTCTCATCAAACCAATAATTGAATTATGAGTAAGTAAATTATTGTTAATATTAAATATAAGATAAATTTATAGTTATGTTCTATTGATTCTCTCAGTATTAGAGATTGGATTTTTGTGTAATATTCCATTTGAAAGAATTGTTTCATTTTGCAAATAATCTGAAAACTACTGCTTTAAAACATACCTGAAAAACAAATCTAGCTTCTTTGTAAATGCATCCAATGTTGGCAAATTCAGAATTCCCAAAGGCAGCTCTGTGTGAAAAAGTTCTTTGTTATGAGTAGAAATCTTACTTCCTGCGATATCTACTCAACTCAACTCTGTTTCTGCTTTACCTACTCCACAGAGCAGAACAGAAAACATTCACTTTCCTAATACAGTGCTTGATGCCTAGTATATGCTCTCTCTGTCTCTCATCTTCACATTTTCACATTCAAAAACTACTATTTATATAACATTAGATGGCATAGCCATTAGAATTGCCTTTTGTAAGTTGATATAATAACTCTGCACAATACATAAACATCTGTGCCATAATGCTGGTGTTTTCCCATGTATTGATAAACAAGCAGTAGATTTACTTAAGGTAGGTATTCACTAGTGGGTACTGATGACAACAAAAGAATAAATAAGTAATTAAATTGAACCCACTACAACCAAGAACACCAGCATTCATGTGTATACATTTAACCTTGTTCAATAATTAATACAGAAGCATAGATATTTATGCCTCATATTCTACGGCACATTCCTTCTTTCAGACATAACTGCTATTGCAAGGGTATATGGTTAATGGTAATATCTTTCTTTATGATGAGCTGAAGTACATTGGAAACTTAAATATGCGTGAAAGCCTAGCTTTCCCTAAAACTCTGGCAGTTATCTGACCTTTGAACAGCACCATCAAAATATTCAGTGACATTAAATAATGTGGTATATTTACAAAAATAAATTTTCTTAAGAAAGCCAAGAGATTAACAATGAGTAATGATCAATTCAATTAATATCATGGGTAGTCCTTATTGTGTCCAACGGGTATACAGATGCTTTATATTTTGAAGGTAGTTCAAACACACGAACTTATATAAGATATCTTAATTTATTTTCACACAAATTCTGAATAGTATATTTTTATTATAATTGGTAACTTTATCACCTATATTTTTTGAAATTATCCATAAGGCATATTATCATGTTCAAAAAGTGTACAAATATAATAACATTTAACAAAGAAGATTTTCTCTTTTCTTCTTTATGTTAATGAGTTATAATATCATTAATATGTTATTAATATTAGTTATTAAGATAACTAAGTTATGAAGATAACTTAGTTTTCTTAGGGAAACAAATTGCTAGATCCTAGGACAGCAACCTACAACCATAAAGAATGAGATGTTCATTAGCTCCTGCTCATTGCCTACTCTTGCTTACTTTACTTTGAGTAGTGGAGTTTTAAAAATGAGGATTTCTATGTTTTCTCAAGTTCAATCTTATCAGTGATCAGATCAACAATGAGGAAGCTTATTGAAATTCTCTTTAATGCCACATAACTGAATTCCTTTATATGTATTAACATTATCTCCAAGTGACAAGTGTGGAAACTAAGGCTCAAATAAGTTAAATGACTTCTTAGGGTCACGTGATTAAGTGCAAGAGCCACATGACTTATGAATCAAACAAGTGCTCTGTTACATTGTGTTAACCCTCTTTTTTATTGTTGACTAGTGTACTAGTCCATTAATGATCCCACAGTTAATTATAATCTTATTTATCTTCAGGAATAAAGACTACTATATCATGTTCAGGTCTACAATTATGGTAGGTTCAAAATCCATTCTATGTAAATGAAGGTATCAAAATACTTCAAACAAAACTAGCCTTAAGATCTTTGCAAAAAGTCTTGTGTTAGGCTCTACCCAGATGCTAAAGCGTTCTTTGTAGACGCACATCTGGACTGGACGTAATGACAGTTATGCCTGGACTTGATACAAGGTCCTTTCTCTATCTCTGCAACTCTCCAATCCTCCATCTACCTCCAATAAGTAGGCTGGGATGCATGGACAAAACTAAACAAGAAAAGGCAAAGAAACACAGGAGCAAGAAGATTCTAGTCCCAAGGTGGTAATAATCAGTTAATGAAGAGAACCATTAGTTTCAGAAATACTGATGAAATCAATGTCACAAAAAACGTAGTATATGATTAAACTGGATGGGTGATCTTTTTTTAGTATGCAAGACAGAGACAGCCTCAGGTTACTTTAAGTTGTAGATATTTGTTGTAAGGATGTGCAGAAGTCTCACACCGAGCTAGATTTTCATGACAGTACAGCTCAGTTCTCAACTCTGGGTATCTTCTATTTTACTCACTGCCTTGTTTTTGTGGTTTCTGTCCCAGTGACTATTTCCTTTAACTTTCTCCCTTCTTTGTTCCTCATGTTACGTGTATAGAACAGTCTCATAGATTCTGTCTTTGTCTTCCCTTCTCCCTCACCATCTATTGCTTTTGAGTTTGACATCTCCAAGGGAGATATTTGCTCACCAGTTCAACATAATCAGCATTAAGTAATCAAAATCATGTGGGGCATGTGCTCTGCTCATCAAAATCAAAAGTTTTGTGGGGCCGAGAGCATGACTGAACATAACAGTTAAAAAGAGAGATATACTTATTATCTTTCCCTAGTTAATAAGATTTAATAATAATCTCATAGTTACAGAAAGGCACAATGAATGCTCCTAAAAGTGGAATAAAAAATGTAGGCAGCCTATTACTTGGTAGACGGAGGTAACTAGTACATCTTTGGAGGTAATATCTGAATCCCTTCAAAGTTTAGAAGATGCATCTTGAAAGATACACTCAAATGGACACATCTTTTCAGTTAAATGCCATTCCCTTATAGAAAGTTTCCATTGTCCTAATGTTGATGAACTAAAACATACCACCTTTAAATAGCACTATCAATGAATTTATATTTTTGGTTTCTCTTAGAACATCAATTTGCTATTCTTAGGTCATGGTGGGGTAAAACTACGAGTTTGGCATGTTATGGACTGCCAAGGGAACAGTGAGTCTTTGTATGACCATGGAGAGCCACCAAACCAGCTCATCCACTAATTTCTATAGAATAACTAGGTCTAAAGAGCCTAATTTCTGTGCTTATAAAGTAAATATCTATTGACCAATCTAAGATGACAGTTTTATTCTAACAATAAATAGGGTAAAATTTAACTGGTATTTCAAGTTTATCTCAGAAGCAATGTACTGAAATACAAATTTCTAATCTAAAAGAAGTGTAGGAAATATAAATTTCTAATCTAAAAGAAGTGTAGTATTCAAAATGTTTTGAATATAAAATATTTCCTAAAGAATGTTTCAACAGGCCGGGCGTGGTGGCTCACACCTGAAATCTCAGCACTTTGGGAGGCCAAGGTGGGTGGATCATGAGGTGAGGAGACTGAGACCATCCTGGCTGACACGGTGAAACCCCGTCTCCACTAAAAAAAAAAAATGTTTCAATAGAACAGTAGGCTAACAGGATTATTTTACGTCTAACAAAAAGTTGTAGGGGCCAAATGTATTTTAAAATATTGCGTATTTTATCCCTTATGCGCAACTTCTAATAATCTTTAACTCCTAGTAAATTGCTATTCTTATGCTAAAATTCAATAGAGTCCATCAGCTCTGCTAAGAACTCCTTTGACTCAAACAAACAGTCACTCCACCTTCATTGCTTGAAGAATATGGCCTGTGTGTCCATCACAGCACACACTGCATTGTTATTGTAATTGTTAATATGACTGCTGGTGGGAGTGTAAATTAGTTCAACCATTGTGGAAGACAGTGTGGCAATTCCTCAAGGATCTAGAACTAGAAATACCATTTGACCCAGCAATCCCATTACTGGGTATATACCCAAAGTATTATAAATCATTCTACTATAAAGACACATGCACACATATGTTTACTGCAACACTATTCACAATAGCAAAGGCTTGGAACCAACCCAAATGCCTATCAATGATAGACTGGATAAAGAAAATGTGGCACGTATACATTATGGAATACTATGCAGCCATAAAAAAGAATGAGTTCATGTTCTTTTCAGGGACATGGATGAAGCCAGAAACCATCATTCTCAGCAAACTAACACAGGAACAGAAAAACCAAACACCACAGGTTCTCACTCCTAACTGGGAGTTGAACAATGAGAACATATGGGCACAGAGAGGGGAACATCACACACCAGGGCCTGTCAGTGGGAGGTGCCATGGGGAGGGATAGCATTAGGAGAAATACCTAATGTAGATGACGGATTGATGGTTGCAGCAAACCACCATGGCACATGCATACCTGTGTAACAAATCTGCATGTTCTGCACATGTATCCCTGAAATTAATAATAATAAAGAAAAAAAAGTTTTAAAAAAGTGAAAAAAAAAAGACTTTCTCCAACTTGACAACTAGATTATTAGTTTTGCTGCATTCACCTTAAACATGCATCTCTGAAGAGAAGGAGGGATTCCCTAAACAGGCTGAATAATACTTTCTAAAAGTGTGTCAGTGTCAGTGGTGCACTATCATATTTAATAGAGTGAAATGTATTTGACATTGTCATGTAAAAACACCTTTTATATAAAAATACTAACAATATTCACCATGTTTCTTTTGCACATGTTTAAGGACTTAACTTTGAAAGAATAGTACCTATTAAAATATCTACATAAGCTACTGAATGACATTTAGGTGGTAACTGCTTTTGCAGTTATCAGTGGCTTGCAGTATGATTATTACAAGGAAACATAAAAGTTTTACAACACATCTCTGCCTCTTCATTTCTCCAATCTCTTAAATGCAGATGGCAGTGCCTTATGTTCAGGTAGGAGCTACTTACTGTCAGTTTATGGTCTTAGACCAGCCATAAGGCCATGTATCATCAAAAGGTAATTCACCCACTATATTTTGTTGTTGTTCATTTCTCTCTTAATTCACTGAAGCAACTACACTGACCAGATGTGTTTTAAAGGAGTCTATATTTGTAAAGATTCTGAGGGTCCTTAGATAAAAAGAAATATCAAAATACTTTTTCAAAACCCATTCGAGGAATGATGTCCTCGAGAATCAAGAAAGCAGACACTTCCTAATGAAGCAACGATCAAGATACTCTCAATTATTGGAAAAGGCAAAGAGTTGAATGAGAAGTTTAAATTTGTTAATCCAAAGAATATATATTCCTTTATCCAAGAAACAAGTTTATCGTTGAAATGTTGCCATATAAGCAATGAACCAGAGCCCACATATTTCTTTCTATGTTTTCCTTACACGCTTTTCATTTCCCCAGTTGCAGTGGGGCCAACAACTGCTGAGGTGGAGCAGGTACATAATTGAAGTCGAAAATTGCAGAATGTTACATTGAATGCTGCTCCTCCCGCCGACAACAGATAAAGGGAGGGCAAAACACCAAAATGGAGACACAGGTCCATGGAAGTTGAAGGTATTGAAGTCAGGTTCACAGTCTATGAAGTTGGGGGCAAGTGGGAGAAAAAAAAAAAACTGAGTATAAAGACAGAGGCTTGCAGGCAAATTACGATGAAATCCAACATTTTGACAATGTTGAAAAAGGGAAATTGACAAAAACGCTGCATTCTGAGGGAATTTTTTTTGTTTTCTTTTTTACTAAGGTTTCAGGTTAAGAAAAACTAAGTTTATATTTTGAAAAAGTACAGAAAAGGACAGGGAAATTTGTAAATATTTAAAACAACAGCAGAGAATTAACAAATAGACTGAGGGTATTAATAACAGGGGTAAGGAGTGGGCAATTCCTAAGAGGTCTGTCTTAGTTATCTTATTTTGTATGCAAAATCTTTAAACATTGAACTGACATTTTCCTGGAAGTAATTCAGATACAAAATATATTTAACAAGAAACTCTGCAACATCTAAATGTCACAGTCATTCACTTCATAGAAGGTAAAAAGTGTTCTTCAGAAGAAGGGAAAAAAAATATTTCACTGAAATTTGAAGTGCTCTAACATTGGTTTTGATGTGAACATGTTCACTTTTAAATTGAAAGTGGGGTGTAGAAAAGCGAAAGACTTTCACAACTGCTTCTAGTGTCTTGTAAAGAATTGAATTTGAAGATTTTCAGTTTTCTTTAGCATTGCTGCATTGTTCTTCTTTAAAATATTTTAATAGGTAATTCAGTTCATATATATGATCAAATATTCAAAAGGTACAAAACGACTTTCCTCTCATTGCTGCTCCCAAAGACTATTTTCATTCCCCAAATCAAACACCATTACCAGTTACCTATATATATGACTATTTCATGTATGTATAAATACAGTATCTGCTGACATTTAAAGCAAGATTTGAGTACACAGAAAGTTTACATGATATTTACTAGGATTAGGAAAAAAGTGACATATTAATGAAATAAAGAGTAATTTTTTTTAGGTTTTACAGAATCTTTACAAGTTTTAATTATTTTATCCTTAGTCTTAATGGTAACGTTATCATGTACCATACTATTTCCTTCATGAGTTAAAGTATACAATCTCTAATAAAATTTTGTGCGAAAAATGTGAGCTAAAGTATGAAATGTAACAAAATATATCACAAAGTTTTATATTAAAAAAGACTACTCATTGGGTACAGGGTATAGTGCTTGGGTGAAGGGTGCACCAAAATCTCAGAAATCACCACTAAAGAACTTATTCATGTAACCAAACACTACTTGTTCCCCAAAAACCTATTGAAATAAAAAAAAAATTATACATTTGAATATAACTCTGGCAACTTGTAAGTCTATCCATGCTACAGAGTTTTTATAATTTCCTAAGAATAGACAAACCATGACTTTTCTGCTGGCAGGATTAGTCTTTTTTTTTCTTTTCATTCTCAGACTCCCATCTTCAGGTAGAGCCCAGCTGCAGAGGTTTCTCTTGACATTACCAAGGAAAGACTCAAGAATTTCTACTTTCAAATGCCATACTTGCTACTCTTTAGTTGCAACCTTAAGTGCCACTTCCAGTTGGTCCCGTCTTGTTTGTCCTATCTGAGATCTCATCTTCATATACATTACATACATCAAGCTACAGATGTGAGCTCTGATTCACTGTTAAACTGGGATCCTGCCACTGCGCCCAGGGCTGTTTCCCCCCCACCCCCCAAGGGTCAACTCTATCTGTGTGCATCTTTGCATATCATTTGTGTCTGCATCTCCAGGGCTGGAACCCTGGATCTCCGTAGATACTCCTGTTAACTTTGAAAGGACATGGGTTGCTTGGCTGGATCGCTGTTGGTGGCTTCATCTCCCAAATACTGTTTCCCACTCCCCATCCCTCCCACAGTGATTTACTTGTGGCATCTGTAACTAGGTCTATCTTGACGTGGACAGATCAAGCTTAAGGTTTTCATTCCTTTTCATAATTAAGTGGATCATATCCAATATTGTCGAACTGAGAATGCCAAAACAAAGATTTATTCACAAAATAACATTTATCACTTATTAGTATAAATTCATCTACCCACTAGAGATTCCAGAGAATGGAAAAAGCCATAATGGTAGAGTTGCCTGAGAATCCTATCGCTGAAAGAATATTTAATTTCAGAAACAAAGCTCGAATACTTAATTCCAAGGTAATTATATTTGTTTTCCTTATGGAGAAAGCAGAGTTTGGTAACAGGTATAGACTGGATTAAGTCCTAACTCTGTCTCTAATATGGGACCTCAGGCAAATTCCTAATGTTTCTAAGTAAGAACTTCCTCAAGTATGAAACAGAAAAGATTATGATATCACCCACCTCATGGGATTTTTGTGATGGCCGAAGGGGATAACAAATGTAAAGCACCTAGAATAGAGTCTGGCACATAGTATTTACTTAACAAATACTATCTATAAGAATTTGAATACTAGAAATTTTCATATTTATTCGGCAAGAAAATTAATTTTCTCTAAGAAATGAACCAAGGAAACAAAGAAGCTTTTTCTTTTTCAGAAAACCCTTATAAAAGTGATATGGCTGGGGTAAAAATAGTAAAAGCAAATTGTGTATCAAAGATGATAGTAAGTGCTTTATGTATGTTATCTCATTTAATTCACAATTACTCTCCATGGTAGAATTTAATATTTAAGCTTTTGAGATAGAGCAACTGGAGTTACATCAGGTTGCTATCTACAACGAAGTTAAGATCTAGTTGTCTTTTTAAAATTTTCTCATGATAATATCCTGTTCCAATTTCAAAGGCAAATGTGTATTGAAATTGCTAAATTTCATGTGTTATACTTTTAAAATGTTATATTTGTTTCAAATATCTTGCATAAAGGGATCTAGATTTGAAATTCTAAAAATGTGAGTAAGGCCGAAATACAAGGCAGCAAGGCCCATGCCCGGTTCTGTAACTACTGCATTCTCTCCTGCTTGAGTCTGGTAATGGCACTAAATAAGGCCTTTCTTCATTTCATTATGCATCACAGGGGAAAGGCTCCATCACAAACTATGGCTTAGCAGGAAAATAAACTTGGATTCAGCAAATTAACTTTCAGCATAGTTTTCAATGACTAGGGTCTCAGACTATTAAATTTTGAATTTCAGAAACACGCTCTAGCAAAGAACAACAGCTGCTGCTGAATCCCAATCCGCAAAGCAACAGCAGTTGCAGCATCTGGACCAACAGCTACCAAAGCTATATCAGTAAATAAGGTGAAAGTCCCCATGTGATTTGACCCTTCAAAATCTTCTCCCCAAGCCTGCAATGCGTAGCTCAAAGGTATCTTCACAAGGAAGGCAAATGGCATATTTTTTAAAAAGTCTGCTCAGGCAGGAGCCTGTGACCTTTGCTCTCTATGGGTAGAATGGATGCTAACATCGCCAGCTGGAAGTAAATGGATATTTTAATTGAAATACATACAACTATCTCCAATGGGGGGGTTGGGGGAAAGCAAACCAGAGAGTCTTTCTAAGTTATCTAATGAGCACCCAGCATGACTTAGCTTCCTACAAATGATCCTCCATTAGCCTGGGCTTGTTTTGCAAACAAATACTCAAATAGAAAACTGCTCTGCTCTTGTACATTTGGCACTGTTTCCCAATACCAGCCCTATTAGCGAATGTGAAATATAAAGTGTAATTTAGGATCATGTTCATTTTTGTTTCCTGGGGGAAATGGAAAAGAAAACAGTATTAGAACATAAGAACTGCAACAAATATATATATATTTGTTTTTTATATATACTATATATGTAATATATACAATATATATTATGTATATATATTGATAGGGGTATAGTATGCAATTATTGATATAAATGTGTATCAATCTTACTAAAAATTCTTTTTCCATAGATGCAACTTTCTCTTCACTCCCAATCTGTTTAAAATATGTGATATTTCCCAGAACTTATTATTCCAGTGAAAGAAATTAATTAATTAGTCTTTAAAGTTACTGTTATCACTTAGGATAAAGGAGTTCTTCGTTGAATGTGAAATGTTGGCTGTCGATCAATATGGTTTACTCCACATGCAGATGCTTGTTTAAATGGCAAGAAATATTTTGTGAAGCTCATTAGTCATTAACATTCAAGTTATTTAGCCTTTCAAAAGGTGACCAGTGCTAGCTTGCTTTCATTATATTACTTATTTTAAACAGACATCACATATGAGGTTAAGGTATTTGACAACAATGTTATTTTTCTTGATTGTTGTTCAAATACATAAGAAAGAGGTTTAAAAACGAAGTTACTGGACAAGAGAGCAGAAAATAAAGCCAAATTTAAGGTTTGACATGAGCAAGAAGACAAATAGCTGACTTTTCTGCTTTGTTATCAAGGTAGCTTTTATTATGTTCCAACAAAATTAACAGAGTTAAGCTGGGTACTGAGCAAAATTCTAACAAGGAAGGCAAATATATTCTGATTGTGTGTTTGAGACAGGGTCTCACTCTGTTGCCCAGGCTAGAGTGCAGTGGTGTGATCATGGCTCACTGCAGCCTGGACCTCCCAGACTGAAGTGTTTCTCCCCGCTCAGCCTACAGAGTAACTGGGACTACAGGCCCACACCACCACACCTGGCTTATTATGATGATGATGATGATTATTGTAGAGATACAGTTTCGCTGTGTTGCCCAGGCTGGTCTCAAACTCCTGAGCTCAAGTGATCGACCTACCTTGGCCTCCCAAAGTGCTGGGATTACAGACGTAAGCCTAACCGCAAATATATTATTATTTTTTCTTTCTTTAAAATCTATTCCTCAACTTCATCTAAAATGAATGGCCCTTAAAATATGTTTCATTCAGATGAGGAAAGGAAAAGAAAAGAATCAGATTAATCCAATAAAGAGACCTTAATACAAACTCAATCAGAAGATTGTTGCACTGTTTATATTGAGTTCTGACATTTTCTGTGTTGACTGTGCAGTGAAGGAACAATATTATTACTCATTGGCAATAAATCCATTTAGGTGTGCAGGTGATGCCCAGATGATGTTTATTCTAAGAAATCTTAATGTCTTGGCCTCTTCAAAAACTGCACAAATAAACTTGGCGCAATATTAACCATGGTTAGTGAACCTTAGGATAAAGAAATGTGATTAGTCATTCAGTGATGCATCCTTCATTCACCCTTGGCATCATGCCAAGGGTACACCATGCTACTGTGTATTCACTCCATTCTTAATAACTTGAACAAATGGAGATGTTAGCTGCCTTTAAGAATTATGCATTTTCTATGAGGATTTAAGGTTGCTGAGAAGGCAACTATGAACAATCAATAGGTACTTAAAAATAAACACTATATAAATGTATAGTAAGTAAATATTCATGTCTTTTTATAAAGTAGACTTCAGCAGAGCTCTAGAGGCTCTGGGATTTTCAATGATCTGAAAAAATTGAGTGCAGAAGTTGTTTGTATTCATCCATCCCTAGTGATCCATATACTAAGTCAATTATGTACCAAATTATTTCTGAGAAAATTCAATTCATTACATGTACTGGGCAATTATCATTAGTTACGTGCCCAGCACTGTTGTTGGTTAGAATATACATAGTAGGATCCTTGTCCTATATATTTGTATATAATACTGTGGGGGAAAAACTTTATGCAAGATATTTGAAAGAAAGAAAGCATTTTACAAGTATAACATATGAAATTTAGCAATTTCAATACACATTTGCCTTTGAAATTGGAACAGGATATTATCATGAGAAAATTTTAGAAAGACAACTAATTTCACTTACTGAGATGTGGTATACATGGCATGGCCTTCTGAGAGGTATCAACTTAATGTTCATTTTCATAATCAGATGAAGCACCTACCCATTTTTGTGATAACATAATTCATATTCACTTTGGCGAGAAACCTGAAAAGTAGAATAGCATAGGACAAGAAAAGTCTACTCTTGATCCTACCACTCCCCACAATCACTGTTGACCATTTGTTGCAAGTGCTTTGAAGGGAGGGTCACTATTGTAGCGGCCACATATAAAGAATTCTCATACATAGACCATACAGAAATCCAACTCAGTGATAGACCCTTAAGAGCACACTGTTTATTTAAAAATAGTGTTATACAGACACACACACTAAAGGATATGTGGAACCAACTGAGGGTATTTTGCTCTCTAATCCACATGCCTGCTGTCAGCCATCAATTAAACACAACAAACCCCACAGTGTAAACCTGTTAGTTGTTGCTCAACAGGGATTTAAATTTTTGTCTATATAACTTCAAACTCCACAGTCAACTCAATTATTTAAATGAAAATAAACAAGCACTCCCATTGATTTTCAGAGAATAGACTTAATTTTCTACTTTTGAAACATATTCAAGGACCTTAATAATGGATACCCTTCAGTATGGTTCAAGCTTTCTTTGTTTCATGATGGAAACAAAGTATCCTCTGTATCACTGCATCACTGGTAATTTCCCATCTCCATGCCTTCAATCGCATTTCCACGTTTCCGAATCCTTCCAAACTTTCAAGACAGTTTACATTCTGTCTTTTCACAAAGACATTTATAGTCTTCTTGTCATGAAATAATTTCATTCTCTTCCATGATTTTATCTGCATTTTAACTCATGGTACCGATCAGCATTCCAGTTATTTATACTCTTACCTGAGGGGCTCTATAGGACTGTCACCTCCTTATAGGGAAGAAAGTGAGCGCAATGACAGTGACAAGGATGAAGAGCAGAGGTGAACCCTCATGTATTACAAGCGCACTCTTTGCTAGACTTATGCTAGGCTTTTTATGTACATCGTAGTTTCAAAACAGGTATTATACTTATTTTACAAATGAAAAACTAAAATTTTTTCCCAGAGAGTTTAAGAAAACTCATAAGATCATTTTGTCAATACAAGGCACCTCCTCTATTTGAAACATATTCTGTCAAGATCCAAGGCCTGTGCTATTTATATGACTAAGATTTTTCTGAACAAAACTTGACATAATGTCATAGATGAAGACCCTTCCCCAACTATGGAGAATGAATGCAGAAAAAACTGTAGACTGTTTAAGGCATCTAAAATCTACATGGGAAAAAATAAGAAATGCCTGATTTAGAATTAGAAAGCAGAAAAATAATCTCAGCCATTGGAAGAAAAAAATACCAATACATTTTGGGAATGTGGCTAGTAATTTAAAAATACATAAAACTTATATGAGTTAAAATTGGCCCCCAAACTTCTTCAGTTTAAGAATACATTTTGGAGTTCTATGTGCCAGACAGAAGCTAAATCGTGAAACTAACAGGTTTTGACTGATTGCTAATCTGCCATTTGTAAAGGGACTTGGAACACTCAAGGCCTGAAGATATCCTTAGAAGCTACTTCTCTTAGTAAAAGGTTTTCAGCCACTGCCCAGAGAATGAGAACAAGCCTGGCTGGTCTAATGATCAAGGGAACAAAGTCAGTAAACCTTGGATTAGTGTTCAAGGATAACATTTTAAATGGTTCTTATTACATGTTTTTATTTTCCTTAAATCTCAACTTTCCTTAAACCATTACGTAATGGAAGAATTTATGTAAGTGCTTCCTTAACCTATTTTTTTTAATATCCATCATAAAATATTATACAGATCTTCAGAATTATATATATTATATATATATAAAAAAATATATAGCCTTCTACTTGTACTCTAAATAGAGACAACCAACTCAATTATGGAAAAAGGAGTCCAAAGTTGTGTAGACAAAATATGTGTGGAGGGCATATGATACCCAGAAAACAGGAAATTCCCTCACACTCACAGAGACTGTATTATACTTTTCATTTTATAATTATAAACTATTTAACACAGGAATTAAGACTTCCAACTTATTTTATTTTTTCAGAAGTTATTTGAATAAAGTTTCATGACACCAAATATTAATAATTTTATATTACATCCTTATCCGAGATTCCTTAGAGATCAGGCACTTTTCCTTCAATTAGGCATAAATTTAAAGTCATTTTAATCCTTTAACACATTAAAGTTAAGTTATACAAGTTTTCTACAATAACCATACCTTACGTTTGAATCAGAGTGTGCTATGAAAAAACATAGTTACATAATGGAGTACTATTCAGCCATAAAAAGAATCAGATCCAGTCATTTGCAGCAATATGGATGGAACTGAAGATCACCATGCCCAGTGAAATAAGCCAGGCACAGAAAGACGAACATCACATTTTCTCATTCATTTGTAGGATCTAAAAATACATACAATTGAACTCATGGACATAGAGTAGAAGGGTGGTTACCAGAGGCTCGGAACGGGAGTGGCGGGTGGTGAGCGGGTGGTGGAGAGGTGGGGCTAACAGATTACAAAAAAAAAAACAAAAGTTATTATAGAAAGAATAAATAAGACCTACTATTTGATAGCACAACAAAGTGACTATAGTCAACTGTAACTTAATTGTATATTTTAAAATAGGGTGTAACTGGACTGCCTGTAACTCAGAGTAAATACTTCAGGGGATGAATATTGCATTCTCCATGATGTGCTTATTTCACATTGCACGCCTGTATCAAAACCTTTCATGTACCCCCAGTATATATACACACACACTATTTACCCAGAAATATTAAAAATAAAAAAAAATAAGATACTTGGCTTCAAAAAATATCATCCTAGCAAAAAAAAGTCACCCAAAAATTAAAAAGTATTTTACAGATTGTGAAAAATAAACACACATTAGGTTCTATGAACTAGAAAACAAAGGGGAAAAGGAAAACAATTGTGTAGTTTATAAACTTAAAAATGCAAAACTCCACAGTATACATCTGCAAAAGTTAAAATGAGTTGTTGATCTCGGGTATAATTGTCTAATGCACTGTCAAAAATAAAAGAAAAACAGGTTAACTTAGTTAATATATAAAAGTCATTAAGTGATGGGCAACAGGTGCTTGAATGCCACCTTACATATGGAGACCTGTCACTGGCTGACCTTAATATGTCAGAAGAAAGATTCAAAAACTTCTTTCAAATTTCTCTGTCCCAGCTCTACATTCTGGTAACTAACCTCTCAATTCCACATAAGCCAGTGATAAGTGTGGTGGAACAGAGAACACTTGCTTCAGAACAGGAGATCCTTTCCGAGTTCAGTCCAGACCAAAGAATGATCATCTCTGGTGTTGAACCCAGTAATCTGTGTATCAACTGATTCTCCAGGAAATTCATGGACATCTTTAAGATTTCTTAGGCATGTCTGTGTGTGTGAGTGTGCACGTGTGCATACTTGCAATGGAGAAAAACACATTTATCCTGTTTTTTATTATAAGGACCTCTACTTGCTTTACTCTAAGTAAAGGCAATCTTTGTCCGGGGAATTTAAAATTAGTTCCATTAAATCCACTGGAACCAATGCTGCTGATATCACATATGAATTCCAGGTTTATGGACCCTAAGAGTTCATGGATAATGAGAATTCAAGGTTCCCTATTTTCTTCTGTCATAATTGTTATAGGAATATAAGTAATTCATCTAAATGGTCTGTGCCCTTGGGACTGCACAGGTTGCTACCATTGTCAGACAACACTGCAGCATTATTAAATATGCTTCGTATTAAGTCAGGTATGGGAAGATAAAATAGAAAGAGGAGACCTAATCTCTGAACTTAATGAGCTTAGACTTCAACGGGGAATATGCAATGGGTCATAGTTTTTAGAAGAATACTATTACAAGAACACTAAATAAGTGAAAATGACAAAGTGTCAACAATAGAAGCATTAAGGAGAAAGAGACAGGAAGACTGAGAGAACCAAATCCTGTAATGACCACAGAACTATTATTTCAAAAGGAGAAAACATGCAAATAGTTTCTTAAAAATAAAACAAAATACATGGAGAAATCTAATTTCTTCCAACATTCAAAGGCCTTGGAGCCCCAACTTCCTGCTATCTTACTTCAAAGTTTGCTCTTCATGTTCAAGTCATTTATGTTCAATCAGACCACCAGGTAGGGAGGAAACAGTATGAAGACCATAAACTACTCTACATAGTTATCCCAAGAATATTTGTCCATTTGATGAATATTACAAACCTTTTGCAAGAATAACAAATGGCACATTCTGAAACAGTGATGAGTGATTTTTAAAAATTTCTCTGAGCATTGTGGACCATGCAGAATTATTCTTAGCTGGGCACTGGTTCTTCTTTCACATTTGGTTTCAGGATCCTGTTCTTGTCTAAGGAAATGCTTGGAATGATAAAAAACTGCTTAGGCAAGCTACCTCTTTTTTTGCATTTGCTAAAATGCCAAACCCCAAGAGCTCATGTCAATGTTGGTCATTCACTGAAAAATCACTGAGTGACTACAGAATGATATGGAAATGGTATCTGTAATGCATTTGATAATGAACACTTTACATTGTCATTTGAATCTTGCCAAAGCTCGGGTTTGGATATTTTCCTTATTTTGATGTCCATATGGCTTACAAACAAAAGTTTAACATATTCAATCACACTTACCAAGGAGATTTAAAGATTAAGCCTCATTTAACAGGCCTGTTCATGTGGATAGATGAGGGATGTCACTTCCAACACACTAATAATAGAATATTGGAAGGAAGCATAAGCTAAGTAGCCTTGAATTAAGTCAAAATCCTATAGGATATGTTCAGATTTGCAATTTGAAAATGATGTGCTCTGTATAATTTACTGTTGAATATACAAAAAATGAGAGTAGTAACATCCGCTGACATTGTTCTGTATGTACATGGATTCACAGTCTGGATATCTTCAGTTCTGTGTACGTTCAAGTCGGCTTTCTCTCTCTCTCTCTCTTTTTTTTTTTTTTTTTTTTTTTTTGACAGAGTCTCACTCTGTTGCCCAGGTTGCAGTGCTGTGGGGCACAATCTTGGCCCATTGCAACCTCCATCTTCTGGGTTCAAGCGATTCTTGTGCCTCAGCCTCCTGAGTAGCTGGAATTACAGGCCTGCGCCACTACACCTGGCTAATTTGTATGTTTTTTAGTAATAGAGACAGAGTTTTACCATGCTGGCCAGGCTGGTCTCAAACTCCTAAACTCAGGTGATCCGCCCACCTCAGCCTCCCAAAGTGTTGGGATTACAGGCATGAGACACTGAGCTGGCCAGCTCTCTCTCTCTCTCTCTCTCTCTCTCTCTCTGTGTCTCTCTCTCTCTTAATCTCTTTATTATGGAAATTCAGAAACTATACACAACCCAGAATAGTCTATGAACTCCCCAAGGACTCATCAACCAGCTTCAACAATGATCATCTTTCTGCCCATCTCATTCCTTTCTTTTTTTTTTTTTTTTTGATATGGAGTCTCGCTTTGTCACCCAGGCTGGAGTGCAATGGCACAATCTTGGCTCACTGCAACCTCCGCCTCCTGGGTACAAGCAATTCTCCTGCCTCAGCCTCCTGAGTAGCTGAGATTACAAGCGCGTGCCACCATGCCCAGCTAATTTTTGGTATTATTTAGTAGAAACACGGTTTCACCATGCAGGCCAGGCTGGTCTTGAATTCCTGACCTTCTGATCTGCCAACCTCGGCTTCCCAAAGTGCTGGGATTACAGGTGTGAGCCACTGTGTCTGGCCCATCTCATTGCTTTCAACCTGCTCATCTCAAGATTCCATCAGGTCATGGTTATATCTTTTCAGATAAAGGTTCACTGAAATTATTTTTCTCATATTCTTAGAATACGAAAAGCATACAAATGCTGTTCTTATGGCTTTACTATCTTATTTGTTTTGGAAAAAAAAAAAAGGAAATCTTACATTGGCTCAGTGGAAGAAGAAAGAATAATTTTTTATCCCAATTCCTTATCACTAAGGAACATAAAGAATCTCTTGGTACCAAACCCCAGAAAGAGTGAGTGGTTTCTACTCCATTTCCCCCTGTCCCACTGCAGATCAGGCCTCACTGGAGATCATGAGTTTACCAGCGTTAAGCACACTATGCAGTCGAACCAGTCTACACTGAGCTACTGTGTTCTCACGTCAGAAGACAAAAATGTTTCCAGGGAGCTGTAATTTACATCCCCATTAAATATTTTTTTCTTGATTTTCATTAAAATAAGAAAATAAGTTTTCTCTACTTAGTGGCAGACCAATTTAACTTAAATAAAATTTTTCCTGTAATTCACCCATACTTACTCAAAGGATTAGTGAGCCTCTGTCAGAGAAAGGATACTTGTCTGCTCATTAACATTCATGAGCAAGAATCCTTCTGGTAGAACTGGTTTCAGAGTCTGACAGAGCAATACTTAAAAGAAATTGGCTTGTCTGTGAACCAGCTGCTCAGCAAAGCCACCATGCAAGGGAACTGGTGATAATAAGATGATATTACAACCACACTGGGAGCATAATGTATATCAAGTTACTTTGAGGTGCGTGGTAGGGGTCTTAGAATTAGAAAAAGATTGGAAGTCCATCACTGAAGTCAGAGCTGACAATCAGCAGTGTGTAGTCTTAGCTTTGAAAGATCTGTCAAAGTTCAAAGGAGGGGAAAGAAAAGAAAAGAAAAGAAAAGAAAAGAAAAGAAAAGAAAAGAAAAGAAAGAGGAGGAGGAAGAAGGGGGGAGGAGGAGGAGGAGGAGGAGAGAAGGAAGGCATATTCCAGTTGTACAAAGATCTGGGTTCTACATGCACACACTTAAAAGACCCCCTACTAGGATCTTCTCTTTCAGTATTGTATAAACGCAAGGCTTGAAAGGCGTTTGTGATTTGTAAACCTGTTAAGTAGCTCTGTCAAAGCCAATATCTCTAGTTGGACGATTTTTATTTTTGGAAGATCTGCCCTTTGGGAAAATTGGCAGATTACTTCCCAATGCCAGTGAGATTGTTTCTCTAATTTCTGAAATTCAGTTCAGTGCATTCTGATTTCAAGAGGAGTGTCCTTCAGATGGAATACTTATCGCTGAGCTGGTAGCCTAGCAAATGTACAGAAGGCATTCAGCTAATTACTTCTTAGAATGATTAACATTATAAGCCCTATGAATTGTAGTAACCTATTATTCTGTGCAATGATTTAGGACAGCAGCAGCACAATACAAGGAATTATTACATCTATTTATCCGCATAATAAAATAACATCATAGAGGGGTGTGTGTTGTGGGTGGGGGGTGTGTGTGTGTGTGTGTGTGTGTATGGTTATACATGTATTTGTTAGTGTGTTAGGACATTGGAGGTAGTAAGACAATTGTGTCTGTCTTGCTATGATTTATTTAGAAAATAACTATTGTTCCTGAATTCCTAGGGAATCTATTTTTGAAAAGTCAACGTGATTAATAAAACATTGGGAAGTAGCAAGAGGCAGTAACTTGAGGACTATGGTAGATTATGATACAGAAATAATCATTCCTTTCCCCACTTCCACTTCCTTAGGAGTAGTATAATCTCTTGTCCCACTAATGTTGGAAATTGCCATCAGATTTGCTTTGGCTTATAAACCTTAGGAAGACAGTGTGGCAATTCTAGTTTAGGCTTTAAGGAGCATTCTGCCTCCACCTGTCTATATTAGCATCGCCACACTCCACTAAGAGAAGAACATGCTTAAGACAGAGTACTGCTTTCAAATGAATAAGCGACATATAGACCAGACCAGACCAAAATGACTCTAAATGCATAGAGTCAAGCCTACATGAGCAGCCAATCTCTAGTCAACCCAAAGATATACTACAGAAAAATAAACACTTCTTGTTTATGCCCTGAAATTGTGTGTTTTTTCTTACAAAACAGTAGCAAGCTGGTGCAAGGAAGAAAACATTGTGACAGAATATCTATCTAATAGATATATGCTAAATGTCAATAAATTAACATTGTTGAAAAGAAAATCAATAGTAAATTGTTTACAATATGTCCGACAGACTTTGTGGACTTGCATACAAAATATTTGATTCATTTTGTCTCATCGTGGCACTTTTTAAATTATCACAATCTTAAGACATTCTTTGAATATTGAACTGCAAGCTCTTCCAAAAAGTCTTCTTGGATGCCACTATAAAGAAAAATTTCCTCCCTCCTCTTTCCAATGGACTTCTACTTTAGGATACAAGCAATTCTGCCTTTCTTACTCTTGGGTTTATACTTATGTCTCCCCCAAAACGTAAACTCCTTGATAGGCAATGACCAAATTTTAATCATTATTAGTCATTTTTTAATCTACAACAATACTTGGTTAAGTGCATTCTCTGTGATAGGCTCTAAATAAATGTTTTCAAATAGAAATCACACACACATACAAAAAATCTCACCCTTGTGACAGGAAATATGAAAGATGCTATCACCATAGGGAAACCCATTTAGGGTTTATCTCTTTTCAAGTAAGTGTATTCTCGGAGAAAATTAGGGCAAATATTAAAGAAATCATTACGTTACTGTCACCTCTACAGTATATAGATGAGAAACGATATTTAAAAACAAAACACAAGCAGATTTGCAATGTAAAAATATTATATCACTGCGTCCAGTTCAGTGGGTAGTCTGTGCGTGTTACTATAGAATAAGTTCTTCATAAGGATAGAACTTACTGTTCAATATTTTTATTTTGCTTTTAAAAATGCACTGGCTGCCAAATTTCTGGACAAATGTATACCATTAAAATACATTAATAAAAGCGAGGAAGTAAAGTAAAATAATAAGACCAGGAACACATTAAATAAAAAAGTTCATATGGAGCTCCAAATGTGAATACATTTCAGCTCAAATAAATTCAAAGGAAAAAAGGAACCTAAATAAAATATCCCTTCAACTAAATCTTTCTGCCTCTGAATAATCCGTATTCCACAGACATGCTTAGAGGATAGGGTGTTAGTGCCGACATCAAGATAGAAACCACTAGGCTTTGTGAGGTAAAAAAAATAATAATAACAATATATCTTCATTGATTCAATAAAGGCTTTTACCAAAAAAACACCCATTCCTCTTTAATTTAGGGACAAATTCCAGTTGAATACTGTTCCTGCCGTTCCCAAAGATATGGGTGGATTCTTTACCCACCAATATTTCTACTGCCCTTTTAAAGAAATACCAATAATTTTTCAACAGTATCCATTTATTTATTCAAAAGAAATAAAAATTTAGAATTTCAACCAAGTATTGACTTCCTATATATAACATGACTATTTCTAATTCTGCTTTAAGTATTAGGTCACAGTCTTGGATTCATCATTCTTAGTGGAAACTTGGCAAGTCATTTACCCTGTCAAACCTCCAGATTCCTTGAGGGCTGGACTATATTTAGGTGGGTAGTTTTTTTTTTTTTTTTAGAGTTAAAAACAAATCTTCCACTTTTCCTTGACAGTCATTTCCACATCCTCCCCACAATAACTAGGACAGGACAGGCCCGGCAGGGTGAGATAGAGGAATTGGTGGTGTTAACCACAAGACGCCAGCACATCTGGGAACTGGAAAGATGATGTGGTAGATAGTGGAGAGCAGAGATCCAGGAGTGCTCAGCCTGGAATGGAATCCTGACTCTGCCATTTATTATAATATCTGTGTGATTGCAATTCAGTGTGCCTCAGATACCTAGGGTTAAAATCTATGAACGGCAGGACACAGGGTCAGATGTTGCCTCTTATTACTATTACTACTAGCTAATAGTTACTATTACTACTAGCTGTTACTTGCTTGTTCTCCATTTCCTCTTACACATGAGCTACTTGGTAGCACAACAGCAAAACAGGACTTAGACAGGAATGCCAATTTGACAGGATAGTCACTGAATACGAAAATGCTAAAAATGAGTGAGTACCCAAAGATGACTCTCCTTTTGTCTACGTTTTAATATGCTGGTGTTTATCTGTTGCCTGGGGAGTTTGGCAGAGGAGAAGAAGGTGAGAAGGAAGGGAGTAATGTGATCATTCTGCCTGATATACTAAGTTGGGTCATTGTCCAAAATTTTAATCCTGGGGAGCAACAGAAAAGCTGGGCTTGGCTATAGAGCATATTCAGAGCATCCCTCTATAGTTCGGAGAGAACTTTTGCAGTGGCCAGGACCAAGACCAAAGGATGAAGGGCTTACAGGGATGTGTCGTGAGAGCCAGAAATTGAGATTTGGTTGGAGAAATAAGAAAAAGGTAAAGCAACAAATACCTTGTTAGACCCTTGGAGAAGCAATGTCAAGAAAACTCTATTATACAGACTTTTATCATGACATTTTAATTCTATATTCAAAAATTTTAAAAAGGTATACAGCTATAGGAAAATTCTCTGCCAAAGAATTAAAATTTCTGGAATTGATAGTATATGCTTTTAAAATTCGTTGCCTCTCAGGTATGAATGCTAGGCTAATCTTGGAGCTAAGCACAGAAACTTATGAAGGTTGGGTAATAACTCAAGTTGATTCCACTTTAACTTCCTATCATCTGATGAGTATTTATAATTTTATAAATTATAAAATTATAGTGTCTCTTCTAAATGTTACCAAAATATCAATTTTAAAAAGACAGGGAAAGTAAGACAATAAATAGAATATGGTTTTAAGTTAACAGTACTGGAATCTCAAATTTTAAAAACAGTCACCTCTGCCACAAAATAAAAAGTTAAATGGAATCAAAGCATTTCTCATACAGTAAGAAAAGTGATAACCAGAGATTAATCATTACCAGCAATTGACTTTAGCCTCTCTAAATATATATTGGACTGGATCACATGTATGGAATTTAAATTGCTGCTGTACTTAATAAAAATAGAAAACTCATCAAACTTTCTTAATTTTAATTAAGGAGTGGTTTTTCATAAAGAGCATATAGCCAACAATCCAAAAGACAAATTAAGACTTCTGAGAAAGTGGAAACAGAGGCAGAACCTCAAAATAGACAAGATGGATGAAGAGACTCCAGCAATGATGCAAAATGACTAACATAATAGGAAGTTACTAAAATAAACTCCAAGTCCTTCATAGTACTGTTGGTTTATGTGGGAAAATAAAACTCAAAGAAAGTAATATTCTATAACTGAAACTAGATAGTTTTGTGCTCACGTCAAATTGACATTCATCAACAAGTGACATGAGAGAGTATTTGGGGGAAAAAAAAAGGAAAAAATAGAAAACTACCCACATGAATGCACAATCATTCACGGAAGGTGACTTAGCAGACTCACCTTTGAGATATAAGAAAATAAATCATAGCAGTGTATAACTGACCCTCATGAATCTGCCCAGCGAAAATAACAGAAAATGTGACAGTGACTTTTTAATTGATGATGACGATTATTATTATTATCTTAAGTCAAAGTGCTTCAGGAGTTGAGATTATTAGAATCACATTTAGATTCTCTCTTTTTTTTTTTTTTCACTCTGGCTGAAAGCCTCCAAAAAAAAATCTTAATTTCTCTCCCATCCTACCCAATGCAACTGCAATAAAATGAGTGGTTGCTAAAGAATTCATCCTTCTCTTAGGTCAGATTAGGTCAGATCTAATCTTAGCAAAATCAATATCCTGTCAAACTGATTGACATCATACCCTTAGATACATTAGAACAATTCAAAATATACCTATATAGAGACAGGGAGGGAGTAAGTGAGAAAGTGGAGAGAGGTTTCTTTAATAGGACAAACCAGATGTGGGATTAGAAACTAGAAATGCAAAGATATTAAAAGTTATCGATATAATACAAGAAGTATAAGGCTCAGTCTTGTTTTGTTTGTTTTGTTTTTGTTTTTTGTTTTGTTTTTGATTTGTTTTGTTTGCTTTGAGATGGAGGCTCGCTCTGTTGCCAGGCTGGAGTGTAGTGACACAATCTTGACTCACTGCAACCTCCGTCTCCCGGGTTCAAGTGATTCTCCTGCTTCAGCCTCCCCAGTAGCTGGGACTACAGGTGCCTGGCACCACGCCCAGCTAATTGTGTGTGTGTGTATGTGTGTGTGTGTGTGTATTTTTAGTAGAGATGGGGTTTCACCATGTTGGCCAGGATGGCCTCGATCTCTTGACCTCATGATCCACTTACCTCAGCCTCCCAAAGTGCTGGGATTACAGGCATGAGCCACCACGCCTGGCTGGCTCAGTCTTGTTGAATGGCTTTACTTGTTTTAAAAATGTCAGCTCTCCATAAAGCTACCTAATATTTATTTTGTTGTTGTTGTTGTTGTTGTTAAAGAATATATATATTATCTACCATGAATAGTGTCCTGGAATTATTTTAACATCACTTTGGAGTACAGCTTTATAAATGCACTAGAGTTTTTGTTTTTTGTTTGTCTATTAGTTTCCCAGGGACACAGGTCAAAATCAGTGGCAACAGATCATTACCACCTACTTCATGTAACAAATGACAAAACAGTTCAATTTGCTGTAGCTTGAAGTGATAGAGTATAGTCCTCCAAACACAGAGTCCTATCTGGGGCTCCTAATGTCACCGGTTTTGTAACCTGTAATCAAGAGCAACCCCTAAGTACTCCCTAGTTGCATTTAAGGGAACAACATTCACAGCATCACCACTAAATAAAAAATAATTTTCACATACATCCACATATAAAATTATACACAAGGGAGAGCCAAAGATAGAATGTGAAGATGTTAAAACATACTTGCAGAAAGATGAAACCCCAGTCACTTACACAGAAAGTGTCACATCATTTGTACTGAAAATACCAGGTAGGCCTGTCTTCTGTAAACTTGAGAACCGATTTGAAAAAGATCGGTGCTGCTATAATAGTTTAAAACAGCAATAAAATGGAACATTTTACCTACCACACAGTAAAGAAAAAAGAAACATAAAAACTTTGGCCAACCTTTCCTAAACTGGCTCTGCTGTGCATTGACTGAACTGAGAGAAGAAAATTAATAGCAGCTCTTTTGCTCTAGAGTAATGTTGTAGGAACAACGGAGCCCAAAGAAGGTTCACCACAAGGTGCAAGTCTGGTTTACAAGAAATCATAGTAAGGTACATCCATTTCTTAAAGCACTAAAGACAACACACCATCTAAAAGTACTAAATGTATTGCTATCATTGTTGATACTGTTTATAAAGAATCAAACTACCTTTGAATATTTTCATAATATTCATGTTCTAATGAGAAAATTCAATGCTGAAATTTCAGTAATAATTTGTAATATAAAAATGTTTAACAAATAGAATATAGAAATAGCATTGACTGCTTATAACCAGGATATGAGAAGAGGGTCTAAACCTTAGATAAAATGCACTACTGCAATGTAAAATGTGCTATATGATTGCAATGGCAAAGTCTAAAATAAAGGAATCTGTGTCGCTGACATTTAAAACAAGCCTTTCCTCTTCAAATATGATGTTATATTTCAAATAATCTTAAGTTACACTTATTTTTAAGGGAGAATCCCCATAAGAAAACTAGACAAGCTGCAGTATAACAAAAGCTGAATTATAACTCCTTTAATGAAAACTTGAGCTAAATCTTTACAATAATCTCACAGGCAAAGCACAAATGCAAAACAGCTCTTTGTTAAACCAGGTTTTACCAAGATATTACTTAAAAAAAAATACTGTCAAGAAAACTCATGCCTTTTCTAAAAATAGACAATGCTATAAATATTTAAGAAGGATAGAAAAGCTCCCTTTGTAAAAAATATTTTTCATATGATACCAAGATTCTCACAGAAAAGTGTACCTATAGCAAAGTCAAGTGAAAACCATTTCACCTACCGTCAAATTTCTTATGCCTGGACACAAACGTGGTGCGCACAAAATGGCTTGTCTCTTCCACCAGGTTTTCAAACTCAAGTTTGCTCTGTTGGCTTAACTTGTCTTCCATTTCTGTGGTGCAGCATGTATATTCCTGAGGACAGATTCTTAAGTGTTCCCCTGCAAAGAGAAGTGAAATGTCACTATTGCATTCTAAGGACTTTTGGTAGATGTTAGAGATTTCACTTCTCTAACACTTTGTTCAAATCTTAGGGTGCTTGTTCCATCTACTTCTCCAGCTGTCACCATGAACTCTATCTGGGCCACAGCACATCAGTGTATCTAACATTCCAAACACGTGGTGGACTTAAGTTGAACCTGATATTTAGTCTCTGTTCCTCATCATGTAAGTGAAGGTGCATTAAAAACTTCAAAATACCATGGCATTTTTTCCTGGCTTGTATTTGTAATGCCTCAAGTAAACATCAGGTGATACAATGACACAAAATGTAATACAGCTATGTACGCTTGTCTTGGGAAACCTCAAGTAAGGCAAAAGACACTTAGTCCCATCACCAAAAGCAAGAAAAGATGGGAACTGTCCCTTGGGTTCTCTTTCCGCAAGTCTGTCCCTGGGTATGCACCAGCTTTTCTCTAAGTCCAGGTGAGTGTGTTTTTAATGGTAGGTCTCATTTGCTAAGTTGACATTTCTTGTCAGAGAGAAAACATTCTCCAGAAAGAAGGAAGTCACTGATGGGTTTAATTAATGCTTACATTATACAGAAACGTAGAATAAAAGGAATGAAAGCCTTGTATTTAATTCGAGAGATCTATCTACTTCGACAATATTGCTTTCTTTAGTGCTATTTGCAAGTAGAAGCCAATCCTTTGCTTCATGAAATTAAAATGGTCTGTTATTGCATAAAATGTGAATTTCCAATTGAAGCAGCTCAGTGAGTGTCAAAAATCTTTCTCACAGCCTGTGGAGGGAAGAATGGAAATCCACCCAATGTCTTGCTAAATAAAGCCAACAAATTGCTCCTGCTATTAAAGTCACTGTAGGACACTGAAAACAAATGAACAAAGTACTTGACTCTGTGATTAAAATTCATTTATAATGTTTAATGGTACTTATAAAAGTATGTCCTATGACCTTGTGTGAGGCATAGGGTGTCTCATGATTCTTCGTGTAGTTTCATGCTTAAGCTCCTACTTCAAACAACAGTAGAATTAAAAAAAAAAAGTTTACGAGGATGTATAACGTTAGGTCTTTTGCTGTTCTGAAGCATCTTTTTTTTCTTTTTTTTTTTTCTTTTTTTTTTTGCTGTTAGGTGTTTGAGTTCCTAATTAAAAGACACACAAATGCCCAACAATTATAAGGAAAAGAAAAAAAAAAGCTCAACGTGACTAATCATCAGGGAAATAGGGAAATGTAAATCAAAACCACTATGAGGTATCATCTCGCCCCAGTTAGGATGGTTGGTATCAGAAAGACCAAAAATAACAAATGCTGGGGAGGATCCAGGGAAAAGGAAACTCATATACTGTCAGTGGGAATGTAAACTATGGTAGTATCTATGGAGAATAGTATGGAGGTTCCTCAAAAGACTACAAATAGCATCCAGCCACCCACTCCTGGGCATTTATCTGAAGAGCAGGAAATCAGTACATCAAAGAGACAATTGCACCCCATGTTTACTGGAACGCTACGCACAATAGCCAAGATATGGAATCAGTCTAGGTGTCCAAAAACAAATGAACAGATAAAGAAAACGTGGCATAAGTACACAATGGAACAGTATCTAGCCTTAAAAAGGATGCTAGCCCGTCATTTAATGCAACATGGATGAAACTGGAGGACATTATGTTAAGTGGCATAGCCAAGAACAGAAAGATAAACATTGCACGTTCTCATTCATATATGGAAGCTGAAAAAAGGATCTCTTGGAAGTCGAAAGCAGAACAGAGGATACTAGAGGCTGGGAAGGATAGAGGAAAGTAAGGGGTCTGTGGTAAGGAGATTTGTTAAAGGATACAAAATTACAGCTAATAGGAGGAATAAGTTCTAGTGTTCTACACCACTGTAGGATGATTATAGTTAACGATAATATATTACATAGTTTCAAAATGCTAGAAAGAGGTTACTGAATGTTCCCAACACAAAGAAATGATAAATGTTTAAGATGATAGACACGCTAATCCCCCTCTCTGATCACTATAGATTTTATGTATCAAAAGATCACTATGTACCTCCCATAAATATGTATAATTGTATAATTATTTTATGCCAATTAAAACAAAATAAAAATAAAGGTATATCTTATTAAATTTCTAGAAATGAAGGAGACAAAAAGTAAATATATATGTATTTTTTAAAGAAAAAGAAATGCATTATTCTTGAAAATGATAAACATCAAATTCAAGTGAATAATTTGCTCTTAGGAAGGATTAGGATTTCAGAGAAATACTCAAATACTTTTATCTATCATTATTTATTTCTTAAGCTGCTTGATAGATATATGGTACTTAATGCATTATCTTTACTTTTTTCTGTATGATGAAAATATTTTGTAACAAAAACTTGGAAATATGTTATTAAAGCTTAGTAGTTACTACAGTTTTCCTAGAGAGGAGGTCGGGGGTAGCTATGAAGAATGAAAAAACAAGCAGCCCTTGCCCTTTAGAAGCCAGCCTGACACTCATTCTCCTGTTACACTTAAACATTCTCACAGAATGCCAAACTCACACAAGACTACCCTGAGACATTGAAAGAATAAACCAAGTAAGGCCACTTCATAGTTTTGTCTAAGCACAGAAAACAAGGTTACTGTGCCATTCAAAAAGTACCAAGCGGCTAGGCACAGCGCCCCCCGCCCCCTTTATCCCAGCACTTTGGGAGGCCAAGGCAGGCAGATCACCTGAGGTCAGGAGTTTGAGACCAGCCTGACCAACATGGAGAAACCCTGTCTCTTCTAAAAATACAAAATTAGCCGGGAGCGGTGGTGCATGCTTGTAATTCCAGCTATTTGGGACGCTGAGGCAGGAGAATTGCTTCAACCCGGGAAGTGGAGGTTGTAGTGAGCTGAGATCACGCCATTGCACTCCAGCCTGGACAACAAGAGCAAAACTCCGTCTCAAAAAAATAAAATAAAATAAAGGACCAACCACTTCCTCTCTTGGCTAATATGATGGACTTCTTTACTAATCACAGATTCATCATTGTGCTAGTCTTCCATTTTGTCAGCAAGACTTATTGAAATGCCTTATTAGAGATTTCGAGAATTACCTTATTACAGAACTACCTCTGCTTTCCGACAGCATCCAATCGAGCATGAGTCCCTGACTCTATGCACCCTCCCCTAAACACACACAACCAAAACCCATATCCTATAATTCCTTCTGAGACTCTCTTACTGGGACATGGCTCTCCATGATATATTCTTGGTCTTGCAATAAATTATAAGTAAACCTGTCCAACTACAAGGGTATTCCTGATCATCTTTCACGTGACGATTTCGACACCACCAAAATGGAACAATGTGAGTTGTGAAATTTTTCCCAAAGTAATTATGATACCCACATCCTACTGAGAAGCATGGTTCTAGAGCTGAAGACCCTAAGACAGAATAAGTTGACTATCAAAGGCAAATGGTCCATCAATCACTAATTTTCCTTTTTATAAAATATCAAGCCCAAATTATAAGGACAAAAATTAAAAATCCACAAGCAAAATCTCTAAGTGTTGTAATGACTTTTATATTGTAATTTATTATTTTCTTAATAACAAAAGAATATTATAATAAAGATTCTGACCATGTTCTCTTTTTTCATACCCATGAGTATTTAAAAAATAGAACATTCAGTGGAGCTATGGTTTATGGTGAAACAGACGATAAGGGCAGTGCATAAAGAGAAAATATTTCCTGCAGGAAACTACTAAATACATCAGCAGAGCACCCAATACAGGGTTTTGTGAATATCACCCAGAGAGTAGGTGATTTCATCAGTTAGTTCCTTTACCTCTACTTTGGTTGATGTTTTTCTGTGGCTGTCAGTTAATTTCATCATTTATTTCTTAGGAATATAAAAGAAGCCCTCCCACTTCTTTGTGTGACTATTTGAATACTATTTTCAGTTTCAATCACCCTGAGAAAGTGAAGGCATCAAAACTGGCTGATCCTGGCCCAGTTTTATTCATAGCCTGGGGCACGTGAGCACAATTGTCAGTGACTTAAATTATCTTGCTGTCCCTTCACTTTCTCTCTCCATACTTATCTATGTATTCTCCATCTCCTCATCTCTCTAGGTTTCTCACTCCCAGGAAGACATATAAACATAAATAAATGAGCAACCTCTTAAGAACATTTCCAGTTCTACGAACAATCTAATACTGCACTGAATTAGTATAGCAACTTCTTACGTATACCTCCACGACTCCAAACTTCCACACGTACCTCCACGACTCCAAACTTCCACACGTACCTCCACGACTCCAAACTTCCACACGTACCTCCACGACTCCAAACTTCCACAAGTACCTCCACGACTCCAAACTTCCACACGTACCTCCACGACTCCAAACTTCCACATGTACCTCCACCGCTTTAAACTTCCACACGCACCTCCACGGTTCCAAACTTCCACACGCACCTCCACCGCTCCAAACTTCCAAACGGGCCTCCACTGCTCTAAACTTCCACACGCACCTCCACCGCTCCAAACTTCCAAACGAGCCTCCACCGCTCTAAACTTCCACACGCACCTCCACCGCTCCAAACTTCCACACGCACCTCCATGACTCCAGACTTCCACACGCACCTCCACGACTCCAGACTTCCACACGCACCTCCATGACTCCAGACTTCCACACGCACCTCCACGACTCCAAACTTCCACACGCACCTCCACCGCTTTAAACTTCCACACGCACCTCCACGGCTCCAAACTTCCACACGCACCTCCACCGCTCCAAACTTCCACACGCGCCTCCACGACTCCAAACTTCCACACGCGCCTCCACGACTCCAAACTTCCACACGCGCCTCCACGACTCCAAACTTCCACACGCACCTCCACGACTCCAAACTTCCACACGCACCTCCACCGCTCTAAACTTCCACACGCACCTCCACCGCTCCAAACTTCCACACGCACCTCCACCGCTCCAAACTTCCACACGCACCTCCACCGCTCCAAACTTCCACACGCACCTCCACCGCTCTAAACTTCCACACGCACCTCCACCGCTCCAAACTTCCACACGCACCTCCACCGCTCCAAACTTCCACACGCACCTCCACCGCTCTAAACTTCCACACGCACCTCCACCGCTCCAAACTTCCACACGCACCTCCACCGCTCCAAACTTCCACACGCACCTCCACGACTCCAAACTTCCACACGCACCTCCACCGCTCCAAACTTCCACACGCACCTCCACCACTCCAAACTTCCACACGCACCTCCACCGCTCTAAACTTCCACACGCACCTCCACCGCTCCAAACTTCCACACGCACCTCCACCGCTCCAAACTTCCACACGCACCTCCACGACTCCAAACTTCCACACGCACCTCCACCGCTCTAAACTTCCACACGCACCTCCACCGCTCCAAACTTCTACACGCACCTCCACCGCTCCAAACTTCCACACGCACCTCCACGACTCCAAACTTCCACATGCACCTCCACCGCTCCAAACTTCCACACGCACCTCCACGACTCCAAACTTCCACATGCACCTCCACCGCTCCAAACTTCCACACGCACCTCCACGACTCCAAACTTCCACATGCACCTCCACCGCTCTAAACTTCCACACGGGCCTCTATGACTCTAAACTTCTAGTACTTAGAAGAAAAACTTAAGTATCTGCACATCAAAATCACCCTGACAGCTTAACAATGAACCAGAAACATGGCCACTACATTTTTTTTTTTTTTCCACATAAACCCAGAAAGGGCTTGTAGTTCCTTAAGTTTCCACACGGGCTGGGTGTTCCTTAAACTGCAAATGGTTTCGTGTCCAAATAATATAGACAACCTTCCATCCTGCGAGATACCATGGTTTTTTCTTCCTTCACTCCATATGAAAGTGCTATTCATTTTTGAATTTTTTTTGTATTATATCTTTTGAGATTTTTAAAATAACAAGTCTTCCTGATATTTTCAGTTCTTTGATTTCATATTTCTAGTGTGATATATAAGTAACAATTACATTAATATGGGTATTAAAAGGTGACACTGTAATTTGACCTTATCACTTACTAGCTATGTGAAGTGAAAGGGAGATGCTTAACATCTCAATTCCTCATCTGAAAGAATGGAAATGATGATAACAGGTTAGGAGATAAAATAGGGAGAAGGTTTAGCTCAGAGCTTAGCAAATTTTCATCAGATATTTTAATTTTATAAACTATAATATGAAATACATCTAAGTAATGATTTTAAAATGTTGCTATGAGGATATCAAATGTTTTTCTTTACTATTACAATTTCTAAAAAGTAAAAGTACAAAAGCTCCACATGGGTAAACACACAAAATGACTAGATAAGAGGAAATAGATTTCTTCAAAGTAATCGATCTATTATTATCTAATTATTATTGGAATTGATAACTGATTGGTGTCAACAAATAATTCATTGCACATATATGTTCTCTTAATTCTTTTAAACTTAAGTAAATTACAAACTAAGTATAGTAGATGCAAGATAGTTTTCACCATTTTCAAAATTTTTCCAGACATAAAAGTTAAATTAACAAGAATTATCCATCTATTGGAAGGTGGTATAACCTCCTCGTATCATGGCAAAAAGAGTAGAGGTAAAGGTTTAGAAAGATCAAGTAATTAACAGTTGCTAATGCCTCTAAGCTATGTCTAATCATCTAATGTTGCTAAGTTATGACAAAAGCAAACTTACGAAAACATTTTCTGGGAGGAAAAGAGACATAAGATGTTTGGGGGGCAGGTGATGGAGGTATCTTCAGCAAAGTCACATCACAAAGTCCAAGCAGGCATCTCTCATTATTATCACTCATTCAGAAGAGACCAGTAGCTCAACAATTAATTCTCATGTAGAATATTTTCCATTTGTTTAGAGAATAACAAACAAATTAACAAAATGAAAATGTTGTTGCCTCTGTAATACTGCCTTGAGTTAATTACTTTAAAAGGCTTCAGTATAAACACTGGTAAGCATGTGAGTGTATAAACTTTAATCTATACCTTTAGGGGCAGTTACCATTTATAGTACTTCAAACAGGAATCTATACACTTGGGGTAGCTCTGGCAAGCTTTCAAAAAGTATTAACTAAATCAATACCAGGATTTACTAATGGGCAGAAGAGATGTTAAAAATAAATGTTCATAGGTGAAATTGGTGTTGTTCAAGCTATGGGGTTGGCAGCATTATTCACAATAACCAAAAGGTCGAAACAACCAAAACACCCATCCGCAGGTGAACAGATAAACAACTTCCATCTGTTAAACAACAGATAAACAGCTACACATACAATGGATTATTATTCCACCATAAAAAGCAATGCAGTACTAACACATACTACAATGTGGACATTATGTGAAGCAGAATAAGCCAATCACAAGAGGACAAAGACAACATGATTCCACTTGTATGAGGTGCCCAAAGTAGTCAAAATTATACAGACAGAAAGTAGAATGGTGGTTATCTGGGACTGGGGGCAGGAGAAAATGGAGAGTTACTGTTTACAGATTAGAGAATTTCAGTCTGGGAAGATGAAAAAGTTCTAGAGATGGATAATGGTGATGATTAGACAATATGAATGCACTTGATGCCATTAAACATACTCTGTAAAATGGGTTAAAACGGTTTATATATATATATATATATCTCCAGTATTTTTAAAAGTAAAAAATTTTAAAAGTTAATTTGGCCAAAAATGTTTTATAGGCTCTCCTCCCACTGCATGAATGAAACCTGAGAATCACAGAGGCCTGGCAACCTAATTTCTTGATCTGGGATGCTAGTCCTGTGGTACCACACCACCCAGAGAGAACTCTGCTCACAGACATCGATGGAACTTTGAAGCATCCTGATGTTGCAAGATCACTGTGTCAGCCTTGGAGTAAATCTTTCATGCAAAGTGCTTGTTAGAGCCTGAGGGAGAGAGTACTGTGACATTCCCAAACATACAGGCTCATCCCTGAGGTCTGCTAGCCAGAAAACGTCTGAATGTGTGGCTGAATTCAGTCTGAGCCTTGCTTTCTTTGTAACATGTTACTAGACAGGAAGAAGGTTGTGGGAGAACTGAAGAACGAAGTGTAGCTCTTCTGTTCCACTGATCTGAGCATGCTGATATTCCTTAAAATTCTGACAATTATGAATGATCAGAGAAGCTAAAGAAAATCTGTTCTGCTTGGGTTTAATTTTTTTTTCCTAAAAAAAAAATCTGCAAACCATGGCTGATGGGTCAAACACAGTCCATCATCTATTTTTCTAGGACCAGTGAGTCATGGTTGGGGAAAACATATAAGACTCTTTTGACTATGTGAGAGCTTAATGCAATTCAAATTTAGGTGTAAAGTTTGATGATGACACAGCCACACTTATTCATTCATGGATTGTCTATGACCGCTTTGGCATTACAACAGCAGAGTAGTTATGGCAGAGACCATGTGACCAGCAATGCCTGAAATATTTACTTGGTGAAATCATGGCAGCTACTTTGCTGTATGAAGAAGAATCCAACTCCATCCCTTTCTGTTCCAATTTCTCCAAACAGCAAGAATTCCTATTCTCAGCAGAACTACCTTCTGACACCTACAAGTATTTGATATAACAATGAAATTATTCCAAAGTGGTAACTTATGAAGGAGGAGAAAGTGCAATCCTTTAAGAGTTTCCCACTCATATTCCTTTCTCAAATTGCCAAAGGTTCTTCATAATATGTCTAATATATAATTAGATACAATACTTAGCTCAACTGAAAAGGAGCCAGACACTCCCAGGACCACTAATAATAAAATCAGGATAAGAGCCCCAAAATGCAGAAAATGAAAAGCTGAAACTACAATTACCCTTTATTGGAAACTTTCTATGGGCAAATCATTATGGTAGGTTCATGTCATACAAAAGCAGACACAGGGCCACATAACCACGATTACACAAGCTGATGCTTTCTTAGGGCACTTGAAGTGGATGCCACTGAGTTCCTTGGGTCCCCGCCTTTTTACAGAGCTCTTCACAAGCTCTAAAATAAAAAAGAGAAACTGTAGATGTGAAAGAAGGGAGTTCTACCAGGAAGTTGCAGAATGAGCTCAAGGACATATGAGCAGACCATAAATTGTCATCTGTTTTCCAAAGAAGAAGAGATGAGGCTGCTCCTCTCTCTGCACGCCTCTTTCAACTTACGTGTTGCTCTTCACAAGATATTTTCCCAAATGCTTGCCCAGATGTTCATTTTCACTACAAGATGCTGAGGTGACAGCAGAAATGTGATTCTGCCAGATCCCACTCCCTCCAGGGATGACCTTGAGTCTGAAAATGGCCAGGAATAGACTTGGTGAGTGGCGTGGTGGGAAAGAGGAGGAGACAGGAGGACCTCATTAACCCCACAAGCAAGCCTCTGCAGGTCTGCTACAGCAAGCTCTCTGCCCTCAGAGGTGACGCTCAGGGACCCTGCGATGCACATCCCAAACAAACAGACAAACAACAGAAATGAAGTGCCCAGAGTGAGTCACATTTCATAGACTTCAGCCAACTAACTTTTGGCTTTTATAGAGCTCTGGAGTGCAGAGGGAAGTTACTATTTTTGTCCTTCCTAGGAAGTAGATAGAGAGTAAAAATCTACAAAGTTGAAAGGTGATGGCAAGATTGCTACTAACCAACTCCTCCTTGGAAAAATATTTCTTTTTCTTGAGTTTGGAGAAAGAGAGAAATGGGCTTTCCATTCCATTCTCCTGAGGAGCCTCCTGGAGCTTCTGCTTTTATCTCTTTTGGGTTTTTCACCCATCTCCTCATACTCCTTCAGAATACTACTGCTGTTTTCTGCAGATGCAAAGTCAAGCACAGCTAGTCACTTCTTTCCCTTTGTCAAGGCTTCTCCTGTTTCTCTAGCTTCCTACTAATCTCAGCAGCCACTTCCTCTGTTTGAACCATTGTTTCTCAAGAGGGTGAAATCCTCCCCCAAGGAGGAAACAGTTAGTGATCCTGAAGGGGCAGGCAACAGGATGTCTCCAAGAAAAAAGAAATTCTTGGAAGAGTCCTTGGAAGATTTCTCTCCCAAGTAGGAGATGGTCAGCAGTGGACCTAAGGAGGCTGCTGACAGCAAGAGCAACTTCAAGAAGAAGAAATAGTTCCATCAACTACCCCAGAAGATTAGAATGTGAATGGCCCTTCCCTTGGAGAGGGGCAAGCCATACCCCAAGGTGGTATTTCCTACCCCATGTCCTACACCCCAATAAAAACCAGTTCACACCAAAAAAGATGGCAAGATAGCAAGATCTCACAAAACAGACAGCTTCAATTTCTGAAACTCCAAATTCCATTTGATCAGAGGGCACTATTTATTTCAGACTTGGCCCTCTTCAGAGTGTGCAGTCTGTGTCAGAGTTCTCTTACCCTAGAATTATTGAAATTCCCATAGTCAATGAGCACATCTGGTGCCAAGCAACAGTGTTCTCCTCATTTGACACGTCTCCTCAAATAAACAGACAGTTTGTTCATCTGGTGCCAAGGAAGTTAAGGAATTTAACCACACCTAAGGAAACAGGTGGAGGGAAGTGAAATATTTTAGAATAAGTGAACTTTTAGCTATAGTTTCTGATAGCTAAGATAATTTAAACTGCAGTAAATAGACCTGGACTGTTTTTAGTCTCATAAATTTCCTATGCAAGCTAATTGGGAAATGGCAGAATGTGGGGAAGCCAAATTTTTAAAATGTATGTTCCAGTTCGTTTCCTTAAGTTCAAATACCCTAAACCTCCAAATAAGCACCTTTCAACATTTTTCAGTGTAAGGAGTTATTATAGATGATCTTTTCATATCTCTCAGGGCTGCTCTTGTTTAGTGAAGTTGCTCAACACCATAATCAGAAACATTCCAACTTTCACACAGGTTTTAGGAAATTCCGTTAACATTCTACTTTAGGGGATTTTATCATTCAAAGTGCCTATATTATTGTCATCCTTCGATTATGTCAATCTCCTGATAAAAACTTTAAATGCTAATTCTTGTAGTTCTAAAATTTCACTCTGCAAAAAATACCTCCTTTAAATGGGACCAATTAGCTAATTGTTTAAATCAGGTCCAACAGTTATGCAGACAGAATTTAAACATGCTACTCTAGAAGACACAGAAGAACCTTCTTAGTTCTTCTGCCAATGTTTCTGACCCTTACCATTTGGTTGACTTTCCTGTTTCAGAGAAGCTGAACTGTTTAGGGGTAAGGATGAGCACAGAAGAAGGTGTGATCAGAATGATCAAGGGATAAAGTGTATGGGAGGTGAGGAGTGGGCAGTGTGGGAAGGCAAGGCAGTCTTAGAAAGCAGGGAGCATCTGGAGTGAGAAAAGCTATCTTTTCTTTTTCTCACATCTAACCTTGGCCTTGGTATTCCATAAAATCATTAAACTTGTAAATTATTTGGTTATTTGTAAATAAAGGAAGTTTCTGCTCATTTTAAATATATACAATTTATTCAATTTATACAGATAAAATTTTTAGACATTTTAAAGTGCTGTCTCAACACAAAAGATAATCAGGAATTTGTATGTACAACTACACACATATACACATATAATCACATTACACAGAGAGAGAGATTCATTGTATTTCTCAGCACCAATTTTTAAAAGATAATGAATAGAAAGATCTTGAGAGAAAATCTGAATTCCTGCTACTTTTCTTACTATATGCAAACAGTCCAGGAAATCTGTGGTTAGGCATTACAGAGCCGACGACAAAACATAGGAGCATTTTGATTATATTAAGAAAAGTATAAAAAATCCTCATAATCACTGTGACAGGGCTCACTTGGGCAAAACAGTAAGCTTTTGTAAGCACCATGAGATTTAAAATTTTCAAGGGAAAGTCGATATATGTAGAAAAGTGCACAAACTACTGTTGGAGGTAGTTCACAGTTTCATGAAATAGTACTACCATCCTTTTAATAGCATCATATCATTGCAAGGCAGCATTTTTCCTTACTTTTCATTTCCCCAGCAGCAGGTGAAAATCATGTGGGGCAGGAAAAGAGGGTGATTGTATCCAACTTTATTCTAGGGCTTGAGAAGTTGTGTGCTATCCATTGCTAAATAATTGTGACTATGTATGAAATAAATTTTTACAATGTATATTACGTTTTCAAATGGTCACTAAGTTTTAAGGATACAAACAGTGAATTGTTTGGACTTAATAAATAAAATGTTTAGTATTCCTTCTGGTTTAGGATGCCACAGAAAAATTAGTAGGACACTGTAATAGATTTGAGTCAGCATGGCTAGGCCATAGCACCCAGTAATGTAATCAAACACCAATGTAGGTGTTGCTGTAGAGGTAGTTTGTAGATGTGGTTAACATCCACAATCTGATGATTTTAAGTAAAGGAGATTACCCTCAATAAGGTGGGCAGGCCTAATCTAATCAGCTGAAAGTTTTTATAAGCAAAAACTGAGGCATCCTGGAGAAGAAACTCTTCCTCAACACCCGTGCAGCATCAACACTTGCATAAGGTTTCAGCCTGCCAGTCTGCCCTGCAGATTTCACACTTGACAGTCTTACAATCTTATACCACAGGAGCCAATTCCTTAAAATAAAGCCTCTTTTCTCTCTGTGTCATATATATTACGTATTATAATCTGTCGTTATAATATATAAATGTAAATATATATGTTAAATATATATTCTTATATATAATTGGTCCTGTTTTTCTGGACAGCCCTGGCTGATACAGACACTTGGGACTCCATGAACAGAATATTTGGGAACCTCTGCACTAGCTCTGTCATCTCCCTGTAGGTCTACAATGGTGTTCATCATGGCTGCCTATGATTATCCATTTAACCCAACGTTTAGGACCGTTGCATATTATTTTTATTCCCTTTTCAGTACCTGTCAATGTCAGTATCTGAGATATTATCAGTGGGGTCAGTATTGTGTTAACCAACTCGCCAGTTTTGAGGGAAATTCTTAATTTAAAAGGTATGTATTCTCCAATATAATTTCCAAATTACACCAATTCCCATGATATAAATACTCCCAACACAGCTGATTTCTAGCTGCCAAAATTGTGTCATGAATGTTGAAGTGGGGAGAGATGTGCATAGCATCTTCTATGTAGTATTTCCTCCAGGCAGATACGACAGACATCAAGAGTATAACTATTAATAAAAGAATTAGAAACTGATGGTATTTTGGTGTTAAAATCAATTTTTACATAATTGATTTAATTGTAAATTTATACATTTTTATTTTTAATAATTGCTGTTCTTAAGAAGAGATTCAAAAATTCCTGAAATTTTAACAATCAGTTCTCACAAACCAATATAAGCCGGTTCTAGCACGCCACTCCTTGGAGCTAAGAGTACTATGTATTGTTGATTGGCTCCTTCTTTCACTTAATCGAGTCCCAAGTCTAATAGAAAAGCTCCTAGACCAAGACAGTCCGCATTTCCATTACCCACATAGATCTGCAAGTCAAACACCTATTTGCCTCAAAGGAAAATCAGTTCCTCACAGTCATTTCTGACTGCCAGAGTACAGTAATGGATTGCCTGGAGAGAGATGAGGAGGAGTAGAATAGGGTAGTTATTTTAAGAATGGTGGACAGTGGGGACTATGGTTCTACTGTGCGTTTAAAATCGCCACCTGTGACAAGAAGGGTTATCATCATGACAAGGTGAACCAAGGTAACTGATCCAGGTTTTGCAATTTTCAGTCCCAGACTGTTGCTTCTATTTCAGAACACAGAACCAAAGCCAAGTAGGAAGCTGTTACTCTATGCTACTGTTATGAAAGACCTAAGGTTCCATATTCCTAAGCCATCTGCTCATACCACTGCTATTATACCCCAAACTAGTAATTACGAGCTCTATCTTGTTTACTTTTGCCGTGCTCACTGCTTTAGCATAGGCCAACACAGAGGTTCTGTAATAAAAGTTAAATGGAATGCATCTGATTCTTCTCATGTTCTTCTCTCTTTCTTCATTAATTTATTCATTCATTTGTTTAATTGCCACTCGATAACACACAAGCAATGGGTTAGGTATAATGCTTGGTGCTGCACAAGAATAAGCAGAGACTTTGTGCTTAAGAATCTCAGAGTCCACTATGGAAGGAAGCATCTATGTTTTGAGGTGCATTCTACAGATAAGCACAAGCTGTATAAGACCACACAATTCTGGACATCCACCCACCTATCCTTTGATGCCTTTTATAAGGACAGTATTGGTTTCACAGTCTTTTACATTGTAATTCTGCCTACTCGATTTCTTAGCAAGTGTTAGTAGTATTATCAATCTCTCTGAGGCTCAATACCAGGCAAGAACATCGAAGTGGAGGCTTCACCTGTTTCACTTCACCCCAGCTCAACCATCTTTCAAACTTGCAGGACCTAACACCAGTTACCATCAGCACTCAAGCTTAAAATATAATAGAGTATTTCAGAGCTCATCATATGAAGTAAAAATATTTCTTGTATATATTGTATATGCATTGGGATGCAATATATGGCATATGTCTTATGGTAGGTTGTGGGCAAAATATTTGAAATTCATCAATTGATATTGTGTGTAAGCAGTAATAGAAAGGGCAAACAGTCCACATACTAATGCATAGTTTATGAGCCCATAAATAGCCTATGCTCATTGAGATAGGTTTAGCTGATTTTATGCACGTTTTCTTTTTCAATGATATCAAGATGTCCTCCTTGAAAATATTTTTAAGTATATCTACATCTCTACCACTCTTCCAAAAACATATTTATACAGGCTCATTTTCCATTTGTGTTTCATAAACATACTGTCTTGGTACCCAAAAGAAAGGCTAATTGCTAACCAAAGACAGGGAAATGTAAATAGTATTTATAAATATGTTGCAAATTTCAGATCTGCTCACAACTCATTTGCCCTATTTACCTTAGGAGATGCCAAAAACTTCATATTCAAATATCCAAAGATGTTCTTAGTCCTATAACCTGAATGGTGTCTTATCTGAATAATATTTCTTCCTTTTTCCATGTGCCATCTTTATGAATAAGTTTGGTTAGATCTTGTTAAGCTGCTCCAACACTGTTTGCCAAACTATGGCAAACAGTAATTCACCACCTCCTAGTGACCTTCTGCAAACTCAGCTGACCGGAGATGCTGATTTCCATCTTTCACTCTCTCTCTTATTGCATAAATCAAATGAACTACCTTCTATAAATTCACCCACAATCAATTTCAAGTTTATTGCAGTTACAGTTCCACGGCCCTCTTTGCTTACTCAAAGTTAGCCATTTTACTATTGAATTTGGTGATTCTTGGGTGATATAAAATAAACTAATTTTCAAAGTGCTTGTTTTTGCTCCTGATAGCAGCAGATCAGCATTCTTACTAAAATATATGACAGCTGACATTAGAATTTTAAGATTTACTGTTCAAAGCTCAATAGCTGTAAACTAGCTCAGACCAATTCAGTAGAAAGGCCAAGTCTAGGTGAGAGTGATTAAGAACATAATCAAATTGAACTCCCTGTAAGATTTCATGAAAAATTATTTTTCTTCCCTATAAAATACAGCAATTTCAGGAGGCATCTGTAAAACCATGACTACAACACTCATCATATCATATAGAGTAAAGCAATAAAAGGTAAAGCAGCTAGAAATGTTACAAGATCTATGGTACAGTCTAAAGTATATATTTCTTTAATTGCCTGCCTCCATGACAATGGAACTCCATAATATCCAACCTTTTATAACTCACAGAGCCATTAATTTATAATAATTACTATAATTCCCACTAATCATTTAAGATGGATGCCCATAGGTAAATATCACTCAGTCTCTATTTCACAGATGAGGGATGTGAGGCCAACAAAAAGGAGACAGCCCTTTTCCCCTGGCATCACTGTTTCAATTAATAAAGGGCAAGAGGTCTCTTTCTAAAATTTGTGTATAGGGACCTAAATTAAAATGATACCACTTCAAATGATACAATAAATTCTAGCATCCTTTCCAACCTAGGGCTTTAAAATGTCAGTGCTCAGGTGACAACAGTACAGTCAAGCATTATCATTAAATAATTTGTGTGATTAAAGTTCAGCCATGGTTTTAAACCAAAAGGAGTTCAGAATCTCTGAAGAGGGAGAAACAAGGACTCATGAAATTAAAGCACATACCCCATATACCTAAAAAAGAAATGAAACGCTAAACTGAGTTTTAAAGAATATACTGCATAAGGAGGAAGAGTGAAAAATGTCTTTACATCGAACTTAATGTTTTTAAACATGGAGACTATAGGTAATAATATTATATTGTATACAGGAGATTTGCTGAGATAGATGTTAGGTGTCTTACCACACACACACAAAAGGTAACTATGGTAGGTGATGGATATGTAAATTTGTTTGACTTCTAATGTTAAGTTGCCTGACTGCAGTAATCATTTCACTCTGTATATGTATATCAAAATACCATATCGTTTTAAAATAAAAACAAAATCTCTAAATAATTTCTTTACAGAAAGCTTTTTTTAAATAAAACTTAAAATGTCTCAGTAGAAATAAAAACACAATGCTTAGGGGACACTAAGAATAATCACAGCTTTTCCTTCATGTTTATAATCTCTTTATTTAGGATAAAGTTCTTAGACTGCCAACAAAAGAGGCAGAATAAACAGTTGCACACATCCTATGATGCTGCTGGAAGCCACATGTATCCCTGCTTTTACCTAGCATTTAAATCCAAAGATGCAAGATAACAATCTGTTTAAGTCAATATCATTTAACCTAAGAACATACTTAATTTATCAGATTGGCTTTTTCAAAGTAAGACATTAATGGAAAAGGGTCTTGAACTGAGACTTTTTAATGCAAGGGCTACAGTGGGATGACATTCAATCTTTGAAGGGCAAACGTTGCTTCAGAAAAGTTAACTTCAGCCTAGGTCAGTGCATCTCCTAATGGTTATTTGAAATTGCCAGTTACATACTCTGTGGTCTAGCCTCCTATATTAAATGTTACTGTATTCGGGGAAGAGAAAATATATATGGATATGTGTAGGCAATCAATAGTACACAAGGAAGATATTGATAGCATTTAACCCAATTTATAATATGTCTATTACTTCTGCGATCTGGATTACTAAGTATGCCTTCTCAGGGCTCCTGCACGATTCCTTGCGTAATAAGTATTCAGGGTCTACATCTTTAATCCTTGAAAAGTCCTCCAAGTTTAAATAATTTCTCCTCAAAGAAACTTACACTGATCACCTTAGTTGACGTTCGTCTACATGTCCCACATAACTGAACTGCCTTTGGTCTGTGCATCTATTATAGTGTTCATTCTAATGCACCCTGATGTATGGTGATTTATGGAGAAACCCATATTTCCATATTTTATTTTGATAGTAAAATGGAGTTAGGTTCTAGGTTCATTTCATCGCAAACAGAATTTTTAGCTATCAGAATATGGGACAGAATATTTAAAAGTTGTGCTGGATGCTGAACAAGTGTCTTCATTTTTCAGGAAGATATAACTTATGGCGAGATATCATACATCTTTGTTAATTACCTAATAATTGTCAAGGTTAAACGAACAATGAACTTTTAAACTCTAGGATCCTACGATGTTGTGCATTCTCCTTCTAAACATAAGATGTGTATAGCAAATATATGAGGGTCTTGTGTGAGTAGGCTGTGAGCCATTATCAGTTCTTTATTAATTCATTTATTCACAATAGCTTTACTTTCCTCTACTCATTCTTTCAGTCATATATTGAGTGCCTACTGTTATAAGGAGATACCTCTGGCACCTATAAATAATTAACCATCTCAGAAACTTAGCCTTATGCTCTAGTTTGAAAATCCATTGACTGACCTCAAGCTCAACCATCATCCCAGGCCTCTTTTTGTTAAGTACTTTGAGGGTGGTGAATAAAAAGAATGGCTCCTGAACAGATCAAATATTAGTTCAGTTTTCCCACTTCAAGTGCCCAGAAAAGTCCATTCTGTTGTACTTTATAAAATTTTCAATTTCCAGGAGAAATTCCCAGAAATACAGCCAGGAGTCAGAGGTGAGTGAACCTGTATAAACCTATTAGAAGAAAACCTGACAGTTTTCCCAGATAAAATCCTAGAAGCTATTCTATTTCACTGACACTCAAGTTTATTTTCTTTTCCAAACACATGCTCTTAGACAATTGGGTTTTGATAGCACATTCTGTGAGAATGATCTTTAGTTACCTCTTGGGGGGCATGTTCCTGACACTTTGCCCAAAGCACAATGGAGAGCAAATGAAATCCAAAGATTTGTTTCATCACTTTGCTGTGCAAATGGCTGTAATTTGCAAGTTCAGAAGCATGCAGTCTCTTGGGATTCACAGTAAATTCTCTTTTCTTCTCCCTTCAAATTAATTTTGCTTTTCATGATTGCTCTGCCAAAGGATATAGACATGGTACGTACAAGGAGTGGTGGAATCTAGCCATGCTTGCAGCTTCCATGGGATTCATCCTCAAACAAATATTGCTAGGAGTCTATAGCTTCCATTGGAGTCAACAACCAAATATGGATTTTACCATGAAGAAGGTCTTAACCATTTACAACAATATAGTGACTTTTAATTGCTCATTTATGGTTCCTTCTGAAGATGATCTCCTGCAGAATTATCGTCCTCTGCAGAATTATTATAGCTAAATTTGCAGCAACACATGACGAGGTACATATACACATTCAGTGCTGGCTTTTGGCACTTCATGGTATGGTGAAAAAAAATGAAGACATGGGCTTTGGTACTTGAAAGACTGTCATAGCATCAGCCCAACTACATTTCACAGAAACCACATGTAGCTGTGTGCATTCTATCTTCCAGCTTCAAACATAAAGATGAATCTTTCTCTAAAATAACCTTTGTGTATAGAATAAGTCTCAATGCTGACAACAGTATCTCAAAAGCTAAGAATCATATTTGGATGACTTAAGCGACTTGAATAAAGGATGTGTATATGTATGAGACAGGCAAACATGGATCTCCTTGTCCATATTAGAGGTGGACCAATGTAAACTTTCCTGTCCAAGGCTACGTCCTGTGGGGAGAGGTTGACATAAGGACTGAAGCAGTCAAGTGAAATAAATTCAGTCTGCAAGCTCCCCTCGTTTGTCCCTCAAGTTATGCTCTATGGCAGGTTTTATTGTACCTATTTATTCATCTCTAGAGGTGAAGCAACTTACTTCCAATGTTCACCCCTTCTTGAAGCTGGGCTTCACTTAGGAAGCATACTACTATTTGTCTTTGACGGCATGCCTGTTTCTGGTGACTTGTGGTTAAGGAGGTGAGCGGTGATTCTGAGTGCTGGACAAAGTCAAACCTCTCAAAGTTACCCTGTAGTGCACTTTGATATTTCAGCTCCTCCTTGCCTGAAAGAGTTGGTTATTTTTAAGTTTTACTAGATGAAGAAAGTCAGGTTCAAGGTCACACAGCCCTTATTAGTGAGCCACAAATTTACATGCAATTTGTTTATACTCACGTATGAATGCTCCAGTAAACATGATGTTTCCCCCTCTCTTTCCACTGAAGTCTAATGGGAGGATATCTCTCTAATTCTTTTGAGTTCCCATCCTGTTTTTCCCAGGTTGCCACAGGCTTATTCTAGTCTCACACTAGTCTGCATCCACACTCTCCTCCCACCCCTTCAAATCTTCCAGTGCGCCTGGTCTATGGGGAGACGTGGATTCCCATATAGATTTAACAAAAGCTATTCAAAATGAGAGAAAAGCAGAAAGCTTTCAGAGAAGTTAATTCTCATAGAAAGCAAAAAAGAACAAAGAAAAGAATTCCGAACAAATGGAAAAGTTAGCAAAGCAACATCAAGACTTTTGATTTGAGGGATCACGGAGACATACATTTGAATCTTTGTCTTTCAACTTAGGAGCTGTGTAACATGTAAAATGAGGCATGACAATATACCCAGAATCACAGCACTGTGGGGAAGATGACATATCGCAGCAAATGAGGAAGTGCATAACTTATAGCTGCTGTATAATGACATTTTACATGTATATATGTATATGTAAAATGTCATTATACACCAACTATAAGGATTATATTTAAAAGAGGATATATATACACATACACATATATGTATATATGTTTATATGTGTACGTATGTGTAGATATATGTGTATATATATAGACGTGTGTGTAAAATGTCATACACCAACTACAAGTTATGCACTTATATGTGTGTGTGTATATATACACACATACGTGTGTGTGTGTGTGTATACATAGTCCCTCTTTCTTTTTGACCCAAAGACATAGATGATATTGTAGATGATATTGGAGAAATAACTTTCTGACATCAAACTGCTTTTTCCTTCCTCTTCCCTCCACCCTTGTCTCCTTCTGATACTGAACAAAATCACTGAAATGTACAACCAAGTAGCAATTCAGATAGGAGCCACCAGCACTTCTCTTTCAACCTCTTCCATGGCAAAGAAAAGACTTGCTTCCCATCTGCTAAGTTTGAATGTGATAGCCAAAAAAATGCCTCCAGATTTTAGCCTATCTGCAGAGCAGCGGGAAGGAATCAGTGAGAGCCAAAGTTACTCACACTGGCTACATCCATTGTTTTGTTTTCTCTTTGATGACTTAGCTCATCTTCCCTGAAGCATGATCTTTTTGGAAGCCAGATTCTCAGGATTCATCTAGCATGACCGGAGCATAAATATATAATAAAACACATCTCCAACATTTCTGCCATAAAGGGAATGTTGTTAAAGGATAATATTTAAAAGAGGATATAATCATAGTCCATACATATGTAAGATAAACATTTGTCAGGGATGTTATTTAACTAAATAATGGGAAAAGAAGTAAGAACTTACAACCAGTTCAACGGTGAATTCAAAGAACCACATAAATGTTAGCAAAACTTAATGCGGAAATGAATTATACATAAACACAAAACTGGATTATTCCAGGAATTGGAATGGGGTGACATTGGAAGCTAAAATCAGTTGTGTTTCTACGGGACAAAATTAATTTGTGTGTCTACAGACAAGAATAATTTGCATTGCTATCAATTATCTCTAACCAATAGAGTTGTAAAATAGCTCAAAGATAATGACAGGCGCAGAGACCCCATAAAATCAGATAACCCAGAAGGTGTGCCTAGAAACTGCTTAGTTTTCCACCAAAGATACCCAGCAATCATTTTGACTTGTTTCAAAGTCTGTCACAATTTTATCTTAACTATAAATTTAAGATAAAATAAAACAGCACAATAGAAAGTAATTGATACTTATTTTAAAAGGAAAGCTAAGGATAAAGGTGACTTAAAAAAACCTAGTCTTTCTATATGTATCTAGAAGAGATTAACAAATTAGAAAAGGAAAATGAAAGTGTATACCTGAAACCTAGCATATGAGAAAATAAACTGCATTTATTTTCTTCTTCCCAAATTTTGGAGTTTTCCCATCATTAAAAGCTACCCAAAAACACACCCTCATCTATGCCATCATTCTTTTAAATATGTAGCTGGGCAATGAGCCCAATAACACCGGAGAACTTAATATTAGCACATGAAATGATGCCTTGCCAGCAATCACCTCATGTAAGTATGTTACAGTATATTATCTTAGTATTTGTCACAACCTGTTAGCATTTTCCAGGGGCAGTCATGCTGCACGAAGAGCCATGGAAGCCCATGGGGCATCTTCCTTCAGAAATAAGGCAGGCATGGTAGACAGTTCAAAGTAAAAGTGACAACTATAAAAGCAATGGCTAATCAGCCTGCACCAGCGTTCACAAGCACCTGCCAACATAAGACAAGTAAGTTCTGAAGCATTAATAGGTCCAAAATAGTAGCACTGCTGGAAATCCCAGTGGCTGTCACATTTAAGTGATGAAATTAGTATATCAAGTAGCTTTACCAAGTATACTGGTCTATTGCATCAAGATAATTTCATTTAGTACACCCTAAAAAAAAAATCTTCCCCTGGAGTTAATTCTTAGACTTCTGTATCTCTCTTAGAAAGAAAATGCAATTTTATTCCAGTTTAAGACTCTAGAATAAATTATCCCAACAGATTCCTAAAATCTGTTCAACTAGATGCTTTATAGGTGATGGTTTTCAGAGACAGTAGTATTCCACTAAAAGATTTCCTTATATTCCCTCAAATTTCAAGTACTAATGAAATTACTTCTTAAATATAAAATCTAACATATACGTGTATATTTCCACTGATAATCACAATTAGATTACTAAAGTTCCTATATTTTAAATGTAAAATATAATGTAGACATTGCTTAATGTGACTTGCACACTATATAGATGAAACTCTTTGGTTCAGTTCATCAATTCCTGAGACAGAAGCAAAAAGGTGGTTTCTGAACTCCAATATCATGTCATCTCCATGCCTGTATAGTTTGTCTCACCCATGTAAGTTACCTACTATGAAAAACAGTCCAAATTTATTATGTTTTCTACTTTATGTATACTACATAAATGCTATTCACAGAAAATTACCAAAAGAACATGCTATTAAAGTATTAAAACACAGAGAATATTTTCATGTTAATTATATTTTTAAAAGACTTGTTTCAAAATTTCCAATCCTCTTAAAAATCTTCAAGTGTTTTTTTTTTAAAAAGTCTATTTCAGCAACATGGCTTGTGAGGATACTTACTGAGTCCTTTAAAGCAAAACTAATACTTATTAAAATGTTACTCATTTGCAACTAGTCCTTTGATTGAAAAACATTAATGCAATTTTTCAGAAAGTTACTTGTTAACAGGTCAATTTGTCACCTGGCAAAGAATTTAAGGAATCTGTAACTTACATGCTAATGGTTAATAACAAGCCTAGGGCAGCAAGTAAAATTTGCAGTCAACCAGTGCTCCTCAAATCAAGGAAGATGGACCATCTGGTTCCTGGATTGGACAATGCTATAATTTCGCACAGTCACCACTAATATATCAGCTGCACTTTGCAAGTTGGTGGTATTCTGATAATATTTTAACTTGTTTCTAACAGCTGCAAATCAAAGCTTTTTATGGTTCTTGAAAATGAAAACTCGAGCCAACCCAGTTGGCCTGGTGTGTCTTCATCATTCATCACAAGTTTATATACTGAAGTTTAGTAAAATCTATGATGAATGAATAGCTGACACTTTCTATGTTAGAATAGGCAAGAAAATTAAGATGTTAAATAAGTCTTGCAAAGAATAGTTACACTGTTTCATTACAAAATTCAATTTAATACAATTCTTAGCTGATGACAAAATTCGTTTCAGTTTTTACAAAAAAAACCATAGCAAAGCATTCTTTTAAAGACTTTGAATTTTCACATTTTCTGTTTCACAAAAATATAGAGTAACTTAGAAATATAACTTTTAGATTTTTCTTTTAATTACAGTCTGAGCCAGGCATGAAAGAGCCTCGCCTATTTAGGCTCTATTGAATGCTTACCTGTTTCTCTAAGGGGGGGTGTCATCCCCCTCCCAGAATCCAGCAGACTGGAATGCAATTAAACTAAAACATTGACTGTGATGCTAAGATGTGCTTTGGTGAGTGTTTTATTTTAACTGTCATAATCACATCAGGAAAAAAATAATCTACTCAAGTGCAAATTAAACTGTTTCCCTTTTATTTTTTCCCTTCATCGACTCAGACATTATTATGTAGAAAGTGATTTTCAGGTTGAAGATCAGATTTTCTTTAGTTTTCTATCTTGGCCTTGGACTAGGAAAATGTAGTTTAAGCTCTCTGTACACTGCTAATGTGCGGAAATTGCCCCACTTTTACAGGAGAATGTGTGTGTATATGTGTAACAGAAACACACAGATGTGCATGTTTGCATATGTAAGGTCTTACATAATTTTTTAACGTTCATTAATAAATGTTAAAAGAGATAAAATTCTAAAACCTATTCTATAATTTAAGTTGGAGGATGATCAGTTTGAATGTCGAAGAAAACAGAAAAGTTACACCAGTTTTGGTAGGTGCCTTAGGCAGAAGTAAGCAAACTTTTCTGCAAAAGGCCAGATAGTTTAAGCTTTAAATTTTACAAAAAAAAGAAAAAAATACTTTAGGCTTTTAATATTTTTAACTATTTCAGGCTTTGTGGTACATAAGATCTCTATTACAACTACTCAACTCTGCCTGTGTAGCTGAAATGACAGCAGTCATACACAATATATAAATGAATTAGTTTGGCTATGTTCCAATAAAACCTTATTTACTAATACTGGGTGCAAATTAGGTATAGCCCCCTGACCTTAGTTTGCTAATCCCTGGTTTAGCCTAGAAATCCTGTTCTTTTATACCGATGTCTTACGCTTTGTTAACTATCAACACAGTCCTGGATAATAAACACAATTTATATTGCTACTCAGGAAACAAAGTGCTTTTAAATCTACATCATATTTAAGAATTACAGTAATTCTTTGAGAAAGGCCCTACTGCATTTACCATTTGCAGAGAAGAAAACAAAGGCTCATAGAGGCTTAACTATTGACCCAAGAGAGTCCCAAAGCAAGTGTCGTCTTCCCTCTGCTGGCATTATTTTGTAGCTCACTATCAGAAAACTTGATGTTTACTAAGATAACAGTTAGGAACTTTGATTTCCCTAACGAAATGTTTAATTTATACATATTTTAAATATCAGAATATGAATTAGGATGTCAAAGGCTCTGTTTTCAAGAAGTAAAGCTAAGGATGAGAGAGGTGTCAAAGATGGTAGTAGGGTTTGCCTCCAGGTGGCTGATAGAGGTGTGACTAACAGACTGGAAAAATGGAGAAGCAAAAAGAGTTCACAGAACTAGATTGAGGCCCATCTGTGCTCAGAAAAGGAGGCAGACTTACAGGTTTACATTTGAACGTATCCACATAAAGAAAATAATTAAGGAAGCCAGGAAGTCTCCAAAATCGAATATAGATAATGATCAAAACTGTGTCTAGATAAGTCTTCAGAGAGGAAGTAGCATTTAACCACCATTCTCTCTTCTATAGGCATAAAATTCAGGACAGAGCTCCTGTGCTCTGAGGCTCCCTTAAAAGAATCAACTTTGTATCCCAAACAGAACTGAAAAACTGTTTGATAAATGAATAAATTTGACATTCAAAACTCCAAGAAGCTACTACCTGGATGTAAGTATCATCTTAACGGTTTTACTACATATCCCCTAAAAATAAATAAATAAATAAATAAATAAATAAGAAGCAATTTCTTCCCTGAATTTTACTATAACTAAAACTAGAAGAGAAATTTCCTGAAAAGCAAACATAGTCACTGATTTTAAGCATCAAATAGATTAAAATTGCTGCCTTATGTGCTTTTTAAATGTGAACTTTATCTAACTTGAAGGAATTTCCATGGCACTCCTTGTCACTCTACCCAAAGAAAGATTCGTATTCCCTCACTGGAGTTATTAAGAGCTCTTGCTCTAGTACATGCCAAGAGAGGTTAACACCCATGATAGACTGATGTTTGAAACAAACCTATGAAATGATCAGTTTTAAGTGATGTTCTGGGCAGATTTGACTAAAAAAATAACAACCGCCACTGAAATCTAGTTGGAGTTAATTTCTCTCCAAATTAATTTCCCAAATAAAACATAAAGAACATAAAAATGCAAAGAGCTCCAAATGTGAAAGAATTAATTATGGTGAATGGAAAAAGAATCTAATTCCAAACAAATAATGAACAAAACCTCCACTGAGTGATTCACATCATCTGAAAATTACAGCCATGAACTTCAAGATTAAATCCAAAGCAATTAAATTTTAAAAATGCATAATTTCTCCAAGTTAGCATATGAAAATTCAGCACATCTTATTATCTGGTTGCCTGAAAAGGAGACTTGGCCTTGAAAACACATTATCCCCAAAGGGCCATGGAAATTAAATATGAGGCAAGGAATCATTATCTTACATTTGTTCTTTCTAAATACATCTTCCTTAGATACTCCATCATTCCTGTGATGAAAGGTGTTTCTGAGACACAAGGTACACGAGGAAAAGTATCAGGTGATTCTTGTTGCCTTATTAAACATCATATTTCTCTTTAAACTTTGGTGACAATAGTATATAGTAATTCTCTCTGCCTATGAATGCATCTAAAAATAACAAGTGAGCTCGAAATAATTTTCACTTAAAATCCACATTTTGCTTTTCTAGCAAGAGAGAGCTACATAATGCCAGGCACAGAACATGTATTCAAAGTCTCTTTGTACTACTGGGTAGCTTTGGCCCCACCACATACGGTCCTGACTGAGCTATTGATGGTAATGATCTTTCTAATTCAAAGAGACGGCTGCAAAACCTAGCTAACTGCATATCCACCCATCTCAAAAGCTGGAGGTGATTTTATAGTTTAAAGATTCAGAGGAGACCACAGGCAGCTAAGCTACCGATTTCCTTCATCCCACATATATGTTCCTATATACCTGTTGCTCACAGAGCATAATATAAACATGCACAATAAATACCTTTTTGGTTTTGTTTTGCTTTGCGCACAGATAGGATATCCTATGTTGTTCTATCCTGAAAGGTTTCTTCTTTTCCTACTTTTATAAGTAATCATTTTTTCTTATTTCCCAACAAAACTTATTTATATTGATTTTTGGTTTTGTTCAGAAACCTTTTACTGGGGTTGAAAACCTATGCCAATCTCTTGAAAAATGTATGCAGCTTGTTTCCAATTGTACTTGTGTCCCACTTCCTGGCAAAATTCTCCCGGTAAATTGGCAGTATGGGAGCTCCACAATTCTGGGCATTCTTCCCCACATACTCCAGAATGTTCTAACCACAAGACCATACTTGATGAATAGATGGGGCTTGGCAACTTCATTAATAAGGATTCCATTCAAGCATTCAGTGTTAAGATATAAGGTTGCTAATGACACATGAAAACCTGAGTGCAACACAGAAAACTGCACATCTGGAGAGAGTTGATAACATCAGTGCTGTGAAGATTTCTCCTTTGATGTGAACCTTTCCGTCTACTCTTTTCACTGCTGGGCTGGCCACTCCTCTAAAACACACACTGGCTTTTAAGATTTCAAACTTGCTGCTGATGAATTTTTCACACGGCTTCTACAGAAGCAGAGTTCTGAAAGAGCTTTCACCAATGTTGCAAGAAAAGCTGTTGATCTCTAAATGGATTTTGATAAAACGAGTTAAAAAAATCTTGGGAATTTTTTAGGAAATTACTTACATAAGTCACTATGTGAGTTTTGCTAGATATTTACTATTTTCCTTGGCTTTTTGCATGTGTGCCTAGAGCTCAAAATTTCTATAGAATTTTTCTACGGATAAGACTTTTTCTGAGATTTCAAGTACTTCATTTGTGGATCCTTAATAGTGAGTCTCACTTTGTATTTTATTGATGGTTATTTGTGTGTCTAAATACTTACTACTACAAGATACTTGAGAGCAAGAGCATTTATTTAACATGATACGTCACCAGTCAGTATTTAAAAGAAAGACTAGTAAGAATGAATATATTTTCAGTATTTATTTTGCCTTTGAAATTTTACTAGGTGACTTACATACAATTAATCATTTCATTTTCAGGACAAACCTATGAGGTAAGTGGTATTGCCATCATCTGCAATCGAAGAATCTTAAGGCTCACAAAATTTAAATAATTTGCCCAAGTTTCAGAAGTTAGTAATTGGTGGAGGTAAAATCCAAGCCCCAATCCATCTCCAAAAGAAATTGCTGAATAGACATCTATTAAATGTATGATAAAAACATATTTGATTATTCCTACCTAGCATGTGTTACTTCATGCAATTTAAAAGATCTATAAAAACAAATAAATGGTAACAGTCCAAGATGAATGTCTTAGTTCAGGCTGCTGTAACAAAAAGATCATAGGCTGGGTGGCTTAAATGACTGAAATGTGTGTCTTTAAGTTCTGGAGGCTGAAAAATGCAAGACCCAGGTGCCAGCAGATTTGGCATCTAGTGAGGACCCTTTGCCCGATTTACAGACGACCATCTTCTTACTGTAAAGTCACTCACATGGCAGAGAGAGGACAAAAGCGAGAGCGAGAGCAAAGACAACAGCAAGAGTGAAAGGAGAGAAGCTCTCTGTCTTCTTGTAGGGGCACAGATACTATCATGAGGCTCCACCGTCATTACCTGGTTACCCCAGAAAGGCCCCCTCTCTAAATACCATCACACTGGGGATGCGAGCTTCAATGCATGAGTTTTGGAGACACACAAATATTCAGTCCATAACAATGAGCTATGGAATTTTCATACAACAAGCAATGCCAAATTTTTTCTTTTCTCACAAAGACTCTATGTCCAGCACAGGTTGGTAGGGGACTGTGTCCCTTATGGACACTCAAGAATTCAGACTAACCCATTCCCTTCTCCAGATGAATCCCAGTCTGACTTTTAAAGACTCCATCTGGAAATGAGACAGTTCATTTCTACTCACATTTCATAGAGAAATAAATAATGTAGCCATACCTAACTTAAAAGGGAATCATGACATAAAATTCTAACATGTGCCCATACACAGGAGAATCTGTATATGTGGGAGTAGTTCCAATGACCATTGCATATGCCTACCAAGGATATGAGACGCTCTGAAAAGATAAATTATACTCATTGTGTATTTACAAGCCAGCCTCAAATTTATCTCTTCCAAGGAGCTTCTGGCCCTATGTAGAGTTTTGCCCTAATATTTTTGGAGTTCATATTTATTCTTGTTCCTTAATGTTATTGAGTGGTTGTGAGCCTTATTTTCCCTTGAGAGAATATTAAGAGAAAAGGTAAAATAGACCGCGAAACTGCCAACAGTTGACTCTTTTGTATTCTGTGATTCAGTGCATTAAGGCTCTCTAAACCTACAGAGCACCTATGGCTTCCCTCCTGCCACACAAACGTCTGTTCAACCAACCAACTTCTCAAATAATCCAAGCCTCTCTGGTTACTAGTGAAAAGATGAATGTGGCCAGGTGTGGTGGTTCACGCCTGGAATCCCAGCATTTTGGGATGCTGAGGTGGGTGGATCACTGAGGTCAGGAGTTTGAGACCAGCCTGGCCAACACAGTGAAACTCTATTTCTACTAAAAATACAAAAATTAGCTGGGCATGGTGGTGATTGCCTGTAATCCCACCTACTTGGGAGGCTGAGGCAGGAGAATCGCTTGAACCTGGGAGGTGGAGGTTGGAGTGAGCCAAGATTGCGCCATTGCACTTCAGTCTGTGCAACATGAGTGAAACTCTGTTTTTAAAAAAAAAAAAAAAAAAAGTGCCATCATTCAGCAAAGGATTCATTCATGGAATTTCTTGCCACTGGTGTTTGGGGAAGTCATCAGTGAGGCTGATTCTCAACACTTACAACCCAAGGACTTTAATGAAGGGCTATACAAATATTCAGTCTGCATAAAGCAGAGGTTTAGTCAGACAAGTCTGGCATCATAGAAATCATGCAGTCGTGCAATAGCTGTGTCCTTTGAGTGACTACCAAGAGACTGCAAAAGGGCAGGAGGAGTTATTGAGTAATTGCCTAAATCCCAAATCCAGGCTTTTATTTTAGAATATCGCTGATACATTATAATGAGCACCACAAGGCAGAAGAATATGATAAGATTCACTTTGAGAATACCAACATTTACTAATTACCAGACACAAAGGTAAAACCTAGTATCATAGTCAAACAATATAAGATGTTAATAGTAAAATTACAATGAATTTTCAGGGCAAAGATCACCAATTTGATTTGGCTAGGTTTATGTTGAACACATGTATTTTACAATTACGCCATTGAAAGAAAGCAGAAGATGAAGAGAAAACAAAAGGTTAAATGTAACTGTCAATGGTTTATCATCCCAGGGACATCTGGGGACTGAGGTGAGGTGGTAAGAATGATTCTATTGATGAGAGTAAAACATAGATTTAAAGTTTGAGCTGTAATAAAAAGGAGGCAACTGCTACACAAAGTGTTCATCTTTTTCCCACTTGATTCCCAACAGAAGCTACACTGGGGTGAGAACCAATGAAAAGGAAAGATTCATTCCAGGGACTCAAGTTTTTAATCTAGTATTCAGCAATGGCTCAGTTTTGCAAAGACAATAGCTAACAAAGTCAAGTCCTCCTAGCATATGAGGACTGATCAGCCATGAATACTTAGTATAGCTAATTTACTCAAGTTAAATGGGCACCTTGTACTGTAGTAGCTTTTTTTAAGTCTGATTTTCATATACGCCTTAGAAAAAGTAGTTTATCATTCTTAGTGCTATAATATATCTGATATTAGACATACCTGCTTTTTGTGTATAGAAAATCCTTTTAGCATATTATGGTTTAATATCTGGATAATGCCAATTTTTGAAACAACCTACCATTTAGCTACAAATTTTTATCCTAAAATCAACCTACTTGCAGTAACCACATAACCTCGCAAATAACTAGTATCTTCTTCCTTCTCCTAACCAAATTTTTCCCAACTCATTTTATGAGGCCAGCATCACCCTGATACCAAAATCAGATGACACAACAAAAAAAGAAAACTACTTACCAGTATTCCTAATGAACATAGATGTAAAAATTCTCAGTAAAATGCAAGTAAACTGAATCCAACAGCAAATCAAGAAAATGATACACCATGATCAAGTAGGATTTATACCAGGAATGCAAGGATGATTCAAGATACACAAATCAATTAAGCTGATACATCATGTCAATAGAATGAAGGAAAAAAATGATCATTTCAATCGACATACAAAAAGCATTTTATATAATTCAGTATCCGCTTAGGATTAAAAACAAACTAAGCATAGCCAGAACACATCAACATAACAAAGGCCATATATGACAAATACACAAATAACAGCATACTAAATGGGGAAAAGTTGAAAGCCTTTCTTGTCAGCACTGGAACAAGTCAAGGATGCTCACGTTCACTACTTTTATTTAGTATAGCCCTGGAAGTCCTAGCCAGAGTAATCAAGTGAGTGAAAGAAATAAAATGCATCCATATTGGAAAAGGAGACGTCAAATTGTCCATTTTTGCTGACGATATGACCTCATATTTAGGAAAGCCTGAAGACTCCACCAAAATATCTCTTAGATTTGATAAACGAATTTAGTAAAGTTGTAGAATACAAAATTAATGTACAAAAATTAGTAGCATTTCTACACACCAATAATGATCTAGTAAACAAAGAAGTCAAGCAGGCAATCCCATTTAAAACAGCTACAAAAACAAACAAAAAAACCCCAAAGCCCTAGGAATACATTTAACAAAAGGGGAAAGACCTATACAAGGAAAACTACAAAACATGGGTGAAAGATATTGAAAAAACAAAAACAAATGGCAAAATATCCCATGCTCATGGATGGGAAGAATCAACATTGTTAAAATGACCATATTGTCCAAAGCAATATATAGATTCAATGCAATTCCTATCAAAATAACAATGTCATTCTTCACAGAATTAGAAAAAAATGATCCTAAAATTCATATGGAACCAAAGACTCCAAATAGCCAAAGCAATCCTGAGCAAAAAGAACAAAGCTGGAAGTATTCCATTACATCACTTCAAAAATTATTACAAGGCTAAAGTAGCCAAGACACCATGGTATTGGAAAAAAGTAGATACATAGACCAATGAAACACAATAGACAACCCAGAAATAAAGCCACATATTTAAAGCCTACTAATCTTTGACAAAGCCAACAAAAATTTATACTGGGGAAAGGATACCACCTTCAATAAATGAGAAAATTGAATATCCATACACAGAAGAATGAAATCAGACCCCTATTTCTCACCATACAAAAATTAACTCAGAATGAATTAAAGACTTAAATATAAGACCTGAAACTATAAAAATACTAGTAGAAAACCTAAGGAAACCCCTCCTGGATATTGTTCTAGACAAAGAACTTATGACTAAGACCTTAAAAGATCAGACAATAAAATCTAAAAGAGACAAAAGGACTTAATTTTAAAAATGCTTCTGCGCAGCAAAAGAAATAATAAACAGAGTAAAGAGACAACCTGTTGAATGGGGGAAAATATTTGCAAACTATTCATCCGACAGGGGACTAACATCAAGAATATTCAAGGAACTCAAAAAACTCAACAGGAAAAAAAAAACAAATAATCTCATTAAAAAGTGGTCAAAGGACATGAATATATATATATTTCTCAAAAGAAAACACGCATGTGGCCAAGAAGTATACAAAAAAACTGCTCATCATCACTTATCATCAGGGAAATGGAAACCAAAACCACAATGAGATATCATTTTACCCAAGTCAGAACAGATAGTCTTAGAAAGACAAGATAACAGATGTTGGCGAGGATGTAGAGAAAGGAAAAAGCTTATACACTGTTAGTGGTAACATGCTAGTAGAAAACTGTGTGGAGATTATTCAAAAAAACTACAAACACAATTACTGTTCAATCCAGGAATCCCACTACTGGGTATATACTCAAAGGAAATGAAACCAATACATCACAGGATACCTGCACTTGCATGTTTGTTGCAGCACTATTCACAATAGCAAAGATAAGGAATCAAACTGTCTACTAACAGATGAACGAATAGAGAAAATGTGGTATATATACACAATGGAATTCTCTTCAGCAATTAAAAAGTATAAAATCATGTCATTTGCAGCAACATGGATGGAACTTAAGGTCATTATCAAGGTGAATAAGCCAGGCACAAAAAAGACAAATACTGCATGTTCTCACTTATAGGTGGGAACTAAAAATGTTGATCACATGGAGGTAGAGAGTGGAAAGATTGATAACAGAGACTGAGAAGGGTGATTTGGAGGAGAGGGAAGACGAAGAGAAGTGGGTTGAAAGATACAAACATATAGTTAGAAGGAACAAATTCAATGTTTGATAGTAGAGTAGGGGGACCATATTGACAAAAATGTATTGTATTCAAGAGATAGACATCCTAAATATCCTGACTTGATCACTACATATTATATGTAACAAAATTTCACAAAAACCCATAAAATTATGCCAAAATTGGTTTGAGGGCATAAAATACTAGAAAGACAGACATAATTTTTCATTTCAAGAGTGCTAAAGAGAAACAACATTCAGAAGAACCCAGTTTATTAACAAAAATACGCCTTAAAGTATAAGTTACCTTCTCATGAAAGAAATTCAATTTATGATTCAACAGAAAAATCTGTGTGCTAGATATCTGAGAAATCTGCATCTGCACAGGCGACTAAGAATCAGAAACCAAGCAGAGCTGTCGTAACTATTATGCAAAACAAAAATGAATAACAAAGTAGGCAATTTCCTAAAGTAAATTAAAATGCAATAGCAGGCACTTCATGAATATTTGAGAGTTTTCTTTTTCTCAATGACAAGCACCTGCATGTCTTTTACTACTTTTGCTGTTCAAAACACATGGAATAAATGGCGTTAAATCCATACTTCAAAGAGCCTGTGGAACTCCGTGAGGGCTCTCATGTTTGAGGAAAGTTGCTTTGGTATGTCCATAGATATTAATATTTGGACAGAAGCTTTAAGAAAATAATCATCATTATGAATAAGCAAATACTCTTCAAGGGCATTCTAAGACTATCAATGGAAGGCATTTGGTTTACTCATTATGTTGTTCTAAGATTTCACAAGGTGCTTATTCTCACACCCTGTGCTGAGTTAAATGAAGATGTAGTACCCTTTCTTGGAGTCAAGAAGAACAGCAACAAATGAGCCTTTGAATCCATGTCAACCATCATGTGTTATTGGAGAGGCAAGGTAGCCCAACTCTTTCATACTACTAAGGAATAACTACAACATTCATTTGATATTTATACTACATGGAGAATATAATTCATTTTGGAAACAGCCTTTAACATGTCATCACCTGACTTGTTGCCTGATAAAATGGCCATCGATCAATTTTTACATTGGAAGGTGCACAATTCCAAGGAACTTGGTAGCATGATGTGTTTTTAGTTTCAAAGGATAACTCAAATGATTTTAAGTCTAACTCAAATGCACCTATTAATTTTGCTGCTTTTGTTCACCCCAACTGGTATGTGCTCAAGTCACTGGAACCACTGCTTCCCCCACTGCTCCTAAGGCTTGCTCCGCCATCCATCACCCTCCGTCTTCCCAGTGGAGTCATCTCTCAACAGGTGACCAACCATATGCTCCCTGCTTATGTCTTCAGGGTCTTCCGACCATCAGCAAGATGAAGCCTAATTCCTCAGAAGGACATACAGATATATTTTCCATTCTCAACACATACCACTGCCAGTCTTTTTACTTTACAGTATACCACTGCTCACTTCCTCTTAGCTCAGCTTTCTCCCTACCTGAAATGTCTTCCCTTCACCCTTTCCCTAGAAAACATCTACATTTCCTCTAAAGCCCTGTTCTGACTGTACTGACGCCTAAGAAGACACCACCTCTCTACCTTTAGGAACAGAATGAATTCACCAGCCCTCTGCCACCTCTGCTGGACATGTAATACTGAACACTTTATCTGCAATATATTCTCAGCACAGTAGCCTGAGTAAACCTTTTTTTAATACATAAGTAAAATCATGTCTGTCCTTCACTCAAAACTTTCAAAGGCATTCTAGCTTTCTCAGAATAAAATCCAGCCTTCGTGGCCCAAGATGATTTCAGCCTCTGCTTCTTCTCTGACTTCATTTTGTAGTATCTTCCCTTTTCTGTTTCCTTTGGCCACACCAGCCTCGCCTTGCTTAAACACGCTAGGTGTAGTCCCATCTCAGGGATTTTGCACTCTGTATTCCCTTTGTCTGGAAGGTTCTTCTCCCAGACACTTGGTGACTTCTTTCCATTTCCCCAATTCCTGCTCACACATCCCCTAAAAGGGAGGCCTTCTATAACTGCCTAATTTTAAAGAACAAATCAGAGTAGCGTATTCTCAGCTGTTTTCCAATGGACTATCCCTTCTAAAATACAACCTTGACTATCCCTTCTAAAATAAACCTACCATCACTCTTTATCCCTTTACCCTGCTTAGTTTTTCTCACAATATTTGTTGTCAGATTATAGTTCTTTACAACTTGCTTAATTAAATCATCTCTCCCTCTACTAAAATATAAGTGTTTAAGTCCAGAAGCTATATTCCCAGCATGTAAAACAGTGCCTGGCACGTGGGAACCACTCAATACATATTTGTTGAATAAATAAATATTAGATTTCTTAAGTTTTCTAACTCTCTAGTAAATCTCTTAGACTTTTAAATCACAGAGGGCTTTCTATTTTTTCATATGCTTAGCGGTAAGCACAGTAGTTGGTAGAGACAAGCTAATCAATGTGTTTATTAAACAGAAAACACTCATATCTTGCTCCTCATTCCCTCCTGTCAATAAAGAGAAAAGCGGTAACTTTCCACCTACCTCAAAAAACATTCTATATGTCAGGATAGGAAAAATAATCTTTTGATAATTTTTATGCTCTACTGGTTCATGTCACTCATGTAAATATTGGTTAACCAAAAAACAAAAACAAAAAAAGACAAATTATCTATAATACAATCTACATCTATAACACTTATATAGTTGATGCCTATATAATTATCCATAATACTGAAGTTCCATAGACTGAAGCTGCTCATTGGAATGAAAGTATTTAGTGAGTTGGGCTATAGATCTTTTTCTACAAATAGCTATTTTAAATGTGTTTTATAATAATATCAAGTGTTTTACTAGATTTGGGGGAAGGGAGGAGTTAATTTCATCTTCGTTGATTAAAAGACTTGAAGAGTTGATGGCATCTTAGCTCTGCTGTGGAACAGGAAGAGTAAAGAAACTGTCACCAAATTAAAGAATGATAAATGAGCCACCGCGCAAGCCTGTAATCCCAGCACTTTGGGAGGCCGAGGCGGGCGGATCACAAGGTCAGGAGATCGAGACCACAGTGAAACCCCGTCTCTACTAAAAATACAAAAAATTAGCCGGGCGCGGTGGCGGGCGCCTGTAGTCCCAGCTACTCAGGAGGCTGAGGCAGGAGAATGGCGGGAACCCGGGAGGCGGAGCTTGCAGTGAGCCGAGATCGCGCCACTGCACTCCAGCCTGGGCGACAGAGAGAGACTCCGTCTCAAAAAAAAAAAAAAAGAATGATAAATGGAGAGAGAAAGGAAAGAGAAGGTAGGCTCTAGTCCAACCTTCTCGATGTGATCTAGGAAGTCTGAATAATTTGGTCGAAGCTTCAGGTAGATAATGGCAGAGCTGCTCTTAGACTTCCTGTTTTCCACTCTCCTACTTTCCTCTTTATCTTTCACAGGGATGCTCCACATGAAGGAAGTAAGCTGACCAGTCCTTGTCTGAGTGTGAATACACTCTGGGCTTTTTAAAGCGCATTCCTTATAGTTTGAAAGATGAGAGAAAGTTTAGAGCCCGGATATTCAAATAGAAACCACCATGCTTATAAAGTGAGTTATGGAACCATTAATTGTCTGCTTAGAGCCTCAATTATAAGACCTCTAGGTTACCATTTCAAAAATTAAAGCTTCTGAGATGCACTGGTAGCCTGGAAGAGTTCTTACAGCCTCCAGAAATGCCCAGCCTTCCCACAGGGAAAGGAAAGTACATATTGGTAAGCCAGTCTTATCTGGAAGAGGTACCTTTTACCTCTTCCTTTTGACTTCTGGGCATGCTAGTCTAATGATCATTTCAGTAATATCCTAATAGCTACCAAGTTAGTGAACTGTCAGTTTTTCTTACCAGAATAAAGCCCAGAAAATATTTCCCAAGAGAAAACAGTTAATTTCTTATTGGCTAGCTGAAAGTGCATGAAACAATCCACCAAGCACACAGCCCCCCTCAAATTTTGCAAATCGTCTAAACAGTTGAAAACACTTTAGAATACATTCTGTGGGTTTAATGGAGAACTCCTAACCTTTCTCTCACTTCATTAATGATAGAAGTGGGCTGAAGTGGGCTCTGAGCCATGCAGATAAACTAATATACCAAACCAGACCCAATAAACAACTTTCTCCTATCTGAAGAAATGGTTAACAGCAAAGCGTAGTGGTCACAGGACATAACCTCGGCAGCAATAACTGTATCCAATGACAACAACAGGAGGAAAATGAGATAAAGTAGAATAACCCACATAGCCCAAATCTTAGGAATAGGAATAATGAGTCTATTTTATAATAGATACACAGTCAGTCCTCAATGTTTGCAGGCCCTGTTTTGCAAATCTTCTTATTCACTACAATTTATTCCTATGTCCCAAAGCAATAGGCACAGCACTTTCACAGTCATTCACTAACCCGTGCAGAGCAGCAAGCAGTTTGAGTCATCTGATACACATGTTCCCAGCTGAGGAAAACAAAGCAAAGCTTTGCCTTGTTTCAACTGTCACACTTAAACAAGTGCCCCTTTCACGGTCTATTTAGTGCTATATATATATATATATATTCTTTTGTCTTTTTGTGCGTTTGCTTGGTAATTCCACTGTTTAAAATGGCCCCCAGCTGTACTGCTGAACTGCTGTCTAGTGTCCCTAAGCAGAAGGCAGTGGTGTGCCTTATAAGAAAATATGCATGTCAGATAAGCTTCACTCAGACATGAGTTAGAGTGTTGGTGAGTGCCACTGGCTGTAAGTACAATGTTAAACTCACTCTCTCTCTCTCTCTCTCTCTCTCACACACACACACACACACACACACTTACAGAGAGAGAGAGTTTTTAAATAGTAACACATAAAACAAGGCTATATGCTAATAAACTGATGAAAATAGTGTGCCTAGAGACTTATGGGGGACCTAACCCTGTATTTCCCCCAGGAGCAAAAGTACAACATTTGGCAATTCAGTGTGCAGCTAGTTTACAGATCATAACTACTGAAAAAAAATGAGGCTAAAGCAAGGCCAAAGGCTTCTCTTAGGCCCCTGCTAATATGAAATTTTGACTAATATACTACTGTATTAATTGTATCACTATAACATGGTTGTAAATATTATGCTATTTCTAATGCAATCTAAACTCCAGATCAACTACCTCTGTATTCCTTTCACATCCATTTCTATCAAATATACCTCAAAATAAACTATAGCAACACAACACATTATTACATTGGCCCATTATTTTGTTAAACTAACTGTCATGGTTTGTTTCACACTCAAAGAGGTACAGATTTGTACTGTATAAGAGAACAGCACTACAGTTAGACATAAATTGGACTTCTACCTGGCTATATATTTACTAGTTATATGAACCTGAACAAATAACTTTACCTTTCTGATACTCAGTTTCCTGAGGTTGTCAGAGGACTAAACACCCTATAGAAAATTTCCTTGACACGTGAATGGCATATAGTAGGAACTCAATGTTGCTTTTTTAAGACAATTATTGTAATTATTTTATTATAATATTGGAAATGTTATTTTTCTTTTTAGGAATAATTATTTTCATCTCAAGATTTCTGCCCTTTCTTTATCCTTCTCTCTAGCTATTTGAGCCAATGCATTCATTCATTTAAAACTAATAAAGTACCTTTACTGCGACAAAATATGGGCTTATCACTAAAGATACAATGATGAGTAACACCCAGGTTTAACCCCAAAAAAGGTTATAATCAAGTGAGGGAAAGCAGGAAAAAAAAAAAAAAAAAAAAACTACGTTGTTTTTATTTTTATAATGTGTTGGCAGAATATGCAGGATGCTCTGTAAATCATACAGAAGCGGGAAGAAGGGGTTGAGAGAACCCAAGGTATGTGTCATATATTATATATGTTTAGGATGTTGTTAGTATAAGTATGTCCTGTTCAATATTTGGAACTCATATTTAATCAGGCATCCTATATTTTTATTTGCGAGTTCTAATAACTTTTTAAGGTAAAAATCAACTTTTAAACCATATATCGAAATAACAACTGTCCTTGTTTTTAACACATTCCACATCTTTAATTTCAATCTAACAGGATTATTGAATCAAAGGTGTTACTTTTTGCAGTTGAATTGATCATTTTCTCTCTCCTACTCAAAACCCTCCAGTATCTTAATGTTATACTCTTTCTTTCCTTATAGTTTGAAGAGTGAGTAAAATGCACTTTTTGTAAGTTTGTTTTCCTTAAGCATTTAAGCAAAAAATAATCAAAAAGGCAAAATATCAAACTTTTGTTTCCTGGAAGAACATTATATTAGAAAGGAAAGTGCTAAATCTAAAGGGTTTATCTTATTTCTCAAAAATTACAAATGATTATATACTATATTTCATATTGTCTAAATATGAGAATGTCAATGTCATCTACCAAAATGTCACAACCTCTCTATAACTGGTTCTATTTTAAAACATTATACTTCACACAAAGTTCTTGAGGTTATTAGAATTCACTTTTCTAGTTCTGATAGAGATGACAGCTTCTGTCACTTGCTGTACCACTCACGCCCTAGAATTCTTACTATGGCTTTCTCTCATCTAGTCCCCCCACCACAGAAGATTCCACTGCTACAGCTTCCAGTAGTAGAATCTGATATACACACAATAATAGGCATTATCACCATTCACCAATGTCCATGTTGAGGACTGTTGTCCAAGAGCAGGAGTCAGCAAACTGTGACCTAGAGGAAAAATCCCTCTTGCACCCTGTTTTCTGTGGCCCACCAGCCAAAAATGGTTTTTACATTTTGAAAAGGGAAATATGAAAATAACTGCTATCCCTGAAGCGAGATCATTGCTCACTGTTGCCCTTGGGCTAGCAATGCATACATCTGGTCCTTTATAGAAAATTGTGCTAACTTCTGCCCCAAAGATTCACCCAGACCCACAGCAAGAAACAGCTTGTGTGAGCAAGAAAAACTTGTGTGAGACAACAAAGATTTGCAGTATTTGTCATAGCTGTAATTTGGCACTTGGTAGCAATAAGCTTCCTTGAGACTCAGCTTTCCTGTTACACAATGGGTGCACATTAAATGAGATGATGTATACGAATTTATAACTTGTAGCCCTAAATGATACAGGATGGTGTGCCCACGGAGAGGATGTATGGAAGGGAGGTGAAACAATGAAAGGATTACAAAAATATTTTCTAGCTGCTTCATAGTTTTGCCAAAGTACAATCTTATCTACAATAACTTACTTCGCAAATGTTTAAACTCTTTTTTAAATTTTTAAACATTTTTTCAAAATTATTTTAGTACATTTTATTATTACCTATGCTTTTGAAGTTAGTTACATCTATAGTATTTGATTGGTAGAAATATTATATAATAATGTGCTACACGCAACCCTTCCTAATTCTACATACGTTGACATCACATTGCTAACTTGAAGCTAACCATGATACGAGCATTTACACCATGGAAATGACAAATATGAGAAATCAGGGCTTTGTCTATTGTTTTGTTGATTGTCTAGACTAAAAAAGAAGTAGAAAGCATGATAACAATGCAGAAAAAATGTTAAAACATACCATCTCTGTAGCTGTCACACTGTGAATAGCATAAAACATGTTGAAGAAATATTCCTCCAGTATTCTGAAACTATTATCCAAGTCAGCAGTTACTCACATCACTGATGAACAAATGAAATTCCAACACATCTTGGTAATTTCACATTTCTTTCTCATTAATGTATACAACAACATCAACCAACATTCAAACTATACTTGTTAGTCAATTAAAACCACAGGTTGGGTATAAATGTAAGAGTTTGGCAAAAATTGAGGAACACATTCTATATTGGCTATATGGAATTTATATTTAAAATCTTGTTATTTACGAAGTATATGGGGCACATTCATTACATTAGTGAAATTTCTCTCTCTCGCTCGCTCTCTCTCTCGTTCTCGCTCTCGCTCTCTTTCTCCCCCTCCCTCTCACTCTCTTTTTCTGGAGAACTGATTGATTTTTGTTTGTTTTGTCTTTGTTCCATTTTGTGTTTATGTTTAAGAACTATTAACCAGGGCTTTTGGGATCTACATTGTTGCTTTGAAAAGTAACAATTTCACACAACTGAACATATTGCTACTTAATGAACTAGATATACAGAAACCCTCCAGATTTTAAATGTGTGTGGGTCTATTACTTTAGATTGAAGAAGAAACATTTTAAAAGACCAATATATATTCTAGCATAAAATCTCTGATATTGTAATTTACTCTTCAAGTTACCACTCTTTAATATACACTATTCTGCATTCTACTAGAACTTAGCATTTCAGATTATTAAACGCGGATACAATCTTGCTTTAGGGTTATCTAAAAACTGTAAAAAAGAATTATGTGAAAAGACTACTACTATGGTTAAGTAATTTCTGGTTTATATGAACCATTTGTAAAGATATGAAGTCAAGGCATTAATTTGGATATTTTAAACTGGTGGTCCACAAGCTGAATTGAAACCACAGGTTTGTTTGTGTTTCAGCATATTTTGCTTGTATTTATGTGGAGACAAACTTAGTGTCTCACATGAAATGTGGAGATGCAGTAAACTCTCTTCTTTGTCACTTCTTAATTTTTCTAATACATATTTCAGTTCGTATTTGGAAGGCGCTCCATCAGTTTTGTGGTTCAACACACATTTCTGAATGTATAAAGTCGTACAAAATTTCAAACAAACAAACAAAATAAACTATTACTCATTTTTATGTTAACTTTGACAGTCTGAAACTTAGGGAAGAATTCATAGGAAAATTTTGCAAAGTAATTTCTGTTCTATAAGTTAGCATATGGGACCTCAAGCCCTGATTCCTTCACGGAAGGAAGTGTTCTCACCACTTCCGGTTCTTTGCCTTATTTAAGGTGAGAGATTTTCTAATAGGTATGGTTCTCGGGGTTGATTATTCCCCAGAGTGCTATTGCTCTTTAGAGTCTGAATCAAATTGGTGGCCAGAAGTTAAGCTTTTTAGAAAATGTCCTCTATGACTTCAAAACCCACTACCAATTCTCTTTACCTTTTCAGGCTTAGCAATCCTCCTTAATTAAACGACGTATTGGTTACAGGAAAAAATACAGAGTGGTTTTCATCTTCTTTATAATAATTCACTGACTGCAGGTGGAAAATTTAGAAATATTTAGAGTAAAGTTCTCACGTGGGGACAACATATTGGCATTGCTCAGATAGTATAGAAAATGTGCATAAAGTAACAAAAGGTTCTTGTTGACAGAAGAGTGCATCACAGACCTAGACTGAGGTCACTGCCATTTTCAGATGTAATTTCTCACACATGCACATGGCTTAATATCTTGAGTGTGACATGTTGTACAAGGCTTTCCTGTGGGAGAGATTGGGCAACAGTTTTGGAAGAAACAGCTTAGAATTGCTGTTACAAACTTAATGTTCTTAGTGCTCACTGTCTATTTTTAAGCATAACACTTTCTACACTCCTTAAAAAAAATGATTAAATGGAAGCCCTTTCATGGTGCAAGAACAAGATCTTCGTTATGGAAAACTGGTATTTAAAGAGAGCTGTTTAAAAACTTTTAAAAATATTTCTATCATGCATTGATTTGATTCCAAATAAAACACACGAGTTAATGTTGAAGAAGAACTTCGAGGATGTAAAATAGATATATGCTCGTGGGATATTAAGTAATATGCGATTTTTTTTTACAGTTTGGATGCTTTTCATATAGAAATGAGTTTTTTCACTGCTTCATAGAAGCACAAATTAAAATGTTCTCCTACTCACGGGCCCTGGCATAGCTTGCTGGCTCCAACTGTTCCTCAAACGCTCTTTTATTCCAACGATCCGAAGCTCTAAATTTATTCACTAGCCACAGCCTCGACATCATCCAGGTCTCTGCACCCTCTTTTCAAAATTCTAAGTGTTTTGCTTTCTTATTCCTGACCAAGTTCTTTACAAGAATCATCAGATAAATCTGTTAGTCCCACAGTTACTCTCCTGCCAGCACCTAAGACTTCCTTCTTCCATGCCCTCCCTCCCTGTAGCTCACACCAAATGCCAAATGCCAACCTGGAATCGTTTGCAGCATCTGTCCTATCTGCTTGTGATGGGTTTAATTATGCCAAAGAATGCCAAAAAATAAGAGGATTCAGCATTGAGAAAAAGAGGGAATGATTAGCCAGAAGTGCTGTGAGCACTGAAGAGTGATGACCCTCCGGTGCAGAAACGGGCCAAAGTTTCCTGTGGAAGTGAGCCTTGAAGAGTGTGTAAGACTGTCATTCACAGATGAAGTTGGGAAGATACAAGCAAAAGTCTCCACAGACAGTCATCCTAAGGTGTACCCTGAAATTTAAAAGCATTTACAATTTACTGTACTAAAAGCTCAGTTAAGCCACATCTAACTTTGTAACATAAGAAAGGCAACTCGTGGCTGTCACAGTCAAACACCAACAAAACTAAGGAAAGAATCATAAATAATGAGTGATATATTCACTTCTTTACTGAGGTTTGAAAGAGCTAGATCCTAGTTCCAGTTTGCAAGGAAGTATCAGAAATCAGCATGTCGTCCACTCAGCATCCACCTCCCTATTCTATTTCCTAACATTGTCCAGATTTTCATTCAGGTGTTCACTCCTCCCACATGCAGGAGAAGCCAGTCCCATGAATTAATCAGTACAATCCATGCTATTGTCTATTCTTTAACTGGCATATGAAGTCAGAGAGGACAAGTGCCCTAACTCAGGACAGTTCCAGGACACGTTCAGAGACGAGGATGGCAGTTCTTTCTCATGAAGTACATGAAATAAGAAAAATGGAAACCCCAGTGGCAGCAGGAGCTGACCGATGACTTTGACAGAATATTCAACCGTCTAAATGTTCTCTAAGGACTTTGCCTTGTCCTAACAAACTCCCTTTTATGACAACAGAAACTGAGTTTGTGTGAATTTGGATTTCTGACAACTAAGCTGATGTGGACACAACCTGTTTTTTAATCTTAAAACCAATAATCCATATCCTCAATAATTCCGTAAGAACCACATGGATAGTCGCTGAATTTGTTCACAAGTAGACTTTACTGTAAACTGTGGCTGCCTTTGCCCTCAAAACGTGTGTGTGTATGTGTGTGTGTGTGTGTTTCTGTGTGTGTGTGTGACAATTAAGGATTGCGGATATACTATGTTAATTTTTGTTTCCTTACTCATATACATTTCCAGAATCAATAAATAAATGCTGAATGAATACACAAATGAATTCATAAAAATAAAATTAAAACACAAGGCTTTCTATATGGGCACTTTAGATCCTCTACCCTACATTCTATAATGCTGACAAATAATCCAATTCATGGGAGAACTATGAGAAGATTAAAATAACTAGGATTTTAAGAAAAAGTCTCTGGATGGCAATGAAATTAAAAAACAGATCAAGTGATACCATAAAGAATATGGCACACATATATTTACAAATGGGACAATATACTAGTTCATTTTAATGCTGCTAATAAAGGCATACCCGAAACTGGGAACAAAAAGAGGTTTAATTGGACTTACAGTTCCACGTGACTGGGGAGGCCTCAGAATCATGGCGGGAAGTGAAAAGTACCTCTTACCTGGCAGCAGCAAGCGGAAAAATGAGGAAGAAGCAAAAGCGGAAACCCATGATAAACCCATCAGATCTCATGAGACTTACTCACTACCATGAGAATAGCACAAGAAAGACCGACCTCCGTGGTTCAATTCCCCCCCACCCCGCACCCCAAGGTTCCTCCCACAACACATGGGAATTCTGGAAGACACATTCAAGCTGAGATTTGGGTGGGGACACAGCCAAACCATATCAGACAATATGGTACTGGTACCAAAACAGAGATATAGACCAATGGAACAGAACAGAGTCCTCAGAAATAATACCACACATCTACAGCCATTTGATCTTTGACAAACCTGAGAGAAACAAGAAATGGGGAAAGGATTCCCTATTTAATAAATGGTGCTGGGAAAATTGGCTAGCCATAAGTAGAAAGCTGAAACTGGATCCTTTCCTTACTCCTTATACGAAAATTAATTCAAGATGGATTAGAGACTTAAATGTTAGACCTAATACCATAAAAATCCTAGAGGAAAACCTAGGTAGTACCATTCAGGACATAGGCATGGGCAAAGATTTCATGTCTAAAACACCAAAAGCAACGGCAGCAAAAGCCAAAATTGACAAATGGGATCTCATTAAACTAAAGAGCTTCTGCACAGCCAAAGGCACTACCATCAGAGTGAACAGGCAACCTACAGAATGGGAGAAAATTTTTGCAATCTACTCATCTGACAAAGGGCTAATATCCAGAACCTACAAAGAACTCAAACAAATTTACAAGAAAAAAACAAACAACCCCATCAAAAAGTGGGCAAAGGACATGAACAGACATTTCTCAAAAGAAGACATTCATACAGCCAACAGACACATGAAAAAATGCTCATCATCACTGGCCATCAGAGAAATGCAAATCAAAACCACAATGAGATACCATCTCACACCAGTTAGAATGGCAATCATTAAAAAGTCAGGAAACAACAGGTGCTGGAGAGGATGTGGAGAAATAGGAACACTTTTACACTGTTGGTGGGATTGTAAACTAGTTCAACCATTATGGAAAACAGTATGGCGATTCCTCAAGGATCTAGAACTAGATGTACCGTATGACCCAGCCATCCCATTACTGGGTATATACCCAAAGGATTATAAATTATGCTGCTATAAAGACACATGCACACGTATGTTTATTGCAGCACTATTCACAATAGCAAAGACTTGGAATCAACCCAAATGTCCATCAGTGACAGATTGGATTAAGAAAATGTGGCACATATACACCATGGAATACTATGCAGCCATAAAAAAGGATGAGTTTGAGTCCTTTGTAGGGACTTGGATGCAGCTGGAATCCATCATTCTTAGCAAACTATCACAAGAACAGAAAACCAAACACCGCATGTTCTCACTCATAGGTGGGAACTGAACAATGAGATCACTCGGACTCAGGAAGGGGAACATCACACACCGGGGCCTATCATGGGGAGGGCGGAGGGGGGAGGGATTGCATTGGGAGTTATACCTGATGTAAAGAACGAGTTGATGGGTGCAGCACAGCAACATGGCACAAGTATACATATGTAACAAACCTGCACGTTGTGCACTTGTACCCTACAACTTAAAGTATAATAATAATAAATAAATTAAAAAAAAAAAAAAAAAAAAAAAAAAAAAAGATGTTTTAAATGCCATCCTCAGGTGTTTGTAGGCATATGTAAGAAATCAGACAGTTTACCCCCAATTAAAAGGGTGTCATGACTGTTGTATTTAAGCATATACTGAGTGAGAGCTCTAACGGTAGGGACAAAAGCAGCCCAAATGACTAGCAGGAAAGGACAAGAAGCTGGGAAAGTCACCCAAAGGCCAGAGCTGAACAATATTTGACCATTAGCTGCACAGGCTGTCTAGTGGCTTCTGAGAACTCACAAGGAGCAGAAAGAACAGGAGAAACAAATCGGCAAATTGGGAGGAAACATGGCAGCCAGCATATGGTATTTCATACCTTGAAGCTATCCTTAAGGTATGGCCACCTGGGGCAACTGGTCTAAGCTTTTCAGTGACTCAAGAAAGCATTAGGAGTATAGAAGGAGATGACACCCTTCTTTCTAACCAGTACTACAAAGTTAGAAATATTTGAGCACAGTCTACTCCAACACATCTCAGACAATAGGTTTAACTGCATTTTACCCTCCAATATACCTTCTTTAGGCAGAAGTTGATTTGAACTACAAGATTTCCCCAAGGACAGCCCTGGCCCTCTGGAACACTTAAGGGTACTTCTGGAATGCCTTTGATTTATTTATTTGTCATGATCATCATTACTGGTTCTACGGTTCAGTTAATACAGAGTACAAACTAAGTTTATGTGAGACTTGGTCCACAGTCAAAGATGCCAGTTCTGTTTCTCAACTATTTAAACTTGAATAATTTAAAGACCTGATATGTTATCAATTGTCCTTCAGCTTCAAACTGCATCAACATTGTGTTCTTTCACATAAAAGATTCTTTTTAGCCTTCCATTTTCTGTGTTAAATGGCCATACAACCCTGTTAACTGACCGGGATTACCCAGCATATGGAATGCCAGACCTTCCCTCTTTGAAATACAATTTCCTTTTGGCTTTTTGCCCAAACACAGTTAAGTGGTATTAGCTCCCCAGGCAGACCTCATCGTCTTTGAGTTAAATACAGTAAGAAGTGCGGATGCTTCTATTTCACTAATATCTTTGCTCTGTAATCCTTTATTTTATGACCTGCCCCTGGCTGCTCCCTGAGCTAAGAATTTGCTGTTCATAAAGCAGGGTGACAAGTCTCACCACCTAATGATAAAGAAAGTGGTGTTACTTTAGCTTTCACATGAGCAATCAGGACACAATGTGAATATAGACGCTCTAGGCTACTATCTGATCCAATGTGAAAGTAAAACACTATGCTTTCATGCAACCTGAGGAAAAAAAATATAGATTTTTGTTATTTTAATATTTTAATATAAAATGATGCAGACAGAATCAACCGCGGAGAGTCAGGCTGGAGCAGCACGAGGGCATCAGTGTCATCATCTCACAAGCCACTGCAGCCTTCCTCTGATTAACACGTCGAAAGCAGGTTGACAAGAAATGCAACTTGCGTTGGTGTTCATAATCCTCCAATTGCCCAGCAATGTTTAGATCAGGAAGGAAAAAAAAATTATAAATCTGTATTTTTCATCCCAGCAGACTCAATCTTGTATTTATTATGTTTAACACAGACTATTTATAAAATAAATCCTCTGTGTCAGGCACGTTTTTAAAGCAAAATCTTCATAACTGTATAGAATAGTTTCTAAATTACCACCATTTTTACAGATGAAGAAGCTGAAGCACAGAGAGATCAAGTAAATTGCCCAAGGTCACTGAGCTTGTAAGTGGCAGAGCCATACAATCTGGCTCCAAAGTCTATATGCTCCCCCACTGCAATATGTTGTCTGTCTCTATAAAGCAGTGTTGAATGTAAACCCCAGTCTTTAAAATGTTTGACTAACACTAGTTAAACTTTGTTAAGAAATAATAATAGTGGACCAACTTTAAAACATGGATTACAAATAGTGTGTATATGTAAATACATAATACATATGTTATAGATTTTGTTTATTTTCATTGTTTAACTTGTAAAAGCCTTGGCAGTGTGATGAAGTAGAGAAGACAGATGATAGTACTTTGTCTCTAAAATTTTCAGTAAATAAAACAGGTTCAAAACAAGCTTAATTTTAATTTGGTTCTGATAAGCTTAAATGACTACTATTATTTCACCTAGAACATGCGGATTTCACATGTTACTGCTTCTACAAAAGAAAGAAAAATATCATATTTCTAAATGTCATCCTACTTCTTTCCTGAACAGCACAGTGTTCTAATGCAAATGATGTGGTCAAGGAAAAGCAACAAGGGGTATGGACAGCAAAGATACATAATCAATCCTCAATCCAAAACTGTTCTTTTTCAACTTTCTCTGTCTTCCTTACTCCCTCGTTCCTCCTCCAAATATAGTTCTACACTCAGGTTACCCAAGGGTTTCTTAAAGGTATTCCTTCAGATCATGACAATAATAATATTAAGAAATTATTAATAACACACGTTTACTAGCAGGCACTATGTTAATGAACACATAAACGAGAAAAATATACACTGGGGTCTGTCTGAGGGTACAGGATGGGAGGAGGGAGAAGATTAGGAAAATTAGGCTTATTTGGGTGATGAAAACAGTCTGTACAACAAAATCCTATGACATAGCAAACCTGGACATATATCCCTGAACTTAAAAGTTAAAAAAAAAATTTTAATATTTAAAAGAATCTTGCATAATGACCTCTTTCAATACTCACATTTGGACTGTGATGTTATGAAAATGACAGTCAAGATATTTAACACTAGTTAGAATGGCCTCTAGCCACAAACAACAAATAAGGGAGTAAGCAAACTGTGGGGTATCAGCCCTGTTGTGTGTGTATATTATTTTCATCACACCAGTGTATGCTTGACTTTGAGATGGTCTCTTTTTTTTTTTTTTTTTGAGAAGGAGTCTCGCTCTGTTGCCAGGCTGGAGTTTGGAGGCACAATCTCGGCTGACTGCAACCTCTAACTCCCTGGTTCAAGCTATTCTCCTGCCTCAGCCTCCCAAATAGCTGGGATTACAGGCACATGCCACCACACCCAGCTAATTTTTGTATTTTTAGTAGAGACGGGTTTTCACCATGTTGGCCAGGATGGTCTCAATCTCCTGACCTCGTGATCCGCCCACCTTGGCCTCCCAAAGTGCTGGGATTACAGGCGTGAGCCACTGTGACTGGCCAAGATGGTCTCTTATACTACAGAGTTAATAGATTTGTTTTGGAAAAGAGCAGTTAGTTGCCAAAATGCTTAGAAATCACTGCATATTATATTTCCTATTTTGGATATAAACAATGTTTATTAGCACATTAATGGCTGCTCAGAAACTAATGGATGCTCAGAAATCTCTTTTACTTTATTGAATCCAGAGTTTTTGTGACTTCATTGGTTAGAAAATAAATTCTTCATGTATCACCTGTTAACAGTATTCCAAAAACACGTTTGGGAATTGTGCATCTATAAAAAAAATTTATGTTTCTTAAAAATAAAATCTTCCTTGACCACTGCAGGCCACAAATATTTGGAACTGCATGTCTTTTCCTTGTCATGTATAATTCCTCAGAATACAATCTACCTTCACTGTGACATCTGCTCACCTCCCATTCTCTCCTGAGTTCAGCTCTACCCAACTGAAATTATTCCTGTTGAGCCACCAACACCACATTATTGACATATCCCAAAGATTACTTCAGATTCTTTTCTTATCACATGTCTCTACCACACTGAGGGATATCTTTATTTTTGAAATTCTCATTCTTGGTCACATTCAAGCAACAATTTTCTTTCTTGGCTTATTATTTTCTCTGCCTTTTATGCCTATTCTTCCTCCATCTACCCTAAAGTGTACATCTTTCCCAGGTTTCCGTATTTAGTCATTTTCTCTTCTTAATTCCAAGTTTATCCAAGAAAGATAGCAGAGATTATAATGATCTTGCCTACATAATAATCTCTCCTAAGTCTGAATTCCATTCCAGATCTCTTCCCTGAGCTTCAGAATCATATACCCCATCATTACCTGGAGAAATATACACAAAATATACACTGCAAAAATCTCAATCCTGACAGGTACAACAGTTACAAGAATAAACTAACCAGCACTTTACCATGCTTCTGCCTGAACCCCATCAAACTGCCTCTTGCCACCTCTGTTTTCACTAGTGACATCACTGCCCACCTGGTGGATTGCACCAGGAATCTGAGGGTCATCCTGCTTTCTCAACACTCAACTAAACTTCTTCATAAACAAGTTTGGAATACGTCCAAGGTAACTATATAAATTATCTACCAAATCAAGAAACTTTGTGGAATTAAAGGAGTGTAGAAAGAGCTATTAATAATGAAAATGAAGTAAATAGCATAAACAAGACTATGTGCAGCATCTGAGATGAATGGTCATATAATATTTTCCATCTTCTCAAGAGCCCGAAATCTGTCCCTTACTACAGCTCCTGACTGGTCATCCGATCTCATGGGATCCTCCCAACTCTATCTAACATGAGCTATTAGAATGGGTCTACTGAACCTCAAGTTTGGCTGGATTATGCTTTTGGCTAGAACAAAATCTTATGATGCCACTGCCCGTCCCAGATAAGCTTTTTTTCCACCTGTGCTTTCATACCTGTGGACTCCTCTTTCTGCTAGAATGTCCTTCTCTCCCTTCCCATAAATTCATTATTTGGTTAATTTTTGTCATCTTTTAAAACTTAGTCTAAGAATTAACTCCTTTAAAAAGCCTTCCATTACTGTTCTTCTACAGGTAGAACATCTCCAGGGGAGCTAACTGCCCCTTCTTTGTGTTATCACATCGAGCAGTAAATACCTCTTTGCCTTAACCATATTGCTGTTTAATAATTCCTGACTTGGAAACTATAAGAAAATTTTTGTTTATTACATATGCTGTATGTATATTTTAATGTATTTATTTATTGAAGAATAACTCTACAAATTCATTAGATCTTTGAAAGTAATGTACAATTAATGTTTCTTAAATATTGATGAATGCTTTAAAATCAAAGTACATTTCTCTAATATTTCTTTCACAGCAATAGTCATCACTAACAGAATTGCCAAATTCAAAGAATTTTTGAGTTGCTAACCTATAATTGTATTTCATTATCATTTAATTTGTTATATATATATTCAATTTAATAGACTACAAGAAATTAAGCAATATTTCAAGTTTGACATTGTTTTCAAAGGCAAAGATTCAAATGTATTTTTTAATGAAATGGTAATTCCAAAAAGTATAACTAGTAATATAAAACTTGCAAAAAAAGAAAAAAATGGTTATAATATGCAAGGAAATATTATCTTAACATAGAAAAACTTAAGGATATATTATTCTAAGTAGAAAATTATAATATTCCCAAAAGAGGTTCACAGCATACTCAGGATTAGAGAGAAAAATCTTTCAGAATACACAGCCTTTTGTCAAATTGATTTCTGTGAGATTACAAATACCAGTGAGACAATTTGCATAAGTATACTGACATACCTGCTTTACCTAGGGTATCTGTTTGACAACAATTAATTATAGCTCCTTGGAGTTAGTAAAAGCAGTTCCACTTCTTAAAGTGATAAAAATATTCTATGGAAAAATGATATCTGTTATTAAAACAAGGATGATCATGTAAAGAATGAACTACATTTTACATCAAGTAATGAGAGAATAACCAACAAAAACGTTGCTATGGCAGATGCTGAAGGAGATGACACCCCTTGGATCCATAAGCACCACATTTTCTGAAATACTTACAAAATTTTCATTTTTTTTTTTTTGTACAAGAGTGCATCTTTTTCCAGGATTAAGTTAAAACCAATTTGCTCTAAGAGTCTAAACAAGGAAAACAGTTAAATGATTCAAAACCAACTGTGAAGAATACACCTTGGTGAGTGTTCTCTTCTCTACACCAGTAAGTCTTGTGACATTCAAATACAGAGCACATAATCTGTAACTAATTTCCAAATAAGTGATTCCAGCACTAGCTGTGTTAGGGAGAAATGTGGTCTAATATGATTTCAGTCACACTGACAATTGAAACAACACTCTGTGGGCTAACAGCACAATGCAGCCACCATTTAGAAACATTGTTTCCACCATAAGCCGCATTCTTATTGCCAAATGATTAATTAAAACATAAAACCATATATGACCAAACATTATTTTAGGGCTCTTTTTATTAGTAAATTACACTACAAACACATATGTTATCAAATTTGGGAATAGCAATTCAATTTTAAAATATAATAATTTAAGTTAGAATTATTGTGGATTGCATAAAGCCTGCAAATCGATTATAAGTTTATTATTAAAAGTATCTCATATATAGATAGATGACTGGATAGAAATGATCAGATATTGGTAAAAACTAGAAAATTAACATTCTAATTTCAATATAATAACTCATGGTTTATTACTTTTTACAACACAAATTATATCAAACCAGTTAGTACTTTTCTAGTTCAAAGCACCTCTACTACATAATTATTGACTGATAAGTTTCACAATAGTGATCATATCAGTTAACTAAAAAAGCACAGTGATTTCAATATATTGGCTTAATTGAGAACCTAAAGTTTTTTGTCCAATTTCTAATAAAAGTATACATCAGTGAAAGGTGGGACTCCAAGATTTAATTATGAGAAATCAAACTACATGTATGTCTCAATGCCCTTGCTAAAATGAAAATGAAGATTATTCATTAAAGAAATATTTAATAAAACAATTGCCAGTATTGTAACATGCATGTACAAAGTGATCAAAGTCAGAAAATCTCCAACTGGCTATCAGGGTGAGTGCCTGTCTGTCATGAGTAACACTGAGCCAAGTCCTCAGGCTCTTGGTCACATCTACGGTCTCCTAAGGAAAACTGGCTATGCACTCTTGTATTCTAGAACGCAAGCAGACTTACAGACAACAAAGCATGTTTCAAAAATGCACGTAACAAAGACATCTTAAACAGATTTAGAAAACCTCCATATTGTATATTGAGCAAAATAAAAATAAATACTATTTGATTATTACAAACACACTTGCTACACAACTCTCTGTTTCATACATCTCAATTTGGGGTCTATAATTTCCTGTAACGAAGAGGAAAATACAAAATATATGAATCTCAGTATATTTTAAACATTCCATGCCACCTGGTGCTTTTGCTTCTTTTCTTTTATTTTCTGTGGTTTTGCTTTCTATTCCTGAGCAAGAGCTTTCTTACCCACTAATTTAGGCCTATGAATCAAGTAGAATGCAACTAATATACCACTAAATTTAACTTTATTTCTTCATGATAGATTCCTTTTGATTTGATTAATATAAACTGCATTGTGTTATATTTTAGGATCCTCTATGAACAGATTCTCAAATTAACTGTAGTAAAATGTAGGAGAAACAACCAATTAGTTGGCATTTTATCTTTGGTGAATTAATTCTTGTTTTTAATTAGACCCTCGGAAGGGCAATTAAGGAAGGAAAAGAAATTAAAAAGCATCCAGGCTGGAAAGGAAGAAATAAAGATATAATATTCAGAGATGTATAATCTTATATATAGGAAATCCTTAAAATTTGTTAATAATTAATAAATGAGTTTAGCAAGACTGGAGGATACGAAATTAACAGAAGAAAAACACTTGTGCTTCTATACACTAAGAAAGAACAACCTGAAAATGAAATTAGGAATAAAATACTTAGGAATAAATGTAACGAAAGAAGTGTAAGAGGTGTACGCTGAAAACTACAAAATATTATTGAACTAAATTAAAGACCTAAATTAGCGTAAAGACATCTCATGTTCACAGATCACAAGACTAAATAGTGTTAAGGTGGAAACACTCCAAAATTGATCCAAACATTGAATACAATTTCTGTCAAATTCTCAGCCATCCTTTACAAAAATTGACAAGCTCATTATAAAATTCATTTGGAAATGCAAGGGAATGCAAATAGTCAAAATGATCTTGTAAAAGAAGAACAGATTTGCAGGACTCACTCCTCAATTTCAAGTCTTAATACAAAATGGCAGTAACCACGGCACTGTACTATTAGCATGAGGATAAACAGACAATAATAGAATGGAATTGAGAGTCCAGAAATAAATCCTTGTCCATATGGCTAAAGATGCCATGGCCATTCAATGGAGGAAATTACAGTGTATTCAACAAATGATTCTGCCACAACTGAATATCTACATACAAAAGAATGAAGCTGGATCCCTACTTCACAAAGTATGCAAAAATTATCACCAAAAAAAAATAATAATAATAAGGCTACAGGATCTGAGACCTAAATGTAAGAGCTAAAACTATAAACACTCATATAAGAAAACACAAGAGTAAAGATCCAAATTCTTGGATTCTTAGCTATAACACCAAACAAACAAGTGACAAATGAACAAAGATAAATTAAAGACTTCATTAAAATGTTAAAAATTTTGTGCATCAAAGGACATCATCAAGAAAGTGAAAAGACAACCCACAGAATGAGAGAACATATTTGCAAATTATATACTAGTTAAAGGGCCCATATTCCAAATATATAAATACTCCTTACACCAATAAAAAGATGAATCGCCTCATTTAAAAATGAGTAAGAAATCTGAATAGACATTTCAAAAGAGATATATAAACAATCAGCTCCTACAAAGAGTTAATGCTCAAAATCATTAGCCATTAGGAAAATACAAACCAAAACCACAATGAGATACCACCTGATGACCACTGTGATGACTATAATCAAAGGGACAAATATTAAGTATCGTTGAGGATGTGGAGAAGTGGAATCCTCATGCATTGCTAGTAGCATTGAAAAATGCCACACATGTTTCGGGAAGCAATCTGGATGTTTCTCAAACAGTCAAACATGGAACTACCATATTATCCACTCTTAGGTATTCACCCACTAAAAATGAAGACATATGTCCCTCACATAGAAACATGTAAGCAAAAGTTCATAACAGCATTAGTCATAATATGCAAAGAGCAGAAACAACTCAAATGTCTAACAAATGATGAACAGATAAACAAAAAGTGGCATGTTCACACAATAGAAAATTAATAGGCAATAAAAAGGAAGGGCATTCTTCCATGAGCTACGGCATAGATGACTCTTGAACATATTATGCTAAGTAAAAGAAACAGACAAATCTGTAGAGACAGAAGGTAGATTAGTAGTTGCCAAAGGATAGGGAACCAGAGCAATACGGAGTGACCACTAGTGGATATAGGGTTTCTTTGGGAGTGATATTAAAATGTTCTAGAAATCAATACTGGTGATCAAAGCACAACTTTATTAATATACTAAAACCACAGTACTGTATACTCAAGATGGTGAGCTTTATTGTGTGTAAATTATAACTCGATAAAGCTATTATTTTTTCCAAAAATCACGTTCTTGTCCCCATACCTGGTTTTTAAACTCATCTTATAAAACAGCAAAATAAATAATTCTGTTGCAAAACTTCTGTCTATAGTATCAAGCTTATATTTCATCCATTCCAACCACCTGAAAACAGAAAATACAACTAAATTTTTAAATTTAATTCAAAATGTTACCCTTTAAAGAAATGTAAGTAAAGGAATCACCCAGATATTTTTCTACACTGCATTGAGAGCAATATTAAAGACACATACTTCCCCTAAATCAATGTGTATATTACAGTTTAAAATGTTAATTAGTTTTCATTTCAGCATTAATGTCCCTTGGAGACACAGAACAAAAGCCACAGGTGGGAATTAAAGTAACACTGCTTATCAGAAATAAAGAATAATGTCTATGTTGCCAAAGTAATCAATTTTTCTCATAAGAAATGTATGATTTGACATTCACTTATCAATGTTTCTAAAATGCAACTCTTATCTTGCCTTTGTTGTAAATTTCATTTCCCAGCAATGATTTCACAGATTCCCCTTTATATGCATGTCTCATTTATTTGTTTCCAGAATGAATTAAACCATAGAGATATGGCCAGGGCTTTTTCTTTCTCACTCTCCATGAGAAATAATTCATTGTTTTAATCCAGAAGACTACACTGTATGATGATTACTCACAATTTTCAGCCTTCCATATGAACTCTCTCTTATCATGATCCCCAAATCACAAAATTGCTGATGGCAAATGATTCTAAAGGTAATGTAGATCAGAGTACAAAGTATATGATCCATAAATGATTGCTGAATTAAATCTTCTACCTTTTGATACTAACTATCCCTCCCCAACTTCCCAATGAGGGAACAGTTTAAACTCCAATGATGGAGAACTCTCTGTCTTATGAGATTCTTCATCCCATTTTTATTTTATTTTTTTATTGAGAGGGAGTCTTCCTCTGTCACCCAGGCTGGAGTGCAATGGTGCCATCTCGCCTCACTGCTAACTCCGCCTCCTGGGTTCAAGCAATTCTCCCACCTCTGCTTTCAGAGTAGCTGGGATTACAGGCGCATGCCACCACACCCAGCTAATTTTTGTATTTTGATTAGATTTAGGGGTCTCACCATGTTGGCCGGACTGGTCTCCAAGTCCTGACCTCAGGTGATCTGCCTGCCTTGGCCTCCCAAAGTGCTGGGATTACAAGCATGAACCCTCCACGCCGAACCCTTCATCCCATGCTGAACAGTGCTAATTGTTAGATGCTTTTCCTAACTTTAACTTCTCAGATCTTTGTGTCTTCTGTAGCTACATACAGTCCTGCTTTTATGCTTTCCCCATGTATATTTTGAAATGTTTATCATGCTTGATGTTGCTCAGCCTGATTTTGCTTGTAGGTTTGCTTCTAAGATCAGAACTTTTACACTTGTACAATTGTCAAATAGAGCTTGCCCTTCAAATTTAAATCTATACTTTTTGGATCTGGTTCTTAGTTCCTTTTTAGGAGCTATCCAAACAAGAGATAAATGCGAAATTCACATTTCTTGAATTGGTAATAGTTTCCCAAGACAGAATGCTATTCCACCCATCTTCCAAGCAGGTGTGTTCCTTTTAACAAAGATGTAGCTTTATTCTGGTTGCAAGGCCTATCCTTCAAAGTCTAGATGTCATCTGGTTCAACAAGCCTCCAGGCAAACAATTCTTCATGGTTTGTTCACTCCAGTAGCTTAGGCTACTGACTGCATGGAAAAGTTCCCTTTCTGATTACACCCATGTAGCCAGCTATAGGACTTTGTAAATATCTCCCTCTATCTCAAAAAGTCCAACATGCCTATAATATAGTAGTCTTTAGAGGTATTTCCAAAATTACTTCTGACAGTACTATTTGTCCTTTAAAGTACCAGTAAAACAGGTTGGGTGTGTAGTTTTGGTAAGTTTGGAAGGTTCTCTTTCAAAGTCAGGTACACTTCATAGACATATCATATACTGACTGACCATTTCATAGGGGTGTAACATTATTTCCGTAAGTTTTACTAGTAACATGTCCCTCACATCATCACTGCCATAACAATGATCACATTGCTCCCAGTGCCAAAACCAGGTAATCTCACTCTGAAATTCTCCTTCATGTGCTATGAATCCAGAAGATTCGGATAAATACTCTGAAGGAGGAGGATGTATTTGAAACAACTGCACCTCACCTCCAGAATTTACTTATATAACAATGATAATTTCAGGAATTTTTTTCTGGTAAACTATACCTGTGTTGGTGCCACTTGTTGATGTCAGGGTTGCATTTACACAGATACAGTTTACCAAGAACTATACTATCTGGTGAAGACCTTCTGAGAAATCTACTCTGTATCAGACCGATTTGTAAATGGCGATTTCAGATAGTCATTTATCCAACCTGTACTTCTTAAGCACATTTAGGCATTATTTGGCCTAAAGAGAAGAACTAAAGAAAAAATGCCTGCAAGACCTGGGCCATGTCTTATTGATGACTTTTTTCACTTGAGACTAGAACTGTGTTATAAATCATAGATTAAAACACTGAGCCTGGGCATCTAACATTTCTAGTTTGTTCCATGATTTTTAGGCTGAACTTTCTAAAGACAGAAATCATTTCTTGACCAGGTTTAAACCTTTCCAATAGCCATCTCATAGTAAATGTCCCCAAAATGTCCAATGACCAGGCTCTAGCTACTCTAAAAGCCTCCATTTAAACAGATGTAATAAGACAAAAAAAACTGCAAAGAGATAATCCAAGTACCATTAAATATCTTATATATGAATAATTCTAAACAAGCAGCTCATATATGGTACTATGTTAAGATTAAAAGTCTTTATACATTTGTTCTTATATTAAAATGAACACCTGCTGTTAAATCTGTACACATGCTGTACATAAGAAGCAAATAGTTAAGGAAGCAGTAATTAAAGGAACTCTCAAATACTAGCCACTTTGGAGAAAAAAATTGTATGCAATCAGATTGTACTGATATATGCACTCTTAGCTCAATATATGAGAATTATCCTTAAAAGAGTACCAAGTCTCAATCCTGTAAGTTATATGCACATTTCCAAATATGTCTCTGATTACAACCTTCTTTTTTTAAGAAAATAAAGTATTTATTTGTGAACTATTTGCTAATGATAGTTAAATTAACTGAGTTTTGGCAGTTCGCTAATCTACTTCCAGATCTTAGTAATCTAGTCATTCTCTTAAGTTTTCTTTGGAAGCATGAAAACTTGTTTAAACATCATAAAAATATTACTATCAACCCTAAGCAGAGGAATGTTGCAAAAGAAAAATTGTAGAGCAATGCCTCTAGCATTTGAAGGCAGCTCTAACATCCATAAAGTCAAGGGGAATCTTCCTTTCTCCCATCCATGGAAAAAACAGTTTATATGCTTTAAGAATTCAGGTAACTACACAATTTGAATTAACAAAAATTGTCTTTAATTCTATGAATTTGTAAAAACCTGTTTTTTCTTCCTAAATTAAATACATATTTTAAAATCTGGGATACTCTAAAATATCACTTTTGTTTTTCATAAATAAAAAAATTAAATATAAATAATGTTAAATATGAAACCACTGGGAATGCATCACCCATTCCCCAACAGTATTTATAATTAGTCAGAGAAAAACTGAGGTGTTTTTCATCAAAACTTCCCTCACAGTATCTACATGTGGTTCTTATAGCTATTACAAAATAATGAACACTGATATCAGCTCATTTAGAAACTGGATTATAACATAATGTTATTAAGTGGATTATAACATAATGTTAACAGGAAAATGTTTAAATTCTAAAATTTTCCCTAAATTATTGGAATAGGCTTCAAGAAAATAATCATGTTTCATAGTCACATATTAATATTTGTACATAGTATATTTTAATCATATTTATACACCCCAATATTTTATTTACAAAATAATGTGACCGAAAAAAAAAAGGTCTGCCATCTTAAAAAAAAAAAAAAAAAAAAAAACGTCATTTAAGATTGGATAGTTTTAAGGGCAGAAAATGTGGAAGGAAAGGCACTAACCAACATGCCTTGAAAAATTACTTGTACTTTTTACATGCTAGCTATTTAGTGACAGAAATGCGAAAGTTTAGAAAAGCACTTACGGCAATCAACAATTACGTATTAAGAACTATATCCACCAAAATAATTCAAGTACGATGTAGCAGAAACTTACGGATAACTTTTTTGTAAGTAGTGTTTATTGATGAACTGAGGTGGCATGCAGAACCCTGCAGTTGGATTGTTATTTGAAACAGGTTGGCCAACTTTTCATTGCTTGTTCCTACCGTAAAGAAGCTACTGACATGCCAGTGGATGACTAAGACTGGAGAGAAGTCAAGAGAGGAGCGTTCTTTTGAAGACCAGTGGCTACGTTTATATTACACACACACACACACACACACACACACACTACAGGAATAGCAAGTCATACTAATTTCTATTGCAGAAAATCTGAATAAAAATGTTCAGAGGGACATCCTTCCAACACTTATTTTCCTGTTACATCAATAGTTTAAAATGTACTGCTGACTTCTCACGCTGTTGAAGGTAGCAAAATTCACATTAATATTTTTATTTGAATGGATTTTCCCATAAAATATAGGGAGGCCATACTAATATGAAAAAATCAGTCAGGTGACTATCCCATACAGTTTAACAGTACTCATATATATTTAAGAGGACATGAACAAGGGAATACTCTTTCATAAATAAAAAAAAAAATCCTAGTCATTCTCAAAAGCATAACAAATAATTCTCCTAGACTATCTTATTAGCAATATCATGAATTATACAACAGAAATGCTTATTCAAATGTTTTTTTCTGATAAGAAACACTGCATTTTAAAAAGCAACCTCTATTTTAATATTTAATACCTCAGCCTATCTAGATCTCCAAAAGTAGCAAACTATTTCAGAACGAAGTGCACTTCTTGTAATCTTAAAAGCATTTCTGGCATTTTATATTATCTGCTTTTTAATGACTGTATTTTCCTAGCATTAAAAATGAATTAATCTCTTTCTCCCTAAGTACTCTCTTGAACATATAGTGAAAGAAATAGTTCAACAGGTTATTTTCCCTTGCTAAAGCCATATAGATCATTGCCTCTCTTTGCATATTTGGTTTAAAAGCAAAACATCTTACTGTGCATCCAACTCAAAGCTCATCACCTGTATACAGTTTCAGAGATACAAAGTTTTATTATTTTCTACAGAAAATAGAAAAAGTACTGATTGTAGAGTATTGAAATACAAATGAAACATAATTAAGACACTATCTATACAGTTTCATTCAGCAAGAAAGTTTTTTTTCACTCTTCAGTGTAAAAATAAAATCACTTTAAGTAATTAACATTAATAATTTGGAATAGTCTGTAAGAAATGCAAGGAATTGCCTCCCATCAATTCTCCAAAATTATATTACAGTTATTAAATAGAGGTGTTCTTGCTTTTGCATTCTGACATGTTTCAATCATCATAGTGGTTGCTCTGTGTGTGTGTGTGTGTGTGTGTGTGTGTGTGTGTGTGTGTGTATTTATTTATTTATTTATCTAAGGATTCTGGTCTCACCCTGTCACCCAGGCTGGAGTGCAGTGTCATGATCACAGCTCAGTGCAGCCTTGAACTCCTAGAATCAATCCTCTGGCCACAGCCTCCCCAGTAGCTGGAATTATAGGCACATGTCACCACATCTGCCTAATTATTTAACTTCTTTAGAGGTTGGGTCTTGCATTGTTGAATAGGCTGGTCTTAAAGTTCTGACCTCCTGCCTCAGCCTCCTGAGTTGTTGGAATAAAAAGCATAGCCACCATCCCTGGCACTAAGTATTAATTTAAATCACACTGATGGAACAACAGCATTATAATAGCAGACTTTAAAAAATGGAATTAAAAATGTTTCGACCCCAGGTAAGATGGAAGTGATCACCTTCCACCATGACTCTCACTGAAGACAGCCACAAAACCTGGACAGACTGCAAGGACCAGTTATTTAAGGACTTTGAAAAGTACACAGTATACGGAAGACTAGCGAAGAAGACCAGAACTCAAAATGCCACTAATCCAATGGTGAGTTTGGAATTTTTTCCCTCCAGTATATCCTGGGCTGAACTCAACACACTGGGGTTCCAGAAGGTGGGACCAACTTTGTTTGTTTTTTTCTCTGCCCTCCCAAAACTTGGCCCGGAGTGCTGGCACAGTTACAGAAGGTCACGGTAGAGAGTGGTAACTAAAGTCTCAGCACTCTGCTTGAGGGAAACAGAAGGTTCAGAACAGGAAAAATCCGGACAACAATGGCAGAGAACATGTTGAGAAAGTCACCACAAACACTTTTATAAACACCTGGGCTCATCTACAGCTGCATATATGTAGACTTGATCCCATTCAGCACACTAAAAATCTTGAGAAGCGAATCCATAGATAGCCCACCACCTAGGACTCAAGCTGGCCCCTGGAAGGTACACATAAGAAACAGATTCAAGTAATACTGTGAAGACTTGAAAACTTCTCTGACATCAGGACTACAACCTACAGAAGGCAGGTTGAAAGCTGTGGCCTAAACCTAACCAGCTTAACTGGCCACTAAAAACATAAATATCAACAGTTTCCACAGCATTTAAATAGGACAGAGTCTCACGTAATAATGATGTCAGCTACAGGCAATCCGGAGAAGCTGCTGCCGTGGTGCTGTCTGCAGTGGGGAGATGTGAGTGATGGCAGCAGGAGGAACTGAAGCAGCAGCAGTGGCAGCAGTGGGTCTCCTGTGCCCCGCATACCCAAGGCAGTCAACCACACCACCCCCTGCTTCACATAGCCAGGTGGGACCTACCCAGAGGCCCAGAGCTGTAATATCCATGGCTTGGGATTCGGCCCTGTGTTGCCACTCTCGCCAGACACTGCTGTGGGGAGGACACAGGGAGGATGTGGAGCTGGGCCTGGGATGGTGCCACGCTCCATGGAGACACCAAGATGGGGCCAGGCCAAGCCATCTGCCAGCAGGGGAGCAGCATGGTCAGCACAGAGGAATGGGCAGAGAGGGGCCCAGTGAGGACCTGGAGTCCCCAAATCAGGCTGCGAGGAGGCACAGCTGGTGCTGCCTGTATGCTCCACCAAGTGCCTGGATGCTCCGCTGCCTTCCCATGTGCAGGTCCCAGGCATCTCTGGATTATGCACCCTCAGGGACCTGGGAAGGCCCCCCTGCCCCCATGGGCTTGGTGGTACCTGCTCTCACTTCCTGGGCTTTCCCCATTCCCTGTGCCTGCTCCGATCTTGTAGTGGGGTTGGGGCCAAGCATGGGTGCTATCACAGCCTAGCCAGGTGTGTGCACGCTCAGGCAGTGCTGATACATCATCCCCCTGACACCCTGGCCTGCTCCATACTTTGGGTACCAAAGAGTGGGTGGGGGAAACAAGGTGGGGCTTACGGCAGTTCGACACTGACCTGTAGGTGTCCCTTGGTGAGAGCAGCCTGGGGCCATGAATGGCAGCAGGAGGCAGACCGGCTCCTGGACAAAAGGGGGTGGGTCCCTGGTGAGGCCCTACCCTCCGGCCAGGCTGCCAGTCTCGCTCACTGAAGTGGGAATTGTAGTGCCTTTTCCTGGCCCACCCCTGGCCACCCATGGACCAATTGGTGCACATTTCCTCCCATGTGAGGCCCATAAAAGCCCCAGGCTCAGCCACAGCTGAGCAGATGATGGTTCAACTAGCTACAGGGAGGAGCTATCCTCTCTCTTGGGAATAAACACATGGGACAATCTGTCTGCAGAGAAGAGCTATCCTCTCTGCCAGGAGCTAAGGAGCATTCTCCCTGTAGGAGACTGAGCTGTTCTATCGCTCAGTAAAGCTCCTTTTGTCTTGCTCACCCTTCACTTGTCTGTGTACCTCATTCTTCCTGGTTATAGGCCAAGAACTCGGACTTACTGAATGGCAAAGCTAAAAAAGCTGTAACACAAATAGGGCTGAAAGATGCCCCTTTTTCACCACATTGCAAAGAGAAGGAGAGAAGAGGAGAAGAGAAGGAGCTTGTGGCCCTTCCAGGAGCCCAAACCTGGGAGCTCCACATGCCAGGCCAGGCCTGTGACTCCCTCTATGGGGCCCTGCAGTTCCTGGAATATCCAAGCTTCTGGGCACCCCCACATTTTCCAGTGCCATCCAGGGAAGCTGTTTGCAGTATGCCTGGTCCAGTCACAGCCTCTGGGAGAGCCAGCGCCCATGCCAGCACCTGGTGCTGGCCACTCCACTGCAGCAGCTGGTGTGTCAACAGCACAGTGGCTGGACCCCACACTTGCTCACACACCCCTCCATGACCTACAGTTTCCCTTGGAGGCATATGATCCATGCCAGTAGCATGAGCTGAGGGCAGTCTGCTAGGCCAAGAGGGTGGAATGCGCCCTGTAGGCTCTAGGAAAATTCGGAAAAGGCACCAGCAGCCACAGATTTCTGACCAGAAAAATAACGTTCCAAAGATCAGTAACAATAACAAGTTCAAGATAATATAAAAAATTACTTAGCATATAAAGAACAGGAAAATTCTTGATTGCACAGGAAAGGACATTAAAAAGATACCATTATACTATGGTCAAGTGGCCAAGAAGACAAAACCGTCTTAGTTGTGTATGCACCAAAATCAGAGCTAAACCCATAAATCTAAAACCAACAATTCTAAAAACAGAAATAGTCAAAGCTACAAATATAGTGTAGGTCTTCAATACTTCTCTCTTGGTAACAGATAGAACACATAGATAAAGAGCCAGCAAGAACTGAGAAGCATTGAAAATTTCTATAAGTCAACTGAATCCAATTGACATTTATAGGTTACTCTGCCCAACAACAGCAGAATATACATTCTATGCACATACATCTGGAATATTCCCCAGGACACCATATCCTGGGTCATAAAACTAACAACAATGCACTTGAAGTCATTAAAATCATATACAACATGTTCTCTGTAACTGAATTAAATCAGAAAACATTAACAAAAAAACCCACAAAATTCCCATTAAACACATGAAAAGTAACAACACACTTCTAAATGGGTCAAAAAGAAAAAATACAGTGACAGAGTTTATAAAATGAAGCTAAAAATAGGAGAAAATTTACAGCATTAAATGCTTTTTTTTTTTTTGAGATGGAGCCTCACTCTGTCACCCAGCGGGGAGTGCAGTGGCGCTATCTCAGCTCACTGCAAACTACGCCTCCCGGGTTCACACCATTCTCCCGCCTCAGCCTCCCGAGTAGCTGGGATTATGGGCACCTGCCACCACACCCAGGTAAGTTGTTTTGTTTTGTTTTTGTATTTTCAGTAGAGATGGGGTTTCACCACGTTAGCCAGGATGGTCTCGATCTCCTGACCTCGTGATCCACCTGCCTCAGTCTCCCAAAGTGCTGGGATTATAGGCGTGAGCCACCGTGCCCGACCTAAATGCTTATATAAGAAAAGAAGATTGAGGCAGGAGAATCGCTTGAACCCAGGAGGCGGAGGTTGCAGTGAGCCAAGATAGCACCACTGCATCTCAGCCTGGGTGACAAAGGCGAGACTCCATTTCAAAAAAAAAAAAAAAAAAAGCCTAAGTCCCCTCATTCATTATCATTTTGTTAACTGAAACACAACATAAAAGAAAAGAACCCTGAAATCTGTTCAGTGACTTTTTTTTTTTTTTTTTTTTTTTTTTGAGACTGAGTCTCTCTCTCTGTTGCCTGGCCAGGTTCAAGCGATTCTCCTGCCTCAGGTCTCAGGAGTAGCTGGGATTACAGGCACCTGCCACCATCCCAGCTAATTTTTGTTTTTCATAGAGACAGGGTTTTGCCATGTTGGCCAGGCTGGTCTCAAACTCCTGGCCTCAGGTGATGCACCTGCCTCGGCCTCCCAAAGTGCTGGGATTGTGGGCGTGAGCCACCACACCCGTCCTGTTCAGTGACTATTTAAATAGAATGTAAAAAAAAAAAAAAAAAAAAAAAAAGTAAAGGAGACCTCAAGATTTCCACCTTAACTAGCCAGAAAAAAAGGAGCAAAATTAACACAAAGCAAGTAGAAGTAAGAAAATAAGAATAAGAAAAGCCAAAATCAATGGAATTGAAAAATTCAAAGCAACTGAGAATATCAGTGGCAACAAAAACTGATTTTTAAAAAATCAAAAAAATTGGTAAACCTTTAGAAGACACAGATTACCAACGAAAAGAATCAAAGGGAACATATTATTATAGACCCTACAGACATTAAATGGATAATAAAGCAATATATGAACAACGCTATGAATATAAATGCAACATTTTAGTTGAAAAGGACTAATTCCTCTAAATCTGCAAATTGCAAAAATGACTGATGATGAAATAGATAACATTTATCATCCTATCTAAAATAAATTGATTTTGAAAAAAAGGAAATTTTGAAAAAGAAATCTCAAGTTCCACATATTTAACTGGCAAATTCTACTATATATTTAAACAAAAAATAACATCAATTTTATAAAATTTATTTCAGAAAAGAAAAACAAGAGAAGGGAATATTTCTCCAAATCATTTATAAGGATGTCATTACCCTGATATCAAGTCCAGAGAAAAACAGTACCAAAGAAAAAGAAAACAAGAACAAGAAAGTAAACTATATTCTAATATCCCTCATTTACACAGGTGCAAAAATCCTCAAAAACATGTTTGCAAATCGAATCCAACAATATAAGAAAAGGATAAAAACCACAATTCAGGGGGATTTATCCAGGTAATGCAAGGACAGACCAATATTTGAAATCAACCTATAAAAGCCATTATATTAATAGTCTGAAAAGAAATCCCTTACGATTTTATCAACTGATGCAGAAAAATCATTTGAATAAATTAATGTTTATTAACGATTTAAAAAATTATTACAGCAAGCTAGAAATAAAAATAATTTTTCCTAACCCATTAAATGACATTCACAAAAACACACCTATCATGTCATTTAATGAAGAAAGACTGAACATTGTCCTGAGCAATCCTGGCCACTTCAATAAGACAAGAAAAAAAAAAAAATCTCTGTGGGAATATTTTTTGTCAATATAGACAAGCTGATTTTACAATTTATATGGGAAGGCAAAATACCTAGAATTACAAACAAAAAAAAAATGGCAAAAGAACACAGAGAAATTGCACTACCCAATTTCAGGACTTCCTGTAAAACTAATCAAGACTGTACAGAAGTGGAGGGAGGACATACACATTGACCAACTGAATGGAAAATAAGGAACACAGAAATAAACATACTCCTCCAATATGGTCATTAAATTTCTGACAAAAACAGAAAAGCAATTCAAAAGAAAAAAGATTGCCTTTTCAGTAAATGGTGTTCATACCATTCAACATCTACATGCAGAGCAAAAAGTAACACCAACAACAAAAAAAAACCCAGTGTAAATTTCATACCTTCTACAAAAGTTTTAACTTAAAATGGATCACAGATCTAAACATAGAATCCACAACCATAAAACTTTTAGAGGAACTCATAGAAGATCTTTGTCATCTGGAGTTATGACACCAAAAGCATGATCCACAGAAAGCCTGGTATACGAACATCAGTGCTGATGAGTCCAAACATAACTTCTTTCATTGCAGCCATAGTCATTTCATTCATATTCCTATCATTGCCACTCCAATCTGGAGTTATGACACCAAATGTATAATCCATAGTAATAAATTGGGCTTTATAAAATTGAAGAGTTTTTTTCTGTGATACACTGTTAAGAGAACCAAAGGATGGGGTAAGAGATTGGGAAAAATATTAGTATCTGCAGTGAAATTACTTATCTAGCAAAGGACTTTTATCTTATATCATATCCTGAATACAACAGCATTACCAAATCTATAAAGGTGTTAAAATTAATAGACCTGTAAAACAACAATGATAAAAACCACTTTAAGTAGAGAGTTATTTAAAAATATAAGAAAAAATTGAATGAAATCCAATTTTATTGAATTTCAATAATTCATTCAAAATTATCAAATTTTGAAGTGGGATTTCAAATTTTCATTTATAATACATTTATTTATTGCTAAAAATACATAATATTCAGCTTTATTATGATATTTTTGCTAAGGTCCGAGGTAAAGCTGCATAGTGCAATATCTAGCCATTTTTGCATTTTCTCAGATGCCCTTAAGAGTGATCTTAATTACCCTAGTGATTGGTATCAGAAAGGAACTAAACTGAAGTGGAGAGCTAAGCCTAAGAAAAAAAAAAAAAAAAACCCACAGTCTAATTAGTGTCGTTTGCAATAAAATACTGAGGTAGTTAAATGTTACAGTGGTTGTCTTTGACAATTTATAACAAACCAAGCCAAACTTTTATTTTTGTTTAACCGATTGAAACTGCCGCATCCTTGCATAGTGCAATTGCTTTAATTAGAAATTGCCCCAGTTAGTTTACCTTCGATATCCCTACTTCTGTTAGTTTAACTGAAAGTGATTTTTCTGTTGGCCTGCATATTATGCATGCTCTTCTCTAGGGCTGTGTGCACTGCTGAATATCACACTTGTGGCTTTGTTTGTTCTGACTGCTGTGAATGTGAGCCTCACTTTCTATGTAGATATTGAATGCACAGTACTCTGGAAAGCTAATTAACTCTTAAAAATATTTTTTTAAATATTTCTTTTAAACTCCAGTTCCCAGTCCCAAATTATAATTTCCTTCTTTATTACAATCAGATATATACACAAATTAAATCTTCAGACTTTATGAGGATGCTTTACACAATGAATTTGAAACTCTTTTTTTATAAAAGAAATGACATTCAATAGTCTCATGTGGACCATAGGGATAAGTGGATAAACTGTCTCATTTTGAGGCACAAATCTGATTAAAGTAAGTGAACTAATCTGTCCAATATCTAAATTCAAAACCCAAATTCATTCATTACAGGATAATAGCCATTAAGATCAAGACCAATAATTGAAGATATTTGTGTATATGTGGACAAAAAACTAAAAATTTTACTTGCTACGACTCTACTCAAGAGTTTTCAAGTTCAGCTAAACATTGAAGCTCACAAGACTGCCACAAGTCTCACCTGGCATCAAACACTTAGAAGGTTACAGGACAAGATTCACCACTTGTTTGGGCACAGTGGCTCACACCTGTAATCTCAACACATTGGAAGCCCTTGGAGGGAAGATCACTTCAGCCTAGGAGTTCAAGACCAGCCTGTGCAAGATAAGGAGAAACTGCCTCTACAAAAAAATAAAAATAAAAAATAAGCTGGTCATGGTGGTGCATGTCTGTGGTCCCAGCAACTTGGGAGGCTGAAGTGGGAGGATCGCTTGGGTCCAGGAGATCGAGACTGCAGTGAGTCATTGTGATCACAACACTGCACTCTAGCCTGGGTGAAAGGGTGAGACCCTGTCTCAAAAAAAAAAAAAAAAAAAGAATCACATCTTGCCAGCAGGGTAGCATCAGGTATTATTCTACAGAATTATCAGCAGCAATCCACACTGTTTCTCAGGTGCAAGACGACAAGATACACAGCAGTGGGTATGAAAGTCATCCTGGTTACAAACCTCAAGCTCCACGCAGAGTCCATATGTACTAAATTAATCCCATGGACATAGCTTTCAGGACCATCCTCCTGGTGCATACCATTTTTAAGTCACCATACTCAGGAAGCCCAACATTATAGCAGCACCATCTGGTATGTATAATTCATTTATAATTCCTCCCAGTATATATGCAAATTACCAATCAGAGGTCATGACACAGCAACCTTGCTTAGTAACTTGGTTGGTGTACCACTTTTATAAGGTTATCAGATCAGAGGCAGGGAGTTAACTAAAAGTCAAATTCTGATGCTGAAAGAAAAAACATTTTGTTAACATTTTGCTTATAAAGTAAATGGGTAGAAAGAAGAAATGCAACTTTGTATACAGAAAAATATTCAAGACTTGCATTTAGAAAACATGTGGCTGAACCCTGACAGCACCTTGACAACTATGTATCATTAAGAAAATTATTTTACCTCATAGACTCCCCTTTCTTTGTCAGTAAATTTAGGATAATACTTGTTCTTAAGCATTTATTTTGAGGATAATATCACAGGTCAGTGTGAGTGTCCAAGAATTATAACTCAATTAATAGTGAAGAACAGCTTGTGACTGATGAGACAGCAAACTTACTGTTATCAGATCCATAATAGTACTCCACCAGCACATGAGAATAAAAGCATAGCTTTGAGCCTCCACTATTTGTCTTTCCTAATCTTTCATTGACTCTTCCATATACATGCCAAATTATATACTAGATTGCATATTATTTGAGAAACAAGTACCCTGTCCATCAGTTTAAAAATCCCCCATGGCAGCCAGCTAGGTGCTCAATAAATTCTTGTTAAACAATAACACTCATCAACTAAAAACCACGGGAAAGCCAAAATGTACCATTTTTAAAAATTAACTCTTCTATAACCTAAGCAATAGAGATGATCACAATTCCTCAACTCATTCAATAATTATTTACTGACCATTACCACATGTCAAGGATAGTGTTAAGAGCTAGAAAAATAACACTTTAACAGGTTAGCAAAATTTTCAATGTTTGCAGAGAGCTTACATACCAGCTGAGAAAACTTTAAAAAATGAGTTAATATTCAGAAAATAATTATATATCATGTGATATATGTGATGAAAACAAATGAATGAATCAAAGAATATCTAGACGAACCACTTTATACAGGCATGCTTCATTTTATTGTACTTCACTTTATTGTTCTTCACAGATACAGTGTTTTTTTCCCGCAATTTGAAAGTTTGTGGCAACCCTGCATCAGGAAAGTATATCAGCACCATTATTTACACACTATGTGCTCATGGCATGTTTATGTGTCACGTTCTGGTTAATTCTCCCAATAATTCAAACTTTTCCTTATTACTATATTTGTTATGGTGATCTGTGATTAGTAATCTTGGATATTATTGTAATTATTTTAACAATTTCTATGTTCTGACTGGTCTACCAACCAGCCATTCCCCCCATCTCTGTCTGTTTTCTTAGGCCTTCCTGTTTCCTGAAACACAGTGATATTATTAGGCAAATTGATAACCTGGTGACAGCCTCTAAGCAGTCAAGTACAATAAAGAATAGTACCTCTTTCACTTTAAATCAAAAGCTAAAAGTTATTAAGCTTAGTGATTAAGGCACATTGAAAGCTGAGAAAGGCCAAAAGGCTAGGCCTCTTGTGCCAGTTAGCCAAGCTGAGAATGCAAAGGGAGAGTTCTTGAAGAAAATTAAAAGTGTTACTCCAACGCACACACGAATAATAACAAACTGAAACAGCCTTCATGCTGATATGTAGGAACTATTAGTGCTCTACGCAGAAGATCAAACCAGCCACAATATTCTCATAAGCCAAAGCCTAGATTAGGCCCTAACTCTCTTCATCCCTATGAAAGTTGAAAGAGGTGAGGCAGCTGCAGAAAAAAAGTCTGAATCTAGCAAAGGTCGATTCATATGGTTGAAGCAAAGACGCTTTCTCCATAAAATAAAAGTGTAAGGTGAAGCAGCAAGTGCTAATGGAACACTGCGAGAAGTTTATCTGGATAATCTAGCTTAAAAAAGAATTGATGAAGGTGGCTGTACTAAACACATTTACCATGCAGATAAAACAGCCTTCCAGTGGAATGAGATGCCATGTAGGACTTTTATAGCTAAAAAGAAGAAAGTAAGTGACTGAATTTAAAGCTTCAAAGGACAAGTTGATTCTCTTTTTAGAGGCTAATGCAGCTGGTGACTTCAAGTTGAAGCCAATGCTCATTTGCCATTTCAAAAATCATAGGTACCTTAGGAATTATACTAAATGTACTCTCATGGTGCTCTATAAACAGAACAATAAAGCCTGGATGACACCGTATCTGTTTTACAGCATGGTTTACTTAATATTTTAAACTCACCCTTGAGATGCACTGTTTAGAAAAAAAAAACAGATTCTTTTCAAAATATTACTTCTCATTGACAATTCACCTGGTCTCCCAAGAGCTTTGATGGAGATGTACAGAGAGGTTCATGTTGTTTTGATTCCTGCTAACACAATATCCCTTCTGCAACCCATGGATCAATGAGTCATTTCAATTTTCAAGTCGTATTATTTAAGAAATATATTCCATAAGGCTATCACTTCCATAGATAGTGATTCCTCTGATGGATCTGGCCAAAGTCAATTGAAAACCTCCTGGAAATGATTCACCATTCCAGATGCCATAAAGAACATTTGTGATCCATGAGAGGAAATCAAAACACCAACATTGACAGTTGTTTGGAAGAATTTGATTCCAACCCTCATGGATGACTTGGAGGGTTTCAAGAATTCAATGGAGAAAATCACCAGAGACATAATATAAACAGCAAGAGAACTAGAAATAGAAGTGGAGCCTGAAGTTGTGACTGAATTGCTGCAATCTCATGATCAAACAAACAAATGAGGAGTCATTTCTTATGGGCGAGCAAAAACGTCAGTTCCTTGAGATGGAAAGTACTCCTGCTGAAGATGCTGTGACCATCTTTGAGATGACAACAAAAGATTTAGAACATTACATAACTGAGTTGATAAAGCCACAGTAAGGTCTGAAAGAACTGACTTCAGTTGTGAGAGAAGTTCTACCACAGGATCACATGCTACAGGGAAATACTTCACCAAAGAAAGAGCCAATCAATGCAACAAACTTCACTGTTGTCTTCTTTAAGGCAATTGCCACATTCACCCAAACTCTCAGCAACTACTATCCCGATCAATCAGCAGTCATTAACATGTAGTCAAGCTGTGGCACTAACAAAAAGATTAGGACTTGCTGAAGGATCAGACGATCATTATCATTTTTTAGCAATAAAGTATTTCTAAATTAAGATATGCACAGGTTGTAGATACAACACTATTGAACACTCAGAGCACAGTATCGTGTAAACTTAAGTTTTATGCACTGGGAAACCAAAAAAGTTGTGTGACTTCATTATTTTGATAATTGCTTTATTGCTGTGGTCTGCTACTGAATCTGCCATACCTCAGACATATGCCTTTATAAGGTAGTCAGGGATCATTACATTTAAGCAGAAATTTGAGGACTTACGTAGGCAAAGAATAGCAGGGTGGAAAACAAATCAAGTCAAATGCCCTAAGTCAGAAAAACAACAACAATAACAACAACAACCACCACCTGGTTGGTGTGCTTGAGGATAGATAGAAAACTATCTTTGTACTATGGTTTCCCTATTAGTGAAAAAAAAAAAAAAAAAAAAAGTGGAGCCATTTACTTACAAGGCAACATTATGTCAAAAGGCGTTCCAGAATGTGGTTCAGGTTAATTACGGAGGTTGTCATTCAGGTCTTAACATGGTCTCTAATTCAACTGATAAAGTTCAACACTGGTACAGAGTAGCATGCTAAAAATTACTAATGAGATGTCTACAATAAACTCTGATGACGGTCTCCTGTCAAAAAACAAACCACAACTCTCAAACACGGCAGAGACCTGGGCTACATGAGAACTCTTTAAGTGGATCTAGTACTTGAATCACACTAAGAACGGTGCTTCACATCCAAATGGAAACCAGAGCAACTGAAGAGCCAGCTGTCCAACTTTGGCAAGATTTAATAGAATTCACGTCCACCTGGTCTTCTGGTCTACCAGATGAGTTGTGACAGCCATTTTCGCAAATGTCCAGGAAACACAGATCTTTAGACATTCTGTCTTTCTTCCTTTTCTTCACTTAAGCACCCGTGCAGGGGTCAAATACTGTGGCTATCTAATAAAACATTTATATTCCAAGTAGGAGAAATTCATGCATTTGCCAAAACTAATTACAGATTATACCACAAGTCATTTCTTTCCTTATCTAAAAGTTGCCCCAAATGTGATGGCTGGAGGGATTTACGCAACCTAATATTCAGGTTGTGGTACAATGTATTTTTCGTAAGCACCTGAAATTGAAGCACAATTTATTCTACTTCCAACAAATAAAAGATTGCCCTAATTCTTAAAGAAAATGATTCATACACAAACTGTCCTATGTCGAGAAGGCTTTAGAAATGTGTTTAGCAGTATTTTGAAGCCTTAGGAGGCAAATAGCAAGAAAGCAGAGCAAAAGTGGGGCAGAGGGCAGGGAACGGGAAAAGGAAGGACACAAGTGATGCAGAGACACTGCCAGGACCAGTGAAGTCACTTTGTGGAGTTTTCCCTTTGATTCTTTTCTTCTCACATACACAGAAGGCTTGATTACTTCTGCTTGAACCCAAGAGTTTATTAAGTTAGGTGACCTCTTTACTGTAATGTTTTATTCAAGTTGTGCTTTTGCTCTTTCATTTATATGTTCGTGGTATTTCTTTTTTATTCCTTTGTTTTTTTTTTTCAATTTTTACAAAATTTAAGTAGTTTTTTTTTTTCTTCCAGCCTTTACGAAAGCTAGAATCCACTAGCAAACTTCAGTTTCTTAGCTTTTTCATCTTTAAGGTTAAATTCTTAACATGGGAAAGAATGACTGCTTTTTAAAAACATAATTTTAAAATCTGCCTTCCAATCCTAGTGTAATATTGAAGGAAAGTAATTCAAGTCTTATCTATACCCAGGGCTTCTGGAGGTCAGTGAGATGTCAGTGTTTAAAAGTGTTGTATCGGTAGAAAATTTGCATTTTTTACTGGTAATTTGCTGTGATAGGTGGGCAATCCTGATTAGAGTCTGTCATTTTTAGGCAGCTGAACATCATCATTCTCTGTCTGCTTTCTATATGCTCTATGAGTTCTGAAGATCCTTTCAAGGATGATGAAGGATGGAATCTTTCTTAAAGTATATTTTGAATCTCATCCAACAGATATGACATAATAAATCTTCAAGCTATTTCTGACCATATGTCACAACTCCTGAAAGCAAATGAAGGCTTTCACAGCTTTAAGGGATTATTTAACATTGACAGCTGTTGAGGCATTTATCCTGATTTTTCTTCTTTCTTTCTATCAAAAGTATCTACATAAGATGGCATGGCTTGTGGGTTGGATGAGATATAAAATGCTTGATGTATTATGTGATACCACATAAATTTCTTATGTGCCTTCATGTTAATCCATTTAAGTTCAACTACAAATAGCTGTGCCAACTGTGTGCCCAGCCCTCGGGCATGTAAGAATGAGATAACGTAAAGATGGAAATGTAAAGAAGAGATTTTTTAAAAAGCATGATATAAGGTAATGAACGAATGATTCATTGCCTCAGAGCAGAGAATGCTGACTTTGAGAACAACAGGCTGGTAACGAAGATGTCTAGATTTCAACAAGTGTGACTTACAGCAAATCATGAAATCATCAACAACCACCCCCCTGCCCCACCGCCAGGACCTAGTGTCTTCAGCTATGAAACATATGGCTTGAACTAGCTGTTTTTGAGTATGGTTTACAAAGTTCCCTATATTGTTTCAGAAGACAATGGTAGACTGAATCTACTATGTGCTATACTTATATAGTTAAACAGTATGTAGGTACCCTTTTGGAAATCAGTGACTTGTAAAGTGATTTAACTAAATTACTTAAGCTTTTAAAAGAATAATGCTTTACTTGTAAATGCATTTTAAAATTTTAGAAAGTTGAGAAATTTTAGATGCTTTTCATATCTAAAATTTCAGAAGGAAAAACTTGATTACTGACTCTAATTACCCTCATGAAAACCAGATTCCTAAATAATTTGTTAAAGAAATACAATACTGGTCAAATTCATATCTTACTTGAAATTTTTTAGTAGCAGGACCAAAACTAGTATTTAGTTTCTGCTAGTTATTAAGCTGTAGACTACTATATGTTCTGATAAAAATAAAATTTGTGACACTAGTATTACATATTTTACAGATAAAAAATATTTGAGGACAACAACAAAAAAATCTATCCAACAAAAACAAAACACACATATGGCTTTGAATCCATCACTGCAAGATTCATTCATCAAGTTTTACTAAGTATTTACTCCTTACCAATGCTAGGTGAAAATGGAATAGCTGATGGAGCTCTCATTTTATGAAGTTTTCTATACAACTAACTTCTTTCTTTCTTTTTTTTTTTTTTTTTTTTTTTTTTTTTGAGACGGAGTCTCACTCTGTCACCTAGGCTGGAGTGCAGTGGCGTGATCTTGGCTCATTGCAAGCTTTGCCTCCCGGGTTTATGCCTTTCTGCTGCCTCAGCCTCCCGAGTAGCTGGGACTACAGGCCCCCACCACCATGACCGGCTAACTTTTTTTGTATTTTTATTAGAGATGGGGTTTCACCGTGTTAGCCAGGATGGTCTTGATCTCATGACCTCATGATCCACCCGCCTTAGCCTCCCAAAGTGCTGGGATTACAGGTGTGAGCCACCGTGCCTGGTCACAACTAATTTCAACAATAAGTTTATATACACATGATTGTATTGAAACCAGTAATAATTACATTGGTGTGCAAGATACATATATTTTTAAAACCTTGTTATTCAAAACTGTGCCTGTGTAAGGAATACAACACTAAGAATTAATTGTAGAAAGGTGCAACATATCACAATAAGAGGGGTAATATTAGTTATTTGGTTTGTCTGATCAATACAGAAAGTAACTGATGCAATATTTGCCCCAAAGTGTGGTTTTGGCCATAAACTTCCAGAGAAACATTGACTCATCACTTTCACATCTAGATAATTATTAAGATTTTCATTATGTTTTTCAATACATCAAGAGTTCTTTTCACTGAAAAACTTACATGTTAACCCTGCTAATATTAATTTATATTAGTGCTACCTTACGGTATTTCATCAAGTAGAAAATGATTTTTAAATAATTGTCATAATCAGTACATACAATATTAAATGCAGTAAATGTGTTGAGTAAATTCAAATGTTTGTGGAATTCTTAACCTAACTTTATTGTATAAAACTAAGTAGAAAAGCATGTGAATTTAAGCCTTTAATTTAAAATATTATGGCACAAGTCTCTCTATTTCCAAACTATCAACTACAAAAACTGATAATACTGCCAGTTTTCCCTGAGGTTGAAGAACCAGCAGTAATTAAAGACCATTTATCCAGTCAAAAAACAGAGACACAAAATACAGTATGACATCAGCTTGGCTGCCACAGCCTCTCAAGGGCAGGAAATCCATCACAATGACAACAGTTCATAACCAGAAACTGGGCAGAATGACTTTAAATGAATAAAAGCAAAGACAGAGTTTTGTATGAAAGCCAACTAGACATTGCACTGTCAGAAATCTGCCACCAGAAGTTAGTTCAGCCTCACAGTGGAGACACACAACCGTAAGGTGGATAATGGTGAACACACACCCTAGAAGCCAAGAGAGCAGAGTTAGTCTTGAGAAGGGTGGCTTAACATGTGAATAGATGTCATTGCTTTAGAAGACTCTTTAGAAGACCTCTCACACTCTTGGGCATTTAAACCTAATTTTAGATACCACATGCCACAAATTCAGGGGATGCCATTTACCTAGAATACAGTGTGTTGATATCTTATTAAAATCCAGTAGCACTAATTCTGAAATTATAAAGCTAATGCTTGAACCTTAATTGTATCATGAAATTTTAAGATAATAGCCAAGAAACAGCTTCTAAATGAAAAATTAGGGGAGAATTGAGAGCACACAAAATCTCAAAAAAATGACACTGTGGCATAATTTTACATTAAAAGTGAAGACACACTGACATTTACAGCTTAGAATAGCCTGGGACCCATAAATTCTCTGAACTCATCTATGTAAGAAAAGCAATAGTGTGGAGATGCTTGGGTTGTACTGCAAATACAGGTCTACTGTTAACAAGTCAGTTGTTTTCATTTAGACCGCCAATGAATCTTTTTATAATTGTTTCAATTACAACTAATGATTTTAAAAAAATAAGCAAAAAAACAAAAATGCTTTTGTCTTTTATTGTTAAACAGCAAATAAAACTCAGGTCTTTCCTTAAAATGATTATTTTAGGCCAGACATGGTGGCTCATGCCTATGGGAAGCCAAGGTGGGATGACTGCTTGAAGCCGGGAGTTTGAGATCAACCTGGACAACACAGTGAGACCCTGGCTCCACAAAAAATTAAAAAATATAAAATCAGCTGGGTATGGTGGCACGTGCCTATAGTCCCAGCTACTCAGAAGGTAGAGGCGGGAGGACTGCTTGAGTCCAGGAAGTTGAGACTGCAGTGAGTTATGATGGCACCATTGCACTCCAGCCTGAGCAACAGAGCAAGACCCTGTCTCAAAAATAATAATAATAAAATACAAAATATTATTTTAATCAAAGTGTGTTCCCTTAAAATTATATGCAGAACTTCTCCATTGCAGTATTATCAGTAATAAAATTAACCGCTTAAGGTAATTTAGGAAATAATCATTTTACTTAATGGCTTCTGTCAAAATTCATTTACCTCAAATTACCCTACAAATATAGCGAGGACAAGTTTTAAATCATGGGCCCTGTGCAATAACTTGGCTGTTATGGACGGCATATATTTTTGAACATAAAATATATTGTTTCCAGAAAATAAGATAAATGAATATAATTTGATAATAAATAGTATGTTGTCACAAGAGACCTCAGGAGAAATATACATACCATGGAGTCTAGGAAAGAAAAATAAGTTGTTTTGGAAATATTAGAAATGTCTACCTTGTAAGCTTCTAGTTCCCATTACCTAGACTTTAACAGTGACCAAATATTTTCCACGATTTTGCACCTTCCACCATTATGATATTCTTTTTAATGTAATACTTATTACATCTATTCATTCTATCCATTACTTGCTTCAGTATCAGGCAGGTATTTTTCTCAATGCTGGAGTTATCAGTGACAAACAGAGATAGGCAATATATTGAGTGTGGAAGGGAACTTACATCTGGGGGATGGGGAGGAAGATGTTACATGAAGTGCAGGGAAGCAAATAAATACAAAAGTGGCTGTGTGATAAAAGCTACCAAGGACACAAGACAGGATGATACAATGAAGATTACATGGAGAGGACATTTTCCCAAGGAGGTGGGTTAAACAAGGTATTTCCTCTGGAATTCCCTCTAGCTAAAGACCACACAGAAAGTTACTGTGTAACAGTGTCTCTCCTGAGCTCTATGTGTGATCATAGTCCTCCTGTGTTACCTGTAAGATTCTCCTTTCTACAAAACAAATAAATTAGATCTGAGAAAGACCCATGCACATGTTCTTTCAGCTTTGTGCCATGGTTATCTGTGCATGGGAATTGCCATAGTATATCCAACGACTACTCCCCACAATATAAACTAGAGTAGCTTTTACTCATAAAGATGCACCTTCCATTTTCATTTTAGGAATGAATCCTCCCTGAGTGAGGGAGAGGCAGAAAGAATTAATGGCTCAACATTTCAAGTCCTAGGAAAACAACCTTATTTAGCTAGACAGCTGCAAATCTTGTCAAGACTTTAAAATGGATGTCTAGGTTTTTTTTTCTTCTAATATTGATTGACAGATATATGGATGAAGGTATACTCCTTCTCATTAATATCTCTGGTTCTCCCTTTCTTGCCACGCAGGATGAATTGCATTTCTCTACTTCTTTGAATTTAAGTGAGGAATGTGATACATTTCAGTCAATAAAATTTGAGTACAAGACATGCATCACTTTCCAGCACAAATATTTTTTTGCTGGTCCAAAACCTTTCGGAGTTCTCTTCCCTTACTTTGGAGATCATAGAAGCAGGTGCCACATGAAGGCTCAGCACTGAGCCATAGCTTGGACAGGATGATAGAAGAAGCAACAAGAACCCCAGTGAAATTTAAGAAAGAAACATACATTTGTGGTTTTAAGACACTGGAATTTTGGAGTCATCTGTTATCACAGAATAACCTACATTATCTGTTAAGGGTTGAATTTTGTCTCTCCAAAATTCATATGTTGATATCCTACCCCACAGTAGCTCCGAATGTGACCTTATTTTGAAATACGTCACTCCGAATGTAATTAGTTGGGTAACGATAAGGTCATAGTGGAGTAGGGTGGTCCCTTAATCCAAGAAGAACTAGTGTCTTTATAAAAAGGGGAAAGTTGGGCACAGACACACACAGACAAAGAATGCCATATGAAGTGTATTAGTCCCTTCTCATGCTGCAAATAAAGACATACCTGAGACTGGGTAATTTAGAAAGAAAAGAGGTTGAATTGACTCACAGTTCTACATGACTGGGGAGGCCTCAGGAAGCTTAGAATCATGGCAGAAGGCACCTCTTCGCAGGGTGGCAGGAGAGAGAATGAGAGCTGAGCGAAGGTGAAAACCCCTTGTGAAATCATTGGATCTCGTGAGAACCCAATTACTATCATGAGAACAGGATGGGGGAAACCACCACCATGATTCAATTATTTCCACCTGGTCCCACCCTTGACATGTGGGGATTATTACAATCAAGGTGAGATTTGGGTGGAGACACAGCCAAACCATTATCATGAAGATAAAGGCAGAGAGTGGGATGATGGAGCAGAAGCCAGGAAACACCAGAAATTGCCCACAAACCACCGGAAGCTACAAGATCCTAAAACAGATCAGAGCCCTCAAAGGGAACCCTGCTGATACCCTTATTCCTTATTCCTCACCTCTCTATTCTTTTCTATGTATACAGGCAGGTGACATGGAAATCTTAGATTTTCAGCCTCCAGAACTATGAGACTATAAATTTCTGCTAAGTCACCCAGTTTGCGGTCCTTTGTTACTGCAGCCCCAGCAAAAGAATACACTATTCAAACACAACTATCCATTGTTTCAAGCAGAAGATAATGTATGTTAGGGGAGAGGAGGGAACAACTAACAGTAACAGTAAGTAACAAGGAGATATAATCTGTTTTCCTGAAATTACCTACTTGTCATTTAAAATTTCTTTCATTATCATTTTAACAATAGGGATAATTTTATACCTGATTTCTATAACTAAGAAAATATGCTTCTGTTCAAAATTAAAGTGTCCACAACTTAAAGAAAATGAGAAATTTATTCAATTTTCTCAGAGGCCATTTTCATATTTACATGATCCTATTCTGTTGTCTCTTAATTATGAATGCTGAAGCTTTTAGCTTTAGAGGATCCAATAGGTTTGCAATGAATGATTAAGGGTTCATAAAGTTTTTACCAGCACATTAATCTCCAGGTGCAGAGAAAGTCAAGACACTCGTTAAAATTCTCTAGCCCTCGCACAAGGTTGCCTCAGGAAATGTGGTAAACAGTTACAATGCTGGCTCCCTGAGATAGCACCTAAACCCATCAACTTCAAAGAAATGCTGTCTAGAAAAATAAGTATTCTACTTTTAGTTAGTTGGCCTAATAAATAAAGAGAACTTTATTTTACAGGACTCTTTCTTTCTGAAATGAAACACTCCATGAACAGCAAGTTCATGACGCAGAACTTAGAAAAGCGGTAGATGCTTGATATGTGAGAGGGTTGTGTCTTTAGTCTCCTGCAGAGAGTACTAGGGGTCTCCAGGGAGAATACTTGTGGACTAACAGAATGAATGAAGAAAAGAGACACAATGAGACATGACTGTTAGGCCAGCAACTAGGTCCTGTCACGAGCCTCACTTCAACCAATTCAATGATAGTGATAATTCCTTTCTCTTAGAAATCCCATACCGCATGGCTTTTTAGATAACGACTATCATTTTCTTGCCATCTTTTTGCCTCCATCTTGGGTTTTCTTTCCTGGCTGTTGATTTTTGAGTCTACCTTCTAAAGAGTGATTTCTCCAAGGCTTATTCTTTACCTCTCTGTTCTTTTCCATATATTATCTTTCTCTTGGGGAGACAGGAAAGTGACATGGAAAAACCACAGGTTTTAAAGCCAAACATACCCAAGCTGAAATCAGGCTCCAGATTTGTTAGCTGATCAAAACATCAACCTCCTCAACTTTCTTTTCCTTCATTTGGAAATAATCATACTTCCCTTAAAAGTTACTTATGAGATTTACATAAACTTAACTTCAACTTGTATAAAATGCACAGTACATGGTAGGCACTCCACAAAGTCTAATCCCTGACTCTTAAAGATCTCACTCAATATTCTAATTTCAACTTGCTTTCACACCATAAACTAAGAAGGCGAGTCAAAAGAAAGGTAGAATGGAAAGCCATGTTAAACACAGGGGCATATTGAATGAAAGTGGGGGGAGAAGAAGGATTTTAGAAATAGAGAAAGCAGATTTTAGATCCAGAGAATGCAATTCAGGAATGACTTGGTCTTTGACACCATCAGTACTTAATAATTCAAGAATCAGGCAATGTCCAAGGCTGAAGAGTTTTCACAAAATAATCCTCAAATGTTTTGAAGGTTCCATGGATTTATTAAATCCATGCAAATAGAGTTTATCATTTAAGAATCACTCAAGGTAGTCTCAAAACACAAGTAGGGTACGTGAGTTATGAGTTAAGCTTACAAAGCTAATTCATATATGCAAAAGTATGTCATGCTGGAGAGAAAGGTTGGCACATTACAGGAACTGGGGAAATGAACCAGTGACATAAATGACAAGGGTTTTGGATTAGGAAACCATCATTAGGCCATATGTAATATACACAAATGCTTCTCAATATCTACCTTAATCCATGTTCTGTTTGAATAAACACAATATGTCTTAGTTGTTCTAATTTTATTTTAAATCTCAATGTAAATAAATTGGTAAGAGTAAAAGAAGCAAAACAATGGGCCAAAGTGCCGCTACATTTGATCATTAGTATAAAAAAAAAAGAATTTAAGGGTTGTATAGCTTCCACTTGAGACTTACTATTTCATGGTAAAAAGGGTTAATACTCATAGACATCTTATAATTATACCATTATGTAAATATGATAGTAATTCTCAAAGAAGCTCTGAAGCAAAAGATACCATGTTTTAAAACAGATGTCAATTGAACCAAGTGTTTCCAAATCAAAGGGTAATGCTTATTAGATCAGCTACTGTTAATTGGCCGAGGATACATATTAAGAAAAGGAATACATTTCTAATATACTTTAAAATATTTTATATCACTTTAAGCAAACTGAACAAGTGAATATACAATGCCTTGCTTTGTATGCAGTAGAAAAATCTGTCTCATAGTATCTAGCCTTACTTATAATCCTGAAAATAGTATGAGATGCTACTTGAAAAACAGTTATTACTATGGTTCGCTGGATAAAGTTATTTTTTTCTAAAAGCAAATAGGCTGAAGCATGACTGCAAACCAATTTCAGCTATAACAGCTACCATGTAGCACATAGCATCAGCTCACTACCTAACACATTCTAATAAAGTTTACTGTAACATAAAATATTGCTGTATTGTTAATGATACTGCAACTTGAAGCAGCCCAGAGAAAGCACTATTATTATTTTTTTAATGTTAGCATAAAGATAAACCCAGCAAAGATGCCATCTCAATTTTTTCTTCCACCTGGATTAACTACATCTTTTCTGAAATACATTTTCATGTTGCTCTGGTATCATAAATATTGGAAAAAGTCAATAGTAATTAAATGCATTAACAAGTTTTACATTGGAGCATCTGGTGGCTGACACAGTTCATAAATCTGAAAACCCAAAAGTACATGATCCCTCAACTAGAATGCTATTGAATTTTTAGAAAGAATTTTGTTTTAAATTTAGCATCATCAAATTCGAGAATGAGACAGTCATTTAGGAAGGATTGGAAAACATTTTTGCAGAGGGCCAGTTAGCATAAATGTTAGGCTTTGTAAGTCATAAGGTCCTTACTGCAACTACTCAACTCTGTGGCTATGACAGAGTACATACTCACATACAACATGGACGTGAATGGGCATGATGGTGTTCCAACACAATTTTACGTATGAAACCTGAAATTTAAATATTATGTAATTTCCATTTGTCAGGAATATTCTTTTTTTTTTTTTAATTTTATTTTTTTTGTTGTTTTTATTTTTATTTTATTTTTTTTTACTTTATTTATTATTATTATACTTTAAGTTGTAGGGTACATGTGCATAACGTGCAGGTTTGTTACATATGTATACTTGTGCCATGTTGGTGTGCTGCACCCATCAACTCGTCATTTACATCAGGTATAACTCCCAATGCAATCCCTCCCCCCTCCCCCTCCCCATGATAGGCCCCGGTGTGTGATGTTCCCCTTCCTGAGTCCAAGTGATCTCATTGTTCAGTTCCCACCTATGAGTGAGAACATGCGGTGTTTGGTTTTCTGTTCTTGTGATAGTTTGCTAAGAATGATGGTTTCCAGCTGCATCCATGTCCCTACAAAGGACACAAACTCATCCTTTTTGATGGCTGCATAGTATTCCATGGTATATATGTGCCACATTTTCTTAATCCAATCTGTCACTGATGGACATTTGGGTTGATTCCAAGTCTTTGCTATTGTGAATAGTGCCGCAATAAACATACGTGTGCATGTGTCTTTATAGCAGCATAATTTATAATCCTTTGGGTATATACCCAGTAATGGGATGGCTGGGTCATATGGTACATCTAGTTCTAGATCCTTGAGGAATCGCCATACTGTTTTCCATAATGGTTGAACTAGTTTACAATCCCACCAACAGTGTAAAAGTGTTCCTATTTCTCCACATCCTCTCCAGCACCTGTTGTTTCCTGACTTTTTAATGATCGCCATTCTAACTGGTGTGAGATGGTATCTCATTGTGGTTTTGATTTGCATTTCTCTGATGGCCAATGATGATGAGCATTTTTTCATGTGTCTGTTGGCTGTATGAATGTCTTCTTTTGAGAAATGTCTGTTCATATCCTTTGCCCACTTTTTGATAGGGTTGTTTGTTTTTTTCTTGTAAATTTGTTTGAGTTCTTTGTAGGTTCTGGATATTAGCCCTTTGTCAGATGAGTAGATTGCAAACATTTTCTCCCATTCTGTAGGTTGCCTGTTCACTCTGATGGTAGTTTCTTTTGCTGTGCAGAAGCTCTTTAGTTTAATTAGATCCCATTTGTCAATTTTGGCTTTTGCTGCCGTTGCTTTTGGTGTTTTAGACATGAAGTCTTTGCCCATGCCTATGTCCTGAATGGTACTACCTAGGTTTTCCTCTAGGATTTTTATGGTATTAGGTCTAACATTTAAGTCTCTAATCCATCTTGAATTAATTTTCGTATAAGGAGTAAGGAAAGGATCCAGTTTCAGCTTTCTACTTATGGCTAGCCAATTTTCCCAGCACCATTTATTAAATAGGGAATCCTTTCCCCATTTCTTGTTTCTCTCAGGTTTGTCAAAGATCAGATGGCTGTAGATGTATGGTATTATTTCTGAGGACTCTGTTCTGTTCCATTGGTCTATATCTCTGTTTTGGTACCAGTACCATGCTGTTTTGGTTACTGTAGCCTTGTAGTATAGTTTGAAGTCAGGTAGCGTGATGCCTCCAGCTTTGTTCTTTTGACTTAGGATTGTCTTGGAGATGCGGGCTCTTTTTTGGTTCCATATGAACTTTAAAGCAGTTTTTTCCAATTCTGTGAAGAAACTCATTGGTAGCTTGATGGGGATGGCATTGAATCTATAAATTACCCTGGGCAGTATGGCCATTTTCACAATATTGATTCTTCCTATCCATGAGCATGGTATGTTCTTCCATTTGTTTGTGTCCTCTTTGATTTCACTGAGCAGTGGTTTGTAGTTCTCCTTGAAGAGGTCCTTTACATCCCTTGTAAGTTGGATTCCTAGGTATTTTATTCTCTTTGAAGCAATTGTGAATGGAAGTTCATTCCTGATTTGGCTCTCTGTTTGTCTGTTACTGGTGTATAAGAATGCTTGTGATTTTTGCACATTAATTTTGTATCCTGAGACTTTGCTGAAGTTGCTTATCAGCTTAAGGAGATTTTGGGCTGAGACAATGGGGTTTTCTAAATATACAATCATGTCATCTGCAAACAGGGACAATTTGACTTCTTCTTTTCCTAACTGAATACCCTTGATTTCTTTCTCTTGCCTGATTGCCCTGGGCAGAACTTCCAACACTATGTGGAATAGGAGTGGTGAGAGAGAGCATCCCTGTCTTGTGCCAGTTTTCAAAGGGAATTTTTCCAGTTTTTGCCCATTCAGTATGATATTGGCTGTGGGTTTGTCATAAATAGCTCTTATTATTTTGAGGTACGTTCCATCAATACCGAATTTATTAAGCGTTTTTAGCATGAAGGGCTGTTGAATTTTGTCAAAAGCCTTTTCTGCATTTATTGAGATAATCATGTGGTTCTTGTCTTTGGTTCTGTTTATATGCTGGATTATGTTTATTGATTTGCGAATGTTGAACCAGCCTTGCATCCCAGGGAGAAATAACTAAGATCAGAGCAGAACTGAAGGAGATAGAGACACAAAAAACTCTCCAAAAAATCAATGAATCCAGGAGTTGGTTTTTTGAAAAGATCAACAAAATTGACAGACCACTAGCAAGACTAATAAAGAAGAAAAGAGAGAAGAATCAAATCGACGCAATTAAAAATGATAAAGGGGATATCACCACCGACCCCACAGAAATACAAACTACCATCAGAGAATACTATAAACACCTCTACGCAAATAAACTAGAAAATCTAGAAGAAATGGATAATTTCCTGGACACTTACACTCTTCCAAGACTAAACCAGGAAGAAGTTGAATCCCTGAATAGACCAATAGCAGGCTCTGAAATTGAGGCAATAATTAATAGCCTACCAACCAAAAAAAGTCCAGGACCAGGTGGATTCACAGCTGAATTCTACCAGAGGTACAAGGAGGAGTTGGTACCATTCCTTCTGAAACTATTCCAAGCAATAGAAAAAGAGGGAATCCTCCCTAACTCATTTTATGAGGCCAACATCATCCTGATACCAAAGCCTGGCAGAGACACAACAAAAAAAGAGAATTTTAGACCAATATCCCTGATGAACATCGATGCAAAAATCCTCAATAAAATACTGGCAAACCGGATTCAGCAACACATCAAAAAGCTTATCCACCATGATCAAGGAATATTCTTTAAAACATCCCTGTGCAACCACTTAAAAATGTAGAAGCCATTATTAACTTGTGGGCCACACAAAACCAGTCAGCAGGGTGCATTTAGCCCACAGGCCATAGTCTGCCAAACCCTATTTTAATACAACATCTATATGAACAAACTAGGAAAAGATCTAGATGAGGAACTACACATAGAGCAGAAGTTTTCTCAACTCAAAGATTTGCAATACATTTCTAACTGGAGAAAAAGCTAAAGCTTTAATTTTTTGAGTAATATAAAATAGTTTTAAAGACAAACTCATTTCCTTTCTCCAATAACCTGGTCTTCTCCACATGCTCTGTATCTCAATGATATACCCAGTTGCCGAGCCCTTCAATTAGACATTATCTTTGATTCTTTTCTCTCTCTCTTAAACTTATCCAATCACTTGCTCCTGCCAGATCTTGCCCTTAAATAACTTTCAAAATTATCTGCAATGTATTATCCTGATATAGACCACCATCCCTTCAAGCTTAGATTATTTTAACAACCTTTTCACTGGTCCAGATGCCTTCAGGCTTACTGGACTCCAGTCCATTATCTTCATTGAAGCTGAAGCTTTCTATTTTCCAATGACAAATTGATCATATTAACTCTTCCACGTATTCCAATGACTTCATATGTCCTCAGGATAAAATACAAACTCCTTATCATGGCTTACAAGATCTTTCATAAATAAACTATTTCCTAAAGGTTCATCCTTACCTTAAACTGTATTTAATGAAATACAGCCACTAAACAGTGGGAAGTGTTGGAGCTCCCAGCAGCTTCTACTCCCCCGACAGAGGTACGCATTCTTCAGGGAAATGCAGAAGTTGAGGGAGCTATTATATCTCTTCTATGCAAGGTGCAGAAGCATCAGAAAGAAACACCTTTTACCAGTCCCCACGGCTGCAAAGAAGAGAGTGGTATTGTGTGGGCGTGGGAGGTTCTTGCAGCACCAAGTACTGAAGTTTTTCTAAGTTCACACTTGCTGAATGACTAGAACTTTCCTTACTCATAAAATAAGAATGAGCGCCTATGGCTCAACTCCAAATTGACATAAAATATCTGCAAAGCACTTTAGGATTACAGATGAGGAGGCTCACATAATTAAAACATGTGATGAGATTACATTAGGAAACCAGTGTATTGCTAAGAAGAAGAAATTAAGAAAAGGCTGACTTGTTATTTCAATGTCCTCCCTGGAATTGTTAACTTTTTATGTAACTTTCTCTGTCTTGTTCAACTGTAAATATTTGGCTCTTATGATAAAAATGTACAAACATGAAGTCTGAGAAGCTACTAATGGGAAGTGAGAAAAAAATCGATGGTGGTAGATAAAACAAATAATGAACACTAGAGAACTGTGACCAAAAGTGGAACATGGCCGGGCGTGGTGGCTCATGCCTGTAATCGCAGCACTTTGGGAGACTGAGGCAGGTGGATCATGAGGTCAAGAGATTGAGACCATCCTGGCCAACATGGTGAAATCCCATCTCTACTAAAAATACAAAATGTAGCTGGGTGTGGTAGTGGGCACCTGTAATCCCAGCTACTCGGGAGGCTGAGGCAGGACAGTTGCTTGAACCCAGGAGGCAGAGGTTGCAGTGAGCCGAGATCCTGCCACTGCACTCCAGCCTGGCGAAAGAGCGAGACTCTGTCTCAAAGAAAAAAAAAAAAAAAGAGTAGAACATGATTAAGTGAACAAAGTTCACCAAAGCAGGGAAGTTCTTTTCGGAAAATTGGATCTACTCTACAATTTTTATACTTTACTGTCTTTTTGTTTTTTGACTGAGTCTCTATGGTCAATCTGGAGTGCAGTGGCGTGATCTCAGCTCACTGCTACCTCCGACTCCCAGGTTCAAGCAATTCTCCTGTCTCAGCCTCCTGAGTAGCTGGGATTACAGGTGCCCACCTCCACACCCAGCTAATCTTTGTATTTTTAATAGAGACAGGGTTTCACCATGTTGGCCAAGCTGGTTTCGAACTCCTGACCTCAGGTGATCTGCCCGCCCAGGCCTCCCAAAGCGTTGGGATTATGGGTGTGAGCACCGCGCACGGCCTACTGTCCTTTTATTTAAAGAAGTTGTTAATAAAAGAGGGTGTTATTATTTGTATCCATGTAGTCCAGAAGAAAGAATTTCTGCTAAGGAGACTAACCCAGCCAACAATCATCATCTAGGTGAATAAATAAAACTCAATTCAATCCCTGACCACCAGGACCTCCATGACAGGGTACCCACCTGTGTTTCACACCTTAATTCTAGACAGCCTCTGTTTCATACTGGATGTCCTGGCAATACCACAATGCCTGTAATTCCTAACCCATCCCTTAATGTGTGGTGGTTGACTTCCTCCTTTTCCTACTCTTTCCTTATACTTCATCTTGTACCTTCCTTATGGATCGAGGAACCTATCTCATCTGTGCTTTTATCACAGCATGCATGGGCATCCTTACATTGTGCTCCCTTCTCTCAGTCATGGGTATTTGGCTCAAGAATTTGGTGTCTTGTGTCTTTACACAGTACAGTGCCTTTAGCTACTTGAAGATGAGAATTCTTAATTACATCTTTGTACCTTTCTATATGTAATAGGTACTCAATAAATGTTCACTTAATAAACAAGCAGATTAACTAATGAATGAAGAGATGCTCTAAGAAGTTTTATTTTGTTTTTGTTGTTGTTGTTGTTGTTGTCATTTTAAGTATCTGGAAGTTTGAAGGCAGGAATATCTTCTGAAGCTTGATAAAGGAGGATTCCTTATTGAATCTCATACAAGATATTTATTACTGCATAGGACAAAAGAATCTTGATAAAAACACTGTTTCACACATAATAAAACAGTTCCACTTAGATATGGAAAACAGAATAAAATCAAATGTCAATGCAAGTTATCCAGATTACGTTACTCAGTCTTGTTTGACAATATTTACAGAGGCAAGTCTCCTATTTATAGTCTTATTTAATTAATATCTGCATAATGGTCCTTTGTGAGCTTTTCATCATGGTGATTTTCATATGGAAAAATATCCTCCATCAAAGTACTTCAACTCACACGATGCCTTTCTAAGAAGCTCAAAGTTCACACGTAGTCATACATCACTTAATGACAGGGACATATTCTGAAAAATGAGTGTTAAGAGATTTCACTGCTGTGCAAACCTCATAGAGTATACTTACATAAACCTAGGTGGCATAGCATACTGTACACCCAGGCTGTATGGTATAGTCTTTTTCTCTTAGGCTACAAACCGGTGCAGTATGTTATTCTATTGAAAAATGTAAGGAAATTACACTACAATGGTAAGTATTTTACAACAGGAATTTTTTATTTATATTACAATCATCTGGGATCATCATATATGTGGTTCATCCTTGACCAAAACATCATTATGAAGCACATGTCTGTAATTATCAATTCATTGTTAATTATGTCTAAATCCACTCTAAGGAAGTTGATTATAACTAAAGCCATCATATGATACTTAAGAGAGACACAGAGAGAAGTATACAGCATAGGCGTTGCTGCCTCGGCCCTGTGTGCAGAATCATGTACAAGATTAAAGGGAAAAAACCTTGACATCTAGTTTAACTCAACAATGAATAGACATTATTTATGAACAACGGCATGCACATGCCTGATTAAATCTATTTTTGGTTTAGTTCATTAATGTTCAGGCTATCAGACTTAACTCTTTTCTGAAAAACCCTTTGATAATGATGAGAGGTTCACTGAAACACTGAAAAGCTATTATACAAACAGGAATTGAACTCCACTAAGGCATCTCGATGAAAATTGTACAGAGAAACGTATGACCAAGATCCAGGTTATCAAGACATAAACTCATCTGATAATTGAGAGGACTGATAATTTAGTTTATATAACATTTCATGTATATATTTCCAACTAAAGACTTAAGTTTTGCATCATCATTTTAAGTTTGAGTTTTGAATATTTAATAGAAAAATTCACTTGTGGAATAGGGCCAATTACAATGTCTTGATCAAAAGTAATATGCACATCCTTATCTAGAAAAGGGATTGATTTTCTCATCATGCAACTTTGGTGAGATGGAGTAGAATGGATAGAGGGAATTAACCTACGGTCTGATGTGCCAAACCAATCCGTTGAAGAAGGTATTTTACTCTAAAAAATTTCTGTGCACATGCTGATGATGGGCAAAATCAGAAAAAAAAATGTTAACTCAACCTCTCCTAAACATGTGATGAGAACATTTGCATGTTTTTGCTTTAATTTGGTTTTGAACCTGAATATCTAAAATATAAATGTCACAGCTAAAAGAAGGGACATTACATAAAGAAGCAACGAATTCTCAACTTTATACTGTAACTGTTTTGCCACTAACATAAGAATTTGATAAAGTCATGAGTTAATGACAATGACAGCTAGAACCAAGTTTCAGTGGCCCCTTACATAGCAACGCAGTCTGCAGCCATGATGCATTTGGCTACAACGAATGGATTTTAGATTCAGTCTCCTACTTAATTCTTGCTTACTCTGTGATGTAAGGCAGGTTCGTGGCCTTTCAAACCAGAGAACCTGACACAGAAAGCACCACCATGCCCCCAAAAATAGTAAAATACTTTATATTTCTGCTAAGGACATTGATTTTTTTTAAAATCCTTTTTCTATTTTCATAAATCTGAAACTTATCAAACAAAAAATAAAAAAGTAATGACACTCACAAAAAATAAATCTCAACAGTTAAAAAAAATAAAGCTATGGAAGTACCTTATAAACATTAAGCTCTTTCAAGTTCATATTTTTAAAGAAAAAGCAAACATTGAATCTAATGGCAAGAGAAAATTTGTACGTGTCTTTCAGTCACATTGTAACCTCAATCGAACGATTCATCCTGAGCAGTATCTTAAAGCTCCATTTATGCTACTACAGACAAAATAACGGAGGAGAATCAAGAAAACGGGTTGTAGTCATCATGCTATGTCTAATTATTCCTGAAGACATGCCACTTCTGCTGCTTTTTCATGTGTACAAAGAGTGGTTTGTAATGGGTCGTAAAAACCCAACTTGGCTGTAAAAACCTATTCTAGCTAAACAGATGATTCTAGCAGCTACTAATACCCTCCTATCCAGAGTCACTGCAAAATAATTTGTGATTGCAGTATTTCTGAATGAGCGCTCAAATTATCTAACAAAGATGACCTCAGTGTTGCAGCAAGACACGTGGGATGTTGAATTTTCAGGCCAAAGACCTAGACAAAGGAAGTCTGCTCTAGGATGAAAAACTGGTGTTCTAATCACATTTCTGAGCACTTTTGAGTGAAAGGAGCTTGCAGGAGCTAGGATGGAATGCATTCCAAACTAGCTACAACATCCCTATACTCTTACTCTGGACCTTGGAAGGTTTAACTTTAGGAAGTTTAAAAAATGTAAGTACAATTGAATTTTTAAAAGTGAACAAGTAGGTGCCTGGTTTAGTCACAAACCCAAGAAGACTTCCTTCAATCATTCCTATTATCTCCTATTATTTTAACATGATTACTAAAAACACTATCTATCCTTATTCTGATAGACAACCTTTTTATCCGTTTCCTTCACCCTCCCTCTCTGCCATCTTTGCCTGTGAAGGTATATTTCCTTTGTCTCAAAGTCCAGTGGAAATTTCTTTAAAAAAATAGCTTTCCTGAAGAGTTCCTTGTATAACCATTAATATTTGTTTAAAATCAAAGTGTAGTAAATAAAATTCCTGCCATTCATATACTTGTAGCCTGTCTTGGATTTTTCCATCATTTATTCATTCCATAAGGATTTATTAAAAGCCCACTGTGTCCTTGACAATATGCTAGGTACTAGAAAAGCTGAATAAGATCGCATTAACAAGTTAACATCCACAATGGATGACATAACATTACAGAATTAAATGCAAGTTAGTGCAATTAGCACTACTAGGGATGTTAGGAACATGGTGAAAGCAATAATTTGCTCTGCAGGTTGGTGCAGGAAATGTGAAGAAGACAGTGAAGAGTTGACAGACTCCATTTCTCTTAAAATAGAGAAGTTTGAGCCTTTTGAATACTGGTTTCAATTATGGTTCACTTTGAAAACATGAGAACTGAGTTACATGTTTCCAATATTACCTTTCACCTAGAATTCCAATTTAGTTTAATATGGACATCACATACAAAAATGATGCTTAAAAGCCCTGACTATGACAGTATTAGGAACTAGGATACGCTCTTCATCTGCAACCTTCCATTATAGAAAATGAGGTTACATGCACTCAGATAACTAGTCTGTAAAGATAATGATATCACATTCACTATGACCTAAACATAGACTGGTTACAAAAGGAAAAAAAGGAAACATAAAAATCCCTTACTATTCCAGACGTCGGTACAGTATATTTTTCCAACTTTTCTAATACCCTCTAACTCTCTATTCAGTAAGAAACAATAAACTGAAATAACATTTAGGCTTATAGCAGAAATGTTTGCTTCCAACTCACCATAAACAAAGATAAGTAACCGTGATATAAAGAGTTGGTGCAGTTTATAAAAAGTTAGTTACATATTTTGAGGATGAAAGACTGAACATACTGTCGTCTCCTACTTTAAAAGAAAATGCTAAGTTCTATACTTAGTGAAATAAGAATATCAAATCCTTCATTTGTACACTTCTTCTAAAAACAATTATACTGCCAAAATATTACACATATTCAGAAACAACAACATGCATGTTAAATGAACTACATATGATATGTACAAAGTAGGAAGAGTATTAAAAGGAAATAATTATGTCGGCTGTCAGAATCACAATGTGATATTCAAAGCTTTGGATTACATTTTTATGAGAGTTTGTGTCCGGATGAGAGGGTATTTTAAAAGAATTAAAGTAAAAACATATTTCTTTGTTTGCTTTATATGCATGGCATGTTTTTTGTTTTTTGCTGTTGTTGCTTGTTTGTTTAGAGATGAAGTCTCGCTCTGTCACCCAGGCTGGAGTGTAGTGGTGCGATCTCAGCTTACTGCAACCTCCACCTCCCAGGTTCAAGCGATTCTTCTGCCGCAGCCTCCCGAGTAGCTAGGACTACAGGCATGTGCCACCACACCTGGCTAATTTTTGTATTTTTAGTAGAGACGAAGTTTCACCATATTAGCCAGTCTGGTCTCAAACCTCTGAACCTCATGATCCACCTGCCTCGGCCTCCCAAAGTGCTGGGATCACAGGTGTGAGCCACCACGCCTGGGTAGCGTGATGATGAGTTAATTTTTCAATTTCTTGTCTCTTAACAAAATGAACCTTGAAAATTTAACAGAAAAACAGTTTCCTTGCTCTCATCCCCACTTAACACCAATTTACCAAAAAAAAAAAAAAAAAAAAGAAGACGAAGAAGAATTGCATTTTGACTTTTTAGTGGAAACTTTTTGCTATGGATAATTTTAATAGTATATTTTGATAACATTTTTTAACAATTGAACATAATCAATAAATGGATTCACTAATAAATGTTGATAATCATCTGCTGGAATCTTGAGAATACAAAATATAGTGAAGTAATGAATTGATTCTCTATGGTCACAGAATAAAAATAAAATCCCATAATCTCTCCCAAGTATATATAATGGTTATTGCTATTCTAAATGATTTCTATTTTTACATTGGCCAAAGCATGTTTTACAAAGCAGTTATTTACAGCTCTGATGTCATAAGGTATCTTCCTTGATCAAACATTACAGATACTTTTCTAATGTCTTCAGAATCAAGTTCATGCTCCTTAGATAATGATTAAGGCCATTCATTCTTCAGGCCCAATCTTCAGTCCTAGATTTCTAACCTGCTTCTCTCTTCTATTGGACACCTTACATAAAAGTCCCAGAAATACCAAGTATTTGTGAAATCAATAACCTCAGACTAATATATCCTTGATCTCTTACAATCCCACCACGGAAAATTTCCACCCTCATTTTAAACTATGTGCTGTTGTGTTCCCAAGTCTGACTTCCATTAAATATGTTGTGAATATGCCTGGTCTTCTCAATGGCTATGCATTCCATAAAGATATTCCATAAAGAGTATTCATTTCTTACTACCCAAGTACAAGCATTGTGCTGCACACCTACCAAGGTGCTTAACAAAATGTGCTTAAATGAATTCAGTAAAAATTCATTACCTAGTCAATCCAGTTAACATAGCCATACTCCTCTCTCAGCTACTTATTTTGCTATCATTTGGCCAATTAGCTTCTCAAAATATTTTAATGATAGCAAAGACCAGACAAAAAATTTTTATTCATAAGAATTGGCCCCTAGAGGTGACTCATAAATCAAATATGATTCAGATCATTAAGGTTTCTGAACATCTGATAAAATCCTGAAATAGTTTCACATTATTAAAATTGATATTTTACCATTGTTTGCAGTTTTAAATAGTATAGGCAAGGAAGAAAACGGGAAAGTTATCTAAGGATAAACAATTGAACTTTGAGAAGATTGCAGATAGGCATTAGGTTATCTAAGAAGCAAAAATGCTCATCAAGTTATGCACATATAGATAATAATATGAAGGCTTCTATTTGTTTTCTAGAAAGAAAACAAGATCCAGAAAACTCCTAAAGCAATCTTCAAAAGACAAGCACACATGGATGTAAGATAACTAGCAACTAAAACTGAAATGCTGGTATCACGTTATATTATAAATTACCAATCAGTATCTACTTTATAAATAGGTATAGTTAGGGGATAAAAAATGAGAAGGTCCCTCTGATTTTTTCAATAATACATATATATAGAGCAGGCAATTTTTTATAAATATATATATATATATATATATATATATATATAGAGAGAGAGAGAGAGAGAGAGAGATACATATCCAAAAAGAAAAACTCAAACTTTAAGTCAAAGATTGTCTTAATCTGTCTTATTTTCTGAGGAAAAATGTATATAGCTGGCTTGTTTATAATATGTTTGGGGATAAGAAATGAAAGACATTCGTAGTCATCGCTCTGCGTATCCATCTTGGAAGATACTGAAACAAATGGACTTAAGCTCCTAGTGGAAGAATACTGAACAAATTTATTCTTGTAAAACTCATGCTTCCTTAAAATGTGTTTGTATAGTTTCTGGGGGATGGGAGGTGGGAGAAGGGTGATATATAATTGTATATAGTAAAGAGATTGTTATTCTGAGGAACATTCATTTCAGGCACACGCTAATCTTCAAAACACACAAAATTTGATAAATCAGACCCTTTTCTCTGTTCTACCAGTATCACCCTAATATGGGATCCCATCACTTTAAACCAGGAGGCTGCAGTAGCAATTTCACTGGTTTCTTTGCTTAGAGTCTTTCTCACTCCAATTCCTCCTGCACAATGCTGCTAGAAAATCTTCCTAAACTCCTTTTCATTATGTCTTTCCTCTACTTAGGGGCCTCTGCTGGATCCTTTTCACTGATCAGATTAAATGTACTCTTCTCAGGCTGGATATCAGGGCCCTCCATTAACCTTTCCCTTTGCTCCAAAAGACCCTTTACTTCCTTTCTCTAAAGTCAAAGTGAATTCATGTCTTTATTTATTATCTATCTTCTTTTGCTCTCAAATGTCCATCCTTTCCTCTTTAAAATCCAGATCATTCTATCCAGCAGAGACCCATCATGTCCCCAGCTATCTGTCCTGGATTGATTCTAACCCTCCTACTCTTTCTTCCCAGAGGAAAGGTTTATGTCCACTGCCCAAAACTTGTCTTCATTGGTTTCCTTAAAATTGCTTCCCTGTCAAGGCTACAGTGAGCCGTGATCATGCCACTGCACTTCAGCCTAAGTGACAGAGTGAGAACCTAGGCAATACCATTCAGGACATAGGCATGGGCAAAGACTTCATGACTAAAACACCAAAAGCAATGGCAACAAAAGCCAAAATTGACAAATGGGATCTAACTAAACTAAAGAGCTTCTGCACAGCAAAAGAAACTACCATCAGAGTGAACAGGCAACCTACAGAATGGGAGAAAATTTTTACAATCTACCCACCTGACAAAGGGCTAATATCCAGAATCTACAAAGAACTTAAATGAATTTACAAGAAAAAAATCAAAAAACCCCATCAAAAAGTGGGCGAAGGATATGAACAGACACTTCTCAAAAGAAGACATTTATGTAGCCAACAGACACGTGAAAAAATGCTCATCATCACTAGCCATCAGAGAAATGCAAATCAAAACCACAACGAGATACCATCTCACACCAGTTAGAATGTCTATCATTAAAAAGTCAGGAAACAACAGGTGCTGGAGAGGATGTGGAGAAATAAGAATGCTTTTACACTGTTGGTGGGAGGGTAAACTAGTTCATCCATTGTGGAAGACAGTGTGCCAATTCTTCCAAGATCTAGAACTAGAAATACCATTTGACCCAGCCATCCCATTACTGGGTATATACCCAAAGGATTATAAATCATGCTGCTATAAAGACACATGCACACGTATGTTTACTGTTGCACAATTCACAATAGCAAAGACTTGGAACCAACCCAAATGTCCATCAATGATAAACTAGATTAAGAAAATGCGACACATATACACCATGGAATACTATACAGCCATAAAAAGGATGAGTTCATGTCCTTTGCAGGGACATGGATGAAGCTGGAAACCATCATTCTCAGCAAACTATCACAAGGACAGAAAATCAAACACCACATGCTGTCACTTACAGGTGGGAATTGAACAATGAGAACACTTGGACACTAGGTGGGTACATCACACACCAGGGCCTGTCGTGGGGTTGGGGGAGGGTGTTGGGATAGCATTAGGAGATATACCCGATGTAAATGACGAGTTAATGGGTGCAGCACACCAACATGGCACATGTATACATATGTAATAAACCTGTATGTTGTGCACATTTACCCTAGAACTTAAAGTATAATTTTAAAAATCAGGGTATAATTTTAAAAATAAATAAATAAATGCAAGAATTGTATGCTGAATAAATAAAGTAAAATAAAATAAAATAAAATAAAATAAAATAAAATAAAATAAATGCCTTCCTGATCTCCACCTAGTTCTTCAGCCTAACTGGAAGCTCCACAAGCCAGGTGGGTGATCTTTTTGACACCCTTCCTAATACCTAGCAAGTGCCTGGGTACTTATTAAGACACATTGAGGAATAAATGGTTTCTCCTTTCCGACTTATATTGCACTTGGTTCAGCTTTTCCTGCAAGAAAACTGTGAAATTTGATTAGCCATAACAATAAAGAAAAACAAACAAAATAATAAAACCCATAGATGGAAACCATCACTGCCATCTGCTTCTCCACTAAGGCATCTCTTCACAAGTGACCAAGTGCCAGAAACTCAGGAAGTAACAAAACTCTCACCTGTAATTGCCCAACTTGTGACAGGGAGTTCTAGAAATCATGCAAATATCCAAGTGGTTGAAGAAATAACATCTGTGAAGAAGACTGATAATCAGAAGTTGATTATGAGAAAGATTTTTATATGATACTCTTGGCCTTGATTATCAGATCTCAAGATATTATATGGCCATAAAATTACAGCCTTGATTATTTGTTTATTAACTCACTTATTGACTCTGCAGCACTTGTTCTACTATACTGTAATATTCATAAAGTAATATATGGGTATTGTTGATTGTCTGTGCCATACACTGTACTAAGAAGTTCTGGAGTTTTCAGTCATTAAACATTTACAATAAACCTATTCATTATTTTGTGTCATTATCATACGACAGAGGATAAAACTAAGGCTTAGAGAGGTTAAACAACACTTTTAAGGACATATACTTAGGAAATGATGACAAGAAGGTACAAACAAGATGCATAGAAGAGGAAGATATCTGAAGTCTGCACAAAAGCCTTATTCAGTCATGTATTAGTCAGTTCTCATGCTGCTAATAAAGACATACCCGAAGCTTGATTTATTTTATTTTATTTTATTTTATTTTATTTTATTTTATTTTATTTATTTTATTTTAGATGTAGTTTTGTTCTTGTCACCCAGGCTAGAGTGTAATGGCACAATCTTGGCTCACTGCAATGTCCACCTCCCAGGTTTAAGTGATTTCTCATGAGGCTGGATAATTTATAAAAGAAAGAGGTTTAATTGACTCATAGTTCCACATAGATGGGGAGGCCTCACAATCATGGCAGAAGACCAAGGGACGTCTTACATGGTGGCAAGGAAGAGAGAGAACTTGCACAGTGAAACTCCCCTTTATAAAATCCTCAAATCTTATGAGACTTATTCACTATCAGGAGAACAGCACATGAGAACTCCCATGATTCAATTACCTTCCACCAGGTACCTCCCACTGGGTACGACCCACTGGGTCCCTCCCATAACCTATGGGAATTGTGGGAGCTCCAATTCAGGATGAGATTCGGGTGGGGACAATGCTAAACCATATCAAGGTATTACTGGTAGATATTGCAGGTTCAGTTCTAGACCATTGCAATAAAACAAATATTACAACAAAGTGAGTCACAAAATTTTTTTGGTTTCTCAATGCATATAAGGTATGTTTATAATATTCTGTAGTCCATTAAACGTGCAACAGCGTTATATCTAAAAAACAATGTACATACCTTAATTTAAAATATTTTATTGCTAGAAAATGTTAATGATCATCTCAGCTTTCAGTGAGTCATTAATCTTTGTGATGGTGGAGAATCTTGCTTCAATGTTGATGGCGGCTGATGGATCAGGGAAATGGTTGCTGGACATTGAGGTGGCTGTGGCAATTTCTTAAAATAGGACAACAATAAAATGTGTCACATCGATTGAATCTCCCCTTCATTAAACAGTTTCCTGTAGCACGCAATCCTCTTTGATAGCATTGTACCCACAGTAGAACTACTTTCACAATTGGAGTCAATCCTCTCAGACCCTGCTGCTGCTTTCTCAACTAACTTATGTAATATTGTATATCTTTTGCTGTTATCTCAACAATATTCATAGCATCCTCATCAGAAGTAGATTCCATCTGAAGAAACTTTGCTCATCCATAAGAAGCAACTCCTCATTTGTTCATGTTTTATCATGATATTGCAGCAATTCATTCACATCTTCAAACTACCCTTCTATTTCTTGTTCTCTTGCTATTTCCACCACATATGCAGCAACTTTCTCCACTGAAGTCTTGAACGCCTAAGTCATCCATGAAGGTTGGAATCAACTTCTTCCAAACTCCTGTTAATATTGATCATTTGACTCTTCCCATAAATCACTAATGTTCTTAACGGAACTTAGAATGGTGAATACTTTCCTGAAGGCTTTCAATTGACTTTGCCCAGATGCCTCATAGAAATCACTCTCCATGGAAACTATAGCTTTATGACATGTATTTCTAAAACAATAAGATTTGAAAGTCGAAATGACTCCTTGATCTGTGGGTTGCAGAATGGATATCGTGTTAGCAGGAATGAAAACAACATGAATCTCCTTGTACATCTCCATCCAAGCTCTTGGGTGACCAGGTGCATTGTCATTGAGCAGTAATACTTTGAAAATAATACTTTTTTCTGAGCAGTAGGTCTCAGGAATAGGTGTCAAATATTCATTAAACCATGCTGTAAACAGGTGCACTGTCAATCCAGGTTTCGTTGTTCCACTTACAGAACACAGTCAGAGTGGATTTGTCATAATTCTTAATGGCCCTAGGATTTTCAAAATGGTAAATGATCATTGGCCTCAATTTAAAGTCACCAGCTGCATTAGCCCCTAACAAATGAGTCAGCCTGTCCTGTGAAGCTTTGAAGCCAGTCATTAACTTCTCTCTAAATATGAAAGTCTTACATGGTATTTTCTTCTAATAGAGGGCTGTTTCATCTATACTGAAAATCTGTTGTTTAGTGTAGCCATCTTCATCAGTTATCTTAGTTCTATTTTTCTTGATAACTTGCTACAGTTTCTTCATCAGCACCTGCTGCTTCACATTGAACACTGATGTCACGGAGATGGCTTCCTTCCTTCAATATCATGAACCTCTGCTAGCTTCAAGATGTTCTTGTGCATTTATCTCCCTTACATGTTTTAGTCTTCATAGAATTGAAGGGAGTTAGGGCCTTGCTGTGGATTAAGTTTTCACTTATGGAAATGTTGTGACTGGTTTGATCATCTATCCAGGCCACTCAAACCTTCTACATATCAGCAATAAGGCTGTTTCACTTTCTTATCATGTGTGTGTTCGCTGGAGTAGCACTTTTAATTTCCTTCAACAACTTTTCCTTTGCATTCACAACTTGGCTGTTTGGTGCAAAAGGTCTAGCTTTCAGCCTGCCTTGGCTTTCAACGTGCCTTCCTCACTAAGCTTAATCATTTATAGCTTTTGATTTAAAACGAAAAATATATGATTCTTCTTTTCCACTTGAACACTGAGAGGCCACTGCAGTTATTAATTGACCTAATTTTAACATTGCTGTGTCTCAGGTAATATGGAGGCTCCAGGTGAGGGGAAGAGATGACATAATGGACAGCTGGTAGAGCAGTCACAACACACATTTTTCAAATAAGTTTGCTGTTTTATATGGGCATGATTCATTGTCCCCTAAGACAATTACAATATTAACATCAAAGATCACTGATCAAAGATCATCAAAACAGAAACTGATAATGAACTTAAAATATTGGAAATAATCCTAACGTGACCCAGAGACACAAAGTAATCATATTCTGTGGGAAAAAAAAAAAAAAAAAAAAAAAAAAAAAGGCACCAACAGACTAGTACAATACAGCATTACCACAAACCTTCAATTTAAAAAAAAAAAAAAAAGAGGCATTATCTGTGAAGTAGTTCAATAAAGGGAAACACAATAAAATGAGGTATGTCTGTATTTAAGTACATTTTAAATCTGAATTCTGAACTGTAAGTCTCTGTATCTATTCTGGAATATAACCTGTTGCAGTGAAAAATTACACTAATCTGTAAATGTGTCCATCATATTTGGTGGACAGCAAGCCTCTTGAAGGGGTGCGTTTTTTCATGGCTATAAACTGCTCATTACACAATAAATAAGTAAAAGCATTCTCTAAGGATATGCAGAATTAAAACCTATGTTTTTGTGTTTAAATGGGCAAGCAGAAGTGTGACTCTGATTTTTCTGAACCCCTGTTTATGCCTTGGAGCTCCAGAAACTATCCCTACCATTACAGTTCCTCTCTCATTGCCTCCAGCATGTCTGTCAGACAGAACATTTAACCATCCTTACAAAAAGTTAAATACATAGCAGTTTGGAGTTCTATCATGCTATCATATGGTGCTGGGATGGTACACAATACTTTTAATGTGGTCTAGGAAGAGCATTACGTAGGGCAAGAAAATGTCTGATTTATTATCCATACAGCTATAAATACATTGGAAAGACTTGTTTTTCACTTTTACCACTGAGAATTGGCATGCAGATGATGTCAATGTCATTTACAATGACATTTTTTCCTCCATATGTATTCCAGAGTGTCTTGTCTTTCAAGTAAGTTTCCATGATCGTTGGGACTTAGGGCCTCCATTCTATTTTTGATATAAAATTGCAATAGTCAGTTGCTAGCTTCTAGGTTACATTTACGCAAGTATCTACACTTGGTCTCAATCATGGAGATTTACTTAAGCAACACTATGTACATCATGGCAGAATGTATGGGCTACGATCTTCCAGGACTATGATCAGCAGAAGAGGTGAATTTCTTTCTCTGAAAGCTGCAAACCCACTGGGATCACTAAGGGTAAGTGTTATCAGTGAGCCAAGACATTCAGATTCCTGAGACATCATGTATCTCACTCTGAGTCCATCTTTCTACAAAGTCTGCTGGTGTCAGCAATCCAACAATGAAAGCTGCTCATTCAAGAATGAGTCAGCTGAAAATTTCCGCATTTGATCCTTGCATCTGCCTTGTCTTATAGTTTTACTTCTAATTGTTGCAAATCCTACCTCCATTCACAACTGGGATTGCAAGATTAAGGAACTAAGAAGACTATCATGGACTGAGAAGCACCCAGATTTTATCGGCAACTTTGTGTTATCAAGGATCCCTGCAAGCTTTGCTTTGAATTTCTCAAAGGAGAAATCGTTTTTCTTTTGTTGGTGGTTTTCTGGCACAGTAAAAGGAAATTTCTCTGCTCTTTGGGGCAATAATAAGAATTACCATTGTGGTATCTGATTTTACAAACCAAACTAAACAAAGCAAACAAATTAACACAAAAATTTTCGTAAAGTGACATATGAAGAACATGTACAAGTAACCAAGGCTGGGCGTGGTGGCTCATGACTGTTGTACCAGCGCTTTGGGAGGCTGAAGTGGGAAGATCGCTTGAAGCCAGGAGTTTGAGACCAGCCTGGGCAACACAGCAAGAATCCATCACTAAAAATTAATAATAATAATAATAATAATAATAGTTGGGCATGGTGTCTCATGTCTGTCGTCCCAGCTGCTCAGGAGGCTAAGGCAGGAGGAGCACTTGAGTCTAAGAGATCGAAGATGCAGTGAGCTGTGGCTGTACCACTGCACTCCAGCCTGGGTGAAAGAGTGAGACCATGTCTCCAAAAATAAAAAAGTAGAAAGAAATTAACCAGTATTATCTTACATGTCTCATTGATCTATAAACAATACTTTTATTTCAATAAATTCTAATAGAAAGTACTAATTTTGGCCATTAAACCTATCAATGAGGCTGGGCATGGTGGCTCACACTTGTAATCCCAGCACTTTGGGATGCTAAGGCAGGCGGATCACCAGGTCAAGAGATCAAGACCATCCTGGCTAATATGGTGAAACCTCATCTCTACTAAAAATACAAAAGTTAACTGGGCATGGTGATGCACCCCTGTAATCCCAGCTACACGGGAGGCTGAGCAGGAGAATCACTTGAACCCAGGAGGTGGGGGTTGCAGTGAGCCAAGATCATGCCACTGCACTCCAGCCTGGTGACAGAACGAGACTCTGTCTCAAAAAAAAAAAAAACTATCAATGAAATCAGACTTGGGGATAAACTGTGTTATCTACAACCTCAATCTGCACAGACTCAGGACACAAACAGATTATATGCCAGTAAGTTTTACCACCACACAAAACAGATATTAAGAGAATCAAGCTAAATAAGGAATCCTGTGCAGATTTACTCTTCCCAACTGCTCGTGGCTTACAATCCATTCTTGCTAATTTGTTTACCCTTATTATATCTAAAGGATTGTCTTATCTGTCTGGGCTCAACAGATTGGCCTATTCCTTACTGTCCCCACAATATAATTGAGGGAGACAATGTTTTATCCCCCCAATTATACAATCATTCCATCAAAATAGGCCAGGTTGTTTTAGATGTGTTATCTTCTGGGTTCTCTCAAGGTTATATTCTTCTGGGACGATCCAGAGGCTCCAGGCATAGTATCAGACTATGGGCTGTGCTATGTAGCAGCTGAACCGAAACAACACAAAGTTGTGGCATTTCTATTGATTTGTTCTATGCCATTATGTCTGTGGGCCACAACTCTTTGAGAACAGTTGCATGGGCAGAGGTGAAGCCACCACCAACATGACACTCCAACACTACTTTGAGAGCCAAAGCAGTCCCCAGATGCCAGACAGCAATATTAAGCAGAAAAGAAGAGGAATATGATTAGGATCCCTTCATTTAATCTGTGACTTCATATAGTCCATAGTATCCTATTTTATAGATGGAGAAGCTGAGGCAAAGGAACTAGCCCAAGGTCACACAGCTGGGAACCGACTCAACTTCTGTCAACTATACATAGCGTGAATTCACTGCATCAGTTTGGATCCAGAGTGGCATGTTTCTCAGCATCCTTGCCCTCACGTCAGCACTAAATCACATATTGTTCAGTAAAAATTCATGTCCCATATTCATGTCCCATATTTATTGGTAAGGCAAAGACTATGTTATGATTACAGTCTTCCTCCACCAACCCCTGGAAAACCCACCACAGCCCAGCAGCCCCTGGAAAATCTCTCTTGACTCTCTCTGTCTCCCTCTTTCTCTCTCTCTCTTTATTCAATGTTATTATTTTATAATATCTCCATTTCTTATTTTACTTAAAGCTAAATAAATTTTTCTCTAAACTTGTAGTTCCACATTTCTAAATGATCAGCACACTGTGTACCATATTTACTTAACTTAAGATTTTATAATAATCCTGGGGCTCAGAAAAGACTAAATTGGTTAACTTTCAAAACCAAGTTTGTCTAATTCCAAAGGCCACTGTCTTCCCCACTGTCTCCTTCCACATTTATTTACATGTAATTTAAACTATTTCATTTGAGCCACCAGAAAAGATGTGGCCCCAGTGAAATAACAGTTGAGGTCTCACAGTGGCAAAAGCAGACTGGCTAAAGACCTGCCCATAGCTTTGCTCTATGCCCTCACTGGGCCACCAGCAGGTGTAATTCATACCAATATTTCCTATTAATCTCATCCAACCAGATTTCATAGACTGCAAGATTTCAGCATCATCCCATTTTTCATGGTGCATCACAATTTCAAATATGCTCTTCACCATTCAAAAATTACCTGAATTTTAACGCCACACTGATAGCTCACAGATTTCTTTAAATACAGATACACTTCCTATGGCTCTCAGTATAGCAGTTTTTAGAAACACAAACATTTTTCTAAGTGAAAAAAAGAACAGTTTCCAAATATAATCTCTGAGAGTCTTTCTCTCTTTTTCTCTCCTCTTTCCTTTCTCCCTCCTTCCTTTTTCTTTCCTTTTTCCTGCCTTCTTCTTCTCTTATTCTCTCTCTCTCTCACACACACACACAAACAAACAAACAAACAAACTCCACCAAGACCTCTTTGTCTTTGCTGTCCTCACCCTCAGAATTTTGACAAATATCCCTCTCCTTGGGTTGCTGATTAATTAACAAAAACATTAAAAGGAGAATAATAGAGGTAAATATCATTAATTTTCTACCTCACTTTGTCTTCACAAAATACAGGTAAGCTGTGCTTTGTTTATAATTGCTGCTTGTTTCTGCTAGGTAGTAAATTAATACATCTTTTAGCAAGGGAGCTATTTGGGGGCATTAGTAATGCCACTGTGGTTTAAACTACAAGTTCTCAGAGTTTCATTCACTGGAAGCACATATTAAAATGTTTCAGAACGACTGCACCTTTGAAGATATTTTATTTTTATACATTACACAAAGCCACCAGACTCCCTCATTTATTTGTGTGACTGGTTCTTACTCATTCTTTGTCACCATATGCACCCTTCATGGCCCAGCTCAAATATCACCCCCTCTTAACAGCTGATGGGATGCTGATGCTCGGTTTTCCATGCTGCCAATACATTTCACTTACACCTTTATTATGCTTCTCACCTGAGAGTTGGCTGGAGATAGAGTCATGCATGGATCTGTTCATCACTCTCGCCCATTACCTACCCCTCAGGTTCACAGGGTAGAATCTGAACTTGGTAAAGGAAATGTTTACATATAACCCACTGCCTCTGAATTGTCTTTATGACAGCTTGGTACGGTGTGCTCAATAATTATTAGTTAAATTACATCAGGAAAAACAACTCTGTCCCATTCGGAGTCAGTTAGATTATGGATCCCACCCAAGGATGCTGGAATTGATAGTGACACCTGGTGACACATGTAGACTATAGCTTTTAAGTAAACTTCTAGGGACACATTTCAGATGAAAGAACTCTGGACTCCCATAATTCAGTAAACTGACTTTAGGAAACAGTAATTCATTAAACTGACTTTAGGAAATGGCATTATCCATTCAAGAAAAACAAGTTTTATATCTCTTATCTACAGGAAGGGAAGCAAGTCAATATGTTTTCATCACATACTATTTGCTAGGCACAGGGATAAATTGTTTAATAAAATTGCTCAGAATTATTTCCAAAGCGAACATTGTCCGTCTTTTTCTGCATGCCAAATTTGTCTCATCCTTCATTCAAAATTCTGAATATCCAGGCTCATAGTATATACATGTTCTTCTCAGATCATTCTATGGAGATGGCTTTCATACACCATATGTAAGATTTTAAGACTTTAAGGATGGTGTGTGTTTTGAATGTAATACAAACAAATTGTAAGTGCTTTAAAAAATTAAGCCAGATTTTTCTCTCCTGTCTGATACGAATTTAATTAATTTTCACTTATTTTTCACTCATCACCCTATCTGAAATACTACATAAAGTTGTTTATCTTCAATATTAAAGAATTATCTGTTATGTATATATTTTTTATCACCTTAATTATTTAAGATTCAAAGTGCATGAAGATTTTATGGAGACAACATATGGCTAACCTTCATATTTCCCCCACAATTTCTAAGTAGATGTGTCCTTTCTCATAAATGTTTCCTTCCAACACAGCTTAAAACAGACATGACTTCCCTAAGGGTAAAAACCATAAATTGCACAGGACTTGATCACAGGTCAACATAAATGCTTCATGAGAAATGTTAGATTAGTGTAATAATTTAAAAGCGTTCCGTTTGGCATTAGAAATACCAATTTCCAGATCACAATAGTCAAAATACTGCCTGCTTGGAAAAGTATTGACAGTTTCCTGAACTCAGTATATTGCAAAAGTAAAGATTGTTATGTCTTATTTTATAAAAAGCAAAATAAATAATACTGTTCTCCAAACGTGTAATGGTAGAATCTTTTAATACAAAGGTCTAGCGGTACATCCAGGCCTAATTTTCTCACTACCAGCCTTCTAACATTTGCATTTATTTTAACCAGTCTGAGAGCTATCAGCTGAATTTTAAAACTTGTTGAACAGTTTAAAATTGGTTCCTGTCAATATCATTTCATGGAGGGATAAACTATTTCTTCCTTAGTTTCACATGTAGAAGAGCTTGATGATGATATAGCTCTTCTCTATACACATAAAATTGTATACGCATTTAAAGGAGCACTCTGCAGGATTTTCTTGAGGCATAAAGAGCAAATAAGTAGGGTGTTTAAGGAGTCAAAGCAATGTTTGCTGTTACTATTGGTATGTTCTGCCAAGTAAATTCTGTGCTCAGTATGGCTGCCAGTGCTTGCTGCTATTGACACCAGATCCTCACGCTCAGATGCAGTGGGTCTATTCTACAAGTTGTTCAATCTGCCTTATCTCTCTATCCATCTTGACATCTACCATGTCATCTCTTCCCACTTACCGCTTTCTACTAATGGAGCTTCCCAAGTCATTTCCTCTTTTTCTTTGGGCATGGCTCACATAGTAAACTCTACAAATGTCAAAATGATACCTTCGCAACCCACATAAGTAATTTCATAAATTCTTTTCTCTCAATTTGCACTTTCAAAACTAATATGCTAATGTTACAAAGTATAATAATATTAAAGATAAAAATGAACTCTCTCTATTCTGAATAATACATTTCACATTCTGCTTTTTGCTTCATAAGTGAAAGGATTCTCAAGACTTAAAAAATGTATCATTTTACGTACACGACATGACTAAAAAATTATCAGTTACTATTTTGTCAGTCAACTGATTCTACCTAATTTGTCATTTATTTTTCTTCCACAAATGTTTTCCTTCCCAAAAAGAATTCACTGCCATAGAGTCTAAGTACTATAGTAAAACTGTCACAGCACTCTTGACTGCAGCCTTTGCCCAGGGCACACTGGAATAAAGAATGCGTATTGGCAAGCCAGTAATCCAGTATTGCTAGGAAGAAAAAGCAACACTGAAGTTTTCACATATTGATAAAATCCTAAGTCTGAGGATAATGTGGACTCTGGGGCAACTGTTTCCATAGGTAACCTGGAATTCCCGAGGAAGCACAATCCTGGCTCACAGATGTTCTTACGTGTCATTTATTTCATGGGGGTCAGGGCACCTCAGCATGAAAGACAGACTGTCCCTCAGTCCACAACACATGCATCACCTAGCCCAACACAAACTTACACTAATGATGACCAGAAGAAAAAAATAATATTGCATATTCAACTAAAAGGACATTGCTTGTCCTTTTTCTTGTATCAGTTGCCAATATGGCAATTGAGACCCTCATTTCAGAATGCCTAGGGGCTGCTATCATGATATTCTCCAGAATGACAAGTGTTTTAATCAGCTGCCTAGTTTCCACAAGGTCATGGATGGGCAGCATGTCTAGACATAGGGAGCAAAGGGAAAGCAAATTATCAGGAGTTAGGAAAAATCATCACAAGCTGAAATGTTTGCCTCACTCACTGGACTATCCCAAATAACACCTTATCCTCACCTGTGGTCACCATCACTAATACAGGTATGAATGCCAAGTTTTTCACTTTACTTGGGTAGAAATATTCTTCATAGCCTGGAGTGGTGACGAAATTGGCGGAACAGACAAATAAATACAAATCTCATTAAGGAGGGATTTTTTTCTTTTGAGGAGGCTCTAAGAAATGGAGTTCAGAAAGTTTTTTTTTTTTTTTTTTACAGAAATACGTATGAGTATTGCAACCTATTAAAGTAACCGGAATTAGATTTAAGAGAATGTTTAACTTGTTCATTAGCAGAATAAAAAAATTCAGGCCATTTTAGCAAAAACTTGGTTCCCCTCTTTTATCTGTATAATGTCAATACCTGAGAATGCAATCAACCCAACTTTTAAGTAAGAGTTTACCACTGTACAGAAGCTGGCCAGGTTTAATGAAGACTTCTGGGATGCAGGTAGAAGATAGGAACTCCAAGATTAAGGGATACTGTAACATAAAAATTAGTTCTGGTGCCATCAGCAACCAATAATGTGATTTCTTGGGCCTCAGTTTTCTTATTTAAAAATGAGTTGAGATTAAATGTGTGATTTCCAAAATAGGTGAATATTTTTTGCATTCACACTTATTTATTCAAACCAATATTTCGCAGAAGCTTAGGCTCAAAAACTGTATGAGGTATAGGGAAGAAGAAGGTTTATGCTAGAAAAACACCTGATAACATTCCTCTCCCCATAAGATTCCTTGGGCATCTCAGAAGAGATGGCAGGAGGTGATCTAATATCCCTATGAATCTCAGAGGTGCTAATGCAGAACATATTTAAGAATTTAAGTAGTAGGTATAGCACTCCGGGTAATAATCAACACACATCGATAGTTTTCCTCTATTTGTCTCCAAGGCCAGGATATAAAAGAAGAATCCACCTCCAGAGTAGAGAAGTTTTTAAATCTTCAGGCAGTGAACATTTTCAACAGACGATATTATAATGGAGAGAATATAGATTTTATCCCTGAGAAATGGAAAGAAAAGCTGATGTCTGAGCTCTTCGGATAAACTGTAACAGCAGGAGGTGGATTGCTGTTTGTCTGATGCTCCCTGGTAGGTAACATTCTCTCTGTAATGTGTTCACACTTTAATACCTGCTTTCTATGAAATAAGCAAGACCATTTTTTTCTCCACAATATGACCTTATACTAGTTCGTAAAGTCTCACTGAATGGGTGAAATGTATTACTATATTATACATAAATACTCAGCAGAACTGCTTCTATTTCATGGCTAAATTATTTTTTTCCTGATCAAAATAATGGAAACAAAATCTTGACATAAAAAAATTGTATTGGGCCCTCAATTTAATAAATTTGGCAGAATATCCAAAAACTGGGATGGTGCGAGGTTCAAACCTAGAGTATAGCTAATTTAGTTTGCTGTGCTCAAATTCATCCAATTTCAGTACAATACTAGTACTGAAGTTATCATGGTGTGAATAATTATTTCGCAAAAGAAAAGTCGTTACATGTGTCTAAAAGCTTTATTCTCAAGGAATGCTGATTGCATAAAACTTTTCTAAAAGTAAACGAAGTCTGCAAGCCTGCATGTGTAGGTATCTGTATACATGTGGAATGCAAACATGATCTGGATTTCCACTTGTTCTGGCTGATCACAACTATCGTGCACTCATTTTCGCACTGAACAGACTGTTGTGTGTGCTTATGAGGCTATTGCTGTGCTAGGGACTGGAAGTTTAAAGATGAATGTAATTTCAGGCAAGGCTGAAGGCTCCCTAAGCCTTGGTTCATTCATAAATAAGATGAAGAGGATATGAAATATTATAGCATGAAGTGATAGTGTGATAATAGGAAATGTATTGATAGCAAGGGAAACATCACATTGAAAACTTTTCACATTGCCTAGGCTATGGAAGCTATAGGAAGTATCATCTAAACAGTTACTGTTACAATAATTTTCATCACTACCAGCAATGTTACTAAGTAACAAATACAACAAATAAAAGCCTATTAGGAGCAGACAGATAAACATATAATTACATATCAATACAATGGTTTCTAAGTGAGGAAGAAGTTTCTGCCCTCAGCCCAACCTGGGAGAGGTGGTAAAGGCTTCAAAGAGATGACATTCAATTAAATCTTGCTTTAGAACAGTCATTCACCAGGAGGAGAAATCCAAGAAGAAAATAAAGCAGTGGGCTGCAGGGCACCTGTGCCCAAGGGAGTGGGTAGGGAGGGTACTGTGGTTGCAGCCAGAGCTGTTTGTATTTGTGACATTTGCCTTGTAAAGTGCTTTGTGAAAGTGGAGTTGGCAGAGGGGTGAGACACATTAAAGCCATATTGTGTGAAGTTTAGAACTTATGCCATAGGAAATGGCAAGTGGTTTACAGTTTTTAATTTAGGAATTGACAAGATCAGTCACTAGAAAGGGAGCCAAGCAATGCTGGTTTCACAACAAACTCTCTTCTGAGATTACTGGAGCATAGTGATCCTTACACTATTTCGACTTGGCTTTGACTCCAGGACTGATTCTCAGCTTTGAAACTCAGTGACTCTGAGATTTGACCGCTGGCTGTGTCCTGGAATTGATTATTTGGTGAAACCAGTTTAATCTTTTGATCCTTTTCTCATTTCCATCTTCTTCAGCCTGATGCCAGCTCCCAGCTCCCAGAGGTCTGCCTGAGGTTGTGGTTGGTGTACAATGAATTCATACATTTAAATATATTCCTTTTCCTATGTTTTTAGAATTGATAGGAAGTATTTACATAGATTTCATGTGAGGTGCTTTTGGAATTGATCATTCAGCCAAGTACATGGAAGTGGGAATCGGTGTATCAGATTATTTCAATGTTACTAAAGTGGCCAGTACCCAGCCGAGCCATAGTAAAAGCTGAGGTAAAAAGTAAAATAGAAAATACTGATTTTGTCTCTACTTAAAATTTTTGTAATTCACTCATCACGAATTCTGTATTAACTTTCATTTTAAAATATTGCATTAAAATATAATATTAATTTTTGAAAATTTATTTGGATTACTTTTTGAATCTTGCACCCAAGGTAAGTACCTCATTTGCCCTACCCTTGTCCCAGTCCTGAAAGTGACAGGTCTATCCCAAACACTCATCACTGGGATCAGGTGGTCTGTGTGTTGGGGGTAGGTGCACAACATTTAGAAAGTACTATGTCCCATGACCAAACATCCATGAAAAAAGGTAATGTTTCCCCAGAGAAGGGCCTAATATTTCCAGTAACTTCAAATGTGGTCCTGTTTCCAAATAATCTTATCAGAAACATATGACACAGAAGTCAAGGCTTCTTAACTAAGTTCCAACAGCAAAACTAAACTGGAATAAAATAATTCAATGAAAATATTTGACAAATAAGACCAAAAACCTCTCTCACACATTTTTTTATCTGTAGACAAAACAACAAAAACAACCTCAGTATTACATGTATTTTTAAACTTAAAAATGATGATGATGATGATGATGATGATACCGTGTGTTTGCTATTTTCTGCTACTAACATCAGAGTCTTCAAAGATTTTTAGAGTTCAGTGAAAATGTACGGCCAACTCCTCTGTGTTGCACTGCGTAGTAGGTGTGGTGGTGGGACATTCAGATTCCCACATCAGGATGGAGGAACGGATAGGACAGGAGATGTCTCAGCTGCCAGGAGGGTTGGCTGCCAACAGCTTACAGCCGAGTTTCTCTCTGGGATCTAACCTTAGCGAAGGGAGCTGCTTTGCCTAAGGTTATGCCCTAACCCTAACACAACCAGCATCCAATAACTTGTTCGATGCTGGGGCACAAGGGCTGAGCCTCCCTGCCTCAATCTTGACTACTCTGAAGGACCATCACAGCAGCAGGTGGCCTCAGAGGTGACACCAGCTGAGGGCCTTGTGGCAACTATAGCAAAGTTCAACTTTTCCTTCTGCCCAATCCTGTTTCTTACTCTCTCTTGAGATAAACTTCCTGCACTTAAATATCTGTCTGAGTGCTTTTCCCAGGGAACCCACCATGGGACATACTGAAATCCTTAAAATGTATCTGGAAGAAAGAAGCATCACAGCTGTGAATCAAAGAAAATCCAGACACAATATCCTCTCTGACAAACCGGGGTAGGAGCAGATTTTTACCAGACACGGAAGTTGTACTTTTTCTCAAGTGTCTCGGTGGTCACAGGTCATCCATTCCTTCAATACTGGCAGGTGCTTTGCTTGTCAGCTGCATAAACTGTCCCACGTTTGCCATTAGCCATCTCTATTAATGAGATATTATACATGAAGCACTTTCTATTGATTTAACTAAAAGGGCACTCCAGCAGCTCTCATTATTTTATAAGGTCAAAAGAGAAAATGATCACACCTCCATCACTCAAGAAAATATCAGAAGTCTGCTGGTGGTGGAGTGGTGGAGCAGGCGGAATCACCTGAGCAGAGAAAATAATGCTGAAGAAGAAATCATTCCAGAGAGACAATCAATTCCAGCTACAATAACTTAGCAACCGAGGAAAAAATAAGCACATTTAAATAGATCTGGAAACAACTGAAAGCAATAAACTACTTGAAATTCATGTTATCCTTTGTGGAGTAACAAAAACATTTTTGCTTTATGCAATTTCTGGATGTAAACAGAAAGGAAAAAATTCTGAAACGTGTTTGAAGACATTCTCCTATTATTAAACAATGAGAAATGTATTACTCAATATTCAGGAACATTCGGCTTTTTCTTTTATAAACATGGAATCCTAAGATATTTTTAGCTCTTTCCCAAGTTTCTGTCCTGCTTAGAGAACATGTTCTACAATTGATTAACAATTATGTGATGAGATACACCTGGCCTGATCGGAATACATTCAGTCCTGTGTGACGGTGATTTTTATTAATTTTTTCATGTCCCTAAAACTTCAAGGCAAGCATTAATTTATTCCTTAACAGAATCATATGAGGCAGATATTACTACAGGTTGTTTTATACAAACTCTGAAAGAGGTTAAGTAATTTGCCTCATGCCACTGGGCTAACAAATGGAGAGCTGGGGGTGTGTGACCACCATATCTGTTTCTAACCACTACCCAATGCTGACTCCCAGTATTAAAATAAACTGCATCCTAAGCAACCAACGTTTCCTTTTCGACACAAATTTATATGGAAAACAGTCTTTAATTAAATCTCTACTCTGTGCTTTTTAAGGCCTTCATTTAATTTGTGTGAGCATATTCTCTCTCTATGTTGCTAACTAGAACCATCAAGAGCAGACAGCTTTTTACACAGAAAGCCTTTGAGGAAGCTTTTTAAAACATTTTAGCTATATTTTGGACAGTTAATTCAGTGTAGTGATATTATTCTACTGTAAAAATATGTTTGGAATACCAGTTAAGTATCATCCTAAATATGAATAATCTGTCAGCTAAATCTGCCTGTCTTTTGTTCTGAGCAAATATCGGTATACATTCACTCATCTTCAAAACTTCTTATATTAAATTAAGTTCAAATAACATATGCAAAGAAAAAAGACTGAAAGGAACCACACCATATATTACCTCAATAGATTGTAGGTGATTTTTATTTTCATAACTATTTTCTTATTTTAGCTCTTAAAATTAAAACAATAATAACTATAAATTTTCAACATATTCCACATCCATGCAGTGGCAAAGAAACTATCCGAAAAATAATTATGTGGGTGTTTAATCTATGTTTGATTTAGAAAAGGAGGTAATTTAAAGGCAAACTATACATTAAGAGCTTAAAGATAGAAAATCTCACTTGTGAACACAGCATGTCATTATGATCATTTCTCTAAGTGAAAAATCTCAAGTAATGAATTTTGTTGCTGATTTCATATTTCGAGGGTGTTGCTTAGAAGTCTTTTCCATTTGGGCCGGGTGCAGTGGCTCACGCCTATAAACTCAGCCCTCTGGGAGGCCAAGGCGAGTGGATCACGAGGTCAGGAGATCAAGACCATCCTGGCTAACATGGTGAAACCCCATCTCTACCAAAAATAGAAAAAATTAGCCAGCGTGGTGGCGGGTGCCTGTAGTCCCAGCTACTCGGGAGGCTGAGGCAGGAGAATGGCGTGAACCCGGGAGGTGGAGCTTGCAGTGAGCCGAGATCGCACCACTGCACTCCAGCCTGGGCGACAGAGCAAGACTCCATCTCCAAACAAACAAAAAACAAAAAACAAAACAAAAAAAATCTTTTCCATTTGAAGAAAAACATCTTGGTCTTTTTGAGATGGAATAACCGTGGGGGAAGAGTGCCAATCCAATCCAAGAAATGTGCATTTATTGCTTACTCTGGGCGAAGCAGTGACGGGAACTGGGAGCAGCCCAAAGTGAAAGTGTAATAAGGTGAGTATTTCAGCAGAGATTTTCATTTCTGATTATATTTAACTTTATTAATAACAAAGAGATTCAAAAATTCTATTAAAATGTAATGCCAAAAATTGCAACTATAATGTAATTGCACCAAGGTCGGTAGAAAAAATACTCTATTAGGCTGAGGGAATCAATCAAACACTGTACATATGAAGCAAATGTCACATACTCCACTTAGCATCCACTTTAATAACAGTTCTGGAACAGGTCTTCAAGCTAACAAAAAACAACTTTCCTTTTCAATAATTTTCACTTGCTGGTCAGAACAACTACGTGCTCAAACAATAGGCAAGACAGCCATTTTAGTCATTCTTTTTTTTTTTTTCACATTTTCCACCTGCTCCCATTAAAAGGATGTTAAGTAGTGCAAACTAGACACACGGGGTAATTTCATGTGAATCTGCACAGTAGGGACTTTCAAATAGTTCAATAAATGTTGTATTATACACCACTTAAAGCAATATAGTTTTAAACAGTGTGAGGGATATTCCCAATGTATATAGCTCGTTCTTGTTCTTAAAGAACAAGATATTTTATTTGCCTCTAAGCAATAGTCATTTTAGAATTCAGTAAAGTAGTGAGCAGAAAATCGATTTCTGACAATTATCATTAAGAATGTTTTTTTAAAACAAAATAACAATAATGCTAAAAGCCAGTATTACCATTTAAATAAAATAACAGGAATTTGACAAAAATGAAGTTCATGAGTCAATTGCTTTGTACATGATGGCCTGAGGAGTGTGGGGCTTCTAACTAGGTGGATACACTCTGTGCTAGCCCCAAGGAAACACTAACAGTTGACACAGCACCATAAACTTCTCTTCAATCTTTATCTCTTTCTCTCTCTCCATGCCCATTTGCCCCACACTCTCACAGGAAGTCACTTCACCCAGCTGATGAGGCTGCAGCTGACTCCCTCTAGGAGCGGGATACTCCCCCAACCCTCGCCGCCATCACTCAATCCCTCCAGACACAATGTTGTTGTTTTATACCTGGCGTGCTCTCATCTTAGGCCTTTTGCACTCGGCCTTCCCTTGGGTTGAAGTTCTTTCTGGAGATTTTCTCATGCTTGGCTTCCTGTAGTCATTCAGGATCCACCATGACCCTGACACTCAATGTAATTAGACACTCCCATTCCATTGAATTACCAGTATTGTCTTCACGGGACATAACACAACTGAACCTCCCACTAGTCAAAACTCTGTGAGAGCAACATCCTTACCTCTCTTAATAACCATGGTATCCCCAGGACTTATATCAGTTACTTGGCATATGGTGGGACTCCAGTGAATTTCTGTTGACTGGACAAATGAATACATAACTGAACCAGGATATTTTGCTCAAATGACTGCAAAGGTCTCTCTTTCCTGTTTTCTCCCCATTTCTTTCTCCACAGAAAAACAAGGATAATCCTTCTAAAATGAACAATAGATGTTACTTTCCTTCTTCAAACACTCCATGGGTTCTCCTTGTAATTAAAAATCCAAACTCCATATCATAGTCTTCGAGGTCCAGCAAAATCTGCTTTCTGCAGAATTCTCCAACCTCACCTCATTCCCACTCTTTTTTAACCTGTCTCACCCATCCCCATAGCAAGCTCACTCCCTCTGCGGGCTTTTGCATTTTCCATTCCTTCTGCTTTGAAAGCCATTCTCCACCTCAGCGTGGACACCTCCTTCCCATGGTACTCCCATCAGGACTCAGTTCAAGTAGCACCTCCTCAAAAGACCTTTCCTGACTACCTTCATCAAACTGGATCAGAGAGTGAGCTAGGACTATGATTTTCATTTGAATACACATATTTATAAAGAAACAGAAAAAGTAACTTTGATTAGGATGGATAAGAACAGCTTCTATCAATTTATTAGGACGGTGAAAACTCAGCTTAAGTTTGACAACATTGTTGGTGCTAAATGCATATTAATCTTTCCAGAATGTTACTTTTTAGCTCTATAATTATAAATCTTTGCAGTAAAATAGTAATTTTGGGCAAAAAGAGTGGTCTTCCATTGTGTGTGTGCATTGGGGGTAGGTATTACTAGATATTATGTAATGAGCCTGTTACCTTTATTCTCCTATTCAGCTGTAATTAAACATTTAATCTTTTATTCTTATAACCTCCTACTTCTACAATTCTCTCTTTCCCTCCCAACATAATAGACACAGTAGGGCAGACCAATTTCATAGCTTCAATTCTGCTTGTATTTATATTTAAAGTTCAAATGTTTAATGTAAAAACAGTGTCATCTCCAAACATGGCTCCTACTATTCTTAACAAGTACATAAACACAATAAAAGGAACATTGTCATCAAAGGAGGATGGCTGTCATGAAGGAATGGCAGGCAGGTAGACCCTCAGCAAAGAGCCTCACAGAACTGTTGCTAATAGGAGCCTTCACTGTGTGGCAGGCTTGGATTCAATCTGCATGGAGGAGATGCTATGTTATCTGTTGAAAGGCAAATGTAAAAATGCACGTTTCCTTTGTGTTTCATTATATTTCATACAAATCTCACTTCAAATAATATTCCAAGCACTCAGCTCCATAATAGCAAAGTGGATAAGGAAATATATTTCCAAATTGTTTCCAAACTACAGAGGTTGAAATGCAAACAACCTTTCCATGTTATTCTGCATTAACATAGCATTTTAATTGCTACAAATTTTCCTGATATAAGGAGAGACTAACATTTTTCAAATACCTTTACATAGAGAACTGAGCCATGAAAAGCTCAAAGACACACACTCAACGTTATTTAGAAGTGGATCCATCCTTTTAAATTTGGTGATCTAGCTTTCAACTAATCATGAAGAGAATATATGTATATGTATATTATCCTTATAGTCTCATTTTTATCCAGATGTTGACCTGAATGTAAGTACCACTATTAAATGTTTCCTCACAGACCTCTCTACTTGCATTTTATGATCAGATTTCCTAAAATATGTCTATCTTTTAATACCACAGTGTAGAAATTTGGGTATGAAAAGCTATACATATTTCAGGAAATCTGATAGTATTATTAATAAAATAATACTACAGTATAGTATTAATAAAATAATACTATGGTATAGTATTATTAATAAAAATAGGGTAACTACAATGATAATTGTGTATTTTAAAATAACTAAACGTGTTTAATTGGATTTTTTGTAACACAAAGGATAAATGCTTGAGGGGTTGTTTATCCCATTTATCATGATGTGATTATTATGCATTGCATGCCTATATCAAAGTGTCTCATGTACTCTACAAATATATACACCTAATACTATGCACACACAAAAGTTAAAAGTTAAAAAAAAATTAAAATACTAAAATTAAAAATTAACAAAATAGAAGTTGGATATCCTCTGAGATTGAAACATATTTTGAATTTGTTTTATTTCCAAGTAAAATTGATAAATGTTGAATCATGTTTGACAACTATCGATTCTTATAAAGTATGAAAGCTAATTAGGACTCTGTAATTCAGCAGGTAGAAGTGAATCGTTGACAAATGAAATGAATGGTCCCCAGAGAAACTGTTCTTTTCTAAGAGATTTCTGAAGGAAAGGTTTATTTATTTATTTATTTTTGTCCAAAACCAAGTATATCCTCTCAGTATAGAAGATTTTTATCCATATATAGATTTTTTCACTTACATCCCAGTTCTAATCTGTTCTTGCAGGCACTATTTCTTAACTGGTTATATATTTAAAAACATATGTACAACAGTTTTGTAAATTCAAAATAACCCACACACAGCTTGCCACACTTTCTCTCTCTGGTTTTGTTTAAATTTTCAATTATTCTTCAAAACATTTCAAAACCTACTGAGATCCTGCCCAGTCCTCTCCTCCACCTCATTTTAGTGATTTCATGAAAGAAGTAATTCAGCACAGGAGGAGCCAGACTGGAACAGTAACTCACAGATAAAAAACAGATTCCTCTACAAGGCCATTGATCCTCTGCATGATAGTTTCTGAGTATGGGAGCTCAAAAGAGAATGGGGATGGCTGATGAAAAACTGGTTCAGTATCACGATGTGCTCCAGAGACTGGCTATCGAGTTTAGTTAGTGAAAGAAAGGCACCAGCAATAAATGAGTATCTTCCACAGATATTCATTAAAATCCCTTCTTTATGAGTAACTTAACATGACCCCAAGGCTATGTCACTAAAAAATAAAATAAAACAACAAACACACTGTGAAATCCACTGAAAGTGAAACATATCCTTGGGAAAGCCATACATATAAGTGAAATATATATTTTCTTATGCCATTGTTTTTCACTTTCCATTGTAAAATTGAAACTGGCATCTACACAGCACATCCTAAAACATATGTTTCTAAAATAAGACAGACACAACAAAAACAGAGCAATGGAATTTGGAAGCTTCACATTATTGCTTCCCACCAGGATTCAAATCCCACTGGCTTTATTTTTCTGACAAAGGTGAAAGCACATATTTCCAGGTCAAGTGATTCAATGATCAAGGAATAGAGAAAAGCAGCACTAGATTTGAAGTCAGAAGACTTGGATGCTAGGCCAGACTCTGCTGTTTATTAGCTGTCAAGCCTCTGGACATCACTTAACCCCTCGGAGCCTTAGTGGTTTTTTCTATAGTAACGCGGGTTACCTTGTGTCCTTCACCAAGTTACTGTCAGAATCAAATGAGAGTTCAATGGACATAGAGAGTAGAAGGATGGTTACCAAAGGCTGGCAAGGGTAGTGGGGATTGATGGGGGAGGTGGAGAAGGTTAATGGGTTCCAAAATAATAGTTAGGAAGAATGTATAAGACCTACAATTTGCTAGCATAACTGGGTCACTGTAGCCAATAATAATTTAATTGCACATTTTAAATAACTGAAAGAGTGTATTTGGATTATTTCTAACACAAATGATCAGTGCTTGAGGGGGTGGATATTCTCTTCTTCATGATGTGATTATTTCACATTGCAGGCCTGTATCAACACATCTCATGTACCCCATAAATATATACACCTACTGTTATTCACAAAAATCAAAAATTACATTAAAGAAGACTCAAATGTGATGATTTATTACAGTTCCTTAGACAACACAAGTGTTTATCAAGTAAAGCTCTATCAGCTCTGTAAATTAAAATGTTTGTAGTCCACAGTGCAATAGTAGGAAAATGCCATTCACAAGTTGTTGGAAAATTAAATTTAGTCCTATATTCTGGCAACTGTATCCCAAATCTTTTGTCCACAGAGGCAAGGAGACAGTACCCAGTGATTTAGAAGTGCTCAATAACATCAATTTTTCAAGCAAACATATAATTGAAAATAGTCTAATACAGTTGCATAAGCCAAATCACAAAATTAAAGTGTAAGTCTGAGGCAATGTATGAATTGCCTGACAATTTCACAAAGCCTAAATTGTTAGGTTAAACCACATAAAACTACCTTTCTGTAAGTCAAAAATTACAAAAGATTGTTAATGTCATGTTGATAAACTGAACATATCAAATACATAAGGCAGTCATTTTAGACCCTTTGAACTTCATCACCCTCCAAAAATAATTTAGCAAGGATTACATTTCTGTCACGTCAATAAAAAAAAAAAAAGATGTACATACCAATAGAAAAGTTGGAAAAAGATACAGCTAAGCTGTTCACAAAACAATGCTAAAGACCTAAAAAAATTAAAGATGTTCATTTTCCAGTACTCAAATAAATGTAAATTAAAATAGAAATATTTCTTCTCACCTATTAAACTGGCCCAGATTAAAAAGCAAAACAAACAGCAACAACGATAAACACTGTAACGGTGCTAGAAAGCATGGCATTCTAGAAGGCAGCCTGGTATTTGTATCAAACACCTTAAAAATATTCATACTATTTAACCCAGTGACTAATCTTCTGAAAATTAATCATAGAGAAATAGTCTTAGATTTGCATGAAGATTAAACTGTGAAATGAGAATTATACATTTCTAAAAATAAAATATGATAAAATATTAAGAAAATGAAGATTTGTCATACAAATGAATGCTATGCAATCATTAGAATGGATGCTATGGATAAATATGGAAAGGTCTTATTTATACCATTAAGAAGGAAGAAAGTTTAGATTATAAACCGTATTTGTACATTGATATGGTTGTTATATATATATGAATAGGATATATATTTATGTCCTATGTTCCAGGAACTGAACTTAGTGCTTTCATTTTACTACCTTCCACAATCCTCAGAACACTCCCATGAACTAAGTATGATAATTATAATCCCCACTGTACACATGACAGAAATAGAGTACATTTTGCCAAAAATATCACAGCAGATATCCGAGCCAGAATTTGAATGCAGTTGGGTCTGTCATGGTAACCATTCTACTAGACTGTCTCCAAATTCTTACCAAAAGGAAGTCTCGGAGGCTATAAACAAAATGTTAACTGTGTTTATTTATCACAAATGTGATGATTGGTGGTTTTTGTTTTTGTTTTTGTTTTCTTGCTAAAACATTTAAATTTTCTACTTCAACCTTGTGTTCTTTTGTTCACTGTCATCATTTGTTATTCAATATAGGTGCATTAAAATGGGCCAAAAAGTGGGACTAAGTTTAGTTCACCTAAGCAAATCATAACAGTAAGAGGGAGGGGAAAAGAGCTTTAGGAAAAAGCCTCGGAAATAAATATCTCCTGCATCTGCCTCCACCTCTCCATTCCCATCATCACCACTTTCGGCAAACCCTTCATTATCTTTTACAGTAATCACCTATCTGATCTGCTGTCCGCGGTCTCTTCCTCTGCCCAGGCACCACACATATTCATTCCCACCAGAAGTCTCTTCCTAAAATACTTCTGGCTACCTCAGACTACTCACTATTTATTCATTTGTGAAACATTTCCTCAACACCCACAGTGTGCCAATCACCGTTCTAAATTCTGGGTATATAAAGATGAGTAATAGTCCTCATCCTCAGAGTTCCAAGAAACAGACGATTGTATTGCTGAATTTGTGCAATTTTGCAGTCCTGGAGTAAGAAAGCAAAACAAACATTTACAATGAAAAGTAGCCAGTGGTAATAGTGCATGCTACAAAAGCACTATGTGAGCACAGAAAAGGGCAAAAAGAATTCTCCCTTAGCAGGAAAAACTGTGTAGAATTGATGGAGAATGAAGCATCTTATCTGTTAGGGGAGGGTGAATGGGTTAGGGAAACTGAGAAGCAATGTGAACCACCTAGATTGAGAAACACAAAATACATGTACAAAGCAGAAGCACCTAGTTGACATGGTTACATGAACCAAGCAACCCCTCAAAGGTCGCTAGTTAAGGTTCCTTCCAACCCTCCAGGTTGGAATGGTTTATAATTAGCACAGGCAAATACGTGGTCCCTGTTCATCTTTTAATTTTTAGTGCAAGTGGGTGACAGAAGGGAGGTTTATTCTTTTTGGCAGGAAGTTGCCAACATCCGTATATTTTCAGCAATTGTGTCACAATAAAGTTAAGTGAAACGAAATACATTTTATAAGAACAAAACCTAAACGAATTTGATTTTTACTATAGGTGTTTTTGAAGAATATGCCAATGGGCATTTTCCCCTTTTAAGTGCAGAATTATTCCTGAGTGTATATTCTTTATCATTTTAAACACTTATTTTGAAAACTTTCAATGAATGAGTGAAAGGGAAAAATTAGAATGAAGGAGAAGATTCTAAGGAGATATACCATCAATTTATTTATAATTTACATCCTTGAAAATAGGTGATAGCATCATGTATTCTTCCATCATACTATCAGAATCACACCATTTCTCAAACATCATGTGATTGCATTACTGAATAATAGCAAAAACTCTACCAACTTCTCAACTTCTTACTCGTCTCTTCCGACAAAAAAAAACAGGAACAAAACACAACACTATTTAAAAAAAGAATTGACAGATGAAAGTTAAATAAGGGTTCATTTATTTTTATGACAGCCTAACTTTATGTATCCAGTAGATCTGCAATCTCACAAGCAGTTATATAGTTCATGTTATATAGTAGGTACTCAAAAATGCTAGTGAAATTGGTTCACTCAGAGGGTTATACACAGTCACATAAATAGATTTTTAAATAGACTCAGTTGTAGTGATATTGATTATTAAACCCTGCAATAATCTATTAATACTCATTAAAAATTTCTTCATAATGTGAAATAACTATTCGGAGTTTAACATCTGCTAGGGACACCATCAGTGTAAAGAGAAACACGTTTTCTTTCATACTGCTGTCTAAACAAATCAACACTAATGGTTTCCTATGTAAATATTTTTTCCTAAATAAACTCAGACCAGCACAACATGGATTTATTTTTATCGCTGATAATCACATTTTCTTTTCTCTGTCTTTATAAACAACATCTAACACTAGTCCTCACCCAAGTAAATTCCATGCTTGTATGAAGATAGAAATTAAATTTGTGTTTCTTATACAAAGAATCTAGGCAGGTTTCCAGATATAATTTATAGAAGGACCTGTCATTTATTTTCTAATCATCACAGTTCGTTAGTCATTGCAGGTCTGTGGCGGGGGGTGGTAAAAAGTGGCACTAGGATTCACACACAAGTAAGTATTTATAGAACCTGATTGGTGCTGTCACTCTGCTAGCCAGACCTTCCTGCACGGTCATGCTTTATTTTATACATAATGCTTGATTTTGTTTGGAAAACATGTTTCTTCTTCTGGATAGATATATTTCTATTTTGTGATCCAGAAATACAACAATTAATGGCCTGGATTTTTTTGTTTGCTTGTCTGTTTGTTTTTCAGATGGAGTCTCACTCTGTCACCCAGATTAGAGTGACATAGTGCAATCTCTGCTCACTGCAACCTTCACTTCCCGGGTTCAAGCGATATTCCTGCTTCAGCCTCCTGAGTAGCTGAGGCTACAGGCATATGCCACCATGCCCAGCTAATTTTTGAACTTTTAGTAGAGACAGGGGTTTCACCATGTTGGCCAGGCTGGTCTCGAACCCCTGACCTCAGGTGATCCACCTGCCTCGGCCTCCCAAAGTGCTGGGATTACAGGTGTGAGCCACTGTGCCCAGCTTGGCCTAGCATTTTTTAATGAAAGATGTATTAAATGGTACCTTTGGCAGTTAGTAAACCATACTGGAATTCATTAATACTATTGTCTTGAAAAGGTGGTGGGTATACAACTTTCAATTGGGCACTGAAAATGGAGTTTGTCAATTGAGCATTATATGTACAATAAAGCTAACACTAGTCACCCATCTCCCTTCTAAAAGTAGAGTTCTCCCCACTTATTATTTATATCTTCACTCTTATGTAAGGAATGTTATCATGGTATTAAAGTGGTGTTGATGCAGATACGTTTCAGTAGGGTCATGCTTGAATAATGGAGAGAATATAATGGCCTTTTTTTTTTTTTTGAGACGAAGTCCCCCTCTGTCGCCCAGGCTGGAGTGCAGTGGCATGATCTCAGTTCACTGCAACCTCTGCCTCCCAGGTTCAAGCAATTCTCTGCCTCAGCCTCCTGAGTAGCTGGGACTACAGGTGTGCACCACCACGCCAGGCTAGTTTGTTTGTATTTTTAGTAGAGACCGGGATTCACCATGTTGGCTAAGCTGGTCTCTAACTCCTGACCTCAGGTGACACACCCACCTCGACCTCCCAAAGTGCTAGGATTACAGGAGTGAGCCACCGCACCTGGCCTATAATGTCTTTTCAGTAACACTGGCGTATAGAACCTTTGTCAATGAATTTTCTTTATAGAGAAAAGATAGAGCTGTTGCCTTTTTAAAATATTTTTCTTCTTGAAATTCCACTAAAGGATGAACTTCTATAAGTGTGCCCAGAGAATCATACTGATTACAGAATAATAATAATAGTAATAACCACAGAATGTGCTGTGCTCCCACTGTCTGGGAATTCTTATCTGCCCACTTATGTCTGAGTGCACTAAGTGGTTCTTTCTCAATCAGCATTTGAAAAATTTCACTCTCTGCTCCATGTCTCTAGCCACTAAGATAATCAGACTGACACAAAGTACAGCCCAAGGGTCTGCCTTGGTTGCTAGGAATAAATGGAGGTGAACAGACACTGTCACAGCAATCCTTGTGACTACACTGTGCGGCACATTGGCTTGACAGTGTGGGCTATGATGAGGCAAGCAGGTCATGAACAGACACAGTAGGTATAGTGTCTGTTGATGAAGATTCCAACACTAGTAGGGCCATTTTAGCAGTTGGATTAATCTCTGTGTTTCAACTTGACTATCAAGAAATGGGAAGCCAGTTCTGGACTTGGCCAGCCTTCGAGGAAAAATCTTAACTAAAAATGTAATCTCTCTGTATCTGCGTATCAACAGTCATGAGATGGATAATAGCAAAATGTATTTGTGTTTATGCAATATGGGAAACACAAGAAGTAGGGGAAGGCTCAATGGAAGGGATGTCATTGACATATATGGATGCGATTATTGCAAGTGGGGGCTGGATAAAATTTCCATAGCTGAATTTTGCCTAGAACTATTTTGAAGGCTGCTGAGTATCATTTCCCCTGAGAAGAAAAGACATTCTCTAAAGAAAGACTCCAGTGACAGTCCCTCTAGCGAGACTTGTCATTGAGAAAAGTTTAAGATGAAAGTTATAATTGCTTTTCACAAGCTACATTATGAGCCAGAAACTCAAAGACTATCCTGGAATTCTAGGGTAACACTTCATACGATTTTTCTTCTTCTCTCACATGAAAAATAAAGTCCATTAATTTAATATACTGTGGAGGTCCATTTATTATATAGTAGTCTCAGAAACTAAAAAGAAAATTGACTTGTCATAATAAATTTGTATCCTATCTGCCAGAATTCACTCTCTCTGCCTCTTTGCAAGGTATTAAAGGGACAAACTCTGTCTAAATTATTGAAATAATTGACCTATATTCTTTCAGGCAGGGTACAGTCCCAATGCAAGCATAATGTCCCTATTAGTACCTGTGATCATGCCATTAAGTGATCATAACTTTACCAGCTTCTCTTCAACTTGATGTATACTCAAGGCCTAGTTAAACTTTATTGTTAAATGATGACAAATGAATACTGATAGGAAGTGTTTTCTAAAACATCTTTTTATTTAACAGTTGAAAGAAGTATGGTTTGTAGCTAAAGATTTTGTATGGAAAAAAAATGCAATCTATGAATAATCAATTGTGCCATGTTTTAGGAATTAAAAGATTCTTATTTGAGAGAAGCAAGTGAATAACTATAGAATAAAATGATTAACAGGTCAGCAGATATTAAATCCAACAGTACTGAAATAGGTTGAATTTCTGAGCTGGACTCAATCTTGGATTAATCTTTCAGCCCCGGCTTGAATATCAAGAAACAGAAGCCAGCTTTGGATGTAGGCCACCCTCCAGGGGAAGAACCTAATACGGCAAGTTTCTTTACCCTGAATTTGTGCAATCAAAAAGTAACTGGTGATGTTCTAGCAAACTAGGTATAGGCTAGGTCTTGAAAATGGACAAATGACTCTTATTTTGTTTTCTTTACACTCTGGCCATTTCCTTAATTTATTTTAATTAATTTCAATGCCCCATCTCACAGTTTGAACCTGAAAATCTATCATCCTTTGATTATTCCCGCCCCTTAACTGAAAATGTTTACAATTACATAAAGCTTAAAAAGTATCACACCTAAAGTGCTTAGTATAAAGCCTGACACACAGAAAAAACTCAAAAGTGTTAGCCATAGCTATTCTTGTTAATATTGTTTTCTTCTTTTGAGATTGCCTAAAGTATGAACAACGAAAGGTTCCAGGCCACACAGCAATTGGTGTCAAGTGCTAAGAGGGGAAGAGTTCTCTGTCATAGATGCAAGATGAAAGAGAGGCAGTACACACTTGCCATCCCTAGTTGAGGCAACATGTTCCCTTTTTCAGTTATGGGAATCAAGTCCAAGAGTGAGGAAGTGTGGCTCAGGACACAGACCACATTAGCTAAAGATGGAAGATGAACTCAATTGCAGGCACAAGTTGCAAGTGTGACGTATCAAAAGTAAGTACTATTTTATTTCTGCTTCAAGTTTCAAAAACTCTTGCTTATAGTTACTTAAAAATCATTGTGGATAAAATAAGAATATTATATACTTTTGTCCATCTTAATCACTAATGAGTAGGGCAATGCAGCTGCCAGCTGGCTGGCAGTAATGTGTGACGACTATATACGCCAAATGGTACATAGATTACACTAGGGTGCATGGCACTGACTCATCGTTAAAAAAAAATGGATGTATATACAAGCAGCTTGATAAAGCAAATTTGTTTATTCATTTGACCCTCATAGAAGTTTTACTTCCCTCTAGTCTGACGACCTCTCTAACTAATAAGCTCATTTCAATTATGAGTGACAATACTCCCAAATGTACTTACTGTACTGTCCTCAAATTGAAGTACAAGTAAAACTCCATCATCAGCTTTCTCCCAAACTAGTTTTCAATTATTTTTTTCATTGCATAGGCTGGGATTTTTGGTTTACTTCTTTCCTCTCATTCAGGAATGGCAAATACTGTATATGACACCCAGGATTATATGGCCCCAACCCTGCACTAGGCAGACATCACTAATCAACCACAGTCCTCCTTACCTACTACCTCCATAATAACTTACTCCCTCTCTTATACTCCCTAGTAGTGCTTTGCCAGAGCCAGGTTTTTAGACCTGAGTACTCAATCTATCCAAGACTCCTAAGGGAAAGTTCTGTGCTGGTCTTTGCCTGCATAATTTTGTCACGCATTACTTAGTTTCCAATTTAATCATGCTACTGCCAATTTCCTATTCAGCCACCACTGGTTCCTCCCTGTTGCTCAACAGACATTAACTCAAATCAGTTTTGCATTGCTTTCATTGCACCTATCCAATAATATTGCTCAGTTTGCTTCAACAGTCAGACAGGACTCCAATTACATCTCCTTAGTGTCAGCACACAAGACTTGCTCCTGTATAAGTCTATGCACCTAATGAACACCCACATGGGACTTCTTTCTATCATGTCTCCTTCATCTACCCAGTGCTGTACCCATCCTGTTACACCCAGATCATGTTTCACCTCTTCTACTCTAGTCCACAGAAGACTCAGCCTTCTCTATAAAGATCTGTACTTTTATAAATGATTAAACACAGTTTGAAATGGCTATTGAGTTATTTCACATGCTCTCAATCACTCACTCTTCTAGAGGTGAGAGTTGCCACAACTTTTTCATAGATGACATCGTTAGGGGTACATTTTGCCACCAAGGCCTCCTGTCCCAACCTCAATCTTATCTCCAGAATGAAATTAAGAATGTTGTGGGAAAATAGATTTTTTAAAAACTGGTAGATTCTCTTAGTATTGTAGCTTATGAAAAAAGGATAAAACCCTGCACATAATCCGGCAAGAAAAATATCTAAAAAGGCACAGAAATAGCATTATCTGAGCTCCTCGACTCAAACTTCCTCCATGTGTTTCCAAGACTGAATATTTAGATGGGAAAAGTTGTTTACCACCTTTTACAGTTAGGAAATTAATCTTTACACAGCCATATGATATAAACTAGAATTAGCTTCTCCATTTTAAAAGGACCACATTTTGCACAAATTAAAATGACTTGCTCAAAGTCATCCACAGAATCTGAGCAGAATGAGATGGAACCCTTGTCATCCAAGGCTTCTGGCATAATATATAACTCTGTGAACCGTAATACCACATAACATACAGGCGTATCTCAGCATCTTTTATTATGACACATTACAGTTTTCTACTTGGTCAACTTTTCTATCAATTACCATATTCAAACAACTGCCTGCACTTGAGATTTTTCTCCTTGTGTAAGTCTGTAAGTAAAGAAAATGTGCCTTTTTAGAAATGCAGCATTTTGCAACTGAATCCCTTAGAATTTAATCAGATATTTGACATTGGATACTTTATCATAATAACTCAAAGTCAGGCATGGTCTCAGCCATAAAATACAATGAGTTGGTGTTTTTTTATCCAACTTTGCAATTTAAACATTTTCTAACCTTCAAGAAAGTTAAAAGTACAAGGAAGATGTGACCCACCACCTACATTTGTCAATTAATATTTTTGCCATATTTGCTTTTACTATCTCCTTCTCTAAATAAAAAATATATGTATGTAAACATACATATTACTTCATTTCTTGCTGATCTATTTGAAAATAAGTTGAAAACATCTTGACTTCTCCTTCTAAACATATCATAATTTTTCTCTAAAAATAAGGACATTCTCCTGCATAACAGCCAAACTATTAATCACACAACGAAACTTAACATTGATACAACAATAATATACAACTTAACATTGACGCAAACTTAACATTGACACAGTCTAATGTAGAGTGCCCAATTTTCCCATTTAAATTTTTAACAATCAAAATCCAATATAAAATCAAAAATTACATTTTGTTGCTATGTCCCTTTAGTTTAATTTAATCTAGAACAGTCCTTCACTTTTGTCTTGTCTTTCATGAAATTAACACTTTTTAAATATCCCAGGTGAGCTGTTTTGTGAAATAGCTCATGTTCCGCACTTGTCTGATGGTTCCTTAATGACTAGATTTGGCAAGAATGGTACATGGGAGTTGTATACTTCCCATTGAATCACATCAAGAGACACATCAAGACAATAGTACCCTATTTTCATCCAAATGTGATCACTTGGACTGATGCAAGTTTAGCACTGAATAAGATGGTATACAAATTGATATTTCTTAATTCATGTCTCACTTCTGTGTGTTTGTTATTCAGTGTTTTTCAGTGTTATTCAGTGTTTAAATTCCCATGTTTAATCTTTGTCTTGCTACTCTCATCTTCAAGTACTTGGTTAATGAGGTGATTAACCAGAATGAGCTTTAAATCTTCTATGTGATAGTATTTATTTTAAAGAAAACCAGACTGTCAACTGTTATTGTTGCTAATCTAATTAATTAAATATCAGATTGATAGAGATCTATCAATCCAATAAATGTTGTTTATAGTCTACTAAAAAACACATACATGATGCTATTGTTCAAAAAGGATGCATATTTTTAGAAACTTTACTTAGAGCAGTAAATGACTTTTCTAATATAACCTAAGAAATGTTAATGAAGTGACCAGAAGTGAGGAGACAGACTGATGGGGACAGAAAAGATGCTGGGTTGAGAGCCAGAAATTCTGAATTTTCCATCCAGGCTCCACCAACAACTCACTGCAGAGCCCAGATGGCAGAAACATGTCATTCCTTGTGGCAGTTCTGACTGATTTGTGGTGGCTGCCTGGAGCACTGTATTTAACAGGATTCTAAGGCTGCACAACACTTTTGCTTGAAAAGTGTTTTTACTAATCGTGTGGCATGGGTTTTGCAGGAAGAAATGATAGCTTGTGTGTGGTATATTAAGCATGGCCACAAATTCTTCGTCACTCTTTCCACCAAGAGGTAGAGTCTATGTCACCAAACACAGAATTTGGGCTGTCCTTTGACTGGTTTTAATGAATAGAATGTAGAAGTGACACTATGCAAACTCTGGAATCTAAGCTTCAAGAAGCCTTGTGGCTTATGTCTTCACCTTCTGTGCTAACACTGCAGGCAATAAAGCCCTAGCCTCATCTGAATAGCCAACGCCAGCTACCACACATGGGAGTGAGGCCTCTAGGACTTTCCCATCTAACTGGCCCGGTGGCTGAATGCAGCTGCATGAAGGGGTCCAGGCAAAGCCAATAGAGGATCCACCCCACCATCCAGCAGTATTGAAGGAAATAAATGTGTGATGTTTCAAAAGGCACCACATTTGGAGGTAGTTTATTACACACCAGTAGATAACTTATACAACAGATCTCTGTTTTATTGTTCTGTTTTGTTTTGTTTCATTTTACCCTGGTCATTTTCTCCTTTAAGTCTGACAAACATCAGTTTACTTATCCTTGGAAAAAAAAAAAAAAAAAAAAAAAGGATTATATTGAGGTTAAAGCAACTTTCAGTGATAAGATTCAAGCATAGAACCAAATTGGCACTCTCAGTTCCATTCAAGGAAATGCACCCCAGTGTGCATGGACAAGATGATAAAAGCATTACATTAGAAACTAAGAATGTTCCACCTAGAAATGACTTTTTACCACTTCAAACGTTTCATTATGAAGATGAGAGAACTGATGTCTCCAGTGGCGAAAGGATTTCTCTAATACCACAGTGAGTTAGACATTAATTCTGGTTCTGTAAATTCTTCAATACAGCTGCCAGAACATAGCTGAATCTGGTCCATTTTTGATTACCATACCTTGTGTACACTCTGATGGTGCCTCAATACCATATCTCAGCTCCAGTAATTAAAGTGTATGTGCCAGGAGATAGATCCACACAGTGGATTTGGTCAAAAAAGAACATGTGTGGACAGAGCCCAAGATGAGAACAAGTTGAAGGAGGGGGTGGGACAGGACATCATAAGAATGATAGCATCTCTGGCTACTTTTTCTTCTTGTATATTTGCTTCTTTACAAACCAGTTTCTCTAGGAATTCCTAAATGAAAATAAACCCAATTGATTAAAAAATAATAATCATACCCATGCTGAAATTTAAATAGAATAGCTTTTCTCAATATTCATTTATTTTCATATTTCATTAAAGAAATTCCCATGTTTAATCTTTGTCTTGCTACTCTCATCTTCAAGTACTTGGTTAATGAGGTGATTAACCAGAATGAGCTTTAAATCTTCTATGTGATAGTATTTATTTTAAAGAAAACCAGACTGTCAACTGTTATTGTTGCTAATCTAATTAATTAAATATCAGATTGATAGAGATCTATCAATCCAATAAATGTTGAACTTAATTCTGTTATCATATGAAAAAGTTTTATAGGGAATAGGAATTTTATTACCTCCATAAGAAAGATAATTTGACAAAAGATTTTGGGGAATCCCAAAATTTTTCCTCAATATGTTTAATCATTGTAATGGTATCAAATACATACAGTAGAAAATAAGACTGATTTTAAAATGTAATTAAGGAAGCTAATCAATCAAGCAATCTACCAAGAATTTGTCTTTCTATACAAAAAGTCCTGAGATGCTTGTTTATATTTTAAACGAGCATATTCTAATATAATTTAATTTTACAAAATTAACTGGAATAACACGCCTATGGCAATGTGAGGTCATAGAAAAATGTAAAGACTTAACACTTTTCTGATGGCAACCTCTGTCATGGGTAAAAGCCTAGTTCAGAATTTACTGTAACCTGGTCCACACTCCACGCCTTCAGTTTTCCTTAATTATAGGTTCTCCTTGATGGCTATAGTTTTGTTTGTTTGCTTTTTCCTCTCAAACCCTCCTAATTGTTCCCCAAAATATATCAAATCCCAGAACTCCAGTCTTCGTTATAGTTGGTTTGTTTAATTTTATAGTGTCTTGAGGTTAATATTCAAAAATGAAAATAAAATTTAATTGTGGTAAAGAGGCACAGAAGCCTAAATAGAGATCTTTTATCACCACAAAGTTCAGTCATTTGAGGTAACAGGAAACAATTTTGTCTCTTAGTTCATAAGAGAAATCTGAGCTGTCTCCCAGGAAAACACCATCCCCCTCAAAAAATATGCCAACTTCATAATATCAAGATGATTCCATGAAGACAAAAAGCGTCTTTATTCTATAATAAATCAAAATTTCCAATAAGAAAGGTATATTAAGACAAAAGTCTATCTAATAAAATGAATTTTTTAATGTATATTTATTTTCAACCACAAAGCTCATGTTGAATTAGCTAAATATGTAACTCATAAAAGGACAAACTCTGGAGAGAGAGAAAAAAAATTAGCTTGATTAAACTGACAAAGGCGGCTCCAGTTGCCTTTAAAAACATTATCTGAGGCATGAGCGAGCCAAGCTGGACTAGAAAACCAAGAGCTAACTTATAAACCAGAGAGTGGTCAGCAGAGATGATCACATGAAATAATCAGACAGAAACAGTGTTTAGCAGTGGATTGCAATACAGTAGTTTAACCAAATATCTACAAATTTAACCAAATATCTACAAAAGAGCATCAACTATGCCATCTTAGGAGTGGAGATCTCTATATGAGTCCACTAATTATGAGGAGGTATTAATAAGGTATAATGAAATGAATAACTATCTAAGGTATCCGTGGTCAAAACCTAATGGATAAGGGAGTAAGGAAGTGAAGGCACAAGAAAAGGAGTAGCTTCAGGAAGACTCACAAAACCTCTCTTGAACTTTTACTAAAAGTCAGACCAAGCAGTGTAGACTTGAAATTGAATCAGCCTGGGGTGAAACCAGGTCTTGTTTTCAGACCAATAATCAACTTGTTAAAGCAGAACCTGAAACCTTGGCTTGAGAGAATATTATTGTTCTGAAGGCCCAAAGTGTCAATATCTTTGTAACGGTTTAAGTCTCAGTATAACAGTAAGATATGAGATCACTGAAATATTCTATGTATATCTGATCTATTTTAAGGAGTTGAAACATTTAATGCGTCTCTTTTATTAAATCCTTATTTTTATTGACACTGAGAATGTGCCTAGGTTTCCATCAACTTTTAAATGGTTAGAGAATTGGATTTATAAATACATATTTTTCCTAATTAAAAATATTAGTATACACATATTTTTTAATTATCTCAAAGCTATGATTTTTCAAGATATGTATATTCATTAGTAGACCATTTCCAAAGTCTTATCCAAGTGTCTGAGGAGGCATAAAAACAGGAAGTGATCAACTTATCTATATTACATTGGAAAATGAGTCCAGTAACCAAGCTAAGATTGAGTTCTCGTAGAGTATGTATTATGTGAAACACTGACCTCCAAAAAGGATCCAGCGGAATAGACCGAGAGGGAAGGGTTCATCCCACACATATTTTAAGGCTGTTAGTTGACTAGTATACAATCAAACCTTCTAGATTTAGGGAGATTTCCAGGTAGGAATCAAGGCACATATGGCTACTGTCAGTACAGTGTACCGCTAAAGACATGAACCCTAAATTCAGATAGGCCTAGCCATGGCAATTTCCTCAGCTGTTTCCCAAACTGAATATATTTCATGCATCAAATGCAGCTAACTTTACATTTCATTGAATACTAGAGATAAAAGGGACCCCAGAGAGCATCACATCCAGGGGCCTGCTTTTACAGATTAGAAAATCATTCGTTAAGAATAAGAAGGTGCAAGGCTGCACTATACATCTGGGACTGGCGTGCTACAAACACTGAGTTTTGTTTGAGAGCTCTCTCTCCTGCATTGCCCGAGTGCTTATGAAGTTGGCTCAGCACTTGGAGAATTAATTAGAAGCAGTAACTGATGTATTATCTCATAGTGGAAAAAAAGCAGTAATGGTTCAGGAGTCAGAAGACCCAGGTTCCATACATACTTGCATTTATTAGCACTGCTGTTCCTGCAAGTTGTTAAAAAATCCCCTAGAAGCAAAAATCATGGATTTTAAGCATTAGAAAACACCTGGCCTCTCATCCTGACTCTTCCTTTTACTTGTCCTATGACACTGGACCAGTTAGTTAACCAGTTTGGGATTCACTCTCTTGTCCAATTAAGGGAGATAATGTTCGCCCTTGTCAAAGCGTTTCATGAGGATTAAATGAGATAAATACATAAAACGTCAGATAGTTGGTAGACACTCAGACGTTAGTTCCCTTCCCACAACCTTATTCTTAATTTATTCATGTGCAAAATAAAGAAAAAAACCTACTCTATCTGACTAGTGCTCCTTGTTAATGGATATTAACCAAAGGGCAGGTATAGAAATAAATAACCATATATGATCATTTAATATACATACACAAAATAAACTAGCCAATGCTTTCCAAAAGCTTCAAATTGGATGCCTCTCATTAAAAAAAAAAAAAAAAAAAAAAAAAAAAAAAAAAGGTCCATTCATGAAGAAGAGACAAAAATACCACTCAGAAGCTGATTTCTCCACAGCTCTTTACCGCATTGGTAATATCCTTCTAACCCCGTTCTCCCTGGTTTCTAATTACACTGTGTTAGAGAGTAGATGCTAGGGTTTGAAACAATATCGCTTTTTTTTTTTTTTTTTTTAGCACGACCTATCCTAACTTGACTTCATAAGGAAATAAATTGCAATAATTCTGTTTTAGAAAAACAAAAGGTGGTAACTATGTGACATTTCTGGTTTAATGCAGTGTTTTCTGCTAACTTTGGATAAAATATAAATCCAGAACATGCTTACAGCGACCCCAGTGACCTGGACTCTACCCTCCCTGACAGCCCTCATTCCCTGCCCTCCCTTGTTGACTGTCCTCACTGTGGTTTGGTCCCACTGGATTTGAATAACTTTGCATACACTTGTCTGCCAAGTGCTATTCCAGGTACCAGGAATATGGCAGCAAAAATACAAAAGTCACACACACACACACACACACACACACACACACACACACACACAACAAATACCTCTGCCCTTCTGCCTTCATAATGCCTGATTTCTGGTGGGAGAAAACCATGAAGGCGAAATATTATTTCAACTTACATTATGCTACATATTGAATAATGCTATGCAGACAAAAAGCAAGGAGGAAAGTGAGCTGTGTATGAGAGCGTTCTTTCAATTTCTGCCATAAACCAAACTTTTCCTGTTCCAGAGGCCCTGACAGGTGTGTTGCTCCCACCCTCTCATGTAATTCTATCCTTGGCAAACTGTAACCCATGCCTCCCTCCTCAACTTCCCTATCTCTACTTTCCCACATCCCCCAGCTCTGCATCAAACCCCTCTTAGAATATTTCACTGAAGTTTGTATTTTCCTCTCAAAGACATTATTACACTTTGCAATTATTTCTTTTTCTAGTTTTTAATTTTTAATTTTTCTGGGTACATAGTAGGTATACATCTTTATGGGGTACATGAGATATTTTGATACAGACATAAAATACATAATCCTATCACAGAAAATGAGGTATCCAGCCCCTCAAACGTTATTCCCTTGTGTTACAAACAATCCAATTACACTCTTTTAGTTATTTTTAAACGTACAATTAAATTATTTTGACTATAGTCACCTTGTCCTATCAAATAATTGGTATAATTCATTCTTTCTACTTTTTATATCCATTAACCATCCCCACCTCCCCCCACCCTGTCCCCACCACTACCCTTCCTAACATCTGGTAATTTGCAATTATTTCTATGATGATTTATTTCATCCTTGGTATCCCCAATGGATTCTAAGTCTTATGAGAACAGGGACTCCGTATTTTTTTTTTTTTTTTTTTTTTGACCAGTGCCTAACACCAAGCTTTGTTGGGACTGAAGAAAATGTGTTGAATGGTAGAAGAAAGGAAGGGAAAAAAGAGAAGAACGAAAAAAGGAAAGGAAGGAAAACGAAAGAAAGAAGGTAAAAAGGAAGGGAAAAAAGAATTCACAGTTCAGGTCAGAAGAGGTGAGCTTAGAAAAACAAATCCCTAAGAGATTGCAGTGGCCCCAAGCCCTCAAATGGCTAGCTGCATCTCCCCTTCAACCACTTTTAGACCTGCAGGTCAACACCTTCTCAGCCAGTCCTGAAATGTTCAATTAGAATATGCTTTCATGGGAGATAGCTTTAAGTGATTATTTCAATTTACTGAGTTTTATACACATAAGACTATCATTGTATCTTGCCTACTTTTGATCAGTATTCAAGTCACCTGAAACTCCCTAAGTTCTAGCAACATATTTATTCCTTCTGAGCTAAAGGAAGCTTGTAGAACACACATGCAGTCCTCCACAAAAGACAGAGATCCATACATTTTTGGACAAAGGCATTTAGGGAGCACTGATTTGGGAAGCTCAGTAGGTGTGGGCAGGAGGCCATGTGTACAAAGCCCATCAAACACCACTGCCTTGAGGGGCTCTGGCACACCTGAGAAAGAACCAAGTACACGTGGTTGCACAGTCTCTGGACTTACCAGGGGAAGACATTCTTTCTACCTGTGTAAATACGTTCAACAGCATGAAAAGACAGACCCAGGAGTCACGCTCACATTTGTTTTCTGATCTTGTCACCTGAAACTTTCTGTCCACTTCAGCATTTCGTGTATGTGTAGGAAATATTAATAATGATTTTAAGCCTGGATTTGAATTCCTGTGTTGTATCCTCTCGGAGAGAACACACACATTCATTTATTGATTTCCTTCACTCAAGGAGGATTTATGAAGTACTTGCCATATGCTAGGCACTGCATTAGGTACTGGGTCACAGGGGGAAACAAATCAGGCATGGTTTCTGCATTCACGTAGATTATAGTACAGGACAAAGAAGGACAGTGTTAAAACAAGTGAACACAAAAAATGAGATTACAAATTGCAATAGGAGTATGAAGAAAAGCACCACAAGCCCTTCTAAGGGCTCACTCCCAGTTTCAGGCACTTTCAGGTTTTCCGTTCAGAACACACACCATCAAGGACACTCCCCCTGGGCATTTAAGATCATGCACATGAAAAGAGAAAGAATGAGAGACCATGGTGAATGTGAGAGAAATTCCTTGCTTGTGTGCATGTGTGTGCGTGTGTGTGACAGAGAGAGAGAGAGAGAAAGACAGAGGTAGGGAGAGGGAACTGGTCACGGTAACCACTGAAGAAAGGTTTCTTCAGTTTCTCTTTCTGGCCTGAGATGATTATTTGCGAAACACTAAAAGATTGGTATCATGGAATACCATTAGTAGCCAGTGGGACTGAATCGACAAAAGCACTCTCTCAAGACAATTGTCTAATATGTAGCCAAGTACACAGGCTTTGCCCTCAGATAGGCTCAATTTTTAATCCCAGTTCTATCACCTCATCATCTTGTGATCTTAGAAACATTAGTCAAGTCTTTGGAATGCAGATAGTAACTCTCTGCCTCTTGAGGGTGATGGGAACACTAAATGAGATAATTCATGTCAAGTATTTGGCATAGGACCTGGTTTAAATTATAGCAAGTGTTCAGTACATGCTAGCTGCCATTAATTAATGATTATTCCACACATGCCATACCCTAATACAATGTCCTACTTGAGACAAACCCAGGACTCACCTGGCTATTGCTCTAGCTCAGGGTACGGGGTGCAGATTCATAAGCTACAGCAGACTACTCATGTCCTCAACACTTCTCCCTTGCTACAGCCAGAAGACAATAAGAAAGAAAATGAAGATGTTGCATAGTTGATTTCGGAAAAGACAAGTGGAGTTTGTGGAATATGAAACAAAGCACACCACTTCTCAAATCACCGTTACTCATTCTGAGCAATCCCCAGAGAGCAATCCATCTCAGGCCAGATCCAAATGTGACTCCTTAGTTTGAAAACTCTGCAAGGAAAGCTTAATGGGAGAGACTGTGATGAGATTTTTAAACATAAAAAGAACATACGCTTTTGCTTCAGTGGACTTGGTCTTTCTTGTGGGTGGTTCTATTAATATGCTATCTTTCTCTCTGGTTATATTACTTCATTATCACTCCATGCTCCAGTGTGTTTTGGGACTAATTCAAGGTGTACTGAAAAGCTACTGCCTCAATGCAGTTTGAAAGTGCTGAAATGGGGGCTGGCACAGAGCAAACCAGAAGGAAACCCAGAACAAATTTACTATTGGCAGAATCAACACTGGTTCCAAAGTATTAAAACCCTTAGTTTCATATAATCCCTTTCAGATACCTTAGCAGCATCTTACACTGTTAGGAATGCTGCCAGTTTGTGCTAAGAATATACATTTCACACTCTGTACAGGGTCATAAAATACCATATAATTATACTTGGCAAAGGACATGCTTCTGAGCTGAGTAGGACTTTTCAGGGAAAAAAAAAAAATAGCTTTTGAGCAAAGGAAAAAAAAAAAAAAGAGGAGGGAGAAAAGAACATGGTTATCTAGTCAACAGTGGGAACAAACCAGACAACTGTAGGCTGTGGTCACCTGGAAAGCCTTACATGCTTTGTGTCCTGTAACCCAGCACAGTACCTGGCACATACAGGGTGCTCATTTTGTGAAGAAAAGACCCTAATGAACTTTAATTCCACTAGCAAAAGAGATTACAGGTACAAAATATAAGGCAATTAAAATGTCTTCCATGGTAATTATTTACAAATAATTCCCTAAAAGCAAACAACCCAATTTCAAAATGGGCAAAAGACATGAACAGACATTTCTTCAAAAAAGATATCCAAATGGTGACTCAGCACTTGAGAAAATGTTCAACAGTATTAATCATTAGGGAAATCTAAATAAAAACCACAGTGAGATTTCACTTTACACTTATTAGATGATTATCAAAAAAAAAAAAAAAGGGAAGAAAATAAGTGTTGACAAGGATGCAAGGATGTAGATAAGTTGGAACCTTTGTACACTGCTGGTGGAAATGGAAAATGATGGACTGAATTGTACACTTTAAATATGTGAACTGTACAGTATGTGAATTATACCTCAATAAGGATATTTTTGAATATAAATAACTCAAAATCCTTAAAATAATTATATAATTAGATCCAGTAATTCCTCTGGGGATCTATCCCAAGCACATCATCCAAATATAAGTATAAATGTTTATCAAAGTATAGTTTACAATAGTCAAAGATTGGAAACAAATGATGAAGGATAATTACAAATGATGGCTTAATATAATTAAATTCATATTCTAAAGAATATTTAGTATGTAATCCTATGCTTTGTTTTACCCTTAAATGAAAAATGTAGGATAAAAAGTTGTATAACAAGGGCAGGTTGTGAAATTTTTAAAAGCATGTGCATAAAAAGACTGGAGATGGAATAATAACAATAATAGTTAAATTAAGGGAGTACATATGATGTGATCAGCCACTATTGTAAGTGTTCTATGTTATAAATTCACTTAATCATCACAAGAACCTTCTGATATAAGCAATCTTATCATTTCCATTGTATAAATGGGTAAACTTAGACCCGGAAAGATGAGATAACTTTCCCATTGTCCTTAAACTAGTAAATCACAGAACCAAGATTTAAAGCCTGGCAGCCTAGTTCCAGAGCTTATAGTTGTGTTATTTATTCATTTATTTATTTTTGTAGATGGAGTCTTGCTCTGTTGCCCAGGCTGGAGTACAGTGGCATGATCTCAGCTTACTGCAACCTCCGCCTCCCAGGTTCAAGCGATTCTCCTGCCTCAGCCTCTGGAGTAGCTGGGATTACTGGCGCCCGCCACCATACCCGTTTAACTGTTGTATTTTTAGTAGAGACAGGGTTTCACCGTATTGGCCAGGCTGGTCTAGAACTCCTGACCTCACGATCCGCCCGCCTCAGCCTCCAGAACTGCTGGGATTACAGGCGTGAGCCACCGCACCCAGTCAGTTTTATTATTAAAAGGTTAATAGTGAATTCCTATCTATGGATAATTAACTTTTTTAATTCTTTAAATATTCTTAAGTTCCCTAACATTTCTACAATAAACACATGTTTCATTACTAAAAAATAAATAAAAACTAACAACTTCAGATGACCTTTACCATTGTGTGTTTAGCTCAGGATGGGAACAACAAATGCTGATACCGGTAGGTCAAGTTCACCTCTACCTCAATTTCTTCTCCAGGATATAAAGTAGGTGTAAAGGCTAAGCTTCTTCTCCCAAACCATACAGGACAAGTTCCCCAAGGCATTTATTTTCCATCAGGGATAGCTTAACACATGACTCTTCCTTTAGCTTGGAAAGTAATTAAAAGTTATACTTTTCCAGTAAGACATCTAAAATTCCCTAATGGCTTTCTGCCCACATTGTTGAAGTCTCTCTTCCACCTGCCATCATGCCTAGGTCGGACTCTCCTAAAAAGTCCGAACAGCTGCAGAAGCTCTTCATCGGAGGACTGAGCTTTGAAACAACCAATGAGACATTGAGGAGCAATGGGGAACACCTCCCAGACTACCTGGTAATGAGAGATCCAAACACTCAGGGGATTTGGGTTTGTCACCTATGCCACCGTGAAGAAGGTGGCATGGAAGGTGGCACAAAGTGAATGGAAGAGTTGTGGGACCAAAGGGAGCTATTAAGGTTCTCAATGACCAGGTGCCCATTTAACTGTGAAGAAGATATTTGTTGTTGGTGGCATCAAAGAAAACACTGAAGAATGCCACCTAAGAAATGATTTTAAATACTGTGGGAAAATTGATGTGATTGAAATAATGACTGACCAAGACAGTGGCAAGAAAAGGGGCTTTGCTTCTGTAACCTTTGATGGCCATGATTCTGTGGATAAGACTGTCATTCAGAAATACCGTCCTATGAATGGCCACAACTGTGAAGTTGGGAAAACCCTGTCAAAGCAAGAGATGGCTGGTGCTTCACCCAGCCGAAGAGGTCAAAGTGGTTCTGGAAACTTTAGTGGTGGTTGGCAAGTGGTTCTGGTGGGAATGACAACTTTGGTCACGGAAGAAACATTAGCAGTCACGGTGACTTTGGTGGCAGCCATAGTGGTGGTGGATATGGTAGTAGTGAGCATAGCTATTATGGATTTGGTAATGATGGAATCAACTTTGGAAGTGATGTAATCTGCAATGATTTTGGCAATTACAACAGTCAGTCTTCAAATTTTGGACGCATGAAGGGAGGAGACTTTGGAGGGATAACCTATGCCCCTGTGATAGTGGAGGCCAATACTTGGCTTCTGTTTCTGTACTGTGGAAAGCGTTAAGTTTGTGTTCTTTGGAAAAGTGTAGAACATTCCAACAAAGGGTTTTAATGTAGATTTTTTTGTACCCTTGCTGTTGATTGCTAAATGTATTAGTCTGATCATGATACTGAATATATGTGTCTTCTAAAAAATAAATAAATAAAATTGCCTAATGCCACATGGAGAAACAAGACCAGAGTCACAGTGGAACTTCCAGTGATTACTAAATGACTCTGAAGGGTTAGAGTAGAACAGATCTTAACTCAAGTACTTGCTTTTCTACCTATAACTTGGTCTGCATTACTTCAGCCTTTTATCCTATATCTATAAAATGGAGGAAATAATTATGGACCTATCAGCCTCACCAACTTGAAAATATGTTTCATTAACTTTTAAGTTTGTATTACATTCGAATAAAAAGCAGGAAACCAATAACGTAAGAAAGGAACTATCAGGGGTTGATGATGACATTGAGGTAATCACCAAATGAATGCTTGGAGTAACATTGTTTTCATTCACTTATAAAACAATAAAGGCAATAACCACATAATCACCAAGGTTCCAGTTCCTTCAATAAACATTTATTGAATACTTACTATAATACGTGTGGGGTTCTAAGCCAGATAAAAGAAACCTAAGAATGAGTAAGGCTGGGCCCCTTTCTAAAGGAACTCATGGTCCAATGCGGAAGGCGTGCAAGTAAATGCATGCTGATGATCAAATTCCATGAGCTTCATTACAGTTACATGCATAAAATGCTATCAGGATACAAAAAAGAAAAATATATTTTCTGGTGAAATAAAATCACAGGTAGAAATAAAACTTTATAGAGGTAGTAACACTTGAAAGAATCTTGCAGGAGCAATTTCGATGTTTGGAAAAGTTAGGGGTAGGGGTTCCATTCAGGAGAACATGACTAAACAGCATGAATGTGAGTTTAATATCAGAGATTACTAAAATGAAAATATCATAAAGAGAGACAACTCTTTTTTCTTTAAGTTCCACCGAAGTTTACTGAGTCTCTGCTATACATAGGCACTGTGCCAAGCCTTGCTATATAAAAAGTGAGGAATAAGAAAAAAAATTAATGTTGAGGTTCTATGAACCACAACTCTTAACAGAGAGTGGGCAGGGATGAAGAGACAGTGTTTCCAGTGGCAGCACTATATCATGGGGTCCTGAATGCTCCATTCTCTAGGGACAATGGAAGATACTGAAGGTCATTAAGCAAAAAGAATATGACAAATTCTAGGTGGAAAATTGAAGGAATTTGGGGATGAGCAAAAAAAAAAAAAAGAGAGAACAGGTCTAAGTCCTTATTGGTGCCTTAGCTTTCTAACATACGCAACATATATTTTCAAGCTTGGGATTTAATCACAAGCAAACTAGCATTTTAAAATATGTCAAAACTGCATGTTGTATTACTAAAATACTTGGTACTCTGGCAACACTAATGTTCTCAAATGGGTCACAGAATTATAGCAAATGTGGTCAGGTGCAATGGCTCATGCCTGTAATCCCAGCACTTTCTGTGGCCGAGGTGGGCAGATTACAATCACAAGGTTAGGAGTTCGAGACCAGCCTGGCCAACATCGTGAAACCCCGTCTCTACTAAAAATACAAAAAATTAGCCAGGTGTGGTGGCGGGCGCCTGTAATTCCGGCTACTTAGGAGGCTGAAGCAGGAGAATCGCTTGAACCGGGAGGCAGAGGTTGCAGTGAGCCGAGATCATGCCACTGCACTCCAGCCCGGATGACAGTGAGAGACTGTCTCTCTCGATCGATCGACAGATACATACATACATACATACATACATATAGATAGATAGATATAGCAAATTTAATTAGCAATAAATGATTCGGCAGCATAGAAAGTTATGCCCTAAACTCCAAGAATCTTCTGTATGAAAACTACAGGCCAAGACAATTTTGATATTATGAAAAACAATCAATATTTGCTTAAAATACATGGGTTTAGATTTTAAGGCATGGAAGAATGTAACAGTTAATCACACGTATCTTCCCAAAGGGTTTAGTGAAACTTGACCTATCTCTTGCCTGTGTTGTGCATGTGGGTTTAAAATAACTACGATAATACTTTATGTAAAAAATATTTCACTATGGATAGTGAAAAAGTGCCGGGGAAAAAAGAAACATTGCCCATATATTTAATTTAGTGTTTTATATTCTCTCCCTGACCCTCTGGTTCCCCAACTTCCAGCAGGAAGTATGATGCTGAGCCATCAGTATGTGCAGAAGCTAAGGGTCCTTTGGGAATTCCTTTCGTAATTTTCTAATTGTTAAAATCTTGCATTGGGGTATTTCTGCAAATTAGGAGATCTATTAGCTAGAGTAGAAAATCGATAGTTAAGGGGCCTCCTTAAGGCAATGCTGATGAGTTTATAGAAGAAACAGCAACTGCACTTTGTGCAAATATCTTTTAAGAAAAGGCAGGATGGAGTTTCATTCTTTCTGAATGAGCTCAATAAAGTAAAAAACAATTAGGGGGACCAAAAATCATTGGTAATGATTGGCTGTAGTTGCCAGGCTAATGTTGCAATTGGAACTGAACCTTTCAATCTGGTCACAAAGCAGCCAGTATGATGAAAATTGCTGAGAATATGCTCTTCAGTTATTGAATAGCAGTGTAGACGTTTTGTTATCAGCTTAATTGAATAGGATACAATGAAGACAGAGAGAAAAGGATATTTGAGACTCCAAGATTTCCAGACACCTAAGCCTCCTATATCGAAGTGGTATTCTATTTTACTATAAATCCTGATTTAAGAAAACTAAGAAGTTGTTTCCTACAGAGTACCATCTGGCAACAGAGCACCTTCTGTAAGAGAGCTGGGTCATTTTGCTGATGTATAGCTCAAAAAATACAGCTCAGCAGCTGAGAAACTAGACATTCAATAACCCCCCATCCTTTTTAACTGTCAAAACACTATGAGGGTCCATCTATAGGAAAAAAGCAAAATATATGTATTAAAAGAATCTGCAGTAACTCATCTGCCAGAGTGAATGTAGCCAATGAAACACGCTGTCTTGTAGCAAGATAAGGGCCCCTTAGTATAGGACATTAAATCTTAAAAGCTAAGAAAAAGAACCCTGAGAAATGAAAATCCACCCCGAGGGGTGGCAGAATCATTAGAAAAGTTGAAACTCAAAAAGAGCCATGGCAAGAAGTGCAAGTTGAATTATGCTTAAATGTTTTCTCCTTAACAAAACAAACGCATATGCTTGTGTATTTATCTTAGTATCTTAAAAGGATCAAATTAAAAATGTATACTGTACAAAGTAACACTTACTCCTGAAAGGTCTTTCCATTAGTGTACAACCAAGTCGTGGATTTATTTTCCTGAAAGCCAAAGCATATTTGAGAAATATGGCCTTTCTCCAGTGACCAAAAGTAGCTGGCATTTGTTATCAAGGCTCACAATCAGTCTGATCCAGGTAGACATCAGTTATGGGGAGTGACATTGGTTGTAATTGTATCATTTAAAATCTTTCTACTATGTCCCTGAAAAAGGACAAGTTAAATTTATAGTAAAGTTATGGCTTAGAAGATAGTTATTAGACTTGTAGGAGAGGATAATCTTTTTCTGAATAACATTTCATATTCCCTATGGTTCTAAATTACACTGCTCCTAATTTAAATGGCACTATATTATTATTATTATTATTTCTGGTATTTTAGCACTGCTCCATGATGAACTCCCTTTTTTCTATATCATTATAACAAACTTGGTGATACAGCACATAGCAAAGTTGGTAAAAGTTCTTCCTTGATTACCAGGCACACTACCCATGATAAAGCAGATTCTTCCCCATAATAAAAGACACATCGTTTTTATTTAAGTAGTCACAAAAAGATCTCAAGGAGGAGACCAAGAGAACTGTGATATACTGGTGACTTTCCACAGAGTTTATATAAAAACAGCAGTGACCTGAGTGGCTGTGAAGGTAAATGCCCTTATAAGGAAACAAAGAATTAAGACACCAATGTCCCCAAGATTTTTTTTTTAAATCACAGTAATTAAAGAAAAAGGGGGGGGGGGAAACTATACATGCAAACTGACAGAAGTCTATTTTTAGCAAATATATTTTGGACACATATCATTAAAAGACAATAGAAGATCAATCTTCTGAGAAAAAAAAAGGATTTAAAAATATGGCTTTAAAACATTGAATAATGTATGTGACTTAGCAGACACCCCAGAAATGGAAACTAAATGCCTTTAAAGTTCTTGGAGCTACTTCCTGAAAATTCTTAGTCTCTTTCCATTCCTGCCCAGAACACATCGAAAGGCAGCAAACTTCATCCATTTGATGTGTTTTTGAGTCTTAAAAGCTACTTCACCACCTCAGCTGGGTCTCCAGAGTACACAATATTGAGGTCCCATTACCTTTTCATTGTCTCTGTAAGTTCCATTATAGAAAAGGAGAAAGTCATAATGTGATAGACATTCACCAGCAGTAGAAAGACAGAGCTGAGCCCTCATAAAGGTCTTCTTTCCCTCCCACTGGTCACCCCTGGTGCTTTGACCTTCCTTCTCCATTAAAGTTCCCAGAACTGTTTACCAATAATCTTTACTCAACCCTAAGAGGCAGTTTGGAAAACTAAACCTTCTCGTCAAGGGAAAAAGAAAAAAAAAAATAGAATTTTCATTTTCCACCTCATCTATCTTCTCCTCAAGCAAATTTGGTCTATTTTCCTCCTCTGTTTGTCACCCTCAAGTTCCTCTTAAATGCAGCATATCCCCATATTTAGAGATCCAGGTTTCTGGTGGAGAAAAAAAAAAAAAAATGACTGTCTCTCTTTCCACAATGTTAGGCATCCCACTCAAATTACATATCCTGTCTAACTCTTGAAATTCATTAGTAAAAGCAAGCAAAAATCACTATTCCTTTAAAGTCTGTGACCCAGGAATATCATGCGCAGACTCTTATTTTTTGGGAGTCAATAATTAAATGTAAAAAAATTCCCATCCTTCTAAATTAGAGGGCTTAACAATTTGTCCCAACTGGTTTTCTTTTCCTGATGGTAGACATTTATATGTAAACAAATAAATAAATGTAACATGATTCCATGCTGATTTCCCTTTACTAAAAGGAAAAATATATATAGTAAACTACCTGTGAGTTTGTGTGTGTGTGTGTGCATATATATATATAAATGTACATTTTCAACATATATTAAAGGTAGTATATATACACATTCTGTGTATACATATATACATATATGTAAATGGAAGCATTTACATACATTCATTATATGCAGCACATATATATATATATATATATATATATATATATATATATATTTGTTTTTGTTTTTGAGGGTCTCGCTTTGTCGCCCAGGCTGGAGTGCAGTGGCGCGATCTCGGCTCACTGCAAGCTCCGCCTCCTGGGTTCACGCCATTCTCCTGCCTCAGCCTCCCGAGTAGCTGGGACTACAGCAGGCGCCCGCCACCGTGCCCAGTTTCTGGTTTTTTTTTTTTTTGTTTTTTTTTTTTTGTATTTTTAGTAGAGATGGAGTTTCACTGTGTTAGCCAGGATGATCTCAATCTCCTGACCTCGTGATCTGCCGGTCTCAGCCTCCCAAAGTGTTGGGATTATAGGCGTGAGCCACCGCGCCTGGCAGCATATATTTTTATTCAGTCATTAGTATTTCTAGCAGTAATTAGTATTTCTACCCATTCACCCTTCTAGCTACTTTAGCTCTAAGATTTTCTTTTAATTCTCTTATGAAACTCACCCAATAATAATCATAAATCTCACCCCACATCATTACAACAAGCAAGAATACCGCAGTTCAATAGATATCCTAATACTGTTTTATCTGTGTTTAGGGCTCAGCCGTGTCCTATAATTTCTTTAAAATAAAAGAGGAAGGGGAAAGAAACGAGGTATGAATCACTGGTTTAACCATGGCGACATGGTGCATTCACTGACTCACTCACACACTCATAAGTTCCTTGAGCATTTTGCCAAGCCCTTTCCTAGATGTCAGGAAAATAGAAGTAAAACCTATGAAGTTATTGTCCTGAGGGAGCTTACATTCTAGTGGTAGACAGATAATAAAGGAAGGAATAAACATAAAAATGTATCAGGTTTTGGTAAGAGCAATGGTGAAAAATGGAATAGAATAAGCTGAAAGAAAGTAATGCGGAAGGTAGGAGAGGCTATGCCCCTTACAGAGGTCAGGTGAGCAGCTCTAAGGAGGCATCATTTGAGTGTAAGGCCACCTTTTAATCTGGCATTTACCTGAGCTTGAGAGAAGTCTACTCTATTCGGCTTCATTGGTGACCTTAGTCTGCCTCTGAACAGGTGTAGCATCTGGGGGAAGCCTTCGTTGAAGGTGAATGATACTGCCAGGGCAAATGATCTCTGTCTCTTCATTCAGTATCAGTTGCTTCTGTTCAAAGTTACTTGCCAGGAGTCTGAAGAAACAATCTGACCCCCCATGGGATTGAACTTGAGCCCTGCTTGGGTAAGCTCATGGACCAGGCACACGGAGACCCAGAGAGATGCTTCAGGTCTCAGGAAGGCAAAAGGCTTGAGGTGATACTGGATTATCAGCCAATAAATGTGTAGACCTCCTCCCAAACTCAGGATGCACATCCTTAAAGAGTATCGCTGGGCACTGGTCAAAAGCTTGCACACCGGAGCCAAGAAGCCTGAGGTTTAAATAACAGTTCCCTTGCTGACACCTGTATGTATTTGCACAAGTCAGTTAAGCTTCAATTTCATCATCTCCAAAGCAGGGGCAATCATATCTCATTCAAAGACCTGTTGTGATACAAGATTGCAGAGTATAATGGATGGAACTTTGGCAGAGTTCCTGTCCCATAAAAGAGATATATAGGATGATGGTTCAGATAGTCATATGTGATATATATATAGGGAACGGGGACCAAACTAAAATTGTTAGTATAAATAAAACTGATAAAATAGAAACTTATATAAATACATAAAAGACAAACATCCTTCAAGCTAGAACCTCAATCTATGCCCAAGAACCTATCACTTCAAGCCCAGTAATATGAAAAAGTGATAAATTCAGACCACATGTGGAAACGTACTTCTTTCAGAGTCTCCATCACAAGAGTTTGGTTGAGCAAATGTTTAACAGCATTTTACAATTAGATGAAATCTTTCCATATTAAATTACGTTCTCTTACTGAATGTCTATAGAGATCATTTGGTAATTTGATCTTCCAACAATCCTATGAATCAACTGTCTTTATCCCATTTCCCATCTTATTTTTAGAGGCAAAGCATTGAGAATCAATAGCTTCCTTAAAAGTTGACAAAACTGGAATTAGGCTGCAGCCACAAAAAAGAATGAGTTCATGTCCTTTGCAGGGACATGGATGAAGTTGGAAGCCATCATTCTCAGCAAACTAATACAAGAACAGAAAACCAAATACTGCATGTTCTCACTTATAAGTGGGAGCTGAACAGTGAGAACACATGAACACAGGGAAAGGAGCATTACACACTGGGGCCTGTCGGGAGGTGCAGGGGAAGGGGAGGAAGAGCATTAGTACAGGTACCTGGTGCATGCGCGCCTTAAAACCTAGATGACGGGTTGATAGCTGCAGCAAGCCACCATGGCACATGTATACCTATGTAACAAACCTGCACATTCTACACATGTATCCCAGAACTTAAAGTAAAATAAAATAAAATAATTGGAATTAGGAAAAAAAAAAAAAAAGAAAGAAACCATCAAGTCAGTCATCATAGTGTGAGATATGTTGTCTTCTCCTCCAAAACTAATGTCCACCTGAAACCTCAGGATGTGACCTTATTTGGAGATAGGGTCTTTGTAGATGTAATTATAGATTTAGTTGAGATCATGCTGAACTAGGGTTGGCCCTAAATCCAATGAGAATACCCTCAAAAGTGACAGAAAAGGACAGAAGATGACACAGGGCAGGAGGTTGTGTGAAGACAGAGGCAGAGATTGGACTGAAACAGTCACAGGACAAGGCATGCATAGAGTTGCCATAAACTGAAACAGGCAAGAAAGGATTCTACTCCAGAGCCTTCGGAGGAAACGCAGTCCTGCCCACACCTTGATTTCTGTTTTCCAGTCTCCAAAAATGTGAGAGAATAAATTCCTGATGTCTTAAGACACCACCAAGTGTGTGACAATTTATTGCAGCAACCACGGTACAATAATACAGTGATTTTCCACAATATTTGCATGCGTTATGATGACTTCTACCAGCCACGTTTTCTTTCTCATATGCCCAAAATAAAGCTAAAGAGGAAAGGATGTCAGAGGCTCTTTCTGGGCCAGTTACCATTTAAGAAGCTGGGTGGATTTAACCATGTTTCCTGCAAGTGACTATTGACCCTTGTTGTGCACTATTAGTGTAGACACTAACATGAAACAAGATTGGTTCCCGTGGGCCATGCTTCTTCCATAAATTTTATTCCTGACAAGAGGAAAAAGGCAGGATTGCAATTGCAAGTGTTAGAATGGTCTGGGGAGACATCGTAGGAAACAATAAACATTATTTTAAAAAGCTTGAAGAGGAGAATTATCTACATCGAAACAGTGCTGCTTCTGCAGTAATGTTTCTCCCTTCCATTTAAGGACAGATACATTTTCCATGACAGCTCTTAATAGCGTCTACAGTTATTCACTGAACTTGCCCTCAAACTTACAAAGTAATAAAAGGATAATAGCATTTGACTGAGTATAGTGGATAGGTGGGCTTTTTTTTAACAAAGTGGTCATTTCATTCCCCCTGTATCCCGGATTACCCGGTAAGGGTGCTCTATGTTTCAGGGACTGAGGAACAGCAGTCATGGATCTTTCATCTCTGAAATGCTATTGGACCCTTCATTTATTTATCCATAGAAAAGGAGAATATTTTTCTCATGAGAGAATACATCCATGTTAGCCAGGTGTTTAAATGAAAATAGTAAAACTCTGAGTCTGTTGGGTTGAATCATACAAATTGGCCAACATTCAGCCATGTTGAATCCAAAATGGCAACTATATAAATTGCAATATAAAATTATTTTTTACTTATTACTATTTAAACTATAATTACAATAGGGGGACTAATCTTAGAAACAAAATCTGGGGAGAAAACATTCATTAGAAGCCTGTAACTATGGTTTAGGCATTAGAGAAAGGGAGGAGCCACAGTAGGGAATATAAACTGAAAGGCATGTTCTCCAACAGTCATTTCTCCACATGTTTCAGACTGTCGACTTAAACATGAGTGAGTTCTGAATCCTGTCCACTTCTTTCTACCCCTACTGCCACTGTTTGGGCCCCTGGCCTGTGAGGAGTTGTCTAACAGTTTCTCCACATGCTCTTTAGGTGCCCTCTAATCCATTTTTTCTGCAGCTGTTAGAAGGAACTTTTCAAAGCATAAATCACAGAGATTAAGTCACCCCCTGCTTAAAGCCTATCAAGGGCTTCCCATTACTTTTGTGCAACTCCAAAGCACTTGCCCCGGCTTATGAAAGGCGGCATGACAGGGCCCCTGCCAACCTCACCCATGGCATCTCCTTCCCCTCCCTCCCCTTCTCCCATGGTGTCCACTCCTCCAGCCTCACTGTCCTGCTCCCAGTTTCTGGATCACACCCACCTCGGAGCTACCTTCAGTGCCGCAGCTCTCTTTGCATGTCTGGTTCCTTATTCTTCCAATTCCCTCTTCTTGTTTTCCCAACCCAGGACTGTCTCCCAGTAACATTTTTATCTATCACAGCACCCTGTTTATTCCTTAACATCCTTTTCCCAATGTGTTTATGTATGTGTATTTGGGTTTGGGTTACTTGCTTATTTGATTCCCTTCTACTGGTCTCTCCAGCAGAAGAGAATCTCCCAGAGGGCAGTTACCACGTCTGCTTCCCTCAACATGGGATACCTAGCGCCTAACACAGTGCCTAGCACAAGGTCAGCACTCAGAAGATGCATTTTTGTATGAATGAACAAATGATTTAAATTTAGGAAAATATATGCTGAAAAAAGACAGATTTTCTAAACCATGGGAGGGTATCTCGTACCACAGTAACAACACGCCCAACTTGTTTGTTATCTGATGGTATGAAAGTGTTCATAGACATATGTATTCATACCTCTTCTTCTCACCACTCAAATCTTCAAACACTAAATATGCAAACAGTAATTAACTTCTTACTATGTCGAACACAATGTGCAGTGTCACTCAAATCAGTTCAAAGTTTTAAAGAATCATTTTCTTTCATCACTATATCTTTCTTCTAGTGCATTATTTTACAGTTACAGATCTTTGTGTAGGAAGGCAAATTTTATGAGTTTCACCTCATACTCTCCACTTTAACTCATTAATTCTGTTAGGAATTATTTATAATTATCATCATATTCATCGATCCAATCACGTTACTAATCTGATTATCAACCAGAATTAATCTGTTTTGCCTTTTTTTTTTACAAAAAAAAAAAAGGTTTTCAGGTTGAAACTCATAATGGAAAAAATATCTAAAATAAAATATGCTCGCATATCTTTAGAAAGAAAGTTCATGATCCCCTCACATAGGCCACTCATCCCCTTTCTCCTGACTTCCTTTTTGTCTCTAAAGCAGGATGTAGCCACTTTAAAAAATATATATTAGATATCTGAATAAATATCAATCAAAAATATTTTAATAATAGAACTAAATCCAGAAAGTATGCTTTAGCATTCTAAATCACTTTTCATAAAATTTATTTTATTATCAAATTGTCTTCATTTTTCTCAATTAGTTGATGTATGAATCTAAGAAATATCATAAAATAACTGATATAGCTTTGGTATGATCCAAACCTTTAATAAGTGAGAGAACACTAAACCAAGATTATAGTGTCAATTGCCAGCATTCATTTCTTAACAATAAAGGTGAAATACAATATATTGTTTTATAAAGGTGAAATATAAATATAGTTTAGGTACCAAGACTAAATAAAAAGGAAGAAAATATGATGGAATATTCAGAAAGAGTGAAAACAAACGTTTAGCATAATTAAATAAACTTCAATATAAAAGTTCCAATTCCAAAGGGTAAAATACCAGAAAACTCAAAGTGTATTCAGTCTCCCTATTAAAAAAAAAAAAAATTCTTGGTTTGCATAATACGTAAGGGTCATAAAACAGGTTCTTCTCTTAGTAGCATGATTAGGGGAAATTCAGTTTCCCACCACTATCCAAAAATAGCTTTAAAAAATGTCATGGTCTTCAGAAGGTCAGTATTAAACTATATATAAGTAATGGTAACTAGAAGAGAAATGAGAAGCTGGGAGCCAAACTTTTTCAGTACATCAATAGAGAGCTCAGCTGGGCATAATGGGTCACGCCTGTAATCCCAACACTTTGGGAGGGCAAGGCCGGAGGATTGCTTGAGGCCAGGAGTTCCAGACCAGCCTTAGCAACATGGCAAGACTCCCTCTGCAAAAAAAACTCTTTTAAAAAATGAGCTGGGCATGGTGGTACACATCTGCAGTCCCAGCTACTCCGGAGATGGAGGTGAGAGGATCCCACGAGCCTGGGAGGTCAGGGCTGCAATGAGCCATGTTTGCACCACTGCACTCCAGTCTAGGCAGCAGAGTGAGACCCTATCTCAAAAGAAATACATGGAGATTTGTTTTTCAGATTAGTTAATCGTCAAGATGTTAGGGAGATATCAAATGCACTAGAGATATGGTTTCAAGGAAAGCTGGAAAAGTCTACCACTCCTCAAGCAAACATTTAGGGCAGATATCACCATTTGATCATGGCAGCCTTTCCCATTGATCTGAGCTGTAATTTCAAAATCTTTCCACACAGGATTCTAGACCACAATTATGGATTGATTTGAACGCTTGGAAATATGGTACCAACTTTTATATCAGAGGAATGAGAGAGAGAAAGGATGGGTAGGGGTAGGAGAGAGTGAAGAACTATGTACATAGAGAGAAACCACCAAAGGATAAGAGAATGAAGAAAATATTGCTTTGGGGAAGTAGGGACAATGTATAAACTATTGAAAAGGAAATGAGATAACCCCAAAGATCAGCTTAGCATTATTCAACATTTCTTTGAGAAACAATGCTAGACATAAAAATGTAATTTGTTTCAAAAGATATGAATGATATTCCCACCAATAAAAGTAATAGCATAATGTCAATTTTTAAGATGTACAAATGCACAGTACCTTTTATGTCTTTATAAGATTATTTGATTGGCAACATAGCTCTAGAAACCTAACGATTCACAAGTCAGATATTTCCTTTTCCTCAGCACTACTGCAGAAATTATAACAACATAATAGCCAATGACATTCTCATAAAATCATGGGCTAGATAATAATAATATAAATATTAAACTATCCTGTGGTACCAAAGTCATTAATACAAAATGGAGAAAAATTCTACATTAACTATGATGAAGAATTATATTAAATCAATTGAAAAAGCTGAAGTCAATTTTTAAGTTAAAAGTGATGCAGTCCTAATTTGAAATAAAATTTGTGAAATATTCCCATTTAAATCAATAATTAATTACAATACTTAGGGAGGAATAAAAATGAATGGTCTATTATATCATTTCTAGGATTCAAGATAATTAGAAAGCCTGATGTTAAGTGTCTATTACAGTACACTGAACAGTTACGCATGCTGACATCAAGTTAGATTACAACACTAGTCAATATCAGCACTAGGAATTAGTCAAAAATATCACTTGGAAGACTATCTGATGATCTCGTACAAACTTTGGACAAGTTGAAATCTTTTCCTTTATTTAAATTGTATAATAAGATTTCAAAATACCTGTATATTTATTAAATATATATATCCATTAAAGTAAATTCAAATTGTACATAGGTTTTTGTTTTCCTAAAACTGAAGTATTTTGAATATTTTCTCTGAAGAAAATCTTAAAAAGTAACATACTTTAAATGATCAGTTAAATCCCTGGAATTATGACTGGTAAGCAGTCAGCAACAACATGTATGTATCAGTAGATTGAATTAATGGGTGGATGGATGGAAGAAAGAATGAATGAAGCAGCGTGGTGTGGTGGAAAGTCATGATAATAGAAGTTAGGTGGCCTATATTCTAGTGCCACTTATGTAAGTAACCTTGTGGAATGACAATGGGAATGTCAGTGAAATCCATTGTACTTCAGTTTCTTCCTTTATGAAATTAGAAAATTGAGCTAGGTGATTTACGAGATTTCTGCCATTGCAATGATTCCATGACACATTCCCAGGTAGAAGGCAAGTCTTACCTTATAAATGCCCCAGTGAGAGATGTTGTCCACAAGCTTCTCTAACTAAGGCAACACAAACAATGCTCAATTCTTATTTCAGTGACCTGAATATGAGCTAATAGTCATCCTGGTCCTCTAGAAATCAGTTTGAAGAATTAATAATTATGATTTAAAATTTGGCAAAGTAGACGATGCTTTCTGACAATTTTTCCCTCTTTTTGTGAAAGTGTAGAATATCCATCTCAAGTCAATAGCATCATAAACAACTCCACCCTAAATTATCTTAGTAAAGATTTTGCCTTGAGCAATGATACTATCAGTTTTGAGTAAGATCACAGTGTCCACTGTGTAGAGGAAATAAGACATCATAAACACTGAAGAATAGGATAAATCATAACCTCAGGTACACATACTTATTCTTGTATTCTTTGTCAATATATTTAATGTTTAATATGACAGCTTTATTTCAGTTTATTGTCCTTTAAAAAAATCCATTCAGTTTCTTACTAGCATGCAATCAATTAAGTCTTAAGACTGACTCACAATATATGCTTTCAGATTAAGAATTTAAAATGAGACACTGAAAATAAAATTTGGATCTTAAATAGTTTAGTAGAATGCCAGCCTCTGTGTGAAGAGATTTTAGGCCACTATCTGGAGTTACTCTAGACCAGTCTCTACCTGGAGACAAATCAATGAGCATAGAGTCAGGGACCGATAAATATCTGCTGATTGAATAAATGTGCATGCCAATATTGCACGGGGTGCCTTTGCTAGAGTCAGTCTAAGACAATGAATAAGAAAAGAGAAAAGCATAAAGAGGGAACAGGACAAAGAGAAGAAAAGTATAAGCATACAGTGCAGAGTATTAATATTACCAACAATTTGCCTGACCGCTTTTCCATGACAGTGGCACCCCAGTTCCCTTACCTATATCTAAAGACAGTGACTGGCTATTTTCCACACAATCATCTCTAGATACTGAACCCCATAAGGATTGCTGCGTCTGAGGCAAATCAAAATGCTCTTTCTAAACATTCAACAAGATTATCCTATAAGTTAAAAAAGAATTCCATTTCCTATTCTCTAGATCTTTGAAAACATGAAGAACAATTTAATGAGGAAGTTTCTCTTTACACATCACCCTGGGATGTATTCTAGAACATTTATATGGCCTTACCAATTCTTACATTAATACCTTTATTCCTTTTTTTATTATTATTGTACTTTATGTTCTAGGATACACGTGACCAACGTGCAGGTTACATATGTATACATGTGCCATGTTGGTGTGCTGCACCCATTAACTCGTCATTTACATCAGGTGTATTTCCTAAAGCTATCCCTCTCCCCTCCCCCAACCCCACAACAGGCCCCAGTGTGTGATGTTCCGCTTCCTGTGTCCAAGTGTTCTCATTGTTCAATTCCCACCTATGAGTGAGAACATGCGATGTTTGGTTTTCTATTTTTGCGATAGTTTGCTCAGAATGATGGTTTCCAACTGCATCCATGTCCCTACAAAGGACATGAACTCATCCTTTTTTCTGGCTGCGTAGTATTCCATGGTGTATATGTGCCACATTTTCTTAATCCAGTCTATTACCAATGGACATTTGGGTTGGTTCCAAGTCTTTGCTATTGTGAATAGTGCTGCAATAAACATACGTGTGCATGTGTCTTTATTTCTAAATAAACCATAAATATCAGTGTATTCAGAATTTATCCTAAGTCTATTTTCCTGATATTCCTTGGTCATCAATGCATTTCAGTAAGTGGTTGCATAATTTCTATCTAGGTACCTATCAAATTCTATCTTTATATGTCTCCTGCAATGGATTTTCCTATTTCTTAGGCTTCTAATTTAATTGGCTGAAATAATTTCTGTGATTTAAAACTTACTATATATTTTTCCATTTTTCTCATCAGCAACTTTTAATCTTGATAAGCCCAGACAATAAGAGATATTTTCTCCTGTATATTAAGAGCATAAATAAAATGCAAATACTACTTACCAGCATTTTCCCACTGAAAAAATACCATCCAGCATTGCCTTACCCCTGCTAAGAGATGAACAAAGAGAAACTTGCAGGGCTCTTTTTTTTTTGAGACAGAATTTAAGCTGTTCAACTATTCTATAACCCAAACCAACATTTATTGGCTGCTTCTCTAATTATTTAATCCCAGTATTTTTAAGGATGATAGCACCTCTTTGTTTCACTAATTAGACTGTATACCAATTTGTTATGGTTTATGAGAAATATATGGGATTAATAAAAGTTACATATATTTATTTTCCCACTGCTTAAAAATCAGCTATAAGAGTATTTGAAAAAAAATGCAGCCACTGAACAGACAAGACAATCCATTTGGGTATTCTTTATGGTTTCACTGTATTCAATAGCATTTTATTAGGAGAGATTTCCTAGCCTATATATTAAGGAATTTAAAAAAAAAGTGGCTTGGAAAGACTGCATTCTAGGTTCTCTAAATTTCAGGCATATATGAAATTATCAAAAATGACAATTCATCCCATGTATTTTGATTCTTTCACTTACTCTTCCTTCTCTTGTAAAAGTTAATGGTGCATATATAAGAAATCTACATGAATCTATTGGTATAATATGGATTAAAAATAGATTGTTCACTTATTTTCATCCATCTGCTTCTTTTAAGTTCTTAATAGATTTCTTATATGAATCAGTCCAACATTCTAGACATAATCAACTGAAACTACTAAGTATCATAATATTTAGGATACAAAAGTATTTATGCTGTATAGCCTTGCTTTCAGATAATTCTCAGTCTGATATTATAGACAATAATTTGCTCACTATATAGGTCCTGGGATAAATGGAAAATTATGTAATATAGTCTGGGCTATGTAGTCCTAGCTACTTAAGAAGCTGAGGTGGGAGGATTCCTCAAGCCCAGGAGAAAATACTGTCTCCTAGGGTGCATTATGGAAATTTGTAGGGGCTGACTCTACCTTGTAATACAGTTATTCTTGAGCTATATAATTTATTATATAAGTGTATTTCAAAACTATTTTTTTCTTTATGCTAATTTTTTTTGTTGTTGTTTTGTTTTGTTTTGTTTTGAGATGGAGTTTTGCTTTGCCACCCAGGCTGGAGTGCAATGGCATGATCTCAGCTCACTGCAACCTCCGCCTCCTGGGTTCATGCGATTCTCCTGCCTCAGCCTCTGGAGTAGCTGGGATTACAGGCACCCACCACCACACCTGGCTAATTGTTGTATTCATAGTAGAGACAGGGTTTCATCATGATAACCAGGCTGGTCTCTAACTCCTGACCTCAGATGATCCACCCACCTTGGCCTCCCAAAGTGCTGGGATTACAAACACGAGTCACTGCGCCCGGCTTCTTTATATTGATTTTTTAAAACAATAAGGATAGGTAAAGTCACATATCTAAGGATTTTATGTCAAGATAACAATAAATCATTACCAAATGTTTATTCTAAAAAGGACACTTTGGGTCTGGGGCTGAGAACCACAAGTCTAGAGGGACAGACATGAAAACACATAAAAATCCAGTATAACAAGTACTAAAATATCACCATATACAAAGTACCTTAGGGACACAAAATGGGGAGTAATTAACTGAGGAATTAAGAGTTGTGTTATATGGAAACTGGTCTTTGAAAGTGAGTGGGCATTTCCAGATGGAGCAGAGCAAAGGCCAGCCAATGCTGGAGGAAGAACAACAGAGGCACCATGTTGTCATAGAAGAAACACAGGGAGCAAACAATAGAGCCAGAGGATGTACTGAATATGTCAGTTTGGAGCTAGTGCCTTCTTTCATGCCAAGGGGTTTCATGCTTATCAACTGGGCATTAGGAAGCCATCAGGTAGCAGAATCATTTCTTTGGTCATTTCTGATTTCCAGAATATATAATTATGTACAATCCTTTGCCAGAATAATAATTACTAAAGTCTTAATACTTACATTTTGCTTACTATATTATTTCAAAGGCTTAGTCACTCTGCTACAGGCTTTTAAAATACCTTAGGATGTTCAAAGCAAGGCCATGATTTTGAATGCAAATAAAAAGCAAATTAGAAAAAGAAAGATTGGGCTTAAATCTACGGTGCTATTTCACAAATATTCACTTGAAAATGTTATTCCATAGGAAAACACAACCGATTTACTTGAATTAAAATACACATTTGTATGATTAACTTTTCAAGTCTACCTCTTTATGTCCTTTGTAACAAAAGGTGCTTCTTTTGAAAAATAGACTTCAATTTGGAAGTTTCCCTATGAAATTATGTGGCAAACAAACATTCTCTTTTCTGTAACATAAACGTGTTGTTTATCTCCTATTTTAAATAGAAGATTGGGGGTAAGATCATAACAGAGGATTTAAAATTGGGATGTTCATCAGGAGATACACATGTAAGTATTTATTTGCATCAAACCAAACTGAAGTCAAGGAACTACAGCATTAACAAAAGAATTTTTCTCCCCTAGAACTGCTACTGGGGCACTGCTGCCAACAATGAGGGCTCTAGAGTAGTGGACTTCTTTTTGTTTTATCATTGTTTTTCAAACAAGACCAACGTCCTTTCCACTGTGAACCTTCAAGTCAGGCTGACCCTCCCACCAACAAATCCCTCTAGGGTTCATAAAAGCAAGTTGTAAACTCTAAGAGTTGTCCAGTCTAGGGGATTGTGAAAGACGCTCTCCACCTTCTACCCCTTTCCTGACACTAAACCTTCTTGCACATGTGTCTCATCTCCAAGATGCAGAGTTTCATAACCTCTTTCATTTTACTCATTCCAAGTTTCTGTTCCTGACTTCTTGGACTTTCATATGGATGTGGTCTTAGGATGTCATGGGAGATTCACTTCAGTGCTCTGGTGTTTCTCTGGCCCATCTTTACCTTAAACATGAAGTACCCTCTGACACTCCAGAGCTATTGGGAAACACTCCTTTGTCTTTCTGCACTTGTAGCCAGGCTGAGTTTTGTGAACGAAGATTGTGTATGTGTGTACATTTGTACAACTATGCATTTGTAAAACCATCTAAGTAAGAAATGAAAGTTAAGATAATTTGAAGGCAATATGTTAGAACATAAATTATTTAGTGGGAAAAAGAAAGAAAGGACAAAAATCAAATATACTTCTAAAATATTAAATTAAAATTGCTTGCATATTTTCAGCAATTCATAATATAAGCCTTCACAGAATGATGCAGAAAATAACAGCTGTGCACATGAGAGTGTCTGGAAATGCTGGTCACAGCCAGTACATTTTATATATATATCATTTATTGAGACTTCTCACAAAAAAAGTGAGCAAGAATATGTAAATACAGAAATTAAAGGATGGCTCAAACTGAAAAATGATATAAAAGTAAGTTTTCATATAGTTACTAACCACAGAATACAAGCCAAAATCACACAGTAATTAGGTCTGCAATTAAAGATGTCTAACCAACATTTACAAACATGTCGGGTGTTCTGTTCTTGCAAGCCTTGTCTATCTTACTGTTAGGGCTCTGATGGTGTAGAGATGGCTATAACAAGCACAGACAAAGCAAAACAGAGGGCTTCACAGGAGTTCAATAACTGTGATACTATCCACTGTCTAGGGCAGTTTTTGAGCAGAATTAACCTGCTTGATATTAATTATATAAACCCTGACTTTGTTTCACTATAAAGATGGAAAACCCAATGCTGAATGTGTTTTTAAAATTAATTTTCAATATCTAGTACTGTATTCACTCCCTTTTATATGACTACATGCTTTAAAATATGGATATTGTGAATAAAAGAGGCTGGGTTACGTGAGTTCACTGAAACCAGCCCATAATATCTTGACTTTTCCTAATTCTGGGGCCCAAAATAACAACATCCAAGATAGAGACTGATGTTCCATGAACGGGTCTCCTCTGACCTTGCTACTTCCACTCATGTTTAGACAACATTTGCAGGCAGCCTCAGGAGCACACCTCCAGCTTACTCCATGTCGTCTCTGTCTCAGCAAGCTCTCTCCCTCATCAAAACAAAAAAGTGTGAGATGCATGATCTATTGCACAACCAACCAACTGGACTCCGAGGCAGTCCACCACCATTTGTTGATGTTATGCAAACAAATCTTTAGAGTTATTTTTAGTTTTTAAAAAACCGTTATTTTTACTCTCAAGAATGAACAGAGAAGATCCTGAGATTCTTCCATTATATATTTTCCTCTTGCTTCAGGAAAGTTACAAATAGGGAAGAATCACCTTTCTGGCCTCCTCCTTTTATCCAACTTCTGCAATCCATTGCAGGGAAGTCTTGAAATTAATTGGCCTGGCACAGGAAGCTGTCATGAAATCAGGGCCAAGGGAAGCAGGCAGAGCTGCCAGGAGTCCCTGCCCACTCTGCGGTCAGGTCCCTGTTCTTGTTGTACAGGTTGTCCAGCCAGAATGGCCACTGGGCAAAGGGCCCTCTGAAGCTGCTACCATTGGGAGGAGAATGAGAAGACTCATTCTTTCCTCTGGTTGTAAAACGGTGGCAGGAGTACACTGGAGAATTTATGGTGACCCGCATTCCCCTCTGCCATTGCATATGTCTGTGGGGAGTCGGGGAGGGAAGCGCCAGGAAGGCCCAGACCCACTTAGACAGCCATGTGCTAGCATTTAGCCACTCCACGACATCTGATAGTGAAGTACAGCTGAGGTTAAAAGAAATTCTGTTTCTGCAGATTGGAAAATACAAGTTCTTTAAGGAGTCCTCAATGTTGATGGGATAATCTCTCTCCCTCGCTTAGCTTTGCTGCGTAATTACATTACTGCACACAAAGGCATCATCTGCTTCACCTCACTTAAAGCCATTGTTTTCTTTGGTCTTATGAGTTCCAAAAATAGACCCAGACTTTTAATGTCATTTACATCAAGAAGAATAATTAGGAAAATAATAATGTATGAATAATTAATTAGGCCTGATACCATATTGGAGAGGAGCTATTTTTAATTTACGAAGGCCAGGATAACATGGATTTCTTTCTTTTTTTTTTTTTTTTTTTTTTGAGACGGAGTCTCGCTCTGTCGCCCAGGCTGGAGTACAGTGGCCGGATCTCAGCTCACTGCAAGCTCCGCCTCCCGAGTTTACGCCATTCTCCTGCCTCAGCCTCCCGAGTAGCTGGGACTACAAGCGCCCACCTCCTCACCCGGCTAGTTTTTTGTATTTTTTAGTAGAGACGGGATTTCACCGTGTAGGCCAGGATGGTCTCGATCTCCTGACCTCGTGATCCGCCTGTCTCGGCCTCCCAAAGTGCTGGGATTACAGGCTCGAGCCACCGCGCCCGGCATAACATGGATTTCAAAGAGAGAAGTGGCACGAAGCAATTAAAGGGACAGACGGATGGAAGAACTGACTGCTTATCAATACCTACAGTTGCTAATTGGACTCCATGGTACTCCTCAACAACAGGATGATTAGAGATAAAATCAAAAACCAAAAGCATTATAACATGATTCATGTCTCAGGCCAAAGGATAAATTTTGAATAAGAATTTTTTTTTATTTATGGGAAGACTGAAATTTGGTATGAATTTATCTTTATCTTCAGCTTCATATACCAGCAATAAAATAAAAAATATGATTACCATATCCATACTTAGCTAATGAAGAAAACAGGTAGGGAGTAATTGCTACCACAGTAGTAATTGCTTAATTAGGTTTGTTTACCTATTTTTATTCAATCTATTTTGAAAATAAAGTAGAAGGACTTTTAAAGACATAGAATTATTAAAGATTGGTGATGCTAAATCCAAGTTTCCAAATATCTGCAAAGGCCACATCAGTAGTATTTACGCTAAGCCATGTCTTCTCTTGCTCTGCCCTTCTTATCTTCCCTTTCATGACTTAATATTACTTGTACTTATTCATTCGTATCTTGGATCACCCACACCCGCCACACAGGGAAAAGACTCTCTGTTGCAGGAGAGGATACCCTGTAAGAGAGGTAGATTTGTGAATCACCTTGCCACTCATCAACTTCCCAGCTGCGGCAAAGACGGGAGCCTGTGTTTGAATGTGTGGAATGTTTTTAATCAGACCTCCTAATTCTACTTTTGGTTCTGCCCACCTGCTCCGCAATCCCTAGGGTTTTATTTACCATGCAGGTGTTAGAATAGATGGGTGTTTTCTAAAGTCTTTTTCAGATTGAAAGTACTTTACTTATCTCAGAAGTCCCCGATTGTATGTGTTACTGAAACCAGGGAAGAAACTTTAAAGATTGATATCAGATTTCTTACTTGGACCCTCTGAATCAGAATCTCTATGTATAGCTACAGGAAATATTTTCTAAAAGATCCCTAGGTGATTCTGATGATCCACCAGATGTCCATTACTGTATGAGATCCCTAGATTATAAACCCATAAGGGTAGCAATTATATTTTATCTAGAAATCACTATACAGGGCTCAGGACATCTGAGGCACTCAGTAATGTAACTGCGAACTGCTTGATAAATATCTGCTAAACAGAATTTGCACATTTTTTGTTTGTTACTGAGTTAAAAGAAAGGAAATATAAAGGCAAAATGATTTGTTTATTTAACGTCATGTAATTAGCAACACACAAAACTGACCTCAGATTTAACTAGTCAAAGATATAATTCATAAATCAGGAAATAGCTATGTGATTAACATAAATTTGTTTACTTTATCCTATCTTTTGAATCATTCATCCTTGCAGGCATCGATTTTCGCATTCATTTTGTTAATCTGACCTATATTTTTGCTTTAAAGAGTATCATCACAGACGACACACTAATCTAAGTATAATGAAACCACAAGAGATGTATTCTCAAGGATTCAACATACAGGTCATTCTGATTTATTTTCATAAAGTCACTCTTTATACTTTCTGGGTTTGCTTGTTTGTTTTTCAGTTGCCAGAGGAATTAAAAGTCAAAATATAAACTGATGTAAATTTGCCTCTGAATTAGATCCCTGTTTAAGAGTTTAGCAACAATGTCAAACATGCCCTACCAGGAAGCTATTAATTCTGGAAGCAGAGGCTCAGAATGAAGAAAGGAGGTTGTGTTTTACTGTGCTTATTTCATTATGATCTGAAATGTGCTCCTTTGCATTTAAATGGACAGAAAAAGACCAAAGCATTAACTTGGGGTTCATTAAAAGCAGGCATAGCCTGTCCATTCATTACATTCACCCCAAAAATCTCCTCTGGTGAAAAACAAAATCACTAACACAAACAGCTGGGGTTGTGTGATGCCATGCTGCCTGAATACCATTGTTTGATAGGTTTAATGTCACTTTTGTACTATTATATACCACAGAGGGAGATGTGGAGTTGCATCCAGCAGGGTGGCTAACATTCTGTAGCTAATTGCTTGCTGCTCCATGACAGTGCTGAAGGAAAGACGACCCTGCATATGTCTCAGAAGGGAATAAGAAGATATTTTGTTTATAGTCACCCATCTGTCTGGTCACAACAGAATTACAAACAAATACAAACCACAGTTTAGTGTGTCCTTCAAGAACAATTTTCTCATTATATGGATTCTATCAGCTACCTCTCAGATACAAGCTAATAGACTCGGTTTAAATCTTGTTTACTAACAACAGTATGTCTGATATTGTAAAGCTTCAACCAAAACGAAGTCCTTCTAATAGACTCCATAATTGTATGGAAAACATTGCCTTGTAGGATAAAGGTTGAATTCATATTTTAAAAAATGAACAGGGGGAGGCAAAATGAAAAACCAAATGCCTACATTTAAATTCATCTGTGCTTGTTTTGGTTCTATGAATAAAGTAATAGAATGTACAATAACTTCCATTGGAAAGAATCTAAAATAATATCTACTCCATAACTCTCATTCTGTGGCTAAGTGAGGTACAAAGAGGTTAGATGGCAGTGAATTACAATCCAGATCTCCTGACACCTCTATATCAATAACAAGTAGATCCAGCTGAGAACCTGTTTCATTAATTTCTTCTCACTGGCACTCCAATCATTCTCAATGCTGAAATATTAATAGAGCCTTACAGACCCAGAGAGACTGGTTTGTAACAGCAAGACCAAGCAAACTCATAGCCAATAAACCATCTTCTCAAAAGAAGCAGGACCTTTGCCTCTCTTAAGATATCTGAAACTCTCTGCCTTGTTACTACAAATCTTTTTTAGATATTATATCTAACCTATTTACAAGCAATGTCTATGTACAAGTCACATATCTACTATAAAGCCTCTTGTGTATAATAGGTATTTGGTACAGACACATATTGAAAAACGCAAGTATAAATGAATTAATGAAAGCAAAGTCCATCAGAGTCAAACTAATCCCAAAATATATCTTTTGTTCATCAAGTCAGAGATAGGCCAATTGAATAACCCAATAAGATGTATGTTTCACTAATGTGGGGCTGATGCACCCTAAGACCCAAAGTTAAAATTGGCTAATTGGACAACGGAACAAAGGGAACACAGATCTCCAATGGTGGGCTCTGGTTTAATATGGATAAGGCTAACAATGAATTCTATGACATTAGATTTACCAAGGTCTCTATTCCTAAGAGTCTTTTTGTGCCCACACACAGAGGTGCCCCCATTAGCTTTTGTGTTTTTTTTTCAGGTCTGAGGAACTATGTGGCATTGTACTATATACTTCCCTACCTATCCACACTAGTGCTTTAGTTTCACTAATAGTCTTACTGCTTACCTGATACTGAATGATATGTTTATGTGTTTATTTGTTCATTGTCTGAACTCCTCACTAGAATGTAAGCTCCATGAGAGCACAGAAGTATTTGCCTTGTTCACCACGTGTACCTCAGTTCCTAGTACTTCACACATGTGTTAAAGGAATAAATCAGGCTGAAATGGTCCATTGCTAGGTGGAATTATAAGAAACTCTAAACAAAAATGCATTTTTTCTACGATTATACTTTATAACTTGCAAGATTCTTTGAGTTCATTTTTCCAGATCACCCAAATCATATTGTTTAATAAAATGAACCAATATTATCTCTCATTATTGCATTAATAGTTTACCTAAAATCTGAGCTAACTAGATTTGGCTGATGAAACCTATTTAATATAATCCTTTGTAATCGGCCGGGCTTGGTGGCTCAAGCCTGTAATCCCAGCACTTTGGGAGGCCGAGATGGGCGGATCACGAGGTCAGGAGATCGAGACCATCCTGGCTAACACGGTGAAACCCCATCTCTACTAAAAAAATACAAAAAAACTAACCGGGCGAGGTGGTGGGCGCCTGTAGTCCCAGCTACTTGGGAGGCTGAGGCAGGAGAATGGCGTGAACCCAGGAGGCGGAGCTTGCAGTGAGCTGAGATCCGGCCTCTGCACTCCAGCCTGGGCGACTGAGTGAGACTCCGTCTCAAAAAAATAATAATAATAATCCTTTGTAATCTCCCTGGTGTATGTGACACACTCTATGATGCCTACCTGAAGGCTATTCTACCCCCAACTCCTGCCAAGCTTCGTCCTCAATCAAAATATTTACCAAATCATTACACTATCTAGCCATAAACCTGATCCCAAGGACCTTTGGAAAAATGTATATGGCAAAAACTGTGTTAAATTTCAACCTAGCTTTGAAAATCAGAACACAACATTTGTCATGACCATCCATATAGCTGTAGACTGTGTTTGTCAACATTAACAAAAGTAAGAGATTATTTGTTTTCCAGTAGTGTTCTCCCAAATTATTTATTTTCACAAACTGTCTTTTCGATTTATCAAAAGGGTGAATCATTCTAATTGGCTATGGAAGCATGACAATATAATGGAAATAAATGTCATTGGTCTACATAAACATCCATGTACAAAGTATTGATCCATTCTCAATGTTTTCTAAAGGAGGAATTACAACACAGTGATACCTCCATGTGAAATATGTTTGATAAACGATAAACAAGATTATTCTTTGTTTTTACAGTAAAGGTTTGCCCACACTCTAAGTTAACCAGGTTTGACTATTTAAATTTATTTAACATAATCCCTGGTAATTTGTCCGCTGTATGGGACAGGCTACATGGATGCTCACCCAATCTTCCCACCAGCCTCTTCCTCCATAACAGGTGCCCAAATTCCAAACTTAACAAAACCTGGATTCTTGAAGAAACCGTGGAACCCCTGAATTAACTGACCCTGGGACTTTGCTATATCTAGATATCTGATTATTTAACAATAAACGTCCTTATTGAGTTTGATCTTCTACTTTAAACTGAGAAATCCAGCATTATTTTGCCCTTGCAGAAAGAATATAACAGTTTAAAACCAATGGTTCTAATGAGTTAATACACACTCCGGTAATGAGACTGTTTTATACATCTGCGTTATTCAAGGAATAAAAGGGAAAAGTTCATGTTTTGTTTATGTTTGTTATGTTTGTGTTTATGTTTGTCATATATAAAGAAGAGTGGCAGACGGCTCTACTTCTTCATTGGAGGACCTCCCTGTTTGCACGAGTTTTTAACATTTCCAGATAGTTCAAAACCCTTTACATTATCTGGAAACCCAAAGGGCATGCCAATTCTAGGATTTTAATTAAAAGTTTAAAAGGAGTTTTCATTTCAGTATGATGATAACTGTCTGGAATAATGAACGCAACATAGTACTCTGCCTCCTCCACAATTTAAAGGCATCTACCCATAAAGCTCTGGGCAGGAACGAAGAGCTACCAGAGAAAGACAAAATAATGTGTGTCATTTCAGTGAATTTGAAAAGTAGTTCCTTGCTGCTTTGGGGGGATGTCTACTGGCATTTTAAAAAATATAATAATGATACAATCTACATAATCACTTGTCAGCTTGAATACAGCAGGCCATGGAAAAAACTAATGATTGGAAATACACTGTCTTGATAGATATGAATTTAATGATGATAATTTTAAAGCTAGAAATATTATATAAGTTGATTGAAGCTTTTGAACATTTCTTTTTATAGTTCTGGTATTTTCATTCCTCCTTATAGAGTACTGACAGTTTTCTCAAGTGACGAAAACGTTTAAACTGTTGCTTCAAATGCAGTTAAAACAATAGCAAATGTGAACAAACTCAGCATACTTTTGGGCTTCTAAATCTGCTCAAAGATTATCACCTATGAGTATTTTATTTATTAACATCCTTACATGCTGTGACCAGTAATTGTACTGTAATAAAACTAATAGACTATGCCGACAAAAACTCTGTTTTTTCTTTGCTTTTGAAAGGAAATAAAACAATGGAAGGCATAACAGAAAAGTTTTAAAAGTATCTTATTATTGACACATGAACATTTAGGATTGCTGTTTTCTTGATGTACTTATCCTTCAATATAGCCATTCCTACTTCCTTTAGATTAATGTTTCCATTGTATCTTTTCCCATCCTTTTATTTTTAACAAGTTTATTTATTGTAATTGCAGTGAATTTTTGCTGATGGCACAAAGTTGGATTATGCTTTTTAATCTATTCTCCCAATCTCTGGCTTTTCATCAATATATTAGTATATAGACCATTTATATTTAATGTGATTATTGATAATGTCAAAGCATAATCTGCAGTGTCAATGGAGACTACACGAGGAGCCCATACTTCTACCCTCACCCACCAGTAATAAGGTTCCCCTCTCTCTTCCCAGTAGGGAGGTATGAGAGAATGTCTAGTAAAGAGTAAGCACTTCTGTCACCACTCAGCGGTAACAAGGACATCTCTCCTTTTACAGTGCCAGTGAAGGCCATATGGGGAGCCAGAAACCTCAATCACTATATATTATGCAAATATTTATCAAAGGAGAGTGCAAAGAGTCAGCAATGCTGAACCCACTGGGGAACTGGGAAACAGTCTGCAAACAGGTCCCATAAGAGTCTGAGGTACAGTAAATGCCTACAGATGGTATTTGCATAACTTTTCTTAGACTGTCCATTAACAACCATAAGTATAATAGCTTTGGCTGTTTGGGATGCTTTGCTAATTAAATAATTTTCTGATTCAGGTGTAGCTTGTTCCTTTATAACAATGAAAAGCCTGCAGAATTAATAAGTATACTACCAGTTACCTGCTTGTTGGTTCAAAGGTGCGGCACCATGTCTGGAGAATAAGAATGATTTGAGGGAAACTAAGCCGGGTTTCTGCTCAACTCCAGGCTGAAGTTAGAGTTCTGAGGAAAGACCAAGGTGCATATAAATGAAAACCATGTCTTGGAGGACACGAGAAAGGAAATTTTCAAGACCTTCCTTTTACAACCAAGCTCTTTAAGACAGCATACTATCATTTCAGTCTTCCTAATAAAAGTGCGGGAAGGGAAGGGGAGGGGAGGGGAGGGGAGGGGAGGGGGAAATGAAGGGAAGGTAGTAGGGAAGGAAGGAAGGAAGGAGGGAAGGGAGGGGAGGGGAAGGGAGGAGGGGGAAGGGAGAGGAAGGGAAGGGAGTAGGGAAGGGAGTAGGGAAGGGAGTAAGGAAGGGAAGGGAAGGGAAAGGAAGGGAGTAGGGAGGGAGGGAGGGAATTTTAATATTAGATAGAATAGACTCAGAGCAAAGAAAATTATCGAAGATAGAGAAGAACATTGCATAATGATAAAAGAACTAGCAATAAGACAAAGCAATCATAGATGTGTATGCACCAAAAAGCAGCTACAAAAGTATTTGAAGCAAAAGGATAATAGAATGGGAAAATAAGCAATTCAATAATTACAGTTTGAGACTTTAACAAGCCTCTTTTAACAAGTGATAGAACATCCAGACAGAAAATAAGCAAGGATATAGAATAAATTAATAATATTATCAACTAAATGAACCGAAGTGACATTTACAGGATACTCAACAATGCAGATTACACATTCTTTTCAAGAGCTACAGAATATGTGCCAATATGGATTATATTATGGGTCATAAAACAATCCTCAACAAAGTTTTACAAATTAAATATATACAGAGTATATTCTGTAGCCACAATGGATTCAAACTAGAAATCAAGAATAGAAGGATAACAGAAAGAAATATCTCAACACCTGGAAACTAAGCAACACACTATTAAATAATCCATGGGTCAACGAGGCAGCTAGTTGCAAGAGATATCAAAAATTACATTAACCTGAACTAAACTCAAAATAGAACATACAAAAAATTTGTAGCACACAGTTAAAACACCACTGAAAGGAAACACATGTGTTGAAAAAAGGGAAAGTCTCAAATGGGTTATCTAAGCACCCACTTCACAAACCTAGAAAAAGGAGAGCAAAGTAAACCCAAAGAAGGCAAACAAAGGAGATAATAAAAAGCAGAAACCAATGAAATAGAAAACAGTAATGCAATAGAGAATTATCAATGAAACAAAATGCTGAAATCTTTGGAAACAGCAAGAAAACACACAAACCTTTAGCAAAACTAACAATGATGAAAAGAGGTAAGACGAAAATAATGTCAAAAATGAAACTGGGGATAGTCCTTGCTTCTCTTTGTGATATTTCATCACTAGCATCAGAATAACTGTCACACAATTAATATTATTATTTAAGAAACAATTTTTTAAGGTAAGCTCTTTCTTACAGTAGGTATTCTGAATGTGTACCTGTTTTTCACCTAACTTCTGGAACTGCCATGTCAACCAAGCAATGACATGGTTTTTGGTGATGATAAAATTTTAAGGTTGAAAAGCCTAAAAAGTAAATGAGCTTTGCATGTGTTGGGACTTGGTTTTGTAATCACCAGCACATTCCCAGCATTAAGAATAGTGTCCACTGTATCTCTAAGACAGTCAATATTTGCTGAATGAATAATTGAATGAATTAATAATTGGAAAGTGTACAAACCATGTAAGTTACAAAAACCAGAGTGGGAGTTTAGAATAAATGCTTGACTTACCTGATTTTAGTACAGATAAATTCATAAATCAGAGCAAAAAATCATAGAAGAGATATAAATTCTGGGAATGAAATCTGGCTTATGTATAAATATAGCATAAATTATTGCTCAAATTTTGAATGTCCTGTTGTATTTCAAGTCTACCCAAATAAATGGATAGCAAATCATTGTAAATCTGCTCAATTTGAATGAGATTCTTTCCCCTAACACTCCCCAAAAAGTATTGCAGGACTTAACAAAAATAAACTGTAAACAAACTCAGCTTAGTGAAAAGTGGATAGAAATTTACAATAAAAAGATTGGAGAAATGCAGGTGGCTCATTTTAGAAATTTAAATAATTTAATATAGTGATAATTTCTAGAAAGGAAATTGAGCTGCAATGAAGCATGCATGTCCTCTTCTACATTATCTGCAACACTGCATGTAATTTGCACACATTTAATTAAGTAATAAAACCCCTATCAGTAACATCAGGTTTGGAAATGTCATTGTTGATGACATGCCGCTCCATCAGGATTTGGTTGATTGTATTTTATTTTGTTAACATTAAACTACAAGGTATCTAAGGTACTGTCTAGCACTTCTATTTGCTTTCAAATATTTCTCAATTTAAGTAAAGTTTGTTGGGGTTTTTCCATGAAGAATATAATTTACAGACTGCTATAAATACAATGCCCTACTAAAGAATGATTTTTTTTAAAAAACTGAGATATATAAAGAAAACATAATTACAAGAGGATTCAGTAGACCACAAACTGTGTTCTGCCCCATACAAATCAGGTTGACAATTTGACCAGAGATATATAGCGTATCTCTCACTCCACTACCTGGATTGTTTTTATGCTTGTTACAGAACCTTAGTAAAAGCATGTAAAATACGGCTATGAAACTAAAATCCTAAAGCCAGAGAATAGAACATGAACAATATTTTCTGCTAATATTTCATTCAACATGGGAAATATTTATTATATTTGGAACACTCTTTTTTCCCTGGAACTGAAGGAATCAGGGAAGAGTCAACACCCTCCATATTCCACAGGGAGATAGTGTCAGCTTAGTTCAGGAAGAAAGTTTGGTGGGAGTCTACCATGTAAAGTGATAGATGGCAGTACCATACACAGTCACCTGGTCCTTCAGAGATCACTTTCTCACTGCCAGAATCACAGTAAATGTTCCCCTAAAATAATTATGATAAATTTGCCCTAAAAATTGGGGTCTAATCTTCATTAAAACACATATGCACATATGGTAAGGGTATTTACATTAACAAATGTGACACTACTCTGAACCTCAGTTTCATTGTTGTGAATCAAGCATTTTGCCGCCTCTTTAGTTTATTGATTTAGGAGCTGTCATATTTCAAGCAAGTTGGCAAAGAATGATTATTTTTAAAACCCCTACAAGGCAATGTGATTGGTACTATGGAGCTGTTGTTAAGGCAAAATATCTGACTACCGTCATTGAAGAAGTAAGAAAGTGGGTGGGAAATGAGAGCTTGAGGATCTTATAAAGGACCTGCAAAACCAGGATGATCAAACTTGGCACATGACTAGATATTGGAGGGAATGAGCCAGGAGATTTCCACTGCCAGGAAGAGATACTGAAAAATGGCAAGTACTTATAAGAGTGTCAGGGAGAGTGGAAGACAAATCACGAGTTCCCTGTTTGAATGGATAAACTTGCAGTTTACCGTGGGAACTTCTAAGGAAGATGTGCATCAGCCAGTCAAACATGCTGGTCCATGGCTTCAGAGAAAGGGCAGAAACTAGAGTTAAAGATATGAATGCTTTTCATTGACATGAGGGTGATGTGGAGGCAGAAAGAAAAATCAGTTCTAAATGAAGAAGATATAGAAAAAGAAGAACATGGAGCTAAGACTATTACACTAGAAAACCAGTAGTGTGAAGGAGTAAGCCAAGGAAGAAGAACCAAAGACACGATGGGGAGGATCCATAAATGGAGAGACAGTGGAGGTGAAGGTGTGCTGTATGCAATAAGATGGAGTGTTTCAGAGAAACAGAGGAGAAGGAGAGCTAATATACCTTGATATACTGCATGTTCAATCATATACAATTCCAGTTGGGCAAGATATGTAGTCTGACAATTTGGAGAGAGAGAGAGAGATATATATATATATTTGGAGATATATATACACATACACAGATATAGATAGACAGACAGACAGACAGACAGATAGATAGATAGATAGATAGGTGTACCTGACCCCACCACAAGGAGAACTGAGATATATGAAATTGTTTTAGAGATAATTCATTTATTTCAAACAAGGTTCACTCAGTTCATAGCTTTGACTATCCCATCACTGCTTATGGATTAAAAATAAGGAAAAAAATGCTCCTAAATGTCACACCACAGCAACATATTGCATCAACGACCAATCTTCAAGAGAGGCTTTATTCACATGATAGTTCCTTCATGAAAAGTGAAAACACTAACATTGCTGTAGTGTTTTAAAAACTATTGACTCATCATGCATCATTGTGATTTTCTTACATCTCCTCTACATAGATAACATACATTCTCCATAAACTTTACTTTTCAGCTCTAATTGTGACACAGTGACTAAACCAAAAATCATTTTCTTTTTCATTCACCAAGAATAATCTTTTTGACAATTTTATTGCTTATATTTACTAAGACACAAAACCTACTGACATTATTTAGTACTTATGAAACGTCTTGGTAGAGATACTAATACATTTTGCAGCCATTTAAAAAATAGTCATTCATCAGTATAATGTTGAATTTGGACTGTTCTGACCTCTCTTTTCACCTGAAAATTAATACTAGCACTGTTAGGCAGAAGTCAGTGGGGCGAGGGAATGTGGGAGACTCACATTTGTACTTGCTAAGCAATGCGTTTATTTAAAAAGAAGCAGGGTGCTTAAAATTTTAACAGCCACTTGAGTACTCCTTTAAGAAATATTTATTTAGTACAAAATGTACCACAGTTGTTTCCTGAAGATTAGTAAAGCAAGTTAGAACATTAGAAAATGACTTTTCCTATGTCAAACCTCAACTCAAACCCTTCTTTATCAGTAAGTCACTTCCAAACTCCCTCTATGAATAAGTTCAATCGATCTAACTCCAGCCATATTTATTTGGGATATAGTCAGTGCCTGACAGTATTCGAGTAGAACTCCACCTCATAGGCTTTTTTTTTTGTAAAAGTCACTAAGACAATATTTAATATATTTTGGCATCTTTCCTGTGCAGTTATTTGGTCCTGATGTCATAGAAAAATGGATTTTCCCTCCATTACATTCTCACCTTGGATGGGTTTATAGCCCTTGATCAAAGAGACTCAATCACAGGTAATGTCTTTATGGTACCAATACTGTAAAATGGATCTACCACTCAGAAATTCAAAAGCAAAGGGGGAGGTTGAGAAGAACCAAAACATGCTGGATAGACTTTGGAAGAATCCAAGGCGACTGAGAAATTCTCTCCAGGAAGAACTGGGCAGAGACAATCTGATGTTTGAGGAGCTGAGTGCTTCCACGGAGCTTGCACAGCAAGCACATGAGTTGTCCTCTGATTAGTTATTTGGAGTGGCATGTAGAGGTGAACTGGCAGAGATATGATAGAACTAATGAACCCCAAAACATACCCAGAGCATCCTGACAGCAGAGATTATGAAAGAGTTACCTTATTTATTACAAAACAAAGTTCTCCTTCCACTAATAATTCATCACTTTATTGAGGCTGGAGACTTTGTATGATCATCCAGCCACAAGTGAAAGATTAACAACCGAGAGTAAACAAAACGGTTGCAATCCTGCAAGTGAACAATCTGTCTTCTCTTGAAATTCTCCCAGTTGTGATTGTCTGCTTTGACTGCACTGACCCAGGGACTCTAGAAACTCCTTTTGCCCTTACTGAAGTCGGGTTTTTAAGGTCCAAGTTTTTTTCTGCCTAAACCCTACTGCTGTTCCTGTATCTTTCATTCATCTCTGTCTGTTAGCATTTGCAGTCTCACATCTCAGAATAGAATAGGAAGTACTCCTTCAAGCAGCAAAACCAGGATTCTTTTCCATTTTATTTTGTGCAATGTGCAAATACTATTTCTTTTTATGAATAGATGTACTAATAGTACCTGTTTATTATAGAAGATTTAGAAAATACAAATTTTTTTAAATTAAAAAAGAAAGGAAATATGTAATCTCTTGCAACCTGTATATAATGGCTCTAAATGTCGTTCTGTATCTTCTGAACATCTATGGCACGATGCTTATTTCTCTGGATAAGAAAGTTTTTATGCCCCGGGTTAAGTCCTACACTGCAGGACAGGGCAATATATCTCTTAGGGGTTTGTGGGAAGGAATTAGAGACAATGGCAGGGAAAACAGCCTGCCAGATGCTTCGTAACTTTTGTCTAATATTTTGGAAATGAGGTGGGAACAGGCAGAAGCAATGGGGTTTTCAACATTTTCTCTGTTTGAAACTCTGAGCGGGAAACTCATCTTGGTTCCTATGGCCTATGTATGGCAAGAAAGTTTCGGAGCTTCAAGCAAGCAGCAAGGGGAATCCGTAAGGTCTGAACTGCGACAGGAACCAAGGGCACAGCAGCTTAGGGCTAAGGCATGAACCACCTGAGCTGATGAACAAATGTAAACAGCAGTCAGATTTCAGGAGGCATCCACAGCACCAAGCAAGGGGTGGTCAGCAAGAGAGGGGTGTGTTTTGCAGATTTCAAAGAAAAAAAAAAGAAGCAAGTAAGATTCCACAGGACAGAATCAGACCAAACACTCCACAATAGATCCAGAGGCCTACACCCTAGAACTGAAGCACTGGCCACACAGTGGGGTCACAGAGTTAAGGGCTTCCACATCCTCACTAGAAGCCTCTAAGTCTGCCCGCAAACACAGATTTTCGGAAGGGAAGAAGGATAAAAATAACTGATCAGGAGTTGAACTTTGAGTGCATTGAATATATTTCTAACAGAAAGTGTATGGAAACCTAAAGCAACTTTGGAGGAGAAATAATCCACCAATAACTCATCAACATACATCAATCCAATCCCACTCCAACCATCACTACCAGTAAGGGCGGGGGGACCAAAAAGAAATATGTCAATTATAGAAAACTTAAAAGATCCTATTTTGATACACATCTAATTTGTAGGCACTCACTTTTTTTATCTATACACACAGCACACAACAGAATTCTCACATTTCATAAATCCATTATATTTTTTCATAGGTTCTGGTATCCGTGAACCATACTAACATTTGGGCTACAGTAAAATGATCTCTCATTGTGTATTGCTCTTTGTGCCTGCTTTTTGTGACATGCCTCTGTCACCTACTCACATATCCACTCTCAATCCCTGGACATCTCTTAGGGAGGCCAATGCCTGTTCCCCCGCCTCTGACTCCTCGCTCCCATCTCCCTTGTCATCCACTTTCATTGCACAGATTGGCAGAGACACATTTCAGTCTGGTCTCTGAATCCATCTCACAACCTTATACTTGACTATTCCGATTCTCTAAGTGGTTTTCACTCTGGGGTTTCAACAAACCTTCTGGTCTCTACTTTCCGCTCAGTAGGGTACACTCTTTATCCTGTTCTGACGTTTTTAAATTGGAGGCAGTAGCTTCTGGAATGATGTTCTTTTACTGGCTCTCTCTAGGAACCAGACATTTTCTTTACAATCGTGTTCCTGAGTTTCTCCTTTGAAAAAACTTTCATCTTCTGCCAATGACTTGGGGTAAAGAGTAAAAATTCCATGTTTAATACAGAAGCTGGGGAGGGTTAACAGCTTACATTCTGATGGTTTCTCTTCCAACATGTTTTAACTTTTTAAAATATGTTTTCTTTGCCTAATTATTTTGTTTATTCAAGATAGTAATGCACGGAGATTTAAAAAATGTTCAGATGATATGTCACACTGAACAGAATGATATAGTACAGAAAGACCCACACGCTCTATGTTTGCAGACTTACCTTGCCTTCCTCCAGGTAAATTACTGGCCAATAACCTCTGTCTCAGACTTTTTACATTACCTTGAAATATTTACTCTCATTAGCAGTCCCATTTTGAATTCATACCTCCAAAGCCTCAAAAACTTTTTCATGTTTCAAAAGCACTTTAAAATGTACTTAACTATATTTAAGTTCCACAAAAACCATAGTTTTAATCGTTTTCCCCAATTTTCCCCATTGCAGTTTGCACATTCAAGTATTGCACATATCAAATATGTATATGTATTATAAACACATACGTATACACATACAATTTTATTTTTCTAAGTAGATGTTATAACTTTCATCACTCAAAGCTTGTAATCACATGGATACACAAGCACAAAATGTACTATTACCCATTTTACAGATGAGGAAGCTGAGTAAAGAAGATTCTATGGCCTCCTTGAGGTAACAGAGCTAGTAGAATAAAGGTAATGCAATGTGATGACATAAGCAAAATCAATTAGTTATTATTGTTTTTTTCTACATGGATTCCTTTATTATAAGCATGGATTCCTTTCCAAGAAAAAGAATATTAGGTTAGGTGCAGTGGCTCATGCCTATAATCCTGGCACTTTGGGAAGCCTAGGCTGGAGGATTGCTTCAGCCAAGGAATTTGAGACCAGCCTGGGAAACATGCTGAGACTCAGTCTCTACAAAATATTTAAAAATTAGCATCTGTAGGCCTAGTTACTTGGGAGGCTGAGGTGGGAGGATCTCTGGAGCCCAGGAGGTTGAAGCAGCAGTGAGCCGTGATCACACCACTGCACTCCAGCCTGGGCAAAAAGTTAAAAAAAAAAAAAAAAAAAAAAAAAAAGAGAGAGAATTAAGGCAATACATTTCTATCTGCATTTGAGCTTGACAGACCTAACAATCACCTAAAACACTCTCCCCTATTAATCATCTATTACACAGTAACACACTGAACATCACAGGGAGTGGTAGATATGCCTGCAAAAATCAAAACTCCTGCTCTGAAGGCATTTTCACTCGCGCTGGAGCCGCTTACATAAAATGAATATATAGCTAAATTTATGTTCCCAAAAGATATGAATGAAAAAAAAAATACAGGAAAAAAATCTTCCAAAATTTTCTCTTTTGAGAAAAGCCAGGATGATTGGTATTAAAGGCTCAAGAGATGCAAATTTGATGACTGCATATTCCTACATGATAAAATTAGACATAATTGAATTACTTCAAGATGGGTTTTTCAATGTAGGCCTTTAGAGTCATGCTGCATAGGTTCAAATTCCCACTCCACTACTTAAGGGCAGTGGGACCTGTGGCTGGTTCCTTCATTTCATTGTGTCTCACTGTCCTCATCCATAAAGGGGGAAGACAGCCACCTCTTGGTATTGTAAGGATGAAATGAGAGAACATAAGAAGCATTTACACCAGTCTCCAGCACACTGTAAATACTCAGTAAATGTTAACGTTTTATTTTCCTTTAAGACAAGGTCTCACTGTGTCACCCAGGCTAGAGTACAGTGGCGCAGTCACAGCTCACTGCAGCCTCGATCTCCCAGGCTCAAGAAATCATTCCACCTCAGCCTTGAGTAGCCGGCACTACAAGCATTCACCACCATACCCAGCTAATTTTTCATTTTCTGTAGAGATAGGGTCTTGCTATGTTGCCTATGCTGGTCTCTAACTCCTGAATGGAAGTGATCTTCCTGCCTTGGCGTCCCAAAATGCTGGGATTATAGCCATGAGCCACCGCACCCGGCCAATGTTAACTATTATCACAAAAATTGCAAGCATGGATTCCTTTCCAAGAAAAAGAATGTTCAATTACGCCATATCCCATGAGGCAGTCACCAACAGACCACTCGTAACCAGTCACTTCCTGGTTCTTCAAAGATACACGTGCATAAGACACCATCTATTCTCAGATAACACCAACATACAGTAGTCCATAGTCTAGTGTAACCAGAAGAAATGTGATATATAATTATTTACACTGTTTTGAGACAGCCTGCTGCCCAGGCTGGAGAGCAGTGGCACAAACATGGCTCACTGCAGCCTCAATCTCCTGGACTCAAGCGATCCTCCAGCCTTAGCCTCCTGAGTAGCTGGGACCACAGGCACACACCACTACATTAGGCTAATTTTTTTTTCCTTTTTTTGGTAGAGATGGGGACTTGTCATATTGCTCAGGCTGATTTTGAGCTCCTGAGCTCAAGCAATTCACCCACCTCTGCTTCCAAAACATTACAGGCTTGAGCCACCATACCTGGCCAATTATTCACATTTTTAAAAATAGAAAATACTTATTTTGCCCAGAGAATAACGTGGTGCTAAAAGTGTTATCTATCCATGGAGATGGAGTCAAGCATTAAACAAATTAACTATTTTTCCCATCTCCTTTCTATTCACTGATAACTCAATAGCAGATAATAAAAAACAAATTTAATTATAGTTCCAATAAATGAAAAGGGGAAAAAAGTAAAACCAAAAGGTACATTTAAACAATTACAAAATGGAACAGTTTTATTCACCAATGCTGTTCATTTCAGATATCTTTTAAACTAAGCAAACATAACCTGCAGCAAATAAAAACCACCTAAGAGCAACTTAAAACTCCTACTTGCCCAGCTTGCAGAAATTCAGTGCACAATGAAGGTGATTCACTCTGTTCGAGGGAAATGGAATGACCTGTCTTGATTTTACAGTCACCACATTATCTACCAAATGGAGGAAACTGGGTTATACACTACAAAAAGCAGGAGGAAACTTACTTTCTTATTTCTTGCTGTTTTCCAAAAACTTCAGATTTGGAGCTGGCACTCAGAAGCCTGTATAGAGGATTCATTAAATTCTCCTAATGCTGCTTGCTGATGTAGCCTGGTGACCCATGATCTCATGCACCAACTCAATTCTATAGAGTAATCAGATACACATTTCATTCTTGCACCTGTATCCATCTCCCAACAAGTCAATTCCATGTACTGGTCTCAACACGATTACATTATTGACATTTCTCAGCTGAAAGGCTCCTGCAAATACCATCCAATTTTCTAGTTCTTTCTGAAAAGATCAAAAGATACACCTTGCATAGTAGACAAGAATTTACACTGATGGTTGTCTTTTGTCTTGAATACCAATGCTGCTGGCCGTGTTTGCCTGGAGCTAACAGGTAAGTCTCTACGATAACCAACTGCATTCAGTCAACTAGAGTGACTTTTACTGGACATAAAATATGTTTGTGCTTGCGAATGCTTTTTCAGCTTGAACAACCTTGAGGCAATGATCTTCAAGGCCTCCTAATTAGGGAGGTTGGCAATCAAATGAGGAACCTTGCCCTTGGTAATCAAACATATGTCATGCCTGAAAGGGAAATGCCTTCTTCACTGGATCATGGCTCACATGAAGAATTTGCTATTATAGGCACAAAGTCCAAATCTGTTTTCAACAGAGCTCTTGCTTGTTCCTTGTTCAAGGAAATTATCTTGAACTCTTGCTCTACTGGAGACAAAATAAGGGTGTCGTATCTTGGAATGTATTGCTAAAAGTCTGAGATTTCTTTTAATGAGCTAGATGATTAATTATATGAATTCACCTAAATGGGTGATGTTATTTCACCCAGCTCCATTCATTATCTTGCAACAAATGAGGACCAAATCTCCTTCTGTACCTCTGGTCTCTCTGCAAAGGCCAAGATTATATTTAAAACTGGCTGTGGAAATTTCCTACTTGTACATGCCTCGGATACAATTGCAGGACTAAACTCCTCCTCCCCTTTAACCCAGGTCTTCCTCATGGTATCTCTATTTCCAGCTAAGACACCACCATTCTCTGAGTTCCCTGTGTTCAATATCACAGAGCCTCCATCCACTGCCCCAGTCCTATTTACTTGTCCCGTAACCCAACCACTACCAAGGCCTATTTCTCACATCCTGCCATGTCTTTCTCCAATATTTCTCACATGCAACCCATACTTCCTTTTTCTTTCCCTTCCCCTATACCGTGTAGCACCACCCTGCCCCAGAACATCACCATTTCCACACTGGACTGCTACAACATCTCCCTGTTCCCCAGCTCCCACACAGAACCCCAGTCAATACACTGCTGCACAATTATTTTCTTAAAGCATAGTTCTAGTCCCATCACTTCTCTGGCAAAAGCCTTTCAAAACATTTGAGAGCCTGTGGAGTTAAAAAACACTTCACCTTGATAAAGGTGATTTCTTTGTCTGCCTATCCACATCCCAAACTGTTCTATTGTGGATCTCTCCATGGGAGTTCATTTGCTCATTTGATGCAAACATCTAAATGCTCACTTTCCTTGACTTCTCTTCCTTACCTCCCAAAGTCTATTTATTCTTTAAGGCCAACCCAAATGCTGCCTTTTCCATAAAAACCCTTCCTGACTTGACCAGAATAATACAGCTGCCCTCTTTTTGAATGTATCACTTAGCTTATGTCACATCGTATTTCACCTAGTGTCATGTGTGTTCTTACCCTGTAGCCTCACAGTAGCACACACCTTTCACTTCTAAGTGACAGTCATACACATCGGCTGAAAATGGCTATTTATCCCCCTGATTTCAATGCTTTTATCTTGAGTACAATAAGTACTTATGTCAACTCAAATTATAAAGGAGAAGGGAAAACAAAAGGAGAAAAACAGGAGAGGAACGTTAATAGTTACCAAGTTATGGATAATGGCTGCTTATATTTTGAAGAGGATGAATTGCCTCTCCTGCCTGTAATCAACCTAAGGCCAGGTGGTGGAGTCAGTGACTCCTTATAGCTTCTGTAACATGCAAAGCTTTGTGAACAAAAGAGCTCATCAAGAATTACTTTGTAGATTTGTTGAATTGAATATAAAAGGGTTATCATTAATTGTTTGATAGATAAAAACACAGGAAGATTAAGCTGGTCCTGGGATTTCTCTTTCCTGGGAATTCCCACTTGCTTTTTAAGGCTCCCCTCCTGGGATCTCTTCGTCCCACTTGAAGTGAGTGGATTCTGTCCACGCACAGCTGGACACAGAAATGCCAGGACAACCTTCTTCACAAATTGAAGGTCTTCAAAATATTTATTCTAACCAACCTTAGTTACTAAGCATAGAACACGTTAGGATTTTTTTCTACCTTAAATGTACCAACAGAAGGCCGGGCACGGTGGCTCACGCCTGGAATCCCAGCACTTTGGGAGGCCAAGGCGGGCGGATCACGAGGTCAGGAGATCCAGACCATCGAATAACACGGTGAAACCCCCGTCTCTACTTAAAATACAAATAAATAAATAAATAAATAAATAAATAAATAAATAAATAATAAAAAATTAGCCAGTCGTGGTGGCGGGCGCCTGTAGTCCCAGCTACTCGGGAGGCTGAGGCAGGAGCATGGCGGGAACCCGGGAGGCGGAGCTTACAGTGAGCCGAGATCGCGCCACTGCACTCCAGCCTGGGCAACAGAGCGAGACTCCGTCTCAAAAAAATCTACCAGCAGAAGCACTTCTTATTGTGACTTGTCTTTTAAATTATATTAAGGTGATCTTGGTAACGAAAATCTGAGGGTAGCAGTTTACCATGAACTACTCAGCCACCGACCAGTACATCGCCCTGTACTCCTAGTCGCCATTTTCCACGTGATAGCCATAACCAAATGTCACAGACCTGGGACCTTTACCCTAAATCTATGGGAAGTAAACTAATGGTCAAAGCAAGCGAGCTTCTGATAAAGGCTTCGGGTTAGACTCCAGTGCATTTTTCTTGCTTCTTAGTTCTTGTCGGATTTTTAGAAAAATAGATCATAATATAGTAAATCTGATTTACTAAATCAGTTCCTTCGAAAACATTAAGAGTTCCACTGATTTCTCTCAGATTATCTATCAAAAAACACACCTTTGTGACTAAAGCTATTATTTAGGTAAAATATGCTTTCCTGGTAAAGATGTATATGAATTTTGTCAGAGACAGATGAGAAAGTACAGCAGGGAAAGTGAAAATGGTGAATATTTACATCCAAATAGCAAGGAGGGAACACTAAAGCAGTGAAAATGGCAAGGGACATTAAACATAACAGCAAGGATTTCCGCCCAACTTACCTATAGCACTTAGGTGAGTAATCATGAGTAAAAAAACCGATGACCCAGACAGCCGCACGTGCTGAAAAATTGCCTTCACCAAGGCATAAATCTAGGAGTCAAAAAAAATGCCAAGTAATATACTATCGTAAAACAAGTGATTGTTCTTCATTTATCTACTGGTTTCTTCCTAAACACCTTCCCAATGCCTGGCTTTGTTGAGACAGTGCATTGAAGAGCTCAGAGTGTAATGGGTGAAACATGAGAGTCAACTGATAATTTCCTTAGAAGTTCCTGAGTTCTTTGATGCTCATCGAGGGACACCAGGACCCCACATGCTCCGAGTTATTATGCTACAAACATCACTTGGCACTCATTGCTCGTGTTCTTTTCTGGATGTCCCTCCACTTTCTGAGGCCCTGTTAGAGTGTTTCAGAATTCAGTCCTCAGATTCACTCTTTTCTGGCTACTCTTCCAGGTAAGGGCATCTAATCCCATGGCTTTCAAAACTATCATGATGTTAGCAGCTCCCAAATTACTTTATTGTATGCCTAAAGGCACCTCAAACCAGATTCTTGATTTCCAAGCCCTCCCAGAAACCCCTCATTTTCCTCTTTGGTAGTAAAAGGCACCTCCGTTTATCCTTCCCAAATTTCACACCCATATACAATACATCAGCAAATCATACTGTAAAGAAGTACATGCAATATCCCACCACTTGTTAACACCTTTGCCTATACTCCCCTCTCCAAAACCACTCTCATCTCTTACGTATGCCAGTACTTCCCAAACTTGAATGTTGGTATAAAACACCTGGAGATAATGTCTGTTCCATGACCACAAACTAGAGTAGCAAGGAGCTAGAGATTCCTGCAAAAGCTTCCTAATTGTCTTCTTGATTTTATCTCTGCCCACTTTGTCTCCACCAAGTCTACTCATCACAGAGTAATCACAGCAATTGTATTTGCAATGTAAATCTGATTAAGACCCTCCCCTGCTCAGACACTCTGGAGATTTGCTATCTCACCTAGAATAAAATCTAAAGGGACTTAGGCCTTCCAGGATCTGGGAAATCTGGGACCTGCTTATCTGTCTATAAATTCTCCTCCTTCCACCTTCCCCCGCGCCCAACCCAGCCAAACTGATCCCCATGGTGTTTTTCAAATATGTCAAGCAGGCTCTCCCCTCATAGGATGCTAACTATGCCTGGAATGATTTTTCCCCAGACATCCGCATAATCTGCTCAATCACTTCAAATTCAGCAAACCCAACTTGCACAACAAAATTCGTAAAATATAAATGGCCAGAATTCACTAAGCTAAATAAAATTTCAATTTCAGTTGTTTGAAATGTTCGGTACTTCATATAAGAAATTGTAAACTACCATAATCTAAACATAACCTGAAACAATCCCATTGCTACATTAACAAAAATTTATGACGTGTGTAGTGCTCAATTTTAAAAAGAATACATTTTTGTAAATAAAATTTTATTGGAATATTAATGCATCCATTCTTTAAAAGATAATTTACTAAGGCGAAATTCACACACCATGAAATTAGCCATAAGGTGAGCAATTCATTGGTGTTTCATAAATTCACCGTGTTGTGCAACCATCACTTGTATTTACTTCCAAAATATTCTTACCACCTCAAAAGGGAACATCCCTTAATTACATTAAGTAATTACTCCCGATTTCCCCATCCTCCAATTCTTTGCCACCATTTAGTGGATTGTCAAAAATTGTGAAATTAAATAATTTACATTAGTTTTGCATGTTTCCTTTTACGCTGCCAGGAACAAATTCAAACCAGCAATTTGAATTTTTTCTGCTGAAAAATATCTGCTTCTAATAGATTTGAACACTAAATTTTATGCTTATCCTTAATAATTACCTTTTAATTGTCATGGTTTTCAAATCCCAAGTGTTACTCAGAAAAGTGAAGACAAATGCAGCAGCTAACATAATCAAAGGTGGTTTCAATTAGAGATGGGCTTTTTGAGTTTTGTTTATATTTTTAATTTTTAAGCGCTATTTGCTTGACATATAGTAATTGTACAAATTACGGAGTACTTAGTGCCATTTCCATACATATAATATATAGTCAGCAGATCAGTGTAATTAGCATATCAATCATCTCAATTGTCCATCTACCATTCTTTGTGTTGGGAACATTCAATATCCTCCTTCTTGCTATTTGAATCTATGTAATGTGCTTCTATTAACTATTGTTATCCTACAATGGTTTTGAACCCTAGAACGTATTCCTCCTTTCTAGCTGTAATTTTGTATCCTTTAACAACCCTCTCCCTGTCCCTGCCTTCCCCCTACCCTTCCCAGACTCTTTTTTGACAACTGAATCATGTTTAAAATAACCACCTTATAATTGTTATCATCCACTTTGCAGGGCAGCAAAATGTTTCCAAAATGTTACCCTACACATCTTATATTTTTATTTTACAGCAAAATGCCTGCGATATTAATCATTGAGAATATAATATTAGTTTGTTTAACTGCAACTACTAGTGTAAACAGGATACAATTAATATTCCACCTGTTGGGAATGCTGTTTCTTGTTTATCAGACTAATTTAACATACTTGTATTTAAATTTTTTAAGCATAATGCCACTGTTTTATTATAGAAAATGTCTTTTTACTTTCTGTATCCAATTCTGCCCATACCAAGTATTACATTAAGACATGTGTTTATTACTGATGTTATACTTTATAAAAAAGAAGTTCCTGATTCAAATTTTCAGGGTTCAATTACTTGATTTATATGCTATATACCTGTGCCTCTGTGAATTTTTGTCTGTCTGTGTGTATGTGTGTGTGACTCTTTGTCATCATCTGAAAAGTTAAAAAAAAGAAAAGAATATATAAAACAAAACTCACAAATTAGTGAGACCCTTCTAACCTAAGGGATATATCAACATCAATCTGATGGACATAGTTGAATGGAAGGTGACTTAATATATCTTTAGTACTTGATCTAGCTTTTCTCATAAGGTTTATAGTCCAGATATATTTTGATCTACTTAAGATTCTCTGGGTCTTCATATAAAATATTATACAATGCAGCTGTGATTACTAATAGACCACAGTGATAAATGAACTTGGAAAATTCTTAAGATCATGAAATAATTTAGGTCCTTAAGGTCCAGATCACCTTGATATTTTAAAAATAGTGTAGGTTAGTGCTTTGTAATTATCTGTCCAAGCAAATTACTATGTACTTTAAAGGGTGTACTTCAGACTCTCTAACCAAAATATTTAATTGCCATAGCTACTAAGACATTTAAGAATTTATTTATTTATTTATTTATTTGAGATTGAGTCTTGCTCTGTCACCCAAGCTGGAGTGCAGTGGCATGATCTTGGCTCACTGCAACCTCCGCCTCCTGGGTTTAAGCAATTCTCCTGCCTCAGCCTCCTGAGTACCTGGGACTAAAGGCGCCCGCCACCACACCAGGCTAATTTTTGCATTTTTAGTAGAGACGGGGTTTTGCCATATTGGCCAGGTTGGTCTCAAACTCCTGACTTCAAGTGATCCACCTGTCTTAGCCTTCCAAAGTGCTGGGGTTACAGGCGTGAGCCACTGCATCTGGCCAAGAATTTATTTTCTTTTAAAACCAAAAATGATTTGATTACATTATATACCCATTTTACTTCCCTGGGATCAGCCTATTTCCACATCTCTTAAATGGACAAATAGAATAAATACTGTCTCAAAAGACTGTTGTGAAAATTAAAATAAAGCAAAAGTAAAAACACTATACCACATACAATTTCAAGAAAGCACTCATTTATATGACTTTTAATTTTTATCAGTTAGCATTTAACCCAATACTTGACATAAATTATAGGATGGCCTAATGGCCATTGAATATGATTCACTAATTAGCATTTACATTTTATATTAGTTTGAATTCAAGTTGTCTTTGATTTTTGGCACAAATATATTGGCAACATCTTAGTATAAGGAAGGAAAAATTAAAACTGGTGTCTGATACAAGGCACATTAATATTAAAATGAGAAAGAAAGCCAAAACTCACTTGATTTAAAATATTTATTTTTCTATGTAGAGTGAAGAAGCATCTTTTAGTACTAGTGCAAATATTCTTAAAAGATTAATATATTTTAAAAATTTAACTGAAGCTTTCTAAATATGCTCCCTTAAAAGTTTTAAACTTTGGTATATCTCCAGATCAGAGATCTGAGACTATGTATCAGCCTACATAGTCAGCCTGGCAAATTAATCACACAGAGATTATATTAAAATAATCATCTAAAATGCATTTTCTAGGCATTACACATTTTTATACCCAACATTTAGTGTAGCCTGCAGAGAAAGAACTAATCTGTTTAATGAATAAGGCTTTTTAGAGTTTGTGCACAAAGCCAAATCATTTTTTCTGAAACTCATTAGTATTTAAAACAGGATAAATTCTTGAAAATCTTCATATCATGTCATCCGTGATACAACTTAGTTACTTTTACAGGGGAAAAAAAAGACTAACGTGTTCTGGGAGACTACAAAGATCAACAAACTCCTTAAATTTTGGCAAAAGATTCAAAGAACTTGTCAAATTAGTTCCTAATTCGAGAGCAGTTATCAGTGCACATTAGATACTAGTTCTCTTCTGAACTAGTAAAAACCAAATTATGTTGATAGCAAGAATATATCATATAGAGCAAAAGTAATGTTACATCTCGGCACATTATTCTTTCAAGGACTCAGACACGGCAAAACTGGGGCTAATGCTTTGATGGTGACTGACTGGAAGCATCTTTAAGCAGAGTGTTATTTCAGACACAAAATGGCAACATTACTGACCTATATATTCTCTATGGAGGGGAAAAAAATCTCCCGTGTTTGTGACTCTACTCATTTATACTAAGCCTAAGGGAGGAAATAAAAGACCAAACTAAGAAGAAATGTGATTCCAGCTTCTATTCATTAAATTTGTATGGGCTTTCTTTGCTGTTAGTAGAAGAAAAAAAGTTAGTATGACAGAATGTATTATCCAACTGAGATCTGCTCAACTTTATATTTTTGCAGTCTATCAAAAGCATCACTAAAAGACAAAATCTTTCTCAAACTGCTTTGATCAGAAATGGAAAGAGCAGTTTTGATTTTTGTTTCTGAAATTATTTCTGGGTGCCACAGAGTAAAATGCTTGATCAAATCGTGTGAACAACACTAACATGGATCACAGTGCCTGATACTTAAATCAGAGGCAGGGTAACAATTAACCTCATCCTCTTCATCTGTGAACAAACTCTTTGCATACAAATAAATAATGCAAGTAAGAGGGCAGAAGGTTTAGAAAGACTGAAAAATGCAATGTAGATAATGAAGCCTACAATTATTACGTAATTGCAAAGGACTTTTATCTAATACAAAAATTCAAAATCTACTTGGCAAGACATTGAAGGAGTTCCTTAATTCTCAAACTGGAGTCTCTTGTTTATAAGGATGTGTTACCAATGATGTTGACACTGTATATTAATTGGCAATTTACATCCAACTAGAAGAACAAACCACATACTAGTCATGTTGTTCAATTAGTACCTATGCTGAAGAAAACACCACGGGGACTGTGGTTCACCTTCTTGGGCCCATAATACAAGGTTCTTTTTTGTATCCTTCACAAGAGAGTGTTTTCCAAATTAAAAAGCATTATGAGAGAGGAAATAATTCCATGGTCATAAATGTCATGCAGTAGGGAATAAACTGTCAAGAGGCTTTACAACTGCAGGACATCTCAGCATCTTTACTTGGGGAGGACATTGTGCATCCTGCAAAACAGAACCTGAAGCTTTGCCCACACTGGTTTACTCCTGGCACTTTGCTTTTGCATGGTCCATCTCAGTATGACTCATGCTTCATAAAAATACTGGAAAGCCTGCCCTGCTGTCTTCCTCGGCAAGCTTTTGGGAGGACTCAGTCACTCAGAGCATTTACTACTTTCATATAATCACCTCTCATTGGAGTGAGCCTGGAGTGCATTGAAGACTTGTGTTATGATTATAAAACTAATAAATAAAGATCAAAGGTTGCAGGCTGCAGAATGCCACAGATTAAATTCTACAGTAGCAAGTGCACCATTTCTAAAGATGAAGAAAGGAAGACCTTCTATACTGGCTAGCACTTTTGTTTGGTTGGGCATGATATAGGAAGCATTAGACTCGATGTTGGGGCTTCGCTGGCATTCAGTAAGCATTGCTTCTCATCCCCTCTCATGACAAAAATAACAACTGAGAGAGCATTTCTTTGGTCATTGTAATACTGAAGACTTGGGGATAAAATGATTTCTCTCACCACATGTTTTATGATGGGACTATGCATTTCACATTAGACAGTATTTGCTCATGTATTTGTAATATCTTGAAACATCAGGAAGATAACTTAAAAAAAAATCTCACCACAAAACTTGAAGATGGTCAAGCATAAAGACATTATTCCTTTCTGACCCAGTCAGGTTAGCGGAAATAATTCCAAACTTAGGCCGGTTATTTTGTCTAATGCAATGTAAGGTCATTTCATAAGTTAGTTCACTATTAAAGAATTTATTTTGTTCATACATACTTTTATAAAACTTTAGTGTGGAGTCTTACTTGGTTGAGTTTGGTACTTCTGTAAATCTCCCCTACATGTTCAAAAAGAACATCAATAAATGACTAAGATTTAATATCTATAAAATTTTGACCCTTCTTAGCTACAGTGCTTTTCACCAGTGGAACATGTAGGATAATAAATTAGTTTTGATTTATCATTTATGTATGACCAATCAACCAAATGGATACATTGAAAGTATTAACAAAGTTGATAACATAACAATCTTGTAGAAATAAACACACCTAGTTATGATATTTTTATTTAGAAATTGTATCACTAAATGTATCTACATAATGCTTTACACTATCCAAAAATTTCAACACTATCCAAACATTTCATAATGCCTGAACTTTTCACAGCAAGTAAAGTCAAACTATGGAGCTAAAACCCATGTAGAAAACTGATGGTAGATTCAGCTTCCATTTTCTGTCCATTGTTTTTGTCCTTTTTTCTCACCTCTTTCCTCGTTGTCATTCTAATTCAGCGAAACATAGGTTCATGTATTCATTTATTCCACCCAAATTTATTCATACGCTGCTCTGGACACTGGGCCAACAAAGAGATGCACTTTCTACACTTGGGGACAAAAAAGGCAAAAATATCATTCCCTGGAGCCCCTCACATCACAGGGAAACTGTCACCCGTAGTCTTGTAGACACTTACAGATCAGGTGAACATGAGAATAGGCATTTTAAAGCACGGAGAAGTCAACAGTAGTGCCACTTCAGTTTTCCTAGGAGCACCTGAAGTTTTCTCTACTTGCTTACTGATTTCTTAATGGCTAGGAAGGATCTGGGCAATTATATACAGGAAACAAGTATTAATTCATTCAGCTTTACATTTACCCATTTATGCTTTACTGCACTACTTGCCTAATCACTCAGATTAGATGCTTAAAGAAGGGCATGAATGTAAATGGACATCATAGATGTCAAATTTGGTGTGTTTCATTCTTCAACCCTTCACCTTCTCTTTAAAACTTAATGGAAAAAAAAAATGAACTGCAGTTCTCTGACCACAAAGTACTTTGATCTGCAGTGATTTACTTAGCAACAGTTCAGCTTCATTTGTGTGACACTAAAAGCAGTCATTACATAAGGCTTTCTTAATCAACTAGTCCAGCAGCTTTCAATAAAGAGATTAACTACGGAATTTTAAAAGGGCATGCTGGTCAGTCCATTCTTATAAATTCCACATGAACCAGTCTTGCAAACTATGGTGAACTTTTCTTTACCTCACTGAAGAATTCTGTTACACACTTCAGATCTCAGCAAACATGCTTGAGAAATGCATAGTAAGCTTTTTATTCTTTAAGATATCTTGTACCAGAACATCACTTTAAAGTCAAACAAGATGTGGTAAACTTTAATAAAAGGTAGGTTTATCATAAACATTATCTTTAAAAGTTTAATGGTGAAAATACCAAAGAAAATTCATCATCAGCTAATTTTACCAACAAAATGGCCCTATTGCATGCATTATGGATTCATTGGGGTTTTGTGTGTATATGTGTGTGTATGAAACTCCATGGAATGACTCTCTTCCCTTTCTTTCAAAAGTTGTGCCAATATATTACAAAATATACTAATATTCTTAATTTTGATGTGGAAAAGAGTATGTGCATGCAGTTTTTTAATTTTTAATTTTTTTTCATTCATTTAGTTTTTTTCCATGTGTTTGGTATGAGATGCTTTTCACTTGGGATGCAGATAGGCTCAGGCTCCCTGCTATGCTCCAAGTATAATATTACAATAGCAACAGCAATAATGATATCATCAACAACAAAAATAACCATAGTAACAAGAATACATGCCAGGTACTTCTTAGCTTCACATGTGTTATCTCACTGAATCCTTTTAACAACTCTCTGAAACAGTTTTCCTTTCAATTTGCAGGTGATCATCATAAGCCCCAGAGAGTCTAAAGGGCTTTCCTAAAGTCACACAACTAGAAAAGTGATAAGGCAAGGAGTTGAGAGTCCAGGTCTGACTCCAGACAGGATGTTCTGAAATCCAGCAAGCCCTCAACATTTTAATCATATATCCTTCTCAGTGAAATCATCTTAAGCATGCAGTATCAATGGAAGCATTTTTATAATTATGTTCTTCTCTTACTATGCTAATATTTCATACACATTTTAAGGCATATAAAAATAGGAATAAAAAGGCATGACATCAACATAAATAGAATGAATTACCTTATACATCCTCCACTAAGGCATATTGTCTCTAGTTTAAAAAAAAAGTAGGGGTCTTCATTACCTTTCCTAAATTCCCTAGAAAATAGGTTTTTGTGATAAGTGAAAGGCTTTTATAAGTTTACCATTAGCACTGAGAAAGTAAAGATGGCAATTATTAGCAATCCTGAGTGAGGCTGCTGGTCACTCTCACTCGACTCATTCATCTCAAAGTCACTGGTGATAACCAGAAGAGCAATGAGGTGAAAATATTGCACAAAAGGCTCAGGGATTGTCAACCTTTTACAGTCCCAGCAATTATTGAATTAAATAGTCCTATTCAATAGTGGAAATAGGACATGGGAACAGAGCCACAAATGGATGGAGCAGGCTGTATAAAGAATAAGCCACAATATGGATCAAGAGAGCAGGGTTATAGAGGAGGTAATGGGGCTCAGAAACGATGTAACCTACTTTATTGATGAAACCAGAGACCTGGAAAATAGGGGCTGTCAGGCTAATCTTAGATTAACTGGCTGCCCTCAAGAGAGATAAGGAAGAAAACACTGACAGGTTTTGGAGAATTCAAAGGGAAACAATATAATCCAAGAAAAAGCCTGCCTTGGGATATGACAAGTCTACTAGGTTCTCTGAAGGCAGCCATGCTGAAGCTATACCTGGCCTCTTCCGGCCCTGCCCACTTGCAGGAAATGTCCCTCCTTGTGTTTATTTTCCACTCAGAAAACAAAGAGGCAGGGCCAGTTTGACCACAGAAGAACAGCAAAGATGAAAAGGTTAGAACGGCGGCATGATTCCTTTAGGGCTGGGAAGTAGGAAGTAGAGGAGGTGGGTTATTTCCACATTTTTCCCCGAAATGATTTTTTTTTTTACTGTTGCTGTTTAGATGGTAGTTAGATATCAAAATTTCAGTTAAAGTCATCAAATCCCAACTGGCAACATCCTGTTTGTAAGGTACCCTGTTGACACTAAAGGAAATTTGAAGAGGGGACGTGGATAAATAGCTAGGATAAGAAGTTAGAAGTGAAATATCAAAAGAGAGGAAAAAGAAAATATGAGATCAAAGGATGGAGTATTAGGTAAGCATTTGAAATAAGCGTAATTTGTCACAGGTAGGGATTAGAGGAGTATAAAGGTAATTCCAAACAGAAAGAATCCAAGGAGCAAAGGTGCAAAGGGTAGAAAATAAGGATATGTTAAAGAAATGTCAGGTAGTCTAATTCAATGAGCAAAGAGGGGTCTTCTCAGAGACTAAGGAATGACAATTCTACAGGAGATATTGTAGAGGCATTAAAAAGGTCTTCATATGCTGGGCTAACTAGTTGGAGGGCAATGGAAAAGGAATCTTTGAGTAATAAAATAAATATGATGCAAAAGGGGAAATAAATGCAAGAAAGAAATGTGTTGGCTTTTGAAACTATCTAAATACATTAATAACAGGCAGGTAACAGAGTTTTAGAATAATGGCTACTCATGTTGCTACTAATTAACAATGTTACTGGTGAGTATCTGGGGTACCACAAACCAGTTAGAAAATACTGGGCCTTTGCAATAAGAAATTTCAGTGCTCACAGGCACAATGGTCTCTGGCCAAGAGCTGAACAGATGGGACCCTCTGCAAGCACAAGGAACACATGGGACTCAGCCGATCCAAATGAATGTGTTAAACTTGATCCATACACTATATCTCCTTGAGTTTGCCAGCCAAATTATTCCGGGTTATGTAAATGAACTGCCTTATCTTTGTGAAACCTTGCACTGCTTTGGAAAGCTAACCAAATTTATAGACATGCAGGTCAAATGCTGGGCAGTGCGGGGCGGGGGTGGGGGCAGGGGTTGTCATTATTTTGCGGTACTAAGGAACAACAAATACTGGATATATTTATTTACATATTTAGTGCATTGAGTAAAGATAAGGGAGACCTGCAAAAGAAAAAATACCCAGTGTGTATCAATGACTGAATTTGTGTCTACATCTGGGATAGGAAAAGTGATAAGACATTTTTAACATTTCCAGCACTTATTTCCTTCCTGTGTGGATGTACTTCCAAGTGACAATATCATATCATAAACTCCAATGTCCATTTATATAAAACAATAGCATTGATCATTCCGGGAACATAATTTAGTAGGACTTTTCCTTAACTCCTCGCTATTATATTTAAGTTCCATCCTTATTTCCTCTCTTCCTGCTGCAATGTGTCATCCAGTTCCCCTCAGTAAGACCTGCCAATGCTAATGCCAACACATATCTCAAATCTACTCACTTCTCTTCATGACTGTTATCACAACACTAGTCCAACCCACCATCGTTTCTCTCCTAGCTTACTTCCAATAACTCCTATTGATATGGTTTGGCTGTTCCCCCACCCAAATCTCATCTTGAATGGTAGCTCCCATAATCCCCACGTGTTGTGGGAGGGACCTGATGGAGGTAATTCAATAATGGGGGAGGGTTTTTCCCATGCTGTTCTCATGATAGTGCATAAGTCTTAGGAGATCTCATGATTTCATAAAGGGCAGTTCTCCTGCACAAACTCCCTTGCCTGACGCCATGTAAGACGTGCGTTTGCTCCTCCTTCACCTTTTGCCATGATTGTGAGGCCTCTCCAGTCATGTGGAACTGTGAGTCCATTAAACCTCTTCTTTTAATTACCCAATCTCAGGTATTTCTTCATAGCAGTATAAAAATGGACTAATACACCTATGTTCTCCCAGTCTTCTATGGGTCTCCCAGTTTAACCCTGTGTCCCTAAGAACCTACATCAAAAATCTGCCCAACTCAATCCTAATCTCTCACCTTATAAAAAAAAAAATATTCAGCACTTTGGGAGGTCAAGGTGGGCAGATCACGAGGTCAGGAGATCAAGACCATCCTGGCTAACATGGTGAAACCCCATCTCTACTAAAAATACAAAAAATTGGCTGGGCGTGGTAGCGGGTGCCTATAGTCCCAGCTACTGAGGAAGCTGAGGCAGGAGAATGACATGAACCTTGGAGGCGGAACTTGCAGTGAGCCGAGACTGGAACACTGTACTCCAGCCTGGGCGACCAAGGGAGACTGTCTCAAAATAAATTAAAAAAATATATATATATATATATATATATATATATATATATGGATAAATGACTCTAATTAAAACCTGAAACCATAAAAATTCTCGAAGATAACATCAGAAAAAATCTTCTGGACATTCACTTAGGCAAATAATTCATGACTAAGACCCCAAAAACAAAACGAAACACTCAAAAATAAATAAATGGGACCTAATTAAGCTAAAAAGCTTCTGGACAGAAAAAAAAAAAAAAAAAAAAAAATTCAGCAGCAGAGTAAACAGAAAACCCACAGAGTGGGAGAAAATTTTTGCAAACTACGCATCTGACAAAGGACTAGTATCCAGAATCTACAAGGAACTCAATCAAATCAGCAAGAATGAAACAAATAACCCCATCAAAAACAGAGTAAAGGACATGAATAGATATTTTTCAAAGAGGATGTACACAGCCATCAAACTTAGGAAAAAATGCTCAACATCACTAATCATCAGGGAAATGCAAATTTAAAACACAATGAGATATCACCTTACTCCTGCAACAATGGCGATTATTAAAAAGTCAAAAAACAATAGATGTTGGCACGGATGCAGTGAAAGGGAACACTTATACACTGCTGGTGAGAACCTAAACTAGTACAACCACTATGGAAAACAGTATAGAAATTCCTTAAAGAAAAAAAAGCAGAACTACCATTCAATCCAGTGATCCCACTACTGGGTAACTACCCAAAAGAAGTCATTATATGAAAAAGACACATGCACACATATGTTTATAGCACACAATTCGCAATTGTAAAATATGGAACCAACCTAAAAGCCCATCAACTAACAAGTGCATAAAGAAAATGTGGTATATATACACCATGGAATACTGCTCAGCCATAAAAAGGAATGAAATAATGTATTTTGCAGCAACTTGGATGGAGCTGGAGGTCATTATTTTAAGTGAATTAACTCAGGAATGAATAACCAAATATTGTATGTTCTCATAAGTGGGAGCTAATGTATGAGGGTGTAAAGGACTCCAGGGGGAAATTTGGAGGGGGGTTGAGAGATAAAAGAGTAAATATCGGCTACAGTATATAGTACTCAGGTGGTAGGTGCACTAAAATTACAGAAATCACTAAAGAACTTATCTATCTAGCCAAAAACCATGTGTAGCCCCAAAACTGTTGAAATTAAAAAAAAAAAAAAAAAAAAAAACAAATCTTCACGATGGTTCATAAGTCTTCTTCACTATGGTCCATAAGGGTATCACGATGAGGCCTATAGGCCTCCAACCTTATCCCCAAACTCCAGCTGCCATTCTTCTGCAGCTCACCTGACCCGATCTTCCTTGAGCATACCAAGCTCTCTCCCACTTAAAGACCTTTGCGCTTCCTTCCATTAGCTGAAATGATCAGCATCTTGCATGGTTGCCTCTTCATCCCATGCCTCACTTCCTCACTGCGGAGCTTTAGCACAGTACTCTGTACATTTATTTCACTCATGATTATCCAAAATTACTTTCTCTGTCTTATTTATTCAATTATCTGTTGTTTGTGTTTCTCAATTAAAATATAAGACCCATAAAAGTGTGGACTTTGTCCCTAATATTATATCTCAAGAGCCTTGAAAATGCCCAACACGTAACAGGTATTTAAAAAGAAAACTTTGTTTTTGAATGGATTATTATTAATTAAACCATACATTAGCACACTTATCCCATAAACATTGTGCCTGATTGTAATGTGTCTAATTCTAGTTTTCCCACAGATATTTTAATACAATGACTCATTTATCCATTTAGATTAATATTCCTTTCGAAAGTAATTTTCTTAAACTCCCAACTTCATAAGTTATAAAAAGCAGAGCTTTATTGATATACGCCTGTGTTTCACTAAACATTCTTGCTTTTGAGTGTGTAGGACATTCTGGTTGTCATTTTTAGCCCGGGAAGCAGTTGGCACTAACAAGCAATACAAACAAGCATGAGTGTACAACTTGCAAAACCATTTTATTGAGCATTATGCAAAACTGACCAATCTTACAAGCACTAAAATTCATTCCACCCCTTACGGCCAATTCACTGTCAGTTCCTAACCTCAGTGTAGGCCTGGGGGCTCATGCATTCAACAATTATTGACTAAGTCACTACTGTGCACCAAGCACTGTCCATGGGACTGGGGACTGAACAAGAAATAAAGTCAGTGCTTACCCGACTGGAGCTTCTTAGATACTCAGGAGAAAGATAATAAACGAGCACTTGATGGTAAGTCTATGTGGTGCTTTTTTATAGAAGATGGTGTTTATTTCCACGCACAGAAAATACAGAGGAGAGCCATGATCATGAGAGGTTTTCAAAATATGGAATATAGGAAATTGTGGCATGACCCAGTCAATGTATGCAACAATAATCAGTAGGAATATTAAGATGTCTCCAGATATTTGAAAGACTATCAGATAGAGAAGGAACAAATTTGTTCTGTATTTGCTTAAAGATGAGAACTAGGAACTAGTGACCCTCATGAGTCACTCTGCTAGGTATACAGAAGAATTTTCAAAAGAATCCCAAAGTGTAATGGGCTATTTCCAAGTGATTGTGAGCAAGCCTTTCATCACTGGAAACATTCAAGATTAGAGCAGTGGTTCTCATTTTTGGGGCATAAATGCCTTGACATCACCCAGCAAGTTTTAAGCTCTAAAACAGCACCAAGAATAGATGGGCTAGTTCCTCCAATTGCTTTCTCTGCCCTGTCAACACCACCTCCACCTCAATTTCAGAACCACTGAGGGAGCAGGAAGACGGAGGCAACCCATTCCCATAGTTAATCTCATGCTTTAAAAAAATATATTGATATAGTAAAATACTGGATGATATCTAATTCCTAATGGGGAATGTAAAATGCATTAAATAATAACATGCTAATAAAATTCAGAGGTAATCATTCATGGACAGTCACTAATGATGGTGATTAAGGAAGATGACTTTAGTTCAAACAAGCAAATGATTAAGCTTGAGAGTATAAAATGTTAAAGGGCCCTAATTAATAAAGTACCACATTTTTCTTCTCAGCCTACTTTCTAGAACATAAATATGTGAATCATCCTTCTAAGATACAGATGAATGACCTTTATATTCTAAAATCTAGCAAAGGCAGAAACCACTGCCTGGAAAACAAAGTGGGATTTCAAAAGGTCTACTGGAAATGGGTCAAAGATGTGTGTAACGAGACTTAGCGAGGGCACTAATCAGAACAAGATGTGGAGAAACTGATTAGGATGAAGAAAAAATCCAAACTTCCTGATTTTCTGGTCTGGCTGCCTGTCATAAATTTCAGTTCCATGTGAATCTTGTGGACTAAATTATTACAGTTGTAAGTCATCCTTAAGATCTACCTCTTCATTCTTCCTTTAGATCCACTCAGTCATCAGCTGCCGATGAATTATAATGCCCATATTCAACTCACCGGGGATGATGACTTTGCAGTGGGAATCACTCTTTTTGTTACTTGCTGATTTATATGTATAGAAGGGAAAAGGAAAAAGAAAACACACGAATCCAAATTCTAAAAATCAGTAGCTTCCTCAGGATGTTATAAAATATTAAAGTTTAATTTAGCAAAAAACGAACAAACAAAGAAGGATACTAGGGAGGCCTTTCCAAAGGGGTGCTCTACAGTTATTACGGGTAGCAACTGAAATTTAATTCCGCTGAGAATTTCACTCCATCTGAGGTTGCAGGCTGCAGTAGTGCATGGGGAGATGAAAGATCCATGAAGAAAAAGAAGGAAAACAGAACCTATAAACATCCACTCTTCCTGCTCCAAACTGTTCTCCATTTTCAGCCTTGGAAAAGGTGACCAGAAGGGTAATGGAAACCCTGTGATCCTAAACTCCATTTATAAAAGAATCCGTTCTTTTTGTTAGCTGCAACATAAGCATCTCCATCAGAAAGGCAGGCATTCTGTTTGTGTGCTCCTTTTAGTGTCAAGGGTGTATTTGATGTCATTTCAGTCGATTTGATGCATTAGTTTTAGTTAGTAGCATATATTTTGGAATCAGAATACCTGCCTTCTTATTGAGGCTCTACCATATCCTGTCTATATGGCCTTAGACAAATTATTGAATCGCTTGTACCTTTGATTTTTTTCTTTTTTTTTTTTTTTCATCTTTAAGTGAGGACAATGGCACCTAATAAGTAGGCTTGTTGTGAAAATTAAATGAGTAGATACATATAAAGCCCTTAGAACAGAGCCTGGTGCACAATAAGTACAATGTATGTGTTAATTAGCTGCAATAGTGGAACTGGAAGACTAGTAATAGGTAGCATGTCAAGTTGCATAAAACCTTGAGTCAAATAAGGCAATCTCATAACAAACATTCATAGAGTTATCATTCTTAGCTCATACCTTAGCCTCTATGATACACTCATGGCTAATATAATGCACTGAAAATCAAGCTAAACAAACTCAATAATTTCACAGCAAGTAGGTATATCTATTTTACTTCTGGGATAAAGTGAATGGTTGAATCAGCGTAACTCCACAGTTTTTAATTGAAGAATTTTACCATTAATGGCCACTGGAACAGGACATTGACTATACTTTTCAGCTAATGGGATGGCTCCAGAGACCACACTGGACATTGCACAAACAACGACTGATGTGTGTTGTGGCATCATTAAAATAAAAGTTAACATGTTAAACACGGCAGAAAATCTTTGCATTGAAGGAGCTTTGACAGCATTTGTCAGCTTGAACATTTTATGGCAGCAGCACAGCTTGTTAACAGGCAATGAAAGACGGCTCTATTAAGCTCAGGGTGGTGCTGAAATTGTTTCATACAGCCCATACTCATTTTCCCTACCACCAAGTGAGGATGCCCATCGAGAAAGGCCATCACATACAGGAGGTCTCTGCAAGTCATCGGTATTAATTGTAATGAGGAAGACATTTTATTGCCACCCGGTGTTACAGTCTACCTAGTAACCCTCACAGCTGTTTTGATTAATACACGGACTTACATTAAAAAGAACTTGTGCTGCAATTTTACCTAACAGAGCTTCCTTTTTAAATTCCAAATAAAACAGCGCTTCCTACAAATTGAGGATGGACTGCATTGAAATCCATTGTTCAGAATTCAAAAGCCAGCCTTGAAGGAGGAGAATGGATAAAAGCATCCTGCCTTTCTGGAGTTAACAGGTCATCATTTTCATCAATAATCACTTCTTTTAATTAAAACCTAATTAATTTTTGGTGCTAAGTGAAACTCTGAACTACTGGAAGACATCCGAATCTGGGGGAACAATTATTGCTCCTATGAATATTATTATATAACGGAAACCCTACCAGGGGAGGACAAAGAGAAACATCTGCAGGTGGAAGAAAGTCTCATCCAGTACAATAATATGGCATGTCAAACATATTATGTGCAAAAACTTTTTACTCCACACATTTTACACAACCCTTCTACCAAGAGTAGCCACATAATCCAAACCTTTCCCAAAAAGGAACTTGATAAAATTCCATATAGTGCCAAGTGCAGAACAAGTTTGATTTTACAAGCCAACAACATTTTATCTGTTGATAAAAAGTGTTAAACACTTTTTTATGATAATTTGAAGTGACTTCAACATAATTCGATTTCGATGGCTAACTATAAAATCTTATTATTTAGAGGAAGATTTAAATCTTTTTCATCATCAATTAACATTTTGTAAGCACACATTAAGTGCAAGGCACTGTATTATATGTTTTGTGCCTATTCTTAGGATAATAATTTCTCACTTTTTCCATAATAGAACTGCAAGGCAGTCTAAAAGATTTGTTTGCTGATAAATAATCAGAAAAAATATAAAGTAGTAGAAAGTTCCAGGAAGCAAAAAATGCACGTATGCTATAGGAAATGGCAGGCTTATTCAAAGGCAAAGGTCAGAAACTCAAATGCCCACAGGAACTTGGAAGGTCAGCAGGTACAAACTGGGCTAGGTATAATACTAGACAGAGGCAGGAAATCTCCCAAAGACTGAATCCGCAAGGCCTACCTAAGGCATTCATGTTAGATAAGCTGACAATTATAAAAGAGGTCAGAGGACCTATTTGGCCTACAGTCCCCCAATCTTTACCATTATCACTCCTGACTGGTAGGGGCAGGAGCATTGAGTTCAATAAACCTGAATTTGAAGTTCGCCTCTATTAGGTATCACTTCTGTGATCTTTTACAAGTTATTTAGTCTTCCTAAGTTTCAGTTCCTTCCTCTTCAAACTGAGGATGGTAACACATGTTTGCCTTGACAATGTTGTTGGGATACCCAAATGAAACACCATGAACGAAAGAACTTGGTAAACTGTAAAAGACTTCAATGATGTGAAGTGTATTATTATGATGATAAGCTAGAGAATTATATATAGTCAGCATCAACTAAGTATTAACTATTGTGTTAGCTATTTGTTACATTCTATAATGTAACAGGTATTTTTATGGTATACGACACACATTTCAGAAAGGATAATTGCATACACAACTAACTATAATCACCTGGAAAACTACCTACCTTCTAAATAATTAGCTATGCCATTGACATGGGGAATGGAAGTGATAACAAACTTGAGGAATGATTTTCAAGATGCATCAACACTTGGAAGAAACACTGCCCTGTGGAGGAAAGGGAGAAGTCTGTGGGACTAATTATTCATTTATTGTTGGCAATTATATTTATTTTATTTGAGTTGCCAAATGACATTAAAGTAAAATATGTGATTTTCAAAGTTAATATCTGAAAATATTATAAGACTCAAAAATTATGTTAAAGGTTGGAATTAATTTTCTGTGCAAGTCTTTTACAAAAAATTCATAAACATTTATTAAAAGACATTTTAAAATATAAATAAATAATGACTTTATAGGTAAGTTTTCAGTGAAGAAGAATCAGTAGGCCAGGCACAGTGGCTCATGCATGCAATTGCAACACTTGGGAGGCTGAGGCAGGCGAATCACCTGAGGTCAGGGTCAGGGTGAATCACCTGACTATCCTGGTCAACATGGTGAAACCACGTCTCTAGCAAAATTATAAAAATTAGCCGGACATGCTGGCACACACCTATAATCCCAACTACTCGGTAGGCTGAGTGAGGCAGGGGAATCGCTTGAACCCAGGAGGCAGAGGTTGCAGTGAGCTAAGATTGTACCACTGCACTCCAGTCTGGGCAACAGAGGGAGACTCTGTCTCAAAAACTAAATAAATAAGAAGAATCAATGTCAGAATGAAGTTGATTCTCCCCCAAATTTTTATATAGATTCAATATAATCTCAACCAAAATCTTAGCAGGAGTTTCTTGGACTTTGATTAGTCGATTCTATAACGTATATTGAAGAGTAAAGGGTCATGAAAAACCAGGACACTCCAGAAGAAGAACAAGGTAAGATTTTTATACTGAACTATAGTAATTAAAATTATGGACTTTTGCTACACATTCAGATAAAAAGACAAATAGAACAGAGTCCAGAAATAAACAGGCACATATAAGAAAAGTTTATTATAGAGCAGGCATCACAGATGGGTCGGGAACAGATGGACTAATCAATAAAGAGCAATGAAATTTTGTTGTCTATATAGAAATAAATGAAAAAGGATCTTAACTTCATAGACAATGTAAAAAGTCATAATTAAATACATTTGTGAACTTATGACAGGGAAGAATTTCCTAATCAACATGCACAAAAAAGCATGTATTATAAAAGAAACACACTGCATGATCTTATATTTTAAAAAGCCTAAAGACTACACCAAAAAACTGTTAGAACTGATAAACAAATTCAGTAAAGTTGAGGGATACAAAATCAACATAGAAAATTCAGTAGCATTTGGTGGTTTGGCGCACTGGCTCATGCCTGTAGTCTCAGCACTTTGGGAGGCTGAGGTGGGAATATCATTTGAGCCCAGGAGTTTGAGACCAGCCTGGGCAACATGGTGAAACCCCATCTCTACAAAAAATACAGAAATTTAACTGGGTATGGTGGCACGTGCCTTTAGTCTCAGCTATGATACTTGGGAGGCTGAGGTGGGAGGATTGCTTGAGCCAGGAGGTAGAGGTGGCAGTGAGCTGAGATTGCACCAATGCACTCCAGCCTGGCAACAGAGTAAGACCCTGTCTCCAAAAAAAAAAAAAAAAAAAAAAAATTCAATGGCATTTTTATATGCCAACAGCAAACAATCTGAAAAGGAAATCAGGAAAGCAATCCCATTTACAATAGTTACAAAAAAAATACAAAATATCTAGTAATATATTCAACCAAAGAGGTGAAACATCTACAATGAAAATTAGAAAACACTGATGAAAAAAGTTAAAGATAACAACAAAAAAATGCAAGGATATTCTATGTTCATGGAATGGAGAAATTAATACCATTGAAATATCCATTCTACCTACCCAAAGTGATCTAAAGATTCAATGCAATCCCTATCAAAATACTAAGGACACTCTTCATAGAAACAGAGAAAAAAAAATCCTAAAATGCATACAGAATCATGAAAGACTTCAAATAGCCAAAGTAATCCTGAACAAAAGAATCTGGAGACATCACACTACCTGAATTCAAAACATACTACAAAGCACTCACAACTAAAACATGATGGTACTGGCATAAAAACAGACGCATAGATCAATGGAACAGAATTGTAAACCCAGAGATAAATCCACACATTTACAGCCAACTCATTTTCAACAAATGCATTAAGAAAATACATTGAGGTAACAACAGTCTTTTCAATAAATAGTTCTGGGAACACTGGATATCTATATGGAGAAGAATTAAACCCCTATGTCTCTCACTGTATACAAAAATCAAACCAAAATAAAATAAATAAATACTTCAATGTAAGACCTAAAACTATGAAGCTACCGAAAAAAATAATAACAACAAAAAAACAAACAAACAAAAAAATTCTTCAGGACATAAATTTTTGAGGTAAGATCTCAAAAGCACAGCTGACCAAAGCAAAATTGACAAATGGAGTTATATCAAGCTAAAAATCTTCTGCACAGCAAAGGAAACAGTCAACAGAATGAAGACATAACCTACAGAATGGGAGAAAAGATCTGCAAACTATCCATCTGACGAGAGATTAATAACAGGAATATATATGGAATCCAAACCACTCGATAGCAAAAACATAAACACTCCAATTTTTAAAATGGGCAAATCATCAGAACAGACATTTCTCAAAAGACATAAAAATGGCCAGCAAGTATATGAAAAAATGCTCAACATCACTACTTCTCAGGGAAATGCAAATCAAAATCACAATAAGCAAATCTCACCCCAGTTAAAATGGCTATTATTAAAAAGACAAAAGATAAACACTGGCATGGGAGTGGAGGAAAGAATTCCTACACACTGTTGCGTGGGAAGGTAAGGTAGCACAGCCATCATGGAAAACAGCTACAGAGGTTCTGCAAAAAAAAAAAAAAAAGAAAAATAGAAATACCATATTATCTAGCAATCCTATTGCTGGGTATGGATCCAAAAGAAAGGAAATCCATCTGTCGAGGAAATATCTGCATTCCCATGTTTATTGTTGCACTATTCACTACAGCTAAAATATGGAATCAACCAAGTTTTCATTAACGAATAAATGAATAAAGAAAATGCGGTATCTTTACACAACGGGATATTATTCAGTCTTAAAAAAGAATGAACTCGTGTCATTTGCAAAAGGGATGATCTGGAGGACATCATGTTAAGTGAAATAAGCCAGGCAGAGAAAAACGAATATTGCATGTTATCACTTATATACGGGAGCTATAAAAATGGATCTCACAGAGGTAGCAAGTAGGATGGTGCCTACCAGAAGTTGGGGAGAGTAGAGGGGATAAGTGATAAAGAAAGGTTGGTTAATAGGTACAAAAATACAGTTAGATAGAATGAATAAGTTCTAGTGTTCATTAGTGCAGTAGAGTGACTACAGTTAACAGTAATCTATTGTATATTTCAAAATAGTTAAAAGAGATGAAGAGATGTGACATGTTCCCAGTATAAAGAAATGATAAATGTTTGAGGTGATGGGCATCCCATTACCCTGATTTTATTGCTACACATTATATGAATGTATCAAAATATCACGTGTACCCCATAAATATGTACAATTGTGTATCAAGTAAAAAGGGACAGATTAATTTGAACGTGATTACATTATATTAATAATAACTTCTTAGTATACATGAATAGAATGAAAAGAAAAGCCACAAGCTGAGATATTTCTGATGTAAAACACAAACTAAAATTCACATTCACAATATGTTAAGTGCCAGAAGTCAATAAAATAGATAAAAACTGAGGAGAAAAATATTTATAAACGAACAATAATTTTTCATTTTCAGGGAAGTAAATATAGTAACCTCCAAACACTTTACACTTAACACACTGGCAAAAATGTAAGACTATATCATCCACTACTAGGTGATGTACAAATTGGAACAACCACTTTGGAAAATAGTTTGGCATTTTGTAGTAAGATTAAACATGTATTATCTTATGATCCCACAATTCCAATCCAACATTTGAACCCTAAAAATAACTCATAAATGTCTTATCTAAGATATTCACAAAAATACCCATAAAAGTGGTATTCATGTTATCAAAAATAGAAGAAAAATAATTTCTATTCCCACCACAGGTATAATCAATAAATGAATTGTGGTGTATTCATTTAACGAAATACCGCAGAGCAGATAAAATGAGTACACTATAACGACAGACATCAGCATGACTGAATATCACATACTATTATTGCACGTACTTTTAAAAATAATTAAATATAGTTATAAAAAGTTCAAAAAGAGGCAAAACTAACAGAATATTGTTTTTGGATACATACTTAGGTAGCAAAGGCATGAATAAAAGCATGGAAGGGATTTACACAAAATTCCATATAGTGCTTACCTCCATAAAGTAGTAAAGGGGGAGGTGGTCAGGGAGGTGCACAGGATGCTTATAAGATTCTGATAATGTCCGCTTTCTTAACCAGCAAACACTGAAGTACACAGTGTTTCCTTTATTATTACTGTGTAAACTGTACATACACATTGTCCCGTATGTATATGAAACACTTTTTAAAGAAGAAATTATTGCCAAAGTATGTAAGGTTGTAGAAAATGAAATTACTCAAACAGCTAGTTGGATAGAGCATATTTTGAAGCAGCAGGGTAAACTGATAGAGTTTACCCTAGCTGGTAAAGGACAAAAAATATGAGTTACAACTCCATTCCTTCATGAAACTTAATAACATATGACAGAAAAAAAGATGAAAAAACAATGCTTCAGGGGAAAATGTTTTAAAATATCTTCCATATTAGAAATATATCAATTCTCCAGATATGCATATGCTTATATTAGAAGATAAAAAACAAATATACTTGCTCCAAAAGGTAACAAAAATCAACTATTTCTCAGGTAAACTATATCCATAGCTAACCTTTTTCAAATTGATGAATCATATTCTACCATACTTCTTAAGAAAGAGAGCCAAAGGGCATCATTTTTTAAAAACACATATTTAGAAATATAATAGAAAGAGGAAATTTTCAATTTGGAAGATGTCAGTGAGAATGGATAATTTTCATTTACACAAAAGATAAGTAAAATTCCTTTCAGAGGACGGAAATGATGGATATATAATAAAAATTAGCTACTTAGTACCTAATAAAAATGTAGTATGAGTATTTTTAGCAAGAAAGAAAAAAGGAGGAAGAGAGAAGGAAGGAACTTCAAAGTACACCTCTCATCATTAGCAGAACACAACATCCTAGAGAATAAAAAATAAGACTGAAACAAAGCCAAAAAATCCAATCCCCAAATAAAGCCCCCAAAGACCTCCTGGAAATACAGGGAGCATATGAATCCCATCAAATAGTTATTAGTGCTACATTCATCTGTCCATTAAGCAAAAATGATTATTTCCCCTTTACATTTATGGTGAGGCTTATGATAATCAGGCTACTTCCAAAAGTCTACAGCCAAAAAAAGTGATAGAACTGTAAGAAGATATGATATTAGGATGCAAAATTTTATTTGCATGTCAGTCATTTTGTTGGGATTTGTGCATGATTAGAAATAAAAGATTCTATCTATGTGTTGAAAGAAAGAAGCCAGCAGAGACAGAAGAATGAAAGATGAAAGAGAATTTTTATTTGATAAGGCAAATGTTGGAATGAGGAGGTGGGAGGCAATAGAATCGAGATCAGCCACTGGTGGGAAGAAAGGAGCGGGGGTACGCAAGTGAGAAAATGCTGGGTGGTAAGTTAAATAAGACCAAGTAAATCTTCATGATAAGGCAGTGATTTTCAGCATATGAGGTAGCAGCCTCATAGGGAGCACTTGTAAATCTGCAAAAGCTCTTTTTTTTTTTAAACAGAGTCTCACTCTGCACCCAGGCTGGAGTACAGTAGCGCCATCATGACTCACTGCAGCCTCAACCTCCACACTCAAGCAATGCTCCTACCTTAGCCTCCCACATAGCTATGACTACAGGCACCAACCACACTACCACGTCTGGCTTTTTATGTTATTTATTTTTTATTTTTTTATTTTTTTGGTAGAGACGACATCTTACCATGCTGCCCAGGCTAGTCTCAAACTCCTGGGCTCAAGCAGTCCTCCTACCCTGGCCTCCCAAAGTGCTGGCATTATAAGTATGAGCCACTGTACCCAACCAAGAGTGTTTTTGATGATCACCATGAACAGTAGGCTCTACTATTAATAGCACTCAGTGAGTAGAAACCTAAGATACAGAACATCCAAGGAAATACAAGACATTCTTGCACAGTGAGGAGTTACTTCATCCCAAATGCAAAATGCATCCATGCATACACTATGAGCTTTTCTCTTCCTTTATGTTCATGCTGACTTTGGTCTTCATTCTTGTTCAATATGATCATTAAAGTACAACTTCCAAGACTTGTAAAACGTCCACCTGTGAAGTGAATAACTTTACTATTAATAAATGTAACACGATCTAAGTCTTCTTGAATTTCCTTAAATAATGAATTTATTTATAATTTCCTTTTCTTACACATTTAAATGTTATGAATCCTTTGCAACAAAGTTTGTTGTTGTTGTTGTTGTTGTTCATCCATTTATTTGTTGGGCTTAAGGTAATGGGGAAAAAGGAAAAAACAGACCATGATGTTTGATGGACACGTAACACTATGGAACTCATTTCCATTTAAACTTGTGGTGCTTCAGGGAGAAGCCTGGAAGACTACAATAAGGGACCTCAAAAAACATCAACAGCATACTCCACTCTTCCTGCAAGACTAGTGATCCAGGCTCTCCACGTTTTAAACCACTGTTCACCATTAACTACTGAAAGAGAGACTATTTACTTATAAAGTCAAATCTTAGATTTAGGAGATAACATAAATCCCTATTAGCTATCAAAACCTTTTTCAATAAGCAACACAACTTTTTACATTGTAGCTGATCAACAGAGCCAGAAGTAGGGAGATAGTGTTTACATAGTAACCAACTCTGTTTTTAATTGAATTGTAAAGGAAAAAAACTAAGCTTTTACATAGTTATGAACATTTTAATTCATTAGTGATTTATAATACTTGCCAATAGTGACGAGTTCACTGGCTTTTACAAGCTGTTGCCTAAATGCCATAAATTATTTTGTTTGTAGTTAGGACCAGATTCAGAAGGGAAAGGAAAAAAATGTTTTCTGTGGGCAGTTAGGTTTACCACGAAACCTAGGGAATCTGAGTGCCTGAGTTTCTCTGGGGCCAATGTATTAAGTGCAATAAACAAACTCTTCAATAGCTACTTTTAGCTAGGATTTCTCAAGGTCCAAAGTTTAATCTAGGTTACCAAGAGAGGAAATTTTACAAGTGATTTTACTCAAGATAATTCATAACGATTTTCTCTGATGTTTAAAAACACACAGATCCAACAACCTCACCCTGGTCTTTGACCTATGTAAGGGTATCAGAATCTGCAGCCCTGAGTTCTAAACTGATGGCTTGAACTGGCAGGAGTCTACCTCCTGGCATTTTAATGCTATCAACAAAAACTGTAGATGTATTTGGTCAACTTTTGAGGGAAGATTCCTAAGTTTTCCAGTATTACACAGTCTTTCTATAATACGAATCCAGCAATTAATAAATACATGGCAAATAAACATATCTCATTTTTGTCATAATAGTTCATAGATTCTCGCTAGTGACTGGGTTAATTTCAAATTTTGATATTTACCTCAGTCTGAGTGACTTTTTTTTTTTTTTAAATTGAGACAAGGTCTTGCTGTTTCACCCGGGCTGGAGTGCAGTGGTGTGATCACAGCTCACTGTAGCCTTGACCTCCTGGGCTCAGTTGATCCTCCCACCTCAGCCTCCTGAGTAACTGCAACTACATATGTACGCCACCACACCAGGCTAATTTTTTGTATATCTTGCAGAGACAGGGTTTTGCCATGTTGCCCAGGCTGGTCTTGAACTCCTGGGCTCAAGCGATCCTCCTGCCTCAGCCTTCCAAAATGCTAAGATTACAGGAGTGAGCCACTGCGCTCATCCCTGAGTGACATTTTTTGAGCAAAAACATAAAGACAAACAACCAAGGTAATCCCTACAGACTGTAGCTAATTATTTTGTTTGTTCTTTAGAATATAACACACACATACACATATGTTCTCTCACAAATATTACTGGAGAAACAAGAGTTTTCTAGTGTCTAATCTATAAAAGTAAAGTACATGAGTAGCTATAAACATCATGCATGTAAGTGTTCCTGGTAATTTGCTTTATGTCTTCATGTATTTTCTTGAGGTAGAAAAGTACAAAAAAGTCAAACTTACTAGAATCATGCTAGAGAAAGAAAATACTTAACAGTTTGGAAGGAATAAGAATATGTAATAGTTTGGAAGGAAAAAAATAAAAAATATAAAACCAAAATGGTCATTTTTTAAAAGTTGTTTTTTATATTTACATATTTCCTCGAAGCTCTGCATTATCTTCCCAGAATCTGAGGAGTCGGTTCTACAGAGTGTCTGAGTCTTTTGTTAAGACATTGACCTTTCATTTTGCCACCAATTTCAAGTCTGAAAATTTAGAAAGCTTAAAATATGAGTTTAACATTTTATCAAACATTTGCATTTCATGCCATTAGCTAAGACACTTATTCAGTTTATTACATATATATATAATTTTAATTTGAAGCACTTCACTAGGAATGCTGTCTACATGAGAATGCTATCACATGGCACACTTATTAGTGTATCATAAATGCATTTTGCCTGTGCTGTATTCCAAGCCAAGGAGACTGAGACTGTGAGATGTTTCCTGAACTAGCCAGGAGCTGAGCCAGGATTTTAATCCAGGTCTTCTGATGTTAAGCACCTTTCATTACATAACCATTGTCTCCCTAATGAGGTTTCGGTCTATTAATGAGAATTCGGTCAATTCTCTTATGCAATTGATTTTTTTCCTGTTAAATGAAAGTAGAGTCAATGAACAAGTGTAAAAGGAAATAAAACTGCAAACCCAACTAAGAAGTGGAAAGTATTACTCACACAGTATATTCGACTGTCACACAGACCACATCATCTCAGCAGTCACAGTAAACTTTGGGAGGCCGAGACGGGCGGATCACGAGGTCAGGAGATCGACACCATCCTGGCTAATACGGTGAAACCCCGTCTCTACTAAAAATATACAAAAAAAAAAAAAACTAGCCGGGCGAGGTGGCGGGCGCCTGTGGTCCCAGCTACTCGGGAGGTTGAGGCAGGAGAATGGCGTGAACCCGGGAGGCGGAGCTTGCAGTGAGCTGAGATCCGGCCACTGCACTCCAGCCCGGGCGACAGAGCCAGACTCCGTCTCAAAAAAAAAAAAAAAAAAAAAAAAAAAAAAAAAAAAAGAAAGGTATCAGAATCAGAGAAATAATCACACTGGAAAAGCAGTATTTGCTCCAACTCCCTAATAATTTATTTGAACAATGCTTAGAACAAATAAAATGATCACCAGTCATTGCAAGTGTAACTTGCTTATTAAAAGATAGATGTAAGTCAGATGCCTAGTTACTGCATAAATCTTGATCACATTTGAACACATCAGAAACTACTGGAAAAAAATCCTACCTCCCTGTTCTCTGCAACTTAGCAAAGCCACTTTCTGTATTCTCATTCTTTTTTTCTTTTCTAAAATGAAGAGAACAAGAAGCTGAGGATTCCTTCTCAACTGTTTTGTCTAGCGAGGCAATCAACCAGTGAAAACCAATAACATCTACAGCTTTTTAGTGCAGGCTCAGAATATGACATGCAATTATATATATTTATTCCACAAATGACATTTGCTATCTTCTTCCCCTCGGGCAACAGACACTACACAGTATTTCCTTCACAGAAGCACAGTATTTTTAAAAAATGTTCACTGGACATTTTGTTTTCTCTTTTTTACCACTTTTCAGATTTTATGGATTAGAGTTGAAAAGGCAACACTTAAAAATAAAGTATGGTTTGGAAATGGTTATCTGTAAATATGAGTTCATTATTCCCCTTTGACAGCCACAAGTAAAGTCAACAAAATATGTTCTATACATGTTTGACATGAAGAAATATTTTCCAGATGACCTAGAGATTATGGACTTTCTGCAAAAGCAATTTTATCATAAGTGCTTGTATATGTACACATATGCAGCTACTCCCCAATCTGTAAACTATTCTACTCTCAAAAATTTTTTATAAGTTTCTTCTAAAGCTTGAACTGCATACACGTGTGTGTGTGTGTGTGTGTGTGTGTGTGTGTGTGTGTGTGTGTGTACAGCCAGAGAGAGAGAGAGCTAGAACGAGAGAGAGAATATAGATATTCTTAACCAGCTTCTTAACTACACTTCTATTGCTCAAAGTATGACCCATGGACCAGCAGCATCAGCTCACCTGGCAGTAATAAGTAAAGAACCTCAAGCCCCACCCAGACCTATCTCATGAGAATTTGCATTTGAACAAGATTGCCCAGATAATCCAATGCACACTGTGGTCTAAGAAGCACTGTCCTATACCTCTCAACCCCACAGCCTTTCAAACTACTTTAGCTCAGTTTATCCAAAACCGAATGTCATCTACAACTGCTGCAAAGCCACCCCTCAACTATACAGTCTCTTTCTCCTCCTGTTTTCCCTGCGGTGCTGAGTGCACTCAGGGCACTAGGTTCCATCTAGTCACCTAAGCAGAGACCTGGAAGCTGTCAGATAATTTTCCCCGTGCTCCCTAAAGGCACAAACCATGACTATATTGCTCTCTATTATGTCCCAGTACCTAGTCACTAGTTGGAACTTCATGAATATCTGTTGAATGAATAAAAGTGGTAACCATGCAGGCAGGGCCCTGCATACTTCCTCTGTATCCACACTGCCAGAGTCTCCTCATTAGTCCCTAGGGCTTTGATTTCATCTCCTATCGGTACATATTACTACCAGATGGATACAACTAAAACGCAAATAAGATGCTCCACTCCCATCCACATCCTCCATCATTCTCTTTTTTTTTCTTTTTGCAGATTTAAGGAGTACAAGGGCAGATTGTTACACACATACATTGCAGCATGGTGAAGTCTGGACTTCCGGTGTACTCACTGCCCCAGTAGTGATCATCAAACCCAGTAAGTGATTTTCCTCCATCACTCTTTAAAACTCTTCAGGGTCTCCCATAGCCTAAAAATCAAACTGCAGCACCTTAGAATGGCCACTGCCTACTCCTCTAGCATCTCACTCACTGTCTCACCCCTATATGTCATATATGTCTCAACATAGCTCCACCACATCCCGTGTTCCTCCGTTACTGAGTATAAGCTACCCATTGCTACCATCTGAATTTCTAACCAAGTTGAGATAAATTAAATCCTTATTGTCTGTAAGTATAAAGCAATGCATGTACCGTTCACAAAAGCCACATTAGACCTTAAAAATACTGCAATTAATCATGAAAATTAAAAATATACACAAATATGCTCCTACAAACAGCTATTAATTACAAAAATCAAACACCAGTATAAAAACCACCTCTTAATTTTGTTGTGAGGGGTTATGTGGGGACTGTCTAGAAATTATTATGATACAAATCCAAATAAATTAGGTCTGAAATACCTTCTTAATGTCTAGCATGTTCCTAAGCATGCAAATTTTTCGTCTTTCATCCAGAGATATTCCTAAGTTTTCCAAAATATAGAGAAATGCCTACAAAATTTTAATAGCTCAATTGCTGTACATGAATTCCTTTTTTCTTTTTTTCTAGGCAAATACATTAGAGGGATAGGTCTCATGCTGGCTCCAGTTGAGTCTTAAAAAGTAAAAAACACTTTTGATTCCTATTAGAGGGGTCTAAAAACAGCACAAAACAAAGGGCCACCACTCAAGCTGTATAAACTGTGGGTGTCTGAACACATAGCTCCAAAGCTGAAATATCTTAACATTTACACATTTCAATGCCTTTTTCAGATTCCATGTTCTTTAGAATATACTGCAATCCCAACCCCCCATATGAGACAGCCACATCCTCCAATACTTAATCCTCTTAACATAGCTCAACTGTCACATTTTTTAAAAAATTTTTATTTTTAATTTTAGTGGGTACATAGTAGTACATATTTTGTTGTCTAGGCTGCTCAGAGATTATATATATTTTATATATATTATATATGTATATATGTTACATGAGATATTTTGATACAAGCATGCGATACATAATAATCACATGATAAAGAATGGGGTATCCATCCCCCTAAGTATCTATCCTTTGTGTTACAAACAATCCAGTTATACTCTTTTAGTTATTTTAAACTAAATTATTGACTATAGTCTCCCCATTTTACTATCAAATACTAGGTCTTATTCATTCTTCCTATCTTTTTTGTACCCATTTACCATCCCTCCTGCAAACTACCATTCCCAGGCTCTGGTCATTATTCTTCTATTCTCTACCTCCATGAGTTCAACTGTTTTGATTTTTAGACCCCACAAATAAGTGAGAATATGTGATGTTTATCTTTCTGTGCCTGGCTTATTTCACTCAACGTAATGATCTCCAATTCTATCCATGTTGCTGCAAATGACAGGATATTATTCTTTTTTATGGCTGAATAGTACTCCACTACATATATGTACCACAGTTTCTTTATCCATTCACGTGTTCATGGACACTTAGGTTGCTTCCAAATCTTGGCTATTGTGAATAGGGCTGTAACAAACATGGTTGTGCAGATATCTCCTTCAATATAGTGGTTTCCTTTTCTCTGGGTATATAGCCAGCAGTGGGACTGCTGGAGCATATGGTAGCTCTATTTTCAGTTCTTTACAGAACCTCCAAACTGTTCTCCTTAGTGGTTGTACTAACTGGCACAATTTAATAAAGCTTTTCTTGACTTATTCCCAAAGCAAACAATCTGCTCCCTCTTTTATGTCCTCATCATACTTTATAAAGACTACTATTACAGCTACTATTAACAATTTACTAACTGTCTCCCACCAAACTCTAAGTCCTTGGGTGCAGGGTCCATGCCCTCCTCTTTTTATCCCAAATATTTATCATGGTACTCCATACTGAATTAACAATTCTGCAATGTAAGTAAAACAGCATGAAGAAGAGCCACACAGGCATAGTCCTGTTGAGGAGGTGGAACTTGCTAACCCCACACAAAACGGGATCTGGGCTTGGAACACAGGTCAAAACTGGCAACTGAGGCACACCCTAACAAAACAGTGAAACGCTCATGAAGAAATGAGGTGGAAGTTTGGATGGCAGAAAAGAAAAGAAAAGGAAGAAAAGAAAAATGGTAGGAAAGACCATTCTATGAGAGGCCATAGGTAGGGTAAGTGCTGAAAACTGATATATATCACATATATCACACATACATTCCCCACATTATTATCCTATTACTTAATACGTTTGTCCACATATAATGTGTCATCAATGATGCTATCATAAATTTCTTAACAATATAATGGTCAGCATAACAAAAATACTAAAAAAGAAACTTTGATGAGTTGACTACTATGAAGTTTATATTACATAATGAATTTAACATATATAATCTGACATTAAAAACATGCCTAACAATGGTCCCCAAAACAGATAGAAAATATAAAGAAAGTATTTGTACTACCAAATATTTTAGATGTGTCCAATCTCAGCACAAATTAAATTGAAAGCTCACTACATGGTCATCAAATGTAGCAGAGTAGAGTAATGTTATTCAGACTGAACTGCTTTATTTCAGAGCCTAAGAAAAAGTGGGGGTGGGGGTTAGGGGAGGGATAGCATTAGGAGAAATACCTAATGCAGATGACGGGGTTGATGGATACAGCAAACCACTATGGCACGCGTATACCTACTTAACAAACAAGCACATTCTGCACATGTACCCCAGAACTTAAAGTATGATAAAAAATAAAAACAAACAAATTAAAAAACAAGAACAACAACAACAACAACAAAATTAACTTAGGCCAAGCGCGGTGGCTCATGCCTGTAATCCCAGCACTTTGGGAGGCTGAGGCGGGCGGATCACCTGAGGTCAGGAGTTCGACACCAGCCTGGCCAACATGGTTGAAACCCTGTCTTGGCCGGACGCGGTGGCTCAAGCCTGTAATCCCAGCACTTTGGGAGGCCGAGACGGGCGGATCACGAGGTCAGGAGATCGAGACCATCCTGGCTAATCCGGTGAAACCCCGTCTCTACTAAAACATACAAAAAACTAGCCGGGCGTGGTGGCGGGCGCCTGTAGTCCCAGCTACTTGGGAGGCTGAGGCAGGAGAATGGCGTGAACCCGGGAGGCGGAGCTTGCAGTGAGCTGAGATCTGGCCACTGCAGTCCAGCCTGGGTGACAGAGCGAGACTCCGTCTCAAAAAAAAAAAAAAAAAAGAAAAAGAAACCCTGTCTCTACTAAAAATACAAAAAAATTAGCTGGGCGTGGTGGTGGGCACCTGTAATCCCAGCTACTGGGAGTGCTGAGGCAGGAGAATCGCTCGAACCCAAGAGGCAGAGGTTGCAGTGACCGAGAATGCACCATTGCCTGCCTGGGCAATGAGTGAAACTCCGTCAAAAAAATGGAAGGGAGGGAGGGAAGGAGGGAGGGAGGGAGGGAGGGAGGGAGGGAGGGAGGGAGGGAGGGAGGGAGGGACGGAGGGACGGAGGGAAGGAGGGAAGGAAGGATTAACTTAGATTTTCTGCTTCTGAATACCACATGTTCTCACTTATAAGTGGGAATTAAATGATGAGAACACATTGACACATAGACACATACTGTGGCCTATTAGAGGGTGGAGAAGGAGAGAGAGGATCAGGAAAAATAACTAATGGCTACTAGGCTTAATACCTGGGTGATGAAATAATCTGTACAACAAACTCCATGACACAAGTTTACTTATGTAATAAACCTGTACATGTACCCCTGAACTTAAAGTAAAAGTTTTTAAAAAGAATAAACTTAGAAATTTTGGTAGCAACTCAACATTTTCTTGTCTATTAGATCTAGTAATAAAAATTAGGGGCAGGTGTTTTATGTGTCCTTTTACACAATTTTATAAATTAATTAAGCTGTATTTTATGAAAAAATCAATCTGCAATGGATTGGAAGAAAAAAGAGAGCAAGAGGTGGAGGAGGGGGAAAAGGGGAGGAAGAGGAAGATTGATTCATCACCATAGAGAGTTTGAGAAGTTCTGCGCTACTAGATGTAACCCCATCAGAAAGCCCGTACAGTAGGCAGCTACTGCTGGCCTCAGTAGATATTGAAATGGGCTGAGAATTCTTGGTAAAAGATCAGGGGCAACTTGTATTTTGCTGTCTAGTCTGCTCACAGATATGGAGCATTTGGGGGCAGGGCCTTAGTGATGCAACTTCTTTTATTTATTAGATGAGTGCATTGACTGATATTTTCTAGAGAGAAATATAAATGCTCCTGCTTTAAGAAAAATAATTTTTTATTTGAACTTGAAAGATTTAAACACATTTTAAGGTCCATTTCAACCCTACTTCTCTGAATCTCTGATTCTATTGTTATTGCTGGAAAATGTGCTAAATTCATTCAACTACAATTTTAAAAATAGTATACTGGACACTGAAATCAGGGAAGGTTTTAAGTTAAACTTAAAATCTGCACTATATACAGCACAAGATAAGATTAGAGCCCTCAAATCCAAGAGATAACAGAAGAAAGCACTACCTGGGAAAGAGAAATCATTCCTCCACCTGGTAAGGAGGGCAGTAGAAGGAAAATGGAGGGAAGGGAAGGGAAGGGAAGAAAGCAAGCAATGTGATTTGCCTAATAAATCAGGCACCCAATTGATGAATGTGAACTACTAGCAATAAATTAGGCAGTGGGAATGCTGAAGTTTTATTTGAACAAAACACAGTCCTTAAAGATGGGAAATTAGCAAACTAACGGGATGCAATTCTGAGTAAGTGAGAGAATGGGATACAGTACTTCAGCTTCTTAAGACAGAGTGACCTCATCATAGTTTTAAATAGACTATCCATTATAACCATAAATTATCATCCCATGAAACTTTGATAGACTAGATGCTGACCTGGAAATTAACAATCAAGCATATTGCAGAAAAAAATTTTAAGTGAACCTTTTCGTTTATAACCAGCATGGTGTTGATTAGAGAAAAAAGCAAAAAGCATTGCAATTTTAAAAACTGCTATTGTTAAAATAGAAATTAGTTGAATTAGCAATGAGAAACACAATACTTCACCTGTCTTAAAAATCACTCTGTACTCTGCCATGAAGATTTGTTGCATACCAGTTCTTATTTTTAAAGCGTTAGTATTTGAATAGAAAAGAAAGTTACAGAATTTTGTTTTGCAGTTTAATAAACTGCTAATCAGTTAACTGCTATACTACATAATTCTGTGGCTATAGTCCCAAAGTGAATCCATCACATCATCAGAAGAATATCATTATAATATATATATATGTTCATATACATAATATATACACTACTTTCCAGAAGAAATATTCCCAGATGGTTATCACTATTTGTGAAAGTCACAATATTCTTATATAAACAATACCACTTAGTCCATATACTTAATATCATTTAAAATTCTGAAATATCTATCATTAACAAGATAATTCATTTCCTCTCAAAGCATTCTGATTCCAATCATTTACTAATATTATTTGTTTTACTCTAATGAATTGAAGCCCTTTCCTTTACTTTGAGCATTTTCTTTAATAAATAGCTAAATATTTAAAAAATTTATACACATAAGGGAATAACTTTAAAATGTAGTTAAAAGAATATAGTTGGTAATTTATTACTCCTTAATAATGGCAAGGAAATGTGTAACTCCTAAGAGTCGATTATTCTGGAACAAATATAAAATTTCACTTTTTAAAGGTATTAGGCAGTATTTGCATTATTATGAGTACATATTTTCTCTGATAAGCCAAATAGTCTATTATGATATTTCCCTCCTTGTAAAACCTTGTATTTTTCTTGGATTTAACAGTTGCCTGTCCTTTTCCCCTTTGCTTAGAATCCAAAATTCTCCAACATTCAAACGACTTTCAGCATGGATTTTCATACGATCAAAGATATCACTTGATCTATATTCCTGAAGCCCTCAGTGCTCATGCTCCAATTTGGGTTTGTTGTTCCCTAGAGCTGTCAAACAGCTATTGTTTTGCGATTTTCTTTCACTTCTAGTTTCCATTATGCTGCATGTATATCCGATGTCACTTGGATTCCTAATCCTTCATATACAACACATGAATTCTTCTCATCTAGAGGCCTCTGTGGTCTGGTCTTCAAGCCTAGGGTTCTGAAATGTTGCGATGGTGTTTCTACCCATGTTTCATTAATTTGGCAATGCACTCAGCATGTGGAAGCATCTTTCCTTCAGTCCTGGTACTTAATTTTATTACTTTGAGAATTTTATTTTATTTGTTCTGCTCTTTTTCTGAAAACAGCATAAGTTGGATACTATATGTTCTACTTGTTCTATTTTCTAGGATACACCCTTAATGTTCAAATGCTTCTACTCTTTATTTTACTCCTGCTTCCAATTTTTTAGTTCTCACAAGGTCTCTCTTGTTCTTCAATAGTTCTGACAGGAATAGCATCACATTCTTTTATGTGGATGCAACTTTTCTTTTGTTTCTCTAAGTTAACATTCTCTCTTGCTTATTTAAGTCATTTTTTCTGATCCATACCTATAATTTAGTTTCCCCAATTTCCTTTTTAGTGGGTTTTTACCCTTCTTGTGGCCTCTTTATTTCTTGTCAGAGCACATTCCAAACACTTAGTGATTCTTGTATATATTTCCAAGTGAGAAAATAAACAGCCTAGGAACACTATGCACGAGGGCTGCAGCTTGTCAACCAAAGGGTTTCACTGCAGAGTGAACAGATTTTCAAATGTGACCTGACTCTTCAAATGTCACCATCTCTCCCTCTGGAGCCAGTTTCTCCAGAAAATTAGCTTTCACTAATCTGTGTAGAGATGCGTGAGGGGATAGTTACAGGCCAGTCTGCCAATGCTATTGGAAATAATTGATGGGATATCTCACTGTGTATTGTGAGACTCCACCCTCAGATGTGCATGGTGTTCCAATGTATGGAACCTCTCTAAGTTCAATGTCTCCATAGAATAAACCTCATTCTGACTACAGTAAGGGCACTTTGGTAGTCAGTGTCTGTTCATGCAGGGAAAGCTATAACATATAGTAACATTTATAAAATTTAGCAAAACTATAACATATACCAAAACAATAATATCCCCTACTTAGACTTTGAACAAACTTCTTTGTTTTAGTCCCATATTTCACACCTGGCTTCCGTACTTCCTCACATTGCCAATTGCTGTCCTCTCCCAGGTTCTGAATCATCACTTTGCTTCCTGTTTGTTGGCACCTCCCCCTGAAAGCACTAGGTATGCAACTTCTTCTGCTCTAGAAACCCCTCCTTCTAATTTATATTATCGATAAATTCATAGCATTTCTAACTGACGTTTATCTCCTCTCCAATCCTCTTTATTCATATATGTTTCTATCCTTTTTTCCCTTTTATTTTAGTCTTAGTGAGATATTCAGGAGGGTATAAAGATAAACATATTTGCTCATGTTACCATGTTGAACTGGAAACTCAATATTCTTTTTTCTATGTTAGAAAATATGTTACTCCCAATTAAATCAAGTTATCTGAAATCTGTTACAGAAAAGAACCATATTATTCATATTACTCATTCACCCTCATTATTCAAAATAAAAATTTGCTTTTTTTTTCTTGGTCCATTAGTATCAAACAACAAAAGCCAACCAACCAACAAAAAAACTGTCACATATTTATGAACCATTCAGCTAACTGGAATGCTTCCTATAATTTCCTTGGCCATGGAGGGAGGAAGAAGAGTCTCAAATAAGCTGCTCTACTCTGTGTGTCCACTTTCTAGATACAAGACACTAAACCTATCAATCACCTACAAAATGTAAAGTACCACTCCATCTCCTTGGCATCCATCAGAAATTCTCTGGCTAGTCTTCCCTTGTAAAATGACAATGCCACATAACAAGAGTTGAATTCACTGCAGAAAAGGTATGTTTGACAGGACAAGAGGACATGAGTACGACAAAAAGCATTAAGAGTGAGTGGTTTTCCTTGCCATTTATCATTCCTCTTGCATCCTCCCCTCCTTTGTAAAATATCTCTTCCCAAGTGCTGAAATTGCAGATGAGCTTATAATAGCACAGTAACAGACAAAAGAAATTCCAAAAGGAAAAAAGACAGACTATATAATAAGAAATACTTGATGTTGGATTTCAATTAAGGTTCAAGCCTACTCCATGTGTTTCACTGTCCACTGGTAGTTTTAACAAAACCAGTGGAGAATTTACCATGATCCACTCAGTTTTCTGATAAAGTCGATAAAAAAAGTAACTGTAGGGACCACAGAGGTTCAGCATTGATCCCACAGGCATTTCCCTTCCTTCAGACTAAAAGCTTTCATTAACCAACTTAGAAAACCATAGAAACATAAAACAAAACAGAAAAGCATATCTCATTAAAACATTGAGTTTTGGATGAAGAATAGAGAAGTTGTGTGAGATTACATTAATCACAAGCATACAGTGAATTCAAAGAGGGGCCTGGCTATCCAACAAACTAAGGCAACCTCAAGCAACATACATTGAAGCATGGGAGGTCTCCAACTAATGCAAGCATAGCTTTCCCCAAATTTCTGGTTGTAAAGATTAATATTAAGTCATTTTTCCGTTCAGAAAAACATTGATTGAGGTGTCTGATAAGTTTATCAAATATTTTAAATGATAAAAGATGCTTAGGCAGGGTTAAATGACTTGGTATGTGCACATTCAAATTCTTAATAGGAAAGAAAATGCTAATAAAGGAATAGCTAAAATCTGAATTTGATTTCTAAACGCAGGACCACGTATAAAACACCCCGTGAATGTGTTAAAAGTTAGCCAATTATAAGTAACACAAAGGATAAAAATGGGGACCGCCTCTCCCATTACATTTCTAAACCTCCCCTAACATTTATAATACAGGTCTACATACTTAGAAGCACTGTCAAAATTATTGAGTTGCAAATGAGAATGGCTCACAGTGCTAACATAGCTAGCTCCTCAAATGCAGATCAGACAAAGACAGCTTAAGCACAAAGTGTATATGCTATAGAAATTAAATGAAAACAAGGTACGACACCTTCTCAGAAAAGCAAAATACACTAAAATGTATGCTGAGCAACGAAACAAACATTTAATCCATGAGTTCTTCATAACATTATACAATTGTGATTTGTTGAGTTTGGAGAAAAGACTCATGAGCTTTTTTTAATCAAGGTAAAATACTTTGGTATAAGGTTAATTTTAAAGAGATATTTGACAATTAAATATTTGTAGGTGCCTAGCATGTAATAAGGGCTAAAGAGATGGTTCTTTCATTTTAACTATTATCTAGTGATTGCTGAAGAAATTATTCAGTTTAAAAGCAGCTGTTTTCCAATGATGATAGCAGTTTAGTGTATAAACACTCTCACCATTTTTTCCCTTTATGCCCTAGAGCATGTTTTCACATTATACCTAACAGCTTTATTCTAACTGCACAATAATTTCTCCTGTAACACTTAATTATCAGCTCCTTGAGATTAAGAAAATATTGGACATCTTTGTGCCCCAGACATTTGGCTTGATGTATATGAAAAGCATGAAAAGCAAACCATGAATGGATAATGACATATACCCATACTTTAGGAAAACTAGGTATGAATGTTGATTTTATTAGCCTATCAGGACAATGGACTGCCTTCAAGCTGTCTGCTTGGTAATAGTCTAGGGCATGAATAAAAATAGTTCTCCAAAGAGCAAGATTCATCAACTGAAGGTTACAGCTTGGAGTACTTTGTTAAAAGTGATTCTAATAAAGAATTTGGGTACAGTTTAGAAGGCAATATACCATGAATGCAAAAGAGAAGATAAACCTGGTTATAGTCACTATTCTAAGCCTGGCTTTAAAAATCTGATGGTGGGCCGGGCGCGGTGGCTCAAGCCTGTAATCCCAGCACTTTGGGAGGCCGAGACGGGCGGATCACAAGGTCAGGAGATCGAGACCATCCTGGCTAACATGGTGAAACCCCGTCTCTACTAAAAATACAAAAAACTAGCCGGGCGAGGTGGCGGGCGCCTGTAGTCCCAGCTACTTGGGAGGCTGAGGCAGGAGAATGGCGTGAACCCGGGAGGCGGAGCTTGCACTGAGCTGAGACCCGGCCACTGCACTCCAGCCTGGGGGACAGAGCGAGACTCCGTCTCAAAATAAATAAATAAATAAATAAATAAATAAATAAATAAATAAATAAATAAAAATCTGATGGTGGCCTCAAGTATATACAGGAGAACACCCCTGTGAAAAAATCCTTGAGACTGCTTTGAACATGAACAAAAGACAGCACACACCTGAATGTTATTTATTTTTTCATATATATGCATATTAGCTAGAGGATCAGAAAATAGGCTCTTTGTCCAAATATCTTGCTCATATATGTCATCAACAAAGTATCTTCAGAACAGTGGTAGGCACAGATAAAGGGATGGGGCAGCAACTCCCCACTCACTCTCTCTTAGTAATGACTGACTACATACATGGTTAAAAAAAAATTGAAGGAAACATGTTTGCTGATATCCTAATAATACATAATATTAATATATTTTAAAATAAAAGAATAGGCCGGGCGCGGTGGCTCAAGCCTGTAATCCCAGCACTTTGGGAGGCCGAGGCGGGCGGATCACAAGGTCAGGAGATCGAGACCACAGTGAAACCCCGTCTCTACTAAAAATACAAAAAATTAGCCGGGCGCGGTGGCGGGCGCCTGTAGTCCCAGCTACTCAGGAGGCTGAGGCAGGAGAATGGCGGGAACCCGGGAGGCGGAGCTTGCAGTGAGCGGAGATCGCGCCACTGCACTCCAGCCTGGGCAACAGCGTGAGACTCCGTCTCAAAAAAAAATAAAAATAAAAATAAAAATAAAAGAATACACATTTTTAAAACTTCACAACAGCCAATCTTAGGTACACTTTTAGTCTTAGTGAAACAATGTAAAATTCTACAAAGAATATTAATATTCAGTGGTTGACTTAAATTTCCAAAACTGAATGATTTACTTGTAAAGTAAAAAAAGTAGTTAATCACTAATTAAATGATTGAATATGTAAAGCCTTATCTATTCATTGGCAGTAATTATAATTTTCAGTAGCTAATAATTTACTGATTTAAAAAGCAAAATAAATAATGAATATAATTGTACTAGAAAGATTAACGAGTATTTTCTAAACTTATTTTCTTCCAAGAATATATTTCATTGTTTCCCTAGAAAACAGAGCTATAATTATGGTTAGGACAATTATCCACAATATGATCATATTCATTTTTATGGCAAAGAAAAAGAAACACAATCTTCAAAAAATTTCATAGTAACATCCTGTTCATAACAACATATCTCTTTAAATAAACAAAAACTTAATGTTTTAAAAGGATGTAATGTTTTAAAATTTAGATCTTAAAAAAAAAAAACAACTTGTTTTTCAAAAGGACATAACTAGTTGATAAAAAAGTCCCCTCCCTCCTTCTCATCCATCAAAATAATTAGGAAATTAAAGCTCTTTAACCATCTTTCAAACCAACAATGTGCTGTTTTCAACTTTTAATATGAATACTCTCAAACTCTTCCCTCTCTGTTTCTACTGCTATGACATACAAATCTGGGTTCTCATCAACTTCAGAACTCAGTTACCAAAAACGAACAAACAAAACAAAACAAAACAAAAAAACACAACTTATTAGCCTAGTCATGCAATCCTTTGGCTTTGCAATTTACTCCCAGATTAATCTTCTTCTATAAAATGATTTACTGTATAACATTATAACCAGTCTCCTCACTTCTCAGCGCACGCACACACACACACACACACACACACACACACACACACCCCTCTCCTTATTTCCTATCTAATTCGGCCCTAATTTTTTCCTGAACTCCATTCTCTTTCATTCTCTGCTACAGTCATGCTCATGCAACTTTATTTGGCTTTGATAGTAGCTGAATAAGGCAACCAAGGTCTCCTAAATCCCAGTCCAATTCTCATACCAAAGACAGAACTGATTGCCTAAATTATGTGCTGCCATTTTATAGGAGGTTGGAGGGTGAAAAATACAAGAATATCATGTGGGGAGTGTAAGATATTAACTTTCTTTCCCCAACCTGGTCATCTATTCCTAATCCTTAACCTAACCATGTTTTGTCTTTCATACTCATGAATTGCTCTGAACGTCTTTCGCTGTAAGAGGGTGTATTCTGTGCTTAACTGATGTGATCACTTTGATTTTGGATCTGTTTTCCAGGTCAGTCTCACCTGCAATGGCTTGGTTTGAAAGCATGTGTCAGCTATATATTTGAAGAATTACATTGTATTATTTCCAAGGATAAAGAAATCATTGAGAAAAAAAAATAAGCTAAAAAGAAAAAAAAATCTTTTATGTAGTTCTGTCTGCCTACAAAATGTATTTATCTCTGAAGATACCAGAACAAATGACAAAAGGCATTTTAGAGGTAGGAAAACCAGAATAGAATTCACTTGGTTCATGTAACTGCATCTAACTTCAAACTTAAAATTGGAAAACAACCAAGAACAAACTAAAATTAAGCATGAAGTTCACACCTACAATGTCATCCTAGGCATTCATTAGAAAAAAAATAAAATATGTGCCTGATACAGAAAAGGTTGCACAGTACATTGTTTATGAAATAACCAGTTGGAGAACTGTACACATAGTACAATTCCCTCATTTTTATAATTTTTAGAAGACAAAATGTTAGGCCAGGCACAATAGCAGATACCTGTAGTCCCAGCTACTTGAGAGGGTGAGGCAGGAGGATCGTCTGAGCCCAGAAATTCTAGGCCGTAGTGCACTATGATCATATCTGTGAATAGCCCCTGCACTCCAGCCTGGGCAACATATCAAGATCTTGTCTCTTTGAAAAAAATCTATTACATGTATGCTTATATGTGATAGAAAATGTATAGAGGGATACACAGGAAACTATTTACACTGGTTACACTGGAGTGGATAGGAGACATTTCCAGTTTTCACACTAAAGTGCCTAGACATATTAATTATTCAATAAAAGCATATTTTAAAATGAACACAAATAGGCTAAAGGTTATGCTGCTGGTCATCTTGGGAGCTTCATATTACTGTCACACTTTAAAGTGATGGCAAATATTCCAACTAACAGTTGAAAAACTGATGAAAAATGTTTCCACGTTACTACAAAAGAAAGCATATAAATGTTGCTTAGTTGTTTGCCATTCAAATAATAGATTGGATGTAGTTATCCAAGGAAAAAAAACATTACCTCATTTCTACAGTTTCAAGCTTCAAAGATTTTATTAGTTCTTAGTTGTACGTTTGTTTGGTTGGTTTGGGTTGTTTTTATTCTGAGGTTCTGCCAAATAAATGATCCTGGCAGTTATTACGTGTAAAACAAAACAAGACAGCACCTAACAGATAAACAAGTATAGGGACATTTTGAATTATATTTACTTAGATCTAAAAGACAGCCTTCCAAAATACAGAGTTAACATGTGCTTACAATGTTATGTTAAAGTCCTAACTTCATTACCTAGAACACATTGCTTCTCTATTAAATATGAAAATGGTTATGTCTCTAATATCTGCTTTCATTATCACCTAATGCCATTATAGAATAGATTACATTTTTAACAGCATGGCAGAGCTGGCTTCAGTACAGTTTATAGAGCCAAATAGAATATCATTAAAATCAAATTAAACCATCTACTGGTAGGGGAAATGTACTTAGGCACATCAGGTTTTAAAGAAAGCAAAATCACACACCAGCATGAGAAAGAACCGTCGAGTTTCTGCAGTATTCTAAACCAGAGAAGAATTGCAAGGTGCTCAACTAAACCAATTATTCCTCATTTAATTGGCCATGCTATTCACAATGAACACCCCTTCAATGAATGGCTCGCTATAGGCTTACTGACTTGAGAACTTAAAGTTATCAAACTAGAAAAGAAAATTGTCATCTAATGATGGAAGAACACTACAGCCTTTTCAAGGCAATCACAAGGTTATGTAAAATTATGCCAAGTCTTTAAAGAAAAAAAAAAAAAGAAAGCAGGATACTGATTAAGCTGCAAGCTTGTAAATTAATATTAATAAATAAACCACTGGAATTTAATTAGTTTCAGGCTTTCTTGCTTAAATATTTTAAAACTCAAAATACCAAGCAATAGGTATACATATGCCACTCACAATGTGGAGAAAAGTTGACTTAAAAATAAAGCCCTTTAATGCGCACCACATAAACAGGACATAAGTGTACCCTGTTCTCAGGATCTATTGACACTTTGATACCAACGAATAATGAGAAAATCTGCTGAAAAATGAAAAGCAGTAACACAAATCAATTTCAACAAAAGAGATAATTTAAATCTATCAGAGAAAAAAGTGACTATTTTCCAAAGACCTGGAACAAGAAAAGAAAAAAAGAGAAGCTGTTTGTTTGGTACTGCCAATTTCACATAAGATAGATGTGAAATGACTACATAATTAGGCTGCTTAGGTACTTTCTAAGCCAAAGTAACTTTCTGAATGAGTTGTTTATTACTCACACAACTCTCCATAACTTTTTTTGAGTTATTTTATTAAGGTGTGCATTTTCTCTTTAGCTTCTTTCTTTTTTACCTCCCATCAGGAGCTAAAATTGCTTCTGCCTCATTACCCCCAAAGACCTATCTTGCCTTTGTACCCTCAATAGTTAACCGACATCCAGGCGAGAAGCTGGAAGAACAAAACATACTTTAATGATTCTTGAACCATGAGTCTACATCAGATTTGGATTCTGTCACTACTTCCACCACTACCTTTTTACCAATCCATATTATAGTATAGGACAGAAAACTGGTACTGCATTGGGGTCAAGGAGATATCTTTATTTATATCATTATTTGTTTACAAAGAATCTATGTCTCTAGGTTTCTATGGAGTTCCAGGGATCACAAAATTAATCACACATTTAAAGGAAGTTCAACTACAGTAATTACAATAGACTGTGTAGGGCTTGGTTGATTTCAAAAGCAGTGTAAGTCAACACTATTGTGGGATTACCGGCACCAGGAAATAAATAAGGGGTGGTGTCTTTGCTTGCAATAGTAGAGGCATAATGTCCTGGGTCTGAAAGGGAAGAGTCTCCCTCCCTGACTGAAGATGAGTCCAGGGCCTTCAAAACATTCCTAGGAGGATTGGGAGAAGAAACTGAATGCCAGCTCTATTCAAAGAGCTCAAGGGTCATCACATGAAAGGAAATGTTAGTTTCTTCTGTGTGCTCCCACAGGGAAATGTAAATGAATGCGTGTTAAGCTACATACATACGTTACATACATACATACATATGTTAAGGTAAACATATCTCATTCCTTGCAAAAGAATTATCTGAAAATCAAAGCCTTTCGGAAATGGAAAAGGTGTCCAAATTTCCTCCACAGGCATAGTGAGGCCCAGCTGGCAGTGCCCTACCCTTTCTGATGCTGGAGGTCTAGACTTTAGGCCCATGGGTAGTGCAATGTCTGGGTTCCACAGGCAGTGATGATGCAATGGCACTGAATCCTTTGAGACCCAACTCTTCATTTTTATATCAGAAAGGATATTCTTAGATAATGTGACCTACCTACTCAATGTTTTTTCATCAGAAAAAAGTCCTCATTACAGTATAAACTGTAAAAGGATTTTATAGTTTGTAAAAATTATTTATAATAAAATAGTAGTAGTTCAGAAGGTAAATGCTTCGGTCAGGAAGATAATGAGAAGACAGATATGATGTAATGTGTCATATCAGTTATTCAAATACCAAAACCAGTGTAGCCATCATATTATGATTTGTTACAACAACAGCACACAATGCTTGGTAAAATATGGAATGCAACAAATACAGAATCTTCTCTCCATGGACACAGTCGTTGCATTTTCAAAAAGTTTATGGTATAATAAAACCATGGGAAAATAATTTTTAATGTATAGTAGACTTACTTTCCAAATCCGGAAAATTATATACAGGATTTTCATTACGGGGACTGGTTTGAAGGATATTTGAAGGGCTTGGAGGGCTAAATACATCTCTGAGCAATGCAGAAAGCCTAGTTACTTTAATACCCAGTCACTACAAGTTCATGACAAACACTCGACACGGTAATACAGAAATGTGAGGACTGTGTTTCCAAAGTGCCTCCTGAGGGTGATTCTAGTTTTGCTCACTCCATGGAGATGGACCTGGCAGAGGCTGCAACAAAAAAGTCAAAATCCCAGGCTCTCGGGAACTGATGTAGAAGGAAGTAGGAAGAAGGAAGATGAGGCCTGGTGGAGTTTCTTGACTGGAAACAATTAGCTGCATTGTTTTTTATATGGTTTCTCCAGCTGCACCCTCTTTCCTAAGCACTGAAAAATACAGATGAGAAGCAGAGGGAGGTCGTAGTTTCTATTTGGTCACAGAGAGTAACCAAGTAAAAGCCAGATCACCATTTACAAGAAAGACTGAAAGGGAGATTTGGACATGTATGATGCTATGAGACTGTGTGAAATGTGTATTCACATAGTACTCTGTTACCATAGTAACCAGTCACGTCAGGCTTCCTAGGAATCCTGGGAGGAGCTGTCAACTTTCACAACTAGTTCATTCACAAACAACCCTTCTTACAAAATGCTCTGTGATGGCAGTGACCACATATTTAATCATCCAAAGCAGGTCACTTTTTAAAATACAAGTAGATGCTCTTAACAATTTAGAAGGCACAACAACTATCAACTAGAACTGTCCCAAGCAAACCGATTTACATTGGAATTTATGTCTAAGTAAGGAAGAACCATCAAGAAATAATAACTATTACACCATGTAACATTACTACGTACATTATATCCCCACATGATTGCCAAACCATTCAGGGCTTTTTTTCTTCTATATTTATAAAAATAAAAATAACAAAATTATGGCTTCACGAAAATAATGATAGCTTCTTGTGTTTCTGCATGTTTTCCCCAAGTTAATATGCTTGCTGTATGATCATGTTTATACTAAAGCATATATACTTTAAATTGCCTCTACCAATTATAGTTTAAAATATGCTTAAAATATGTTATGCTATTAAACTAAAAACATGACTAAGTTAGAAAAATATATATAAAAATACATTGTATGTTATATTACAATATGTTGACAAAATGCTTTTAAAGTAATGCGGAATATATAATACTATTAGAATCACTCACCCAAAATGAGAACAAGCATAAGTGTGTATATTCATGCTAACCAAAAAAAAAGCAACATCATGAATTATCACTATGTTTATATTTCAAGTCTTATAGTGAAATAAATGTTTTTCAAGTCATTTCTTATGAAAATAGATATTTATCTACCGATATATTGACTTTTGATTTAAAAAGTCACAATTTGTAATATCAAGAACCTTTAAATTCTTTTCAAAAAGTATATTGTTTACATTGTAAACAAGAATTATTTGTGTCCAATATGCCTATAGGCAGCATGGTCTTCTAAAAAGAAATAAAGGTCTCTTTGACGGGAGGAAAATATTTGGATCTGTTGTATTTTCCAGTTCATTGATCCAGTTTAGTATTTTGTTCCACTACAGTAGTTTCCTCAAAGAAGTACCTACTCAATAAGTGCTCATTAAATCAAAAAATGGATGACTAAATGAATGAATGAACCAGCATTCTCTCAAATGGGAATGTTTAAAAAGATAAATTATTCAATTATGATCCTACAGTGATGATCAGTATTCCCACTGAAATAAAGTAAATACATGTAAAACATTGCTACAGTTTGCTTTCTTCCTAAATTTTTCTAAGCCACAAAAAATTAAGATTATAAATGCAGTTCTATTATGTGTAACAAAGTTTCAGAAATTAAATTACTCATGGCGGCCGAGCGCCTGTAATCGCAGCATTTTGGGAGGCCAAGACGGGCAGACCACTTGAAGTCAGCAGTTCGAGGTCAGCCTGGCCAACATGGCAAAACCCTGTCTCTACTAAAAATACAAAAGTTAGCTGGCTGTGGTGGTGCACACCAGTAATCCTAGCTACTCGGGAGGCTGAGGCAGGAGAATTGCTTGAACCCAGAAGCCGGAGGTTCCAGAGAGCTGAGATCATACCACTGTACTCCAGCCTGGACAACAGAGCAAGACTCCATCTCTAAATAAATAAATAACACATGATTATAGATCCAATTATTTAAATTTGGTTCAACAATTTCAGCCAGTGGCAGAGGACTTACTATGCACCAGTTACTTCTCAGTCACTAAGGATATGTAATTATAAGTTTTGCCCCCAAGCAGCTTTTTGTCTAATAATAACCATTTTTCAATTGACCTGTTTTCTTTTTGTAAATTGGCAGATAAATCTGTATATATTTACAGTGTACAATATGTTTGTAAAATGACTAAATCTAGCTAATTAACATATGCTTTAACTCCCAATCATCATTTTTGTGGTGAGAACACTTTACATTCACTCTCTTGGCATTTTTCAAGAATATAATATATTATTAACATAGTCACCACAGTTTTACAAAAGATCTCAAAAGATCTTTTGTCATAATAATAAATATTATTATAAAAGTTTATCATACTCTCATCTCATTACTCTTAGTAACTGATCAAAGAGTATGTCTGGTATATGACATTTACATAGTGACTTTTTAAAACTATCCTCAATCATATACGTAAACTCATACTGAGTTAATATGATGGTGTTAATATAAAGAGCCCATCTAACTTTATTTATGCTCTTTCCATACATAGGTATGAGTGATTTATAATTAGTATTATTATAACAACTATTTTCTAAAGTACTTTGAGTATTTTTTAACTTTTCCCCTTGCACGCTAAAAAAGCATTGATTGAACTTCCTATGTGGTTAAGATTACTAAGCAAGGATAAATTTCATCCCACTTCCCATTTGATTCATCATAATATCTGAATCACTTAAAGAGCCAGATAATGATATATTAATATATACATGTGAAACAACAATAAGAGTACATGATTCACTTTTCACAGGCAGGATTTAAGTTGATTAGGCACACATATGGCTATAATTTCACCCATACCAGAAACTGCATTTGTACTACTGCCATATATACAACATCTTGTTAGAATATATATATATCTGTCAAATCTTTCTTTTTCTCCAATTCAGAATGAATAGTTGATTAAATGTAAGAAAAAATCTACAATTGGTTAGCCATAGAAACCAGGATACCTCTCTCACTGGCAATATTTTGAAAGAGAACAGAAATAAAATAAAAATTCAAAAGTCATTTATTCAGCAGATTCTAAGCACCACTGATCTTCTAAGCTTCATTTATTGCTCTTCTAAGCACTGTTATAAAAACTAGGGTTATAAAGACAGAACATGCTTGCTGCCCTATTGGAACCGAGAGTTTGCTAGGGGGCGTGAGTATTTAAAATGAAAAAAACAAATAGGCACTGTGTCAAAATGTAATATGAACCACACGCTACAAGATTACAAAGAATAGCTTCTTAAACATATCTTTTTGATCTGTAATGTCAAAAAATTGAATAAACTGTCTAGATGAGATTCCTTTTATTCCCATGATTCAATAAATTTAGCTTCTCTTAAATCCTAAATGAATTAAGTTGTTTTGAAATACCAGATAATTTCATATGACTATCTAGGAGATAGGATTTATTTGAAGTGAAATCCTAGATCAATCAGTTATATGAAAAATTTAACAACATTTTTTCCTATGGTAAAGTATTAAATCTGTTTACTTTTGCTCTTAAGACTTAGTGATTATATTTTGTTGTCCCCTCTGAAATCTTTTTTAGGAAAATAGATCATCAGATACATCAAATCAGTTAAATAAAAGGCCTTTCTAAATGTATTCAAGATCCAGCTAAACAATAAATCAAACAAGTTGGCTCTATTTATATGTTGGCTAATAGAATTTTCTCACACATAATCATCAGAAATCACTAAGAAAATATATCCAGTTCACCAAAATAGCAAAACCTTTGGATATAGTGTTTACTTTCATTGTTAGCTTTAATCACATGCTTATTTCATTACCGTTCGTCTTTACATTTCAATCTTTTACCATAAAATAATAACTAGTTTGATATTCTGCTTCCACTTTGCACTTTTAAACAAGAAAAAGATGTCAATAGCATACATTGGAATGTGACTGTTCAGTACTCACTGCATAATTACTTTATGTGTCATACACAGCATGTTATAAAACTCTGTGCATTAATATTCTAAACACAGTTTGTACTGAATATACTAACTCTCCATTCATTCATACGGGAAACAAGCACATTTTAAAACTACCTTAATCTTTTGGCAATCTGCACTTTCTGCTCTTTGGTTTTAATATTTTATTTTCTAATATAGTTCAGTGCATATGGGAGGCAAAAAGTTGATTGCTTGATAAGCACATTTAGAAAAATATGAGAAAAATAAAAGCAAATCTGGAAAGCAGATTGCTTGATAAAGTCATTTAGGAAATATGAGGAAACTAAAATCAAATCTGGATCGCTTTTCTATACAAAATGCAATCTGAAAAGTTGGAAGAATAAAGTTGTTAAGCCATTCATAATACATCTGTGGGCCCTAATGCAAGACAACATATCCAGAAGAAAGGAAACTAAATATGTAACAAAGAAAAACCATTTAGGATGGAACAATATTCAAAAAAAAAGAGACTTAATGCTTCCTACCTTCAGTAGTATCAGTAGTATTTCTGTGGCTGTTTCAAGGATAGAGTCGGCGTTGATTCGGATATCAGAGAGAGACGGCTCTCAGCTCCTTCTATCATCTTATATAAATCACTTAACTCTTCTGAGAAAAACAGTACCTGCCTCACAATAATCACCAGTCCTGTTCTATTTACTGCTTGTGGTCCCAGTATGACAGCAAACGGAGATAACCATCGGGTGCTGAGCAAGGGGTCTTCCGTGTCTTTGCTCCTCAAAGCAGGCTGCTTATCACACTCACTAGGGAAGTTTTACAAAACAAAACAACAAAACAAAAGCACAAAAAACAAAAAACGAATGCCTGGGTTCAACCCCAGAGATACAGATATAATTGACCTGAGGTGAGGCCAGATAGAGAGGACTCTTGTTTTCTATTTGTTGGCTGCGTCTTTTAAACGACCCCAGGTGTGTCTTTTAAACGACCCCAGGTGTGTCTTTTAAACGACCCCAGGTGTGTCTGATGTGCAGGCCGTGTTAAGAGCTCCTGTTGGAACTCAAATGTAAATTATCTGAATCCTGATACCATCACCTGCTCCAACTGCATGACTTCAAACAGAAAGTAGAGAATGATCCTGTTGTGGATCTCAAGAATCTGAAGTTCAGGAATGAAGGCTGGAGGATAGAATAAAGAGGTGGGGCAGGAGGTTCTCTGCCAGCATAAAGGTAAGATGCCAAAACAGAGAAAGCCAAGCATACTTGTATAGACAAAGACTCCCTCTTTAGCCAAATTTTAATCAGAATCCCCCACCCCTTTTCAATATAGCATCAAGCTCCTCATCCCCCAACCCTAATTAAGATCCTCTCAGTAATTCTCTATCCACTGTCTCTCATTCTGCCTAGTAGCTGTAAATCCTCACCTGTCTCTGTTGTATTTGGAATTGAACTCAGATCCATAATGAAGTCCCTCTCCTGTACTACAGTGGCGTATATGAAATCTGTCTTTGTGTCATTAACATGTGTCAGAATAATTTCTCACTAATAGTTCCTATGTTCTCCAAAACACGGTCAAAACTATGGAGAACTCAAATCCAGATAGAAGTCTACATATGGAGCCAGAGACTCTTTGAATCAAAGTGGGGAAAACCAAGAGAATGTTAAGACAGAGGCAAATGTGGAACATTCTAGAGATTTTCTAGAAGAACTGTAAGCAGGGCCTTTGGAAAGCCAGGAGAGTGCCTAAAGACAAGGCTAGCAACTGCCATCTACCAGCAGACTAGCCAGCAGCAATTCTTTGAAAACCTTGCGCTGCCTGCACTGACTCTGCCTCATAGCCTTGGTAGCATGGAGATGTAAGCCCTAGGATAGAGTTTCACTGACGGCAGTGTTTCTTCTCTCCTGAAAAATCCCTCTCCTTGCACTACACATTTTAGAATTTCTTTCAAAAAATACAAAAAACTAGCCGGGCGAGGTGGCGGGCGCCTGTGGTCCCAGCTACTCCGGAGGCTGAGGCAGGAGAATGGCGTAAACCCGGGAGGCGGAGCTTGCAGTGAGCTGAGATCCGGCCACTGCACTCCAGCCTGGGCGACAGAGCCAGACTCAGTCTCAAAAAAATAAATAAATAAATAAATAGTCTCTACGGCCCGGCACAGTAGCTCACGCCTGTAATCCCCGCACTTTGGGAGACCAAGGTGGGCAGATCACAAGGTCAGGAGTTCAAGACCAGCCTGGCCAACATGGTGAAACCCCGTCTGTACTAAAATACAAAAATTAGCCGAGTGTGGTGGTAAGCACCTGTAATCCCAGCTGCTCGGGAGGCTGGGGCAGGAGAATCGCTTGAACCCAGGAGGCGGAGGTTGCAGTGAGCCGAGATTGTGCCATTGCACTCCAGCCTGGGCAATAGAGTGAGACTCCATCTCAAAAAAAATAAAAATAAAACAAATTAAAAAAATAGTTTCTACATGGTCCAAACTTTCTCTATAAGCAAAATCCATCTTTTGCCTTTATTGAAACTCTATGGATACTGCCTTGCTGCCTACTTAAATGTTCTTTTCTCACCCTAGTTGAACCCTAGGATGAGAAAATGAGGCTGGAATTTTTCCCACTTTGTATTGTGAATCCATTATTATATTATCTAAGTATTTTAAAAATTACCTATAATTTATCCATTTTATTTAAGAACCCTCTGCTCCTACCTGTTGCATCATCTACTAACCTCATGGTTCCTCTGATTCATTGAAAACGTGACCCACACTCTTCTTCAACCCAAGTCTTCTGTCACCTGGGGTTTATGCTGAACGCTTTGGCATGGGTTGGGTTATTCGCATTTGATAATCTCAAAAACCTGTGAGAATTTATTTTTAAAGCTATTACCACTAATAATAACAATAGTAACTATTTAACTAGCACTCATTTTGTCAGCTACTGTCCTAAAGATTTCATGTGTATTAACTTACTGAATTTTCCCAACAATCACATGAGCTAGGTATTCTTAAGGAAACCAAAGTCTGAGTAAACTGAACAAGTGACCTCAATTCGTAAGGTAGCAAACGGTGTGACCAGAATTGGAACTGTTGAAAAGGTAAACTGAGGAATAGTAAAATTTTAAAGTTTATGTGCACAAACAATTCACGAATCAGGTAGCTCCAAACCAAAAGTGGTTCTGGGGCTCCATTGAAGTAGTGTAAGAAACAGGCTTTTATAGAGAGAATGTGGAAGTCATACAAAGAACATATTTGACAGTCTACGGTTATACAGTTGCCTTCTTTGGTCTATCCAACTGGAGAGTCCCTAGTTATATAAGTTTGTTGGCTGTTTGTGATTGGTTTAGCTTACGTTCTGTTTTTCTTTTATATAGGCATTTATAAGAATTAGCTCAAGTTAAGTTTTGCTTATGTTTGCAAATCTAGCGAGGTGACTGCTACTTAGGAGGCCCAGCTGGTTTTGTCTGCTCAGGGATTTTTCTTTAAGTGAATCTAAATTTATGTGATGGCAAAGCCTAAGTTTTTTCCAATACAGCACTTTGCCTTCTCCCCACCAAATGCTATGCCTTGACTCCACTAGGAGAGAGAGGATTGAGGCTCACACAAATACATTTCTTTTTTAACTTCTGCTACAGGTGTTCCACCTACACTGAAAAGTGGATTATAATGGCAGACAAGTTTGACTTCAGAAATTCCATTCAATCACGTATGTTCCCTGGTTTGCTAAAGACCTCTCTGATCCTGTGAAGGAAATCACGACTCCCCTCTGACATTTAGCCCTATAAATATCAAGTTGTTATTTTATAAACTTATGTTATACCCAAACAATGCCAACATTTCAGTATTTAAATGACATTGCTGCATACTGGTCACTGAATACAAAGTGTTATTCTTAAAACATACTCCAGATTAAAACATGTATTCCAATACATGTGGAAATTCACTGGAGAAGGATGATAGGACCAAAGGGTAACCAGAATGCGTGGACGGTATTCCAGAAATAGATGGACCATATGCCATTTCATCATTTACCAGAACAAATTAAAGACTTTTACCATCAAAAGACAGAGGGCAATTAATAAGCATTGTCTCAGGCAGGAAACACACCAGATCCCACACGTTTTAAGATGTAATGTTTAAAATAGTAACATCTCCCTAGCCAGAAAAGAAAGTATCCCCACAGCATTCCCACATCCCATCCCTGTTCATAAACAGAGGCCCTCATAAAGCTCTGATTAACAGTTTTTGTATTAAAACAGAGAAAAATATACACAGTGACCCAATTGTGATCTTCTCAGAAGTTTGAATAAATTATATTTTAAGAAGCAGCTTTGTAGGGGTATTAAAATTGAAAATATAATCGTGTTCCTTACACTAATAAGTTCTCGTCATTGTGCCAAATAAACAATCCTTTGGGGCTATTCACATGATGCTCCAAGAAGGTCCACCATTTGTAGACATCAAGGGAACCCAGTTGGTGTTGGATCCCAGCTGGACAAAGAAGAGTGTCCACTAGCCAAGGCATTGCTTGGGATGTTTCTCTCCCAAAGGCTCCATTTGTAGGCTGGAGAAGTAGGAATTGTTATGATGTTCTCCCAGTTACCCCCAAGCTATAAAGAAGCACATGCCTCCTAGAGATGACAGAAACAGGTTAAATGAGCCAGTGTTCAAATATCTGCCAATATCAAATGGGCACTGGAGTATTCAAGACTATAGAAGGAGCAACACTCTCCTTTCTGTACTTCTCCTTGTCCTTCCTCATGGCTCACCAACACAGACTGCATAAAATTAACATCAAGAACTGCAGGAAGCTCAGCATAGCTAATGCAAGAAGACAGTAACTCTGGCACCTATGAAGAGTAATTATCATGGTGGCCCCATTCTCTGAAATAGTCTCTCTTCTTGCCTCTCCTAGTCAAACCCATATATTGGTCCTGAATATTGTTTCTCTTTGAAAACTTCTCAAGTTCTCTTTAGGAAGGACCAGTAGCACATATCCAAGCATCACCATTTTAGGACATGAGCTGTCAATCTGTGATTATTTGCTTGCAGGAAGCACCAGATTTCAGACTCCAGGTACTTTGAGGTTGAGGATCCTGAGTTTTGCATTCCCAGTATCAAAGACAGTAACAATTGGTTATTAGGTTCTCAAACATATTTGTTGAGTCAATGAATGCGTAACAAGTTAAGGTAATGTCTGCCAATGGAACAGGATTGGATTTGAAATGGGCACAAGAATTTAAGCAAGCAAAGGTTTTCTGTTTCTTTTCTTTTCTTTTTTTTGAGATGGAGTTTCTCTCTTGTTGCCAAGGCTGGAGTACAATGGTACGATCTTGGCTTAGGACAACCTCTGCCTCCCAGGTTCAAACGATTCTCTTGCCTCAGTCTCCCAATTAGCTTGGATTACAGGCATGCACCACCACGCCTGGCTAATTTTGTATTTTTAGTAGAGATGGAGTTTCTTCCCGTTGGTCAGACTGGTCTCAAACTCCTGACCTCATGTGATCCCCCCACCACAGCCTTCCAAAGTGCTGGGATTACAGGCGTGAGCCACCATGCCCAGCTGGTTTTCTTAAATTCTATAAAACTTGGAGGAAAGAACTGATGCCTCTATTCTCTCCACTCTTGGCCTCATTCCTATTCTTAAACCTCAATTCACAAAAGGAACTTGCTGAATTTACAAATAATAAAACCAATAAATTTTAATATTTATTTTCAGTAATGCAGTGCAAAGAAACAGAACTCTCAATGCAATGCTAAAATGTAAACACCTGAAAAGCCATGAAGGATTTCACTATACAGCTTTATATTCACCATATTTTCCTGGACGTGCCCCTCCTACAGACCCGTGCATTACTGTGATTTGGCTGGGTGTTGTCACTTGTGTTACGTAAATGGTGACCTTGGCGTGTATTTGGAGACAGAATCTCTCTCTGGCCTGCAGGCTCACTGCCTTATATCGTTGGGAGTAAAGGTTTTCCCAGGTGCTGCTATGCTGCAGCTTGTTGTAGCTGCTGATGTTAATTAATTTATGCAAATCAGCTAGATACTATCCTTGATTAATGTCTTCCCTGCTTTATTAATTCTGAATACCTTAAGAGGTTGTTGGACATGTATGATGCAATATCTGCTTAGAGAATAACTACTCATGTGATTAATTTAGACCCCAAAGAACGTACTTGATCTCCTCTAGTTGATACTACTAATTACATATAATTTATAACTTTAAAAAGAGTAATTGCACCGGAAAAAAAAAAAAAAACTAAGTTTTACAAATTTTCTGCAAGTGGCATTGGCATATAACACTCTTAAAATAGCTGTATGAGTTTGCAATCTAAAAGTAATAGCAGAGAAAATGTAATGAGTGCCTATACTTTGCCAGGCTCTGTGCTCACGGCTCCATATGCTTTAAGTCTTAATAGAATAATCCAACCAAGCCAGTGTGAGTGGCAATTCTTGAATTCTAACCTTGACCACTGCAAGAGAGCCCAATTCTTAACCATTATTTTAGATAAATCAAAATAACTCAGACATTCAGCAACATTTATTATGGAATTCATGGAAGTCATTTTAGATCACTGTTCCTTCCACATTTTCATGTTTTCTGACTTTATTAGAATTAGTTCTTCCACTAAGTACTTAGCTTCCATGAAGGCTGAATTCATTTATTACATTGCTCTGCACTGCCCACAAACATTCAAAAGAGTAGCTTGTATTAAAAGTGATTGTATTGGTTTAATCTATATGGTTAAAACATTTTCTGTCAACTTATTAAAAGTCAAAATCATTTAATTCCCCTCCTTAGATATTTTTATAAGTGGCAGATAGTCACTTAAAGGTATTTATGAGATAAAAGGGAGGTGGTCAGTACTAGACAATCTATGAATTTTATGGAGAGTAGTGGAAACAAGATGTTGAAAGAAACAAATGACCCCATGAGATCATGTATTCAATAAGTATTTACTGAGTCCAAGGAACTGTAGTCCAGATGGTTGCATAAAATGCCTGCCACCAGAAGTGCACAATCTAATAGATGCAGTAAGAGAAGTGCAAAAATAACTATTATATGAGACACCATGTGACTAATTCCCCCCCGCCAAAAAAAAAAAAAAAAAAAACCTAAGAGAAAAGTGCAACTATGGTACCAATGAAAGGGCTTGTGACTGCTTTGATCAGAGAAAGCTTGAGAGATACCTAACCTAGACTCCCAGAGAGACAGAAAATCCATGTCAGGCAGTATGAAGGGGATTGTTTGAAAAAGAGAGAGAAACCCATGGGGCAAGGTGACTCATGCCTGCAATCCCAGCACTTTGGGAGGCTGAGGTGGGCCAATAGATTGAGCCTAGGAGTTCAAGACCAGCCTAGAAAAGATAGGGAGACCCCCATCCCTACCAAAAAAAAAGAAAGAGAAAAAAAAAGAAGATATTAGGTGGGCATAGTGGCATGAGCGGGTACTCCCAGTTACTGGGGAGGCTGAGATGGGAGGATTGCTTAAGCCCAGAAAGTCAAAGCTATAGTGAGCTGTGATGGCACCACTGCACTCCAGCCTAGGTGACAGAGTGAGATTCTGTCTGAAAAACACAAAAAACAACAGAAACGCAAAGCAGTGTGCCTGCCTGCTAGAAGGACAAGGATTTCTCCAGTCTGTGAGAAGACAGAAGAGGAAGAAAGCCTGGGAAGGTAAGCAGAAGCAAAATCCGGAAATCTATGACTATTAAACTGAGGGACTGGGCTCTGATTAGAGTTTATAATAAAATATTTATAATAAACCTGTGTGCATGCAAGATCTGGGGAATGGGGCGTGGTTGTCATTGCTGATATTTGTATCTCAAAAATTCTTTTACTTGAAAATGAGATCATTCTGTAGAGTCTTGTTCTTTCTGTGAGTGCGCACATCCCCATTATGGGAAGTGACTGATTTTTGGTCTGGCGCTCCGTATGTCAGAATGTGTGACTTCTGGAAAATCACTTTACTTCTTTCTCTTTCCTCCAAATACTTCATGTACAGGAAGGGAACATTAGTCTAGGCAAACCTAACATTTATTACTCCACATCAAGCCAATTGTGGTGACAGCTGTATTGTAAGACAGAGGGATTGCTTTTGGGAAGACTCAGGCCAAGTATGATCTCTCCATGAAGGCTCTCCCCACACCCTACTTAGGTCCCATCACATTTTCTTCATTTATACAAATTCGTGTGAGTCACGACGTCTTTAGTCTCACAGTGTTCCCTATCTAGAGAGAAGACCATACATAATTATAACTTAAGACAGTGGTAAGCAGCAAACGGTGGTACAACCAAATAATAAGGAATTCCTGGAGGAGGTGATGTTTTAGCTGAGGTGAAACGGGGAGGGTGGGGAAAATCATTTTGTTTTTTACTTTTTACTTTTTAAAAGACAGGGTCTTGCTCTGTTGCCCAGTGGTGCAATCACTACTCACTGCAGTCTCAAACTCCTGGGCTTACTCAGTACTCCTGCCTCAGCCTCCCAAGTAGCTGGGACCACAGGTGCATGCTAACACGCTCAGCTAATTTCATTTTTTATTTTGCATTTTTAAAAATTAAATTAAATTAAATTTTAAATTCTGGGATACATGTGCAGGATGTGCAGGTTTGTTACACAGGTAAATGTGTGCCATGGTATTGTACTGCACCTATCAACCCATCACCTGGGTATTAAGTCCCACATGCATTAGCTATTTATCCTGATGCTCTCCCTCCCCTGCCCTCCCCCATGGCAGGCCACAGTGTGTGTTGCAGAGATGGAGTCTCACTAAACGTAGAACCAAGCATAGTGCCAAGGCTGGTCTTGAACTCCTGGCCTAGAGGAAACATTTTACTTCGGTTCTTTTAGCTGTGAAGAACAGTCTCACTGAATTAATTGAGGGTAAAGTAAGGGATTAATATAAGGATGCATATACAAAGGAACCCAAGAAAAGCCAAATCACTCAGCCTCAAGGAATGCATCTGGCAGCTGACACTGAAGGACAGGGGCTCACTGTCTAACTCCAGCCTACACATTACTCAGATTCTCTTCAGTTGTTTCCAACCATCCCTCCTCACTGGCAAGTGGATTTCTGACCCTGCATTTGGCCTATCTTTTGTCTACCTCATGGCTGCTCCTTCATGTTTGTACCTCCTCACAACTTTGGATGGCTATGCCTCCTGAAGGGTCCACCTCCACCTCGTACCTGAGGCATTCACTGACTAAGTCACTGTGCCACGAATCACTGTTCTCTCAGAATGAGATGTCTCCATGGAGAGTCCCAAAAGAAAAGGAACTTGATTGGCCCAGCTCATCTTTTTATGCCTATGTAATGCCTCCTCATGGCTCAGATGCCCCTACATAGTCCAGTTAGTTGTTTCTGGAGGTAGAGGAGAAGAATTGGAGACTGTGGGACATGGTGTTATGCCACCCGCTGCAGTAGGGAAGGTGGGAAGAGCAGTCCCTTGAGAGAGGTATGGATATGGAAGGCTTTTGTCACGTCCAGATTACAGAGTCTCGAGCAGAAAGAGCATCAGGCACAGGAGGCAGGAAAGAAAGAGGCATGGGTGAGTAATTATGAGTTTAATCCAGTCAAGGCACAGCATGTGACAAACAATCCCAGGCACCTATGTAGGACATCATATTAAAAGAAGATAAATTAAGATAGAAAGATTCTTTAGGAGCCTACTGTCATAATCCAACTGAGAGAAAATGAAGATGAAAAGCTGAACAAAGACAGTGACAGTGTTACTAAAGGGAAGAAGGAGGGTTTCAGAGGAATTCCAGAGGCAGAATATACTAGACTACATCATAAATTAGATGTGAGAAATAGAGAAAAGTCAAATAGGACTCTCAGGCTCCTAATCTGTGCAAAAGGTAATGCCATTAATTGAAATAGAAATGGAAAAACAAGTGCTATAGGCTGAATGTTTCCATCCCCACAAAACTCATATGTTGAAATCCCCCTGTATTAAGAGGTAGGAGGACCTTTGGGACATAATCAGGTCATGAGGATAGACCTCCCATAAATGGAGTGAGTGCCCTTACAAAAAAGTGAGCTTGGGCCTGGAGAGGTGGCTCACACCTGTGATCCCAGCACTTTGGGAGGCTGAGGTGGGAGGATCACTTGAGTTCAGGAGTCAAGACGAGCCTGGCCAACATGGTAAAACTCCATCTCTACCAAAAATACAAAAAAAAATTAGCCAGACATGGTGGCACACGCCTCGGCTACTCTGGAGGCCGAGACAGAAGAATCGCTTGAACCCAGGAGGCACAGGTTGCAGTAAGCCGACATGGCACTACTGCACTCCATCCTGGATGACACAGGAGACTCTGTCTCATTAGGAAAAAAAAAACAACAACAACAGAGACAGAGACACACAGAGAGCGAGCTTGCTTTTTCTCTCTCTTTTGGCTTCCTGATCTCAGACTTCCAGCCTCCAGAACTGTGAGAAATCAGCTTGTTGTTTAAGCCGTCTAGTCTACAGGATTTTTTTTCTTTGTCTTTCTTTCCTTTCTTTCTTTCTTCTTTTTTCTCTTTCTCTTATTATTATTATTATTATTATTATTTTGAGACAGGGTCTCCCTGTACCACCCCGGCTTCTGTGGAGTGGCGCGATCACTGTCTGCTGCATCCTTGAACTCCCTTGACTCAGATGATCTTCAGCCTCAGTCTCCTGACTAGCTGGGACTACAGACACACCGCCACAACGCCCAGCTAGTATTTGTATTTTTTTTCTTTTGGCAGAGACAAAGTTTCTTCATAATCGCCCTGGCTGGTCTCGAACTCCCGAGGCTCAAGCAATCTGCCCACCTAGGCTTCCCAACATGCTGGGATTACAGGCACGACACCACGCCAGAACTAAATTTTTTTTCTATAGCAACCTGAACTGACTTAACCGGGAGATTTCAAGAAAACAAGTGAAAATGCAATGAATGTGGTAGGGAAAGTTCAACTCAGGCCAAATTTTAAATGGCTGATGTATATCCAAGTAGAATAATCAGTAGGTAGTTGGATACGTGAGGCCGAAGCATTTAGAAGAGTCTGGGCCAAAAATAAAGACACAGTGACCATTCATAGTTACATTAGATAGAACTCTTGGAAGGGTGTGAAAAAGGACAAAACATAGAAACCTGACTGGGGTTTTCAGATCTTTGTTATTATGTACACATTGCTGTGCTATGGATGCACATATGCGTATCTCCCCCACTAGACTCTAAGCAACCTCGGGACAGGAAATGCCTCTTTGTTTTCTTGGTGTACTGAGTGCCAAGCATAGGGTATGGTAACAAAACAGGAGAAGGAAATGTATGAACTACCTTACACAGGCACTAAATCAACTACTTCCTGAGGGAAAGGGAGGTTTGTTTTGTCTTTTTTGCACGGGTAGGGGATGGGGGTGGACAGTCGGGGAAGAAGTTATTAGGAAATGTGGAATCATTATAAAGTAATGACTAAATACTAAATACAGATTCATTATTAAAGAATCCATGTATCAAAGAGATTCATTGTTTCAGCCAAATAACCAAATAATCAGATTATGTCTTCGGGAAAAAAAATTATTATTATTTTCTTATTGAAGGCCTGGGTAAAGGGTAGAAATGTACACATTTGTCAAAACTAAATTGTATTTATAATATTTGTGATTTTTACTGTAAATAAGATACTCTCGAATAAAAAATATATTTGGAGAAAGCGTATCCAATTAGAAGAAAATAATTCACTATTTCTTGTTTAAATTTCCCAACAAATACCCATTTATTGAGCACACACTTAGATCCTCTATTGTGTGGTGAGAATATATTAAAACATCACTGTGACAAAGTTCTTACTCTCAAGGAACTCACAGTCTAGGGTTAAGCTAGACATGAAAAGGGATCATTACAATGGATGATAATTGAAGTAAGAATAGAGTGCCAAGGGTCAAACACAACTGTATAAAGAGGTTGCAATTAGAGTACCAAGGGTCAAACACAACCATATAAAGAGGTTGCAATCTTTTTTGTCTCCTCTGTGCTCCTAGTTCAGATGCGGAGAAGGAAATGAAGCTGAAAATCTCACTTCTTAAACTCATGAATGAATACATCACCAGAACTATGTGTACTAATTACATGTGTAGCTCATTACAAGAGACAGGGGCAAAAATAGAATAAAATGATTTAATAAAATGGGCAAAAATAAAATAAAATGAAATTTTCAAGGTAACAATAGTGTGGTATTTAGGGTGCCTCCTTCAAACACAATCAATGACACTGCATTCCATTATATAAATCACCTGTCCAGGGGGAACGTGGAAGGGGATAAGGCAGAGGTTAGCTACTTTAAAAAATGAATATTAGAAATTGTCCATTACTCAGATCATCTTACAACACTTTCACAAATTGCAAGTTTAATTTCTACTTGCACTCAACAACCCTAAGTACTAAACAATCTTTAAAAATGTAACAATACTTCAAGTAACATAGCTCTAACTCACAAAAATAGGTATCAGATTAGTTTCTGGAAAAAGAAATCTCCTATAGAAGTTAGATTTTTGTTTTCTGAATTTTTGTTGAATGGAACTGCCAAAGGTTTCCCAAACACTATATGAAGTTATTTTTTTAAGTTAGGTAAAGAGGCATAATTATTAATTGGTTTTTTCCCCTAATACTGTGACACTACAGCTACTCATGAAAGGAACTTCTGACGAGCCTGGGCAACATGATGAAACCCTGTCTCTACAAATAGAAAAAAAGTAGCCTGGAATGGTGGTGTGTGCCTGTAGTTCCAGCTACTTGGGAGGTGGAGGTGGGAGGATGGCTTGAGCCCTGGAGGTTGAGGTTGAGCCATGATTGCACCACTGCACTCCAGCCTGAGTGACAGAATGAGAACCTGTCTCAAAAAATAAAAATTAAAAAAAGGAACTTCTACACGGAATATAACTAGACACACTGGCCAAAGATAAGGTTTAAATATGAGTGTCTTTAGCCAGCCATGCCAGTCAATGAGGCAAATAAACTGTTATCAACCCATTTCAAATAGCTTTCTAGAAAATCTTCTGGTGCATAGTTAATTGTAGAAATTGACTCCTACTAAAGATTTAAATACTGTATATTTGAATACTAAATGAATATGGGTCTAAAAACTATCTTAAGTTTTTACTATAGGGAAAAGAATGATGGTAATTATACATTTAAAGTAATTGTATATTTTAATCAACTAAGGGTAAATTAACTACAGAAAAGCAGATCTACTTGTATTACAAACACATCAATACACTCTATGTAAATTTCACTACCCATTTATTCCATAATACGTTTGTTCTGCTTGACATATGTATATACAAGCATGTAATAGCTGTCATGTCATGGAAATGCTTTCTTTAAATATTTGTGAGCATATTTACAAGAGTACCATAATAATTGTTAACATTTTCTTGTTTGGGTTGTTGTATATATTTTGAGATACTCTTATTATTTCACCTTTTCATTTCTTAAAAAGTCTAGAATTCCTCTCAACTCTCAAAAGAAAGCACCTCTCCCTTAAAGATCTTTCCACTGAAGATGAGCTGCCACTTGCATAGGGCACTGAATCATGAATCTTCCTAAAAGTATTCACATGAGGTAGAAGTTACACATTCACTGGAAAGCCTTGCATTATTTTCTGCATTTTAAGGGCACGTGACATCTCAATTTCCACCCTCTTCATAAAATAAACAAACATACAAACTTTGAAATGCAATCAAGCTATTAGTTAACTGGCAAGTTTGCTACAAAATGCCTTATCAATGATGAAATTGCTTTTTGATTTATCTATCATTGTGAAATACTGTCAACCATCATTTACAATTAGAATTCCTAAACCAAACTAATAAAACTAAGATTCTTAAACTGAACTAACAAAACTATTAAATGCTATACTGTAACATTAAATATTTAAAGCATTTTAACTTTTATATTTTTGTATGTAACACCGAAAATTTTTATCATGGCTTTTGTTCTATTTTGCATACTGAATATACAAATGCTGAACAGGAGAGAAATTAAAAGAAGTGATGTCTTTTGCAAGTTAAAGTCTCTGGATGGGAAATACCACTAAACACTCTATTAATGTTGTTCCCCCGAAGGTATATGCTGGATATGTTTGCTCGGACTCATTTTGACTTGACCAGAAAGTGATTAAAAATGAGTTCATTGTTAATATGATTGTTATAGGAATTATATTTCAAAAATTAAATGACAGGTGAACAGACCTGGTAAAATGCAGATGGGATTAAAATACTCAGGCAATGGATAGTATAATGACATTGCTGTTACCTAATGACAAAAATTACTGGCTGAAGAAATGAGCTACTTAACGATAATAAAATAAGTAAATTATTCTAAGGCTCCAAGTAGAAGAAATATATAACGAAGAGGTTGAATTTATACACTGAATGTTGAGAAACCCCAGTTTTAGCCTCTTTGTTTTGTTCAGAAACCCACTGAGTAACAGTGTGTATAATACAACGGGTAAAGCAAGGCAAAACAGCACTGTATAACCACACTTCATATAGAAAATTTAGTTGAAATCAAGAGACAATGGCATTGTTTGAGAAGAGATGATGGCTGCGTCACTAGGTTCATACTACCAGCACTCACGCAAAAATAGCAAACTCGTGGGTGAAATTTCTAAGCAGAGGTCTGGCCATCAAGATGTGGATGAGACAGAAATTATCAAACTATTAACTGTAAAAGAGTTTATAATCCCTTGGTCTAAATGTCAGTCTGCCTGCTTCAACCTACATCAATGCCATACTATGTCAGCATTCCTATCAGCCATCATGTGTCTAATTTTAAGTAGAGATGCCTAATTAATTTTTCTCAATAGACGACGCTCTGATGAGTTTCTTTGCCCAAATGATCAGCTGTAATTAGTAGTTCTGGTTACAAAAAACACATGCAGAAGACATTTTAAAAATCACCATTATGAGACATTAACCAGGCTCTAACCATAATATTGAATATACTTTTTCAAATAATGGCTATTTTTATGCATGTCTTTTTATATTTCCTTAAATACATTTTATTCTCCTAAGCAAATTGATTCTTCACAGACAAGTTACAAATCTAGGACCATATCATGTATAGAGATAAAGTTATCATTAGATCAGTATGGTTCTCAGAAGTTTCATTTTTTTCAAAGGTTGGAACAAATGACTCATCAAAGTTATACTAATTTTCACAGCAGTGGGCAGTGTATCTTTATGCACAGAAGTCTGGTGTGAAATTCATTTAGTCAGGCTGGGTGATGATAATTCCAGTAATGGGGAGGGGAAGGGGATTCCTCTAATCTATGTTGCTTTGAAAAATCAGATACATCAAAGATCATTATTTCCATACAATTTCCTGAGTAACTGCAGAGTGAGTATCATTGAAACTTCAACCAAATTGTTTGATTACAATAAAATGAACCAATTTACTACTTTTAATGTCTCCATTTTTTCCCTCATTGCTAGAAAGAAAAATAAGAATGTAAGGGTTGATAGTTGCATAGTGCATATTATCACTGAATTTCTGGACAGATTGTGGATATAGCTCTTAATTGATATGCCCCAGTGTACAATATCATCCCTCTATTCTCTTGTTCATTTGTGTTATTTTTATTTGATTTCAACCCAGCAGTCACTGCCTGCATTTGTCCTTTTCATGGTTTAAAAAAAATCACAGGCAAACACTCTTTACTGGGGCAAGCATCTAGATGACTTGACAAATTTGCACCTGAACCTTATCAAGTCAGCAAATGGTTCTGCATGATTACCAAGAGTCTCGTTACATTAACGTCCTTGCTTCATTTAGAGCCCAGACCAAACACTATGAAACAAAAATGAGTAATCCTTTAAACTGACTGAAGAAATTCTACCATATTCAGTTTCTTGCTAAGTGCATGCTCAAGTGATGATACTAACAGAAAATGTCTCTTTACTCTGTGAGTCCATGTGCCACAAAATAGTATTTTTCAAAAGAGGAGCTATTTTTCCATGAAATATCAGCCTTTCATGACCAATATAATTCAGAAAATGTAAAAGAAGCTTCAATATTTATTTTCAGACTGTGCTGTTCACCTTTTGCTCCTGAAAGCAATGAAAGCTGTACACATAAACAAATCCTTTTATATAAATTGGAATTCACATACATCTGAAATGGCTCAAAATAAAATAAAATAAAATCTGCCTGACCCTTTTGGTAGGATCTGATCCTCTAAACTGAAAGGCTGAATTTTGCACACAACTTTTATCAATGTAGGGTAAATTTTCCATATACATATATCTTTGTCTATAAGTGGATATGAAGATATAGATATATTTATGTCCGTAATTTGGGCATATAAATATGTATACTACATATAGATTGTTCTGCACTGCATTATTTTTCTTAAAAATAGATCGACACTTTTCCTAGTAGTACTTTTAAATACCTCTTTTGTTTCACTTTTTGATTGTCTTTCAGTGTACCAAAAATAATCAATTTGATGACATCATTCTTATATTTCCATAATATCTATCTCTATTCTCACATTTTGAAAGTTTTTGAGTCTTAGGGCACATACTACTATCCGCATTTTACAAATGGGAGTACTGGAGTGAAGGCAGATTAAATGAGTTGGGAAAGAACATGAGTCAGGCATTCTGACTCCCAGGTGAGGGTCTCCCCTTGTCTCCTGCTGGTGTGCATTAAAGATGTTGCAGTGTGAGCATTAATAAAGTCATCAATATTACTTCCACTAGGGCTTCAATGTGGTACCGATAAAATCCAGTTATGGGTCAGTATAACATCCCTGTGTGTGGCGACTGTCACTCTAAACCCTGGTCTCTTCTTTCATTTCCATCCTAGACCAAAATGAGGACTTCTCCACAAAGTGAAAAGGCCAAATTCAGATTCTCATTTCACTGCTCTCATCATCATAACTCTTCAGTTGCTTATTTAATTACCATAACTGGCCTGTGGATGTATCCTGCCCTATACAGGTCTGTATGAAGATTTACATTTACTTATGAAGTGGTTTAACCACTTTGAAAAAAAAACCTGTAACCCCATCACTCACCTTAGTAGGCTAAGTATTTATTGCTGAGCCTGCAAGCATGCAGGTTGCCCTATAGAGCATTGAAGGTCATGCATTGGTTATCCAGACATCAATTTTTTGAATACATATTAATTAAAATTTGGCAAAGCACATTGATTCCCTATACAACAACTTTTATTTCCAGATATTTTTATAAAGTAATATGAAGTGATAAAATACTGACAGCCTTTTTATGTTTTACAAAGTACCTTTTTAAAACATTGGAGAAAAGTTTCATGTTACATACATCTAAATATCTCAAATCCTTTTAATAAAATCTCTCCTAAAAATATTCTTTCATCATCACAGGATCCTTAAATTAGAACCCCTGAATACCAAAACAGAAAGAAAAAAAAAGTTTTAAAGACTTTGAGGAGATGTTAATGTTAATTAAATCTCTTTTATCTGGATTGATTAGTGTACTTCATTATTCTCTACTCCTCTGGACAGATGTGTTAAATTACAGTTGACATCGAACACTACTGAGAGCTTATTTGATCACGTTTCTTCAGGATTTAAAATATCCACACTTGAAGTTAAGAGATAATACACAGATTTCTGAGGTGTACCTTGATCAACATTTTTTAGTATGCTCAAGCCCAGATGGTTTTGATTGTTTTATTTTGGATAGTTTCTGCTAATTATTTTTAATTATTTCAATTTTAGAAGTATTACTTTGTAGTTTCAAAGGACTGGAATATGAGAACCTCTGAAACTAAACTAGATAGTTTACAGATATATTTTATTAAAAAGGACATTAGTAGATTTTACTTAAAATCAAAACTGATGAAGCTTAAAAACAGTTTAACAAAATGCAATGTAATCAAGAGATTGCTTAAGAGCAAATCACATTGATGATATCCATTTGTTATTATTAAACAGTTTTCCCTACAGGGATATTTGACCAAAATTCAAATTACAACCAAAAAAAACCTTTAAAAAAAACCCTTAAAGGTAGATTATTTTTTATTGACAATAAACTTTTAAAGCATTTGCAAATAATCCTTTAACATATCATTTAACTGTGCAAGAATCAAACATATGGATCTCATTTCCCCCTGTAATACATATGGGTTTAAAAGTTAAAGGAAATATCTTTAGTAAAATGTGTTGCAGACTCAATTACACCTTCTAATATTTGAAAAATAGTTTGATGTGTTTTATAAATGCAATATGTGCCACATTCCTAATCATTACTCAATTGCACATCTCCTCTCTCATATCTTTTGAATGGGTTGAAGTGATGATAAGTTCTTCAAGATGAAACAAAGGCATGCCCAGTAACATATGAACCACACTGGCATTTCCAAGAGTAAAGAAAGATATGGGAGAGTTGCTGGCCAGTTCCTGGGTGAGAACAGACACCAGGCAGGGAGGCCTCCTGGGAGAATCAGCCTCACCCCACAACCAGCTTTTCACACTCCTCGGTGGCCAATGTCCCTGCTTCTATGTCATTGGCTCACTTTTGGTCAAAAGAGTCTTATAGAATCCTTCATTCTCATTGGTGACTTTTTAAATGATCTAGACATTATTACCAAGCTATAATTAAATTTCTCAGTAGGCTCTTTTATCTTACACCGGTTGAACATCCCTTATCTGAAATGCTTGGGACCAGAAGTGGGACCCAAGGTTTCAGACATGTTCAGATTTTGTAATATTTACATACACATAATGAGATATCTTGGTGGGGGTCAGACCCAAGTCTAAACATGAAATTCACTTATGTTTCAAATATGCCTCATACGTATAGACTGAAGGTAATTTTATACACTATTTTTTAATAATTTGTGCATGAAACAAACTGTGTGTGTATTAAACCATCAGAAAGCAAAGGTGTTAGATACAGAATTTTCCACTTGTGTCATGTGGGAACTCAAAAAGCTTGGCATTTTAGAGCATTTCAGGTATCAAATTTGGGAATTCCGACATTCAACTTGTATCGCTAAACACTAACAGCATCAGGAAAGAAGGAAGGGAGAAAGGGAGGGACAAAAAATTCAGAATGACTTCACTTTCACCACCACTCCCTAAGTGCTCAGAAGGCTGGTAAGTAAAGCTGTCTCCTTGGGCTCTTCCCTCGGGATATAAGACTTACTGATCTCTGCCACCCCTTCCCTACAAGGAGTCAACAGTCAGACCGCTCTAATAAGATGCACAGAATGCCAAACTTTTGTGTTTAATCATGTAAAAATTACCAAAACACAAACTATAGAGGGGTGTTTAAATCACAGACTGATACACCCTTCTTCAATTGGTAGGAAAGGCATCTTACGAGATGTGTTAGAGTGATTAACAGCATCTGAATACCAGGCCCTCCAGCTCCCCATATCCTCTGAGCTTTGTTCTGCCTCAAATTATGTTGGGACTGCTTCTCTGAGTTCCCTAATTCAACTTGGTCCTTGTGCCTAGGTTGTTAGGGTAAGGACTGATATGGTTTTGTTGTGTCCACACCCAAATCTCATCTTGAATTATAGTTCCTATAATCCTCACATGTTGTGGGAGAAAACAGGTGGAGATCATTGAATCATGGGGGCAGCTTTTCCCATCCTGTTCTTGTGACAGTGAGTGAGTTCTCACGAGATCTGATGGTTTTATAAGGGGCCTCCCCCTTCACTGGGCACTCATCTCTCTCCCACCGCCCTATGAAGAGGTGCCTTCTGCCATGATTTTAAGTTTCCTGAGGCCTCCCCAGCCATGTGGAACTGTGAGTCAATTAAACCTCCTTCCTTTATAAATTACCCAGTCCCAGGTATGTCTTTATTAGCATCATGAGAACAGACTAACACAAGGACTGATTGTAGATTTGGCACAACTTTGAAAATACTTCCCATCGGTGTTCCAGGTTTCTTCTCTCAACAGGTTGACAAATTCTAATACTTTAAATATGGCTATTATCTCCTAAGTTTTTAAATCTGTATTTCTCATGTAAGTTTGATTTTATGTAGTATACATTAATATTGACAACTTCTATATGAAAATATCTATACTTCCACAATTTTTAAATGTCTTCAAAAGCAGCAATTTTGTTCCTATAATTTTCACACTTTTTGACATGACTTAGAAAAACCTATCCGAGTTTTGCTAACTTTTTAACCTGGGTTTTAAAAAGGTATCATTATTATTACTGTTGTTTGACTACCACCAAACACACACACACACACACACACACACACACACACAGAGCAGTATATACATACATATACATCCCATGAAAAATAATTTCTCAATTTTGGGTGGGCAAAAATTATACAAATTGGCTTTTTGAAAACAAGGTAAAATATGTTAAATACTGTATATAAACCAAAGAATGACTTATAGTCTAATTGACAAAGTAGGACTACAGTGTGCAAAGACATCATTGCTTGCCTTATGAAATTATTTCCTATTCCAGATATTAGTAATATGGCAAGGGAGTAAAGACTGTCATTTTTCCCAGTTCAAGAAGAGTTTCTGTCTGCATATTTACTTTTTATCTTTATATAACTGAAAGACAATTCATTAATTAAAAATACACTATCTGAAAAGAAGCTATGGGTAACAGGATGACACTAATTTGTACTTTCCTGTCTGTATATTTTAAGTTTCAAAATTCTTTACAATAGCATGCATTATTGCAGGGATAAAGACTAACATGCATAACAGAACTCAACAGAACTCACTGGACTTAAACCTCTCCCTGTCCCACTGTGTAATCCAGTCCCAATCCTGGTGGGATTCCATTCATTCCCTTAAAGGGGCCTTAACCTCTGCAGCTCTTATTCCCTGTGCCTTGAAGCTTCCCCTTCTATTCCCTCTTTACTTAGTTTACTCCTATTTGAACCTTCAGCTCAGTAAAGATATTACTTTGCCAGGAAGGCCTTTTCTAATTTCCCAGACCATATAACAACCTCTGTTAAAGACTCTACATTATCCTCTACTTCCCTGGGCAGCATGATTGAAATATCTACTAGTACATTATGTTCATTATTATTGTACTTATCTAAGCCATAAACTCCACTAAGCTGTTTTGATCAACATTGTGTCTCCAGCACTTGGCACACAGTAGGCACTCACTAAATATGTGTTGCCATAAATGGAATGAATGTCTTTGTTATATGTGAAATCAGTTTTGAGATGTATGTATTTACTATCTGATTCTTCGACATGTCTGAGGTTAGAAAGTTGCTATACAAATGATCTATATAAATAGCTTCACAAAAATCTGACAAATATATGAAATACAAGGGCTCATATCAAAGAGTGTCTCCAATTACTGACATTTCTGCAAGTGAATAAAGAGAATACCAAATGACTACAGTGTACATACTAAAGAATTTCATTTGTTGAGGCATTTCTGCTCATTAATCCTGATAAAACTATTAAATATTCTCTGTAGCTCAGACAAAGCAACTAACTACTGGTATAAATCTTCATAAGCCTCTAAAAGGACTTAAAGGACATAATAAACCCTATTTGTAAGACATACACATGATTTGAGGCTGGCTTAGTTTGGGTGTCCAATTAAAATTATTGCTAACTGCACTGCTGCCGTGCCCTAAGGGATTTTCTTCTGGTACTCCAATTCAGTACCCCTGTTATTTTCTTGCACCATAAAACTACACCCTTTTAAACATAAAATCAGATGCACTTGCTTAAAAAAGCAATAAACTATATGTTTTAATCTGCCATTTGCAAGAAGCCCAACTTATTTATCACAAATGTATAAACAAAGCAGAGTAAACAACATTCAATACAAGTGTTGCCCTGAGAGAACATGAGCTTTTATGTACAGCTGTCAATTCTTGATTGTCCATATCTTAGATTATCCACTTTGTGAGTTTTCCAAAAGGAATGTGAAATTGTAAGTGGGCTTTCTGTAACCTATTTGCTGAGTTATGTACCCCTCCACCCCATAAGTTGTTTCTGGGATTTAGGAATGCCAATTAAATACTAAGTGAAGAGAAATATCAGGATGTGAATCAATGTAATAACAGGACCCATATCTATCCAAATATATGAAAACATATATAAGGTCTCAAATTAAATGTTTTAATGTTTTGTATTACTTGCAGTTTTGGATTATCCACAAAACTGATCTATAGTCCATTATTATGTGTAACTGAACAGAGACCACACACGTAATTTCTCACATTCACCAAAGTATATACGTGTCCCTTTTGGCTTTTGGGTGTTTCGTCCTTTGCCAGTAATGAAAATTGACATGACACCATTCCAAGCAAATCCACTGTGTGGGTGAGACCATTTATCATATGAGTTTAGATCTGTTGGTCATTTCTCACTGTCTGCAGCAATGCTGATGTTCATCTGTTAACTCCCTAACGAATGACTGATAGCAGACCATAGTAGCTCAATCCCAGATTAACTCATCTCTTATTTTCTTGAGAAAATTGAGGCCTTCCTTTGTGATCTTACCTTAACATTTTGTTTTTCTCAACCTCAAAATTTCAACTTCCCCTGTTTTTAGCTCTTTTCTATGAGAAAAAAAGAATCATTCCCTGTTCAAGGCTAACTAGAGATAAATAAGGTAGGAAAAAATAGGGCAGATGGGAAGGCTGTTCAAGCAGGGATGAGCAGTGCTAAATCCCCTTCCACCATAGCAGACAATCAATAGGTAATATTAAAAAATTTTAAATCAAAATGTAGCAAAATGAGCATATTGTTTAGAGATTTGAATTAATTACCAAAGAACCATGTAAAAGAGCTTTAAATGATTATCTCCGTGGAAGGGGAAAAAGCGATGATGCCAGTGATTTTTCTGTGTAAAATATTTGATTCTTTAAACTGCATTTATGCATAACTTTAAAACTAAAATATTCCTTCATTTTAGTAAAAATTAATCTATTTGCTCTGTTCTTATATTTAAGGAGAGTAAGTGGAGAAAAAATTGGCAGGAAGCTTTTTTTTTTCCCCACTATAATTCATTAGATCAGCTAAGTTGGGAGGAAGCAAAATTAGGGAATTTTTCATACAATACATATCTGCTTTCTTCCTAGGTTCAAATCGTACTGGGGGTGGGGTAGGGGACTCAATCAAGGAAGAGAGGATGGGGGCAAGGGGTTAGTGTGAAAAATGTCCCCAAGTTATTCTGATGGATCCCACTTAGATAAGGACCTTACTCCATGCTAAGGACAATTTTGGCAAAACATTCTTAGGTTTGTCTCTTCAGCTCAAGGGAAAGGGATTTTTATTTTTTTCACCTTCTATTTCACAAAGCTTTCAAATTCTGATTGTCCTATGAAAAACAATGTAAAAATATTCACTTCAAAACATTTGGTCCCAATAAATAATATAAGTTGGATTTTATGTTCGCAGGCTATAAAAACTTCCTAGTAAACGTTCGATCCAAAAAACAACTTTGCAGTAAATATTACTTAATTCGATTTCACTGAGGGTGGCTTTATTAGTACACATAAAAAAGTATGAAATTGAGAGGCCAAATTGGTCCTTTGCACCTCACCATTTTACCATTCCATCAGTGTCAAGAAATAAACTCAAAAGCAAATGTAAGAAAACGTTCATCTTTATTGTCTATGTATTGAATTCAAAAATTTCCTAACTCAGTGGTTTCAGAATAGGTACATATTGGAGTTCTGTTTTTTCTTTTTGTGTTTTTCTGTTTTGTTTTGTTTGAGACGGAGTCTCACTCCGTCACCCACACTGGAGTGCAGTGGCATGATCTTGGCTCACCACAACCTCCGCCTCCCAGATTCCAGCAATTCTCCTGCCTCAGCCTCCCAAGTAGCTGAGATTACAGGTGCCCACCACCATGCTTGGCTAATTTTGTTTGTATCTTTTGTACAGACAGGGTTTCACCAGGTTGGTCAGGCTGGTCTCAAACTCCTAACCTCAGACAATCTACCTGCCTCGGCCTACGAAAATGCTGGGATTACAGGTACAAGCCACTATGCCCAGCCATTCTTTTCATTTAAAAGTGTTCTCTTGACAACGTAACATTGATATTAATTTAACACAGAGCTATTACAGTTAATTATTTGGGTTTATTTCTTACATATTTTAATCATTCCCTTTGATTGGACAGGAGCATTTATTCTTCTTTCAATGCTTTAATTTGTCCTCCAGCAAGATGATGGCAATCTATGAACCAGGAAGCTGGCCCTCACTAGACACGGCATGTGCCAGTGTCTTCATCTTGGACTCCCCAGCCTCTAGAACTGTGAGAAATAAATGTCTGCATTTAAAAAACAACAAAACATCAACTTTAATCTGTTCTCCAGGTAAGCACCATTCTAGTCCTCCTGCCAAGTAGTAAGTGCTATTGTGGCAGATATCATAGAATTTAGAGGTCAAATCCTGATTCAAATCTTGTTCTCAGCATTTGAATGCTGACGCTAAATGACCTTGGACACATTACTAAACCTCTCTTAACATTTTTAAATGCTTTAAAATAGGGGTCCCAACCCTTGGGCCTCAGACCAGTACCAGTCCGTTGCCTGTTAGGAACAGGGCCACATAGCTGGAGGTGAGCAAGTGACGAGCATTACAGCCTGAGTTCTGCCATCTGACATTAGATTCTCACAGGAGCACAAACCCTGTTGTGAACTGTGCATGCAAGGGATCTAGGCTGTGGACTCCTTATGAGAATCTAATACCTAATGAGCTGAGGTGGAACACTTTAATCCTGAAACTATCCGCATCCCTGGCCCTGTCCACAGAAAAATCACCTTCCATGAAACTGGTCCCTGGGTGCCAAAATGGTTGGGGACCGCTGCCTTAAACAATTAGCTCCAGCATATACACATAAGTACAGCACCCTGTGTAGGGCATTCCCTTTTCTGGCCTGCTTGGTTTCTGGTCATGAACGGTCTATACCTTGTTAGGCATGCACAATGTGAAAACACCATGCTTCAACTGATATTCATTTTATATCTACTATTTTCACAGAAACATAAGTTGTATTCAAAAGTACCATATCCATATATAATGTCAGAATTTTTCTTAAAGTGAGGAAAGCATGAATAACATGTAATGCTATGCATCAACATTCTTTACTTTGTTTAGTTTACATCTTTGCAGAACTCTGTGGAGCCTTGCTGACCAGGTGAATTATTTGGCCCTGGATAAAAAACACCTTGGGTAAAAACCTACAGAAAGGAAATTACCATATGTATACCAAGAATGGGATGTTTGCAAAGCTGAGTTTATTTGGGGAATTAATGTAGGTCTATCACTGTTGTTGGCATCAGAAACAGGAAGTGAGAGACTATCTTCATAGTCCCTAGAAAGTAAGCTTTGGTCTGGCCCTCGCACATGTGAGCCTGAGGACTCTGGGAGGAGATAAACATGTGCAGAATTCTCACATCACACAGGGTGAAAAAACGCCTTCAGGTGAAGTACAGAATACCTGCAGATGTTTTTCATCACTGACTTGGCATTACCCTCTAATACAGACCAAGCAGGTATCCTTATACCTCTCAATTCTTTCATCAGGCTAGGCATTTCCCACTATGTTCATACATTTCACCAGTTTGGGTGTGTTTATTATTGTGAAATTTACACAGATCACAATCAAAACCCAAACAATCCATTTAAGATACTATGACAGAACTTTCCAATTACAAACCTCAAAATGAATACTGTAATTAAAGTAAGCAAAGTTTTCAACAACGGTTTTACATTTTCAATCTCTAAAGAAATTACTTTTATTAACACATTCTTTCCATTTCTGTCCACACTAGTAAGTAGAGTTATATTATACTGATTTTAAAGCTAAAGAAGAGAGATGAGCTATGCACTGCCCTGCCTCACCAAGAAATTTATAACCCTATATTTTCTACTGTGGCACTAGTATCTTGATACTTTCCTAATTCTTTAATCTAAGGAATATTTTTCAAAATATGCACACCAGAATATGAGTATCCCTCAAAAGGCAATCAATGTCATGTAAAAAGACAGTTCTACAATCAATAAATTTAGTAAATATTGGAAATAAGGTTCAATAAGCTATTTTATGGCAGAATCTGAACAAATCTTTTGTATGCAAATGGCACTGAATCCCTAAGAAGTGATTATTGTATAGCATTTCCAAACCTGTACATACCTCGACACACCATTTCTTACTGTCTTCTAGAATATCTGTTACTCCAGGACAATAGTTCTCAAAATGTGGCCCCAGGGCCCAGAGCTTCAACATCACCAAGGAATTGGATTCACATGCTCCTTCAGGCGCCTCCCAAAACCACCTGAATGAGCAGTTCTGACAGTGAGGTCTGGCAATCTGTGTCAGAAGCTTCCGGTGATTTGGAGGCACACTCAAGTTTGAGAACCAGAGATATTCTAGCAAGACCATTCTCTTCCCAAGAGTAAAAGCATGGTTTCCATAATTACCTTAGAAAAGGTTTTCAAATTAAAGTGAGTCCTTAATAATAGGCAGCTTTAAAAATATATCATATTTCATCTTTTTTAACATAAATCTATGATTTTTAAAAATAAGTGTTGCAGATATTTTAAGTATACAACATGATGTTATGGGATACCTATAGATAGTAAAAAGGTTACTACAGTGAAGTAAATTTACATATCCATCATCTCACATAGTTACCCATGTTTTGTTTTTGTGACAAGATTAGCTAAAATCTACTCATTTAGCATGAATCCCACATATAACACAACTTTATTACATGTAGTCCTTATGTTGTACATTATATCTCTAGATGTGCTCACTCTACATATCTGCTACTTTGTATCTTAAAAATACCTACTGCTTTACAAATTATATAAAATGTTTTCCTTTGCTTTATTATTTTACTGTTTATCCTTACCCAGGCAAAATTCATGACACTAATTAAAAAAGAACTAACTGGTTTTATTGTACATGAATAAGAATGAAAATATCGGTTAGCAATTAAATGATCCATATGACATTGAGAGACAAATAAAAACTAATGTATCAATATATGTCATATAAAAATATTTCTTTATGATATATGTAAAGTAGTCAAAATTATAGAAAGGAGAAAGGTGGTTGCCAAGGGCTGGATGGAAGAAAAAGGGAGAATACATGTTTAGTGGGCATAGAGCTTCAGTAGTGTAAGATGAAAAAGTTCTGGAGGTCGGCTGTACAACAATGTGGATACACCTAATAGTATTGAACTGTACACTTAAAAATGGTTAAGATGGCAAATTTAATGTTATGTATTTGTTACTACAATTAAAAATAAAACAAACTTTCTAAAAAAAATCTCTGTTCAGCTCATACAATGAAACTGAATCACTGTGGCACTTTGTATCTGGAATTAGGTATTTATGTTCTATTTCCCTCTGTAGCACTTGTTGTCTGAAACAAGATACTGAAGCAAATGTTTTGCAAGATAAACTGTAAAGCCAATAACACAAATATAAGGTTTACCAGCAAATTATTACTGTTGAAAACAAATATTATTACAGTATCAATATACTCTTTCCAGGAACTATAGTAATGAGGGGAAAGAGATTTAATTCACTGGGATACAATATACACTTATTTTCAAAATAAGGAGTATGATTAAAAAGTGAAGGGCACAGCATCAAGGGACTAAACCCTAATTTTATGGTAGGAAAGCAAACATAAAAACCCTTAATTTCAATAAAAGAAAATTTCTCCCATTTATTCAAAAAGCTTCTATTGAGTTCGAGGCACTCAGCTTCTACAAGGACAAAAGAAATACGATTCCTGCCCTTAGGAAATTTATAGTACATTGAAAAGATATTTAATAAAGTTATGTTCAGTTGAACGATTACTCTGTTTAAAAAGTTAATCACTAAATTGAATGTAAAAAAACAGTTTAACCATAGTCTTTGTCCACAGCATAGCTAAAACTCATTTTTTAGACTCTAGAAATCTCTGAGCATTTCAAATTCAAGCTCAGATGGGGATTTGAGGAACTGGGTTATAATAAAGACACCTTGGTTTAGTCTGATGAGACAAGATTTTTGTGAAGTGAAAGCATTTATTATAAGCCTTTAATGCCTCCAATATAATCTCACATTTCTGTACCAGCATTCATCATTTCTATTTGTATAGTGTCTGGCAATTTATAAAGCACTTTCCTTGACATCATTTCACTTGATCCTTACAACTCTTAATTAGGTTGGCAGATATTGTCTTCATCATTTTATAGATGTGATACTGAGACAGAGGGAGATTAAACTGATTGGGTAATGGTCACCAGTCTGTTACTTGCAAAACCAGCACTAAAACCAGGACTTTCTTTTCACTTCAGTGGTGTATTTGTAAATTCCTTCACCCACAGTAAAATTATTTGCAAAGCATCATAAGTAATTCAATAATAATAAAAAATGATGTATTTAGGAGTTGGCAGAGGGCTTATAGGAAATGTAATAGGGAGACAATTTTGAGGAAAAATTTCCCTCCCTGGGGTTCTCTGTCTCCCAAAGAAACCATGTAATGACTCCATTTCTGGTTTCTGACTATTTTAGAAGCATTGATTATAATCTCTACTGCCTCAAAAACTGTCGAAATGCAGGGTATTATTCGTATAAGGCAGATTAAATGGACAGAAAATAGAAATTCTTTGCAAGTCACCTAAGAGGAGAGCAGGAAAAGAAGTAAGCTGGAAAGAAACAAGAACCACACATCTAAGAAGCTCCAGGATGGACTGTAGCTGTTCTTTACAGAATTCCCCACCCGGAGAGGGAGGTTTTCACCAGGCCTCAGGCCCCACACATCCCAGGCACTCCCAAGGAAAGGGATAAAAGCCAGCAGCAAGCCACTGCCTGGTGGTTCCATGCACCACCTCCGTCCCTGAGTCCCAAGAGCTGCCTACCACCACCCTATATTTGCTCCTCTTCAAGGCTTTCTTGACACCTAGGCACACCTGTGGCCGGGACTGCATGTCTTCCATCCATTCAAGGCGATTCTTCTCCTGTTCCTCCATCTCACACACACACACACACACACACACACACACACACACACAATCAATCTCTCTCTCTCTCTCTCTCTCTCTGTCTGTGGCCAGGGAGAACCTTCTGGACTTTCTTTCTCATCTGCCCTCCACTTGGGGCTCCATGCCTTTCCTTGACCCTTGCTTGACTAAAGGTAAATGGTTTTACCCTGGCCACTGAACATAAAAAACTTAAAAATTCTCCTGTTATGAGCTAAACTGCATCCCTCCAAAATTCATATGTTGAAGCCCTACCCCCATTATCTGAGAATGTGACTGTATTTAGATAGGACCTTCAAAGAAGAGATTAGGTTAAGATGAGGACATGAGGGTATGTTCTAATTGAACCTGACTGACATCCTTATGAGAAGAAGTTTGGATGCACAGACACCAAGGATGCACACACAGGAGAAACCAAGGAGAGAGGCCTCAGATGATATCAAAGTTGCCTATACCTCAATCTCTGAAACTACAAGAAAATTAATTTCTGTCCCCTAAGCCATCTAGCATGTGGAATTTTGCTATGGCAGCTCCAGAAAACTAATACACTAATTGATTCCTGTCCTCCCACTTACATTATGTTTGAGGTCTGTTGAGATCCCTCTTTACTATCTAGTTAAACATAGTATTCTGAAGAATGAGGCTCTCTTCTCATTTCCATGCCTCATAAAATTCCGTAATGTCTAATACCAAAGGATCTTTTTGTACATGTTGCACATGTGCACGTACTAGGATCAATGACAGAAAAAACCATTTCATGTACCCGATTAAGATCTTAAATGAACCATTTTTAGAAAAATAACCATTAGGAACTTTAAAACAGTCTTCCTCCAATAACATGAAAAGAGTTTCAATGAGTTGCCGCATCTGTTTGCAACATGTCAGAGCTGGCAGACAGGTTAGTCTATAATCAGAAGAGGCTTTCTCAGTTTGGAAGCAGGACCTGTAATATTTCACTATATTTTGCCCAGGTATTTAAATTAGTAGGCTTGAATAGGCACTCACAATTTTTGATATGTAATCTTGTGATTCAGTCTTTCCAGTGTCTAACCCTAAATCCTTTTTAATTCTTTATATAACATTTTTTCCTTAGTCTCTTATACAATCTTAGGTAAGATCCTAATTTGTGATATAACATTACTATGTTAAAGCACTTTGAAAGCACAGGAAATTGTATCAAAATTAGAATTTGATGTATTACTAATATACATGTCCATTAACACTTATTCAGAAAATTTCAAAAAGAGTGAACATATTTTTTGCACTATATTTATGAAAGCGACATTTCATACAGTAAACCATTCTGATAGTATAAAATCATAGACCACTTCTAAGGGAAAAAATCCTAATTAACTAACTTGAATTATCTGAAGGCAGGTTCTATTTGTAGTAATTTTTCAGATGAAAATAGTTTCCTTTTGGAGCTCTGTATATGACATTCGATTTCAGACACCTAACAAAATGCCTAGCATATAGTAACCATGTAATATATATAGTTAAATAAGTGAATGAATATAGCAGTACTGTAAATGTTTTAGAATGAAATCTTATGTGGCAAAGGATCATGTCCTCTTTTGAAATCCATTCATTACAGCATAAAATTCAATATATTGATAGTAGAAGAATTATTTTTGTATTGATACTAAAAGGACACTTAAGGGGGCAATAAATCATTCATATCACTTCCAGAATGAACCTACCACATTCCCCCAATGACACATTACTCATTGTTTATGTGGCACTGCTTACCAAAATGAATACTTTAGGGACTCCGTAATACAATACCCTAAATGCAGTTCGTGTTTAGTAGATAATGACTGAATGAATTAACGAATACATCTGTAGGTGACTACTTTTTACCACTCGCTTTTAAAGTTTTAAATTTCTTAAGCTATAGGAAGCCAGCTTAACTCATTTCCCTTAAAAAAAAAAAAAAAAAAAAAAAAAGAGGCAATCAGCCAGGTGCAGTGGCTTACGCCTGTAATCCCAGCATTTTGGGAGGCCAAGGTGGGTGGATCATGAGGTCAGGAGTTCAAGACCAGCCTGGCCAACATGGTGAAACCCCATCTCTACTAAAAATACAAAAATTAGCTGGGTGTGGTGGCTGGTGCCTGTAATCCCAGCTACTTAGGATGCTGAGGCAGAGAACTGCTTGAACCCAGGAGGCAGAAGTTGCAGTGAGCCGAGATCGTACCACCACACTCCAACCTAGGTAACAGAGTGAGATTCTGTCTCAAAAAAATAAAAATAAAATAAAAATAAAAATGAGGCAATCAATCAGTTGATCTTAAAGGGAGTATCATGTACAGAAATCCATAATATCAAAATACCTGAAATATCTATGATAAACAGTAAAGTTTTGATATGTACAGTACTTTTTTAACTTTTAGGCAAATGAGTTCTATCAGCAAAGGATTCTAAGTCTATTCTTATATCTGAAATAATACTAATGGATTATGTGTTCAATGTTTATAATATCTCTCTTAAAGTGCAATTCTGTTTACCTAGATATGATTCAGACTATATTTTTGGAAAAATTACTTGGAAAACATATTCCTAGATGTCAGAGAGAACTAAAAGGTTTTTCCTAGCCCTCGGGAAACAATTTGCCTTTCTAGCATACAGTGTATTCACATTTGGCTTTACAGGTTGCATTTCAGGTCATTTCGGCTTTTGTTACATTTCAGCTTTTGTTGAGAAGGGTAAAAAACTTATTTTCCTTAAACACTGCCTATTTTTCCTTTGTCCTACATTTTTACTGAGAATAAAGCCTACCACCTTACTGCATTTTATGGATAATCAAATAATAGCTTTTTAAAATCCTAATAGAAAGAAGCATAATTCTGTTTCTGCACCTGGTAAATACAAATGTTCCTGAACTGCTGGTATCTAACATGGAAATAAAGTTGGAAAAGTCAATGGTTAGGCACAGGCATAGAGGGTCTGAATTCTGTAGTCCACTGTCTGTTCAGAGATTCTCAGCTATCACCAGTGATAAAACAGATGAATATTTATAACCTCATTTACTCAATCACTCACGGACATTATATCCAAATCAGAGTAGAACAAATTGTTGGAGCTCCACTCTGATACCCTACATGAATTATTTAATAATCTTCAAAACCTGGATTTTTGTATTTCAACAATCCATGTTTTGCAAAACTTATAAACACTATGACTTCATTCTAATCATATCATTCAAACATTTTCTAAGTTTTATAGACAGACAATGAATCACCTCATTCTTCAATTTCCTCTCAAATTTCAGTGCTCAAGATTTTTCACATTCATTGGTCTATAAATTATTTCTCAAATTAAGTGACTATCATTGGAATTTTTAAAAGGTAAGTTAGAATGTAAAATAAATTCATATATCATGGTTAAATCCCTATCCAGTTTTAATTTTGTTTATCTTATTCATTTGGTAAATCTGCCATCTAAAGACAACTTACATATTCCCAAAGTGAAGTCATTAAAATTATCACTGAACTATAATTATCTTATTCAAACTAGTCACATTTCAGAAATAATATGCCCCAAAGTGACCTAGTTTATACAATCCAATTTACCCCATTATCGAATGAAGAATTCATATTAAGTAAAAAACTACAAGTTATTTTTTCCCTAATACAAGCAAAAAAAATTATCTCTTGATATTCAATAAATGACTATAATCCCATCAGCACAGCACAAAACAAACTTGACTTCAGAATCTATAAAACTTAAGATGAAATGTATATAGTTTATTAGTTATGATTACTGCAAGTAACTTAAAGGAGTTAATGGTCTGCCATGGTAGTCAGCAAGTCTTGGTTCTTTATTCTGAAAAGCACTATAATTAAATTTTAACAGTCTATGAAAGGAAAATCAGTTCTTTGTCTACCAAGTATTACTATTTCCCATTATAAAACATCACTTGGAATACTCAAAAGGTTGGAATATTTTATTCCTATCTCTTTCCAAATTCTATGATATTCCAGGCAAAAATAACTTCCGTATTTAATAAATAGGATTACTGATTTGCTCAAGCTTAAGAAAAAGCTGAGGAAAGTAAATATTTAAACCACTCACTTGATCGTCCTCAAGAATTCTAAGCCTGGTTGCATTATTTACTTCTACAGGTCCATTTCCAGTCATATGTTTTACTTTTAGATCTCTGCGTAAGAGTACATCTATACTCTAAAGCTGTATTTGATATATGTCATGCCTCCATTTTATCAACTGTCTTAGATCCAGGATGTAATTTTGATAGTCAAAGATGTCTGAATACTTTTGCCTTAAACCTTAGTTGTTTCAGAATGAAAAGGTTTTCTTCAGTGTTTTCCAGACAATACCTTCACTGTCTTGGGGGAGGGCAGGCAGCATAGGGAGACAAACAGATTTGATCATTAAACCAATGCTTCATAACTTAATTGACTTAAAATTACATGAAGCAGAAGATAAAGGTCAAGAAATAGGAGGTCTACAAGGGAGTAGAACTTTCTTTCCCTAGCCCTAAACTTTCCTGTAGAGACACTTCTGTTAGAATACGCCAGGCCTCTCCTGCTCTGTCCGTCACATCTACCTAGGGAAGGAGGAATGATTATTAGAAGTAGGAACCAGGCTTGCAACACAAACACGCCCTGCCCCTTGAATGAATTTGCTTTCTCTTCTGCTTTTTGCCCAGAGGAAACACAGCAGAGGCTTCTGATTGTCCAGATGTGCCATTAACTACGGGTGCAAGTCTATTAAATTCTGCTGGAAATTGGCAGCAAGCCCTTTCAACCTAAGATCTAAATGCAGACCTACAATCAGCTTTAATCTCCATTTGTCACTTTAATCTCCATTTATCTGTCTTTTCCATTATGCTTCTCACTTGGTGCTAAACTATGGAAGTGAAGGAGAGGGAGTGTTGTTGTTGACTCTGTAAAGCTCAAAAGTTTACATATCATGCTGAGGGGATTGTCCACTTGGAGCTTTTTTTTTTTTAAATTAAGGAAAATAAACACATAAATTTTAAAAGAAGAAAAATGTGAAAATGCTAGGATAGAGATATAAAATATATGGGAGCCTGGTATAAAAGGCAGAAGAGGCTTCTAAATAAGGGATTCTGGAAATGCCTCAGTGAGAACTATAAGTAGAATTCAAAAGGATTTTGGATTTGGAAGCAATTTACAGAGAAGAGGAGAAAACATGTTCCAGGTATACAGAAATAAAACAATGTTTAATTCTTTGTTAAGTGGAGTAAAAAGCACATTGCTTTATAATGCACACTCTCTGAACCCTTGATATTATATATTATCTACATATCTATAAAGATATACATATGTAATTATGCACATGTATATATAGACATAAACTCATATATGTAAACCTCAGAAAAAGTGAGAAACATACCATGTTTAATTGAGAAGAAGCAACATAAAATCTTAGGTGATGTGGGGCTTTTATTTATTTTATTTTATTTTTTTAAAAAAAGAGAAAAGGTCTCACTTTATCACCCAGGCTGGAGATTAGTGACATAATCATAGCTCACTGCAACCCTGAACTGCTGGCCTCAAGCAATCCTCCCAATTGAGCCTCCCAAATAGCTGGCACTCCAAGCTCATGCCACCATACCTGGCTAATTTTTTTTTTTTTTTTTTTTTTTTTTTTTTTTGAGAGTCATAGTCTTACTATGTTGCCCAGGCTATGCTGGAATTCCTGAGCTCAAGCAATCCTCAGCCTCTCAAAGCACTGGGACTCAAGGCAAGAGCCACCATGCCCAGCTGTGTGGGGCCTTTTAACACTTACTCATATCTCTGGTGTGTTATATACCACACATATGTTTTTTTTGTTTTTTTGTTTTTTTGTTTTGAGACGGAGTCTTGCTCTGTTGCCCAGGCTGGAGTGCAGTGGCATGATCTAGGCTCACCGCAAGCTCCACCTCCTGGGTTCACGCCATTCTCCTGCCTCAGCCTCCCAAGTAGCTGGGACTACAGGCGCCCGCCACCACGCCTGGCTAATTTTTTATATTTTTTAGTAGAGACGGCGTTTCACCATGTTAGCCAGGATGGTCTCCATCTCCTGACCTCGTGATCCACCCACCTCGGCCTCCCAAAGTGCTGGGATTACAGGCGTGAGCCCCAGCGCCCGGCCAATAAACCTTCTTTCTAATGGCAGTCCCTTGATCTGTCAGCCTCACCATACCTGAATAATAATAAAACCTACATTTTAGAATGCCTTCATATATGAATGCCCGCGTAGGTCCCTCCTTGGATAGCCTGGGAGAAGAGCCTGCTCCTGGGGCATTGATGTAGTAGAGGGAGCCCTGGATAAGGGCTAGGTGTCTGAGGATTTGAGTCGCACGCTTAGCTGTTTGGTGCCCCCTCACCAGCCTCACTGTGAGGCAGGGCAGCCAGACAGGGGCTATGAGTCCCTTTGCTACATCAGAAACCAGAGCCACAGTGCCTGGCCTACCACACATATTTCTATACAGTTGACTTATGTTGATCTTCCAGCAAGTTATTTAACTGAAACAGGAAAAGAAAAAGAAGGTGGGAGAAAGGCAGAGAGAATTACAGTAAGAAACACAGGACAATAGAATTGCAAAGGCCTTAATCTACTTCTTTATAAGTTACTCTAGGGCTGCAAAATGTCATTGAGACATCATTATGGCAATCAATATTCATTATATTGATAAATACAAAATTAGAAATCAATATCCAAATGTTCAGCTGATGGAATGAGAGATAAATGTCAGGTGGATACTCATTTCAAAAATTATAGGCTTTATATGTCTGTCTTAATATATCAAAATTTAATTTTATTGTGTTTTCACTAACAGAACCCTGAAAAGTCAATACAATATTAGATTATTTGCAAACTTGTGATATGCCTCCAAACTTTTCATTGAGTACATAATCACTCTGAAAAGAATATTGCTAGACAAACACATCTTCTCTCTCAGTAAACTATGTCTTTCCAAACCTACCTTTAACCTGATTCTTCTCTGTTTCAATGATAAAACATTAATTTATTTTATATGTTTTGTAAATTTAGTAATTGTTACCTTGTTTCAACTAAGTCTGAGTATGACAATGGTAACTAAATGCTCCCCAGAAAAGACTTCAAAGAGGGAAGAAAAGAGGTTCTGACCTTGGCAAAACTCCAGTCAGGCTTCCTGGAGAACAGGAGGCTTGAGCTAAATTCAAAGAATGCACAGCAGGGAGCTTGCTGAAGGAAAGGGAGGCAGAGAAGAGAGCATAGATGTGGGTCTTGGGACACAGGGGCTTGTGGTCAGCAGGTTGGGAGTGGAAGGTTAAGCAATGATGTCTTTCTACAGGCAGTGAGATACTGCCACGTCTGAACCAGGGGAATGACATTCTGAAAAGACCTCTCTGGCTTCCCTTAGGCAATCTTATCAAGTAACCTCATATCCATGTGCTTCCAAAGAAGTCCAATTTAGATGCAGCACACAGTACAAACATAAACATAGTCAAGTGCTTAGATGAGGCATTCCACTACTCTCTTTCCTAAATTCACTGAGAATTGGTCTTTATATAGCAAGAAAGGCTGCATCGACTCTCTTCCACACTTCACTTCCCTGCAGGCAGGAACTATACTTAGAGATTCACTGCTGTATTCTCAGGCCCTGAAAGCCATAGCTCATATTTGGGCACTCAAATATTCATATTTTAATATTCTAAATGGAGGTTATTGAAGACTTGTTTCTATAATCTCTACTTTGTAGATTGTCTATATGAACTGGGCAGAGTTTTCGTTACAGATCAACACACCTGCAAACACACAGGCAGGACCAGTCCTGACCAAATGGCATTGGAAAGTCTCCCTTCCAAAGACTACATACCAACTGCCTAAGAGTGTCTCAATGTATGTTCAACAACAGATAAATTTATTTTGCAAATAATCCTCTTAATGCTTTTTCCCTATAGAAATGCATATAACCCACTTGAAAATATTTTTTATGATACATAAAATGCTAAAAATGAGCCCTGAGAAAACTATGCAAATATAATCATTTACTTTTAGATCAAAATGGATGCAATCTATATTAAGGGGCTAGTTACTAAGGTTACAATGAATGAGTGAATTAAGTAAAACAGTATTCAGTCTTAACAAGTATGAAAAACATACTCAGCAACATGTATCTCTACAGAGAGACCTATAATGACACATTTTTTCCCCAAGAACTACATGTCTGCCCATCTAAGTATTTTTTTTTCTTTTTCACCTGTCCCTAAATAAATATAAAATCTCTCGTTCCTACAAGTAGATGAAAATTTAGGTATATGATCTAATAGCCTGTTAATTTGGCCAGGTCACACTGACTTTGAATGGAAAGCGGTAGATAATACTTTAACAATATTTGGCATTGTTTCCCCAAACCAAAGACCACATAAAATATCTCAGTCCTACAATTCTGAAATTAGGCATTGAGAAAATTTATAGTGACTAAAAATAATATTGTACATTTGCATAGCTCTTTATAATCATAAAGGGCCTTCATTTATACAAGATAATTTAGAAATAAAACATCAAAGGTAAGGGCATAGGAATTGAAGCTTCTAGCAGGCAAAGTGAAAATTTAGCTGTAACTTCATGTGAATCTTCCAATATATAAAAAGGAAAAATGGCATGAATTTCTTTATGAAGAATTAAAGTCTATAGTAAATTTAAAAAAAAAAAAAAAAACCCTCTCCTGTTGAAAAGGATAAATGAGTGAACCAAGAAATCAAGGTGGAAGCTGCAATGCTTTTAATGGCATTGCCACATACCTTTTTGGAAGAGTCTATATTGGTCCAATCTTAAATTTTCATTTAAAAGAAAATCACATTCCTAAAAATGTTTATCCTTAAATGAAATAGGTTGTAACAAACTTGAATTCATCAAGATTCTAAGCAGTAAATCTGCTTTATATTTATAAAGATCTAACATGTAAATCTCCACATTTTAATACTACAATATCTGTTAAAGGAAACCAGCACAGCTGGCTTTCCCTATTAGTGAACTATCATTACTACAGCTTAATTTGGGTTTTAAAAGTTATTTTCTTTATAGATCAGTAAGCAATAAACTACAGTGGGTGTTATAGTCTGTTTATAATCTCTTTCATATCCAGAAAGCATGAGTCTCTCAGTTCATTTTTATGCAGGAATTCTAAGTCATCATTTCTTTGTGCCTCTTGAGTAATACATGACAGAGTACAGAATAATAAGTCACATTTTACTACTTATAGAACGGCAAAAGTATATAATTCTCTATTATTTCTGCCTTTTATAAGTGATATTTACCAGCAGGCCCTTAACTCTGACATTTAATCTCCTTAAATTCTGATCAAGTTATTAACATTAATTATATTTAACTGAATAACAGTCATTCTTCCTTATTCTATTGAGAGAAAAACTTAATACAAAGTGTACATGCATGTTACATAATATGCATGCCCTAATGCCCTCAGCTTCTATATTCAAGTTCAAAGCACTTAAAACATAGGATGTGCTGCATAGAGGCAATTAAATATTGACCATATGACTCCTAACAGTATTTATTCCCTTTCCTCCTTTGTATTAATGAACGTACTGGGTCTTATGAACTCAACCTCCTTCTACTTTTGAAGTGTATGTTTCTTAAATTTACAGCATCACTTCTGCCAGTTTTCTTGATTCCTATGATCAAGTATTTGGTGACCTTTGTCCTGTTAAGGTACCACCATGAATATTAGTAAATCATGCTGTTAGTGTGTCTATAATGTATTATTTGTAAGAGATTGTTTTAGCATAAAAATATTCACAACCAGGAATTATATACAATTTAATTAGGAACTATCATGATATACTTGTGATAGGTAAAAGTAATCTATAATGCATTAATAAGGCTTTGGTGAAAAAAGTAAAGCATAACTAACTACTACTTTTTCCCGCTTATTGGAAATCAGACAGTGTAAACAAAAACAAATTAATTTTAATATTTCTGAAAGTTTCTTCATTTTTAGGTAGAGTATTGACTATATGCACACATGTATAGCGGTAGGCTGGTAACAATTAGCTTTCCAGGAAGTAACGCCCTGGTTTTTAGTATTTGCCAATTTCTGTGGTATAAACACTCTTACCTTGGTTGATTTCAAACTACAAATATCAGGACAACCCCTTGAAAAATGCCTAAGAATTGGGAGCTGTGGTGGCTCCTGCCAGTTGTCCTGGCGCACAAGCAGGCGAGGCTATGCGTTCGAGGCCAACCTGGGCAAAATTGAAAAAAAGAAAAATGCCTAAAAATTTAACAGTTGGCTCTTGTGGGCCAATAAAAGCTGGTTCTGGCATCTCACTGCATGTATATTTGAAATAGACATATACACATACCAGTGTAAGCTGAGTACCCCTTATCTGAAATGCTTGGGACCAGAAGTCTTTCAAATTTCAGACTTCTTCAGGTTTTCAAATATTTGCATATGCTTAATGAGATATCTTGGGGATGGGACACAAGTCTAAACATGAAATTAATTTATGTTTCACGTACACCTCATACACACAGGCTGAAGGTAATTTTCAATACAACTTTTAATAATTTTGTGCATGAAAAGAAGGTTGTGCATACTGAGCCATCAGAAACCCAATATGCCATGTGTAGAATTTTCTACTTACGGTGTCATGTGAATACTCTAACTGTTTCCAGTTTTGGAGCATTTTGGATCTCTGATTTTCAGTTAGAGATGCTCAACTTGAATATATACAAATATGTTGATATATATTAAATACATAAAAGGAAAGTTACATATAGTTCTTAACAAACACATTGATTTCTTTAAAGTTTATGGCAGCTCTTTCTAAAGGTCAGAATTTCACTTTACAGCTTCTATCTTTCTAACCATATATCTTACTATAATTTCCTCTGAGGTCCTTCACAGAGTAACATCAACGGTTTTGAAATGCATCAGCATTTAAGCATATAATTAGCTATGGCCATATGTTTGGTGTCTAAAATAAAGCAGGCCAGATTTAAGAACTCAGACAGCAGACCTCTAAGAAATTTCATGATCTGATTTTCTTATCATCCTTTATGAAGTTCTTATAAAAAAAGTGTTGGTGAATGAAAACTGGGCTTACTATATAGGGATTCACATATTCTATTCTAAATACGGTAAGCCCTCCATATCCATGGGTTCCATATCCTGGATTCAACAAGTTGAGGAGGGAAAACCTTTGGAAAAAAATAAAATCAAAAGATACTACAACAATAAAAAATAATACAAATTTAAAATACAATATAACAACTATTTATATAGCATTTATACCGTATTAGGTATTATAAGCAATCTAGAGATGATTTAAAGCATACAGGATAGCCAGGTGTGGTGGCTTATACCTGTAATCTCAGCACTTTGGAAGGTCAAGCAGGAGGATCATGGGAGTTCAAGACCAGCCTGGACAATATAATGAGACCTTGTTTCTACAGAAAATTTTAAAAGTTAGCCAGCTGTGGTAGTGTGTGCCTGTTGTCCCAGCAAAGTGGGAGGCTGAGGTGGGAGGATCACTTGAGCCCAGGAGTTAGAGGCTGCAGTGAGCCATGATTGTGCCACTGCACTCCAGCCTGGACAAAAGAGCAAGACCCTGGCTCAAAAAATAATAATAAATTAATAAAGTATATGGGAGAATGTACATAGGTTATATGCAAATACTATGCCATTTTATATAAGGGACTAGAGCATCTGTGCATTTTGGTAGCCACAGGGGGTCCTGGAACCAATTCCCTATAGACACCGAGGGATGTCTGTACTTTGTTTTCAGTGTACCATTAAACTCACATAGTTCATTTTTCTATTTTTATTTACCACAGCTATTTTTTGCAGTGGTGCATAATCCCTAAGGAGAAAGGGTGCCTGAGGGAATCTGAGAATTTCATTCATCCATCCACTGCATCTGAAGTTAGAAAGCCCAGACCCTTGAAAAACTACCAAGGGCCCCAGTAGCAGAAGAGCAATGAGCTAGCATCAAGCAGGGATAAGCCAGGAGCTACAGACCCGGCACGACTCCATCCACAGATATTGTCAGGTGAACAGCCCCCTGGAGGTGTGCAACAGGTGACTCTGAGTGCTCTCAGCTGCTGCTGTGAGAGTAAACTGGCACAACTAACACAGAGAAAAATGTGGCAATGTCAACAAAAATGCTCAGTGCCTGTCACTTTTTCCCCAGCAATTCTACTTCCAGCAATTTCTTTTAGAGATAAACTCCCACTTTCATGAAAATATGCACATGTAAGGACATTAACTATAGTGTAGTTTATAGCAAAGACAAAACACCCTAGATATGCAGGCCACTAGCTATCGGATAGGAATAACACAGGGTGGTCACAGAAGAACAGAAAACTCCAGGCAGTGGCTGGGCGTGGTGGCTCATACCTGTAATCCCAGCACTTTGGGAGGTCGAGGCTGGTGGATCACCTGAAGTCAGGAGTTTGAGATCAGCCTGGCCAACATGGTGAAACCCTGTCTCTACTAAAAATGCAAAAATTAGTGGGGAGTGGAGGCACATGTCTGAAATCCCAGCTACTCAGGAGCCTGAAGTAGAAGAATCACTTGAACCTGGGAGGCAGAGGTTGCAGTGAGCCAAGATCATGCCACTGCACTCCAGCCTGGGTGACAAGAGTGAAATTCCATCTCAGAAAACAAAACAAAACAAAACAGAAAAAACTCCAGGCAGCAATTTCACATGACTAGTAAAAGGAAACAGTTAAAATAGCTGCAGAGGCTATGAGCTAATAAGACCCTGAGAAACCAGGGTGTGGGCCAAGCTGGCCGAGACCAACTGGCCCCAACATGGTGCTGGATTTGACGAAGGTTTCACCTAAGACTTCATTATGTGCCCATGAACATACTAATCACACACCCACCAGTGCCATGACAGTTCCCAGAACACCCATATTTGTTGTAAAAATTAGTAGCATCACAGTTCCAGGAACTCTCCACCTTTCTCCAGAATTTTCACGAATACTCCACCCTTTTGTTTAAAAAAACCCATAAAGCTAGCAAACCCAGACTCCATTTGTATGACTCTCTCTTGAGTATGCCTCCACTCCCTTACGTGTCCTTTTCCCTTGGCAATAAATCTCTGTACTCTCGCTATTTTCTGACTGACTCATCCTTGAATTCCTTCTTGCAATGGGGTCAAGAGCCTGGACATCAGCTGGGGTCCAGGTCCCAGCAGTGTTCGGGAACCTCCCCCAGTCCACTGGTAGCAGCTAAATCAAGTATGGTATATTTGTACAGTGGAATAAAATGCAGCCTGGGGGTGTGAGGGGAAACTGAGGCAAGTCCTTATACACTGCAATGGAATAAATTTCCAGATAAGTGGAAAAACATCTGCATTAAAATATATAGAGCATGATACCATTTAGGTTAACATATGAAATATAAATATTTCTATAAACTATCACTGGAAGGATTACAATTGCCTGTAAGAATAGCCTCTGAAGAGGCCTATCCATTTTTATCACTTGAATATTTCTGTATTACCAATTCATAAATAAATTTTTGAAAATAAGACATGTGGAAGGATTTGTCAATTGTGCAAGTTTTAATGGACTGTAGGCCTTCATCACATTTATTTTCGCAAGAAAACTTAAGTGTAACTTGGCATGAAAGGATCCACACTTTCACCCATTTTTAAAATTGCTCTCTCCAGCTCCCTTTTTTTTCTGGAATCCTTCCTTCTTTGCTGAGGGGACATCTGAAGCCATTATTTCCAAAATAATTGTCACTACGACCCCCTGATATTTGGACCTGAGAAAGGTAAAAGTTATTTTTGGCTTAAGGAAAGTTTTAGAAGCCAAGAAAATGTTTCAAGGAGAGTGGAAAGGACTAGGAATTTGTCCAAAAGTGTGAAAAGCTAACGGTTGAGGGGCTATTTCCTGTGTACTCATCAATGTCATAGTCTTGTAGCCAGAATTTATGTATCTTGACTCCAACATCAGCACTCTCATAAATGACTTCACATTAACAAAATATATAATATATGTAAGTGTGTGTGTGTATGTGTGTGTGTAGGGAGAGATAGGAAATAAATGTGAATAATGCCAGAAAGTCTAAAGTTACCTCATCTTTATTTGTTTATTCCCAGCAACATTTGCCTATCCTCAATATTTTTCACTAAACCTCAGGTTGACACCTCAAAAGTGAAGAGACAGTTAAATCCACCAGTTAAGAAGCTTATCTGTTTGTCCAACCCTGGGCAAAGTACATGTGAAACAAATGAAACTGCATAAACCCATTCCTGGGGGAGCTTAAAATCTTCAAACAGCAACCACGTTTCTCATGGAATTCTGGAGTGGTGGATTTACACTCAATTTCCCTAGGAATAGAGACACTCTTTTCTCTTTTATTCCATGCAAGAAATTACAAAATATATTTATCTAAAAGTGGCACTTATACACTGGATTCTTCTTATGCCTTAGAATGTTAAAAAGCAATATTTATGCTGCATCTAAACCCAGCTGTTTCAAGTAAATACAGTACTACAGGAAAATGTGCTATTCCTGAGAGCTGAACTTCTTGTCAAACCACAGTGAATGTTCCTAGTTCCAGAGGTTCATCTTTAAAAAGAATCATTCCTGGAAAGATGGAAAGTCTGAGATAACCTTTAAAAAAGGTACTTACTGAATTTGGAATAACTGATTTAAAAATCCCATAGTTTCCTACCATAAAAGACCAGTCTGCATTTGCTGACTTCTCCCTCCCTCTTAAAACCTATGCCCCTCAAGCTCCCTTCTCCCTAACTGCCCACATCTGATAGAATTGGCTTTGCAGGAGAAACCAAGCATGGTCCATAACCAATACAGGCTTCAAAAAGGAAAGCAAAGACATGGTAATACCTCTAGGTCCTTGGGTCTAGAGGAATAAGAGACTGCTTCCTTTTGGACAAATTATCTGGTGTTAGTGAAGGAATTTGCATATCAAAGAGTTTTAGGAAAGGTGTCTGACCCTAAGCACGAAAACCATAATCGTGTATTCCCACCCACCATGACATTTAATAATTCAGTGGTAAACCAATTATAAACTACAAAAAAGGAAGGAAATACAATCAAATTCGAATTTTTATCATGATGACTACTACCTTGCTAGAGATGTTATTTTCCAAAATGCTTTTTGATGCCCCTGTTTGCTAGTGCCCTAAGCACATTCCTGGTCTGACTGTTGGGTAATCCGATATCGGTTTGCATAATTTCTCCCAGAAGCACTATAAAAAACGGTACTAAGGACTCAAAAGTCAAAGTTTGGCCAAGTCTATAATAAAATAAATCGTAAATCTTGCCTTTGATTTTCCCATCTAGGATAATGCTTCGGCAATGTGTCCTGTAATGTGATTTAAATAGAACAATGTTCTAGGTATTGATCAATAATATTATAAATTGAGGACATGAGTAGTTTTTTAATCTGAACAATTAAGACAGATATTCACCTAAGAGGTAGTGATAACAAGTCCTAGGAGTGTCTGTTAGCCAAAGATATTTATTTCAAAGTTTCCTACTCTTAAATTCTTATGGAGTTTGACACTGAGATACTTTTCCAAATTTTAAAAATTTACGTAGTCTTTATACTACTCAGTTGAAAGGCCAACTGAGTGAATTCTATTAACAAAATGAATGGTATTAATAAAATTATTTTTACGTGATGGCCAAATTTTAAACTAAAAACACTGAACTTTTAGCTAATTCTCAAATTACTAATACATTGGCATAGATTGTATCTCTTCAATAAAAAGCCCTTTACAAGTTAGTATTTACTAAAATGAAGGCTCTACTATAGAAACAAATAAGTGATCACTTAATTATACTGCTTTTTGTTTTCTCAATATGAGTTGGTCACTGAAAGAATACAGTAAAAAATCATTGAAAATGGTTGTAATTTTCTTTCATATTCCTCATTTAACTCTGGTTTCATATTACAAAATCTTCTATTTCATTGATTTTTTTGTTTGTTTGTTTGTTTGTTTGTTTGTTTGTTTTTGAGATGCAGTTTCGCCCTTGTTGTCCAGGCTGGACATTGCAACCTCCACCTCCTGGGTTCAAGCGATTCTCCCGCCTCAGCCTCCTGAGTAGCTGGGATTACAGCTGTGCGCCACCAAGCCTGGCTAATTTTTGTATTTTTAGTAGAGTCGGGGTTTCACCATGTTGGCCAAGCTGGTCTCGAACTACTGACCTCGTGATCCGCCCGCCTCAGCCTCCCAAAGTGCTGGGATTACAGGCGTGAGTGGCTGCACCTGGCTTATTTCATTGATATTTGTACAATGCCTAGTACTAAGCCGTATCAAAGTAAGTAAATCTGGAACTTCAAAAATGTGTTTTAATTTCCATTTTATTCTCTTAGTGCTTTTGAGGTTATACAACATGAATGATGAGATGTACAGTCATCGTGACATCCAGTAACTGTGTTGAAGCAATACCAGTCTCATGATGCCACCACACAAGATATTGAAATTGACTATATTATTATTAAAAAATCATTAAATGGGGAAACAATCAGCTTATCCATTTTATACTCCTATGTATACACTGGAAACCAACTATCTGAAGGTTAGCATATTCACTTGTTAAGACTGTGGTTAAGACAAGATGAATGTCTCCTACCCTAGAAATAATTCAGTTCCCTGCGATCACAAACTGACTGGAAAAAGAATTCACAGGAAAAATAAGACAAACAAGTAACCAAACAAAAGACTCCTAAAGAATAAAGGAAGATACAGTACCTTATAAGACGAAAGGCGATAAATAGAAATATCACTATACAAAATAAAGCACAAAAACATATTATTTACCCTATATGAAGATCATATTATTATAACCTACTCCTGAGAAAAAAAAATGAATGCCTATTACTAGGAAGCTTCTACATAAATCTGATTATTTTCTCATTTAACTTTCTGCTTGTCTTTTTGTACCTTTAAGATAGCTCAACTCTTAGGACTCATCCACTTCCACAGAACTCCATGTATCTGTCCCTAAAGCTCCACACAGCTGCTCTAACATAAGGAAGCATGGCTTAATTGGATCCCTTTTGAATAGAATGCAACAGAATATCAGGCATGGGTTCGCTTTTAAGTGGTTCATGAGCACATATTATGAACACAGACGTCCAATGAGAAATTACAGTGGAAAGAAATGTAAAGAAAAATGGAGCTTGTTTCTAAAGCAGCATGCAAAGTAATCGATAACCCTACCATTAAAATGATTCTCTCTCTTCAGTCTTTGTACTCATTTGCACGAGTCAGATACATACCATTATTTTCCAGCTTCAGAAGTTACCATGGACGCTTTGTTGTTGTTTTTGTTGTTGATTTTTGAGACAGTGTCTCACTCTGTCACCTAGGCTGGAGTGCACTGGTACAATCAAAGCTCCCTGAAGCCTCAAACTTCCGGGCTCAAGGGATCCTCCCAGCTAAGCCTCCCAAGTAGCTAGGACTACAGGCACATGGCATCACACCAGGCTAATGTTTTGTTTTGTTTTGTTTTGTTTTGTTCTGTAGAGATGGGTCCTCACTATGTTGCTCAGGCTGGTCTTGAACTCCTGGCTTCAAGCAATCCTCCTGCCTCAGCCTCCTAAAGTGCTAGGATTACAGGCATGAGCCATTGTGCCCACCCCCATGGAGGTAATTTTTAACTAAGATATACACTAAGATTGTTTGTCTGCTGCCCCTCAAACCCCACCATTCAGAGCTTAGTTACATGCCACAGAAACTAATTATGGCTAATTTACACAGGAAAGGATTTATTTACAGAAATTTGGGGGTGAATAACTGGGATAGGAAGAAAGTAGGAACAAGTGAAGCATCAGCCAAGACCACAGCCAAGACCAAACCACCAAGGCCATCCATAAAGGGCACCATTGTAGCCAGTGAGCCCTTTATGGCACAGAGAGCCCTATACCCCCACCCTCAGCACTGGATACTTGAGGACAATGCTGAAACCTCCATGAGTGCCATTTGGCCACTGCTGCCTGCAGAATGAGTTCTTCACTGTTCCTGCTTCTTTGTGTTACAAGTAGCCAAAGCAAAGACTGAGACTGGCACATATCATTGGTCTGTTGTAGGTCATGTACCCACGCCCTGGATGCAAAGGAGCTGGGGAAAGTAAGCATCTGGCATTTTCAGTTTCTGTAACTTTAGGGAAGCTCTGCCTCCCATGAAGACTCAACAGGACAGGAGTTTCTCAAACTGAAGAGGAGCAGTCAGATGCAAACAGTCCGAGTAATGACAATGTAATACTACAAAGTTTTATCCATAATGACTAAAATGTCTATCAAAGTAATAAGTTATCACTGGAAGATTCTAGAAGTGTCTCAGTACTGGAATAATTTTTTACTACTTCTTACCTTCTCTAACAACTGAGAGTTAAATGCTTCCTAATATTTGGAAATAATTGCATTACAGGGTATGTAGCCCAGTGATTTGAGAAATTTAATTCTAGAAAAAGTTAATTTTCTCCTTTGAAAATGAAATCATATAATTCACCTAGATAGTAGTTTAGGATATGGGCTTTGGAATCTGCCTGGCTCATCTGCTTTCCCACCTGTATCCCTGGACAAGTGAATTGTCTCTGCCTCGATTTCCTCTCTGCCTCAGTTTCCTCATCTGTAAAACACGGTGATGATGCCTATGATGAAAAGATGGTGTAAGGATTATGCGAGCTACTACAAGAGTTTAAAACTATATGTGGGACCTAGACAGAGCTCAATAAATGTTCTGTTTTATCAGAATATATATGCAGTGTTTCAATATGAAGCCTCTTTTTAACAATCTTACTGTAATTTCCGTGGTTTACCTTGATTCTGTTTCATTTCATTAATGAGTGACTTTCAACTATATGGAAAGGTCAATCATCTGATACTTTTGCTATAATGAGAGAAAAGAGACTATTTTATCATTTAAGAAAGGTAAGCGGAATAGACCATTCCACTTACAGTAAAAGTAATGGTTTTAGAATAATGTTTTTTTTTGAGACAGGATCTTGCTCTGTTGCCCAGGTTAAGTGCAGTGGTATGATCATAGCATATTGCAGCCCCAACCACCACCTGTGCTCAAATGGTCCTCCCCGTCAGCCTCCTGAGTAGCTGGGACTACAAGCATGTACCATTATGCCTGATAATTTTTTATTTTTATTTTTGTAGAAAAAAGATCTCACTATGCTGCCCAGGTTGGTCTCAAACTCCTAGCCTTAAGCAATCCTCCCACCTCAGCCTCCCAGATCGCCTGGACTAGAGGCCTAAGCCACCATGCCCAGCCCATTAACAATGCTTTTTTTCACAAAGTTACAGGTAAAAGGCAAGGAAGATATCTTTCTAAAGATTAGGTTGGACAAAATAATGTTTAACAATAGCTGTACCTGCTCTCAATATAAATTTTACCCTCTAGATTGCTAATTGACATGGTAAATAAATATCTCAACTTCAATTTCAATGTGAAATATCTTTGACGACACCTCACACTTTGTATTCTCCTACAGAGTAAGCTCCTCAAGGGCCAGAGTTCACCTACTCCATCAAAATCAATCTAAATGACTCAAGCAAATTTACAATTAAAAAAAAAAACAACCCCATCAAAAAGTGGGCAAAGAATATGAACAGACAATTCTCAAAAGAAGACATTCATACAGTCAACAGACACATAAGAAAATGCTCATCATCACTCGCCATCAGAGAAATGCAAATGAAAACCACAATGAGATACCATCTCACACCAGTTAGAATGGCGATCATTAAAAAGTCAGGAAACAACAGGTACTGGAGAGGATGTGGAGAAATAGGAACACTTTTACACTGTTGGTGGGACGTAAACTAGTTCAACCATTGTGGAAAACAGTGTGGCAATTCCTCAAGGATCTAGAACTAGAAATACGATTTGACCCAGCCATCCCATTACTGGGTATATACCCAAAGGATTATAAATCATGCTGCTATGAAGACACATGCACACGTATGTTTATTGCAGCACTATTCACAATAGCAAAGACTTGGAACCAACCCAAATGTCCATCAATGACAGACTGGATTAAGAAAATGTGGCACATATACACCATGGAATACTATGCAGCCAGAAAAAAGGATGAGTTCATATCCTCTGTAGGGACATGGAGGCAGCTGGAAACCATCATTCTCAGCAAACTATTGCAAGAACAGAAGACCAAACACCGCATGTTCTCACTCATAGGTGGGAACTGAACAATGAGATCACTTGGACACAGGAAGGGGAACATCACACAGTGGGGCCTATTGTGGGGAGGGGGGAGGGATAGTATTAGGAGATATACCTAATGTAAATGACGAGTTAATGGGTACAGCACACCAACATGGCACATGTATACATATGTAACAAACCTGCAAATTGTGCACATGTACCCTGGAACTTAAAGTATAATAAAAAAAATTTTTTTTTTAATCAATCTAAATGAAAAGTGGTAATATAAGGACTGGATGATAACACATGCCCAGTAGCATACAGAATATTTTTCATAACAGAGAATATACAGGACTTAGTCAACATCCACATAGAGGTTGGCTTCTAGGAATCAAATGAAAGCCCCGGTCATTGTCACCATTTGTTCATTCATTATAAGTGTACTAAATTTCTTGTCTGAGCCAGACACTGAGGGCTCTGCAAGGATAAACCAGACCTGATCCTGCCTTTCAGAGTTTACAGACTAAGGGAAGACTAATCAAATATACCAAATATTTATATTTCATATTGTAATAACATGTTAAAAAGTGATTATTGCTCCAAAATATTTAAATAAAATATTTTAAGAGGTAGGAGAGAGAAATTATTCCTACTAAATGCATTTTAACGGAAAAAAAATGACGATCTCTCTTGTCCATAGGAAAGCAACTTTTAATCATACTGTCATTACTTGCTGTCTTATTTTTTTCAAATGAAACAGAAAAACTTTCTTTAGAAATTAGAAAACATAATTGTTTTAGCAAATTAGGTTTCATGTATTAGATCTTTTTTTTTTTTTTTTGAGATGGAGTCTCACTCTGTCGCCCAGGCTGGAGTACAGTGGGGGTAATCTCGGCTCACTGCAATCTCCACCTCCTGGGCTCAAGCTTAAAACTTAAAATATCTCAAGCAATTCTCATTTCTTATGCCTCAGCCTCCCTAGCAATTGGGACTACAGGCATGCACCACTGCACTCAGCTGATTTTTGTATTTATAGTAGAGATGAGGCTTCTCTACGTTGGTCAGGCTGGTCTCGAACTCCTGCCCTCCAGTAATGCATCAACTTCGGCCTCCCAAAATGCTGGGATTACAGATGTGAGCCACAGTGCCCAGTTTATGTACTAGGCCATAAGAAAATTTGTATTTACTATTTATTGTGGTAATTAGTGAATTTATCAAGAAAAAATACCCCCCAGCCTCAAAAAATATATTCTTGGTATACAGACTTATATTTTCCAGATTAGAAAATAGGTCCAGTGTGCAAGTAATAGGGTCCCAAGGCTAAATGTTCAAGGTTTTTGACACTATGATATACCTTTCATTCAAAGATCAGGAGTATCATTTAGAAAATAAACAGCACCTTCAGTATTCTGTAAAGATCAGTATGCATGACATCGAAAGAAACACACAAGTTCAAAGCTTGGATTCCATGTAGAGGGAAAAAAAAACTCAAACACTTTTCACCTTGTTTTTAGAAAGAAATAATACTTTGTACAGATCAATTTTAAGAAAAACAAATCTGCAATGTGATAGAAAAAAAAGAGTGTTAGATCAGTATGGTGACTAGGGTTTATAATAATATATACTTCAAAATAGCTAGAAGAGAATAATTTGAATGGTTCTAGTATAAAAAGAAGATAAATCTTTAAGGTGATGGAAATCTCAGGTACACTGATTTGATCTTTACAAGGTTTATGAATGTATTAAATTATCACGTGTACCCCAAAACTATGTGCATCTATTATGCATCAATAAAAATAAATAGAAGAAAAAATCTGGGGTAATGATTACTTTTTCTTTCCGCTAGTTCTGGAATTCACTCATTTCATCACCTCTTGCCTTCTGAAAGGACAGGTGTCTGCTGCTTTGTGCATCTGACTCATGCGCTTCAGTTGAAAGCTGCCCACTGCAGCATAGAGCTGGTGAGGCACAGCCTCCTGTAAGAGCAGCGGATTGGAAACATCCTGGCTTCCCACCAGCTCCATAAATAAGGCTCCCTTGTGCCATGGTTTTAAATACCTTCATTTTAAAATTAGATTTGATTTTTTTCCTCAGAAACAGCTAAATCTCTGTTAAGCTACCAAAACATATTTTACAACTTAGATTAGTGTGGTCTGCCTTCCTGCTTTTTTTACAGCTGCTACTTTTAAGAGAGAACATTTTGCTTTCCAAATGAGAATAGAGGCTTTTATCTAAAGGAGGAATTTTTCTGCTTGTTGTCATCTGGGCATCCTCACTCTCTATATTTTTTTTATATAATTCCAGAACTTACTTAAAACATCTTCATATGCAAACTGAAACAGCATAAGAGTTTAAATGTTCACACTTTCAAATGTGCTAGAAAACATAAAAACTAAAAAATAAACCAAGTCAGATCACAAAGGGCACAAAAAAATGCCAATTTGTTTTCACCTTTTCTTTATCTGGAACCACTTATTGCACCATCTACATAAGAAAAGTTGGTAAAAGGGATTCACAAAACAATTGTTCTATTTAGTCACCTATGGCAAAAAATATCCACACCATTAGTATCATCTTTGGTTACAAAAATATTTATATTTTTTACACAAGCATACACACTTTAATATGGTAGCTGTACTATCTATGGATCTTTCATTTTCATTTTTATAAGAGATAGAGTCTCACTCTGTCACCCAGGCTGGAGTGCAGTGGTGCAATCATAGATCACAGTAACTTCAAACTCCTGGGCTCAAGTGATCCTCCTCCCAGCCTCTTCAGTAGCTGGGACTACAGGCACGTGCCACCACACCTGACTGTTATTTTGTTTTTTGTAGAGACAGGGTCTCACCATGTTGCCCAGGCCAGTCTCAAACTCCTGGCCTCAGGTGATCCTCCAACTTGGCCTCCCAAAGTGCTTGAATTATAGGCATGAGCCACCATGCCTAATATTTAAAATACACAGCACAATCATATACTAATTTTTGCCAGAGGAATGTTGGTATATGAAGTGGTAGAATGATCACCATTTAAACCCACATCTGTACCAGGGATAATCATATATGATAAATGTGATTATTTTCCTAATATTTCTCTAGAAATTTTCTTCAAATTATGGGAAGTATATTAATTTTACGTTAAATCTCTCCCTTGGTAGTTATATACCATTTCCTAAGGACAGATGCACGTTCCATTTACTTGAACAAAGATCAATGAACGCAGCTTTGTAAAACCAGAGCTGACATTTCTCAGGGGGTTCATAGGGCATGATCTTCTATTGAACAGAGGAATTTAGCCTCCATATTCACTATATAATTAGGGTTCATCCATTTATATGAAAGATTAATACTGTATCAAAGCACTCGGTTTTTCTTTTCGTCCCCACACCTCCCGGCCATGGTTACCTTCATCTGTCCTCCTTTAGGCTCCCAGCACCTTTATCCCTCCACTCCCCACATCATACTGAAATTAATCACCTGTATGTCAATCTTCAACGCTCTATGTGTACCTTAAGGGCAGGGGAAATGTGGGTGTTATTCTTTTAGTCAAGTGATTAAAAAGTTTCTGACCTGCACTGATATAGGTAAGACAGTCTAAGTAGGCAACAGCTTAAAATAGAATTCACAAAATTACAAGTGGTTTCTATGTACATTCCAGCAGCACAATTTATTATCCAAAGCCTCCATCGTACATAGATCATTCAAAAGGCAGTACAATTTGATTGCTTTATCCCTAGGCCTGACTTTTTAAACTAACTTTTCTCTATATCAACTTCTTTATCTCCCAGGAAATGTCACTGCCATTTAGAGTACTCTTTACATTTAACTTCTCTAATCTTTTCAGGTATTTGAAACTTGCTGTCAGTGATAGCTAAAATATTCCATGTTTTGAAAAAAAAAATTGATAGACATATACCTATATAAAACAGAGCTTCATTGGGAGAAATTTATGCTTTAAAATAAAAGCAACAAAATGCATGTTCCACACAATAAACTCTGGTAGTCTATACTTTTGCAAACTGATTTCCACTGGCTTAAGCCAATATAGCTTATCAGCTGCAATCTTTCAGAGAAAATATAAGGGTGTCTCTACATTACACCATTTAATTTTGATCTTACTGAAAGTTGTCTGGAAGGCCTGGCTGGCAAGAAAACAAAACAAAAGCAAAGTTTAAAAAAAAATCCTTTACATTTCCAACCAAGGAGTATTTAATTATTTATTGAGTACCTACTATGTTCAAGCACTGTGCTCCAGGGAATAAAAATACGTGTTAGAAAGACCTCTCACATATTAGGGGCAATTTGAGAAACAAAAACAAAGTCCCTCATTTTAAATGATACAAGAAAATATAAGAGTAGAAGTGGATTAGTTACCCAACAAAGAGACAAACACTATACAAGCTTGGCAAAGGTGAAAACAGGAACCAAGAGGCTTAGGGCAAAGGAATTTAAAAGGGATTTTGAAGGGAGTTTGAAGAGAACTTTCAGCAGGGTTGGATTTTACTTGGTGGATAAAAGTAGAGAAGACATCAGCATTGTCACGAGTGTGCACAAATGAAATTAGGAAGAAAAGTAAGTGTATTGGAAAAACTTTTTATCAAATGGAAATTTCTAGAACACAAGTGCCTAGAAGTAAGTTAGAAAAGTAGTTTGAGTTATTGAATGTCAAACCATGTTTGAAATATATTCTCCAACCCCTGGGGGAAAAAAGGGGAACTACTGAGAGTTGAAGGCTTAAATTTTAAGACAGTGGTTCTCAAAGTGTGGTCCAGGGAACACTGGCACCTGCATATCCTGGGAGCTTCTTAGAAACACAATTTGGGCTCCATCTCAGATCTACTGAATCAAAAACTCTCAGGGTGGGGTCCACCTGTTTATGTTTGAATAAGTCTTTTGGATGACTCTGGTGCACATTCAAGTTTGAGAACCACTGGTTTCAACAAATCAAAATAATCAAAGCAATTTATCAAACAGATCGTTCTCCTGATGGTAAAAACAACAGAAACCTGTGAAAAATGAGATGCGAGAGACGTTTCAGTGCCATTTCCAACTAAAAGACCAAAAAAAGAGAGAAAGTAAATGTTTTTTAAAGATTTGCTGTTTGACATTTAACAGCATTTCAACCTTTTAAAGTTCTATTAGAGCTTCTCTCTTCAAAGCTCATCATAAAAAGAAATTAAAATGGCTAAGTCTAGAGTGGGGATTATAGCCTACTACACTTTCTCCCCTCTGCTGAATGAGGAATAGGAAGATTTCTTATCACCACATTTCATGAAGGAACGGGGAAAAGGAGAACTAGTATTTATTTTGAGACTTCTCTCTGTATAGATATGAAACTAGAGTTGAAAAAGGTAAGAAAACTTTAACCAATTTGCAAGCAAGAAACAAGGAATTAAGTACGTTTGCTTCTATATAGTAGTATCTGCAAGGAATCTCAAAGGTTCCTATGTAAATAAAAAGTTCATATTATTCCCAATTTACTTGATGCTCAAGAGATTCTTTGGAAGTTTTCATATTGTTTATGTAATGAGTATAATGTTTTGAAAAACTTTAAAAACAGATTCCATTCTGTTTGCTCCTTAAATCATTTATTTCCTTATAGGTTTCCACCTCTAAGGGCATGAGGGTCTGTTACATCATCTCTTTGTAGACAGAAGTCTCTAAACATGGCGGAAGGGCTTGAAGTCTAGCCAGAAAGAGAAAGAGATAGCAAACCCATCCCTGCCCAAGGGGTCTGTCAAAGAATGGAGGTGGAAGAACAGTAATGGTTTGCTAAGTCACCCAGTGATATGGTTTGGCTGTGTCCCCACCCAAATCTCATCTTGAATTGTAGTTCCCATAATTCCCTCATGTTGTAGAGGGACCCAGTAGGAGATAACTGAATCATGGGGGCGGTTTCCTCCATACTGTTTTGTGGCAGCGAATAAGTCTCACAAGATCGAATGGTTTTATAAGAGGAAACCCCTTTCGCTTGGCTCTCATTCTCTTCTCTTGCCTGCTGCCATGTGAGACATGTCTTTCACCCTCCACCATGATTGGGAGGCCTTCCCAGCCATGTGGAACTGTGAGTCCATTAAACCTCTTTCTTTTGTAAATTGCCCAGTCTCGGATACGTCTTTATGTCTTTATCAGCAGTGTGAAAACAAACTAATACACCCTGTTTCTCTCTGAGCTTTGCCTCAGTGCTGGGAAGCCAAAGGGAAGCAGGATTTGGGGCCCCAATTCTGTTTAGGATTCTGTGAAGAGATTGCCTGGTGGGCTACCTGGACCACCTTTAGGGTCAACTTTGGGGCACAGAGTACTCAGAGGGAGAGCTACACCCATCACCTGGGTAGCACTGGTCTGGCTCAGCAACCTCTAGAGCCCTCCCGGGAAGAACTCAGAAAGCAGTGGAGCTGCAAATCAGAGGCTTGTCATGGTCCCCCCATACCAAGTGATCAAGGATGGAGGTGGGCCAGAGGCCAGCTGAGTGACAGGCCAGTGACTCAGGAGGCCTTCATGCCCAGAAAGGCCAATGTGAGGATGAATACTGAAGGAAAGGGGACTAGTTACCTGGTCCTTCCAAACTTGAATAAGAGCAGATCACAAAGTATACCACCTCCAGATATGAAGGCCAGCAGGGCCCTGGAAATGGACAGAGCCTTAGGACCCTCAGTTTTCTTTCATGAGAAAGAGTCACTCCTTTATCTCTTCCCAATCTAAGAGATTTACTTTCTCATCTACTCTGTGTTGACAAACATGTATATAGCCTTTTGTACTTGTCAGATACTATTCTAAGAGCTTTAGAAATGTTAATAGGTTTAGTACAATCCCAGTGATGAGAGATAGGAACTGCTATTATCCCTGTGTACAGATAGAAAAATCAAGGCACAGAGAGGTTCAGAAAAGGCTAAGTAGAGGAGCCAGGAGTCAAAGGCACTGCACAACCACAAGTATCCCACTTGATTGTCACCTAGAAAGACGAAACTGATGAGACTACATTTTCAACTAGATCAGACTAAAATGTTTTTTCCTGTTACCCATCAAGTGGGAGCTCCTGAGGAAAACTAGACAGGTTATACGAGCAAGAAGAGAAGAAGGAGAAACCAAGAAGTGGAGGAAGAGGGAACCATATGCCTTTTACATCAGAGTTGCAATGTGTGTATATTTTCAATTCAAAAATGGTGGCAGCTCACAACTTCCCAAAGGTCCTTCCAAAAGCTTGTAAAATGAGCCATTTCCTGGAGTGAGGAATGATGACTCACCCGCATGGCTGTTTTTCTCTTACCTCTGCTAGTTACCACTGGAAAGTGGAAATATGAGGCGCTGCTTGGACCTAAGTGAAATCAAAAGACATACTATTTCTCTAGCTTTTAAAATGGAAAAACCTCCAATTTGACAAGGGCTCTTCAGTTATGTTTAACATTTTTTCCCAAAAGTCCACAAGACTGAAATGCCAACCTCTTTCAACAGACCAAACCTTTTAAAGGCCTTCATGTTCCCTACGCAGGAAGCCCATAGCTGCCTATAAGGGAAACATTTCACAATCCTTACCAACACAGGACAAAACTAACACTCAGAACAACAGAAAAGGAAGCCAAAGGCAGACAGGATATAATTCTAAATGTTAAATGTGTTGTTTTCAGAAATACACAGCAATATTTAGGATTAAAATCAATCAATTTAAAGTATAAGGGGTTTTAGAGGTTTCACAGGGTTCCATTAATTATTTTCCCTGATGTGATATTACCAAATGGGGGCCCCTATTAATGGTGAAAATACTTCCTCAGCAATCTCAGTTCTTGATGGGTGGTAATATAGGACAGCTAGCTCAGTAAGGTGGTAGGTTTATGGCACTGATAATACTTTCTATTTATCTGAGATTTGTTTCAGTTTTTCAAATCTAACATGCCAGTGAATAGGTCCTAGGATATGGTATTGGTACAATGTCTGTAAACAATGATTCTTTCAGGGAGGGGAAAAAAAAAGAACAGTGCTTTCAATGTTCAGTATCCTTTACATCTGCTGCTCAGCTGGAAACACTGTTAAAAGGCCATTAGAACCTTAAGGTAACAGACCTCGAATGCCATGAAAGCCATGGAGCAATTTGCTGTTTGTGTTAGGAGTATCAGCTCCAGCCACTTCCTTTTCATGGGCTGAAAACAGCTCCTGTCATGAGCCGTGAAAATCAATTCCACAGTAACCAGGCTGAAATGCGGTTGAAGGTGGTGCACCTACAGGCTGGCGCTGTGCAGCAGAGCCTCCTTCTGGGCATCCATGGCACCTTCCAGAAGTTTCAGGCAGCGGCTCCCAGCAGTGCCCAGGAGGTAATGAGCAGCTCAGTACTTCCAGGAACCTTCGGGCTTATGGTTTAGGACACTGGTCCTCTCTTATACTTAATTAGGTTAAAATACAAATTGTCACCCTGAATGAAGATAGCTGTAGGAAGTGTCGTCCTGGGAAAAAGCCTGCTCTTGCTTATTTGTATCCATTTTTCCTGATTATAGTAAATTGCGACAGAGGCGTACTAAAAAGAAAAAAAAGAAAAAAAAAAAAAAAAAAAAACGCTGTTCCTGGGCCTTTTAGAGAACATTTTTAGACTTTTTTTTCAAACATAAGATCATACTTTTGAAAATATGTCCTTTAGGGGACTAAGCAGTTTTGTCAAGAGTTGTACTTTTTAAAATCATGGATAGAAAGGTTGAAATTCATTTTTAAATATGCTATAGGTTTTTCTGTTCTAGGAAATTGTTATTCCAGTTGTAAAAATCAACCTTGGTTATCACATAGAATTAAGCTCATTCTAACCTATATTTATATATATAGTCAACCCTTTGTTATACTGAAAACCTTTGTATATACTGCCAAGCATGCTCTGAGTAAGAATAAATTGCCGCTCCTACATCATAGCAACCAGCTTATGTGTACACATATAACTTATTATAATATTATCTTATCATCAATAGCCCAGGCCGAGTAACTGATTCAGTTAATTAGTTAAATTTTGAGTTAACAACAAAATGGAAAAAATATAATTTCATGTTTTTTGCTCTTAATATCTCATGCACCTAACTTGTTTTAACTGAAATTTAAATGTGATTACTCCATACATATTTTGTTGACTAAAATAGAAAAATGTACAATTTTTATGTCTTTTGCACAACATACATAATGAAGACCTCTTAGTGATTCTAAGACATTTCCAAGTTTTTTTTAAAGAGGGGAAGGTGGTAATTGAAAATAGATTATTCATAATAGGTGTGTTGTTGATGACATATGATTTGCCATTTGTAAGGTATTTTATATTCAATGGAAACTGACCTTTTATGAGGGCCATGTGGTAATACAAGTGAAATGAATATATTCTTTATTGCAGTCATATAAAAAGATTGGCCTAAGCTTTTAACATAATGCTTCACCTGGTATCTAATATCCCCAAGTCTGTGAAAGAATATTGAATAAGATACCAGATCATGAAATGAGTAGTAAAAGCATAATAAAATCCTTTCACACATTAGCACTTGATAATGTAAAAGTAACAGTAAACTAAGATTCCCAAGTTCAAGGCAAATATAGTTGGAGGAGAAGCTAATAATGGATCACCGCATTGGAGTGTCCAGCAATCCTGTGTTTCCAGATTGTTAGTACTTTAGAATTACAAGTTCCCTTTTTCAAAATAGCAATCCTAAACTCTTCAAAAACAATTGTTAGGCAAACAGAAAACAGAGGTCAAAGATAAATCTTAATTTGTTTATTGGTGATTTTTAATATAGCTTGTAGGATTATCTAAAAGCGATCTCAAAAATTCTGTCTTCTGAAATCAGTTCATTGAAATAAACATCTCTTTAAAGAATTAGGAATCTCCTAAGGGAACTGCAAAGATACTAGAATGGTTTTTGTTGCAAGCTAGTTTCCAGTAGTTGTTTCTTTCACAATAAAATGTTACGTTATACTTAATATTTTTGTTAAACATTTCGCTTTAAAAAAAAAAAAAGAAAGAAAAGAAAAAGAATAAAGAAAACAAATTACCAGAAATTTTAAAGTTACAGTTTTTCAAGTTTGAAAAACTCCCTATCATGGAGATTTGGAGGAAAAATTAGGATAAGCAAACAGCTAAAAGACATTTTTTTCCCCAGGAAAAAAGAAGGCCTGTCATTTAAAAATACCTATAATGTGTGCATAGTGGCTGTTTTTTTTTTTCTCCTTTTGAGACAGAATCTCACTCTGTCGCCCAGGCTGGAGTGCAATGGCGCAATCTCGGCTCACTGCAAGCTCTGCCTCCCGGGTTCACGCCATTCTCCTGCCTCAGCCTCCCCAATAGCTGGGACTACAGGCGCCCGCCACCAAGCCCGGCTAATTATTTTGTATTTTTAGTAGAGATGGGGTTTCACCTTGTTAGCCAGGATGGTCGCGATCATAATGGCTTTTAAGTTCATTTCACAAGTGCTAGTGACTTTGAGTTATTCTCATCTATTAAGAAAATAGTAAATAAAAGTTGTTTTTTTTTTTTGAACACTTCAAGGTGTTTTCTTTGCAAAGAAAATGGTTGCCTCAACATCACTGCAATCTTAAGAAAAAAAATATCTCTAGTTCCTTGAAATTCTGTGGAGGAGCACTGGCCCCTGCTAATCTCAGCTGTCCTAGGGGCACAAAGAGAGGAAGCCAATTGCTTGATAAACCTAAAACTATGATCTAAGAAGCAAACATGCAAGTAGTAAAGCCTACAGAGCACAGGTGTGCATGTACAGAACGTACTATGCTATATCTTTAATTCAATGTGTACAAAATGCAGAGTGAACAGCTCTAAATGTAGTCTCCTTGCATAACAGTCTAAAAGTCAGGGGAAATGGCTAGCTCTGCACCTGAGAGCTAGTATGGGAAAAACAGCTCAATGAAGAGGTGGGCGGGAGGCTGAGGGGATGGAATTTCTCTTGACCAGAAATCTCAACAGGACCAAAAAATAATTAAGAGTCATAGGTACCAACAGAAAGCATGCCATATTTGTAAGAAAAATAGCATCCTGTGGTGAAAGAAACCTGAAATGCCATTGCCCATTTCCCATTTAAAGCAATGTGGAGAGCCCCTTCTACTTACGAAGAAGAATCATTGGCAGCTGGGTTGGCCTATTTGTTCTAGACAGACATGGGACAGACTGCTCTAGTTCCATTCCGCTCTTTTCCTTAGTCCCCCTACGGGCCCATGTAAACGTTTCAAAGATATGCAGGGAGATCAGTAGTACAACTTGTAGCAGTAACGCACTTTGTGGGTGGAGATTCTCATCTACAACCAATGTAAAAAACAATACAAAAACCATTCTCCAAAAGGTGACTGTCCACTCTGAAAGAAACTTGTATTTAAAACCACATCGAATGGCACCCAGAGTATGAGCCCCAGAGACTCAAAGTATGATACCTGGACCAATAACATCAGCATCACCTGAGAACTTGTTAGAAATGCAAATTACGGACTCCAGGCCAGAACTGCTACTGATTCAGAAAGGCTGGGAGGTGGAGCCCAGCCATTTGTGTTTTGCAAGCCTTTCAGTGATTCTGATGCATAGTAAAGTTTGGGAAGCTCACTGCTCTACCTCACTCATTCTCAACCCTGGGAGCACATCTAAATTACTGTAGGAAATTATGAAAGGAGGGAAAGAATGAAGGAAGGAAGTAGAGAAGAACAGAAGAAGGAAGGACTGCGCCCTTTCCCAAATCAATTAAATCAGAGTATCCAAAATTGAATAATGGTGCTCAAGTATAGATAATTTTCAGTGTCCCACATTACAGCCCAGAAGACTGTTAAATTTTAAGGAATTTTGTGAACTGGCTGTTAAACTGGTGGTAGCTTGAAATTATTCATGGTGAGAATATTTATACCACAAACTTACCAAATGCTACGAATCAGTGTCCCCTCCACACCCAGGCAGTTGTTAATACCTAATCAGTTCATCGCTGGCCAGGGTTGAGAAATACTGGACTAAAGTGACAATGCCAAATACCTCATTAATTCAGAGAGCCTCGGCAGTTTCTCTCAATTTCTCAATTACTACTCAATTTCTTGGGATTCTTATTAACATTATGAAGATTTTTTTTTTGAAGATGGCAGATTAAAGGCTTTGTTAGTGTGCCTCACCTTTTTGAAAAGAGCAAAATAGCATGCAGAGATTCACGCTGTGCACTTTTATCTAACAAGGAACAGAGGAACTCTGAGAAAAAGTGAAAGAAACTTTCGATACTGTGAAAGGAGCAGTAGGCAGCAGGCTGAGTCAGGCAGAAAACTGCAGTCTTCGGAGGGTGAAAGGGGGAGAGACTGTCTCCTTCACGCACATTCCCATTGGGGAGCCGCTTAATCCAGGCCTTGGGGGAGCATCTTAACCCGACCGGGTGCTAGAGCTGACTTGGGGAGTGGTGGGGAGAAGGAGCAACATGGGGAAGTGCTTTGCATGCCCTCCCAGGCCCCAGGAGGGGCAGAAGGAAGATATTCCTAATCCAACTCACAGACGCCCTCGTGGAAATCTGCTAGCTAACTCAGGCGATGGCCACAGGCTGGAAGAAACTCCCAAGCAAGATGTGCAATCTAATCTTAAGCATAAAGCATGCTTTTGGCATGGACACAAGAGCCAGGTGCCCCTGCTCCGTGGGCCGAACTAGAAGGGGTGTGGCCTGAGAGCCGCGGTTTCTGTCTTTGGTGGGAAGTCTTGCAGTGTGTGGCAGTCTTGCACTGTGGGACCCAGCCGGCTCTTGCAGCTTTCTGCCAGCAGAAGTCTGGGTGTGAGATCTGCTCTGTCCAAGGCGTGGGAGCTGGATGGGTCTCATTGCCACCTGCAGCCCAGCTCCCAGCGTGGACTCTTTTATGCAGCGAAAGTGGTTCCATTCCTCTCTGAAATGTTACCCCAGTGGCCAGGAAATTTCCCACTGACTCCCATCAGGGCCACTGCTTACACTGACACTTGGGAAGCCAAAACACAGGATTGCCTGACCCAGCCCCCACCCAGCTTTTCCCCTCCACCCACCTTGGCAGCAGAACACAAACAAGGCCTTTTGGGAGTTCCATGGCCCTGCCCATCACCAGCAACACTGAGTGCTTCCCCTGAGTAACACATGCCAAGCATCCCATGGCCACCCCGGCAGCTGGTTCTCTCCTACAAGCGCTACCTCCTGGCCTGACTTCACCCAGCAAGGCCCATTACAACATCTTCTGGCACAACAACACAGTGCTTGTGAAGGAGAAAACTCTTCTTTGACCTTAGCTAACACCATTGTCCACACCACCCCAGCTACCCAGGAGGCCTTGAACCCATTCACATGCCCAGTACATTGATACTAGAGCTGGCAAGTGAAAAAGCCACCAAACCACACCAAATACCCTTATTTAGAAATCTTGAACAGACCAAGACAGACCCACAGAGCCCACACCACTCCCCTGCTACCCCCATCAGAGCTGGTGCTCGCACCTGCCACTGGGGGACCAGAGAGGACAGATCAGCCTGGTCCAGGTCCACCCACATCACTTGCCTCTGGAGGTAAGAGCAAAGCCCAAGCTACTGCAAGTCCTGTAGACCAGTCCATGACCTGAGGGATCAGGGGGCTTCTCCAGATGGCTCGCTAGAGACGTGGGTGACCAATTCCCTTCAGAACGACGACAACAAAACACAGAATTACAGGTGAACATGAATAACTATAGCCCAAATGGAGTGCTAAGGGGAGATTGTTGGAGCCCATTGGAGAATTCATTGGAAGAATCTACAACGTACACAAAAATTAAGGAACGAAGAAGCTGGCAGAGATCAAATCCAGAGAGACTTAGTATTCTGTGGAAAGGGTAGGTGGGAATGCTCTTGGCCTCTCCAGCCCTCGGAGAACACTGCTGGTATCCAAACTCAAGGAGAGCTTTTTTGCCACCATGAGCCCAAGTACTGGAGTGGGTTGTGATCTGGGGACTTCTCGAGGGCATTATATTGGGCTACCAGCTCCACCAGGGTCCCTTCCTGTTCCGCCTGGTCCCAAGCTGTAGTAGCAGGTGCCATGCTGAGGGTGCACCGATTGTGGGACTTTGTTCTGCTTGGGGACTTTCAACCCTTGTGTCTTCACATCACAGGATCTCTTGCAGACATGCCTCAGCACCAACCTGGATTGTGGCAACCCCATAGGGTGGCTACACCCAGAGGAGCAGCAGGATTCACAATGGTCTGGCCCCCAGGGATTGCCATACCTAGGGGAAGGGGGAGTGCACCACACCAAGGGAGCACCCTGTGGGACAAAAGAAACAGAGTATAGGCTTTCTTGTGTCAGTGAACTTCCTGCTTGTGGGCTAGGAGCAGCTGCACCTCTTTCAGCACAGGGATGGGCACGGTGCTCAGCTCAGTGGGAAGAGTGCAATTCTTCCCCAGCAGTCGAGCAGCCCCAGTACTCATGAAGGGACATAGAGGGGACTTCTCCCCCTCGCCCACTGCTGCAGACACAGCCAGGATGTCTCCCATAGGAGCTTGGCTTGGGTACATCTGTAGATGGTCTTTCTAGTGCATTTTGGGGTGACTGTGTCTCCACAGGATGTGTGTCTTCTGGGGTCAGGCTTGCAAGAGGAGTAGAGCCCTGCTCCCTCGCTACACAAAATGTCAGCATTCCTGCAGATGGAGAGATGCTTGTCTAATCTGAATATCCAGGACACTGGGACAGAAGCATGATAGGGAGTTGGGTTGTTTTTTGCCAGGGTTATAGTAGAGCTGAGGTAGAACCCTCCCTTTCACCTATGAAGACCTCAGTGCATTTCATGGGAACTCCCCAGGCTACATCCATCAGGGCTGGGATGTGTGCCCACCATTGCGGTATTGCATATGCCCACCTACCTCAGCCACAATTAATTCTCACCCATGGACACCTCTAATAGAACTGAAGACTAAATTGTTCGACCCAGTGAAAAAAAATACTGGGGAAAAAAGTACACATCAAGAGGAATAAAATAAGCTTCATGAGACCTCTGCCATTAAAGCACCACAGGAGACAGTGACCCTATTCACACACCCACTACATTGCTACTATAAGCAGGATCTAAGAAGGCCATCACACAAAATTCTCTACAACCAAGGAACTCACACAGAGTTTTTGCAATTGAAATTACCCAGAGCCAAAGCTAGGGAATCATAAACTATACACATTATAGTTACATCCTCAAGTAGAAAAAAAAAAAAAAAAAACCCAGTCCAGTCAAAAATCAATCCAAAAATAATAATAATAAACAGTCTATCCAGATGAGAAGGAAGCAGAAAAATAATTCTGGCAATATGAAAAGCAGAGTTTTGCAGTGCCCCCGAAAGATCACATCAATTCTTTAGCAATAAATCCAAACCAAAATGAAATCTTGAAAATACCAGATAAAGAATTCAAAATATTGATCATAAAGTTTCTAAATGAGATCCAAGAGGAAGTTGAAACCAACATAAAGAAATCAGGAAAACAACTCAAGATATGAATGGAAATTTTCCAAGGAGATAGATTTTTAAAAATCAAAAAATCGAAACAAAACAAAAAAAAACAGAACTTCTAGAAATCAAAGACTCATTTAGGGAGTTACAAAATGCAGTGAAAAGTTTTACCAAGAGACTAGACCAAGCAAAAGAAATAATTTCAGAGCTTGGATATAAGGCTTTTGGGTTTACCCAATCAGAGAAAAACAAAGAAAAAGGAATCAAAAGAAATGAATACAGTCTCCAACAAATATGGGATTATCTAAAACATCCAAACCCTATAATCATAAGTATTCCTGAAAGAGAAGAAGAAAAAGTAAAAAGTTTGGAAAACCTATTTGAGGGAATATTTGAGGCAAACTTCTCTGGTCTTGATAGAGATTTAAACATCCTGACACAAGAGGCTCAAAGAACTCCTGGGAGATTCACTGCAAAAAGAACATCACTAAGGCATGTAATCATCAGGTTATCTAAAGTCAACATGAAAGAAATAATTCTAAGAGTAGTGAGACAAAGGCATCAAATAACTTATAAAGGAAAATCTGTCAGACTTATGGCAGACTTCTCAGCAAAAAACTCACAAGCCAGAGGGGACTGGAATTCTATCTTTAGTCTTCTTAAACAGAGTAATGGTCACCAAGAATTTTGTATGGTGCAAAACTTAGTTTCATAAATGAAGGAGAAATAATGTCTTTCCCAGTAAAGCAAACTCGGAGAGAATCTGTCACCACTAGGCTGGTCCTATAAGAAATGCTTAAAGGAATTTTAAACATCAGAATGAAAGTTCTATATGCACCAGTATAAAAAACATTCAAAAGTATAATATTTACTGCTTATAAAATAGTAACATGATGGAGAATAAAAAACAACTAGGTAGCAATCAACATGATGACTGGAAGAGTATTTAACATATGACTATTAACTTTGAATATAAATGATCTAAATGCCCCACTTAAAAGATACATTAGTGGAATTAATTTAAAAAGCACAATCTAAGTATCTGTTGCCTTCAAGAGACCCACTTGTAAAGATTCTTATAGACTCAAAGTAAAGGGATAGAACAAAATATTCCACACAAATGCCAACCAAAAATGAGCAGCACTGGTCATTCTTAATCAGACATTAAATCAACAATAGTAAATAAATAAATAAATAATAAAAAGACATAAAAGGTCATTATATAATAATAGTTGATCAACTCAACAAGAAGAGATAACAACCTTAGATAAACACACACCTAACACCAGAGCTTCCAGATTTGTAAAACAAATACTACTAGATGTAAGAAGAGACAAATACAGCAGTACAATCCTAGTGGGGGACTTCAACACAACACTAGCTAGATCACTGAGACAGAAAGTCAACAAAGAAACACTTGCCATAAACTGGATTCTAGGACAAATGAAACCTAACAGAGGTTTACAGAACATTCTACACCAAACTAGAGAATGTACATTCTTGTCATAAGCACGTGGAATAGTTTCCAAGATAGAGGATAAATCCACCAAACAAGTTCCAATAAATTTTTAAAAATCAAAATCATATCAGGCATCTTCTCAGACTACAGCAGAATAAACCTAAAAATCAATTCCAAGAGGGACTCACAAAACTATAAAAATATGTGGAAATTAAATGATCTGCTCCCAACTGGTGTGAGATGGTATCTCATTGTGGTTTTGATTTGCATTTCTCTGATGGCCAGTGATGATTTTGAGCAGTTTTTCATGTGTCTGTTGGCTGTATAAATGTCTTCTTTTGAGAAGTGTCTGTTCATATCCTTCGCCCACTTTTTGATGGGGTTGATTTTTTTCTTGTAAATTTGTTTATTTGTAGATGCTGGATAGTAGCCCTTTGTCCAGATGGGTAGATTGCAAACATTTTCTCCTATTCTGTAGGTTGCCTGTTCACTCTGATGGCAGTTTCTTTGGCTGTGCAGAAGCTCTTTAATTTAATTAGATCCCATTTGTCAATTTTGGCTTTTGTTGCCATTGTTTTTGGTGTTTTAGACATGAAGTCCTTGCCCAAGCCTATGTCCTCAATGGTATTGCCTAGGTTTTCTTGTAGGGTTTTTATGATTTTAGGTCTAACATTTAAGTCTTTAATTCATCTTGAATTAATTTTTGTATAAGGTGTAAGGAAGGGATCCAGTTTCGGCTTTCTACATACGGCTAGCCAGTTTTCCCAGCACCATTTATTAAATAGGGAATCCTTTCCCCATTTCTTGTTTTCATCAGGTTTGTCAAAGAGCAGATGGTTGTAGATGTGTGGTATTATTTCTGAGGAGTTTGTTGTGTTCCAGTGGTCTATATCTCTGTTTTGGTACCAGTACCATGCTGTTTTGGTTACTGTAGCCTTATAGTTTGGTTTGAAGTCAGGTAGCGTGATGCCTCCAACTTTGTTCTTTTGACTTAGGATTGTCTTGGCAATGCAGGCTCTTTTTTGGTTCCATATGAACTTTAAAGTAGTTTTTTTCCAATTCTGTGAAGAAAGTCATTGGTAGCTTGATGGGGATGGCATTGAACGTATAAATTACCTTGTGATACCAGTATCATTTTTCAGTTAGAAAAAGCAATCCCAAAATTCACATGAAACCACCAAGAGCCTGAGTAGCCAAAGCAATCCTAAGAAAAAAGAACAAAGCTGAAGGCATAATATTACACAACTTCAAATTATACCAGAATGCTCTAGTAGCCCAAATAGCATGACAATAGCGTAAAAATAGACACACAGACCAACAGAAGAGAATAGAGAACCCAGAAATAAAGCCTAATCCCTACAACCAACTAATCTTTGACTAAGCAGACAAAAACATATACTGGGGAAAGGACACCCTATTCAATAAAAGGTCCTAAGAAAACTGTCTAGTCACATGCACAAGAATAAAACTGGATCCCTATCTCTCACCATATTAAAAAATAACTGAAGATAAATTAAAGACTTAATTGTAAAAACTGAAACCATTAAAATTCTAAAATGAAATCTAAGAAAAACTCTTCTGGACATTGGCCTAGGCAAAGAATTTATGACTAAGACTCCAAAAGCAAATGAAATAAAAACAAAAATACGTAAGTTGGACTTAATTAATCTAGCAAGCTTCTGCATAGCAAAGGAAATACTCAAAACAGTAAACAAACTACAGAATGAAAGAAAATATTTGCAAACTATGTATCTGACAAAGGACTAATATCTAGAATCTACAAGGATCTCAAACAAATCAACAAGAATAAAATGAATAATCACCTTAAAAAGTGTGTAAATGACATGAAGAGACATTTTTCAAAAGAAGACACACAAATGGGCAAAAACTTGAAAAAAAAATGCTTAACATTACTAATTATCATGGAAACGAAAATTAAAACTACAATGAGATACCACCTTACCCTAGTCAGAATGGCCATTATTTAGAAAAATCAAAAAACAATAAAAGTTGACATAGATGTGGTGAAGAGGGAATGCTTATATACTATTGGTGGGAATGTAAATTAGTGCAACTTCTACGGAAAACAGCATGGAAATTTCTCAAAGGACTAAAAGTAGATCTACCATTCAATCCAGCAATCCCACTATTGGGTTTATCTACTTAAAGGAAGAGAAGTCATTGTATCAAAAAGACAACTGCACTCATATATTTATCACAACACAATTCACAATTGCAAACAGGGAATTCTACCTAAGTACCCATGAAACAATAAGTGGATAAAGAGAATTTGGAATCTATATACTATAAAATACTTCTCAGCCAAAAAAAAAAAAAAAAAAAAAGAAATCATGTCTTTTGCAGCAACTTGGATGGAATTGGAGGCCATTATCCTAAATGAAGTGACTCAGGAACAGAAAGCCAAATACCACGTTTTCACTAATAAGTGGGAGCTAAGAATGGGTACACAGGGGTACACAGAGTGGTCTAATGCAGCAGTCCCCAACCTTTTTGGCACCAGGGACTGGTTTCATAAAAGACAGTTTTTGGTTTGGATATGAAACTGTTTCACCTCAGACCATCAGGCATTAGATTCTCATAACGAGCACGCAACCTACATCCCTCGCATGCGCAGTTCACGATAGAGTCCATGCTCCTATGAATAGCTAATGCCGCTGCTGATCCGACAGGAGGCAGAGCACAGGCAGTGATGTTCACTTGCCTACTGTTACCTCCTGCTGTATGGCCCAGTCACTAACAAGCCACACACCACTACCAGTCCATGGCCTGGGGGTTGGGGATCCCTGGTATAATTGACACTGGAGACTAAGAAGTAGGGACGGTGGGAAGAGGGTGAGGGATGAAAAATTTGCTCTTGGGTACAATGAACACTATTTGGGTGACAGGTACACTAAAAGCTCAGAATTCACTACTACATAATTCATCCATACAACCAACAACCACTTATACTCCTGAAGCTATTGAAATTACAAAGAATAACAAAAAAAAGATAATGAAGATTTGCCAAGGCACGCTATGATCATCCGCTCCCATCTGAGGGTCCAGCTGAAAGACCATATCCTTTTACCTTCCCTTCTAGGTATAGGCATAGGAGGCAATTCTGAAATGAGAAGGGTGGGCATCTCTGCTGGGGGGCTGTTGAGAGTGGTCTGCCTCACCAAGGAAGAGACATGTGGGAAGAAATTATTTCTTTCTGTGCATCTGGGCACTGTCATGAGGCCTTAGCTCCTGGTACTCTAGCCATCATCTTGTGTTTATTCAGAGGTGATCCCGTGGAACAAGGATCTTAGAGCCAAAAGACAGTGAGAACCTGGCACCCTGTTGATACTGCAGGCTTACAGCTTTCTGACTCCTGCAAGAGCTCTGCACTGGGACTTCTTGTTACGTGAAATAACGGCTTTCCCTGACTGTGTAAGCCAGTTGAGTCAGGAATTTCTGTGACCTGCTGCCAAAAGTATTTTAACTGACGCAGACTACTTGAGTTGAGAGTTTCAACAGCTCATCCTCTAAACTCTTTTATTGGAATTTCTAAGTAGCAGAGTGAAGTTTTTAATTTTAAAAAAATTTTAAAAATTTTCCCTTTTAATCTTGTTTCTTCCTTCTCTCATAGCCTTATTCACCCCTTCTTCACTCCTCTCATCCTCCTCTGAGACCTTGGCAATCTCCTGCCTAAGCCTCTAAAATTTAAGTGTCTCCTCCCTGTCCTTCTTCCCTCCCTCTGGGGCCTTTAATGATCTTTTCTCTAATCCATCCTGTGATACTGCTTGCCTAATCCAAAACAATACTTTCATCACGTCACCTCTCTGCCAAGAACCTGAGATGATGACCTACTTTCTGTCATATAAAGCCTAGAATTTTCAAGGCCCTCCAAAAATCCAATCCCACCCTATGTATTCAATATAAGATTCCTTTCTGTGCTCTCCTCCACACACCCTATTTTGCTCACATATTTAACTCCTCCCTAACTGCCTCCTTGTTTCATGGCCCTTTGTCAAATGCTACCCATCCTTCAAGTCTCCAATTAAATTTTGCCTCCTCCTTTCAGCTTGAACCTCTCGTTGTTATTATAATCAGTAATGATATTTGGTACTTAGATTAAAACAATGCTGTGTCAGTAGCTTAAGTACCAAATATCATTACTGATGGAAATGATGGTACGATTTGATTAATTCTCCATTAGGGTAAAAAAATTGAAGTTGTTTTTTTACTGACAGAGCACAAAGTACTGTTACTTAAATTTCATAGTGAATGTAGCTGCTTACATGTATTTTGATATTTCTACACTTTTGAGAGTTAGCAATTCATCTGATCCTATTTGAGAAATCTCTTTCTCTCAGTGACACTGGTACTGTTAATAGTCTCCTGCTGGTTTAATGATACTGAGTTTTGTCTCCATTATAAAACACATATAAACCATGCTAAAGTATTTTTATTGCCATGGCAATTCAATTAACATTTCTGGGACACTTCTCTCTTAATTATCTCTCTCTTCCTTCCCTTTCTCTCTCTCGCACTCTCTTTCTCTCTCTATTTCTCTGTCTCTGTCTCTCTCTCACACACACACACATACACAAACACACAACCCAGTCCTATTCATTGTCAGTCACACAGTAGATGCTAAATAAGTAACTTCGATCCATTTCACCTACTAAATATTTCTTGAATCCTCTCTATTTCCATGGTCACCACTCTAGTCCCAGCTAGCCTCTCCTCCTTTTCCTGTATCTGTTTTTTTCCCCTCAATCCTTTCTCTGTAGAGCAACCAATGTAATATTTCAAAACTATATCCAATCCTGATTAAAATACTTATTCAACAGCTTCTTAAGGGACTCAGGCTGAAGGCCAAAGTCACTGTAATGAGTTTGAGGGATGTCAGAGCTGATAGGGGTGGGGGAGGACAACATGACCCCCAGATGGCAGTAGCACACAGTGAGCTTAATTTGGAAGACACTTAGGTTGCCTGTGAAGGAAGTCCCTCACAGCATGAAACCTTGCAGGGCTAACAAAGGCGCCACCACCCAAAAGGGCAGAAGGTCAAGGAACTCCCAGGGGAGAAGGGCATTATGATCCAGGCAATGTCATGAGCAACACAGTAGACAGCCTCAACTGCTAAGGGCAGCAGCAGCTAGGAGTCTTTGATCACCCCAGGGTTGTCTTACATATGGCTAGCAGGCAGGTACAGTTGTACAGAGTGCACAAGGCAAACACCCTCTAAATGGTTAAAAACCTGCTTCTTTGTGGTATATTTAAAACAACTGGATGTGTAAAAACTTGACTTAAGAACTACTGAGCTGTTTAGCTAAAGGTTCAGATCCGCCGTGAAAAAGGGAACCACTTAGGGCCAAGATGCAGGGGTTACCTTTGGATTGTTTATGTCTGTGTAAGTCATTACCCTGACCTTTGGGCCCTCTTCTCCAGTCTCTCCCACACCCCTCCCCACTCACTGACCACTATCCCCAGGGACTGGAACTCTTCTCATGTTTGCAAGGTATTCTCACCATACAGGAAATGTGTGACCCTTCCACACTCCTGCTTCCTTACTGAAGGGTACCCATGCTTAGATCCCATTATTCTGCCTCTGATTTGATCAAATGCTCCTATAAAATACTTTCACAGTGCCAGCTGCCCTTAGTGCTATGTATTTATCTGAGTGTAATTAATTAATTGTGAATGGTGTCCTTAATTTCTGCTTTCCTGCTGGGATTCAAATTCCCTGAGGCTCTACCCCCAGAAGCTGGTACAATGACTTACCCATAGTAGATATACAATAGTAGGTATACAATAAATACTCATTGCATGAAGAAAAAATGCCTGGAAGAGAGAATGGGTTATTAAAATACCCAATAACCTGAATAATGTGAAAATGTGAAACCAAATTTTAATTTTTTTTTTTTTTTACTAACTGGCACATTCATTTAAAACATATTTTTCATCCAAAGTTATTAAAAATTCTTAGATATTTTTATCCAGGATTATTAGAATTTTAAAATATTTACCCAAGTCTCACCACTATGAAACCCTTTATTACAAATATATGATCCCAGGGAGTCAATAATACTTTCAAACTGTACCATATATATCATTGAAAACTGAATAATACTGGAGAAATCTATGAAAATATTTAAAGTCAAATTATGTACCAGCTCAAGAATTTAACATAGCAGAATTTAGTCTGTAAAGAAATACAAGCACCAAGTTTAAAAGAATATTAAATCGCTGTTTATACTGGCAAGATAACTCTAAATCACCTTACTGGCCTTTCTAGAAGTAATTTGAAAGATGTGAATTAAGTGGGGGGAAAGGTTGTTCTTATAATGTTATTTTTGTGGGTTTCGATATAAAATCAAAAGATTAAAATCATTTTAAAGCAATTATTTTATTATAATGTTTATTCTAAACTCGTATTTCTATACAAAACTAGTAATTGAAGTTAGGTCATTTTAGGTTAAAACTACTCAATAATTTTGTGTTTTATAAGTGTTCATAAGTTTCATCCATAATTTTAAAAGAACACTAGTCACTTTCTTACATAATATATGGCACAATCTTTATGCCATAATACTGAAAGAACATAATGCTGTACATTTTAAATCAATTTTAACAGTGGCCTTTATTTCTTCTCACAAGCTATTATTAAGATACAATGCAGTTGTAATAAATTTTATGTAAAAAAGTGTATCAGTCAACTCAAATGAACTCTTGCTCCCAATGATGACATATTATCCTCTAATTAAATCAGCTAAGATAACTCACAATCACTCTAAAATTAATTCCCAAATCAAGAGTTTAACAAGTGGCACTTCTAAAGCCCAACTTTTATATTGCTTTGATACCTGGAATTAATGTGATTCTTTTAGAAATCTAGTGACTTGTAGAATCATTTAAAAAAAAAAAAAAAAAAAAAACAACTGAAGTTCACTTCACTCATTTGTGACTTATACTGTCCTTCCAAAAACTTTTAAAGAAGTCAGCTAACTAAACAGGGGCAAAGAAATCAGAAATCTTTGAAGCAGGCAGATAAACAGAAATTAAACAATTTATCTCAAACTATGATATTTACTGTGGCTTTAAAGAGTAAGAGTTACCAAACACTGTTTTCCATTTAAGTTAATGTGGTATCTCCATGGAAACTGGAAAAAAAAAAAGTTGTGTAAATTGTAAATGTACTAAATTAGTTGGTCTGCTGGGGGAGCAGACAGAAAGAAAGGTTTCCAGAGAAAGCAAACGCCCATTGGGCAAAGGTCAGTGAAAATGAAACACTATGTATTTTGAAACAAACAATCTTTTTAAAATACAGATTTTTAGATAAATACTTGATAAATTAATATCAAATAGATGAAGAGTTTAGTGCTTTTTTAATATCCAGCTGTAACCCAACTCTCAAAATACCTGGGACAGAAAAAGTTGCAAAATAAATATTGGAAACAGAGTTAGTTACATTTTTTTTTTCTAATCAATGGAGATAAATGTTCTTACTCCCTCTAGCCCCATGAATAACTTTCCATCATGAGTTTTGTTGGACTAACCCAGTCTTTCAATAGGCCTAGTGTACTGAAAGAAACCAAGAAATGTACTTTAGTTTCTATGTTTTACATAACTATACCTTGCAAGAAAATGATCAGGAAAATGGGTAAATGCATGAACCATTAGTGGTGGTAGCATGGCCAATTCCTGAGAATACAACATCCAAAGTCAAAGTGATTTTGAGAAATTAGAGACAACGCTGGAACAAAACAGAAACGGATTTAGCATGCGCAACTGGAAGGGATACATAGATGCATATAGTGATTAATAATACCAGACTATATATATATATGAAAGAATAGATTTTGCATGCATTCATTCAAAATAAATGGTAACATTTAATACTGTAAGGCAGTGGACCAAGTTAGGTATATAGACCCTGGAGTCAGAATGCCTGGGTTTGAATTGTAGCCTCATTAATTACTAGTTGAGTCACCCTTAGGTAAGTTAATTAAAGTTCCTGTCACACATCCTTTTCATCTATAAAATGGGGTTAATGTGTAGCATCTACTAAGTTATTGGAAGAATTCAGTAAGGTGATATTATAAAGTTAATAATTTTTAAGTAGGTGATGGGCACATAATAAATTCTATATATGAGATTGTTAAATAAAGTCACATTACATAAGTAATGAAAACATGATCATGTAGGCCAATAAGTCACTGTTAACTACAAAGTGTTATAATTAATGATCCTAGCAAGACTCAAGGCATAAAACAGTGGCAGAGTAAGCCTGAAACAACATTATCTGAATTTCCCGGAGTTTTAAGCAGGTGCTATTTTTGGGTAGAGTTCCTTTAGAAGTTTAGAGTTTAGGATTGGAAAATTAGGTCATAATTCTGATGAATGAGGAGAGACTAGAATGTTTCACACTGACCTTTGATCAGAATAACTGTCCTAACAAAGAACCTGATGATTCATGCTCAATATCTTCCCAGAAGATAGAACAAGAAAAAATAAGCAAGCACATTGTGAACGCTTTTGGCTAGATATCTGGAAACATTTCTATACCACAAGAATTGCTAAATATTAGAATGGATTGCTGAAAGGGGATCAAGAGTCTACTCCTTTGGAAGTTTTTCAAACAAGGATAAATAGAGTCTATCTGATCTCCTTGCGATAGTTTAAAATCAGCGCTGAGTGAAGACTGATGGTGCAAACTGCCCCTTGAAGGCCTCCTCCTTCCCAAGCATTCTCTGAAAGTATAACTTTATATATTCCCTATCATACTTCCTCATCTGTTGGGTGTCTATTCTACCCTAGAATAGAAAAGGGCAACGCTATTTCACAATTGTGAGTTCTGAGTAAAACTTTGATAATGTCATGATGAAGCATAATGTCCTTATTACTTCTCAAGTTATTTCACTAAGCAAGCTACCTGCAAATAGCTTTCAATTAGAAACAGCTGTCATGAATCTGAAGCCTGAACAGCAATTCTTTTAAATTTATGTGCCCTGGCAGATTGAAGACACATGAAATTCCTCAAGCAAACCATTAGATGCCCAATCAAGGCAAAGGATAAAAAAAGAGTTTAAGAAAAGATAACCACTTACACTAGATAATTAAACGTAAACAGTATCAAGAACTAGGGAGGAGAGATAAGAGTGTGTTCATGTAACAACAGGATATATTTCCTAAGTGATTCTTAAAACAGCAATAGGTAGAATTAAGTAAAGTTGATTTTGAAAAAAAACAAGTATATCCTTAAAAAACACAATTACCTTTCAATTCATTATTTTCCTATAAATGTGCCTCTGACCCTGTGGTGACCTGCATCTTGATTTATGTCTACCAGCATCAAAGGACACAAGGCTTAAAGCAAAGTTAACAGTGTGCCCTTACTCATGGAAAGTAGGTGAGTTTAAAAAAAAAAAAGTGCACACATTTTAGAAATTCATAGCTAATAAGCAAACACTGTAATTGTAAAAAGGTGGGGAGTAGACAAAAAAACAAAACCAAAAACAAAAACCTCGTTAAATATCCACTGAAGAATTTACATGAACCCCTGGGAATGTCCTCAACAAAGTCATGGTGACTACAGAAATTGTTTTACACTGAAAATCTTCACTTTGATATTAAAGAGATGTGCCTGATGCTGAGGATGAACTCTAGTCTCCTGAGTGTCCCATTATCCGCTAAAGAATACCAAAGCAATTTTAAAACACCTATTTTCTTCTTTGAGATATCTTATCTGAAATCATGTTGGAAAACATCTGTGTGCTTAAAAGATACCGTTTGAAAAAGCTCAGATTAAAGGAGAAAAAGTTTCTAGAAGTGATCCATACTACAAACCTTTTAAAAAGTTGAATTGCCTGAGATTTGGGGAGGGAAAATAAGCGAAGTTGATCCTTATCAATTAATTAAAAAGAATGAAATAACAGTAGACAAAGGAGAAGGAGAGTTAAGAAACTTAAGGAGCTGTGAGGACAGTCGCTCTCTATTAATTGATTAACAAATTAAGGAGTTCTGGAAAAGAAGGAAGAAGTAACAAGGATAGAAAAGTAGTCTTATAATTCACCACAGATTCTTCCTTAGACTCACCAAAGGGAATGTCTGGCTCTGAATTGAAAAAGCTCCTTCTATGCGTTTGGTAATTTGCGCCTCTTTTTTTTTCCCCTTTGGCAACGCTCATATTTATTTAAATGTGTTCATTTCAGTGTAAGTAAAAACCCTCACTTCTACAGCTTGAAAATCATAAGAAAACAGCAATTCCACAACATATCGAAACTGTGATGTTCTAAGATATCCGCAAAATGCTTTTCATCCATCCACCAGCTACTTGGCAAAAAGCAGAGAGAGGCTGATGGAAATTCAGCGTTTTGACTTGACGATCTGAGGTCACTAAGGACTTCAGCTACCCGGTTTGAGCAGCCCGCGCCCTCGCAGCATCTCCTGGCCTCCCTCGGCCTCTCTCAGTTCTGTTCTTTAGCAGCCAAAGGATTATCTCTTCCCGACACGTTTCATTCACAGAGCCCCAGAGAAGCTCGGATTCGGTTGGAGCTAAGAGCCGGAAAACAAGCACCCAGACTGCCAAGCAAGTTGTCGGAGACCAAGTGCTACACACACTGGCGCCGAGCGAAAGGGTGGGCGCTCTCAAGCTCTTCGTGGAGCAATGCCAGTGGCCGGGCATGCGGGGGACACGGGGCCCCCGGACCCGGACCCGAATCCCCAGCTGAGCCACCGGCTGAAGTTGACTGCTCGCTGGCAGACAAGGCCGGCTCCGGACCGGGTGGCGGGGTGTCCCCGAGCCCTGAGTGACCAACAGCAACTGGAGAAGCACTGAGGAACCGTAACGGGAAAGCCCGCCCCACATCTGAAACAGGCAGCCCGTGAAGTCCCCAAACCAGCCTTGAAATGCCGGCGTCCGGAGGCCAGGTCCCCGGCGAGGGTCCCTCCCAGCCGTGCCCGCCCCCGGCCCGGGCGCCCTGCGCTCTGCCCCCCGGAGGACTGGAAGAGGGGAGAGAGGGGCTGGGGGAGCCCTCTGCGTCTCTCCACCGCCCCTGCCGGCGCGAGGGCGGGAGTGGAGAAGGCGCCACTCAGACTGTGGCGCTGGGCAAACTGCGGTGGCAGTTCTTCCAAGTTTGCCCGAACCAGAGCGCGGGGTGAGCGCCCGGCTCGGCTCTCCGTCTGCGCCTTGCAGCCGCCCCGGAGTGGCCCGGGCTCCCTGGCCGGCCTGGCCTGAGCCATCAACTAAGGGGTAGAAGGGCGCGAGAGCAGAGGCAGGCGGGAGCGAGGGTGCTCCCGCGTGTGCACACAATGAGGCAGTGGAGACGCACACCTTCCACCGCCGGAGAAGCCGCAGGAGCATCCGCAGCCCAGCTCGGAGACGCGGAGTCCCGTAGAGCGGTGGCAGAAAGTGGGCACCAACTCAGCAACAGGGGGAAGGAAGGGGGCGCCGGGCAGCCAGGTGGACGTGGGGCAACCGAGGGCTGCAGCCAGCCCTTGCCGCGCGCCCGCGCTTACCTGCGATCTCCTGGTAGGGGATGTCCGCCAGGCTGAATCCCTTGGCACCGTACGCCTGGCGGACCTCTCCGCAGCTCCGAGCCTTCACATCCGCCCCGGCCGGGAGGGACAGCAGCAAACCCAAGAGGGGAAGAATCACAGCCCCGATCCAAGAAGGCATGGTGCAACATACAAATCCAGCTCGGTAAACCCCACGGCCGGTGCGCTCTTCACCTTGCCCCTCAAGCCGAAAGCCCGCCAGAGGCAGCGACGCGCTCCTCGTCGCTGCCCAGCGTCACCCCCTTCCGCCAGCCGAGGGGACGAGCAGCGCAGCCCTCTGGACTGCGCTCAGCAAACTTTTATAAGCCAGATGGAGGATGGCAAGCCAACAAGGGCTGGCTGGGAAGGCTGCTTGCCTTGCTCCTCTAGCCCCCAGATCGAAACGGTGCAATCAAAACGAGGAAGAGAAGGAAGAGAAGTGTTTAAAAAAACACCATGGGGGCTCAGAGCTGCAATCCGAGTTCCCGGCCGCAGAATCCTGGAGCGCTGCGGGCTCGGCTCGCCGGAGTGTGCGGCGAAGGTGGGAACGCGCGCCGGCTCTCCCGGGAGGGAGAAGGACAAGCGAGAGCGAGTGTGTGTGCGCGCGTGTGTCTGTTGGTGTGAGCGCGAGGTTCTTGGGGATGTGTGTGCGTGGAGGTATGTGTTGGGGATATACGAGATCTAGGGGAAACCTCAGCTTAACACAGGCTGTGAGAGCCTGTGAGAGTCCTCCTGAAATCGGAAGAGAGAAATCCTGGAGACAGACACTGGAGGCAAGAGGGAAGGAGAAAGGAGGGGGGAGAAAGAAACGTGCTACACATTGCACGGCCGAAATTCACAGGCCGAGTCAAAGGCAAAACCTGGACTGGATCTCTTCCTAGTCGGTAGAAAGGGGGAAAAAAGAAAAAGAAACGTTCCTATTTTCTCATTTGCTTCACATCCTTTATACCGATCTGAAATGACATCAATAAGCAATCTAGAAAGACAAGGTAATTTTAAGTCATTAACACGTTATTAAGCTGTGTTTTTATGGAGGTAAAGGAGAACGCAGTTCCAATTGTTGCTCTTAATGTATGTCCCTGACCTACTGAAACACAAAGCCAGAGTGGAAATAGTCACATACGGGAGTTCCAGGGTGGCAGAGCACAATCACGACTGTAACTAGTTATCTAATTTCTGTTTGACTTTGTTTTTTTCTAAAGGCACACATTACAGACCGGTAGTTCTTTATTTCAAAAGGTTTGGTTCTAGATTCAACAATTTCCCCTTTTCTTATTTCAAATATTCCATAGCCTTAGATCAGAAATCATTCTGCTTAGGTTTCTAATGTGTGGAGGATCAGGAAAGCTAACAACCAGACCACAGAAGCAACAAAAAAAGGAGAGAACAAGGGTCAGAGGTGCATAAAGGGACACAATGGGGGAAGGGAGGTGATATCTTCCCTCTTACCAGATGCCTTCGCATAGTAGACTAACATTTTCTTCCAAGTTAACGTAATTCTCAAGTGGAGAATCAATCCAATTTCTTCTTCCTGTCTCCATTTACACTGATGTTCTGTGAACAGGACAAAAGTGAAAATTCAGGTTTGCCTAATTGACTTTGTTACGCTAATGGACGCACTGAAGTCAGCTGGCAGAAGTGTGTGTTGAAACTCAGAGCTCCTGAAACTACTAAGATAGTTTAATGAAAACCAAGACAAAATAATAATAGTGTTTATTCACTTACGTGGCTATATGTATCATAGGTCAGCACATTATTCAGAAACTACTAAAAGGTAATGCCCAGTTTTGTGGAGCTCATGTATGAAGCTACATGTGAAGATGTTTTCCTGATGATGGTGTGAATGACCAGAATGACTCAGGAAGTTTAAATCATTCAATTTGTCATTACCATCACATTAGCTACATTGTCTTCCTCTCTTTATAATAAATTCCTCCTCTCCTAACCAACAAAAAGACTCTCAAGATTCAACCTCATTTAACCTCAAACGCTTTAAAAATGAAGTCGACTTATTTACAGAGCCACTTTGTCGTCTTCTAACTCATAGGGCAAAACAAAACAAAACCAAAAAAAAAAAAAAAATCCACAGCTAAATCTTTCCGAAAAGGCAACACACTTAACTTTTTTCCTCTTAAAATTTTAGCGCAATTGTTTGCTTTCACAATATTTCTGCTAACTGGCAGATCTTAAATCACTGAACTTACTTTCCCTCAACACGGAAATCAAGATAAAATATATTCTAGTATGTTTGTGGACAAACGGTGAGGTTGATAGGATCAGGAATTGTAGTCAAGTCATTACTTCTGGGATATTTGACAACGTGACTTCCTTCAAACTTCTCTTTGTATCATAGTCAAGCATTATGCACTCCAGAGGAAGGGGGTAAAAACACACACTTCCTATTCTACCATCTTATCCTGGAACTCATTGTAATTTACCCTGACTCAGTATAGCAGATAATTCATTTTTTTAAATGGAGGCATAGGAAGAATGGGTAAAAGCATAGTATATGTGGTTTTAAATTATTTGAAGATCAGCTCATTGTTAAGTATTGAATCAGCACTCAATGCTGCTATATAGCACTAGACTCTTGTACACAGTCCCTATACTTATAAAATGATCTTAGAATTTGTGGCAAAGATACTATATGAAAAGAATGACTAAGCATAAATAGATGAGTTTAATTCCATCAGGAGAGTCAAATAGTTTAGTGTAGGTTTGTGAACTCAAGTCAGACCAAAGAATTAGATAACTTGCTTTACTGGTGACCTTAACCCTGCCTGGTCCATTTGTTGAGTAATGTCATACTGTTTGCAGTGGTGTAAGAGACAAAGTTAAACATTCCAGTTAACATTGAGAGCCACAGCAGGAGCCTAGACAAGGTATTGGAATGAGAATGGAATGTTATGGAAGTTCCTGGAAGAGGTCTGACCAGACAGGAGAGAGGTCATGTGGAGGAGTAGGCATCTGGTTTAGACAAAAAGGTCGGCTAATGGCTGGAACCCTAGCTGTAGTATTTATATTGTGTGTAGTAGGAAAAAAGAACATGGATAAATGTCACACAAGAGGAAGCAAACAAGGCCAGGCGCGGTGGCTCATGCCTATAATCCCAGCACTTTGGGAGGCCGAGGCAGGCAGATCACCTGAGGTAGGGAGTTTGACACGACCTTGACCAACATGGAGAAACCCTGTCTCTACTGAAGATACAAAATTAACTGCACATGCTGGCACATGCCTGTAATCTCAGCTCCTAGGGAGGCTGAGGCAGGAGAATCACTTGAACCTGGGAGGCGGAGGTTGCGGTGAGCCGAGATGGCGCCATTGCGGTGAGCCCAGATGGCGCCATTGCGGTGAGCCCAGATGGCGCCATTGCGGTGAGCCCAGATGGCGCCATTGAGCTCTAGACTGGGCAACGAGAACAAATCTCCGTCTAAAAAAAAAAAAAAAAAAGTAAGCAAACAAATAGCATGAGGTAAATGGATACCTAGAATACGACAATGAAAAATGGAAAGATGTAGATAGAGTCTGAGGAAAGGACTGGCATGAGTTGGTGCTTGGTTCAATACACAAGAAGAATTACTAAACATTTATTTTAAGATTGTGTCTCTGTTGAGTGTGCTGGCTCACGCCTGTAATCCTACCACTTTGGGACGCTAAGGAGGGTGGCTTGCCTGAGCTTAGGAGTTAGAGACCAGGCTGGCCAACATGGTGAAACCCGTTCTCTACTAAAAATACAAAAAATTGTTGGGTGTGATGGTACATGCCTGCAGTCCCAGCTACTTGGGAGGCTGAAGCAGGAGAATCCTTTGAACCCTGGAGGTGGAGGTAGCAGAGAGCCGAGATCGCGCCCCTGCACTCCAGCCTGGGAGAAAGAGTGAGACCCTGTCTCAAAAAAACAAAACAAACAACAACAACAAAAAAAAACTTGCATCTCATTAGGAAAATATGGTATGCTTAATAAGCCAGTACAACTCCTGCTTATACAGTACTTTCACATCCCAGCTGGTTTTCACAACAGCCCTTTCTGGGCATCACATGAATGGAACCTCAGAGACTTTGAGTTGTAGAGAATAAAAGACGTAGTCTTGAGGAGCAGCTATAGGTGACAGACAAGTCAAGCAGCCCCTGTCAGTCACATATCCCACAGTCATCACTATTTCTTTTTCGCTTCTCTAAGACTGGTTATGTCAGGGGGCATTGCGTTCACCACCAAGGGATGAATCACAATTAGCACTTTACCCTATTCCATTAAATGGTGTAGGAGTGGGTGTAAGACCCACTTCTAGCCAATGTGATTTATGGAGATTTCTGGAAAAAAAAAAAAAAAGGTGTTTTCACTGATTAAAGGAGCAGAAGGGTCATTTTGCATCAGCCTCCTGCCTTCTTAGAGCTACACAGCCAACCTTCTGAGTAAGAGACAAGACATTGCTAGAAGACAGACAATGACAATAGAGGGATGCAAAGAACCTAGATCCTTGAGTTCCTATTTGAGTCACCAAACCAGCCTTAGGACTTCCAACCTCTGGACTTCTTGTTAAATAATTAATAAATACCTGTTGTTTATGCCATTGTTACTTGGTTATTCTACCGTTTACAAGTGAAAGCAATTTAACCTATACACCAAACTCAATGAATAATGAGATAAATTAAAGGCAAGAGACAGTGAATAGTTGCAAAGGTAAGAAGAGAACAAAAACATTAGGTAGCATTGTGGAACCCAGGTGAGGACATTTTCAAACACAAAGCAAATTGTAGTGGACAAGAAAGACATGGAGATAATGGTACTTGGACAATGATAAGGAAGTTTACTGGAAATTTTGAGAGAAACATTTTAGTAGAGTAAATTGGGTGGATGCTAAACCACGTGGAGTCGTGTGTGAAGTAGATGGAAAGAACATGGAAATACCAGGTAAAACTGATTAGAACATGGTAACTGTATGTAGAAGGGGTAGAGAGGTAGTCGGGAATATTTTCCAGAAGTTTCTAAAACTTCAAGGAAGAATGAGTAGACATAAAAAGAGAACGAAATCCAATATGATCTTACTGGGTTGGTTGATTTTAAATTTTTCTTCTCATCTGCATTTTTCATGTTTTCTACAGTAGAGATGAGTCCTTGGTTAAGAGATAAAAAATAGTGTTTTGACACGAGTATGTCACATGTTTAACATAAATACAAATTATAGCATTTGGTTCATGTTTTACAAAGTGAAAAGGTCTTACCCTATCTCATGTAAGTAAAACAATTGGCTATTAATATGTTTCTGAATAAAATAATAACTCTGAAAAGTATGAAGTGTCTCATGTTAATTTTTTAAAAGCCTTGGGTTTATAAAGAAAAAAAAGCAGAGCTACAACAGAATTTATCATCCTTTTGCTCAGTTATAGTAATCATGAATGAAAAAATGGGTGAATTTTAGTTTTTTCTTAGTATTTTTTAGATCAAAGTTGGACAAATAACTTCAAATAAAATCTTATGAAAACAGGAGAATGGACTTGAAGTGCCTATTCCACATCTCAGCTTGGCACAAATCAAAATCGCTTAGTTAACCTGCCTCTTGAAAAACACGGCCTGTAATGAAAAAGCTGTCAGAAATTTAACAACAGTAGCTCTGCCAGGTGCCTGGATAATGGGAAGGTTGCTGAGTTACAGAGAAAGAAAAGGTAAACTTGGGTGAATAATGACCAGAAATGGTGAAAATCTTTCATTTCCATCTTGTGGTTCATATCCAGTGAAATCCTAATAGTTCATTTAACATTTATTGAGCCTTAAATGTATACCTAGTGCTAATATAAACCAATTAAAATTATATCTTTAGGGCAGCTGAGAACAAACTGGGTTGCTAATGATCTCTTGGGGGAAAACCGAACACTGTGGGGCAGCAGATTCTTCTTGTCTTGAAATATTCTTCTAAGACTCTGAAGCCAGAACTGTTTGGCTTCAAAGAAAGGAATCATGTGATCTACTTAACCAGATTTTCTCCTAAAAGTTATAACAGGGTTTATCCAAGAGAACTGAAAGGACTCTAATTATTTAGTTATGTTTAGTCTTCATATATGTCAGAAACTTAGACAATAAAAATATTCCATATAATCTTAAGATCTACTCATCGTTACCTAAAATATTACTATCAACAGTCAAGAACACAGAATAGAAAATATATTAAGGCATCACAATGATTTAAAATACTATTTTCAGGCCAGGTGCAGTGGCTCACACCTATAATCCCAGTACCTGAGGCCAGGGGTTTGAGACCAGACTGGACAACATAGCAAAATCCTATCTCTACAAAATACACAAAAATTAGCTGGGTGTGGTGAGGTGCACCTGTAATCTCAGCTACTTGGGAAGCTGAAGTGGGAGGATCACCGGAGCCTGAGAGGTCAAGGCTGCAGTGAGTGGTGATAGTGCACTGCATTCCAGCCTGGGTGACAGTGAGACTCTGTCTTAAACAATAAAATTAAATAAAACACTATTTTTAAATGTTCATATATATTAATGACCAAGGAGTCTACTCTTCATTGATTCTAAGTGATTTTCATGCCTAGAACTGCATCTTAGGTATTAAATATATTTAAATATTGAGTAACCAAATATTTACTTTCAAAAATTGCTGTTAAGACTATGCCTTGGAACAATCTTGACAAATGTACTACTGGCTAAGCATCATTTCATAACATCATTAGGAAAGTTTATTGTATAGCAGGAAGAGTTTCATTTTGACTTGAAGGCTCACAATATTAATAGATGCATTTGACAATGCCATTATTTGAAGCTCACGCATTTTTGAAGTGTTTCCAAATCAGATATGTAAATGTAAGAGTGACGAAGGTGAAAAACCTATCACAAATGAATAAACGTGCATTTTTGTAGTTAATAAAAGATTGTCTAACTGTGTCTTGTTATAAATTCAGGTATTAATATTGTGAGAGATGATTCTGTAGCTAAGCAGTAAATTTGACATACCTGGATTATTAAAACCATGCTTCTTGCCAGTCATTATTCTGGTGGTTTGGCTGTTGTGAAGGATGAATGAAGCTTTGCATAGTTTTCAGATCATCTGGCATCATAAACAATGGCATTCCTTAAGGCAAGTGGATAACAACACAGACTTATTCGGTAGGGAATAGCTCTTCACATGACGCTAACTTTCATCAATGGAACATTTACTCTTTATTAAAATGGTTTCACAGATTTAAAGGCCCTGAGTTAATTATCTGTTGTTAATTATTTTGACATTAAACAAGCAGTATGACAGACTTAGTTTTTGGAAAACACTGATAATCAACCCATAAAATATTGCTGTTATTTCTTACTACCTGCAGGCCTCTGCTCTTGTAACTGTTTTCAATGCAACATCAGCTAAGAAGGCACCTGCTCAGAAGGAGCAGTAAGATACAATTTTTTGATTAAGCTTTTTAAAAATGTTAATATAAACTAACATAAGAGGATGAAAACAAAAAGATTACTTAAACAAATTACAAAATTGTTTGACTTGTTTGATTAGAATTAAAAAACTGAAGACATTTTAAGATACTAATATGACTAAACCTTGCTATCTATGATCATATATTGATACGACATTATTTTTAATAATTGAAACCAATCTGAATACTCTAAAATTAAGTAACATACTCAAAGCTTTTAATTTGGGAAGTTTTCTAATAACTTCAAAATACAATAATTAAATTCATTCAATGTTATTGTAAATTACCATAGATTCTAGCAAAAAAAAAAAATTGAGTGAAAATTTTGAACGGATTATCTGCTTTATCTAGTGGTATATGGAAGTCAATAAAATATATTTGTTTTCTTGTTACACCATAAGGCAGTATCATTTCAGTTAGCTTTTCTCTATTCATTGCTATAGTCACATACGTCCCAGTTAGAAGCCATAAAAATGACTATTGTTTGGTCATAAGAAAGACAGAGTAGGAGAGGGCCGGGCATGGTGGCTCAGGCCTGTAATCCCAACACTTTGGGAGGCCGAGGAGGGTGAATCACGAGGTCAGGAGTTCAAGACCAGCCTGGCCAACATAGTGAAACCCCATCTCTACTAAAAATACAAAAATTAGCCGGGCATGGTGGTGCGAGTTTATAGTCCCAGCTACTCGGGAAGCTGAGGCAGGAGAATTGCTTGAACCTGGTAGGCAGAGATTGCAGTGAGCTGAGATTATACCACGGCACTCCAGCCTGGGTAACAGAGTAAGACTCTGTCTCAAAAAAAAAAAAAAAAAAGAAAAAGAAAAAAGAAAGGGAAGGAGAAAACAGCCAAGTTGGTATTAATATACCATTCTACAAAGAAAAACTCAAAAATCTTAATGGAACCAGGTCAACAACATGAGTCCAGTGATATACCAATAACCAGGCTGATTCCTAAAAATGTCTGATTCTTTTATAATGAATGTCATCTATTAGGCCAGTTACAAGAAACTATTCCATTCTTATTTACATAGCTTCTCAAACTCCAACCATTCCCCATCATGACTGGAGTGAATATACATGGACATCAGGAGGACAAAGAAAATTTGTTTCTTCAACTTAGTCATCGGTAGGAGTAAGTACAAGAACTGAGCAATAAAATATGCTTTCTACTAAGTCAGGAAAACAATTCTGCCATATGGCCAGACAAACCTGTAGCATATTCTTTGTCAATGCCAACATTTTCAATTAAGATTTTTATGCACAAGTGATTTTGTTTTAGTTTTGATTCCTTAAAATGATCACAAACATACTTCCATCTTCCACACTGAGCAAAGTTTCCTAACCATTGTGTGACTACATTAAGCCCAACTGTGTCACATTCTGGGTTTACAGCCTGCATAATAAATACCAACTATCAATAATCTTTAGATCTATGGATAGAAAATAGCACTGATCTTGATCTCTATTGTTTATTGGTAAGTCAAAATCTGAGCTTAAGTTTGCTGAATTTACATCAAACATGTAAGGCCAACATCCTATGTTCTTTATCAGCCACAGAAAATTGTATTGTATTTAGCTTCATATAACACATCATTGTGTTTTATTTGAAGAATATGGTCTATTTGCCTTCACAGCCTGAACTCACTTCCAGGCAATCATTTTTAAAACTTGCTTCTATATTAACTTCACACATTTTATTACATTTCAGGGGGAAATAATTAAATGTTTGTGAGAGAGAAAATCTGGTGTATATTTTTTAAGTTACTTGAAGCAAAAAAAAAAAAAAAAAAAAAAGTCTGAGCTAGCCAGTTGGAAGTTCCATCTACTAATGATCTGTTTCCAGGGAGGTGTCTGAAGCAAGCAAGCATAGAAACAGGCAGTGACGTGCCTTTGGATTTCTCCTGATGTTCATTTGCAATCATAGCCAATCAATGTTGAGGACATTACTAAGCAATCCAGTGCTGTTTGCTTGTAATTGGTAAACTGTCTTCCAAAAAAAACATCTTTGGGCTTCACAACACCCTAGTCATAGAGCCATTAGAGAATGAATGTCTTTACTGTACAGGAGGACCTCCATGAATAATGAATAGGGCTCTATTTTTCCTGGGAAACAAACATGTACCAGCATGTTCGTGGTAATGAACAGTATTGTGAGTGTGCATAGCATAGAAGGACACTAAATCTGCTCTGACTTCCACCTTAATTTAAGTAGATAACTGATTTTAAAACCCCATGGAGAGTTAAGCTTATTTTAAATTTGTAACATGCTACCTGGCTTATATGTTGCTTTTACAAGTTCAAAAATAATGATTTAATACAAAAATTGAAGAGATGAAGGATCATGTTACAGTCTCTAAGGGGCAAGACAGGCTTACACAAATTCGAGAGGAAAAGAAAAGAACGTTTGAATACAGTATTTAAGAAACTAGAATTTCATTTTTACTTTACACTCGAAAACATAGTGATCGTGATTCTCTGGGGTATACATAAAAAATAGTTTGTACTGCGCAAATTACAATCAAGTGTAGATATTTGCCCAAGAAATATTTCAAAAAATAACTAACAAGAAGTAAGATCTAAGATTTTTAAATGATAATGCCCTTTCAAAGTGTTTAAAACTATTTGGCTTTTCCTTTAGAAAGATCATGAAAGGACAATGTATTTTGTAAATTATGTTCATAATGATTTTACTTACAAAAGATATAATTTGCTAGTCTGTTTTCATAATGAATGAGAGCTTAATGAATCACACTTACTTCACCATTCAACAAAAATACAGGGCATCACAACATTGAATTTAAATATTCACTAGAAGTCTTTGGACTTTGGCAAGAAGATTTCTAGATTTTTTTTTTTTCCATTCTTGCGGGCAAAACATGTTCTTCAAATTTACTTAAAGAATTACTTAATCATCATGCAAAACTATTATGTATTGCAATTGGTAGCAGCTCAGATGGAAAATTTTATATTTGTATAATGGTCATGCATTTTCACAGGCCACAAACTCAGGTTTAAGAAATGGAACCTCCTTTATTTTCCTGTAATGGAATTTGAGTTCTATTTCAAATCTTTCTTCTACTCAGTAGGAGAAAATTTTATCTTGCCAATTCCAGGTAAATTTAGTCACAAAAGAACTTTTTCAGACATATCTCCCTTCCCAGAGAGGGTTCTTTTTTCCAATGAGGATATGGTGAGACAGCCAGACATTGGTGAAAGCAGATCAATCATCTAAATTCTTGGTCATTGCTATGTTCTAGAAGCATTTTCTGAGAAGTGGATTTTTGTCCAGTCCCTGGCTATCTAGTCTACACTGTATCCTAGGTTGCACTACCCTTCTTCTGACTTAGACTTCCCGCACACACACCAGTGTGCGTGAACTTCCAGTAGAGTTTTATTTTTTGTTTTGTTTTCTCTCTATCTTAACTTCCCTCTGCCCTTTTGTTGATTGCATGGGAAGGCTGGGTCGCCTCCTGCACCTCTCTGTATGTCCCTCACTTTGCCCCTGCATTCCTTCTGTTTCAAAGCTCCCATGTCATTGTAATACAAAGTGTATCAGAGAAGCTACAGACTAGGAATGTCTCCAGATGGGAAAGTCAGAATATACATCTTTCCACAGTAGAAGCCCTAATCCCATTAGGGTTCAGCCCATAGACAGGACATGGGGGAAACTCTATCATCTACTTGCTTCCTTCAGCATTCTCTCTCCCACTTCTCCCAGCATTTTTAGCTAGGATGGGACAAGGAAATGGCTCTGGCTGCATGTATTTTGCGTTCTCTCTAATCTATTGCTTATGGCCTATACTTCAGATCTTAGACCTTTTGGAGCTCAAAAGAAACTTTCCTCTTTCTGAATGCTTCTAGCTCTTACAAATCAAAAGTCATGGCTGCTAAGACTGCCATCTCTGCATTAAGTTTAAGAGAATTTTTAGAAATTTAAAAGATGAGAATTGATTTCTTTGTTATCTCAGCAGACAACCCATACACTGACTAAGTGGATAGCAGTTGTCAGGACAACAAAAACATGCTAGAAGACAAAAAACAATAGTAAATTTCTGAGATTTTTTAAATGTATATATATGCTACAAAGCAGTATGTGGACAATGATTTGAAGTAAGTAACAGCTTATATTTATAAAAGTATAAGCACACGCCCGGGCACAGTGGTTCATGTCTGTAATCCCAGCACTTTGGGAGGCCGAGGAGGGTGAATCATGAGGTCAGGAGTTCAAGATCATCCTGGCCAAGATGGTGAAACCCCATCTCCACTAAAAATACAAAAAAAATTAGCCGGGCATGGTGGCAGGTGCCTGTAATTCCAGCACTTTGGGTGGCTGAGGCAGGTGGATCATGAGGTCAGGAATTCAAGATCAGCCTGGCCAAGATGTTGAAACCCTGTTTCTACTAAAAATACAACAAAAATTAGCCAGCTACTTGGGAGGCTGAGGCAGAGAATTGCTTGAACCCAGGAGGCGGAGGTTGCAGTGAGCAGAGATTGTGCCACTGCACTCCAGCCTGGGCGACAGAGTGAAACTCTATCTCAAAAAAAAAAAGATAGATAGATGGATAGATAGATAGACAGATAGATACATACATACATAGATATGCACACTTACAACATTTTCCTATAAAATAAGTCCTACAAGCAATTGTTGAGTGCACTGTGCCCCAGTAGTTAACAAACCCTGGTCTCAGGCTTTAAGCCACTCACAGTTTAGCCTAGCAGGGATCGTCAAGACCCTCTGGTGAGCTAAATAGGAAAAAAATATGATAAACATCCCTATTAGACATTACAATCGTGTTTGTCTTGTATTTTTCTGCTCCAGGGAGACATGTGTCCTACAGTTGCCTTTATCATTCAAAAAATATAAATCAGCCTGAGTCACTAAAGATAGTTTTCTTCCAAGCCAACCTCTGGCTTCTAGGGGAGTCTTACTGTCCAGGGTCCTATCGAGATATTTAGGGAACATGCCTTGAGAAGATATAGGGAAATTCAAGTAGCCCTTTTAATATTCAAGGTTCTATAATATGAAATGGCAGTCCCAGGAACTGATCTGACACACATATGTGTTTTGTTGGCCTTGAAATAATTTAAAGCAGTGTCATCATTTAAAATTGGGAGATAGCACAAAAGACCACCATGCCTCTGTATGGCCTCTGCAATGTCAGCTGTTCCCAGGTTCCTGAGTTGCAAAGACTCAGACACAGACTGAAGCTGTTGGTGATCCCAGCAAAGAGATGAAAGGGAGTGACTCTCCAGTAAACCATAAACAGCACAGTCAGAACCCCAGAATGACCATACAAGAGTGAGTCCTTGAGCAACTTCAAGGCTCTGGACAACCCACATCAAAAAGAGAGATAGAGACACAAAGAGAGAGAAAGAGTGTGTATACATAAATACATGCATGCATGGATAAACAAGAGAGAGTGATTATAAGCTTGGAGAGCACCCCAAATGGGAGAAATGGGTGCAAGGCCCATGCATGTCCAGGTTTAGGTTTGGGACACCATACCTAAAGGGATATGCCAGTCCTGGTCATCTGAGAGACTGGAGGAAGACTTAGAAAATTTTGAAAAAGACATCTGGAAACCCAGAAGACCCTGCAATTTGGTGTAGTGAATAGGACAGGAGCTCTGATTGTCAGTCTACAGGCGATACCTTCTGTGGACGCCCATTTGTACACTTGCCTCAGGTTCTCCAATGTTATGACAGGGCTGGCGATCTTCCTCAGTCTATGATTTCAACTCCACAATTTGTTATCATTCTGACTTCTGTAAACAGACTGTTCATTCAGCCATTCATTCCCAGAATCATCATGCTAGAACTTGTTATAAAATTGTGAAACTGCAGACTGTGTCTCTGCCCTCATGAGACTCCACTCTAGAGCTTCATTGAATTCAGAGTCCTTTCATGTTTAAAATTATTTAAAAATTAAATCGGACAAGAAATAAAAGGTAATATAGCCAAAGGCCTCAAGAAGGGCAAACAGATACAGAGATCCTGGCTTTAACATTTTTAATCTCAAGCCTACTTAAAAATGTAGGTTTGACCATTATTTCTTGAAAGGGTACCACTTCAATCCAATTAATCTATATAATATATATTTAATGAAAATATGAGCCACATTATAATTTATGTCTTGTTAATTAATAATTGGCTTCTTTATGTAACTTTCCTAAAAGCAATCAAAGCAGGGTCTGGCTGTGCTTGCAATTGTGATTTTGCTACACTTTAATTGAAAGATCATTGACTCAGAAACCTGAGAAAACAAGACAGGGGAATTTGTTTTTGTTATGAGAATTGATTACTCTGGGCCCTAGAAAAAGGTCTTACCTGTAATTGCCACTCAGGATCTCAGAAACGAATACACTTGAGAATATATAAAAGATCAGATTAATAAATTTAGTTTGCCCACCTTAACATTCACTATCTGCTCCACATACTCATAAACTTCATCAAGACTAATCATTTTAAACCTACTAAAAATGTTTCTATATGTTACGGAGAAAATGTGAATTTTTCTTTTTGTTTTTTTTTTTTGTTTTTTTTTGAGACGGAGTCTTGCTCTGTCGCCCAGGCTGGAGTGCAGTGGTGCAGTCCCAGCTCACTGCAAGCTCCGCCTCCCGGGTTCACGCCATTCTCCTGCCTCAGCCTCCCAAGTAGCTGGGACTACAGGCACCCACCACCACGCCTGGCTACTTTTTTATATTTTTAGTAGAGATGGGGTTCACCGTGTTAGCCAGGATGGTCTCCATCTCCTGACCTCGTGATCCGCCCACCTCGGCCTCCCAAAGTGCTGGGATTACAGGCGTGAGCGAACGCGCCCAGCCAAAAATTTCAATTTTTCATAATCTAACATAGTATTTTAGCTGGCCACAAATAACAGAATATTCATCTCTTGGCTGTTGCTTTGCAGAAGAATCTGAAATTATCAGTTTTCTATTCTTTAAAATATGTTAGTAATTTTGATTAATAAAAAGTAGTGGTATGATCAAGAAAATGAAGTTTAAATTAGAATTTAAAAAATCTTAGATTTTCAGAAGAGTGTTATGGGTCAATAGGAGAGCTTCAGTTTCACTAGTGAATTAATGTGTGCTATTACAATTCATTTCTAAGAAATATAATACATTTCTTAGGAAATGGTAAAGATCGCATGTACATGATACTATATTAGTAACACTTTCATGCATATTGAACCTTATTTTTTCAAATTTATTTAGTTAATTGACAGATATAATAAAATTGTATGCATTTATTGTGTACAACATGCTCTTTTGAAGGATATACACATTGTGGAATAGCTAAATCTAGCTAACTAGCATATTCATTAATTCACATAGTTACCATTTTTTGTGATGAAAACAACATCCACTTTTAGCATTTTTTCAGGAATATAGCATCATTAATATAGTCACTATGCTATACAATCCATCTCTTGAAACTTACTCCTCCTATTTAACTGTAATTTTGTATCCTTCGACCAACAGTCCTCAATATTCTCCCAACCATCTTAGCTTCTAGTAACCACCAATCTACTCTCTATTTCTATGAGACAATCTTTTTTAAATTCCACATGTGAGTGAGATCATGTGGTATTTATCTTTCTCTGCCTGGCTTATTTTACTTAACATAATCTTCAGATCATCCATGTTGTCTCAAATGACAGGACTTCCTTTTTTATGGCTGAATAGTATTCCATTGAGTATATTTACAACAGTTTCTTAATCCTTTCATCTATTGATTCTCAATCCATTTATCTTAGTTTGTTTCCATATCTTGGCTATTGTGAATAGTACTGCAATAAACATGGCAGCATAGATATCTCTTTCATATACTCATTTCCTTTGCTTTCGATATTTACCCAGTAGTGGGACTTCTTGAACATATGGTAGTCCTATTTTTAATTCTTTGAGAAACTTCCATCCTGTTTTCCATACTGGTTATACTAGTTTACATTCCACCAACAGCGTGCAAGGGTTCCCTTTTTCTACATCCTTGCCAACACTTGTTATCTTCTGTCTTTTTGTTAATAACCATTCTAACTGGTGTGAGGTTGTATTCCATTGTCATTTTGATTTGCATTTCTCTGATTACTAGTGATGTTGAGCATTTTTTTCATATATCAGTTGGCCATTCATATGTCTTTTTGTGAGAAATATCTATTCAAGTCTTTTGCACATTTTTAAACTGGGTTATTTGTTCTCTTGATATTGAGTTGTTTACAGGTCTTATATTTTGGATATTAGCCATTAGGAGATGTATAGCTTGCAGATACTTTCTCTCATTCTATAGGTTGTCTCTGCACTTTGTTGACGGTTTCTTTTGCTGTGCAGAAGCTTTTTAATTCGATATAATACAATTTATTTTTGCTTTAGTTGCCTATGCTTCTGTGGTTATATCAAAAAAATCATTACTCAGACCAATGTCATGGAGCTTTCCCCATGTTTTCTTCTAGTAGTTTATAGTTTTAGGTCTTACACATTTAAGTCTCAATCCCATTTTGAGTTGATTTTTGTATATGGTGAGAGATAAGTGTCTAAATTGCCTTGTTCTGCCTGTAGATATCCAGTGCTACCAAAACCACTTATTAAAGAGACTGTCCTTTCCCCATTGTGTGTTCTTGGCACCTTTGCTGAAAATCAGTTGACTGCCAACGTGTGGATTTATTTCTGGGCTCTCTACTCTGTCCTACTGGTCTATGTGTTTGCATTTATGCCAGCACTATGCTGTTTTCATTACTATAGCGTTAGAGTTTATATTGGTAGTCTGATGCCCCAGTTTTTTTTCTTTATGCTCAAGTTTGCTTTGGTCATTTGGAGTCTCCTGTTGTCCCACACAAATTTTAGGAATTTTTTCTCTTTCTGTGAAGAATGTCATTAGTATTTTGATAGGGACTGCATTGAATTTGTATATCACTTTCGGTAATACAGACAATTAAACAATATTATGTCTTCCAATTTATGAAAATGGGACATCTTTTCATTTATTTGTATCTTCTTCAACTTCTTTCTTCAATGTTTAATAATATCAGTGTAGAGATCTATCATCTTCTTAGTCAATTTTATTTCCATGTGGGTTTTCTTGTAGCTATTGTAAATGCAATTATTCTCTTGATTTCTTTTTCAGATAATTGGCTATCAGTGTATAGAAATGCTATGAATTTTTATGTTGATTTTGTATCCTCCAACGTTACTGAATGTGTTTCTTCTCATAGATTGTGTGTGTGTGAAATCTTTAGGTTTTTCTATAAGATCATGTCATCTGCAAACAGGGATGATTTAACATGTTCCTTTCTAGTTTAGATGCCTTTTTCTTCTTCATTTTTTGTTTTTTTGTTTTTTTTTTGTTTGGTTTTTTTTTGGTTTTTTTTTTTTTTTTTTTTGGTCTAATTGCTCTGGCTAAGACTTCCAGTACTGTGTTGAATAAAGTGGCAAGAGTGAGAATCCTGTTCTGTTCCAGATCTTAGAAGAAAAGCTTTCAACTTTTCCCTGTTGAGTATATTAGCTGTATGTTTGTCATATATAACATATATAACCTTTATGGTTTTTAGATACAATGTTTCTATACATGTGGGAATTAGAAATGTTTAAAATTTCTTACATTAGTTAAAAAAAGAGTGGCAGTTATAACCAGTACCTGTGTTGGTTTCAAATATTGCTTCCTGGACTACTAGCTCTGTGACCTGTGTAAATTAACTTCTTTAAACCTCTTGAGTCTTTCTCTGGATAATAAGTTTAAACTTATACCACAGGTTAATTCCAGGATTTGATGATATGAAGAATGTTGACTGCCTGACACAGTTTTGGTACATAATGTGTACTTTATACTTGCATAAACAATAAGTAGTAGTATATTACATCATAAAATTTATATAAATGTAATAATCTTATGATCAGAATATGCTACAACTTTTAAAAAGTTGTTTTAAAGTATAATACATACAAAAAGTGCACATACCAAAAACGTAGAGCTCAGTTAATTTTCATGAGTAAAGCATATCCATGTCCATCTGACCGAAGCTGGACTTGATATTGTAGTGGGTAAAGTTAGTTTGAAACATGCTTTCATTACTTATTTTGTGTTTTTGACTGTATTCTTATTCTTAAATACAGATATTTTTCATTTATTTTAACGGTGATGGTATTCCATCAAATATCATATTTTATTTATCCACTTCCAAAATTATTGACTAAACATCAGTTCTGAGTATATTTTCTCATAAGTGGAAAACAATCATTACGTTCCTTGTTTTTTACAGTGTTAGCATCTGTCTAAATATTATCAATGACCGTTTTGTTACTGGCATCTATCTTACTTGAACTCTTTATTTGGAATAAAAATATTTATAGTTTACTATTTTAAGACACTGTGTTAGAGAATGTGATCTCTATATTTTTCACCCTCAAATAAAAACAGAGCTTTTATTTACTTAAAATTAGGGAAAGTATTTATAAAAACTCACCTTAATATTTGACCACCGTGTTAGGCAGAAAAATGGTCCCCCAAAGAAGTCCAAATCCTAATCCCTAGAACCTGTGAATATGTTGCCTTGCATGGCAAAAGGAGCTTTGCACATGTGATTAATTTAAGGCTCTTTGGGATGGGGAGATTATTCTGGATTATCTAGGTGGGCTCAGTATAATCACAAGGTCCTTATAAGAAGGAAGTAGGAGGAATAGAGTCAGAGAAGGAGAGGTCAAAGTGCTGTGACCTCTAGAAGGGAACCACAGGTGAAAGAATGCAGGTGCTTTTGAGAAGCTGGACCACACAAAGACTGAATTCTCCCCCAGAATCTGCAGAACGAATGCAGTCCTACAACACCTTAATTTTAGTCCCATATGACACGTTGGGGCCTTCTGACCTTTAGAACTGTAAGCAAACTTTAAATAAAACTGTAAATAATTTTTTGTTGTTTTAAGCCACAAATTTTGTGGTAATTTGTTATAGCAGCAATGGAAAACATTAATACAACCATTGATCAAATTCCAGAAAATAGCAACATTAAAAGTTGCTTTGAAAATGCAAGATTGAAAGCCCTCAAAACTATCTATGTGTTGAGTGAACATTCTAATTATGCCTTTTTCAGTATGTTGCATACCTGAAAAGCCTCAGCAGATACAGTGAATAAAAACAAAATCCATAGGGGACCAAATTGAGGAACAAATTTCATAGACACTAACATTTCTTTCTAAGAATTAGCTCTATAATTATCTAGCAGTAGATAGTTTTGCTCTCTTGCTCTTTTCTGTGAAGCCTATGGTTCTGATAAATGATCTTTCATCAAAGGGTCAAAAATATAATAGAACCAGCAAAGATAAGAAGTATTTTGTTAATCCTCATATTAACTTGTCCTCTGCAAACTCAATTCATGACTATATGACATGTTTTAAAGTTTGATGTTCTCAAAATTTTCTTATGGCAAAAAGTTTTTTAAAAAAGAGCCTTCAACATTAGCTAATGAGAGAAAGTTCATAAAATTTATTTCTCTTAAACTGAGGGGAAATTGAATGAATTATAAGTACCTTCCAAATCAGAAGTTAGCAAGCATTACTAAAACACACTGGTTTATGGTGGCCCCAAATACTAGGCGACCATTGATCTGGAAAGTTCCCTTTGGTTATGAAGATGGACCTCTTATGTAGGTACCTGACAGATGTAGGATAGTTTGAGTCTGCAACAGCGAACAGGATCCACACCAGAGATCTGGTAATACTCTTGTCACCTCCATCAGAGATCACCTCACAGATTCTCTAGGATGTATCTCATCATAGGGTGGTCGTTTATGTTAAAAAATCTAATTCTGACAGAACTGGTCTTGCTCTCTCCATCTGATTTATCACCACCTTTGTTATCTTTCTCTCTTAGCCCAAATAGTTCATAGACATGCACATGTTCTTGGACGTCCAGGAGCACTGTATAGAGAAAGAGATGGTGATCCTCTTTTCAAATGAATTTTCCACTGCATCCTTACTCTACCGTCAGGGTCAGGCAAACACAGAGACATTGCAACCAAACAGACATTCCTATCCTTTTACCAGGGAAACTAATCAACCATTCATTACTACTCAAAGGCATGTATCAAGCACATCCTAAGTGTGAGGATGTAAACATGAATAAAGGCATGCTGCTTATTCTCAAAGACCCTGTGGTCTGCTTCTCCAGAGGGTGGAATTACAGATATCATTTGTTCAGTAACTTGAATTTTCCTGTCATTTTATATACTCTATTATCCAAATAAAATCTATATTAAGTAAACATTATAAATCAAAATTGGAATTATCTTATCACTGCGAGAATCACAACTCACATTTCAATGTCAAGAATGGCATCCTGACTCTCCGAAACCTTTAACTTTTTGTCTATTTCATTTTATGACTATTTTGACTATTTTCATATTTAGAACCAGTGTAGAAGTCTGAGGATCCTGGAAAGCTGGTCTCTACCATGCTAAATTTATGTGTTCATGCACATATATAACCAATACAAATATATTTATACATGTATAATGTATAAAGTGTTTTGATTTCTTGCCTTTATTAAATTTTCATGGCAAATATATCCTGTAGGCCTGGAAGCTGTGTATTTTGAACTCATTACACAAAAACTAGAAATTATACGACTACATTAATTTATCAGTACCTCCATTAGAAATATTTGGAAAAGAAATTATCCATGTTTTGGTAAATTGTTAGAACTATCAATGGCAAGAAACATGAATAATTGAATCTGTTATTATAATCATTACATACTAACTTTCATTTCTTATTGTTACCGGGGGTCCTTGCTCCCAGAGCTCCCAAGTGGTGGCGGGTGCTTCCAAAATGGCTGTGGGCCGCTTCCAAGATGGTGGCAAGCCTCCTGTCCTCTGACCTGGGGTTCTTCGCCTCAGGGATTCCAAGGAATGGAATCTTGGGCCATGCAATGAGTGTTATAGCTCTATTAGAAGTCGTGGGTCGTGGAAGAGAACGGTGGAACCCAGTGACTAGCGTTCAGCTCGACTAGGACGAACCCGGGCACTTAGCTGTGCAGGAACAACGGCACGGCACGCCTCTAGCCCTGTGGGGAGCGGCAACGGGCGCCTCGCTGGATCAGGAGCACATCGGAAACGCTGCGGCATCCGGAAGGTTGGAAGTCAGTGGCGGGTCTGCCACAGCAGCAAACAGCAGTGGTGGTAGGCGAGGGAAAGCTCAGCGGTAACAAACACAGACCAGAAGAGATTTTAGAGTGAAAACAGAGCTCCCATACAAAGGGAGGGGAACCAAAGAGGGTAGCGGTCGCTGCCTCGAATGCCTGAGTTTACCTCCCAGCATTGTCTCTCGCTGTGCTCTCAGGCGATAGATGATTGGCTATTTCTTTACCTCCTGTTTTTGCCTAATTAGCACTTAAGTGAGCTCTCTTTACTACCTGATTGGTCAGGTGTGAGCTAGGTTGCAAGCCCTGCATTTAAAGGTGGATGCGGTCACCTTCCCTGCTAGTCTTAGGGATTCTTAGTCCGCCTAGGAAATCCAGCTAGTCCTGCCTCTCATTGTTATAGTTGTTTTGACCACCATTTGTTTGTCTGCATGGTACAGCAACATCAGTGAAACAGTGAACTCTATATATAGTGGCGATGGCTATTATTTCAATTTTATTTGAAATAAAATTGTCATTGTTAAATTATTTTATTCCTGCTAGACCATGAAATCAGGGATGGCAATTGGTTTTTCTTTTTTGTGCTAACTCCAACTGATTTGAAGATTACTCTGAGGTTATTTCCGGTCTTACAGAAAAAAAGAGCATTGCAAGGTTAGTAATGTTTGCCATGGGAAGAAGGTAGGTGACAAGTGGAATTTGTGCCCCATATCTGCCCTTCCAGCTCTAGATTGCTCGGAAAATAATGGTGCAGATTTTCTCTTCTAATATAAAATCAGTTTATCTATTAAGACAGGAAAAAGTGATTAGCACATCTCTTTACCAGTTGCAAAAATAGAAATTCATTTTCTTTTCATAAAGAGCACTAGAAAGAAGCTTTGGGATGGAAGATTTCAGTGATAAAAATTATTTTAATGAAATGTGCTCTATAAGTCAAAGTCGAATCCTAAATTCATGACTGAGGATCTAAGAGGTAAACGAACAGCTATAACTCTACATTTTCAGCATGGTCTCATTGTCTTTTTTTTTTTTTTTTTTATCAGACTTTGCTAAAACTGGGGAGGAGAAAGCCATTCATATTTTAAGAATCGGCAGTATCATAAACCATTTCTCCTGACTTGACATCTTTATAATAAAAATTCTACTATAATAAATTCATTGCTAGGTTGTGTTTTTATTACTACAATCTCCCCCATGAGTTCGCAGTTAAAAATATTCTGAGGGAGGCAGAAAAATGTCATTTGTGTCAGAACATAATTCTCTGCCTGCTGAAAAAAAAGGCATATAGTTTGTGATAGTTGCCCATTATTTTTTAAAGACTGATCTATAAATGTATTAATAGCAAATTTTAAAATAGATGAGAGTATATTACCAAGTTATTGCTATAAAAGTAACCATCATGAATTGTGAAGTATCTTATATTCACCTCAAGTATCTAACAACAACAACAAAAATGTTCCAAATTTCTAAGACGAAGAATTTTAAAAATGGCATCTATTGATATCTATTCATTAAATAGTCATTTTTCTTTTTTATTATGAAATTAAAATGTATTAAATAAATTCTGGAATCTATTTATTTGTATTGTGCTACTTCTAAAATTTGGATACATATATTCAACATTTCCTTTTGACTATGCTAATTGTGTGTAAACTACCCCAGGCTGTAATGAAGTTCCTTTGGAAGTTATCTAATGGCAGCTTCCTATATATGCATTTAAATCAGATACAAGTCATCCTGTACATATATTGATACACAAATTTTACCCACTAAATGGAATATCTACCTGTATATTTGCCATGGGCTAAAGCAACAATTTAAGATGAAAAAAGTGTCTCAACTTTGGGCTTAAGGAGGCATATCACCAAAGGTCAAAATGAGGCTAGGCGTGGTGGCTCACGCCTGTAATCCCAACACTTCTGGGAGGCCGAGGCGGGCAGATGCCTGAAGTCAGGAGTTTGAGACCAGCCTGGCTAACATGGTGAAACCCCATCTCTACTAAAAATACAAAAATTAGCCGGCCGTGCTGGTGGGCGCCTGTTATCCCAGCTGCTCGGGAGGCTGAGGCAGGAGAATTGCTGAAACCCGGGAGGAGGAGGTTGCAGTGAGCTGAGATTGCGCGGCTTCACTCCAGCCTGGGGGACAGAGCAAGACTCCATCTAAAACAAAACAAAACAAAACAAAAAAAGACTTACTGTCCTCGTTCTACAGATTCTCAGATCCAATTCCCTTTCTGGAATGACTTTTGTGTTGACATTTCTTCTCTATCCCCACCAATGCTCTTTTTTTCCACCCTAAATATAATACATGGTCTTTACCATTTTCCACACATTTATAGAATATCTTTCATTCCAATAGCCCTTCACTCTACTTCCCTCTCCGTGGCACCAATAGAGTCATCTTTGAGGAAGGGTTGTGGAACCAGCTATAAGGTTATTCACTGCTTAAAACCAATGCTCCTTCAAAATCCAACTTTACTGAAATCTCACTTTCCAACTAGATTGGACTTATAATATTCCCTGAATACCTTACACTGTTTTGTGACATTACAATGTATTCAAGTCTACCTTTCTGACATCATTTCCCCGTTGGTGTTTTAATGTATTCTCTTCACCTTTGCTGTTAATACCTTGTTTTTCTGGGTCAGCAGTTTGCTTCCTCTTCAGGGTTTTTGCGGAAAAAATGAAAGATTTTAAAACGGAAAAAATAAAATTACTGAATAGCCTTCAGTGGAATGCTGGCATTCTCCAGCTGGCCCTTTAGAGATACCTCATTCTATAGCAACTGTTGTGTGTCTTTGACTAGATTACTTTACAACTCTTTAAACTGTGGAAAGCTTATAGTAGTGCAAATGATTATTGTACATAGAAATACAAAAATCTCTGTTCTGTAGAAATACAATTTATTTCTGCCTTGTAGAAAAGGCGATTTTAATGCTGCTATAAAGACACATGCACATGTATGTTTATTGCAGCACTATTCACAATAGCAAGGACTTGGAACCAACCCAAATGTCCTCAATGACAGACTGGATTAAGCAAATGTGGCACACATACACCATGGAATACTATGCAGCCATAAAAAGGATGAGTTCATGTCCTTTGTAGGGACATGGATGCAGCTGGAAACCATAATTCTCAGCAAACTATCGCAAAAACAGGAAACCAAACACCTCTTATTCTCACTCTTAGGTGGGAATTGAACAATGAGAACACTTGGACACAGGAAGGGGAACATCAGACACCAGGGCCTGTTGTGGGGTTAGGGGAGGGGGGAGGGGGGAGGGAGAGCATTAGGATATGTATCTAATGTAAATGATGAGTTAATGGGTGCAGCACACCATCATGGCAAATGTATACATATGTAACAAACCTGCACGTTGTGCACATGTACCCTAGAACATAAAGTATAATATAAAAAGACAATTTTAAACATTATATTTTATTGCCCTATAAAGTATTAAACTTTTTAAAGTCTATTAGCAAATTCAGATCTCTAAAAGCAGTTCTCATCAGTGGACACAAAATTTTTAATTGATTTGAACACACAAATAGGCAAAAGAAAATACAAATAGAAAGGATTTACAAAGTTCTCTCATTGCACATTCATTAGCAAATTCATTTATCAGCAAATTTGTTTCAACATTCTTGATATATATATGAATATATTATATATATTCTATACATATCTATAAATACACATACATAGATATCAGTTTGATTCTACTTTTAACAAGTTTAAAAATTTTACTGGTTCCTCACTTTTACACTGCTGATGGGAATGTAAACCAGTACAATCACTATGGAAAACAGTGTGGAGATTCCTTAAAGAACCACTGGGTATCTACCTAGAGGAAAAGAAATCATTATATGAAAAAGACACTTACACACACATGTTTATAGCAGCACAATTTGCAATTGCAAAAATATGGAACCAGCACAATTTGCAATTGCAAAAATATGGAACCAGCACAAATGCCATCAATCAACAAAAGGATAAAGAAAATGTGGTATATATATACCATGGAATACAACTCAGCCATAGAAAGGAACAAAATAATGGCATTGGCAGCAATCTGGATAGAGTTGGAGACCATTATTCTAAGTGAAGTAACTCAGGAATGCAAAACCAAATATTGCCTGTTCTCACTTATAAGTGGGAGCTAAGCTATGAGGACCCAAAGGCATAAAAGTGACATAATGTACTCTGGGGACTCAGGGGAAAGAGTGGGAGTGGAGAGTGAGGGATGAAAGACTACACATTGAGTACAGTGCACACTAGTTGCATGATGGGTTCACCAAAATCTCAGAAATCACCACTAAACAACTTATCTATGAATCCAAAAACCACCTGTTCCCCCCAAAACTATTGAAATAAAATAAAATTTAAAAAATCTTACTGGTTCCCTCATTAATAAATATGCTGAATAAAATATTTTATATCTGTGTAACAGTCATGTATTTACTGTTTTGAAAATCACATTTTATCCATTTTGGAGGCCCACAGAGATACACAGTGGATTCACCTGAATGGACCAGGTTGTTGAAGTGGATCTCTTGAACTGTTTAAGCCAAGGTATGCATTCTCTTGTCTCCTGTGATAAATACCAAGCAGCAATAACATTTAAACTTTGCTGACTGCATTTCTGTATTTCTTTTCCTCTCTACTAATTGTGTGTATGGTTTGTGCAATAGAATAATTTATTCCACCTTGGTGACAACAATGATTAGAAAATTGATTTTATGGTGTGACTTTCTGATAATCTCCATCAGAAAAGTAAGAGAAATACATTATCTGATGAAGGAGAAATAAGGGAATCTTGTAAGTCTTTTCTTTTTGTGTTTATCTTTTGTCTCTATGTGTGCTCAAATCAATTAAGAATATTTTGTCCACAGAATGTGAAAACAATTCTGAGAAACCCGAATGAGTGAGTTTTTATGTTTCTGTGCTAACTTGCAACCTTTGCCTGAGATTGTGAAACTAAAACTACGTATGCTTTCTCTGTATCATTGCATCTGTGTGTCCATGTGCTTGTAATTGGGAAAGGCCTTGGCCTCTCAGGATGCAACTATTGACTGTACCCTAATTCTGGCAGGTTTTAATAAATTAAATTTTAATCACTCTTAAATCAAAAGACCTCTGTTTTGATTGGTTGCCTAGCTGACCCTCTCAGTTTACTGACTAGGTAGTGTCTGTTCCTTTGTTTACCCTTTACTAGGCTAGTTTACAACTCTATAAACAGTGGAAAATTCATGTAATACAAGTTGTTCTTGTCTACTAAAAGGCAAATGGATTTTTCCAGTAGAAATAAAATTAATATCTACCTAACAGAAAAATGTATTTCAAAGATGATATTTTATATAGCTTTGCATCTGTAAGCAAAATTATTTCAATATTCTTGACTGTGTCTGCATATCTGTATCTACATCTACATCTACCTGTTTTTACATTCATTAATTAACTAAATAAAATATTTGACATGTGTTCATTTATATTTGAATAAGAGTCATGGTTTTACTTTTTTAGAATACATTACCAGCTCCCTCTGCACTTTGTTCATAATTCTGCATTATATAACATTTCTCCTCTCCTGCTCTCCAGACTGTGAGCATCTAAGGGAAGAATTTTTGTATTTATACAAAAATTTTGTATTTTCTATTTATAGATATGAAACAAAATACCTGTTTTATTTTCAATAGTAGGACTAAAATACTCATTTTTTATTATCAGAAGAAAATTACAGGACCTGTACTATAAATATATACATTTTATTATCAGAGAAAAATTATAGGGCCTGCTAAGGAATTAGGTGAAGAAAAACATGTAAGAAAATAAGAGTATGACTAAATTTTTTAAAATCACCTACCACATTTTTAAATGGGTTGACTATTAATAGACTTTCTTATTCACTGATTTTGTTAATTAAGATTTATGCAAAATAATGGATTGAAATGCTAAACACCCGAAAACATGTCAACCATTGTCGAAGTTTTTCAAATTTTATTATGGAGAGTTTGAAATAATGGTATCTATTTTATCTATGTAAACATAATTTGCTAAATGCAATACCAATTTTCTCTTAAAGTTTGACTTTAATTAATTAATTTCAATTACTCATATTTTAACAATTTTGAAAACTAGTTATGATAATGGGAATTGCACATTTTCTCTCTACCTTTGTTTCCTTAATTCATTTGAATTTTTATGTGATTTTTAAGGCTCATTTATTATTGTTGAAAATAAAAATTATTGTAAAAATTAATTATTGTTAAAAATAAAGTAACATTGAGTTCAACTCATAATGATAAAGTTTTGTCTAAGGACGACTAAGCAAAGTGATTTTTATTTTATGTTTTTATTTGTTTAAATTTAAGTCATACAAATGTAGTTTTATTTCAGTGGATGGTAGTGATAAAATCTTGGCTTTAATGTAACTGTCACTCAAATAATGTACATTTACCCATCAAGTAGTTTCTCATCTCTCAACCCCCTGGCACTACCCCGCACTTCCAAATGTTTAATGTCTATTATTCCACACTGTATGTTTCTGTGTTCACATTATTTAGCTCTCACTTATCAGTAAGAACATACAGTATTTGTCTTTCTGTGCCTGGCTTGTTTCACTTAAGATAATGACCTAGCGTTACATTTATGCTGCTGCAGAAGACATTATTTCCTTCTTTTTAATGGCTGAATAATATCCCATCATATGTATATACCATGTTTTATTTATCCAGTCATCTGTGATGGACACATAGGTTGATTCTGTATCTTTGCTATTGTGAATAGTGCTGTGATAAACATGTGAGGGCAGGTATCTCTTTGATATAATGATGTCTTTTTCTTTGGGGAGATACCCAGTAGTGTAATTGTTGAATGGAATGGTAGTTCTATTTTTCGTTCTTTGAGAAATCTCCATATTACTTTTCATAGAGATTGCGCTAATTGACATTCCCACCAACAGTGTATTTGCATTCCCTTTTCTCTTTATTCTTGTCAACATCTGTTACCTTTTGACTTCTTCCTAATAGCTAATCTGACTGGTGTAAGATGATATCTCATTATGATTTTAATTTGCATTTTTCTGATGATTGTATTGAGCATTTTCCACATGCTTGTTGGCTATTTGTATGTCTTCTTTTGAAAAATGCTTGCTCATGTCCTTTGCCCACTTTTTAATGTGATTATTTGTTATTTGTTGTTGTTGAATTGTTTGAGTTCCTTGTAAATTCTGGATATCAGTCCCCTGTTGGATAAATAGTTTGCGGATATTTTGTCTCATTCTGCTGGTTGCCAGTTCACTCTGCTGATTGTTTATTTTGCTGTTCGGAAGCATTTTAGTTTAATTAAGTCTGATTTGTCTATTTTTGTTGCTTGTGTTTTGGAGGTCTTAGTCATAAATTGTTTCCCTAGACCAATGCCCAGAAGAGTTTTCCCTGGCACTTCTTCTAGAATGTTTATAGTATCAGATCTTACACTTGAGTTTTTCTGGGGTTTTTTGTTTGTTGGTTGGTTTGTTTTTGAGACAGAATTTTATTCTGTCACCCAGGCTGGACCTCAGTGTCACGATCACAGCTCAAGTGAGAAGCCTGGACATCCCTAGACTCAGATGATCTTCCTGCCTCAGCCTCTTGACTAACTGTGACTACAGGCAAACATGCACCATGCCTGGGTAGTTTTTGTATTTCTCTTGGTAGAGATGGGGTTTCATTATGTTGCCCAAGCTGGTTTTGAACTCCGAGCTCAAGTGATCTTCCTGCCCTCACCTTCCAAAGTGCTGGGATTACAGGCATGAGCCACCACACCTGGCCCACACTTAAATTTTTAATGCATCTTGAGTTGATTTTTGTATATAATGAGAGATAGGGGTTTCATTACTTTATATAGATCCATATTTCCATCTGGTATCATTTCCTCTCTGAGTAGCTCTTTCCTCTCCAGTATCTTCTCTACAAATTATATTTGCTTTTGTCTCCTTGAGATTTCCTCTCTTCTTATCAGGGAGTCCAAAGGCTCTGTATAGGTTGCCCCTTCTTGCCTGACAGCAAAGTCCATAGAAAAAAATAACATCGGTTCAATCCATAGGAGAATCATGGAGAAAACACAGGTCGTTGTACTAGTCAGAATTCTTTGGAGAAACATAATCAATAGAAGATTGTTTGATTATATGGACTTGGCTTACATGATTATGGTGGTAGAAGAGTAGTTGCATATGGAAGCTGTACTCAGGAAGCTGGAAATCAAGGAGAGTTGGTAGTGTAAGTTCCAGACCCTGTCAGAGTCTGAAGGCAAGAAAAGAACAATGTCCCAGGTTGAAGGCAGGCAGAGAGAGGAATTCTCCCTTACTCAGCCTTAATTGCTCTGTTCAGGCCTTCAATGGACTGTATGAGGTCCACCTGCATTGGGAAGAGCAACCTGCTTTATTCAGTCTACCCATTCAAATTCTAGTCACACCCAGAAATACTCTCAAAGACATACCAGAATAATGTTAAACTAAATTTCTGGGTACCCCAGGGCCCAAGTTGACACATAAAATGAACGATTTTGTTCATACTTAAAAGCTGAGGGATAGGATGATTCAGTTTATGCTCCTCACCTGTCTGCTACTGGCTAAGCGTTGCTTAGGTAGGAGTTGTGTTAGCCCATTTTCATGCTGCTTATAAAGACATACTCGAGACTGGGCAATTTACAAAAGAAAGAGGTTTAACGGACTTACAGTTCCACATGGCTGGGGAAGGCCTCATAGTCATGGAAGTAGGCAAGGAGGAGCAAGTCACATCTTATGTAGATGGAGGCAGGCAAAGAGAGAGAGCTTGTGCAGGGAAACTCCCATTTTTAAAACTATCAGATCTTGTGAGATTTATTAACTATCATGAGAATAGCACAGGAAAGACTCACCCTCATGATTCAATTGCCTCCCACCAGGTTCCTCCCATGACATGTGGGAATTGTGGGAGTTTCAATTCAAGATGAGATTTGGGTGGGGATGCAGCCATACCATATCATTCTACCTCCGGCCCCTCCCAAATCTCATGTCCTCACATTTCAAAACCAATCATGTCTTCTTAACAGTCCCTCAAAATCTTAACTCATTTCAGCATTAACTCAAAAGTCCACAATCCAAAGTCTTACCTGAGACAAGGTAAGTCCCTTCTACCTATGAGCCTGTAAAATCAAAAGCACGTTATTTACTTTATAGATACAATGGGGTTACAGACATTGGGTAAATACAGCTGTTACAAATGGGAGAAACTAACCAAAACAAATGGGCTACAGGCCCCAAGCAAGTCCAAAATCCAGTGGGCAGTCAAATCTTAAATCACCAAAATTATCTCCTTTGACTCCATGTCTCACATCCAGGTCACGGTGATGCAAGAGGTGGGTTCCCATGGTCTTGAGCAGCTCTGCCCCTGTGGTTTTGCAGAGGATAGCCCCCATCCTGGCTGCTTTCACAGACTAGTGTTGAGTGTCTGTGACTTTTCCAGGCACACAATAGAAGCTGTCAGTGGATCTACCATTCTGGGGTCTGTAGGATGGTGGCCATCTTCTCAGCTCCACTAGGCAATGCCCCAGTAGGGACTCTGTGTGTGGGGGGACTCCAACCCCACATTTCCCTTCTGCACTGGCCTAGCAGAGGTTCTCCATGAGGACCCCATCCCTGCAGCAAACTTCTGCCTGGGCAACCAGGTGTTTCCATACATCTTCTGAAAACTAGGTGGAGATTCCCAAACCCCAGTGCTCGACTTCTGTGTACTCACAGGCTCAACACCATGTGGAAGCTGCCAACGCTTGAGGCTTGTAGCCTCTGAAACCAAACTTGAGCTCTACATTGGCCCCTTTTCAGCATAGCTGGGGTGCTGGTAAACAGGACACCAAGTCCCTAGGCTGCACACAGCATGAGGACCCTGGGTCCAGCCCACAAAACCACTTTTCCTCCTAGGCCTTTGGGCCTGTGATGGGAGAGGCTGCTGTGAACACCTCTGACATGGCCTGGAGACATTTTCCCCATTGTCTTAGAGATTAACATCAGCTACTCATTACTTATGAACATTTCTGCAGCCAACTTAAATTTCTCCTGAGAAAATGGGATTTTCTTTTCTATCACATTGTCAGGCTACAAATTTTCTGAAATTTTATGCTGTGCTTCCCTTATAAACCTGAATGCCTTTAACAGCACCCAAGTCACCTCCTGAGTGCTTTGCTGCTTAGAAATTTCTTCTGCCAGATACCCTAAATCATCTCTCTCAAGTTCAAAGTTCCACAAATCTCTAGGGTGGGGGCAAAATGCCACCACTCTCTTTGCTACAACATAAAAAGAGGCACCTTTGCTCCAGTTCCCAACAAGTTCCTCATTTCCATCTGAGACCACCTCAGCCTGGACTTTATTGTCCATATTGCTATCAGCATTTTGGGCAATGCCATCCAACAAGTCTCTAGGAAGTTCCAAACTTTCCCACATTTTCCTGTCTTCTTCTAAGCCCTCCAAACTGTTGCAACCTCTGCCTGTAACTCAGTTCCAAAGATGTTTCCACATTTTCAGGTATCTTTTCAGCAGCACCCTACTCTACTGGCACCAATTTTTTGTATTAGTCTGTTTTCACACTGCTGATAAAGACATACCTGAGACTGGGCAATTTACAAAAGAAAAAGGTTTAATGAACTTACAGTTCCACATGGCTGGGGAAGGCCTCACAGTCATGGTGGAAGGCAAGGAGGAGCAAGTCACATCTTATGTGGATGGCAGCAGGCAAAGAGAGCGCTTGTGCAGGGAAACTCCCGTTTTTAAAATCATCAGATCTTGTGAGGCTCATTCGCTGTCACAAGAACAGCATAGGAAAGACCCCCCGACTAGGATTCAATTACCTCCCACCTGGTTCTTCCCACCACACGTGAGAATTGTGGGAGTTACAATTCAAGTTGCGATTGGGTTGGGATATAGCCAAACCATATAGGGAGGTATATTCTTCACCTCTTTTGGTGCTTCTTATTTGCAGGCAAACTATGTTTTGGAAACCTGAGGGTAGAAATTGGTGCTGACTGTTGGGATTAAAAGTAAACTGGTAGCTGGTTTGGACAAAAATTACAAAAGTATCTGAGGGGATGTCAGTAGAACAGTACTGGTATCAACTACCCCATGCTTCCTGAACTTTAATGTGCATATAAATCACCTAGGGGTTTCATTAAAATGGGCGTTCTAATTCAATACATCTGGGCAGGACTTCCAGGCAATTCTTCTGTTGCTGGTCCACCAACACATGCCTCAGCTCCTGGTAGGTCTAAAAATGAGGAAAAGATGGTTTCATTTTATCACCTCTCCTTGCCCTCACTTCATTCTTTCAGAAAAATTTGAGACTACTCAGAGCATCCTTCAAGGAGGGTTACTTAATAAACTCCACTGTAATAGTAATATTTAGAGAAAGCAAAATGTTAAATCAGTGGTTATTTATGTTTTCTGATGAAGCCCCACATTAAAAAGTATTCACTGTGACTCCTATACATATATCAACTGAAACAAAGGTGTCATGAACTATAATTGTAAACACATTCTACCGCTTTCTATTCTATTATTTTATTCACTCTCATAAACAAAAATTTTATTTCAGAGCACACTACTAGGTGTCAACTCACAATTTAAAAAAAAAAAAAAAGATCCACATTATGGTGGAAACAACTGAGATTCCCATAGGCAATATTTTTTGTTCTATTTATGAAAAATTGAGTTTACTTATTCATGGTCTGTCTGAGATATGTAAGCACAGCGTCCCTCTGTACCCATAGGAGATTGGTTTCAGAACCCCCACAGATACCAAACTCCTCAGATACTCAAATTCCTTATATAAAATGATATAGCGTTAACATATAGTCTATGAATATCCTTTTGTGTACTTTAAAACATCTCTAGATTTTGTGTAATACCCAACACAATGTAAATGCTCTGTAGATAGTTGTTATACTATATTTTTATTTGTGTTATATTTATTGTTGTATTGTTCTTTTTTTCTTTTTGAATGTTTTTGATCTGTGATTGGTCGAATCCATGGATGCAGATCCCACAGATACAGAGGGCCAACTATAATTGATTGGAGGCAGATTAGAATTATGGAAATCCTTCAAGCATATATATATATATACACACACACACACACACATAATTTTTTTTTTGAGATGGAGTTTCACTCTTGCTACCTAGGCTGGAGTGTAACAGCATATTCTTGGCTCATTGCAACCTCTGCCTCCTGGATTCAAGCAATTCTCCTGCCTCAGGCTCCCAAGTAGCTGGGACTACAGGCATCCCATGCCTGGCTAATTTGTATTTTTTGGTAGAGACAGGGTTTCACTATGTTGGCCAGGCTGGTCTCGAACTCCTGACCTCAGGTGATCCACCCGCCTCGGCCTCCCAAAGTACTTGGATTACAGGCATGAGCTACTGTGCCTGGCCTCCAAGCTTATATTTTAAAAATATTTGCTCTATATTCATTTGGAGTAGAAGCTGAGCTGCCTGAAAGACTGGTGAAGAGGGAAGAAGGATGAATCTACATTGTAGCAGGGCTACCACAGACAGCAAAGCAATGGCTCTGCAGCCAACTGGACCAAATTCCTTAAATGGTGCGCTGGGAACCACCTATTGTTGCCCACACACATGCTGGAGAGATCGCCTTTCTTCAGCCTTGGCCCAGGTACCTAGTGTCTTGCCCAGATATTTCTTCCAAATATTTAGTTCCTCTGCGAGAAGTTCTGGTAGATATATATTTCTCTATCTTGCCAAAGTCCAGATGACATTTCTTTGCCTCTTACAACCTGAGAGTTGATCAGCTGTGCAGCTGGCACACACTTTAGTAATTTGGTTTTAAACCCATTTATTTAACCTGCTTATGTTAAGCACATGTTATTCTGCATCAGGCACTGTGTTTGTCCAATGGTTAGGGAGAGAGCTATGTTCCTGCTGTCAAGCAGCTTGCCATTCATTGAAGATGACAGAAAAACATGAGAGGAGTAATGGCAGAGTCAAAACACAGCCACAGGAACCCACAACAGAAGTATCTAAACAGGAGTTAGCACAACTTTTCTATAAAGGACCAGAAAGTAAATCTTTACACTCTGTAGGCCATATATCCCCTGTCACAATTATACAACTCTATGAAGGCAGCTGTAGACAATAAATAAACCCCTGAGCATGTCTGTTCAAACAAAACTTTATTTACATAAAGAGGAAGCAAGCCAGATTTGGCCTATGGACCATAGTTTGTGAACCCCTAATCGATCTAGAAAAGTCTAGGGAGGATCAGAGGAGCCTGATCCTCTAGAAATGACTATTAAAACATTCCCAAAGATAGACACAAGTTATGCAACTAAGAGAACGGAGAACCAGAACAAAGACACTCAGAAGTAATTGAGAGATCGTATTGAAAGAACCAAAAGATATTCAATAAGACTATAGCTTAGATTTTCTTAGGGCTGTGTAGAACATATCTTGTGTGTCTGTCCGTCCAACACCTGAAGCCTATGTTTAGGTAATTCCCCTGCTTTCTGAGTTGTGGGGTAAACTTCCTTACCTATATGGGCTGAAAATGGTAGGTACTTGTAGTTCCAGTCTTTCTTCTAGCTAAGTCATAGGCATGTAGTCAGAACACCACCAATCAGATATGTCCCAGTCAGACTTCAACTCATAAACCAGCAATAAAAGAGAGAAAGAGATAAATCAGAAGACCAATCTTTCATTCTCCTTCCCTGTCTGTCTCTTTCTGTCTCTCTCACATCGAGCTTGAACTTAGCAGTAGCTGCAGAGGTGAAATTTACGAAGCCTGTAGTAGCAATAGAGCAAGTAAAGATTTGGCACTTATTACTAAGCATTTCCATATCAGGCCACTTCTGCTGTGATATTTTCGGCATTGTTCCTGGAGGTTAAGGTTCATGACTAGTTCTCCAACCCATGGAACAGCTCCTAAAGGAGCTGCCCTGTGCCCTTTTAATAAACTCTTCTTCTGTAATTTCAGCTACAGTCAGATTTTGTTGTTTGCAACTAAGAAATAGGACTGATGAAGGGATATTAAAACGAGGTATGAGAAACCAAGTTACGGAAGACCCCTCAAACTATGTTAACATGTTCCAAACTGATTATTAATGTTGCGAGAAGCCATTGAAAGATATTAAGGAAAAGGATAGTATAAGTGGATTTGCAATGTAGGAAATTTGCTCTGTAAGCTCCCAGAGAAGAGGGTTTTTATGTTTAATGTTGTTTGCTACTGTCTGCTCAGTGCTTTAAACAGCACCTAATATATAGTAGGTAATAAAGAAGTTTGGTGAATGAATGATGATTTCTCATCAAATTTTATTTCAATGTGATAAGAACACTTAACATGAGATCTACCCTCTGAACAAATTTTTAAGTCTACAATACAGTATGGTTAAGTATAGGCACAATGTTGTCCAGCAGATCTTGAGAACTTAGTCATCTTGCTTAACTAAAATCTTATGGCTGTTAATTAGTAAATCTCAATCTTACCCTTGCCTCAGCTCCTGGGAACCACCATTCCACTCTTTGATTCTATGAATTCAACTTCTTTAGATACTTCATATAAGTGGAATCATGCAGTATTTGTCCTTATGTGACGGGCTTATTTCACTTACCAAAATATCCTCAAGGCTCATGAAATTTTTAATGAATGAATTGGAAGAAGAAGCCCACAGGGAAGGTTGTTGTGGTAAATTAAGTGAGTGATGATAGTGACCTCGACCAGGTTAGGTGATTTAGAGAAATATATGGATTCGAAAGATAGATCTGTAGGAGACAGAATCTAAATACTGTGCATAGAAATTACATGTTAATATTTTAAAATGCAAATAAGCTTTGAAATTAAATTAAACTTATAATAGTATAAGTTTCTATAATTAAACATATTAATAGAGAGGGAAGGCAAGGAAGTATGTGTTTCAAACCTTTTTTTTTTAATCTGCCACAAACAGCCGCAGTTCTATAGAACTAACTCTATCAAAAGAAGGATGCATAAACTCAATATGAGTAAGAATGCCAAGAAAGTGAACAAATCGAGTTTAAATAATCATTTAGAGCTAAAGACATAAACATAATGTCAACTACAGTTGTTCCAACCATTTTTAAATTATACTATTCATTCCTGCATTATGTGGGTTATGCGGGCTGTCACTTTTTAAATAAGCCTAACATTAGATTCAGTTAAGTAGACTGGGAGGATTTAAAAGATAAAACCAGACTGGCATTCAACACGTCTTTTTCCTAAGCCCATCAGAGATGACTTAATAAAAGGGAAACAGAATATTAATTTTTCTGAAATCTCGTTTGCTTGAATGACCTTGGTAAAAGCAAGTAGGTGAATGTATAAATGAGTTTAATTGACTGTTATTATCATTCTGCTGTTTCACTGGAATAATTCACTGGTCATTCAAGTTGATTCACTAATGGGGCAGATAGATAAGGTATGCGGAGCAAGAATCACCACTACAGTTCAATCATTTTCCCCAAAGCCTCTTCCCAAGTTGTATATCTTAACGTGGAATTTTGTTTAACATTCTCAAAACAACACTTTATAATATGGAAAATGAGGTTATCAGCAAACAGTATTTGCATAATACTCTTTCTGCAATAGTGAGCAGCGTTGGTATTCTGAAAAAAATCTCCATGTCTTTAGAGACCAACAAAACTACTTTGATAAAATTAAGTCAAAAATATTCTGGGATACAATGGGAAATGCATGTTGTCTGGGTTACTATGTCCAGTGCAATTTTAAGTTATGATGAATGAAGGATGGATTCCTAGTCCTTTTCTTCCAAGAAAATAAATTTGGTCCAGTTTTTAACATATTCATGCTGCAATTTCAGTTTTTGGGGAAAAAAATCGACAAACTACTTTAAATGTTATTACCAGTTAACAACCTCTGATGTTACCGATATATTGAGCAGGCCGGCCTTTTTGACTAATTTGGTGGCTCCAGAAAACTGACTTGACACTCCCCTCAACAATACAGGCAAGTGCATTAATAGCATTTCTATTGACTGTAAGAGCAATTCTCAGCTTTACAATGATGCTAAATTAACATATTTATCAGACTATTTAAATGAAGATTAGCCATGAAGGAAAGGGAATGAGAAATGCAAAAATTCTGCTTTGGGAATTTTCCCTTTGTGGGGGAAATGGAGTCACAGAAGGATAGAGAAGGGATGTTTTTCACTGCCTGGTTCCATCGGCCTTATTTCCAGACTCTGTCAGGCTCACTGTAATTTATTTAATGAAGGTCAGTGAAAGAACACATTAAATGCTTTAACTTAAGAAAAAAGCAGGAAACCTGTGTGTACCACTATAATAAAACTACAGACTGAAAGGAAAATTTTCACACCACCAATAATTTTGTCTACCTGCCACCAACTAATAAGATGTTTTGTTTTTATTGGAATGACCGATGGTGCCTCTGCCACAATAAATACAAACCACGGCCGGGCGCGGTGGCTCAAGCCTGTAATCCCAGCACTTTGGGAGGCCGAAGCGGGCGGATCACGAGGTCAGGAGATCGAGACCATCCTGGCTGACACGGTGAAACCCCGTCTCTACTAAAAAATACAAAAAACTAGCCGGGCGAGGTGGCGGGCGCCTGTAGTCCCAGCTACTGGGGAGGCTGAGGCAGGAGAATGGCGTGAACCCGGGAGGCGGAGCCTGCAGTGAGCTGAGATCTGGCCACTGCACTCCAGCCTGGGCGGCAGAGCGAGACTCCGTCTCAAAAAAAAAAAAAAAAAAAAAAAACAAACAAACCACTGACTTCATTAACACACTTTTATCCCTGCCACTAGCACAGTGCTTTACAATGGAAGGTGCTGAATAAATATTTGCTGAATAAATGAAGAATTTTATATGTGGCCTTCCCTTTTTCATCGTCCACAAATTCATGGTCCCTAACCTAAGGCCTGGCATTAGTACTTTCTAGATACCTTCTTGCTTTTGTCTCTTTTCCTGTCCTGTTCTTTTCTAAATGACTATATCAAATGTCTGTAATTCTCCTCACCAACTGATCCAACCTATATGCTTCTGATTTACATAATCTTTTTCAAGTTAATTTCCACCACCTACAAATTTACCCATCCCCACAACCACCCTGCCTTTCTTTCCTCCAGGCTAAGAAGACAGGTGTTCCTTCTCTGCTTAAGCCAATCTATCCACAGGTGTCCTTTTCTCTTTTATACAGGGCTTATACAGTCTTCCTTACTCCCTTACGCGTCTTTTAAAAAGAAAGCAAATTTTAATTATTCATGATATAATTGTCACTACCAGCTTATAAAAGTATATATTTGCAAGCATATCATTGAAGTCTTTCAAATTGTCAGTTCAAAAGTACATTTAAAAAATCAAACTCTTTGTAGAAAATCAATGACATTATTGCAGAACCACGTAATATTATTGTTGGATAATCTGTTTACCAGCAGTCACTGGGTTTTCTTCATTCACTAAATAGTCCAAATGGTCCATCATCTGATAGCTGCCACCCTTCCAGAACTTTTTCATTTTTTTCTCAACCACTTTCTTCTTTTCAGCATGTGAAGAAATCCTCTCCTCTGAAAAACTAAAAATTGTTCTTTATCCCATGTGTTCTCATCAGCTCAGTTTTTTTTTCATTCCAGCTTTACTCCAGGATGATTTCATCCACATTCAAGATTTAATTTACTTGTTTAACGTTGAAGAACTCTAATTTTAACTTCTCAGGTCAAATTGCTTCCTTGAAATTTATATGTACAAATGTTTGCTTATCACATCATCCATTATTTTATTCATTCAGTCAATGTATTTGTTGCATATCTACTTTATGCCAAGAATGGCTTAGTAAGAGTGATGGAAAGTTTGAAAACAGATAAGGTCCATAACCTCATGAAACATTACAGTTTAAAAATCATGTAAGGAAATAATCACAAAATTAAATTCTGATATGAAGAACGCAGTGAAACAGAGCAGGGTATATCTAAAAGGGAGCATTCCAAACCCTCTGAGGTTGCTTCTTTTTTAGTATTATTTCTCAGTTTCTTATAAGTTTCTTATAAGGCACAAGGGAGTTGGCATTTGTCCCTCCCTTAATCTTGATAGAATCCATTCTCAAGTTCTATTCATTTTTCCTACTTCAATATTTGCCCACTTTAATCTATCCATGCACAGTTGTCACAGGGACTTACATAAAACTCAAATCTGACCATGTCATTTATCTACTATTTTGATAAGGATAATTTGTGTTGGATGCTATAATGAACAGAACCAATATCTCCTTGGCAGAGCTCCTCTCTGTTCCAGTGATTCTGTTCTTTCCAATTTGTCAGGCTGCCGTTTCAAGCCATGTCTTTGGGGACACTAAGAAGTGGATGAGAACGAGCTGAGAATGTCAAAGATAATTTTAACAGCATGCCCAGGTCACATATCCATTCATATTGCATTATCCGGAAGGTTATATGGCCTCAACTAATTGCAAGAGAGGCCAGGGGATGTAGTTGATATGGTTTGGCTATTTCCCCAGCAAATCTCATCTTGAATTCCTATGTCTTGTGGGAAGGACCTGGTGGGAGGTAATTGAATCACGAGAGCAGGTCTTTTCCATGCTGTTCTCATGATAGTGAATAAATCTCACAATATCTGATGGTTTTATAAGAGGGAGTTTCCCTGCATAAGCGCTCTCTTTTCGGGTGCCATGTAAAACGTACCTTTCACCTCCTACCATGATTGTGAGGCCTCTCCAGTCATGTGGAACAGTGAGTCCATTAAACCTATTTTTCTTCAGTCTCAGTTATGTCTTTATCAGCAATGTGAAAATGGACTAATACAATAGTCTTCTTGGGTGCATAGGAAAAACAAAAATCATGAAATTGTGAACATCAAGCTGATCTTGGCCTGACTGGCTTTAATGGGCTTTGTTAACATCTCACAGTTTAAATAACTTGAAATCTAGCCTTGAATGTGGATTTCAAGGCCAGCATCTTCACTGCCTTTTTCTGTCTTCTTTCTTTGTTTTTCATATCCCTTTCCACTCGTGACCTTTTCTTTTTCCCTCTCTTTAAAAAAAGGTCTATATCTGTATTTTCTTAGCTGGGCATATTTTTCTACTGGATATTGTATGCAAAAATGAATTGCTTCTCACAATTTTGTGTTTTAGGTATTAAAATCAACTACATTTTAAAACTACACTTACATAAATCCTTTCCTAAGGAAGGTTTTCTGGGGTTTTTTGTATGAATTACTAACTCAGTGAAGTATTTCTAGGTGAAAACTTGAAGCCTCAATACCTCAACTGCACCTAACATTTCAGAAATGATGCTGAGAGAGAAGATTTACAGATGTCAAAACATGCCCTCTGTCTAAAAGGGCAGTCCTTTCAAAGATATCGAGAAGAGAAATATTTTCTAAATACCTTTTCTGTCTCTTAATCTTTTCGCCAAAGTAAATATATGACCATCCCCGGAGCTAAGATCCAAGTCTGGACAGAACTGGTCACCAGGGCATAATATCTGAGGGGCAAGCATTGAACTGACTGTGGCCTGAGCTCTATGCCTGCAGAGTGGGATTAAAAGCAGGTTTGCAAGCTGGGCACAGTGGCTCACGCCTGTAATCCCAGCACTTTGGGAGGCCAAGGAAGGTGGATCACGAGGTCAAGAGATCGAGACCATCCTGGCCAACATGGTGAAACCCCATCTCTACTAAAAATACAAAAAATTAGCCGGGTGTGGTGGTGCACACCTGTAGTCCCAGCTACTTGGGAGGCTGAGGCAGGAGAATCGCTTGAACCTGAGAGGCGGAGGTTGCAGTGAGCCAAGATTGCGCCACTGCACTCCAGCCTGGGGACAGAGTGAGACTTCGTCTAAAAAAAAAAAAAAAGAAGCGGTGTGCAGAGGCCTCATGTTCAAAATTATTTTTCCCATGAACCATCCCAACATCACCATCACTCTACCACATTGCCTGATATCAGATGGATTTAGGAATGAATGCATCTGATTGTATAAAATAGGCTAATAATACCTATCTCACAGGGCTATTGTCAGGAAGAAATTTGACACCACAGTGAAGTTTTCAAGTATTTACTCTTTTCAAATTATTAATATTACTAAAAATTTTTATCAATCGAAGAAAATTATAATCAATTGTGATACATCTATTGTTATAGTGCCTGTGATGTACTTTAAAAAGTTTTGGTGTTAGACAGTGTGATATATGTGTGTATCTTAGTCTAAATTTATATTCATGGTGGATAATTAACCAACAAACTACAGTGACCTGAGGTCCATACAATAGAAGCTTTAAAATACGGCTTTGGATATCCAAATCTATGACAAGAGTCATCCATTAGGATAAGGGATGTTAGAAATAATTTCAATCTGTGAAATGGTGCAGGAAGATCCATGACCTATTAGAAAGTATAGATGGACTAGCAAGAAGGACCTCAGTCTCAAGGTTAGGAGACAGCAGGCATGCAAACTGCTGTGGGGGAAATAAAATTAGACAGCATGGGAGAGGTTCACTATTATGAACTAGGGTAGGATGAGCAATGTTTCTCCTCCCCAAAAGATGTCCATATTATACACCCAGAACCTGTGAATGTGTTACCTTATGTGGCAAAAGGGACTCTGAAGATGTGATTAAGTATCTTAAGATGGGGAGAGTATCCTGTTTTATCCAGGTGAGCTTGATGTGATCACAACAGTTCTTACAAGGGGGAGGCAGAGTCAGCCAGAGGAGAAGGTAAGGTGATAATGGAAGCAGAGCTTGGAGTAATGTGCTTTGCAGATGGAGAAAGGGGCAAAGACCACTGGAAGCTGGAAAAGGCAGCACTCAAACCCTCCCCTTAGAGTCTACTGATAGAAGAAACTAGACCTGTGGACACTTTTATTTTAACTCGGGAAGATTGAGCTCAGATTTCTGGCCTTGAGAACTGCAATAGAATAAATTGGTATTGTTTTGAGCCACTAAATTTGTGTTAACCCGTTATAGCAGCAACAAGGAAACTAATGCATGAACTCATGCCTGCTCTTTGAATATGCTGAACTCCATACCTTGAATTGACTTTATCTATACCCATGCCAAAATTGTATCTTAGTTGAATAAAATCATCTGAAATTAATCATGTACACTATAAGAAGGGCAGGACCAGCAGAGAAAATGTGTAAGGGAAAAAAAAAAAAAAAAAAGAACAGGGATTATTAGATGCAGAATCACCCATTTTTTTTCCTGAAATTTTCTTGATTTTAGAATTAAATACTTAGCTAGGAAGAAAATATTTTCCAAATACCACTTCTCGTATTTAACGCCACGATTTCAGGACGAGTACTGAAAACAACTGTTTCATCATTCACAACTTTACCTTGGTCAGCTCCACAGAACTAACAGCCTATGTAAGAAACTTGCTTGAATGTGTCACCTATGTGGGGCTGAGGAGAGGGAGCTCTAGTTCAGTTTTATCTAATTTTAATTCCTAGTGCAATTATAGAGTGTATTTTTTAGTAGCCAGAAGATGACTAGAAAATGAAACAATTAAGAGCAATAAAGGTTCTCATACTTCAGAAAAACAACTTGTCCTGTGTCAGATCATCCTGACTTGAGCAGTGACTGTAAACCCCACAAAGATAAGGTGGAAATATTGACAACATTTTCATACCCTGGCAACTCACTTCTGCAAGCTTCACTGTGGGGAGCCTGCATTCATCTCAGACCTTGAGTTCAGCCTTTGGCATAAATAGGCATATTAGGTCAGAAACGCTCTTAAGATATTAGCAAAGTATGTAATGCTAATAAGGGTTCTGTGTGGATGATGGGAAAAATTACACGTTGAGTTATTGTGCCAATAGCCCTAATGAAGGAAATGGAGAAATGGGTTTCAGGGAAGATTGACATTGATCTGTGATTCCAAGTGTCCCATAAAGAGAACACCAAATTCCACCTCTGATAGAGTGGTGACCTGGGGACATTGACTGACTCTCCCACTGAAAACCACTAAAAATGCCTAGTAAAATATAAATAAATATTGTTGTAAATGAATTAATAAGCTGTCAAATTAGTAAGGAATATTTAGAGGCTACAAATAGAGTAAAAGTTGGTTTTTGTCAGAAGGGCATTTGCTGAATAGGCAGACGTTGAGCTTTGGTCTTCATTCCTTCACAGGGCGTGGTGGGTCAGATGCATAGTTCAAGGCCAGCCCAAGGTGGGCATCTAGTAAAAGAATCCCCAAATAATTTACGTACCACAAAAAACTATATATATAGTATAAAGGTAATATAGAAATACTACCCTGAAGCTCAGGTAACATCAAATAGTGAAATTATTAGGCAGATAATATAAAATAAGTATTTTAATATATTTAAAGTAGAGGAAATATGGACACTAATTGTACTATTATTATGCTTGACATTTGTGTTGAAATTTTATCCTTTTGGATGTTTGAGATTTCTCAAACCAAAAGTTAGTGGGAAAAACCTAGGACTAGGAGCAGTCTTCCTTAACGTGAAAAAGGATAAATTCAAAAATGTACAGCAAATATCTTACTTAATAGTGAAATGTTAAAAGCATTTGCGTAAGGCATTGGTGTTCAATATCATCACTTTTATTTAAAATTACATGGAGTTCCTAGTGCTAAGAAAAAGAAAATAAAAAAGGGGTATAAGCCAGAAAGAAAGATACAATGTAGACAATATGATCGTCTGTAAAGAAAGCTCAAATAAAATAATAATACCTTATTAAAATGAATAAAATGGTTGAATAAATCTGCTAGATATGAAATCAATGTACAAAATCAGTTAAATTCTGAGACTTCTGGTTTCTGGTCTGGCATGCAAGAAGCTTAAAAGCTGTCATCATACATAACAACAAGTAAAAAGCCCAACAAACTGAAAAATTAGCAACTCATCTTAGATCTGTCAGCGAAGTAAGATCACATGGCAAACTGCTGCTCCCCAAATTGGAGAGACAGGTAGATACAGAGAATCACAACTTACCTGAGCAGGAACCTTTGTGGGAACTAGTACCAGGGTAGAGAAATCTACACTGTAATTGATCAATTGCTGAAGTCAATGTGGACAATCCTAAGAGGCCCAGTAATAAATAGGGGGCCTAAGACTTTTGTGAGTTCTACCTCCAGGAGCTCTACCAGGCTCTACCAGGCTCTACCAGGCTCTACCAGGCTCATTTTCAATGAGAAAAATCTCACTGGACTTCCAATAGGAGAAGAAGAAAAGTAACCATTTTGAAATATGCCAGAGCATTCTCTCCTTCTTAATAAGGCATATCTTCAAGAGAAACTATTTTACCAAAGCCCGACTGGTGGGATTTTACCAGAGCCTAACTGACCTAGGGGAAGAGAAGTACCCATCTCCAGCCAGCTCTAGCCATCCTGTATCATCTAGCAGGGTGAAGTATGTAAACAAATTGAAAGGCACTTGTGAAGCTCACAGCCCAGGGATACAGGCTCATTAAAAGCTTGAGACCTAATCCTTTAGGACTACAGAATTCTTCCCTATCTCTTCTTCTATCATGTTTGCCTTTTAGCAAAATATACAAGACACACTCAGAAGTAAAAAAGATGATTTAAGAGACAGAGAAAGCATAAAAACCAAACCCAGGTATGCAGGAATGTTGGAATTATCAGACCACAGATTTAAAACAATTGTGCTAAAGGATCTAATAGACAAAGTAGACAATATGCAAGAACAGATGAGTAATATAAGCAGAGTGATGAAAATTCCAGGAAAGAATTTGAAAAATGTTTGAGATAAAAGATACTGAGTCAAAACTAAATGCCTTTAATTAGTAGACTAGACATAGCCTTGAAAAGAATCTCTGAGCTTTAGGACAAGTCAATAGAAACTTCCAAAACTGAAAATCCAAGAGAAAAAAAAATACTGAAAACCATAACAAAAACCTAGAACAGAATATCCAAGAACTCTGGAAAAGCCACAGAATGTATAACATATGAGTAATGGAATAAAAGAAAGAGAAGAGAGAAAAGACATGGAAGATATACTTGAAGCAATGATATTGAGAATTTCCTTAACTTAATGTCATATACCAAACTACAGATCCAGGAAGCTCAGTGAATGCTATAATAGTGGATACATGTCATTACATGTGTCAATAGCCATAGATTGTAGAATACCAAGCATGAACCCTAATGTAAACCATTGACTTTGGGTAATAATGATGCATTAACTCATTGAACATAACAAATGTTCCACTCTGGTGGGAGATGCTGAAGTGGGAAAGGGTGCGTATGTTGGGGGTGGGGGGGACAGGGCAAATGAAACAATATACCTGCCAAAGGAGGTAAATGGAAACATTAACTTCCCCTCAATTTTGCTGTGAATCTAAAACTGCTCTAAAAGATAAAGTTGACTAAAATTTTATAAAGTTGATTTTCTATATCATAATAGTTTAGAAAATGTATTTTTAAAACTAAGATACTTGGCCAGGCGCGGTGGCTCAAGCCTGTAATCCCAGCACTTTGGGAGGCCGAGACGGGCGGATCACGAGATCAGGAGATCGAGACCATCCTGGCTAACACGGTGAAACCCCGTCTCTACTAAAAAATACAAAAAACTAGCCGGGCGAGGTGGCGGGCGCCTGTAGTCCCAGCTACTCGGGAGGCTGAGCAGGAGAATGGCCTAAACCTGGGAGGCGGAGCTTGCAGTGAGCCGAGATCCGGCCACTGCACTCCAGCCTGGGCGACAGAGCGAGACTCCGTCTCAAAAAAAAAAAAAAAAAAAACTAAGATACCATTTGTAATAGTATCAGTAATACAAAATGGCTAGCAATATATCTAACAAAACCTGACCAAGGGAAAAAAAAAACCCAAAGGAAAGAGGCAAGAGTAAACTTTTAGAGGTGATGGATATGTCTATCATCTTGATTTTGCTGATGAAACAATGGCACACGCATATAGGTGTTAGAATGGCAAATTGGTAAAACCACTTTGTAAAAACAGTTTGGCATTGTCTAGCTAATTTGAGAAGTATATATTTAGTGACTAATCAATTTCATTCCTATTTCAGAGAAGGTTTTGCCCACATGTACCAGGTCACATATAGCAGAATGTGGATAGTGGTATATTTATCTGATTCAATACTAGATCATTGAAGATGAATGGATTATAATTTGAAGCAAAAAACTGATTTTCAGGAACATAATGCTGCAGAAAGAATTCTACAGAAGACACACAGTACACACACATTAATATAAAGTCAAAACTGTACATAATTAAATAATGTATATGGTTACTTTTGAAGGTTAATGAAATTAAGTGAGATGACCTGGAATACACAGGGATTCAAAAGTGATGGTAATTTTGTTAATTAAAATTGGTCGTGGGTAACTAGGTGCTTTTTTTTTAACTTATGTATATTTCATACAAGTTATTTTGTATATATTCAATAGTTAATTTAACAATTTATTTTTTAAAAATTGCTGAGAGGTGTTCACTTAGAGGAATTTCAATATATCTACTTACTTTCTGAGGATTACTTTAAAAATTGTCCACAGGCCAGACATCGTGGCTCACACCTGTAATCCCAGCACGTTGAGAGGCTGAGGCGGGTGGATCATGAGATCAAGAGATCGATACCATCCTGGCCAACATGGTGAAACCCCGTCTCTACTAAAAATACAAAAATTAGATGGGCGTGGTGGCTGATGCCTGTAGTCCCAGCTACTGGAGAGGCTGAGGCAGAAGAATTGCTTGAACCCGAGAGGCAGAGGTTGCAGTGAGCCGAGATTGAGCTACTGTACTCCAACCTGGGGACAGAGTGAGACTCCATCTCAAAATAAATAAATAAATAAATAAATATAAAAAAGAAAGAAAAAATTATCCACAGTATTTTAAAATATGAACTGTATTTTAAAATGCAAAATTTTTTAATAGTACTTCTCTGAAAATGTTTTCCCAATATCTGCTTTACTCAGTGGTTTTCCTTTATATGCCATCTAGGCTTAATTTCTGCCGAATTTTGGAGTACAAATTCACTTACTGGCTCAACCACAATTGAATTCACTTACTGGCTCAACGACAAGTGAACCACAATGCCTTTTGAAAGCAGTCTGGCCTGAAGACCCTCATATATGCTTTACCCCTTGCCAGAAGCAATCCTTTCTAAAACTTCTATTTTGGGTTCAAGGATACATGTACAGGTTTGTTGTTAGGTTGATGCAAAAGTAATTGTGGGTTTTGCCATCCTTTTTAATTGCAAAAGCCACAATTACTTCTGTGTCAACCTAGTACACAGGTAAATTGCATGTCATAGGGGTTTGGTGTACGGATTGTTTCATCACCAGGTAATAAGCATAGTACCCAATAGGTAGCTTTTCAATCCTCTCCCTTCTACTCTCCACCCTCAAGTAGGCCCTGCTGTCTGTCGTTCTATTCTTTGTGTCCATATGTACTCAATGTTTAGCTCTAACTTATAAGTGAGAACATGCAGTATTTGGTGTTCTGTATCTGCATTAGTTTGCTTAGGATAAAGGCCTCCAGCTCCATCCCTGTTACTGCAAAGGACATGATTTCACTCCTTTTTATGGCTGCAGGCTATTCCATGCTGTATCTGTATCAGTTTCTTTACCAGTGTACAATTGATGGGCATTTAGGTTGATTCCATGTCTTCTCTATTGTAAATAGTGCTGTGATAAACATATGTGTGCATGCATGTGTCTTTATGGTAGAACAATTTATATTCCTTTCAGCATATACCCAATAATGTGATTGCTGGGTTGAATGGTAAATCTGTTTTCAGCTTGCTGAGAAATCACCACACTGTTTTCTACAACGGCTGAAGCAATTTAAATTCCCACTAGCAGCAGGAAGCATTCCTCTCTTTCCACAACCTCACTAGCATCTATTACTTTTTGACTTTTTAATAATAGCCGTTCTGACTGGCATGAGATGGGTAGCTTATTGTGGTTTTGATTTGCATTTCTCTAATGACTAGTGATGTTGACCATTTTTTCGTATGCTTGTTGGCCGTGTGTATGTCTTCTTTTGAAAAGTGTCTGTTCATGTCTTTTGCCAACATTTTAATGAGGTTGTTTGTTTTTGGCTTGTAAATTTGTTTAAGTTCCTTATAGATTTTTGATACTAGATCTTTGTTGGATGCATAATTTGCAAAAAAATTCTCCCATCCTGTAGGTTGTCTGTTTTGTTAGTTTCTTGTGTTGTGTTGATAGTTTCTTTTGCTGTGTTGATAATTTCTTTTGCTGTGCAGAAGCTCTTTAGTTTAATTAGGTCCCATTTGTCAATTTTTGTTTTTGTTGTAATTGCTTTTTGTCATGAAATCTTCACCAAGATATATGCAGAACGGTATTTCCTAGGTTATCTTCCAGGTTTTTATGTTTTACGTTTAAGCCTTTATTCCATCTTGAGTTGATTTTTGTATGTGGTGTATTATGTAAAGGGTTCAGTTTCAATCTTTTGCATATGTGTAGATGGTTATCTTAGCCCTACTTATTAAATAGGGAGTCCTTTTTGTATTTTCTGTTTCTGTCGACTTTGTCAAAGGACAGATGGTTCTAGGTATATGGCATTACCTCTGAGCTGTCTATTCTGTTCCATTGGTCTATGTGTCTGTTTTTTGTACTAGTACCATAATGTTTTGGTTACTGCAGCCTTGTAGTACAGTTTGAAATTGGGTAACATAATGCCTTCAGCTTTGTTATTTTTGCTTAGTATTGCCTTAGCTATTTGGGCTCTTTTTTGGTTCCATATGAATTTTAAAATAGTTTTTTTTTCTAATACTGTGAAGAATGTCATTGGTAGATTGATAGGAAAATCATTGAATCTGGAGATTGCTCTGAGATGTATGACTGTGTTAACACTATTGATTCCTATTCATGAGCATAAAATATTTTTCCATTTGTTTGTGTCATCTGTGATTTCTTTAAACAGTATTTTGTAATTCTTATTGTAAAGATTTTTTTCACCTATCTGATTAGCTGTATTCCTAGGTATTTTATTCTTTTTGGGGCTATTGTGAATGGGATTGTGCTCTTGATTTGGCTCTCGGCTTGGGTGTTGTTGATGTGTATTTATGCTACTGATTTTTGTAAATTGATTTTGCATCCTGAAACTTTACTAAATTTGTTTATGAGATGTAGGAGCATTTGGGCAGAGATTATGGGGCTTTCTAGGTATAAAATCGTACTATCTGCAAACATACAGTTTAACTTTCTATCTTACTATTATGATGCCTTTTCTTTCTTTCTCTTGCCTTTTGCTCTAGCTAGGACTTACGGTACTATGTTGAATAGGAATGGTGAGAGTGGGCTTTCTTGTCTTGTTCTGGTTCTCAAGAGAAAAGCTTCTAGCTTTTTCCCATTCTGTATGATGTTGGCTGTGGGTTTGTCATAGATGGCTCTTACTATTTTGAGGAATGTTTCTTCAAGACCTACTTTGTAGAGCCTCTAGCTTTTTAACATGAAGCTGTGCTGAATTTTATCAAAAGCCTTTTCTGCATGTATTGAGATGAACATGTGGTTTTTGTTTCTAGTTCTGCTTATATGATGAATCACATTTATTGATTTGTGTGTGTTGAACTAACTTTGCACCCCAGGAATAAAGCCCACTTGATTATGGTGAATTAAGTTTTTTATATGTGGTGGATTTGGGTTGCTAGTATTTGTTGAGGATTTTTGCATCTGTGTTCATCAAGGATATTGGCCTGAAGTTTTATTTTGTGTGTTTGTGTATCTCTTCCAGATTTTGCTATCAGGATGATGCTGCCCTCATAAAATGAGTTAAAGAGGAGTTCCTCCTCATCTATTTCTTGGAATAGTTTCAGTAGGAATGATATCAGCTTTTATTTATTTACCTGTAGAAATTGGCTATGAATCCATTTGGTTTTGAGCTTTTTCTGGTTGGTAGGCTTTTTATTACTGATTCAGTTTTGGAAATTATTATTGGTCTACCCAGGGATTCATTCAATTTCTTCTTCATTCCATTTTGGGAGGCTGTATGTTTCCAGTAATTTATCCCTCTCTTCCAGGTTTTCTAGTTTGTGTACATAGAGGTGTTCATAGTAGTCTCTGAGAGCTTTTTGTATTTCTGTGGGTTTGGTGGTAACATACCCTTTGTCTTTTCTGATTGTGTTTATTTGGCTCTTCTCTCTTTTCTTCTTTATTCATCTAGCTAGTGGTCTAGCTCTCCAATTTATTCCTTCAAAAAACCAACTCCTGGACTCATTGATCTTTGTAAAGATTTTCTCACATCTCAGTTTCCTTCAGTTCACCTCTGAATTTGATTATTTCTTGTATTCTGCTAGCTTTGGGGTTGGTTTGTTCTTGTTTGTCTAGTTCTAATAGGTGTGATGTTGGATTGTTAATTTGAGATCTTTCAAACTGTTTGATGTGGCTATCAAGTGCTATAAACTTCCGTCTAAACATTGCTTTTCTGTGTCCCAGAAATACTGGTATGTTTTATCTTTGTTCTCATTAGTTTCAAAGAATTTCTCGAATTCTGCTTTAATTTCATTACCCAAAAGCCATTCAGGAGTAGGTTGTTTAATTTCCATGAAATTGTACGGTTTTGAGAGTATTTCTTGGCACTGATTTCAATTTTTATTGCTGTGTGGTCCCAAAGTGTGTTTGGTATGGTTTCATTTTTTAAAAATATTCTCTCGATTGTTTTATGACCAAATGTGTGGTTGATAGTAGAGTATGTGCCACGTGCAGATGAGAAGAATGTATATTCTATTGTTTTTGGGTGGAGAGCTCTGTGGATATCTATTAGGCCTATTTGTTCAAGTGTTGAGTTCTGGTTCTAAATGGTTTTGTTAGTTTTCTACCCCTATGATCTGTCTAATAATGTCAGTGGGGTGTTGATGTCTCCCACTATTACTGTGTGGTTATCTAAGTCTTTTCATAGGTCTCCAATAACTTGCTTTATAAATCTGGATGCCTACATATTTAGGATAGTTAATTCTTATTGAATTTAACCCTTTACCATTATGTAATGTACTTTTTTGTTTTCTTTTGGTTGTTGTTGATTTAAAGTCTATTTGTCTGAAATTAGAATAGTAATCCCTGCTTTTTTTCTGTTTTCCATTTGCTTGGTAGATTTTTTCTCCATCCCTTTACTTTGAGCCTATGGGTGTCATTGCATTTGAGGTGGGTCTCTTGAAGACAGCATAGAGTTAGGTCTTGCTTCTTTGTCCAATTTACATTCAACGTTAATATTGATATTTGCAGATTTGATTCTGTCATTGTGTTGTTAGTTCTTAGATTTGATTGTTTTGTTGCTTTGTAGCTTCAAAGATCTATGTACTTAAGTATGTTTTTGTTGTAGCTGGTAACAGTCTTCCCACCTTTATAGCACTCTGCTATGAGCCTCTTGTAAGGCAGGTCTGATGGCAATGAATTCCCTCAGCATTTGCTTATCTGAAAAGGATCTCGTTACTCTTTCACTTATAAAGCTAAGTTTGGCTAGATAATAAATTCTTGGTTGGAACTTTTATTTAAGAATGCTGAATATGGGCCTCCATTTTCTTTTGGCTTGTAGGATTTCTGTTGAAAGTTACACTATTAGCCTGATGAGGTTTCCTCTGTAGGTGACCTTCCCCTTGTTTCTATTTGCCTTTAACAGTTTTTCTTTTATTTCAATTTTGGAGAATCTGATGACTGTGTCTTCGTATTACCATTTTGTATGGTATGTTGTTGGGGGGTTCTCTGCATTTCCTGGATCTGAATGGTAGCCTCTCTAGTGAGATTGGGGAAATTTCGTGAATGATATTCTCAAATATGTTTTCTAAGTTTCTTGCTTTCATTCCCTCTTTTTCAGAAATGCCAATGAGTCATAGATTTGGTCTCTTTATATAATCCCAGACATCTCGGAGATTTTACCCAGCCTTCTTTATTGTATTTTCTTTATTTTTCTCCGACTGCATTATTTCAAAGAACCAGTCTTTGATCCCCGAGATTCTTTCCTCAGCTTGTTTAATTCTCTTGTCAATACTTGTGACTGTATTATGAAATTCTTGAAGTGAGTTTTTCAGCTGTATCAGATCAGTTCAGTTCTTTCTTAATACAGCCATTTTGTCTTTATCTCCTGTATCATTGTGTTGTATTCCTCAGATTCCTTGGATTGGGTTTCCACTTTTTCCTGGATGTCAATGATCTTTGTTCCTATCTATATACTGAATACTATTTCTATTCTTTCTGCCATTTCAGCATGGTTAAGAACTATTGCTGAGGACTTAGTGCAGTCATTTGGAGGTAAGAAGACACTCTGGCTTTTTGAGTTGCCCAAGTTCTTGCACTGATTTTTTCTTATCTGTGTAGGTTGATGTTCCTTCAAGCGTTGAAGCTGCCATCCTTTGGATGGGTTTTTGGCTTTTATCTTCTTTTACATACTTTGGGGCTTGATTACAGCATATCAGAGGTTCAGTTGACTGGGTTTATTTCTGAAAGATTTCAGGGGACCAAGGTTCAGTTTAGCATTCCTAGTCTATGTGTTATAATTTTGGAGGGCTGATACTAGGCCCCCAACTCTGTTATGTGGCCTCTCGAGGTTAGGAACCCGCTGTACTATAGGGGCCAAGGTGTTTTCAGTCCACTGGCAATCACACTCCAATAAATGGTGTTGGCTAAAGCCCTTCATCAGGGTGGTGGCAGTGGGATCTGTGTTCACTCATGCATGTCAGAAGCCATGGCACTTTCTTTTTATTACCTTCTGTATATCTTTTTCTTCTTTCTTTGGATAACTATGTACTAACCATCCTGAAGATCCAGGTTATTCTTAATGACTTTGCTTCCTCTGGAAGTTTACTATTCTGCCTCCACTCCCCTGCAACATGAACATGAAAAGTATGCTGGATAAATGAATACACAATAAAGAAAGAAATGAATGAATAATACTACTGAACTTTTCTCAAGGAACTCAGAGTCTAATAGATCATGGTGAATACAAGTACATTACTTTGCCCTACAACATAAATGATGAAATAGGATAGCTTTTTAAAAAATGTGGGATATGGTAATTGTTTGCTAATAATTGAAATAATATTAACTAAAATCAAAGATTTACCCTCTTTAAAAAAGTTTTATTTTTAAAAGGACATATTTCTTAGCATAATCTATTGAACATGCCAGTGAACATTACTGATTCCCCAGTAGCAATCAGCATACCTTGCACTCAGATCTTGGCTGGAAATTAACATTTCTTGCTAAAAGACACTTGGAATTTTGGGGTAAATGGTTAATTTCTCATGTGTGGCAAGAAATTACATGTTGAACCAGCAGTGTGTTGTGTCTGTAAGTAAGGAAGGGCTTGTAAACTGATGGAAATATATCAAAAGTACACCAGAACCAACATGAAGAGGCCCCCTGTTGGCCAACTTGGGGACAATTGGGCACTCAAAAAACAATGATGGTCATGACATGACTATAACACATTTAATTAAAAATAATTCATGAGTCCATACTCATGGTAAAACAAACAAACAAAAACAAACAAACACAATGCAAAAGAGAAGGAAGAGAGAGAATGTTCTTTATTGAAGTATGAGTGTTGATATATCTAATAGAAATATAGAATTAGAAAAATAATCACAATCTTGCAGCCACAAATTTTATAATTGATTTAGGCAAAGATCATCAATGGGTGCTGAAACTTTTGGGGAAAAACTTGCTAGAGAACAGAATATTTATATATTCTCAAAGTGTAACTTTTACACATTCTCAAAATGTTACTTACTGTACTTATTAAGTACCCAGCCACAAAGTTACCGTTTTAGTAAAGAATCTAGCATACTTTACATTAACCAAGCAATCAAATCTAATATCATCGATAACACAAGAAACAAACAATACTTACCTCCTGATGTGATACACTGAGAAGCACCAACATCACCTATATAATATTGTGTTAAAAATATTTAATCTGAATCTATTCATGAGGAAAGAATCAAACAAATTCAATTGAGGGTCATTCTACAAAATAACTGGCTGGAACTCTTAAAATTTTTCAGTTGAGAGGAAGAAACTACTATAGAGTAAAAGACAACAAGAAATATAGCAACCAATGCAATATGTAGTCCTTGATTGGATTTTCAAATGGGAAAAACATAATAGATGTTATAGGGACAAATTGAGCAACTTTGAATATGCAATGCATATCAGATAATACTATTATATCAATAATATTACTTTCTTCAGTGCCTTAATGGTGTTGTGGTTGACTGGGAGAATGGCCTTGTTCTTAGGAAATTCATGCTGAAGGGGTGCACCATAACATCATCCAAATTATTCAGCCAAATTGATGTAGATAAAAATATGTAATGCAATGGATATAGATATAAAATATTTGCAGTAGTTTGGCAATTGTTGAATCGAATATAGGGTATATGCATATTCACAGGATATTCTTTCCATGTTTCAATATATTTAAATTATTCAAAATTAAAAATTGGAATAAAAATGATCTTAAGGCTTCCTGAAAGAAAAAATAAAAAGAGTTAGGGAAAAACCAATGTTGTGAATAAGCCAAAGAATTTTCTAAAAACAAACAAAAACCCCATGTTTAAGATTATATTTTGTTTATTTTGTCTCAGAACTAATTTCTAAGCTCTTCCTGATTGAATTTAAGTGGCTAAAATTGATTCCTTACCAGGGCAATATTCTGGCAAACCCCATAAAGTGACTTATTTGTCATGCACACTTATGGCATATTGCAAATGCATACAGACCACCTACACCCATGCGAAATGAATTGGGCATGGTAGGGTGTAGGTAGAAAACAATTCTATTTGTTCACTCTGCAGCAAACACTCATGCCTTGGATAAAATTTCAGGCATTCTTAAAATTTGTGTGGTAACCATCAAGTAATGAACTATCTCTTTTCAAGTTTCCGTACATCCAATCTAATATGTTTGATGTCTGAACTTCAGATTTCATTGACTTTAAATATTCTTTCCTACTCCCATCACCTCTCCAGGCTGAGAAAGCTGAAATGGGAAGGAAAACAGGACATGATGAATATTTCCCTTCTTCCCCTATTCATAACTCTTTTGGCTCCTTTAGACTTAAGAAAGAAGGGACATCTTACAGAATTATATTTTCCAAAGGTGGTCACAACTTTATGTTTCATTATGCAAGATTTATTTCAAAGTGATTTCAACACTTTCCCACAAAGAAGTGAATTCTAAGTTCAACCAATCAAGTCTGGAAGAAGTAATGCCGTGTGACTCTGAGACTGGGTCATAGAAGGCCATGCAACTTCTACCTGTTCCTGGAACACTCATGCTTGGAACTAGGAGTTGCCATGGATGACATCTACCTCGCATGAAGTCCCTAGGTTGTGAGAAAGCCAAACCACAAGAAGAGGCCAGGTGCAGGTCTGCAAGCCCTGTTAGTCATCCTAGTCTTTGAGTCATTTCAACCATAGCTCCAGATACGTGGGTGAATGAGCCTTTAACTGAATCCAGTTCCCAGCTGATGAATCCACTGCAGCCTTCCAGTACTTCCTGATGAGTTCCCAGATATCAGGAGACAGAGATAAGTTATCAGGACTGTTTCTTTTCTGAATTTCTCACCTTCAGAATCTGCAAACATGATGAAATAGTTGTTTTAAACCTCTGTGTTCGGGAGAATACATTACAAAGCAATTGTAACTGGAACAGAGAGATAAGAAGTAATGTCTGTTGACTGGTTGGACTGGAATCTGGCGTTAGTGCTTCCTTTATGTGATAGATCCTAAATTTGGGTTCTCTTTTAGGGGCTCTTTGATGGCTATTTTAGAGGTAGCTCTATTCCCACTTTTCCTTGTTTTCTTAATACAAAGAAATTGTATGGATCTTAATACAAAGAAATTTGTTGGATCAGAGGTGAGTAATTGCACACTCATAAATATATCTTCTAAAGTCCCCTCAATTACTGACCTGTCTGCATCCCTAAGTCTTCTCTTAGCCTGGAGATGGGTGTGTTAGGTCTTTCCTGTACTGCTATAAAGAAATACCTGACACTGGATAATTTGTAAAGCAAAAAGGTTTAAATGGCTCATGGTTCTGCAGGCTTTACAGGAAGCGTGACACTGGCATGTGCTTGACTTCTGGGGAGCCCTCAGGGAGCTTTTACTCATGGTGGAAGGGAAAGCAGGAGCTTGCACATTATATGGTGGGAGCTGGAGCAAAAGAGAGTGGGTAGTAGGGAGGTGCCAGACACTTTCAAACAACCAGATCTCAGGAGAACTCACTATCCCGAAGATAGCAGCAAGTCATGAGGGATCCGCCCCTGTCACCCAATCACCTCCCACCAGCCCCCACCACCAGCAATGGGGATTATAATTCAACATGAAATTTGGGCAGGGACAAATATCCAAACTTATCAGTGGAAAATGGAATTAAGTTGGCAAAACTATTTTTGTTTGAATCCTTGCAAGTCCCAGGTAGATGCCTTTGCTTCTTAGTTTTAGAACATGGGAGTACTTACAACTGATTGTTCTCAGAATTAGCTCTGAATCTCCAGATCACAGGAAATATAATACTACAGTGAGTACTGTATTTAGGTTTAACTCCCACAGGCTACATTTGAAAATCTGTATTGCTTTCTCTCTATTTTGACCAGTCTAGACAAAATCCTAATGTACTATGTGCAGACAAAATTCTAATGTGCCATGATTCTGAGATATTATAATTCTGGTGCTTGACACATATCATTAACAGTTTTTAAACCAATTTTCAAATATTCTTTTCATTGTGAATGCTATTTTGTGTATATTCATATACGCCAAAATTCCTAGTGTATTTCTACTTTCAGTATTTAAATAAAGTTTTATTGTTGAATAGTTTCAGATTTACAGAAAAGTTGTGTGTAAAGAGTTCTGTATACTGCATACACATTGAAGACTTGTTAACTTGTTATATTATTGTGGTACATTTTTCTTTCCTTCTGTTTTTTATTTGTTTTTATTTTTTATTTATTTATTTCTTTTTTTTTTTTTTGAGACTGACTCTATTGCCCAAGCTGGAGTGCAAGTGGCACTATCTCAGCTCACTGCAACCTCTGCCTCCAGGGGTCAAGCGGTTCTCCTGCCTCCACCTCCCTAGTAGCTGTAATTACAGGTGGGTGCCACCATGCCCAGCTAATTTTTGTATTTTTAGTAGAGAGGGGGTTTCACCATGTTGGCCAACCTGGTCTCAAACTCCTGACCTCAAGTGATCCACCCGCCTTGGCCTACCAAAGTGCTGGGATTACAGGCATGAGCCACCGCGCCTGGCCTATTGCAGTACATTTTTCATGACTAACAAGCCAACATTGGTGCATTTTTATAATCTAAATTCCATACATCATTTAGTTTTCATTATTATTCGTTTTTCTCGAATGCTCTTTTTTTTGGTTCCAGGTTTCCATTTAAAACCACACATTACATTCAGTCATCATGTCTCCTTAGGCACCTCTGGGTTGTGACCGTTTTTCAGACTGTCATTGGTTTTTACGATCTTGGCAGTTTTGAGAAGTATTTGCCAGGTATTTTGTAGAATAATGGTTCCGACTGGATTTGTCTGACTTTTTTTTCATCGTTTGACTGGAATTATGAGCTTTTGGGAGGAAGACCATAGCACATCATATCAAGGGGACAAGCTATCAACATGACTTTTCACGGCTGATGTTAACGTTAAACATGTGAACACGTAATTATGTGATGGCCAAATACAATATGATAAATTCTTTAGTAAAAGAAACAAATGGGCTGGGCACGTGGCTCATGCCTGTAATCCCAGCACTTTGGGAGGCCGAGGCAGGTGGATCACCTGAGATTAGGAGTTCGAGACCAGCCTGGCCAACATGGTGAAACCCCATATCTACTAAAAATACAAAATTAGCCGGTTGTGGTGGTGGGCACCTGTAATCCCAGCAACTCAGCTGGCTGAAGCAGGAGAATCACTTCAACCCGAGAGGTGGAGGTTGAGTGAGCCGAGATCATGCCACTGCACTCCAGCCTGGGTGGCAGAGTGAGACTCCATCTCAAAAAAAAAACAAAAAACAAAAAACAAAAACAAACAAACAAAAAACCTTAATAAAATACAAAAATACAAAAGAAAGAAATGGAGAACTTCTTATTTTATTTTATTATTTTTGAGACAGGGTTTCACTCTGTCGCCCAGGCTGAAGTGCAGTGGCGTGATCATGGCTCACTGCAGCCTTGACCTCCCAGGCTCAGGTTATCCTCCTACCTCAGTCTCCAGAGTAGCTAGAACTACAGATGTGAACCACTATGCCTGGCTATTTTTGTTGTATTTTTTGTAGAGATGGGGTTTTGCCATGTTGCCCAGGCTGGTACAAATGAAGAACTTCTGAATGATTTTTAGAATGCTGGGAGGTGAGAGAACAGAGGAAAGGAATTTTAAACTGAGTCTTGAAAGTCCAGTAAGATTTTTTTCGATTGAAAAAAAGGGAAGTAAACCAGGGCAAAAGAATCATGGGCAAAAATACAGAGTTTTGAAAAGGGATGGATCCAGGGACCCTTTCTGGAAAACATGATACAAACTTATAAATTCAAAATTAATATATAAATGAGTATGTTTTAAAAACGAGAATACATATTGCAAAAAAAAATTGGAGTCTCTGAAATTTTAAATTCTTTTCTTCTGAAATTCCTCTAGGCAATTTAACAAAATTCTTCCGCAGAAATATTTTTTAATTGCAACCTGACTTCCTGTTTATTCCTGGAACCTTCCAAAGCACCCAGAAATTTTTAGTGTTCATAGTGAGCAGCTGGATGTTTCTGTTTCACTAACTTCAGGAGCAACTGACCTTGAGGTGTGAAATGTTTTCTGGGTTCCAGGAATTCCAAGTAACTTGATTATCTTGGAACCTAGGCTCTTCTGGATTATAGCTGGAGCTAAATATAGACATATAAGCAAAAGGAAATCGTGAAGGATTTATATGCTAGCCAGGGAGTTGGGCTATCTTCTAGAACAGGAACATTGAAGGATTTTATCCAATAAAGTTGTGTGACTAAATTTATGTTTTAGGAAGACATCTCTGGAACATTTAGAGCCGCAGTAGAAGGCCAGAGGAATGACTTTAGTAATTACTTATTGGGAATTATTTAAAATAGCCTGAAAATAAAAAAGATGCCTGAACGTTGGGAGAAAAGAGGATCAATTAAGGAAATAACCATTTAGTAGAGAACAGGAACCTAGACCAAGGGGAAAGTATTCAATAACTAAACAAATAAAAACCATCTTACAAATATGAATACATAATAATTATTAACTTGTATACTTATATTTTAAATATTTGTTTTATATTGATACAAATTAATATTTATTTTATATTTTACCAATACAAGAGATTGATTTGTATTTATATTTGTATAGAGAAAGAGAAATACCATGAAAGTAAGGTACAAAAGATAAGGGAACACTGGTGTAGAAAGGCTAGATTGTATCTTTCTGGTAGGAAGAATGCAGCCCTCTAATTTGATAATGTGTTCTTTAATAAGGATAAAATTATTTTTGAAAACAAGGAGTGAAAGATGCTACATAAATGTAATTATTATTCAATTTGATACATAGTATAATATCTATGTTATATCTTAATAAGTATGACAACATTTATTACAGCTTACCAAGAGAAAATAAAAATTGGTTTTAGCAATTAACCTTATCCACATGTAAATGAGATTAATTAGTAGTTTTCCTTTCTAATCTTTTGGGGAAAGCAGATAATTATAATTATACTGTTTATGCAAATTGTATCCAAATATGCTAAAGGACACAATAGTTTGCAATTTAAAGTTCAAATAAGAAAATTTTCTAAAATTTACTTTTAGAATAATAAGCTAACCAATTAGAAAATGTAAATGACATGTTATAAATAAGTATGAACAGTTCCTCAAGAGAACTAACTGTTTATTTAACTTTACTAAGGCATTTGCTCCCCAACTTGAGTTACTCAATGAGGTTTAACATGTATTTCAAATCTTTACTTAAAGTATAATAAAATAGGTATGAAATTTTTCAAAATAAAAAAAAAATTAAGTAATATATTTTCTCCACAAAAACAGGTTTAATCTGAAAGACCCTCAATCTGAAGGCTAAAGGACTAGTTTGATTTCCACTTTCTGGAGAAGGGAGTGGAAACGAACTTGATATTTTTGTAAAACTAAAATAAGAATTTTGATGTTCTGATTTCTGATTCATTATTCATTCGAACACATTCACAGAAGGGGGAGCAAACCATCTCTCCCTGGTGAAGCTTTTCAGGTTCTATGCTGACTTTCTCTTACTGATCTCTTTCCCGCCCTGTCTCATTTTATTGTAGGAGAAACAAAATGCGCACTTCATTTGCGAAAAACAGAGAGCAGTTCCTCTCGACAGCTTCAGAAACTATTAGAATAAAATCCTGCCTATTCTTTAAGTGAAGTGATCAGGATATGCATTCATTAATGTATTCAATAAGCAGACTTTTATTTAATATGTGCAAGGCCACAAGATCTATTAATAACATAGACCATTAAGGAAAGGGCTGGCACACAACATACTTCTGGCCTAGAAGGAGAAGGCATGTATACAAAGAATTTACACGACATGAAAAGATTTCTTTTAGCGAAGATATACACAACGGACTGCACAAAGGCAGAAACATTTAACTTTTGGGAACAGACATGCCAAAGAATGCTTGATGGGAGGAAGAAGTATCAGAAAGCATACCGGGTAGGTTGTGTGATATATCAACATAGAATTTCTGTAGGTGACAGAAACCTAGTTCTTCTGTCATATAGTTCCCTAGGAGGAGTCAGGGCTTCTGCTGTGAAGACCTGAGGTTCTTTTCTGTGGTTAAGCATAGGTTAAGGGGAAAGTAGAACTGTGTGCAACACCTCTGTAGAGTGCCAAGTGTATCAGGGTAAGATAATGGTGGAGGACCAAGGCTTACTGAGACTTAGTATAGCAAAAGGAACTATGACAATAGTTACTGATTGTGTTCATCTGTGATCATAGCCTGTGTAGTGTAAGAAACAATAATGTTTAACAATGATTATGAATATTATCTAAGGATTTAGAAATATCATTTGATGTAAAGGAGTGGATGGGGATACCGAATGACCTGCCAGCAAGATATGTGGCTAATTAGAGGCAAGCTCTATTTGATTAAGTGTGTTAAAGATGCATGCCCAGGGCAAATACATTTTGGGTCTTCACTCAAGATAACCAGGAAATCAATAATTCTCGTGCAGCCCATACTTCCATGGTTATATGATTATAACCCTGTTGAGGCACTGGTGTGCAAGGGTAGGAGCAGTAGCTTAAACATCTGTCTTTATTTGAAGATTATCCACTGACTATGATATAGTTGCATTGGAAGGGATTCTACAAAATTCTTAAAACCCCAATGCAGAAAGAATGCTTGGCAGAAGTTCAGGATGGAGGAGAGATTCAATGAAGCCTTATTAGCTGAAGTGCTCAATTCTTTGGCATACCTGCGAGGATACTGAGATAGGAGGACTTCTAAAGATGATTTTTATGGCCCCTATGTCAGACCCCAAATTCCCAAACTACTGACTTTGTTCACAGTGTCTGCAAATGGAATATGAGAGAACTTCTCTTGCTCCAAGCATATAGACAAACCACCTGAGACACAGGCTATATTCTGGATCAAATGGCATGAAATGTATGAACGGCTATTCTTCTTGTAATGGAAAAGATAAATTACTAGAAACTGAGGTATTTGATCTTTGGCTACATTTTACTAAATTGTGCTTCAATTTCATGTGTTAGAAGCTGAGGAATGCTAATGGTTTATGGACACTCTTATAGGCTCTGACTGTGAGGCAATTTCTTTACTCAGAGGGGATGAGGTTTCACGGATAGAGGTGTTGCAATGCAGCAGAGCTAGTCTTCAAATTTTGTTGCAAGAGACTAATCTCTGTTGTTTCAATTCACAACAAAATGGTCCTGAGTTTTATTCTAAATCTTAAGGCATGATTTTTATATAGGATATCACTCAAAACTATCAAATGCTATCAAAATCAACTGACACGGTTTTGCTGTGTCCCCATCGAAATCTTATCTTGAATTGTAGCTCCCATAATTCCTCTATGTTGTGAGAAGGACCCAGTGGGAGATAACTGAATCATGGGGGTGGGGTTCTGCCCATACTATTCTCCTGGGAGTGAATAAGTCTCACTGTATGATGGTTTTATAAGGATTTTCCTTTTTTGTCTGGCTCTCATTCTCTCTCTTTGCCTGCTGCCATGTAAGACATGCCTTTTGCCTTCCGCTATGATTGTGAGGCCTCCCCAGCCACGTGGAACTGTGAGTCCATTAAACTTCCTTTTCCATATAAATTACTCAGTCTCCGGTATGTCTTTATCAGCAGTATGAAAATGAACTAATACATCAGCCATCATAGTCACGGTTCTGGTGTTTTTTCTTCATTTTAAATTTATGTCAGAAGCTACACATCCCCCCCGATCTGCACTCAACCCCAGCAGCCTACAGATAACATGAGGGCAGCTTTCACCACTGAGAAGCATGGGCAGCTTCTTTGCTGTTTTCCAATGTCTATAAAAGTCTTATAATTTTTGGCCTGATGACCAGATCCAAACTCTGCACATTTCTCTGTTTTTGGTGTCTGTAACTCAATCCCTGGTACCAATTTTCCACTTAATATTTTTAATATTTTTTAGGACAAAAATATCAGAAACTTACTCTAATAAGCTTCTCATAAAAGTGATTGACTAGTGGCTCACCAAAATTGAACAAAAAGATGAACCATCAAGTCTCAGGGTATACAGGACAACTGCAGTTTTGAGGGTCTCAGAGCAAGTATTTATTTATCAACCTTTCTTTTTTAGGACCTGCTTTTGGATGACATCAGATAATATTAAAATGAAATTTCCAGGGAGAAAACAACAGATTAGTCTTGCTTGGGTCACTCTATCTTTAAGGCCTGAAGCTTGGGTTGTTATCAGAAAAACAGGGGGAGGAGTAGGTATGCTGGGCTAAAAAAATCAGTAGCCGCTTTAACCTATCATGCTTCCCTGCATGCCTCAAGATAATTCGAGTGATCTGTCTTGGACATGTACTTAAAATTTTTTGTTATTGTCTGAATGTTGGTGTCCCAGCAAAATTCATCTATTGAAACCTAATACCCAATGTGATATTATTAAGAGGAAGGGCCTTTTAAAAAATGATTAAGTTATGAAGTCTCTGCCCTCATGAATGGGATTAGTGTTCTTATATGAGAGGTGGAAGGGAGTTGCCTCACCCCTTTCACCATGTGAGGACAACATAAGGGCCATCTGTGAGGAATAGGTCCTCACCAAACACTGAACCTACTAGTGCCTTGATTTTGGACTTCCCAGCCTCAAGAACTCTATGAAATAAATTTCTATTCTTATAAAGCTACTATGTTATAGTAGCCCAGATGGACTAAGACAATTATTCTTCCAATGAATATTTGTGTGACATACAATTTTGTGGGCTATAGTCTTTAATACTTTGAGTATGTATAATATATATCATAAATAAAGGACTCATGCATACCATCAGTTATTGGAAAATGTATAGTTAACTGGCTCATATGTAAGTAAAATATACATGATTTTGGCCTCATTCTGGCTGCTGCTGCTGTGAATTAGGATGATGGTAATAGTTTCAGTAGTTCCTAATTGTGTGGCTTTGCACAAGTTACTTAATCTTTCTGACCTAATATCTTCCTTTGCAAAGTGGAAATAACTATTGTAAATTGTAGACTATTGTATATACAATAACTATTATATAAAATGTATAAGTTATGTTTCTAAGATGGTGCTTAATGATTGGTAGATGTCATTGCTTCAGACTAACAATGGATTCCCCCTCTCTGCTTTCTTGGATTCATGAAGTTCTCAACAAAAATTTTTCAGACACCATTTTTGAATCTGGCAACTCTAAACCTGAACTCTGCATATCAGCATTGCCTACCTTCAGTGTTATATCCCATAGGAAGATTACATCATTTGAAGTGATACTGCGGAAGGTAACTCATTATTTATGCATACTATGAATTATTCTTGGATAATTGCTACACATGTATTTAAAGTGGAAGTATTTTCAAAATTATATCTCTACATCAAAACAAGACAAACTATAATATTCATTAAGTAAAAATGGTGATAGGAATATTTATTATTGAGAATATTATTATGGCATGATTTATGGTGCTTTATCTATAAAGAACCTGAATTTCTAATCAATTTGCCCAAATGTAAATAATTGTATTATATGTAAATATAATGTAAATAATTGTATTACATGTGTATGTGTTTGTTCATGTGTTACTTGTAACAAACATTAATTTATAAGTTAACTGTTGGCATCAAGACTATTTTTATTGTAAGCTCTTAAAGGTCAAGCGACCTCATTTAATTTCATATGTACTACTGTAGTTGAATATCATTGGATTCACTACCTGGCTGTATTTGTTTACTAGGGCTGCATACCAAAATACAACCCACTGGGCGGCTTAAACAGCAGAAATGTATTTTATGACAGTTCTGGAAGTCCAACCTGAGGGTGTTGGCAGGTTTGGCCTCTCCTGAGACTTCTCCTCTTGGCTTTCAGATGTCACCTTTTTTTCTGTGTCCTCCCATGGCTTCTCCTCTGTGTATGAGCACTCCTGATGTGTCTCTCTCTCTTTTTAAAAGGGCATCACTCGGGTTGGTTTAGGACTCAGTCGACTGGCCTCATTATAACTTCATCACCTCTTTCAAGGTCCTATCTTCAAACCCAGTCACATTCTGAGATACCAGAGGATACATATAAATTAGGGGGAGATAAAATTCAGTCAAAGCAATGGCTAAAAACATCAATCATTATTATCTCTCAAGGTTGGTATGAGTTGGAAATTTGACAAGGCACAGTAGGCACTGATGTCTCGTATTCCACATTGTCTAGGAACTCAGTTAGGGTCTGGAAGGCTGGAAGATGGAAACACCTGAAGGCTCATTTATTCCTGGTCCAGCTGTTGATGCCAGCTTTCCACTGAGACCTTAGTTGGAGCTGATGCCTGGACACCTCCATGGGGCCTGTGCTTCCTTATAACATGGTCTCTGGGTTCTAGCATCCCAAGAGAGAAAGAGACAGACAAAGCCAGGCAGAAGCTATATTGCATTTAATTACCTAGCCTCAGAAGGCACATGGCAATACTTCCATGGTATATTATTGGTTGAGACAGTTACAAATATCTGCCCAGATTTAAGGGGAGGGAACATAGCCCTTACTCTCAGTGGGAAAAAAATGCCAATCCTATTATAAGAATGGCATGTGAAATGGGATTTTATATATATCTACATATACATACACACACACATATTTGTGTGTAATATATGAGTTCTATAATTTATATATAATGTATAGCAATATTACATATATTGTATATATGTATGTGTATTTGTGTGGCTAGCTGTGGAAAATACAATCTATCATAGTCATATGGAGCTATTCATTTAAAAATATATAGTATTTACACAACTCTTGCAGTAGAAGTTGTCTTCTCAGTATAATTTTCTGCCTGTTACTTCACATCACGGAGGAAGTCTCCATCAAGACTTCTTCCATATAAGTAAAATGAGACTGCTGGGTCCCCTTTGATTGGATGAAGGATTAGTACTGGATGTAAAATCAGACTGTAGTTTGTTTTCTTTTTTCCCTTGGACTTACAGTTAATCTTCTGGAATTTGGAGGTCTGAAGGCATCAATTTATAGTGTGGGTGAAGGTATAAGATATTGTTATGGGTTGAATTTTGTCCCTCCCAAATTCTTATGTTGAAATCATAATGCCCCGTATGTTTGAATTTGACTTTCCTTCAAATAGTGCAGATGTAATTATTCATGTTGAGATGAGGTCATATTGGAGTAGGGTTGATTGTTAATTCCATGTTGCTTGTGTCCTCATGAAAAGGGGAAATTTGATGAAATTGATCTTTGCTTACACTATATGCAAAAGTCAACTCATAATGGATTAAAGATTTAAGTGTAAGACCTGAAACCATAAAAATCCTAGAAGAAAACAGAGGGGAAACTTCATGACATTGGTCGTGGCAATTATATTTTGGATATGAAGCCAAAGTACAGGTAACAAATAAATAAATAAGTAAACTACATCAAACTGAAAAGATTTTGCACAGCAAAGGAAACAATCAAGAAATTATTTAAAGGCAACCTATGAAATGGAAAAAAAATTTACAAATCATATATCTAAAAAGGAATTGATATCCAAAATATAGAAGAAACTCATAAATAAATAAATAAACAAACTACATGAAACTAAAAAGATGCGGCACAACAAAGGAATCAACAAATTAAAAGGTAACCTATGAAATGGGAAAGAATATTTACAAATCACATATCTAATCAGCGGTCAATATCAAAAATATATTGGGAACTCATATAACTAAAAAACATAAACAACATAACCCACTTAAAAATGGGCAAGAATCTGAACAGACATTTCTCAAATGAATGTATACAAGTGGCCAATAGATACATGAAAAGATACTCAATATCACTAATCATAATGAAAATGCAAATTAAACTCACAGTATGATACTACCCCACATCTGTTTGAAAGGCTATTATTAAAAAGTCAAAAGATAACAAGTGATGGTGAGGATATGGAGAAAAGGTAAACCCTATATGTTTTTGGTGGGAATGTAGATTGGTACAACTATTATGAAAAATCTATGATGTTTCCTCAAAAATTAAAAATATAATTACCATATAATCCAGCAATCCCACTAATGAATATATACTCAAAGGAGATAAAATCAATATCTTGAAGAGATATCTGCACTCTTACGCTCATTTCAGCATTATTCACAATAGTAAAAATATAGAAACAACTAAGTATCCACTGAGTGATGAATACACACAAAATTTTCGCATATACAGTCTTGTACTGCACACCAGTGTTTCTGTCAGTGATAGACTGCATATACAAAGATAGTCCAGAAAGATTATAATCTATGGAGCCAAAACATTTCTATCACCTAGTGATGGCTTGATGATACTCATCCTGTGTAGGCCTAGGCTGATGTGTGTGTTTGTGTCTTAGTTTTTAACAAGAAAGTTTAAAAAGTGAAAAAATTAAAAATTAAAAATTTTAACATAGAAAAAGTATATAAAGAAAGATATTTTTGTACAGCTGTTCAATGTGTTTGTATTTTAAGCTGTTATTATAAAGTGCCGAAAAGTCAAATGATATCTAAAAAGTTTATAATGAAAAGAAGTTCATTGTAAGAATAAACTTACAGCAAGGTTAATTATTGTTGAATAATAATAGCTAAGTTAATTTATTATTGAAAGAAGAAAATTAAAATTTTTTTTAAATTGAGATGTCCTACGCCTTGACATTCACTTGCCACTCGCTCACTGACTCACCCAGAGCAACTTCCCGTCTTGCAAGCTACATTCATGGTACATCCCCTACACAAGTGGGCCCTTTTTAATGTTTTATGCTGTATTTGTACTATGCCTTTTCTATGTTTAAATATGTTTAGATACACATATACCATTGTTTCACAATTGCCTACACTATTCAGTACTGTAACATGCTGTATACGTTTGTAGCCTAAGAGCAATAGGCTATACCACATAGCCTAGGTGTGCAGTACACTATACTGTCTGGTTGTGGAGGTCTACTCTATCATGTTCACATAATGATGAAGTTACCTAAACATGCATTTTTTTGAAAGCTCCTTATCATGAAACGATGCACCACTGTAGATATGCAATGGAGCACTATTCAGCTTATAAAAGAAGGAAATCCTGCCATTTGTGATGACACAGATGAATCTAGAAGATGTTATGTTAACTAAGAAAAATAAGCCAAATACAAAAAGACAAATATTGCATGATCCCATTTTTATGCGATATCTAAAAAAGTCAAACTCATGTAAACAAAGAGGAAAAGTTTGGTTACCAGGGGTGAGAGGTGAGAAAAATAATGAAAGGTTGGTCAAAGGGTACAAACCTGCAGTTATAAGATAAATAAGTTCTGGAGACCTCATGTATAGCACGTTGACTATAGTTGTTAATAATTCACTGTATATTTGAAATTTGCTAAGAGAATAGATCTTAAGTATTACCACCACACACACACAAAATGGTAACTATATTAGGTTGTAGATATGCCAATTAGCTTGATTATGGTAATCATTTCATAGTGTATATGTATATTCAAGACATTACATCGTATATTTTAAATATATATACATAATTTTTATCTGTCAATTATATTACAATAAAACTAAGGGAAGAAAACAACAGAAATCAACAAAGCCTGAGGTTTCAGTGAAAAAAATTTTTAATATAAAGGGGAAATTTGGACACAGAGAATGCCTTATCATGTGAGGAATGGAGTTATTTATGTTGCAACAAGTCAAGGAACTATCAGACGCTCAGAAAGAGAGGCCAGAAATAGATCCTTCCCCAGTGCCTTCAGAGGGAGCATGGCCCTGCCAACACCTTGATCTCAGACTTCTAGCCTCCAGAACAGCGAGACAATAAAATTCTTTCTTAAAAAACTCTCTGGTTTGTGGTACATTGTTATAGTCGCCCTAGGAAACTATTACAGATGTGACACTTGAGACACACTGGTAACTCTGGTTTTCCTGGGTGGAAAAAAACAGACAAGTACCTGAAAAAGCTGGAGAAAAAAGTCCCGATGGAATCAAGAATTCCATTCTAGTTGTTCTTGAGGAAATATATATTTCCTTGCCCTTCAGGACAAGGAAATATACAATTTTTTACCTTTAAAAAATCATTTTTCTTAAATATGAAAGGTAGTTCAAATTAGAGTTCTGTCTTTTGCAAGTAAAACCGTCCTAATATAGATATTTTGAATCTTTCAATTATTTTGATACAATTTGATTTGTGTTATTTGAAAAATTGATACCATTTCCAAAATAGATTTCAGCTGGGTATGGTGGCTCGTGATTGTAATCTCAGCACTTTGGGAGGCCAAGGCGGGAGGATCCCCAGAGACCAATTCAAGACCAGCCTGGATAACATAGCGAGACCCGATTTCTGCAAAAAAAATTTTTTTTAAATAGCAGAGAGTGGTAGTGCATGCCCTGTAATCCCAGCTACTTGGGAGGCTGAGGTGGGAGGATCACTTGAGCTCAGGAGTTGGAGGCTGGAGTAAGCTATGATCTTGCCACTGCACTCCAGCCTGGGCTACAGAGTAAGAACCTGTCTCTGAAAAAAAAAAATAGTTTTACATCTTCCAATAGGAAAAATGACTTAGTTTTCATGCATAGATAACCTGTTCTACATATGTCACCAGGACCCCACAGCAGCCCTGCTTGTGTACAGTCTCACAAAAGAAATATTTCTATCATCTTTGACTCTAATAATGGTTCAAAGTCATTTGAAGGCATCAAACTGGTAATAGCCATTGTACCATCAATTCATTCCCCTTCTCCACTTTTCCTCCCTTTCTCCTTCCTCTCTTTTAAAATATAATTTCCCGTGTATATCAATAAATAGAGGTATGTGTGTATGTGCATATCTATGTGTCTGGTGAAACAGTGCCTTAATGCTAGCTTCTAGGCTAAGCACCAAATATCTGGTTATATATTTTATAACATAATCTTAACAATGAAAAACCTTAACTAGTTTGGAAACAAAAAATTTACACAAAGAATCTAGTAAATATTTAAAACATACACATATAACATAAGTAAATATGATACATGGTGTAATCCTTAGGGTACAAGTTACCAGTATAATTATTTTTAATTCTTAAATCCCCATTTTAGTCAAAAGTGAAATAATTTCCTGGAATTATAAAAAATTTGATTTTCATTAGAACTACACCAAATATATCACCAAATAGTGATATTTTACAACTTTGAGATATATATATATATATACACACACACACACATACACACACACATATAGGTATTGAATTTTTATGTTTTATCAATGATATATAAAACATATAGAAGAAATAATAACATAACATGCAAGAAATAAGATAATTCTTATTATTCTGAATTATCTTATTATTTCTATTATTTCTTACATACGTTATGGAGACTGAATTCTGAATTTGCTTATTATTTCTTGAATATAAATTATCTTATTCTTATTCTGAATCTCTTATTTTTTCTTGTGTATGTTACGGAGACTTGAATTTTCCAGTTAGATTAACAATCTAATCATAACAAAAATTTGTTCATTCATTTAACAAAGTTTTATTTAGCATTTACGTAGCATCAGGCATGGCCGTAGGTCTGAGTGCAAAACACAGACAAATAAACATCCCTTTCCTTATGGAGTTTAGGTCTAGTGGGAAGAAATACAATATAAAGAAACAAAGCAGAAATGAGAGAAAGACATAAAAGGCAAAGAGATGAATTTCCTACAAATAATATTTTCCTATTTTCTTTACTTCTGCTCTCATTTTTTCTCTCATCAAATTTCATTGGCTAATTATGTCCCAAATCACATCAGATAGTACTTTTAATGATGGGAATTCTTGATTTTTTATTAATGTTAATGAAGTATGAGATTAGCTGTTTGTTTGAGATACATGTTTTTATGATATTTCTGCCTCTTTTAATGAGTATGTATTTATTTTTATAGTAATGTGTGAGTGTTCTGGTACCATTATGCTTTGTCTGAGTGCAGAGAAAGGCATGAGCTTAGGGCCCGCTCCCAAAAGTGTGAAAAACCAATACTCTTTGTTTATGCTATAACTGTCAGTTAGCAACTTACTGAGACAACTTTAGGAATTCCAGCAATAACAAATTACTGAATGCTTACGAGTTGTACTCTTCTGCTTATTTCCATTAAAAAACCCCCTAAAAATTTTAAAAGGTGTGTAGAGAAAAAATGTAAACAACGTTATACATGCACACTGCATTGAGGAAGAATGAAGTTGATCCAAAACTCAGAGGATATTAATTACTTTGACAAACATCTATTGGATGCCTACTACATGCCAACTGGTCTCTGTTCCAGGCATCTGCTTTACATCAGTCAAAAAACAGACAAAAATCCTTGTCCTAATACTACTCCATTCAGGTAAGGGAGACAAAGAGTAACACTTAAATTTCATAAAAGTGGGAATACTCAACTCTAATATGGCACAATAACCTTCTATCTTGAAAATGTAACAGGGTATTAATTTCCTTATTTTTAAAGCCCAAAGAATGGCTTACTACATGCTGCATTGACTGGATCTCCCAGATTAAACCTGGGGAGACTTTCTGATCATATTCTAAGTATTCTATAGAAAATAAGAGTTCTGCTAAAAACAAAAACAAAAAAGAACACCTCTAGGTTAGATGTTAGAAATGTAATTTGACTTGAGAAGACTGAATTTTCTAGTAATCATTTAAATTCTAAAATTCACTTGATGGTTGAGGAAACACTAAGAACGTTCCTAACATTGTTGACATTCTCTACATCACAGCCCAAGACTGAAGCTCATGTTCATTTCTGGGATAAGATGCTCAATTTTTTCCCCAATTAATTTTTTTATTTGAACCTTGCCTTAGCTTTACCGAGTATTTATTTATCAGTCACATAACTGAAGTTGTACTTTCCTCCAACTTTTTAAAAAGTGTTTTTTAATATTTTTTCTTTGAAAAAAAAAACACCCTAATTCTAGTTATTCTGGAGGAAATGTTTTGTAGATAAGTAACACCACATTATTACAAGGATGTACCTTCAACCTTGAATAACTGTCATGTTGACACTAGAATATATATTTTTCTTATGGAACTTTGTGCATGTTATTAGGTTTACATTATTTTCATCTCCCTCTACTATGTCCTTGCAGGTATTATGGTGTCAAATAGCTTCTTTATTAAATTTTATATTTGTAGACCTGAGAGTTGAAATTTTCTAATAACAAATACTGTGTTTGGCATAAGATGCTTTGGGGTTTTTTTTGTTAGGGATTAGAAATTCAGTTTCTTTTTCTCTGGGATAGAAGATTATAACTGGTATTACATATTTTGAATACTATCTTTTTATTCCAGGAAAACGAAATCCTAATTCTTGTTTAAAGTGTTGTATACATTACTTCTGCATACATTATAGTAGCTTTGATAGGCCATTTACATATTATTAACTTTTGGGTAGAATTTCTTTGAAAGTATGATTTACTATTACATAAGAATTTTGCATTAGTGAAGAGTCAGGGAATACTATGTCCTTGTAATGCCTCTCAGACACATATGGCTCTTCTTACGAAAGGGACTTGGAGATGGAGCGGGAAGCTGAGTGGGCTGGGATAAAGTGGATTAAAGGTAAAGATAAAGGCTTTAAAAAGTAGTATATAGAGGATATTATCTTTTATTTAGATTGTTCTTTCTCTTCCTCATTTTCATTGAGTCTACATTTCTCCAATATGTAGTATTACATGCTTCCGGAGTTTGACTGAAACTGACCTTAGATTTCCTAATAGGTGTACTGTAGTTTAGAGAAGTAATATTTTTTCCAAGTTTTAATTTGATGTTCTTACCAGAGTTGCTTTACAACCTTTTCTCTTTTCAAACTTTGAAGAGTAGGTAGATGCCTATTTCATATGACTCACCTTTTGTGTTGCCATCCTGGAAACAGCTCTTCCTCTATCCCCATTGATTCAAAGAAACTGCCACGTTGGGGTCCAGGTGGCTATAGCTCTGGGATTAAAGATTTCAGCCTAGTGTGACTGTTCTTTTAAGGAGAGAACATATTGTATTAGTCCATTTTCACATTGCTGATAAAGACATACCCGAGACTGGGTAATTTACAAAGAAAATGAGGTTTAATGGAGTGAGTTCCATGTGGCTGGGAGGCCTCACAATCATGGTGGAAGACAAAAGACACATCTTACACAGTGGCAGACAAGACAGAAGTAGAGCCAAGCGAAAGGAGAAACCGCTTATAAAACCATCAGGTCCTGTATGACTTATTCACTACCAAGAGAACAGTATGGGGGAAATTGGCCCCACCATTCAATGATCTCCCACCGGCTCCATCCCACAACATGTGGGAATTATGGGAGCTACAATTCAAGATGAGGTTTATGCGGGGACACAGCCAAACCATATCACATATACACTTGGGGACAATTTGTAGTGGTAATTTTCCAACACGACCTTTGGGAAGTGGAGCACATCCTTCTGCTGCAGAGAGGTTAATGGAGAATATGCACAGAGAGAGACAGAGCAACCGGGGTGAATCCAGGTGTTTGAGTCTAGCATCAGTTTGCTTTGAGTCCCAGCTGCATCCTTATTTTCTGTTTTCATGAGCTCATTATTGTCTTTTCAGTATAGTCTATATTTTTTGCTGAAGCTGGTTTTCTCAGTGTTTCTGCCAATCCCAAGCATCCCATTTTTCTTCATATTTTGTTGAGAAACCTCTAGGTATCTATTTTTAGTCTTCAGTTAGAGCACCTTCAAGTATCATTCATAACGGTATGTTCTTTATTATCTTTATAATACAGTTCCTGAAGTAGGAATATTGTTCTTTACACAGGTTATAAATACGATTTAATGATTTTAAATTCATAATTATTTAGCTAATGTAAAATATGACTACATTTACTCATTCCACCAAGTACTTCTTTTGGCATCAAAAACAAATTTGGAGACCGCGAAGGGAATAGAAACAAGATATTACAATATGAAAACCCAGTTCGGAACAAGCATGATAAGATTATTTTGATGTTTAAAATCTTGAGTCATCTACATTGAATAAAAATAAGAAAAGGATGTGGAAGTGCTTACACTTTAATACTATAAACTTGTTTTTCAATGCCATCAAGAAAATAGTTTTATAAGAAATCTGATTAATGTAAGAAATTATTTAAATCCATCAAACTTATTTCAAATAGTTGAACTATTCTTGATCTGTTCTCATCACAATTAGTCTTTCTCAGCAAATTTCTATATACAATGGAAAACTATGAAATTGTGAAGTTCTTGTATCACTGATGTTCTGAAGTTACAGATAACACAGTGATGAGTAACTGGAGGTACTTAACTAGATAATGTACCCATCTCTGCTTCCCAAGCTGATGAGCTATGTGCAGTTTCAGGTTCTGAGTCTAATTGCTTTACAGTTCTTACAATGGGCTGAATTGCGACACGAATTCAGCAAATTCTTACAGTTCCCTTGGGAGGTTTTTGAGAAAGACACAGTATATAGAAATTGACTCATTTTCCACTGTGAGGACTGACTGTGATATGTTATGAAAGCTTGTGTGTAGTCAGCAAGTCAGGCAGGTTTGAATCATGATTTTTCTTTTTTTTTTTTTATTTTTTAAGATGATTTTGCAATCTTCTCATTTACTGCCCCCAGACCTTTCTACTAACTGACAATGTGGTGTAACAAACCCTTGATTGGCCTCAGACAACCTGTGCTTGACTGGCTCTGCCCCTCTGCCTATATAATCTTGGATGAGTCATTGAGCTTATTTCCTCATCTATAAATTGAAGATAAGAATCTTCATCACACAGAATTGTTGTAAGGATTAAGTGAAATGTAGCTGGTATGAAATTCTCTGCAGAAAGGGGGATAATTTCTGACACTGCTGTTATTTTCCCTACAGAGGATAATAAATAAATCAATTGCTAATGGTTGAAAGCATGAAATCTGGACAAACTGTCTGGGATTGAATACTGTCTCTATCACCTCCCAGGGGCCTAACTTTTGGTATAGCATTCCGCCTGTCTGTGCCTCACTTTACTCATCTAAGAATTGGATAAAAAATGGCACTGCCTCATACAATTATGAGAATTAAACGAGTACATATTCATAATTGTCTCTAAACCAGTGATTTCCACACTTTTTAAATAGCAAATTTCTATATACAATGGAAAACTATGAAATTGTGAAGCGCTTGCAAGTATCTACATGTAGTAACGCTGTACTGTACTTGTTAAGTAAATAAAGAAGCTTCCAGCTAAATAAGTAAAGGGGCTATTTACCTTCCGTCAACTGATTCAGGGAAATCCAAAATTCTGAAGTTGACATTGAAGCCTGGAGTGCTCATCTGCAGTAGTGGTTCCTTCTCATGACTTCAAGCAGCCTCCCAGGAGGAGGTGCCATCCAGAGTCCTGCCAGACAGCTTGAGTCTTTTGGGGAAGTGTAATCCCACTCCACCTGAGTTGTCTTCAGCCAAGGATGTTCTTAGGCTTAGCCCTTCAGTTCCACAAGCGCTAATCTTCGAGAACCCCAGCTTCCCAAAGGACTGCTGGGCTCAAACTAGGAACAATGTCCCTTCACTTACTGACCAGGAAGCCCTATCCCTTTGCCTTCTCTAGAGTTCAAACTTCCAGGCCAGAGAAGCTTTTCCTTTGGAACCATCTTAGCACAAAAGGACTGATTGCTCCTCTCCCCACCCCACCCTCTCCTGGATGAGGGGCTGCTCTTTCTCACCCTGCCGTGCTTGGTCATCCTTCTTTGAGCACAAAGGGGTTCATTATACTCTCTTCCATGGCAAGACATAGCCTGTATGTCCACTTACGGTACCTCCAGGGACTGGAACATGTGAATTCAGGTGGCAGTGGTTTGGGGAGCATACTTGGCTTTCTCTGGTTAGTCCTAAGTTTGAAGCGGGGGTAATAAATAGAGAGACTGGCAGTTGGTGACCAAGTCCTGACTCTTCTGGGCTTATTGCTGAAGAGGTTGCAATTTGTCTTCGTGGACTGGTTGCTGCAGAGGCTGTGGGTCAGTTGTATTGTCATGCATGGTCTGGCCACGGTCTGTTTGTACAGGCAGTCTTTCAGTAGTTTTCATGTTACATCTTATTTTGGCCATACATACACATAATACAAGTCCATCAAATTCAACATGTTCAAAATTAAGCTACTCACTTTCATTCAATTAATTTTCTATGCATCTGCTAAAACTATGAATCTGAGGGTCAATCTGTGTCTCCTACCTGTTTTACTACCCATATCTAATCAATCACCAGTTCCTATTGATTTCACTTCTTTAATCTTTCTCCAGTCTGCACCCTTGTCTCTGCTCTAATAGTAACTGCCTATGATCCAAATATTCATAATTTCTCCTCAATTTTTTTACACATTACAGTACTCTTAGCAACTTTCATTCTCTTCTAATACATTCTTTATATTTCTGGTAGTCACCTTTTTGACATGCGAGCCCCTGCATGACTATAAATCAAAGTCCAAAATCCTCACCATGGCTTAACAGTTTGTTTGTAACCTGATCCCTGACCAGTTCTCCAGCTTCATCTCTCCCTATTCTCCAATCCTACAAATACACTGCATCATAATGAGAACATTCAGTTCTCCATTTACGTCACTATTTTACTTCTATGCCTTTACATGGTGCACACACTACTTTCAACTATTGCCCTCACTTCTTCTTACCTTCCTCATGCACAGATTTTGTTTGGATAAATTGTACTCCTTCATGAAGGCTTAGCAGAGTATCATTTCCTCTGTTGAGCCTTCTACAATTTCCCCCAGCCTAATGAGATTACCCTCATATGTGCTACCATAGCAACGTGTACAGACATCTATCACAGTACTTATTGTATCATACTTTCTGTTTATTTGATCATGTTCTACTTCAGAATATTAATATCTGTAGAGCAGAGATGATTTTTTATAAAATTGTTTAACTGCAGTGTCTGGCATATAGGAGGTGCTGAATATGTTTTGTTAAAATAGTAAAGTAACAAAGTTACAATTAATTGCTGATAAATCTTTGCACAAATAAGTGCAGCCTTGATTTGCATCCCCTCTGCATGTGTACCTTTCTTCAGAGGACAGCTTTTTATTTCTTCCTTTCTTTCTTTTTAATTATACTTTAAGTTCTAGTGTACATGTGCACAATGTGCAGATTTGTTACATATGTATACATGTGCCATGTTGACTTGCCGCATCCATCAACTCGTCATTTACATTATGTATTTCTCCTAATGCTATCCCTCCCCCACACCCCCCACCCCCTGACAGGCCCCGGTGTGTGATGTTCCCCTCCCTGTGTCCATGTGTTCTCATTGTTCAATTCCCACGTATAAGTGAGAACATGTGGTGTTTGGTTTTCTTCCTTGTGATAATTTGCTGAGAATGATGATTTCCAGCTTCATCCATGTCTCTGAAAAGGACATTAACTCATCCTTTTTTATGGCTGCATAGTATTCCATAGTGTATATGTGCCACATTTTCTTTATCCAGTCTATCATTGATGGACATTTGGGCTGGTTCCAGGTCTTTAATATTGTGAATAGTGCTGCAGTAAACATACATGTGCATGTGTCTTTATAATAGCATGTTTTATAATCCTTTGGGTATATACCCAGTAATGGGATCACTGAGTCAAATGGTATTTCTAGTTCTAGATCCTTGAGGAATCGCAACACTGTATTTCACAATGGTTGAACTAATTTACACTCCCACTAACAGTGTAAAAGCATTCCTATTTCTCCACATCCTCTCCAGCATCTGTTGTTTCCTGACTTTTAAATGATCACCATTCTAACTGGTGTGAGATGGTATCTCATTGTGGTTTTAATTTGCATTTCTCTGATGACCAGTGATGATGAGCATTTTTTCAGGTGTCTGTTGGCTGCATAAATGAGAGGACAGCTTTTTCTAAATGGGGTGAATAAGCAGGAGGTTCAGTCTTTCTCTCTGGCACTTCGCCTTAGTGCTTAGAACTTGTGGTTCCTCCCCACTCTTTCCAGCATCACTGCGTGCTGACCACTTGCTAGTTGACAACTCTCACACCAAGCAATAGCTCTCCTGAAATACATCTTTCTTCTCTGCAGGAGAGTGGAAAACGGAAGACAGTGGAGTCTGCTTCATTTCTCCTCTTACCAGCTTGCTTCTTTATCAATAGATTAACAATTTGAAAATGAAGAGTTAAAGTTCTCAACAACTTGAACTTTCCCCAAGCTCCCAATGGGAAATCATCCAAGGACAAGGAGGCATTATGGAGATGTCTAACCCACTCCTCCTCAGCTTCTCAGTCTTCCCCCAAGCCCCACCCTCCAAAGATCTCTTTGTGAATCTCTATGCATGGGAAACTCATCTCAGTCCCTGGACAGGATCTTGGTCCCCAGACCTAATACTTCACACCAGCATTTCATTATTTCTAAATATGGTGTTGGGGAGGGAGACAGCCCTCGGTAATTTTACGTAGGCTTTTTTGCACAACTGTGTTTGGAGGCTTCCACTGTGATGCCTCTCAGGAAAACTCCAGTGCTACAAATCAGAGAGGGGCGCTTGCCCATGACATGCATTCTGGAAATTGTATATCTTTTCAATATTCTAATAGGCATGATAATAGGCACAACTCCTTGCTTATCTGTTGAGTCCATTATGTTAGTTAGGGGAGTCCAAGTGCAGCACTTTTCCCAAGGCCAGTCATCACTTTTCTTTTAAAGAAAGAAGGGAGGTAATATTTAACCCTGTGTTAAGATGGAAACATTCCCATAAACAGCAAAGTATTGCCATTGTGTACAACAGCCTTTAATTCCTTTTTCACCCTACAAAGGAGCTATATTGCCCTGTAACAAAAGTTTCTGTTGTCCTAAAATGGCTTTTATCATTTGGATTAGAAATATATTTCTTATTAGAGTAGGATGAAATTATTTGGTTCTCCTATGTGGGGATGTGGTTGGGTGAGGAGTGAGTCATGCTGGTGGTGGTAATTCATCTTGTTCCACTGGTGTGATGCTCATGGTCAGACTCTAGATAACACAATATTGCTATGTTTTAATAACCTCTAGTTGTACTCTGGGGAAAACACACTGTAGCTGAATAATATTTTTAACTGTTAAATTTTGTTTAAGAATACTAAATATATTTTTTTCTTGCTCGATTGTTATACCACCATGTAAGCAACTTGACTGGTATTTCATTGTCCCAAAGAGGAATGCACAGGGTGAAATGGATTAGTTGGTTAGAAGTCCTGGATTTTTACCCCATAAAGTATTCTTATTAAAATAACTGAATTTATGGGACAAAAGAAGGGCTCCTTCTGAGAGTGGAAACAAAGCCCTGGATAGAAGAGACAGACGTGATGCTGAGTCCAGAAGGAGTAGGCCTCTGTTCCGTCTTCCTGGTGCACTTTTCCGAAGAGTTTATGATACCTTGTGCAGAAAATATGTGACAACAGAGGGGACCCACCTTGCCTATCTCTCTGAGGGAAGCCAAGAAAGACTTGGGTGCAATTTCCTTTAGCTCAGTGTGATGGGGGCTCAGATACAAAATTAAATGTATTTAAAGAAGCTATGATAAAGCTGTGATATTCCTAGCACATCAAAGTTAGTGAACTAATTATAAATTACTTTACAACCAGTTCAGTGACCAAGGGGAAGTTACTTAACCTCTCCAAACCTCATGTTCTCATCTGTAAAATAGGGATAATAAACTTACCTTAAAGGGTTGTTTTAAGCTAGTGTTTGTCAAGGACCAGCTGGGTATCATTAAATGACATCCATCATTATTACATTGTGATTGTCATTTATAATAAAGTGACAATTATGTTTATATAATAGTTTGATAAAAGGCTTGTTTGAGCCTATGTGAATCTCTTATTACTATGGTGTCACCCTGCCTGAATACACATTTACATTCTCTTCAAATTTTTAAAGCTATAAATATATCTTTATTGTGTGAGGAGCTCATTATTGGACATAATGTCTCGAATCTGTAAAATTGGCTCAGTGTTTAAGTCAAGAACACAAGTAAGACTTGTGACTTCTTTAAATTTCAGAGCTTGACTCACAGTAAATTCCTATTTATTACATGTAAGTTTCAAATAAATTGAGGAAAAAATTCATTAAAAACATGAAAATGTCAACATTGAATTTTAATTATTGTGCTTACCACACACTTGAAATGTCAAAAAAATGCCGGGATTATATGAACCACATATATTGAATGCATCTTTAGGGAATAAACATTTCTAGTATAAAGTCATATGTCCTTGTTCCCTTAATGTTGGATTGTTCGATAAATGCTAATGGAGGATGATACAATAACATTTTGTAAATTTAATTTTCTCAATTTTTCTCCTCTGGGAGGGTGCATGAACAATATGCTTTAAATGATTCTGTCTTTGTTTCAATTCATCCAATTTCCTGTTAAAATTACTTTTGTTTTTGGAGTGATTTTCTCACCACTTAGTCCTCAGTGCCTTAAACCAGGGCTTTCTCACCAGTGCTAAATGCTGCACCAAAAATTGGTGTATTGGTTTGTTATCACACGGCTAATAAAGACGTAACTCAGCTTGGGTGATTGATAAAAAAAAGAGTTTTAATGGACTCACAGTTCCACATGGCTGGGGAGGCCTCACAGTCATGCAGAAGATGAAGAAAGAGCAAAGGGACGTCTTACATGGCGGCAGGAGAGCATGTGCAGGGGAACACCCCTTTATAAAACCATCAGATCTCATGAAACTTACTCATCATCATGAAAACAGCACAGAAAAAAGTTGTCCTCATGAGTCAATCACCTTCCACCGGGTCTCTCCCATGACTTGTGGGGATTATTACAATTCAAAGTGAGATTTGGGTGGGAACACAGAGCCAAACCACATCAATGGGTTACCAGTGTGCCTAGGGAGGATTCCTTAGTCTAAGTTGATGGGTGGGGTCTTGGGATGGCAAGAGCTCTATGGGCCCTTCAGCTAAAGCAGCTTTTTCCATCTACAACAGTCTTCCGTGCATATGTTACTATTGTCCACCTGTATCATGAAATGAAAAGTGTAGATAGCTTGTCAAACAAATAAGAATTATAATTAACTTCTACCTGATTTTTAAAAATCTCATTTAGCTCTTTTGGGAGTGTTTTCTCATCTTAAAAAACATTTATAGACATTTTACCTCTGTGATTCTTCTTCTTAAATTCAGATACTTGCAATTATAGTTTTCTAGAAAAAAATAAAAAGACAATAATATAGCATGGAAAAGTATCCTCTCTGAGAGTGAACAAATTAATAAGAACAAAATAAAATAAGATCAGTAATTTCAAAAGATTATACTAAATTTAAAAGTGTTTATATTAAATATTGATATATAATAATTCTTTTTTATCTTTATTCTTAATATAAGAATGCTTTCTCTTAAAATATTTTCTTAGAAGTAATTATTTCGGAAATGTCACATGGAACACCATAAAACATTCTCATAATGGCATTTTATACACTGATTTGCATCATATCTTACTTTTCTGTTTCTATAAGAAAGTTTTATTTCAGGACAAGTGAATTATAAAAGAGTTTATTAAAATGGTCATCGGCACAACTCTGTGAGAAAGACCAAAATAACAACAGTTTAAATAAGATGGGGATATTTTTTCTTTTACAGAAAAATCCAAGCAAAGCACGGTGACTCTGAAGGGATCCAGGCTCACTTACCATGTACTACTCCAATATCCCACTTATCAAGGTTATTCCCACTTCATGATCCAAAATGTCTGCTCCAACTCTGGCAAAATGTCCACGTTCTAGCTGTGGGAAACAGTAAAGTAAAAGGCACAGCATTTTGCTTTTTTTGGTTAACCTTGAAGTTACACACCTCTTTTCTTCTTAAATTCCTTTGGCCAGAAATTAGGTATATGGCCAAACCTAACTTCAAGGAAGAATGGGAAATGTAATCGAGTTCAAAAATGTTTATCACTATGCAAGAGTTCAAGAGACCTTATAAAACAACTAGCAGTCTGTGCACACAGCAGTAAAAGATCTCCTACGATACAAAGAACAACACAAAGATCATTGTTATGAGCCCTAGAATCTTTTGGTTTTACTGAAGGGTCAAAGAGAACACATAAATGTCACAAACATAGTGTTTTCCTTCAATCTGGAGTCTTGCTCTGTCACCAGGCTGAAGTGCAGTGGCATGATCTCGGCTCACTGCAACCTCTGCCTCCTGGGTTCAAGCAATCCCCCTGCCTCAGCCTCCCGAGTAGCTGGGACTACAGGTGCCCGCCACCACGCCCAGCTAATTATTTTTGTATTTTAGTAGAGATGGGGTTTCACCATGGATTACATGGTTTTAGTAGATGACAGGGTTGGCCAGGATGGTCTTGATCTCCTGACTTTGTGATCTGCCCACCTCGGCCTCCCAAAGTGCTGGGATTACAGGTGTGAGCCACCATGCCTGGCCAAAAGTAAATTTATAGCAAAAATGTTTTTAATATATAAACAGAAAAAATAAAAATAGACAGCATAAAAAGAAGAATCAGAAGAATTTTTAAAAAGCAGATGTGAGAAATAGAAAGAAAAATAAGTAATAAACATAAATTCATATTAAATGATGAATAATTCTAAAAGCTAATTTTTCTTAAATGCATGGAATGCCAAATAATATATTCTAATGAATCTAATCAAGTTAGAGAGAAAATGTAGAAAGTATATTTGAAAAGGGAATGGTCATAACAATAAATCAGAAAAGAATTAAAACAAAATTTTCAGTTCAGTCTTAATATTGTACACAAAAGTATGTATTATTTTATAAGTAGTAAAAATATATTTTGAAATATAAATTCTACATGTATGGAAGACTCTAATTTCATTAGGGAAAACTATAAATTACCAAAATTAATTTGAGAAAAAATCTATTAAAAATAGTAAAAGATTTAAAAATTATAATTTCTAAACAATTTCCAGCTTCTCTCTAAAAACGAAGTTTATTAAAAACACCGATGGCCTTAAGAAGGGACAAAAACCCAACAGGATTACATAAAATAAAACAATCAAAATACCATAACTATTAGAACATTAAATTGCTTATTCCTGTGCTAGAAAATTTGAGACAGTGGATGAAATAGATAATACTGTTTTTGTTCACAAAACAAAAAGAAAGACGACTAATTTCCATAATTGATATTGGTAATTTTCTTGACAAAGATCTAAGGTACAAAATAACCTCAATCACATTGTGATATATTTTGACTGCTGCTTCTTTTTTATTGTTATTGCTTTCTTTGGTTTTCGCTTTTTTAAAATTCATTTACACAGTATGTCCGTGTAGTGACTTCTGCTTCTGGCCGTGACAGCGCTAACAGAGACAATCATAGAGACCTTCCTGCTAGTAAGGGCATGGCAAGCTGTTCACACCTATCTTGCTGAGACTAGGAGACAGAGATCAGATTTTAGGGAGGTGGAGGTGACCAAAATCTTAAGGGCATAGTTCCATACAGAAGGCAGCTTTTGATATTTAAGGAAAAAATAATAACAAACATAAACAAATTCTTCCAGAGACTTCTAGTCTTCCAGAGACTTGAAAAGGATGAAATACCCCATAACTCATTTTATGAGGTCAACATGACTTTGATAACATATCCTGACGAGAAAATTACTGATTCATGTATATTACACTAATTTACTATTTTAGCTCATGAACATTAATAGAATTCTAACCAAAATAACAACAAACTGAATTCAGCGACATATGATAAAGATTCCACACTTGTGAAAGGATGGCTATATTTTTTCATGAACGTAAAGTTTGTTCAATATTAAACATTCTCTAGGCTAGTCCCTAAAAAACTTATCTATTATAAAATTATGGAGAAAAATGTTATAGCTGCTGAAAAAAAAAACTGTAGAAAAGCTTTCAATAAAATTAAAGAATTGCTCATGGAAAAAGCTTTTATAAAATTAAGAATAGAAGGGAATTTTTTTAATATAAAAAGAGTATCCAAACAAATACATAAACAACCAATCAAACCAAAATCCCTAATGCCAATGTCATACTTAGTGGAAAAATGACGACAGTTTTTCCTTTGGAAGTGAAACAAGGATGTTCATTATTACCGTTTAGCTTCAATATTGTACTGGAAGATTAGAAAAATACTGTTAAAGAGAAGAGAAAAAGCTCTATCCACAAAGGAAAAACTTGATAATTTTGCCTACCTAAAAAGGAAAACCTATTCCTTAAATTAGTCCTTTAAGAGCATGAATAACAAGCTAAATAACAGAAGATATTTACAACCCATATAACTAAAAATGGATCATAATTAATAAATAATTCATCTTATAATCAATAATGAAAAAATGTCCTATCTTCTCTAGTTCTTCTAAACTATAGGCAACAAGTTTGAACAGGCATTTTGTAAGAGAATATCCATGTATGCCGTAAATAGACAACAAACTATGTATTACTACGTTTTAAAATAGTAGTTGGGAGATATAAAATACAACCACAATGAGATTCCAGTAGATCCCACAAGAGATTTTATGAACTTTGACAATGTGAAGTATTAGCAAGGATACAGAACAATAGAAACTTTCAAACAGATTTGGTAGAAGTATAAGAATTCTCAGCATCCACACACAAAAAATAACTATATGAGGTGATGGATATGTTGATCAGCTTGATTGTGGTAATCATTTTAGCAATTTAAATGTGTATCAAAATGTAACATTGCACATCTTAAATATACAGAATTTTACATTGTCAATTTTATCTCACTAAAGCGGGGTGGGGGGGGAATATGTTAACATCAGGGAAAAAAAAGCATACAAGTTAAAAAGGACTAACCCCAAAACCACAAAAACAAGTTTCTCAGTGAGAATCAAGAATTAATATGATTAATAAATGCCACCAAAAGTGGTATTTATTAATACCTGGGAAGTAACCTTAAACAGAGATTTTATGGCCCAGTGGGTATAATAATGAATTATTATATTGATAATATTAATATTGAATTTATTATTAAATCAATAATTTAAAAGTGAATATAATAATGAATTTATTACTATATTCACCAGGCCACAAAATATGGCTAAAGTTTAGAGGTAGGAAAGGTTGATCTACTCTGTCTTCAACTTTAATCAGTGAAAATCATGGAATAATCTTTTTTTTTTTTTTTTTTTTTTGAGACGGAATCTCGCTCTGTCACCCAGGCTGGAGTGCAGTAGCGCGATCTCGGCTCACTGCAAGCTCCGCCTCCCGGGTTCATGCCATTCTCCTGCCTCAGCCTCCCGAGTAGCTGGGACTACAGGCGCCCGCCACCTTGCCCAGCTAATTTTTTGTATTTTTAGTAGAGATGGGGTTTCACCGTGTTAACCAGGATGGTCCTGATCTCCTGACCTCATGATCCACCCGCCTCGGCCTCCCAAAGTGCTGGGATTACAGGCGTGAGCCACCGCGCCCGGCCGGAATAGTCTTTTATGAATTCTGCCATTGTCTTATTTGACTTGGCTGTCAGAACTTTAGAATCTTTTATGGTTTCCTATTATTTCATCTTCTCGAAGAAATATTTCTTTTGAATGATGTAGTATTAACATTTTGAGAAAAAGAAAACAGTGTAACATTTTCACATTTCATGAAATGTATGCCTTTTTTATAGAAAGCCACTTAAAATTAATAATTTTGCTCATTTATTAAAGAAATAGTATTATTATGAAGATATAGCTCTTAGAAGTATTGCAAATACGTTTTTTTCTTTTTCATACATTTTAAACTTTGTAAAATGGCATATTCCAGCACTTTATAAGAATACAAGGGGCCGGGCACCATGGCTCATGCCTGTAATGCCAGCGATCTAGGAGGCTAAGGCGGGCAATTTCTTGAGCTCAGAAGTTTGAGACCAGCCTAGGCAACACAGAGAGACCCCACCTCTACAAAAAATACAAAAATTAGCTGGGTGTGGTGGTGCCCTGTCTGTAGTCTCAGCTACTGGGGAGGCTGAGGCAGGAGGATTGCTTGAGCTTGGGAGGCAGAGCTTCCAGTGAGCTAAGACCACACCACTGCCCTCCAGCCTGGGTGACGGAGATCTTGTCCAAAAAAAAAAAAAAAAAAAAAAAGGAAAGAAAACAAAAAGGCCAGGTGCAGTGGCTCATGCCTGTTATCCCAGCATTTTGGAAGGCCGAGGAGGGAGAATCAGTTGAGCCCAGGAATTTGACATGAGCCAGGGCAAATGAAGGAGATCCCCATCTCCACAAAAAATAAAAATAAATTAGCCAGACATGGTGGTACATGCCTGTGGTCCCAACTACTCGGGAGGCTGAGGTGGGAGGATCACTTGAGGCTGAGAGTTCAAGGCTGCAATGAGCTATGATCACGTCACTGCACTCTAGCCTAGGTGACTGAGTGAGATGTTGTCTTTAAAACAAAAAACAAAAAAGATTTGCATTTTGCTAATGACCAGTGATGGTGAGCGTTTTTCATGTTTCTTGGCCACATAAATGTTTTCTTTTGATAAGTGTCTGTTCATATCCGTCGGCCACTTTTTGATGGGGTTGCTGGGTTTTTTTTCTTGTAAATTTGTTTGAGTTCCTTGTAGATTATGGATATTAGAACTTTGTCAGATGGATAGATTGCAAAAATTTTCTCCCATTCTGTAGGTTGCTTGTTCACTCTGATTACAGTTTCTCGAACCAACCCAAATGCCTATCAGTGACAGACTGGATAAAGAAAACATGGCACATATACACCGTGGAATACTATGCAGCCATAAAAAAGATTGAGTTCATGACCTTTGCAGGGACATGGATGAAGGTGGAAACCATCATCCTCAGCAAACTAACACAGGAACAGAAAACCAAACACCACATGTTCTTACTCATAAGTGGGAGTTGAACAATAAGAACACATGGACACAGGGAGAGAACCTCACACACGGGCCTGTCAGGGGGTGGGGAGCAAGGGGAGGGATAGCATTAGGAGAAACACCTAATGCATGTGGGGCTTAAAACCTAGATGATGGGTTGATGGGTGCAGCAAACCATCATGGCTCATGTATATCTGTGTAACAAACCTGGACATTCTGCACATGTATCCCAAAACTTAAAGCATAATAATAATAATAATAATAATAATAATAAATGAGGCACAACTATTTAAAACAAAATTCTCATTAAAACTTTTATTGGTTATTACAAAAGAATATAAGCTATTCATAACATTTTATTTATTTTCTACTCATTTCTGTTTTGACATCTGTAATTTATGTTTTTGTTCTACACTGATAATTTAAAAATAAGGGAAGTCCAAAGAACTATTTTCACTCAACTGACATGAAATTATTGACCTGCAGCCAGTATGGAATCATGTTCACGAGGTTCATCAATATGATGAAATCACTGAGTGGGTTCTGCTTCATCAATAACCAGAGAATGTCCCATCTCAGAATATCTAGAAATGTTAGATAAAACACAATAAACCTACTTCTAAGTGCACTTTGAGGCTAACAAAGAAGTAAGATAAGTCATCAGATAACAAAAATGGAGAGAAGACTGAGAGGCAAAATGCTCAATATGAGAATTGATGTAGCGACTATTTCATGGAGTTTTGCTATTTTTTCTTAAAAGAGACTTAACATCCTGTTGAGCAGATTATGAGTCTTTGGGTTTTCACATGATGGAGGATAGGATGCAGACTGAGACCTAGATGTTTGAAAAGCTATGTCCTCAGATAAAATGCAAGACCTCTAATAGTATGGAAAAATGGAAGGGAATTTGGCTATGGTGGCCTAGACTCTGGGCAGAAAAGCCAAATAAAAATGAAATCAATGTACAATGTAGCTATAGTAATTAAATAAAAAAATAAAATTTAACACTAAAGCATTAATATGACAAACTATTTCATAGTATAATGATAAAATATTTTGTGAATAATCTGTGAACTATAATAACTTTAAACCTGTAAGTACTTATTAAAATACCATCAATACAGGTAAAGTAAAAGTTGAAAGAATTATAGCAGAAATTGACAAGTCAGTAATCATAGCAGGAGGCTGTTTTTTTTTTTTTACATATTTCTTTCAGTTACTATTATAAGTAAAGCAGAAAAAAGTAAATAGAGATATAAAAGCTTTCAAAAAATAAATTTGTTCTAATAAATATGTAGAACCCTGAACCCAACAGTCAGAAAATATGCATTCTTCTCAAGCATACATAAAATATTTACAAATATTAACAGTGTACTAGGCCACAAACTAAGTATCAAAATATATTTAAGAACTGATGTCATGAGATCACTTTCTCTAATCATAATACTGTTCAATTTGAAATAAATAGCAAAAAGATAAGACATTTCATAAATTTGGGTACTTAAAATCATATTCTAAATAATTCATTGATCAAAAAATATTCTGGAAATTAGAAAATATTTAGAACAATATACACATAAAGGTATTATATTTAATAATATGTGTGATAAGAAAGCAATTTACAGCAGAAATCATTATTTACCAAAAACTGAAAGACAGAATACTATTGACATAAGAAACCTATTTTATCTAATGATTTATATTTAAAAATAAATATAGAGCAAGGGAATAAATAGAAAATGCCATTTTTTGGCTAATAGATCTATAGATTCAATGCATTCCATTAAAATGCCAATAAGTAATTTTTTGCGAAGCATGTAAAATTGAGTCTAAATTTATATGGAAGTAAAAAAGTGAAAAACAGGACAGTCTCATAACAAAGCAGTAGCGTGTGTTATAAAGCTATAGCAAGTTTGATAATGCGAAATTTTAGGGGTAAACAATTAAACCATAAAAAAGAATAGAAGCCCAGGAAAAGAACTCTAAATATATGAACCCTTGATATAATGGCAGAGATGTTATTGCAGGTCAATAAGGAAAGGACTAAATTTACATTAAATAAATAAACTGAAAGAATGAAGTAAAAAAAGGAGGAAAGAAACCTGACATATAGCAAAAATGAATTTCAGTGTCTCAAGACCTAAATATAAAATACAGAATCATACAATCTATGGATGAAAAGGTAAAGAGTTGTTTTAGGATTAGAAGTGATTATGCCATGAGACACATAAAAACAAAAACTATGATGGAAAGCATTGATAAATTTGGCCAACATTTAAATTAAGACATCCCACAGAGAGTGAAAAGACAAAACAACTGGGAAAAGTGCTTTGCCATATATTTTAATGAAAAATAACTAATATCTAGAACATGTAAGGAAATCTCACAAATTGCTAAGAAAAACACAATTTTCAAATGGTTAAAAGATTTTTATAAACACTATAGAAAATACAAATATACTCAATTTCATTACTTTTAATGGAAATGCAAATGAAATCCACACTGAGATAGCATTACCTAACAACCAGACTGGTAAAAACTATACGTAGAACAACTATAGAAAACCAAGCATAGTTGAAAATGTAGAGCAGTAAAAACTCTCATATTTTTATGGTGAAACATGTGCATATCTTATGAACTAGAATATCCACTCATAGGTATATAACCTAGATGCACTCTTGCATTTTTGTCCTAGAAGACATACCTAAAAATGCTCGTACAGAAAAAGAACTATTAAAAGCCTAACTACCCATCAGCAGAATTAGTAATTTTTAATTATTCATATGATATAGCACTATGTAATAACAAAAATTAATAAGCCACAGCTACTTGAAAGCAACATGAATGAATCTCACAAGTAAAACTTCGAGGAAAAAAACTCCCAAAATATATTACGTATCATCCCACATATATAGATTTTGAAAATGGCAAAACAAAATGATATTGCTTAGGAATATGCATATATAAGCAGTAAAACTGGAAAGAAGCAGAAGGAAATTATTACAATATAATTAAGGATAATGATTATCTTATGTATTTGGTGAAGGGCATAAAGAAAAGGTTCTAAACTAATGTCATAAGTTTCAACTTGGGTGATGATTCTATGAACATTTCAGCTGCACATGTGCTTCATATTCTTGTTCTCCTTTTAGCCTGTGATTCCTTGAAAATAGTCTGATGCAAGGATTAAATGCTGAGGATTTATTTGTGATGTACAATTCTACGAAATGAGAATCAGGGCAAACAGAAGTGAGGCAGGGAAAGATAGGTATAGTGCAAGATGATGCGGTATTGTGCTAGTCATGTTTCCTGATGTAATGCAAATGACACAGTTGGCCACTTGGTAGGTGCACCTGCTATGCCTTAGAGGATATCTCCAGGCAGGGTCTATGTAGAAACTGTGACTGGGAATAGAACATTGAAGGGAAGGAGAAAGAACTTATATAATTGACTTGTTTGTCTTCTCTCCCGATTTGTCAAAGTTCACTCGCTGAGGTGTCGATTCCCCTGCAATTCTGGGTTGCATTATTTGGCCCCTTTGGCAGCTGCTTGAAAAGCTAGATTTTATTCTTTCTTTTGTGTTTCACTCGGGTTCAAGACGTTTTTGGAGAGCTGGATACTCCTAGACTGTGGTCAATTGGCTTCAGATGGAGGAATTGTGTGAGTGTGATTGGAGTTGGATTACCATGAGACCAAATGTTGTAAAGCAAATAGAGAGGAAGATCCAGGAGGCAAGAGTAGTCAAGAGGATATTAAGGGGGTGTGCACCATGTATCTGAGAAGAATATATTTTATAATAAAATAAATTAACATATATTTTGTATATACCTTATGTTATCCACAAACACTTACTTGAAACACTATTATTCCTAGCAGCCATTACTTTAAGATGCATTCTGGCATTCTAATAAAAGAATGTTAACTTCTTGATTTCTTTGTAAAGAAAATTAAATTTTATTTCTGAGATATAAAATAAATCAATTTGTAGCTTCATATTGGCTCATATAGAATTATCCCATAAAAGCATCCTTTTTTAATAGTGTCTTAAAATTTCTACTTTATTTCAAAGGGATTGTATTACTTATTACTATGACTTATATAAGCTATTTCTGACATATTAAATGGAAATTTCCATTCACACTGCAAGTTACTTATTTTCAATCACTATGCTTTGCTATCATGATTCAAAGTAGTTTTGAGAATAATTTTCTTATTTCCCATAACGTGAGTTTTAGTTTTCATTAATAAATAAAACGTATCATGTCAAAAATCCAAATCTTCTTTGGATTGAATGATAATTGTAAATGAATTTGTAATTTAAAAATATCATAACACAAACCACAGGCTTTTAAAAAGGATCAGGGTTTAACAAACTCTAACTTTATTGCTCTTTGTCATACTCACTTTATGAAACCAAAGCATCGATTAAATAAGACTCTGCATATTTTGTGCCCAGACTGTGACTAAGAATGAACAAAACAAAACAAAACAAAAACACAAGCAACAAAATGAAATAAAACGTACTTACCTATCTTACTTTTCATTTGTGATCAGTAAACTAAAAAGGTTTTTCATGCTGCTCATCGATCATAATTTATTTTGCTAGTTGATTTTCTCTTTCTCATACTTCTCATTCTTTCTTCTCTCCTCACACGTGGTGCATGTCTTCCCTATCCTCATTATCAGCCGATGACTTATTTTCTTTCTTCATTAAAAAAATGGAAGCAATAGGAAAAAAATTTCTAAGAGCTCCAACCACCACATCCACAAAGGTATCTATAGAGGTTCATGTACATGATATTTTGCCTCCTGTTATGTTGAATAAACTCCATGCTCTTCACTAAGGCCAGCTTCTGCACTGGGCTCTCTATTCTTTTCTCACTTACTCACTCAAGGATAATACTCCAGCAATTCTCTCACTTGTTTCCAACATCATCATTTTTTTCCCTTTTTCTTAGATCATGCCTATCAGCTATAAGTATGATTTGTTAATGCTAGCATCATCAAATCCTCTTCTCTTAACTTCATATCTCTCTCTAGCTATCACATAATATTTTATCTTCCCTTTAAAAAATTAAAGGACTCTTTAAAATAATTGTTCATGCTTGTGCTCTCCTCTCATTCTCTTTGAATTCATTGCATTCATGTTCCCATCACACCATTCCACTAAAACTGCATTTTATCAAGATTAGCAGTGAAATTCCATTGCTGGTAATCATTTCTCAATCCTCATCTTGATTTACAAGGAACGTTTGTCATAGTTGATCATTGTGTCCATCTTGAAACATATTCTCCACTTGACCTTCCACAACACACTTACCTAGTTTTCCTCTTGCCTTTACAGGCACTTGTTCTCATTGTCTTTGGCTCGCTCCTCTTCATCTCCTCTACATCTAAATATTGGATTATCAAGGAGATAGTAGTTGGACATCCTCTCTTTTTTATTTACACTAACTACTACATAGGTAACCAATGCCAGTTAAATGACTGTACATATTTGATGAGTCCCAAATTTATATCTCTAATCTTGACCTCTCCCTTGAATTCCAGAAGTGCCTAAGTCTTCTCCGGTTAAGTTGATTACAACTAAGGTCTTCTGGATTTTGAGTTAAAAACTTTGCTGTCATCCTTGACTCTTCTATTTTGGTGACACCCATCTAGTGTGACAGAAGTTTTCACCAGTTCCTTTTAAAATATATCCATGATTTGATCTTTCATCACTGTGTTAGTTCATTCTTGCATGGCTATAAAAGAATACCTCAGACAAAGTAATTTATACAGAGAAGAGGTTGAATTGGCTCATGATTCCGTAGGTTTTACAGGAAGCACAGTGCTGGCATCTGCTCAGCTTCTGGTGAGGCCTCGGGAAGCTTACCATCATGGTGGAATGGAAAGGAAGCTGATATCCTACAAGACAAGAGTGGGAGCAAGAGTGAAGGAAGGTATCACACTCTTTTAAACAACCAGATCTTGCATGAACTAACTGAGCGAGAACTCACTGATCACTAAGGGGATGGCATTAAACCATTCATGAGTCATCCATGCCCATGATCCAATAACCTCCCATCAGGCCCCACCTCTGACACTGGAGGTCACATTTCAACATAAGATTTGGAGGGGACAAACATCCAAACTATATCAATCACTCTTCTCATTGCCACTCCTGGTCAGAGCCTTGAACATCTATTGTCTAGATTATCGTAAAAATACTTCTAATTGGTATCTGAACTTCTGCACTTGCCAATCCTGTCTACTCTTAACAGAATGATCCTGCTCAAATGCAGATTTGCTTAAAATCCTTCCAATATTCCTTATCTTAGAGTAAATGCCAAAACTTTAACTGATCTTCAAGGCCTTATAGGAACCTACTCTGTGTTATCCTTCTGATTACATTTTCTATTCTTTTGTTGACTCTCCTCCAGCCACACTGGATTTCTTTCTGTTCCTTGAATACACCAGCTATTTTCTAACCCAGGGTCTTTCACTTTCCTAGAAAGCTCTTGCTCCAGATAACAGCAAATTTCAGAGATTTTATCTTCGAAGGGTATATGAACACTCCACATGTTTTAAAATTTTAATACCAACTTCTACATACATAGCTCATGAGATGAAGAAGAAACAAAAATGGAAGTTAGAATATATTCAGCAATAAAAAAGTTATAGGAATTTCTTATCAAAATTTATGGGATATAGTTAAAACTTTATACAGGGGAAAACGACAGCCTTAATTGCTTTATGAAAAATATATATTCTTTGCGCCTTTGTCAAAAATCAGTTGGTGGTAAACACATGGATTAGTTTCTGATTTCTCTGTTCTGTTGGCCAATGTGTTTTTATGCCAGCACCATGCTCCTTTGGTTACTACAGCTTTATAGTATATCGTGAAGTCTTGTAGTTTGGTGCTTCCAGCTTTATTCTTTCTCCTTAGGATTGCTTTGGCTATTCAGGTTTGTTTGTTTTTCCACAAAAATTTGGATTTTTTTTCTGTTCCTATGAAGAATGTTGGGATTTGGTCATGATAGTTGAGTAGAAGCAGCCAGTGTGCACCACTCTCACAGAGAGGAATGGAAGGGACAAGTAAATACAGCACCTTCAGCTGAAACATCAGGTACCTGCAGTGGGACTAATCAAGGACACAGCTCGACCCATGGAGAGTAGATAAAAGCAAGGCAGGATGACTGCCCACTCAGGAATGACATGGAGCCAAGGCAACCTCCGATGCCCAGGGAAGTGGTGAGTGACCCCTGGAACCCATCCTTCCAACACAGATCTTTGCAACCCTCGGGTCAGAATATCCACTTGTGAACTCACTCCTTCAGGGCCTTCAGGGCCTTCAGTCTGACATGCAGAGCTACATGAAGTCTCGGCAGAGCAGCCGCTCAGGCACATGCAGAGCCTGGGGAGCCTTAGATACCCCCAAAATTAACAAAGATATTCAGGACCTGAACTCAACATTGGACCATATGGACCTGAGAAACCTCTACAGAAGTCTCCACCCCCAAACAACCGAATGTGTATTCTTCTCATCACCACATTGCACATACTCTAAAATTGACCACATTATCATACATAAAACGATCCTCAACAAATGCAAAAGGATGAAAATCATACCAAACATACTTTCAGACCACAACGCAATGAAAATAGAAATCAATACTAAAAATATCACTCAAAACCATGCAATTACATGGAAATTAAACAACATACTCCTGAATGACATTTGGATAAATAACAAAATTAAGGCAGAAATAAAGAAGTTCTTTGAAACAAAGATACAACATACCAGAATCTCTGGGACACAGCTGAGGCAGTGTTACAAGAGAAATTCATAGCACTAAATCCTCAAATCAAAACGTTAGAAAGGCCTCAAATTACCAACCTAACATCACAAATGAAAGAATTAGAGAATCACAAGCAAGCCAACCCCAAAGCTAGTAGAAGACAAGAAATAACATAAATCAGAGCTGGACTGAAGGAAATCAAGACACAAAAAGCGATTCAAAAGATCAACAATTTTATTTTAATTAGTAAGATAGACTGTTAGCTATCCAGCAGTCAGTGAGACAAATAAAGATGAAAGCAGAGAGAATCCAAATAAACACAATTAGAAATGACAAAGGGGATGTTATCACTGACCCTACAGAAATAAAAATAACCAGAAACCACTATGAACACCTGTATGCACACAAACTAGAAAACCTAGAAGAGATGGACAAATTCCTGGGCAGACATACAACCTCCTAAGACTGAACCAGGAAGAAATTGATTTCCTAAACAGACCAATAATGAGCTCTGAAATTGAATCAGTTATAAATAGCCTATCAACCACAAAAAGCCCAGAACCAGGTGGATTCATGGCCACATTCTACTGGATGTACAAAGAACAGCTGGTGCCATTCCTACTGAAATTATTCCAAAAAATAGAGGAGGAGGGACTCTTCCTCAACTTATTCTATGAGGCCAGCATCATCCTGGTACCAAAGCCAGGTAGGTACAACAAAAAAGAAAACTTCAGACCAATATCCTTGATGAACATAGATGCAAAAATACTCAACAAAATATTTGCAAACCAAATCCAGGAGCACATCAAAAAGCTAATCCACCACACTCATCCTCGAGATGCAAGTTGGGTTCAACATACAAAAATCAATAAATGTAATTCATCATATAAATAGAACTAAAGACAAAAACCACATGATTATTTTAACAGATACAGAAAAGGCTTTTGATAAAATTCAACATCCCAGCATGTTAAAAACTCTTAATAAACTAGGTATTGAAGGAACATATCTGAAAATAATATGAGCCATCTATGACACACCCTCAGCCAAGATTGTACTAAATGGAGAAAAGCTGGAAGCATTGCCTCTGAAAACCAGCATAAGGATGCCCTCCCTCACTACTCATATTGAACATAGTATTGGAAGTCCTGGCTACAGCAATGGGGTATCCAAAAAGGAAAAAAGGAAGTCAAACTATCCCTGTTTGCAGACAACATGATTCTATATCTAGAAAACTCCAGTCTCAGTCTCAAAGCTTCTTCAGTTGATAAACATCTTCAATAAAGTTTCAGGATACAAAATCAATGCACAAAAAAACTGGCATTCCTGTACATCAACAACAGCCAAGACGAGAGTCAAATCAGGAATGCAAGTTCATTCACAGTAGCCACAAAAAGAACAAAATACCTAGGAATACAGCTAACCAGGGAGATGAAAGACCTCTACATTGAGAATTACAAAATGCTGCTCAAAGAAATCAGAGACAGCATAAACATATGGAAAAATATCCCATGCCCATGAACAGGAAAAACCAATATCATTAAAATGTCTGACTGCCCAAAGCAATTTATAGATTCAATGCTATTCCTATCAAACTACCAATGACATTGTTAACAGAACTAGGAAAAGCTCTCTTGATACTCATATGGACCCAAAAGAGAGCCAGAATAGCCAAGGCAATCCTAAGCAAAAAGAACAAAGCTGCAGGCATCCTGTTACTTGATTTCAAACTATACTACAAGGATATTGTAACCAAAACAGCATGGTACTAGTACGAAAACAGACACATAGACCAATGGAATATAATAGAGTACCCAGATATAAGTCTGCACATCTGTGACCACCTGATCTTCAACAAAGCTGACAAAAACAAGAAATGGGGAAACAACTCCCTATTCAATAAATGGCTCTGTGATAGTCAAGTAGCCACATGCAGAAGACTGAAATTAGACCACTTCTTTACATCATATGCAAAAATCAGCTCGAGATTTGCATGTAACACTCAACAAAGACTTGCATGTAACACTCAAAACTAACTATAAAAACCTGAGAAGACAATCTAGGCAATACCATTCTGGACATAGGGGAACAGAAAAAGATTTCGTGACAAAGATCCCAAAAGCAATAATAACAAAAGCATAAATGAAAAATGTGATCTAATTAAACTAAAGAGCTTCTGCACAGCAAAACAAAAAACCCCATTAAAAAGTGGGCAAAGAACATGAATGGACACTTTTCAAAAGAAGACATATACATGGCCAAAAAGCATACGAAAGAAACCTCAATATCACTGATTATTAGAGAAATGCAAATCAAAAGCATATTGAGATGCCATCTCATACCAGTCAGAATGACTATTAATTATACCCATCAGAATGACTATTAATTAAAAGTCAAAAAAGAATAGACGCTGGCAAGGTTGCAGAGAAAGGGAACACTTACACACTCTTGGCGGGAGTGTAAATTGGTTTAACCATTGTGGAAAGCAGTGTGGCCATTCCTCAAAGAGCTAAAAGCAGCTACCATTTGACCCAGTGATCCCATTATTTGGTGTAGACCCAATGCAATAGAAATCATTTTACCATAAAGACATATGCATGCAAATGTTCATTGCAGAACTTTTCACAACAACAAAGATATGGAAGCAATCTAAATACCATCAATTACAGATTGGATAAAGCAGATGTGGTACATATACACCATGCAATATTATGCAGCCATAAAAAAGAATGAGATCATGTATTTTCCAGGTACATGGATGGAGCTGGAGGCTGTTCTCCTTAGCAAACTAACACAGAAACAGAATACCAAGTACCATGTGTTCTTACTTACAAGTGGGAGCTAAATGATGAGAACACATCGACATATAGAGGGGAACAGTGCACACTGGGGCCTATCAGAGGGTGAAAGGTATGAGGAGGGAGAGAATCAGGAAAAATAACCAATGGGTACTAGGCTTAATACCTGGGTGATCAAGTAATCTATACAACAAACCCCCATGACTCAAGTTTACCTATGCAACAAACCTGCACGTATACCCCTGAATTTAAAATAAAAATATTTCAAAAAAGCCCTTCCTTCTTGAAAAAAAAAATAAACATATCATATTATGAGTACCTCACTAACAATATCACGATATGGTAATATTTGACACACAAGATGGGAAAATGTTAGAATGTTTAATAATGTCAAAAATTGACGAGGCTAACTATCTCTGGTGCAGGGAGAAGTGGAAGATGTCATCTGGAGAGGTTCATATGGGAGGTATAACTGTATTTTTCTTAAACTGAATGATAGGAGAGCAGGTATTTTCTTTAAATAAGTATTCACTATACCTTACATCTATATTATAACTTTTTTTTGTACATACTCAATATTTCATAAAAATTGTCAACAAACTCAAGGGGTTTCATGGGAATAATAAAATCATTTAACATTCTGTATTCAAATGAATGAGGCAAATGGGAAGATTTTCCAGGAAACTATAGAGAAATGAATATACTCTCCAAGCAGTTATTTGATTTTATCACAAGTTCGTCTTCATTGCTTATCGAGAAGGAATAAAACCAAACAAAGATTTTCTCACAAGGTAGCTAATATTTCTTCGGTCCTCTACCCTACCCCAATTTTAAATTTTAAAAAGAAGCTAAAATTATTAAATTTAACCAAAGAGATTTTAGAAACTGAGTGCTAAAGAATGAGAATGAGAGGCAGAAGCTGAGATATGTAAGCTTAAACTACTTCCACTTGGTAGAGTAGGCTGTTTTCTGGAAATTCATGGTTATATTTAATGATGTCATTTTTAACATTATTATTATCAATATCATTTTTAAACAAAACATAAAATATTTGTAGCTTGGGAAGTGACATTACTTACTAGTAAATATCATAGTCTTTGGAGCCAGATAAACAGTGGGTTTGGATCCTACTTCCAGCATTAATGAAATGCAAATAAGAAAATGTTTCTTAACTGCTTTAATTTAAATTTAAATTCATGAATAATAATTGTATATATTTATGGGGTACAGTGTGAAATTTTGACATATGTATAGAGTTTGAAAGAATGATATCAAGCTAATTAACATATCCATCACTTCACATACTTTTTTATTTTGGTAGTGAGAATACTTAAAATCTACTCATAGCAATTTTAAAATGTACAATATATTATTATTAACTATGATCACTATATTATGCAGTGAATCTTGAAAACTTATTCCTCCTGACTAACTGAAACTTCATACTCTTCAATCAACATCTTCCCAATCCCTCTCCTGTGCACCCTTTCCCCCAGCCTCTGATAACCACCATTCTACTCTCTGCTTCTACGTTGATTTCTAAGAAAAAATTCACATATAAGTGAGATCAAGCAGTATTGATTTTTCTGTGCCTCGCTTATTTCACTTAATGTCTCCCATGTTCACCCATGTTGTTGCAAATGACAGAATTTTATTCTCTTTAAAAAAAAATAAATTATTGTGTATATTTGAAGTTTATGGCAAGATGTTATGGGATACATATAGATACACAGACATATGTAGATAGTGTAATGGTTATGATAGCGAAACAGTTTAACATTTTCTTCTTCTTTAGGGCTGAATAGTATTCCATTGTGTATATACACTACATTTTCTTTATCCATTCATAAGTTGATGAACACTTGGGTCGCTTTCATATTTTGGCTATTATAAATAATGCTGCAGTGGATATGGGGGTGCAGATAGCTCTTTGATATACTGATTTTATTTCTTTTGGATATATACTCAGAAGTGGTATTGCTGGTTCATATGGTAGCTCTATTTTTAGTTTTTGAGAAATCTACATACTGTTTTCCATAATGACTGTACTAATTTACATTCCCACCAACAGAGTACAAGGCTTTCCTTTTCTCCACATCCTTGCCAGCACTTATCTTTTATCTTTTTAAAATTAGCCGCTCTGGCAGTTGTGAAGTGATGTCTCACTGTGGTTTAATTTGCATTTCTTCCATGATTAGGGATGTTGAAAATGTTTTAATAATGTCTATTCAGATCCTTTGCCCATTAAAAAAAATCAGGTTATTTGTTTTCTTGCTATTGTGTTGTTTGCATTTTAATTTCTGTGATAGTCTTATTGTAACAGTCTCAGTTTCCTCATCGGCTACATAAGCAAAATATTACCTACCTTGTATGATTTCTGAGGTTTAAATGACTCAGTACTTATTTAGCCTGTTGTACAAACTCTGACATTTTGTAAGTACTCAATAAGTGATAACCATAATAACTCTATTTAATTTTACATTCTGAATTAAAAACATTAAAAAAGCAGCAATTTTCAATTCCCAGTTAAACGCCAGCTCTGGTAAGGATGATCAATTTGTGTAAAGACTATTAGTTTTGATAGAAAACCAGTTTTGATAGAAAATTAGTTTTGATTTGAAAGAAGCCAAAGTAAAACAACAGAGATCACCTTCCTGTCCCAAGGGGTATAAGTAGCCATATTTCAGGAAATCAGACTGTCATGAGCTAAATTCAGTGGCATCATTAATGGTGAGTTATCTGGATGTCTTCTGATGTGATAATGTGCACTGTATCTATGACATATTCTTAATCCAATAACCATTTAGAATTAAATTTGGGAAAAAGAACAAGCTAAATTATTTTGGGGCATATCCTAATAGAAGGTAGAATATTCTTCAATATAACTAACAAGGTCTCTTTAAGAAGTCAATGCCATAAAAGGAAATATAAAAGGAAGGGGGAGGTGTTAATAGATTTAAAAAGAAGAGGAGGCCGAGCATGGTGGCTCATGCCTGTAATCACACCACTTTGGGAGGCCGAGGTGGGTGGATCACCTGAGGCCAGAGTTTGAGACCAGCCTGGGCAACATGGCAAAACTCCGTCTCTACTAAAACCACAAAAATTAGCCTGGCATTGTGATGGACATCTGTAATCCCAGCTACTGGGGAGGCTGAGGCAGGAGAATTGCTGGAACCTGGGAGGTGGAGGCTGCAGTGAACCGAGATCACGCCACTGTACTCCAGTTTGGGGGACAGAGTGAGACTCTATCTAAAAAAAAAAATAAAAAATAAAAATAAATAAATAAATAAAATTTTTAAAAGAGATTCAAGGACTATAAAAAATAGATGCACTGTGTGTCCTGGCTTGGATAAGCCAACCCTAATGGGCATTTCTAGGACAATTAGAAAAGTAAGAATATAAACTATATCTTAGGGTTTGGTATGTTGACTCTCCTGTAGTCCCAGCACTTTGAGAGGTCGAGGTGGGCAGATCACTTGAGGTCAGGAGTTTGAGACCAGCCTGGCCAACATGGCAAAACCCCATCTCTACTTAAAAGTAAAAAATTAGTTGGTTGTGGTGGTACACACCTGTAATCTCAGCTATTCGAGAAGCTGAGACAGGAGAAGCACTTGAACCTGGGGAAGGAGAGGTTGCAGTGACCTGAGATTGTGTCACTGCACTCCAGGCTGGGCAACAGAGCAAGACTCTGTCTCAGAAAACAAAACAAAACAAAACCAAACCCTGTATGTTAGTTAAGATGAAAAGTCATTGATAAGAAAATGTGACTATTAGGCAAATGACATAGATATCTTCCTGTGTGTGTGAGTGTGTGTGTGTATATATATAAACATAGCAAAATATCTGGAAGGTTTTACCCTGAAGTGTAATCTATAGTATGTGTGTGATAATCTACGAATGGTAGAAATATTGCATTTTTATTTTATTGATTTCATTTATCTGAATTTTCTTTCTTCAATGCACACTGAATGCACTGAGCTCTTTAAATTAAGGCACTGCCTTTGTAATTAAACAAACTTTGAAATACATTTGAGATAAATATCATAACAGATGTGCTAATTGACTACATAGGTAGTGTGTCTATATTCCATAGGCAAAGAGTTATTTAAATCAAATATATAGCCTTAGGTGAATGCGAAGTCTTCTATGTATTTCCTCATTCCTAACTGAATGTATGTTGAAGCCTGAGCCTCTCAGGCATTGTCAGATTTTGTCAGATCCCATCATGGCAGTCACTGGGAATTACTGAGGACTTCAGTTAAGTATAGAGTAGAGACAGTAATAAGCATTACTAATACTTTTAATTACTAACAAAAATACAATTTTACAAAGATTTCTCTAAAGAATATATTTAGCCTGGCATTTAAATAATTAAATAAATTCAAATGACACTGTTAATTTATTTTGATGTAAATCATCTCACAACGAGTGATATTTTTTCCTAAAGTGATTACCTGGAAATTATAACATGTCTAACTTGTCATGATTCTTCAGAATATATGTGCTAAAAGTTTATTCCTAGCAAATCACAAAGCAACCTCATATTTGTAATGTGAATTACACTTATCATTTACTCTTCTTGAAACTATTTATTTTCAATATTGTTAAGATGCAGCATCCCTAAATTTTGCATGTATTTCTTAAAATTTCACATTCCTTTCTATAAACAGTAAACATTCCTATTATTTATCATAAAATTATCATTGAAAAGCAGGTACAGGCCAGGCGCGGTGGCTCACGCCTGTAATCCCTGCACTTTGGGAGGCCAAGGTAGGCGGATCACAAGGTCAGGAGTTTGAGACCAGCCTGGCCAGCGTGGTGAAACCCAGTCTCTACTAAAAATACAAAAATTTGCCTTACATGGTGGCACATGCCTGTAATCCCAGCTACTCAGGAGGCTGAGGCAGGAGAATTGCTTGAACCAGGGAGGTGGAGGTTACAGTGAGCAGAGAAGGCACCACGGCGCTCCAGCCTGGGCGACAGAGCAAGATTCCATCTCAGAAAAAAAGAAAAAAAGAAAAGCAGGTACAGTTAGAGTTCCAGTATGGGATACTATTGTTTAAGCCTTCTCTATAGCAGGATAAAACTATCAGTCAAATTTGCATATGTCCACAAAGTAGATACACAATTACTTACTTACTAATATTTATGTTCTCTGATTCATTTATGCTAAGCTCATCTGATAAAAATCATAAGATAATCTCCTAGAGAAGTTTTTATTTGCTGATCATTTGAGAAGTCCTATGTCTGAAATGATTAGTTTAGTAAGTGACCGTAAACTTTAGTTTTTTTTCTTGTGGTATATTATATGAAAATAATACATAGAATTATGAAGCTTTTGAGCTACCAGAGACTTAAGAATTGACCTATTCCATTTTATCATTTTTCAAATATAGAAACTGAGGTGGGAATTAAAGTAGCTGAAATAGGATTTGAGAAACTTTTAAGGCAATTTATAAATATTTTCTACATTAATATACATTAAAATAAAAATAAATTAAATAATTGAAATTCTAAATTAATAATATATAATAGTTACATGTATTATATTAATATAATAGTTTGTTATACATAAAATGATTTATATTATAAATCAGATTTATAATTTAATTATAAAGATAATTTAATATAATTAAATGTAAATATTTTTCTGCTCTAAGTCCCATCATCGCCTTCTCAATTCAAGTACCATGTGCTCCAGACATCCTAATTCTTCCCCTTCATGAAATGTATGTAAAAATGTGGCCAAGCATGATGGCTTATACCTGTAATCCCAGCACTTTGAGAGGCTGTGGCAGGAGGATCATTTGTGCCTAGGATTTTGACACTAACCTGGGCAACATAGCAAGACCCCATCTCTACAAAAATTTTATTTTATTTTATTTTATTTTATTTTATTTTTTTGAGACAGAGTCTCGCTCTGCAGCCCAGGCTCTACAAAAATTTTAAAAAATTAGTCAGGCATGGTGGTGCACCCCTGTAGTCTCAGCTACTTGGGAGGATTGTTTCAGCTTGGAGGGTGAGGCTGCAGTGAGCTGTGATAGTACCACTGCACTCCAGCCTGAGTGACAGAGAAAGACCTTGTCTCAAAAAACAAAGACGAAAATCAATATACGTAAAAATGTAGCTATCATACTTCTTTCAAAATTAGAATCAGTTTTCTGCATGTGAACTTGAGGTCTGCGAGAGTGGAGGCCTAGCCCGCCTGTTCACCTCATCTTCAATGTAGAGAGCAGCCTGGGCCTTATCAGGCAGATTTGTCACAGGAATGGTAAAAACAGGCTTCAGAGTTGGCTTCTATTAAAAAAACACATTGTTGCTCTAGGTGGCTTATGTTAGGTTACAGAGAGCTCGAAATGTTCCTTGTTATTTTGAGTAGCCAAAACTAGCCTTAGCTCCACAAAAGTTGTCACCGCAGCATCTATTTTAAAATCCCAGGTATACTAATTCTCTTCATGATAGCTGAACGTCTCTCTGTGTTCCTCATATCATTAACAAGAACTTACAGTTTCAGAAGAGAGAGAGAGAGAGAGAGAGAGAGAAGGTGGAAGAGAGGGAGAGGGAAGTGTGTGAATCATTTACATTTATTAAACGTACTAATGGTATAGACAGCATTTCTTTTCATTCTCACTCCAGCTCAATTAAATAGAAAAGTAAATATTCAATTGGATAATGAAGGAATCTGAGTGCCAGAGAAGTAACTTCCTTAAAGTCACATGGCTGGCGTATGTTGGGATTAGATTTCAAACTTCGTTTTGACTCCAGTGCCCGTTGTCACGTGCCATGAAATACAGTTCGTACAGTTCACAACTTCTCCTCTTCCTCTATCCAAAGTGGGTCTCACCACCTCATCCCAACCCATTGCTCCCCTCAGCCAAATACTCCACGACTCACTGGTTCTGAAACCAACTTTTCATCTGTGGTATTTTGTCAATAACATTTAGTTTCCTTAGGTCTTTTCTCTCGCTGACCTTATACATTGTGCCCTGTGGAACAGCATTTTAAACTTAGGCAAAACTCCCCTTTGCTTAAAAATAACTTCACACCATTCCATTATATCATCTGAAAAACACCGCTCTCCTCAGACAATGCTGTTTTCAACATAATCCTTAACTCCAAGAGTTTCATCCTCGATTACAATCCTAACTCCATGGAATAAATCCCCATCTGCCTTAAATGAAGTTGTAGAATATATTTGAAAAGAGTCTTATAAAATGCAAAAGAGTTAAATAAAAATGTATTGCTTGGTTATTATTATTATCCGTGCTGATTATATCGGAATGCTGATCGAGTCTTGTTGTCTTTATTTCTTAACAAGTGAGGCCCTTCTCTAATCTTTCCATTCTCCTTGCTCTGTTCTCTAAGAAAGTTGTTCTTAAACTTAAGTGTGCACTCAGTCACCTGAAGGACTTGTTCAACTTGGGAAGGTGATGGGAATGTTAACTTGTTTGACTGTGGTAATCACTGTGATATGTACACATCAGGTTGTACACCTTAAATAAATACGGTAAAAATAATGTTTTTAAAGAACATTTTCAAAACAAATAAATGTTTTTTAAAAAACATGGATAAGGTTTCGCCTCAGAGTTTCTGATGCAGAAATGAGACTCCTCAAATTGATATCTATCACATTCATAGATGCTGCTGACCTGAAACCCATGCTCTTGGAACCTCTGTTCTAAGAAAAAAACACGAAAGAAATCATGTCCCAAAATCCCAGACTCCAGCTTTTGGCCTGACTGTCCACTGTTTCATTCTGTCATCCAAAATGACACTTTTAAACATCCAAGTTCTCCACTTATCAGAGCCCTTGACCTCATGCTCAATATTGCCAAGCCACCTCAGCCACACATGGAACTAAGTCCCTAACATAAAATATCGCTCCCAGTCACACTGAAATTCAGCTCTTTTGCACCATTTCTTTTCTCTGCCTCCCCCTTAACTCTGAAAACATGTTTTCTGTGTTGGCTACGGAATGCAACATTACTCATCCCAGCCCTCTTTGCTAAGATCTTCTCTCATTGGACCAAACTTGAGTCCTTTTCGCCTTGTAGTAAGCGGTCAGCTGCCTCTGTGCTCCTCTTGCCAGTATTTTGGACTCTCTTGAGGGCCCTACCATCTCTAGCCTTGGATTGCTCCAGGGTGAGCCTTCTGCTCACAGACTGCAGAATGCTGCTGGAGAAAGCTGCGTGGCTTAGTGCAGCTGGTGCCCTGCGAGAGCCTGCTGTACAACTTCAGCTTGGCCAGGGCCTTCTGCTCACCACTCCTTCTATTTGTCCTCATTGACTTCTTGGATCATTTTCCATGGAAACTTTTCAGGCTGTGTTTTATTTCCTTAAGCCGCCAATCCCATTAGTTCTCTCATCTTTAATTCGATTTATATGTTCCCATATCTATATTTATTCTTCTCTCACATCTCAGAGCAAGATATACCCTCTCTCAAAAGTTAAAGTCTAATGTTGCAAAAGAATGTCTGATGTTCCTTTGCTCTCATCTCTTCACATGTATAAAGGGACTTACTTGACTTCTGTCTTCACTGCCATCTCTTTAAAGTTAATCTTCCTATTTTCCCAATTGGGATTTCTCTCTTTTGGCTTTGAAAAATGCCTCAGTTTTCTCCCATTAAAGTGACATTTTTGCTTCATCCTGCTTTCCTTTCCCAATATTATTTTATTTATCTTATTAATTAGGGTCTTTGAATGAACAGTTGATACGGTTTGCATGCATGCCCCCACCCAAATCTCATGTTGATATGTAACCTCTAGTGTTGGAGGGGGTACCTGGTGGGAGGTGATTGGATCATAGGGGCGGATCACTCATGAATGGTTTACCGCCACCCTCTTGATGCAGTCCTCATGATAGTGAGTTCTCACGAGATCTGGTTGTTTAAAAGTGTGTGGCATCTCCCCGCTTACCACTACTTCTTTCTCCTGCTTTCGCCATGTGACAGTTTGCTCCTGATTCACCTTCCCCCATGAGTGAAGGCTTCCTGAGTCTTCCCCAGAAGCCAAGTGATGTTGGTGCCATGCTTGGATAGCCTGTAGAACTGTGAGACCTTTAAACCTCTTTTAAAAATAAATTACCCAGTCTCAGGCATTTATAAGAACAGACATTTACAAGCACAGCCTAATACAAAGATCTTATTCAATACAGTTCATAAATTTCCTAAATAACATTTTTCCCCTGTTTTCAGAAAATTGGATGGGACCCAATCATTCCATGAAAGCGCTTTCTCTGAAGTTAGTAACGGCAGGCTCCATCTCCTGCATCTCTTCCTGCCCCAACTGGATCGAAGGCCTGTGTTGATTCTCACTGATTTCTCCACTGCAATTGTACCTATTTGCCTTTCTATTAAAAAATATTATTTTCTTGACCTCTGAGACACTATATTCTTTTTTTTTTTTTAGTTTTCTATTTAACTTTCTTCTCCAATTCTTTTATTGTTTTATTGTTATTATTATTATTATTATTTGGAGACAGAATCTTGCTCTGTCACCCAGGCTGGAATGCAGTGTCGCAATGTCAGTTCACTGCAACCTCTGCCTCCTGGGTTCAAGCGATTCTCCTGCCACAGCCTTGCGAGAAGTAACTGGGATGACAGATGTACGCCATCATGCTCAGCTAATTTTTGTATTTTTAATAGCAATGGGGTTTCACCATGTTGGCCAGGCTGGTCTTGAACTCCTGACCTCATGATCCACCTGCCTTGGCCTCCCAAAGTGCTGGGATTACAGGCATGAGCCACCACACCCAGCCTCTTCTCCAATTCTTAACCATTCCTCTCCCCACCTCATTATTGGCCTGAGCGTAATCTTTGGCTTCCATGTTCTATTATTCCTTTGGGGTCATTACTGTCTTGTCTAGGCTTTTGACTGTCATTCTCACCTTTAGTTCCAAATTTTAACACTTCTAGTTCCTACAGGACTTTTCCTTTGCATATGCCCAAGCTTTGTTTCTTTCTAAAAAAAGAAAAGAAAAGAAAAGAAAAAAAATTCCCTTCCCATCTTCTCTCCCCTTTTCTTTCAAAAGCAGCAGAATCAATATCTTGGATGGCTTGTTGACTTATTGCTGACCTGTACCTTCCACAGGCTGCAAATCACCAAACTCATTTAGTGCTTTGGAGACTCTGAATCTTCCTTTCTTTCCAACGTCTAAGCTTTCACGAGATTGTGCTTGGCTTTCTCTAATGGTCACCTTATGAGGAACACAATGCATCTTTGTTTTGACTCATGAACTTTTTTCTTCCATTTATCATGTCATTGTTCTTTTAAAATCCACAAGACTTCTTGTTCCTCTTGGCAATCAGACTTCGGTTAAGGCACAAATCAACTGGCGCCCTCACTTGTTTGTCAAGCATCTTACTCCTCCCAAAACGGCTGCACCTGTGGTCAGAATATTTCCCTGGTCATCCCCCACAAGCTGTGCCTCACTTCCAGGTTTTACCCACATCACCTTCCCTAAATTCAGCTGCTTCCTTTCTCCCTTTCCTCATACTTTCCTAGGCAATCAAAGCCATATGGTTATTCTAACAATGGTACTCTTTTTTCCTGAAGATTTTACTAATGACTGCAACCCACTGCCATTTTTCCTCCACTCTATTTCTATAGCTCTCTTAGAGTCTAGCGTTTAATGATACACTCAACTGAAGGTCTTACATATATGTGTGTGCGTGTGTGTGTGTGTGTGTATATATATATGCATATATGTGTGTGTGTATATATATGTATATAAATTTCCTAGTGAAGTCGGAAGTAACATATTGCTAAATTCTATTCATGGCAAGTATGCACTGACTATCTTATGGCTTGTCCTATAGGTTTGTAGCTCTGTACTGTATAACAAAAGAGATCGAATATAGGCTACTTTGCCATTAGTTAGAAAGAAAGATTTTCTTCCCAACTCCCCATAGGTTTTTTGTATGTGCAAATTTGCATAATTGACTTTTTAAACTACAAATTACTAGGTAACCATTATTTGTAGTTAGTTTGTAGCTTATCACTCTAATATAGATCAGCATTGTTATTATCCAAAATTCAGCGAAAAGAACTAAACTTTCCTCAAGGCACAAAAATTTGCAACATACATTTAATGAACTTTTTTTTTTTAACCAAGCAGTAGCCTGATTCTTCATTCTCCAAATTTAGCTCCTGAAGCATAGTCAGACCTTAATAATTATGTCTCAGCACAAACTTTCTTCACTGCATTCTAATGAGATATGTGATATTTAAAGTTATTACCTCAAAGGATAATTTTGATTGTTTAGGAAAACACATACCATTACTAGTATATTTGATCATTTTATTTTAGTAAAATATTCTAACTTAGAGATGTGTGAAAATAAAATACTATTCAATGGTATAAAATCCTGTCTGATTAGAACTTCTCTTTAAATAGCTTTTGTAGATTAAATATTTTTAAGTGATGGGAGACACTAAATCATTGACAAAAGTGAAGTAAAATAAAATTAAGTGTAATAATCTTTATTTTTTAAAGGTAGTTCCATTTAAGAATCAAAAAAGACCAGGGGATATTTTATTACAACTGTGTTAACATAACCAGTGGCTTAACAATATATTATTTTTCATCTGTTCTAGGTGAGGACTACACAGTAAAGACATTTCTGGAAAGATCTGAAATCCTGCCATTGACCTGTCATGGCCACTGGATGTCACTAAGACCAATAATATGGATGTGAGCCAAAATGTTCATGAAAGTTTACATACTAGTATTTCATCTTATTTCAGATTTATTCTCCACATCAGAAAATTCAAAATCTTACAAGATACAATTGATTTATAAGGAGCAGAGACAGGAAAAATAGACATACATCACGATGATGGTAAAAAATAAAATGGTGATAGAAAAAGGAAGACAGAGATTATAACAAATTTCAGCATGACTCCAATAGGTAAGTTTACTGTAGTGGGCACCCATTTGTCCTAATTGATGGAGCTAAAACTAATTGGAATCCAAGTTGTTATGCTTAATGAAGAATCCAGATATAAAATACACCTTATATCAATTATTAGTTCTTATTTTCTTAAACAGCGTTAAGCCTTTTTCAGTTTGTGTCTGTAATGGGTTGAATTCCTATGGTGATGCCCTAACTCCTCGTGCCTGAGAATGTGATTTTATGTGTAGACAGGGTCTTTACAGAGGTCAAGTTAAAATAAGGTCATGAGTGTAGACCTTATTCCAATATGACTGGTGTTTTCATAAAAAGAGAAATTTGGACACAGAGATATACATTGAAGGGAGACCTGATGAAGAGAAGGAGGGAGAAGATGTGACTATGTGTAAACCAATGAGCCAGGCCTGGAATGGATGCTGCCTTCACAGCCTTCAGAGGAAACCATGTAATTTCCCTCACCACCTTGTTCAGTAGGTACGATTTCCTCCTTTATTCAGGTAAAGTTTACAGATAAGTGAATTATAAAAAGAAGACTTGATCTAAATTAAAAACCTATACTCTTCTCATAACCACAGCGTATAACTATTTTTCTCTACTATTAGACTTAAAATAAATATCTACATTTTATAAATATATAACATTAACTTTAATTATACTGCTGTAATAAAACACTTTTTCCTTGCATTTCTAATTTTAATAGCAATGTAAATTTTAAGCAATAATTCTAAACACACTTAAGTCATAATCCCAACATATATATAATTGTTCCAAAGAAAATTTCAAATATATTATGTAGAAGATATTTTCCACATGTTTGTAACAGTAATAATTTGGACTAATAAAATTTCAATAAGCTTGATGTGGTGGCTCATGCTGTAATCTCAGCACGCTGGGAGGCTAAGAGGTGAAGATTGCTTGAGGCCAGGAATTCAGACCAGATGGGGTAATGTGAAAAGACCCTGTTCATACAAAAATACAAAAATTAGCTAGATGTGGTGACACACGCCTGCAGTCCTAGCTACTCAGGAGGCTGAGGTGGGAGGATGGCTTGGGCCCAGGAGCTCAAGGTTACAGGGAACCATAATTGTGCCACAGTACTCCAGCCTGGGAGAAAGAGTGAGACCCTGTGTCAATAAATAAATAAATAACATTGGGGAAATGATGCAATTGTGTTTAAAAATCAAGTGCACAGCAATGAGAAAGTTAGTTGATGATAGAAGTCACTAGCGTGCTGAGACCAGCTCGGTCATGGAGACCCTAACCCAGCGGCACTGGAGGAATTAAAGACACACATACAGAAATATAGAGCGTGGAGTGGGAAATCGGGGCCTCACAGCCTTCAGAGCTGAGAGCCTCGAACAGCTTATTGTCGGGAAGTCAGTGATAAGCATTATTTCTATAGATAACAGATTAACTAAAGGTATTCTTTACAGGAAACAAAGGGATGGGCCGAAACAAAGGGTTGGGTTTGGCTAGTTATCAGCAGCCGGAGCATGTCCTTAAGGCGCAGATTGCTCGTGCTATTGTTTGTGGTTTAGGAACGCCTTAAGCGGTTTTCTGTCCTGGGTGGGCCAGGGTGTTCCTTGCCCTCATTCCAGTAAACCGACAACCTTCCGGCGTGGGCGTCATGACCATCATGAACATGTCACGGTGCCACAGAGATTTTGTTTATGGCCAGTTTTGGGGCCAGTTTATGGCCAGATTTGGAGGCCTGTTCCCAACACTAGTATAGTATTAGTATTTTATTCTTTGAGGATGTCAGATTCACATCTTAGAGTGGGAAAAAATAAAATGATGCCTAGGAAGTGAATTGTGTGCCATCATAGGATACACAAATGTGACCATTACTACTTCTGATATAATAGATTAAAAACCTTCTATATAAACTATTAACAATAAGACATAAATATTCTTGTGCCTCTGGGCTTCCATTAAAAAACAAAACAAAATAGTGATCCTAATTACCAGAATTATACTTACTAGAAAAAGATTGAGATGATATTGCAGGAAATGCAAACAGTTCTGCCTTTGCAATTTTACTGCTTACTCTGCCACCTGTTACTAACTCTGATGCCAGCCAGCTAAGCTTATGCCAATGCTCAATACACATCTCAGACTTTCCTTGCAATGATAACAAATTTAAAAGCACCTGTGTGCTTTTTTTTTTTTTTTTTTTTTTTTAAATAACATTTTGGTCTTAAAGGTTTAGCGAAGGCTTGAATACATAAGTCAACATAGTCATTTAGGTATGTCTTTGCATTTATATGTGGTTTTTGATAAAAGTTAAACATCCTAAATGGAACATAGATAATTTTGCTTAGAAATTCTTAAAATTGTTTTCACTAACAAGAAGACCACCTGAGGTTTTCTGATCTGCAAGGTTATCTTCTGTCTTATGTTAATCTGATATTGTTGGGTTTTGACAAGTTTGTCTCTTATTTACTGTAATTGGTAGATGATAATTACTGACACCTTTTTACTTTTGCTTTTTTTAAATAAAAGTAAATATGAATTAAGTCTGTAAAACTTTGCTCAGATCCACAATATATTTCAAAATGTTTTGTTTTCTCCAACTTGCCAAACTTAGAATCTGAAGAGCTATTTGATTTCTTTGGGAGGCAGTGAATGGTATTCAAATATCCAAAAGTAAAAAAAAAACTCTCATATGGGCTTTGAGTACCATTATTGAGGTTTTACTTTTAATTTATGAAAATTAAGAAAAAGCCTGTTATTGTGGTATTGTGAGTAGAGTACAAAACGTCAAATGAAACACTTTGTGTTAATAAATATCAAATGTATATATGTATATTTGTTAGCACTCTGGGCAGTCATCTACAGATCTAGAAAAAGCAGATTTGGATATAGATCGAATACTTCACTACTTTTCAAATGTCGTGGCTGTTCTTCTTTCAGAACATTAGAAATGCAGCACGGCCATGGAAGTATTAAATGCATGAAGAGAAGTAAGCAAAAGAAAAACACGAATAGACAAACTACATGTATCAGTAGGATAGTCAGGAGGTCCTCTGATCCTACATGCTTTGCAGAAAAAGTGATTTTAGGATTATGGAGAAATCTCTCTCTTCTCTTTCCCGGGCTGGGCCCATCCTCTAGGAAAGCATCAGTGCCTGGCAGTGTGCTCCTTGCACAGGGACAGGGCTTTAGCATGTCCACACTGAAAAAGGGATTTCCATTCTATGAAGCCCCCAGTCCCTCAGCTGGCACCTTCAACAAGAATTACTTCTTACTCTGGATAAAAAAATCCGATCCGTCCTCAAGGAGGAAGAGAAATAAAGACAAGGGTATGGATCAACAGAATGATATATTTATTGGGAAAAATCTCGCCCCCTGGAAATGAGTTTCTGTGTTTTGTTTTTTCCAGTTTAATTGACTAATGTGTTGCTGTCATCCATGGACCTCAGCTTCCTACTTGTAAAATAAGGGGTTGGACAAGGTAATCTGTAAGATTTTCAGCTTCAAATTTCTATAAATTGTTGAAAGGCACGATTGTGGAAATAAATTCCTAGGATCTGAAATAGTGGAGATGGTATCAAATAAACTGATTCATAAATCAAAAAGAGACTACTCACAATATTCAGAAGTTTACTTCTCTCTCTGTATCTGGTCAAGTAGAAAGCTGTGAGCTTGAATATCAGCAACAATCAAGCAAACAAAGATTTTACTGCACAACTTGTTTAATAGAAGCATTTGCATTTGTTATTTCTTAATAAGATCCATGCATTCTATAGGTATCTCTGAAGCATATGTATTTTTAAAAGATATGATTAATGTAATCAAAAACTTTTTTGTCTGGTGAAGTGTTTACATTTCCTTTGAAAATGTGTAGAATAATGGGAAACTGTCTTGATGTCTGAAGCAAATGTCATAGTCATTTTGAAACTGAAACCCTATAAAATTTATTACAGCAAGCTAAAATTTCATTTTCAAAGATAAATTAATCAAGGGTCACTAGCTAATAGACCTAAATTCTAGTTTCTACTATTTTTGTCAATTTTGTTGGAATCTTACATATTATCTAGTGAAATTTCACGTCTGAATAAATACTATATATAATTCTAAAATACTGTATTATGCTTTTGTTGATTATACCATCACTAAAATCTATAGACCACTAACATAGAAATTACAGTCAACCTTTTAACTTGAATTAAGTACTGTAATTTTGAATAAAAAAATGACCTTAAAAGTGGTAATTTATTTAAATTTTTCTTTAACAATAGGACTTGTCCAACTACTTTTCCAGGATCTGAAACTAGGACAAATAGAAAGTGCATTTCACATAAATACAAAATATATTTTATATGTTTTTACAATGTAATTTATTCATTTGTCTAAGTACTTTCCAATAGAAATACGATAGCCATATGTGTAATTATAAATTTTCTAGTGCCCAAATTTAAAAAGTAAAACAAAATAACAGAAATTAATTTTAGCAACATATTTTATATATCCAACATTTTATCATTTCAACTTGAGATATACTACTTTTCTTTCTTTTTTACCAAGTCTTCAAAATCTGTGGCATACTTTATACTTATGGCACATCTCACTAAAGTCACTAAATTTTCATCAGAAATACACGATCTGTATTAAGATTTCATAAAACTTGCAGTTGAAACAGTAGATTTACATATTTATATCCAATTTGTCCAAACATACTTAAATGTTTTCCAACCACCGAACCAAGTATTAAGAAAGCACTTTCTGGCCAGGTGCAGTGGCTCACTCCTGTAATCCCAGCACTTAAATGGCAGAGGCAGGTGGATCACCTGAGATCAGGAGATCAAGACAAGTTTGGCAAACATGGTGAAACCCTGTCGCTACTAAAAACACAAAAATTAGCTGGGCATAGTGGCCTATAATCCCAGCTACTTGGAAGGTTGAGGCAGGAGAATTGCTTGAACCTAGGAGGTGGAAGTTGCATTTAGCCAAAATCCCGCCGTCTCACTCCAGCCTGGGTGACAGAAAAAAAAAAAAAGAAAGAAAGCAAGCACTTTCCTTTACTAGTTGCATCTACCCTTACCAGGCTGATGCTTTTTTTTTTTTTTTTGAAAAATTGATTTAACTTTGATACTTTGAAATAAAAGCATATTATTTTTAAAATTATGTTCGGTAAATTCACTAATTCTTTTTCCAACTCAGGATTATTACATCAAACTCACTCAAAGGGATATCGCACAAATTACAAGTCAACTCTAGATTTATCAGTAGAGGCTGAGTATCCCTTACCTGAAATGTTTGAGGGCAAAAGTGTTTTGGATTTCAGGGTTTTTGGGATTTTGGAATATGTGCATATACATAATGAGATATCTTGAAGCTGGAACCCAAGTCTGAACACAAAATTCATTTATCTTTCATATACACCTTAAACACATAGCCTGAAGATAATTTTTTACAGTATTTTTAATAATTTTGTGCAAGAAACAAAGTTTTGACTGTCTTATTGTGAGCTTTTACGAAGTTAGGATTGGAATTGTCCACTTCTGGTGTAGTGTCTGTGCTCACAATGTTTTGAATTCTGGAGCCTTTTGGATTTTTGGAAAAATGCTAGAATCCAAGCTGTGTTATGGTTGCCTAAAATCACAAGTTTAATTCTGTTCAAAAATTATTAGAAAAAATTTTTGACATTTTCATTAGGATTTTAGGTGACGAATTTTGACAATTGGAGAGCAAAGTTCTTACTACATTCACTAAGTAATTGCAGAAAGTGTCTTTTTGCATAGGGCATTTTATTGTCTTGAAAGATATTTTCACACAACTGAGGACTTTTTCAATTTGCTCTACCACAGAAAATTGCCATTTTCCTTCATCAAGAAATTTCAACACACCTTCCAGACTTGCTTTTTCACCGATTCAGCTGGAACATGAACTTCTGCATCTTGACTTGATTATGCATCAATAGTGTGCCTTTATTTTAAATTGAAAAAAAAACCTCTGCACATACATTTTAGAAAATACATTATTGATTATAATTATAATAGCAATGAATATTAAAATCAATTACCAATTATAATTTACATAGGTATCACTGTAATCCCTATTGACTGTAAGAAACATTTAAACAAACACATTACAATGTTTCACTGGTGCACAGAGGTCAGGAGTTCGAGACCAGCCTGGCCAACATGGTGAAACACTGTCTCTACTAAAAATACAAAAAATAGCCAGGCATGGTGGTGTGTGCCTATAATCCCAGCTACTCGGGAGGCTGAGGCAGGAGAATCACTTGAACCTAGGGGGAGCGGGGTGGGGTGGGGGCAGAGGTTGCAGTGAGCCAAGATCACGCCATTGCACTCCAGCCTGAGAGACAGAGCGAGACTATCTCTCCAAAAACAAAAAAAGAAAAGAAAAAATGTATTCCAACTGAACCAATCTGTATGAGGCCATTCTTGCATTCTTTCATTGCTATAAATAAATACCTGAGACTTGGTAATTTATAAACGAAAGAGGTTTAATTGGCTCCTGGTTCTTCAGGCTGTACAGGGAGCATGGCACCGACATCTGCTTGGCTTCTGGTGAAGCTTCAGGAAGCTTACCATCATGGTGGAAGGGAAGGAGAGCTGACATGTCACATGATGATAACAGGAGCAAGAAGTGGGGGAAGGTGCCACACTTTTTTAAAATGACTGGATCTCACTCATCTCCAAAGAGATGGCACTAAGCCATTTGTGAGAAATCTGGCCCTATGATCCAATCACCTACTACCCGGGCTCACCTCCAACAGTGGGGGTTACAATTCAACATGAGATTCAGAGGGGACATATATCCAAACTCTATCAAAATCTGTTGATCCCAATTAGATTGTTGATGTGTTCATGGAGAACACTAGTAATGAAGCATGTGCCCCACCTACACACAATACAATAATATCTAATGTGCTGCAACTTTAAAGTGCAATAAAGTTCTACCACAATATTGTGTTTATCAGGAAAATAATTTAAAATGCTTCAGTTGTCATTCAAATTAAATACAATTAAAAATTAAATTACTTAGTTGTACTAGCCATATTTCATATGCTTGGTATTTACATGTTGCTAGTGGATACTGTATTAACCAATACAGACTAAGAGCACTGGTAATACATGTATATTATTATACATGTACTGAAAATTATTATACTGATTTTCAACATTGAATAATATTAAAAAGTATTGTACTGATTTTTGATGGGGCTAAAATATTACATATTATTTCATAAAAATTCAAACAATTATTTTCAGAGTCATGCATTTTACTTTAAGACATTGGGTAATACTACTTTTGAAAGCCTATATAAGTCTTTATTTTTTATTAAATAAATTTTAAAACTATACATTCTGAAATACATTTCAGAAAAATATAATAATATTTAATTAATTAGAAAGAATAGCTTGTTTAAATAACACAAGAAGTAAAATGAAAGCATTGTATAACGTTTTCTTTGAGAAAGCATTTTATCATTAATTTTTCTTACTGGTGAGTGCTAAGCACTCCTGGTAATAGTGTAAAATATAATAATAAGTAGCACATATTGATTAGATGATCTATCAAAAAATGTATGGGTGTCAGTAAGGGTGTCTTGTTATTTTTAAAGAACTTTATAAACTCAACATCATTGTGTCTACATTTGTTAGATGATTCATTCAAATTATTTTCTATGGATGGGTGACAATGGAACAGTTGTCTTAATGACAGAACTCTGTTCAATCAGGGCTACTGTCACTATTGTTACTAGTAAACATGACATATTAAACTTTTTTTTCTGTTTAGTAAAAAAGATTAAAAAACAGTCTAAATACGCATCTATATTTTCAGAAAAGTTAAACCTCATCTTCAGATCACACATGACAATTTTTGCTAAAGTAGTATTTTTGACAAGAGAATTGGTATTTGCTAATCATAGGTTTATTCAAAATATCAATACTCAAACTAAAAGCCTAATTTTATACTGATGATATACTAGGGATAAATAATCACCTCTGGAAGTCAAAATTTTACTAGAACCATCTGAAATTTGAAAAAAAAAAAAAAAAAACAAACCAACTCTAGCTATAATGAAATGACAGCTAGTGCTCATCCAGATTTTAGCAAGTATCTGGATGTTTGGCATCACATATGAAAGTACCAGATGGTTGACTAGATTTCTCACTTTTCATTTGGATGTTTTTCCCAAGAGTTTCATTCAGTTTTAATGTTCATTCACGAAGACAATTTGTGGCAGACACATAACTTTCAGGGATATTCTTATCTTCTATTAACAGAACATGACTCATATTTGGGCATGTCATCTTTCAGGAGATTAAAATATCATTAGGACACAATCAAATTATGTGCATATTTGTGCTTTCTGGTCAGAGAAAAACACCAAACTGTTTTTTTTTTTTTTTTTTTTTCTCTCTCTCTCTTTACTCTGACAATCAATAGAGAGCACTCCTGTGACCAGATGTGTGGGGGTGATTCCCTGCACACCAAACAATTCTCTGGTGGACACCGTCTGGGAGTTCCACAATTTAACTCAACGTTGACACTATCTACCAGGAGCTAGAGTCAGATCCCACAAGTTAAAGGTCAGTCCCACAAGACCGCCCCCCATTTCAGATGCCAATAGCAAGCCCAAGGTTGTGTGACCTGTGCTTCTGACCAAATGGCTACAAAGTGGGAATTCCTATGACCCCATTCTCAGGTTAGATTAATTTGCTAGAATGACTCACATAATTCAGAAAAACACTTTATGAACGTGTACCCATTTATTATAAAGGATATTAGAAAGAATATAGATAAACAGCCATACGAAGGAGATGCATAGAACAAAGTGAGAAAGGGTGAGGAGTTTCCATGTCCTCTCTAGGCACATCATCTACCAGGTATCACCACATATTCAGCAATCTGGAAGCTCTCTGAACTCTGCCTGCCCATTTGGGTGTTTATGGAGGCTTTGTTACCTAGGCATGATTGATTATGTCTTTGTCCATTGGTAAGCATCCCAACCTTAGCTTCTTTCTCCTCCCCAGACATTGATGGGTGGGGTTGATTGTCCCAACTCTCTAATCATGATCTTTTTGGTGGCCTGCCCCCATCCTGATGTTATCTGAGGCCCCAGCCACCAGTCTACTCATTAACATTCAAAAGACACTTCTATCACTCCAGAGATTCCAAGGGTTTTAAGGAGTTGTGTGATCCAGAAACTGGGGACAGAAAGCAAATATACATTTCTTATTATATCACAGTATTACACTTGGTAACCACTTTAAACTTAACCTGTGCCTTACAAGATCTCGAAATACAAGTTAACTACATTTCAGGTGCATGTTACTGTACTGAACAGTGTAAGAAAGTACTAAGACAATGGTAAGTATGTGTGTGATAGGAATTTGTCGGCTCCATTATAACCTATGGGACCACCAGTGTATATGTGATCTATCATTGACTGAAGCATTGTTATGCAGCCCACGGTTGTATAAACAACAATAATTGAAGACAGTTTCAAAAAAACTGTAAGTTAAACCTAGAGTTCACACAGTAAAGGGAGAAAACTTATAAAAATATAGACAATATTTGAAGGAAATCTGAATGTTTGAAACACTTCGTAACTGAAGGTGTGTTATTTAGTCTATTTGCATGATTTGTCTCTCTGTTCATACTAAATAATCATCAACTTTCTTTGTCTGCTTTGTGCTGTAAGGCAGTAGGCATGACATGAAATACAACAATCTGGGGATATTTCGTTTTACCTTCTGGAGTGCTGGCTGACAGCAACTGGATTGGGATAGCTTTTAACACATGAAATGAAATGTTAACAGTTTTTAAATATTGTTTTTTCATGGGAATAGAAGTGATGGAAAGGCAGCTCCCTTTTATGTCAAAGTCGATTAAACTGTAGATGTGTTAATAAACAAGCTAGCAAAAGAGTGTGTTTGTATAGAAATGCTCATTTAGGTTACTGAACAAGCACTAGAATTGGGAAACCTGGTTCTGGCCATGACATTAAATATTTCTAAGCATCAGTTTCCTTGTCATCTCTAACATGTACTTGGGATAGGCATGCATCATTTATAAAATATACAACCTCTGCCAAATGCTTGTGAAAGTTCTTTAAACAAATCCACCATTCAAGGATAAGATATCTGTCATTCATATGGACGATTGCATAACTTGCTGCACAAGAGATTCAACCTCATTTCCCTTTAGACTAATTCTGTGCTGACAAATAGAGGAACTTGACAATTCACTGATCCCTTCCACCTCTGCTTAAACAGCCCATACATGCCAATAGGGAAGCGTCCACTTTCATGCAGAAGAGCCGCTGATGGAGTGCAGGGGGTGAAGCAGCTCTCTGGTAGTTCTCTCCAGCGAAAGGCAACCTTGCAATGCTAGTCGTAGTAACTGGCTCTTACTGCATGTTTAGCTACCAGTCTTACAATGTTACATTTTGTTAATGAATCATTGACACCTCTGCTTTGCTCCAGAGGTTTGGTGTCACCCTATTGGCAGCCAGGAATCCCACATTTTAATTATTTTGGCTGTTAACTTATCAACTATGTTTTTGGAATTCTTAACAGAGGAAAGGAAAAAGTACAGATTGGGTTGCGATGAAACCAACACTTTAGAAAAGAATTGTGTGTGTAAGGCCTTTTATGTGACCGTCAAAATTACAGATTTTCTCATTTACGGGTGGAGTAGCAAATGCGAGCTACTATTTAAGGACATTTAATCAATATATGCCCTAAAAATTCATAGTTTTTATTAGAAGTGGAAGCTGGATCTAGTTCATTTGAAAACAAAAAAGTAGAATACAGTAATCTAATCCTTGGAGACTCAAGAATGAATACAAAAAATAATATGCCTTTAGTGTTCTTAACAGCAAGAAGCAAAATATGTAAAACAATATCAGTGATAAATATTATATAAAACCATTGAAAATGATTAGGTTTGGGTGTGGAAGTCAAGAAAACGACATGTTCAAATTAGCCCATTTTATTAACAGTGGTTAACTAAAAAAGAAAATAATTACTCTGATAAATTATAAAACCCTTCATTTCTGAAAAAAAGGATTGCATTGTCATAGTAACATCTAACAAATCACCTTACCCAGGAAACAAGAATCAATGTAGACTTTTCCTGATTCTTGATCGCGAACATACAATCTGATACTAGGTTTATTTCTTTAATAGCTCACTGTCTTAGTTTATTTGGGCTGCTATAACAAAGTACCATAAACTGGGGAGCTTATAAACAACAGGAATTTATTTTTCACAGTTCTGGAGTTTAGGAAGTCCGAGATCAAGGCTCTGGAAGGTTCAGCGTCTGGTGAGGGCCTGCTTTCTGACTTAGAGATGGTACCTTCTTGCTGTGTCTCTCACATGGCTGAAGAGTCAAGGCAGCTCTCTGGGGTCCCTCTTATAAGGACATTAATTCCATTCGTAAGGGATCTACTCTCATGATCTAATCATTTTGCACTGGCCCCACCTCCTAGTACTGTTACACTGGGGGTTAATGTTTCCATATAGGGAATTTGGAGGAGACACAAACCTTCAGATCATTGCACTTACATATTTTGTTCTCTTAGCCATTGCTGCTATTGCTTAATGCATGCTCGTCTACTTGCAGGGTTCCAGCAATAATCTGCCACTGCTATTCCTGGTCTCCTGGCTTGCACTTCCTATGCCAATCCTTCCTCTAAAACCATTTCCATTCAGTTTTCTCATTGCCTTAGTAATGGGGACCTTGCATACACCTTTTTTCCCCTGACCATTTTTTTTTTAGATCTTATTTGCTGCCCCTCTCCACCCCCTTCTATTCAACTTCTTTCTTCCTTAGTCCTCTCTGTGACCTTCAGTGTATCAGCCAAGTGGAAACACTCGCAACTTCCTTCTGCATGACGTGCTCCTTTGTGGTCTCTGCTCTGGCTGCTCTTCTGGAGTGAAATTATTCTTACATCTGTTTACCTGGTGAATATTCACTCCAAGGTCAGACCACTTAGACAACCTTCCCTGATTCCCTGATTCTGCACAGGAAAGACCAGCCATATGTATGTCTCCTATGTTTTCCATTATACTTTGTAATTATGTTCTGCACTTACTTATTTCAGTTTATGTCTCATACTTTCATTTATCAATTACTTCCTACATGCAATATACTACCTTATTCATTTTTGTGTTTCTGGCATTAAGCACAGTTCCTGGCATATGGTAGATACTGGAGGAAAACAACGCTTGAACTGCGAAGGGAATGGTGACAGCAGTTCACTAGTCACAAAAGAGAGTAGGATGTGACATAATGAAGGCAACAGATACTACTGGAGAGGCAAGTTAGGTCTTGGATGGCTTTGTTTATGTTGCTAATCGTACAGATTGGCTTCTGTAGGTTATGGGGATAATTTTCCCAAAATGTGAGTGATATTATGTGGAGCCTTTTGGAAACATCAGTATGGTAGATGTATTTGAAGTGGACGTGTTTGGGGCAAATTGATGCAGAGATGAAAAGTAAGACAAGAAGCAGACAGATCAGTGAGGAGCCCACTGCACTATTCTGGGTAGGAGGTGATTATGCCTGAAGTAGAGTTGCAGCAGTTGAAATGGAGAAGAAAGAGGTATATAAAAACCATATTTAGGTGGTCGTAAATTCATGTGCAAGTGTGTGCTTTGTTATGGTAATTGGGATAAAGAGGGATCTAGAATGATTCCCAGGTTTCTAGAACACTGGGAAGAAATGCCTTTATATAAGTTTGCAAACAAATGAGGAAGGGCAGGTGAGAAGGAGACAAGTAGAGTTTGGAAAATGTTGACTTGCAGGCTGACTTAACGATACTTGTGGAATCACCAATTGCACATTTCTAGTAGAAAGTAAAGCATTGTTGTTCAGAGATCATGAGAAAGAGCTAGGGTAAAGAAACAGAACCAACGTGCATTGAAGAAATTGCCTGGGTGTAATTTAAAATATGAGAAGAGGAGGTGGAGAAAATAGTCTTAAAGAATATATTTAGAGGGGCAAAAAAGGAATAGAGACTGAGAAGTCCCCTATCCTCCCAAAGTTTAACAATCCAGAAAATACTGTTTTCAATAAACCAAGAGAAGAAATATTTTAAAATAAATGTGTGGTTTGTAGCCAAAAAAATAGAGAAACACAATTTTTAAAAAATGAAAAAAAATTCACTTAGATTTTGACTGTTAGGCTCTCTGAGATTTTACAGAGTAGTTTTAAGGGAGTGGTTGGAATATTGTCCTTATTTAATGGGTTGAAGTTCAAATGAATGTCAAGTGCTAGAGACAGATAGCAAAATTGTATTTTCTGAAAATATTGCTGTTAATAGAAGGAGAAATAGGGTGATGGCTAGGGATTTAGGTGTGTTAAGGGAGTCATATGTAAGGTCAAGGGAGATTTTCTTCTCTGTTCACAGTACTGTGTTTGCCTTCATATACTTTTTACTCTCCTTCTCTCTCTAATTTGCTGGTCTCATTTCCTAAAGATATGGAAGCTTATTTTCATGTACAATCTTATTTATTTCTCTAGTAGCTCTTCTTTCAGAGTTGTTTTTTTTTTTTTTTTTTCCCCTACATGGCTTTCTTCAATGAAAACTTATATCTGCAAAAAAAAAAAAAAAAAAAAAAAAAAAAAACCACAAAAAAACAAAACTCATCTCAAATTCTTATCCTTGGTCCTAGCCTGCTTCCATTTTACATTTCATAGTGTGAACATTTACACTTGGATACTTTTTTTGTTTGTTTTTTGAGGCAGAGTCTCACTCTGTTGCCCAGACTGGAGTACAGTGACATGATCTCAGCTCACTGTAAGCTCTGCCTCTTGGGTTCAAGCGATTCTCATGCCTCAGCCTCTTGAGTAGCTGGGATTACAGGCACAAGCTCTGCTAACTTTTTGTACTTTTAGTGGAGATGGTTGACCATGTTGACCATGCCGGTCTCGAACTCCTGACCTCAAGTGATCCGCCTGCCTCTGCCTCTCCAAGTGCTGGGATTACCAGCATGAGGCACTGTGCCCGGCCTACACTTGCATAATATTTTGGCAGTACTAATCTGGTAGTCATAAAATGGAACTTGCCATTACCCCCAAGACATTTGATCTACCACCTTTGTCACTTTTCTGACTTGGGATAGTAACTATTCACTTCTGCCAAGTTACCAGTCCCTTACTTGTTCTTTGTAATGCCTTTTCCATCTGTCCTGTTTTTACTTTTTCTGTTGTCATTGCCTTATTTAGTTTCTAATCTTCCCTGCTAGCATACTATAATTACCTCCCTGACAACAATCTCAAAAATAAAAAACCAGAAAGATTTGTTGGCCTATAATGCATTATTTTGATTAAACCTCTTTCTTATTCAAAAACTTTGAATGGTTGACTATGTATAGTACTATGTATGTTAAGATTAACCTCAAAAAAGTTAATTATATCCAATGATGAAAAAAGGTTTGATAAGTAACTTAGTACATTTACCTGTAATCACATTATTAAGTACAAAGAATTATAAAAATTTCCCTTCTGCTAGTAATTAGATATATTTCATTTGATTAATTCACGAAAACCTGCCAGACAATCCTCATTGTCAAAAAAAAAAAAAAAAAAAAAAAAAGTGTTAAGATGTGTGTCTGTGAGTATCTGGCTCTTCAATCTTTACTAAGTTAGTATTCATGATCTCTAAGACACAGTCATCTGAGTTTAGCTTTCAAAAATATCTGGCCAAATAAGCCCACGTCTAGTTGCAGTCACTTCCTCTCCATTCCTACTATTTCCTTCAGACTTAAACTGCAACATCAGCTCCTTCCTGGCTGGGTTTCTAGTTTGACAGCTTTCAGACTTGACCTATAAGATTGGCTCTTTTCTGTGTCTGCAGCCTGATGACCTTCAGACTTGAACTGAAGCATTCTCTCTTCTCTGGGTTTCTACCCTGCCAGCCCACTCTCTAGATTTTGGATATGCCAGCATCCTTAATCACATGAGCAATAAGTTTCTTTCTACATACATATGTATGTCCTATTGGTTCTGTTTTTCTAGAAAATCCCAGCTAAGACAGATTCTGGTACCAGGAATGGTTGTAGAGGAACCGGTATCTTAGAGACATGTTTTCTGAATTGGTTCTAGGTTTCTGCATTTGGATCTCTAATCTTATTAAAGACATTAATGACTCTATTGCAGTCATAAAGAGAGCCCTGATAGTCTATAAGGTGATATGGCAACATAGATATGAAAAATATCACCAAGGAATACTCCTAATCAAACATTTGTAACAGGCAAAGGTATGATTAACAATGTATATGATACCTTTAAACATTTTTGTCACACTAATGAGTAAGGAGATTGACTCCTTATTTCCAACATTGCTGGAGAAAGTGGAGAAACAAAATAATAATTTCAGGGGTTTGAATTCCTAACTTAAGTGCTGTATAAATGATCTGAAAGCATGTACCCTGAAGGAGAGCCTATCTTCTGTAGCTACAGGGCTGGGATTGCTGAAAACTAAACTTAAAATCTCATCTTTCCAGTGGCTCAAGTACAAAATCAATTACATTCCCATCTGTCTTAGTCCATTTTCCTGATGCTGTAACAGATTGGCACAGACTAGTTAAATCATAAACAATGTAAATTTATTCAGCTTATGGTTCTAGAGGTTGAGAAGTCTGAGAGTATGGCACTGGCATCTGGTGAGGGTCATCTCATGGCACAGGGCAAGAGGCAGAAGCAAGTGCTTGAGACACAGATAAGCACCAGCAGCTAGACTTTCTTTATAACAACATTCTCTGGTGATAACTAACTCACTCCTGTAGTAATGACATCAATACATTCATAAGTGTTTCACCCTCATGATTGAGTCATTTCTTATTAGGCCCCAGTATTGTTGCATTGGAAATCAAGGCTTCAACACAGAAACTTTTGTGGAACACATTCAAAGCATAGCACCAACCTTGCAGGGTGTCTGTTGTTAAAGTTAGGGCATTGACTGGGAAAGAATGAGATCCTAAAAGTTGGAATGAGGACATTTGGGAAGACCCTGATGAAACTGCAAATACTGGGCCTCTGAATTCTGATGAGTCATCTTTGCCAGTAGAAGCAGCCTCTCCATCCATATTTGAGGAGATCCATGCCTCATTGCCTGTGGAAACGGTAATGACTTCCCCTATAGCAGTTGCCTTGCAAGAGAATGCTGATTCTTCTTAGGGCCACCCCCGTAATCCATCCTTGCTTCTAGACCTATAATAGACTCAAGTCCCATCTGGTTCCTAAAGTGAGTTACAATGTTTGACCCATGAAGAAGTGTGTTGCATTTCCAAAGATCTTTATTTTTCTAATTTATACAGATAGAAATCCTAAAAATATGTATGGGAATGGATATTAAATGTGTGGGATTATGTTGGAAGGCACATAAAGAAAGAACAGGTTGAATTTATTCATATGGGCCCACTAAGCAGAGCTTATGCATTTAACACTGCAGCTCAGGAAGTTAGAAAGAGTTAACGTGTTTCCAGTTTTGTGCAAGATAATGTGTCCTGTTAGATGGAAATGTGCCCTCCCTTTCACAGTAGTCACTCTGGAAGACTGGTGCTTTTGTTGAAATGTGTCCCCCGAAAGCTCATGTGTTGAAAACTTTGTCCCCAAGGCAAAGTCACACCGTCTTTATCTGGAAATTAAGTATGGTTTAAGGAGATGCATATGAGTGAAAGTTTATAAGAAGTGGTCTTGTAATGGTTAATTTTATGTGTCAACTTGGCTGGGACTTGGTCCCTAGATATGTGGTCAAATATTATTCTGGAAGCTTCTTTGGGGCAATTTTTGAGGAGATTAACATTTAAATTGGTAGATGTATTAGGGTTCTCTAGAGGGACAGAACTAATAGGATGTATGTATATATGAAAGGGAGTTTATTAAGGAGAACTGACTCACATGATTACAAGGTAAAGTCCTACGATAGGCCATCTGCAAGCTGAGGAGCAAGGAAGCCAGTAGTGGATCAGTCCTAGTTTCAAAACCTCAAAAGTAAGTAAACTGATAGTGCAGCCTTTAGTCTGTGGCTGAAAGCCTGAGAAGCCTTGGCAAACCGCCAAACTCCAAGAGTCCAAAGTTGAAGAACTTGGAGTCTGATGTTTGAGGGCAGGAAGCATCCAGCACAGAAGAAAGAAGAAGGCCGGAATACTCAGCAAGCACGCTCATTCCACCTTCTTCCGCCTTTTTTCAGCTGCGTTGGCAGCCAGCAGGGATGGTGCCCACCCAGATTAAGGGTAAGTCTACCTCTTCCAACCCACTGACTCAAATGTCAATCTCTTTTAGCAACACCCTCACAGACACACCCAGAAACAATACTTTGGATGCTTTGATCCAATCAAGTTGACACTTAATATTAACCATCACGGTGGACCTCAAGCAAAGCTGACTGCTCTCCGGAAAGTGGGGAAGGGAAGTATCATTCAATCAGTTGAAGGCCCAAATAGAACAAAAAGACTGACCTCCCCTTAGCAAGAGGGAATTCTGCAGTAGGTGGCCTTTGGACTTGTACTACAGCACCAGCTCTTCTCTGGGTTGCTAGCCTGCAACCCACCCTGAAGATTTTGGACTTTTCAGCCTTCTTAATCTCATGAGCCAATTTCTTAAACTAAATAAATAAATAACAAAAAAGTGAAGTGTGTGTGTCTCTGTGAGGGTGTGTAACCTTTATCCCATTGGTCCTGTTTCTCTGGAGAACACTGTCTAATATACTAAGCAACAGATTTTGTCACCAGGTAATGCTATATACAAATGAAGGTATGTATAGGTTCACCACATTTAAAATCTAATTTGTTCCGGGACAATAGTCACAAGGTCAGGTTTGTAAGTAAAAAATTTTCTATATTGATATTTGCTGTATTATTATCTGCCCTTGCCCTTTCTAATCCCTCTTGCACAATGCAACCAGAGGAGCTTTTTAAAAGCACATATATGAAGATTTTACTACCTCCTTTTATAAAATCATTTAATAATTCCACATAACCTTTTGAAAAATCCAAACTCCTCAGTGTGTTTCACATGGCTGTGTGCCTCTCCTGTCGCTCCTGTCCTCATACCCCATGATCCCACTGAGGAGAGCTAGCTGTTGTGTTCCACACCCACCAATGATGTATTTCCACTTGTAGCCCTTTTTATCTTCCAGCTGTTGCTTTTACCTGGGATATTCTCCCCTGATTTTTCTACTTATCTTTAAAGTCACAGCTCAAGTAGTCCAAAGGACATCCTTTCCTTCTTGTTTTGGCTAACATGGAATTTTTTTTTTTTTTTACTCTGTGTTCCCACAGAGCTGTTATAGGCAACTAGGGCTCATAGCATCTTGATTTCCCTCTCCTATCCTATCTTTCCATATCCAACCTTACACCCTGTACTAGAAGTGGTGACAAGTACTTATGTTTACCACTGCCTAGGGACACAACGTGGATACCAGTCTCAACCATGGCTATTGCTAAAAATGTCTTATTCTTGCTTGATCAAGCAGAGACAATCCATACACCACAGAAACAAACAATAAATTTAACAAAGAAGGCATTCTGTAGTTGGCAAAGACTTATGAAAAACCATTGCGATACAACAAATAAAAGATGTTTTTGACTTGAGCAAAGAGAATTAGATCATGTTAAGAGAGAACTGCTGATATGACAAAAGAGTTCACAGTGAATAGCAAGTATCATCAAAGCAGATTCTAGAACTGGGATCTCTGATGATCCTCATTCAGGAATCTTGCAAGTTCGGAGTCATCTGTACATTATTCATTCATATGCTTTGTAAGATTTCCTCCTACTGTTTTTGTAAATAAATCTGTTTTTCTCTAAGAGAATGACAGCTCTCTTAAAGGGGGGGGTGGAAACAGTGGTTGAAAAGAAGGATCGTTGAAGAAATATTTGATGAATAAATGAACGAAATAATGGAAGCAGACAATAAAGGCTTACCTAATAAGCCTGTGGTTGACTGCAATAGTAATTGAGAATCTGCAAAATGAGCCTCAGTAATCTCCAGGGTGGGGAGAATTAAAGGAACGAACATTTCCCTGTCTCCTATTGATCGCCAGCTCTTGTCCTGCCTTGGTGAGAGGCACTTATAGTTATTTCATTTGACCTTGGTAACAAAAATAAAAGGTAAATATTATTATTTCCCATTTTATAAATAATGGATATCAGTATCAGAGGAGCCAAAAAACGGCCAGGGGAGGAGAGGGGGTGCTATTATTCCCCATATGGCTGGGGAGGGAGGGGGGACATGACATGACATGACATGACACCCCTGCCATGTGGATCGTTAATGGCTGGGGGTAGGGAGAGGGGGTTTCTATTACTCCCCATACGACGGGGGATGCCTGACCCCCCTGCCATGTGGATCATAATAGCAAGCAGTGGGGGAGGGGGGCTATTACTCCCCATATGGCAGGGGTGCCTGACACCCCCACCGTGTGGATCGTAATAGCCAGGGGGAAAGAGAAGGCGGCTATTCCACCCATATGGCAGAGGATGCCTGAAACCCCACATGTGGGTCATTATAAGGGGGGGTTCTATTACTCCCCATATGGTGGGGGATGCTTGACTCCTGCCCAGTATGTGGATTGTAATAGCCAGGAGGGGAGAGGGGGGCTGGGAAGGGGGGGCCACTATTCTACCCATATGGCGGGGGGTGCCTGACCCCCCTGAAATGTGGATCCTAATAGCCAGGCGGGGAGAGCGGGGTAGCTATTCCTTCCCATATGGCGGGGGGTGCCTGAATCCTCCCCATGCGAATCGTAGTAGCCAAGGGGAAAGGGGGAGGGCTATTCCTCCCTATAGGGCAGGGGGTGTCTGATACCCCCGCCATGTGCATCATAATAGCCATCGGGGGAGGGGGTGGCTATTACTCCCCATAAGGTGGGAGGTGCTTGACCCCCAACCCTGCCATGTGGATCTTAATAGCTGGGAGGGACAGGGGGCTGCTATGACTCCCCATATGGCGGGGGGTGCCTCACCCCCTGCCATGTAGATCATAATAGCCAGGGAGGAACAGGGGGCTATGACTCCCCATATGGCGGGGGGTGCCTCACCCCCCTGCCTGTGGATCGTTAATAGCGAGGAAGGGAGAGGGGAGTGCTAATACTCCCCATATCGCGGGTTGGGGGGGTTTCCTCAACTTCTTGTTACATGGGGATTAATAGCATTCTCTCCTCTCTTGGATATAAAACAATTTCATAGGGTTTGTCTACACAGCCTATGATACTGAAACTAATATCCTCTCCACCTCCGGATAGTGGAACAAAATCCCAAGATGATATACACTGTTTGCGAGATTTGGAGTTATATCATGCTGTGTTTCCCTGAATATTTGTAGAAATCTCACAGCCTGGGTGTACACCCACTGCTATATTGGGAGTATCTTCGTACTCCACCCCCTGAAAATTAGGAGCCATATCACAGAAGGGGTGTAAAGCCACTGAGATATCTGAAGTAATATCATGCCCTCACCTGCTAGTTATTAGGAACAATATCACAGGAGGGTGTATACCTTTGCGGTATTGGGAGTAACATCATCATCTCTTCCTTTAGACGTTAGGAACAATATCAAAGGGTGTTGTTCACCCAAGTATTATTGGAAGTAATGTCATTCTCTCTTCTTCTAGATTGTATGAATCATATCACAGGCGGGATGTAACCGCCCTTGTTTTATTTTGAGTAATGTTATCTTGTTTCAACCTGGATATTAAGAACAATATCACATGGGGGGTGTACATCCTTTCAAGATTGGTGGCAATACCATCTTTTCCCTTCTTGGATATAAGAAACAATATCACAGGCGGGGTGTACACCCCTTGCAATATTGGGAGTAATATCACCTCTCCCCATGTGGTTATTAGGGACAAAATCACAGGGTGGGTATACATTTCCTATGTTATTGGGAGTAATATCATCCACTCACCCTCTGAATATCAGGAGCCATATCACAGAAGAGGTGTACACCCCCTGCGATATTGTCAGTAATATCATCCTCTTCCCCCCCTGGATATTAGGAGCAATACCACGGGGTGGGGGTTTACACCCACTGCGATATTGAAAGTAATACCAGCCTCTTTCCCGCTGGATATTAGGAACTATATCACAGGTGTGTGTGCACCTTCTGCGATATTGGGAGTAATATAAGCCTCTACCACGCCGCATATTAGGAACAATATACAGGGCAGTTTACACCCCCTGCGATATTGGGCGTAATATTATTCTCTTTTTCCTGTAGATTAGGAACCATATCACAGGGGTCTGTATACCTTCTGCGATATTGGGATTAATGTTATCCTCTCCCCCACTGAATATTAGAAACAATATCACAGACATATCTCAAACATAGCAAATCTCCTCAGCTCACGCTCTTTCCAGTCTGTTTTTAAAGACAGGCCCACAGCTGTGTAAAGTCTTTAACTCAAGTTGGATTGATCCAGTTAGCACTCCTTGTTGCTTCTGCCCTCCAGCCTTTTGTATCTACTATTCTCTGCCTCTCTCTGTCATGTCTTATCTCCTCCATTCTCCAGCACTTTAGTAAAATCCTTTTCATCAAGCAGTTTAGCTTCATCCCTGTGTTTCCCAATCTTAGCATGATTGACAGAGTGGGACAGATAATTCCTTGCTGTAGGGAGCTGTCCTGTGTTGTAGGATGTTCAGCCATGTCCCTGGAATCCACCCACTAGATACCAGTTGTGACAACCAAAACTATTTCCAGGTCTTGCTAAGCATCCCCCAGGAGTGCAAAATGGTCCTCAGTTGAGAATCCCTGCTATGGTATATCTTTCCCTACATATTAAAAAAATATATTTCAGAGGCTTCCTTGAAAACCATAGCCTTCATTGGTTATCTCTCATCTGCAATTAACCATACTTACTTCCTTAAATTCTCTTTTTCATAATTTTCTGCATAGTTTTAGTTCTTTGTTGATATTTAACTTTTCATGTAAATAATGATTTCAACTTTTCTAAAAGCTTCTTTGAAATCAAGTCCTTACTAAATCTTAATAAGCCCTTAATAAGCCTGTTTTCTACAGACATTCAACTATTTGATAATTTGATTATGTTGGGGCATGAGAATTTGGATTAATGTATGATGTGAAATTATTTAAAACATCTCATGAAACTCAGCAGCAGCTCAAGTCACACAAGAGTGTAATGACAGACCTGCTGTTTAGTTTCCATCGTGCACCAAGTTAATCTCTTAAACAACAACACAAATTTGGGTTTCTACCTAGTTTTTCTATTGGAAAAAGCAAGAGATAAAAAGTTGAGGTAAGGTAATACATTCTGAGATGTTTGGTGTTTATATATTAGTGCAAGTGCGAAGTCACTTTTTGCCAGAAAAAAAGTATGAAAAGAGAGATTTTGTAAATCTGTAAATTTTTTTACATTATTAAATAATGGCAAATTATCTTAATAATTTAATTAATTAATTAATCTTTCAACATTTTCTTTTTTTTATTATTATTATACTTTGAGTTCTAGGGTACATGTGCATAACGTGCAGGTTTGTTACATATGTATACTTGTGCCATGTTGGTGTGCTGCACCCATCAACTTGTCAGCACCCATCAACTCGTCATTTACATCAGGTATAACTCCCAACGCAATTCCTCCCCCCTCCCCCCTCCCCATGATAGGCCCCGGTGTGTGATGTTCCCCTTCCCGAGTCCAAGTGATCTCATTGTTCAGTTCCCACCTATGAGTGAGAACATGCGGTGTTCTTTCAAGTGCTTGGGTCTTTGCTCTATTTTAGAAATCTTGAGTTTAGGTAGAAACTGTGATATTGTAGTCTCATAAATCACCTTAAATATTGTTAATTTGGTGAAAATTCTTTAAGGCGGGAATGGAAGACCTCTATTATTTATTTAATTCAAAAATTTTAAATTGTGGCAAAATATACATAACATTTACCATCTTATTTTTTATGTTTACAATTTTTAATTTCTATGGGTACAGAATAGGTATATATATTTCTGGGGTCTATGTAATATTTTGTTACAGGCATACACTGTGTAATAATCACATCAGGGTAAATGGGTTATCTGTCATCACCTCAAGCATTTATCATTTCTACATGTTACAAGCATTGCAATTATACTCTGTTATAATACCATCTTAGTAATTTCTAAGTCTGCAGCTCAGTAGTGGAAAGTACATTCACATTGTTGTGCAACTAATATCTAGAGCTCTTCATCTTGTGAAAGTACCCATTAAACTCTGTATCCATTAAACAACTCTCCACTCCTTCTTAGCTCTTTGTAAGTGGCTTTGCTCTTGCACTAGCCCCTACAGGTAATCATATTATACTTACTGTTTCTATGAATTTAACTACTCTAGGTACTTCATTTAAGTTTGATGATACAGTCCTCGTCTTTCTTTCTGTGACTGGCTTATTGCACCGACCATAATGTCCTCAGGATTCATCCACGTTGTCGCATGTGTCAGAATGTTTTTCCTTTTTAAGGATTAATAACATATAACACATTTTGTTTGTTCATTCAACTGTTGCTGGGCACTTGGGTTGTGTCCACCTTTTGGCTATTGTCAGTAATGCTGTTATGAATATGGCTGTGTAAAATATCTCTTTGAAATCTTGCTGTCAGTTCTTTTGGATAAATAGCCAGGAGTGGTATTGTTGGGATATATGATAATTCTACTTTCACATTTTTGAAGAAATGTCACACTGTTTTCCATAGCAGCTGCATCATCTTACAACCCTACCAACAATGCTTGAGGTTTCAGTTTCTCCATATCTTTGTCAACAGTGGTTATTTTCATTTATTGTAATAGCCACTCTAATGGATGTGAGGGGTTATCTCCTTGCTCATTGTGGTTTTGTTTTGCACGTCACTAATGATTAGTGATGCGGAGCATATTTACGTGTGCTTGTTGGTCATTCATAGATCTTCTTTGAAGAAATGTCTGTTCAAGTCTCTTGCCCATTTTTTAAATTGTGTCACCTGTTTTTTGTTGTTGTTGAGTTGCAGGAGTTCTTTATATGTTGTAGATACTGACTCCATTTCAGATGTATGATTTGCAAATATTTTCCCACCTTCCACAGCTTGCCTTGTTGCTCTGTTGTTTCCTTTGATGCCCAGAAGTTTTAAATGTTGATATAGTCTAATTTATCAAGTTTTAATTTGTTGTCTGTGCTTTTGCTGTCAGATTCAAGAAATCATTGCCAAATCCAACGTCTTAAAGGACATCTATTAAATTTATCTTTTTTACAGAATCTAGAACTCATGAAATACTTCCTTGTTGAGCGACTGAATGATTTCAAAATTAACCACCAACGAAATCTTCATAGTTTCCCTACTACAATTCCATAATCTCTATGCACATTTTTTTTATTGTAAAAACTGGGGGAGTCCTTTTCTTCTCCTTCTCAAAAGATCTTTCACTCTCTGCTCAAGCTATTGTGTTCTTTCACAAGGTACATACTTTTTATTTTCATTTAATCTTACAAAACTAGTGCAGCTATTTTGATTAAGGTGTCTCTTTATGCCAGAAAAATGCACCTGATACTATCGTGTAGATGTTAATAACTCAGTCGAGTTTGAATCCAAAATCTGTCACTATGTTAGGACAAGGACTATGTCTGTTTTTTTCACTGCCTGGCACAAATCAAGAGCTTAATAAATATCTGTTGAATTAATAAAGGTGTAAAATGGATAAGATGCTTAACTCATCTAAATCTTAACCTGTGAAGGGACTAAAACTATCAATCTTATGGGTAAAAACAAGTTAATTATACTTATCACCTAAAATTTTGTGAGGATTAAATGGAGAACAAAATGTATTTGTAGGTTTAGCAATGTTTGACAATAGTGATTCCCCATGAATTATGTTGATCAATTACTGCTTAATAAGAAAGTAGACTTGCAGGACCCAGAGAGTCCTTAAAAGTTGCAAAACTGATGCTAAATATATGCATGACACTGTTAAAAAGAAACCATGTAAGGATGTTACACTCTTCTTGGGAAGACAAGGTTAGATAAAAATATGTACATAAAAAGAAACATGATCATTGGTGAGTGAAGCAAATATTCATGCCTATTGGAATTCCAAAAGAGATTACAATGGAACTGAATAGCCAGATAAAGCTTCCTAGAGATGAGCTTGAGTTGTTTCTTGATAGACAGCTGAATTTAGATGACTGCACAGGAAAATAAGGACATGCCAGGACAGGGAACATTTGAAGTGTAGTTTGTCCATCAATTTGTCTTCAGAGTGTGAAAGCCCTTCAATGTCATGCTATGGATTTTGTATGTCATCTTCTAGACCAGGGGTTGGCAAACTTGTTAACTTGTTCTGTAAAAGGCCAGACAGTAAATATTTTAGGCTCCGCATATTCCTCTTTGCTTTTTTCTTACAGCTATTTAAAAATGCAAAAACCATTTTTAGCTCCCAGGTTGTATAAAAACAAGCCACAGACTGGATTTGGCATAGTTCACCGACCACAAGGCTCTATTAAAGATTTTCTAGCATTTACTTGATATAACTAGAGGTACATTCTAGGAAAATGGCTGAGGGAAGCGAGAATCACCTTACTTATCTTTCTTTATCTGGACTTTTTTATTGTCAGAGAAAACATGTTTTACGATTTAAATACAGGGACAAAGCTTCACATTTTCTTGTTGTGTATTATACAGAAGATAATTCTATCATCACCAAGAAAATTATAGTATACAGGTTATTTAGGACAACATTTTCATTGACTTACACTCTCTTTTTGCTGGTTAGAGTTGGTATCATAATTGCTATTAATAACACTACAAATGGGTACATTGTAGACACTTAATGGCTACTTTAAGAATTGAATTTAGGAGGTGAAAAATGCTTTATGAACTCTATAATAAAGAAGTTTTATGGGAGCTAGTTAAGAAACAAATGTTATGAGAAGTGAAAATTCTTCTAGTAGGTATCATAAAGCATGACAGTCTTTATGCTAGCAACTTAATTCTACAAGCCTTATGTGTTTGTGTTTAAAGATATTTCCATCAAAATCGAGATATGGAGCCAAAGATATATATTGTCCATTTACTAATCTCCTTACCAATGTTATAAAAGAGAATTGTTTAATTGTTTGGTTTTTGAGATGGAGTCTTCATCTGTCACCCAGGCTGGAGTGCAGTGGCACGATCTCAGCTCACTGCAACCTCCACCTCTCGGGTTCAAGTGATTGTCCTGCCTCAGCCTCCCTAGTATCTGGGATTACAGGTGTGTGCCACCACGCCCAGCTAATTTTTATATTTTTAGTAGAGACAGGGTTTTGCCACATTGGCCAGTTGGTTTTTAACTCCTGACCTCAAGTGATCTGCCTGCTTTTGCCTCCCAAATTGCTGGGATTACAGGTGTCAGCCACTGCACCTGGCCTAACAAACAGAACTGTACCAGCCTTACAGTAAGGTTGATTATGTTGTCATATGAACAAATTTAAGTTTCTTCATCTTTTAAAGCAGTATAGGAGAACCCAAATGCTGGGAGTGTATGATGGTTAATGTTATGTGTCAATATGGCTAGACCATCAAACATCAAACATTATTCTTGATGTTTGCGTGAAGATATTTTAAAGAAGAGATTAACATTTAAATGAGCAGAATTTGCATAAATCAGTTTATTCTCCATAATGTGGATGGGCTTCATCCAATCAGCTGAAGGCCTTAATAAGTAAAAGAATGACCTCCCAAGCAAGATGGAATTCTACCAGCAGACTGCCTTTGGCCTGCAACAGCAACTCCTCTCTGGGTCTGTAGCCTGCTGGTTTATCCTGAAGATTTTGGACTTGCCTCCACAATCACATAGCCAGTTCCTTAAAATCTGTCCATTTCTGTTTCTGTCTCTGTGTGTGTGTATATATATATATATATGCACACAAATATATGTGTCTTGTTCACCGCCTGGCACATGGTAAGAGCTTAATAAATATCTGTTGAATTAGTAAAGGTCTAAAATGGATAAGATACTTAACACACCTGAATCTTAACTTGTAAAGGGATTAATACCATCAATCTTACGAGTGAAAACAAATTAATTATACTCCCCACCTAAAATATATGCATATATATATACACACACATGCATGCAGAGACAGAAGCAGACTTTATGTATGTATACATCTGTATGTATGTACACACACACATACACGCACACACATCCTGTTCTGTTTTTCTAGAGAACCCTAACACTGTGTGTGTGCGTGTGTGTGTGTGATTGTGTGTGATTGTGGGTGTGTGGTGTCAGTGTCTAACCTGAAATCTAAGTTGTGCGGTAGGCACAAAGTTAACTTACAGCGATAGGTGAATGAGCTGGTAGGTAAGAAGGAATCTCCCAGCATGATTGAAATAAAAACCCACTGACATGCATTCTGTATATAGAAAGCAAATGGACAAAAAAATAACCATTTCAAATATAAGTCCTTCGAATGAAAGCCATGTGAACAGATGCGGGAGCATTACAAGCTTTGATATGACACCAGGTATTTTCTCATGGAGGGTAACTAAGCCATTTGCTCTTCAGGGAGTAGTGCAAGGACTTTTTCATTGATATGTTGATGGTGAATGACTCTCCAAAGCCATCTGGTAAACTTAAAATTTTTACTTTTTACATTAACTAGTCGTAATCAGGGCCAAGCATTCTCCTTCAATTATACACAACTATGGACTAAATTTGAAGTAATTTAGATAAGTTCAACTAACAGTTATTGAGTAACTACCAAGTGCTTTTATTAGGTACTGTTCAAAGATATGTAAGAGGCTGTTCCTTCAAGAAACAGTGTCATTGGGGTTAACAACAGCTCCTAAGTCTTAAAAGAATATCAAAAGAAAGAAAGAAGGAAAGAGAAGAAGAAAGAATATGTGAATAAAGAAATAACATGATAGTCTAAATACATTATCTTTCTTGGAATAAGGGAGATGCTTATTTTAATCCCACTGTAACATAGATTTTTTAAAAGAGTGCATAAAAGAAAGTCACTCAAGGTGGAATATCACTCTCTGACATGTTCTGAGGAAACAAAATTTAGGGCAGGTACGCTTTCATGAAGAAGAGCGACAAGTAAGGATTTAACAAAATGGCATGTTCAGAATAACAGAGTGACAAGATCCATTGTGGGGACACCAGGCAGATAGGAATGGAATTAAGTCCCCAGACTTGTGAAGGAGCAGAAACAGGTGAACAAAACTGCTTCTGGAGATGTTGCCTTATTTGTGGTATTGTCTAGAGTCCTTCGAATAGTTTTAATAAGTAGCTACTTGATGAATGCCCAAAATATCTCAAGTGTAACCTAACTTAGAATATTAAAAATAGGAGGGTTTTTGTTTTCTGCTACTTGTTTCCTTCCAAACGGTCTCTGTGGTTATGATTTTCCAAGTGTTATCTATTCTTGCTTCTTAGGTTTTATAGTTTTTGTTTTTTGGTTAGAGCAACTAAATTTCACTGACAGGGTCTGGAACACTTAAGGATATTTACCCATAGAACTATCTTTTATACAATAGCCTGAAAAGAAGTAACAGCATTCTGGCATTTTACATTGTGAAAGGAGGAGCAATTTTATTTATTAGAACATCTAAGCTATTGGCTTTCACCACAATCTAAAATAAACTGTCTTGCTATTTAAACCATGGGTATGATGACCTATTTTCTACTTCTGTTCAGAGAAAATTCAGATAATTGTGAAGAAAAAATATTGAATGTCAAAGTGCATTTGCCTTTGCAGAAATAGTATGAGGTGTTATTAACGAGGATCTGCAGATAACCACAATTTTGCACTGTTCAACATTCATAAATAACTACTGGCTAAATCAAGGGAGCAATTTCTGCTCCTATTGTGTCTTGCATGTGAAGTGTACGTGTTATCTCAACATCAAAGTGTGTGTAGTACTACCAAAGGAAGGAATATGATGATAGAAACACTTTGAGCCACAAGTTATCAGCAGATCACTTCGTGGTATGGCAGTGTTCCAACCAGGCATAGTTTCTTTTGTGATACAAACAAAGGCTGTTCTTTTGCCTGTATTTGAAATCCAACCTGATATACATGATTTGTTCCACTAGACTACTGGCTGATTTAAGTAGGTACATATTTCTTTTAATTAATATTGTGAATACATAAATTACAAATATATTATACATTTGTATATATTACCATATATTACTGGGAAAAAATATATATAATGGTCTAAAAGTTTGTGCTGCCCCAAATTCATGTATTGATATTCTAACCCCCAAGGTGATGGTATTAGGGATAAGATCTTTCGGCGGTGCTGTGTTCTGAACGTTTGTGTTTCTCCAGAATTCATATGCTGAAATCTAATCCCCAATGAGTTGGTATTAAGAGGTGAAGGCTTTGGGACATGACAAGGTCATGGGGGTGGAGCCCTCATTAATTGGATTTGTGCTCTTAAAAAGAGACCCAAGAGAGCTTATTTGCCGCTTTCACCATGTGAGCAAGAAGCACCATCTTAGAAGCAGAGCGTGGGCCCTCGCTAGACACTGAATCTGCTGACACCTTGATCTTGGACTTCCCAACCTTGAGAACACAGATAAATAAATTAATAAATTCCTGTTGTGTATAAATTACCCAGTCCAAGGTATTTTGTTCTAGGAGCCTGAATGGACTAAAATAACACACACACACACACACACACACACACACACACATTTACTTGTTTTTTTAAACCAATGACTTGGAGGTAACGGTACTTTTCTGACTGTATTCAGAAATCTAGTTGGTGAGTGGTTGGGGGTAGATTTCTTTGTATTAATCAAATATTGATGATTACTTGTTAAATTATCCTTTTTTCATATTTATATTTTGATGTTTCAAGCTGGAAATTAGCAAACACTAGCTGCCATTAGTTAAAATGTTCCTGCTGATGGCCTAGGTTACATCAGTTTAACTCTCCAGCAAATATACTCAGCCCAAAATGGTTTAAGCACATACTTTTTTGGATGGATTCTTGATAGGACCAACATCTGAACTTGAGTGAGATCTCAGATGCTGAAACTGTAATTTTTCTAATCTGAAGCCCCTTTACAAACAATGGTTTTTACTTCTGATTTATTTTTCTCTGTTTTAATTTGTACACATTGTTTTCCAGCTTTCACCGCCACTACTAATGTGGTGAGAAGTTGCTCGAGGCACAGGCTGCAGATCATTGAATAATGTAATTATAGTCTGTTGGCTGGGCCCTTAACTCCCACTGAACAGAGTCTCCCAAAAGTGATGACTCACAGCTATAGTGCAGTACAGCGGACTGTAGAAGGGCGACAATTTGATCTTAGTATTTGTGAAATACTAAATATTTTACTTCTTAGTATTGTTAGTATTTGAGCTAAAGCATCTTATTCTCCAGTAAAAATTCTTAATATTTGAATTTAGATTTGTGATGAAACTCAAATTTGGTAAGTTCTATAAATAAGAATTATAGAAGAAGTGAAAAATTGTAGAGCTACATTGTGATGTCTCATATTCTGGTATAATTCTTTAGATAATTATAAAGCACCAATGAATATTTTGATAATGAAAGATATGATATTTTGGATAAAAATATATTCTCTAGAAATTCTTGGTAAATTTTATGGAAGTCATAAATGTTCTTTCGTAGTAGCTTGGATATATACTGGCAAGAGTGATTCTGAATTCTACTCCCTTCCTTTTCTGCTTCTTAGGGATGAACTAAGCTTTATATGATTTTCCAACTGCTTTTTCCAATCATCATCTATTTATGAAACTATACGGAATAAACTGTAAACTATAAACCAAGAAAGGTATCCATGTAAGAAGTTGAAATGGGTAGCCTTTAGGGAGAGTAAATTACAATATTTTTAAGTATATAAATACATATAAGTTACATTGTAAGTGGCCTACTTTCAAGTAAGTCCCATGTAAGCATGCTTAAGTGTCCTGTAAGGAGAACTCAGCTACAGGGACTAGTCAATATTAATGACTGTAATAAAACTAAATCTAATTACCAGGGAATCAAGGTTTAACTTTGATTTAAATGACGTTTTTCCTGTTATTCAGTGCCATAGATATTTTAATCTCCAATCCAACACACTACCTACTAGCACACAAAAGTAGGAATCAGAAGGGCCATGCTATGTGTACCACTTCTTCAGTGTTCCTTAGGTGTCCTACTGTTTGGTGGAAAACTTTTTTTTTTTACTGATCTTCCACAATACATTTCTGTGGAGATACGTTTGTATATACATATCAACTTTTATACTATAGTCTTTTTATCAGTTACCTTTCTAGTCCTTTTTATCGGTTCTTCATTTCTTCCTGTGCTGGAAGCATGCACTGTGATGTTTAGTGTGCCACTGATATGAATCTAGTCTGCTACTTGTCCGTTAATAACAATACTTTATGGATAGTGAATTGACTGAAAAGAGACAAAAAACAGCATGAATAGGAATCTCAAAATATCCTTAACTTAAAAAAATACTGATGTAGTTTGGATTACTTATGCAGGCCAATGGATTTACATGTGATAACTTCTAAGAAACCCTTTGATTCAAACTACCCAATGAGTTGCTAATTGTGTGCTTTAAAAAAGCATAGCATAATCTAGAAATTATTGGGCTGAGTGAATATGGCTAGAATAGCTTCAGAGTTGATTTTAACACCTAAGTTACACTTCTAGGGTTGTAATAGAAAAAGGCGAATTGAGAACATTTAAAGAGCATGATTTGAATGAGATCATCTAAGAATGGCTCAAAGAAAATCAGAGAGCATTGCGTGGTGATTGTAGAGAGAAAGAATGAAATAAAGTTTAGACTATAAAATAGACCTTGAAGTGGATAGCGACTGTACCCCTTAGTAATTTGAGGTTGAAATCTAATGGACTTTAAAATTTGGAGGTCTGCTTTAATAGCATCAGTCTAATATAATTTAAAGGAAAGGGAATAGATAAAATTTGTAAATCTTTTTTATTTTTATTTTTAATAATCAGGAAGTTAGACTAGAATAGGCAATGCATGAGTCTTCTTTGCATCTTGTTTAGGTGCACGATATGCCAATCAAGAGGGAAGAGTGTGAGATTCAGGAAAGAATTAGGTCTTCTCAGGAAGCTTGTGTATCTTTTTTTTTTTTTTTTTTTTTTTTTTTTTTTTTGAGACAGAGTCTTGCTCTGTCACCCAGGATGGAGTGCAGCAATTTCGGCTCACTGAAACCTCTGCCTCCTGGGTTCAAGAGATTCACCTGCCTCAGTATCCCAAGTAGCTGGGACTACAGGCACGTGCCACCATGCCCAGCTAATTTTTTGTGTTTTTAGTAGAGACGGGTTTTCACCATGTTAGCCAGGATGGTCTCAATCTCCTGACCTCATGATCCACCTGCCTCGGCCTCCCAAAGTGCTGGGATTACAGGCATGAGCTACCGCGCCCAGCCATCTTATTTTCTTAAAATGAGACAAGTAAATGTTCTTGGGGAAAGTTTTTCTGTCTTAAAGATCATTATTCATCATTATAATCTCTGCCTGCATGGCTCAGTACATAAAATTGTTGGGTTTTTTTTGTTTTTTGTTTTTTTTTAATTTATTTCAGTTCTTTCATCTCTGAGAACATTCCTTCTTTCAGGGATTCACAGATTCTGATTCTCTGTGACATATATCATCATCTATGCTAGTTTCATGTGTTTGCATGCTTTGGCAGCGAAAGTCATCACCAGCTTCTCAGAGGTATCCATGGGCCCCTTACAGAACTCTGCTGTATAGGACACAGATATCTCTGAGATTATCCAAGCTAACATAACTAATTACTTTCCTTAATTGGCATCCTGCTTTTATCTGTTTCTTAAGAATTCAAGAAAGCTTTATTATGGCTTCTCAATCTTTGGTAACCAACTATCTCATAGAATAATTATTCTCAATCAATAGACACATTTGAATTGCCCTGAAGACTTAAAAAAAAATATTCCCTGGGTCCCATGCCCAGAAATTCTGAATGAAGTTGTATGTGGGGAGGTGGCAAGTGGGGGACAATATTGAATATTTTTAAAAAGCTTCCCTAGATGATTCTAAAGTGCAGCCAGGGTGGAGAACCACTGGCTGAAAATGTTATGGAGCTTCACATTTTAATTAGTCATGGTAAATTGACAGTAATTTCGAAAATTAGCATGAAAATGTCTTTCTATACTACATGTAGTGCTCAGATTTGACTGGGCAGATAAAGAGGAAAAAAGTGAATGAACCAGGTTATTGTATATATCTGAATGGTTAATACCTACCTAAGTCATCTCCAAAGTCATGGTAAAGCTCAGGAAATATAAGGAACTGTAACTTTTCTTTAGTAAATCCTGTGTAAGTAATTAAATTACTGACTACAGGACAATTAAATACTGACTATAGAAATTTGATTGTTTAGAAGAACCCAATCTAAGCACAAGCATTGAATCATGTATGTTGTTCACGAAATATTCATCACTAAAACACAAGCTTCCCATCCCTTTCTAAGGAATCTGACCTGTTTTAAAATTAGGTCACTGATGCCTCTACTACAGTTACTTTGAGATTTTAAAATAATATATTTTAAACATAAGTTTCTTGAAATGTAAATATATTCTTTAATTTCTCTAGTTTTAGTGTTTTAGTCTAAATTCCCCTCCTTCCAGACCTTATGCAAAATCTATATTCATTTTTAAAACTTAATTAACAAGGATTCCTGCATTATATGAAGGATATTTTTTCCTCTACCTCATCCCATTTCCATTTTCCTTTGATTTTTAAATCAAGATTCAAACCAAGTCTTACTCATTGATGAGCTAAATAAACTGTTCTCTAGCAAAGAGGATGCTTTCTAATTAGCTGTAGGATATGATTAACACATGCTCTGGGCCAGTAAGAATTGGATTTGCCAGATGCCAGCATCTGATAATCCAAGCAATATTAATGGTAACAGGCAGAAGAGTGAATGAAGAATAGGAAAAAGAGAAGAATGTCCTTACTTCAAGGGGATGAGGCTGTCAGCATTTAAGTGTGAAACTTTCTGACAACTTAGTCACTTGTGCTATTAAATATGTTAAAGCTTCCATTTTCAATATGCAAGTCTGTTAGAGCAAAAGGAACTGTGGAGGATTCTGCATCAATAACCATGTATTATGGCAATTAGTCCATGAAGTGCAAAGCTGCCATAGATATAAAGCATCTTAGCTGAAAACCAGAATCTTGGCTCTACGTCAAAGTTTAATTTTTGATAAAAGCCTACAGTTGGCTTCAGAATTTGTCTAGCACCAGGGCACCATGATAAAATGATATTATTTCTTATTAAGAAACCAGACCATGAAATACTTTAACTCTATCTCATTTTCATGAAGTTCCAATTTATCTAATCCAATTGCAGACACATGTACATGGACCCCAATGAAGATCTAAGAGCTTTTTGTGCTATTTGTAAGGTCCAAAAATAGAAAGCAGCATATTAGATTTGATTCTGAAATAAAAATACATTACTTACAAATAGAACAAAAAGTTTCATGTTTGACTAAATTCTTTCAGAAATATCTTGGGAGCGGAAATGTGATATAAAAAGGGGCATTGCAATTTTACGTGAAACAATCCCTAAGGCCCTTCACATCCATTTTACTTGATCTTTTTATCACAAATGGGGAAGTAATAGTTACTATGAATCCTTCAAAATATTCAGAGTTGCCTAGCATTCAAAGTAGAATAGCAGTATCAAAATGTGTAGGAAGCTTTATTAACTCTACCCCTACTAATGTGAAATCTATAAAAATGAATTTATTCAATTCACATCATGTCATTTGTGAATTCTGGATAATCATGAGGTTTTGTCCATATATATATAAACTTCAGTTAGGAGCACTGTAATGTAGGCAGTTATAATTCCAGTATTCTGCATAATGAACTAAGGATTATTCAAATTGAAAGATTTGAAAGTGATTCAACGTAAAAAATGATTGAAAGAACTTACAATGTTTGTCTTGAGGAAGAAAAGACTAGTTACACCATAATAGCCCTCTTCAAATATTTGAGGAACTTTTGCATGGAAGGAGCAGTGAGTGCTTAGGCACAGCTAAGAACAGTGGTGAAAGTTTGAAGCAAGGATCTGAGACTCAGGATGAACTATCCAATCTAATCAAGATGGGGTTGAAATATAGATTGCTTGAATGTGTTTCCCAACATCTTCATTTACTAGTTGTGTGAGCTTGGAAAAACTGCTTTACCTCTCTATGCCTCAAGTATGTAACCATAAAATGGGGCTGGACTTGCTAGCTAGTGGAGGCTTTGTGAGGCTCAGAGTTATTACTGCACGGTGGACAGAACTTTTGCCTACCATATGATCAGTCCACAGTAGGTGTTCCTATCTTTTATTATCATGCAATTTCATTTGACTACCTTAAAAATGAGAAAACCCCATCCTAGAGAATTTAGGGATTGTCCAAAGAACACCCTCCACTTTCTACAACCGTGTCCTGTTATCTTGTATAGTAGTGTTATGGTGTGAATTATGTCCCTCAAAAGATACACAAAGTCCTGACTCTCAATATCTAGGAATGTGTTCTTATCGGAAATAAGGTCTTTGCAGCTGAGCTCAAATTGAGATGAGGCTGGTGATTAGGGTGAGCCCTAACTCAGTATGACTGGTGTCTTTTTAAGTAGAAGGAAATTTCGACACAGACGCAGGAGGGGTAAATATCACATAAAGACACACAGATAAGGAGAAGGATGGCATGTGACCATGAAGGCAGAGATTGAAGGGCTGCAGCTGTGAGCCGAAGAATGCAGAAGAATGACTAGCCAACCACCAAAGCTAGGAAAAGGAAAGATTCTCTCCTATGCAGAGGGAGTGTGTCCAATATCAATACCTTGATATTGGACTTTTGGCCTCTAGAACAGTGAGAGAATAAATTTCTGTTGTTTTAAGCCATTCAGATTGGGTAGTTGGTAATAGCAACCTTAGAAAACGAACACAGGGATATTTAATAAACACCTGAAAAATGAGAACCTTGTTACCGGAAGGATTTGTGTAGAGACTAATACATCCATCAGTCAGGAAAGTTATGGGAAAAGCCCCACACCTGATGGGAAAATAGACTAAATCTATTCAGTGCAATGCTTTTTTGTTGAATGCTCAAAATTAGGGATATAATGATGAAGTCATTGGACTTGCCCATAATTATTTCATAGTTTAGATGATTTCTAAGGTTCTTATAAATCTAAAACACTTTCATTATTTTATGGTGATTAAAGTGTATTAAATGTAGAAAATCAAACAGCTTGTCCAAGTGCAAATACATTTAACAATAAAACAATACAAAAAAGTGCCCAGTAGAATTAGTTTGCTTATCAAGATAGAATTATTGATCCTAAAATAAAATACTAAGTTATTAAAATTGAATCTATAAATATAACTTTTCTATATCAGAGCAAGGTCCCTTCCAATACAAAATTTGAAACATGTCATTTTATAAGGTAACATTTACAATATAGTAAACAGTGTTTACAATGCACAGTTTATACCTATGCAAACATATTGTTTTACTGTTCATCCTTGTTTAAAGAAAAGATTTGTGTTTTCAAACTCTGTTAACTGGAAAATTGTACATACAGTATGGAGTAAAGTTCAGAATGTAAGTTTTAGAAAACTAATCATTGTAAATTAAACATGCTTTAACCTGTTTCATGTAGATTATTTTACTTTTCAATTTTTATCATGCAAATTTCAAAATATGCACAAAATTAGAAGGAATAATGGAATCAGTCCCCATGTACCCATCACCCAACCTCAACAATTATCAACATTGTAAAATATTTTAAATGGCCATTTTGATTATTCAACTATGGGCCCAACATCAAAATGATAAAAAACAAATTTTAATAAATTTGTTAATACTTCAGTATTCCCTTACAAAGAACAATGATGGACTCATGGTAGACTCCATATTTTCAAATTAATAATATTGATATAATTCAAGTGAGATTTTTATTTGCTTATATTATTTATCTATTTATTTTAGAGATATGACCTCTCGCTCTGTCCCCCAACCTAGAGTGCAGGGGTGTCATCATAGCTCACTGCAGCCTCGAGCTCCTGGCCTCAAGCAATCTTCCTGATCCTCCTGCTTCAGCCTCTGGAGTAGCTGGGACTGCAGGCATGAGACACCACATCCAGCTAATACTTTTTTTTTTTTTTTCTTCAGCTATGGGTCTTGCTATGTTGCCTAGGATTGTCTCAAACTCCTGAGCTCAAGTGATCATCCTGCCTCAGCCTCTCAGGTAGCTGAGACTATAGGTGTGCATCATTGCACCTTGTTTATTTTTGCATTTTAACACTGTAATGTAGAAAGTTAGGACAGACTGTAGAAAAGCTGGCATTGTGATTACATTCAAAGATCACTCACAAATATAATGCAGTTTTTCATCTTAGCAAAATGAAAGACTGTCTTTTTTAGGCAGGCACTTATTCAAAGTATGTTAAAATTATGTGGAACTTTTTTTAAAAAAACCTTTATTTTAGGGGCAGGGGTACATGTGCATGTTTGTTATATAGGTAAGTTATACGTCATGTGGGTTTGGTGTACAGGTTGCTTCATCACCCAGGTAATAAGCATAGTACCCAATAGGTAGTTTTTTGATCCTGTCCTTCCTCCCATCCTCCACTGTAGAGTAAACCCTGGTGCCTGTTTTTCCCTTGTGTTCTTACGTACTCAATGTTTAGCTTCCACGTACAAGTGAGAACATGTAACACTTGGTTTTCTCTCCCTGCATTAGTCGGCTTAGGATAATGACCTCCAGCTCCATCCATGTTGCTGCAGAGGGCACAATCTTATTCTTGTTATGTGGCTGCATAGTATTCCATGGTGTACGTGTACCATAGTTCTTTATCCAGTCTGCTGTTGCTGGAAATTTAGGTTGATTCCATGTCTTCGCTATTGCAAGCAGTGCTGTGATAATCATACGTGTGCATGTGTCTTTATGGTAGAATGTTCTATATTCCTCAGATATATACCCAATAATGAGATTACTGGACTGAATGGTAGTTCTGTTCTAAGTTCTTTGAGAGGTCTTCAAACTGCTTTCCACAGTGGTTGAGCTAACTTACATTCCCACCACCAGCATATGTGTTCCCTTTTCTCCCGCCAGCATCTGTTATTTTTTTTACTTTTCAGTAATAGCCATTCTGACTGGTGTAAGATGGTATCTAACTGTTGTTTTGATTTGCATTTCTTTAATTAGTGATGACGAGCATTTTTTCATATGCCTGTTGGCTGTGTGTATGTCTTCTTTTGAAAATCGTCTACGTCTTTTGCCAACTTTTTTAGTAAGTTTTTTTTTGCTTGCAAATTTAAGTTCCTTATAGATTCTATATATTAGACCTTTGTCAGATACATAGTTTGCAAAGATTTTCTCTCATTCTGTAGGTGTGCATCATTGCACCTTGTTCACTCTGATGATAGTTTCTTTTGCTGTGCAAAAGCTTTTTAGTTTAATTAAGTCCTATTTGTCAATTTTTGTTTTGTTGCAATTGCTTTTGGCATCTGCCATGAACACTTCACCAGGGTCTATGCATAGAATGGCATTTCCTAGGTTATCTTCCTGGGTAGTCATTGGTAATTTGATAGGAATAGCATTGCATCTATAAGTTGCTTTGAGCAGTATGGCCATTTTAATGATATTGATTATTCATATCCATGAGGAATAATTTTCTACTTGTTTATGTTTTCTCTGATTTCCTTGAGCAGTGTTTTGTAGTTCTTGAAACAAGACACTCTCATCATTCCTATTCAACATAGTACAGGAAGTCCTAGCCAGAGCAATCAGGCAAGAGAAACAAATAAAAACCATACAAGTAGAAGAGACAAAGTCAAACTATCTCTCTTCACAAACAATAAGATTTTATACCACAGTCTGCCCAAAAGCTCCTGGATCTGTTAGACAACTTCAACAAAGTTTCAGAACACAAAATCAATGTATAAAAATCAGTAACATTTTATACAGTAACAACATCCAAGTTGACAGCCAAATCAATAATCCAATCCCATTCAGAATAACTACACAAATAATTAAAATACTTAGGAATAGGCTGGGCGCAGAGGCTCACGTCTGTAATCCCAGTGCTTTGGGAGGCCGAGGTGGGTGGATCTCCTGAGGTCAGGAGTTCGAGACCAGCTTCAACATGGAGAAACCCTGTCTCTACTAAAAATACAAAATTAGCCAGGCATGGTGGTGCAAACCTGTAATCCCAGCTACTTGGGAGGCTGAGGCAGGAGAATTGCTTGAACCTGGGAGACGGAGGTTGTGGTGAGCCGAGATCGCACCATTGCACTCCAGCCTGGGCAACAAGAGTGAAACTTTGTCGCAAAAAAAAAAAAAAAAAAAAAAAAAAGGAATACAGCTGACCAGGGAGGTAAAGGATCTCTGTAAGTGGAACTTTCAAAAGGGCCATTATTTAAAAAAATCCCTCTTCCCTTCAAAAAATTGTTCATTAACTTTTTAGAAAAAAGTATGTGAGTTTCTATGTTTAAAAAAAATTATATTGAAAATTTTTCTCTATTATCAAAATTATTTTCAGGTTGCATAGTTTTCCATTGTATGAATCAATCCTTATTTGAGGATGTCCCTGTTGTTGGCTGTTAATTGTCTTTTCAGATTTTATCTACTATGTAGAATACTGTATTAGTCCATTTTCATACTGCTATAAAGAACTGCTTGAGACTGGGTAATTTATAAAGGAAAGAGGTTTAATTGACTCACAGTTCACCACGGCTGGGGAGGCCTCAGGAAACTTATCATGGCAGAAGGCAAAGGGGAAGTAAGCACCTTCTTCGCAAACCATCAGGAAGGAGAAGGAATGCAGAAGGACCTACCACACACTTATAAAACCATTGGATCTCGTGAGAACTCACTCACTATCATGAGAACAGCATGGGGGAAACCGCCCCTATGATTCAATTACCTCCACCTGGCCTGTCACTTGACGTGTGAGGATTATGGGAATTATGGGGACACAATTCAAGGTGAGATTTTGGGTGAGGATGAAGCCAAACCATATCAAACACTGCTATGAAAGTCTTTATACATAGATCTTTCATTGTATTGCTTATTATTTTCTTAAGATACGTTCCTGGAGGTGTAATTATAGGACCATTGACCATTATAAGGCTCCTAAAGCATTACGCTAAATTTCTTTTCAGAAGTGTTACAATACTTTCTCCTCTAACTACCACGACTCAATAGGTATTATTTTTAAAAAATTTAAGAGAAAAATCTATACTTTTTAATGTTTTAGTTCACAGTTTTAGAATACTAGTAAGATAGAACATTTTTTCGTGTAAATAGAACATTTGTATTTATAATATGTATTTATTTTTAAGTTTCTAGGCTACTTTTCTCTTGATGTTTTTTAAAATTATTGATTTATAAACAACATTTAGATAATAAAGACATTCACTCAAAGTGTTATTCTAAAGATATTTTATGAGTTTTTATTTATTTGCAAATCATGAAGTCATTGTATTGCCATCAAATTAGTATTCTATGGAATTACCTGTTCATGTGACTCCTCTGGAGTTCCTATAGTGGGTGGACCCTGAAGTTGTCTACTCAATGTCTATCTCACTCCCTCGCCTTCCAGCCCCACTACCCCTGCCCCAAGTGTGACATCTGAGTGATTGAGTGCCACCTCCCACTCCTGGGACAGCCCTGAAGTGTCTAACTCGATCACAGTTGTCTCATCCTCCTTTCCAGTGATTGCTTCAGGAATCTAGATCTGAGTCAATAAGGACATTGATCTGATAGGAAGAGTTAGTTGTGGAAAGAAAAGTCTCAGGTGAATTAATTTGAGCAAGTGAGATGTGAGTGGGAGTTCCCTGGAGGCACTTGGAATTGATTCCTGAGTCTTAAGAGTGATATACACACTTTGGGAGGCCAAGGCAGGCAGATTGCCTGAGGTCAGGAGTTCACGACGAGCCTGGGCAACATGGTGAAACACTATCTCTACTAAAATACAAAAAATTAACTGGGTGTGGCAGCGTGCGCCTGTAGTCCCAGCCACTCGGGAGGCTGAGGCAGGAGAATTGCTTGAACCCAGGAGGCAGAGGTTGCAGTGAGCTGAGATCGTGCACTTCAGCTTGGGTAACAGAGTGAGACCCCGTCTCAAAAAAAAAAAAAAAAAAAAAACAGTTGCATACAGGGAGACCATTTCCTTTGCCCTGCATGCTGGACTCTGTGGTTGTGAAATCTGCAACAGCAGAAGCTCTTTAATGTCCAGTATGAGGATAGAGCCAGGATATAGCAAGGAGCCAGGATGGAGCTTCACGCAGCATTGTCATCCCCATAGTCCATCTGATAGTTGGACCTCCAGGTACTAATACATTCCTCAGTGTTTAAGCTTGAGTTGGATTTTCTATTACTTACAAGAAAGTCTTCTAAATAATATTAATATTACCCATTAAATATCATTCATATGTTTACCTCGGTATTCAAGGCCAGTCTTATTTCTACTATTATACTTCCTGATTTATTTCCTGTATACTAGCCATGTTATGTTAGAATACTTACTACACCTTCATGTTTTGATTGTCTAAAATGTGGTTCCTCAATTATATGTTACAAAAGATTAATTATTCTTGAAGTTCCCATTCCAGTCTTACCTCTTTTATAGAGTGGCCCATGATTACTTTAGCTGGAACTAATCACATGCACCTTTAAATTATGATACCATTAATTATATTTTTTTTCATTCGTTCATTTTCTTTTTTATTCAATGCCTGTTGTTTGTTCCTTGAGAACAATAGTATCCTTTTATTTTCACATCTCATATAACGTTTAGCAACAAGTAACCTATATATTATTTTCTACTTGTCAAGGATTTCCATACATTTTAAAAACTTTCTGTGATATGAGTGTAGCTGCTTTCTAGCTTCTGCTCTAGTTCTTAACATCACAATTCCTTTCAATTAGTTAACTCATTCATTCATTCATTCATTCATTCAATAAATAGTTACCAATAGGCCATGATGTACTAGTTACTTAGCTGTGTGCTAAGTGTCCAAAATGAATAAGGCACCATTTCTTCTCTTTAGGAGCTCACAGTGTAATAAGTGAGGCAAATGTGTCAACTGCTAATGTAAGAAACCCTGAAGTCTATGCTATTCCGCCTCACTGCTAAGGGCCACTAATCTCTCATAAATTACCTCTTTAACCTATTGGTTTTTCTTTCCCTTTCCTCCCAATATATTTATGTCAGTAACTATTAAACTTACATCTATAGCCCCGACCTCTCTCCTGAACTCCAGACACAAACAGTGTATTCAACATTTCCAACTGGATGTCCAATAGACACTGACCATTTCCAATTAGAACTCCTGAATCTTCATTCTCCCAACCCCAAACCTGCCCCTTTCTAGTCTTTTGTATCTCAGCAAATGGTAATTTTACTAATTTAGTTGCTAAGGCCAAATATCAAGCCAATTTTGACTTCTCTCTTTCTTATATGCGTTATATCTAGGAAGCAAATCATGTTGACTTTACTTTCAGAGTATATTATGCTTTTTATCACCACAATGCTCATCCAGTCCTGGAGTGAGAATAAAGCACCCCACATGTTTCCTGCTTCAACTCCTGATGCCCATGGTCTTTTCTCTACCCAAAGACCAAAGAAGTTCATAAAAAAATAAAAAGCTCAAATTACTTTTCATCTTGAAATGGTTTAACTGCTTTCTATATCCCTCAAAATATAATCTAAGATCCTTAACTTGCTTGAAAGGTCCTAATCTGACCTCACGTTATCATCAGATCTCATTTTCTTACTGTTTGCATGCTGCTTTTTTTTTCAGCAACCAGCCTCCTTGCTCATCCTTGAACAGAGCAAGCCCGAGCCTTTGCTGGGGCCATCTTCCTGGAATAATTTCCTAATATCCTTGCAACTTACTTTCTAGCTTTATTCAGGTCTCAGCACAAATATCAGCTGATTACATATGTCCATGATCATTCTGTCTAAAACAGCATCTCTCCTCCCTCCTGATCAATATGGTCTGCTTTATCCTGCTTAGCAGTTATCATCAATAGAAGGGTATATATAATTTTTAAATTTTTCTGTATTCTCTTATAAAAAATATAAGCTCTGTAAGAATAGAGACTGTGACTGTGAAACCATCCTTATAAACTTTATAAAATTGATCAGGAGGAAGGGAGGGGAGAAAAGAAAATAAGCCAAGCTTGCAGCACACTCAGCATTGATCTTTAGGCAGCTGGCTCTCTGACCTGCGTCCTCCTAGCTGTTTGGTCCTCATAGCTGTTTGATTCTATTGCCTCGGAGTCATGTAGCCCTGTTACAAGATTAGAGTTCTCCATAACTGTTTTGCAGGTGACAACTTGAACGTTATAAATTATGAAGTTTTCCATTTGAGATATTCTTTCAAGGCCTGTGTACCAGTGAAACTACTGACGTCAGCTGGTCTGAAGGACGCCATGAGAATCTGACTCACTAAAGAATGAAGTTTCCACATCCTGATGATTTCATCCCTCTTTCCCCAACCAATGACCTCAATTTACCAGACTTTCGTCCTCTATGATTACCCCAGCCCCTCTGGGAGATGGATTTGAGGGTCTCCTCCCATCTCCTTGGTTGACTCCTGTGATCATTCAACTCTACCTCTGATGCACCCCTGCTGTCTGAGGGTGTTGGTCTGTTCCTGAGCAGTGGGCGTATGGACCTGTTGGTCCTATAGCAATGACTACTTCTATGAGTCAACTTGGCTAGGCTATAGCAAGCAGTTTTTTAATTAAACATGAGTCTATGTATTACTATGAAGATTTTTTAAAAGATCTTGTTAACGTCTATATTTAATTCACTTTAAGTAACGGAGACTATTCTTGATAATCTGTGCAGGCCTCATCTAATCTGCTGCAAGTTCTTAAGAACAAAACTGGGGTTTCCTTGAGGAGGAAGAAATTCTACATGTGGACTTCAGCATCAGATTCTCCTCCAGAGTTTCCAGTCTGTAAGTTTATTATAAATAAATTGTATTTATATTAATTTATACTTATATACACTTAAATTACATATGAATATCAATTATATATATTTATATAAATCTGTGTGTGTCACCATCCTACTGCTTGTTTCTCTGCTGGATTCCTGACTGATACACACACTGTGCAGCTCTTCACTATGCCCCAGCATTGACCTGCAGTGACTGTATCAAACTGGCCCTGTTGCCTTCTAGTTGGAGTTAGCTAGTGGCAAACATTAACAGGAAATTAAGAGACTGTGGCAGGGGCCTATTTATTCACCAGATTTCCTCCTGGTTGGTTACTACAAGTTGACTGTGACTTTCTGCTGAAGGCTTCATCTCTTGTGAGGCAGCTCTTTTCCTGCATCTACTCCCTGTGAGTTTCAGTAACTTCTCCCGCCCACTGTCCCTTCAAATCTAATCTAGAAATATTAACTGCTTTCCACTATTGCTAGCCATACAGCATTATACTATCCTTTGCTGGTTTCCCTAAAACCCACTACCATCTTTGTAAATAAACCTTTTTATTATTATACTCTCCTCTTACTCTGTTTAGGTATGCCATGTGCTTCCTGCTGGGGCCGTATATAAAATAGGAATTTTGTCTTTCTCTCTTTCCTTCTTTCTTTCCTTTCTTTCTGTGCTGTATTTAGCATAGTAGGATTTCTGTAAATATTTGCTGAATTGATAACCAAATGAGCATGTAGACTTCATTTTGCTCACTAGCTTATAGCTATCTTGTACCACCTCAGAAACAGCCTATGCTTAGTCCTGCATACCCCACCTACAACGTCTCTCCTCCTTCCCTCAAATTGTTTCCCAACCACTGAGATCTAGTTTAACTTTGAACTTATTTAAGAAACATTCCCAATTACTCTCAGCAGCAGTTATTCTTCCATCTCTTCTGATTTCTCATTGAAAGCAGAGTCAGCCCATAAAACAGAAGTTAGTGCTTAATCATGCCTAGTCTTGCACTATTAGTTTTTGTTTGCAGGGAATTGTTCTATCCTCCCTAAATGACTGTAAGTTCGTTGAGGGCAATAACCAGTTCTCATTCGTGTATTTTATAAAACTTGAATAATGCTGATTGTTCTTTCAAAATGGATTAGATTAACACACCTGGATGTCATTTCTAAGTACATGAAAATGTTGAAATTTTCCCTGATCATTTTGTCAAAGTAATTTATTTTCTCTTGTATTGAGAATTTAAAAACCTTCTATCTCTTGAATATACATTTTCCTAATTTATATTCAAGAACTAAATTTTATATTAGAATCTAATACTGCATTACACATTTTTATTGAGGTCAATTGAAGTCTTACCTGGACTTACACATCTTTCTGTAGTAACCAAACAACAAAACAAGGAGGAATGAATAGAGTGAGTTGAGGGCATTGACTAACAGTGAAGATAAATCGCACTGTCTCTCCTTTACCATGCGAACTATTATTTTGTGAACATAAGAGACTACATGGCCTGAAGCTTAAAGGGCTGTAATCTAGATTTCTGATTTGAACTGAGCCACTCAATTTTGATGTGATCCTCAAAAAGTCATTTAATCTTTTCTGTGTTTCCATTAATTTAGCAAGAGAGCATAAATATCTCTTAAAGCAAGAATCTGTTATACAAAGAAAAATCCTACTATGAGTTAACAAATCTATTTCATTAATCTTTTAATAAAATTAAAGCCTTTAATAGCTAACCATTATGGCATTAAAATGGTGGTGTCAGAATTTAACAGATAAACAAAATAGGCATTCTTAAATGTAAGCTCACATTCACACTGAGTAAATAAGGCTAGGAAAAAAATGCCCTTCTTGTTGATAGTCTAATTTTTTCCACTGTGAATAATAAAATCCCTTCTCCCTCAAAATCATCAGAAGGACTAAGTGCTATGGGCTGATTTGTTCTTTGCAACATGCTTTGAAGGAGAGCAAATGTGCTTTGTCAATTAGCTAGTTACTGCCTCTTTCCTTTTAAGAAGATCATCTTGGTCTGATTAGAAAACTAGAGAAAAGAAACTTTAATGGCAAGATGAGGACATGAACACCAGTGTTGCAGAGAACCAAATGGAAAGCATTAGAATGCATTATTGATTGCTCAATCTGGAAAAAAATATGGTAATTACTATGAGAATAGCAGAAAAAACAGACCGAAATGTCTACTGTGTCTCCTCAAGTTCTTATCTAAGTCTCTCAGATCTTATCTAACTCTCTCAGAGTAATAAAAATGTGAGTGATACTTTCAGATAAAATTGGAGGCATCCATATCTATGATGCCTGAATCACCGAGGCTGTCAGAAAACAGCACACAAACTCTCTACCTTGGCCACGTAGCTTACACACTTCACACATCTGGTCTCATACCTTATAATTTAATGCACAACTAAGTTGAACCTAGTGAAAATCTAAATTATGCATTTGAATACTGATATAGCTGTTTGAAAGTACACTCAAATCAGTTATATTTCTACCTGACAGTCTAACTTGATACAAATATTTCCACATCCATCCTATTTTTCCCTGTTTGTCAACAATATAAGGATTTTAAAACTTTCAGAAAAATACTGTATATGTCTGAACACTGCATTTCTATTTCAAGGACTTGAAATGTCTTTCTGAAGATCTTACATCATTATCCTGTTAGATGTCATTTAACTAAACGGGTGTACCACTAACATGTATTGCAACATTTCCACCTGCAAAATATTTAAGATGTCCAAAGAAGACATTATCAAGGGCTAAACTTCAAACGCAAATTTCTCCTTGTAGTTTCTTCCATAGAAAGCAATCTTTTTCAATAGTATGTTAGCACATTTTTCTATATGAAGATGAAAAGCTAAATTGTTGGAAACTAACTGATGTTGGGAAGAATGGGGAGTGCATCTTACTGGGATAAGAGAAAACATTATTTAAATTTTAGTAAAAGAGATCACCAAATTAACTTTATTTCTAGAGCTATCCAAAATAACAATATCCATAGTTTGAGTGAGAGGTTGACTTTGGTATGAAAGGTAAGAAAAGAGGAGGAAGAAAACAAATAGGTAAGTCCCATAATCTTGGCAGGTCCACAGAGTGATATGGAAAATTCTCCTGAGCTGTAGGGCTTTCAGCCTGACAGCCCTGATATGTCATCCTTCTGAGTATACACATCCTAATTGGAAATGTGGCATTTTATGCATACACACGCATGCAGTCAGCATAAAAGGGCAATCCATGTCTTAGAAAAGATTCATGTTACAGAGATAATATGCGTAGGGATGAAGTTGAGAAAATCACACCACAAATCACCTCTTTGTAGTTCTATGAGTGAGAAAGAAAATCTTCTAATATTGTCTACTGAGACTGAAGAATTTTTGTCCCCTCCCCCATTATTTACCTTTAATACCCATCACTTTATTAAATGAACAAATATACTTTTGAAAAATATGTAAAATTAGTTTTATTGTAAAATGGTTCTTGTCCGCTGACATATTGTGCTATCTTTTCAGTACAGCATATCTTACCTCCCATTCCTTTTCCATATTGTTTTGCACAAAGAAAGCTGCAATGTGCTGTGAAAGAACAAAGTTAACACCCTATCCTGGTGACTTTGTTCACTGTCCAGAATGGCATCTGGACATCTGGAGTAGGTGACTGTATTAGGGGGTTTTTGTGTTACTATAAAGAAATACCTGAGACTGGGTAATTTAAAAAGAAAAGAGGTTTAATTGGCTCATGGTTCTGCAGGTTGTACAAGCAAGGCACCAACATCTGCTTGACTTCTGGTGAGGGCTTCAGGAAGCTTACAACCATGGCAGAAGGTGAAAGAGAACATGTGAGTCACATAGTGAGAGCAAGAAAGAGGGATTGAGGGGAGGTCCCAGACTTTTGAACAATTAGATTTCATGTGAACTAACTAGGCAAGAACTGACTTATCACCAAGGGGATGGTGCAAAGCCATTCCTGAGGGATCCACCCCCATGATCCAATCACCTCCCACCAGGTCCTACCTCTAACATTAGGAATCACATTTCAGCATGAGAGCTGGAGGCGACACATATTCAAACTTTATCAGTAACCAAGGGGCTGGATGGTGAAGTCCTAACATTTTACCAGAATCTTCTTGTACAAATGTAGTTATGGCAAAAACCTTGAGGAGGTTTTCTTTTATGTAAGTTACATTGCCCCAGATAGAGGGTCCATTATGGTAGAAGGAATAGGGCTTTTGGTTGTAATGCATGCCTGTTCCAATGGTCTTTCCCTCAACACCAATGCTGCCACCAGTAATTCACTTTAAATAATTTGAGAATCATTCCATTAAGACTTAGTTTCAATTGAATTGAAGACATGCCCTTAAAGTAGAATACTTCTAAGACATGTGATTTTAGTATTATGTTCTGGGCTCTGGTCATGAGTATTGTTTTATGCGAAAAGATAAGGTGGGAGTTTAAAAATAAAACAATTACTCTAAAAGCAAAATTATGAACCATCTGGAGAAAGTTTAGTAATATAGGAAAACAATGATTCAAATTACACAGAAAAAATATGTTTCAGGCAAATTAGCATTTTTGCTTTTGTCTGAATATCTGGATACTTGTTATACTCTAGCCAGAATTAATCACTAAAAACACAGTCAGCTTGTATTTTCGTGATTAAAACTTTCACTATAATAGTTGCTTGTCAAATGTCAAAATCAATCTGGTTGTTTGCTGACTTTCTACTTTTATGTACCACTCTTCTTTTGTTATATTAATTTTTAGACATGCTCATTTAGATCCACAAATTCATTCCAATGTTAATTCATTCCAACGTTACACTCCTGAGATTATTTTCTCTGAGCCTTGTAAAAGGTCTTCTTTCTGCTAATTCAATCTCCCAAAAGCATTTTCACAATCAACAAATATGAATCATGCTATAACATTTTGCTAAATCTAATAATCTACATTTTCTCAGTCTTGGATATCACTCACCTGCAATTACCCCACTGAAATGGACGTGTGTAATTTTTACAGAACAAGATAACCAGATTATGTTAATTAAAGTTGGAAGGCAGGGGCCATGTGTTGTGAGCTACAGAACTTGGCTATCTAGAAGATAATATGTTAGGGGTTGATTATACCGAGGCTTCCTCGAAACCTTTATAAAATGTGGAAATACTATTTTCCCACCCTGTGAATTTTGTGATAAAGCTGAAGAAGTCCTGACCTCAGAATACTTACCGTGTAGACTTCTTTCCTCGTGGATTTTTTTTTTAACTTATGTCTATTTTCCCCAGTTGTTATTTTAAGGTATCATAACTTATTTTATTGAGTAGATTAGGTCTTGGAAGCCATTGGTAATTTTTCTATCTGAAATAATTATCCTCACTAATCTTCATTTATTTAAAAAGTCTTTTCTAGGATATTTTGTTCATAAAATATAGAGAAATTCATTTTGTAGATCTAAATATTTAATAGTTACATATTTAATGAGAAAAAAACCTTCAATATATTTTCCTCACAAATAAAGGTAATGCTATAATAAATCACAAAATACCAAAAAAAAGCAACTTGGATTTTGATTTGGAATTATATCTTACATTTTTGAAGGGCGAACACTGACAACTTAAACAAAACATTATCTTTCACTGCTTGAATTCTGCTTCCTGGGATTTTGTTAAGGCTGATGGCTTTTTGTGTTGAAAAGCTTGATCTGGGCTTTGTATTGAAAAGCTTGATCTATAAAGAAATGCAGAAACATAACAATTCAAAGATAACAATTCAAAATATTCCAGTAAAGGACAAATTTGCCAGTGTTTTGCTAGAAACAAACAACAAATGAAGGTGGTGTGTATTTTTAGAAATATAGTTTGCATGCATTCAACATTATACATTTTCTATACAATATGTGCTAGGTAGGCACTGGGGATAAAAAGATTAACAAAAATCAGCTTCTGCTCTTATGGAGTTCAGACTTTAACTCTGTGTACTTGAAAGGGCAGGTCCTTTGCATTAGTCTCACCTGAAGTGCTTGGTAAAAATGCATTCTGTATTTGAATCTCTGACAGTAAAGCCCTGAAATATGCATCATTGATATGTTGTAACAAACTTCTTTGGCAATTCTTTAGTGCCCCAGATTAAAGAAATATTGAAGAGATCTGGAATACTGCTGAGGCTGGGGTTAAAAGTTCAGTCCACAGGCCGGGTGTGATGGTTCACACCTATAATCCCAGCACTCTGGGAGGCCAAGGCAGGCAGATCATGAGGTCAGGAGTTCAAGACCAGCCTGACAAATATGGTGAAACCCCATCTCTACTAAAAATACAAAAACATAGCCGGGCATGGTGTCACGTGCCTGTAGTCCCAGCTACTGTGAAGGCTGAGGCAGGAGAATCGCTTGAACCCAGGAGGCAGAGGTTGCAGTGAGCCGAGATCGTACCACTGCACTCCAGCCTGGGCAACAGAGCGAGACTTCATCTCAAAAAGAAAAAAAAAAAAAAAAGGTGCAGCCCATAATTCCAACTGACCAGGATAATGTTGAGAGTATCACTTTGCCTTTCTTAGCATCAATTTTCTACTCCATAAAATGAGGGTGAAGGAACTTGACAGAGATAATATCTAAGGTCCCTTGCCACTGAGGCCTCTCTCAACTAAGGAATGTTGTCTTATTATGGCACTCAATGCTGGGCACAATAATACCTGGTTTCCCCTTTTTCTGTCAGCATTTTATCTTCCTGTTATTACCTCTGGGAAGAGATGGTACATCAAAAATACAAAGATAATTAAAAGAATCAAATACTTAATATCTGAGCTTCAAAAGTCAACATCCAGGCAGAAAACACTGTATTTAGAATATTAAATGAATCAGAACCACTATTTTCTTGAACTCCCTAAATCAAATGAACATTTCATGGGCTCATAGGATAGAGACCAACTTACTCAGATTAAACCACAGTACGGGGTCAAATGAGATACATTTGGTTACAGAAAAATGATACTAAGTTTTATATATCTTGCATTTGTATCCTGGGATTCACGATCGGTTGTACATTACAAACATACTTGCTTGCAATGTCTTACTCATCCTTCCAGACCCAGGTTAAGAGTTCACATTCTTGTGGAGTCTTCTAGTTCTCCTCTAACAAAACACAGATATTGTCCATCTCTATTCCCACTGCAACTTGTATCTATTTCTGTTACACTATGTACTTCATTTTCTGACACACTATGTACTTCATTTTCTGACAATTGTAGCTTGGATGTCTGACTTGCTGTGAGTCTCCAAGAGCCTCCATCAGGATCTTGAATCTGACTTTCGTTCTCATTCAGTGCCATGGATGACCACATCATAACTGCTTAGCAAACATGCCTGGGATTTATTGCCTTCAAGTTTGTAAAGTGTTTTGTCATGTTGGAGAGATAAAGTGAATTTTTGTAAAATGAAAACAAGGGCAAAATGACAAGAGATGGGAAGCGGAGAAGGCTAATGAAGTTATAGCCATAAAAATCACTTAGCTTCCTGGCAGCCAGAGTGAAAAGACAACGGTGCTGAGCTCAGTAATTATCGTTTGATATAGAATGCTAAATTACTAGAAATGGCCAATATGTCCTAGTTCTGAACTCAGAAGAATTTCTCACGTGGCAGGATAGAAGTTCATAATAAACTCTCTTGATATATTAACAAGAAATGAAGCAAAATGTCTAAGGTAACATTATTTCACACACTTCTCCAGATACAAGGCAAAGTACATTTAAAAAAAAAATAAATAGAGATGAGGTCCCACTATATTGCCCAGGCTGCTCTTGAACTCCTGGCCTCAAGTGATCCTCTTGCCTTGGCCTCCCAAAGTGCTGGGATCACCAGGTAAAATATTTAATTGTAGTTCTGACAACACATTGCTACAATGGAAGAATTAATGTAATATATAGCACGTGCATATCTTTTTCTTATGATCAGAATGAAAAAAGGTGAAAGAGAATCTCAGGAAATAAATGACTAGCCTGTTCTGATTCTTCTGGAGAAGAAATTGTCTCCATAGGTTTTTCTAATGGGGATCTGTGAGGTGTAGATGGTTCTGTCTTGTTGATTGAAAGGCAACTGACTTGCTTTAGAATTTAGGCATTTAGGCAGCGAGGCTGACATCTGATAAAATAATTAGAGCTGAGCAAGTGTTTCTTATCCCTGGAGGTCTGCTATAGTTAATACCTTCAGGCAGGGCCAAGACTTTTCTAAAAGAGGCCTTTTAGAAAGGCACACATGCTTTAACACAAAGTAAAATAAATCCTAGTGTTTCCTATCATTAAGAATGGACAAGATGAATTTAGCCGAGGGGACCGGGGTATCACAGGTTACCAGAAGGCTGCCATTAGCAATACTGTGACCTCGGTAGAATGTTTCATTCTTCACCACAATTGCATCACTTATGAGTCTATGAATCAGCCTTCTCAAAGATAAACTTAGTATGCAGTAAATTTGTGTATGTCCACATTTTTACATAAAAGTTCATGTCGTTTGTTCTCAAGCAACCTCTTTGCCATCAAATCTGTATCTCATTTCTACAATCACAAGATTTTATTCCAAATATTTGGCCCATTAAAATAACACAACATTCACAGGCTTATTGGGTCACAGAATAGTGAGGATGTTTTTATTCTTACATTTAGTCACTGAGGAAGAAGTTAAATAGGTTTAACTGCAACAAAGATCCTGACCACAGACATTTAGGCAAACAAAAAGATACAGAAAATATTTTCAATATTATTCTTAAAAACTTCCCAATTTTTAATATTTAGTGGGCAAGCAAAAATAAAAATGTATTTACTGGGAATGAGGATTTAAAGAAAGATTTTTCATGAAAATATAGAAAATCTTTTATTAAAATAGAACAAGTTGGTGGGGCATGGTGGCTCATGCCTATAATCCCAGCACTTTGGGAGGCCAAGGCGGGCAGATCACTTGAGGTCAGGAGTTCAAGACCAGCCTAGCCAACATGGCGAAACCCTGTCTCTACTAAAAATACAAAAAATTAGCCAGGTATAGTGGCAGGCATCCGTAATCCCAGCTACTCAGGAGGTTGAGGCAGGAGAATTGCTTGAACTCAGGAGGTAGAGGTTGCAGTGAGCCAAGATCATGCCTTGCACTCCAGCCTAGGCGACAGAGCAAGACTCCATCTCAAAAAAAAAAAAAAGAAGGTACAAGTGGCATTTAGTGATTTCTACTAGTTTGCTGTGAGTCTTACAACTAGTTCTTATTTTATTCCTCAAGCTTATATCTGCCCTAATTTTATAATTTTTGCCCTTTTAAATATATTTTATTTTTGGAGCAGTGTTACGTTCACAGCAAAATGGAGCAGAAAGTATAGAGTCCCCGTATACTCCCAGAACCCCCTCCACAGGCAGGCCCAGCCTCCCTCATGATCAACATGCTGCACCACAGTGGTACATTTGTTGCCAACGGTGAACCCACGCTGACAGTCATGATCACCCCAAGTTCATCATTATCACCACAAGTCCATAGTTTACATCCCCGTGTTCACTCCTAGTGTGCCAGGCCAATTCTCCCTGACAATCACACACACAGGCCTGCATAGCACTTCAGTTACACAGACAAATTTCCACAGCACTGCCTTAATGTTGAGCAAATAGTTAAACCTAGGAAATCAATGCCCAGACATCAAAGCTACAAATAAAATATTTAGTCAGTAGGAGCCTTGAATGGGCTTCTCCCTAACCAGGAGCAAGCCAAAATAATAGAAAGTCTTATATTCACAGTGCCAGGACCCTTCTCGGGTGGACAAAATCTGAGACGAGTCAAGGTAACAGAGGCAGCTGTTTGAATAGATTCATTGTGGAGTCTAAGGCAGCTCTCCGGACCAAGCTGTAAAGAAGATGAATTAGAAATAATCACTCCGGTACCACAGTAGACAGGCCTTGAAGGTACTGGGCCTCACAGCTTAATCCGACTTAGCAACCATTTTTTGGCCTTTGACCTTCTAGTTAAAGCAAAATTAGTTACCTATAGACAGGCGAATGCTATACTACAGGTAGGCACATAACCCCAACCTATATAAGCACTAAGAAAATTGTAACACTGTGAGTTGGTCTGGTGGAATTATCTTCAGCCTTCTGCCTATATCTGGTTACAGCAATAAATTCCCTTCTTTCCTAGTTTGTCTGCTTCTCATTATTGGGCCTGGAGAAAATGCGGCTGGACGCAGCTTGGTTCTCGGCATACTAGTGTTGTATATTTTATCGGCCTTGAAAATGTCTAATGACATATATCCACCATTGTGTATCATATAGAATAGTTTCAATGTACTGAAAACTTTATGTTCTATTTAATCATTCCTTCCTCCCCTCTATCCCCTGGCAACCACTGACCTTTTTACTGTCCTCATAGTGTTTTTTTTTTTTTTCCTAGAATGCCACATAGTTGGAACCATACCTTTTCCAATCAGCTTCTTTCACTCAGCAATACGGATTTCTGTTTCCTCCATGCCTATTTATGGCTTGATAGCTCATTTCTTTTTGGCACTGAATAGTATTCCGTTGTCTGGATATACCAGTTTACTGATCCACTCACCTACCAAAGGATATCTTGTTTGCTTTCCTGTTTTGACAATGATGAATAAAGCTGCTACAAAGATCATTGTGCAGGTTTTTGTGTGGACATAATTTTTCAGCTCACTTGGGTACATACTGAAGAGCAGGATTCCTGTGTCATAAGACTAAGTTTAGTTTTGTAAGAAACTGCTAAAGTGTCTTCCAAAGTGTCTGTACCATTTTGCATTTCTACCAGCAACAAATGAGAATTTTTACGGCTCCACATCCTCCCCAGCATTGGTGTTGTCCATGTTTTGGATTTTGGCCACGCTAACAGGCATGTAGTGGTATCCTGCCCCATTGTCGTTTGTATTTGCCTAATGATGCATGATGTGGAGCATCTTTTCAGATGCTTATTTGCCTTCTATATATTTTCTTTGGTGATATATATGTTTAGGCCTTTTGCTCATTTAAAAAATCAGGTTGTTTATTTTCTTATTGTTGACTTTGAAGATTTCTTTGTATATTCTGGAGAACAGTCCTTTATCAGTCATGTCTTGTGAAAATACGTTTCCCTAGTCTCTGGCTTTTCTTCCTATTCTCCCGACAGTGTCTTTCACAACATAGAAGTTTTTAATTTGAATGAAGTCCAGCTTTTTTTTTTTTTTTAACAGGTTGTGCACTTGGTGTTTTATCTAAAACATCATAGCCATAAACGAGGCCATACAGCTTTTTGCCCATCATCTTCTAGTTTTGTGTTTTACATTTAAATCTATAACCCATTTTGAGTTCATTTTTGTGAAGGGTGTAAGGTCTGTTTCTAGATCCATTTTTTTCATGTGAATGTCCAATTGGTCCATCACCACTTGTTGAAAAGATTTTTCTTCACCGTATTGCCTTTGCCCCTTTGTCATATACCAGTTACTTATATATTATGTGGGTCTATTTATTAGCTGTCTATTATGTTCCATTGATCTATATTTCTTTACTTTTGCCAGTACCACTCTGTCTTTATTACCATGGTGGAATATTTTTCAATGAAAGGAAAAAAGTTACGGGGACACCATAAAACAAAAGCCACTTCTGAGGTAGAATTTTTTCCAAGTGTTTGCAAATGTTAATATGTAGTTGAAGTTATAGATGTGTATGGAAATAACCTGCTTGGTTTTTTGTTTTTGTTTTTTTGAGACAGGATTTCACTTTGTCACACAAGCTGGAGTGCAGTGGCATGATCTTGGCTCACTGCAAACTCCATCTCCTGGGTTCAAATGATTCTCCTGCCTCAGCCTCCCGAGTAACTGGGATTACAGGTGTACACCACCACACCCAGCTAATTTTTGTATTTTTTGTAGAGACAGGGTTTCTCTGCGTTGGCCACGCTTGGTCCAAACTACTGGCCTCAAGTGATCCACCCACCTCAGCCTCCCAAAGTGTTGGGATTACTGGTGTGAGCCACTGGGTCCAGACTAGTGTTTTTTTTATTTTTATTTTTTTACATAAAGAGCAAGAAATTATACAATTCCCTTCTGTCTTATTCACAATTCTAATTCTCTCCTCTGTCATACCTAAATTCCATAAAAGGCACATGTCTATACTGTCGACTTCCAATTCAGCTCTTCCATTCTTTCTTGTTTTCCCAACAGTTTATTTTAAAAAATGACAAAATAAAAAAGCTGGAAAAATTGTGCAATTAATATATAGCCTTCACTTAGAATCATCACCTCTCAATATTTTGCTACATTTCCTTTCTCTCTCTCTTTCACACTTATTCTCTCTCTCCGTTTTGCTACCTACTCCAAGGCTGGGGTAGAAAGTATGATCACATTTCCCGTGAGGATGGGAATTGAGTGATAAGTGAACGACATACCATTTTCAAAGTAAAACTTGGTTGTGGAGCATCGAGACCTTAGATTTTTAGGCAGCAGGTACAACCATCGGCAAAAGAATTGTTTAGGGATTTCTACTGAGGAAGATAAGAAAGAGTTTTTCAGAGTTTTGACAGGTACATTTTAGCTCGGCATGATCCTATGTGCCTAAAGGAGAAAGGAACCAGTATTTAAACTGTAGCCCTGGTGAGTGTGGATATGCAGGTTTCCATGGTTCTGAGAGTTGTGCCAATATTTCTTTTTCCTTTTCTTTTCTTTTGAGACGGAGTTTCATTCTTGTTACCCAGGCTGGAGTGCAATGGCATTATCTCGGCTCACTGCAACCTCCGCCTGCTGGGTTCAAGCGATTCTCCTACCTCAGCCTCCCAAGTAGCTGGGATTACAGGTGAATGCCACCACACTACACTAATTTTTTTTGTATTTTTAGTAGAGACGCGGTTACACCATGTTGGCCAGGCTGGTCTCAAACCCCTGACCTCAGGTGATTCATCTGCCTTGGCCTCCCAAAGTGTTGGAATTACAGGTGTGAGCCATCGTGTCCATCCGGGTTGCACCAGTCCTTCTTCCCTTCCTTCCTTCCTCTCTTTCTCTCTCACTCTCTCTCTTTTTTAAGACGGGTTCTCACTCCCTTGCTCAGGCTGGAGTGCAGTGGCGCTATCTGGGCTCACTGCAAGCTCTGCCTCCCGGATTCATGCCATTCTCCTGCCTCAGCCTCCCGAGAAGCTGGGAGTACAGGCGCCCGCCACCATGCCCAGCTGTTTTTTCTTTTTTTTTTGTATTTTTAGTAGAGACAGGATTTCACCGTGATAGCCAGGATGGCCTTGATCTCCTGACCTCGTGATCTGCTGGCCTTGGCCTCCCAAAGTGTTGGGATTACAGGCGTGAGCCACCGCGCCCGCCCCGAGTTGTTTCAATATTTTCTTTTTTAGGGGACTGGGGTGGGAGACGGAGTCTTGCTCCGTCACTCAGGCTGGAGTGCAATGGCACTATCTCAGCTCACTGCAACATCCGCCTCCCAGGTTTAAGCCATTCTCCTGCCTTAGCCTCCCGAGTAGCTGGGACTACAGGCGTGCACCACCACACCAGGCTATTTTTTTTTTTATTTTAGTAGAGATGGGGTTTCACCGTGTTGCCTAGGCTGGACTCCAACTCCTGAGCTCAGGTAATCTCTGCCTGCCTTGGCATCCCAAATTACTAGGATTACAGGTATGAGCCACCACGCCCGGCCGCGTTGTGCCAATATTTCTAAGAGAAGGGGTGATCAATGAATCCAACTGATCAAGATAAGGAAGGAAGAGATAATCACCTGGGACTATAACAGCAAGGTTTAAAAAATGATGTGCCTCCAAGAAATCACAAGGAACACCCAAGACTGATTTGAGATTCAAGAGAATGGGACCCCGAAAGAAATTAATTTTATATATAGGAAAATAAATTTATATTTGTTGATCATGGGACCTTATGGACTAAGATTTTTATCAGCTACCTTTATCACAATTAAAGTATCAGTTTATTAAGGAAAGTAGATACAAGTTTTAAAAATTGATAGTCAAACATCCCAATAATAAAGGAACTTTTAACAGAACTCATGTCTCAAAATCTCACTATTCTGTTCTGATTTATGTTTTTCAGATTGTTTCCAGTTCTTGAAGACGTCCACATATAATTTGACAAAGATGTAAACATCGTGCAGATGCTGCATTGAAACCTGATTTTTATCTTAGCTTTATATTGTAAACATTCTACATGATATACCGTTTTTAGATTTATATTTTAATCAGTGTATGCCAGTCTGTCACATATCAAAATCTACTTCAATCACATTTTCCAATTTTTGGATGTTTGGGATTTTTTTTGTTTATCTTATAATAAAGAATGTTGCAAAGTACATTTAGGGCTCTAAAACATTCATATGGCTTATCCTTTAGGAATTATCTTCAGCTTAAATTTCCAGAAAAGAACATTCTCCTGATGCTGATTGACTAATGTTACGGTTACTGATTTGTAAAATACTTGGCTTTATTTTTGTCATTGATATCGTTAGGGTAGTTATGTTTGCACTGAAAAAACGTCAATAGTAAGCATTATTGTTTTAAATGTTTCCATGTTAAGTGAAAATCTTTAAACTTTGAAGAAGCTTAAAATCATGCTACACAAAGATGCCAGTATTGGTCACAGTAAAATAAAAAGAAGGGTGTAGATGAAAAAGCAATGGGTGAACAATATTTTAAGGTAAGGAAAAAGATTAAGGCAAGACAACATAAAATGAATTCAAATGTACGTATTTGTTTTCTACATGACAATATAAGAATACCTCCTGCAGGTCACAGTGAAGATTTTTGTTGCCTTTTAAAAACAAGCGTTTGCCAAAGACTTCAAGGAATATGGGATTATGTAAAGTGACCAAACCTTTGACTTATTGGCATTCCTGAGAGAAGTAAAAGTAAACAACTATTTGAGGGAATAATTATTTGAGGGAATAATTTAGATAAATCTCCCTAATCTTGCTAGAGAAGCCCAAAATCAATGCTAAAGAAAACAATCTTAAAGACAGCTGGAGAAAACGGTCAAATCACCTATAAAGGAAAACCAAGCAGGCTAACAGCAGACTTTTCAGCAAAAGTCCTACAAGTCAGAAGAGATTGGTGGCCTACTTTTGCCCCTTTAAAGAAAAAAACATGCCAAAATTTTAGAACGTTATATCCTGCCAAAGTAAGCTTCATAAATGAAGGAGAAATAAAGTCTTTCTCAGACAAGGAAATGCTGAGAGAATTTGTCATCACGAAACTGGACCTGTAAGAAATGATCAAAGGAGTTCTAAATATGGAAACAAAAGGACAATTTTTACCATCAGAAAAGCTTACATATGATGGCCAAGTGTGGTGGCTCATGCCTGTAATCCCAGCACTTCGGGAGGCTGAAGGACAGGCGGATCACTTGAGGTCAGGAGTTTGAGACCAGTCTGGCCAACATGGTGAATCCCTATCTCTACTAAAAATACAAAGGTCAGAGATGCTATAAAGCAATGAAAAACTCCAAACACAATCAAAACTACAGAACAACACTACGACAGTAACAGAACCTCACATATCAACATGGACCTTGAATATAAAGGGCCTAAATGCCCAGTTTAAAAGATAAAGTGACAAATTGTATTAAAAAGACAAGATCAAACCATCTGCTATCTACAAGAGATGCATGTACTGGCTAAAGATACATACAGACTCAAAGGAAAAGGATAGAAAAAGATGTATGATACAAATAAAAAACAAAAGTGAGTAGGAGTAGCCATTCACTTATCAGATAAAACAGACTTCAAACTAACAACAGTACAAGGACAAAGAAAAGCTTTATATAATGATAAAGCATTCAATACAACAAAATTTAGCTATCCTAAATATATATGCACCAAACACCAGAGCACCTAGATCCATAAAACAAATACTATTAGACCAAAGAAAACAGATTGATAGCAATCCAGTAATAGTGGGGTACAATCAATATTTGGGTGATGGGTATACTAGAAGCCCAATCCCCAGCATGATGTATGTAATACCCATGTAACAAATACATGTACCCCACTGAATTCAAAATACAATTAAAAAAATATAAACAAGTGTTTTTATCTTACCTCAAAAGTCATTTGGCTCTTGCATCTGTAGAAACAAGGAAAATCCAGTCAGTTTTTTTTTTTTTTCCTTATTTCTAGGAAGAAAGGTTTATCTTTTATAGTATTTCTCAAGAAAAATAACCCAATAAACAGACAAGAAATAACAATGCTGTCTCCAAAATTCCTCACTCTGAAATTAACTAATAATGCCCAAAGATTAGAAATAGACATTGTACGTATGTTATACATACATATCATATCTATACATATTTTGCACACAAAAATGTGCAAGTTTAAAAATTTCCCAATCTTGCATATTAGTTGATTCATATTTTTCAATATTTTTTCTTGAAGTGACATTACTCCATTACCATATTAGAACATTTTTAAAGATAATCATATTTTTTTCCTTGAAGATCTGAGACCATGAAAATTATGGACCTTATCAGTTTAAATGGTTCTTTAATGAATTAGTGATTCAAAAGAAGATTGCCTAAGAAGAAATCAATACCATTGTTGATCATTATTTGATTTTCAGTTATAAAATAGACACTTTTAATGATGTGGATGCTTCCAAATATGTATGTGATAAATTGTTTGCAATTTCCTCAGCATTTCAAAAGTGAGTGTCTTCAGATTAGAGTTTCTAAATATATCCCTGTTCAAGGGGGAAAAAAACCCAAGATGTCTCAATTTTCTGATTTTGGTCCATATCTGTTGGATAATATAAAGGGAAGTGCACCTGCTGCCATGTGGCTATAAGTTTTTATAGCATATTAGAGAGTCAAGCAGTTTGGTGTGGCAAGCTCACACAACCTCGTGGCAATAACTCAGCAAGTGTGATCAGAAAGGCAAGAGGGTGTGCTTAGCATCAGTGAGGAGAGTCATAAATAACCCAATACCAATCCTTTGAACACTGACCCAATGCTTTAATTTTGAACAGTAAAATCCAACTACATATCTACTAGACGTACCATCCAGTCTGGAACCCTGATTCTTTCTTCTCCTCAGAAGGAAGCCACATTTCTTCTGTGAATCACTGACCCATGTTACTAAAGTAAAACATAAGAAAAGCTGTTCCTGCACCGAATCCCTGTTGGCCACATCATAACCCATGTGATTGTGTCTATGGAAATAGGAGTAAAAGCCAGTGGAATGCTCTTTCCTATTTCAAGGAAAATGTGTTTTCTTGGGTAGTATTTTCCAAGATAGTAAGTTGAAAACAAATAATCAGCCCTCATTCCATTCTTTATTCTGAAACTGATAATACCAATAAATGTAAGAAATAGTTACTGTTGAATATACATAATCGAGTGCATTCATAGGTGAATATTGTGCTGCCACATAATCCATCACCTGCTTTACTTACTCGCCAGGACAACATATATTAAAATTGCATAATTTTTTTCCTGAGAAAATGGCAAAACATTAAGCTGTGTTGCTTTTAAAGTACATACTCATGTAAGTAACCCCTATTAAACAGTATTTTATTCTGCAGCTCTATATTATATGGGGACTAAAGAAAATATTTTGGTTTGCTTTTGCTGCATAACAAACTACTTCAAACGTTGGTGAACTAAAATAGCAACTTTTCCCCAGTAATAGGTCAGCTGGACAGTTCTGATATGAGCCAGCTTGGTAAGACTGGATCATGTAGGAGGGCCCCACTCATGTGTCTGTTGCCTTAGCTGGTTCAGCAGACTTGGCATGCCTTGCTTACCTGGTCTGTCATATTCCAGGAGGCCAGCCTGGGCCAATTCACGCGGTGACAAAAGAATTCCCAGCAGCAAAGAAAGAGTGAGCTCCAAGGTGCAAACACTGGCCACACTCTGCTTCAGCTGCATTTGTTTAGGCCTCCCTAACCATAAAGTCACATGGCCATGCCTAGATTCAAACGGCAGAGAAGTAGGCTCCATCCCTTGATTGGAGTCAATGAAAAATACTGTGGGTGGTTTTTTGTGTTGGTTTGGTTTTTTTAAAATCTATCACAGAGAAATGCCGGAAGAAAAACAAACAGCTGAGCGGTTACACTTCAACTTTTCCTTAACTATTTATTTAGGACTTTCTGAGACTAGAACTTTGCGTTGGGGTGGAGAGATGGGGGGAATCTCCAGGTTGCAGCTGTAAACAGAGATTCCTGAGAGTCTGACATCCAATAAAGAACAGAGTGTCCGCTTCGGAATTAGAGCTTCAAATTGCTGCAGTTGAGAAGAAACGTCTCTGCCCCACACATTGTCACCATGTGGAAATTACATCTTCCAAGACATAAAGTTACCCTTTGGAGAAAACATCGAGCCAGGCTTCCAGTGGATTCCTGTTGGGGTGATCAGACCCAACACCAGGTCATGGGGGCAACGAAGTCCGGTGGTGTCAAAGGATTGAGAAAAAGACAGTTTGAGAAGTAAAGTGGGACCAGGAGGCCATCGTATTGCAGAGGCTACAAAGGCCCAGAGCGCTGGGAGCCCACGCTATTTATTGGTAATCCAACAGAGAAACAGGTGGTGAGAATATGGCGGTCAAAAGGGCAGGTGCTTGATCTACAGCTGTGACTGTTTAGCGTTTATCTGGAACGAGTTCTGCTACTTGAGATAATGGGAATACAATTGATCTAGGAGCCTAGGAGGGCTAGAAGCAGAGAGCCAGCAAGTCTAGACACATTCCAGAGGACATTATGCAAGCCCTGCCTCAGCTTTCTTCCCAACACTCAGCATTTTCCCAACATGCCCCCCTTCTCTTTTTTGTAAAAGAGAAGGTATCATTACTATCATTATTAGCGTAAAAGGTGGCCTCTTTTAATTGAGCAAGTCAATTGCAGGTTGTGCAGCCCATAATTGCCGGTTGGTGATCCAGCTTCATTTTTCTTAGCCCTTATTCAAACTGGAGTCGCTCTGGTTTGAATGCTTCCCACATACCTCCCCCTTTCCCTTTTACAAGAGGACCCTTAATCCTAGGGGTTGCAGGATGAAGGTCCGTCTTCTGTAACTTCTTCAAGCTGAATAGGGGCGATGATATTCCTGCCTATTAGGGTCTCTTGTATTCAGGGTAGAGAGGAGCTGAGTCAGAAATCATTGGTCCATTTAGCATCGTGACTCTGGATGGTCCTCGTTTCATCTTCTCATTCAGATTCAACTGGTTCATGGCTCCTACTGGGGGAACCCGGTCCATGGCTGGGATCCATGGATCCCTCCAGTCTCCTGTTCCATGGTTGTACACATCTCGAGGGCATCCACATGGTTCGTTCATCTCCTGCAAAAACACAAGCATACCCTCATCCCCACGGTAGTAAATCTACTGAAACAGAAGCAAAAACTTGTGGCTGAAGCCGGGAGGCATGCCATTGCTGAAGCATTTGTAACTCGGCTTGTGCCCTGTTTAATTACCGTGGGGTAAAACTTACTGTTGACAACAAGAAGCAGGCCCCCTCTAACAGAAGGCACAGAGAAAGCAAATCGAGGCTTAAAAGCAATCCTTAAACCTTCAATTTGCACTGTACAGGTGGGTCCACTAGATGCTGTGGCTTATGATAGATCTTCAGATGTTTGGTGGGCACCCACATAGGCACCTGATTGTCACCTGGAGAGACACAAGCAAATCCTCTTCCCCATAAAATTATCTTTAGGCAGGGATCGGAGGAAGTAGATTCAGAGGTAAGGAGAATTTGGGGGCCTAATGGCTTCCTGATGTTTGATAGGTGTTCCCTCGGAAGTGAGGAATTCCCTTTCTCTCCATATTGCTGCATGGGCATGGAGGACTAGGTAAGCATACTTAGAGTCTGTATATTTTTACCCTTTTTCTTTCTCCTAATTGTAGTGTATAATGGCCCCTGCTTTTGCTAGGATGTCTCCCCCTAACAAAGGAGTGGGGCTTTCAGGCATAATTAGAAAGGCATGTGAAAAGAATAAAGTTCCCCAGTCACAACTTAGTGACTGGGAGCAGTATCTAGTGACTACCTGTCCTAGGCCCCTCGGATAGTGACAGATCTGGAGGACAGTTGTCCGGGACAGCAGAGTAAGACTGAGAAGCCCATGCCAGTGTCCAGGAGACAGTTAACCTCTTAGCCCTCAACGGTCAAGCATACCTGGGGCTCTGTGAGGGTGATGGCATGGGCTGGCGCTTGCCCCAGGCACCCTCAGTCCTGCTGCTAGATCATCTGGTTAAGTGGCTTCTGACTCAGAGGACTTCATCCCTTGGGGCAGTGGGCCTTCCAGTGATTCCCTTGACATAAGCAGCCTGGATGAGGGGGCAGCTTATTTCTATTCAGACTATCTTTTTTAAAGTGTCCTTGTAGACCGCACCGGAAGGAAGCCCTATTAGGCATTCGATTTGCCTAGCCTTTTGCTTTTCCAGAGCCTCCAAAGTCTGCTTGCCTGAGGGTCATGACTAAAGTGTTAGCCTTTTTTTTTTTTATACCGTTTGTCCCGTTCCGCCTGCTCCTCCTGATCTTTGTTATAAAAAACTGAGGTTGCCAAGTTCAATAGAGTTTCTAAGTTTTGTCCCGGGCCTAAGGCAGACTTCTGAAGTTTTTTCTAATGTCTGCAGCTGACTGGGTGATAAACTTATCCTTTAAGAATAGTTGGCCTTGAATAGAGTCAGGTGACAGAGAGCTATGCTTCCTCAATGCCTCCCTTAGTTTCTCCAGAAAGGCGGTAGGATTTTCTTCCTTTCCCTGTTATAGTGGACATCATCGAATAATTCATAGGCTTCTTCCTAGTTTTCCTTAGTCCTTTTAGCATGCAAGTTAGCAGATGTCTGCGGCACCAATCTCCATGTTCTGATTCTGTGTCCCAGTGAGGGTCTACACTGGGAACTGCCTGCTGGCCTGTGGGGAATCGTTCTCTTTCCTCTGTTGTCATCCTATCATTGACCTGACTGAGACACCAGAGATCACCAAACTCTCAGGCTGCAGTTACGGGGGCACTTCTCTCATTTGGGGTTAGTGTCTGATTTAGCAGTAACATCTCTCTCCATGTCAGATCAGAGGATTGTCCTAACCCTTGTAAAACATCAATATAGCCATCAGGGTTATCTGAGAATTTACCTAGGTCTATTTTAATTTGCTTCAAGTCCAGAGGGAGAAAGGTGCATACACTCTGGGGCAAATTCTCAAGAATACATCTTAAGGGCGTTTTTGCCTTGGGGGGAACATTTCCCATCTGAAAAAACATAGGGATGCCAGCACCCCTAGTAATTTTCTGATGAGCATTAGTCCTAGAGTGTCCTCTATGGTCCTAATGCTTATTCCTTTCCAGGGTGCATAACCACCCATGGACCTCTGCTTATTCGATTAGTTACGCTCACTGATGTAGCAGTCCTGCACCTGTTTTCCCACCTTTCTTGACCACAAAGAAAGGGGTCCCGGCTGCTGGATTCTAGTGGTCCTTTACCAGCGTGCCCAACATTGCCTTTGTGCTCAGGGGTGAGTCCTAGAGCTGGGCTGGGTTCCTGAGTATTTCATAACAACCCAGCTGCCCCTTCAAGATGCACTCCCATAAAAAGATATTATGCAAATTTGTTTCAGAGAGGGTGTAGGTAACCTTTTGAGTCAGGATTGAGATAGAGTTTTTTGATTCTGTGAGTACTTTAAGGCTTGGCTGAGTGCAAACAGCTCCCACGTTTGAGCAGACCAATTATTAGGCAATTTTCCTCACTCTGCTTCTAGAAGAGTTTCCCTATCAATTACTGAATACCCATTGTGTGTGTGTATGTGTGTGTTTTCCCCTCAATCACCTAGGGGGAACCATCTATTGTCCTGAAGGGAGTTTCTCCTAGGTCTGGTTGGACCTTTGTATGGTAATTAAGATTTAAATCCCTTATTAGGAAACCTGCTGGGTTAAGGGAATTTTCAGTGGTTAATGTTAAATCACCTTTTTCTAACAGAATAGCCCCATGCTTTACGATTTAGTTTATAAACTACCTTTTGCTGTTTTTACTTAGGATAGTTCTGAACTGGTGAGGTGTGCTCACAATGAGGTTTCCTCTAAAGGTTATTTTTCTACTTCTGTTAGCAAAGCAGTTGTTGCTACTGATGGAATGCATTTGGGCCATCTGAGGGTTAGTAAGTTAAGGATTTTTGATAGGAAAGCTACTGGTTGGCAGTGGTCTCAGTGCTTTAGGGCTATGCCCTTGTTTACACTGAAAACAAGGTAGTATTGGAGTGTTATAGGGTCCCGGAGAAGACCTTCAATTATTATAGGTTTTAAATTTGCCCTGGCTTTTAAAGGATATAGGGTACACTTTTTTTTTTTTTAAACTACTTGTATATCTTTCTCCTTTGTAGATGGATTTTGGAAACAGTGAAAGGACGTTTGCTTGTTGTCTCCATTTGCCACTATAGGAATATGTGCCTCGCTTATAATTTACTCAATTCGTTTTCATCCTGATCTGTTATGTTGTCGTAGACCTAGTTGCAGTTGTTAAAGTACTGGGTTGTCAGTTCTAAGGCCCTGGCCAAGGAGTCAAGTCTTGGAGATTGCAATGCCGGGGGGCGGGTAAGCTGGGTAGAAACTGGGGAGGAGAGCATCTTAAAAGGAAAGGTGGCCCAGTTAGCTATATTCTGTCCTCCCTGCTGGATTATAGTTACGGGAAATTGTCATGCTTCAAGGTCTCCCTTGGCTCTAGCCTTTTGAATAGAATTTTGTATAGCACCACCAATTGCTCCAGGTTTTAATGTTGCAACTACAGGGGGAGTACGTTTTTTAGCTAATTCATCTTCTCAACCATTAAAGGGAGAGAGAGGAGGTGGCTAGTCACTTAATTCAGCAGGTGGAGCCGACGGGCTGATAAAACATACTTTTTTCATTTCCCTTTCTTTTAATTTCCTCCATTTCTTGTTCCTCACATTCAGAACCTGAAGCTAATTTTTTTACACTTGTCCTCTTCTTCCTCGTCTGAATCTGCCTCATCTGTTTGAAATGGCTCAAGAGCTGCTTTTATTAGCACCCACATTGACCAAACCGAGACTGGAATTTTTGCTCCATCTTTATACACTTTTTAAAAGATCCCTTCCAATTCTCTCCCATTCATCCAACTTCATAGTCACTTGTTCTGGGAACCATGGGCAAAACTGCTTTACTGAACTAAAGAGTGAGTGATAAATTCTGAGTACCAACTTTCACTCCCTCTCTTTGTAATAAATGCCTTAAGAAACTTAAATAAGCAGAATGTCTGCTTTCACTTTGTCCCATTGCTACCCTCGTTCTTCCAAGCGCTCAGCTTTCCCGCCGAGCTTCTTTTAGACGTCCTTGGGCGTCCTTTAGACGATGTGTCCTCCTCTTTCACATGCTGTAGCATTCCTTCACCGGGGTCTTTGTCACCCCACATTAGGCAGCCAGGAATGTTGGGGTGATCAGACCCAACACCAGGTCTGGGGGGCGACGAAGTCCAATGGAGTCAAAGGACTGAGAAGAAGACAGTTTGAGAAGTAAAGTGCGACCAGGAGGCCATTGCGATTGTGGGGGCTGCGAAGGCCCCAAGCTCTGGGAACCCACGCTATTTATTGTTAATCCAACAGAGAAACAGGTGATGAGAATGTGGGGGGGGTCAACAGGGGCAGGGGCATGATCTACAGCTGTGACGGTTTACATTTATAAGGAACATATTCTGCTATTTGAGATAATGGGAATACAATTGATACAAGGAGCCTAGGAGGGCGAGAAGCAAGGAGCCAGCAAGTCTAGACACATTCCAGAGGACATTATGCAAGCCCTGCCTCAGCTTTCTTCCCAACACTCAGCTTTTTCCCAACAGATTCCCAGAGGCTCTTGCTGCAAACCACAGGAGCTCACATCCTCTGGTTTTGGCCTACTGCTAACTACACCGTCAAAGTAGCTCTGTACTGCTAAATCCATGACTAACCTGGCCACAGAGATCAGGAGGTCACTGGAATGTCAGCTCTTTATAGGAAGGGGATGAGGAAGAGCTACAACATGGCCAATGACTGTTCCTTATTATGAGATCTCTCCACCCCTCAGCCTTCCCTGGGTCAACCTATAATGGAAATTTTAAAGGAGAGAAACAAAGTGCACAGGATTCAAATTTTTGTGCTTTTTGCCTCAACATGTCTCCAAAGGATAGGTGTTTCTCAATAACCACACACAAATATATATATATATTTGTTGAGATGGGGTCTTGCTTTCTGGCCTGGGCTAGTCTTGAGCTCCTTTTCTGAAGCCATCCTCACACCTCAACCTCCCAAAGTACTGGGATTACAAGCAGAAGCCACCACGCCTGGGGTAGGAATTGAGTAGAAAAGAGAATAGAGAGAAACCTGACTTTAGAACTTTGAATGTGAAAGCAGTCTGAAAATCCAGATCATGACCATAACAATGAGAGTGGGATTAGCATTCATTGTGTCTCTACTCTGGGTCAGGGGCTTTAATTACACAAATCCATTTAATCTTCCCTATAAACCAGAGTGGAAAGAGTGATCTTCATAGCACATATGAGGAAATAGGTTTGGATTTTAGGTGGAGTAAATTATAAAGCAGCCACATTGAGGTTTTTGCAAGTCAGCCACTGACATTGCCTGCCTGTCCTCTCGGTAGGCTCCCCTTCCCAGGGCACAGGCAATTTGACCTGTAAGTTTCAGGATCAAGGCTGTCTCACTTCCAAAGAAAATATTACTTGATATCATGTCCTTCCTAGATTTTTACCATAGTCATCATAAATTAATCACGAATTATCAATCAATTATTTAGTACAAAGACCAAACTTCTCAATCTAGTATCTAATTTCTAGTACCTAGGATTTTATTTTATTCCCTCCACCCTGTCTTCCTGCATTTTAATCTATATGATCCATTGTTCCCTCCATAACTCAGTTCCATTACCCTGTCAGAGATGAGTCTCTGTGTTCAAATTAAGGACGAGTTACTTGCTCTCATACTTCCTTGATTTCTTCTGTTTGTTTGCCTGGGTTTCTGAAGAGATCTAGCTCTTCTTCATCACTGTTTTCAGAAACTCTGAGACATGTTGCATGTCAGACCACCTCTGACAGACTGTTTTCTTGAACTATCACTGTTCATTTTATTTATTTATTTATTTATTAGAGATAGGATCTCGCTCTGTTGCCCAGGTTGGAGTGCAGTGGCACAGTTATACCTTACTTGAACTATAACCTTGAATTCCTGGGCTCAAGTGATCCTCTTATCTTAGCCTCCCAAGTAGCTAGGGTTATAGGTTCATGTCATCATGCCCAGCTCGTTTTTGTTTGTTTGTTTGTTTAAAAAATTTTTTTTGTTTGTTTTGTTTTGTTGTAGAAACACAGTCTTGCTATTTTTCCCAGGCTGCTCTTGAACTCCTGGCCTTAAAAGATCCTGCCACCTCAGCCTCCAAAAGTTCTGGGTGTTTGTAATATTTATTTATCACCCAGATGCCATCAGTACATTTTGTCTGTAGCATGGGATTCTTTCCAGCATTCACAACTTAGTTCTCCTCTTACCTGTCTCATCCAAGTGCCAGGAGACGGAGGGTGTCAAAAGAATGGGTCTGGGTCCAGTTTGCCCTGTTTGTCTGTACTTGATGCAGTTAATCTCTAAGAGAGCGGCTGCTAAGATATAGGAACACTATATTTATATCATTACTAGTTCTAAGCAGACAAATGTTGATGAAACCAGAGAAGTATATTTTGTAAAGCAGTGCTATTAATAGAAATACTCAGTATTTTAAAAAAGAGAAACACAAATAGTTTTGAATTATCAGAAAGAACATGTTTTCTTCAAAAGTATGCAATAACCCAGCTAAGGTGTTTTTTTGTTTTTTTTTTTTTTTTCCTTTTAAAAGCGTGGATGGAGTATTACAATGAACCTGACGAATTAAAAAACTTTAGAAGAGTCTAGCTATTAATGAGCATATATTTTACTTCATTAATTTTGCATAAATGCCTTTTCTGACCATTCATGACCTAGAGAGTGGTCCAAGGTATTTACAAATTGGATGGATCACTTGCACACCATTAAAATGATCAACGTTGCCTTGACTTCTTTACTCGTTCCCATGACTACCATATAAATTTCCCAAAGCAATCATTTAAATGGTCACATAAAATTTTAGATGATTTCCTTTGGAAGGGTAAGAGACCTTGAATTAATAGGACTACTCTTCTGGATGTTTAGAATAAAAAAGGAATTGTTCTCTCTCTTCCTTAAAATTATAAGACATTAACATACATGTGTCTCAGATACAGTCTTATGAAGAAATTGCAATTGTAGTTTGTCTTTCTTAGATATTTTCTTTTTAACCTTATAAGAATGGACAAAAGTGCTGAATTCTCTAAATGTGGAGAGATCTATCACAGATTTCACTGAGAAAAAATTTATAATTATGACCTACCTGGTTTTACAGTTATCGTATTTTAGATAAATTAGCCAGCCAAATGGCACTGCAAAATTTGCTTTTCATTTTTTAGTTACTTCTGTAAAAGCTTATGTAAGCAGTTTAATGTGTCCACAATTTTCTCTAAATTGTGAATATAAAAATGAGTTTATAAATCAGAAATTCTAGTTTTGTAGTATAATGTGTCATTTTTAACCATTTGTAATACTATAAAATTCCTGCTGAACATTTAACATTAAACAATCAACATCTGTCTTGTCACGAATGTTCCAAGATTTAAGTAAAAACTTAGGTACTCACAGATTTTTAGAATATGAAAAAACATTCTTGTAATGAACACATATATTAATACAGACATTTATTATGTACATGAAACCTCTTCGGAAAAACTTTTCAAAAATATTTTCCAAATGTTAGGTAGACTACATTTTAAAAATAGGACAAAAAACCATATGACAATAAAAATGATACCATTCAATACAGGATTAGATGATGCAAATCATGCTTGGCCTTCTAATTCTAATTATTTTAAAACAAACTCACTTCAAACCTCAACGTTTTTGAAAAAAGTTACTGATCTTAAAATTTCTCAAGCTGTAAATATTTAGGCAATAAACAATGTCTGATTTACTCAATTTTATTTTACATAACAGCCCAGGAGATATATCACTATGTGTCCATATATTTCCTGAGGCGGTCAGCTGCAAATCCTAGGCAACATAGAATATTAATTCAGTTTAGCCTCCTGAATTTCAGGAAGTTTTGATGCAAACCACATATTATATTTACTTTCTGTTTATGGGTTTAAAGATTAAATGATTTATTTCTTAAATAGCTGTTCACCTTTTTTTCTTTTAAAAACTAACATTTTATGCTCTAGTTATATAGCAAATGATGCAAAGTCAACCCGTCTACAGATTTATAGAATCATGTTACTCGCTACTGACATTACTATAGGGTATAACTTACTGCCCTCTATGAGAAAAAAGTGAGATATTTGTTTAATTTGAATAAATTATCTTTATCATTTTGAGAGAAGCAAGAATATTTTGTGATTTGGCATATATTTTTACAAAAATAAACCTAAGAAAACTGACCATATTTTAAAAACGAAGACACTAAATTAATTGTTCTCTTTTTTCCTAATAGGAGATTAGTTTTGATAATACAGTTCAAACGTTTTACTCATTGATTTCTGTTTGCGTTAAGGAAATATGTATTTTCTGATCCTGAGATTGAGTCATATACTGTGCTCGAGCTGTTCCGATTTGAGAGAGAAGGTGTGAATAATTAGAAAATAACTGGAAAGGTAGCCCACAAAACTATCCTGGCCTATATTCAGATTCTACCATCAGAAACGTATTTATCATCAATGGCCTTCCTGTAGGATACTTAAGACTGTATTATTTTAACAAATTATTTTCATGATGGTCATTGAGACCAGTTATTTTTATTATTATTATTTTTTAACTAATGGGGAGTTCTCATTCCCATTTTAGAGAAATGGGAGGTAGTTACCAGAAAAGGGTAAATCACTATGCCTTGACAGATGTCCCAGAGTGTTTCTATGATAGGGACTGTGGCTTAGAGTAGGAAAATGACAGGAGGCCAGTGAATACAAATACTCTGTACTTCACAATTTTTCAAGAACCAATGTTTTTTTTTGCTCACCTTTTTCAGATTATCCCTATTTCCTGGGTTTTCAACCCAGCTAAGACAGGAGACCTTTGGCCCTTCAGACAGTGCCATCCCTTGACAGGGAGAATTTACTGTAAAATATTTTCTTTTCTGTTTTTAATATGCAGAAAAAGACTGACACATTGTAAGGGAGGTATAGTGTAAAGAGGTCAGGCATTGGGATTTGAAGAGCTTTATTTAAATTTGATCTATGCCACTTATTAGCTATGTTAATAGTCAAGTTATTTAGCTTTCATATTTGTCAGGATGGCTAAGTTATACACTGGTAACAAATAATTTCCAAATGTCAGATGTATTTTTCTCTCAGGTTACTTGCCATGGTATTTGGTGCCTTCTGTTTGCCTCAATCTGGAACCCACTATCTGGAATTTGTCAATAATGGAACAAAAGAAAAGAGTTCTGGAGCATCATTTGGTATCAATTAAAGCTCATAACACATTGCCTAGAAGTTATTAGGTGACCTCATTACCCCATCAGAGAGAGGCAGTACAGTTCGATTATGTACTTAGAAGGCAAGTACATAATTATGTACTCAGAAGTGCTGATCTTAGAGGATATCCATTACAGTGCAAATATCATCAGCCCTTGCCTAAATTTGTATTGCAACTGAAACTAGTGATTTTTAACTGCAAGGACTTTTAAAAGGAAATGAAACCATTGGAAATTAAGCTGGAGATGAGTGTAATGAGGCCAAAAAACGATTGAAACCATCTTTTCTCATAGCTTCAATATACTACTTCTAACTATTGCCAATAGAATTTACTCAAGAGCAAAATAAGAACAGAGAGAACAGAGCTCTATTTATAATCTCAGATAGTGCGGGAGAGACCTTAGCTCCATGCATCATGTCTCCCAATTCCTCTGATTTCAGCCTCAGTTGATGGACAGATTGTTTAAGATTGAAGACCCCATTCATGCTTCATGGAGGGATACGAGATTTTTTTTTCATACAACCTCAGTGAAGGAGACGATGAAGATATAAGTCCGCATAAAACAGCAGCTCTTTGGTGAACAACATGAATGATGAGCACGGCATTTCTGAGTTTCAATTTCTGCATAAATAACATAAAACTGTGGAGTCAAACATGATAATATATGTAAAACACCTGCTAGAAATAATGTCTCATACATAATAATTTTAATAAAATGTAATTGTTAGTTTCACCAACTATTATCATTAGGATACTGAAGCCCGGGGAAACCAAGCATATTCTAATGCATTACAGAAATAATTTAAGTTTCATAGAGATTAGCAATCTATGGCCAACAGACAGCATGTGGTGCACCACTAGTTTTCATAAATATATTTTAATTAGCACATAGTCACACCCATTCATTGTGCATTGTTTATGGCCGTTTTCACTCTAAAATGGTAGAATTGAGTAGCGGTCACAAAGACCATATGAAGCATAAACATTTACAGTCTGTCCCTTTAGAGAAAAAAAATTGCTGATCCCTGTTCTAAAGGAATAGCAAGTTGTTAACAAAGTAACCTTAGTTTGTGTTCCCTTGAGACAAAGAGCTAGGTGTGAGTAGTTTATATTGGAGTTGATGTGAAAGTAGGGGTGAAAGGGTGGCCGAGGTGAGACAGGGATGGAAAAAAAAGCTCACAGGGAGATGTATTATTGAGTTTGTGCCTGTGCACAGCATTCACTTGATTCCACTAGGTCCTATTGACAAGTGACAGAATGTCTACTAGAATTTCCAAAATCATCACCCTGAGGACAGGAGGCAGGAGCATTTACTCACTGGCTTCTGTTTCCCAATAGGGGCTGCTGCTGGAGGTATTACTGCAAGACTTCTGGCTTTACTTGCACACAGGGCGTGTAGACTTCGTAATGTTGGAGAATGTTCTTGGCAGAAAGTAGAAAGGTGTGTGGAGTATGCTTGAGGAGAGTAACTGTCAATCAGAACTTGTATGGCACTGCCCATCAGCTGAGGCTGAAATCAGAGGAATTGGGAGACATGATGCGTGGAGCTAAGGTCTCTCCCACACTATCTGACATCATAAATAGAGTTCTGATCTCTCTGTTCTTATTTTGCTCTTGAGTAAATTATATTGGCCACAGTTATGATATACAATGGAAGAAGTAGTATATGGAGGGACTATGAAAGATGATTGTTTCAAGGCTGGCACTAGAGTCATGCCTATAATCTCAGTCTAAGGAGATGATAAAAACAAGTGCCCAGAAGAAGTGATGAAAAAGATTATTTACCACTTATAGTGGACAGTTTTTTCTGTAAAGGATAAGGTAGCATCTATCTGATAATAACTGTTACATGCTTTGATCCTTTTAAGTCTGATAGCAATGCTGCTCCTAAAAAAATTTCCTGCTAGGGATAGATATAAAGTGCTGATTTTAGAGGGTATCCATTACAGTGCAGATATCATCAGCCCTTGCCTAAAACTGTATTGCAACTGAAACTAATGATTTTTAACTGCAAGGGCTTAAAAAAGCAATAAAACCATTGGAAATTAAGCTGAAGATGAGTGTAATGAGAACAACAAAACCATACTGAAAAGCCCATTCATACTTCATGGAGGGAAACAGGAGATTTTTTCATGCAATCTCAGTGAAGGAGACGATAGAGACTTAAGTCTGGGTCAGACCATTCCAGGCATTTATCTGCTAAATATGGCTCTACTGGTGATTAAAGCAATTCTTTCATTTTTTAAAACAAAAGGACAGATATCAAGAAATTTACATTTTTCCACACTACTAAATTTTACAAATAGGTGTCTCATAGTCATTTATTTTAAATTTTGAATTTGAAATCATAATGTAGTAGATAAGCTACAATGAGAAGATGAGAATGCTTTGAATAATTTTGTTCAAAAAATAACTACCCAATTGTCTTCATGGGGGAAGGGTGCATTAGTCTGTTCTTGCATTGTTATAAAGAAATACCTGCTGGGTGCGGTGGCTCATGCCTGGGAGGCTGAGGTGGGCGGATCACCTGAGGCCAGGAGTTCGAGACCAGCCTGGCCAACATGGTAAAACCTCCTCTCTACTAAAAATCCAAAAATTAGCTGGGCATGGTAGCGGGTGCCTGTAACCACAGCTACTCAGGAGGCTGAGGCAGGAGAATCATTTGAACTCATGAGGAGGAGGTTGCAGTGCCGAGATTGCACCCCTGCACTCCAGCCTGGGCAACAGAGTGAGACTGTATAAAAAAAAAAAAAAAAAGGAAATAAGGAAATTCCTAAGACTGGGTAATTTATAAAGAAAAGATGCCTGAAGGCCTCAGGAAGCTTCCAATCATGGCAGAAGGAAGAGTGGGGAGAGGCATATCACATTGTGAAAGCAGAAAGAAGGGAGTGAGTGGGGACATGCTGCACACTTTTAAACTACCAGATCTCACAAGAACTCATTCACTATCAGGACAGTATTGTAAGGCTGAAGGTTCTTGCCTTAGCCACCTCAAAGATTTGGTGTGGCGGCAGCCCGCGGTGAGAGAGAGACACGGATCGAACAGAGAGAAAAAAAGCTGTAGGCTTTGTTGAGCAGAGTGACTGTACAAAGCTTCCATCGTGTGGAAAGGGTCCCGAGCAGGTAGCCAGCGTTAGATTTTTTTTTTCCCCCCGAGACAGTGTCTCGCTCTGTCGCCCAGGCTGGAGTGCAGTGGCCAGATCTCAGCTCACTGCAAGCTCCGCCTCCCAGGTTCACGCCAATCTCCTGCCTCAGCCTCCTGAGTAGCTGGGACTACAGGCGCCCCCCACCACGCCTGGCTAATTTTTTTTGTATTTTTTAGTAGAGACGGCGTTTCACCATGTTAGCCAGGATGGTCTGGATCTCCTGACCTCGTGATCTGCCTGCCTGGGCCTCCCAAAGTGCTGAGATTACAGGCGTGAGCCACAGCGCCCCGCAGCCAGTGTTAGATTTTTTTGATCACCTTTTAAACTCTTTAAGGCGGGAAATAAGTGCCTGGGGAAATAAGTGCAGTGGGAAGATGTTACCAGAGCGAGAAAACAAAGACAATTAACATGTCTCAGATCTTGAGGAGAACCAGAATTGTAACTTACATTTTATCTACTTTATAACCTTGCAGTGGCATGGCAAAGGAAACAGGATCTCACAGGATTTTACAACTTGTGTTTACAAGGAATTGGAATTGGGAGCATAGACAAGGTCTGCTGGTCACAGAAAAACGGGCTTTTAACATTCCTTTTAGTTTCAGGGGAGGGGGAAGGGAGAGAGGGAGAGAGGACAGAGGGAAGCTTACAGCAAAATTTTCGCTGTTATTTATAGCTTTCTTGGGGGAGAAAACACAGGCACAAATTCTGATGTTGGGAATATTTTAAGCATATATCTTCAATATTATTCATCCAGGACCAAAGTAAGCCCTGATGCAGGAAAGGAGTAAGTTTCACAGCCTTCTGAGCCCCTGCGACTGGGAAGCCCAGCTGGAATCTCCTTTCAGTATCAAGTGGGATGGTGCTAAAATATTCATGAGAAATACGTCCCCATGATCCAATCACCTCCCACCAGGCCCCACCTCAACATTGCAGATTACGTTTCAACATGAGATTTGGGTGGAGACACAGATGATTCCAACTGTTTCAAGGAGTAGAGAAGATTCAAGGAGTAAAGGAGACCCAGATTCAAGGAGTAAAGCTGAGTACAGATAGAATTGAAAGAAGATAATCATGCTTTCTAATCAAGCATCCTATAAAATGCTTAATAATATCAAAACTTTGTCTGTAAAAGGACTATTGCTTGCATAAGTGAATGAATATGAGTAGACAGTCTAAGACGATATGCAACGTCAAGAAAACCCTGCATATTTCTCCTCTCTAGTTAAGACCAAAGCTGTTAAGACTTTCTATACTACTTAAATAGATTCTCATTCCAAGCAGGCAATCTCCTCTCCAGCCGTTGGGCAACAGGCTGTCTTGCAGTCCTGTATGATCTTCTTCCCCTGCAGCATACGCACCTGACTGCGCACCTGACTGTTTCAAGGTCTAGGTCAGTACCACATCTATAGGAGGCCCTAGTGTCACAGCTCCTGTCCACACTACTCCAATTGTTTTGGAAATTAAGTAACTAGTCACAAATTAACACACTGCACAAAAACTTTACTTTTACCTAGAGTTTTACCTAATGTGTACATATGCTTTATTCCATTACATTGTTCTAAGCCCCTAGAAGGGAGCAACAATTTTTTTTTTTTTTTTTTTTTTTTTTTGAGACAGGGTCTTGCTCTTTAACCCAGGCTAAAGTACAGTGGCATGATCATGGCTGACTGCAGCCTTGCCCTCCCTGCAGCCTTGACCTCCTGAGGTTCAAGCAAACCGCTCACCCCAGCCTCCCAAGTAGCTGGGACTACAGGTGCACACCACCATACCTGGCTAATTTTTGTTTTGGTTTGTTTTGGTTTTTTAAGAGACAGGCTTTTGCTGTATTTCCAGGAGGTTGGTCTTGAATTCCTGGGCTCAAGGGATTAGCCCGCCTGGGTCTCCCAAAGTGTAGGGAATGACAGGCATGAGCAACTATGCCTGGCCTGGAGCAATGATTTCTGTAAGTCCTTTTGTATCTTCTGATTCAACTTGTTGCTATGTTGAATGCTTATTTTGGCTTCACATATATTGTGTTTATGCTAGCTAGTCAAAAGTTATGAATGAATTGGTCATCTCTGAATTGCTACTGTTGCCATGTTAACAGAAGCTTACAGTAAAGTTGTCCTATATTCACATGCAATTAAACAAAAACTGTGGTTTCCGTTCTTTCACTGATAAAAGAACAATTTTTTCTTCTAAAACAGACAAATATACACAGTTGTTTTCTTTCCGTTTATCTTGACTGTCTTTTAAACTCAGGATCTGCTCAACTCTTTCACAAGGCAACTTGTGGTGGAAAGCAGCTTTCCGCAAAGCGGCTGCATGTGAAAGAATCACTACAGAGGCTTGTTTACAGAATAGATTGCCAATCTCCACCCCAGACCTACTGAATTAGAGACTTTAGAGAGGAGACCTGGAATCTGGATTTTTATCACGTACTCAGCTTAGTTCTTATATGCCCACAAGTTTGAAATACACTTACACAAAAAACTCTTTGAGTATCCCTTTTTAAACACTAAAAGGGACACAAAAATACTCCATGTATAGAATTACACTGGATATTGAATGGCATAAATATGATGAAATAATATACCTAGGGAAAACCCAAGGATCATAGAAAATAATTGATAAACTGCATTTGAGATTTTCCTATTCTCTTACATCATTTTATAAAATTTTATTTTGAAAATAAAAAAAAACCAACTCAATAAGCATCCCTTTGAGAAAGTCCCAAGTTTATGGTTGTTCTATTACTGTGTCAGCTTATTGACTCATTCCAATGTCTACTTTATTTTTTGGCGAAGCTAGTCTTAGTCGGTTTAAGGCAAAAATCGGTGGTTTAAGACAGAGGTCAGTTCCAGAGGAGACCTGTGGCTGTGCCATGTCTTTTCTTCTGGGATTTTTAACATCCAATTTTCTAATAAGTCAAGAAGATATTAACTAGTATTAGTCTGTCAGTACTACAAGTTATGACATTTTGGGCTGAGTGATTAAAAAATACTGTAAGTTAAATTTTTCATCTACTTTCACCATTTCTATATCTTGAAAATTCCTTTTAATGTGTTCATCTGGGAATTTTCACAATGATCATTTTCCTATCTATATCTATCTGTCTGTCTGTCTATCTATCTATCTATCTATCTATCTATCTATATCTGTCTACCGTCTAACTACCTGTCTAGTTAGCTAGCTAGAGTGATTTTTTTCCACCTCTCAGGGACCTCTGATACTAATAGATTAATATCCTAATTAAAATTATATTATTTCCCAATCTATTTTATATACAAATATTTACTGAAGATAATTCAGTTGTTTATTGATTTTTCTGTGAAATCTCAAAAAGTTCTGGCCTCCATCTTTTTTCCTGCAGAAAGCAAGACTGTTTTTATTTTTGTTAGATTTCCTGATGAGCATTTTATTTTGAATTCTCTAAATAAAGACATGGAGTTTAATATTACACCTGGACTTTGGTAGATACCTTAATTAACCATGATGAATTGAATGATCTAAATATTCTTGGTCCCCTATGAAACTCAAGTTGATTTAGTCAATGTAATTCAGACATATAAAGTAGAACTTTAAGAAGTTATATAAATATCTCACTTGCCAACAGCCAACAAATACATTTGTTCATCTATGTTCCTATGTATCTATTTATTTATCACTTATCTATGCTTAGGATATTCAAGAATGCCAAAGAAAAGGAATAAACCATAATGATAATACATTTGCTGTTTTTAAAACATTAACTTTTCATTGCATATGTTCTCTAGAAATCATTTAACTCTAAATTCCTTGAGTAAAAATTTAAGCTTCTTTTACAGTTATATAAGTACTCAACTAAAAATACAAAACCAATTTCCTAATTATACCAAAGTTTGCTTGTGAAATACATGATTGTTTTTCCTCTACAGTTTATCTGGTCAAACTGTCAAAATGAATTATTCAAGTTCCAAATGGGCATTGTTTTTCATTTTAAAGTATTTAGAATTTAGCAAGTTTCCCCAGGGTTCAAGGATTCTGATCCAATGACATGGATAGAACTAACAATTTGCCCGATAGCGTCTTGGAAGCTTGCTCTCAAGTAACTACTACTAACCTTGGGTACTGGAGGCATCCATGACTTAGTTCATGTGGAAACTGATGTGAATGCTGTGATATTGACTTGGCATTTGAACAATTATCTTTGAATTATCAGTAAATCCTTTGAACTATAGGAAATCGTGGGTGACAAAAGTAGAATCCTGTTCAGCTTTGGAAGGCTCAATAGATGATGTCATCTGCAATGCTAAGAAATTTTCTAAAACTTCGTATGCTCTTTCTGTCATCAGCTTTGTAAATTATGATTTTATTACTGAACAAAGATAAAAATAAATGTATTTTGGAAAAAAAATTTAGTGAGAAAAATAAAGTCATACTTTATTTTAAAGGAATACTCAAAGCTATGTAGAAAAAATTTTGCTTGGTTAATCTACTCATAGTAAATAAAATATTATAATTGCTTACAGCTTTGGTAAGTTTAAGCTTGAGCAAGTTTCTTAACTTTTCTGATCATAGTTTTGTCACAGCTTAAATTTTTGCAGAAATACCTGCCTTTCAGGCTTGATGTAAGGTCTAAATGAGATAATGTGTAAGTCTAACTTTCAGTACGCTGCTTCCTGCATGGTAATGAATGGATACTGTTGTATAATAGCAGTGCTTATTCTTTTTAAAAACACTTTACCCAAGAGAAGAAAATAGAGCATATTAAAAGAAATGTTTTTTGGAAATATTTTGTTGAATATACACAGTTTTTATTTTTTTTAAGATAATGCTACAAGTTCTAGTCCCCAAATGATTTGTTGTCATTGTGTAGAACTAGCCTCTTTAGTCATTTTTACTCATGTGTCTTAATGAAATGTCATGGATGTTCTCTAAGCCTCACAAAAAGATCTCTAGAGGGACCTTATTGCACCCAGGCTTTTCAGCTAAGTGAGGACAAAAGAAAAATGGATAAACATGAAGAGAGGTGTGACAATTATTGTAGCATTGAAGACGGTTTAATGTAGACCACCTTATTATTTTAAATCAATATACTATTATACATCTTGATAAATGTTAGAATGTAATCAAAGTAATAAAATTTGTAAAACTTCAGCGCATTCACATATTGGTTATTATAAGCTTATATGTTTTGTCAAAATTTTGTACCAGTACAAATAGATTTTTTATTATGAATAGTTAAGAAAAATAAAATCACCATTAAGTTGGCATCATTTCTGATGACAAAGAAGAGTAATAAAAGTTAGTATCACAATTCTTGTATTCTGGAAAACTTTCCAAATAACATACATGACATCAACATACTTTTTTTCACATCTCAAGTAGTTTTTACACTAGTGATTACATAATTTATTGCATTTTAAGTTGTGATGAAAATAAAAGCCTTATCTTTAAAATTTGATAACCACATTACGTTTTAAATCTCTTCTGAGTAGAAAAATTTTACATGTAGCACATAACTGGTAAACAAAAATTCCTTTACTGACTAAATTATATTTTTTATCTCAAGAAAAAGTAAATCTCACACAGTTAGCATAAATGCTAAGAAACAATTTTGAATCAATAATATTAAGAAGAGGTTATTTTTATGTTTTTATTTCACATTTCTCTTCATTTTCCCCTTTGACTATTGTTTTTCCTTGCAGCCAGACACCACATAAAATAACTCAAGCTGTTTTCAGTGTGTTGCCACACAAAAGGAACAAAGTTAAACCTTAAAGAATTTTTATAATAATTTTCTGAATTACTTATTCTATAATCATTGTAGTCATTGTGTAAATGTTTAGTTCATGTTCTCTTAGTTTCAATAACATAAAGTATCACAGAGGGCACCTAAAATATTTTACGGTTTGATCACGGGAAGAAGGTGGAGACAGGGATTCTACAATGCCATGGAAACCTTGTGGGATAGGAAGTATTTTCATGCTATAGAGCAGGAAAATATTAAGTGAATAAATTTACTAGAAAATAGAAACACCTGAAGCTACTAATATGAATTTACATGTCACTGTCGTGTCAGGACTACCCCTAAATATAACTCAACAGGAATTTCTATACCCCTTATACAGTAATTTCAAGAAAGATGCCATATAACTCCAAAGAAAAGGAAATAAAGATTTTTTTTTTAACTTACTACTAGTATGTAGAAGTAGGGAGTAAAGAAACTAAGGAGAGGAACTGAAATTCTTCCTTTTTTACTAAATTTATGATTGAGGTGAAGCATGAAATAGCTAACCTAAAGCTGGCACTTTAGGAAGAACATTTGTGATAAAGGATAATCTATTTGGAATGAACATTTAGAAATAAAAGTAAGATAATATGAATCATTATAAGCATCTCCAAGTCACTGGTTCAATTAGCAAGTGAGAAAAATAACAAGGGATTTTCAAGGTAAGTGTTTGTTATTAGACTCTGAGTTAATAGACTATATTTTCTTAGGGCAGTTTATCCCTGCAATGAAAGTACAGATTGTGACTCTAAGTAAATTATAGGAACTGGAATACGGTTACAAGGAAACTTAAATGTGAAGTATTTACCACTAATTGTGTTTACGTAACTCCAGACCAGAACAAAATCACGCAAGCGGAATATCTTTGATATGTATGGGGGTCATTAGTGCTATTCACATCGGTTCCAGTTCTCATTCTGGTCACAAAGAATGATCGCATTTTATCTCTTCTTTTGAAGTTGGATGTGGCTATGTAATTTGCTTTGATCAATAAAATGTTTGTACAGTTATGCAAATCATTTGAAGATGGAAGCCTGAAAAACCAATGCAGGATCACCATGTTCCCTTCCCCAAGTCTAACATTGAAGAAGCACATGTAAAGATGGAATTTTTGTCATCCTGGGTACATGGGTGATTGAAGAATGGATCCTTTCACCGACCAATCATGTGAGTTTTAATTTAATTTTATTTTTTTAGAGATAGGGTCTCACTCTGTCGCCCAGGTAGGAGTACAGTGGTGCGATGACAGTAACTTACTACAGTTTCAAACTCCTGGGCTCAAGTGATCCTCTCCTCTCAGCCTTCCAAGTAGCTGGGACTACTGGCATGCACTACTACATTCAGGTAGTTTTTTACTTTTTTCAGAGAGAGGGTCTTGCTGTGTTTTTCAGTCTGGGAAACTCCTGCGCCCAAGTGATCCTCCACCTTGGGCTTCCAAAGTGCTGGGATTATAGGCATGCACCGCCACACCCAGCCTGAGGTTTTTGTTTTTGGAGTCAGGGTCTTGCTCTGTCACCCAGGCTGGAGTGCAGTGGCATAATTATGGCTCACTGCAGCCTCGACCTCCTCAGCTCACATGATCCTCCCAATTCAGCCTCCTGAGTAGCTGGGACTACAGTCACATGCCACTATGTCCAACTAATTTATGTATTTTTTGTAGAGATGGGGTCTTACTAGGTTGCCCAGGCTGGTCTTGAACTCCTGGGCTCAAGCAGTCTTCCTGCCTTGGCCTCCCAAAGTGCTGGGATTACAGACGTGAACCACTGCACCGGGCCCAGCCCGAGTTTTTAAATGTGCTTTATCTCTAAGTCTCAGAAGAGCTGTAAAGTTGATGTAATCATAGTACTTACATTACAGAATTATTGTGAGAATCAAAGATGATTTATCTTTGGGGCTTGATATGCTGCCCAACAAGTGGTAACTTTTAGCATCGTTGTTAAAACTTTAAAAAAATTTGGTAAAATGCTTAAAGCTGTCTCTAGTTTTGTATTTTTGCTTCTGATACTTTATAAAGTGAACTTTGACCATTTTAATTTTGAGATATTTTCTTTTCCTTACATTGTTACTTGCTTCTGAAAACGTGTTGGCATGCAGAAGTCACTGCATCTCTACAGTATGCTTAACACAGAAATCACATTAATAATCTGGCTAGACAGGAAACTACGTAAAGCAAAAAGTACACGCCTCCCCAGTTCACCCAGGAATGAATGGCGAAAAGCGCAGAGAAGAGGTATAGTGGATTAGCCTTTGGCTGCCCAAGGGGTTTATGGTGTTCTAGGAAACTAGAAGTGAGTCCTTGAGAATCATGTTTCCATACTACGAAAAAAGCAAGGGAGTTATTTTCTGATAACTTGTAGTTCAAATCTACTTGTACCTTGAAATCACTCAAAAATATGTTAAAATAGACAAGGTCATCACCCTAGAATAATTTTTGACTGTGAACTTTACAATGGATAAGAGTTAACAACTCCTGGAAAGAAGGAGCTCACCTAATAGGTTAGGGAATAAGTTCAAAAGGGCAAGTTCCTTTCCCCTAATAAGTAATTTCGGTCTACAGTGTACATGTCTGACCAGGCTCTAGGATTTTCTGTAGAATATATTGAGTTCTGAAGCCACTTAAATAAAGTCTTTCTACCAGGTTTTGTTGTATTTGTTGTTGACTAGGTTTTGGCAATGCAAAAAGGGGCCACTTAAATAATTAATTGGTATTATCACTGATTAACTGAGACAATATAACTATTACATAAATTAAAATATTAAAATGAAGCAAGGAAGCTATTTTCATATCGCTTTTAAAGTAAGGTTTTCTGTTAAAGTGCAGGCTACTCACAAGTTATTTTCCAAGTCAACTCTGCCTTAAAACTTAGAACAGCCTTGTAACTTTGTCTCAGATTTTTCCAATCCACACAAACATTTTATCAACCCACCCTTCTAGTAAGGTCAATCTATTGAAATGAATGAAGTCAATATTTAATTGTATTTATTGCACATATAGTTTTTCTTATCTCCCTGATCTGAGAAGAAAAGAGGACCTAATTCACTTTGGCAGTTAACCCAAGATCTCAATGCCTCCTACTTTGCTTATTTTTTCGTCCAGTTCACTAACTAATAAGGTAAATTTACATGGATTACAGCGCATAGCTTTATATTGTTAAAGGCAACCACTAGGGTTACCAAAAATATTAAAGAACCAGTCTTCTCCCTGAGAATCAGCATTTTGGACCCGTGCTGTAAAATAGCCTCTTACCATTCTGGAAACTTCACTGTGTACAGTTTTACAATTTAAAACCAATGTTGTCATTCATAGTGATTAAATAGAAGCGTGATTCTTTCTAAGCCTTCATTTAGCTTACCATTTAAAGGTACACTGGACTAAGAGCAAAAGCATTTAAAAATAGCTGGCACCTTCCTAGTACTTTGAAGCTTTCTAAAGGAAGGTATTTTAATTAAAGCCTTACAACAATCTCGTAAGTGTAACACTATTACCTCAATTTACATAAAAGAACAGAGAAGTTAAGTGAATTGTTCATGATCACACAGGTTACACAGAAGGGGCTCAGGCTTAAATGTGACTCAATTCCAAATTTGCTCTCTGTAACAGCACTGTCCCACAGAAATACAATGCCAGCCACAAATGACACTTCAACTTTTCTTGTGATCACAATACAAAAAGTAAAAAAAGAATAAGTGCAATGAATTGTAATAAGTTATTTTACTTAATTAAAAATATTATCATTTCAACATGTGATCAACTTAAAAATGATTACAGTAATGAGATATTGTTTTATTTTACCAAGACTTTGATACCCAGTTTATTCTAAAGTACATCTCAATTTGGATTCAAATTTTTCATCAGAAATACTTAATTTGTATTTACATTGTACAAAACTTAAAAGTTGAAAAGTATATTCACACAATTACATTATTCCAAACATACTTAAATGTTTTCTAATAATGAAGTTAGTTCAGATTAATTTTCAAAGTGAAGTTAAATTAAAATAGTTCTTTCATAGTGCCATTCATGTGTTCAGTGGCTAGGTTGCCAAAACAAGAGTCATTGTATAGTGTCTGATTGTAAATTAGGCATTAGAGTTTAGAGTCAGTTTCACATTGTTTCTTTCATCTTTCACATAATCAATTATTAAGAAAGAAACAAAAGTAAGCAATTACGTATTCAGATTGACTGATTTTTCTTTCTTGTTTTCTAGGAATATTTTAACAGGGCAAGTTGATCAAAGACTGGGCTTTTCAGGGAGACATGTTGACCTAAAAGAAAAAAAAAAGCACTCATTCACAGGTCAATTAGATACACAATATTTAAGAAAGCATAACTCATTTTCCTCATCTTTTAATCAAAGTCCTGGCTGTGGGCAGTCACTTCATGGGTTTTTGTTGAAGATGAAAGTAGTTTTCCTCTCCCCGGGCACTGCAGCACTGGTTTGTAGCTGTTTCCTCCATGAAATATGTAGTTTATAAGGATCTTTGTGATATATTGGAATGTGGTAAAATAGTGATAGAGATGAAATTTGTCTCACAAGCTCACATGGATTGGATATTTGTTCCACCCAAATCTCATCCTGAAATGTATTCCCCACTGTTGGAGGTGGGGCCTGGTGGGAGCTGTTTGGGTTATGGGGGCAAATCCCTCATGGCTTGGTGCCATCCTTGTGACCATGAGTTCTTACAAGATCTGGTTTTTGACATGTGTGGCACCCCGCCCCACCATGCTCTCTCTTGCCCTTGCTATGAGATGTGAGATGCCTGCTCCCCATCACCTTCTGCCATGATTGGAAGCTTCCTGAAGCCTCCCTAGAAGCCAAGCAAATGTGATGCCATGCTCCCTGTACAGCCTGCAGAACCATAAGCCAATTACACCTCTTTTCTTGTAAGTTACCCAGCCTCAGGCATTTATTTATGGGAACGCAAGAACAGCCTAATACACAAGTGTTATTAAAGTTTTCCTCAATTCGTTCTTCACTCTGTCACAGCTTCTTCACTACTCAGGCAAACTAGCTTCCATGCTGCCCTTTTTCATGAATTCAGATGATTTTGGACTAGATAATTCTTCCTTTTTCTTCTGCTCAGTTTTAAATTTTCACTTCTTTATTTTTGAGACAGGACCTTGCTGTCACCTAGTCTGGAGTGCAGTGGCAATCACAGCTCACTGTACCCTCAACCTCTTTGGCTCAAGCAATCATCCCACCTCAGCCTCCGTAGTAGCTGACATCATAGGTACATGCTACTGTGCCTCAGCTAACTTAAAAAAAAATGTTTTTGTAGAGATAAAGTCTTGGTATGTTGACCAGGCTGGTCTTCAAACTCCTAAGCTCAAGAGATCCTCCTGCCTTGGCCTCCCAGAATTCTGGGATTACAAGTGTGAGCCACCCTGCCTGTCCTCTTCTGCTCACTGACTTTCCTATGACTAAATTCTTTCAGGAAAGAATGCTATAAACTCTTTCACTCTAAGGGATCTTAGTGCACCATCTTTAGTAGTGCCATCTTTACTAGAGATACGAAATATGGCATGATAATTTCAGTAGCAGCAGGCTGTGAAGAACATTTTGGGGTACAAGAGAGGTATGAAGTCATACCACTTTATCAAGAACTCACTCTACCTGACTTTCACAAAAGGCCTTCTCCCAACTTCTTGTGCAGAAACTTTAATACAGAAGAGATCACTTATCTGTTTCATCTGAGTTTAAATACAACATAAAATTGAAAAATTAAGTTGTATCGATTGCTAAGAAACTAGCTAAAAGGAAGTCTTTTTAGCTTATACAATTCAATTTACACACCAGTCTTGATAAGGTAGTGCTTTAATATCCCATATATGTGTGCCCTGGAGGGCACGGTTAGAATCTACTTCATGCAGAGAGGATTTTTATCGTTAAAACCAAAAATCTGAGTTGATGGGTGCAGCACACCAACATGGCACAAGTATACATATGTAACAAACCTGCACGTTATGCACATGTACCCCACAACTTAAAGTATAATAATAATAAATAAATTAAAAAAAAATAAATAAAACCAAAAATCTCTGATAATTCATGCCTAATTATTGGGTATTCCAAGACCCATCTGAGGGACTTGACAAGCAATTATAACCTTGTGCAATATGATGTTAAATAAGGTTACAAAAGCCTGGGGTTCCCAGAAGTTGCTCAGTTCCAAATGTTATGAAATATTCTGTCCAGGCTGCAGAGACAATGTTCCATTTCTGGGACATTATCAGCAAATTGTTAGGGCTACTTAGAGTCAGCATGAGAGGATATCTAAAGTCTTCTTGAAAACTGTCCTCATTCATTGTTAAGTAGTCACCAAGGGTTATTTATAAAATAGATGTCAGATATCAAGAAAATGGACACATTGAGCCAAGTTTAAGAAAAATAACATTACCACTATCTCTCAGTTTCCCAGTGTGTCCGTCAGAGATCATCACTACTTGGATTATACTTTTTAAAATGACTTTATACCTTGTTTCCTTTATGGTTTTACAACATAGTTTTATTCCTTAAATAATGTGTGGTTCGTTTTCTTTTTCTTTTTAACTTTATATAAATGTAATTATTGTGTTTCTTTGCAGTTTTCTTTTTTTGTTGTTCAATAGTATATTCTCCCACCAACACTAAATAAATGATTTTAGTTGTTCTTCATTCTTTCTAACACTTGAGGTAGTGGGTGTTAAGTGCTATTTAATTACGGCTTTTAAATACATTATTATATTCTCTTATTCATGTGTAGGCGTTCTTTATATATTCTAGATACTAATGTGTTGCAAAGAGCTTCTCCTAGTTTATGACTCACCTTTTCATCATATGGCGTCTTTTGATGAAGAGACATTCTTAAGTTGCCAAATTTGTCAATATTTCCCTTTCTGCTTTCTTTCTCTGTGTCTAAGAAATCTTTCTTTTGTATTTAAGAAATCTTATTTTTCTTCTGTTGATTAATACTGACTTTCAGAATTTTGCCTTTTACATTTGCTTTAGTTTATCTGGAAACAATATTTTTGGATGGTGTGAGGTGGGGGTCCAATTTTCTGTTTGTTCCCCATACGTGTACCCACATGTCCAGATATCATTTATCAAATTATTTGTTTTTCCTCACCTCAGATATCTTTAATATTTGATCCGTTACAAATGTGTAGGCTTATATCTGGGATATCTATCCCACGGCCAATATGTCCATCTTTGCATCAATATAAAAATACCATCATTTAAAGGTGTAATCATTATACCTTTGTTATCTTGTGAGTCAGATTTTCTCACCTTGCTCTACTTCTTCAGGTTGTATTGGCTGTTCACAGTTTTTTGTTCTTCAATATGCTCTGGAGACTCAGCTTTTTACATCCCTTTCACTAACCTAAAATTGTTGTTTTGCTTTAATATGTCTTGATTGGAAAGATCTTTGATTATATAGATTAATATGTGGAAGAGTGTTTATAATAGCAAGTCATTGAATTCTTGAATATAGTACATTTTCCAGGTTACTTAATTCTCAAATGACTTTTTAGCAATTAAATTTTTATGTAAGCACAATATGCATCTTTCATTAGCTTTATTTTAGAAACATCACATTTTTGGTGCTATTAAATATAATATGTAAGTTCAAGCTTCCTGAATCCACACCTTGATGAATTTTATATATATAATATAATTCTAATTATATTTAATATATATAAATGCCCTCTTTATTGCTGGAAATGCTTGTTGTTTTAAAGTATAGTTTCTTATGTATATTGATTACAAATATTTTTCTAAAATCTTATATTATTATTGATCTTATTGAAGCTTACTGACATATTTACCTTTTCTGTACTCTTCATTCCTTCTGCTTCCCATGGATCATTTTCCTTTTGCCTAGAAATGCCCTTTTAGTGATTTCTTTAGTTTGGGTATATTAATTAAATACTTTCCTCAGTTTTTGTTTTTAAATGTCCTTATTTTGTCTTCATTTTACTGAGTATTTTCACTAGGTTGGCATTTATATTTTACTAGGGAGTTGAAAGTATCATTATATTGACTTCTGACTTCCTTTTTTTTTTTCTTGTTGAGAAATCAGTTTTCAATCTTATTAAATCTGAAGGAAATACTTCTTTTTGTTCTTGACAGCTTTTAATTTATTTCTATGTTTGTTTTGCTTCAAATAGTTGTACTATGATGTATGTATTAGTCTGTTCTCATGCTGCTAATAAAACATACCTGAGTCTGGATAATTTATAAAGGGAAGAGGTTTAATTGACTCACAGTTCGGCACGGCTGGGGAGGTCTCAGGAAACTTACAATCATGGCAGAAAGGGAAGCAAACACATCCTTCTTCACATGGCCATAGCAAGGAGAAGTGCAGAGCAAAGGTGGATGGGAAAACCTCTTATGAAATCATCAGATCTTGTGAGAACTCACACTATCATGAGAACAGCATAGAGGTACCACCCCTATGATTCAATTACCTCCTACCAGTTTCCTCCCGTGACACATGGGGATTATGGGAACTACAATTCAATATTAGATTTGGGTGGGGACACAGCCAAACTATATCAATGTACATAAATATGGGTTTTTTTGGTTGTTTCTTATAGTGGTTTATAGAATTTCTTAAATTTATGCCTTAATGAATTTTAGCATTCTTGGCCATTATCTCTTCAGATTTTGTTTCTGTTACATTCTTCTTCGTGGATTCCAATTACATCACGGGACTGTGTCCATTATGACTTCTATATTTCTTTTTATATATTAGTTCTTTCATTTCTCCAAGATTCATTCTGTAAAATGTCTCCTTACCTATCTTTCAGTTTATTGGTTCTGTCTTCAGTTGTTTCGAATTTGTTAACTACATCCATTAAGCTTTATTTCAACTCTGTGTATTTTTCTTCTAGAATACATATTTGATTCTTTTTTGTATCTTCTAGTTATCAAATGACATTTTCCTTCATAATATCTAATTTGTTTGATGAATTAACATGTATGTATATTGTTTGTTTTTGATAACTCTAATATCTTGGTAAACTGCAAATGTTTTTCTACTTTGTTTTTCATTTGATATTTGGCCGTTTGGCCTTGTGTTTGATATTTTGGGTAATTCTTAGTGAGGATGAACATTGTATATGAAAAGCTGTGGAAACAATTTGAGTCTGCGGATGTAGTATTGTCCTGTAGAAAGGAAGTAACTGGGGACTGGACTTCGGTTTTATAATAGTTGGTCTAATTCCATTTAATCCATGGCTAGCAGGTAGCCTTTCAGGAGTCCCAGCTGAATACATTAGGTGCTTACTAGGATTTCTTCCTCCATGCAAGGTTCAGAACTCTAATTTTTGCCTATGTAGCCTTTTAAGATTACTGAAAGTTTTGCTTCAAAACAAGGATTTTGACTTCCATTGAGGAATCAGCAAACATCTTGAGGGAAAAAGTAGGAATAAATGAGGCTGAAAAGGGTTCTTTTTCCCTTTGACACAGATTTTTTTTTTTCATTAAACCTTCACTGCATTAGTATGTTTTGAATGTCTTCAAGAAGATGGTTTTTATATTTTGTCAGAGTTGGTCAACAACCAGGCAGCAGCCCAGCATTACCAGAATGGGAAATCCTTTATATAAGCTTGAAAATGCTATGTGTTCTACAATTCTGGGGTGTGTTGATGTATATATGTGTTAGACTGTCTATTAATTTTTGTGTTTATGTCTTATATTGCAGATTTAGTTATGTCTGCTTAAAATGTGTGTCAAAATCTATCTGTATGACTATTGATTTGTCAATTTCCATTATTTGTCCTATCAAACTTTGTAAATTCAGAAACCATGTTATTCTGTCTACACTGTGTCAGAATTACTACATTTTCCTGGATATTAAATCTTTAACAGCTTTTATCATTATTTAATATCACACTTTTATTGTTAATGGTATTTGTGCCTTAAAAATCTACTTTGCACATATATAACATATTTTCCCTAGAAGACTGGTTTTAAAAATAATTCTGTATGTTATGACAATCCTTAACTAGAACATTTAATCTGTTTACATTTGTTGCAATCATAAATTTATTTCACAACAATGTTCCTTTTTCTAGCTTTTCTTGACCTGTTTTGGATTTATTAATTGCATTTTCTCACTGAATTAATCATACTCCTTAACTCATGGCATATTATTAACACCAATAGTTGTATGCAAGACCTTCTCTTGTGTTATGCAGACATTTACATATTTATTCAATCCCTTCTTCTTGTTTTCCCTTTGTAGTGCACCAAATCCATATGAGTCTTTTTGGTTTTATATGGTCCTACTAAATGTGAATTGCTCTTCTGAATGCATGCATTTTTAATAAAGGTAAATATTATTGTGCTACATAGCTCCATCTTCCTTACATGTTTTTTTCACTCAGCACTGTTACTTTAATTTTCACCTTTTTGCTCACTGTACGTCTAGTCTGCTTTCTAAATGCTGCTTAGAATTTCATGTTGTGCATCCAACTATATTTTAACTGCCTGTTCTTGTAAGAGTCTGCCACCTCAGAATATGGTTCAGTGAAGCTCATTCAAATATGTGCCCTAGAAATCTATTTGTTTTCCACATCCCTTGTCTTACATTCTCCATCAGTTTCTGTCCCAAGAGAGTGATTTGTATGAACTTCATCAATGTACACCTTTGCCATCAGTCACCTGGTAGGGCTGCCTATTAATGAATATGGGGAGGACCATGATGGCAGAAAGGAGAGGGGTTTAGGGTATTTTTTACTTAAAGTTGACTTTGCGGCCTTATCCCACTTTTACAAACCTTCTCAAGACAGCCGTTTCCACAGGCTTTTCTCCTTAAAGATTCTTGTAATCACTCCCTCACCTTACCCTTTATGGCCTAGTGGTCATAACAGCCCAATATATTGTACTCTCTTTAAGTTTTCTTATATTATACTTATCTCCTTTTGATAATTGTTTTAGTAAGTGTCTTTAAATCATTCTAGCATTCTGGGATCTTGTCTGATTTAAGCCTTATAGAACTGTAAGAGAATTGACATTATTTTACTGTTGCCATTGCTGATTTATTTAATTCCTCAAAATCTGAAGTTAATAAATTTCATCACCCTTACAAACGATACAAGAATTAAAAAACTTGTTTGTCATGACCCCTGTCAATTGGTATATTATTATTTTTGTCTTTTATCTTTTGTATTTCTTTGAAATCATCAATATATCATTATTAACATTGTATACAGTGAATTTTTGTTTGATTTTATACACATGTGCCATGTTTTTTCATTTGCTCTTATGATCCCAACATTTAATGTTGAATCATTTCCCTTTTGCCTGAAGTACAGGGGTTGTTTGTTTATTTTTATTTTTATTTTTTGCAAGATAACAAATTTGAGGTTGATGATTACTCTTTTTTCCAGTGGATTGATAATAATAGTATTTCACTGTATTTTTCCTGTTGTTATTGATAAGTTAGCTGTTAGTCTACTTATCCTGCAATGAAAACATTCTGTGTTTTCTGTTTAGCTGTTTTAAGATCTTCTCTTTGTCTTTGTGCTTTCCACTTTCACTATTGTGCGACTGGATGTGGGTTTCTTTTTATTTATTCTATTGGGAATGCATTGGCCTTCCTGAATTTGTGTATTGGTGATTTTCATTTTTTGGGGAAATTTCTCAGTCATTACTCCTAAAAATGTTTCTGCTCTATTCTTTGTATCTGCAACTCGAATATGAGATGTAAGTTGCACTTTGTCACTTGTTTCAATCTTCCAAACTCTCTTTTTTAATATTCTGTATGTCCATATTTATGTGCTGCTCTCTGGATTCCTTTTTTTTAAGGAAATATTATCATTTGCTGTTGCTGGCTTCAACTGCTTTAATATGCTTTTAAATTCATTTGTTGACTTAGTTATTGTCTATTTTATTTTATTTTATTTCTAGAACTTCTATTTATTTATATTTTAAATATACTTGGCAGTTAGAAACATTCTTGCTCTTCATTCCATTTTTATTCTACTATATCTTTAAAAGTATAAAACACAATTACCTTGTATTTTAAGTCTGATGATTCCAACACTTCAAGTCTTTTGTGTGGGCCCGACACCTTTGTCTCTCATGGTGTCTTGTTTCCTTGTGTGTTTTGATTTTCAATTAAGTGCTGCAATTACTTGAAAATTTTTTCTATTAAATATTGATAACTTACATGAAAGTTTTTTCTCTAGTAATGATTTACAATTATTCCTCCTAGGTGCCTAAGGTACTTTCAATTCATGACCACTTTCAATAAAATTCTTAAGTTTTTTTTTAACTATACTGGTGGCAAACTGAGGGAAGTCATACCTATGGCTACAAATTTCCAGGACAGATCAAACTCAGCTTTAAAGTCTTACTTGGAGAATTTTTCTAAAATCTTAAATGTGGATATTTGGGGTCTAGGATTATTTCTAATTCACCTTTGCACTGAGGGTGTAAAATTATGAGTTCCCAGAAATATCTCTGAAGCTTCCTACTTGTCTGTCTACCTTGGATGTCAATGGGCTTTTTCTCCAGGCATCAGTTTCCTTAAAGCCTATGAAAACCAGAGCTGATTTTTTCTTGATTAGCAAAGGCCTTCTCAATATGTAAATAAGCTTTCATGCTCTAAAAGTGACTTTTCTGAAATATGACTTCTACTTCTTTTCAGCCCCTTACTCTCTTTCAATGCGTTTGTCAGTTTATTAATGTGTTTTAAAAGACGAGAAAAATATTTTATTCACCTTTTTTTAAAATGCATTTTTTGAGACAGAGTCTCATTCTGTCAACCAGACTGGTATGCAGTGGTGCAATCTCAGCTCACTGCTGCCTCTGCCTCCTGGGTTCAAATGATTCTCCTGTGTCAGCCTTCTAAATAGCTGGGATTACAGGCACCCACCACCACACCCAGCTAAGTTTTGTAGTTTTAGTAGAGATAGGGTTTCGCCATGTTGGCCAGGCTGGTCTTGAGCTCCTGGCCTCAAGCAATCCTCCTCCTTCAGCCTCACAAAGTGCTGAGATTACAGGTGTGAGCCACCACACCCAGCTTTGTTCAACATTTTTAGTTGTTTGCAATGAGATGGACAGTCAGAGTATCTAATCTACCATTTCTTCTGGAAACATAGTTTTAGTAGAATTTTAGCAACACTATATATATTTAAGTTATTCAAATATTTATGTTATTCACATGATTGATATTTCATTTGTTTAGATCAATATCAGAAAAGGATATTCTGTTTTCCCTGTTACTAAGACAATTTTCTTTCTGAATTGCAGTTGTTCCTTCATCATTGCTATGGGCAATGGATCCTCCTGAAATGTGATTTTACAAGGCAATTTTCTGTATTTGTCTTCTGTGATTCACTAACAGCTTGTTTGATTTTCATAACAGAAAATAATTCTCTCCATATGCCAAAGACAACTAATTTAAATCAGCCTGGTTCATGGTTTATCAACTTGATTACATCAGTTCTTTGAAAATACAGGAGTTTATACTATGGCTTTAGAATAAATTGCTTTCTCTAGTGTCATTTATATTTTTCTAGAAAACAAACATTATTTGTAATGCCACGCCATCATACTAATAGGACAAGGAGGGTTGATCCTTCTATTTCATCAGAAAGTCAAATGCATAACAAGTCTATGTCAATGATGAAAGTGTTTCTTGTGCATTGTAAGGATCAAAGCAAGTTAAATGGCTTCATCAAGCCAAGGACATTGTGACTGGTCATAGGAGTGAAGCAAGGTCATGATGTAGAATGAAGAGCAATTTTTGGTTTTGTAGATGTCATATCTATTTATGTTGGCTATTTTCACCAAGAAAATAATACAAAGGCAATGTGGAAAACAATAACACATAATGTATGTTTATATATATAGTTTTAATTATATATTGTTGCCATTCCTAATAACCTAATAGATACTATTAAAACTAAAGGAGATAGTCTACTTTTTTCTGCAAAGAATAAGAACAATCTGAACTAAAAATCAAACACATGTAACTGGTTTGTGAGATATTGCTACAATTTTGAAATTAAAATGTTCAGAAGTCTCTGCTTCAGACTCAGATGGTTGTTACCACAGGTGACCAACATAGAAACTTAGATTCATTTTTTTTTGAGACAGAGTCTTGCTGTGTTGCCCAGGCTGGAATACAGTGGTGTGATCTCAGCTCACCGCAACCTCCACCTCTCAGGTTCAACGGATTCTTGTTCCTCAGCCTCGTGAGTAGCTGGAACTACAGGTGCGCGCCAGCATGCCTGGCTATTTTTTTTTTTCTTTTTTTAGTAGAGATGAGGTTTCACCATGTTGGCCAGGCTGGTCTCAAACTCCTGACCTCATGTGATCCACCTGCCTTGGCCTTCCAAAGTGCTGGGATCATGGGTATAAGCCACTGTGCCCAGCCCTTAAATTCATTTCTACAGTGTTCTATTCTACAGACATTCTTGATATTAAAAGCAAACAAATACCAAAGCAAAGCCAAACCAAATATTTAAAAAACAACTTACTGCAAATTCATTATAGCCTTATAACTGCTATGTCTTTAAAAAGTGAAAGAAGTACCAAATAACTGCTCACATTCTGTGAGAACCTTTAATTGTTTTACCTTTACTATTTTCTGTAAGAGAATTATAAAATAATAAATACATGGAGTTTATTTCAGCTAGGCTATTATGCCTCTCACCACTCCTCCCACCATGCTCTGGTCCCATCACTGAAATCATTGGAATGCTTTCTGGTATGTAAAGGAAAGCATGCTAGGAAAATACATGACATGAAGAATAAAATGACATTTGAAGTACCCTTTGTTTTGTTTAAACAAGAGACATGATTACATTTTATCTGAGATACCAGAATAACAATGTGTTTTTTTTTTCTCTCTCTTTTTAAAAAGTGGTTTGGGGATTTTGAGTAGAAGGGAACATGTGAAAACATAATGTCTTGTGGGTACTGTATTTCTGAGTACAGAGAATATTAACAGTGTCCCTCAGTTTTTAATTCTGATTTCCTGTGTACCTGATAAACACTATTTCTTACTTTTCTAAATGAATAATGTAATGAATACAAGTAAACATAAGGTATATTTCTTGTCGTTAGACAAGTTATAGTACAGTTGGGAAGACAAGCTTTATGCAGTTTTTCTTTTTTTGAGACGGAGTCTCGCTCTGTCGCCTAGGCTGGAGTGCGGTGGCCTGATCTTAGCTCTCTGCAAGCTCCGCCTCCCGGGTTTACACCATTCTCCTGCCTCAGCCTCCCGAGTAGCTGGGATTACAGGTGCCCATCACCTCGCCGGCTAGTTGTTTTGTATTTTTAGTAGAGAGGGGGTTTCACCGTGTTAGCCAGGATGGTCTCGATCTCCTGACCTCGTGATCTGCCTGCCTCGGCCTCCCAAAGTGCTGGGATTACAGGCTTGAGCCACCGTGCCCGGCCAATGCAGTTCTTATACACAGTGATACCCTTGCCTAAAGGTTGCTTCTTTAGACATTGGTGATTGTGCCTGTGGTCCTATGATGGCCACTAATTTTCTTTTGTTTTTGTCTTCATAAGATCTCAATATTTCTGGAAATCTGAAAACAAACATTCCGTACAATATATTTTGGGACTGGATTATTTATGTTGGAGAAACAAGCAGAGGGCACATATTCTTTTTTTTTTTTTTTTAATCTCTTCCGTAAGGGTGATCCTCTGATTAAGAAGCGGAATCCTCAACAGGTAACATAAATGTCCACTTATAAAGCTTAAAAAGATAATCGATGATATATGATATTTTGTTTTAGTGTGTGACTATTAAAGATACCAGCTTGTAGAAGTTGGTCAGAAGTTATTTCTCTGCCTGGAAAGTCTGCTGGTCCACACGAAACTGTCTTCCAGGCCAAAGCTAATCCAGCTGCTGGTAGAAAAAAAGTGACACAAGCTATGTCAATGAGATTCTCTCTCTTCTAAATTTCTTTTTAAAACTCCAAGAATCTAGTCAGGGTGTTTGTGGCCTAGATCACAAAAAGAATGTAAAATCAGAAGTAAAGGGGGATAGCTTTAGAAATATTCAAATAAAATCATAGACATTTAATTTGCTTCTGCAGAGAAATCTGGGATTCCGAGAAAGAAGAATTAAAGAGCCTTGCAAAGAGGGCAGAGATGACCACATGGTCCTGGAAAGATGAGGAAAAGTAGAAGGGGTTGCTATCTTTCGATTTCTGGTTCTTATCCTTTGTAAGACCAGACCAACATGTTTGTCTTTGAATGACATGCAATTCCTTTGAATTATTTAAATAAATACTAACTTAATCTAGTTTATTTCTTGAAATAAAACAATTTCTAATTGTAATAGAGATTGCTAATTGTTTACACTATCCATCTTTCCTGTCTCTTCCCTGACAGAACCCTATATTATCAAGTGTAGCAATATGTTCAGCTAAAAGATTTATTTCCCAGGCTCCTTTGCAGCTAGGAATGGTCATGAAAGTAAGTTCTAGTAAAAGATATGTTAATAAATGTGCTATTTGGGACTTCTGGTCAGTTGGTAAATGGAGATAGCTTATAGGAACCCAATCAGTCTTTGGGAGCATGCAATGCTATGAAGATAAAAGTTTGGTAGTGAGGATGTTGGAATAGAAAGTTGAGAACACTTGTGCCTTTCATGACTTAGTGGAGTGTGTACAGGAAGGGTGGGCAAACTTTTCCTAAGAAGGATGGCGACTACTTGGTTCCGCTTTTGCCATAGAAAAACAGACATGGCAATATGTAAACTATGGAAATGACTATATTTCAATAAAATAGGCTTTTACTAGAGTTTTCTGACCTCTGCTCTAGATCATCTTTGCACTGCCTGTTAGTAGATTTCATTTATCTTTGGAGATAAGCTTTTTGGAGTTTGAGCCACTGTTGTAGGAATCTGAACTTGACCTGAATAAAGACCAGGATTAAAGAAAAAAGTAATGCATGATAATTGAACTGAAATGAATTGAACTTCAAATGTAGAGATCATTTGGAAAGACCACCTGGAGAGGTTTAATGAAGATGGGATCTAAAGTGCATCTTGAAGAAAGGCCACTTTTTTTATTTGAGAGAATAATAGAATAACAATCCAGGAAAGAAAATGTCAAAACTGAGAAGGCAATGTGAGAAACAGCAGTGTGTACATAGAGGACTTGTTCAACTAGAGTGAAGAATTCAAGTAAGAAATAAATAAGGAAAAATATTGGAAATATATTGTGATTTTATTGTAAAGGCAATGGAATCCAGGCTAGGAAATATATGCTTTCCCTGTCTTTCATTATAAATCATTTTCTTTCTTTCTTCCTCCTTCTCTCTCCTTGCCCTCTGTTTCCTGATTAGCAGTCAATCTGGCAGAAACATTAGGTAGGATGCTCTAATGTGGTCATTAGGGAAGGGTTTGTATAGATGGTGCATAATTATACTCCCTTACACAAAGATGTTTGAAAGGCATTTTTCCATCTGTCTTTCATCATATTCAGAATATTGGAAGATAATGTATTTACTTTTAAGAGATTTCTAGATTTAAAAAGGCAGTGCAGGTCACGAAAAAAGAAATGAGATAATTTAGAAAAAGCCAAAAGGCTTTACTCCTATAACCTTTGTGTATCCTTCTGTTTTACTAATTCCAACTAGTTTAAAATCTCATTCAAAAGGACATCATTCTTCCTAACTTTCTATTTATATTCACAGGCCTTTCATCTTTGTCGTTCCTCTATTTCTTCAAGACTACCTTTGTCTGTATTAAATAGACATTGCCTAACCTACCATTTTAGTTCATTTCTTTGACTATATTTTAAAACTTAATTTCTTAGCAATTATCACAGGGGTCACAATTAACATCCTATTTATCACAATCTAGTTAGAATTAATATAAACTTAATTTAGTGGTATACAAAATCTTTGCTTCTGGTGTAGCTTGTTTCCTTTCCACTCTTTTGAGCTGTTGTCATATTACATAATGTGTGTCCACCAACTTAGAGTTGTAATTATTGCTTTATGTGGTTCACATAGGAGAGAAATATTGTTATCAACAAATAATACATTCATGTTTTCTTCTTTATTTGCTTATATAAGTATTTTTGACATTGTTCTTTATTTACTGATGTAGTTTCAAATTAATATTTTTGCCCTTTCATTTTAACTTGGAGGACTCTTCGGGTATGTTGTTGTAGGACACATCTTCTAGTGTTGAATACTCTCAGTTTTTGTTTATGTGGGAACTTAAAAAATTTCTCCTCATTTTTCAAGAATACTTTTGCTGGATATAGAATTCTTGGTCAACATTTTTTTTTCCATCAGCACTTTGAATATGTCCTCTCACTACTTACTGGCTTCCATCGTTTCTGATGAGAAATTAGCTATTAATCTTATTACAGATATTTTATACATGATTAATCACTTCTCTTGCTGCTTTCAAGACTATGTCTTTGGCTCTTGATAGTTTGGTTATGATGTGTTTAGGTGTGGATCTCTTTGAGTTTATTCTACTTGGAGTTCCTTGAGATTCTTAAAAGTATATGTTATTTTTAAAAAATAAAAAGGAAGTTTTCCATCATTATTTCTTCTAAAATTCTTCCTGACTTTTTCTCTCCTTTCCTCCTGGGACTTCTATAGTTTATTTATTAGTATATCTGATGATGTCCTACAAGTCTTTCAAGTTCTGTTCATCAATTTGTAGTTAAAAAAATTTTTTTTTGATCCACGGATTGGATAATCTCGATTGATCTTTCTTTCTACTTAAATTTGCTGTTAAACCTTTCCTTTAACTTTTTAATTTAAGTTATTATACTTTTAAATTTCAGAATTTTTCTTGGTTCTCTTTAATAACTTCTGTCTCCTTGTTGATCTTCTCTATAAGTTCTCACTCTATTAGTTCACGTGAGAGCTGATTGTTTAAGAAGCCTGGCATCTCTCTTGCTGTATCTCTCTCAGGCTGTCACATACCTGCTCCATCTTCACCTTCCACCATGTTTCTAAGCTTCTTGAGGCCTCACCAAAAGCATATGCTGGCACTATATTTCTTGTACAGTCTTGAGAACCATGAGTCAAAGAAAACCTCTTTTCTTTATAAAATACCCGGCCCCAGGTATTCCTTTATAGCAATACAGAACATTCTACACAGAAAATTGACAAAGAGAGTGGCACATTGCTATAAAGATACTTGAAAATGTGGAAACAGCTTTGGAACTCGGTAACAAGCAGAGGTTGGAAGAGTTTGGCAGGCTCAGAAAAAGGAAGATGAGGAAAAGTTGGAACTTCATAGAGACTGGTTAAATGGTTGTGACAAAAATACTGATAGAGATACAAACAATGAAAGCCAGGCTAATGAGGTCTCAGATGGAAATGAGGAAGTTGTTGGGAATTGGAGCAAAGTTCACACTTGTTCTGCTTTAGTAAAGAAATTGGCTGTAGTATGTTCATGACCTAGGGCTTTGTGAAAGATTGAACTTAAAAGTAATGATGTAAGATATGTGGTGGAAAAAATTTCTATACAGCAAAACATTTAAGAAGTGACATGGCTACTTCTAACAGCCTACAATTAGGTATGAGAGCAAAGAAGTGGCTTAAAGTTGGAACTAATAATTAGAAAGGAAGCAGAGCATAATCGCTTGGAAAATTCACAGTCTGACCATGTGGTAGAGAAGGAAAGAGCATTTGCAGAAGAATAGCACAAATAAAAAGGAGTGAAGTTGTTTTTTTTTTTTTTTTTTTTTTTTTGAGACAGAGTCTGGCTCTGTCGCCCAGGCTGGAGTGCAGTGGCCGGATCTCAGCTCACTGCAAACTCTGCCTCCCGGGTTTACACCATTCTCCTGCCTCAGCCTCCCGAGTAGCTGGGACCACAGACGCCCACCACCTCGCCCGGCTAGTTTTTTGTATTTTTTAGTAGAGACGGGGTTTCACCATGTTAGCCAGAATGGTCTTGATCTCCTGACCTCGTGATCCGCCCATCTCCGCCTCCCAAAGTGCTGGGATTACAGGCTTGAGCCACCGCGCCCGGCCAGGAGTGAAGTTTTAACAGACAAGACAATGGGGAAAAGGCCTCTGTATTAGTCCATTTTCACATAGCTGATAAAGATATACCCAAGACTGGGCAATTTACACACGAAAGAGGTTTAATTGGACCTACAGTTCCACATGGCTGGGGAAGCCTCACAATCATGGTGGAAGGCAAGAAAGAGCAAGTCATATCTTACATGGATGGCAGCAGGCAAAACGAGAACTTGTGTGGGAAACTCCACCACATAATAACCATCAGATCATGTGAGACTTACTCATTATCATGAGAACAGCCCAGGAAAGGCCTGTCCCCACGATTCAATTACCTCCCACTGGATCTCTTCCACAACACATGGGAATTCAAGATGAGATTTGTTGGGGGACACAGCCAAACCATATTAGCCTCAAAGGCATTTTAGAAATCTTTAAGGAAACCCCTCCCATCACAGGCTCAGAGTTCTAGGAGGAACAAATGGTTTCAGAAGTCTTGGTTTTAGACTGTGCTGTACCAACCTCAGGAGACTGCTCCCCCATCCCAACTGCTCTTGCTCCAGTCATGGCTCAGATGGCTCTGGGTATAGCTTGGGCTGCTGCTTTGAAGAATGCTAGCTATAGCTTGGTGGCTTCCAGGTGGTGGTAAGCCTGCAGACACACAGAATGCGAGAGTGAAGGAGGCGTGGCAGCTTCCACATAGATTTCAGAAGATGTATCAGAAGGCCTAGGTGCCCAGGCAGAGTCCCTAAAGGGAGCTTCTACTAGGGCAGTGCTGAGGGGAGCTGAAACCCAGAATCCCTACCAGAGAACTGCCTAATGGAACTGTGGGAATGGGGCCACCACCCTCCAGACCCCAGAATGGTAGAGCCACCAGCAATGTGCACCCTCAGCCTGGAAAAGCTGCATATATCAGAGTCAAATCCATGATAGCAGCCATGTGGGCTGCACTCAGTAAAGCCACAGGTGCAGAGCTTCCTAAGTCTTTGGAACCTACCCCTCACACCATGCACCCAGGGTGTGGGACATGGAGCCAAAGATTACTTTGGAGCTTTAAGATTTAATATCTGCTCTGCTGAGTTTCAGACTTGCATGAGGATTGGTGTCCTTTCTTTTGGCTGACTTTTTCCCTTTTGTAAAGGGAATGTTTATCCAATTCCTGTACCACCATAGTATTTTGAAAGTTATAACTTGTTTTTCATCTTACAGCCTCATTGGTGGAAGGAACTTGCCTTGAGTCTCAGATGAGACTTTGGACTTTAGAGTTGATGCTGGAAGGAGTTAATATTGGGGCGGGGGACTATTGGGAAAGAATAGTCATATTTGTGAGATTGTATTTTGCAATGAGATTTGGGGGGGCTAGAGGTACAATCATATCATTTGGATTTTTGTCCCAAATCTCATGTTGAAATGTGATCTCCAGTGTTGGAGGTGAGCCCTGGTGGGAGGTGCTTTGGACATAGAAGCAGATCTCTCATGAATGGTTTGGTGCCCTCCCCATGTTAACTAGTAAGTTTTCACTCTGTTAGCTCACAAAACAGCTTGTTGTTTAAAAGAGCCTGGAAGCTCTCTAGCTCCCTCTCTTGCTATGTGAAGTGATGCTCGTCCTTCACCTTCCACCATGATTGGAAACTTCCTCAGGCCCTCTCCAGATGTAGATGCCAGTATTGTGCTTCTTGTATAGTCTGCAGAAGTATGAGCTAAAATAAACCCCTGTTTTCTTTATAACTACCCAGCCTCAGGCATTTCTTTATAGCAACACAAAATGGAGTAATACACCTAGCTAAATTTTTTAAAAAATTTTTTAACACAATTTTTTTTTTTTTTTTTTTTAGCTAGATGTATTACTATAGCCTTGCTATGTTGCCCGGGCTTGACTGAAAGTCCTGGACTCAGGGATCCTCCCAGCTTAGCCTCCCAAATTGCTGAAATTGCAGATGTTAGGCCATCATATCTGGCCTCATTATCCTTAATCTTAGTTTTTTAGATATAGTTTCGTTTAGTCTGTTGAACATATTTAAAATAGCTAATTTAAACTTCATCAGTAAGTTCTAAGGATTGGGCTTCCTCAGGAACAGTTTCTTTCGATTGTCTTCTTTTCTGTGTATTGGCCATATTTTCTTGTTTCTTTGTATGTCTTGTTATATTGAAAAGAGGACATTTTAAATAATACAGTGGGGCGATTCTTTAAATCAGATCCTCTCGCCACACAGTGTTTGATATTTTTGCTGCTGGTTGTAGTTACCGTTTGTTTTTAGTGACTTTCTGAACTAATTATGTACAATCTGTATTCTTTGTCATATGTGGCCACTACAGTCTCCTGACAATTAACTTAGTTGTCAACTAATGATTAGAGAAAGAATTCCTTATACATCCAGAACCAATCAGTCTCCCAGCCTTTGCTAAGAGACTGTGTGCATGTTGGGACTGGCCTTCAACACTTGACCAGCAGTTGACCCAACCACTGTAGCCTTCCTGTCCTACTAGTGAAGAGCCTCAAGGTCAGATACAGGTTAGAGAGCACTTAGGCTCTTCTCAGATCTTTCATGAACACATGTGCTGTGTTATGTATGCAATGACTTTTTATATTCCCAAGAGTATTTTGACACTTCTCAAAGATCCAGTGGATATCTTATTCAGTAGCTTTTCCTCTTAAGCTTTCAGTTGGTCTGTTGTTTGCTCCAGTTGTGAACCACCTCTTCAGGTAGCCAAAAAGTTAAACAATTGCCTGTATTTAGTTTTCTAATCTTCCAGAGAAAAGACTTTTTAATTTTATTTATTTTTATTTTTTATTTATTTATTTATTTTTTTTACTGTATGAGCACTAATTCAGGTCTAATGAAGGAAGATTACAAGTAGGGTTTTCCAAGAAACCACCTAACAGGTCAAATAGTGCCAGTTCTCTGAGAGCTGGCATTTGAAGCTTTGAAGCTTTGAAGAAGGTACAACCCAATTTTTTCCCCTTTAGTGGCTTCCAGAGTTTCAACATAATGTGAGCTGTTGGTTTTCAAGGTTACTGTGGAGCTAGACAGCTGGGAATGGGACTAAGGTAAATGATGTGGTTTGGCTCTGGGTCCCCACCCAAATCTCATCTTGAATTTTAATCCCCAAGTGTTGAGGAAGGGACCTGGTGGGAGGTAATTGGATCATGGGGGCAGTTTTCTTCATGCTGTTCTTATGATAGTGAGTGAGTTCTCACAACATGTTATGGTTTAAAAGTGTGTGGCTTCCTTTGCATGCTCTCTCTCCTGCCGTCATCTAAGATGTGCCTTGCTTTCCGTTTGCCTCCCATCATGATTGTAAGTTCCCTGAGATCTCCCCAGCAATGCAGAAATGTGAGTCAGTTAAAAGCCCTTTCTTTATAAGTTATCCACTCTCAGGTAATTCTTTATATCCGTGTGAAAACAGACTAATGAAGTTAAAATGGCACAGAGCTCATTGTTATTACCAAGATTCAACTTCTTTTCTTTAATGAACACTCTCTGGATTACCACAAGCCTTTAATTAATTTTCAGAGGTCATAAAATGTTGATTGTGATAATGTTTGCCAGCTTTTTTATTGCTTTTATGGATGAAATAAATTTTCCTATTTCTACCAACATGTTAACTTCTGCTATTCAGTAATTTAAAGTAAAAAATTTTATATTATTTTCAGAATATCTTTTTTTTTCAAGGATATATATATTTACTTATTTATTTTATTATTATACTGTAAGTTCTAGGGTACATGTGCACAACATGCAGGTTTGTTACATATGTATACATGTGCCATGTTGGAGTGCTGCACCCATTAACTCGTCATTTACATTAGGTGTATCTCCTAATGCTATCCCTCCCCACTCCCCCCTCCCCACAATGGGACCCGGTGTGTGATGTTCCCTTCCTGTGTCCAGGTGATCTCATTGTTCAATTCCCACCTATGAGTGAGAACATGCGGTGTTTGGTTTTCTGTTCTTGCGATAGTTTGCTGAGAATGATGGTTTCCAGCTGCATCCATGTCCCTACAAAGGACACGAACTCATCCTTTTTTATGGCTGCACAGTATTCCATGGTGTACATGTGCCACATTTTCTTAATCCAGTCTGTCACTGATGGACATTTGGGTTGATTCCAAGTCTTTGCTATTGTGAATAGTGCCGCAATAAACATACGTATGCATGTGTCTTTATAGCACCATGATTTATAATCCTTTGGGTATATCCCCAGTAATGGGATGGCTGGGTCAAATGATATTTCTAGTTCTAGATCCCTGAGGAATCGCTACACTGTTTCCCACAATGATTGAACTAGTTTACAGTCCCATCAACAGTGTAAAAGTGTTCCTATTTCTCCACATCCTCTCCAGCACCTGTTGCTTCCTGATTTTTTTTAATGATTGACTTTCTGGCTGGTGTGAGATGGTATCTCATTGTGGTTTAGATTCGCATTTCTCTGATGGTGAGTGATGATGAACATTTTTTCATGTGTCTGTTGGCTGTATAAATGTCTTCTTTTGAGAAGTGTCTATTCATATCCTTTGCCCACTTTTTGATGGGGTTGTTTGTTTTTTTCTTGTAAATTTGTTTGAGTTCTTTGTAGGTTCTGGATATTAGCCCTTTGTCAGATGAGTAGATTGCAAAAATTTTCTCCCATTCTGTAGTTTGCCTGTTCACTCTGATAGTAGTTTCTTTTGCTGTGCAGAAGCTCTTTAGTTTAATTAGATCCCATTTGTCAATTTTGGCTTTTGTTGCCATTGCTTTTGGTGTTTTAGACACGAAGTCCTTGCCCATGCCTATGTCCTGAATGGTATTACCTAGTTTTTCTTCTAGGGTTTTTATAGTTTTAGGTCTAACATTTAAGTCTCTAATCCATCTTGAATTAATTTTCGTATAAGGAATAAGGAAAGGATCCAGTTTCAGCTTTCTACTTATGGCTAGCCAGTTTCCCCAGCACCATTTATTAAATAGGGAATACTTTCCCCATTTCTTGTTTTTGTCAGGTTTGTCAAAGATCAGATGGCTGTAGATGTGTGGTATTATTTCTGAGGACTCTGTTGTGTTCCATTTGTCTATATCTCTGTTTTGGTACTGGTGCCATGCTGCTTTGGTTACTGTAGCCTTGTAGTATAGTTTGAAGTCAGGTAGTGTGATGTTTCCAGCTTTGTTCTTTTGGCTTAGGATTGTCTTGCCAATGAGGGCTCTTTTTTGGTTCCATATGAACTTTAAAGCAGTTTTTTCCAATTCTGTGAAGAAGTCATTGGTAGCTTAATGGGGATGGCATTGAACCTATAAATTACCTTGGGCAGTATGGCCATTTTCACGATATTGATTCTTTCTATCCATGAGCATGTTATGTTCTTCCATTTGTTTGTGTCCTCTTATTTCACTAAGCAGTGGTTTGTAGTTCTCCTTGAAGAGGTCCTTCACATCCCTTGTAAGTTGGATTCCTAGGTATTTTATTCTCTTTGAAGCAATTGTGAATGGGAGTTCATTCATGATTTGGCTATCTGTTTATCTGTTACTGGTGTATAAGAATGCTTGTGATTTTTGCACATTAATTTGTATCCTGAGACTTTGCTGAAGTTGCTTATCAGCTTAAGGAGATTTTGGGCTGAGATGATGGGGTTTTCTAAATATACAATCATGTCATCTGCAAACAGGGACAATTTGACTTCTTCTTTTCCTAACTGAAAACCCTTTATTTCTTTCTCTTACCTGATTGCCCTAGCCAGAACTTCCAACACTATGTTGAATAGGAGTGGTGAGAGAGGCCATCCCTGTCTTGTGCCAGTTTTCAAAGGGAATGCTTCCAGTTTTTGCCCATTCAGTATGATATTGGCTGTGGGTTTGTCATAAATAGCTCTTATTATTTTGAGATATGTTCAATCAATACCTAGTTTATTGAGAGCTATGTTGACAGTGGGGTGTTAAAGTCTCCCATTATTATTGTGTGGGAGTCTAAGTCTCTTTAAGTCTCTAAGGACTTGCTTTATGAATCTGAGTGCTCCTGTATTGGGTGCATATATATTTAGGATAGTTAGCTCTTCTTGTTGAATTGATCCCTTTACCATTATGTAATGGCCTTCTTTGTCTCATTTGATCTTTGTTGGTTTAAAGTCTGTTTTATCAGAGACTAGGATTGCAACCCCTGCCTTTTTTGGTTTTCCATTTGCTTGGTAGATCTTCCTCCATCCCTTTATTTTGAGCCTATGTGTGTCTCTGCATGTGAGATGGGTCTCCTGAATACAGCACACTGATGGTTCTTGACTCTTTATCCAATTTGCCAGTCTGTGTCTTTTAATTGGACCATTTAGTCCGTTTACATTTAAGGTTAATATTGTTATGTGTGAACTTGATCCTGTCATTATGATATTAACTGGTTATTTTGCTCATTAGTTGATGCAGTTTCTTCCTAGCATCGATGGTCTTTACATTTTGGCATGTTTTTGCAATGGCTTGTACCAGTTGTTCCTTTCCATGTTTAGTGCTTCCTTCAGGATCTCTTGTAGGGCAGGCCTGGTGGTGACATCTCTAAGCATTTGCTTGTGTGTAAAGAATTTTATTTCTCCTTCACTTATGAAACTTAGTTTGGCTGGATATGAAATTCTGGGTTGTAATTTATTTTCTTTAAGAATGTTGAATATTGGCCCCCACGCTCTTCTGGCTTGTAGAGTTTCTGCCGAGAGATCTGCTATTAGTCTGATGGGCTTCCCTTTGTGGATAACCTGACCTTTCTCTCTGGCTGCCCTTAACATTTTTTCCTCCATTTCAACTTTGGTGAATCTGACAATTATGTGTCTTGGAGTTGCTCTTCTCGAGGAGTATCTTTGTGGTGTTCTCTGTATTTCCTGAATTTAAATGTTGGCCTGCCTTGCTAGGTTGGGGAAGTCCTCCTGGATAATATCCTGCACAGTGTTTTCCAACTTGGTTCCATTCTCCCCGTCACTTTCAGGCACACCGATCAGATGTAGATTTGGTCTTTTCGCATAATCCCATATTTCTTGGAGGCTTTGTTCATTTCTTTTTACTCTTTTTTTCTCTACACTTCTCTTCTTGCTTCTTTTCATTCATTTGATCTTCAATCACTGATACTCTTTCTTCCACTTGATCAAGTTGGTTACTAAAGCTTGTGCCTTTGTCATGTAGTTCTCATGTCATGGTTTTCATCTCTATCAGTTTATTTATGGACTTCTCTGCATTGGTTATTCTAGTTATCCATTCTTCCATTCTTTTTTCAAGGTTTTTAGTTTCTTTGTGCTGGGTATGTAGTTCCTCCTTTATCTTTGAGAAGTTTGATCGACTGAAGCCTTCTTCTCTCAGTTCATCAAAGTCATTCTCCATCCAGCTTTGTTCCATTGCGGCGATGAGCTGCATTCCTTTGGAGGGGGAGATGCGCTCTGATTTTTTGAATTTCCAGCTTTTCTGCACTGCTTTTTCCCCATCTTTCTGGTTTTATCTGCCTTTGGTCTTTGATGATGGTGACATACTTATGGGGTTTTGATGTGGGTGTCCTTTCTGTTTGTTAGTTTTCCTTCTGACAGTCAGGACCCTCAGCTACAGGTCTGTTAGAGTTTGCTTGAGGTCCACTCCAGACCCTGTTTGCCTGGATATCAGCAATGGAGGCTGCAGAAGATAGAATATTGCTGTACAGCAAGTGTTGCTGTCTGATTCTTGCTCTGGAAGCTTCGTCTCAGAGGTGTACCCAGCCGTGTGAGGTGTGAGGTGTCAGTCTGCACCTAGTGGGGGATGTCTTCCAGTTAGGTTACTCAGGGGTCAGGGACCCACTTGAGCAGGCAGTCTCAGATCTCAACCTCCATGCTGGGAGAACCACTGCTCTCTTCAAAGCTCTGTTTCAGAACATCTTTATTGGACTCTCAAGTATTAGTTTTCAGATGGCTAATAGAACCAAGAAACAAACAAAATAGTTTATTTTAAACTTTTCTCTCACCTCTTTCCAAAATTGACATGAGGTCTGGAAAATTATTTTGTATCAAGTAACTACACTGTGACTAATTTCTTATTTTTCTTTTTGGGGTAGATGTGAGCAGGATTAATTTTTGAAGTAGGGTGGTAATGGCAAGAATATGTTTAAACTTTATCCTGATTTTAAAAAACTGTCAACAGAATCCTATATGGAGTTTGTTTTTTACACTTCCCTATTTCTAATAACAAAATGTTCCTAACTTATAATACACGCAAGACCAGTCATGTCTGCTTAAATAACTTTAACTTGACCAGTCGTAGTTTTAGAGAACTATCTTTTCCAGATTCATGTACATCATATAATTGCTTAAATCAGTAGAGATTCATACAAAATTCTGAAATGGAGTCTGGCTCAAGGTAGGATAAGGATGACAATATTTTCTCCTTTCACTTTTCTACCAATCTTACTTTAAATAATTTAACATCTCAAAGTTTCTCCATGTAAACTAAATGCAGGAGGACACCCAAATGGATCTTTTTTATTCCTCAGAACAAGAGCTCTATGTATGAACAAAAGAAGATTGACCTCCAAGTAATATGTGCTACAAAGACTGCCTTTGCCTTGTGGACAGACTGCAATAGGTTCTCAATAAATACTTGCTATGTGACTAGTGCTCAGTAAATTGCTGTCCTTAAATAATTTTTCTGAGGCATGAATTTATTGCACAGTCATAAGATTTATTACATTCATGTGTCTACAACATGTTCACTGTGTAGACAGATGAATCTCCATAACCCCCATTTTACTGCTTTTCAGATTAACATATCTGGGGTTATGTTCCTAAGTACAAAGAGATGCCTATTAAACCAGATCTGACTTTGCGCTAAATTCCCCAAATGTGCCGACTTCATTTGACACTACTGTCTTTTGACAGGAGAGTCTCAGCTTTCTGAATAATGTTAAGTAGGGAATTACGATAAATGTGGACTTAGTAAGTGAGTGTTGTCATTGTGTGTGCTCTTTACAAGCCTAGTAAGATGAGACTGACAATTTATAGTAGAATAATCTTCTGTCCGGTCCCTGTGCAGAAATTAAGTATATGGCTTTTTAGTGGGTATTTCAGGAGGCTGTCATACTTAAGGTTTTTGAAAAATGATGATCAGATAAAGGACTCTAAAAGACATTAAATAATGATTTAAATAGGAGTATAAGAGCTAAGGAGGAAAATCTTGAACAACCCACTCTAAAGACTATTAGTTGAAGGAGAAATTAGACTCTAAAGGTTATGGTTGTATTTTATATGACATACAAAAACTCCCACTAAATCTTACAAATTTGAGTCAGGGAAGAATGTAGTGGCACAATTATTAATAGAAAAAGCAAAGAGAACAAATGCAGCAGTTTCATTTAATGCTAATGTCTTATCTGTACTGAGTGATATAGCATCTGTATTTTGAAGAAAACCAAAAATGTGGGAAATTGTGTTATTCCAGCTTTGCAAAGGACTACTATAATTCCCATTATAATAGAAAGATAAAAGAGAACAACAACACAAACCATATTTTTACCAGAGTGAGAACCTCGTGTTCTTGCATGAGTGACAGAATATGTTTATACATAGAGAACACAGTATATTCAGATCCTACAAAAATATGTAAATATATAAACAATGCAATGCTTTTGGGGATTTACAAAATAGCGTGACAAATACATCTCTAACCATGTAATAATTTTGGCCTAATTATTTGGCTTTGTCTAATACAATAGAATTCTGAAACAGTAAAGTTTAAATACTGAATCATTGCTGATGTGCTAAAAATTTTGTTAATGTATTTAAATTATTTTTTATATCTTAAGGAAAATGATTTGTTTCATTTTAGTAGAATAGAAAGGATTCTCTTATTCTCATCATATAATATTATCATCATATATTATATTAGTACAGTATATATTAATATGTAGTATAATTAATAATTGTTATCAATTAAATCACTAATTTATACATTTTATAATATAATTTATAATACAAATATATTTATCATCATAATAAGTAATATGTTTACACAAATGAATACTCTCATTTTTACCTAGTTATCTTGTTTATTATCTTGCTTGCTTGATTTTTTAAATTACAGTTCCATTTTTATTTACTTGTTTTTTGCCTTCGTTGCTAGATTTTGTGCTCCCGGAAGCCAAAACCCCTGGTTAATTTATTTTTATCACTCCCATTACATTAAGAAAAATAACTGTTATAAGGCATAATTTTTGACCTTTACGTAGCTTCCTTTAGTAGAGCTGAATTTTATGATAGAGAGGATGGTATTTGTTACTCAACTGGCTTTTCTTTCATCATCAAATTTAATATGAGAGTGTTAAATATTTGTGGCAATGAAACAGTCCTCATCCTCCTCATCTACTTTAATTTTCTGTAATTCCGTTTCCCTTTCTTTCCATTTCCTAATATTTTATTCTTTCTGCTGATGAAACCATGACTACTGGAGGTGATCAGGTGCATGGCTGAGTGTTCAGGCTGTGCTTAGACTCATTCCCGGCTCTCACCATTTAACTGTTTTAACTTTGGGCAAGTTTCTTAATCTCTATGTCTCCTTGGCATTTACTACATATCATGTTTATAAACTGCACAGGAAAATAAAGTAACTATACATAGAAACAATTAGATGGCCAATGTAGATATTCATACCTAAAAAAATAAATCACTGGATAGGCCAGACACAGTGGCTAATGCCTGTAATCCCAGCACTTTGGGAGGCTGAGATAGAAGGATTACATGAGCTCAGCAGTTCAAGGCCAGCCTGGAAACCAAATCGAGACCCTGCCTCTGAAAAAGAAAAAATATTACTAGCTAGGACAAACCATGATTTTTATGTAAGATAAACAAGACAGACAATTGTACAGGCTATGTTTTCTTTCTCTCATGAGTGTCTTTAAATTTTGTAGTAGTGGAAAATTATATAATATTTTATTCTTCTTAACAGTAAATCTTTTAAAAATGAAGTGAACTTTAGTAAACTTCGTTTGTTTAAAATTTGTTTTTTAGAGATGGGGTCTTGTTTCATCACCCAGGCAGGAGTACAGTGGTGCAATCATAGCTTGCTGCAGCCTCAAACTCCTGGGCTCAAGGAGTCCTCCCATCTCAGCCTCCCTGGGACTACAGGTGTGTGTTAGTATGCCTGGCTTTTTTTTTTTTTTTTTTTTTTTTTTTTTTTTTTTTTTTTTTTTTTTAGAGAGTGGGTCTTGCCATCTGTGTTAGGCCATTCTTTGCATTGCTATAAAGAAATACCTCAGCTGGGTGTGGTGGCTCATGCCTGTAATCCCAGCCCTTTGGGAGTTCCAGGCAGATGGATCACCTAAGGTCAGGAGTTCAAGACCAGCCTGGCCAACATGCTGAATCCCCATCTCTACTAAAAATATAAAAATTAACTGGGCATGGTGGCACACACCTGTAATTTCAGCTACTCTGGAGGCTGAGGCAGGAGAATTGATTGAACCTGGGAGGTGGAGGCTGCAGTGAGCCAAGATTGCACCACTGCACTCCAGCTTGAGTGAGACTCCATCTCACAAGAAACAAACAACACCCACCGCCCCCCACCCCAAGAAAAAACCTGAGGGTGGTAATTTGTAAAGAAAAAATGTTTAACTGGCTCATGGCTCATGGTTCTGCAGGCTTTTTAGGAAGTCTGGTGCCAGCATCTGCTCAGCTTCTGGGGAGGCCTTAGGAGGTTTCCCATTATGGTGGAGGCAAAGGGGAAAGCCAGTGTCTCACGTGGTAGGAGAGGGAACAAGAGAGAGAGTGGAGGGGAAGGGAGGTGCTACACACTTTAAAGCAATCATATCTTGGGAGAACTCTTTCATCACCAAGGGGATGCAAACACCCCATGATGCAAACGTCTCCCACTTAGCCCTGTCTCCAACACTGCAGATTACATTTCAACATGAGATTTGGCAGGGACACAGATCCAAACCATATCACCATCTTGCCCAGGCTAGACTGGAACTCCTGGACTCAAGCGTCCCTCCAGCCTCAGCCTCCCAATGTGCTGGGATTACGGGTATAAGCCACCACGCCTGGCCCAGATGCATAATTTTATAGACTATTTGAGACCAAAAGATTAAAGATTCTACCAGAAAACAATTGTTATTGCACAAGTAACGATATTTAGGTAGGAGAGCAAACATTCCTCCCCCTCCCAAACAAAAACAAAATGAAAACAAACAAAACAACATTTTCCTCAAGAAGAAAACATCTGGCTATTTTATGTGCCAGTGAGAAAATGTGCATTTCTCTGTACTTAGGCATTTGTTTCTTCCAGGGTATCCTGGAGGACTTTTGACAATACATGCCAGAGGTTTGGAAAGTTTTAACTTTTAAGGTTCTATTTTGCTGTAATCCAGATCCTTTGACAAAACATTGTAAAGTTTTAAAAAAAAGGATTTTTAGGCCAGGTGTGGTGGCTCACGCCTGTAATCCCAGCACTTCGGGAGCCCAAGGCGGGCGGATCACGAGGTCAGTAGATCAAGACCATCATGGATAACACAGTGAAACCCTGTCTCTACTAGAAATACAAAAAATTAGCTGGGTGTGGTGGTGGGCACCTGTACTCCCAGCTAATCAGGAGGCTGAGGCAGGAGAATGGCATGAACCTGGGAGGCAGAGCTTGCAGTGAGCAGGGATCCCACCACTGCACTCCAGCCTGGGCCGCAGAGCAAGACTCCGTCTCAAAAAAAAAAAAAAAAAAAAAAAGAAAAAGGATTTTTAAAGTTTTGAAAATATACAATTTTAACCACATCTTTACAAAATGTGATCAATCTTTACAAAAGTATTAACTCTAATTTTATGATAATTCAATGAAAATATGATCTAAGGAGTACTATTTTCATTCATTAATTTAAGAAGTACCAGAAGTTGCTTCATACTTGTTTTTGAATCTCTGAGTAAAGATTCATTTATTCCAGGTATTAATCTGAATAGTATATTATTTAAGCAGAATTTATTTACATAATTTTGAGTGAATGCTCTGAAGTAAGATGTCTTATTCCATTTTATAGTTCGCAAAGTTATCCTGTTTTGAATGGGGTTATACATTAGCATGCATACTTGATTCTCTCTCCTCTTTTTGGCAAGGCTATTTTTGTGGAGTTTTGTTTGTCCCACTGTCACAAAATTCACAGGTTGAAGCCTTAACTTTCAATGTGATGGTAGTAGGAAGTGAGGCCTTTGGACGAGGTCTTGTGGGCAGAGCCCGCATGAAGAGGTTATTGCTTTTATAAGAAGACAAATAGAAATCAAAGCTCCCTCTCTCCACCATGTGAAGACACGGTGAAGAGGCATCAACAATAGAAACAGTATTTCCTATGATTTAGTTAACTGCAGTTCTATGCTAGACACTATCCGAAGCAATCAGCACACACATTCCCATGACATTTATTCACTCAATGCGTAGTTTAAAGTGTTTACTATGTCCCAGGCACTGTGCTGGGCATTGGGAAGGTAGTGATGGGCAGGAACAGGTTCCTGCTCTCATAGAGCTTAATTTCAGTAGGAAAGTCAGACAACAAACAAATAAAAATGGGGTAAGATCATTTCAAAAAGGGCTGTGCTGTGAAGAAAGCAATACAGGTGTTGTGATAGAGAGTGACAGAGGAGGGGGCAATAGGAAGGAAATACAATTATATTATGTGGTCAGGGAAAGCTTCAATGCAAAGTCACATTGGAGGTGAGACCTGAATGATGAGAAGCGAGACAATGAAGACCAGAGGAAGGCACAGTCTAGGTAGGAGAACCAGCAGATGCAGAAGTGGGAGTATCTTTAGATTATCAAGGAATTCAAAGATGGCCAGTGTGGCTGGAGCATCATGAGTAAAGAAGGATAAGCATTGATGCTGAGGAGGAAGGCAAGGGTTAAGTCATACAGTGGCTTGTGTACCATGTGTCTTAGTCTGTTTACTGCTGCTTATAACAAAATACCTGACTCTCGGCAATTTATAAAGAAAAGGAATTTATTCCTTACATATACCTTATAGGTTGAGAGGCCTATACCTTATAGGTTGAGGTGGTGCATCTATAGGAGGGCCTTCTTGTCATTGGGGGGTCTCTGCACCATCCTGAGACAGTGCAGTGCATCATATGGTGAGGGTGCTGGGCATGCTAACTAGGGCCTTTCTCCCTCTTGTCATGAAGCCACCAGCCCTACTCCCATAATAACCCCATTAACCTATTAATTCATGAATAGATTTATCTCTTCATGAGGGCAGAGCTCTCATGACCCAATCATTTCTTCAAGGCTCCATCTCTCAACACTGCCACATTGGGGCTTAAATTTCAACATACATTTTGGAGGGGACAAATATTCAAACCATAGCACCATGGGAAAGAATTTGGATTTTACTTTAGGTATAAAGGAAAGATTTCCACAGAGGAATGGCATAATCTGTTTTGTGTGTTGTGATGGTTAATGATGAGTGTCAACTTGATTAGATCGAAGGATGCAAAGTATTGTTCCTGGGTGTGTCTGTGAGGGTGCTGCCAAAGGAGATTAACATGTGAGTCAGTGGACTGGGAAAGGCAGACCATCCTCAATCTGGGTGGGCACAATCTAATCAGCTGTCAGCATAGCCGGAATAAAAGCAGGCAGAAGAATGTGGAGAGATTAGACTGGCTTAACCTCTGAGCCTACATCTTTCTCCCGTGCTGGATGCTTCCTGCCCTTAAACATTAAACTCCAAGTTCTTCAGTTTGGGACTCACACTGGCTTCCTTGCTCCCCAGCTTGCAGATGGACTATTGTGGGACCTCACCTTGTGATCGTGTGAGTTAATATTTCTTAATAAACTCTCCTTTATATATGCCTCTATCCTATTTATTCTGTCCCTCTAGAGAACCCTGCCTAATACATGGGTTAAAATGACTGTAGTTTGGTTATGTGGAGCATGGTTTCTAGAGAGTCTGAAAGTAGGAAGCAAGGGATGACAGGGAGCCTACTGCAGTACTCCAGGCAAGAGATGGTGTTGGCTTGAATTAGAGTTGTTTTCTGGAGGTAGAGTGATGTGGGTGGATTTGCATTGAGCTTTCAAGAATTACTGGTAGGATGCGCTGATGGATTGACTGTGATTTTTAAGTGAAAGAGGAAACCCAATTTGCCAGATAGATGGATGTACTAATTTGAGATGCAGTTTTAGTTAGAATACTGGTTAAACTGCTGTGAAGCATTCAAAGATAACAGAGGTTTAAAGAAGATAGATGTTTATTTCTTTTAACATTGAATGTAAGTGGTGAAGATCTGAGATGATAAGGAATGATGAGGACCAAGAGTTCTATTATTTTGTTCCTCTGTCAACCTTAACATTACGTTTCCTTCCTGCAGTTAGGATGATTGTTTCCAATCTTTCTATTACATCTCAAGCAGTAGGGAAGAAGAAAGAGAACAGAGGGGATGCATTCCTTTCTCCCTAAGATTACAACTCTAAAGTTGCATTTATCACTTCCACTCTTATCCTCTTGTCCAAAACCAAGATATAATATATAGCCCCACTCTATTAGTGCGTTTTCATGCTGCTGATAAAGACATACCTGAGTCTTGGTAATTTATAAAGAAAAAGAGGTTTAATGGACTGTCAGTTTCTTGTGGCTGGGGAGGCCTCACAATCATGGCAGAAGGCAAAAGGCACATCTTATATGGTGGCAGGCAAGAGAGAATCAGAGCCAAGCAAAAGGGAGACCCCTTATAAAACCTTCAGATCTGATGAGACTTATTTACTACCATGAGAATTGTATGGAGAAAACTGCCCCCATGATTCAATTATTTCCCATCAGGTCCCTCTCACAACACATGGGAATTATGGGAGCTACAATTCAAGATGAGATTTGGGCGGGGACATAGCCAAACCATATCACCCACTTACCTGAGAATGAGAAGAGAGGGGTGGGAAAATGTGTCTTTGACTGGGTGTCCACATGCCTGAGAACTATGAACGCCTACATTAATGTGATAAAACTGTTAGGACTAGGAACTGAGAGCCTCTGTGTCAATATAACTTAATTATTTGTTCCATCCTAGAATAGATAAAAGACTGTAAATCAATAAATAGCTTCACTATTTGCTTCAGGAGATTTTTGTAAGTCAGTTTGTCTGAGATAAGGAGATTCTGCTCATCTGTGCAAACAAGTTGTTTATCAAACAAAAGTTTGCTTCTCAAGACTTACTTCAAGACCCTTGCCTTGCTACACCCATCAGTCCTAAACAATTATGTCTTGAACTTTATACAATCCCAGTCAGTTATCTTCCTTAAAAAGTCTGCTCTAAACAACTAATTGAAGCCATAGCCCAAACCCTAAAACTTCCCTCTTATTAACTTCCCTTTCTGATACACTAAAACTTTGTCAAGATGGTGTTCTTTCTTGTTTACTGCAGTGAGTTTAACCTTTGTTTCTGTTTTATCAACAAATTGACTAATCATATTTTGAACATTTCAACTATTTGGCCATTCACCAGGATTCAACTGATTGGCCTCTCAATCCCCTAGCCTAAGATCCTTACTTGCAAGAGAGCATGCTCTGTCAATGCTCTGGAGCCTCCCCTGACTAGAATGGTGAGGCAGGTTTTGAATTAGGCCGAAGGCTGATTATTTTTCATTGAACCAAAAACGGTAGGTATATATTTATCCTAGGGAATGGATTCCCTCTTAGGAATATTTTGATAATGAGTCAGAATTATGAACTCTCATCTTGGATGGAAACTTGCCTCATGAGTAATAAACCACTGTTTTGCTTGTCTTTGTCCTTTCTTGCCTCTGTATGTCTTAAATTTTAAGAGTGTGTATAGGGAGAGAGTGGGTATAGGCTTGATAAGTCCATCTTGAAACAAGTCTAGCAGGTCTGGTTGGACATCCCTTGCAAACACTTCCTTGGGTCAATTTATGTGGATATAATACAACTTTTCTCAGTCTTATCTTTGCATCCCTGAGAACTCCTTTGTTTAGACCCATCTGCCTGGAGTCTGGAGATCCTTCATCAGCAGTGATTAGTCTCCTGGCTCAATTCTGGAGACATGAAGTTGCACCTGACCATTTTTTTTCTGCTTATGGCAGAGCTCTTGAAATTGTCTTAATGTAAACCTGAGTCTATGCCTACTCTAGGATAATCCATGTGACTATCTTTCTAAATGACACAATTTCACCTGTCATGTAGGATTACAGGTGTCACTTGGGAATGACCTTTGATATAAACAGAATTCTTCATTTGTGAAACATCATGGCAAAACAGAATAAAATTCCAGAGGTTTAATGGTCTTTAAGTTTAATTGGTATGAAAAGATTTTCAAAGTAAATTTAAGTTTTAAAATTCCTTCCTTGGAGGATTCTTTGGCCAACCCATATTAAAAATATGGAAAAGTTGAAACTAGATGTTCTTTAATTTCCCCCAAATCAAGACCTTAACCAAATAAAATAAATATTATTACCTTAAATTGGAAAATGAGGAAATTACCCTAAGGGGACAAATAATTTATCCAATGACACATAGAGTGGTAGGCATAGTAGTCTCCCCCCAAATGCAACAAAAAATGTCCTAATCTCTTGGAACTGTGAATATGTTACCTTACATGTCAAAAGAGATTTTGCCGTCGTGATTAAGGTAAGGATCTTGAGGTAGTATTATTGTCCTCAGTTATCTGGGTGGGCTCAATAAAATTAAAGGGATCCTCATAAGTGAAAAAGGGAGGGAGGAGGCTTGGAGTGAGAGCGATATTAAGGTGCTACACTGCTGGCTTTGAAGATGGAAGAAGAGGACATGAACCGAGGAATGCAGGTGGCCTTGAGAAAGTGAAAAAGGCAAAGGAAGATTCTTTCCTAGAGCATCCAGAAAAAAATGCAGTCCTTTGAGACTCTGATTTTAGCCTAGAAAACCATTTTGCACCTCTGATTTCCAGAGCTCTAGATAGATATTCACGTTGGTTCAAACCACAAAGTTTGTGGTAATTTCTTATAGGAGCAATAAGAAAATAACACAGCTGGAAAATGCTGAAGCAGGTTTTTGTCATGTCTGACACTAAAACACATATTTTTTAACCAGCCCAGATAGTTCCCCCAAAATAAAAAGCAGTAAATAAACCACAAACAAGCCAAGAACAAAACGGAAGTCAAAGTAATGAATGAGGAATTCAAGAGCAAAGTACAATTAAAAAAAAAATGTGTGCGTATGTGTGTGGAGTGGGGTGGCGGTGGTAGTGATGACGAGGGGAAGCTGTGTGGTGATGCAGCAGTCTTATTAAAAATGTTTGAAATAAACATTGATTTATTACACTCTGTTCAATGTGTGTAGTTGAGAAGTTCAAGTGACAAGTGTTCAAACGGGAGGCAGGCACTATTCCCAACCTGCACCACTTAGAAAGGTTCTATTTTGAAGAGTCCTTTTTATGTTTAATTGATTTGTATCTCTATTTATTCCAAGAAAGCCCTTGCTAAATTTAGTGTCATTCAATTTAGATATTACCAGTAGAAAAATATCTTTTTCATGTTTTCTCTTCCTCTTTTCAGGTCCTTCTTATTGGCAGGAATGTTAAGGTTGCATGATAAACTGAGCTTGGAAAGGCATCGTCTTTGGTTTTCACAATGATATAAGCTTGTACACACAGGATGCTACAACAACAGATTTGTAGCAGCATTACAAATAATGTTTTGATTACAAGTAATGCATTACTTATTCCATGGACCTTGGTGCCATTGGTCTCAAGGAATCTGTGAAAATACTGCCCATTCCCTCTGCCTCCTTGCTATAATTGCCTACAGTAATCTGCAACCAGTCTCCCCTTTGTTCAAATTTTCTGATTTCAGTATATCCTAAAAATGCTAGGAAAAAGAGAAATATCACCATGGATCTCATTCCATATTTATATATGCTGTGGCATGCCCCCAGATTCCTGACTTGTATTTATGAAAACAAATTTAGAGAATTCAAATTTCTATCAAATCTTTCTTTTCATCTCTAGGCCACCTCTTCTCCTTTTCTATGGTTTCTGATTACGTTAAACAAAAGAGATATCTGAGAAAATAAGTGTGAGAATGCCAAGCAAGCTTTTTTTTTTCTCTTGGGCAAGGTTTTGGCATAATTTAAATTCCTATGAAGACAGCTGAAATTATTTTCAGTGGAAGTGCTCATATTGGTAATACTTACATTCTTTTGTGAAAGTAGGATAATAAAGAGCCTCATGTTCTTGGTTAAAAAGCAAATTCTGATCTCCTGTTCCGCCCTATTTTCCCCCCAAAAGTTTTGGAAGGGTGTGCATTTCCTTCTCTTTTGACAAAGGATGCTTGCTATGCAATTGGGGATCCACTTCAGGGCTGAAATAGGACAGCACCAAGGATGACAGCACGTCTGAGGCAGAAGTTGTTCCCCTGCATACAATAAATATGTAAGTTGGTAATTATAACCCTCTTCAAGTAATCTATTTTGGTACTGACCACAAGTCAGTAGCCACTTTCCAAAACACTGTAAACATGGAAAATAAAACCTCTTGCTCTTTTATAAAATTATGTATTATTTAGTTTTCGATTCAGTAATGCATGAGTTATTATAAAGTTTCTCAAACTACAAAAGCCAACTACCCAGTTGCTTTCTACAGAGACTGCCAATATGACCACTTCTGCACCTTTACAAATGTATATATTTTAGAAAAAAAATGTATATATATTTGTATGGTTTTCTTTATTTCCCTTGGACATAAGGGTAGCATATCACACGCATTGTTCTGTACCTAAACACGGGCAATTTTTATTATTTCTTGTAGTTATGTTCTGTAATAATGTTGCAACTAATACTGAATAAGCAAATAGTGAACCATTGCTCCTAGGGGAAATACAAGGTTAGGTTCCTATGAGCATTTAGTCACCCTTTCATCACCGATCAGTATACCACCTTGTTTTGTGTATCTTCCTGTTTAAAGACACCTTACTTAACATATTATTGATTTATTAACACTGATTTCACTGCCAGTGACACTATAATTCATGCTTGAATGAAGCTTATCTAATGCACATATTCTGTCTTTAAGGTACCCCACAAGCCTTCTTGTGCTTAGTAATACTAACCAGCATTTCAGTATTACACTCGGGGGCCATTGTAAAGTGAAAATCAAAATCACCAATGAAAAGCATAAAAATAAAAAAATGTGGCACTAAATTGAAAAGGAAAAGGAAAAGGAAACTTGGCTACATTATGAGCACTGAAATAAGAAGTCACCTTCCTTGACCTCAGCTGGGAACATGTGCACAGGCAGCCCAGGTTTTTCATTGCTCTATGTACGTGTAGAGTCACTGCAAAAGCTCTGTGAATGTTGCTTTTGGGGTTAGAAATAAATTTTAGTGAATAAGTGAATTTATGAATTCTGACTCCATGAATAATGAGGATCAACTGCATTTACTTCACTATATACCTTGGCAGTTTTTCCTAATTGTACTTAGAGTGTTGGTCCATTCTTTTAAATAGTTAACTTTTATCCCATTATATGAATCATTTAACTGGTCCCTTGTTAATGGTTGTTGTTGTTGTTGTTGTTGTATGGGAGCAATATTCTTGTGCATGTTATTTTGCACATAGGTAAGTGTGACTGTAGTACTATGCATTTCTAGAAATTGAACTGACAGATCAAAGTATGTATGGATTTTTTCATTTGGTAAATATTTCCCTTGCTATTTTCTACGTTTTAAATCGTGAAGCTGCTCCACTAAAGTGTTGTGCTCCAGATTTTGTAAACAGGTTATTTTTTAATGATTGAAGTATAGCATTCCTTTAAGAAGGTATATCACATTTTTAAGTCAAAAATCTAGAACTTAAATTGAGCTCTATCCTGTAGGAAAACAGTGAGCTTCTTTTAAATTGATTTTTATGCTATGAGACAAAAGTCAGGGGAAAAAAAGATGATGAGTTTTATCCCATTTAATACTGGTTGCTGCAATTCGCAAAAGTCCAATGTTTTTCAAGCTAAACATGGTGATTGATAAGGGATGACAATATTCAAAGGTGTTCCCACACCCAGGCTGCTATAGACAGCTCCCTTCCCCCCATGCTTCTATTGGCAGCACAGTTATTGATACTGGCATATGGTAACATGAATTCCATGACCATCTGGGGAAGGAGATAGGCTACATATTCTACCTGTCAAATATAAGTGTAAAAGAAAATACAGGATGAAACTTGAACACATTGCAGCTAGTCTCTTGAGGATTGTAAGACTACTTTTAACTCTAGAAAAGGAGTATATTTTGACACTACTTTTGATCAAGGCAGTCTAACTTATTTTTAAACATAAACCCAGGCAAGATATTATTGGTTTTTGACCTGTGTTTTGACATTTCCTCCTTTGACCTGAGTGCCTGGAAGAGTGTGAACATTTGGCTTTTCTTAGTGGAAGACGACATCTTGATAAGACTGCTCATTACACCAGGACCTGGGAACATAAGAGGTTTGGAATTCAAGAAAGGTTCTTTGAGTAAGAAGCCTAAGGGAAAATGTGGAATGCAGCTCGAGGTAGGTGACAAATTGAAGAGCTATTTATGCTTAGAAAATAATGAAATAAGTAGAATAATTTATATTCCTTTGGGTTTATACCCAGTAATGGGGTTGCTGGGTCAAATGGTACTTCTGGTTCTAGATCCTTGAGGAATTGCCACACTGTGCACATGTATGCTTATTGCAGCACTATGCACAACAGCAAAGACTTGGAAGCAACCCAAATGCCCATCAATGATAGACTGGGTAAAGAAAATGTGGCACATATACACCATGGAATACTATACAGCCATAAAAAAGGATGAATTTATGTCCTTTGCAGGGACATGGATGAAGCTGGAAACCATCATTCTCAGCAAACTAACACAGGAACAGAAAACCAAACAACACATGTTGTCACTCATAAATGGGAGGTGAACAATGAGAACACATGGACACAGTGAGGGGAACATCACACACTGGGGCTTGTTGGGGTATAGAGGGCTGGGGGAGGGATATCATTAGGAGAAATACCTAATGTAGATGACAGGTTGATGAGTGCAGCAAACCACTATGGCATGTGTATATCTATGTAACAAACCTGGACTTTCTGTACATGTATCCCAGAACTTAAGTATAATAAAAATAAATAAATAGAAAATAATGAAATCAAAACCAGGTTCCTGGAACCAGATGAACTAACCAGTAAAAGGGTGCCTTACCAGAATCAGACAGTGAGTCAACACAAATGGGACTTAGAGGACAAGGCAGGCATTGAAGTTGGAACAAGATTAATGGACGTGAATGATCAATTATGGATCCACTAAAAACTGACAACAAGGGTTAAGGAACAAAAGCAAGCCGTGTAGGCTATACATTCAAAAAAGAAGGATCCACATCTTGACCAATCCACTGTCTTGTCTTTGTACATTTAGGTTTCTATCAGGGTAACAACTAATTTCCAAGTTTGGACATCCTGGATTCTGTAGCTGAACTTAAAGCCAGAACACAATGTATTGAAGGGACATGAAAAACTTTTGGCACCATATTTGCTTAGTTTCTTAGGAAACTATTATCGTCAAGATTATAAGTTCTGATTTAAAAATCCTTCAGAATTCCACTGCTTTACAGGATCAATTGTAAACTCTTCAGTATATCATAGAAAGGACATCATTTTTCGCCCCAGTCACCATTTCTGACTCAACTTCCATTTGGCAACATACACACACTGGTCTCTAGCCACTCCCTCATGGAGATTTCTTGATTATGTCAAGTTATCTCATGCCTAAGGTGCTGTGCCTATCTCCCTTCTGCCTACTGTCCTTCTTCTTGTTCATTTGAAAGACTACCAATCAAGTATGACTTCTCTTTGAAGTCTTCCTTATCATCTCAGTAGAACTAGGTTCTCCTCAGTTCCAATAACGTTACACAAATCACTGTTTCTTATCCTATCTTTGCTGCATTAGAAAGTGTCACCATATGACCAAGTGGAAACTGAAGCTTGGACAGATTATAACACAAAGGCATCTTCCCTGAACATCAGGTAATATTCTTAAACTAAAATCATTGATGGATCTTTTTCAAGAGGTTTACTTCTCCACATTGTCTAGTATGGTGTATTTGATACTTAGTCCTTTTCTTGTTGAATGGAAGTAAAGTGTACAGCAGACTGTCATCTGAAAAAAAAATACAATAATAGCTGAATTTATTTTTAAAGTGAAAAGGTAAGTAGCATTGAATTAAGGGAGAGTAAATGATGTCATTATCATGTAGAAATTTCTATTTTCTTATCTCCCTTCAATTATACCTGTATATAATGTAATAGTTTTGTGTATATCCCCAATCATAATCATTACAATAATTCCAGGAGCTAGCATTGTTTATAAGCAATTTAGAAATTCCCCGCTTATTTTTTTTAAAACAAGCTCTTAGGATAGTTGTCTAAGAATTATTACAGACAAGAAGGTATGACTTACCCAAACTATATAGTCAACAGTGGTGATGAGACTTAAACACAACCTTTCTGATTTTTGGTATACAGCTCTTCCTATTATGCTGTTACATAGGTAAATATCAATCTCTTTTTGTCAATTGTCCACATAACTTCTCAACTCAGTTTCCACTAATTGAATGTTATTCAGTATCATAATGAAAGAATGAGCACTTGGAACTTTGTACAGATGTAAATGTTAGACTACAAATTCAAGCAAGCAAGAAACAGTATATCTCTTTCTTTTCCATATATAAAGTTAATTTCCCTATTAAGCCCTCTGTCCTACCCAGGTCTGGTAGAGAAAAATCTCAGTTATTCTTGGACTTCTCTTCTTATTCAAGGTAATGTAAGGATCTGGCACCTTATAGTTGCTAGGTTATTTGGGGAAGGGTCATCAAATCATATGTGTATTAGTCCATTTTCATGATGCTGATAAAGACATACCTGAGACTGGATAATTTATAAAGAAAAAGAGGTTTAATGGACTCTCAGTTCCACGTTGCTGGGGAGGCCTCACAATCATGGAAGAAGGCAAAAGGCACTTTTTTGTTTTTATTTTTATTTTATTTTATTTTATTTTGAGATGGAGTTTCACTCTTGTTACCCAGGCTGGAGTGCAATGGTGAGATCTCAGCTCACTGCAAACTACACCTCCCGGGTTCAAGTGGTTCTCCTGCCTCAGCCTCCCAAGTAGCTGGGATTACAGGCATGCGCCACCACACCTGGATAATTTTGTATTTTTAATAGAGATGGGGTTTCACCATGTTGGTCAGGCTGGTCTTGAACACCTAATCTCAGGTGATCCATCCACCTCAGCCTCCCAAAGTGCTGGGATTACAGGCGTGAGCCACTATGCCTGGCCGCGAAAGCGTATCTTACATGGTAGCTGGCATGAAAGAATGAGAGCCAAGGGAAAGAGGTTTCCCCTTATAAAACCATCAGATCTCAAGAGACTTACCACCATGAGAACAGTGTGGGAGAAACCACCCCCATGATTCATTTGTTTCACACAGGCCCCTCCCACAACACATGGGTGTATGGAAGCTACAATTCAAGATGAGATTTGGGTGGGGACACAGCCAAACCATATCTATATGTCTTCAAAAGTTATAACAACCAATATACAGAACCGATGGCCCCTTCGTGTCTATGGCTATCTGTGCCTTCAGTGCCAGTGACCCACAAAGGCATTTCTTTATTTGGCTCACAGTACTGCAGGCTGTACAAGCATGGCACCAGCATCTGCTCAACTTTGGGTGGAGCTTCGGGAAGTTTTTACTCATAGTGGAAGGTGAAGGGAGAGCCGTTGTGTCACATGTGAGAGACAACAAGGGTTAGAGGGGAGGTCCTAGACTCTTTTTTTTTTTTTAATACTTTAAGTTCTAGGGTACATGTGCACAACATGCAGGTTTGTTACATATGTATACATGTGCCATGTTGGTGTGCTGCACCCATTAACTCGTCATTTACATTAGGTATATCTCCGAATGCTATCCCTCCCCCCTACCCCTTCCCCACAATAGTACCCAGTGTGTGGTGCTCCCCTTCCTGTGTCCAAGTGATCTCATTGTTCAATTCCCACCTATGAATGAGAACATACGGTATTTGGTTTTCTGTTCTTGCGATAGTTTGCTGAGAATGATGGTTTCCACCTGCATCCATGTCCCTACAAAGGACACAAATTCGTCCTTTTTTATGGCTGCATAGCATTCCATGGTGTGTATGTGCCACATTTTCTTAATCCAGTCTGTCACTGATGGACATTTGGGTTGATTCCAAGTCTTTGCTATTGTGAATAGTGCCGCAATAAACATATGTGTGCATGTGTCTTTATAGCAGCATGACTTATAATTCTTTGGGTATATCCCCAGTAATGGGATGGCTGAGTCAAATGGTATTTCTAGTTCTAGATCCTTGAGGAATCGCCACACTATTTTCCACAATGGTTGAACTAGTTTACAGTCCCACCAACAGTGTAAAAGTGTTCCTATTTCTCCACATCCTCTCCAGCACCTGTTGTTTCCTGATTTTTTAATGATTAGTTGCAGTAACTTACTACTATAAGGAAAGTGTCAAGCCACTCATGAGGGATTCACCCCCAAGACCCGAACATCTTCTAGCAGATCTCATCTTCAACATTTAGGATCACATTTCAACATGAGATTTGGAGGGGACAGGCATCCAAACTATATAAAATGTGCCCACAATATTTTAATTAAACTTTGGTCATGTAATAGAATCTGGTTTCTGAGCTCCTATACATTAATGTTCTCAAGGAAAGATATGAGGTCCCTGTAAGCATTTGATGCTCTTGTCTTGTGTAAATGTTGAACTTCAGACTTTTTTTTAGTTCCTTTGTTAACTTTAGTTTCCATATATGCATTTTGGGTGGAAAGAAGGCTTCCATGATGGTTTTCATATAGAAGGTTGTTTTTTTCTAAATGCTCCTAAAGTTGGATCTTAACATTTACTTCTCCCCAGGGAGATGGAATGGGTTCCCTCATTGTTGAGTTTGGAAGAACTGGGCATATGTCCTCAGTCTTTCCCCACCCTTCTCTCTGGGGTCAGCCTTCCTGTAGAAAGCACACCTTCTAGCCCTCCCTGCCTTGAAGAAAGCTTAACAGAGATTGGATCCACATGGAGACTTCTGCTGTATCAGTTTTAGCATCAATACAGATGATTTCTAAAAATCTTCATTCTCAATAACTTTTTTGTCTCATTCCTTAATTGGTTCACCTTTTGCATGGGGAAAGCAATGTCGAAATTAATTGAGCGTCTTCTGAATCACCAACAATTACTTTGAACAAGCTCTTTAGTTTCTAGAATTAAAAGATTTCCCTCTATAGAACAAAAGCAAGTGGCTGCAAAGTTAAAAGCAAAAAAAAAAAAAAAAAAAAAAAAAAAAAGGGAAAGCAAGGAAGTCAATAAATTGTCAACATATTGCCAATAAATAAAGATGGCTATACTGCCTTTTATTACTTAATTGATTTTCTAAGTTAAGATCAACTAAATTTGTTGTCATAGTTTCAGTCTCTATATACAATTAAATTTGTTTTGTGTATTACTTTTTAAATTTCCAATTAAAATGCAATTTCACTTATTACACAAGTGTTTTTGAACATGACTCAGACATGCGTATTTACATCCTTATACCAAATTATTTATTTTTCCTTCCAGCTCTTCCATCAATCACATTTTCTACAATGATACTGGTCAGCATGGCCTTTACCTTTTGGACATTTTCAGTAATACTGACAGTGGAGAATAGAAAAAATGTCAATGTGTTCTTTTTAGATTTTATGAATGTGGTTGCAAAATTATTCCAGAACCACATTTACATAATCTTTTCCAGTGTTGGTAAACAATTATCTTGCTGTCTCACTTACCAGATTAATGATGAGTATACATTAATAGCCTTAACAAATTAGCAGTGGATGATGACCTCTCTGGCATATTCTTTAGAAATGAGTAATTCTAGTAGTAAGATTTTTAAGTGTTGTAGCAGACGAACAGAAGACCTGTTTGTGGTCTATGTTTATTTAGAACACAATAGACCAATAGAAGACATATTTGAAGTCATTTAGAACTTCTGTGTAATAATTTAGTCAAACATTTATACATTGAACAAATATTTATTCAGCACCTACCATTTGCCAGACTCTGTAATAGGCTCTGGGGTTGCAGAGCTTCTTGCAAGTTTTCAGGTCATCCATTTAAGTATCCATTCTATCCATTCCACTCATCTATCTATCTGGCTAATAATTCAGCTATTCAATGAGCCATTACTAAATATTTTACATGTGTCAGTTGTTTGTTCAATGTCTGTCTCTTCTGTTAGAATATTAGTGCTATGAAGGAGGTTCCAGTGCGAGATGCTTATAACCTAGCATAGTGCTTTACATATGGTAGCTCAATAAATATTTGTTGAGTTAATGGATGAATATGCCAGGCCTCATGCTCAGTGCTGGGGAGATGAGATTGAATAACACACTGTACTTGCAACAGTGTATCTTAATGCCTATTCAAGAAATTCCGGTAGACACAGTCTAGTCATCTGAGTAATAAAACATTAGCCATAATGCTCTTACTCCTAAAGAAGAACCTAATTTCTTATAACTGCATTTTTCCATCTCAGCACTGTAAATCAATATTATATTTTCCACATTTTTCTCATTGGCCCGTTAATGTTTTTCCACATCTGACTTATCATCAACACTTTTTCTTTTGTCCCCTCTGATAAAATTACAATCAGACAAATATTTTTTAACGTACTAATGGTCCTTCCTTCATTTCCTCTTTCCTGTTTTTTCTCTCCTTTTCCCCCCAAAATCACCATTAAATTGGAATAACTGAATATATCTTAAAATTGATACCTGGTTTTACAAACATATCTGAAGAGTATTTGAGCATTTAGAGGCTATTATTTCTTAAAAGATTTTATTTTATTGCCATGTGTATTAGTCTGTTCTCACATTTCTATAAGGACCAACCTGAGACTGGGTAATTTATGAAGAGGTTTAATTGGCTCACAGTTCTGCAGGTTGTCCAGGAAGCATGGCTGAAGAGGCCTCAGGAAACTAAAAATCATTGCAGAAGATGAAGGGGAAGCAGGCACATGATGAAGCAGGAGAGAGAATGAAGTGGGAGGTGGTGGACACTTTTAGACAACCAGATCTCCTGAGAACTCACGCACTATCATGAGAACAGCAAGGGAGAAGCCCACCCCCATGATCCAGTCACCTCCCACCAGGTCTCTCCCTCAAACATGTGGGGATTACAATTCAACTTGAGATTTGGGTGGGGACACGGAGCCAAACCATATCACCATGTTTGTGTTCACCTACTGATACTAGGGTTGGTAAAATCTACATGTTACATCATATAGTTAAAAGTAAATCTCTGTCACAGAGGTTGCCTTGGTTCTTAAATTTTTAGCTCAATGTTATAACAGTTTTGATATTGATTGTTAAAAGTGCATGCAATAAGCTGCTATGATCAGACAAACATCTCGGAGGAAACGTAAGGTGTGTGAATAGGAAAGTCTCATTAATAGAATGATCACTTCTCCAGGTGCCAAGCTGAATTAGATCACAATTAGAGCTAGCAATGTCTCAAGGAACAGTGCTGAATGTTCTTCAAACTCCTACTATTTAACAATAAGACAAGCCAAAAAAGCAAAACGTTTCAACAGATACAGCATAAAAGAATGTACACAAAATGACCAAAAATCACATGAAAAGTTGCTCAACATAATGAATATACTGTAAGATGTAAATTAAAACTATGATTAAATACCATTACACAACACTATAGTGATTAAATGCATACCAAGTATCTATGAAAAAACTTACATGCAAATGTTATATTAGTTTTATTTGTGATAACTTTAATTGGAAAAATCTCAACTATTCTTCAGCAGTTAATGAATAAACAATCTGCTGTGTACACACAGAATGGAATATTACTCAGCAAGGTAAAGGAATAAATAGACTCATTCGTGCAACTGTATAAATGAGTCACAATAAAATCTTGCTGAGCTAAAGGGGTTAGATGCAAAACCTAATGTAAAATTCCATTTATATGAACCTTTTAAAAAAAAACACATTTAATCCAGATTGACAGACATTAGGTCAGTGTTCGAGCTGGGAGTAGAAGGAGTAGGATTGACGTGAAGGGGCACATAAGACCTTTTGTAGATGATAAAAATGCTCTATTTTGGCCGGGTGCGGTGGCTTATACCTGTAATCCCAGCACTTTGGGAGGCTGAGGTGGGTGGATCACGAGGTCAGGAGATTGATACCATCCTGGCTAACACGGTGAAACCTGTCTCTACTTAAAATAGAAAAAATTAACTGGGCATGGTGGTGGGCGCCTGTAGTACCAGCTACTTGGGAGGCTGAGGCAGGAGAATGGTGTGAACCCAGGCGGCGGAGCTTGCAGTGAGCCGAGATCGCACCACTGCACTCCAGCCTGGGTGACAGAGCGAGACTCCATCTCAAAAAAAAAAAAAAAAAAAAAAAGCTCTATTTCTTGATTGTGGCAAAGGTTACACAGGTGAATAAAGTTGTCGAAACTCATAGAAAGGTATGCTTAAATTTATTTCATGTCAAGAATACTTCAACAAAGTTGTTGCCACTTAGTGTATTTGCTGGGAGAAGGTATCAGTAAAGATACTGGAGCTGAAGAATATAAGTGAATTTATTTATAAGCATACACAGTACAACCTGGGGACACTTAAATATGATTTAGTAGATGTGTTGGTGTGAAGTTTGGAGCTGCAGCAATTTATACAGGTGGATTACAGAACCAGTAAAATATGATGTGGCAAAAATGCTAATACCACCTCATTCATTTTTGTAGGCCAGTAATATCTGAAGATATGTGAATTTACAACCAAAAGGACAAAATCATTTTTCCTTGTAAGTTTAGAAAAACAGTTATTAGGTTTTCTAATATAATTTAATTGTAATTCTCTCTGGAAAAAGAACATATGTATCACGTATCATGAAGCATCTGTAATGTGTTATAAATTTTATCTGAACAGATACCTATAATTATTAGAATAATAAAAATAATGTGGAATTATACAGCAATACATTGAAAAGTTTATACAGAATCATAATGCTAAAGCTGGAAAGGATGTAAAAATATTTAATACAGTTTCTTCATATTAAACATAGTGAGAGAAGACTAGCTGGGTGGTGGCAGATTGTATTATAGTCCCTCATTTTTCATCTTTCTTTCTATCTAGGACCTTTGACGTGTGTTTTTTGAGTTCCTCACATAAAAGTGCAGTATTTTTCCTGATGCTTGGCTTTGGCATTTGGCTGGGTGACATGCTTTGGTTGGGTGACATGCTTTGGTTGATAAAATAAGGCAGAAATAATGGTGTGCCAGCACCGAGCCTCACGTGGATATGGAGGGGTTTGCTGGTGTTCCTGTTATCACCATGAAAACAGCATGCCTGGGTTAACCTACCGGTACAAGGAGGAGGATGACACAGGAAGAGCAGACAGGCCTCTGTTGAGTTGTCCCATCTGAGCTGGGCCTGGAATAGCAGATCCCCAGGACACTGCAGAGAGAATTTTACACCAGTGTGTCCTTACAGGGTTTCCAATGTCCAGTAAAATAACTTGACTGGGGATGGAGTAACATAGATCAGGGGGCTAGAAGTATTCAGTAAAGTCTAGTTTCTGTATTAAATGGAGAATGGATTTGTACCAAAGTATAGAGGAGTAAAAGACCCAAAGTGAAGATGTAGAGAAAACAAAATTGGCTTTGATTCACATTTAATCTACCAGAAGCGAAGTAGTTTCAGGCATTAACATGCTTTACTTTGGTGACAGCGCAACTTGAATGCTGAATTCTATTTTACATTAAATGTGGTCAGATTGTAACTGACCCTTAAGCTGTGGGAAAATAGGAGGCTATTTCAAAAAGAATAAAGATCAGAGAGGTAAGGCTTTGTTTCTTGGGAAAAGATAATCCTTGGTATTATGTTTCCCAGTAGTCATTATTTTAAAATAAGATATAGGATAAAATGTCTTAATTCAGTCAAGTGAGAAGGGAGACTAGACATGTCATTGAGATATGAGATTTAAGACAAAAAATAGCATGATGTCCTACCAGACCACTATTGTCTTCTGTTGTCGACGTGGCTACTATCCATCATAGCCAAGGTGATCACATAACCTGTAACGTGCCCTTTTGGAAGGCCCTGGACAGTGAATGTAAAGCCCAGGACATCCTGGTTAGATCAACTCAAATAACCATGTGGTAAACCTGAATGAAGCACAGATGAATTCAATACATCAAAAGCAAATGATAAAAAGAAAACGACAAGTTTTCTGATCAGACAAAATAAAGTATCTCCTCTTTAAGTAATGCCAAATGTGAAATAGATAAAAGATGAATGGAATTAGTAGCAAAATAGCAGCCATATAAGCGTATAAAGGTTAATCCTTACATATTTGAAATCTGACTTTAATAAAGCAAAGGGAAATACATTTTTGCAGTTTTAGCAAAGTTAAAAAAAAGACAGACTGGTGAGGAATATCATGAATCCTTTGATAGCCATTATTAGATGTGGCCAGGGGGCAGGCCAGTATCAATAGAATGATAATGGGGAAAATAAAGTAAGTGAACTGGGTTAAGCTAAGGTTAGGGAATTAATTACTCAAAGTGGCTGACTTCAAATGTAGTGCCTGGTTGTTGTCCTGTATTTCTGGCATTAGGAAACAAAACCAACTTGAGCTCATTTAAGAAAAAAACAAAAAGAAGAAGAAAAAAAAATATATATATATATATTTGAAAGATGCAGAGTTGCCTTGCAGAATTGAAGGTTGTTGAGTGCAGTTTGATTTAAAGCAGGAATAATCAGAAGTCCATGTGCCCACACTGACCTAATTCTTCCTGGAATTCATGACCTGTTGCCTCTGCTTTTTCTTGTTTGTTTGCATGATTCTCTGCTCTTGGCAGTCTGGCTTCTCTCCTTCTTTTCTGTGACCTCAGCAGAAGAGGCCAGCTTCATTTTTGCTGCTGTTGTACCACCTCAGTTAAATGGACCACTAGGCTGATGTAGAAACTCAAACTCTACATTTTCAGGAAAAATAGTTTTATTTGTTCAGCTTCAATGCTGTGGCCACTTCTGGCTTACCAGTTATGTCCCGAACAGACATTGTACTGTCACATTGTATGAACAGACTTCCAGAAGCGTCATTCCCCTCTGTTAGTGGAAGGGGTCAGTTCCCATACAAGGAATGTTATCATGGACTGGCAGACATCTTTGAAGGTATCATCTTAACTTTTTCCTTGGCTGCTGGACAGATAACTTTCCTTCTTCCCCCACATTCACCAATATTCTGGGTTTGGCCCCTATGTGAAAGAAGTCAACCATTTACTAAGGCATGGTGACCCTTAAGCCCAGGTAATTGTTGTATCCAGATTGCAACTTTTGACCTATAGTGGGGAGGTTGTTGTGGGTGGAAAAGAAAACTGTCACCAAAAATATCCCATTTAGTACATGGGGCAAACCCAACATCTCTATGCTAATATATGCAATTGTGTGTCCAGAGGATAAAGAGCATCCTGCAACAGGCACAGAAAAGTAAGTGAAAGGGTAAGCTGCTTATTGTGGCCATGTGTGACAACTGGTTTAAAAACCTGCCCACTATTTTTCCCTGCCCTGAGAAGCTTTCTTTGATTCAGGATCTTCAGGGAACCACTGGGAGCATCTGGGGGTAGTATTATCGTTTTGGGATCATATGTGTTCTCTGTACACCACTTCTTTGCATCTTTGTAACCAGTCCTTAAGAGTGCAGAGGGTCCTCTTTATATGGGTGGCATTTTATCTGATACTACAACTCCTGTAACAACTTCAGTTTCGTCTTGGAGCCTGTAGCTTACAATAAAACATCTTTAGGATCCTTGAAAAGTAATAATCTGGAAATATTCTTGTCTATTTAAATTAAAAACAAAATTTGGGCCCTGGGTAGTGTGAGACTTCAGCTTCCCAGCAGATCTGGATGCTAGTCTATCACTATTACTTTCTTCAAAACGACCTTAACCTCAGGGCATCATTGAGGATAAAGACTTGGAGATAGTAGAGGCTTGATTTACATTGGATCTTTAGAGAACAAAGTATTCTGTTTTATTTCTACTTGCTGTTTGTTTTGATTTATTTAGGTTATTTTTATTCCACTGGAGCTGCGCTGTGAACAAAGTAACCTACGGTCCTCGGAGGATCCTAAGTAATAGTTCCACAGTCGGATCGTCTTAGCTCTTACTATTCTAGTTGCCAGAAACCGACATTGTCTCAGTCAGATCATTAAGCTTTTTTTTTTTTTTTTTTTTTTTTTTTTTTATAGGGGTAGAGGTGTTTATTAGCTAAGATCATTCTAGGTGTTGACAAATGAACTCCCAAATCTCAGTTTACGTCAGCAACTCACATAGAATCTAGTAGCCACCAGTGGGGAAGACAGCCATTTAGGGAAATAGGCTGACTTTGTGCCATCTTTAAAAATGTTTCTACTTCCAACTAGTCGATGGGGAAGAGAGAGGTAATTGGTCAAGAGGACTTTACTTTGCCAAGGTCCAGAAATGGAAGGTGCCCCCCCATTGGCCAGAATTCAGTCACATGGCTGTTTCTAATTGCAAAGGAGGAAATGTCTAACTGTGTGCCCCGGAGGAGAATAACATTAATTTGGTGAACAGTGAGTCAGTCTCCACAACCGCAACAGCCTCTCTCCTTTGTTGACCAAAATACCTGCTTCGGTCTTTTCCCACACACATTGAGATAACTCAAAACCCCACCTGGTTACTATTTATGCTCAAAGTCCAGTATTTCTAAGTGTTTCCCAGTCGTTGCCATCAGATTATAATGTGGCATCTTGATCCACCATAGAGCTAAAAAGACAAGTTGTCTGCACTGTACCTTTCCCCAAATAAAAACAAATCAACCACAGACAACAGCAATAAATCTCCCATATAGAAACAGGTCAAATGGCAGAGGCATGGCAATAACTGGCCCATAAAGGTTGCAAAATCTTACTCAGAGAGTGGGGAAAGTTCCTTGATTAGAACGTAATTTTGCTGTTTTAGAGACACTGCCTGTTTGCTGCTCTCTGCAGACTCGGGTTCCACCTTCTGCGAGAGGCTTTCTTTTTTATTATTCTCCACCTTGGAAATCGATACTGAGAACTGTGCTCTCCTTAATGGCTACAGAGTTTTTAGAGCCCATTCCTGCTAGTGCAAATCTAAGAGCCCAAAATTTGTATTAAGACTGCTCTAGTCAAAGGTGTATGAAGTCCGGAATTTTCATTGCTTTTGGTAATATGATTCCTTTATAAATTTAGTGGGCTTGCATTAGGCTTCATGTGGCAGTGACCAACATCCAAAGTTCCTTCCTAGATATACTTCTCAAGGTTGGCTTATGCCTTTTCTTTCTCATCCCTGTGTCTTCTTCTCGGTTTGTGGCTGATCACTCAAAGGCCATCTGAAATAATAGATGAGATGGCTGTACCCTGAATCTGGTCATTTTTTGTGGGGCACAGAATTAAGGGGATTTTGTAACTCAAAATCTTTTTCAGTCTTAACTCTTCTTGTTTGGAGTCTGAGGTAGGCGGTGTTTTAACTTGTAAAACTTCAAATTTCTGAATTTTCTCCTTTACTATACTGCCTGGATAGACAGCATTCAACAAAGGAATTAAAGAGCTAGGGGGCTGGGTGTGGTGCCTTACGCCTGTAATCCCAGTAATGTGGGAGGTCGACGCAGGAGGATCAGTTGAAGTCAGGAGTTTGACACCAGCCTGGGGCAACAAAGCAAGACCCTCATCTCTAAAAAATAATATATATATGTATATTACTATAAATATAAATATTATATAAATAAAATTATATCTATAATATATATTATACATATATAAAAAATAAAATAGCCAAGCGTGTGCTACTCAAGAGGCTGAAGCTGGGAAATTGCTTGAGCCCAGGAGATCGAGGCTGCAGTGAGCCATGAAGCTATGATGGCACCCAGAGCAAGTCTCCAAAAAAAAAAAAAAAAAAAATTTAATTAAACTAGAAAGAAACAAAGAACTAGGGCAGAGTGAGCCACTGATTAACTGTTTGTCCTTGAGTTATTCTTTGTAGGATATCTGCGCAAGGCAGCTGCCTAAACAGAACATTTGCGTTAGTGAGAAATAAGCTTTTCTTATGCTAAGCTTTTGAAACTTTGATTTTTTTTTTGTTATATCTATTAGCACATCCTGACTAACAGAAGGGTGGAGCATATAATTTTCTTATAAATGTTTTGATCTAGGCACCAACTGACTCCATGGAGTATGCCCTAATTTTCTCCACTTTCAGTGTAAAACATCTGAAATAGAGTTTGTCTGGTTCTGGTTTCATACACTCAAGTTATTGTAGCTTCTGAAGCATATTCACATATTCTTCCAATATACTTCCAAAGACTGCCTACTGCGTAGCCAGCCAGGGGAAATCCTAATGCTTCACACTTTCTCTTAGAGTTTCTTGTTTGAGATTGCATTTCCTGGTATGAATTTATTGTGAGGATTTAGAAATGCATTTCAGAATGCAAGAGTAGAAAGCACAGGTGAGCTTTGACACTGGAGAGCCAGCGCGGACTGGAAAATAATGAGGAACCAAGGCACTCTCTCCCTGGGGCTACCTGGTCTTTGCTCTGCGTCTCACTGCATGCCGGCTTTGTTCTTGTTCTTGCACTTTACCTGCAGTTCTTCTGCTAGAATCCCCACAGTTCCAGAGTTCACGTTACTTCAGTTCAAGAGAAGAGCTCAAAGAGGAAGAGAACCTCTCAGCCACAACTCCAAAATCCCGCACCGTAGCATAAAAAGTGGAGGAGTGGGTCAAACATCGTGCTAAGATGTCCATTCCTTTGAACTGTGAGATAAATTCCCAGAAAAAAAGAGAATGCTGCAGACCAGGCAGATACTTCTTAAGGTTTATATGCTAAGCAACCACAGTGTCCTGGGGGACTGATACATTCATACCCAATCTGGGCTGATGGCATCTGCCTATATGAGAATAAAGTTGTTCTCTTTCATGCAAATAAATAACGGCAGAACTGGAGACCCTACGGTGTAGCTAAGAAAAATTGGATTTAGTCAGAAGACCTGATATTAGTTGTGGCTTTGCTTATCCTAGAAGTCTGACAATAGACAAAGCATTTAACCTCTTCAGGGTCATATTTTAATGCTCTGAAATTGGGCTAAGGGTCTCACAGTTCCCTTTGTAGATTTGATAGGATTTTGATCTGGTTGTTTTGAGTAAATATTTTGATGAATGCTAACTGTTGCCGTGCAGATGGTGATAGTTTTATTTTTGAAGCCTTGGGCTGCCTTTCTGATGAATTAAGTGAACAAATGTATTCTAGACACCCAAATCCATTAACCTTATACCAGTCCTCCCCCACTAATTTCAGTGCAACAGGATCTTTCCCAAATGAGCACTAATTTCTAAACAATCCAATATGGAAAATCCATGAATTAAGTCTTAATGCATTATTAGAGCCGTATTTGTTAAGATCACACAACTGCCAAATCTGAGAGTCCTATCTGCCACAAATGAGATTTGCATAAGTGTTTTTAATCACTTTGTTTTCAATGTACCATAAGTGTCTTATCTAATCTAAATGAATGTTGGTATCAATTCATAGAACAGCCAAACGGTTTGTTCCTCTGTACTTTATAGTGCTCAGGAACTCTTTATCTGTGTCTACACGCTGTCCCTGAGGGGCCACTGGAGGCTCCTGTGTGAAGTTGGGGAAGGGGTGGTCTGCTTTGGGCAGGTTCTTATCACTAAAATAACACCGATTGACATGTATTATAATTATTTATTTTCATGGTTAACATCCACTAGACAGTGTGGACCATTGAGAGGAAAGAATTATATTTTATTGTTAGCATGTATCTGATGCCTACCAGGTTACCTGGCACTTAGAGTTTGTTTAAAATATTTCTGTTGAATGAAATAAATAACAATTATTCTTAATAGTCTGGATAATTAGTGTGTCAGTACCAAGTGAACAAAATTTTGGCCAAGGCAAAAGTATCTAAAGAAATTGTGATGTTTGGATATAAAATTTTATCCAGAAGCAATATTTTCCTGTTTTTCATTCATAAAGTCATAGCACAGATACTGATAAGTGGGTTTAATATTGTTGCTGGTGTTATTTGGAAAATACTTGAAATATTTAACCATCTGGCTATCTGTTCCTTGGGTAACTGACATTTTATAAGGTAAATGGAGCTTGAAAGTTTTATCTAGGTATTTGGGAATAATGCCAAATACCATCAAGGCTCCTATATTGCTATTGTATACACAACTCATTGTATTGTTTTGTCAGACATTTTCTCATCAGAAGAGGAAAAAATTGTCTGTTATTGAGAATGAGTACACATGAGGAAATGATATTTGTAAAATAACAGAACAATGTTAACACTTTTTTTTCTTGTTAGGATTAAATATGTGGGATAGCAACTGGAAAAGTACGTAATGGGGTTCTTTCTAGATTGAAAGAATGCCTGATAATTTTAAAATACTGCATTTTATTTTATTAGGAGACAGCTCTGACTGTCTCTCCTCACCCTGACATTTTTCCTCCTGAGGACAAAAGAAAAAAAATTACTTTGTTGGCATTGTAACCCTTCAGGTAACATACAATCATGTCCTAATTAAACATTTGGAATACTATTGTTCTGGATCAGCAATGTGCTCAGCTATTTTGGCTTGTAACTGTGGTCACATGAGTAATTTGGGCTTAATTCTAGCTCTTTCATGGTGACTTTAACTGTATTAGTCACAGAGTTGAGCTAATAATTTTTTTAATTGCCCAGAAAAAGACTAATTCCAAAACACTGTAATTTAGGTACGAAGGCCAAGGTATCATCACATGAGATGTTTGGAAATTGGAATTTCTTGAATAGGGTAAGTGTAAAATTCTGGTTCCTTTTCTTGTTTTCTGTCTTTATGGGCCTCATAAATTGGCCTCTCTTGCCTAAGTTGTGTGCTCTTTTTTAGAACTGATGGTCTAAAGGTGATGTTTAGATGTATGACCAAGAGAAAATATACTACTGTTAAATAATCACTTACTAATTACAGTTGACTGGTTTGTCGAGGGAAGCTTAAGGACTAAAGGCCTTATACCAAAATGATTTTAGATATTATTCAAATATTTTTTGTTTTCTCCAACTTTGTGTACTATTAAATATAACACTGAACTTTTTTATTTTTTAGTTGTTCAACTTTTTTTCTAAAAGTTTCCTGTTTTGTCACTTGATATTTTCTTTCATTAGTGTTTCCCTGAGTGTGGTCTCTGAAGCGGTCACATCAGCATCATATAAAAACTTTTTAGAAATGCAATTCTTCAGACCGCACTTCAGATTTCTGAATCAGAGAATATGGAAGTGGGGCCCAGAAATCTCTTTAATCAAGCCCTCCAAGTGATTCTGATGATCTACGCTAAAGTGTGAGAACTACTATTGAATGATTTTTTAAAAACTTTTGTTCTTCCTTTAATTAGTATGTCAGTTCCTGTCATTTTAATGTTCTTCAGTTTTATTCCATAATCTGTCCTTGGAAGTCACATAATGTCACTTCTGATTGCATTTTATTAGTCAAGACAGTTACAAAGTTCTGTCCAGGCTTAAGAGGAGGGGGCACAGACTATCTTTTGACAAAGGGGCAGTACACTCACATTATAAAAAGAATCTGCAAGATGAGAAATATCATTATGCCATCTTTGAAAAATATAATCAGCAACACCCCATAAACTGTAAACATCTTTTAAAACATAAGGCTGAGAATAAATGTGATTATCCCTGCTTAAAACAAGGCATCAATGCATGAATAGCTAAAAATGGCATTAGGACTTACAGACCAAAAAAAAAAAAAAAAAAAAGAAAGAAAGAAAAAAAAAAAGAAATGAAGACTATGTTCACCAGAGACGTTTAATCTAAAAAAAATTAGATGTTCCTTTTCCACTTAAAAACAGATGCTCCTCTTCTCTTTTCCTCTTGTTAATACATTTAAGGGATTTGAGTGAGCTGATAATTTAACAATATTCTGGCTATAGTCTATAAAATAAGAAAAATATTCAGAAAAGAATAGAGACTCACATCTAGTAGGTAATAGAAATGGGAACTAGAGGTTTATAATTTCCCTGGAAAGGAGGATGTGGGTCTCATAAAGTATCAAAGAGAGCCCTTTGGACAATAAAATTTGCCATTGGGCAGCCTGAGCCAATGTGCATGAAGCAATTATTTGGGTTTCTGGAAAAGTGGCCCTAGAAGTAGGAGAGAAAAAGATTTTTCCAGGCTGTACATGCAAACATAGGGAAAACAAAGCTCAGCACCTTGGAATGAAGAAAGAAGTGGGAATCAGGCAAGCAATCGAACAGAATAATCAGCTCAATTAATTGGAAAGAAAATCCATACCCAAAGCAATGAAATACAAATAAATCCTAGAGCAAGAGGGAAGACTCGGGCCATGGAAGATTCCCTGAGGGCTCCAGGGCTTAGCTATACACCTATTATGCCTCATGGCCTTAGTGATGGTTGACAAGTGATATGGGCTGGCTCTGTGTCTGCACCCAAATCTCACCTTGAATTGTAATACGTGTCACAGGACTCAGTGGGAGGTAATTGAATTACGTTGGTGGGTTTTTCCCATGCTGTTCTCGAGATAGTGAATGCATCTCATGAGAGCTGATGGTTTTATAAAGGGGAGTTCCCCTGCACATGCCCTCTTGCCTGTCACCATGTAAGACATGTCTTGCTCTTCCTTCATCTTCCACCATGATTGTGAGGCCTCCCCAGGCATGCTGAACTGTGAGTCCATTAAACCTCTTTCCTTTATAAATTACCCAGTCTTGGGTATGTCTTTATTAGGAACATGAGAATAGAATAACACAGTAAATTGGTACTGGTACAATGAGGTGCTGCTGTAAAGATACCTGAAAATGTGAAAGCAACTTTGGAACTGGGTAACAGGCTGCATTTGGAACAGTTTGGAGGGCTCAAAAGACAGGAAAATGTGGGAAAATTTGGAACTTCCTAGAGACTTGGAGAGCTCAGAAGGCAGGAAGATGTGGGAAAGATTGGAACTTCTTAGAGACTGGTTGAATAGCTTTGACCAAAATGCTGACAGTGATATGGACAATGCAGTCCAGGCTGAGGTGGTCTCAGGTGGAGATGAGGAACTTGCTGGGAACTGAAGCATAGATGACTCTTGTTATGCCTTAGCAAAGAGACTGGCAGCATTTTTCTCCTGCCCTAGAGACTGTAGAACTAAGAATTTGAGCGAGATGATTTAAGGAACTTGGCAGAAGAAATTTATAAGCACTAAAGCATTCAAGAGGTGACAGAGCATACGATTTGCAGCCTGACAATGTGGTAGAAAAGAAAAACCCATTTTCTGGGGCAAAATTCAAGTGGATTTCAGAAATTTGCATAAATAACCAGGAGTCAAATGTTAATTGCCACAACAATGGGGAAAATATGTCCAGGGCGTGTCAGAGATCTTCACAGCAGCCCTTCTCATGACAGGCCCAGAGGTCTAGAAGGAAAATGGTTTCATGGGCCGGGTTCAGGGCACCCCTGCTGTGTGCAGCCTAGCGACTTGGTGCCCTGTATCCTAGCCACTCCAGCCATGGCTAAAAAGGACCAAGGTACAGCTTTGGCTATGGCTTCAGAGTGGTGCAAGCCCCAAGCCTTGTCAGCTTTCATGTGGTGTTGGTCCTGCAAGTATACAGAGGTCAAGAATTGAGGTTTGAGAACCTCTGTTTAGATTTCAGAGGATGTGTGGAAACACCTGTTTGTCCAGGCAGAAGTTTGCTGCAGGGGCAGGGCCCTCATGGAAAATCTCTGCTAGGGCAGTGTGGAAGGATAATGTGGGGTTAGAGCCCCCACACAGAGTCACTATGGTGGCACTGTCTAGTGGAGCTGTGAGAAGAGAGTCAGCATCCTCCAGACTCCAGAATGGTAGATCCACTGATGGCTTGCACTGAGCATCTGAAAAAGCCTCAGGGACTCAACATCAGCCTATAAAAGCAGCCAGCAGGATGTCTGTACCCTGCAAAGCCACAGGGGTGGAGTTTCCCAAGACCATGGGAACCCACCTCTTACATTCGCATAACCTGGATGCAAGACATGGAATCAAAAAAGGTCATTTGGGAGCTTTAAGATTTGACTGCCCTGCTGGATTTCAGACTTGCATGGGGCCTGTAGCCCCTTCATTTTGGCAAATTTCTCCTATTTGGAATGGGTATATTTACCCAATGCCTGTATCCCCATTGTATCTAGGAAGTAACTAATTTGCTTTAGGTTTTACAGTCTCATAAGCAGAAGGGACTTGTCTCAGATGAGACTTTGGATTGTGGACTTTTGAGTTAATGAGAACATGAGTTAACTCATTTGGGGGATTATTGAGAAGACATGATTGGTTTGGAAATGTGAGGACATGATATTTGGGAGGAGCCAGAGGTAGAATAATATGGTTTGGCTGTGTCCACATCCAAATCTCACCTTGAATTGTGATAATCCCGACATGTTATGGAGGAACCCGATGGGAGGTAACTGAATTATGTTGGTGGGTTTTTCCCATGCTGCTCTCGTGATAGTGAATAAATCTCATGAGATCTGATGGTTTTATAAAGGGGAGTTCCCCTGCACGTGCCCTCTTGCCTGCCACCATATAAGACATACCTTGCTCTTCCTTAGCCTTCTCCCATAATTGTGAGGCCTCCCCAGCCATGCTGAACTGTGAGTCCATTAAACCGCTTTCCTTTCTGTATTACCCAGTTTTAGGTATGTCTTTATTAGCCGTGTAAGAACAGATGAATATAATAAGGTTACAAGGTCAGATTGAACATTCAGTGCCATTTACTATTCAGAGATTACAAGCATAAGTTCATAGGTCAGCTGAGCATTTTTGCTGGTCTGGGCCAGGTTTGGCAGATTTTGAATGAACTCTCTTAAACATTTGTGCTCCGCAGCATGCACAGAGGATAGACAGCTTTGCTGTTTATCGACTAGGTATTTTCACATGTCTGTAGCCTTCACTGGCAAAATTAGATGAGGCCAGACTAATTAGATGAGAGAAAGGAATAAAGAACATCCAAATTGGAAAGGAAGAAGTCAAATTAGCCCATTTGGAGGCAACATGATCTTATACTTAGAAAAACCTAAATTCTTCACCAAAAAGCTGTTAGAACTGAAAAACAAATTCAGTAAAGTTGCATGATGCAAAATTATCATACAGAAATCATTACCATTTGTATACGCCAACAGCAAGCAATCTGAAAAAGAAATAAAGAAAGCAAACCCATTTATAATAACTACAAAAAATGTAAAATATCTGGGAACCAATCTTACCTAAGAAGAGAAAGATCTATACAAGGTAAACTATAAAGCTCTGACGAAGGAAATAGAAAAGGACACCCCCCAAAATGGAAAGATATTCTATGCTTATGGATTGGAAGAATTAATATTGTTAGAATGACAATATTACTCAAAGCAATTTACAGATTCAATGAAATCCCTATCAGAATGCCACTGACATTCTTCATGGAATAGGAAAAAAAATGCTAAGATTTATATAAAACTGTTAGGGGTGGAAGGTACCTGAGTAACTCGGGTCTGCAGCAACCTCAATTCTTCCCTCCTCAGAAGAAACAATTTGACTGAGAGGCATAAGGCAGAAAAAGAGACGAAGGGAAGTTTCACAGCAGGAGTGGAAATTTATTTAAAAGCTTTAGCACAGGAAAGAAAGGGAAGTACACTTGGAAGAGACCCAAGTGAGCACCATGAAGATCAAGTGTGGCATTTAACCTTGATCTTAGGACTTTCTATGCTGGCCCAGTTCTGGTGTCTTGTGCCTCTTTTCCATGATTCTTCCGTTAGGGTGGGCTGCCTGCATGTGCAGTGTCCTCCTTATGCTTGGAAAGTGAGCATGAGCAGTGTGTTTAGGAAGTTGTATGCATGCCCATCTGAGGCTTTCTTCCCTTTTCAGGTGGAATGCTCCCGAAAAGATCATACTCCCCCATTTTGTCTCTTAATGCTCAAGCCCAGGCTCACTTGCCCAATACCTGAGATTTTATTACCAATTTCAAGTTTTTTTATTTATTTGGGAAGTTGATTCTCCCTGGTCCCTGCTTTCAATGAACACTTTCATGTGTCAGCTGTGGACCACCAGGAGATTGTCTCTCTCTGGTGCTGGCAGCCAAATTGTCATTTTTAGAGAGGCAATGGGATAACTGCCAAACCATACTGATGATTGCCTGACATTCCTGGTAGGTGGGGAAAGAGCTCTGCTCATGCCTGTCTAACTACCTGTAACAAAATCACAAAATACCCTGCCTGAATAGCCAAAGTAATCTTGAGCAAAAAAACAAACAAATAAACAAACAAACAAACAAAGCTGGAGGCATCACACTACCTTATTCCAAAATGTACTACAAAGCTGTAGAAAGCAAAACAGCAAAGCACTGGCATAAAAACAGAAACATAGACCAAAGGAACAAAATAGAGAACCCATACATAAATCCATGCATTTACCAAAGACTCATCTTTGACAAAGATCAAAACATATAATGGCTAAAGGACAATTTTTTTTGATGGGTGGTGCTTGGAAAATTGGATAACCATAGGCAGAAGAATGAAACTAGACCCCAAGTTCCCACCATACAGAAAAATCAAATCAAAATGGATTAGAGACTTGGATCTAAGACCTGAAACTATAAAACTCCTAGAAGAAAACTCTGAGCAAATGCTCCAGGACATGATGTGGATTGTGCAAGGCTTTTTGAGGCTTAGAATAGGGACGTGCACAACTTCATTTCCTCTGCATTTTGTAGGCTTAAGGCTAGTTTGGATTTATTGGGTGGAGAAATAGAATAAGCTTGCTGGTGGGAGCTGGTGCAAAGTCCCATTGAAAAGGAGAATGGGTAGAATGAAGGGAGTAATTGTGGCCATTATTACAATCTACTATAGTCATTGATAAATTTGAGTTTAATTTCTAGTGAGAGGAGATTGACAAGTCTGCAGACATGAAAGCAAGGAAACAGGCAAATAAATAAAGAGGCAAAGTAATATTGGCTATAGTAAGTGAAATGAAAAGAAAATAAAGCTTTGGGCAAACAGCATTCTAGGCAGAGGGAACACACACATACAAGTTTTCAGTTGGAATGTACTTGCATATTTGAATACAAAAAGTTAGTGCATCCGGAGTGTGGTGATCCAAGGAAGGGAATGGTAGGTGAGATGTGATCATACAGGGCCTTGAAAGACAAAATACCACAGAATTGCTATTGGATTCTAAGCATTAGAGGTTTTTCATTAGGGAGGATATCTCTTCTAAGTTAAACCCTACTTTGAGGCTTCAACATTGTAGATGTCCTTAAATAAACTTTATGATTAAAAATATTTGTTCCTAAGTATTCTTTATGCCACTTGCATTTTTCCCTATCAATTGCAATCTAGGGAGGCTGGGAATATTCTCAGCAGGCCCTTTGTCTGCTTCCGGCTCAGTGGCCTCATGTTAGCTCAGTGAACCCAAATGAGCCATAGGGCCAACATAGAAGAGACAAGAGTTGGACTCCAGAGTAAAGGGAGGAGAGCCAAGTGCAGTGGTTCATGACTGTAATCCCAGCACCCCAGCATTTTGGGAGGCTGAAGCAGGAGGTTCGCTGGAGCTCAGGAGTTCAAACAGACCAGCCTGGCTAATGAGACCCTGTCTCTACAAAACATTAAAAAATTGGTGAAGCATGTTGGTGCACGACTGTAGTCTGAAGCTACTGGGGAGGCTGAGGTGCGAGGATCACTTGAGCCCTGGAGGTGGAAGCTGCAGTGAGCTGTGATTGCACCACTGCACTCCAGTCTGGGTGACAGACCAAGACTCCATCACACACACACACACACACATACACACACGCCCCCTAAAACAAATGCAGAGTAAAAGGAGAAGGTTTTATAACTGGTACAAATAGAGTTTTGTTCTACCACCATATTTTTCTCTGCAGTAAATAACTAAGAATGATAAGAATGAGTGAGTACATTTATTGTGAGAAAAATTTGTGATTACATTTCTATGTATAAGATCAGTGGGAGCTACAAAGGTTATTAGGTTTTCACTTGATGTTTTTACACACTAGAAATCCAGAGAATAAGATTCTTCTGGGTAGAATATTATTAAATTGTAATGTGGACATTCCATTATCTCTCTCAATGGCTGCTTTGAGAAACACTGACTACAGAACATTCTTCCAAGCCATCCCTACACAAGGCCAAGGCATTAATTAGGAACAAAGAAATTAACAAAATTACTGATGTCAGATGTACACACACACATCAAAAGAGAAAACTCATTTTCTAAAACAATTCTTCCTGAAATTTTCATGTCGTTTCATGCATAGAAAATGGCAATATTTGCACAACACCCCAGGATAAAAGATAAGGCTTCTCCCTGAAAGAGGTGACCATGTTCAATGACTTTGGCCTCTACAGGTTCTATCTTGCTGCCCCTGGTATCAGAGGACCCTGATCTATCTATATATATAAAACTTGTAAACTGTGCATAACTTATTCCCTGCACTTTGGTTATGAAAAATAAAAAAAAAAAACTAATATTAAAACAAAATTGTTTTGTTGTATGTGAACTAAATTTTGTTAACCCACTTAAACCTTGGATGCAGATACTTTTTGATGTTATCAATCCCAGTGAATCTTATTTTGGCTTTTCTAGGCAGCACAGTCTTGAGCTAGCTCCTAATTCCTTTCAGTATTGACTAAGTTCTTAAAAGATGAGGAATAGAACTAGTTAAGAATGGTTGCCTGTTTATATTCTGAATACAGAACTAAAATACTGTGACTGCAGTCCGTCCACATATCAATGGGGAAATGAATTTGTCTCTTTGCAATGTTATTTTCATTAGCAACATGTTTTCTTAGTTAGCTGTATAAAATGAGTACATCATTCTTGACATACTCTTCCTGGCACACTTGTTTACAATGGTTCGGTAATCATCAAGATACAAACTAGAAGCATGCTGTGCATGTGATGAGTTTTAGCGCCACACAAGTAGCCATGTTTACTTAATTTGGAAGATAGCGCAGTAATTTTCCACTTAAAATTCTGTCTGAGAGTCTATAGTAGAAGCTATTTTCTTGGTTGTGGCTTTTGTTTGCTTTGCGATTTGTTGTTTTTGTTTTGGCTATACATTGCCAGGCTTGTTTTCTCTTTTGCTGTATTTGAATTTAGATATTCCCAATTATGGAGTGGCTTTAAGATTTATCCCCCCCTTTTTTTTTCTATTTTTCTAGATGAGTTTTTGTAGCTCCGCTCCTTGTTCAGGTAACTATTTCTTACAGCTTTATTGATTTGGGTCTAATTACTTGACCTAATTCATGCCATCTCTCTGTATTAAGGATGTTTTATGGCTTTTGTCTCAGCCTGTTAGTCTATACTTTGTTAATGATACTTTTTTAAAGGTTACAAACAATTTCTATTGGAAGAACTATTCCTTAATTTATCATTTTAATGTTTGCAAGTATATTTTCTGGGCATTCAATATTGCTATTCTCATTAATATTACTACCAGCATATTAATGAAGCAGAAATATGCTGGATAACACAGAGCATGTGGAAGTCTATCTCTCCAGCCAACTAAAATTTGAAGAAAACATTGTACTCTCTGGTCTCTCACCGATACGGTTTGGCTATGTCCCCACCCAAATCTTATCATGAATTGTATAATAATTCTCACAATCCCCATGTGTCATGGGAAGGACCTGGTGGGAAGTAATTGAATCATGGGGGTAGTTGTCTCCATGTTGTTCTCATGATAGTGAGTTCTCACGAGATCTGATGGTGTTATAAGGGGCTTCCCCCCGCCCTTTGCTCTGCACTTCTCCTTGCTGCTGCCATGTGAAGGAGGATGTATTTGCTTTCCCTTCTGCCATGATTATGTTTCCTGAGGCTTCCCCAGCCATGCAGTACTGTGAGTCAATTAAACTTCTTTCCTTTATAAATTACCAAGTCTTGGGTATGTCTTTAGTAGTAGTGTGAGAATGGTCTAATACACTCATCTAGTTGAGAGAATGAAACTTTTGAGCATGAATGGGGAAAAGTCTTCTACATTGCATACCTATGTGTAATATTTTGAGCTATCTATGGTGTGAGCGACTCAGTGGCCATACATGATGGGGGTATAATGAAGCAGTTGGTTCCATGAATTGCATTTTGCTCTATTGAAGGAGGTCCAGAGTCTCCTTCCTTTTCAGGTACATTTTTTGATGTAGAGTAAATGATTGTAGCAGTGGTAGGAGACACAGGAAGAAATATCCTGCTGCACAGAGCATACACATCAACCCTTCTGTTTGCTGCCGCACCATCTGCCTTCCAGTCTGTAAGCCACTCTTGAGGAACACATGCAGGGGTTCTCAAATTTGTGCATGTTAGCAGGCAGTTGGTCAAGCTTCTCCAGAGCTTTTAAGAAAAGTCAAAGAACTTTGGGTTAGTTATTTTCATTTGCTGTGTCTCAAATTCGACAATTAAATGTTTCATTGTGGTTCGAATGTTTTATTAATGGAGTGTTTCATTCCATCAGTGAAATGTTCCTCAGGATTTAGAAATAAGGATGAATGACAGTCACACAAATACTCCCACCTCTAAATTGTTCACCAGAAAAGACAACTGCACTCAGTCAGGGCAGATAGCCAGGACCATGAGAGCAGTGAATATTGTTGTGACTCTTTGCAGAATATATCAGGTAGTTTGGGTTTTTTTTTTACTTTGCTCTCTTCCTTTTGCCAGGAACAAGTAATGACAAACTCTTGCCAGTTTTACTTTCTAAATGTTTTTCAAATCTGTCCTCCTTCTCTGCATCTGTGAATGCTATCTTAGATGACACCATCATCATCTTGCAACCTAATGAAATAGTCTATTAACCAATGTTTCTAACTTCAGCCTTGTTCACTTCAAATCAGTCTGTCACTGAACCATCAGATTTAAAAGAGAAATCTGACCTGTCATTTGTTTGTTTAAAACCCTTGAGTGGCAACCATTGCCCAGTGGATATAATCTAAGTTTCCTAACGTATAAATTAAAGCTCTCCATTATGGAATTTCCTCGGACTCTTGTCTTCACTCTTGGCTTCAGCAACACTGAACACTTGTGAAGTTTCTCTTTTTCATGCCTTAGCTCCTGATTTCCTATCTACTTGAAATATATTCTTTCTCCTATTCATGTCATGACTCTTTTTCACCCTTTAAAAGTCTGCACAGATATCAACTCCTCCAGAAACTCTCCCTACTCCTCTCCAGGCTGGAATAGATGCTGTTACTCTGTGGTCCATATCCTTGTAATTAATACACTTTCTTTGGAATGACTCTATGTATTCATCTATGTGATTATCTTTACCACCATGTTATAAGCTCTTTGAGGACAGAAAATAAGACTTGTTCTTTGAATTCTTGGCTTTTTGCTCAGGACGTGATGCACCAAAGGCACTCAATTCATATTTGTATATTTCATAAAGTAAAATGCCTCTGTGCTAGATGAAATCCTTCTGAAGCAAGGAAACAGAGGGAGAACAGAAGAGAAACCTGGGATGAACTTTTGGAAATTCCCATGAATCGTGTATTTTATTGTATTCTATTTCATCTTTCTTTTCCTGTTCTTATCTTTAGAACAAGGGTTATAGCTAGATATCCCGCTTTCTCTGAACCACTTCAAAATAAATGGTATGAGTCTCAACACACACATGGCATGTTCAGTGAATATTTGTGACTGATAATCCTTAGAATATCACTGAGATATTGCTGCATGTCAAGACCAAGCAATGTAAAAGAAAAATTGGTTTAGAGAGGAGATATAAATACTCAATATTATATTGCAAGGAATGTTATTGTGCTTTAGAAGAAAAACATATGAGAACATTTGTGGAAAGAAGAAAAATGAAAAGCAAAAAGATCTATCCTTTCAGTCTATTTAGTATATAATTCATCATTCATCTCATATCTTCCTAATCTGTCTCATTGTTCCCATCATCTATTTGCCCAGAACCCACCATTGCATTAGCTTAATGCAGTAGCATATCTTTTATTTCAGTAGCACTAGTCAAATACATTTGTAAACAAGAGGTAAAAGCAAATGCCAGCCTTATTTGTTTACATGAACCCTATTACTTACATAGAATCCAAAGCTACTTCCTTCCTCCTGTCTTAGGTATACAGTCAGGTCTGATGAAACACGAACACTGACATCATTCTTTTATACCTAGAAAATCAGAACTAAGTGCTTTCCATAAAAATGTTCCATGTGAAATTGGCGTCAATTAATGCACTGAACTATTATTTCTCCCGGATGGAAGTGTCATTTTAGAAATATGAAGACATTACTTCATTGTACTAGGGAAAAAAAAATCAGGCATCAGGAGGATTCTTATTCAAGCGTAGAAAGCTATTAAACCTTACCGGAGGTGCCCTGTAGCAGGGCCTCTCTTGCATCCTGTCTTATCTTTGACAACCTGTCTTAATGCAGAATCTTAAGGCCAGAGACAGGCCACAACTCAGAAGGGTGAACATTGTGTCTATTACAGTAGATTCTATAGCAAATGATTTTGTCTGTAGGTCCCAACAGTCACCAACTTTCTTATCAGTGTATGTGTCCAGGAAGCTCATGATGGTTGACAGATGTCAATCAGGAAAAGTTTACTATCCCCTCTTGCCACTCACAAAGCACTTGAAAAATTGAGGCAACACAATTTCACTGAACTGTGCATTTGGCTACAAAGCGCTGTTTCACATTTACCTACAGAGCAGCAAGCTAGCATGAAATGAGGCATGTTTAGTTTAGTTCCAGTTATACACTTGATCTCATTAGCAGAGATAAAATTACTTGCTGAAATATCTGAAACTCTCAATAAAATTTCTGGAAGCCTGTTGGTTTCTTGGCAGCATATGCGAATTTAGGAAAAATAAGTGATCACAAGTTTGTCATGTTCAAAAGTGATGACTGGGGCTTTTTGGGGACAACGGAAGAGTTACTGAACACCAGCAGAGCTCTCTCTCCCCCAAAGTTCATCAAAACATGCACACTATATGAAAAGAGAAAAAATAATGTCCAGTGAAACCACGTATCTGGAGCAGCCTCTTGATACAATTATAAAGAATATCTGCCAGATAAAAGGAAATTTTGAACAAAACGAAAGAAGACACTGAGATTTAACAGTTGCTCCAAACTTGTGATAATGTTTTAAACAAGGTAAATGGCAGATTTCTCCAAAATTATGATATTGTTTTCAACAAAATAAATGGCAGAGTTGTGAATCATCCTGGCCACAGTACTTATCCTTGAAAGACAAGAACTAGGCCATGGGGAGCCAAGAGTGAAATGTAGTAAGGGTCACTCTAGTTGAGGCCTATTCTAATTTTCTGAGACAGTATGGAATTGGGCCTGAAAGAGATATTGTGATCCCATGCCATCTTAACTCTGCATAGCACTTCTTAATCAGAGGTTGCCTGGTGTCAAATCATATATTAAAGAAAGCAAAAAGTGGCCAGGCAGAGTGGCTTATGCCTGTATCCAAGCACTTTAGGAGGCTGAGGTGGGAGAGCTGCTTGAGGACAGCAGTTTGAGGTGACACTGAACTATGATCATGCCACTGCACTCCATCCTGGGCAACATAGCAAGGCCTCATTGAAAGAGAAGAAAGGAACACTTTGGAAAAAAACTCTGCATTCTCAAGGAAATTAAAGAAAACATGAAACAAGAGATGATACAAGTTACTGACAAATCCAGGGAAAGAAATTGAGGCAAAACATAAAATATGAAAATACTTAAAACTCCATTAGAAGAAACTCAAAGAATTGGTACAGTAAAAATCAAGAAGATGAACAACAATGAACACTAAAAAACAAAGAAGTAATATAAGAGGTGGGAGAGATAAGATCAAACGTACTACAAAGGGAAAATTATAAGAACAGAAGTGACTACAGCACAACCAATAGGCGTGTGGGAATGGCAGTATCTTCTACAATCCTTGGAGAATTACAATTTCTCAGGAAGAGGACCTAACACTTGGGTGAGAAAAATATTTAAAAGAAATCTTCCTCAAAATAAAGGAAGATTTGAATATGTACATTTCATCATTTATCAACTGTTGCATTAAAAGTCACCCTCAAAATTAAAGCTTAAAACAAGTAACAACTTAAAAAAAATCTCTCATGATTTCCTGGGTGGTTCTAGTTCAGAGACTTTCATGTGGTAGCCGGAGCTGGGACAGCTGGGGCCAGGCATCTTTCTCTCCTTATGGACAGGTCTTAGGTCCTCTCCATGTGGTCTCACCATGAACTAGTTTAGGTCTTCTCAGAGCATCAGGGCTTGGGACACTTGAACTGCTTACCTGTGACTTTAGGCTTCCAAGAGCAAATGTTTTGAGAGAACAAGGCAGATATACATGATGTTTTTGTAACGTGTCCTCAAAAGTCACTTAGAGTAACATCTTCCTTGGTCAGAGACCTATCCACATTTCAGGTGAGGAAACACACGCCCCACCTCTTTATGAGTGACTATGCCCCACTTTAAGAAGAGCATGTGGGATGGATGATATTGTTGTGGTGATTTTCAAAACTACAAAAAGTTGTCACATGGATCAAAAACGGTTACTAGAAATATGGTTAGAATTAATAGAGAACAACAGAAACATAACTTGATAAGGATATTGAAATTTAAGATTGAGAAAAAACAATATAAACATTCCAGAAGAAGAAACATTTGAAGGAAAATGCAGGCTGGTCTGAGGTTTCTACATAGTAATGTTGAAGAACAGGAAACGGAGTGCTTTCATTGAAGTTATGAGGAGAAACTACACTGTGTAGTAACATTCTAGTCTGTATACACAAATTTCATGTAAAAAGATTACAGGTATATTTGTTTAAATATGGCTCAGGGTATATATAATTTATAAAATTTATTAATTATTATGAAAATGTCTTCCTGAAGACCTAACGTAGCTATATTAAACATATACATGGGTAGGTACGGTGGCTCAGGCTTGTAATCCTGCATTTTCAGAGGCCAAGGCAGGAGGATCACCTGGGGCCAGGAGTTTCAGACCATCCTGAGTACACAGTAAGACCCCGTATCTAAAAAACAACAACAACAAAAAAACCCCCAAAGAAACCACACACACACACACACACAAACTGGGTGTAGTGGTGCCCGCCTGTAGTCTCAGACACTCGGGAGGCTGACATGGGAGGATCACTTGAGCCCAGGAGGTTGACGCTGCTGTGAGCTGTGTTTCTGCCACTGCACTCCAGCCTGGGTGACAGAGTAAGTCAGTCTCTCTCTCTCTCTGTATGTATATATATAATATATATTATATATATATAATTTTAATATATTTTTAACAAGTATATATGTAATATATGTCAAAAATAAAAAAATAGATCTTTTTGTTTGAACATTATAATATTAGCATTTTCCCATTATCTTCTATGAGTCATTCAAAAGCACCAGGAAAACAATGAATAGAAAATAGAAACGCCACGTCTGCTGAAACTGGAAGGTGGTAAAACCCTAGATCACAAGATATGTGGGAAGGTGGCTTACAGCAAAGATCGTGCAGTGGAGCGAGTAGGAAGAAGTCAATACATGATGATGTAGAGCTGGCATTAGAGAACTTTAGCTCAGAGAAACAGCTAGCAAAAAACACAGCAGCAAAATGAAGACCATGCTAGGCCGTAAACCCACGTTTCTTATTTTCAGCAGCAGAAACAGTGATACACCTGGAAGGAGTTTTACTTAACTCATGGTTCCAGGAAGCAGAAGAGTTGAGACTCTGTGAGTAATCATATGGATAATCATATGCAAGTAGTACAGTCTGTGCTGTAGCCTGGAAAGAGACTTTGCATTGAGAAAAGGCCCAACAACGCCTGTCTCCATTGCATGGGGCAAATGTCACACCCAGAGACCTTGATCATAAAAGTCATTCAAGCTTTATTCTTTTCCCTTTCCGATACATACTCCTGGCAAATATTCGGTACAGGAAAAATTCACCTTCTTCAGTGATACATGCAGGCACCAGCATAGGATCTGCACTAAGATAAAATCAAACAAAAAGAAGTTATTTTTCATATAAATTTAAAAAATTAATACATTAACTCTTCCATCAAGTAAGGGTACAAAGCAAAAATTTCAAAGCTCCAGAAAGATATCTGGAGACAATAAAAATTATCAGCTTGTAGAGCTGAGGAAAGAAGCATAGAAAAAACCCAAATTATTAAAGAGTAAGCTGAAATGACAAAATCAAAAGGTACAGTGGAAAAAGGCATAAAATAGAAAAAATATATTAATATAAAATTTTACAATTTAGAAAAATTACCAATTGAAAATGATTTAGAAGTAATATACATAATTGCAAACTTTTATGCAGAATAGAATAAAACAGAACAAATATTTAAGGATATAAATGATTAACTATTTTTGAGATACAAAAACCTGAACTTACAAACTGAAAGGACATTTTGTGTTGTTCCCAGAAGAAAATAATCAAGAAGGGTTGAAAGGACATTTTGTGTTGTTCCCAGAAGAAAATAATCAAGAAGGGTTAACAAGAAGACATAGTCCAGAAAAGTTATTTGCCTTTTAATGTGTAAGAAGAATTTACTGAGAAACCAGATAAAAATATACAGTGTACAAATCACATCAATTTACTCTTCTCCACAGCGACTTTTTATGCAGTTGGTAGAATAATACCTGGAAAATACTATAGGAAACAGAAGGAACCCAAATGTGTAACCACCTGTCAATTAAGTATAAAGGCAATAGTACATTTTTGAGTGTTTTAAATACTTTTTATTTATTTCCCCAAATTTTATTTCAGAATTTAAAAAAGAATAATCTGATAAATATTCATATATATCCTTCAACTGAATTTAATAATCGTTACCATTTTGGCATATTTGTTTTATTTCCAGCCTCATCTTATTCCCTATCTTCTTCCCTCTTCCTTTTCCTCCTTTCCTGTTACTCTTCTTTCTCTCTTCCTCGCTTTCCTGTTTCACTTTCTTTCTCTTTTTCCCTCACTGTTTCTCTCCCAGTGTACTTGTGTACGTTTGTATATATATGAGACAATCCTTTACAAAACCATTATGCCACTATTGGCAGGGTGCGGTGGCTCATGCCTGTAATCCAAGCACTTTGGGAGGCCGAGGCGGATGGATCACGAGGTCAGGAGATCGAGACCATCCTGGCTAACATGGTGAAACCCCGTTTCTACTAAAAAAATACAAAAAATTAGCCGGGCGTGGTGGCGGGCACCTGTGGTCCCAGCTACTCAGCAGGCTGAGGCAGGAGAATGGTGTGAACCTGGGAGGCGGAGCTTGCAGTGAGCCGAGATCGCGCCACTGCACTCCAGCCTGGGCGACAGGGCGAGACTCCATCTCAAAACAAACAAACAAAACAAAACAAAAAACCATTATGCCACTATTACACCTAAGACCAATAAAATGATTTCATAATTTCTCTTAGTATCCAGTCCTATATATATCACAATAATATATTTTACAGGTTTTGTATGAGGGGACTATGATAAAAATTAGTTAGATCAATGCTTTACAGTTGGGGATTTTTGTTTTTTTTTTTTAGAAATAAAATTATTCTGCTTTAAATAATTTTTGTGATAGCATTCACTTTCAAAGCATTCAGGACAATTGACTTTCATATTTTCTCCAAATCTGAATTATCTGAGTGTTTTATTTGATGTTGTTTAAACTAGAAATTAAGTTTAGAAGCTTAGCATACATTTTTGATGTTACACAAACTTAATATTTACCCCATGAATTCTTTTTGAGGGATTTACTAGAAGACAAGTTTATCAAGAGATGATTGGATAATTTACAGCAAAAGGATCAGTGATAATCACTGAATTTCTGTATTGTTATTTTCATCATCATCATCATCATCATTATTATTTTCTAAGACAGGGTCTCACTTTGTCACCCAGGCTGGAGTGCAGTGGTCATCATGGCTCACTGCAGCCTTGACCTCCCCAGGCTCAAGCAATCCTCCTGCCTCAGCTAATCCTCCTGATTAGCTGGGACTACAGGTGTGCACTAACATGACCAGGTATTTTTAAAAACATTTTTGTAGAGACAGGGTCTCACTATGTTGCCTAGGCTGGTCTCCAACTCTTAGGCCCAAGTGATCCTCCTGCCTTGGCCTCCTGAAGTTGCTGGGATTACAGGTGTGAGTCACCACACCCAGCCTGGATTTCTTTTAGTAGCACTATTAGATGCTAAAGCACTGTAACAAAATGACAACAAATTCAGTGACCTAAATTGGATAAAAATTTTGTTTTGTCCTGTTTTCATCAAATGACTCAGATGTAAATTGTCCAGGGCTGATGCAGTGGCTATACTCTAGGAAGCCATTCAGGGACCTAGGTATTTATGTCTTCCAGGATGTAGTCTTCATCTACCGGGGTTACACTGTGCCATCCACAATCCATGCTCCCAGAAGAGTTTGGAAACCAGGAGCAGGCAACTTCTTTAATGAAATGTCCTGGAAGTAGGACGTATCACTGTGGTTCATATTTTACTGGCTTGTGCTGAGCTGGGAATGCATAGTTAGCTGTGAAAGAGGCTGGGAAATAGAGCCTATCACCATGAGCCCAGCTAAAACAAAAGGAACTCATTATTGAAATAGAAAATAACAATGTTACTAGTGGAACATTCCGAGTTTCTTTGACAATTTCAATGCATTTATAACACAAAAAGTAGGGATGAGGTAACAATAAAATATATATGCCAAATACACTAACAATGAATAAAACAAAAACTAGGAAAGAGGAGAACAGAAGGTGCTATGTAAAGTATGCTGGTTTCCTCATTGCTAGTAACTGGACATCAAAGGAAAGAATTTAAATTGATCAATCAATAAATTGATGTATAGCCAAATTTAAAGTAACATGGTAAATATTGATTGATTTTGACTGACTAAAAATGGGGGCTAAGGCAAGAAGAGAAGCGAAAAGGGAAACACTAAATTTATTATTAATTATAATATGGAATTAATATTTATTATCTAACAAAATGGAGTGTCAACTGTAATTGGATAAGATTATACACTAAGTTAGAAGCATAAACACCGTAATACATGAACAAATTTGAAAAGATATAGTGAAATGTTTTAAAAGCAGTGAAATCAGAAAGAATAGCACAAACTAAAAGGACAATTAAAATCTAACATCATCTTTTCTTTGTTTTACATGAAATTGCATTCTGTCACCCAGGCTGGAGTGCAGTGGTGTGATCTTGGCTCAGTGCAACCCCTGCCTCGTGAGTTCCAGAAATTCTCCTGCCTCTGTCTCCCGAATAGCTGGCATTGCAGACATGTGCCACTATGCCTGGCTAATTTTTGTATTTTTAGTAGAGACAGGGTTTCACCATGTTGGCCAGACTGGTCTTGAACTCCTGACTTCAAGTGATCCACCCGCCTCGGCCTCCCAAAGTGCTGAGATTACAGGTGTGAGCCACTGCACCCAGCCCTAAACATCATCTTCTCAATAATTGTAAATAAGTAGACACATCAATGAAGAAATATTTTCAAAGCAAAACTTTATACCATGCTGTGGCTGAGTGCAGTGGCTCACACTTGTAATCCCAGCACTTTGGGAGGCTGAGGCAGGTGGATTACCTGAGGTCAGGAGTTCAAGACCAGCCTGGCCAACATGGTGACTCCCCGTCTCTACTAAAAAAAAAAGAAAAATACAAAAATTAGCCAGGTGTGGTGGCACACGCCTGTAATCCAGCTACTCAGGAGGCTGAGGCAGGAGAATTGCTTGAGCTTGGGAGACAGAGGTTGCAGTGAGCTGAGATCGTGCCACTACACTCCAGCCTGGCCAGAAGAGTGAGACTCTGTCTCAAACAAACAAACAAACAAAAACAAATCTTTATACCATGCTGTTTACAAAATCATTGACTTCCAAAGTAATATAGACAGTTTAATCTGACGGAAAATATATTTAAAAAAAAAACTTTATAAAATAAAATTGTGGGCAAAGGTATGCCAGGCAAATACAAATGAACAAACAAACAAAAAAAGCAGAGTTATGTCTTTACTTTCTGTCATGTGCAAAATCAGGTATGTAAAGATTTAATTGAGGCGAAAAGAAGCAAGGCTTAGGTGTGTGATTAATAATGAAGGACACCTACCTGTTATGAATAAACAAACCCTAACATCATAATGTAGAAAGTAGAAATTACAGAAAATACAAGAAAAAATGATCAGCTATCATTCACAGAAAAGGATTTTAATTCATAGTTTCAGTCCACTACAGATGTGAGCAAACTTATGTAAAGTTATTAAAGACCCAAATGGCACAATTAGACTTTGAAATATATCACATTTTATAAAAGTAGGTCACGTATAGGCTTCATGGGAATGCTTAATAAATTCCAAAGCATTGATTTAAGAAAACATTTAACTATTGCACATGGTGAACAAAGTTATAGATCTAGATATTAATAAAACCTACAGAAAGTTACTCCTTCCTGTAAATTAAATAAACAAAAACATCAAAATTTTTCTTTCCTCAATTTTTGTTTTAAGAGAAAACCTAATCCTAAATTGTATAACATCTAGAAAATTATAAAAATGGGAACATGCTGAGTAGAGGCTTTCTCTAAGCAGACCTTAGAGAAAAATTTGTATCTTTACATAAATGTAGGAATAAATGAAAACAGTACAATTGAATCAGGATTCAACTGAAAATGCAGGAAAAAACAGTAATACAAACTTGAAATGATTAACATGACATTAATTAACAAAGGCAGAAATTAATGACTTAGAACATACAGAAAACTGGACCCAATAAATAGATGCAAAAGTTTGTTCACTGAAACAAATAAAGCAGAAAAACTGTTAACTAATCTGAGAAAAAATGTAAGAGCACATACAAAACTCAAAATAGAGGTGAAAAGTAACCCTAAATACAGAAAATTTAAATGCTCATAAAAGATTACTTTGATTTACTGTACTCAAAGTTACTAAAACGTATTGACAAACTGATTTTTTTAGTAGGAAAATATAATAAACCAAAAATACACACAAACGAGCACCAGGCTACACTAAGTTTCCCAGGAGAATTTAATTACGCCTTTAATAACAAACACTTCCAGGATTATTTAAACTGTTACAAGACGCATCAAAATTCTGCACTTTGGGAGGCCGAGGAGGGTGTACCACCTGAGGTCAGGACTTCAAGACCAGCCTGGCCAACATGGTGAAACCCTGTCTCTACTAAAAATACAAAAATTAGCCGGGTGTGCTGGTGGGTACCTGTAATCCCAGTTGCTTGGGAGGCCGAGGCAGGAGAATCACTTGAACCTGGGAGGTGGAGGTTACAGTGAGCTGGGATGGGGCCGTTGCACTCTGCACTCCCGCCTGGGCGACAGAGTGATACAAACCAATCTCACTATGAATATAGAAACAAAATTCCCACATCATCATCAACACATTATGGTAATTATATGCTATTGCCAAATGGTATTTATTCGGGAAATGAAAGGCTAGTTCAATAATGACTAAAATGAATTGATCTATGAAGGAGTATTATATCATCATTTCCACAAATGTTGAAAATCATTTTCCAAAATCTAATATCTATTCTTGATATAAATTCTTACAAATATTTATCAATTCTGACTTTATTATCTCAACATGATAAAATAAGCATCTCAATAAAAATGCCAGAGGAATACTTGTTGAAAAAAATTAGGAAGCATTCTCTCGTAAGCCAGAAACAAGGTACATGTCTCCATTATCTCCATGAATAATTGAATTGAGTCTGGAGGAACTAACCAACATATTTAGACAAGAGAAAAAATTACAAATATTGGGAAAAATGGTAGAAGTGTATTGCTATATAATGACAACATGATTATATAATCTGAAAAACTCAACATAACTAAAAACCACGAGTAATAAGAGAAGCTGGTAAGGTACAAGAATAAATATAATCAATAGCCTCCACTAACACAAAAAATAAGATGATATAATGGAATACAAAACCTTATTTATATTGGCCACAATAAAAGATAGGATGCCTGGTATATTACTTTATGACTGCTGAAAAAAATTACACAAATTTACGGGCTTAAAACAACCTAAATTAATTATCTCACAGTTCTGGATGTTGGGAGTCCAAAATAATTTTCACTGAACTGAAAGTGTCAGCTGGACTGCATTCCTTCTGGAAGCTCTGGGGGAAAACACAATCCTTGTCTTCTATAGTTTCTAAGGAGGTTGCCCACATTACCTGGCTCATAGCCCTTCCCTCACTCTTCAAACGCACTTCAGACTAAGTTCTTTTTGTACTGCTAACTCTCTTCTCTGCAAGTGAAACTTATAAGTAGCCTTGTGATTACACTGGGCTCACCTGAATAATTCAGGCTACTCTCTACATCTCAAAGTCAGCTGATTAGTGATTTTAATTCCATCTGCAAGCTTAATTCTCTTTTGATGGAACCCCCTAATATACTCATAGTTTCTGAGCTTTAAGAGGTGAACATCCTTAGTGGGGAGGGCATCTACCTACCTCATTTACTAATAAATTTGACAATAAAAGGGCAATGTTTTTTACAAGAAAATTTCGAGATGATTCAGAGAGCCACAGAAGAATTCTTGAACAAATAGAAAGGCATACTACTTTCTTGAATAAGGAGAAATACCTAATACTTGGATTGAAAGAAACAAAATCATAAATATGTCAATTGTCCCTGAATTAATCTACACTTTTAATGCAATCCCGTTTTTTTAAAAAAGCAAGCTAATCGAATGATGTTGGAAAGAGACAAGTTGATTACAAAATACATATGGAAACAAAAACAAGCGGGAATAACCAGGGAAATTCTGAAAAGGAAGAGTAATGGGGGTGTTACCAGATGTTAAAGAATATTATTAAGCCTCAATAATTAAAGCAGTGTTATATTGCTTATGAATAAACACTTCAGTAGAACCACATTAAAATTCCAGAAATAGGCCCAAATGCATATGGAAATTTACAAAATGAAAAACATAGCATTTTAGACAGTAATGAAAAGATTGTTTATTAAAATGAAATCGCGTTATGATATTTTGGTAGCAATCTGGACTAAAGTTTTCTTCCATGTCTCGTTTTTATATCAGGGTATATTTCAATGAATAAAAAAATAGAAATAAAGCTATAGAAGTAGTATAGAAATCATTGTTAAAAATGTTGTAATCTCAGAATAGGGAAGGCCTTTCTAATAATAATGAAAATCCCAGAAGCCATAAGGGAAATGATAGAAACTTTCTACTACTTAAACATAGTAACACCAATGAAAACGAAAGACAAAATTCATCATAACTCAATTCAAACCTCAAGTTTGGTAAAAGCTATTTGTAACTGAGACAAAGTCTAATTTCCTTAATATACAGAACACTTCTATGAATTGGAAAAATAGGGACCAACAAATAAATAGAAAAAAAATTAAAGTATTATAAAAAATAGCAAAGAAAAGACAATTTGAATTTTTGATATATGGGGAGAGATCCTAAACCAAACTGTCGCTTTAATAAGAGAAATGAAGAATAAATAAATCTACAGTGAGATACTATTTGTCACATTTCAGGTTACCAAGGATACAAAAGGTTAATAGTTAATCTGTGGATGAGGGTGAGAAGAAAAGCTACTCCAGTTTGTTGTTTGTGAGAATGTAAATTAGCATAATCCCTATGAGGGATAAGGTCCATGAAGATTACGCAGCACATACCTTAATACCCAGCAATCCCACCTCTGCAACCTATTCAATTATGTATCAAGTGAAAGGATTATTCATTGCAGCGATCCTGTTTTAATAGCAGAATATTACAAAAAACATCAAAATGTTTATCAGTAGAGAACTAGGTAATGAAATTATCGTACATCACACTATGGATACTATGTAGCTATAAAGCATAACGAGAAAAGTCTATATGTGGGGGTATGGAAAGACCACCATGATTTAAAAAGAAAATGAAACAAGGTGTATAACATTGGGGTATTACCCGTGTAAAAAAAGAATGAATGAAGAATGTATATGTGATAGTTGACTAATACTTAGAAAGCACTTCCTATACACTCTTGTCAAAATCTCCCTGTAATATCATCCCTTTCCCTAGACCATAAGCAATATAGCAGTCTTGTTTACTGCTTTATCTTCAGCACCCAGCACAGGATTGGGGCTTTTCGTTTCTAAATTTGACATTTATTTTTCGCTTTATTAAATTGTGTTTTCAGAATATAAACTGAAGTACTTTTTCTCTTTGGAATTGAATGAATATTTTTATTTGGCTAATATGTGATTACATTTTTTGGTAAAACTTTCTTGAATAAGGAGAAATAGCAAGTACTTGGATTGGAAGAATCAAACCATAAATATGTCAATTATCACTAAATTAAACTACACATTTAATGCATGATACGGTTTGGCTGTGTCCCCACCTGATTCTCATTTTGAATTGTAGCTTCCACGATTCCCACCTGTTGTGGGAGGGACCCCGTGGGAGATAATTGATTCCCGGAAGCAGTTTCCCCATACTGTTCTCATGGTAGTAAGTAAGTCTCACGAGATCTGATGTTTTTATAAGGGGTTTCCCCTTTTCCTTGACTCTCTCTTATGCCCGCCGCCATGTAAGAAGGCTCGTTGCTGTTCCTTTGTCTTATATCATGACTGTGAGGCCTCCTCAGCATGTGGAACTGTGAGTCAATTAAATCTCTTTCTTTTATAAATTACTCAGTCGCAGTATGTTTTTATCAGCAGCATGAGAACAGACGAATACAACGCAATACCAATTTTTTTAAAAAAGATAAGCTAATAGAATGACGTCAGAAAGAGACTAGCTGACGCTAAATGTTTGCTGATGAAATGAAGGGTTCTTTATGAAAGGATGTAAAAACCTGAAGCTCAGATAGGTTAAGTAACTTGACTCCCATCACACAACCAGTTTATGGAGGAGTCTCACACCGGGATACAGTATCTTTGGAAGTATACAACCCTGCTCACTCACACATACAACTCATCCTGTTATCTGTGAAGAACTGGCCCAGGGGCCAGGGGTAAAGGCTAGACTTCTGCTACATGCACTTTCATATATTTTTGAATTTCAAAATATGTGAATATGTTATCTATTCCTAAAGTACATTAAAAATATAACTCACAATTAGGAATGCTAACGGGTAGAGACACCAGAGGCAAGCACAAAATTCTTTTAAAGAATAAATATGAATACATTCTGTAATTATGTGGTTAATAACTGTTCAAAAAGGATGATTCTTGAAATACATCTTAAGATACTTAGGATTTGAAAATACCAGACTAAGACAAAACTTCAAATACAATCACAAGAGCTGGAACTAGAAAGTTGCAAGAGAGGCAGTGTGCTGACTTTCAGTTGTTTCTTGCAGAGGGCCTCTCTGGGTAATTTTTCTGAAGGTGGTATATTAATATATAGGCACCTAACTCAATTATTTAAAAGTATAAATATAGTCTCTAACAGTATTAAAAACTGTCTTTCCATCTGTGGGCAGTGAAAACAAACCATAACCGAAAATGCAAGTGGAAAGACTTTACTAAATGCACAATAATCCCATATGGGCTCATAAGTAAATCCCAATCCATATTAATAAGATGTTCAAAGTGACTCAGGAAACTTCAAATGGTGGGTAAAGATACAGTCAGCAAATGTAAATAAAAAAGAAGGAAGAATTTATCAAAATTACATAAAATACAATTTTAAAAATATTAAATGAGAATAGGATTCCTTTAAAATTATAAACTAAACAATTTCTTAATAAGCCTTTATGTAACAACTAACCTGACATCAGAATACTTGAAGAAAACATTGCAGAAACTGAAATGGAAAACATATACAACAGCAACAGGAGGGAAAGAATTAAGAAATCAGATTTTGTCCTTGGAATATTATGTGTGTAAAAGTTGTCACTAGGTAGCAGTCTAAATAATATAGCAAAATATTAATATATTCCAGTCAATAAATAATATATTAAAAGCTATAATCTGCAAAAAAATTTTATTTTTAAAAGCCTCTGGAACATTTTACAAAAATGTTACACAGTAGCCAAAGAGAAATACTCAATTCCAAAGAAGAAAAGTACTTCAGGTCATATTCTGAAACCACAATTTCAGAATATGGGAAAAAATAAATGCTAAATTTAGAAACAAAACCCCTAAAGTATTTGACTCTTTTTTTTCTTTTATGATGAAGTCTTGCTCTGTCACCCAGACTGGAATGCTGTAGTTTGAGCTCTGCTTGCTGCAACCTCCACCCTCCAGGTTCAAGTGATTTCCTGCTGTGGCTTCCGAAGTAGCTGGGACTACAAGAGCACACCACCACATCTGGCTAATATTTGTATTGCTTAGTAGAGGAGGGGTTTCACCATGTTGACCAGGCTGGTCTTGAACTCCTGACCTCAAGTGATCTGCCCACTTCAGCCTCCCAAAGTACTGGGATTACAGGCGTGAGCCATCACGCCCAGCCATATTTGACATTTTAATAACATTATTTTCTGACAAACTCTTGGGGCCAAAGGAGCTTACAGATCACAATTGTGGAATATTTTTAAAATAAAGGCAATAACATGATCTCAAATTTTTTTTTACTTCAAAAAATAAATTTCAAATTTAATATTCACATTCATAAGTTATGTAAAATTCTGGGAACACGAACAAAATTCATGAAAATTAAAAGTTAAATATATGAATTAGGGAACAGAAAAATGGTATGATTGCTCACAGCCCATTCTTGGGGAAAAATAATTGAACCATTGACTTTCCCATTCAAAAGAAAAGAAAATGCAGCACAATCAGGAAAACATTAGATATGAGAAATGAAAAAATAAATGCTGATGAAGTTAAAGAATTTTAAGAGAATATTTGACTGTTTCTCTTAATTCTATGTTAATAAATCTAGATAGATAAAATATATTAAAATTACACTATTTAAAATGGACCAAAGAAGGGAAAGAAAACATAAAACACAAAAATGTAAATAAGCAGAGGTCAAAACTCATGAGGTTGTCTAAGAACTATAGCTAAAAAAAATCACCACCAGGCTCTGATAACTGCAATGGTTAAACTTTGTTAAACTCAACATGGAATATCTAATGTTTATGGGAAATAATCCCATCAAAAGAGCCAAGAGAAAGTTCTACTGTTTCTTGTCATGAAACTATGTGACTTTGACACCAAAACTTGTCAAATACAGCACAAAACTAAAGACTAGTATCCAAAGATACTAAAAAAGCAATATATCAAAATAACCACAGTACGACTCCAGTATGGTTATTCCAAGGGGTATAGATATGGTTGCAGAGGAGGAAATTTTTTGGTATAATTTCTTAAAGTTAAATTCAAAAATAAAAACTGTGTAATTATTCTGATAGGAAAAGCCTTTGATATAATTCCATCTTTGTTCCTGATAAAACCCCATGTATTATTTAGTAAAAATGCCAAACACCTCAAATTAATTAAAAAAAAAAACCTCAAAAACTTCAAACAATACTTCAGAAGCCTTTTCGAGCCTCTTAAATCTAATTTCCAGTCTGTAGGAAATAGAAATGATAAAGCAGTAAGTTAAATACCACCTAGGAAAAACAATCAGATAAATTCAGATTTTGGAAACATGAAAGTCAATTTGTAAATATACAAATATATACATAGAGCAGTTATATCAATGTATATGATTCTCAGGTGGTCAGTGATGAAACTTTTTTAGAAATGAGAAAATTATTGCCCTATCACCACTGTTTTTTTATCACATTTTCTTGCAGATACTAGCCAATCCTATTAAGCAACACACAAAAGGAAGAGGCAAAAGTATTTAAAACAAGAAAGAAAAAAAAAATATTTTCAGACGTTATGTAAGAGGTAACAATTAAGGCTGATTCCCTGCAGGCTCCTAGAAAGCTCTGTGGAAAGCAGATATGTCTGTGGGGATGGTCATAGGTGCATTGTCAGCTGCAGCTTCAAAGCTTGATTCCAGTATATTTATCCTGTGATAAGACAAGCTGATATCTCCTTAAGCATGCAGTTTAAAGATTTATAGCTCAAGACCTGGTGTTACTCCCTCAGAATCTGAGGGTCAACTCTGCTAGATCCCACGTTCTATCCTAGAATAAAAAGGCAATAAAAGACCTATTCACCTGATACTCCTGCTGGCTCTAGGATCCCTCAGTAAAAGCTATACTAACAGTCTTGGTGGAAATCCAAGAAAATAAAAATAAAACTGTTATATACATAATAAGAGTTTAATGAGATTTTAAATTATTACAAAACCATTCGTTTTTCTATTTACAAACAATCATCAGAGATTAAATGAGTCAGCATACATGCAATAATATAAATATGTAGCCTGTGAAAGTGAAGCAAACACAGATGATACTGATGATCCCTGAGAATTGTCCAAGACATAGGAGTCAGTCATAATCTCACCAGCCACAGACGTTATTCACAAATGCCAGCTGGGCAAGCAGCATCTGACTGGGCAAGGAACATGACAAGAGACCAGAGGAGGTAGAAGCCAGATAACCTTAACTCTTCTCTACACTGTGAAGGTATCAAAGCCACCCTTCTCCCTCCCTATCCTCGTACAGAAATTCCGTCTTGGACCTAAGCTGGGTTGGGAGAAGTGAAACCTGAGAAAACTGAATGAACATTATTTTTTCGTAGGAGAATCTGAGCAAAAATCTGAGTTTTGAGGGATGCTCAAAACTGCCAAAGCAAAAGGCAAACCTACTTAAAGTATGGAACTAGACTAAGCTGTACGTCAGACTGAACATTACTTGTTTTATTCCTACAAGGGATGAAGGGGCATGAAGAAGGTAGACTAGATTCATTGTATAGAATAATTGAGTTTACATTTTCTTTGAACATCTGGATTTTACAGTGAGTTGTTTGTTACCAGAGAGACAATGACAGATTTTTTTTTAAAGATGCAGACAAAATAGGAAAGGAAATAATAAATGCCAAAATTTTAACATGTTTTTCTCAAGATTGATTAGGTTTTCAGAGAACTTTATCTTCTTAATTTTCACATATCTGTATTTTGGCAATTATAAAAAGTAAACAGACAAACTAGCACACAAAAAGGAAAACTGAAAAAATAATAGGTGAGAATTTTTAAGGCACACTATATGCCAGATAGCATGCTAAGTCCTTAGTATTGTTAACTTATTTAATCTTCCCGTCAACATCATGGGTTCTCTTGTTACCCCTATCTTACCGAATTGAGACTTGGAAACACGAAGTAACCTGACCATTGCCATAAAGCTAGGTAATACTGAAGCATCAGTTAGAAGCCAGGCAAGCTAACTTCAGAGCACCTAAATTTAAGCAACATATTCTGCTTCCCACAAAGTACTATAGGTCTTCCAGTAGATGAACTCAGCCTGGCTGTTGTACTTTTTCTCCCTGTCATCATTTGTGTAAGCAAAACTGGAAGAAGAAGTAAACTGAAAATTCTTAAAAACTGGGTGAATGTTTCTGGTGGTCTCATTTGGAAATCTCAAGTGCACTTTATACACTTGAGAATTATCCACAAAATGAACATTATGGAAATTATCTGTGGACAAATTTTTGAGGAAGGGGGAGCCTAATGTCATATGTATTTTTTTCCTTTTATCTGCCAAATAGCATTGCTGGCATTTCATAGAATTATAAAATATCAGATCTGCAAGAAAGATAAGATCTCATCTAGTCTACCATATTCAGTCACTTTAAGTTATTTTGTTAAAATTTGTTTAACAGCTCCTAGAGCACTGCTGGTAGCATATTAGATACGTAGTATGATTTGTTGCTATTATATAAGTAACTCCAGTCTTTTGTATTGATTACTTATTATCACAGATCCTCTTGGCCTCTTCTTTAGTGTTTACTTAAACAGTTCATTTATTGATCATCTATGTTATCACCTATTATAGAAGACACACAAATAATATTATCTACCTTCAGAAGCTTGTAAAATAGTAGCGAAGATTAGACACACAAATCCTCTAGCGCAGAAGGTATTGCTGTAAATAACTATAAAAAGTGTGTTATTTGTGCTGGGAGAGACCCTTTCTGGTTGGAGAATAAAGGAAGCTTTATGAAGAAAGTCCCATTTAAATTAAATCCTCAAATAAGGGTGGGATTTCAACTACAAGAAAGTGGGAGAACCCATGCTTGCAATAGTATGAAGGACTGGATATCAGTATCCCCAAAGATTTGAGTTACCCAGGTTGGTTGTGATGAAGATGGATGAGTAGCATGAGACAAGGCTAACAACTTAGATTGGAACCCGGTATTGAATATCCCCTCATGCCCAATAAGAAAATTAGCACTTTATTCATTAAAAACAGGATGCCATTGGATTCTTTTTGATGAATATCACAAGTAGAGATTTAAGCTTGTGACTATGTACTGTTTTGATTGTAGATTAAATAAGCTGGATGTAGAAATATAAGCCAGAACGCTAATACAACAGTTAAGGTGAGGACTTGAAAAGGGAAAGTGGTCCTAGAAATGGAATGAGAGAGGATAAAAGTAGAATCACCTCCATAGGTCTTAGTGACAGATTGTGAGAAAGGAAAGAAAGCAAATGCCAGGATTTTGAGTATGGATGCTCAGAGGAATTGTGGTATAATGGAGGGAAAAAAGAAAAATATTCAGGATCAGGGACTAGAGAAATTAACTTTCATTTTTACATGAAGAATTTGAAATACCTGTGGTACTTCAAGATATAAATGTGTTACAGGTGGTAGGAAATATCATCATACAATGGGAAAGCATGGTTATCTTGGAAACTATACCTTTTGGAGTCGTTCACATTGTATGATAGTCAGTGTTAAAATGATCAGGTGACACAAGTTAGATTTAGATAGAGAAAGCAAGCGAGTTGTGGACAAAACCTTGGACAATGCCTGCTTTTTAAAAAAAGGCAACAATAGGATTAGGAACAAGTAAGAAAAGAGAAGAATGACTGAAGACTGAGAACTAATGTTAGAAATAATAGCTGCAATAAGAGGAAATGGAAATTTAAAAACAGGATTGACTGACAATTCCAAATGCTGTGGAATTTTTAAGGAGTAGCAGCGGGGTGGGGGTTGTTGGAAGAGGGAAGGCTTTGAAAGGAGCATGGGGATTAATGTTGAAAAACACCCATCGTTATTAAGAAATAGAGTAGGCTCTTTGGGAAAGAAGCCAAAATGCAAAGGTTTGAGTCATCAGTTATATTGCTGTTTCCTTCATCCTGTATCTTGTTTTGTGCACTGAAGATTTTTGTGGATGCTAATCATTATAAACAAATTTTTACTTAGATATTAATGGCTAATAATGCCTGCCAATTTTATTTTGTCTAGGAAACACATTTCAAAGGTGATTTCAATATTTCAAGGAAAACAATGGTAAATAATTATTTGTTGAGAGGAGATGTACTAAAAATACAGTGGAGATCTAGATTTTAAGGGTTGAAGCATGTGAAATTTAGAAGCCCATAAGTCACAAATTATGCCTATTTCACCTACTACATCTGTTTAGATCCTATGTACTCAGAATATTCATAGATTAATTATCAGCCATGTACTTCCAAACATTGAAAATATGGAGCAATTAATTTCCTAGAAAAGGAAAAGATTGCCTTTTGCATTATTTTGACTAGATGGAGGTGAAATTCCTGGAGCAGTACATTTTCCACTTCAGAAAAAATAAGTTATTAATTGAACTATTAATTTACATAGGAATACTTTATCTTATGGAATATTCAGTAGAGATTTTTCTTGAAACCATGATTCTGTATTGAGGTGATTTTACGTTTCCAGGTAATTATTGAAGCTTCAAAAATAATGAATAAAACTTACACAATTTACCTTTGAAGATAAATTTAGACTTTAATTGTGTATGTATGTGGAGTGTGTGTGTGTTTAGAGATGATAGGGTATTTATAAAAATGAAGTGAGTTGAAAAGTGAATATACTTAAAGAAGCTATTTCTGTATAAAGAGATTTTCAGTGTACTTTTATACCTCTACAAAAGGACAAGTTAAACATATTAAAACATTCGCAAAGGAAAATAATAGAGTTCACATTGAATTTCAGAAATCAATTTTTTAATGTCTTCCACTGCTTTCTAAAAAATAAATGCAAATCGATACTCATCTTGACTTCTGTTTTAATTTTCATCATTTTAAATTGGGAACAAATAAGGGATGTATATATTATTTAATGATGCATTAGAGAAATAAAATAATTTTTATTTTGAAAAGCAAAAACAAAATTAAGTGGTGAGTTATCAGATATGAACATTATAATCCAGGAGAAATTTATATACCAATTACTGTTATTTTGTCCTAAGGTTTAAATACATTTTAAGGTTTCAATTAATATTTTTGTTTGATTTAGACATAAGACATGCCTGGAAGATAATGTGCTTATTTTCATCTTTATTGAAGTATAATGTGATAACATACAATTTATCTACTTTAAGTTTGATAAGTTTATTAACAAATGTGTAATTACTGCCACAATTATGATATAGAACATTTTCCTCATCCCAGTATTTCCCACATGTACATTTGCAGCTAATGCCTTCCCTCTACATGTGGCTCCTGACAAGGGGCGCCTGTTCTCTCTACAGTGCATTCCTTTTTGTCTGGCTTCTTTCACTTAGCATATTTTTGAACCTTATCCATGTCATTGCTTATGTCAGTAGTTCATTCTTTCAATTGCTGAATGATAATCTATTGAGATATATATATGGAATATATATATATGTATATATAAATGGAGTGTGTATATATATATCCATGGAAATATATACATATATCTCAATGGAATCAATGATATATGTATATAAGGAGAATCTCTCTCTCTCTCCCACACACACAACAATTTGTTTATTCTTTACCCTGATGATTGATGCCTAAGCTATTTTTACATCAATGAATGCTTCTGTTTTTCTTGAACAAATATCTAGGATGAAGATTGGTGGGATATATGGCAGTTATTTGATGCTAAAAAATGTTCAATTTGTTTGCTAAAGTATCTTTACTATTTGCTTTCCCACAAGCAATCTATGAAAGTTTCAGTTGCCCCCCTTCCCTGCCAACACTTGGTACTGTATTCATCGTAATTTCAGCTATTCTAGTAGGTGTGGTGGTTTCTCATTGTAGTTGTAAATTGCACTTCCCTATTGACTTATGATCTGCCCTTAATGATGACTATTCCATTTGTGTAATTTATTTGATGAAACATTTCTTCCAATTTATTACCCATTGTTAAAAAGTCAGATTTTTTTTTTCTTGCTATTGACTTGTAAAAGCTCTTTACATTTTCTGGATAGCAGTCTTATCTGATATTTGTGTTTTATAAATATCTTCTCCTTAGGTAGTTTCTTCTTTTTGGTGCTATTGAAACTGGAATGGATTTCTTAATTCCATTTTAAAATTGTTAATTGCTACTGTGAAAAAATACAATTGATTTTTGCAGATTGATCTTGTACCGTGCAACCTTGCTAAACTTGTTTATTAATTCTAATAGTTTTTTACTATAATTCTTAAGATTTTTTTATATACAAATATTTCAACGTGAATAGAGATAAATTTTATGTCTTCCTTTCTAATTTGTCTTTGTTACTGCTCTGGATGTCTTTTACTTTTCTTTCTTGTCTAATTTTTCTGGCTAGAACCTATAGTACAATGTTAAAATGATGAGAATAGAAATTTCTGTTTTGTCCTTGATTTGTGAGAAAATGTTTTATCTTTCATACTATTGATTATTATGTTTTGTTTTTCTCCATAGATGCCCTTTAGTAGATTGAGAATGTTCCCTTGCATGTTTGGTGTTTTCTTTTTTTGATGATGAAAGAGTGTTGGATTCTGGATTCTCTATAATGTTCCATTAGTCTGTGAGTCGGTTTTTATGCCAGTACCATGTCGTTTTGGTTACTATAGCTCTGTAGTGTAATGTAAACTCAGGTAGTGTGATTCCTCCAGTTTTGTTCTTTTGCTTCGGATAGCTTTGGCTATTTTGGGTCTTTTGTGGTTCCATATAAATTTTAGGATTTTGGAGATAGATACGCTTTTGTGTCTGTGGAGACAATCAAGCGGTTTTTGTCCTATATTCTATTAATATGATCTATTACCTTAATTGATTTTCAGATGTGAAACCAACGTTTTATTTCTGGGATAATTACACTTGGTCATGTTTTATAATCTTTTTGTATGTTGGCGGGTGTGGTTTGCTACTATTAAAAACGTTTGCATCTATATTCATAAACAATATTGTGCTTTTATATTTATAATGTCTTTAGTTTGGGTGTCAGGATAACACTGGCCTCGTAGGATGAGTTGAGAAGTGTTCTCTCGTATTTTTATTTTTATTTTTTATTTTTTAATGTTGCTTTTTTAGATCAGCCAATGATTTTATTTTGTCTATTTTTAAATTTGTTTTATTTTTCACAGGTTATTGGGGTACAGGAGATATTTGATTAAATGAGTAAGTTCTTTAGTGGTGATTTGTGAGATTCTGGCATACCCATCATCCAAGCAGTATATACTGCACCCTGTTTGTGGTCTATTATCCCTTGCCTCCCCCACACTTTCCCCCAAGTCCCCAAAGTCTGTTGTTTCATTGTTTCTTTCTTTCTTTTTTTTTTATTATACTTCAAGTTCTGGGATACATGTGCATTACCTGCAGGTTTGTTACATAGGTATACATGTGCCATGGTGGTTTGCTGCACCCATCAACTCATCATCTACATTAGGTATTGCTCCTAATGCTATCCCTCCCCTAGCCCCCCACCCCCTGACGGGCCCCAGTGTGTGATGTTCCCCTCCCTGTGTCCATGTGTTCTTATTGTTCAGCTCCCACTTATGAGTGAGAATACATGGTATTTGGTTTTCTGTCCTTGTGATAGTTTGCTGAGAATGATGGTTTCCAGCTTCCTCCATGTCCCTGCAAAGGACATGAGCTCATCCTTTTTCATGGCTGCATAGTATTCCATGGTGTGTATGTGCCACATTTTCTTTATCCAGTCTATTATTGATGGGCATTTGGGTTGGTTCCAAGCCTTTGCTATTGTGAACAGTGCCAAAATAAACATATGTGTGCATGTGTCTTTACAGTAGAATGATTTATAATCCTTTGAGTATATACCCAGTAATGGGATTGCTGGGTCAAATGGTATTTCTAGTTCTAGATCCTTGAGGATTCAGCACACTGTCTTCCACAATGGTTGAACTAATTTATACTCCCACCAACGGTGTAAAAATGTCCCTATTTCTCCACATCCTCTCCAGCATCTGTTGTTTCCTGACTTCTTAATGATCTCCATTCTAACTGGTATGAGATGGTATCTCATTGTGGTTTTGATTTGCATTTCTCTAGTGACCAGTGATGACGAGCTTTTTTTCGTGTTTGTTGGCTGCATAAATGTCTTCTTTTGAGAAGTGTCTGTTCATATCCTTCGCCCAGTTTTTGAATGGTTTGTTTGTTTTTTAAAGAGATTGTCAAGAATGAGCACTAATTATCCTTGAATTGTTTGGTAGAATCACCAGGGAAGCTTTCTGGACTTGGATTTTTCTTATTGGGTAGTGTCTTAAAAATTATTACTGTTACTAACTTCATTTCTCCACTTGTTATAGGACTATTCAGATTTTCTATTTGTTCTTAGTTCAGTTTTGGTAGTTCATGTCTTTCTGTAATTTGTCCTATCATATAAGTTACCTAGTTTGTTAGTGTAAGTTCTTTGTAGTATTCCCATATAAACGTTTTTTTTCTCTATGGTCAGTAAGGATGTTTCCTCTTTCATTACTGAATTTAGTAATTTAAGTCTTGATGTTTCCTTCTTTAGTTTAGCTAAAAGTTTGTCAATTTTGCTGATCTTTGAAAGGATCAACTTTTGGCTTTTATTTTTTCTTTATTTTCTATAGCATTTTTGTATGCTCTTTCGTTTATTATAATTTTTATCTTTCTGCTTGCTTTGAGTTTCAGTTGCTCTTATCTAGTTTCCTAAAATATAATAATAGGTTATTTGAGCTTTTTTTTTTTTTTTTTTTTTTTTTTTTTGAGACAGGGTCTTACTCTGTCACCCAGACTAGAGCACAGTGGGTGCCCGATTACTGCAGCATCGATCTTCTGGGCTCAAGCAATCCTCCCATCTCAGCCTGCCAAGTAGCTGGGACTACAGGCACGCCGCACCCAGCTAACTTTTGCATTTTTTGTAGAGACAGGGTTTCAGCATGTTGCCCAGTCTTGTCTCCAACTCCTGGACTCAGGCGATCCACCCACCTCTGCCTCCCAAAGTGCTAGGATTACAGGCGGGAGTCACTGCACCCAGCCTCTTTCTTCTTTTCTAATATAGTCATTTATTACCATAAATTTCTCTCTGAGCACTGCTCTATCTTAACCCCATAACTTTTGGTATGTTGTTTTTAAATTTTTATTCATCTAAAAGCATTTTTCTTTCTTTGTGATTTCTTCTTCGACTCATTTCTTATTTTAGGGATATGTTTCATTTCTACACATTTGAGAATTTTCCAAATGATTTTGTACTGATTTCTAATTGTAGTTTTATTTTTAATTTTTCTTCTCTTTGTCTATTTCTCCCTTCAACACCGTCAGTGTTAGCTTCCTCAATTTTGGGGGTCTATTGTTACATGAATATGTGATGCCTCTGCTTATTTTCCCCCCTCATTTTTGTTTTTAGTCTGGCCTTCTAGAGTTGTTCTGGTCCTCACTATCAGAGATTGTGTCTTCTGGGACCAAAGTTTTCAGCTTTTATTGTTGCGTCTCTGTGCGGTTTGGAGATTGCTTTCACTGTACCAGGAGCCTATGAGTTTGCCCTGCTTTCAACCATGACCTATTGTATTCGTTTGTTTTCACACTGCTGATAAAGATACACCCAAGACTGGGCAATTTACAAAAGAAAGAGGTTTATTGGACTTACAGTTGCACATGGCTGTGGAGCCTCATAATCATGGCAGAAGGCAGAGAGGATCAAGTCACTTCTTATGTGGATGGCAGCAGGCAAAGAGAGAGCTTGTAGAGAGAAACTCCTGTTTTTAAAACCCATCAGATCTCATGACAGTCATTCACTATCACAAGAACAGCACAGGACAGACATGTCCCAGTATTCAGTCATCTCCTACTGGATCCCTCCCACAACACGTGGGAAATATGGGAGCTACTAGATGAGATTTGGGTGGGGATACAGACCCAAACCATATCATTCTGCCATGGGCCCTCCCAAATCTCATATCTTCACATTTGAAAACCAATTATGCCTTCCCAACAGTCCCCCAAAGTCCCAACTCATTTTAGCATTAACTCAAAAGTCCACCGTCCAAAATCTCATCTGAAACAAGGCAAGTCCCATCCACCTGTGAGCCTGTAAAATCAAAAGCAAGTTAGTTCCTAGATACAGTAGGGATACAGGCATTGGGTAAATACAGCCATCCTAAATGGCAGAAATTGACCAAAACAAAGGGGCTACAGGCCCCATGCAAGTCTGCAATCCAACAGGGCAATCAAATCTTAAAGCTCCAAAATGATCTCCTGTGACTCCATGTCTCACATCCAGGTCACACTGTTGCAAGAGGTGGGTTCCCATGGTCTTGGGAAGCTCCACCCCTGTGGCTTTGCAGGGTACAGCCTCCCTCCAGGCTGCTTTCGTAGACTGGCGTTCAGTGTCTGGGGCTTTTCCAGGCCCACAGTGCAAGCTGTCAGTGGATCTATCATTCTGGGGTCTGGAGGATGGTAGCCCTTTTCTCACAGCTCCACTAGGCCATGCTCCAGTAGGGACTCTGGGTGGGGGGCTCCTACCCCACATTATCCTTCCACACTGCTCTAGCAGAGGTTCTCCATGAGGACTCTGCCCCCAGAGCAAACTTCTGCCTGGGCATCCAGGTGTTTCTATATAGTTTCTGAAATCCAGGTGGAGGTTCCCAAACCTCAGTTCTTAACTTCTGTGCACCCACAGGCTCAACACCACATGGAAGCTGCCAAGGCTTGGGGCTTGCACCCTCTGAAGCCATGGCCCAAGCTCTATTGTTGGCACCTTCTCACCATGGCTGTGGCAACTGGGACAGATCACCAAGTCCTTAAGCTACACACAGCATGGGGACCCTGGGCCTAGCCCATGAAAACACTTGTTCCTCCCAGATCTTCAGGCCTGTGATGGGATTAGTTGCTGTGAAGACCTGACATGCCGTGCATACATTTTCCCCATTGTCTTGGGGATTTACATCCTATTTCCCATTACTTTTGCAAATTTCTGCAGCTGGATTGAGTGTCTTCTCAGAAAATGGGATTTTCTTTTCTGTCACATTATCTGGCTGCACATTTTTTGAATTTTTATGCTCTGCTTCCCTAATAAAACTGAGTGCCTTTAACAGCACCCAAGTCACTTCTTAAGTGCTTTGACTGCTTAGAAATTTCTTCTGCTAGATACCCTAAATCATCTCCCTCCAGTTCAAAGTTCCACAAATCTTCATGGCAGGGACAAAATGCTGTCAGTGTCTTTCATAAAACATAACAAGAATCAACCTTTGCTCCAGTTCTCAACAAGTTTCTCATTTCCATCTGAGACCACCATAACTTGGACTTTATTGTCCATATCAGTGTCAGCATTTTGAGCAAAGTCATTCAACAAGTCTCTAGGAAGTTCCAAACTTTCCCACATTTTCCTGTCTTCTTCTGACCCCTCCAAACTGTTCTAAACTCTGCCTGTTACCCAGTTCCAAAGTGCTTTGACATTTTAGGGTATCTTTTCAGCAATGCCCCACTCTGCTGGTACCAATTTACTTTATTAGTCCATTTTCACACTGCTGATAAAGACATACCCGAGACTGGGCAATTTACAAAAGAAAGAGGTTTATTGGACTTACGGTTACACATGGCTGGGGAGGCCTCACAATCATGGCGGAAGGCAAGGAAGGGCAAGTCACATCTTACTGTCACATAGATGGCAGCAGGCAAAGAGAGAACTTGTGCAGATAAACCCCCGTTTTTAAAACCATCAGATCTCGTGAGACCCATTACTATCTTGAGAACAGCATGGGACAGACATGCCCCTGTGATTCAGTCTTCTCCCACTGGTTCCCTTCCACAACATGTGGGAATTATGGGAGCTACCAGATGGGATTTGGCTGGGGACACAGAGCCAAACCATATCACCTGTGTTTCAAAATTTCTCTCTCCGGTTGCTCTCCAGAGAGCATGGCTCTGTGTGTGTATATGTAGCCTTCTTGAGAACCAGGGTTGACTATTGTTCTAGCTGGCATCTCTTTGACTATATTGTTCTCTGATCTCCCTGTTAAGATTCTGGCTGATCCAACTCTATTGTATCACACCGTCTATTAGGCTCTACTAATTGCTAGCTGATTTTACGATTTTTGACAATTATCTGGAGGCATAAATTACTCCAGAGTTGGATCCAAATAAAGTGGAACCCCTTGGTATCACACCCAGCTGTTAGGCTTTACTAATTGGTAGCTGGTCAGTGCTCTTATCTTTCATTTTTTCTTTCCTTTGCTTGTGTCTTTCTCATTCTCTTTATTTTCTAGCTACTTAAAGTAGAAGCTTACATCAATTTTAGACCTTTTTGTTTCTATATAAGTGCATGATTCTATACATTTTCCTCAATTCTCTTCTTCGTCTATATTTCCCAAATTTTAAGATATCGTGCTTTCATTTCAATTTTGTTCAAAATATTTTCTAACTTACCTTAATTGTTTCTTTGAAACTGATCATTTAGAATTATACTGTTTAATTTTCAGCTATATTGGGGATTTTCTGAATAGCTTCTGGATTTGATTTATAGTTTAATCTGATTTTGGTCAGAAAATATACTACATATAATTCAATTATTTTAAATTTATTATGAGTTGTTTGATGACCCTGGTATGTGATCTATCTTTTGAATATTCCACATGCATATAAAACAAGTGTATATTCTGTTGATGGGTGGAGGATTTTATAACATCAATTATGTGTCGTCAGTTGATAGTGTTCAAGTATCGTGTATCTTACTGATTTTTGTTTTATAAAATAATAGAGCATGTTGAAATTTATAAACATAATTGCAGATTTATCTAGTTCTACTTTCTGCTTTTGCTTAATATGTTTTGATGTTCTATTACAAAGTGAATATTAAGTGAATATTTGATGTTTAGTTAATAGTTTTTCCTTCTTGATGAATTAACTCTTTATCATTATAAAATATCTCTGTTTATTGTTGATAGTATTTCTTTTTCCCCTCAAATTCTTTTTTTTGATAGTAATATCATGATTACATCCATGTTGCAAACAGTTTATTCATGGTATATCTCTTTTTCATCCTTTGCTTTTAATCTATATGTGTCTTTATACTTAAAATATGTTTTGGAGAGAACATAAGGTTCTTGGTTACATATTCAGTTTGAAGGTCTGCCTTTCATTTGAATGTTAAGACTACTTATATTTAATGTAAATATTGATGTTGCTGGGTTTGAATGTTCCATCTGCTATATATTTTCTGTTTGTCCCTGCTATGGTTTGAATGCATGTGTTCCCCCAAAATTCACATGTTGAAATTTCATCCTAATTGTTGTGGTATTAAGGGAGTGGGTCTTTTGGGAAATGATTTTAAGTCATGAGGGTTTTGCTGTCATGACTGGGATTAACTTTCAGGGGTTTTAGAGACCTACCTGATCCTTCCGTCTTTTCAGCCATGTAAGAAAACATAATCTATCCCTTTTTGCCTTCTTCCACCGCTTCAGGACACAGCAGGAAGGCACCATCTTGCAAGCGAGGAGCAGCCCTCAGCAGACACTGAATCTACTGGTGGTGACTAGATATTGGACTTCCCAGCCTGCTGAACTGTGAGAAATCAATTTATATTTTTAAATGAATTAATCAGTCTCAAGTAATTTTCTTTCAGCAGCACACTGAGAGAGCTTCATATGTTATTTTCTCTCCTTTTTCTTTCTTCTTTCTTTTATAGTAATTATTTTCTTTTGTTATTTCAGTGTGTATCCACTGTTGAATTACTTGCTATATCTCTTAAAATACTTTTGCTAGTGATTGTTATAGTTATCTATATGTATATGTATACATACACATGTAAATATATATCTTTACATTATTACAATCTACGTACAATAATACTACAGTTGATCCTTGGAAAACACTGGTTTGAATTGTGTTGATCCACTCATATGTAGATTTTTTTTTAATCAAACATGGATAAAAAATATAGTGTTCTCTAGATTTGAAACCCATATATACAAAGGCCTGACTTTTCATATTGGCAGGTTCCACAGGGATGACTGTGGGACTTGATATGTGCCGATTTTGGTATATGTGGGGGTCCTGGAACCAATCCCCCTTGTATAATGAGTAACAACTGTGTATCTTTTCAGGTATAGAATCAGAATCTCACACTGTATTTTCCTACTTCTCTTTTCTCTTTGAAGTATTATATATTTTAATTTTAGATATGTTATATACCCCACAATGTATTGTTATTTTTGCTTTAAACAGTAGATTATTTTAATAAACAAAAGAGATTTTTCTGTTTTCTCACACATATACCATTGCTGGCATCACTCATTATTTTTTGTGAATCCACACTTTCATCTGGTATCTTTTTTCTTTCTTCATGAAGTACTACTTTGTCTTGCAGTGCGGAAGAGCTGGAAGAATTCTGGAGGTACATATTCTTATCTTTTGTTGAATCTAAAAATGTCTTTATTTCACCTCCATTGTTGACTGACATTTATGTATATATGCTGGACATAGAATTCTGGTTTTATTTTTCCCCCCTCAGGATTTTGAGGAAGTCTTTCCGTTATCGTCAGGCTTCCATGGTTTGTAACTAGAAGACTGCCATAATTCTTTTGTCATATTTATATAATGTGCCATTTCTTTTGGCTGCTTTAAGGATTCCCTTTATCTCTCATTTGCACAATTTGGTTATGATGTGCTTTAATGTCATTTATGCTTCTGTTTGGGGTTCACTGGAACAGATGATTGAAAACATAGTTTTTAACAGTTTTATAAAATTTTGGCTGTTATTTATTCAAGTACTTTTTCCTCTTTTTTCTTCTCCCTCTGGAATTCCAGTTATACAAACTTTTTGTCATTTGATATATTCCCATAGGTCATTGATGTTCTGATCATATTTTTAATATGTCTTCTTTCTTTACACCATTTGGAATACTTTCTAATTCCTGCTCAATTCACTATTTATCTCCTGTTAAGTCCAGTGAATTTTTCATTTATATGTTGAATTATTCATCTTTAGATATTCTATTGTAGTTGTTTTTAGATGTCCCATTTCCCTCCTAATTATGTTCCTGGTTCCTTTATATCCTTGAGCATGTCCATAAGACATATGCTAGCTGTTTTAATGTGTATTTATTTTCTATTATCTTCTCTTTATGGATCCATTTTTGTTTTTTTCTCCTAGTTATGAGTAATATATTCTTTGTTGCATATGTGATAATTTTGGACTGATGCTGAACATTGTGCATTTTACATGGATAGATGATGGATTTTGTTATGTTTCTTTTAAGAGTGTTGAACTTTGTTCTGGCATGTGATTAAGAAACGTGTTAATTAGTTGGACCTTTTCATAGTTTCTTATGGCATTCTGAGGAGCATTTAGTCTGAGAATAACTTAGCCTCACTTCTGAGACGACTCCTTGAGGACTCTACTGAATGGCCCATATGTTACAAAAGATCTCCACTTTCACTGGTAAGAACATAACAGTGAAAGCTGTGAGGATTGTTTACTATGCCTCTTTCCAGTCATTCTTTTCTGGCCTTAAGTGATTTCCTCTCATGTATTGACAAAGGTTTAGCCAGAAACTCAAGGAAGGTTCTATGTGGCTCTCTGAAAACCTGTCTCTCCAGTCCTTTTCTTTTGTATTCTGCCACAAAAACTCTAGACATATCAGCCTCTCTAACATCCAGTCTTGTTCTGTTCGATTCAATTTATGTCTGCTAAGTTCTGCTTGAATTGCGCCTCTGTGTGAACAGACAGCCTATAGAATGGGAGAAAATTTTTGCAATCTATCCATCTAACAAAGGTCTAATTTCCAGAGCCTACAAGGAAGTTAAACAAATTTGCAAGAAAAAAAAATTAAAAAGTGGGCAAAGACATGAAAAGATACTTCTCAAAAGAAGACACTTATGTGGCTAACAAATATATGAAAAAAACTCAAGATTGCTGATCATTAGAGAAATCCAAATCAAAACCACAATGAGATACCATTTTATGCCAGTCAGAATGGCTATTACTAAAAAGTCAAGAAATGAGATGCTGGTGAGGTTGCAGAGAAAAAGGAATGGTTTTACACTGTTGGTGGAGATGTAAATTAGTTCAGCCATTGTAGAAGACAGTGTGGCAATTCCTCAAAGATCCTAGAAGCAGAAATACCATTTGACCCAGCAATCTGATTAGTGGGTATATACCAAAAGGAATATACATTGTTCTATTATAAAGACACATGCATGGATATGTTCTTTGCAGCGCTACCCACTATAGTAAAGACAATGGAATCAACCCAAATGCCTGTCAATGATAGACTGGATAAAGAAAATGTGGTACATATACACCATGGAATACTATGCAGCCTTAAAAAGGAATAAGATTATGTCCTTTGCAGGAACATGGATACATGTGGAAGCTGTTATCCTCAGCAAACTAACTCTGGAACAGAAAACCAAACTCCACATGTTCTCACTTATAAGTGGCAGCTGAAAAATGAGAACACATGGATATATGGGGAGGGAGGTGGGAAGGGGGGAACAACATACACTGGGGCCTGTCAGTGGGGGCCATGGGGAGGAGGAGCATCAGGAAGAATAGCGAATAGGATCCTGGGCTTAATACCTAGGTGATGGGTTGATTTGTGCACCGAAACACCGTGGCACACGTTTGTCTATATAAGAAACCTGCATATCCTACACATGAACCCTAGAACTTAAAGGCTGAAGAAAAAAAACATATACAGAAACTAAAACAACAAAAAATGAATTGCCTCTCTACTTACTGCGGTCTCAAACTGCCTCTATGCAGTAAACTGGGGCCATCATTTTCATATATTTTGTTTCATTTTCTAGTTTTTAATGGTGGGAAGGCAATTGCTGTAGCAGTTAATTCTTAGTGAGGTGTAAACCCTGTAACTTATTTGTAAACATGAATTTTTACCATCTAAATAATAATGCTCTTTCAAAGTAATAGTAGTGTTCCAACACTGTTAATATTTCAGAATTAAACAGAAATAAAAATAGCTAACATTGATCCAGTGCTCACAACTGCACAACAAAAATTACAGGCATTTTATAAACAAGTTCTAAAACTAGTAGAATCTTCTTCAAAAGTTGATTAATCATTTCAGAATATCTTCTATGATAAAAATTCAGTCCTGAAGGTTTTGATTAAGCTACTTATATTTGAGAAGTTAATAAAACATATGATCAATACAACTATTAAGTTTTTGGAAGAAAGATGTGATTATTTTAAACAATTAGACTCCCTAAGAGTTTTCATGTGTGTCCTCCCTTTTGTCCTGGTAAACTCTTACATATGCTTCTAGACTCAACTCAGATTATGTCTTCACCCGATCAAGCTCCTCTCTACCTCTCTGCAGCTGTGTTCTGTGTTGTCCTCATGTGCTTTCAAAGCTCTCTCTACACACTACCCTTGTGGCACATACCACTCCTGACAACATGTCTGTGTTCTTTTCTCCTCCTTCCATTTCATATGTTTTTTTTTTTTCTTTTCTTTCTCAGTGCAGAATTTCTGGAATATTCAGCCCTCACCAAGTATGACAGATTATATATTTTTAAAAATGTTTGTTTCCTTTTCTTCATTTTCATGCTCTCTGCTTTGTTCTGGACACTCGTCAGCTCTCTTCTGTATTATGGTAATGAATTTATTAGTGTATTTTTTCCACCTCCATATGTGCCCACTTCCTAACCTATTTGACTAAATGATGTTTCTATGGCTCTCCATTATTTCACCTCTGAGTCCAGTTTCTTTAGCACAGTGTAGCACACTTTCATAATTAATCCCCTTACCTACTTTCACTAGTACTGTGAGCTCCTCAAGTACAGAAGTTTTATCTTTGTTTGATTATATCTTTTCCGGCATTGGCACCTGGCATAGTGACTGTAGAAATAGTAGTTAAAGCATCTGGCTTGTGATTCATTTTCCTCTCATTACCAAGTGATGTTCCCAAAGAAAGAATGCAGATAATCTAGTCTACTTTTCTTTTAAGCATGCTGATAATGATAACTAATGATAATGGCTTGGAAGAGAGTCCTTATCAGTAGAATGCTCTTAGCAAGGTGTCTCTGTTTTAGGATTACATATAATAAATATGAATAGATTTATGAAGCAAGATTCCTTGTAGAATATCATGTAAGCCATTTAATGATTTAACTTAATTATAATACAATGGAGATAATTAATAACCTAACTGTTCGTTGCTTGCTGAGAAAATAGCTTATGTACCTTAAGAGACCCCCTGTGTTACCTGGGATGGGCCAGAGTGCATGTTTAAAATGGAAAACACGTGGGGAACCACATGGATGGCCCAGATCTCTATTTCACATTTGACTCTTAATTGTGTACTTTAAATTATTAGTAAACCTTGATATTAGCTGTGGTAGGCAGAATAATGTCCCATCAAAGATGTCCAGGTACTAAACTCCAGAATATGGGTCTATATTAGGTTACATGACAAAGAGGAACTAAAGCTGCAGCTGAAATTAGGATTGCTCATCTGGTGACCTTGAGATAGGGAGATTATCCTGGAATATCTGGCTGGATCCAATGTAATCATGAGGGCCTTTATAAGTGGAAGAGAAAGACAGAAGAATGAGAACCATAGAAATGGCAACATGAGAAGAATTCAGCCCAACTTTGTTGGCTTTGCATTTGTTTAGTTGTGTGCTGTCTATGCTGTTCTTTGAAGATAAAAATAGAACTACCCTATGATTCAGGAAATTAACTCCTTGATATATATCCAAAGGAAATAAAATCACTGTCTTGAAGAGATAGCTGCATTCCCATTGTACATTACAGCATCATTCACATTAGCCAAGAAATGGAAACAAGCTAAGTGTCCATTGGTGAGTGAACAGATGGGTATCTCAAATTTAAAGGATGTATTCAGCCTTAGAAAGAAGAAAATCATGCCCTTTTCAACATCATGGATCAAGTTGGAGGACGTTATGTTAAATGAGAAAAAGTAGACACAGAAAAAAACTTCATGATCTCACTTGTATGTGAAATCTAATTAAAAAATCAAACTTAGGGCCAGGCGTGGTGGCTCACGCCTGTAATCCCAGCACTTTGGGAGGCCAAGGCGGGTGGATCACGTGGTCAGGAGTTCGAGACCATCCTGGCTAACACGATGAAACCCTGTCTCTACTAAAAAGTACAAAAAAATTAGCTGCGCATGGTGGTAGGTACCTGTAGTCTCAGCTACTCAAGAGGCTGAGGTAGGAGAATGGCATCATCCTGGGAGGCAGACCTTGCAGTGAGCCCAGAACGCACCATTGCACTCCAACCTGGGCGACAGAGACTCAGTCTTTAAAAAAAAAAAAAAAAAATTCAAACATGGGAGTAGAATGGTAATTACAAGAGGCTAGGGCTTGGGGGAAAAAGCAAAGATAATTGGTCAAAGAGTACAAACTTTCAGTTACAAAATACTGTAGACCCAATGTAGATTATGTTGATCGTAGTTATTAATACTGTACTGTATGCTTGAAATTTGCTAAGAGAATACATCCATCAGAGTTTTCCTTTCAGAAAATCATTTATGCTTATGTTATAAAATAGGAGACAGATTACAGCTTTGAAAATTAATCTCAATGACTAATGGTAAAAGAAAATTTGAGGAAGTGTATCACTGGTCAGTACAACTCAATTTAATACATATTAAACATTGTTGATGTTTGAAGCACCTTAGTAAATTCTATGGATGATTTTCTAAAGGACAATCACAAGATAATATTCTGTCCTTCATGAACCTACCACATAGAAGTAGGTAAATATAATGTATGACAGTATTTTAGTGTTAAGGAACATTAAAATATAATTACAAAATATTGTGAAAGCACTAAAAAGAAATATTTTATGTGCTTGAGGGAAACAAGAAAGACTTCATGAAGAAGTGTTCTTTGACTTAGTAAATGAATAATTGCTATAATTTGGAAAGACAAAAGTGGATTCCTGTGTAAAGTTCTGTGGTGAAATTGTGATATAAAGCATAAATACAGACATTGAAGTACCTAGTTCAGGGCATATTTAAGAGGAGTCAAATATTCTGTTTTGACTGTATTTTGTAAAGCCAAGCAGAGCCATGTTCTGTGCTCAAAAGAGAGTGAGTCAGATGGTGCTGTGCCTCGGATACCATGCCAGGCAGGTGAAATGTATTTCCTGTAGCCAGTGGGGACACATTAAAGATGTTTGAACAGGGTACTGCTATGATTACAGTTGTACCTAAAAGGATTCTGTGGGCAGTTGTTGGCAGTTGTATGTAACAGATTAGAAATAAATAGACCTTTAGGAAGCTATTACTATTTTCAAAGAGGAATTTATAAGTAACACCGTAAGTATACTCGACACATCCATTTATGCCCTCTGGCATGCTGATTTTATACATGATCAATTCTGTGCATTCTCCTGTCTGCCCTTTGTAGATATTTTCTTTTCAAGATTTATATTACTTTTAAGCTGTATAATTAAATCCTGAAAATTAAGAAGTAGCCAAAAGAAAAAATAACTTTATTCTAAAGTTAGGGTCTAAAGGATCATCATCTTATCATTTAAACTCACGTTTACTAAGCATCCAATGGAAGTGTATGAACTCTTGTGACTTTAGAACAAAAATTAACCAAAAGCCAAGCGTCTGCAATAATAAACCAGGACCCTAATATCATAAGAATAACAAAACCTGTGCTTTCCTGCACCAGCAATACACCTCTTCCATAACAAAAACTTCATTAATAAAGAATATGCTATTTTAATGTATGAATGGAGTTTTAAACTTTCTCATAAAACCCCACTCTTTTCCTTTATTCTCAGGGATATAGTGACCAAATGCTTATTCACTGATGTCAATAATAATAAAGCTAACATTAGAGTATCTCAACTGTGCTCCAGATACTGCTCTAAGAATTTAAATACATCAAATCATTTCATGCTCACTGCAATTTTATGGGGGAACATTATTAATTCCAATTTAAATATTTGGAAATAGGAGCACAGACAGAAGTTAAATAACTTGTCTAAGATCACAGAGATAGTCAGTGGTAGAGTTGAGATTTGAACCCAAGCAGTTAACTTTTAGAGTCCAACTTCTTAACTGCCCTACTAGATTGCTTCTCAATAGAGTGTTTTTGGTGACTTACATGAAGGCACAATGTATTAGCCTCGTTTTCCGGCTCAGTATTGATGCTGGTCTGCTTCCCTCCCACTTGGCTCATTTGGTGGGAGTAACAACCAGGCATAATAATGTAAATAGAGAGGCCAGGACAGAGGGGGACAGGAGGAAATTAATGTAGGTGATAAAAACAATCCTTCAACACAAACACTGGATACACAATCAGCGTTATTATGGGACAACATTTATTTTCTAGAAGGAGTCTTTAGATATCAATTAATGACTGTACTATTTTTTTGGTTGGTGGAATATGGATTCCTAAATGGTTAAGTCACTATTCTGAGGTCACATATTATCAGTGGGAGAGGAAGTATTTAGCTGTCTTATGAGCATTGAGTCTGCTGCAGTAATTCCATAAATATGATATGGAAGAAGTACACTTTAGAGAATTATATATGTATGTGACCATTAGAATGATTTTATCTTATTTGTCATTACAGCCAAAGAAATTGCTTTGTTGAATTTAGTTTTTGTTTTTATCAGAGTTACAGATGCACTTCTAGACATCTTTGTTGTGCTCTTACCCCAACTTTCCTCCTCCTGATAGGCAAACAATGTTTTTTCAACTATTAAGAAACCCATTAGTGGCCAGGTGCCGTGGCTCATGCCTGTAATCCCAGCACTTTGGGAGGCCAGGGTGGGTGGATCACCTGAGGTCAGGAGTTCGAGAACAGCTTGGCCAACATAGTGAAACCCCGTCTCTACTAAAAATATAAAAATGAGCAGGGCGTGGTGGTGAGTGCCTGTAATCCCAGCTACTAGGGAGGCTGAGGCAGGAGAATTGCTTGAACCCAGAAGACGGAGGTTGCAGTGAGCCAACACAGTGCCACTGTACTCCAGCCTGGTCAACAGAGTGAGACTCCATCTCAAAATGAAAAAACAAAACAAAACCATTAGCTTTATTATTATCTCCACATATTTATATAATACGCTTTTTGTTCTGTTCTTTGCTTTCTCAGTTTTAAGTGTTATGTACTGACCTTCTATAAAAGATGATACAGATCAACCACTCACACATATCCTATCTGTCATTCTTCTAACCCTGTTGTATGATTTTGGTTAGGCAAATATTACAGTTCAGCCAAGTAATGTAGCTTGTCTTCTTGTCTTTGTTTTGTGCGTATTTTACTTCCTATGGGGTAAATAATGGTATAGGTTTAGAAAAATTATTTTAGCTTTTTGTGAACTTAAAATTAATTCATCTTCAAATTGTTACCTCCTCCTAATTCTCTTAACTGTTATCTTAATATTCTCAAAGCTCATCGGACATTTGTTTTATCAATATTTCTCCTTAAAAACAGTTGCCCCAGGACATTTCACTTCAATGAGAATCAATGGAAGCCAACATTCTGAGATCCCCTTCCCCATTCACTGAGGGGTTCCTCGTGCATTATTTCTTAGGTGAGAACCCCTGTTTTCTGTATCCCATGTGCTTCTCCCTTTGAAACTTTCCTTGTTTATTTTGGCCTTCCTCCTCTAATAGCTTCTTTAGAAAGACCGCATTGTTGTTAAACTTTTTGAGAACATGAATTCAGGGAAAAAAAGAGAACAGTAAGTTTACATTCACACCTGATTACTGCATTTTTGGAAGTAATTTCAGTTTGGAAATTATTGTATTGTAATATTTTAGCTACTGTTTCATTCTCTTGTAGCTTTCAGTGCTGGTGTTGAGAAATTCAAAGACCTTGTAATACTTGATCCTTTATTCATATATGATCTGATTTTATTTTATTTTTTGTATTTTCTTCTGGAAGCTTATGGGGCTTTCTCTTATCTGAGCTTTCACAAGAATAAACTTTGATATAGGTCTATCTTATTCATGATTCTGAACACTTGTTGGCCTGCTTTCATTTTTGAAACTCATGTCTTAATTTTAAAACTCATGTCTTTTAATTTTGATAATTTTTCTTGAATTATGTTTTTATTTTCTGTCTTCCATATCAAATCTGGTTTGAACGCAGATTTTCTTATCTGTTTTTCTCTACATTTCATCTTTTCATAATTGACATTTTTCTGGAAGATGTCCTAACTCTGGTTTCAGATCCTTCTGTGGAGTTTATTTTTAATTATTAAAGACTTTATTTAGCTCTCTGATCATTCCTTTTTATTGTATATGGTTTTATTTTCATATCTTTTCATCTCTCTCTGAACATATTAATAAAAAAGTTTATGCCCTTTAAAAGGTGTCTTAGTCTCTGTCCCTTCCGGGTTTTTTTCATGTTAGTTTTCACCTCTGTCTTTGATTTTGGAAACTCTCTGGAGATGTCTTCTACATTTGCGTGTTCGCTTCTATTTCAGAGTGCAAGCTCTGAGTGTGTTGGTGGATCCTGTCCATGGTGGGGTTTACTGTAGGATGATCTGGTTGTGGCAGTACATACAGGCATTCCTACTTGGGCAGAGCAGATCCCTGAGAAGATTTTTCCAATCTCTTGCCTTGATGTTATAGCCTTGGCTGCCTGCAATCAGGGAGCTAAGTGAGGAAGAAGGCTGCGGTTTCACAAAACTCATCATGTAAACTTTTACTTATGTTTCCAGGCCAATCATACTCTAAATGCATCTGTGTTTGTCATCTGGGGATCTCTGTTCTACCCGCTGCAGAGAACACATCTCTTGTCTTCTACTAGGATCTGGGATTGGTGGGGGTTTGAGAACTGGATGTTTTAACTGCTTCTCAGCAGTTTGATTTGAGCAGTGTAATTACATTTCAACCATTTTGTTTTGATTTTTTCATACTCACTTCCAGAGGTACAAGGTAGTACTATGTCTGGGGGGTTCTGCATTGTCAGGTAGGTTGCTTCTTGGCTTTTTACACTCTTTGCTTGAGTTTCAAATGACTTGTGTCTGCTGATCCATTACTATTTGTTCTTCTGCTTTTACCAACTCTCAAAATTTTGTGACTATCATCCCCTCTCCCACAAGCCATATCCTTGTATGGCTACATCTTTAAACATATCTCCTTGCTGGTAAGCATGTGTGCTGTGTGTGTGTGTGTGTCTTAAATATGTTTAATATACCATATTTTCCAAGATATCCTCTAAGTTCTTTATTGTTATTCATCAGAAATTTAGGGCAAGCCTAAAATATAATTTTCACTCGGACAGAAACAATGCTGTGGGGGTAATCTGACTCTGAATGAAGTAAATAAAAACAATAGAAAACGAGTCAGACATTATGCAAAGTGAATTTAGAATGTGAAGAATTCTACCATGTGGTGAAATTTGTTGTGTGGCAACAACTTTTTCTAAAAGGCTGTTTGGTTTTGTAACACTATATTAAAGTGGACTTTGAGACTAGTATTTGAGAATACTTTTCATAGATGTGGATTAAAATTAATTTTGTTTACATGATTTCATAACTTTTATACAAATACTTCTAAATCAATTTAAAATAAATGTCTCATTCAAGATAAGATAAAAGAGATATTATCGTAGAAAAATTGGAGTTTTAAATGCTTACAGCAAATTATTGATGCATATTTGTTAAATATTTCAATAGTTCATTTAGAGATATGAAGTTGGAATTAAGTTATCAGCTATTTTAAAGATTTCCCATGAAAGTACTGTTTCCTGGCTGCTAGGAATTTGTTTGAGATAGATATAAATCATTTCAACTTAGCAAGGTTGTATATATTTTAATTACAACTGTGACTTCTGGTATGTCTAATTTGAATGTAAATATCTTAGTCCATTAAAATTGTGCAACTTAAATGTTAGAATGTGCAACTTTTGGAACTTTCATTTTTAAAATGTCCTAAAATTATTTTTGGAGACTGAGATACAAACTTTGAAAAATGTATTGTCAGTAATAATAATCAAATACTCAAATTGTATTGTTTATCCAGGAATGAAAATCAAATATGTCTTTGAAAAACTTATGTACCTTTAAATAAATTTTAAGTCATTCATATATCATGTACTTTTTAAAAGGCAATTCATTTATTCTAGCATTTATTGAAAATATTCAATGTGCCAGATCATTATTGGCCTAATTGATACAAATAATTGCTTTCAAGGTGCTTGGAGTCTTAAGATAAATTTCATTGTTGATATTCTCCTTTTTCATAAAGTGAAATGTGGCAAATATTTCCCTCATGTCCACATTTTCAAGAGAAGGTTCATGCATCCAGGGAGCAGGGTGTTGAGGAAAGCCCTGTGGACTTGGATGCAATTCAAGCCTTAATTTAATTCCTGACTTTGCCACTTACTGACGGGTTGGGCTTGGAAATGTTTCTTACTGGTCTAATCCCAATTTCTACAGGCATAAGTATCCTAAAGGCTTGTTAGAATTAAAAAACATAATATATGTACAAATACAGAACACATTGTAAGACTTAACAGTTTCCTTTTATTCCCTTTTTTATAGATCTTGACATATGCAATATACCAAATATAGCATTAGCTCCTTGGACAGATAATCATCACTGAAGCACCAACAGTTTTGATGGAAACAATGTAAATATTTTGAAAAAATTTAAAGCTAGAAGGGACTATAGAAATTATGGAGTCCATCTCTTTCATGATCACTTATCTCATAGTTACGCAGTTAATTAAAGGCAAAGCCAGGACAAGAGTCAGGTTCCTTGGCTTTATGCTCTTCCACCCTTATAATAGCAAAGACGTGAAAGATCATTTAAAAAATGGTGGTAGACTGTAATAAATATAAATCTAAAATAAAATCAAAATTATTTGGGTATTTCAATATCCCCCTAGGTGATTTAAATTTAGTGCCTGGTTCTGACAAGAGTTGAAAAATCTCTGACCATGACCTTTGTAGATGTCCCTGTAGATCTGGTGACTGTAAAGAATGCGCCAGATGTTTGTGCTACCGTTTCCTAGCTCTTATGAAATTGTTACTGTTATTACTGGATGTTCACGACCAGTGCTCTATGTTGTTTCAGTGAGGAACTATAAACAACACCAGAAAAGACTTCCAATGTTTCCAATGCCCAAGTCAGTTGATAGTTGGCTGCTTTCAGAATTGTTCTCTTCAATACTGTTTCTCTAATCTACTTCTGAGGGCGAAAAAGTGTCTGGCTGCTTCTATTCAAACCACCTTCAGATACCTTGGTGACAAAAAAAAAAAATGAAACAATGAATGGTAAAAGCATATGTTTCTAATGAACTGTAAAAATTTGGAGGGGAATAGGACACTACATAATTGCAACTTTCTCACACTCATTCCTAAACACAGATTACAGAAAGGTATGATTTTACAAGCCTTATACAAGGTACAGATATATATTCTTTCAGTTCTCAAGTTACTCCTTGAGTTAAGTGGAATCTTCTTTTAAAAAAAAGTCACAAAACAGACGAAACATTTCTAAGGGTGGCAATTTTATTCTTACATCTTTCCCAGGTAGTAATTCAAGTAAGTATAGCACATAAACTTCTACTATACTGATGTTACTTGCAAAAGTATCTGCTGCTGTGCAGATCTAACGAGAGCATTTATCTGTTTGTCCGTTATCCCAAAGTCACATTACAGTGGGCCTAGGCCAGTTGCTTCATTAACCTTTAAAGTGGTTATAACATCAATGTATATCCTGAATTACATTGATGAGCTATTAGATACTTGGACTTCTTTCTATCTTTTTTGGTTTTGGTTTTGCTTGATTCAAGGAGAAGTAGCTTCCATTGTGTCAGTATTTGTATTCACCACAGACATGCTCTGGACCACAGCTGCAGGCATGGTAGCTGCTCCACCAGCAACATTGGGTAAGCAGAGACTCGGACCTCAAGGGTGCTGGCCTAAAACACTCAGTAACGTAAGTACAACCAGCTTACACTCTAAGGTGGGGAATGGAACAGCTTTGGACATTGTTCCATACTTAGTTACTGATCTTAAATATTTGTTGAAGTTGGGGTGAATATAATAAAATTAGATTCTAAAATAAAAAAATTAAAAATGTGAAAAATTTAAAGAAAATCACAGAGAAATACATGCTAGGTGACTTAAAGATGTGGCCGATAGTGCTGAATTCAATTCTCAGACTGCCTGTTGTACACCGGCCAGAAAATGCTGATTCATGGTGCGAATAAAAGAAAGGTGGTCTCTGTGGTCCTGTTTCATCCTACAAAAGCCCCGATATTTCAGATAGTTTAAAGATGAATTCCTATATTAAAGATGAATTTGCACCACTTCCATTGGAATTCTCTCATACTTTAAATAGATTTGCAGACAGTGGGGAGTTTGCATCAGCTTTATTTCCTCCCCATCCACACTTTATCAGAAGTGAATGATCCTTTTTTGATGCATATATATTATATTATCTGCTGCACATTTCCTCTCTGCAATAAGTTGAAATAAAAGCAATTATCCTATGGCTTCCCCCTTTCATCCCTCTCCTTGACTTTCTGAATAAATCTAATCAGACGGAAGCAGACATTCACATTTTTACCGCAGACAGTGACCCAGCATAGAGACTGCTTTGAAAGAAGGAGCATGATTGCAGCTCTCCTGTTGCTGTCATCCTCTTGCCTGAACAAGAAAGAAATGAGAGAGAACACCAATTCTCACAGGAGTGGTACTTTCAATTTTTTTTCTGTGGATGGTTAAAGTGCTTAAATTATCAGTCTCTCAAAGTGCACACACTACTCATCTCACTTTCACTGTTGACATGTAAAATATATTGTACAGCTAACATGGGAAACCATTTTGAATAAAATGGAATGATGCCAGTGCAGATTCAACGATTATGACAATCAAGTGTTTATGGAGCCTTTTCCCTTCGTTGCTCAAATTTATTTGGTCTTTAACTGTATTATGTACACCTAGAAATTTCCGTGTATGACATGGGTGGATCTTAGAAGGCTGGCTGTTGGGAAAACAATTACAATACTTTGACTCTGATTCTCTCTGCATATGGGTGGGAGTAAACGGATATAAAGATCTTTACAGTTTGTCAAAAATGGAATGAACTGCATGTGAACGAAAGACTCGCTTGTCTTCTTCTCATGATGGTTCCTAGGGCTTCCTAATTCCAGCAGCAAGCACAGGGCATGCAGGAGGCCCTCTCTGCCAATATACTACGTAGTTATTTGTGGGGAAAATATAAATAACAGGTGCACACATGTGCATGTAGCAGGAACCCACTTTAAATATGTGCCAGGCCCTATATATCAGTGTATTTATGACATCTCTTTCAATTATGAGTTCTTTTCTTCAATATGTTGGGAGTACCTATTTTAATGAGTTTGTATTCTCATTTAATGTAAGAAGACTGAAACAACGATTCCCATTTTTGTCTGAGTAATTATAGAATCCCAAATTCATGCTGTTTGCTCTTAATTGCTCAATTGCAACACAGTCTCGCCCCTCACACACCCTTCCTTTGCCCTCCCTAACTGGAAGCTGGGTTCTCTCAGGTTGATTAAGACAAAGGTTTCTGGAATGTGACCTTGAGCAAATCTCACTTTGCTGTTCACAGCTCCGATTTTTCTCAGTAAAATGAAAAACTTAAATAGATCTTAGATTTCATATATGTATACAGCAGCAGGCTATTTGCAAAGAAGCTGCTCTGGCTGAAGTTGATGTGGGGTCCAAGGCCCAGACCTTGGTTACTTCTGACAAAAGGACATTTCTTTCTCTTAAATCAGGAACCAGCTGTTCTATTTGGGTCCTTTTGTTCTATTTTTTTCTTTTTTAAAAAATATCAACAAAGTAAATAGTAAAAATTAATACAAATTCAATCTAGGATTTTTTTGTATGATTAGTTTTGCTATTATGGCACATGTGCTACTAAAAAACATCGTGTTGAGAAAAATCTCATCACAAAACCACAGGGCTTATTGAGGAAAAAAAAATGGAGTTAGAGGCAAAGCACTTAAAACTTTGTCAGTGACCCACAGTGAAGTTAAAGAGAACAAACGACCCCAGATCCTCAAAGGTCTGGGGATCTGCTCTGGTGGGCCCTTCCTGTTTCTGTGTATAGATGTTAGCCCAGCTAGCTATGGTTACTTAGTGGATGTGTACTGAGGCATTTATTACAGATACGCCTCACACTTCAATCTCTTCAATTCTTTTTTTCATTCAGTGAAAAGTGAATAATCCAGGACCTTTAAGTTCTGGCATTGTTCCCCAAATTTCATTTACAGACAATTAGACCTAAATCCCTAAATGTCAATAAACAAAATAAGTTTTGAATGCAATATAGCTGGCATTCGAAAAAATGTTTACCATGGTCAAGGGTTCACACTAAATTCTTTACAATGATTGCTTCACTTAGTCTTCAAAGAACCGCTGAAGTGTGGATTACTGTTCATTTAACAGATGCATAAGGGTTAGTAATTTTTTTGCCCCAAGTTGATATGGAGTGGAGGACTGACCTGGAGATGCACGCTGATTTGCTTCCTTTGTGGCCGATGCACTTTGAAAACCACACTAAGCTCTGCTGCTTCCTGAGAGGAGTCCTGGATGCCCTGAGTTGCAACCCAAGACCTTTTCAGTTGCTTGCATACTGACCACATTCACTCCCTACTTCTAGCTCATTCTGCCAGTGGACGTCCTTCTTTCCCTCTGCCGCCTCCTACTCCTTTCCATTTCTCCTGCTACCAGCTGCCCCATATTTCTAAAAAAATTGTCCAGTATTTCTGAGATTGAGCTTCAGATTAATGGCCTCCACTGGTCCCTGTGTCTAGCCTGCGAGACTTGACCCGCAGGGATCATCTCAGTCACTCGTTTGGCCACCTTGGTGCTTACCTGGACCTGGGCTTGGTTCTCCTGACCTTTCTCTTCCCAGTCTTCTTCTGAGGGCTCTTTCCTTGAAATGGTCCTAAGTGAATCCTTGATAAAACCTCTCTTCATCTTCTCTGCAGGGATATGTATACCCTCCTACCTTTGTTGCCCCTGAATCTAAAAGGCCAAGAATGCTCCTGTTTCAATTAGCGTAGAACAAAGGCAAAGTCTTTTTCTCAGGAAATCTCTAACTTTGCAAGCAGCATGCAGTTCTGGCATCAAAGATAATTTTCTCCTTGCTTTATTTCAAGTAGCCAGGTACCCTTCCTGTGGGTATGTATATTATGCATGTGTCTTCAAGTAGGTTTGGGTTTTGTTTCTTTATGAGAGAGGATACTGAGTTTTGAACAAACTTGCACTGAATTCTTCATTTGCGCAGGGAATTAATTATCTTTGCTATTTCTGTTTTCAAAACCAGGACACCTACTGCCCTTTCACACTCAAAATGATAACTGTCAGGGTAGATTAATGAGCACCATCAGGCAGATTTGGAAAAGGCAGAAGCGATGAGATAATTGTGCCATTGACAGTAGGAATGGTAGCTAGAGGAGTATGAGTTAATTGAAGCGAATTGATACACAAGCCAGTCTTTTCTAAATCAAACACTCTTCAAGGAAAGTACAGTTAATTTTTCTTGGCAGTAGACCCTGTGTTCTGCTGCAGAAAGTAATGGTATGATAGCCCATCCATCCTCTCTGAGAAAAAGACTTTGCTGGCTTCAGGTTATGCTCTTATGTACAAGTTAGATTTTTGCATTGCTATTGTTCGTCTTCTGTTAGGATCCAAGAGTTCAAAGAAAGTCATATTCTCTGGGTGGTTGTTTTGGTTACATATGTTTTAGTACGGAACATAGTTCCTTTGAGGTAGTCAAAAAGGGAGCAGACAAACTGTTAAAGGAAAACCAAATGGCAATTCAATTGTCAGGAAAAGGAGGTAGAAATGAAATGTGCAATCTGCACAAGGTATCACTTCCCTCCAGTCTCCATTTCACACCTTCACAGTGATTATTTGTTGAAAGTATGGGACAGAGACACTTCTGTATTGTACTTAAATATACACTGAAGAAAAAGGAAAAGATTGTCAGAATCTAATTGACAGAGAAATTGTTTTTACATTGCTTTTGTACTGTGACATCCAACACTTGGATTATTTAAAAATAAATAGGGTTGCATGTTTTTTATGCTGAGAAAATGCTTTTTCTTCTCTTATTGTATAGTAAATGATTTTTAATTAAAAAATAAAAGAAGCCCCTTGTTCCCCAGGCTTCCCAGAGCATTGAGTGTTGGTTAGATTGATACAATAACAAGTTTTCTGCTAATATAAACTATTGAAGGTATAAACAGCATTTTTCTTTTACTAAAAGGAACCTTGGAAATCACATTTTAACATCTGTGTTTCACAGATAAATAAATAGAAACTTCTAGAAGGTCAGTGACTTTCCTGAGTTCTCATACCTTTTTTCAAGGCTGGTTGGATTATGCCATCATTCCATTGATCCCTTTGTATGATTATATTTCCTCTATGAACCTCCATACATCATATGACTGTTAAGAAATATATTTTGCCACCTGGAATTTATGCATATCTGGCAGAAAAGGAGAGGGTGAAATATTTACATGCCCATCAATAGAGAGACGCTGACCCTTCTCCAGTTCTGGACTATGGACAGGCCCCTGGAGGCTCCAGCATTTCCTTAGAAAAGTGCCCAGGGCTTGGCTGGTAGCAGGATCACCAAGAGTAAACCAATCTCTACATCTTTTGTGTGTTCCTTCATGTGGCCTCAGTTTGGTTACCTCGTTATCTTGGACCAGCATCCTAGGGAATGCTATAACTGTCAGGCCTTTTCAGTGGGGAAAACACATCATTCTGATGTTTGTATTCCCATTTTAACATATCAGAGGTTCATTCAAACTTTATTAGTTTTATTCTTGAATATATTTGTTCTACATTGAAAATCTAATTTTAATAATATTCCAATTACTTCTTTTTCACATACATATGTGAATATATATAGTGTGTGTATGTGTATGCACATTTTATATGGGTATATTAAAAATATATATTTTGCAAATAATAATGCCAGTATTATAGTTATCAGTTAATTGCCGAATGGAGTTTCAGATTTTCTTATTGTTCTTTATTACCTTGGAGTATATTCTAAGGATCAACAATTAATAGTATCAATTAAATTTTTGTTATTCTGTGGTGGTTTGTTACCAGTTTGATACATAGTTAAATTTGCTTGTTTTATTTGGTTTTAGTGTTAAGGTGCATTTTTTTGGTTCATTTTGATAGAATTTTAAAATTTTAATATGTAAAGTATCAGCAGAGTCCCCAAATCAGAGCTATATAAAATGGCACAGTCAGAAGTTTATCTTTATCTGTGTCTCCACACTCTTTTCCCTTTCAACCATGTGCTATGTGTAACCATTATTTATTACTTTCCAGATTGTCTTTAGGGTTCTTCTGTAGTTGTTGTTGCAAGCATCTCTATACATCAGTGCGTGTTCTTTTTTATTGCTGAACATATCATGTAATTTCTATTGTTCTGCATCTTGCTATTTTTACTTGACAATTTTCCTGAAAATTATTCATACCAGTAGAGAGAGATCTCCCACTTCCTTTATTTATTTTTTTGCTATTTTGCTTTGATTTTCCAAAATTGTTTCATCAGCCTTCTTATCTATCAATATTTGCCTCTAACTTTTGCATGTTACAGATAATGCTTCAATAAATAATCTTTTTTTCAGTGTCATTTTGCATTTATAGAATATGCCATCAGGATAGATTCCTGTAAGTAGAATTGCTGGATCAGAGGGTACATTCATAGGTAGTACTGCTAGATGTTGCCAAATTGTTCTCAATAGTGGAATTATTTTGTATTTCCACTGTTAATATGTGAGAATACATGCTTTCTAATGGCCTTATCAACCCAGTTTATAGTCATTTAGAATTTACCAATCTGATGAATGAGAAGTGGTTATTAATAGTTTCTTTGGTTTTTTTCAAAATTATGAGTGGGGATGAGCATCCTTTCATATGTTTAAAGATGATTATTAAAGGTTTGATTTGCTGGCTATCTTTTAACATAATTGGGTGAAAATGTATGATAAAATTTCACAAAGATATAATTATTTGTGAATTAATATTAATCACATATGGTATTGTAAAAATATTTCAGAATATGATGTAAAGAATTAAATCCGTTTGTTGTGTCACCTACAATTATTTCTGAATTAATCTAGTGATTTAAGATATTATTACATCTTTTTCTTATAAAAGTACCATGCCTTTTTATATGCAGAGTATAGAACAGAAATAGAGTTGCACCATCTAGAGGCAACATATTTGGAAATACTACCTTTCAGTCTTTTTGTCTATCCTTTTATAAACATTATTCACTTATCCATAATCTTTAATCACTCAGTACATTGTAGATATTATTTTGAACAAACCTTTAAATGCTAGATCAGCCTGATCAACACGGTGCAAACCTGTCTCTACTGAAAAATGCAAAAATTAACCAGGCGTGGTGTTGCACACCTGTAATCCCAGCTACTCCGGAAGCTGAGACAGGAGATCGCTTGAACCTGAGAGGCAGAGGTTGCAGTGAGCCGAGATTGCTCCACTACACTCCAGCCTGGGCAACAGAGTGAGACTCCATCTCAAAAGAAAAAAAAAGTCCGATCAATTAAGAATGATAAAAATATAAAAAGTATTTTACATTCATCTATTTATTTAATAATGCTTTTTTCCTGAACTATATCACTTTCCTTCTTTCTGAAGAATTTTAAACATTTCTTGCTAGATAAGTTTGCTGGTGACAAATTCTGTAAATTTTCATTTGAGATCTTTTTTAATGTTTCATTTTTGAAGAATTTTCCTGGATGCAGATTTTTAGGCTAGTTGCTTTTTTTCCTTCAACACTTTAAATATTTCATTCCACTCTCTTCTAGCTTGCATGGTTTCTGAAGAGACGTCCGGTATAATTCTTATCTTTGTTCTTCTCCCAATAAGATGCATTTTTTTCTCTGGTTTCTCTTAAAATTTTGCTTTGTCTTTGATTTTCTATAGTTTGAACATGGTAAACATAGGTGTAATTTTTTTGTTTTCCTCTTTGGTGTTTGTGATTTTTAGGGTCTGTCATTTGGTATATGTAATTAATTTTGGAAAATTCTCAGTCATTATTATAAGTTATTCTTCACTCCTTTCCCTCATTCCCCTCCTTCTGGTATCTCTGTGTTACACCTTTTGTAGTAGTCCTACAGTTTTTTAGATAGCTACTATTTTTTTAAAATTCTTTTTTCTCTTTATTTTTCAGTGGGAAGTTGCTGTTGACAAATTTTCAAGCTCTCTGATTCTTTCTTTAGTCATGTTTATTCTGCTAATGAACACTTCAAATACATTCTTCATTTCTGTTATAGTATTTTTGATTTCTAGCAATTTTTTCCTTAGTGTTTTTTTTCAATCGCTTTGCTTACATTACCCATCTGTTGTTGAATGTTGTTCACTTTTTTCATTAGAGGCCTTACCATATTATTCATAGTTATTTTAAATTATCAGTGGTAATAGTCTCTTCCATATCTGAGTGTTTTTCTGATCTTTGCTTTTCCTCTTCACACTATGTTTTTGGCCTTTTGGCATGCCTCACAAGTTTTTGTTGTTGAAAGCTGGATATGATGTATAGAATAAGGTATGTAAGTAAATAGGCCTTGTTTTGAAGCTTTATGTTATTTAGCTAGGAGTATGGGTCTGTTTACTCTTGGCTGTAACTGTATTGTCAGAGGCTAACGTTTCCTCTAGGATTCTCGTTTTTTATCTCCATTGCTAGCTTTGGCTTTCCCTAGAGATTCCTTCTTAAATAGTGTCTTTTGCTTTCAGCCCTTTCAGCTGTAATCCTGTTATTAATTTTTTTTTTTAATTGTTAGCATTTTTATTCTTTTTTTTTAAAATTCATTTATTATTATTATACTTTAAGTTGTAGGGTACATGTGCATAACGTGCAGGTTTGTTACATATGTATACTTGTGCCATGTTGGTGTGCTGCACCCATCAACTCGTCATTTACATCAGGTATAACTCCCAATGCAATCCCTCCCCCCTCCCCCCTCCCCATGACAGGCCCCGGTGTGTGATGTTCCCCTTCCTGAGTCCAAGTGATCTCATTGTTCAGTTCCCACCTATGAGTGAGAACATGCGGTGTTTGGTTTTCTGTTCTCTTGTGATAGTTTGCTAAGAATGATGGTTTCCAGCTGAATCCATGTCCCTACAAAGGACACAAACTCATCCTTTTTGATGGCTGCATAGTATTCCATGGTGTATATGTGCCACATTTTCTTAATCCAGTCTGTCACTGATGGACATTTGGGTTGATTCCAAGTCTTTGCTATTGTGAATAGTGCTGCAATAAACATACGTGTGCATGTGTCTTTATAGCAGCATGATTTATAATCCTTTGGGTATATACCCAGTAATGGGATGGCTGGGTCATATGGTACATCTAGTTCTAGATCCTTGAGGAATCGCCATACTGTTTTCCATAATGGTTGAACTAGTTTACAATCCCACCAACAGTGTAAAAGTGTTCCTATTTCTCCACATCCTCTCCAGCACCTGTTGTTTCCTGACTTTTTAATGATCGCCATTCTAACTGGTGTGAGATGGTATCTCATTGTGGTTTTGATTTGCATTTCTCTGATGGCCAGTGATGATGAGCATGTTTTCATGTGTCTGTTGGCTGTATGAATGTCTTCTTTTGAGAACTTTCTGTTCATATCCTTTGCCCACTTTTTGATGGGGTTGTTTGTTTTTTTCTTGTAAATTTCTTTGAGTTCTTTGTAGGTTCTGGATATTAGCCCTTTGTCAGATGAGTAGATTGCAAACATTTTCTCCCATTCTGTAGGTTGCCTGTTCACTCTGATGGTAGTTTCTTTTGCTGTGCAGAAGCTCTTTAGTTTAATGAGATCCCATTTGTCAATTTTGGCTTTTGCTGCCGTTGCTTTTGGTGTTTTAGACATGAAGTCTTTGCCCATGCCTATGTCCTGAATGGTACTACCTAGGTTTTCCTCTAGGATTTTTATGGTATTAGGTCTAACATTTAAGTCTCTAATCCATCTTGAATTAATTTTCATATAAGGAGTAAGGAAAGGATCCAGTTTCAGCTTTCTACTTATGGCTAGCCAATTTTCCCAGCACCATTTATTAAATAGGGAATCCTTTCCCCATTTCTTGTTTCTCTCAGGTTTGTCAAAGATCAGATGGCTGTAGATGTGTGGTATTATTTCTGAGGACTCTGTTCTGTTCCATTGGTCTATGTCTCTATTTTGGTACCAGTACTATGCTGTTTTGGTTACTGTAGCCTTGTAGTATAGTTTGAAGTCAGGTAGCGTGATGCCTCCAGCTTTGTTCTTTTGACTTAGGATTGTCTTGGAGATGCGGGCTCTTTTTTGGTTCCATATGAACTTTAAAGCAGTTTTTTCCAATTCTGTGAAGAAACTCATTGGTAGCTTGATGGGGATGGCACTGAATCTATAAATTACCTTGGGCAGTATGGCCATTTTCACGATATTGATTCTTCCTATCCATGAGCATGGTATGTTCTTCCATTTGTTTGTGTCCTCTTTGATTTCACTGAGCAGTGGTTTGTAGTTCTCCTTGAAGAGGTCCTTTACATCCCTTGTCAGTTGGATTCCTAGGTATTTTATTCTCTTTGAAGCAATTGTGAATGGAAGTTCATTCCTGATTTGGCTGTCTGTTTGTCTGTTACTGGTGTATAAGAATGCTTGTGATTTTTGCACATTAATTTTGTATCCTGAGACTTTGCTGAAGTTGCTTATCAGCTTAAGGAGATTTTGGGCTGAGACAATGGGGTTTTCTAAATATACAATCATGTCATCTGCAAACAGGGACAATTTGACTTCTTCTTTTCCTAACTGAATACCCTTGATTTCTTTCTCTTGCCTAATTGCCCTAGCCAGAACTTCCAACACTATGTTGAATAGGAGTGGTGAGAGAGGGCATCCCTGTCTTGTGCCAGTTTTCAAAGGGAATTTTTCCAGTTTTTGCCCATTCAGTATGATATTGGCTGTGGGTTTGTCATAAATAGCTGTTATTATTTTGAGGTACGTTCCATCAATACCGAATTTATTGAGCGTTTTTAGCATGAAGGGCTGTTGAATTTTGTCAAAAGCCTTTTCTGCATCTATTGAGATAATCATGTGGTTCTTGTCTTTGGTTCTGTTTATATGCTGGATTATGTTTATTGATTTGCGAATGTTGAACCAGCCTTGCATCCCAGGGATGAAGCCCACTTGATCATGGTGGATAAGCTTTTTGATGTGTTGCTGAATCCGGTTTGCCAGTATTTTATTGAGGATTTTTGCATCGATGTTCATCAGGGATATTGGTCTAAAATTCTCTTTTTTTGTTGTGTCTCTGCCAGGCTTTGGTATCAGGATGATGTTGGCCTCATAAAATGAGTTAGGGAGGATTCCCTCTTTTTCTATTGATTGGAATAGTTTCAGAAGGAATGGTACTAACTCCTCCTTGTACCTCTGGTAGAATTCAGCTGTGAATCCATCTGGTCCTGGACTTTTTCTGGTTGGTAGGCTATTAATTATTGCCTTAATTTCAGAGCCTGCTATTGGTCTATTCAGGGATTCAACTTCTTCCTGGTTTAGTCTTGGAAGAGTGTAAGTGTCCAGGAAATTATCCATTTCTTCTAGATTTTCCAGTTTATTTGCGTAGAGGTGTTTATAGTATTCTCTGATGGTAGTTTGTATTTCTGTGGGGGTCGGTGGTGATATCCCCTTTATCATTTTTAATTGCGTCGATTTGATTCCTCTCTCTTTTCTTCTTTATTAGTCTTGCTAGTGGTCTGTCAATTTTGTTGATCTTTTCAAAAAACCAACTCCTGGATTCATTGATTTTTTGGAGAGTTTTTTGTGTCTCTATCTCCTTCAGTTCTGCTCTGATCTTAGTTATTTCTTGCCTTCTGCTAGCTTTCGAATGTGTTTGCTCTTGCTTCTCTAGTTCTTTTAATTGCGATGTTAGAGTGTCAATTTTAGATCTTTCCTGCTTTCTCTTGTGGGCATTTAGTGCTATAAATTTCCCTCTACACACTGCTTTAAATGTGTCCCAGAGATTCTGGTATGTTGTATCTTTGTTCTCATTGGTTTCAAAGAACATCTTTATTTCTGCCTTCATTTCGTTATGTACCCAGTAGTCATTCAGGAGCAGGTTGTTCAGTTTCCATGTAGTTGAGCGGTTTTGATTGAGTTTCTTAGTCCTGAGTTCTAGTTTGATTGCACTGTGGTCTGAGAGACAGTTTGTTATGATTTCTGTTCTTGTACATTTGCTGAGGAGTGCTTTACTTCCAATTACGTGGTCGATTTTGGAGTAAGTACGATGTGGTGCTGAGAAGAATGTATATTCTGTTGATTTGGGGTGGAGAGTTCTGTAGATGTCTATTAGGTCTGCTTGCTGTAGAGATGAGTTCAATTCCTGGATATCCTTGTTAACTTTCTGTCTCGTTGATCTGTCTAATGTTGACAGTGGGGTGTTGAAGTCTCCCATTATTATTGTATGGGAGTCTAAGTCTCTTTGTAAGTCTCTAAGGACTTGCTTTATGAATCTGGGTGCTCCTGTATTGGGTGCATATATATTTAGGATAGTTAGCTCTTCCTGTTGAATTGATCCCTTTACCATTATGTAATGGCCTTCCTTGTCTCTTTTGATCTTTGATGGTTTAAAGTCTGTTTTATCAGAGACTAGTATTGCAACCCCTGCTTTTTTTTGTTCTCCATTTGCTTGGTAAATCTTCCTCTATCCCTTTATTTTGAGCCTATGTATGTCTCTGCATGTGAGATGGGTCTCTTGAATACAGCAGACTGATGGGTCTTGACTCTTTATCCAGTTTGCCAGTCTGTGTCTTTTAATTGGACCATTTAGTCCATTTACATTTAAGGTTAAGATTGTTATGTGTGAACTTGATCCTGCCATTATGATATTAACTGGTTATTTTGCTCGTTAGTTGATGCAGTTTCTTCCTAGCCTGGATGGTCTTTACATTTTGGCATGTTTTTGCAATGGCTGGTACCGGTTGTTCCTTTCCATGTTTAGTGCTTCCTTCAGGGTCTCTTGTAAGGCAGGCCTAGTGGTGACAAAATCTCTAAGCATTTGCTTATCTGTAAAGGATTTTATTTCTCCTTCACTTATGAAACTTAGTTTGGCTGGATATGAAATTCTTTTCTTTAAGAATGTTGAATATTGGCCCCCACTCTCTTCTGGCTTGTAGAGTTTCTGCGGAGAGATCTGCTGTTAGTCTGATGGGCTTCCCTTTGTGGGTAACCCGACCTTTCTCTCTGGCTGCCCTTAAGATTTTTTCCTTCATTTCAACTTTGGTGAATCTGGCAATTATGTGTCTTGGAGTTGCTCTTCTCGAGGAGTATCTTTGTGGCGTTCTCTGTATTTCCTGGATTTGAATGTTGGCCTGCCCTACTAGGTTGGGGAACTTCTCCTGGATGATATCCTGAAGAGTGTTTTCCAACTTGGTTCCATTTTCCCCCTCACTTTCAGGCACCCCAATCAGACGTAGATTTGGTCTTTTTACATAATCCCATACTTCTTGCAGGCTTTGTTCATTTCTTTTTCTTCTTTTTCTTTTGGTTTCTCTTCTCGCTTCATTTCATTCATTTGATCCTCAATCGCAGATACTCTTTCTTCCAGTTGATCGAGTCGGTTACTGAAGCTTGTGCATTTGTCACGTATTTCTCGTGTCATGGTTTTCATCTCTTTCATTTCGTTTATGACCTTCTCTGCATTAATTACTCTAGCCATCAATTCTTCCACTTTTTTTTCAAGATTTTTAGTGTCTTTGCGCTGGGTACGTAATTCCTCCTTCAGCTCTGAGAAATTTGATGGACTGAAGCCTTCTTCTCTCATCTTGTCAAAGTCATTCTCCGTCCAGCTTTGATCCGTTGCTGGCGATGAGCTGCGCTCCTTTGCCGGGGGAGATGCGCTCTTATTTTTTGAATTTCCAGCTTTTCTGCCCTGCTTTTTCCCCATCTCTGTGGTTTTATCTGCCTCTGGTCTTTGATGATGGTGATGTACTGATAGGGTTTTGGTGTAGGTGTCCTTCCTGTTTGATCGTTTTCCTTCTAACAGTCAGGACCCTCAGTTGTAGGTCTGTTGGAGATTGCTTGAGGTCCACTCCAGACCCTGTTTGCCTGGGTATCAGCAGCAGAGGCTGCAGAAGATAGAATATTTCTGAAAAGCGAGTGTACCTGTCTGATTCTTGCTTTGGAAGCTTCCTCTCAGGGGTGTACTCCACCCTGTGAGGTGTGGGGTGTCAGACTGCCCCTAGTGGGGGATGTCTCCCAGTTAGGCTACTCAGGGGTCAGGGACCCACTTGAGCAGGGAGTCTGTCCCTTCTCAGATCTCAACCTCCGTGTTGGGAGATCCACTGCTCTCTTCAAAGCTGTCAGACAGAGTCGTTTGCGTCTGCAGAGGTTTCGGCTGCGTTTGTTATTGCCCTGTCCCCAGAGGTGGAGTCTACAGAGACGGGCAGGTTTCCTTGAGCTGCTGTGAGCTCCACCCAGTTCGAGCTTCCCAGCAGCTTTGTTTACCTACTTAAGCCTCAGCAATGGCGGGCGCCCCTCCCCCAGCCTCGCTGCTGCCTTGCAGGTAGATCACAGACTGCTGTGCTAGCAATGAGGGAGGCTCCATGGGTGTGGGACCCTCCTGGCCAGGTGTGGGATATGATCTCCTGGTGTGCCTGTTTGCTTAAAGTGCAGTATTGGGGTGGGAGTTACCCGATTTTCCAGGTGTTGTGTGTCTCAGTTCCCCTAACTAGGAAAAGGGATTCCCTTCCCCCTTGCGCTTCCCAGGTGAGGCAATGCCTCTCCCTGCTTCAGCTCTCGCTGGTCGGGCTGCAGCAGCTGACCAGCACCAATCGTCTGGCACTCCCCAGTGAGATGAACCCAGTACCTCAGTTGAAAATGCAGAAATCACCGGTCTTCTGTGTGGCTCGCGCTGGGAGTTGGAGACTGGAGCTGTTCCTATTTGGCCATCTTGCTCCGCCCTCATCCTGTTATTATTGAGTAGCCCCACTGATGTGGTGCTAAGTCATGGAAAGCAGGAAGTGTTTTATAATCCTTTGATTAGGTTACAGTGTTTTAGTGAGGCTGGGTGCCTGGGATATGACCTTCTCAAATGCTTCTCAGCTCCTACCTTCACTCCCTTGGATGAGGCAGAAAGGCTAGAAGGGGCTGGAGTTGGGCACTTTCCTTCTTTCACTTCAAAGACTAGATGGGACTAGAGTTTGGATATTTTCTTTCCTGAGGTCAATTTGGGTGTGGAAAAACCCAAATGGGTTAAGCTCTGGTAAAATAATTTTCCTTGAGGAAAGGCCTTTTTTAAGTGTAAGACAAAGCTCTGGGCATATAACACCATGGTTACTTTTTAACCTCCCCCTAACAAAAGAATTAGGGGACTTTTCTCCTTAGAGTGAGAGCCTGGTGGGGTTCTCATGGAACCTCATGGAAATATGGGTACTTCCCTAAGACTGGGTCCCCAGAAATTTTTCTCTCTCAAGCTAGTCCATGTTCAGTTGCCAACTATTAGTCAGTTGAAATTATTCTTCCCAGTTGCTCATCCAGCAAAGCTTCTGCTCCAAGTCAAATGTGATTCTCTATATTTGCCCATCTCTCCAAATTTGCGTCAGACGTTTGCTTTGTGACCTCAGTATTCTGATGTATCTAAAAATTGTTGTTTTTTGGTTTATTCCGCTTGAAACAAAATTGTGAGGATGGGAGTGAGGACTTCCAGGCTTTTCGCATGTCTGGCCAGAAACTGGTATATTCTATTACTTTTTGTAAACATTATCTTTAAAAAAGGTAGTAGTCTGGCATACTTATTTCTAGCTCTTTTGTTTGCCAGTTATTTTTTTGCTTTTATTACACAAATAATTCCTTTTAAATAATGATTTGACAGCAGGTGTCCATAAGTGATAGGAATTTAAACATTGCCTTTTTAATGTCAAGGGGAGTCCCTTCTAAATTCAATACAGATTAGATGCATTTAATTGAATGTACTTACAATTTTTTTCTTTGCTATTTTACATGCATGTTGGCCTAGATATAAAAGATTCCTGCTTGAGATACTATTTTTCTTATCAAGTAACTTTCAGTTATTTCTACATAGGTAAATATCTAATGAAACTGGAAAGAAAAAAATAATCCCATGAGAAAAAAGAATTCTTATGAATATCTGTTCTCAATGAACATCTTTATCAATTATATTCTGTTTCATTTATGATGTAATTTCTCTCTTTTATGGAAACTAATATGTGTAGTGTTTTGGCAAATAGAACTTCCTCTGAAATGATTGGTGTTGATGCTCTGGAAAAATCAGATTTTCTTTTAATTAGAACTTCTTTGTAAATTGATAGTAAAGTAGTATGACCTCTTTAAAATCTAGACACCAAAGTCATATCTACTGAACCACTTTTGTTTTTCCCATACAACAGTGGGTGTTTCCAAACTGCTAAAGTAATTCTATTAGAGCACAGTGGAAAAATCTAAGTTATAAGTGAGGTACATGGAGCCAACATCATCATCACTCTTTAGGGACGAAAGCACATATGGAAGCACTTCATGGATTCATTAAATACCAATCTGAAATAACATGACATCAATATTGGTAGCTTGAAAATGGTAACATCTGACAGATGGCAACCAATTAGAGCAATTAGCAATTAACTTGTGTGTCTGTGTCCCACCTTCATCCTCCTTCACTTGCTTCATGAATTTCTACCATCTTGGGTATGTTCCTGAAATTCAGTCTCTACTACAGACCTTTGGGATAATACATTTTGGTCAATTATTGAAAATGAATTCGGAGACAAAGAGCATGTCACTGTTCATCACACATTCAAAATATGACTATTCTTTTTAGGTAAAATGTAATTTAATGTGAACCCGTAGAACATTGTTTTATAGAGAAAAAAGGAATGCTAAGAAAAATTAAGCCACAAAATTTTTGCAATATTTATGTATTGACATATAAATAGGCTTTTACTATATTGGTGACCTTATAGTATAGTTCAATTCAAAAACACTTTGAAAAATATTTTTCCTAAAAGTCTAAATATATAATCATGCACATTACAGCCAAAAAAAAAAAAAACCCCTCAGAAAACAAACAACTAAGAAGTAAAAACAAATATAAAACTCTTGTGATATTTACATTGTCATTAAATAATTACATAAAATAATTATTATGTGTATATATTCACATATTTGATTCACTTGCCATGTGTCTAATACCAGGTCAGTGGTATTTTTCTTCAGAGTATATTTTGTAAAGTAATCTTTAATTAAAAATCTTTTTAAAAGTTGTATTTTATGGGTCATAAAATTCATTTGAGAAATATTTTCAAGATAAAACTTATTAAGTAAAATGCCTCTTAATTATTATTTGTATTCACCAATTTTAGATGTTGCAAAAATGGGGAATCTCCTATTTGAATTTGTGTAATAAATATACATTTATATAATTCTGAATAAGCTTTCTAATAAAAGATTATTCCCACAAGATAATATATTAAAAACGTAGACTTTAGGGAAGACTCCTTTTGTTTAATAATTAGATTAAGTATTTCCAACTGATTTTTGACAAAATGAGAACAAAATTTAAAGGACTCATTCACACAAGAAACTCAACACAATTGTAGGACACTAAGCTTCATTTATAAAGTATTTCTTCAGAAGTTCAAACTTTCTAAAATTCTATTGAATACAGGTAGATAAAAGAGAAAATCTATTACCATGCTGAAGTATTTTTTAAATTCAATGTCAACTCCATCTCAAAAATTGTAGTTCAGCTAGTCTGTGTTTTTGTGTTTATGCATGTAAATTTTTACAACTGCACTTCTATTCCAATTTGAAGAGCATTAGGATTTTGGATACAATTATGAACTATATGTCCACTGCAACAGACTCCAATAACCTTTCTGTTCTGTAGGCTTTCTTAATGTAGTAAAAGTATTGTTTGCATCATGGCACTTACCACTGAGCTCTACCAAAATTCGTGTTTGTATTATCACCACAAAGCAAGTCATTTCTTCTTAATGTTGAACATATAAAATAATTTTACAATGTAACATTTACAATGTTAGATGTTTCACCTTTGGCAAAGTGAGCTTCCAAAATCTTGACTCTGATTCCATGAATTGAATAAAAACAATTAAACCATTATTAGAATTAACTAACTGATTTGCTGGCTTGAAGGATCCAATGTGACTTATACAACAGTGACATTATTTAACTCTTTGCAAAGTTCTTCTCTAAAGAAATCAACACAGGGAACCTTCGAAGACTGCCCCCACCCCCTTTTAAGGTCATCTTATTGAAGCCATTTTTGCCATTTCAGTCATCTTCAATTAGTAGATGAAAGAACAAGAAGATGAGGACCTGATTGTAAAGTTAAAAAACATGTGTCGTTTGAGCATTGCACAGGTTATTCCTTAAAATAGGCAAACAATTGAGGTGACGACACAAGACCCTTGCTCTGCTCTCCAAACTGTGTTTCCTTGCGGAGGCTGCGTCGTCCTGGAAAAGTGGGTGATTTCTGAATTGTTACTGGCTGCCTGTCAAACCATAAAGGTGCAGCTGCCCAGCTGGGGTTCTTTGCTAATTCATATGAAGATTTCCTGTGGACTAGGTGTTTCTTTGAGTATAACAGTAAGGGAAGATGTCTTTGAAAGATCAGAAAAAAAAAATAGCCTTCCCTCAAATCATTGGCAACTTCCAATTCATTACATTTTCATAAAACATGTATTAATTTAAATTTTATTTGGATGGAGAGAGAATTCTAGAGCTTTAACTTCTTACAGTTCAAGCATAGATGTTCAATATGAGGCATTTTAAGGGCTTGACCATTATGTCACGAAGAGTTTGGTTAGCCTCTTTCTGAATGAGCTACCATATGACTGTTAAGAAATGTTATAGGAAAAACCTTTCCTGTAACTTTATTGTATGCCAAGAGAGACGAAGGTAAATGACACAGGTGCTTTTTTACAAGTGTAAATTTTCTGGGTTTGTGGCGGGTTGGAGGGGATGTCATTTATGAACCCTGCTAAGTTTTAAGGAGTTGCCATTTCAATAAAGAAATGTGAAATCATTATTTAGCTCTAAGACATTCCAATTAGGTAGTTTCTAGAACTAGCCTTTTCCCAGAAGTCTCTCCCGACTCAACATTTCACATGAGCTATCTTTGAAAAATGAGGGGCACACATGAAGGTTTTGGAAAGGCAGAGATGGAGAAAGAGCTCTTTTCCTTTTTTCTTTGGAAAAATATCGCCTGTTCTTTTCTAGTTCAGGCTTGCACTGGGTATCAACTAAGGATAATTGATTAATGATGAAGAATTTAGCTCTCAAAAGGATAACATTTTTGATAGAACGGGTTTTATCTAAGGAAAGCCAAAGATTGAAAACATATACATACTTCTCCAATACCCTGTGAACAGTTTGACAGAGCTGTGTGTATCTCATTAATCTGATAACAGACTGTTGTACAAAATCAACTAAACTGTAGGCTCTTTACACAAAGCTTGAAAGATTAAGGCATGATAGCTTTCATTTTCTTCATGTTATTTTATTTTCTTCTGCTAATGCAGGATCAAAAACAAAACAAACTACTGAGTTATTTATCACTTCTTATTTGTTGTAGAGTCTTCATTCTGAAAAATAATAATAAAAACCCCATATGAATTGAAATAGGATACAAGAGCTCACCAGATGTAGCTGTATCTCTTTATGAAAATAAACCGAATGTTTTCCTTAATCAATCAGAATGAATAATGTTGATGGGCTTGGCAATGACTAAATCAGGGCTGCCAGCTCCAGCTACCCAGCATGATTTCATCTTTCCAACCAGACTAAAAAATGCTTTCCCTCCTTCACCCTGGACAACTTTATTTTCACACGTTCAATTTAACAAAGCTCAAAAGGAATTCTAAAAGCTTCGCCTGTCTCATAAAATGTTTACCAGATATCTCTACAGGGTGGCAGCCGCACTACAATGTTTCATAATAAGGGGAAATAAAGTGGCCAGTAAAGCTACTGAGGAACAGGAACAGTCACATCGGTGGGAGGTTATTTACTGTCAGTCATGCTACAAATTTGCATTTTTCAGCAATTTTGTTTAAAACTTCATTTAAACAACTGCTTGCTATAGAAAGTGGTGAACAAAGGTGGGACTGTCTTTGTTTAAATCAGCTTCCAAAGTTTAGCTGAGTCAGTAACTCCCCTTAAGTTTCAATTTTTGGTAGGGGTTTAAAAGCTTGATGAAGCAGTCTTCTGTTTGTTCAGCTTCAACGTATATTTCCACAATTAGTACCATAGTGACTCAATGGAAGCACATTTAAAGAGAAAGAACCTTTGGTCTTTTAAAGCAATTCTGTTTATAACATGATCCACAAGATAAGGCCTTTGGGGAAATAAGTGCAGGGATAGTAGGTATAATAAACGAAGACTTTTGTTTTTGTGTTTGTTTTTATAAGCATATAAATATATTTCATTTCAAAATGATTTACATTTACTAGTTGATATGTTTCCCATAATGACCCCATTTGGCAGATGAAGAAACTGAAATACAGATACTTTTTTCATTTAATTTTTATTTTATTTATAATTTCAACTTTATTTTAGATTTGGGGGTACATAGGCAGGTTTGTTACATGGGGTATTGTGTTATGCTGAGGTTTGGGGTATGAATAATCCTGTCACTCAGATATGAGCATAGTACCCAATAGTTAGTATTTCAACCCTTGCTCCTTTCCTCCCTTCCCGGTCTAGGAGTTCTCAGTGTCTGTTGTCTCCATGTTTTTGTTGATGAGTACCCAGTGTTTACCTTCCATTTATAAGTGAGAACATGTGGTATTCAGTTTTCTGTTCCTGCATTAATTTGCTTAGGATAACAGCCTCTAGATGCATCCATTTTGCTACAAGGGACATTATTTCATTCTTTTATTATGGCCGCATAGTATTCCACTGTGTATTTGTACCACAGTTTCTTTATCTAATCCATCACTGATGGGCATTTAGGTTGAATCTATGTTGTTACTATTGTGAATAGTGCTGTAATGAACATATGAGTGCATGTGTCTTTTTGGTAGAATGATTTATTTTCTTTTGAATATATGCCCATTAATGGCATTGCTGGATAGAGTGGTAGTTCTATTTTTATTTCTTTGAGAAATCTCCAAACTGCTTTCCACAGTGGCTGAACTAATTTACATTCTCACCAGCAGTGGGAATGCAAACATTCCCTTTTCTTTGCAGCCTTGCCAGCATCTGTTGTTTTTTGACTTTTTAATAACAGCCATCTGACTGGTGTGAGATGCTGTCTCATTGTGGTTTTGATTTGCATTTCACTGATAATTAGTGATGTTGAGCGTTTCTCATATGTTTGTTGGCTGCTGTCTGTTTTTGAGAAGTGTCTGTTCAGGTCTTTTGCTAACCTTTGAATGGGATTGTTTTTTGCTTGTTGAATTAAATTCCTTGTAAATTCTGGATATTAGACATTTGTCAGATGCATAGTTTGCAAATATTTTCTTCCATTTTCTAGGTTGTCTGTTTACTCTGTTGATAATTTTTTTTGTGTGCAGGAGCTATTTAGTTTAATTAGGTCCCACTTGTCAATTTTTGTTTGTTGCAATTGCTTTGAGGGCTTAGTCATACACTCTTTCCTAAGGTCAGTGTCTAGAATGGTGTTTTCTAGGTTTTCTCCCAGGATTCTTACAGTTTGAGGTCTTAGATTTACATCTTTAATCTATCTTGAGTTAATTTTTGCATATCATGAAAGGTGAAGGTTGAGTGTAATGCTTCTATATAGGGCTAGTCAGCTATTCCAGTACCATTTATTGAATAGGGAGTCATTTCTTCATTGCTTATTTTGTTGACATTGTTGAAGATCACATGGCTGTAGGTTTGTTTCCTGGGTTCTCTATTCTGTTCCATTGGTCTATATGTCTGTGTTTGTACAAGTACCATGCTGTTTTGATTACTATAACCTTATAGTATAGTTTGAAGTTGGGAAATATGATGCCTCTGGATTTGTTCTTTTTGTTTAGGATTTCTTTGGCTGTTTGGCCTTTTTTTTTTGGTTCCCTGTGAATTTTAGAATTTTTTTTTTCTGTTTTTGTGAAAAATGACATTGATAGTTTGATAGGAAGAGTGTTGAATCTGTAGATTGCTTTGGGCAGTATGATCATTTTAATGATATTGATTCTTCCAATCCAAGAAGATGAATGTTTTTCCGTTTGTCTGTGGAATCTCTGATTTTTTTAATCAGTATTTTGTAGTTCTCCTTGTTGAGATCTTTCACCTCTTTGGTTAGATGTAGTCCTAGATTTTTTTTTTTGTATGTGTGTGGCTATTGCTACTGGAATTGCATTCTTAATTTGGCTCTCTGCTTGAACATTATTGGTGTATAGATATGTTACTGATTTTTGAACAATAATTTTGAATCCTGAAACTTTACTGAGGTTGTTTATCAGGTTTAGGAGTCTTTTAGAAGATTCTTTAGAGTTTTCTAGATATAGAATCATATCAGCAAAGAGAGAGAGTTCGACTTCCTCTTTTCCTATTTGGACGCCTTTTCTTTCTTTCCCTTGTAGGATTGCTCTGGCTAGAAATTCCTATTTTTAGTTTTAGTTTTGAGACAGGGTCTCGCTCTGTCATCTGGGCTGGAATGCAGTGGTATACTTATAACTCACTCCAGTCTCAAACTCCCGGGCTCAAGTAATCCTCCTGCCTCAGCTTCCCAAGTAGCCAGGACTACAGGCACGCATCACCACACCCAGTTAATATTTTTTATTTTTTGTTCTCGCTATGTTGCCCAGGCTGGTCATGGATTGCTGGTCTCAAACAATCCTCCCTCCTTGGCCTCCCAAAGTGGTAGGATTATAGGTGTGAGCTGTGGCACCTGGCCCAGAGATTTTAGTACCTTAATCAAGATGGTACTGATTGTAAGTGGAGAAGCCAGATTCTAGCCCCAGCTGAATGTTCTTGATCTCTACCCCATGTTGCTTCCTGGGAGTCATTTTTATGTGTTTATTATCTTCTTAAAATATTCTTTTCTACTTCTTCTGAAGGTTCCTTGTTATTAATGTTTCCAAAAGCTAAGCTAAAATTCACAATTCTGGATTCATGCATGGTGTGAGTCAATAGGTGAGTGAGAGTGATATAGGTATGAGGATTTCCGATAATTTCCCCTGGAATATTTGTAGTGAAGAGAGAAGTTAGACACATTCTTTCATCTCCTTGAATGCTACAATTAACTCAAACTTTGGCATTTCTACACTGGCCCAGAAGGAAACTGTGATTCTCATCATCATAATCCAGTATGTAGCCATAGTAGTCATTGCTTAACAGAGCAGCACTCATTCTGTTATGACAAATTAGTGCCTCGGATCTCACTGGTTGTCAAAGGATCTTCTCTGAATGAATGCAGAATGTAAAAAATGTGTACATCCAAAAAGGTGGTGAGTCATTGCCACCTGGTGGTTAAAGCGATTTAACCTTTTATGTAGGTAGAGGAATCAGTAATACCATGCATGGTTTGCTAGTTTACTGGATTGACTGACTTTTGGCATTGGAGACATTTATTTAGTAACAGATGGTTTTAAATGTTAAACAGAGTCAGTTCTTACCGCGAATTCATTTCCATACCTCCATATTTTCACAATTCCTCCAAGTACCTCAGTTCTTTCTTCTTACCTCGCTTCTGTCTTTTTCAAGATATTGAAAAACTATCTAACCAAAGCCTCGTATTTAGGACTGTACACACTAGTCCATTTGGCGGCAGACCTTATTGTGTGTGAATGTATCTTGGTTGCCCTGAAGACGTGGCTCTAAATTCTCTAAGGACATCATTCAAAGACTGGTGGTTTCTGAAGAGATTTGGCATCTAATATAGGAATCTATATATCTATATCTACCGATCTATCTATATCTATGTAGATACAGATAAACACACTTATACTCCAATGCTGGTTGGTATTTTCATAATACAGCAAAAGCCAACCAGATGGGTCTTTTGAAATCCAGAAAAAAAATTATAATAAATATCTAAATTATGAGATGAAGATAATGACTCACACATGACATTAAATCAAGTTACAAAAATGAGAACCAACCAGAAATTTATAAAACCAGTTGCTATGGTTTCAATGTCCCCTTTCCCAGCAAAATTTATGTTGAAAGGTAGTCCCCAATGTGACAGCATTGAGAGGTTGTTCCTTTAAGAGGTGACTGGATCATAAGTGTTCTGCCTGCAGGAGGTGATTTGGATTAATGGGTTAATGAATTAATGGACTCTTGGGGGAGTGCAACTGGTAGCTTTTTAAGAAGAGGAAGAGAGGCTTAGTTAGTATGCTCAGCCTCCTAGTCATGGGATGCCCTATCTCCCCTCGGGACTCTGCAGTGTCCTTTCTAGGAAGAACGCTCTTACTGGATGTGGCACCTCAGCCTTGGACTTCTCAGCCTCTGACAGGTATTCTGTTAGAAGCAACAGAAAGTGGACCAAGACACTGGTACCTATCAATTGTAGTGCTTCTGATTTTATTTAATATCAAGGTGATAGTATGTAGAAAAAAAGACAATGGTACTTATAAGAAAGAAATCCTTTACTTAAAAATGAATGATAGGACGGGGGTGGTAGCTTGCGCCTGTAATCCCAGCACTTTGGGAGGCCAAAGCGAGCAGATCACCTGAGGTTAGGAGTTCAAGACCAGACTGGCCAACATGGTGAAACCCTGTCTACTAAAAAAGAAAAAAAAAATTACAAAAAATTAGCTGGGTGGGGTGGCATGCACCTGTAGTTCCAGCTACTCAGGACTGAGGCAGGAGAATCGCTTGAACTGAGAGGCTGAGGTTGCAGTGAGCCAAGATTGGGTCACTGTGTTCCAGCCTGCCCGGGTGACAGAACAAGACTCTGTCTCAAAAGAAAAAAAAGACTAACAAAGAGACTATTTTACTCATTTCTCAAAGTCTACCCCAAGACAACAATAGAGTGTTGGATAAATCTACATGAATGTAATCAGCAATCCATGTCCTCCTTTCCTTGGCAATTTTCTTTCTCCGTAGTTGCAGAAACATCATGGAATATCATGTGTCTCAGATGACAGTTTTTCGTTTCTGTGATAGCAATAACATGGTATTCCCGTTCTTTCTGTGTCATAATGCCATCTCTGTGAAAGGTTCAGTACTTTTCATTTTGCACAGTGTGGGGTGCCTCGTATTAATCACTGTTGTGTTGTTCTTTCTTTAGCAGTGACAGAAGTTATCTGAGAAAGCATTTAAAATTAATAAACTTACATTTTCTGAAATAATTTTGAAATGTACCACATTATCACTGTTATTATTAGACAACCACAAAGAAAGCCTTGCACCATTGAGCTAAATAGATTATGCTTTAACAATCCATTTTAGGAAACATACTTACCTCCTCATCTTCAACTCTGATTTCATAACATATATATACATATTTTTCTAGCTATACAATCATGCACAAAATTGCAATACAAGGAAGTTAGACACCCTGTCCCTTTTTGTCAGCACCGCATTTCATTGTCCATTGTATTTCTACAGGATCCCATAAAGACAGTCATGCACCAGCAGGAAAATATACTTTCTAACATTCAAAGTCAATGATGCAGATAATAGGGAACCAGCATCCTCAATGTGGGATACGAACTGTCCTCAGTCCCTAGCCCAGATGTTGGTAACAACCAATAAACTGTATTATACACATATATTTTAAAAAGCAGCTTGAAGGAATGGCCTGCTTAGCTAGATTTATTAGGCGAGATCTTTAATGTGCCATATGGCAGCTTGGTTCTTCCAAGCAGTGCAGTCCTGTGAAGGAACGTATTGTAGTGAGATGACCAGCCTCGGCACAAGCAATGATGACTCCCCAGGGAAACAAGTGCTTGCTGCAGGATTTTTCACCAGTGTCACCCTTGATATGTGTCCTAGTAGTCCATTATGCCTCAATATGTTTTCAATCAGAGCTGGGATCTCCATTATCCCTACTGTTTAGAGAAATCTCTAGACATCTTTGAGATGGGGGCCTGTGAGAAACACAGGGCAGGGCTGATATCCATCATGTTATTTAACATAGATTCTGCCTTTTATTGAGACACTTTGTGTAGGAAATACAAACTAGGGAATTTGTGAAGGTTTTAAAAGCTATTATTCAAGTAAATGGAAAAGTGCCATCATGTATGTTGTTTGGAATACCAGAGAGTGCAAAATAGATTTTTCTTCTATTTGAAGATGGTTTCATGAGAACTACTTTTCTTTATTAAAACATTGTGCCTTCCACACATAAAGGCTTATATTGGAATGATTTGTATCAACCCTTGTACTTCCTTTTCATTAACGTGCAAGATAATTTTATTAATATTTTAAGCTGTTAGAGACTAGTCACTGTGATATATGTATATTAACAACATCTTTGCATGTTCAAAAATGAAAACAGTTTCTGGGCAAATGATGGGAAAAAATTAGGTGTTAAACATTATTTTCATTATCTAGGATTTTTTTTTGTTTTGTAAATAATTTAGGTTCTTGCTGTGTCCAGGAGCTGAAGTTATTAAAAAGAGATTCCAAAATGTGTTTTCTAAATGCAAACTCAGTAAATAGAGGAAAATTAAGCCATGGAAACAATACACATTACTTATGTTATAATTCTGTTAAAATGAAAAACCTGAATCTAAAATATCAAGCAAATACAATTTGAGGAATATTCTTTTTTTTAAATTATACTTTGAGTTCTAGGGTACATGTGCACAATGTGCAGGTTTGTTACATATGTATACATGTGCCATGTTGGTGTGCTGCACCCATTAACTCGTCATTTACATTAGGTATATCTCCTAATGCTCTCCCTCCGCCCTCCCCCCTCCCCACAATAGGCCCCGGTGTGTGATGATCCCCTTCCTTTGTCCAAGTGATCTCATTGTTCATTTCCCACCTATGAATGAGAACATGCGGTGTTTGGTTTTTTGTTCTTGAAATAGTTTGCTGAGAATGATGGTTTCCAGCTGCATCCATGTCCCTACAAAGGACACAAACTCATCCTTTTTTATGGCTGCATAGTATTCCATGGTGTATATGTGCCACATTTTCTTAATCCAGTCTGTCACTGATGGACATTTGGGTTGATTCCAAGTCTTTGCTATTGTGAATAGTGCCACAATAAACATATGTGTGCATGTGTCTTTATAGCCGCATGATTTATAATCCTTTGGGTATATACCCAGTAATGGGATGGCTGGATCAAATGGTATTTCTAGTTCTAGATCCTTGAGGAATCGCCACACTGTTTTCCATAATGGTTGAACTAGTTTACAGTCCCACCAACAGTGTAAAAGTGTTCCTATTTCTCCACATCCTCTCCAGCACCTGTTGTTTCCTGACTTTTTAATGATCGCCATTCTAACTGGTGTGAGATGGTATCTCATTGTGGTTTTAATTTGCATTTCTTTGATGGCGAGTGATGATGAGCATGTTTTCATGTGTTTGTTGGCTGTATGAATGTCTTTTGAGAAGTGTCTGTTCATATCCTTTGCCCACTTTTTGATGGGGTTGTTTGTTTTTTTCTCGTAAATTTGATTAAGGAATATTCTAAAAAAAAAAAAAAAAAACCAGCCTATAATTTCAAAATTGCCAATGTTATGAAAATTGAGGAAAGACTAAAGTGCTTCTAGAATGAAGGAGATAAAAGAGACATGAAAACTAAATAAAGTATATTTTTTGAACCGAATGTGTTTTTGCCATTTGAATACATTGTTGGTGCAATTGATGAAATTTCAGTGAGGTCTGTGGAATAGATGAAAATATTACATAAGTGAAAATTTTCTGACTTCTATGATTGTATTGTAGTTATATATGAAATATCCTGTTTTTAATAGGAGATTCAAATAAAATATTAAGGAGTAATGAAGCATGTTAAAATTGTATTCTCAAATGGTTATTTTAAGAATATTCTTGATACCATTCTTTCAACTTTTCTCTAAATTGAAATTATTTCAAAATAAAATAAAGCTAATATTTTTTTCTGATTTTTAAAATGTTTGATGGCCCCATGAAAATGATAGCAGTAGTTAATTTAATCAGTAAAGCACATCCAAATCTACAAATTACATAAAAGTTATAATTACTTATTAATTCTGAAATATATTAGTAATATAAAGTTGAAATAATTATAAAATATATGGTTATAATGATATTTAATGTTTTAATTTGTTAATTAATTTTAGATAGTATTATTGAACTGTGTAAATGCCGCAGAAACAGTCATGGAAGTATTAGTCTATTGTAATACAGTGCATGTTGTTCAATTCAATAAAAAGTTTCTTATTAACTTTTTAAAATTCAATTTTCTCTTTGTAGCAAGGCCAATTTCATCTATAAATACAGTGTTTTTGACAGAAAACTTGTAATGCCGTAGATACTGTCTTGTTTAGCCTTTGAGCATTAACTGATATTTGAGTAGTGATATTTGCAGAAGAGCTTCTATGGTTTCAGGTTGACAAGTCATTAGCTCTTCTTTCCCTAAAGCAACTACAAAACAATTCACATGGAAATTTTACAATTAGATTCTGCCTTTCCGCTTAGCTCCTTACTGTTTATTACTTCATTTCTCCCCTGGAACCTTTGGATTCTTTAAATATCACTAATATATTTGGGTTTTTTCCCTACCATTTTGTTATTGATGGGCAATTAATTGTGGAATAATAAACCCAACATGGACATACATTCAGTTAAAGTGTGTTTATGTTTATTTTTAATAGCAGTTTCTTTTAATGTGGCAGGACATTTACTTGGGCTTTTGAGCAAAGGCCTGCTGAGTGAAACTATGTTGTTTATTGAGTAGTTAATAGGATGATTGGGTGCAGACTTTTTGCAATAATGAGAGAAGGGAAAATATAACTAAACCTCAGGAGGGAATTGGTAAACATCTTTTGTATCATTAAGTTCAATGTCTATAGTCTTCTAAGATCGAGACAAATAGACTCCTAGAAACTGTGGGACTTGTCCATAGACCCTCAGGAATCATCAGTGTTTCATGCTAGCAGGAGTACTTTTGCTATCAATACAGTATCCTGTTGAAACAATGATTTAAGCAGTGATTTGGATCCTGATGAATCTTATTTTTACCCGTGTTTGGCTGAAGATTAGTGCCAGTACGTTTCTAAACCTTAGGTGTCATTTATAACAATAGTTCTCAAAATTCCTTCTTAGTTTTACCAGGGATGCACCTTGCCTCACAGTTGCTTTTTTTGTTTGCCTGCTTCCACTCCCCATGTATGCTACTGGGCTCTAACCATTCCCCAGCTCATGTGCAAGATCAGGAGTTCTACCAGGAGCAAGTGCTGAATGTACGTAGCTGCAGAATCGGTAGAGAAGGGGCAGAGGTCCCTCACTGCTAAGGGTAAGGTCTTCTTCTGGGGGTTGAGAATGGGGGAGATGGGTTTGAGAAATGGAAGGTCAGGAAATTCCACTGGTGAAGTCAGATTACCTTTGGTAGAAGTACTAAATATAGATTAAGGGCCCCTATAAATATCATAAGGAAACAAACTCTGAATTTCTAAAAAGAACTTTTTCTTTGAAACTTTTAGACCTCTGCATTATTTTTATTTTTATAATTTTATCCTGGCCATCCATGTAAGCCAAGAAACCAGGATGGAAATGAACTTTTAATCCTACATGAGCAGTTTTAAGCATAATCATCTTAATTTTTCCTTTGACCCTCAAGCTGTTGTCAATTAAGTGGTCTGTTTGTACAGACACTTCCACCTCATACCTAAACATTGCATCTCTTTCTTTGTTTTCTCCTCAGAGGAACATTTTCAGAGATTCAACAATTTTTGTCTTTCCCAGTGACAGGCAGAACAGTTGTATTCAGTCTTTTTTCAGCCAGGTTTTCTGTCCTGAACAGATTAGAAATGGTGTGTTCCACTGAGAATAAAGGGGCCAAGCTGCTGCTGCAGCAGTGTTTCTGTAGGACACCAGCTACCGGGGCACCTTGAGGCATCTGTTGCAGAATTGCAGCCATGAAATACGTGCCTGTGATAGGGACCCTGTTAGAGCTCCAGCAATTGGCAGGAAACTTGTCTCACATCAGTGAACTTTGCATCAGAAGCACTGCATCTTTAGTGACCTGCACAGATACAAACAGCAGTCCAGTGGGAGGATGGAGGAAGTGTCTTCTTCCCTCTGCTCTTGAGGAATTATCCCTCTTCTTGAGATGAGTTTAATAGAACTAAGTGGCTTGATACGAAAAATGTTAGAAGCTGTACGAGGATTATGTATATTGTAAGCTTATTATAGCCATAGTTTTTAAAATAAAGGGCAAAAAGGAAAAGAATATTATTTACTTTCCTTGTTTTGTATTTTAATGACGGCAGTATTTTATGTTTCCTAGTAGGTATTTGGCAACTAGGGTGCAGGTATGTGGGAAGAATTTGTTAATTTTTCTGTATTTCAGGGTGTAGGTCAGAAAGAAAGGAAATTGTCTGAAGTTTAACTTTCTTATTTCGTTATGACAAGATCATTTTGTAATTCTAAATATTTATATATTAGCTTTATATACATCTTTGTGTCAAAAATATTGTAATGTTATTAAAAATAGATGATACTGAGGCCTTATTTTTTAACAAAATTGTTTCATATTTCGGCACCTTCAGTGTGGCAATGCATTTAAATTTTAAATGTGTTTTGATGAAGATAATTTTTGGAGCTAAAATAAAGGTTGTTTGAAGCAGAATATTTTCAAAGAAAAGAACCTTGTCAAGAAACTTGCAGTAGTAATAAAAATGTTCAAACTTTTCAGCCTGGTAAACTTTTTCTGGAAGCAGCTGTGCTGTCTGTTTCATTTGGGTAAAATATGAAACATCAATTTGAAAATTAGTGTTTAATGGGAGGGAGAGATTTCTTTTCATGGGACTTAAATATCTGGTTTTAAATTGTTAATTGAAATATTGATGAATTTCACTCATTATTTAAACTTGGCCAAATTTTATTTTATTTTATTTTATTTTATTTTTTAAATTTATTTATTATTATTATACTTTAAGTTGTAGGGTACATGTGCATAACGTGCAGGTTTGTTACATATGTATACTTGTGCCATGTTGCTGTGCTGCACCCATCAACTCGTCATTTACATCAGGTATAACTCCCAATGCAATCCCTCCCTCCTCCCCCCTCCCCATGATAGGCCCCGGTGTGTGATGTTCCCCTTCCTGAGTCCGAGTGATCTCATTGTTCAGTTCCCACCTATGAGTGAGAACATGCGGTGTTTGGTTTTCTGTTCTTGTGATAGTTTGCTAAGAATGATGGATTCCAGCTGCATCCAAGTCCCTACAAAGGACTCAAACTCATCCTTTTTGATGGCTGCATAGTATTCCATGGTGTATATGTGCCACATTTTCTTAATCCAATCTGTCACTGATGGACATTTGGGTTGATTCCAAGTCTTTGCTATTGTGAATAGTGCTGCAATAAACATATGTGTGCATGTGTCTTTATAGCAGCATCATTTATAATCCTTTGGGTATATACCCAGTAATGGGATGGCTGGGTCATATGGTACATCTAGTTCTAGATCCTTGAGGAATCGCCATACTGTTTTCCATAATGGTTGAACTAGTTTACAATCCCACCAACAGTGTATAAGTGTTCCTATTTCTCCACATCCTCTCCAGCACCTGTTGTTTCCTGACTTTTTAATGATTGCCATTCTAACTGGTGTGAGATGGTATCTCATTGTGGTTTTGATTTGCATTTCTCTGATGGCCAGTGATGATGAGCATTTTTTCATGTGTCTGTTGGCTGTATGAATGTCTTCTTTTGAGAAATGTCTGTTCATATCCTTTGCCCACTTTTTGATGGGGTTGTTTGTTTTTTTCTTGTAAATCCAAATTTTAAAAATTTAGAGAAGCTTATGACTTCCCAAACCAAAAGTTTTATTTAAATTGATTATAAATATTAAAAATTATGGAAAAGGAGGAAGTAAATAATCTAAACTTTCTCTAAAACTTAAAAAACTTTATGAATATGCTTATTAAAACTGAAATTTTGCTGTAACTTTTATAGCTGCTCTAAGTCAGCTTCTAGTGGTGTTCTTATTTTACATATAGAAGTAAAAGTCCGGTAATGTTGAATTGGCTGGTACAATTTCTTTTGAGTCAAGTATATGTTTTTATTTTTTCATTATGTGTGTAAGCATGCCCCAGTCTATGATTTAGTTACATCTAAATGTAATTTGTTGGTTGCTTTTGGAAATCAAAACAGTATGCTGTAGAAACTATGATTTAAGCAGTGATTTGGATCCTGATGAATCTTATTTTTACTCCTGTATTTGGCTGAAGTACAGTACTTTTCTAAACCTTAGGTGTCATTTATAACAATATTTCTCAAAGTTCCTTCTTAGTTTTACTAAGAATGTGCCTTGACTCACAGTTGCTTTTTTGTTTGTCTGCTTCCACTCCCCATGTATGCTGCTGGGCTCTTACCATTCCCCAGCTCATGTGCAAGATCAGGAGTTCTACCAGGAACAAGTGCTGGATGTGCGTAGCTGCAGAATTGGTAGAGAAGGGGCAGGGGTCCCTAACTACTAAGGGTAAGGTCTTCTTCTGGGGGTTGAGAGGGGGATATGGGTTTAAGAAATAGAGAAAGGTCAGGAAATTCCACTGGTGAAGTCAGGTTACCTCTGGTAGAAGAAACATGTCAATGTCAGTGGAAGGTTTTGGGAGCCTTGCTATTCAGAGTGGTCTTGTGGCCCACCAGTCAGCCTCACCGAGGATCTCGTTAAAAAAGCAGACTCTCTGGCCGAACCTGAGACCTACTGAATCAGCATCGTTATCTTAACCAGAGAAGTATTTAATATGAGAAACACTAGTTGGGAGGAGTGTAGGGCATGAATCAGGGAGGACATTGTATGTTCCCGCTGGGCTTTTAATCAGACCAGCTTATCTACATACCTTACAGAAAGATTGTGGGATTGTCTTAGAAAGTTCGCCTAGATCCTCTTGCTTTCTCTGAATCACTGAAACTCTTATTATAATTTCTTCTGTCTTCTGATTAATTTTTTCAACCACCATCCTGAGTCTTTGCCTGTTGGACTTGGCTTTTGCCTGTGTATTAACTCTCAGCTCCTCTTCAGGGTCTTAAAGAACAAAAAGACATTTTGTTCTTTAAATGACCATTGGCTTTTATTTTTCCTCCCTCGCCCAACTTGGCTTCTAAGGTTCCAGTAGGCCCATATAGCCATACTTGATAGTCTTGCTGTACTCTTCTAAGAGGAATTAAGACCAAGCAAGGTATCCCTTTGAGGATATAAAACTGTAAAATGGACTGATAACCACAGTACGCATCTCATAAAGATCAAGTTAAAACACTTAGAATAGTCCTTGGTGCATATTAGTGACAAATAAATGTTCTAAACATAATTGAGAAGTAAAGATAGTCAACAAATGTTTGTCAATTCTTTGATTGAGATATTTGTGAGTTCCTTTCCGCTATCTTCCTACCCATACAACTGGTATAAATATTGGTTATACAGGTAGGCGTTGATGTGAGTTTCTAGAGAGTTCTCTATTTAGATTTTAATAAAGTTAAAAAATATGATATACTTATTTTTTTGCATGCAGTGTGTATTCCTCTGAGGTCAGATGCATTTATTATAGCTTTTAGTAGTTTTCAAAATCAATAGGGTTACTATTTAAGTCACCTATTCACCTAGCTTTGAGCTCAAAAAGAAACATGCCCCATGAACTGATTAGATACATGAGAAGGTGCATAGGCAGTGAATATCTAAACTCTTGACTTCTCAGATGGAAATTAAAAACCTGAAATGGTAAGTTAGATAGTGATTATATGAATTAGAGATCTTTAAAGGGTTCATGTAAAAGCCAGAGCTTGATATATCTGAGGGCAAAATATAGATATTCTGAAATAAATCCCACTTGCAAACATACATTACAAATTTTTGTTTGTAATCAATACTATAATCAAGGATTACTTCATTACTTTAAATCCTGCTTTCTCAATGAGCTCATTGACATTTACAGTTATTTATGTTTGCTTAGTACCAGAAGAAAATTCACTTGATATAAGTATGTCATATAATAAAATGACTTGATTGCATAGTTGAAATTATATCCTCTGGTTTCATTCATAAAACGGCTACACTTTAAAAATTGTAAGTGCTTAGGCATGCAATAAAGGCTAGAGGAAATCATTGTCCTTATAATGTTGAATCAGCATTTTCATTTTTTTTTTTTTTAATCTTAAAATTTGAGCTAAACAGCCAGCAATGTCTTGTAGCAGAGAAAGATTTCAAAGCCAAGTTCTTTTTACTATGTGTTTCAAAGCCAAGGCCTCTCAATAATGTAGCAATTATTTTTTAAATAGCCTTGAAGATTTGTGATCTTGGGTATGGAATATCTAATAAGAATTGATTACTTTTATTCCGTTCTAATTTAATTTTACTCTTTGTGCTTTTTATAGCTTAATGCTTTTATGTTAAAAATAAAAATCAAATAAAGTAATCCAAGAAGACATTCATCAGCTCATAGAATTACACCCTTTTCTATTTTTAGAAAAAATTCAGTCAAGATGGTTGACTTGTATGTTTGCTTAAAGCATGTTATTAGTAGTACAGTATTTTATAACTGAAGTATAATTCTCACTGTCAGCTCTGCCTTTGTCATCTCTAGGTATCGAGAGCAATCATGGGGTAAGATGGAAAGGGGTAGAATTTGGGTACCATACAGAACTGGGTTCAAGAGTTGGCTTTTGCCATTTGTTGTTTGAATAATATTGAACAATTTTCTTGACTACTTAACACTTCAGTTTTCTCACCTATAAAGTCAGTGATGATGAGTCTTAATGAGATTATTGTGAGGATTAAATAAAATAATTGATAATAGAAGGCTTGTCACAGAGGGGATTTGCAGGCAATGCTGCTTCTCTTTATTGTGTTATGCACAGATTTGAACTTGAAAGTGAAGCAGAGAGGTGGTCATCCTGAAATTTTCAGAACTCACCAACATTTTTCATTAGCCTTCCCCACCGTCATTACCCAAGGCAGAAATTGAAATTCAGCTTTCCCCTAAACCATTGGTCCCCAACCTTTTTGGCTCCAGGGACCTGTTTCATGGAAGGCAATGTTCACGTGAATGAGAAGTTGGAGGTTTGGGGGCATAGTTTCAGGATGAAACTGTTCCACCTCAGATCATCAGGCATTAGTTAGACTCTCATAAGGAGCACACAGCCTAGATCCTTTGCATCCACAGTTTACAATAGGATTCATGTGCCTATGAGAGTCTAATGCCTGCTGATCTGACAGGAGATGGAACTCGGGTGGTATTGCTGGCTTGCCCACTGCTCACCTCCTGCTGTATGGCCCGGTTCCTAACAGGCCACAGATGGATACCGATCCATGGCCCGGGGGTTGAGGACCCTGCCCTAAACTTTTTTTCTAGCCTTATCTCAGTCCCTTAAAAGTAACTGTATTCCAACCAAAGGATATCCTCACTGGGCCCTACTTTTGATATCTTTTTTTTTCTTGTTTTTCTTGATGAGATTGTTTTTCATCCTTACTCTTAATTATCGTTCTTCTGGTAAGGTCCAGCTCATAGGGTATCTTTTTATGATTATCTAAAGACTCAAATCCAGACAGTTGTCTGCTTTCTGTGGCTTTTCAGCACTTAGTGCCTACATAGCTTATTGGGTACTTAATCATACCAAGCCTTATGTTAGTAAAATCAGTGACAGCTGGGAATACAGTTCTTACTCACGCAGAGCCAGGCACTTAAGACACCCTCCGTTCATATTATTGAAAAATGCCTTTCATAAGCATAATTATTTTGGATACTGTTTAGTCATTATTTTGTACCTGTTTTGTGATCAGAGTCAGAGCTGAAGAATAATGTCTTAAACAAGAGAGCACTTCGTGAAAAGTCTCTTGCAAAAGTTAAGTTGAGGCAGTCCAGGCTGGTGTGGCACCCATGCAGTGTGGATCATGTAAGATCCAGCACACTGATGATGGTTTCCTGCTCCTTCATTTCTATAGTGTATTCCAGTCCTCCCTGTCCAGCCACTGGGTCCATGTTCCATTGCAGTAGTTTAGAGAAGGTAGGAAGGTGGAGAAAGCCCCAGCTCCAACTCTTTTTATAGGACAGTGTCTGGAAGCTGCCACATCACAGCACTGCTTACATTTCATAGTCATGAGGGCCTCACCTAGCTGTGAGTGAGGTGGGGACATTCTGGGTATCTGTACTAAAAGACGAGTGGGTTCTATTATATTAAAAAAGATTGAATATTGGGGGAAGTGGTGTTAACAGTCTCTACCACACATTTAAAAATATCTAGCTGGATAGTAAGTTGCGTGAGGGCAGGGATGTCAACTCACTATATACCTTGTAACAGGTCATGGATAGAAAACACATTTTCAGAAACCTTGTAAGGAAGACAGAAGGTTACCTCATTTGGAGCATTGATATCATTCTTTCAAATACATAAGTTTTGTAGCCAATGTTTGCACTTCTGGAATTAGAGAATAACAAGATGAAGATGCAGAACAGGTTTTATTTTGAGAGCAATGAGAGAAACAGGCCAGCTTCCATTTAACAGCACCTCACAGGATAGCAGGTTTTTCATAGGATAAACTGAGATCAGGGCAAGGGCCAGAAACTAGATTTTTTGTCAGGGTACCTGGAATTTATTTATCAGAGAAAGAATGGTCCATGCTCTCCAAATTTACAAGAAACTTGCATATAAACTGGAATTCCAGTTGAATTTATACTGTGCAATTTGGGGCTCACTTTTAGTGCTTATAATACTTTTGTTTGTTGTTTTGCATTGATAAATATCATGATGCATGGAAATCTCCCTTAGTAACTGGAATGTTCCTGGTAATCAGTCAAGCAGAGCAAAATAAAAGTGATAGTCTTGAGGAATATCTAAAGTCCTGGAGATTTTTGATGAGCATCCCTGCCCCCTTCTCCTCCCACCCCACAAAGTGAAAATTTTTCTAGTACTGATGATAAGGCCCCCAGATATTCTGCCTCTCCCCAGGCATGGAGTCAGGTTAACACAGCTTAGTTTTTACCCTCTGACTTCTTTAATTGGTTTCATGATAAACTCATCTCTCTGTTCATACATTAGTGAAATATATGAATACCTATTAATTTCTCTCATATTTCTCAACTCTTCTTTCCATGCTCTATTCAATCAGATTTTTGGCCATGGAGGTTTTGACTCCTTCATAAGCGACTCCCAGACACAGTAAGTGTGAATCTCACCACTCAATGGGTAGTCTATATCTTCCAAGTTTGGGAGGCTTCCTGTAGAGTTTTTTTCTATTTTACCACTATGGTGTACTTAAAAAATAATATCCTGATTGATGCTTAAGTTTGGGAGACATAAAATATACTACAAAGGAGTGGTTTATATTTTCTCTGGAATTCATTAAATCTCAGATAAAAAAATTCTTGGTCTATTATATTATCTAGAATGATTACTAGAAGGGAATATCCATATTCTAGAAGCCCCAGTGGTGTGGAGGAAGGAGAGGAAAACGAACGGGAGCAGCAGTGGCGGCTCTCCATAACTTGAGTTTATGTGAACCCCTGCTGTCTTTCCGTATTCTTCTGGAAAGTCTTGTAATATGTTCATGTTCTCCTATATCCCTCCATGCCTTCCTCTCTCCTACTCTTCTATTTCTCTTTCTTTCTTTTTTTTTCGAACAATCAAAGCCTAAATGACAACTATACCCCAAAGTGGTTTGAGATAATGGTTGCTTAAAATGGCTTAATGAATGCTGGGTAACAAAATGCTGTTTTATCCTTTTTAATCTTTGATCCCAAATATATGACCAAAGGGGAGTAACAACAAATCCACCGACAGTAGAAAATCAGGGGCAGTATATTGTTTTCTAAAAAGTAAAGCTGGGTGATATTTTCATGCAAAATAGAAATTTTGACATGTTGCATTTTCATGCAAATGACATGCTGGACTTAAAGTATTGAAAGTTCTAATTAACATGTATCTAAACACTGAGCTTTCTACTAAGAATAATATTGGTCTCAGACTTAACTAAAAGATGTGAACCAAGTGAGCAATGTGAAATCTTATCTATACAAGAAAAAACGTTGGTCTTTACTGGTATGTGTAGAGGCTTGTCATAGGGAAATCAAATTGACCTATTCACCATCTGAGCATCACATACTATGAGAGGTAGTCCATTTGGGCACAGTGGAGTTCATCTGCTATTTATACGTGACTCGCCTGTACAACTACCAGCTTCACCTGGGTTCTTTCTTACTGTTATCTATTTTTTGTCCTCATAAATGTTACAAGCACACCTTGCTTATAAATTGTCAGTTAATTATTCACAAGGCATTAGAACTAATAAAAAGAGGTTTTATAAAATGCTGAGTTTCAGTGAGTTTTAAAGTGTATAGAATAGTTATACAAGAGAAAGAATAAAAAGAGATTTAGAGAAAATACTGTAAAGACCTAGTATCTTATCACTTTTAGATATTATAAGTGAGTAATTTTCAAAATAGCAGGAGGGATTGGTTAGCAAAAAGTGAAGAAGAAGCACCCGTTATTATCTGTCTGGGAAACACTTATTTAAAAAAAAAAAAAAAAACACAGCTTGGCAAATTATCCCTAGCTGGTGACAATACTTAATTTCTAAAACCCCGCACTCATATCCCATCCAGGATATTCTCAAAGAGGGTAATTTTGAATGGAAAATGAGCTCGTACTCAAAGAGTGTGAAGTTTTTATGTTTATTAAAAGGAACCACAGAGGACCAAATTTGAAAAACCCTATTGTAGACCTAATTATGTGTTCATCATGGAAACTTTTTTTTCCCTAGACCCCACCCTCAGTGATTCTGATACAGTAGCAGGATTGGATTCAAATCTGGGAATCTAAACACTATATTCTCTTTGAGATTGGGAACGCATCTGCATTTTCTGAGTATATAGCATAGGCACGCCCTATTGTGCAGAGCAAATTCATGTTTGTTGAATAAATGCGCTTTTATATCATGAAGAAATGTGTATTAATTGGGCTCTTTCACAGTGCAAGGGATAGCAATGCATTCAGCTTATTTAAAAAGGGTGGTAGTAGACCTGAGGGTAAAGGGTAGTGTGGCCAGAATTCTTGTGCCAGATCAACTCATAGGCTTCTGCTGAAATATGCTTTGCTGCTTTTATTATTCATGTCCTGCTTTGGGGTCCTATTAATTAGAGTAACAGACTGCCTTAGATAAAAGCATGACTGCATGGAAAGTGATGGTGAAATATCAATCAATCTGTATAGACTTCTGTCTGAGAATGTCTCATGTCAAGGAAATATGTCCAGAGGTCCCATGCTGACAAAGCATGATGGGGGTCAAAGGATCTTGGATTAATGTGCATGAGGACAGGGAATGGAGTAGATGAGAAAAAACAGAGGTAAAGTGTCAAAGGATTTTGGAACTGACTACTGGAAACTATGCCCTAACACAGATGCCAAGGCGTGAATAGCATAGGCATGACCGACTTCATAGGCTAGGGTGCAGATAACATCCACAAGTAGCATTCTAAAGTGAAATGCACTTTGATACATGCATTTGCAGGATATAAAGTCTATTCCTTTCAAGCTATTCTTATCACTTAAATATTTGGTAAACCCCTTACTAATTTCTGGGATGGGGAAACTGGAAGGGGAGAAGCAATTCTAACGGCTTTCTGTCATGCATCTAAAATCCTTGAATGTTGCAACTACCCCCAGAGATTGTGCTGGGAAGGGCTGCCATAGCACCTTCCTAGAGAACTGGTGCCCCAGATAATTGGAGGCCAGTTCAGAGGGACTTTCAGTGGCTGGGAGATGGTGGGTTCCAGTATGGAGAATCAGCACCCTTTCTTAGATCATTCTCAGTCAAGGAGTTCAATGATTTCTCCTAAGATTTCATCTCTTTTAAACTTCATTGTATATTTAGAAGTATTATTTATGGCAAAGAAATATCTCTGCAGTAATGGAGTGTTTCTATGAACAAGAGACATGGTCTTCTCTTTCTTCAAGCTGCCTTTTGAAGCACAAAAATTTTGATGAAGTCAATTTTACCATTTTTTTCTTCTTTATTTTCACTTGTGCTTTAAGTGTCATATGTAAAAACACATTCTTATTCCAAGACCACAAAGATTTATCTCTATGTGTTTTTTTCTTAAAATTTTATAGTTTTAGCTCTTATATCTGTGACCATTCTGAGTTAATTTTTGTGAATGATGTGTAATAGAATTAAGTTGCAATTCTGTTGCATTGATCTATACATCTTTACTCTGCCAGCCAGCACCACACTTGTTTTGATTACTGTGCTGTGTACTAAGTTTTGGAATCAGGAAGAGTGAGTCTTCACACCTTTTTATTTTTAACGATTGTTTGTGTATTCCTAGTCTCTTGCATTTGCATATGTATTTTAGGATCAACTTCATTTTCTGCAAAAAAAAAAAAAAAAAAAAAAAACAAAAAAAAAAAAAAAAAAAAAAACAGGCAGCTGGGTTTTGATAGAGACTGCACTGAACCTGTAGAGGAATGTGGGGATTATTGCCATTTAAGTATTATTAAACCTTCTGATGAATGCACATTGCATGTCTTTCCATTCATTTAGGTCCTCTTTAGTTTTTCTTTCCAACGCTTTTATCATTTTGTGTATTTTTTTGTGTGAATAAGTCCTATCCCTTTCATGAAATTTATTTCTAAGTCTTACACTTTTTGATTCTATTGTAAATGGGATCATTTTCTTAATCTCCTTTTTGGATTTTTATTGTTCATTGCTAGTGTAGAGAAATCTCATTGATCTTGTATTTTGCACCCTTTCAATCCTGATCTTATGTGAGGATCTTATGTCCTGAGCTCATTTATTAGCTTACTATTTTTAGTGGATTCATAATTCTGTGTCTCTACAAGTTTGTGTCATATGTCATTAGCGATAGCTTTACTTCTTCTTTGTTAATCTGGGATTCCTTTTTCTTCTTCCTGCCTAATGCCCAACTGTCTTGGCTAGAACCTCCTCTATAATGTTGAGTAGAGGCTGAAAGAGCCAGCATCCTTCCTTGTTCCTGCTCTTAGAGGGAAAGCTTTCAGTCTTTTATTAGTAGGTACGATTGTGGAGATGGGTTTTCTATAGATACATTTTTTCAGATTAAGGAAGTTCCCTTCTATTACAGCAACTCTGAATACAGATTCCTCTTAGGGATTGTCCTTATTGTTCATTTCATTGCTTTTTGTTTAGTTCTTGCTGCACTAGCCTTGAACTGGTACTTTTGCTGGGTTACCTAGACAGCCCACTATAGATGTGCAGAGTCTGGAATGATGGAATCTGCTGATGTCCACCGCTACCAAATCTACCTGGAATTGCTTTTCCAGCTCAGGGAGTTCAGGGAAAAGAGAGCTCCCACCCAGCTGGGGAGCTGCTGGAGCAGCTTTTCTACATGGCTTAGCTGTGGGGGACCTAACTGGAATGCCACTGCCTCACGCTGCTCTTACTGAATTTCCTTCGATTTTGTGGAGTAAGTGCTTCTCAGTTTGCTGTAAGCCCTTTGAGTAATCTCCAGACATTGAATGATTACCGTTGCTAATGTTGACCAGGTTAATAGATGACTCTTCCTGGGAGAGTTCTCTCCAAGCCCCTCACACTGCCATTCCGGAAGTTGTGATTTTCCCACCCTTTCTTAGCGTTTTCAGTACCTAGGGGGTATTTAGAAGGATACGTTTTGCTAATACATGAAGGAAAGGGGATTTCTCCAGGTTAATACATACTTTCTTGCTTCGGGTTTATGACTAAAGAAGACTACTCAAGTTTTTTTCTTAATGATAATTGTTCAGTTCCCACCCATGAGTGAGAACATGCGGTGTTTGGTTTTCTGTCCTCGCAATAGTTTGCTCAGAATGATGGTTTCCAGCTTCATCCAGAACAATGAGAACACTTGGACACCAGGTGGGAACATCACACACTGAGGCCTGTCGTGGGGCGAAGGGAGAGGGGAGGGATAGCATTAGGAGATATACCTAATGTAAATGACGAGTTAATGGGTGCAGCACACCAACATGGCACATGTATACATATGTAACCTGCACGTTGTGCACATGTGCCCTAGAACTTAGAGTATAATAAAAAAATAATAATTTTCCCCAAGGTGTCTTGGTGTCTCCACTTGTAGATCTGTGCAGTCCAATATGGTAGTCACTAGTTCAGCAATTGCCATATGGTGCTTCTGAATTGAGGTGTACAGTAAGCACATACTAGATTTCAAAAAATTACTGAAATTAGAATATAAAATCTCATTGTTGGTTTTTATATTGCTTATGTGTTGGAATGGTAATATTTTGTGTATGTTGGGTTAAATAAAACCTGTTACTAAATTATTTTGAGCTCTGACTTTTTACTTTTTTTTAAGTGGTTACTGGGAATTCTAAATTATATATGTTGCTCACATTGTATTTCTATTGGACAGCACTGCCTTGTATCACCCCATGCAATCAGCTGTGAAGAGAAGAGAATCAATAATATATCAGTTTTCCTCAGAAGAGATTGTGAGGTTAGCAGGCAAACAACATTTAATAGACTACTTTTCAGTATGGACATCTTCAAAATTTTGTGGCTTTCAGGTTAGATTTCACTACATTCAGAGCTCAGATATGGACTAGCAAAAGATGTAGCTGGGTGTGGTAGCTCAGGCCTGTTATCCCAGCACTTTGGGAGGCCGAGGTGGGCAGATCACAAGGTCAGGAGATCAAGATCATCCTGGTTAATACGATGAAACCCCTGGGTAACACGGTGAAACTCCGTCTCTACTAAAATACAAAAAATTAGCCGGGCGTGGTGGCATGTGCCTGTAGTCCCAGCAACTCGGGAGGCTGAGACAGGAGAATCGCTTGAACCCGGGAGGCGGAGGTTGCAGTGAGCCGAGATCATGCCGTTGCACTCCAGCCAGGGCAAGAGAGCGAGACTCTGTCTCAAAAATAAATAAATAAATAAATAAATAAATAAATAAATAAAATAAAGCCAAAAAACAAAAAAGATGTATAAGTTAGTCTATTTGGCTATAACGATAATATTTATGATTTGTATTAAGTTTTTCATTTGCAAATATTTTCATATTACATCTCATTTTTTTACCCTCATTTCCTTTGGCATAGGTGGTAATTATTAATATTATAACTGTTTTTAGGGTATTTTTAAGGTTAATTAGAACAAATATAGTAAAATAGCATCCTTTTTTTCCTTGAGTCTTACGACCAGATTTGATTCAATACGTATATTTGGACTTGTATTAACTTAAAGAACAGTGTTACCATGAGGGATTAAAAAGCGTTTAATAAACTTTGGTCTACTAGGGAAAATAAGATAAATATACCAATGATTGTAATCTAATTTTGCGTTTAAGTTGACGGTTTGTTTTTGGTTAGGTCAAATTACCTCCTTTCTTTTTCCCACCGAAGGAATGGTGACTAAGCCAAAAAGAAATCATGAAGGAGTGTAAAATTTTATTAAGATTTTTATTAGAACCTTGTTTGTGGTATATTAGCAATAATTTAACATCTTTCAATAGAGAATTGATTAAATATGATATTCATATGAAGAATAGTATGAATCATTTATGGTTATTTTCAGCATGATATTTCATGACCCAGAAAACATTGATGATATATTGTTATGCAATACATATGGTTTAAATAGACACAGCATCATATTTTTAAATACTTATGTAAATAGTCATTCTATTTCTCTCATTATCTCTTTATATATCTTTTATAGAGATATCTGTATCTAGATGTATATGTATAAATTTTATGTAGCTGTATTTCTATAAAAAGGTATGATATTTCTTAAAAGTTACAGAATATTAGCTGGGTGCAGTGGCTCATGCCTGTAATCCCAGCACTTTGGGAGGCCGAGGTGGGTGGATCACCTGAGGTCAGGAGTTTGAGAGCAGCCTGACCAACATGGAGAAACCCCATCTCTAGTACAAATACAAAATTAGCTGGGCGTGGTGGCGCATGCCTGTAATCCCAGCTACTCGGGAGGCTGAGTCAGGAGAATTGCTTGAACCTGGGAGGTGGAGGTTTCCGTGAGCTGCGGTCATGCCATTGCACTCCAGCCTGGGCAACAAGAGTGCAAAACTCCATCTCAAAAAAAAAAAAAAAAAAAAAAAAAGTTACAGAATACTAACAGAGCTAGAAGAATTTTTGGGAATCTTGAGTCTGCTTTACCAATAATTTTAGTGAAAATATTTTATTTTTTATTAGAAAAAATGTTTTTAAATAAAGTTTTATAAAAGGCCTTGTGTTTTAGATAAATCACAAAGGACAATAGGGATGTAAATTGGTCATTGTTCTGTCGGTGTTAATACTTATGAATATACTATCCATTAAATTATTGTCTTTATTATCTTACGGTAGAATTCATCCCTTAGTTACTAAGGTTTCCCATAATATGGACACAATTCACTCGATGTTAACAAAAGGTTTCCCGTAATATGGAGATAATTCCCTCGATGTTTTATATTTCTCTGGTAAGAGAAATATAAAAGCATTTTTTTTTCTAGGCCCAATGAAGACAAATAGCGAACACTCTCCCTGGATTTTAAGGGAAGAATAAAACTCTAGAAATTAAAGACCACATGTTTCAACTACAGCGGAATTGTCCTTATGTTTTTCAACAGAGTGAAGGAACTGTCCTCTAAAGGAAAGTTGTTTAGAAAGATTTCAAGTATTCATATTTTCTCAATATTTTGAATTACTAGAATATGCTGTAGCACAATAAACTATTTTAAATACAAAGAATTTTCAGTTAAAATAAATATGAAAATGTTCTCTTGATCTTCATGTTTCAAGATACAACCTTATTATAATCTGGTACAGAAATGGGTAAATCTAAAGCTTGCAAGCCAAAATACTAGAGTAGAAAACATTATTAGTAGCAAACAAGAAATGTTTCTGTAACCTTGAAATGTGACATAAAATCTATTTTGATTTTATTTCCTATATTTTCAAAGTAAATTGCTGGCATATTTAAAATTATAATGTATATATTAGATTATGTTATTTATCAAGATATCCTGAATACTTTAGCAAATTGGTCAATCTATTAAGAATCAGACCGTAATACGAAAAGAGATTAACGTTTCTATTAAAACCATTATATTAGAAATTCTGTTAGATTATTTCTACTTTTCGAATCAATATCAAGGTATAGTAATAGTTTACAACCTCTCTCAGTAGCCTCATTTTCCCTTTAAAGTCAGGAGTCTATTCTTTTTTTTTTTTTAAATTTAAGTTCTGGGATACATGTGCGGGACATGCAGGTTTGTTACATAGGTAAACGTGTGCCATGGTGGTTTGCTTTACCTATCAACCCATCACCTAGGTATTACGCCCCACGTGCATTAGCTTTTTATCCTGATGCTCTCCCTCCCTCTGTCCCCGTGATAGGCTCCAGTGTGTGCGACTCCCCAGCCTGTGTCCATGTGTTCTCATTGTTTGCTCCCACTTATAAGTGAGAACATGTGGTGTTTGGTTTTTCTGTTCCTGTGTTAGTTTGCTGAGGATAATGGCCTCCAACTCTATCCATGTCCCTGGAAAGGACATGATCTTGTTCCTTTTTATGGCTGCATAGTATTCCATGGAGTATATGTACCACATTTTCTTTATCCAGTCTATCACTGATGGGCATTTGGGCTGATTCCATGTCTTCGCTACTGTGAATAGTGTTGTAATGAACATATGCATAATGTGTCTTTCTAATAGAATGATTTATAATCCTTTGGGTATATACCTAGTAATGGGACTGCTGGGTCAAATGGTATTTCTGGTTCTAGATTTTTGAGGAATCTCCACACTGTCTTCCACAATGTTTCAACTAATTTACATTTCCATCAACAGTGTAAAAGTGTTCCTATTTCTCCATACCCTCTCCAGTATCAGTTGTTTCCTGACTTTTTAATAATCACTGTTCTGACTGGCGTGAGATGGTATCTCATTGTGGTTTTGATTTACATTTCTCTAATGACCAGTGATGTTGAGCTTTTTTTATATATGATGTTTGTTGGCCACATAAATGTCTTCTTTTGAGAAGTGTCTGTTCATTTCCTTTGCCCACTTTTTAATGGGATGGTTTGGATTTTTTCTTGTAAATTTGTTTAAGTTCATTGAATCTACAAGAGTCTATTCTTAGTCTTTCAAATTGTTGTATTTGCCTGTTTCTATTGGTTTAGTCCCTGTGGCTATGGGGCAATTTCTATTGAATATTAGGATATACAAACATGCAGCTTTTGGTTGCTTTGAAGTAACAATTTGGATTCAATGCAGTGCACATAAAGGTTTTCTTAAAAAAGAAGTTGTTGGTCTTCTAGTTCAAACTAGTTGTGTTACTTTGGGTAATTCACATATCCTTTATGGATTTTAGTTTTTCTTTTCTGCAAAACATGACAAATACATAATCTTTAAATTTCATGTAGTTTTAAAATAAAATGACTCTTCATGATATTAATCATTTATAACTTAGTGTGAAAGATTTTACCTAAGAGCAAGTTTTGATAAGCTGTCAGCTAATATTTATTTAATACCACAGTGTGCTAATCATCATACATAGACACAATGAGTAATTAAATCTTTCCAACAAACCTGTCAGGGGGTATATAATCATCTTCATTTCATGAATATTTCAGAAAAGTCAAATTGTTGCCTTTGGTAACATAACTAGTTCATGAGATATCCGGCATTCAAAACCAGGACTAGTCTTGTTTCCAAGCCCGACTTACTGTTTTACTCATAGCCTCCTATGCAGGTACTGAGGTAGAGATGATGTAGACTTTGGGGGCACTGAATGCTGACTATCACTGAAGGAGAAAAAGCACAAAAATTGGTGACTTGAGGAAAAGGATGAGACTATTTAATTCCCTTGAATTGTCATTTATTCCTTGGTCAGCTTTACTCCAATTCGTTAACAGCCTAATAGCAAATGGGTGGTGAAATGTTACATTTGTATATTTTTCGTAAGATTGATAAGTGAACTGTTTGTGTTGTATTGCATTGTTCCAGAAGAAATAGTGTTTTAAGAAAAACAGAATTTATACCTAAGCCTGTATAAGTGAGGATTTCTGAAATATATCCTTTATGCATGTCTTTTTGTTGCTTCAGTGGTCACTACATTGTCTTGTGTATAGCAAGATCTTGCTTAATGCTTATCTGTTGGAAATTAGAATAAAAGCCCATATGGAAAAATAGTAACTTGCAGTTTGATAAAAGTTATCTATTTCATCAACCTTCTCAAATTTGAAAGAAAAAGCCTGGAATAACTGACATAAAGGCAAATTTTCTAGAAATATAAATATAAGCATCAGTACAGTCATAGCAACAATAAACATGAATATATATATTTTGTGGATAGCTATAGATAAATGTGTACATGTGTCTGTGGATTTACATTCAATCATACCCATACTATAATAGATGTGTAGCCAGAATAGAAGTAAATCAAATTATTCAATATGAATTTATTGCAGTTAACCATCTGTGATGAAATTCTCATGGGATTCTCTTTAATTTTTGTGTAAATGAGGAAAATGCAATACTAAAATTATAAACACACCATATTTATAAGCTGTCCTTTAAATAAGCTGTGATTCTAAGCTTCCATCTGCTTTCTTGCTGAATGACATAGAACATTTGCTTCCTCTGCTGCACTTCTGGTCTTTCTTCATTTTCTGAACGAGCCCCTGCAATACAGAGGCCCAGATAACAGGCTCCTATGCTCTGTCAGCTTGTTCTGCAATAAATCATCAGAGGCAACAACATTTGTTTACACCTATTTAAAAGGGTCTCCTGGGAAAAATCTGTGAGAAGAGAAAGTACTGTCAACTGTTTTGTAACTTCATCTCTTACTTCTACGTCCTTTTATCTTTGTCTTTTATAGGAGTCAGTCTATGCATTATTTGTTTTTGAATATTATGAGACACCACAACTGAATTAGTGAGGACCCCGAATCTTACCTCCTATAAGACAAGCTAGAACAAATAATAGTGACTAAATATTTAATCGAATGATAGATTTTTTTTTTGCTCATATTGTCTTATACATTAAACAAAAGCGAAGAATGTTTGCTCTGACGGTTCTTCCCTTTAATCATCGAAAGATATTCCAATAAGTCTTATACAAAAAAGCCCCATCCCTATATGTAATAAAGAAATTGGAGTTTTAAACCTATGCAGAAGTTGTAATTAAAATTGTATTTTAGGCATTGCTTTTCAAAGTGCCTTTTATATATCAGGAAATGGTAGATTATGTGACATCGAATAAACAAATGTTCTGTCTTACTGCATCAATAATGTTTTCTGTTTTAGCCTAGAAATCTAGAATTCTAAAAATACAGAAGAAAATTTAGGGATTATCTGGCTCAACCACATTATTGTACAAATAAAGAACAGAAGTTCAAAGAGTTACAGGACTTGCTGAAGGTCATACAGCAAATTACTGCTAAAGCCTTTGAAGCTGCATTTGCTGTTCTTTCCAGCATTTTTGGATGCTTGTGAGTCAATGAATGAGCCAATTACCCCATCAGATGGCCACACTAGGGCACTTGGCATATGGAATCTCCTCAGGATCCTCACCCTTATTACTAGAGCTAAATTTGAGATGAAAGACAAATGAAAAATAAAATATTTTAGAAGACTTTTTAGAAAGTGAATGAAACAAGGAAACATTTAAAAATAGCCTGTAAAACCTGCAAGTAGCCTAATCTAACCTGATTGACCTATCAAAAGTTTTCTGAACCCTGGGATACTGAGTGACGAAGTGGAAAAAGGGATTTTGAAGCCTGATTTGTTTTAGAATGCTTACTTTGTCGATTATTGGCAATGTGACCTTAATGACATGATTTTGCCTCGCAGAAATAACCACTTGGGGGTAACTTAGGTGAGATACTGAGCAACACACTTCTTGTTTACTCATATTTGTTCTTCCCACCGCTCAGGCTGTCCCGTACCCCACAGTATAATAATCACACAGTGATGGAGGCCTAAATACACCAGTCAAGGAGACCTTCAAGCAAGGTTTGGAGGTCTCTAAATTTGTCATTGTAGACACCAGTTCACGTTTGAATACTGGGTCAGAGCTAATATCCTTTTATATTCAATGAAAGAAAGACCACTTACTCCCAATACTTTAAAAAAATAAACTTTCAGTGAATAAGCCTTATAGCCAGGATAAGTCCAGGCAAAATATGAAACATGAAACAGGCAGGATGGGTTCCTTGTGCATTCCAGAGTCCAATGCTTCTCTTCACTTTCCCTTTTCTAAACCCTACTCATTCACTCTCCAACCATCTTCTCTATGCTCTGGATATGGTTTGGTTCTAGGTCCTCACCGAAATCTCATGTTGAATTATAATTCCCAGTGTTAGGAAGGGGCCTGGTGGGAGGTGATTGGTTCATGGGGTTCGACTTCCCCCTTGCTGTTCTCTTGATAGTGACTGAGTTCTCACAAGATCAGGTTGTTTGAAAGTGAGTTGCACTTTCCCCTTCACTCTCTCTCCTGCTGCCATGTGAAGATTGTGCCTACTTCCCTTTTGCTTTTTGCCATGATTCTAAGTTTCCTGAGGCCTTCCCAGCCATGCCTCCTGTACAACCTACAGAACCGTGAGTCAGTTAAACCTCCTTTCTTCAAAAATTACCCAGTCTCAGGTAGTTCTTTATAATAGTGTGAAAACAGACTAACATAGCTTTCTTCCCCTATCAAAAGCTTATTGACAGGCAGAATCCATAACTAGATATTCTGGTGTTGTCCCATCCTGGGAACACATGCTCTTTAACAGAAAGCTCTGTGGGAAGGGAACAAACATGAATCATTATGGCTCAACATGGGCCAGCAGGGTCCTAATAGGTGCTGGATTATCTAGTTCTCTAAGTAACACTGTGAGGTAGATACAGTTATCTCAATTTTTACAGACAAGAAAACAGAAAGCAAATAGAGACAATAGCAAGAAAATGTATGTCGGGAATGAGTGTGTAGTGTGTATATGGATGGGACGGCGTTGGTGGGGGGCAGGTCAAGGAGAGGAGTGAGAATGTGCCCTGAGTGAGCAAATCACATCGACTTTGCAAATTGAGTCCTGGAACTCTCTGAACACAATTTCGGAGTCACTCTTTCTTGAACATACTATACTGTTCACAGCATTTGTCTTACAGCTGGGCCTTCTTGTTCTTCTTGTTCTTTCTTCTTCTTCTTATGCTAGTGGTCTTGGCTGAGTAATCTCAGGAAAATCAGAGACCTCCCTTTTTTTTCTAAGACCCTTCATTCATTCTAATCTAACGTGTTCAAAGGTGGGTATCAAAACTCATAAAAGTAAGAATTATTACTGCAGTCAATCCCATTCCTTCTGTCTCCAACCAGTTTTGATCCTTAAACGTTCACTGTTCTGTTTTTAATTCTGTGGTCTTTCAAATTCTGGTATCTTGTCTTTCACTTTGGTCTTCAGTGTAGTCAAAGTAAAATTTTCAGGGGAAAATAAGAGGTGTGATCTTCTCACAACTTCATGAAGTTGATTCCAATATGACAATTGACAAGTGCAGGAAGGCAAAAGTCTCTTAAATCAGATGTTTCCAAAAAGTAACCTTGGACATCCACTGCTACTCTACTGTCTTCCAAATAAGTTATTGTTTTTGCTACTATGGAAATATAAATTATATTGTGATGAAATTACTCAGTTTTCTCTGTGCAAGGAGGCAGAAAGGATAGCTTAAGAATTATATTTGATTAAATCTCTATTCATAAAATAATTATAACAGTAATTCAGTCACTCTGTAATTTTAGTAAAGGCAAGGAAAGCAGACTTTTGACTTGAGAAATATGTTTTATCTGTATTTTAATCAAAAATGACTTATATACAACAATCTGCATTTAAAGAAAAACTTGGTATGTTCAAATTCATACCTAACAACATTAAAAATTATTTCTGAATTTTCATAACCCATGTAATTGTATATGAATGACATTAAAGTTTGCAAAAAATAAAATAGTGATATAACCTGCTCAACAAATTTCGTCTAGGTTGAATATATTCACTCAAGAAAAAAAATATTTTTATTGTACTTGAAGGATTCTGATGATAGAAACAATATTTTATATGATAGCAAACAATTAGTAACAAATGAATTCAGTCCTTTTCAAAGCATCATTGAGCACTTCAGAAAATCTGAGTGTTGGGAGGAAAGAGTTTATTAACCTCAGTCCTTTATTAGTGAGAAGATAACCATGCAGACATTATTTCGTTGATAAGATATTCCTGAATAAATAGAGGATAAAGGCAAATCTAAGATTTAAAAAATAATATTCTGCCATGCCCTTTTCCTTCCTTCCCTTCTTCCTTCCCTCCCTCCTCCCTTTTTTCCTTCCTTCCTCCTCTCCTCCTTTTCATGTTTTTTCGTGCCATCCTATGGCCAAAGAAATTTTTATACCTTTTTGTTGCACAGGAAATTAAAATAAACTTCATGATTCCATTAGAGATGTAACAGTTGTGTTTTCTTTCTCGTTTTCGGCAGTCGATTTATTTTCAGGGCTGATGTGTTTAGAGTGGATTTGAATATATAGGAGGGTAATGAATGGTACTTAAAAAGTCCATGTTTATAATTCTCCCTTTTATTATGTTTCTACACTAATGTGCATTTTGATAATTAGACAATTATTCTATAGCCAATTGTATTTGTTAAATCCTAGTATGGAGACTTAAGTAGTCTCTGAATGATTTTTGTGCTAACCTGTAGTTCTCACTGTTGTTCCAAAACTATATCTTTGAACCAGGAAGGTATACAGTTTATTTAAAGGCATTATACTCACCATCTAACTCTGTTATGATTAGTTGTATGACATTTGTCAAATTCCCTAATATTTATACGCTCAGTTTTCTCATTGGTAAAATGGAAATGTCAAAGTTTTTGGGGAGATTAAATGACATTGTGCATAAAGGCATTTATCATGGTGTCTGTACAAAGGCCAAGTAAATGTTCTGCTTCTAAACCTTTTCTCCCCAATATGCAAAATATCAGACTATGTTTTATGATTACTTAAACTCATATAAAAATAACTCAGGGATGCAAGAATATGGCTCTTTTAAAAATTACACCAGCATAAAATGTGACTATAAGATGTGTGTGATATTTTTAAATATATACAGTCTGATATAATCTATTAAATAATCTTGGAAAGTAGATACTTTACAACACTTTTATCATTGCTCAAAACTTTCTTAGACCTTATTAATGCAAAACTCGCCAGAAGCAAATTCTGAGCCATATGAAAAATCAGCATTATTGTTTTTATTTGACTGAAAATCAAGTCTAACTTTGAGGGGCGAAGAAAGTCCAGTGAGCTACTCTATCGCATTTGAAAGAGCTTTGTAATTCATAAGGAACTATGTAGATATGAAGTGTCACAGAATGGGAAGTATTAATGGGTAAGGATCCTTACTGAGATATTAACAATTTTGCCATAGGCTCTTAAAGAAGTTCTGAAAACCCCTCAGTGTTTGAAGCAGTGTTCTAGCAGCACCATTATTGCTTATATAGTCCCCAAAGTGCCCACCTGCAGATAAACAACACCCATCTGAGCATGTAAAACTTAGTTTTTTTTTTTAATCATTTCTTCTGTTGACTTCACCGCTCTGCTTTTGTTCATTTCTTACCATATCTGAAATTATCTTCTGTCAGTTAATTTTATCCATATATCTTAGAATGCTAAAGCATGCTCTTCAGTTGGTTTGTCTTAAGAGTTAAATTTCGCTTAAGTTGGGTCTGAAATTTTGCTGTAGCAAGCCAATCATGACTTGGGCTGGAGGGCAGCAAATGAGTGCCTTAGTATCACTTTTTCCCAAGACTGATGTAAATGAAGACCTGAGGTTGAAGTAAAAAGTTTTCAAAATAGGTTTAAGTTTGTAATTTGTGGAGTGTGTCATGGTGAGTGCAAATGAGTTATTAACCGAATGGATCAGGGAATGTTAGGTGTGAAATGGAAGCCTAGGAAAATGGCATCCAGAACTGACAGGTAGAATTAACACTTCTGGTTGTGAGGCATGTTTGAACGGAGAGTAAAACCTGATTGGGCAGCTTAAAAATGTTGTGATTTAAACGAACCATCCTTAGATCATTTTGTTAACTGAGAACTTAAGAGAGAACAAGGTTTGATGGTATGTTGTTTCCTGATTGGCAGAAATGGATTTTACCTCATTAATGTTTGCAATTGGCTGTGTCTTGTTTACCTCTTTGTCAGAAGTCATTTCAAATTTGTTTGTTTTTTTATTTGAGGTCAGCAGTTCCCTTTTCTATTCTGTGACTGTATTAATTATATTTTCTCTGTTGACTGGATATGATACTTATTAATAAAAACTACTCTTTTCCTCAAGTATAGCCATAGACATATCCTATTAGCGTCTATTGAGGCAACTTATCCCAACTGAGAAATTAAGGACTGTTGGTTTGCAGCTCCATTAATGAGCAAATAGGAAAAAATCTAAAGCATTGCATATCATATTTTCTGTACATGTGTGCAGATATTCATAGGAACCTTAGAAATGCATAGGTAGCCAATTGTTCAACATCAGGCTTTAAAAAGAAGTAGTACATCATATTTTGAAAATGGGTGAAAATATCATTTTTGCCAGAAGAAAATGACAAATATTCTTCAAAATTTTCCACCAAATAATTAACAGCTTTATTGGAGATATTCCTAGAGCAGGCATGTGCTTCCCAACATAGCTAAATCTATGAGGCAAAGAGAGAGGCGGGAGCAGAGGCACAATACCAAAGATGCATTTTGAATATAATGGAATACAAATCAGACGTCACTAAAATACTGAGCCTTAAGGTTCATCATAAGTTACAGTGGGTCAAAATTATCAAGGTTCTTCAGTGAAATTATGTGAAATGCTTCTCAAGAATCTACCCCATAACTTAGAGACATTCAGACGTTTCCTTCTACAGCTTGCAAAAATGGAAGAGTCTCTTGAATATGCATGCATACTACTTGCCATTGTATGTTTTGATTGATTTCATGATGTTCTAATTTCAGTACTTTAAGAAATACCGCATACTGTTTTCATTGTCTGGCAAATACACTTTCAAATGAAAACATTTTTAATTTAGAAAGGAAGGGGCTTGGAATTGATAATAAAATTACAGATACACTAAATGCTTCTTATTCAAAGTCACTTCTGTGCCCTTCACATCTTCAGATTTAATATATTAGAAGTTAAGAAGGTTTTCAGTTAGATTCAAAAAAGACATATTTTTAAAGTGTGTCATTTAAACGTTGAGTTTTAGGGACTTTATGACTATTTCAACTTGGCTTCTGAGAAGTTAATGTGACATATCTTTTCATAAATATAATTGTTACATTGAAAAAGGATCTCTTATTCCTGGCATATGCAGAGAGAGAAGAAATCGAGACTTCAGTAAGGTATGTCAGGACAGACGAGTTCAGTTACCAAATCCCAGGAAGTAACATCACCACACCTATCAGAGTGAATGTCATAGATTCAGTCGCCGCTGCACATCCTGCTCCCGTTGTGTCTAAAGTACTGCCAGTGTCTGTTTGATGGATTTGCTTTACATCACTGAAGTTCATATCATCTGGCATCCCTGTAGAGGCAAATAAGAAAGCACAGGATGATGCATGACCACTTCACCATAATACGTCTAGAACAACTCTTAAACTCGAAGGGTGGACAGCTTGGTTTTTGGGTAGCATTCTCTGTGTTCGCCTAACTCTAAATGATTAATATGACACAGGTATTCCCGTCCTACTTAAATTGGAGAGTTCAAGCTCTTGGGTGAAAATTCTCAGAAATATTATAAGAGCAAAGTGAAAATATTTTTAGCTTTTAAAAATTTTTGGAACATTTCTGTGCCACTGGTAAGAAAGTAAAGACATTTAATTAATTAATATATCCTGAGGTATGGGATTGTTCTTGTTTCAGAGATGTATCGACTTCAGTAACTGAAAACTTTTCCTGTGAAAATAAAATCCGGTAAGGGAATATAATTGAATAAAATATTTTTTAAAAGTAGAATTTATACAGATCATATTTTACATTAGAATAAAGTAGTCCTAAGATCTCTTTAAAATTTATTTTTATTTTTACTTGACAAATTTTATCTATACTGCTGGGGTACAATGTGATATTTTGACATGTATACCAGGAGGAATGATAAAATCAAGCTGGCTAGCGTATCCATCACCTCACATCCTTAGCATTTTTCTTGTGGAGAGAACATTTGAAATGTACCTTCTTAGCAAGTTGGAAATATACAATACATTATGAATGATAGTTACATGCTGCGCAATGGTCTAAAACATTTCTTCCTCCTATCTAACTAAACTTTGTACCCTCCACCCACCATCCCCCCTCCCTTCCCCACACCCATCCCCTGGCAGCCACCCTTCTACTTTCCCCTTTTATGACTTCAGCTATTTTAGATTCCACATGTAAGTGAGATCAGGGATAGTACCTTTATGGAAATAGAAAATAGCAAAGAATAATAGCAACAAATATTAAATTTTATCTTTCATACACACACACAACTGTGAGGATGGAGGTGTAGATATCTATCAAAAGATCAAAGAAGTTGTTAATGGGTGGACTGGAGAATGAAGTTAGGGATAAAGTGTTTCATTTAAAAAAAATGCAGGCAAAGTCATAGACCAAGATGCAATCGCATTCTGGTTATTACTTCTGTACGTTATGAAACCTGACAAGTTGAGGAAAAGACTAACCCCTAAATTAACTGGGTTGAAATAATTGCTTTTAAAAGATGTTTACCTTAGTATGATATACTTAGGGAATTACTGATTCATCACTTATTATCTAGTGCCATCAGCATTCTGAGACTGACTGAATTATCTCATGGCATGCCACTATCAGTCACAATTAACAGATTTAAATTCATTGTTACTACAGCCACAAATATTGACATGGTAATTACAGAGAGATTGAAAAAATAAACTTCATATAAGGAAAAGTCAATATTTATGTAATTAGGCCAATACATATATATAATTCAGAAGCTAAGCTCTGCTGCATTCAGAGATGAGAGCATTAAAACGAAGCAAAGCTCTGCTGATCTGACATATTGATTTTACAGTCTGAGCTCTTACATTATTATTCATTGTTTGGGTGCTTGTTTTGCCCTTCTGTGTCATTAGGCAAGATGAATAAACTAGTGATTCCCTGTTTTTTTTTTAAATAGGGACTAGAGTGGAGTGCGAATATTTTAGTCATGGCTTTATACCTTTTGTTAAGCTTAACAAGAAGCTTTGAGGACTCCAGGCAATTAAAAATATATTTTATTCCAAGATAACTACATAAATTTGAGCTTTACAGGATTTACTTTTCATTTTTAAGCATTGTGAATTTGTGTTTGGATTGAATCCATGAAAAAGGTTTTCTTATGCCATTCTGAGCTTATATTTCATTCATTCATGAGCCAGACACTGATTCAGGTTTAGCGGATGCCATCATGGGTGAAAATATGTAAGTAGAAAGATGTTAAATCTTATGCCTGCAAGCCAGACAATAGCAGGAGAGCTTTTCTGCCTTCAATCAGATGCTATTTTACCATCTTACATTGAGGTGTTACTAATAAATGTAACAGTTCTAAGGAATATGGCCTTTGAGTAATAAGTATTTGAAAAGAATTCAAGATCTTTTCAGGAGCCTGGCAGTCATAGCTGTAGTTACGGATCAAATCACAACCTTGTCATCTGTAAAAAGACATTAGCATGCCAAAAAGTCTAGCTCCATGATTATTTGATGCCATGATTATTTTCATAAAGAAATTTAATTAACCAAGCTTATAAATTATACCAAGTCTTATAAAGACCTATAAAAGAAAAAAAGTTTTGAGATTTATTGTATTAATACTTTAAAGAAAAACAAAGTAATTTTTGAATACTCTTTTATATGCATAATAGCAACATAAAGGTGTCAATAAATTCATAGTTTTGCTCTTGGTGGCTTATAGTCTGATGGGGAAAGAAAATTGTATTATTAAAAAATAAAGGTAATAGTAATACATAGGTACAGGCCTGGTGATTGGTGCTATGAAATATGGTAGGCTGGGAGCAGTGGCTCACACCTGTAATCTCAGCACTTTGGGAGGCTGAGGCGGGCGGATCACCTGAGGCTGGGAGTATAAGACCAGCCTGATCAACATGGAGAAACAGCGTCTCTACTAAAGATATAAAATTAGCCAGGCGTGGTGGCACATGCCTGCAATCCCAGCTACTTGGGAAGCTGAGGCAGGAGAATCACTTGAACCCAGGAGGCAGAGGTTGCGGTGAGCCGAGATCATGCCATTGCCCTCCAGCCTGGGGAACAAGAGCGAAACTCCATCTCAAAAAAAAAAAAAAAAAAAAAAAAAAAAAAAAAAAAAAGAAGGTAAAGGGATGTAACTTGGTCGGTCAGGGAGTGCTCTGCTAAGGAAGTGGTAAAGTGGATTAATTTATAGATATTATCTACAGAGCACTTTCTGTGGTGGTAGGTACAGTTCCAAGTACTTCACAAATATTAAGCCATTTAATTTTCACAACAGTTGCATAAAATAGGCACTGATATTATTACCTGTGTTTATAGATGAGAAAACTGAGGCACTAGAAAGTTAAGTGACCACAAGCAGTGGAGCCAAGATCAAATCCAGAAGTCTAGACTCAGTCTATGCTCTGATCACCTGCCTCCCTGATTCCAAGCACATTGCTTGGCACCAGCAAGTCAATACTTAGATTGAGAACAAAAAAGATAAATTACGTTGCCTACAAAGTGCATTAGGAATGTTTTCTCTCCTTGCTTGTCATCTGGGATGGCTGAATAGGTGCTACTTTGGGGTATTAATCAAGTAACCGAACGTATTCAGAGGTAGAATCCATGTGGGCAAGTTGATGGCGAATCAGAATGGCCTGATGAATCTGAGAGGACAGCACCTTCTTTTTGTGATTTACACAGAGGTAGAAGAGTGTAGGTATTTTCCTCTATCTCTATTTCATCTGTCTACGTATTTTAAACATTCTCTTAGTTTCATTAAGGAAAGACAAGTATGTTTAGAAACAGTGTGTTCTATTTTTAATAAAATTGCATGGACAAGAATGTATACATTGTTAATTTGCTCATTCATTTATAAAATCTATTCACTGCCAGGTCTGTGTCAGGTATTGTGCTGGAGAGTGAATATACAGTATGCACTCACAGCCTTTTCCTGCACACTTAGATGAGTGACACAACACACACACACACACACACACACACACACACACATATGTATCTCCATCAGGTGTCTTTTTCACCATTCCAATGGTGAGAGTGCGGGACAGATGGAATGCTGCGAGCAGGACTCCAGATCCTATAGATCATTATTTGAATTCAATACTGTTTATCATGAAGTCAAAGTAATTTATTTCTAGAAAATATCCATTTTTAAGGCAGCTATAGTCATGACACCTCAAAAAATATCTATTACATAGAACACTTTTAATGAATATTGTTGAATGAATAAATTGAATAATGACTCATTTACACAAGAACAGGATAAGGTTGATATTATTTTCCCTTATTCTAAAGATTAGGAAGTTTGATAGAATTACTTCCCTTTATTCTCAATATTAAGAACAAGGTGGAGGAAGTAATTTACTCGAGGTAACATAGCTGTGGCAGAATTCCAATTGTGCCCCGTTCAGATGTGGTCCTCATCAATTCCAGAGCCATACTGTTTGCCACTACACTTTCAAAGCATTGAACTTGAGGTCAAATTCCGGCTTTGCCACAGTCTAGCTGGTTGACTTTAGCTATGACCCACGTTTCTTGGAACTTTCAAATGAGAGCATTTTCAGTAAGAGAGTAGAGTTAATCAAAATATCTTGCTGGCTAAATTATTAAATCAATATTTTAAAAAAATTAGCTAGAATTGTATCCCAAAGCATTGTCTAAAGTAAATGTCTGTGGGACCAAAACTTAAGTAAAAATAATGAGTAAGTAAACAAAATATATAGCTCTATATTTTTATTTATATACAGGTGGGTAAAGCCTACATATTTTAAGTCAGAATCTATAAAGAGAAAATTAATAGTTTTGACATCACACACAAAACAGGAACCTTTGGTACAACAGAAAAAACCACAACACAATTGAGGATCCACACAGAAAAATGGAGAAAATTTTGCATTATAGATTGCAGCAAAAAGGTCATGTCTTGAACGTAAAAATAGTTCTTACAATCCATGTGAAAACTATAAATGTTCCTGTAGAGAAATAGTGAAAGACCAGAAATGGATATTTACAATTATAAGGAAAAGGTAAAGTCTTCTTCACTGGACAACAAATAAATACTATCATACACACAATGAAGTGTCAATTATCTGTTGTCCAGGTGTTAAAAGCAAGACAGAGAGGAGAGTGTAACCAGTTGGGCAAGGGTACAGCCCTTCACCAGAGAATTTGCTAAAATATATTACAAGTGTTTAAAATGTTCATTTGCTTAGACCAAATAATTACACTTTTATGAAGCAATTCTGTGGGAATAATGGACGTGTGCACATATTTATTCACAAAATGTTAATCTGTGCATTGTTAATGAAAATCCTAAGCGCAAATTAAGTGCCAATTGGTAGGGAATTGGGTTAGGAAAATTAAGGTGCATTCATTTATTTAAAACTCTTTAGGGAGTAAATATTTATTAATACAGAAAAATGTATTTTGATAGCACTTAATGTATATAATTTTTAATAAAATACATGTATATATACTTTCATGCTCTTTAATGTTCTTTTTACTCTAATAGTCTATTGCTGTGTTTCCTTGAGAGTAGAGACTCTCTCATTAATTTCTGTATTGACCTAGCAAGCATTTAGCAATAATTAGGCAAATGAATGTTGATGAATTTAATCCAGGGCATAAAATTACAAATAGGTTTCTCTAACTTAGTTCTTTTAATATAAAAACAAAAATTATATTGCAGCAACTCAGACTGTAAAATAAAGGATTAGAATTAGATATGAATTAAAATTTTACATGTAATAAGACAAGTGGTAAATATCATGGAAAAAATTCATTATGAGGAAACTGACGACAAATATTTTCTGAATAAAATTGCTATGAATCTTACGTTAAATCTAAACTGTTAATTTTGGTCACTAGTTACTAGACTAATTCTTGTCATTTATGCTAATATTAGCCACATGTATTTTGGCTGGACATTAATGATTCTAACAAATCTGAGATGGCTAAGCATAACTATTTGCCATTTTTTAAAAAAAGTATGAGGAGCTAATTCAGTCAGATCATGTCTCCTAGTAAATATGATTGGCGGGTGCATCCAGTATGTTGGGTCACTTGAGTCGAGGATATACTTTTTAAAATGATGAGTTATTTTCCAAAACCTAGGGCTTCCGTATAACCTGAGAACCAAAGAAGATGACTGTATGGCTAAAGATACAAGGTTCCTGGTAGCCCTATAGCCTCATCAAAACTCGTAACTGAAGTGCAATGCAGCTGTCTTCATGAAAGCCTTTTCTATTCCTTATGAAACAGAGTTTTGAGATATAGTTCCTCTTTTTGGTCTTAATGTTTTATAGCAATAGTAGCCTTCCTTTTTTGACAAATTATGTAAAAATAATGGAGTTATCCAAATTGTTAATAAGGGAAGCAATGAATGAAATAAAGTAATGAAGGATTCTGACTGTAAACCAAAGATTAAGGTAAAATAGTATAATTTATTGTGAAATTATAGCTCTGAGTAATAGCAAGGAAAATCATTTGTCAATCTATCAAATTATTAGCGGCTCTCTAATAATGAATAATAAATAGATTTTTTTTCTGGATTGAAGTTTATACATGAAGGGAATATTGTTTAGATCTTTTGACAGTTCCTGATGCTATGTTTCATCTAATAATGGTCATCCAGTTATTTTTCCTAAGTTTGCTTTATTGATTTTTGAAGATTTTAGCAAAAGAACACACATCTTATTTTGAAAGAACATATAATTTTAAGCGATTTTATAGCAATACTGATGTTGTGGTTTTTATCATACTTGTGAAATTTCTTCTAGAACGAATATGCAAATAGAAAATTTAAAAGGTCATTTTTGCATAATTGGTAATTAAAGCTAAGTATTAAAAGTATATCTATTAAATATACCACAGTATTCAGTTATATACTGGTTCTTAGTCACAAGAATTTACAGGTAATCTGGAATAATTATTACTAATGATTCAGAAAATTATTTTTAAAAAGTATAAGGCTGAAAAACTACTATGAGTTAATGAAATTAGAAAATGTTACATCTTGTTTAGGTTAGTGATAATAGGGACATAAAGTGCTATTAAACATTAAAATAATTTAAAAGTCGTATCTATGTCTCGACACATGGTAGTGATATTCTACAGTACCAAAAACAAATTTTTTAAAATGACCAGAAAAAACAGGTGGCTATTAACAGAACAAAACATTAATTTTAAAGAAACAATAACAGAGGCTAAAATAAGTAGAATAATTTGTTCTATTATTATTTTTCTATTATTTTTAGAGATAGAGTCTTGTTCTGTTGCCTATGCTGGAGTGCAGCGATACCATCATAGCTCACTGCAGCCTAGAACTCCTGGGCTCAAGCAATCCTCTTGCCTCAGCCTCTCAAGAAGCTGGGGCTACAGGCACATATCACCATGCCTAGATAATTTTTTTTTTAATTTTTGTAGAGATGGGGGTTTTTCTTTGCTGTCCAGGCTGGTCTTGAACTCCTGGCCTCAAGTGATACCCCTGCCTTGGTTTCCCAAAGTGTTGGGATTATAGGTATGAGCCATATACCAGGTCAGAATAATTTATTTTAAACATGAAAGAAAGTAATTATCTATATAGAATTCTATACAGAGTTAAATGATATAGAAGAAATGAGTACTTTCAAGAAAGAGTGAGTGTTTCTAACCATTCCCTGACCAATTTTTTTGTTTTAATTTCCATTTTTTTAATCTTAGTTTCATGGGGTACTTGTGCAGGTTCGTAACAAGGGTGTATTATGTGATATTGAGGCTTGGACTTCTGTTGATCCCATCACCCAGACAGTTAACATTGTACCCAATAGGAATTTTTTCAGCCCTTGCCCTCCTCCTGCCCACCTTCTTTTTGGAGTCCCCATTGTCTGTTGTTCTCGTCTATATCTGTGTGTACGCAAGATTTAATTCTCACTGTTAAGTGAGAACATGTGATTTTTGGTTTTCTGTTTCTTCATTGATTCGCCAAGGATAATGGTCTCCAGCTGCATCCATGTTGCTGCAAAGGACACAATGTCTTTTTTTTATAGCTACATGGTGTCTGTATTAGTCTGTTCTCATGCTACTAAGAAAGACATACCTGAGACTGGGTAATTTATGAAGGAAAGAGTTTTAATTGACTCACAGTTCCACATAGCTGGGGAGGCCTCACCATCATGGCAGAAGACGAAGGAAGAGCTAAGGGATGGCGGCAGGCAAGAGAGCGTGTGCAGGGGAATTGCCCTTTATAAAACCATCAGATCTCATGAGACTTATTCACTATCAGAACAGCACAGGAAAGACCTGTCCCCATGATTCAATTACCTGCAACCAGGTCCCTCCCATGACACATGGGAATTATGGGAACTACAATTCAAGGTGAGATTTGGGTAGGGACATGGCCAAATCATATCAGTGTCTATGTACCACATTTTATTTATCCAGTCCACCATTGATGGACACCTAGGTTGGTTCTAGGTCTTTGCTATTGTGAATAGTGCTGTGATGCACATATGAGTGCATGTGCCTTTTTGGTAGAACAATTTCTTTTCCTTTGAGTATATACCACTAATGGGATTGCTGGGTGGAATGGTAGTTCTGTTTTTACTTCTTTGAGAAATCTCCAAACTGCTTTCCACAGTGGGTGAACTAATTTACATTTCAGCCAGAAATGTGTAAGTGTTCCCTTTTCTTCCCAGGCTTGCCAGCATCTGTTTTATTTTATTTTTAAAATAATAGCCATTCTGACTGGTGTGAGATACTATCTCATTGTGGTTTTGATTTGCATTTCTCTAATGATTAGTGATGTTAGGCATTTTTTTCATATGTTTATTGGTTGCTTCTGTGTTTTCTTTTGAGAAGTGTCTGTTCATGTACTTTGCCCACTTTTTGATGAGGTTATTTGTGTTTTGCTTGTTTTGTTTAACTTCCTTAGAGACTCTGGATAGTAGACCTTTGTCAGATGCATAGTTTGCAGATATTTTTACCCATTATGTAAGGTGTCTGTTTACTTTGTTAATAGTTTCTTTTGCTGTATAGAAGCTCTTTGGTTTAATTAGGTCCAACTTGTCAACTTTTATTTCTGCTGCAGTTACTTTTAAGGACTTGGTCATAAATTTTTTGCCAAGGATGAAGTCCAGAAGGGTATTTCCTATGTTTTCTTCTGGGATTTTTATAGTTTGAGGTCTTACATTTAGGTCTTCAATCCATTTTCAGTTAATTTTTGTATATGGTGACATGTAGGAGTTCAGTTTAATTCTTCTGTGTATGGTTAGCCAGTTTTCCCAGTACCATTTATTGAATAGGGAGTCTGTTCCCCATTGCTTATTTTTGTCAACTTTGTCAAAGATCATTTCTTTCTATGTGTGCTGCTTTATTTCTGAATTATCTATTCTGTTCCATTCGTCTGTGTTTTTTACCAGTACCATGCAGTTTTTGTTACTGTAGCCTTGTATACTTGGAAGTTGGGTAATGTAATGCTTCCAGCTTTGTTCTTTTCACCTAGGATTGCTTCAGCTATTTAGGCTTTTTGTTGTTGTTGTTCCACATAAATTTTGACTTTTTTTTTCCCTAATTCTGCGAAAAATGACACTGGTCATTTGATAGGAGTAGCATTGAATCTATAGATTGCTTTGGGCAGTATGACCACTTAACAATATTGATTCTTCTAATCCATGAGTATGGAATGTTTTCCCCTTTGTGTCATCTGCAATTTCTTTCATAAGTGTTTTGTAGTTCTTCTTGTAGATATTTTTCACCTTCTTGGTTAGATGTGTTCCTGGGTATTTTATTTTTTAAGGCTATTACAAATGGGATTATGCTATTGATTTGGCTCTCAGCTCGAACGTTATTAGTATATAGTAATAATACTGATTTTTTTCACATTGATTTTGTATCCTGAAACTTTACTGAAGTTGCTTATCAGGTTTAGGAGACTTTTGGCATTCTTTAGAATGTTTTAGGCATAGAATTGTATTGTCAGCAAAGAGAGATAATTTGACTTCCTCTTTTCCTATTTGGATATCTTTTATTTCTCTTTCCTCTCAGTAGGACTTTCAATATTATATTGAATAGGAGTGGAGAGGGTAGACGTTTTGTCTTGTTTCACTTCTTAAGGGAAATACTTCTAGCTTTTGCCCATTCAGTGGGATGTTACTTGTGTATTTGTCATAGATGGCTCTTCTTTTGAGGTATTTTCCTTCAATGCTTACTCTGTTTATATCATGAAAGATGTTGGATTTTATCAAAAGCTTTTTCTGTGCCTATTCAAATAACTATGTGTTTTTATTAGAATTCTGTTTACGTGGTGAATCACCTTTATTTATTTGCATATATTGACCCAACCTTGCATCCCAGGAATAAAACCCATATGATTGTGATGAGTTAAATTTTTTTGTGCTGCTGAATCCAGTTTGTGGTTTTGCTGAGGATTTTTGCATCTATGTTCATCAGGGATACTGGCCTGTTGTTTTCTTATTTTGTTGTGTTTTTGCCAGGTTTTGGTATCACAATGATATTGGCTTCATAGAATGAGTTAGGAAGGAGTCCTTCTTTATTTTTTTGGGAATAGTTTCAGGGGAATTGGTACCAGCTTCTCTTTGTACATCTGGTAGAATTCAGCTGTGAATCCATCTGGTGCAGGGCTTTTTTTTAGGTTCATAGGTTTTTAAAAAATTTATTACGGATTTAATTTTGGAACTTGCTTCTGGTCGGTTCAGGATTTCACTTTCTTCCTGATTCAATCTTGGGAGGTAGTGTGTTTCTAGGAACTTATCCGTTTCCTCAAGATTTTCTAGTTTGTGGGCCTGAGATGTTCATAGTAGTATTTGAGAATCTTTTGTAGTCTGTGGGATCATTTATGTCACTTTTGTCATTTCTGATTGTGTTTTTTTGGGTCTTTACTTTTTTTTTCCAATTCTAAAAAATTATTTAAGACCACACTTAAAAATGCAAGAAACTCAACCTAGAATGAAAGAGGGGTATGAAAGTTGTAATAGTGATCAAGGTAACTGACAAGCATCTAAGTAACTGTCTATCAATGTTGCCTGAAAAAACAAAGCAATGGTTATATTAGGGAGTTCAAATCATAATGTGATTATAACATTTGGAAATAATTGTTTAAATATTCTAGCATGTTTGTATTAGGAAGAAGTGTGAAATCTTAACCTTATGTTTTATCCACACAAATATGTATTTTATCGAATATTAAAAATTCAAAGCTTGCCACTTAAATAATTAATATAGGATGTATACATTCCTAGTCCACTGAGGAAAAGAGTATTAATGAAATCTAATAGAAGTCAAGAAGAAACAAATGAACAAACAAAGAAGCCTGATGCTATATATACTAGTCATTAACTGTAGTGATGATATCTACAGTTTGATAAGGGCTGTGTTTGGAACCAGTAGAGTTAGGAATATTCTTTTTCTTCTGAAGTTAGAAACAATTAAAATAGAAGCAACATATGCCCATTAGTCATTTGCATTTATATGTTTTCTTTTAAAGATTTAAATATTAGACCTGTAAGCACAAAAATACTAGAAGAAAATCTAAGGAAACTTATTTGGGCATTGGTCTCAGCGAAGAATTCACGATTAAGATCTCAAAAGCATAGGCAACAAAAATAAAAATAGACAAATGTAAAATTTTTAAACTAAAAAGCTTCTCTACAGCAAAACAAATAATAAAGTGAATACAAAACCTGCAGAATAGAAAAAATTTTGCAAACTATTTATTTGGCAGTGTACTAATTTCGTGAATTTCCAAGGAACTCAACTCAAAAACCAAACAAACAAAACAAAATGTGCTAAACTTTTAGATTCCTCATCCTCTCTTGGATTTGCCAGACTACAGTGAAGATACGTTCTTCCGTGTGCTTTACCATGGAGTAAATGAGGCGGACTCTATTCCTTTTGAGAAAATCAGTGATATTTTTCAGCTATGCTTGTGACTTGATAATAATTCTTAGATGAAACATTACATATCGTATGTAATCACATTTTCCAGTCTGGGTTTTAACAGTAAAATGGCTGATATTTTTATCTGTCTAATACTTGTAATTATATTTTAGTTGTTTGTAACTTCTTAAAAAAAGGATCGTTTCTTATTGCATTGGATTGAAATTAAAGCTTTATCTAACATGAATAAATATATATTTAATATATATTGATCTACATATATGTATATTCATAGATACCATCACTACAGTTGGGGTAATCTATATATATTAAATAAATGTATATTTTTTCTCTATATAGATCTTGGATATCTATATGTTCAATAAACTATTAAATATAATATATATTGAATTATATATTTGTTGAATATTTATTGAATAACATATATATTATATATATATCTTCATAGATACCATCATTACAGGTGGGGTAATGACTAGTAGATATAGCACATAAATTAAAGCTCACATAAGATGTTTAGAAAAGAGACTATATATTAAGGCACAAAGTAAATATTAACTCTTAGCAAATGCTTTTAACACAAAGAACATGGAGCCCTTGACCACAACACAATAAAATTGAAAGCCAAAACTAAAGGAGAACCATGATCCTTACGACTAATCTTATCTGTGGTCTTAAAAGAAGATCTAAATAAATGGAGAGATGTAGCAAGTTTATAGATGAGAAGACTTAAGTTTATGTAGTGTCTCTTACGTTGTGTTCTGAAACTTGATCGTGATGTCCTTTGATGTGGCGCTATTGGGTATTCTGTGCTGGTCATCTCACTGGCCCCTTTTCATCTAGAAATGCATATCTAGTTGGGGAAATGTTCTTGAATTATTTCATTTTCTCTGTTGTGTCTGAAAGTCTCATTATTTGAACAATGGAAACCCTGAACGTGTTCTCTAATTTCTTTTCCTAGTATTCATCATTTTACTGTACTTTCTAGGAGATTTCTTGAACTTTATTATTCAGTCACTTTGTTGATCTTTTCATAGATTTAAAGCTTACTAGCCTTTGTTTCTCCAAGTGGAACTTGTGTAGTTTTTGTTTGTTTAAATATTCTTAGGCCTTATTAGGATGGTAATGACAACACAGTATTCTCCCCTTATCAAGTTGGGATATATTCCAAGACCCCTAGTAGATGCCCAAACCTCAGATAGTGACAAACCCTATATATCCAATATATTTTCTTAGATATAAATACCTATGTGATGGTTTAATTTATAAATTAGGCACAGTAAGAGATTAACCACAATAAATCATCATAAACTACAGCAATTATCACCATCTACTGTGTCATGTGAATGTAGACTCTCTCTCTCTCTCAAAATACCTCATTGTAATGTACTTATATATCTTCAGACTGGGGTTGATCACAGGTAAATGAAACCACAGAAACTAAAATCTCAGAAAAGGGGGACTGTATAAACGTTTTCTTTCAGTAGAGTCTCTGTTTAAAGTTGGAATTTTTTTCTGCTTGTAGATGTAACCCTTTTTCATGTAATACACTTAACATAAGTGGGGACCCTTGATTATGGCCATATGCTAATATTTAAGAATGGGAACTGAAAAGCTGGCTGAAACTCTGATGTGCAAATGGAGCTCAGCAATTGTTAGACCAGTGTGATCTGACTTAGGTGCTTGTTAGGGAACCTATGTTTGTCAGCCAGGATAAGGGAGGTCAGGCTGGAAAAACAAATGCCCCCAAAATATTGGCAGCAGTGGCCCCTTTTAGTCCAGGTGACTCTGTATATTACCGCTTGGTATCTCACTTTCATATCAATACATGCTTCAAAGGTCACCAGAGCAGTGGGAGACAGGTGTGGAGAAAGAAACTGCCAAGTAGGAGCTTCCATCTGGGGACCAGGCACAGTGGCTCTCTTTACTTATGGCCATTCCTGAGCGAAAGAGAGACTTTAAGACCAAATGCGAGAGAAAACAATACAAATTACAACAAATGTGTAGTTCTACCATGTACACAAAGGGAGAAGATCCAGAAATACTATAGATCAGAAGCCACGTCTCATGCCTCTTTTGTCTTTGTTTCCTGTTAAACTAGGCAGATACGGAGAGAAGACTCTTCCAACGTCCTGCCTGAGAGTAACTCCCTGGTTGCAATAATTCTGGGAGCCAAATGGGAGAAGTAGGCTGGGACCAGAGTGTAGATGTCAATATTTATTATAGGTAGGTAGACAGTATGGTTTGGATCTGTATCCCCGTCCAAATCTCCTGTCAAATTGTAATCCCCAGTGTTGGAGGTGGGGCCTGGTGGGAGGTGATTGGATCATGGGTGCAGATTTCCCCCTTGGTACTGTGTCGTGATAGGGAGTGAGTTCTCATGCTATCTGGTTATTTAAAAGTATGTAGTACCTCCCCCTTCTCTTTCTCTTGCTGCTCTGGAACACATCCTGCTTCCCTTTTGCCTTCTGCTATGATTGTAAGTTTCCTGAGGCTTCCCCAGGGCTAGATGCCTCCATGCTTCCTGTACAGCCTACAAAACCATGAGCCAATTTAAACTCTTTTATTGATAAGTTATACAGTCTTAGATATTTCTTTATAGCAGAGTGAGAATGGACTAATACAGTAGGTAAGTAGGTAGATAGTTTTAATACTTTTTCTTTCACAATAATACTTTCACCCTCAACCATACTGAGGATTCTCAAGTCCTACCAAAATTATACCTCCCACATAGTATTGACGTATGGGAGAGACAGACACCTGTTAGTTTGGAGTGGAGGAAGGGATAACTGCTTGTTACAGCTTTTGACTAATCCTTACTTTATAGACCTTTCTTCTTTAACCTCTCTACCAAGGATAACTGATGATATCTATCCCTGTATCTTTTCAGTTTTTTTCCTTTCTTGAGATGGAGTCTCGCCCCGTTGCCTAGGCTGGAGTGCAGTGGCGCAACCTTGGCTTACTACAGCCTCCACCTCCTGGGTTCCAGCGATTCTCCTGCCTCAGCTTCTCAAGAAGCTGTACTACAGGTGCCCACTACCACACTCGGCTACTTTTTGTATTTTTAGTAGGGATGAGGTTTCACCCTGTTGGCCAGGCTGGTCTCAAGCTCCTGACCTCAAGTAATTCAGCTGTCTCGGTCTCCCAAAGTGCTGGGATTACAGGTGTGAGCCACTGTGCCGAGCCTATCCCTGTATCTTTAGGGGATTCCATAGAGCAAATTGAGTTGGTTCTCTGCTTTCCTCAATGCTGTGAGGGTGTTGGCTTTCTTGGGCATCCTATTTAGGTACCACATATCATCTGCTTTCCAGCTTCTAAATGTTGTTATTGCTATCTCTTCTTCTGATTCCTCTGCTCTCAGTAAATTTAAGTTTTCGTTTTTAAAAAAATGTCATATATGTATTTTAGTGGGATTGTAGGAGGGAATACAATTAGATGCGTCTGCTGAATCTGTCATTTTGATGGCAACTTACTGACCGTTTCCAGGATCTGGCCACTGAAGCTTTGTCATGACTCTCTGGCTATGTCTATGGCAGGGTTGGCAATCAGTTTGCACTGGTGTAGTTCATGTCAGTGTCTGCTGTAATTGGTCAGCACCCCTGCTGTAGATACTAATTATTCTTGATGATCATCCTTGATATAAAGACTATTGTGATTAAAAATACTGAGCAGTATTTCATTTTGCTAAGAAACTTACTAGAGCTATGGGGATGGTTGGAATATTAGGAATTGCTGTAATTTTGGCCCTTTAAATATTTTTGGCCCTTTAAATATTTTCTTTCATTTAGACTTTTCTATTGAACCTATAATGCATATCATTCAGCACTGGATTTGGCATTGATTGAATAGATGCCATTTTTACTTACTAGTCTTGAATTAGCTACAGCAAGTATAATGTGAACACTCATATGAAAGCCATCTTTTCTCCCAATGAAAGGTACAAATTAACTTCGGGAAAAATTTGCCTCTGTTTTACTTCAGTAAGTGAAGAATATTAAACAGCTAATCCTTAGAGCCTAAAAATTGTCAAGATGTCTGAGAATATTGTGCAGGAGAGATTGTGATGCTTATTACATTTATTAAATGGAAATAAATTATCTTGGCTTGCATATCCTATCCATCATGTGTATTATAAATTTGTATATTTAACTTAATACTACAACTTCTAAATAATTCTGTGTCCATTATTCTTAAAGAAGCAATTCCATTGACCCAGGGGATAGCTAAACAAAATAGAGAGAGACAGTCATTACTATCATTTCTGAGAAGAATAGCAATATTATCCATGAAGATATTCATAGAACACCACACGCATTAGAAGACGTTAGGCTGTGATGATGGTTCTCTGTTTGCCCCTATGGTGTTCTCAACTGGAGGTGTGTATTTAGATTGGACTATGTAATATAATTAAGGACATTATTTGCTGTACTTGAGTCAACAAGATCTTATGAAAATAACAGATGCATGTGTGAGGAGAGAACACTCACGTTGAAAGCAGGGGAATTTTATGGATATTGAATATTACAGGATCAACTTACTTGACCCAGTATGGAAATTTCTCTATGCTTGCACTCCATCTCCTGGAATAAAATTCATCCATACTCATTCTCTCAAACCCATATTTCATTGTTTCCTCAGAATCTAATCCCATGTGACATATGGTAATGCAGTGCATAGTTTTCCACCTAATATTGTTTCTGGTGTAGATCCGTCTAACAACAGTCATGTCAGTTCCTTCTGTCCTTGTTCTTGTACACTTTCTGATTATAAATGCTGTGGTGTTTTAGCCAAGTGTGTGTTTCCTTCTTATTTTCATCACCCAGCTTAAGATTTATGTGTGTGTGTATATATACATATACATACACACACACATATACACATCTACATATATACACACAAAGAGTCATATATGTCCATATGTCTATATATTTTTGTCACTATATTTGAGTTCATGTATTGATCTCATCTACTTGATTTTAAGCCCCTCAAAGTTGCAATTATATTTATTTTTGTTTTCTATTCCTAGGGTTTGTAAGTAGCTCTTCATAGCACCTACATTTAGTAAGTGGTTTTTAAAATATATAACTTAGTAAAAATAAGTTTGGCATATAAATAAACACTTAACTCTTTTTAATTTATTTAAATTAGACCTACATAAACTCATAGAATTCATGCTAGGAGACAGTGAAGTGTAGTAGAAAGAACCTGGGGTCAAGCTCTAGAAACCTTACATAATTCTTATTGAGATTCATTTCTTCATCTGTAAAATTTGCATCATAATAAGACCTTTTCCCAGGATATATATGAAAATTCAATGAAATCATAAATATGAAAAATACTTTTTAATATTTTTACACAGGACAGAAATATGATTTTTATTTGCATATTAGAGGCCAATGCAGGCAAAGTGAGTTGACAAGCAAAGTTCATTTGGAGGGTAGGTAACAGAGCCAGAAATAACATGCCAGCCTCCTAACTCTCAATTCTACAGCAGTGAGTCCTCAGGAGTCCCCTTCGGGACTCACTGCCCTAGAGCAAACTACCTTCACCACTAAAAAAAAACTAGTCAGATATTGTGTAAAGTAAATAGGAACTCAGTAAGTTAGAAATAATCATCTCTATTATCAAATAATTATTACTACAAAGTTAATCACCTGCTTATAAGTGCTTACATTTCAAAGTCTGGCAAAGATGATTATTTAATCTGTGTGTAGGGTGAGGCCCTATATAGTTAGCACTTGATACACATTGAATTAAAAAAATCCTACAGGACACAGGCTCAACAAACATTAGCTATATACAAAAAAAAAACCAACAAATCTTCATACAACACACTTGACTAAAGACAGAGTGTGTCAGTCTGTTCTCACATTGCTATAAAGAACTACCTGAGACTGGGTAATTTATTAAAAAAAAAAAAAGTTTAATTGGCTCATGGTTCCCCAGGCTGTACAGGAAGCATTGCTGGAGATGCCTCAGGAACTAGAAATTGTGGTGGAAGGTGAAGGGGAAGCAAGTATGTCTTACATGGCTGGAGAAGGAAGAAGAGAGTGAAGGGACACTTTTAAACAACCATATCTCATGAGAACTCACTATCATGAGAAGAGCAAGGGAGAAATCCACTCCCATGATGTAATCACTTCTCAGCAGGCCCCTCCTCCAATACTGAGGATTACAATTTCACATGAGATTTGGGCGGGGACACAAATCCAAACCATATTGCAGTGGCTTACCTATTCCCAGGGAACTTGAGGTAAACTAAGTTTTCCTGAAGGTTTCCCACAGAACTCTGCACTCTTAACTTTTAAAAGAGTGAGGCATACCTAGTGTAAATGATTTGTTAATGGATGCAGCACACCAACATGGCACATGTATACATATGCAACAAACCTGCACGTTGTGCACATGTACCCTAGAACATAAAGTATAATGAAAAAACCTCTTTGCAAAGCAGAAGTTTATTGTTTTAAGAGTATTATGATGTAAAAAAGGATATTGATTCTCTAAGGGATAAACATTGTTCTGTGGAAGGGCCAGTTTTAGCACAGACTTAGGTGGGGAAAAATAATTTCTAAGTATAAAATCCAGAGAGAATGTGGCTATGTAGGTAGGGATTGGAGGATACTACACAATGGAATAAGAGTAAATGGGGACCAGAGAGAAATGATTCTCCATGAGCATCTCCATATAGTCTCAGAATATCTCACTGTCTCTGCAAAGAGGGCAAACTTTGAGGTGTATAGTTCTAACACCAGTAATGGCGAAAATGCATTATAAAAGAAAGACTTTGAGATGGGCATACTTTTTATTTCTAAATAATAATCTACAGCATATGTTCCTTTTCAAAATATCCGCATAGTTCTGTTTTTTAAAAATCTCCTTGGATGCATGAAGCAAAATTCAAGCAGTTTGTGCAGATAAAGCTGTTAGAAGTTTTCTAAATATTGGTCAAAACAAATTTATTGTCTGAAGACTGTCACTTTCCACCAGATGGAACACATTATGCACATGATAAACGTCTCTCATTTCACTCTCACTAATATTAGCGAATACTAGCTTGTTTATGGAATACTAAAGCTGCGACAATCTGGCAAGATCTGGGATGTTGCTATTCTATTCCCAACTCATTCTGTAGTGCATAAATACAGTAGTGATTGTGGATGCCAGGTAGGATTGCAAAAATCACTACAGCAATCAGATTCAATTAAATTAAGAACAACATGAATCCACAATACCAAATTTAGCACCCGAACAAAATATATACTTTATTAAAGTGTTACCTTGGGCAGTGTCTTTCTATGTAATATGATGATATGGTTTGTCTCTGTGTCCCCACCAAAATCTCATCTTGGATTATAATCCAAATTGTGATTCCCATGTGTTGGGGGAGGGACCTCATGGGAGGTAATTAGATCATGGGGGCATTTCCCTCAGGCTGTTATGATAGTGAGTGAGTTCTCCCTAGAGCTGATGGTTTTATAAGGGGCTTTTCACTCCTTCGTTCAGCACTTCTCTATCCTGTTGCCATGTGAAGAAAGAGTTTTTGCTTCCCCTTCTCCTATGATTGTAAGTTTCCTGAGGCCTCACCAGCCCTGCAGAACTGTGAGTCAATTAAAACTCTTTCCTTTGTAAATTATCCAGTCTTGGGCAGTTCATTATAGCAGTGTGAGAACGGACTAATACATGTGGTTTCTCAACATTGTTTGTGAAACTTAGAGCCATTTTAAATGGAAAAACTTTTAAATATATATATCCCCAGTTTAGAAAACTGATTTTGGTTACAATGTTAGTTAAATATGTACAAATGTACAACTAGACACAAACCTTTATGATGTAGGCTACACTGAACTTACAAATTAAAATCAAACAATGATAAAATAATATTAAAATTACCAATTAATGTGATGGATGATTTTGTCATCCTGACTCTAAATCCTCCTCTACTGTGAATCAGTATAGATAGCGTGATGATTAATTTCATGTGTCAACTTTACTGGGTCATGGGATACCCAGATATTTATTTGGTCAACAATTATCCTGAGTGTTTCTGAGTGGGTATTTTTGAAGAAGATTAACGTGTTAATAGGTAGACTGAGTAAAGCAGATTGCACTCACTAATGTAGGTGGGCCCCCATATAATCAGTTAGTGTCCTAAATAGAACAGAAAGGCTGACTCTTGAGCAAGAGAGATACCTCTGTGTGTCTTCAAACTGAGACATCACTTTTTTTCTGGGTTTCAAGCCTGCCAGCCTTTGAATTGGAACTGTATTGTGGATTCTTCTAGTTCTCAGGCCTCCTGGTTCAGGGTAGAAATACACCATGGGCCTTCCTGGGTCTGCAGCTTGTGGACTCACCCTGAAGATCTTGGGATTTGCTAGTCTCCATAATTCTATGAGCCAATTTCTTATAATAAATAATAAATATATCTGATCTTTCTATCCTTCTACCATGCTACATATATTATATATAATATAAAACATGCATATGCATATAATGTGTACATGTTACAGGGATATAATATGCATATGCACATGATATTTACATGCTATATGGATATAATTATATGCATATATGATTTGCATATTATATGGCATAATTATATGGATATGCATATAATATTTGCATGCAGTATTTGATATATATGGCTGTTACTAGCAATTGATTTAATAATGCTTTATCTCACATTTATTTCTTAGAAAACCAAGAAATGCTTGGAATAATATTTTGGTAGTATTTAAATGTGATGCCTAAAAATTAAAATGTCAGATTTAGGTCTTACAGGTGAGCTACTATGTCAAGTTATAATAGGCAGAATATTTTATATCAAGGTTTTATAAGCATAAATACTAAGATAATGCTTACATAGAAACCACTGCTTTTGGGATTTGAAAGCAATAGGAAATCTCACGAAAATCACCATTTGTATCATACATCTTTATATAACTCTAAATGCTTAAATTCACTGGAAGAGAATTTAATGAGAATAGAGTTCAGGTGAATTTGACATAAACTTTTCTATTTGCAGCATGTAATATCTGATCATTCTTTTTCTTACAGAAAGCAATACCTTTTGAATAGATTCTATGCACAAATTTGGGATGGGAGGCTGCACACTGGGCCTGTTGTTTACAAAATTTGGATTGCTATCTACTGAAGAATTCATTATTCTAATGTGAACACACTGACATTGAGATTATTGAAGAGAATGAAATAAATTAGAACTGTGAAAAACATGTCTTCTAAGAATAAATAGATTTACCTATCGTAGTCTAATTTGAATCAAATTGAGTATTTTATTTTTTAATTTTCTTCCCAAGGAATGCATGTTGTCTAAAGTTATACACCCTAGCTTGTCCCCTTAACAGAGCTAGGTACTTTCTGCTTGACTTTTATAAGATTAAATAATAAATAAAACACAATTCCACTCTTTCAGGCACTGCATATCATGCCAGTATAGCTGACCGTGAGTGAGGCTGAGAACATGGAAGTTAGGGTCCAGTCAAAGGCATGTCAAGTCAGCATTTCTCTGGATGTTATTTTCTTATCTTTTAAATATATGAAATATCAAGCTCATCAAAGGGATCGTGCCTCAATTTTGCATTTTCTGAAACATAGAATAAATGTATCACGTATAAAGCATCTTTTTTTCCATTATAGATCACAATGTATTCAGCTTCATCAGGAGTGAGATATAACATTAGAAACTCTTCTGGCCATAGAATGATTATTTCAACAATTATCCTCAAAATTTTTTGAGGAGAAAATATGGCAGCCTGTGGAACACTAATGTCTCCAGTTGTAGTCAAATGGAGACTTAACAATAATTTTCCTTCCAATTGTATCTTTGAGCAGCATGGACACAGAGAATATAAAAGTTCTAGGAACATTCTTGCTTACTAGAGTTCCAGAGATAAGCTTCCTTAACTCTCCTGAAAATAAGCTTACTTAACTCTCCTGGAAATATGTTGGACATTTACTGGTATAAATATTTGAAATCAGTAAATATTTGTTGGCTTCCTGTATTGTTCCAGGAACTGTATTCAGTATTTTTTGTATATGTAATTGCTATTTATTTATATGATTTATAGATAATGCTGATCAGGGTTTCCAAAATACGAAGTTAATACATTTGAGAAATAAAAAATAATTGACTATTTTTTTACTTCATGATGTGAACTGCCTATGTCCAAAGTCATAATACAGGGTGAAGAGAATATAAACATTTGTGTAAATACACAAAAGCAGGGACACGCGCCCACTCATGCACGTCCACACACACACACACACACATGCACACGCACATATTTTTCTTGTAAAAGTACCACAAAATGCAAAAAGATTTTTTAAGGAAATCTATTTTATTTTTAAGTTTCTGCTCTGGTTAAGTCTTCTGCCAGATTTCCATTACATCTACCTCTTCCTAAGTACTTGCACTTTTTGTACTTGCAGACCCTGGTTTATTTCCATGCTTGTTTTATGAGGTGAGTGAAATTTAATTAGAACATTAAATAATATGTTATAGATAAGGGTCAGCATTCTAGCAGTAGAAATATCACTGAATTCATTTCCCTGTGACTGAGAAGACTTACACCTGAAAGCTAAACAATACCTTTCTACACTGTAATTTTTTCCTTAAGAATTAGTATGAAAATGGAGTCTTTGTTAAAAACAACGTTCTTAAATAACAGGTTTACACTAAGATAGCAAGAAGATAGCACTTAAAAAATCAATCAAACCTGCTTCTTTCCCCTACCATCATCCTTGGGCATCCTCAGTTTCCTAATTCATAAAATGAGGTGATTGGAGTAGACACCTCCAAAGTGTCTTCCAGCTCTAGCACACTAAATCATGATTATTTGAATCACATTACTGCCTAACAGCCAGGGGCAAAGGGTGGCTGGGTGGATCCTCACATATGAGGTCCTGTCCCTCTGTCCTAAGATTCTGCCTTCAGTACAAAGATAACCGTTGCACTGTTACTCTGTAGAGATGATTACTTTAAAGAGAGTTAGTTACATAGTTAAATCAGCTGTGTAATTTTCTCACTTGTCATTTAGCAACATCGATGACAGATTTAGTCAAATTACAGTTGTTTTTTTGAGGACAAAGAAGATGTCATGCATATATAATATTTGGTAGCAATGAGTGATGGATGGTTAATGAACCATGAAACCTTTCTCTTTTTAGATATTATAAAATGCAGAGCCACATCCAGCTTTTGATCTGTTTGCTTTTTGTGATCTAACCCTTCAGGTGTGAGCTATTTTTATATGTGCTATCCATGTAAGATTCTCTCTAAGAATACCAAAAGAGTGGAGGGATGGTGGATGCCTTCGGAAATATCTTTGTCTTTCTTTAGTCTCAAATTCAACCATATAGTTTTAAGTATTTGTTGTTTCTTTTGCTCTCACTGACCTTATTGCTGGCATTAAGCACAGATATACTTGCATCAATTTAATTCAACTCAGCTAGAATCAATTGAATTCAATTTAATAAATATTTGCTAAATGCTCAGCCAGTTAGACCAAAAAATTTAGTCTATGGTTCTAAGGGATTGTAGAGCATTTAGTGTTTCATAAAAGGAAGTACATTGGTTCAGCAGAAGTAAAGTTCACAATTGATACAAATTGGGGTGGTTAAGAGATTGAAAAGAGGAATATAGGTTGTGTTTTTGAACTGTGACATAGAAGTATATAATATTATGAAAAATAGTCCACGTTATAACTCCATGATTTGGTTTCACCTCAGTTACTGAAAATAATTTAACAGTCTTTATTCCTTCTTGAATAATTACAATTCCAACAGCAGGAAAAATGTCTGGCACATGGTTGCTGCTCAAAAAATACTTGTTGAAGCAGTTAATAAATCAATGGATCTATGTCCTTTCATTTGGTTTAATTTTTTTCCTTCCAGATCATTGTTTTCAGTGACCATTCAAACAGTAAAATCATTCATACTTTGCCTTACTTTTGAAATTTGATTGTTAAGTATTATAAACATTTTTATTTTGACAATTTATTTCAGCAATTTGAAAATAATTCCATTAATTTTGGGGCATCAGTTTTTGCTGATGAATATATTTCTGTTTTTCTAATTGTTTTAGTCCTGGCTGTCTTGTTTTGTGTAACCCTAATTCACAGTAAACCTTAATCTTGTCATTGGGGGAAACAAACAAACAAACAAAAACTGTGTATCCTACCCATTTTTGGGAGATACATGTCTTTTTGGGTCTAGAGTAATCTTACTTGTCTTTCTGGGGTGTGCTATGACTGTAAAGCTCTAATCACTTTTTCATGGGCCGTTTTAAAATGTTATTTATATGCCTAGTAACCTGAGAGATAAGATAGTTACTACTCTCCTAACAAAAGTGCATGCTTGCTTACTGCTTGCTGTAAACTTGGTGGTCCCCAAGCTATGGGTTACCCAGCCATGACACAAACCCAACTAATATGTAGCATTCATCTGGACCTTTTCACATCACTCTCAAAGGACCCAGAGAAGACAAGTAACAGAAATATGCTGATGTTCATACTGCTTATGCCATGAGTAATACATTCCTTGGCCTCTGATCCAGGAATCTCTTGGTTTCTGCCAACATCCCCCAGTAATAACAGGCTTACTTGTAAGTTTGTAAGTTGGGTAAAATCCAGTACTGGAACTATCACATACATTGAGGGAGATTGTAAGGATAAGTATGTTTGTGTATGTGAAAGTAATTTCAATGCTGTAAAATGCTATGTATATTAATAATAATCTAGGCAGAGAAAAGCTACTTCCTAGAGAAAATCAGACATAAAATTATCTTAAATGGAAAACCAAGACCACTTGTGAAGTAATCTTGAGAAAGCTAACAACCTGTCAGAAACAAAAACCCTGAACATATATCTAATCAAATCTCTACATCATGCTACCAATTCAAGGAAGATGTAAGAGAGGAACATGTCAAGCAATACCACTGGGATGAAATCGGTGAAACCTAGTCTATGAAAAACTCCTGGAACAATTGACTCACTATTTTACATAAATAAATCATAAGGAAAAAGTAGAGAAAGAAGGCACGTACAGATAATATAAAATTCAAGAAATATGACAACTAATTGCAATATATAAGCTTTATTGACATTGATTTGAACAACTAACCTAAAATTTTAAGAGACAACCCAAGAAATTTGAACAAATACTAGATATTTTATAATATGAAGAAGGACGTACTTAATATTTTAGCATAATTATGTTGTAATTAATGTCCTCTTATGATATATTTAAAAGTATATGTGGATGAAATGCAGTGCTATCTTGAGTCAAAATTATCTGAAAGTGGAAAGAAATTGATGAGCATAGACATAAGATTTGCCAGAACTTGATCATTGTTGCAACTATGGATGAGTATTAAAAATATACTAATGAAGTAGTATTCACTATACTATACATTTTCTATATTTGATACTTGCCATAATAAACATTTAAAAAAATCACTTCTACTTCATGGAAAAAGATTCTCTTTATTTCTTCTATCATTAAATTGCTGAATTTAAAACTAGGTCTATTGGTAAAAATAGGCTTTTATGAATCTGGGGTCTTATTTAATAAGACTGACTGTTAACAATGTTAATGCAAATCATGATGCAAATATCAAAAGCCAAATAATTTTTGAAGCACACAAACAGAATGGATCAAGCTAACCAGAACAACCTGGTTTATATGACAACAATTTGAGGAGGCAGAGAAATTAGGCCAGAATAAAAGGGCATTATGAATTGCAAAGGAAGAAAGAAGTAAAATTAGCTCTGTTTACTGATGACTCGACCTTATATGTAGAAAGCCCTAAAGATACCAAAACAAAAAATCCCATTGCAGCTAATAAGAAAATTCAGTAAATTACAGTACAGACAAAATCAGCTTAGGAAAATCAGTTGTGTTTCTGTACACCAAAAATGAACGATCAGAAAAGACAGAAACAATTTCATTTATTTATTTATTATTTATTTATTTATTTATTTATTTATTTTTTAAAATTTATTTATTATTATTATACTTTAAGTTGTAGGGTACATGTGCATAACGTGCAGGTTTGTTACATATGTATACTTGTGCCATGTTGGTGTGCTGCACCCATCAACTCGTCATTTACATCAGGTATAACTCCCAATGCAATCCCTCCCCCCTTCCCCCCTCTCCATGATAGGCCCCTGTGTGTGATGTTCCCCTTCCTGAGTCCAAGTGATCTCATTGTTCAGTTCCCACCTATGAGTGAGAACATGCGGTGTTTGGTTTTCTGTTCTTGTGATAGTTTGCTAAGAATGATGGTTTCCAGCTGCATCCATGTCCCTACAAAGGACACAAACTCATCCTTTTTTATGGCTGCATAGTATTCCATGGTGTATATGTGCCACATTTTCTTAATCCAATCTGTCACTGATGGACATTTGGGTTGATTCCACGTCTTTGCTATTGTGAATAGTGCTGCAATAAACATACGTGTGCATGTGTCTTTATAGCAGCATAATTTATAATCCTTTGGGTATATACCCAGTAATGGGATGGCTGGGTCATATGGTACATCTAGTTCTAGATCCTTGAGGAATCGCCAGACTGTTTTCCATAATGGTTGAACTAGTTTACAATCCCACCAACAGTGTAAAAGTGTTCCTATTTCTCCACATCCTCTCCAGCACCTGTTGTTTCCTGACTTTTTAATGATCGCCATTCTAACTGGTGTGAGATGGTATCTCATTGTGGTTTTGATTTGCATTTCTCTGATGGCCAGTGATGATGAGCATTTTTTCATGTGTCTGTTGGCTGTATGCATGTCTTCTTCTGAGAAATGTCTGTTCATATCCTTTGCCCACTTTTTGATGGGGTTGTTTGTTTTTTTCTTGTAAATTTGTTTGAGTTCTTTGTAAGTTCTGGATATTAGCCCTTTGTCAGATGAGTAGATTGCAAAAATTTTCTCCCATTCTGTAGGTTGCCTGTTCACTCTGATGGTAGTTTCTTTTGCTGTGCAGAAGCTCTTTAGTTTAATGAGATCCCATTTGTCAATTTTGGCTTTTGCTGCCGTTGCTTTTGGTGTTTTAGACATGAAGTCTTTGCCCATGCCTATGTCCTGAATGGTACTACCTAGGTTTTCCTCTAGGATTTTTATGGTATTAGGTGTAACATTTAAGTCTCTAATCCATCTTGAATTAATTTTCGTATAAGGAGTAAGGAAAGGATCCAGTTTCAGCTTTCTACTTATGGCTAGCCAATTTTCCCAGCACCATTTATTAAATAGGGAATCCTTTCCCCATTTCTTGTTTCTCTGAGGTTTGTCAAAGATCAGATGGCTGTAGATGTGTGGTATTATTTCTGAGGACTCTGTTCTGTTCCATTGGTCTATATCTCTGTTTTGGTACCAGTACCATGCTGTTTTGGTTACTGTAGCCTTGTAGTATAGTTTGAAGTCAGGTAGCGTGATGCCTCCAGCTTTGTTCTTTTGACTTAGGATTGTCTTGGAGATGCGGGCTCTTTTTTGGTTCCATATGAACTTTAAAGCAGTTTTTTCCAATTCTGTGAAGAAACTCATTGGTAGCTTGATGGGGATGGCATTGAATCTATAAATTACCTTGGGCAGTATGGCCATTTTCACGATATTGATTCTTCCTATCCATGAGCATGGTATGTTCTTCCATTTGTTTGTGTCCTCTTTGATTTCACTGAGCAGTGGTTTGTAGTTCTCCTTGAAGAGGTCCTTTACATCCCTTGTAAGTTGGATTCCTAGGTATTTTATTCTCTTTGAAGCAATTGTGAATGGAAGTTCATTCCTGATTTGGCTGTTTGTCTGTTACTGGTGTATATGAATGCTTGTGATTTTTGCACATTAATTTTGTATCCTGAGACTTTGCTGAAGTTGCTTATCGGCTTAAGGAGATTTTGGGCTGAGACAATGGGGTTTTCTAAATATACAATCATGTCATCTGCAAACAGGGACAATTTGACTTCTTCTTTTCCTAACTGAATACCCTTGATTTCTTTCTCTTGCCTAATTGCCCTAGCCAGAACTTCCAACACTATGTTGAATAGGAGTGGTGAGAGAGGGCATCCCTGTCTTGTGCCAGTTTTCAAAGGGAATTTTTCCAGTTTTTGCCCATTCAGTATGATATTGGCTGTGGGTTTGTCATAAATAGCTCTTATTATTTTGAGGTACATTCCATCAATACCGAATTTATTGAGCGTTTTCAGCATGAAGGGCTGTTGAATTTTGTCAAAAGCCTTTTCTGCATCTATTGAGATAATCATGTGGTTCTTGTCTTTGGTTCTGTTTATATGCTGGATTATGTTGATTGATTTGCGAATGTTGAACCAGCCTTGCATCCCAGGGATGAAGCCCACTTGATCATGGTGGATAAGCTTTTTGATGTGTTGCTGAATCCGGTTTGCCAGTATTTTATTGAGGATTTTTGCATCGATGTTCATCAGGGATATTGGTCTAAAATTCTCTTTTTTTGTTGTGTCTCTGCCAGGCTTTGGTATCAGGATGATGTTGGCCTCATAAAATGAGTTAGGGAGGATTCCCTCTTTTTCTATTGATTGGAATAGTTTCAGAAGGAATGGTACTAACTCCTCCTTGTACCTCTGGTAGAATTCAGCTGTGACTCCATCTGGTCCTGGACTTTTTTTGGTTGGTAGGCTATTAATTATTGCCTCAATTTCAGAGCCTGCTATTGGTCTATTCAGGGATTCAACTTCTTCCTGGTTTAGTCTTGGAAGAGTGTAAGTGTCCAGGAAATCATCCATTTCTTCTAGATTTTCCAGTTTATTTGCGTAGAGGTGTTTATAGTATTCTCTGATGGTAGTTTGTATTTCTGTGGGGTCGGTGGTGATATCCCCTTTATCATTTTTAATTGCGTCGATTTGATTCTTCTCTCTTTTCTTCTTTATTAGTCTTGCTAGTGGTCTGTCAATTTTGTTGATCTTTTCAAAAAACCAACTCCTGGATTCATTGATTTTTTGGAGAGTTTTTTGTGTCTCTATCTCCTTCAGTTCTGCTCTGATCTTAGTTATTTCTTGCCTTCTGCTAGCTTTCGAATGTGTTTGCTCTTGCTTCTCTAGTTCTTTTAATTGTGATGTTAGAGTGTCAATTTTAGATCTTTCCTGCTTTCTCTTGTGGGCATTTAGTGCTATAAATTTCCCTCTACACACTGCTTTAAATGTGTCCCAGAGATTCTGGTGTGTTGTATCTTTGTTCTCATTGGTTTCAAAGAACATCTTTATTTCTGCCGTCATTTCGTTATGTACCCAGTAGTCATTCAGGAGCAGGTTGTTCAGTTTCCATGTAGTTGAGCGGTTTTGATTGAGTTTCTTAGTCCTGAGTTCTAGTTTGATTGCACTGTGGTCTGAGAGACACTTTGTTATAATTTCTGTTCTTGTACATTTGCTGAGGAGTGATTTACTTCCAATTACGTGGTCAATTTGGGAGTAAGTACGATGTGGTGCTGAGAAGAATGTATATTCTGTTGATTTGGGGTGGAGAGTTCTATAGATGTCTATTAGGTCTGCTTGCTGCAGAGATGAGTTCAATTCCTGGATATCCTTGTTAACTTTCTGTCTCGTTGATCTGTCTAATGTGGACAGTGGAGTGTTGAAGTCTCCCATTATTATTGTATGGGAGTCTAAGTCTCTTTGTAAGTCTCTAAGGACTTGCTTTATGAATCTGGGTGCTCCTGTATTGGGTGCATATATATTTAGGATAGTTAGCTCTTCCTGTTGAATTGATCCCTTTACCATTATGTAATGGCCTTCTTTGTCTCTTTTGATCTTTGATGGTTTAAAGTCTGTTTTATCAGAGACTAGTATTGCAACCCCTGCTTTTTTTTGTTCTCCATTTGCTTGGTAAATCTTCCTCTATCCCTGTATTTTGAGCCTATGTATGTCTCTGCGTGTGAGATGGGTCTCCTGAATACAGCAGACTGATGGGTCTTGACTCTTTATCCAGTTTACCAGTCTGTATCTTTTAATTGGAGCATTTAGTCCATTTACATTTAAGGTTAAGATTGTTATGTGTGAACTTGATCCTGCCATTATGATATTAACTGGTTATTTTGCTCGTTAATTGATGCAGTTTCTTCCTAGCCTTGATGGTCTTTACATTTTGGCATGTTTTTGCAATGGCTGGTACCGGTTGTTCCTTTCCATGTTTAGTGCTTCCTTCAGGGTCTCTTGTAAGGCAGGCCTAGTGGTGACAAAATCTCTAAGCATTTGCTTATCTGTAAAGAATTTTATTTCTCCTTCACTTATGAAACTTAGTTTGGCTGGATATGAAATTCTGGGTTTAAAATTCTTTTCTTTAAGAATGTTGAATATTGGCCCCCACTCTCTTCTGGCTTGGAGAGTTTCTGCCGAGAGATCTGCTGTTAGTCTGATGGGCTTCCCTTTGTGGGTAACCCGACCTTTCTCTCTGGCTGCCCTTAAGATTTTTTCCTTCATTTCAACTTTGGTGAATCTGGCAATCATGTGTCTTGGAGTTGCTCTTCTCGAGGAGTATCTTTGTGGCGTTCTCTGTATTTCCTGGATTTGAATGTTGGCCTGCCCTACTAGGTTGGGGAAGTTCTCCTGGATGATATCCTGAAGAGTGTTTTCCAACTTGGTTCCATTTTCCCCCTCACTTTCAGGCACCCCAATCAGACGTAGATTTGGTCTTTTTACATAATCCCATACTTCTTGCAGGCTTTGTTGATTTCTTTTTCTTCTTTTTTCTTTTGGTTTCTCTTCTCGCTTCATTTCATTCATTTGATCCTCAATCGCAGATACTCTTTCTTCCAGTTGATCGAGTCGGTTACTGAAGCTTGTGCATTTGTCACGTATTTCTCGTGTCATGGTTTTCATTTCTTTCATTTCGTTTAGGACCTTCTCTGCATTAATTACTCTAGCCATCAATTCTTCCACTTTTCTTTCAAGATTTTTAGTTTCTTTGCGCTGGGTACGTAATTCCTCCTTTAGCTCTGAGAAATTTGATGGACTGAAGCCTTCTTCTCTCATCTCGTCAAAGTCATTCTCCGTCCAGCTTTGATCCGTTGCTGGCGATGAGCTGCGCTCCTTTGCTGGGGGAGATGCACTCTTATTTTTTGAATTTCCAGCTTTTCTGCTCTGCTTTTTCCCCATCTCTGTGGTTTTATCTGCCTCTGGTCTTTGATGATGGTGATGTACTGATGGGGTTTTGGTGTAGGTGTCCTTCCTGTTTGATAGTTTTCCTTCTAACAGTCAGGACCCTCAGCTGTAGGTCTGTTGGAGATTGCTTGAGGTCCACTCCAGACCCTGTTTTCCTGGGTATCAGCAGCAGAGGCTGCAGAAGATAGAATATTTCTGAACAGCAAGTGTACCTGTCTGATTCTTGCTTTGGAAGCTTCCTCTCAGGGGTATACTCCACCCTGTGAGGTGTGGGGTGTCAGACTGCCCCTAGTGGGGGATGTCTCCCAGTTAGGCTACTCAGGGGTCAGGGACCCACTTGAGCAGGGAGTCTGTCCCTTCTCAGATCTCAACCTCCGTGTTGGGAGATCCACTGCTCTCTTCAAAGCTGTCAGACAGAGTCGTTTGCGTCTGCAGAGGCTTCTGCTGTGTTTGTTATTGTTTACTGTGCCCTGTCCCCAGAGGTGGAGTCTACAGAGATAGGCAGGTTTCCTTGAGCTGCTGTGAGCTCCACCCAGTTCGTGCTTCCCAGCAGCTTTCTTTACCTACTTAAGCCTCAGCAATGGCGGGCGCCCCTCCCCCAGCCTCGCTGCTGCCTTGCAGGTAGATCACAGACTGCTGTGCTAGCAATGAGGGAGGCTCCGTGGGTGTGGGTCCGTCCCGGCCAGGTGTGGGATATGATCTCCTGGTGTGCCTGTTTGCTTAAAGCGCAGTATTGGGGTGGGAGTTACCCGATTTTCCAGGTGTTGTGTGTCTCAGTTCCCCTGGCTAGGAAAAGGGATTCCCTTCCCCCTTGCGCTTCCCAGGTGAGGCGATGCCTCGCCCTGCTTCAGCGCTCGCTGGTCGGGCTGCAGCAGCTGACCAGCACCGATCGTCCGGCACTCCCCAGTGAGATGAACCCAGTACCTCAGTTGAAAATGCAGAAATCACCGGTCTTCTGTGTCACTCGCACTGGGAGTTGGAGACTGGAGCTGTTCCTATTAGGCCATCTTGCTCCGCCCCCAACAATTTCATTTATAATAGCATGAAAAAGAATGCTTAGGAATAAACCTAAATAAGGTGGCAAAAGACTTGTACACTGAAAACTACAAAATGTAGTTGAAATTAAGGAAGACACAAATAAATGGAAATTTATCCCGTGTCCATGAATTAGAAGATGTAATATTGTTAAAATGTCCATACTACCCAAAGCAATCTATAGACTTAATGCAATCCCTATCAAAAATCCTGATGGCATTTTTTTTGCAGAAGTTGAAAAATTCATTCTAAAACTCATAGGGATTCTTCAGGGACTCCCAAGTAGCCAAAACAGTTTTGAAAATGAAAACAATTAAAGGGCTTACACTTCTTGATCTTAAAATGTATTACAAAGTTACAGTAATCGAAACAGTGTAGTCCTGGCATAAAGACTGACAAATCAGGGGAATAAATTAGGAAGTTTAGAAATAAAACTTTCTGTACATGGTTTTCAACAGGATGCTAAGGTCACTCAATAGGGAAAGACAGTGGGTCTTGAGATATTTGCATAACCGTGTTCATAGCAGCACTTTTCACAATAGCCAAAGAGGAAGTAACTCATATTTTCATCAATAAATGAGTGGACAAAGCAAATGTGATTATATACATACAATGGAATATTATTTAACCTTGAAAAGGAAGGGAATCCTATCACCTCCTACAACATGGATGAACCTTGGGCACATTATGCTAGGTGAAATATGTCAATCAAAAACGACATACTATATGAATATATACAGTATATGTATATATATGTGTGAATAATATATGCAAGCTCCATTCTTGGATATATAAGTAAAAAAGCTATATCTTCATGCCAGTATTACCACAATAAACCAATTCTTATGTAAATAAGAAAATAATAAGTTTGTGGAGGGATTTATAGTCAGGAGAGTCCTATTCCATGGGAATTTGATTGGAGTTTGAAATACATATGGAGAGGAAATTTACGGGGAAGATATGTGGAAGGGTTTAGGTTATAGGTAAAAGGGAATACATTGGTAATATCCCCCTTATTCCTGATTGTGTTTATCAGTTGTCTCTCTTTTCTTCTTTGTTAGTCTAGCTAGCAGTCTATATTGTTGTTATTATTTTCAGAAAACCAGCTCCTGGATTCATTGATCTTCAAATGTGGCACATATACACCATGGAGTACTGTGCAGCCATAAAAATGACATAATCATGGCCTTTTCAGGGATATGGATGGAGCTGGAGGCCAATATCTGTAGCAAACTAACACAGGAACAGAAAATCAAATACCACATGTTTTCACTTACAAGTGTGAGCTAAATGATGAGAACATATGAACACATAGAGGGGAACAACACACATTGGGGCCTATTGCAGAGTGGAGGGTGGAAGGAATGAGAAAATCAGGAAAAATAACTACTGGATACTAGGCCTAGTACCTGCCTGATGAGGTAATCTGTACAACAAACCCCCATGATACAAGTTTACCTGTGTGATAAACCGGCACATTTGCTCCTGAAAATAAAAGTTAAAACAAGAGGAAATACAATCCAATATTGGATAACATATTTCCGACTCACTAGAAGGATTTGGATTTAAGAAATGCATTTTAAATGTAACAGATACATAAATACGTATATAAGATGTACAATATTGAACATTGTAATTGATATGAATTTCTCTTGTGATTGGTCAGCTAGTAGCACGATGCAGACATGATAATCATAAGTGCTCAGGCAACAAGTGCTGAAGGTTATTGAAATACTTGACTCATTTGAATGGCACTTGCCAAGTGGTTTAAGTTCATATTAGTCTCCCACTCTGCAAATATTTTGTGTTCTGGGGAACAGTTTTGACTCATGTCTAACAGCAGTTATGAAAGTGATGGTGACAGAATTGCCAAATATGAGTATTGTGCTGAGTTTAAAGTGTAAGTCGCATGGCAGCTTGAGGTCTCTTGATTCTGTAGAGTTATTTTTTGACTTGTTTTCATAGGAAATTTATGAGTAATGTAATCGCTGAATTCTTATTTGTAGATACTGTATTTTTAGGTCTATAATTTGCATTTTTAAAAATAGGCTCAATTTCTCTGTGAAATTCCCTATCTTTTTATATATTTCTACAGTGTTTCTTTATGTCCTCGGGCATGTTAATCATAGTTATTTTAAAGTATTTGTCAGACAACTTGTTGTAAAGATCATCTGTGGGTCCATTTTGATCTTGGATTTTGGTCATCTGTTCAATCTTTTCATGTATTTAGTAAGTTTTGCTTGAATTGTGTATAACAATTAGGCACTATATTATAATATTTTAGGTTTACTTTCAATGTGCTAAAAGTAGGGTGGTAGCTAACCACCTTAAAGCAATCATGAATGAGGCTGAGTTGAAGCAGCATTGTGACTTTTTTTTTTTTTTTTGAGACGAAGTTTTGCTCTTGTTGCCCAGGTTGGAGTGCAATGACACCATCTCGGCTCACTGCAACTCTGCCTTCTGGGTTCAAGCTATTCTGCCTCAGCCTCCTGAGTAGGTGGGATTACAGGCATGCGCCACCACGCCTGACTAATTTTTTTGTATTTTTAGTAGAGACAGGGTTTCTCCATGTTGGTCAGGCTGGTCTCAAACTCCTGACCTCAGGTGATCCACCTGCCTCGCCCCCCTAAAGTGTTGGGATTACAAGCGTGAGCCACCGTGCCCGACCTAAGGATTGTAACCTTCTCAATGTCCACTTTACCTCTGGTTTATTCCAGCCTTCCAGAGTTTGTTTGGCGGACCATCCATGGTTCCTCTGAAAGGGATGTGTTGCTTTTCGCAGGCTTTCTGCTTAAATTTTTAACCCTTCCTCTACATTACACAGCCCCAGAATTCAACAGATATCTTGAGAGAAAATTTGACATCTGAATTTTCTTTCCCCACAGTGGCATATCTCCATGGGTGCAAATCCTGGGTCCCAGTCTGCTGTTTGAACCCCTAGTTGGCAAATACTAGTGCAAGTAAAAGGCAAGTCAAATCTGCTATATAAATCAACTCATCTTTTAAAGACCTCCCCCTCTCTGAAATCGTCACCTCTCCAGTTCCTGTCTCAGCAGCTCAATGTCATTCTCTCAAAGATGATTGGTGCTTGCTAATTTGATTTCTAGTATGTTTCCAGTGTGAGAGTAGTCTGCTGCTCATAACTCCATCCCATAGTGAAGGCGAGGATCTTGCTCTGAATCCTCCTGTAGATGTAATTTTGGTTGGTGTATCTTGGAGTGTATTTCGTTTCTCTCAGATCTACAGATGCTATTCTGGCATATTCTAACTTCCAGTGAAACAAGTAGGAAGTTAGTATCTGTCTGATTATTTTACAACTGTAAGTAATTATATCCTTCAGTCGGGAAGCTTGCAAGATTTTCTTTTTATCTTAGATATCAAGTCTTTTCCAGAATGTGCCTAGGTATATGAATTTCTTTCCCCATCAATTTTCTTACAACTTGATGAATCCTTTTAATATTTTTAGAAAAAGTTTTCTCTGTATTTAATTAATTATATTTAGTTGTTACTCTACTCCTTTTAAGGCCTTTTCTTTTTTTTTTGACATCCCATTATTGCTAGATGTTGTGTACTTACTTTCCAAAAGAGATTTGGAATAAGAGTAGTTTTTATTATAATTTCCATTCTCTCATACAGACTATATTTCTTTCATTTGAGCATCCAGGTGTCTTATATACCTCTCTATAATGATCTGTTCTATAATTGTCCATAAATATTAAGTTGGCGTATATATCATTAAAAATTATAGTCTTTTACATTAATCTTAAATCTCTTTAATAATTGTATGCAAGAATATCATTAGGGAAATAACTGTATAAATATAGTTGAGAAAGCACACAAAAACCCAAATTAAGATTAGAGAATTGCCTTATTGGGTATCTGAGCATACTGTGTAACCACTATAACCAAGTTTACATATCATAAACAGACAAGTGATACAGAATATAAATACCCATGTGTTTTGACAACTTAATAAAATTCTATTTTAGGCTAGTGAGAATAAGATGTTTTTTTGTTGTTGTTAGTAAGACGAATCTTTAAATGACTGATTCTGGAACAATTGACTGTCCATCTGGAAGAAAATAAATTTGGATCCTAATCTTGCATAATATTTAGAAACAAATTCCAGATGGAATACGACTTTATGTAAAAAATATAAACAATAAAAATCCTGCAAGAAAATTTTGAAGAACACATGTAGAGTCTAGTGATGAGAGGACAATACTGAATAAAACTTGAAAAAATAAGCTATAAAAAGATATTCTATATGAAAATACAAACACTAAAAACTTTTGTATGGCAAATTATACTTAAAGTTGATAAAAGTAATTTTGGAAAATATTTCACTGCAGAAGAAAGATGTCAAAATAAAAATTATCCCTGCAATTGCCAAAAAAGTCAAGGGATTCAATAAAAAGTGGTGAAGAGACATGGAGAGGAAATTAATATGAGAGCCTATCCAGATATCACAGAATACGATATATGACAAAAATGTTCAGACGCACTGTAATTTAGGGAAGTGAAAATTAGTTACCGTAGCATTTCATATCAATCAGATTTACAATAACATACACAAGATACACATATTGGTAATGGGGATACAGGCAAGAGGGGTGTCATGGATCTTATTTCTGGTGAAGATGTTGAGCATTTGAGCTTGAAGAGTCTCATTTTACTAAATACTCTCTATATTTTAAAATACATAAGGATCTCTTTACAAACATGTTTGTTGCAATATGTTATACAGCGACAACAAATGAAAACATAAACCACTACAGAGTACAAAGTTCATATCCTTCAGTAGTGAAATTCTTAAATTATGATACAATAATACTATGAAATATTATGCAGTCATTAAAAATAATGAATAGGAGCCAACCAGGTTAATTTGGAGATCTTTCCTTAAGTTGCTGTTGACTGAGAAAATCAAGGTACAGAAAAACGTGTTTCCATTTTTACAAAACAAAGATGATCTCTGTCAATGCTTGTATATTGTTATTTAAGGATAAAAGAAATTTGAAGAATTTTACCTGAGTGAAAGAAGGCAAGTAGTAAAATAAAAGATGTGGTATTGAAGTCAAAAAGAAACAGCAAAATTAGAATAATTACACATTATACAATCATTTATGAATTTATATAAAATCGTATAAGTGCAAGTGTGTTTAGGAAAACAATATTAAAATAAGAACCTAGGCTTTGAAAAAATTATTCATGTGGGGGAAATACTTTGGTAATAAATCTGAAAATAAAAACAGATTCTGTAGTATGGATTACCTGAGATACTCATTAGGTGAGTAAAAAGTCAGAGGCTCAACTCCTGGTGGATAGTAAAATTGTTTTCTCAGATTTACAAACCAAGCTCAAGAGACAAGAAATTGACAGGGGCAAGATTTTATCTTATTCTCGTCTTTTAGTCATGACTAATAAATATAGTTGATTTAAAAATCTAACAGTAGAAGATGTGCCAAGGAAGATTCCCTGTCTTTTGTTCTGGATGCTCTATTCTTGTCAACTTTTACCCTTTAACCACCTTTACACTATGGCCCTTAGTGGCTGGATCAGCAGTATAGTCATGTCACTTTCCAAAGAGATAGCTTCAAATTAGATACCAATTATCTCATTATACATTTTTAGAAAAATACATGGACATTTTCTTTTTTATAGTTTGTAATTTGGGGTCTCTCAGGCCAACATTGCATGTGGGAGAACAGACATTAGATGTTAGGAAGAGCTATTCTCATATTCATCACAGCCACACTCTTTGTCAACCTGTGAAGCAATCTATTAGGAACTGTATTGATTTTTTGAAGCATTTATTGAACTCTCCTTGTCCTTTGACTCCGTGGGAAAGTACTTGATTATAGTCTAACTTTATATAGATACATGTTACTGATGCTGGTGAGTAACTTTCCCCTTAGTATGACTTTGGAAGTCAGAGTTAGTAGAAGACATTTTTGGATGAATCATGTAACAATACCCATTGGGATAAAACAGTGGTACACTTCAGTTCTGCTTTTTAAAATCTTATAAATTACCATTTTATAATGTTTGAGTAAAATATGCGAAGTTTTTTCCTACAATTGAAAGAGAAAATAAAAAGAATTATCTTGTGAATAAATGACAAGGTTTTATTTCATGAATTTGGTATTGTCTTAATAGACAAAGTGTTTTTCATTTATTAGCTGCCAGGAAGTGCAATCTTCCTGTTCCTCCCCTCCAGTGAATCACTGCGTCTCGCTAAATTTGTTTTCTGTCTCTTGAATCTATCCACACCTGTCCAATCCTACTGCCATTGCCCTAATCCAGACCATTATTGGTGCTCTTCTGACTGCTGAGCTAGGGCAACAAAAATTCAAATCAGATTATATTGTCCTACTACTTAACATCCTTTAGTGATTTATATTGATCTTTGGATGAAATCCAAACTTCTTCTTATGTTTTACAAAGCCTTCTATAATCTTGTTCCTGCCTCTGTCTCCCTAACGTTAACTCTTGCTCTTATGGATATACTAAATTTCCTTTAATTGTGTTAAAGTTTTATAGTCACATGCTATTCCCCATGCTTGGAACAATCATCACCTTCCCTCTCTCATCTTTTACCCTTGCCAGCCTGTGAGGCTGTGTGTGATCTCCTCATCTAGCTTAGCATTTTCTGTAATAATGTCCCATAATACTGTGTATTTTCACAATAAGTATTACAATAAAATACAAATAACATTGCATTATAAAAATGTGAATAATACCTGTATCAGCTCTGACACTATCAGTTTAAAATAGAACAGGGACAGCTGTATCTTTTCAGTACTATATTTCACAGTGCAGAGAATAAAGAAAAATATCAATTTTTTGAGGAATGAATTAATTAATGAACAAGTGAGTGAAGAATATGTATATTTTCTCTCTATGCAGATTTTCTAAAATCTATTCCACAGTTAAACAGATCATCAGAGAACCAGGTATTTGGATGACAACACTTTGACTCCATATCAACTTGTTTTTCTGAAATCTGCTTGGAGGTTATGCCATCACCTTGCATACTGTTCAACTTCTTAGGAGGTTGTGTTCATCCTATTATATTAGTCACAAGGGACAGTTGGTTTCTTTTTACTTATATAGATGCTGTGAATCATATAAGTAAGTAATCTAACCTCCCTCTTTCTGTTGGCTTCTGAAAAGCTCAAATTGAATTGTCTATCTGACCTCTCTCAAAGATGCTAAGTTTTAAAGGAATGCATTTTATATATTAACTCAAATCCAGATTTTATTTTAATTTCCAGTAGTCTCTACTTCATTGTTAATGTATCTCACTGTGCTAAATTGTGGGTGTTTTTTTTTGTTTTGTTTTGTTTGTTTTGAGATGCAGTCTCACTCTGTCACCCAGGCTGTGTTGGTACAATCTCGGCTCACTGCAACCTCCGCCTCCTGGGTTCAAGTGATTCTTCTGCCTTAGCCTTCAAGTAGCTGGGATTATAGGCACCTGCTACCATGACCAGCTAATTTTTGTATTTTTATTAGAGACAGGGTTTTACCATGTTGGCCAGGCTGGTCTCGAACTCCTGACCTCAAATGATCTGCCCACCTTGGCCTCCCAAAGTGCTGGGATTACAGATGTGAGCCACCATGCCCGGCCAAAATTGTGGGTATTTTTGGAAGCCACTTGGCATCCTCCAAGCTGTGGGAAATTTCGGTTGGAGTAAATGAGGAGGTAAGGGAGTCAAGGGGCACCAAGAGGAATGAGCAGGTTCTAAAATGTGTAGACTTCTTAACTGCAGTAAGGAGCATTTTCACCAAAGTGATAATGAGTACATTAAGATAGAGTAACTCCTTTCTTAAAAACCTTGTAATCGCAACAGTCTATTTTAAAAATATTAGTAAGAAGTTTTAAAAAATATTAGAAATACAAAAAAATATTTTTATTTCACTAATCTCCAGGAAATCCATTACATATCTGATTGGAAAGTTACTCCATTGAGTTCGTAGAATTTGTTTTCTCGTTTTTAGTTCTACCGTCTTTGTGGATGCCCAAATTAATGCCAAACTCAAGAAGAATTCCTTAAGAAATACAGGCAGATAAATGCTAAGTTGATCTTTGAAAATTCACAGTTACTTTTAGCTCTATGTTTAAATATGTTAACATTTTAAATGTGTATGTCAATACAGTTAAATACTAATGATCTCCTCCTATATCCTTTTAAGATTCTATTTCTTTATCTAGCCCGTCATTAAAATTATTTTAGCATTGTCTAAATATGCTAGTAACTTTGTGACATTCTTTAAGTCATTCATTTCCTGGCCTCAGTTTTTTCACTGAAAAAAATAGAATGAATAATTCCTAGGAGTGCTTTAGTAAAGAACATGTATGATTGATAAGCCCATATACCTATACATTAATGGATTTAGGGATGAGTGCATGTTTCATACAAGGCCAGTCAAAGTAGTTCTCTGCTCAGGTCTCAAAAACACAATCATCATTTCTTTGTGCACATAAATTGTAAGGGTAATTTACTGATGCTATTTATGACTACCTTACTTGGCCACATGGAAGAAACCACTGGACATGGGAAGGCAATCAACAGGGAAAGAGAATCACATCTTAGAAATACAGAGAGAGCTCAGATAACATTATTGGAGCTCCTGGATCCAGACACACCTGAAGTCAGACATCTTTGTGGGCTTTTCTATCACATGGACTCAATATATTCTTTATTTGCACAAGCTAATGCTTTTTGTTTCTTGCAACTCAGAGAGTCAAGACTATTAAAGTCTTTGTCTCTATGATTCTATGATGTCTTCATGCAAAGACTGCTGATAGAGTAACTTAATAATTGAATAAGCACTGAAAACTGTCCAATAATCGTGATAACTTCTTTGAAAATTAAGACGTGTAAGAGGAGGATTCTTAGTTCGTGGAGCTGAAAATCTGAAAATGGGAGTAATGTTGTAATAAAGTATCATGGAACAAGAAAGATGATTTAAATAATATTTTTGGAATAAATACTCTCAATATGATACATGTGGTTCAAGTACAAAAAAATTAAAGTAGCATGAAAAACATTCATGTTTTATTAAAACAGGTCTCTTCAAGTGCAAGAATGATAATTTCTCCTAATTTGGAGTAAAATCTGCACACCTAATACAGGGTAACAGGAATTTGATTTTATCATTTTACTGATTCAAGCCAAGCCTAGCCATGAATATGACTTTGTATAATTTTCTCACTGGGATCATTTTCGAGTGTTATTTGCTAACACAAAATCTTTGTGAAAGTAAGCTTTCACCAGCCGAATGGGGCTTACATCAAGTTCTAAACCTAGAGCAAACAAGTTACTGTTCTCAGAACATTTTCCTTGGATTTGTAATCAAACGGGTCTACTTTGAAACAGCCAAGTACCACTGCTCTGAAACAGAAAACTATTAAAAATAAAAAGGCAGTTTTTCTTTCTCCAAGTTAAATATGTTCTACTTTTTTGACAGAACTCTTTTCCAATTTACCCTAAAACAGATTAACCACATTTTAAAAATTATTTGCGGTTGGTATTTGGAGAATTCGAATTTCTTACTATTTCATAACCTAACGTCTTTTAAGTTAAAAAATAATTTAATTTTTTTCCCATTTGATAGGATGCCAAGTGTGGCCAAAATGAAATCATCTTGAAAGAGTGGCCTCTAATAATTCTCCATAAATAAAACTCCTTTATAATATAAAGCTTTTTTTTTTTTTTTAAATCCCTTGCTTTAAGTATCAGTGTTCTGAACATTTAAATATAGACTTGGCTTTCTGAATGTGGTTTATTTTCATTATTATTCTGGAAATAAAAGACATATGAAAGCAAGGAAAAACTCTGGTGTCTCTCTTTTGAGGTAATATTCAGAAACATCTTTAACTTCTGGACCACTGATAGTTCAGAATGAAGACTGAGGTATGAGCTTTTGGCTGGGTAATCATGTGAACCAAGCCCCTGAACTCTCCTATAGGAAAAAAACCATATTGTGAAGTGAATTTTGTAGGATCCAAGGATATGCATCAAATATTTCCAGCACATCCTTTTTCAATTTATTTTTGGCTATGATAGATCAATCTTAACCTAGGCACAAAACACGAAAAAAAAAGAATGTGGAAAATGATTAATTAGATTTAAGACGTGAAATAGGAATTATGACATAGCCAGGGACGTTTATGCAAGCACACATCATTAATCAAATTTGGAGGGTCAGTTGCATATTCAGTTAGAAACAGTGGCTCCTCTGGTAGTTATGAGGTCATGAAAGTCTCAGTTTGAATTTTCTTGACTTGTTTTTGACATTAACCTTAATGCTCCAAGTGCCAGCATGCCTTGTTTTCTTTATACCTTGGATTGACCCAAAAATGGTAACTTGCAATAGAGGGAAGCCATAAAAATAACTTAAACGTTTTGAAAATTAATTTGACAGGAAGATTTTGCACTACTTTTATACTGCTCAGCAATCTTTATCTACTTTCGGTAGTTGTTTTTTCTCCTCAATATTTTCTTTATTTAAAAGAATCATGAAGATATGAAATAAAGGAAACGATAGAGATTTGACTCTAATGATAGACAGCTGTGAGTTATCCATTTAGAATTTAAAGCCCTAATATATTTTATAGACACTTTTTTGCATTTGAACACCCTTTATATTTGCATTAATTTCTCAAAGATATTTAGTTCTAGAGACAGCAATGGATAAAAATACTGTGGGACTAAAATCTCTCCACTGAGAATTGTGTCCTGTTTTGACTAATAGAAGATAAGACCTAAGGGCGCTGTCATATGCTTTTGGTTCTGCAGAAACCACACTCCGGTTAAACAAATTTTTCATAATAATAAATTTCAGATTTAACTCCATGTCCACATTCAGCAATTCAGAAAACAGTAAATGAATCTTTAATGATTTCTGTAGTGAGTTTGTCTGAATACCTTCTGATAAAAAATAAACATGTCTTAATTGGAAATAATACTTTATGATATTTGTGTGACTTGTCACCTTTACAGCAGTAACTTGTTGTATCTGAACAAACTCATCTTCCAGAAATACCTTTGTTGTCTCACATCAGATATCTTAAGTAAAATGATTTCTGCTTCAGAAAATGTATTGTGGCAATGTGATGATTCTCTTTCCATCTTCTGAACATAGATCTTGAGGACATATGGGCATTCCCAGTCTCTTGAGAGCGTGGCTGCAGTGCTTTGCGTAGACATACATTACATCTGTTTCCATTCCTAACTTAGATTCTTTGCTGTTTGAGAAGGTGGCTCTGCATAGTACATCTGCCACAATAAATGTCTCCTGAGGGTACATCTTATTTCATTTTTTAAAATGGTTTATTTTTATGGATTTAGGGATCCATAAAAGTGCAGTTGTGTTACATGGATGTATTGCCTGGTGGTGAAGTCTAAACTTTTAGTGTATCCATCACCTGAATAGTGTATATTGTATTCAATAGGTAGTATTTCATCCCCCTGACTCCCTTCTATCCTCCTACCTTTTGGAGTCTCCAGTGCTTATTAGGCCATTCTGTCTGTCCATGTAATGCTGTGCTTATGGAATTTTAGTGGACGTCTTTGAATGTGAGGTGGAACACTATGCTAACTTTTTCAAGGTACCAGCAGAACCCTGGGATCCTTCTCATCGTGGACTTGAGCTTAATCTTCCTATGGTGTATGCTCATGTTCCACTAAAGGATGTCACAAGACAAATGGAAGTCCGGGAGATCCGAGGTGGCATTCAATGGTCTGCAACTGCATTGGATTATATGGTGATGTTTCTAAATGTTTGACTGAATCTACATCACATCAAACATACGGTGAATAAGTGCGAAATATAGCCAGCCAGACAGATGTTTTGCATATAATTGGGTAAACATGTCAACATAGGGTGAAATATCTGGAAGTTTCCAGTATTATTTAACTGACTTCAAGAAAGAAGACATTGATATGAATAGCTAACTTAAAATAACCAAGTAAAAACAAAAATGTTTTTAACACGAAGTGGTCACGATCTCTGAGTCCCTTCACATTTACACAAAACAGGGTGGAATGTTTAAGGCACACCGCCATGCAGGTGTGTGGGGTGTGGTGGGGGAGCAGCTTCTTTATTTTGTGTAACCTGCCTAGTCTTCTTTCTAAGTTCCCAGCATCTGGTTTGGAGATAGGGTGAGGTGGGATGGACAGATAGCATTTAATTGAAACAATCTGGTTTGGTGGTGCTCAGCTTCTTTTGGTCTGGATGACTGGACAGGAATACTCAGTCTTCCAGATGTGAGCTTCCCCTGTTTCTTTCTCTATGCTTTGCCTACTTGGTTGGAGGTGTGTATAATATATGGATCCTGAGGTAACAGGGCAAGGACTGAAATCCTTAGGTGTGGTAACTTGCAGCTCCCTCAGTGTCTTATGTGTCCTTTCATCTGGAGATGTTGGTGGAACTTGGACTCTTTTCTTTTTCTCTCTTTGTTGAGGCTCCTGGCACTCCCGGTTGACTCCAACCCTTGTTGTTTCTGGCTCTCTTCCATCTGGTGTGTTCTGTGCCTCTGTGTAAGTGCTACAGAGTCTCTATTGACTTCCCAGTCAGGGCTGTCAGCTGCTTTAGCTTCCAATGATGTCATCAAGGAACCAGAGGCACTTTAGAAAAGTAAAAAGATGATGCTAGCTGTGCCTGCTGCCTCAGCAGTAACTCAGGTTGACATGGGTGTACATGCAAAGCAACTTGGTCCCAGGGTCCCAATTTGCAAATGGAGCCAGAGAAATTCCTCTCCCTCACTGCTATCTCAGTTAGCTCAGAACTGGAAAACGTGAAGATATGCCTGACCTACCTGATCTCTATCTCTCCTCCTTTCCAACATCTCTCAGGTTGGAAAGTTGTGAGATTTTCTTCTAGGTTATCGCCTCCTTCCAACTTCATGAATAATGTCCAGAAATATTTTTGCTACACCTGGGGAAAGTTCTGAGTCTATGTCATCAGGATTAGCCACTTATATGTTAAATGATAGCTACAAGGATATACTTTTAAAAAATCATCTTTCAAAAGTTATGTCTTGAAAGGTTGCTGTCTGGATGCAGAATCCTACTCTGAAGGTCAGAAGTGGAACACTATCTGTCTTTCTCTTTCCATTCCTCCTGTGTCATTCCTAATCTGTTTCCTGCCTCTTTTCTCTCTTCCCCAACATGATTTTTAGATGGATAAGACCCTAGACTTATTAAATCTACAAAGACAGTTACCTCCACTCTCAAAATAATACTTTCCAAACTTTTAAGAAAAATATTAAAGAATTCTGTGACCTGAAAAGCAAGGATTTACCTCCAAGTTAACTAGAAAATAGTAACGGGTAGATGACAGGGAAAAGATACTTGAAATGTCTATGATTAATAAGGATTACAATATCCCCCAAAACTCCTGCAGAATGTCTATGAAAGTCAATAAGCCTTGTATAAGGGCACAGGATAATGAACAATTAGCCCCTAGAAGAAGAAACTCAGAGTAATAAGGACAAAAAACAAGCAAATGAAAGTTGCCTAAACTCACTAGTAGTAAGTGAAATGCAATATATTAATGAGATACATTAATGCTGGCAAAAAATTAAAGTGTAGGCAGGGATGTTGGAATCTAGGAATTGTACACCCTTATAGTAAAATTAAGTATACATGTACCTAATGACCCCAAAATTCTGTCCCTTGGGATATATTTTAAGGAGATTCTCAAACATTTCCAACAGGATATACTAATTTTCTATTGTCATGGAACAAATTACCATTAGTTTGATGGCTTGAAACAACACAGGTTTATTATCTCACAGTTTGTGTGGGTCAGAAGTCTGGGTTTGTCTTAGGTTCTCTTCTTAGTTTCTCACAAGGCAGCAATTTATATGTTGTCTGGAGCTGTGGTCTCATCTGAGACACAGGGTTATTTGCCAAACTCATGTCATCGTTGGCAGAATTTATTTGCTCACAGCTGCTGAACTCATGGCAACTTGGGTTTTTCAAGGCCAGCAGAATTGTTCTTCAAGAAAGACCACATTCCTCTTTGGAGGGCATTCTCCCTATTAAGTCAGGCCCTCCCAGAATAGTCTCCCTTTTGAGTAACTCAAAATGAACTTACTGGGGACCTGAACTACCTATGCAAAATATCGTCCCTTCTGCCTGGTAATGTAATCTAACCACAGGAATGAAATCTCAGCATGTTCACAAGTCTTGCCCATATTCAAGTGGAAGAGATTTACACAAGGGCATAGAAGGTCATCTTAGAATTCTGTCTTCTACAAAGATATGCATGAACATATTCACTGGAGCATTGTCTGCCATGGCAAGATGCTGGAAGCACTCTCATGAAAGAATGGCGAGATGAGAAATGAAAAATGTATTCCAAAGAAAACTATGCTGTTTTAGAATCAATAGATTTTGTGTATTTGCAGCATCATGAATAAGTATGAAAAACATAGCATTGAGTAAAAAGGGTATGAAACAGAATGCGATCTATGGCATAATTCCATTTACATGTAATCAGAATACGTGTAAGTAAGATCATACACCTTTTACAAGGACATATAAAGAACAATGAAAGAATACCCATAAACAGAATAAAAGGTGGGTATAGTCAGGAGAATCAGAAGGGAACAGAGTTAAAAGAATATAATGAATTAAATAAGTCATATATAAAACTCTCAGTAGACAGCACTTTTTTACTCTGTTCAGTATTCATTTGATATACATACTATGTTAAGGCTGCAGTTGATACCCCGACAAGCATATAATTCACGTTATGCAGCATATACAGTGATATATATTCCGCATAACTGGAGCTACTTTGGCACTTTAATGCACTTGGAAAATGCCACCTGGGCTTATGAAAGTGACCATAACAGGCATTGAATTAAAAATATTTGCATTTTTTTATGCTTTCAAAATTATATACCACCTTTGTCTTTATTACATGTACATTATATATATCTTTGCATTAACTTCAATCTCTAGTACATGTAAAATTTTAGGAATACCTTTGGTGTCCTTAAAAATTAAATGTAAATTTATATGCACCATAAATTATGAAATGTCCTACTGTCTAAATCCGTCATTCTTAATGCCTTTTGACTTCAACTGAAACCTCAGAAAGGAAGAAAGCTCAGGTACATGGATCGTGCTGTGATTACATCTGGAGAAGGGGTCTTCCCAGGAATAGGGCAATGTATATTTGATCAAAAATCATAGAGATTAAAAGAACTTCAAATTCCCATTCCAGGAGACTTTTTAGTTCCCCAAGTAGAATTATATGCCTAAATTATACAGTCTGACATGTGTTAATCGATTTAAGAAAGAAAATTTTTAAAAGTTTTATTTCACTTTGGACAAGAATGGAGTCAAAAGTTTCTTAACAGTAAAACATTCAGAAAATTTCCTTGCTTTTTAAATGTCATGCCTTAGAAAATATATTGTAATATATGAACTATTACTGAAACATTTGTTTATTTTTTCTTCCAGATAAGTGTAATTGTGGACAGAGGCTTGTAGAAGTATATGCATATTATGCTGGAAGATGAGAATTTTTTTTTCAAAAGGCATTTGCTATTTAGATTTAAAGTAAGATATTGATTTACAATTACAGGATTCACTTTACTGATACGTTAATATATGTAGTAAAAAATGATAGTGTATATGGCCTCTTCCTTTCTTTTATCTCCTTTTATTTCCTACTCTCCTCCTACTTAAACAAAAATGCTTGAGCAATGCATATGTTCCAGGATATAAGAATTAGCTGTCTTTCACTAAGCTTCCATTCTAGGTAGCCAGTCTACAGGGCTTCCCATGAAACTATAGCAAGCAAGAGAAGGGAAATGTCTTTGAAAACCTGGGAGCAGCAGAGATGACTGAAGCTAGAAAGAGCCAGGAATTACTTCACAGAAAGCAGAAATCATGAGGACTGAGTTTAGAAAGGTGGTCCTGGGGTAAAGGGTCACCTTAGGAAAATGCCTGCCATCTGCTGAACAGTGAGAATGTCAGCTTCTAGAGAGAAGAAGAGGGTGTTTTGTATACAGGGGTGACTAGTACTGACTAGGTAGGTGGAATGAGGGCAGTGTAGACTGGTGTAAGGTGATAAGAGGAAATGGAAAAGATCCCAAACAGACTTTTGAGGAAGCAAATGAAGTTTTAGAATGTAGGATTTAAGAACTTTAACTTCAACATCAGGGAGAAGAATCTTAAGAAGGTCATCTCCAGCCAGCTCTGATGAGAGGAAATAAGAGTACAATATAGAGGGTATAGGTAGGATGGGATGGCTAAATAGAAATTCAAAGAAAAGCAAATCATCAGTAAAGGGGAAAAAAGTGAAAGAGGAGTGAGATAAGCTTGATGCTGGTCTGGGGAAATTGAGCTGGTATTGAGATAAGTGGTAGTGTTGTATACAGAAATATAATGGAATTGAGGGAAAGAAGTAAACTTGATGTCTGTATTAGGTAGTGTTTTAAAAGCATGTAGAATACTTAGAATATTTTCTCACATATACATAGGTATCTTTAATGTATTGTGCTATTACTATAATTCAGTATTGAGTTTTGTGTAATGTTTATTAATCTCACTGTATTTTTTATTTGCAGTGCTAGTAAACACATCTTGTTAAACTTCAATATGAGTTTTTTGATGTCAATGACACTTTTGGCAGGGCTTACATATTTTAAAGGGGATTTTGCTTTAGTACATTTTCTCATCGTTAGTCGGTCATTAATACTAAACAGATATAATGAACATGGTAGTACATTCTATGATATTTAAATCCTTTTGGGAGCATTTCTTTTCCTAGTCACTCAAGCTTTCATATAAATTTCTAGGCATATTCTTTTTAACGTTCATTAAATTATATTATAGCAAATCAGCTGAATCCGAATACTTACACTGATAAGTTGTATTTATATGGTCCTTTGTATTTTCCCAAGTCATTTCATATACATTATATCATCTGAAAGAAGCTGAAATATTACACAGGAACTGACATTTAGAAAGAATGCTTTATTTGCACAGCTGTCTGATAGGGAGGTCTCTTGTAGCCAACTGTATTTCCTATGCACCTGGTTCACCTGTTTTTATAGGAATATTTTAATTCCTTAATTTTCCATTTAAGTGACAGCAATATTTTTGAAATGACAGTTCGATTTGAAAGTGAAAAAATATAGTTATCTTTTTTAATCTTTTAGTGGAAAAAAATGCCAAGAGACCTGGTAGTATCTTCTGTGACCCTCCTGATTTTTTTCTTCACACTTTCTCAATAAGTGCTTACTACAAAGCATCCAACTTCCCTTCGAGTAATGCTTTTTAATGAAAACAATTATTTTCTGAATTTTGACTATTTGCTGAACAGTTTCCACTCTGACAAAACCCAAGATAAGATACGTAAGAGTTTTACATTGCTTTCAAAATTTTGATTTCCATAAGATACATCTACTTTTTTGCGAAGTTTAAGGAAATCAAGCTTTTCAAATCATTAATTTATTTCTCCTCTGCTGGTAAAAATACAGGTACTTTATCCAAGTAGGTGATGCTATTGCCTTGGGAAACAACAGAGACAAATGCTTTAACTCTCATTTTATGTCCACCCTCTTAAAGATTAAATATTGGTGGGAAATTTGAAGTCACTCTGGGGTTGCAGCTAATTTCAGTTTCTGTCGAGCTCCCGGTTCCTTGTCTTGGACTTCATATTAGCCACATGTATCCTGGTCGTTTACCAATAATGAGGTGACGATATTTTATCTTCAGACTTTTGGGGTTTGAGTCAGGATTTTAAAAACTTAGATACTGTTCTTTATTTCAATTTCTTCACCTAAAATGGGAACAATAATAGTCCTTACCTTAGAGAGAGAGCTTTATGAGGAGTAAATGAGAGAATGTCTAGAAATGTTTTGACTAATCACTGCCATATACTCAGGGCTAGATAAATTATTTCCATGATAGTCATTTTACCTAGTCTATAAATTGTATTTTGAAAAAAATACTTGCATAGTTATAATTTGACAGATAAATACTGTTAATAATCTAACTTTTCCTGTGTGTTATGTACACTTAGCTTATTTAACCTTTGTAATAATTATTTGAGGTAATTAATATTTTACGGAAAAATATAACAAGAGGCTAAATAACGTGTCTGAAGTCGTACAGTGCTTGTTTGCTCCAGCTGCAGAGCCAATGAGATTTCTGTAATACATATTAAAATACCACCTTTCTGGTAATCGTATTCCTTCCTAAACATACCCACTCATAAATCTCAGTTTATTCTCTCCCATTTTTTTTCTTGTATTCATGTGTATTCTTTGAAGGGCAATACAAAATCTCTGGCTTACAATAACATCTTTTGTGAGCTTATTTCTCAACTTTTGTTTTGATCATGGAATTAATTTTGCCATAGGAACATGTATCTAAGGTGGTGGCTGTGTTTCTGAAAGAGCACAAAAGTTCACTGATACATGGAAACTCTTTATTTAAAGAAATAACATTTGGCTATTTCCTTCGAATGGTGTCAGTCTTCTGATAAATATGCATTTGTAGGCCAGCTGAGGAATACAAGTGTGTTTTTAAAAATATTGGTTTATGAGGAAATGCATCCTGTGGCAAATGCTGAGAAAGCAACACAGAAGATAAAGGAAAACCCAGGCTTCCAGTGTCAGCTGCACCAGCTGCTTGTTGCAAAGAGGATTCTCTGCCTCTGGTAGACATTGCCCAGTGTTGTATAAGCACAGTCAGGTGCTACTGAGGAGCAGTAGAAAGAAGAGGACTGGAGACCGTTTCCAACTCCTCGGGACTGTTGAGATGAATATGTTGACTTGTGAAGGATACGCATGATTATGAATTGGCTGTTCTTAAGAGGAAATGACGCATAATTCTAATTTCACAAATTGTGAAAAGGACGTAGTAGGAATACAGATAAAATATTTGAAGTCCTAGAAATCTTTTACAAATGCTAGATGGAATGCAGAGCATTAATAGTTTTCTTTTGTTCATTTATTCACTTAACAAATGCAATTCCTACCTGTGAGATCTATATAGTTTGGCAGGAAAGATAGTTCAAAGGCAGTGACTCCGAATACAAATGCTTTGGTAGTGGAAGCAGTGGACACAATGTTAGGATTTATGTCAGGAATATACAACTTAGTCTGGGTTAAGGGTGGTGGGGCAGAGAAAACTCCAGTCTTAATAGAGAAAATGAGTTTTTAAAATTTATTTTTAATTATTATTATACTTTAAGTTCTAGGGTACATGTGCATAACATGAAGGTTTGTTACATATGTATACTTGTGCCATGTTGCTGTGCTGCACCCATCAACTCGTCAGCACCCATCAACTCGTCATTTACATCAGGTATAACTCCCAGTGCAATCCCTCCCCACTCTCCCCTCCTCGTGATAGGCCCCGGTGTGTGATGTTCCCCTTCCCGAGTCCAAGTGATCTCATTGTTCAGTTCCCACCTATGAGTGAGAACATGCAGTGTTTGGTTTTCTGTTCTTGTGATAGTTTGCTAAGAATGATGGTTTCCAGCTGCATCCATGTCCCTACAAAGGACACAAACTCATCCTTTTTGATGGCTGCATAGTATTCCATGGTGTATATGTGCCACGTTTTCTTAATCCAATTTGTCACTGATGGACATTTGGGTTGATTCCAAGTCTTTGCTATTATGAATAGTGCCTCAATAAACACACGTGTGCATGTGTCTTTATAGCAGCATGATTTATAATCCTTTGGGTATATACCCAGTAATGGGATGGCTGGGTCATATGGTACTTCTAGTTCTAGATCCTTGAGGAATCGCCATACTGTTTTCCATAATGGTTGAACTAGTTTACAATCCCACCAACAGTGTAAAAGCGTTCCTATTTCTCCACATCCTCTCCAGCACCTGTTGTTTCCTGACTTTTGAATGATCGCCATTCTAACTGGTGTGAGATGGTATCTCATTGTGGTTTTGATTTGCATTTCTCTGATGGCCAGTGATGATGAGCATTTTTTCATGTGTCTGTTGGCTGTATGAATGTCTTCTTTTGAGAACTTTCTGTTCATATCCTTTGCCCACTTTTTGATGGGGTTGTTTGTTTTTTTTTCTTGTAAATTTGTTTGAGTTCTTTGTAGGTTCTGGATATTAGCCCTTTGTCAGATGAGTAGATTGCAAAAATTTTCTCCCATTCTGTAGGTTGCCTGTTCACTCTGATGGTAGTTTCTTTTGCTGTGCAGAAGCTCTTTAGTTTAATGAGATCCCATTTGTCAATTTTGGCTTTTGCTGCCGTTGCTTTTGGTGTTTTAGACATGAAGTCTTTGCCCATGCCTATGTCCTGAATGGTACTACCTAGGTTTTCCTCTAGGGTTTTTATGGTATTAGGTCTAACATTTAAGTCTCTAATCCATCTTGAATTAATTTTTGTATAAGGAGTAAGGAAAGGATCCAGTTTCAGCTTTCTACTTATGGCTAGCCAATTTTCCCAGCACCATTTATTAAATAGGGAATCCTTTCCCCATTTCTTGTTTCTCTGAGGTTTGTCAAAGATCAGATGGCTGTAGATGTGTGGTATTATTTCTGAGGACTCTGTTCTGTTCCATTGGTCTATATCTCTGTTTTGGTACCAGTACCATGCGTTTTGGTTACTGTAGCCTTGTAGTATAGTTTGAAGTCAGGTAGCGTGATGCCTCCAGCTTTGTTCTTTTGACTTAGGATTGTCTTGGAGATGCGGGCTCTTTTTTGGTTCCATATGAACTTTAAAGCAGTTTTTTCCAATTCTGTGAAGAAACTCATTGGTAGCTTGATGGGGATGGCATTGAATCTATAAATTACCTTGGGCAGTATGGCCAGAGAAAATGTCTTTTAAGGGTACGTCTGTAGATAATTGGCTCCGGAGTCAAGAGTCAAATATTGACTTGCCCAATTTCTGCTTTTCTGATCTTAGGCAGTTTCCTCACTGTTTTTCAGACTCCTCATTGGAAAACAGTGATGATAATTAATAGGAAAGTAATGAGAATTAAACAAGTTAATAACATGTATAGTGTTTAGAATAAGGCTTTGTGTATAGAAATTACTCAACATATTTTAGGATATTTATTTTCTGGCACAGCTGAGAATTGAAAAAGAAGAAAATAAGTATTCTAGGTAAAAGGAATAACCTACAGTAAAGCCTCCATAAAATTGAAAGAAATGAAGTATTTAGGGAACAAAAAGAAATTCAGCCTAGCGATAATATTAAGTTTGAGGTGGGACAAGGGGCAAGAGGGAAGCAGGAGGGTTAGTGAAGGTCACATAACGAAGGCATTGTGAGTTTTGCAAAAATACAGATTTAACCTAAGGTTAATGGCAGACAACTAAAGGAGTTTAAGTAAGAGTGATACGATCAGATTTACATTTTGATATTGAGAGTGAGGGATGAAGAATGGGGTTTCACAGGAGAAGGGCTGTGGACAAGATGCAATTCAAAGATGATAGTTGTGGACAGTGGATGTGGAAAACAACAACAACAAAACCTGACAGGTTTGAGACATATTTCTGAAGATAAATTTCATTGTATGTAATCACTGCTTACACGTGAAATTGAAGGAGAAGCTGGGATCTTTGATGACCGATTTATGGATTAAAAAGTTGACGGCAAAATTAACTGACAAAGAGGTAGAGAAAGAGCAGGCTGGGGTGTTGGTCGATAGGACATAAATCTAGTTTCACACATGCTGTGTTTTGTGGTTCTGAGACCAAAAGAGATAGGCACTAGCAGTTGGATATACTGGTTTGTCTCTCAAAAGTGCAATTGGGTTGGGTGGGGATATCGATTTGAGCATTCATTAGTAGACAGTAATTGGGTATTAGTGAGATGTTCAGAGAGGAAGCAGAGAACAGGGTGTGGGATAGAACAACAATAAATGGGGTAGGGACATGTAATAGAGATTACGAAAAATAGTGAATAGCTAGAAGGAGAACCATGAGGTTGGTGTCAGAAAAAATATTTTTTTTTCCTAACAAGAAAGGAGGCAGTCATGTTGAAAGTTGCTCAGAGTTGACATCAGATTAGAACTAAAAAGTGTCCACTGAATTTAAGCATAGTTTTGAAAATGATAATCTAAAAAATTCCTCCTCTACCCCCAAATAAAATAGTAAACAACACTGTACCACATGTTCTGAATTTTATTAAATCTTCATTTTCTTTGCCAACACATACCTACCCCAGGGGGATAAATCTGGAATGATAATAAATGCTCTCCGACTCCTAGTGAAAAGTAGAAAAACATATGACTTCAGTGAAAAAAATAATGGATGCTTAAAAGAAAACTTTATTCACAACAAGTAATTTAGATACACAGACTATTAGAGCTGAAAGATGTTTTACAGTTCATCTAGTCAAACAGCTTCATTTTATTAATGAGGGAATTAAAGTTTGGTGAAGTTAGCCCAAACGTACTTTCCTTTTGTTTTGTAGGGTCAGCTTCTTCATTCTGTTTGATGGCAGGCTGGATTTTAAAAATTCTTCAGTGCTTATGAAGTCCACATATAGAACGTTGTATGAAAGTAATATAAGTCAAATCATTCTAAGTATGTGCTAGGTATCTTCTACATAGAAATGAGAAGGAAACATCCTATGTATTTAAAAATTTTTGCTATGCTATAACAGGTTTGTTAAATAAGATTTTTAATGGATTTCTCAGTCAATAGGATATGAAACTACAAGTATGGAAGGAGTTAACTAAATCACTTTTCATAGGGTGAGAATGCAAAATGAATTGCACCTCACATATGTAAGAAATATACCCTTAAAACACTGGTACTTTCTATACAAGGTTTTATTTTTCCCTTTTTTATTTTTATTTTTGATGGGTTGAAGGAAGCAGCAAGTTACCAACAAGGAAGACAGTCCAAATAAGTCTATGAAAATCTAATTTAATCTCTTTCACTCTGTGAACTGTCTACAGTGCTTTAGAAAGAACTGTATTTGCCAGTGGGTTAGAACAGTGTATTATTTTTGAATCAATCTTTCCTTTTTTCCAAGTTCCTAATACTTCTCATTCTGTTCTAGTCAGACACTTGAATGGTGGAGGTTCTCTATTATTCATCAAATACCTCAAGCTGTTCCTGTCAAGTTTCTCAATTCATTTCCTACAGATCTTCTGCAAAAATGCAGCCAAGAAACTTCTCTGCCAGGTATGAGCCCATCTGAATAAAGAACACGGGAGCCAGACATTTTGCAAAAAAGGAAATGGACTGGAAACCTGTACTCTTTCAATACCTGCAGTTTGTTTACATTATACCAGCTGTTAGACCCTACTTGCAAAAATCAGATTATTCGCTTCATCCTTTACAGCTTTCCTCAGTAATAAGGGATAATTCCTTCCCTGCAGAAGGACATATCTATAAGAAAAGCAGAGTTTCTTATCCTCTTTTTACTTAGGTTAAAGGCTTTTAGTTTTAATAGTCTGCTAAATAATTATAAAGCAAATGACATAAGTAATTAAAAGGTTTTGAATAAATTTCAAAATATGGGCCAGTTGTGGTGGCTCATGCCTGTAATACCAGCACACTTGGAGGCCGAAGCAGGTGAATCACCTGAGGTCAGGAGTTTGAGACTAGCCTGGCCAATATGGTGAACCCCATCTTTACTAAAGATATAAAAATTAGCCAGGTGCAGTGATGGACGCCTTTAATTCCAGCTACTCAGGAGGCTGAGGCAGGAGAATTGCTTGAACCCAGAAGGCAGAGACTGCAGAGAGCCAAAAACGCACCACTGCACTCCAGCCTAGGCGACGGAGTAAGACTCTGTCTCATAAAATAAAATAAAATAATAAAAATGCACTTTAGGCAAGATATCCATCCATTACCCAGGTGGACGGTTTTGTAGAAATGCTAATTTCTAACCAAAATGTCCTGCTGCCACATAAGGTTTAGTTTTTTTCGTTCAGAATATTTAAGAGACAAATTAAAAAGCCCCAAATATTCTTTTTTTAAAAAACCTTGTTCTTCTGACTTATGATTAACTAACGTGGTTTGAAAGACTCAGTGGGCATAAAATACACTAAAACTGTTTGTTTTTTGGAGTCAATTTTAGCCCTCTTTCTCAGACCTTCAGTGAAACAGTATACTTTTATGACTTCAAGAGAGCCCCAAGAAAAAATAAATATGTTGGCTTAGAAAATAAAATTTCCAAAGAGGCATCAATGAATGCTAGAAGAGTTTCTGAAACTGGATACCTATGATAATAATTCTGATTAATTTTTCAAAGATTAAAGATAGTCAAAATTCTGTACAGTAAACCAAATAGTTTGATTGATGCTGGTATTTTAATCAATTGAGTAGGTATCTTACAGACACAACCTTAAAACTTAGAAGGTTATGTAAACATAAAGCTATACTTTACTAAGTCTTAATGTCATAGTAACATGTAGTTTTGATGAAGGACTTAAGAAAGTATTTACCCAAACCAAAATATTTGAAAGGATATTGATGTTTTAGCGCTCTAGGTAATTGGAATTGTAGATTTATGCTACTTTTTCCTGCTGCAGAATAGCATATTCACGTTTTCTGCTTCATTGTAACAACATTTGAAAGTTCATGTATGTGTGGGAAGTTTTAGGGGTAGGAGAATGGGTCTGAATAATTAAAAATAAGTATGATAATTGAGAACCAGTAATTTTTTATTTTTATTTTCTATATTGGATCTCTTTAGGGTTAGCATTGTTCTTCCAACCTTAAGCTTCTAACCTTAATATTAGGATCCTTCAAGCAGGTACTAGATGAACCAACCCATTTTTGGTTATAGGTGTCTAGACCAGGAGCGGGCAACTGATTTAGAGAACGTCACTATAGAGGGTAGATTGATTGAATCCAGATTTCTCACCCAGGAATTTGAAATTGGGACATACAGAGACAGGGCCAGTTATCTGTAGAAACTGGACATGGAGTTTACATATTTCAGAGATTCAAGGCACACGTTGGCAGAGTCAGGGCAGACGATGTGTAATTAGAGAAGAGGAAACCAGGATGAGAATAAAAGCCTTCCATTTCTTGGTTCTGTCCCTCAGAAGACCTGGAAGCACCATGTGCCCTGAGTTTTGCAAGATACCCTGGAACTCCCTATATATATTGTTTTCTTTTCAAGGTACTTTCAGAGAGTTTCTAGTTTTTGAAACCAAACCATCACTGACTAAGTTATAGAACAATGCAATTAAGTGAAAGCAAGGTGAAAATGAAGAAGCCAGTGCTATTCAGGAACAGTTGCAAAAGAGTCTCAGATCACGAGAGATCACACAGACCATGCTCGATGTAGCTGAATCTTTCCGAAATGAGTAACTTTCTCACCAGGCAACTAACACGTCTCAAAAACACTTAGTGCTAGTTTTCCTCTTTTCTTTTATTCCTCCTGCTCAAACGGCCGACAATATTTGTTACTGTGATTTATAGACAATGCAACTGAAACCCAAGGAGGGAAATCATATAGCTCAAGTCTATGGATCTAGTTACCAACAGACCTAGAGTTAGGTGGCTGAGTTCCGTGACCTATCCAGTAGCCCTTCTAATTGTCACTTTACTTTTACGGCTATGCCATAATGAAGTAAAACAGAATGAAAATTATATGTAACAGACACATTGAGAAAATGTATTCCTCTTGAATGTGAGCAATTTGGATACATTTCAGAATCTAGTCTTTGGCCATCTCTATCAACTTTCATTAATGACGTGAACTCATCTAGTCCTGTGTGTTAAATATCCTTCATGGACACATGACTCCCAAATTATATTTACAGCTCTGATCTTTCCTCAGAACCCTAGGGTTTTATTTCCCACTGTTTATTCAACATCTCCAACTGGATGTTTAACAGTTACTTCAAATTGATAGGTGCAAAGCCAAATTCTTGACTTCCATCTCAAAAACTGTTTTTCCCTTATGTTCTCATTTCAGAAAATGGCACCTCAACTCAATAGTGACTCGGTTCCAAGCCTTGAAATGATTTTTTACCTTCTCTCATATTTCACATTCAATCTGCCTGTGCATTGTACTGGCTCTGCCTTGCAAATGTGCCCCAGACCACACCACTATCCCCACACCCCCACCCCTTGTACAGCCATTAGAGTCCTGGCCACCATTGGTTTCTACTGTCTTTGTATAGTCTGTTCTCAACACTTCTGCCAGAACATTTTTCAGTACATACAACGATAACTCCTGTAACTTTCTTGCTTACAGTATTCCACTGATATATATAAAAGTCGGCCGGGTGCTGTGGCTCACGCCTGTAATCCCAGTACTTTTGGAGGCTGAGGCAGGCAGATCACGAGGTCAGGAAATCGAGACCATCCTGGCTAACATGGTGAAACCCCGTCTCTACTAAAACTACAAAACAAAATTAGCCAGGCGTGGTTGCGGGGGCGCCTGTAGTCCCGGCTACTCGGGAGGCTGAGGCAGGAGAATGGCGTGAACCCGGGAGGCGGAGCTTGCAATGAGCCAAGACTGCTCCACTGCACTCCAGCCTGAGCGACAGAGCCAGTATCTGTCTCAACAACAACAACAAGAAGAAATCACAAAGTCTGCAAAGCCTGTGTAATCAGGCTATGACTATTACTCTACCCTGATCGCCTCACAATTTTCTGCTCTGATTACTTGCTTCATCCACATTGACCCCTCGTTCTTCCTCTAATACAAAAAACTTTCTTGCCTCAGGATTTTATATTTGGGGATTCTTCTGCCATGTCTTCGTTTGTGATCTCGGCTTCAATGAAGTGGGAACTTCACTGGTTATGTCTGCTAAGGTATCCTCTCTTCATGGAGTCTTTCTTTGATCTGTCTCCCTAAAATATAGCAGCCTCATTCGCAGCACCTTTACCTCCTTGTGCTATTGCTTTCATAGCAGTTACCGCTACCTGGCATTGTATTATATTTTTTCTTTCTTTCTTGTCAATTTAGCCTATCAGAGTTAAGCTCCAAAAGAGAGAAACATTATTTATTTTGTTCACTGATGCATCCCTAGAACCTAGAATCACATCTGGTATATCATAGGTGTTAAATAAATACATGTTGAATATATTTAAGCTTCCTAACATATGAAATTGTTTATTATTATTAACAGATTAACATTTTGTTTTTCAAAATGTGATTTGCGATTTGAGAAGATGGGAAATAGGTTTAAAAACATGTATAATGGGCATACTTAAAGTACACAATTAGAGAACTTCATTGATCAAAACACATTTAAATGTACATGTTTAAGTGTAAAATTTGATAATGTATACTTTTGATATGTATGCCACATGATACATCACCATCATCAAGGATAGTTTCAGCATCTTGGTCTGTACTTCAAAGTCAAAATGTTTTAATTTTGATGAAGTTTATTTTTAATTTTTTTGTCTGTTTTGGTATTTCTTTATTTTTTCCCACATCTAAGAAGTCTTTGCCTAAACCAAGGTCACAAAGATTTTGTCCTATGTTTTCCTCTGGGAGTTTTGTAGTTTTGGGTTTTAAATTTAGGTCTGTGGTAGATTTTAATTTTTGCCCATAATTCAAGGTATGGATTAAAGTTTATATCTATACCCAATTGTTGAAGCACCTTTTGTCGAAATTACTGTGTTTTTTCACTAAATTCCCATTGTAGCTTCATTACAAATCAATTGACCATATAAATACAGGTTCTGTGCACTTAATTCTGTTCCTTTCATCCATGTGTCTATCTTGATATCGGTATCACACAATCTTAATGGATATCTCTTTCACAAAGTCTGTTAGTGTGACTTCTCCAAGTGAAGTCTTTTTGCAGATTGTTTTGGCTGTTCTAGATCCTTTGCATTTCTCTATTAATTTTAGAATGTGCTGGTTAATTTCTACTAAAGTCTGAGGAGATCATGACTTGAATTCCATTGAATATACAGATTAATTTAGGACAAATTAATTTTTTAACAATATTGAGTCTTTTAGAACATGAGCATGGTACATATCGCCACTTATTTAGGTCGTCTTCGTTTACTCTGAGCAATGCTTTGCAATTTTCAGTGTAGAAGAATTGTACATTTTTGATAAAGAATACTACTGTTTATATAACATTGAAAAAAGTTTTGACTAAAAGTATTGTGCCATCTTTGCAACTTTCATATCCCCAAACACATCCCTGTCATTTTGTTAACTGAATTTATTATTTGCTTTCATGTTGAACTATTCCTAAAAATAAATCTAACACATGTATTTGCATAAAATTAGTTTGGAACTATGAAGGGAAAAGGGCAGGAGTAGAAGCTGCGGGAATGCTAAATAAGAGATGATCACCTGGACAAATTTTATAAAGTAATGAGGTTTAAGAATACTAGAACTTTCAAATAAGAACAATGTTTTTATTTAAAATGTGTTATTTATTATGAATTGTGTCTAACCATAATCAGAACTAAAAAAAATTACAAAATTATTTTGACTCATCCTCAGTGGCCTTACTTAAAATGACCAGCAGTTTTCATAGGAAATTCCAATCTTATTTCAACAAAAATGGAACGGGAGGCTCTTTTCTGACATTGTTAGGATGCCTTGGGGTTCTGACCAGCCAGAATTACAGAACTCCAAGTTAGAGCAATACAAGCAGTCCTGCATGGTAAGGACTATTTAAAATACCACAGTATTTTCCTGTGATGTACTTTGAAAGGCTAATATTTAAAATAGGAGTCTTTTAACTTTATCATTTTTCTTGTATGATAGAAGATACACTTAATTTTATAAGAATTGGTGCATTAAATTTTAGAAGATAACTTAGGACTGACTGGGAAAATCTAAAATAAATTATTTGGAGAGGTTCTGAGATTATGAATCTTGGAAAAATGAGAAACTATTCAAAATTTGAGTGTATGAAACAAGTCTTGCGTACAAATTAAAAATCTTAATTTTCTTCTGATGGCATTCATTACAAGTGTATAGAAACACGGAGTTTTGTATGTGGATCTTGTACCCTAACACTGCTGAATTCATTTTTTAGCTCTAGTAAGATTTCTTGTGGATGCTTTAGAACTTTCTATGCATAGGATCATGTTATCTGAAAATAGAGTTTTATGTCTGCCTCTTCTATTTGAATACCTTTTATTCCTTTTTCTTACCTAGTTGCCCTGGATAGAATTTCCAGCACAATATTGAATAAAAGTGATGAAAGTGGGCAATTCATAAATACCGTCTTTCATATTCAAGATATTCCTTTCTATTTCTACTTTTTTGAGTGTTTTTACTTACCATAAAAGGATGTTTAATTTGTAAAATGCCTTTTCTCTGTTATTTGAGATGATCATGTGAATTTTTTCTTTGTTCTATTTATGTGCCTTACTACATTCACTGAATTGTATTTGTATATACTACCAATGAACAATCCAAAAAGAAAATTAAGAAAACAATTCTATTGAAAATAGCATCACAAAGAATAAAATATTTAGAAAAAGTTTAACCAAGGAGGTGAAACACTGTACACTAAAAACTATAAAACATTGCTAAAGTTAAAGAAGAGGTATACAAGTTAAAAGAAAACCTGTGCTCCTGACAGGAAGACTTAATACATCCTGAAGATGTCAGTACTACTCCAAGTGATCTATAGGTTCAATGCACTCCTTATCAAAGTTCTAAAATCGCTTTTTGATTTTTAAAGAAATAGAAAAATCTGATCCTCAAATTCAGATGGGGCCACAAATGGCCAAAATAATTTTGAAAAAGAGGAACAAAATTTGAGAGCTCACACTTCCTCACTGCAAACCATACTACAAAGCTAAAATAATCAAAACAGTGTGATACTGGCATATGTTAGACATACAGACTAATGGAATACAATAGAGTTCAGACATAAACCTTCACATTTGTGGTCAATTGATTTTTGACAAGAATGCTTAGTCCATTCAATGGAAAAAGAAGTATCTCAACAGACATTGCTGGGGAAATGAGATTTCCATACTCAAAAGTATGATGTTGAACATTTATCTCATACAGTAAACAAAAAATTAACTCAAAATGGATCAATGACCTTAAATATAAGAGCAGAAACTATACATCTCTTAGAAAAAATTATAGGGGTATATCTTCTTGAATTCGAGTTTGGTAATTCTTAAATATGACATTAAAGGCACAGAAAAGAAAAAGCAATAAAATTTGTCAAAATTAAAAATGTTTCTGCATCAAAGACATTAAGAAACTAAAAAGATAACCTATGGAATGGAAGAAAATACTGTAAATCTAATATCTGATAATGTTTTAATATATAGAATGTATATAAAGAATAGCTACGACTCAACATCAACGGAATAGCCCAATTAAAAAATTGCCAAGGTACTTGAATGTTTTTTTCAAAGAAATACAAATGGTTAATAAGCACCTTACAAAGATGTTCAATATCATTATTCATTAGGGAAACCAAATAAAAAAGCAAAAGCACAATGAAATACCATTACGATGGTGGAATAGGTGTACATTGCTCCTGGGAATGTAAAATTGTGCCAACCATTCTAGAAGGCTGATGATGGAATTACTATATGACCCAACAATTTCAACAATCACACTCCTAGGTATAAATCCAAAAGAAATGAAACGAAATACTTGTATGCCAGTGTTCATTGCATCATTATTCACAACAGCCAAAAATGTGGAAATAATCCAGTGTCTATCAACAGATGAGTGGATAAACAAAATGTGTATATTCATATGATGGAGTATTATTTAGCTGTAAGAAGGAAATGAAGTTCTGTTACAGGGATGAACCTTAAAAACATTATGCTGGCCGGGTGCGGTTGCTCATGCTTGTAATCTCAGCACTTTGGGAGGCCAAGATGGGTGGATCACCTGAGATCGGGAGTTCAAGACCAGCCTGGCCAACATGGGGAAACCCTGTCTCTACTAAAAATACAAAAAATTAGCTGGGCATGGTGGCAGATGCCTGTAATCCCAGCTACTCAAGAGGCTGAGGCAGGAGAATCACTCGAACCCAGGAGGCAGAGGTTGCAGTGAGGTGAGATCGCACCACTGTACTCCAGCCTGGGCAACAAGGTGAGACTCTGTCTCAAAAACAAACAAACAAAAATTCTAGGTGACAAGACACAAAAGGATAAATGCGTATGATTCCACTTATATGAAGTATCTAAAATAGGCAAATTCGTAGGAATCAAAAGTAGACTCAGGGTTATTGGGGGTGGAGGGAGGGGTGAATGGGGAGTTATTGCTTAATGTTTACAGAGTTCTTGTTTGGAACTAGAGAGGTGATGGTGATACAACAGTGTAAATATAATTAATGCCATTAAATTGTATACTTAGAATGATACATATGGTTAATTTTATGTTAAATATATTTTACCACAGGAAAAAAATCATTTTCCGGGTAGTCTTCTTTTTAATAAATTAGGAAATTAAAATTAATGTTTACACTGCGAAATATTTTTTATGTTAAGCTGGTTTATTTACATAGATCATTCTTTACAAAACTGTGCTTTACCTAGAGATGTATATGGGACTAATTCTTTTCTAATAACTGAAGGTGATATTCATGGTTAATATCAGCTACTTATAGAAGTGATTAATAACCACACAACTTTGTGATTACCTAGTAGAATTATCTTTGATTTCACAACTATAGGGGTTTTTCAGTAACCTCTATACTTGTAAAGCCAAGGATAATTTAATTAATGAGAGTTTGAGGGCTTTATTAAGGTAGAAGGGGGCGTTCATTATGTGATACCAACATAACTGAAATCTCCTTTATAGTAAGAATTAATTCCTTCATTAAATAAGTGTTGCAGACGATTTTTTCTGTATGTAACTATAATATTTAGGGGAAATTAATTCATTCTATCAGTGCTAGACTGCATTACAGAGTGACACACACACTGGGTTTACAAGTTTTTCCAGGACTTGTCATCTTTTACGCAAATAAAGTTTGTTTTATTTTAAGTATTAAACTGTGCTATATAATGGTGGACTTTCATATGCTCAAAATAAAAATGTATAAATGATTTTAAATCTTAAAATCATTTAACCTTAAAATATTTTAGGTTGACTTCAAAGAAAAAAATTACAAATTTAAAAAATCACAAGTAATATGTGAATGTACACAGAACATGGCCTCTGCACATGCAGGTGTACCATGATGCAACTTGGTTTTAGAGATAGAGGTCCTGGGTCTGAGTCCAGACTCCGAGTCTTATTACCCTGGACAAGTCATTTAATCTATAATTTTTGACAAGTGTACCACAGCTGTAACAAAATCCACCCTCCCCACCTCACTGAATTGTGAAGTCACGTCCTATCTGTGAGCATGCTTCGTGAAGCACAAGCTTATTTTGAAGAGCAATTCCAGTATGTTTGAACCATGCCTATGACGGGGCCCATTGCCTTTTAAGTATCTATATTGAATGATGGAAAAGCACATCAAACTCAGTTACATTAAAAACAAAAATATTGTTCTTATCAGCATAATAGCAGTTACGTTGTGTGACCACAGCTACAAATTATTTTATTCTTTCATATATAATAATTTAATAGAGAGTAACTGTCCATTCTTCTGAACATTTCATAATTCAGGGAACTGAGGCAATATGAAGCAAAATGAAATTTTGGGGGAACAGATGCTAGCAAAGCTAGTCCCCAGACTCATGCGGTCTACCTTCTGGTTTGATATTTTGGGAATTATTAATGTGTAATCATAATAGAAGAATGTGTAGGGGAGAATACTGAACTCCTAGTATCTTGTCTTTCTTTAGAAGAATGCACTGGCTATAGGTAAAATGGAACATCACACACCGGGGCCTATCATGGGGAGGGGGAAGGAGGGAGGGATTGCATTGGGAGTTATACCTGATGTAAATGACGAGTTGATGGGTGCTGACGAGTTGATGGGTGCAGCACAGCAACATGGCACAAGTATACATATGTAACAAACCTGCACATTATGCACATGTACCCTAGAACTTAAAGTATAATAATAAAAATATATATTTAAAAAAAATATGGTCTCATTTAAGCCTCTTCAAGTGATATTGGAGTTAAATAGGTAACAATTTCACGGGCAAGTTTTTTGGGGAGAAATGCTGTTGATTATACCACTAAAAAGAAAACTAGCCAAAAGGAAAAGTTTTAAAAATAAAGTGTTAAAATTTTATAATATATAAAAAGATGGAAAATTTAATATATAAAAATTAAATATCAAGTCACACGAGAGACATTTCATGTTCTAGAGCTGCATTTTTGCTCACTGGTTGATTCTGTTGGATACATCTCAGGGTACATATTTTAAATAAATGTTATTTAGAAAAACTCCTCTTATTTATTTTGTATTAAGTCAGCCATAATTTGAGTGTTACAGATACTTGCTAAATATTTGAGACCCTTTACAATTAGCCCTTCATGTACTCAGATGTGAGGCTGCAAGTAATTCACTTGGAAACCCCCACCAGCACCAGCACCGTCCTGATCACAACTCTAACAACAATCAAATATAAGGAAAATGGAATTGATATGTACCTATGCATAGAACTCCCTGCTGTTACTTGGGTACATTGTATGTTTCTAAATCAAGAAACTAAAGAATCTATAAAAATAAGAAGCTGTTGTGCTGTGTGTGTGTGCGTGTGCATACACTTGTATAAGTTTCTTAAAGAGAAAGTGAATTCTTTCAAACCATTACAGAATCTACGGAAACAAATCACCTCAGATATAAAAAATTGGGATGTTTGTAATAAAACTTGTGCTGCAGATGTCTAGAAATGTTATGTTTATTTTTCCTTTTAAGGATTATATATGGTGTAGTGGAACAGGGTATATACTGTTGGAAATGTTAGACTTCTTCCTGTGACCCTGAGTTGGTACCAACTGATAAGTGACACATTTATTCATATAACTAATCAATCCATACAATCCCTATATAAAAACTTAAATGATCAATAATTGTAATATGTTGACATGGCATACATTTACATGGACCAGTGCTTTCACATTTTAAATCAATTGCCCATTTAATTTTCATACCTGGCATATTTATTCAGGAAAAAAAGCCAAAAGAACCATCCAGTGTTGGATATTAACATACCTAAAGGCGTATCTGTCACACTGCCTTTAAAGCGTGTCAGTCGCACTGTGTCTTTTAAAAATTGTGTTACTATTCCAATTTAACAATAAAGTAAATCATTCTTACTGTGCTCAACTTCCCTTATGGTTCTTATTGGGATAAAAACCTAAAGATCAAAAATGTTCACTAATGCCAAGCTATTCTGTAAACAACGTTCCCAGTCACTCCCCTGCCACTTCTTTTTGCCAGAAGAAACAAATGCCGGTTACTTTCCTGCAGCCAATACTGAATTTTGACAAGGAGGCAAAATGATACGAAGCCAACAAATACCAGAAGAATAACGCAAGGAATCTTGCCTCAAACTGAGAGTACACAGTCAAGCAGTGGCAACTTGAAAGCTGACTCTAATCTTGATTTTGATAATCTACCTCAGGTTTCAAAGCATAGCTAAAAAAGTATTCATCCTTCTCCATAAACTAATATTATGAACAAGCTACACAGATGGCCATCAACCATAATATATAATTTGAGTTTTAAATATGTCTCTTTCTCCTTTTTTTGTTTTATTAAAATAATTAGTGTCTCAGGTTATTAAATTCTGGTTTTAGGTACATGAGTTATTGGCAAACAAGCTCTCCACTATTGCACAAAGTTAAACAATGATGATATTGTAAATATAAAAGTATAATAGCAAAATCTTTCTGTGGTGCTTGGTAAATTTCAGATATCATGCTAAACACTTTCTGTGTATTTCCCTTTTAAGCTTACACCAACTTTATGAAGAATTATAATTATCTGTATTGAACAGAGGAGGAGATTAATACTGGACAAAATGCAGTACATTTTATTGCACTGCACTTTCATGTACTTCACAGATACTCTGTGTTTTTACTAATTGAAGTTTCCTGGTCACCTTGCATACACCAGCAAGTGTATCAGTGCTAATTCCCCAACAGCACGTGTTCACTTTGTGTGTCTTTGTAAAATTTTAGCAATCCTTGCCATATTTCCAACTTTTTCATTATTATGACACCTGTTATAGGTGATCTGTGATCAGTGGTCTTTGATGTTATTGCTGTAATTGTTTTAGGGCACCATGAGCTGCACTCACATAAGACAGTGAACTTAATTAAGAGTCGTGTGTGCGCTGACTGCTCCACCAACTGGCCATTCTCCCATCTCCCTCTCCTCAGGCTTCCCTATCTTCTGAGACACAACAATACTGAAAATAGGCTAATTAATAATGCTACAATATCCTCTAGGTGCTTCATTGAAAGTATGAGTTGCACGTTTCTTATTTTAAATCAAAAGCTATAAATGATTTAGCTTAGTGAGGAAGGCAAGTTGAAAACTATGATAGGCCAGAATCTAGGCTGCCTGCACCAGTAAGCCAAATTGTGAATTCAGAGGAAAAGTCCTTGAAGGAACCTGAAAGTGCTACTCCAGTGAACAAACAATGAAAACAAAGTGAAACAGTCTTACTGCTGATGTAGAAAAGGTTGGGTGGTTTGGATAGAGGCTATGACATTATCTCTACCCAAAGCCAAATCCAGAGCAAGGCCTTAATGCTTTTAAATTCTATGAGAGATGAAAGCAGTGAGAAAGTTTTGGAAGAAAAGTTTGAAGCTAGCAGAGGTTGGTTCATGAGATTTTAGTAAAGAAGCTGTCTCCGTAACATAAAAGTGCAAGGTTGAAGCAGCAAGTGCTGATGCAGAAGCTGCAGCAAGTTATCTGGAAGATCAAGCGAAGATATTTTTGATGAACATTATTACAATAAACAATAGATTTTCAATGGAGACAAAACAGCCTTCTAGTGGAAGAAGATGCCATCTAGGACTTTCATAGCTAAAGAACTATGAAAGCCAGAGAGCTAGAGAGCTAGCCTGGCTTCAAAGTTTCAAAGGATAGGCTCACTCTCTTGTTAGGGGATAATGCAGCTGGTGACCTAAAGGCAAAGCGCATTTACCATTGCAAAAATCCTAAGGCCCTTAACAATTATGCTAAATCTACTCTGCCAGTGCTTTATAAGTGGAACAACAAAGCCTGTATGACATTATGTCTGTTTACAGTACGATTTGCTGAATATTTTAAGCCCACTGTTAAGACCTACTGCTCAGAAAAAAGAAAAAAAAAAAATCCTGGATGGGCACAGTGTTTCATGCCTGTATTCCCAGCACTTTGGGAGGCCAAGCTGGGAGAATCACTTGAAACCAGGAGCTCAAGAGCAATAAAGTGAGACCTCATTGCTACAAAACATAATTTAGCCAGGCATGGTGGTGTGCACCTGTAGTCCCAGCTACGTGGGAGGCTGAAGTGGAAGGATTGCTTGAGTTCAAGTGGTTGAGGCTACAGTGAGGCATGATCATGCCAGTGGACTCCAGGCTGGGTGACAGAATGAGACCCTTTCTCAAAAAAAAATTTTTTTTTTAAAAAGATCTCTTTCAAAATAATACTTTCCATTGACCTAGTCACCAAAGAGCTGTGAAGAAGATGTACAAGGAGATTAATGTTTTCATGCCTGCTAATTCAGTATTCATTCTGCAGCCTATGGATCCATGAGTCATTTCGATTTTCAAGTCTTCTTATTTAAGAAATATGTCTTGTAAGGCTGTAGCTGCCATAGATAGTGATCCCTCTAATGGATCTGGAGAAGTAAATAGAAAATCTTCTGGAAAGGACTTAACATTCTAAATGCTATTAATAACATTTGTGATTCATGGATAAAGGTCAGTATGTCAACTTTGACAGGAATTTGGAAGAAGTTGATTCCAACCTTCACGGATGATTTTCAAGGGTTCACAATTTGAGTGGAGAAAGTAACCACAGATGTGGTCAAAAATAAGTAGAATTAGAAGTAGAATCTGAAGATGTGGCTAAATTGCTGCAATCTCATGATAAAACTTGAGCGGATAAGGAGTTGCTTCATAAGGATGAGCAGATAAAGTGGGTTTTGGAAATAGAATCTACTCCTGGGAAGTATGCTGTGAACCTTGTTGAAATGGTAACAAAAGATTTGGAATATTACATAAACTTAGTTGATAGCAGCAAGGTTTGAGAGGATTGATTTCAATTTTGGAAGAAGTTCTACGGAGGGTAAAATGCTGTGAAACAGCACCATATGCTGTAGAGAAATGTTTCATGAAAGGAAGAATCAACTGGTGTGGCAAACTTCATTGTTGTCTCATTTTAAGAAATTTCCACAGCCACTTCAACCTTCAGCAACTTCCACTCTGATCAGTTAGTTGCCATCAGATGGAGGCAAGACCCTCCACCAGCAACAATTGATGACTCCCTAAAGGCTCAGATGATGGTTAGCATTTTTTAGCAACAAAGACTTTTTACAATTAAAGTGTATGCATTGTTTTTTAGACATAATGCTCTTGTGCATTTAACAGACTACAGTATAGTGTATATGTAATTTTTATATGCATGAGGAAACCGAAAAGATTTCATGACTCACTTTATTGTGATACTTGCTTTATTGTTGTGGTCTAGAACCAAACCTGCAATATCTCTGAGGTCTGCCTGTAAGATGCCTTTTTACTCATAACCAATAAATGAAAGATTTCTTCCTCAAACTCAGACATATTGATGATGAATCCTGTTTATCACCATGGTGCTTGCTGCCTCTTAATAGAATGAATGCAAATTTTGTCATCCAAGGGCTCTAGAAGAGGTCTGCCTTAGCACTAAATATTAGAGGACAACAACATTTTGTTTTACCTTAAATATTCTATAAGATGCTTCATATAAGTGACCTACATACTACTAGCTGATTGCTGTGAAGAATCCCTATGGATTAGAGAAAATCTTTGTACCCACCGAGAGTTTACTTCTCAAGAGAATCTGAGTTTTACGCCAGTCATCTACACTATAACTTAATTTTCTCTTTAAAACTCAACTCTGGCATTCCATTCAGAAAAGTCTTTGAGCTGCCTTGTACTGATCTAAGTTACATAATTCTGAGAAAAATAGGTTACTTTCTAGGGCAGAAGTGAAGTGTGATGTCTCCATGAATCTAAGCAAATTCTTGTAAAGAGAAACAATACATGATTTAGCTTGTGTCATATAATACCCGTCATCTGCTTACTAGTTTGAGATGTGTCAATATTAGCCTTTTAAAATGCAGGTTAGAGAATTGGTGTTCTTTCCAGATTAAAGTAGGTGAACATGATCAAAAGAATGGAAAATAAAACCTCTGAGAAAAAGTTAAACGTCTAGGGATATATAAAATGAGCGAAGATGAAGCTGTTAATACAAGACCTTAGCTGGTAAACAATTATTTCGAGGAGACTAGAGCAAGAGATTTCTATAGTAATTCTCAAATAAGAGAATTACTTATTCGGTCATACAAAAGACAGAATTGCGTTGCAAAGGGAATTAGGCTCCCAAGAGAGTTTATGGAATTTCCAATATGGAAAATTTACCAAATTAAAATTTTACAGAATCACCTGTGCCAGTCTGATTTCTTGAAGCAAGAAAGTAGGCCCTATTTTTTGAGGTTGGTGAATTTATGCTTTGAGATGTGTAGATAGGGTGTAATAGTCAGTGGCATGCTATTGATACAGAGTTCAAATCAGCATGATTTTTATAGAACATTTAACTACTGATTAAAATAAATTCAAAAGTATGTTCCTCTGTTGAGTGCTACTTTGGGGTTGGCTCTAAAAGTATATAATTTTTATTTGCTTAAAAATATTAACTTATTGAGGAAAGTGATTACGAAATATTTCTAGCCAAGTTAAACAAACGACAGCATTTCCTTTTCCATTTTCCTAAGGTACTTAAAATTTGGGAGAATGTGTCCAAAATGTAGACCATTCCACCCTACATTCCAAGAAATTCTTTGTAGCATTAAAGCTTTTGAACTGCATTCATTTTGTCAGTTCCACGAAACTGCAATGTTCATGGCAATATTTAAAGAAGGTATGTATGTTAAAAGCTATTAATTTTGAAAGTGGTTTGCAGATATTTTAAATAGACACAGTCTTGCATTGCTTAGTGATGGGAATAGGTTCTGAGAAATATGTCATTAGGCAATTTCATCGTTGTGTGAACATGATGAGTATACTTACACAGACCTAGATACTATAGCCTACCACACACCTAGGCTATTGCTCCTAGGCTGCAAAACTGCATAGCATGTGACTATACTGAATACTGTAGGCAATTGTAAAACAATGGTAAGTATTTGTGCATCTAAACATGTCTCAGCATAGTAAAGATACAATACAAAATGGTATACCTGTATAGGGCACTTATTATTAATGGAGCTTGCAGGATTGGAAATTGTTCTGGGTGAGTAGGTGAATGAGTAATGAATGAATGTGAAAGGTAGGACATTACCGTATACTACTGTAGACTTCATAAATACTGTAAACTTAGGCTAAACTAAATTTATAAAAATACCTTTTCTTCAATAGTAACCATAGCTTACTCTAACTTTATAACTTTATGCATGTTTAAAGTTTTTAAACTTTTTGACCCTTTTGTAACAATGCTATGCTTAAAACACATTGTATAGTTGTACAAAATATTGTCTTTTTTTATATTCTTATTCAATAAATTTTTTTCTATTCTTAATATTTTTTAGTTTTACATTTTTAAATGTAAAACTAATTTTTTATAAGTAACATTTAAAAAATGTTAAATACTCACATTAGCCTAGACCTACACAGAATCAGGATCATGAATATCACTGCCTTCCATGTCTACATCCTGTCCCACCGGAAGGTCTTCAGGGGCAAGAACATACAGGAAGCTGTCACCTTTTATAAAAACATTACCCTCTTCTGGAATAACTCCTGAAGGATTAACTTTAAAAAAAGGAATTGAAGGAGTACATTCTAAACTAGCAATAAAAAGTAGAGTGTATTAAACACTCAAACCAGTAATATAGTCATTTACTATATCAAATATTATGTACTGTAGATAATTGTATGTGCTGTACTTTTATATGACTGGCAGTAGGGTAGGCTTGCTTATACCAGCATCGCCACAAACACATGGGTAATGTGCTGTGCTAAGATGTTACAACAGCTAAGATGCCACCAGGCGATAGGAATTTTTCAGCTCCATTAAAATCTTATGGAACCAGCTGTATATGCAATCTGTGGTTGACCAAAATGTCTGTATAAATAAAGATATGTGTATATATATCTATAGGTATATGTAGATAGATGTGTAAATATATACAAGCACACATGTTCACAGTCATGGGTTGCATAACAATGTTATACATACACACACTACACATACACATTTTGTTATATAGAATGTACATAAAATATGTTTTATACCTAATTTGTTATTCCCCAAAAGCTAGTTTTCTTTTTTTTTCTTTTTTTAGTAACGTCTAGAAACCAAGAATAATTAGGGAAAATTGTGTAAATTTTGAAATGGTCTTCCATTCTTGTTCATAGTAACTGTTGACACAATATAGAGGTGAGAAGGTCATCATTTAAGGGAATTTAAAATGGTTAAAAGGGTAGTAACGATATTATTTTAGAGTTGCAGAATTTGACTTTCCCTCAAGATAACAAACAACACCCTAAGGTGGAATTATTGAGAATTGAGAATATCAAAAGTTAATACCTTATTCTGCTCTTAACGAACTCAGTATCAACGAAGAAACCATTGCTTAGGACTCTTCCCTTCATCGTAAATTGAAATAAGCCTTCTAGATAATCATAGGGACCTTTTAGCTTTGCATCATTCTTTGCTGTATCTATTTCTTTTCTGAACCACCTGTTATCTTCATTCATAAAGCAAGAGCAAGATCTTGGAATGTTGGTAATTCCAATTGCACAGGATTCGCTAGTGGAAAGTAATACTCAGAATGATTTAAGAATGCCTTTATCACAACATGCAACACTTGCTGTTTGGGCAGAGCTTTGACATTTTATGAATTGCTGGGACATCCTTTATCTTACAAATAAACATCTTAAATGCTGTGTAGTTAGGGTTTGACTTGAGCAAAAATGACTGAAGGAAAGGTTTGTGTTTGGTTCTTGTAAAATGACCTTCATATTCTAAAGAAGGGGAGAGGCCACGTAGCGTGTACCATAATGTTATGCCCATCTTGGGCTCTCAGAAGGCAGTTTATTAATGTAAATTCTTCAATGAATACCAGTGATTGAAAACTATTATTTTACAGTCATGTATTGTTATTTTTTATGGCCATTGCTTCTGCAAGAAGTCTGTGTGTGTCAGAAGTTTGGGAACTTCGAAAATGTAAACAGAATACTTGGATCAAAGTAAATTGTTTTGAGATATTTACCTTCTGTGGAAGGAAAAATAAAGGAGTGGTTATCTAGTCATGAGATGAATATCTAGGGCTATTACTATCTCTCTGAAACTGGAATTGATAGTGAGAACTAGCTAACATATCTTCACAGGAATATTCTTAAATTCTAGCAACATGATATAGTAGAATGGAAAATCTGAATCAGAGCTGTTACTCTGTCATCTGTATTTTTATTTATTTTCTCCCCTCTTCCTTGACAGCACAAATTATTTGGATACACATTTATCTATAGTGAAATGGCAAAGAGAAAGGAGAAAAGCAACTGATAGACATTCAAAAAGCAGTGTGTGTGAAGGGAGAGAACGAGGTGGTTTCCTTGATAGGGATGACGATGTGGTAGTATTAACGCAAACAATCGAACACAGGCATTTGTAAAGGACTAAAGAATCACAATTATAAGATGGAAACCCACAGAAAAGACTCCTCTGAGACTTGTTACCCATTTACACCTATCATTCCCCATTTTTCAACTGATTTTGCTTACACTTTATTTTCAATGTCTTGTGCTTTTAAAATAATTTTTCAGACATTTCTGCTTTCCTCTTCTTGTTCCCATGTAAACTTTCAGATGCCACATGCACCATTTCTTGCTACCTTTTTATAAAAATTGAGACCTGTTTATCCAATCAGTGATTATGTGTTATTATGGTAATGAGTAAAGAACAATATCCAAATTATGCAGGCATTAAATGATTTAGAGTGAATAAAGTCTGCTAATTTAACATACAAACATTTTATATTAATATGTGTTTGTTTGAAGTTACACAGTAGCTTTGTCTGAGATTGTTTCGTGGATGAAAGGAAATGTTTTCTGGATAACATGCATTTCAGAGTATGTGAAATTAACCATAAAGCCAGCTACCTTCCCACTTACGTATTTGTCAAAAACATCTAAATATCCTCATTTACCACAGGAGAGGGGTAGTAATCTCTAAGAGTGACTTTTGTTTCACTGAATGAAACAAAAAATCAGTCTGATCATAAGACTTGCTGATTATTGAAACAGATTGCTAAGAAAACTGGAAATGTTTTCTGAAGATTTTTCTAGTTTACCAGTTTCTGATCAATTTCATGCACTCTTTCTTGGAGACAAAGAAAAAGATGAGGAATCTAGGATATTACATATTGTAATACTGGCGTTTACTTAGAACAATTGTTGCAAATCATAAAACTACATTTAGAGTTTTCTTACAGCAGTCAATATATGTTCATAATTAAATTCACATGACTTAAAATTTTGAGGGTTTGATATTTTTGTTTGCTTCTGTGTGACTATAAGTTAGAAACTTTTTAATGCTATGAAAGAAAAAATTGCAACAGCCTGATTTGAAAGGGAGGCTTCAGTTTGTAAAGATTACAAATAATAGCAAGAGAATCATACTTCATATCTAGTATGAAACACACATTAAATTAGAAAGCGATATGAAAATCCCACAAACAGCTGAGATAATATTCCTATCTGAATGCCTTGAAATTTTATATCCTGAAAACTAAATTTGCTTGAATTACAGTGTAGGTTATCATCATACATGGCAAACTGAATAATTTTCCTTTCTCAAATATTCTAAAAATCCTCAATATGAAGAATATCTAATTTTCCAGCAAGGAAAAAATATAAATGATTCAATAGCTGGTTCAAACTTGGAAACAGAAAACATTATATTTGTCTGCATCAATTTAGTATTGATTATGAACAGAGCGGTAAGAGTAACTGCCCTATACACCATTGTGAATTGCTGAGTATATTTCATCTTGTGCTGCATAACAAATATTTTAAACAAACATTTATAAACTATATGTCTTTTTGAAATTTGATTGAGCTACAAAAAAATACCCAAAAAACAAAAAACCAATAATGCTTTGGCCTCATCATGCTCAGTTTCCCAAGGGGTAGATGCTTCCTCCTTAGCATTGCTGTGCCTTGTCATTTTTAGCATGCTCAGTCTAATATACATAAAGCAATAAGACTTGTTAGTATTGAAAAATATAAACTGCTTGAGGATAGGGAATTAGTAATGAAAGTTACTAAGCATGATGGGGGGAAAAGTGAAGAGTGGAGAAGGAAGAATTTCATACTTACTATGCATTCCATATTCTAGACTCTGCTTTATCATCTATGAACTGTATATATTTGTCTCTACTATCATCTGTTATCTATATCTATCATCCCTCACATATCTTTTATCTATCTATTGATCTATCTATATCTATCATCTGTTATATTTAATGCCTGGTACTTAGTAAATGCCGTCTCTATATATTTGAAATATTGAATGAACATTCAAAGCATTTTCATGGCATTGAAAATTGAGGCAAGTTTTATTTTCATCTTCCTTTCAGGAATGAAAGAGCTGATCTCAGAAAGTATAAATAGCATATTTAAAGATTTGTATTTAGTGTGTGGTAGAACATAATTTTTTATTTTTTTATTTTTTATTTTTATTTTTTTTATTATACTTTAAGTTCTAGGGTACATGTGCATAACGTACAGGTTTGTTACATATGTATACTTGTGCCATGTTGGTGTGCTGCACCCATCAACTCGTCAGCACCCATCAGCTTGTCATTTACATCAGGTATAACTCCCAGTGCAATCCCTCCCCCCTCCCCCCCTCCTCGTGATAGGCCCCGGTGTGTGATGTTCCCCTTCCTGAGTCCAAGTGATCTCATTGTTCAGTTCCCACCTATGAGTGAGAACATGCGGTGTATGATTTTCTGTTCTTGTGATAGTTTGCTGAGAATGATGGTTTCCAGCTGCATCCATGTCCCTACAAAGGACACAAACTCATCCTTTTTTATGGCTACATAGTATTCCATGGTGTATATGTGCCACATTTTCTTAATCCAGTCTGTCACTGGTGGACATTTGGGTTGATTCCAAGTCTTTGCTATTGTGAATAGTGCCGCAATAAACACACGTGTGCATGTGTCTTTATAGCAGCATGATTCATACAGCCAACAGACACATGAAAAAATGCTCATCATCACTGGCCATCAGAGAAATGCAAATCAAAACCACAATGAGATACCATCTCACACCAGTTAGAATGGCGATCATTAAAAAGTCAGGAAACAACAGGTGCTGGAGAGGATGTGGAGAAATAGAAACGCTTTTACACTGTTGGTGGGATTGTAAACTAGTTCAACCATTATGGAAAACAGTCTGGCGATTCCTCAAGGATCTAGAACTAGAAGTACCATATGACCCAGCCATCCCATTACTGGGTATATACCCAAAGGATCATAATTTAAGGTGAGGTTTTTCTGATCTCCAAACCTATTTTCTTTCTGTACCTTCAAAGGAAAGTAAGCTGTTTGTATAAGAAATACAGAGAAAATACAGACTAAAAGAAGCGCTGTCATAGAATTATTGAACTGGAAGGAATCCTAATGATTATGTAACTGAACCTTCTTATTTTAAAGATGAGGAAATAAACCAAGAAACAGGTTAATGGGGATTGAGTCAAAGATACAGTAGCAGAGAATAAATGCATATATTAAGGATCATCAATTCTATGGAAAGTGGTAATTTTTGTTGAGTCATATGACTATTTTTTAAAAACAGGTTTTACATTTAATGGATAAATTAACATTCATCATTATTATTAGCTTTGACATTTTGATCCGTTAATCAGAAACCAAGATAGAAAAGCTTTATAAAATTTCTGTGTAGTAGTAGTCTAATTTTAAAAGTAATGAATCAACATCTTTCTACCTCAAAGTGCTTCAGTGAGAGTTGTTGCACCCTATGGGTTATCTCTACTGTGGTATTACAAAACACTTGTGAATTTTGTGGTCTTAGAATCTATACACATTTTATTTCTTAGGGTTCATGTGCTTCTCTAAGAAGCCAATTGATTAATTAAACAAAATTATGTAAAGCAACAGATTCAAAAATAGAAATGTTTTAAAAATATAACAGCCTTTATATATCATTGATTTTTCATTAAAAGTTAGAAATGTTAGGGTTATTTATTGTGAAATGTTAAAACCAACATATTTAAAATATGTTGTAGTGGAGATTGGGTTTAAAAATAAAAAAAATACAAATAATTTGCTGACTGCTGTAGCATTGGTTAGCTATTGTTAGGACAATCATAAAAAGGGTAAGAACAGAAAATTTAAATAAACAAAAAATAAAGTAAGTAGATTGTTATCGTCCTTGTTTTGAATAAGGTGGGTGGTAAGGGTATTTGGGCATTCTATTCTAGCACTAGAGAATCTTCCTACCCTAAGATTGGTAATGTTTTTATCTTTCTGGAATTCCTTATTGAGAAAGGTCAAGGATTTTCAGCTACCCGCTTTTTAAATTATACTTTAAGTTCTAGAGTACATGTGCACAATGTGCAGGTTACATAGGTGTACATGTGCCGTGTTAGTTTGCTGCACCCATCAACTCGTCATTTACATTAGGTATTTCTCGTAATGCTATCCCTCCCCCATGCCCCCTTCCCCCTGACAGGTTTCCGGTGTGTGATGTTCTCCTCCCTGTGTCCAAGTGTTCTCATTGTTCAGTTCCCACTTATGAGTGAGAACATGCAGTGTTTGGTTTTCTGTACTTGTGATAGTTTGCTGAGAATCGTGGTTTCCGGCTTCATCCATGTCCCTGCAAAGGCCATGAACTCATCCTTATTTATGGCTGCTTAATATTCCATGGTATACATGTGCCACATTTTCTTAATCCAGTCTATCATTGATGGACATTTGGGTTGGTTGCAAGTCTTTGCTCTTTTGAATAGTGCCGTATTAAACGTATGTGTGCATGTGTCTTCATAGTAGCATAATTTATAATCCTTTGGTTGTAATGGGATGGCTGGGTCAAATGGTATTTCTAGTTATAGATCCTTGAGGAATCGCCATACTGTTTTCCATAATGGTTGAACTAGTTTACAATCCCACCAACAGAGTAAAAGTTCCTTGTAAATTCTGGATATTAGACCTCTGTCAGACGGGTAGACTGCAAAAATTTTCTCCCATTCTGTAGGTTGCCTGTTCACTCTGATGGTAGTTTCTTTTGCTGTGCAGAAGCTCTTTAGTTTAACTAGATCCCATTTGTCAATTTTGGCTTTTGTTGCCATTGCTTTTGCTGTTTGAGTCATGAAGTCTTTGCCCATGCCTATATCCTGAATGATTGCCTAGGTTTTCTTTTAGGGTTTTTACGGTTTTAGGTCTTATGTTTAAGTCTTTAATCCATTTTGTATTAATTTTTGTATAAGGTGTACAGAAGGGATCTAGTTTCAGCTAGCCAGTTTTCCCAGCACCATTTATTACATAGGGAATCCTTTCCCCATTTCTTGTTTTTGCAGGTTTGTCAAAGATCAAATGGTTGTAGATGTGTGGTGTTATTTATGAGGCCTCTGTCCTGTTCCATTGGTCTATATATCTGTTTTTGTAGCAGTACCATACTGTTTTGGTTACTGTAGTCTTGTAGTATAGTTTGAAGTCAGGTAGTGTGATACCTCCAGCTTTGTTCTTTTTGCCTAGGATTCTCTTGGCTATGCAGGCTCTTTTTTGGTTCCATATGAACTTTAAAGTAGCTTTTTCCATTTCTGTGAAGAAAGTCATTGGTAGTTTGGTGGGCATGGCATTGAATCTGTAAATTACCCTGGGCAGTATGGCCTATTTCACGATATTGCTTCTTCGTATGCATGACATGGAATGTTCTTCCATTTGTTTGTGTCCTGTTTTATTTCGTTGAGTAGTGGTTTGTAGTTTCCTTGAAGAGGTCCTTCACATCCCTTGTAAGTTGGATTCCTAGGCATTTTATTCTCTTTGAAGCTATTGTGAATGGGAGTTCACTCATGATTTTGTTCTCTGTTTGTCTATTTTTGGTGTATAGGAATGCTTGTGATTTTTGCACATTTATTTTGTATCCTGAGACTTTGCTGAAGTTGCTTATCAGCTTAAGGAGATTTGGGGCTGAGACAATGGGGTTTTCTACATATACAATCTTGTCATCTGCAAACGGACAATTTGACTTTCTCTTTTCCTAATGGAATACCCTGTCTGTCTTTCTCTTGTCTAATTGCCCTGGCCAGAACTTCCAACACTGTGTTGAATAAGAGTAGTGAGAGAGGGCATCCTTGTCTTGTGCTGGATTTCAAAGGGAGTGCTTTCAGTTTTTGCCCGTTCAGTATGATACTGGCTGTGAGTTTGTCATAAATAGTTGTTATTATTTTGAGATATGTTCAATCAATACCTAGTTTATTGAGAGTTTTTATCATGAAGGCTGTTGAATTTTGCAAAGGCCTTTTCTTCATCTGTTGAGATAATCATATGGTTTTTGTCATTGGTTTTGTTTATGTGATGGATAACGTTTATGATTTGTGTATGTTGAACCAAGCTTGCATCCCAGGGATGAAGCCGACTTGATCGTGGTGGATAAGCTTTTTGATGTGCTGTTGGATATGGTTTATTGAGGATTTTCGCATTGATGTTCCTCAGGGATATTGATCTAAAATTCTCTTTTTTTTGTTGTGTCTCTGCCAGGCTTTAGTATCAGGATGATGCTGGCTTCATAAAATGAGTTAGGGAGGATTCTCTCTATTTCTATTGATTGGAATAGTTTCAGAAGGAATGGTACCAGCTCCTGTCTGTACCTCTGGTAGAATTCGGCTGTGAATCCGTCTGGTGCTGGACTTTTTTTGGTTCATAGGCTATTACTTATTGCCTCAATGTCAGAGCCTGTTATCGGTCTCTTCAGAGATTCAATTTCTTCCTGGTTTAGTCTTGGGAGAGTGTATGTGTCCACGAATTTATTTCTTCTAGATTTTCTAGTTTATTTGCATAGAAGCATTTATAGTATCCTCTGATGGTAGTTTGTATTTCTGTGGGATCGGTGGTGATATCCCCTTTATCATTTTTATTGCGTCTGTTTGATTCTTCTCTCTTTTCTTCTTTATTAATCTTGCTAGCAGTCTATCAATTTTGTTCATCTTTTCAAAAAACCAGCTCCTGGATTCATTGATTTTTTGGAGGGTTTTTTTGTGTCTCTATCTCCTTCAGTTCTGCTCTGATCTTAGTTATTTCTTGCCTTCTGGTAGCTTTTGAAAGTGTTTGCTCTTGCTTCTCTAGTTCTTTTAATTGTGATGTTAGGGTGTCGATTTTAGATCTTTCTGCTTTCTCTTGTGTGCATTTAGTGCTATAAATTTCCCTGCACACACTGTGTTAAATGCGTCCCAGAGATTCTGGTACATTGTGTCTTTGTTCTCATTGGTTTCAAAGAACATCTTTATTTCTACCTTCATTTTGTTATTTACAGAGTAGTCATTCAGGAGCAGGTGGTTCAGTTTCCATGTAGTTCTGTGGTTTTGAGTGGGTTTCTTAATCCTGAGTTCTAATTTGATTGCACTGTGGTCTGAGAGACTGTTAGTTATGATTTCTGTTCTTTTACAGTTGCTGAGGAGTACTTTACTTCCAATTGTGGTCAATTTAAAATAAGTGCGATGTGGTGCTGAGAAAAATATATATTCTGTTGATTTGTGGTGTAGAGTTGTGTAGATGTCTATTAGGTCAGCTTGGTGCAGAGCTGAATTCAAGTCCTGGATATCCTTGTTAACTTTCTGTCTCATTGATCTGTCTAATATTGACAGTGGGGTGTTAAAGTCTCCCATTATTCGTGGGAATCTAAGTCTCTTTGTAGGTCTCTAAGGACTTCCTTTATGAATCTGAGTACTCCAGTATTGGGTGCATATATATTTAGGATAACTAGCTCTTCTTGTTGAATGGGTCCCTATACCATTATGTAATGGCCTTCCTTGCCTCTTTTGATCTTTGTTGGTTTAAAGTCTGCTTTATCAGAGACTAGGATTGCAACCCCTGATTTTTTTGTGCTCCATTTGCTTGGTAGATCTTCCTCCATCCCTTTATTTTGAGCCTATGTGTGTGTCTGCATGTGAGATGGGTCTCCTGAATACAGCAAACTGATGGGTCTTGACTCTTTATCCAATTTGCCAGTCTGTGTCTTTTAATTGGGGCATTTAGCCCACTTACATTTAAGGTTAATATTGTTATGTGTGAATTTGATCCTGTCATTATGATGTTAGCTGGTTATTTTGACTGTTAGTTGATGCAGTTTCTTCCTGGCATCGATGGTCTTTACAACTGGGCATGTTTTTGCAGTGGCTGGTACATGTTGCATTCCATGTTTAGTGCTTCCTTCAGGAGCTCTTGTAAGGCAGGCCTGGTGGTGACAAAATCTCTCAGCATTTGCTTGTCTGTAAAGGATTTTATTTCTCCTTCACGTATGAAGCTTGGTTTGGCTGGATATGAAATTCTGGGTTGAACATTCTTTTAAGAATGTTGAATATTGGCCCCCACTCTCTTCTGGCTTGTAGGGTTTCTTCTGAGAGATCCACTGTTAGTCTGATGGACTTCCCTTTGTGGGTAACCCTACCTTTCTCTCAGACTGCCCTTAACGTTTTTTCCTTCATTTCAACCTTGGCGAATCGTACAATTATGTATCTTGGGGTTGCTCTTCTGTAAAAGCATGCCATTCTTCTCTTTATCACTCTTCATCCTTATCACTAGTCCTCCCGGGCGAGAGCTTTCTATTCTATGCAAACATTTGCGCAAAGTATATATGAGGATATTGATTTGCAGCTTTATTTATAAAAGTAAATGAAATAATAAATGAGATAAAATGATAGTCATCTAATTAATGCCACTAAATTGTACACTTAAAATTGTTAAATGACAAATTTTATGTTATATATGTTTCTACTAAAAAGTTTTTTAAAAAATGTAGTATACCAAGAACCATTGAATTATACACTTCAAATGGGTGAATTGTATGCTATGTGAATTACATCTCTATAAAGCTGTTAGAAAATAAGAAAATACAATGTGCTTATATACATATATATGTACACACTAAAATGTAAACTGTAACCACAGATGTTTGAAAATTAGACTAACTGAAATTTTTTTCTAGGAGGAGTATGTTATTACTGTTTTGTGTAGAATAGGTACCACTTGGTAACAAAAAGCAGAATTACTTTTATTTGGTTTTATTGTTGTTTGAAAATTCTCTACAAATGATGAATCCCTTTATTGCTTGCAACTAGGCTGGATGACTGCTATTGTCCCTCCTTTGTGGGGACACTTCGTACACCACTCCACCCACACACACACTAAGTTACACACACACATATAATGAATGTGTACATTTATATACATGTATGCACGTGAGTGTGTCCTCAATACCTCTTGGCAATTCTTTAGCTCTTTTTTTATTTCCTTGACCCAGCTAAATTTTCAGTTAGTGAAAAAAATTGACATTGAAACAAAAATTATCTTAAAATTGTGCAGCAATACAGTAAAAACATCAGCAGGAATCTGTGACTTGGCAAGTTTTCGAGGCAAGTGAAATTATAAATACTCAATTTCACTTTGGAGAGAAAAGTATCCAGTGTTTCACTTTGAATACAGAGCAGAATAGAGCTTTATTCTAACTGACTGTTGAATTTCACAGAATAAATATTTCAAATATTTTCAATATTTTTAGTTTCCAAGCCACTTTTGTATCTTAAATTTTAAGAATTGTCTTCCACTTCCTACTTCATTAAAATTTTTGAAAACATTCCATTGAACCTAGGTAAGTTTGCATCTCAACATTTCTTTATTTTTTAAAAATGTATTTTTATTTTTTAACAAATCCATGTTTATTGGAGTTGTTTGAACTAATTTTTAAATAGTGCCTTACCACATAGGGAGAAATATATCAGCTTCTCAATGAAGCAGGCACAAGGTAATTTAGAGTCATTAAACAAGGCATTTAGGAAATATGTCTCATGTCTTTCAGTTAAAACCACACACAAACAGTGTTGTATCATCATTCATCCTTCCTCTGTCTTTCCCTCCCTTCTTCCTTCCTTTATTCCTTCTTTGCATGAAAAGCATCCCATCTCCTTTTTCAAATTAAGATCTCATTTCCTGACTGGATAGAGAGGTATGTCCTTTGAATCCTCACTAAATATGTTACTTTCTTCACACAAGCACACTTAATTTTCTTTTTATTATAACAAAAACCATTTTAGCTGTCTTTCTTCTCTACATATTATCCCATCATTCTCTTTTTAATATACAATCTCTTGAAAGTCACTCAAGATCTACTAAACTCAGTACCATAGTTGCCTCTGCTTTGACCTTTCTCTGAAGAGTTGATGCACTTGATTGCACATTTTTCTTCAAAATTCTCTCTTCTTTTGACTCCTAGAAGCCTGTATCTCTTCATTCTCTTTTGAATTTTCTAACTATTTTTCTGTGATGGTTAATATTGAGTGTCAACTTGATTGGATTGAGGGATGCAAAGTATTGTTCCTGGGTCTGTCTGTGAGGGTGTCACTGAAGGAGATTAACATTTGAATCAGTGGATTTGAAGAGGCAGACCCATCCTCAATCTGGGTGGGCACCATCAAATCAGCTGCCAGGGCTGCTAGAATAAAGCAGGCAAGAGAACTTGGGAGAACTTGACTTGCTGAATCTTCTAGTCTTCATCTTTCTCCCGTGCTGGATGCTTTCTGCCCTCAAACATCAGAGTCCAAGTTCCTCAGCTTTTGGACTCTCGGACTTTACACCAGTGGTTTGCCAAGGGCTGTCAGGCTTTTGGCCATAGACTGAAGAATGCACTGCTGGCTTCCCTACTTTTGAGGTTTTGGGACTCAGACTGGCTTCCCTGCTCTTCAGCTTGCAGATACCCTATTGTGGAACTTCACCTTGTGATCGTGTGTCAATATTCCTTAATAAATTCCCTTTCATATATACATCTATCCTATTAGTTCTGTGCCTCTAGAGAACCCTACGACACCTTCAGTTTCATTTTCTGGCTTTTCTTTCTTTTTTGACTTTAAAATATAGCTATTTTATGAGATTTTGTTATTTGCTCCACTAGCTGTGTGAGCTTGAGCAAATTACCTAATCTCTCCTAGCTTCTTCATCTGTAAAAATATATATTTAATAATGACTATGAAGATTAAATAAATTAATATTTGTAAAGTGCATAGAATGGTGTTTGACAGTTTCACACATGATAAATGACCTGGGTTTGTTAAATAAATAGATAAACCATTCCTACCATCTTTTCAATTTATGCTTCTCCCCTGAGTAATCTTGTCAGCAATTTTCTCAAAATGACTTTCAAAATTTTATTTTTACATTTGACCTCTGTTTTGCCTGTTTTGTTCAAGATAAACATTTTCAATTATTTCCTTCTTATCACACTATGGTAAAGTTCAACAGAAAACACAACTTGTGCATAAAGAGTCCATGTAGCAGTTCATGAAGACAACTGACCATCCTAACAACGGCCTCACGAGAACACTGGAATTGCCTGACAGCCTCCAGTCGCCACACCTCTGAGATCTGCCGAATCTTGATGTTGAAGCCATGCTTTCCTTAGGGTACTCCCAGCCAATGACTGAACATGGAGAAGGTACAGGAGTGGGCCATTGTGTCCCAAAGCAGGATCCATATTGAAATACTGAGCAAATACGCTGTGGGAAACCCTGTTGGCCTGGCGAGGGCTTTCTCAGAGGTGTGCCATACACTGAGACTTTTCCTACCCAATATTGAGATACTGAGCAAATATCCTACCCAGTATTGAGATATTCTTACCCAATATTGAGATATTGAGCAAATACCCTGTGGGAAACCCATTGGCCTAGTGAGGGCTTTCTCAAGATGTGCCATACACTGAGACTTTTCCTACCCAGTGCTGTCCATTTTCCTTTCACAAATATGAGACCAGCATCAAAGCAGGATGACTTTATCTGCCCACTCCTGCTCCCTTTCCTTAAACTTTTGTAGAAAATGTTTGGCATTTCTAATTTTGTATTGATGTTTTGCCTTCTGTATTAGCCAAACTGACCCAGCATAAATTTGGTATCATTTCTGATCATTGAAAATTATTGAAAAAGTAATTAACAAAATAATTCCACAAACTAGGAAGGTCATGAGCTCTTGAAAGATTATTTCCCAAATGTAGAGCAACAAATTTAGATGTGCTGACACAAATTTAGATTTTAAGTACTTAATAATGTCTTTTTAATTTTCAAATATGTGACTTCTACCTATGATTTTATTTTTTACCTTGATGCCATTGATGATGATTTCTAATTGCCACTGTCAAAAGATGTGGTCTTTAGGATACTAATCTTTGAAATATGTAATATTTGTTTTTGACCTACAATATGGTCAATTTTTTTTAAGATTCAGTATATGCTTTAAAAATATATACACTCTATATTTGTAGAATTCAGGTTTTTATAATTATATTTCATCATTTGCTGTTGTTTAATATCAGATTGTATCCTTGTTGATCTGTTTTTCTACACGATTTATTATCTGAGAAAGATACATGGATATGTTCCTATTTCTTGTAAATCTTCATTTTAAAAATTTTGTGTGTTTAGTTCTTCTCAGTGTTCTCTTCCTTAATCTCATTATCAAATAGGCCTTCTTTTGCTTTATCATGTTTTACCTTTAAATTTAATATCAAGGTACAGGTTTATGTTTCATACTGGTCGGCACTGGATATGCACTTTAAATCTGAAACCCCATGGCATTCTCAATGTTTGGAAAATCCTCATTCTTGTAATATTATTCTTTCCATTCTGTGTTTTTAAAAATTCTCTTTCACTAAAATAAAAATCTCCTTCCTCTTCATCTTGGCTGTAGTCTTTTTTTTTTTCTTGAGGCAGTGTCTTACTCTGTCACCCAGGGCAGAGTACAGTGGTGCAATCACAGCTCACTGCAGCCTCAAACTCCCCGGCTCAAGCAGTCTCCCTTCTCAGCCTCCCAAGTCGCTGGGACTACAAGCATGTGCCACCATGCCCATGAAGAGCCAATTTTTTTCTTTAATTTTTTTGTAGCTATGAGGTTTCTCTATGTTGCCCAGACTGGTCTCAAACTCCTGAGCTCAAAGCGATCCTACTGCCTTGGCGTCCCAGAATGTTGGCATTACACGCATGATTCACTGCACCTAGCCCATCTTAGCTGTATTCTACTTGAATTATATGTTTATTACCTTCTAAATTACTGTTTTCCCTTTGACTGAAACGAAGTAAGTTTAATCATAAACATTTAATTCTGTTTTTACTTTAATAACTATACTTTAAAAATTGTCTTGGTTTTCTGAGGGGTATTTTTCTGTTTATCTTCTCTTGACTCATATCTTTCTGATTTTGTTTCATAATATGGTATTCTTTTTATAATAGGTGTTACTAATTTATTACTTTCAGGATCATAACTTTCTGATTTTAAAGATATTCTCCAATTCCTCTATCATCTTCCATTTTGGCAGTGACTTCATTTTTTTATCATCCCAACCCTACATTTTTTTTGGGTTGTTTTACTTACTTTTAAGTTTTCCTTGTGTTATTGGGTATATTCTTTCTGTGGACCTATCTTGAGTTCACTATTCTATTCCAAATCCAATAATAAATTTTCTATTGCTCACTAAGGCCTCATAGAAGGCCCTTCTACGTGCATGAAGCTGTTAAAGACTAATATGAACCAAGTTCAGTCCAAGTGGTTTTATCTTTTCTTCGCATATATTTTGTAGTGGATGAAGTGAAGTTTTAGTCAGCAGCACAGCTGTTTTCCTGGATCCCTTTGCCTGTTGCTCGAATGCAGTGTATCTGGCTCCCTCCATTCTCCATGTCCATGGGCCTTTCTTCCTCATTGCCCCACAGGTAACTCTTCTTGCTTTTGGATGCCAGTGAGTCTGGTCCAGGGCTTTAATGCCACAGCACTCATGACTCTTGGATTTTGTTTCATTTCTGATCTGTAGAGTATTACTTTGTCCTTGAACCTGGTTACATTTGATATTTATAATTTATTTATTTTATAATTATTGTGGTGTGTTGAGAGTTGATGGGGAAGTTCAAAGAATGACCTCAATGTACTGTTTTACCAGAATATTTTACCAAAGTTTCTAGTACATTCTAGTATTGCCAGTGTTATATTTTTAACAATTAAATCCCATTTCACTTCTGCCTTTGTTTAATCACTTTGGCTCTTTTCTTCAGATATGCCAGTCTCAGTGGGGGCATTTAAGATCCCCCACCATCCTTGATCGAGTCCTGTTGTGCTTATCCAGTTATCTCCTATTACACCTAACAACCACAACAAACTACACTATTCAACCATGTCCACCTGTCAAAATCATACACATCTTTCAACTTGTAGTCTGAAGGTCTCCTCTAAGAAGGCTTTGTGGTCTTTGCAAGACCACCGCAATTCAGCTGTGCACATGTCTTCGTTCAGCACTTTCTACATCCCACATTTTATTGAAATGTGTATTTATTTCTACTACTGGATTACAATTTCCTTCATGTAAAGAGCCATGGCTTAGCAGTATAAAGATTCTGTGATCATTATAGTAAACTGGCCAAATTAATCAACATTTGAGATGAGCTCTACACTTTCCAATTCATACCCCAATTCAGGATTACAGCATCCATCAGTGGAAAACATTTACTATCCGTATTTTGACAAGGGTTGATTTTTGAGTAATTGACAAACTACAAACAATAATAACAACCAAAGCTAATATTTACATGTATCTTCTCATGTGCCAGTATTGGTATAAACACTTAACATATGAGAACTCATTTAATCCACACACCAATCCCATAAGGCAGGAAAGAGGAAAAAACGGAGGCACAGAATATTGTACTGCACAGAGAAGTGCTGTCCAAATTCACACAGTAAATTTCAGACCTGGACTTACACAGAGGCAGTCTGTGTCTTGAGTCGAGTCTCTTAGCCACCATATCTGAGACGCTGTCCTGGATACTTAGCACCTTTTAACAGACTAAGCAAATCAGTGGTGCAAAAATCACTTCACGTGGCTTTCAACAGATAAGCCAAGCCACTATATGATGGATTCCTAGATTGATTACATATTCCACGGAGAATTGGAGTAAAGGGTTGCACTCTACCGTGGTAGTCTCAATTGCATTGATGTTGCATGGCCTCTTTGCTTTCTCTTAGAAATATTTGTGGTTGCACATATAAATTAGGGAGATTAGTTTTCTTAGCTACCTTCCTCTGTGGAAAGCTAATGCCTCCAACACAAGACATGCCTTAAAACCTTGGGGAGAGAAACATGAAAAATGAGTTAATGGTTCCCTTCCCTTCATACTTCATTCCATGATTGTGTGCAAATGATGAGAAAGGGTTTCTTCTCCTTCTTATTTTTTGAGACAGAGTCTTGCTCTGTTGCCCAGGCTGGAGTGAAGTGGCCTGATCTTGGCTCATTGCAACCTCTACCTCCCCGGTTCAAGTGATTCTCATGTGTCAGCCTCACGAGTAGCTGGGATCACAGCCATGTGCCACCATGCGCAACTAATTTTTGTATTTTAAGTAGAGACAGGGTTTCACTGTGTTGACCAGGCTGGTGTCAACTCCTGACCTCAAGTGATCCACACTCCTCGGCCTCCCAAAGTGCTGGGATTATGGGCGTGAGCCACCGTGCCTGGCCCCAAGCTTTTTACTGATGGAGGTTCACTATACTTATTTTTAGGTTGGGGGAGAGAAGACAGTAAGATATCAAATATCTAAATGATATAATACAGTCTATAATAATTTGTGTTACACATTTAATGTTCAGATAATAGTGGTTTGTCTACAAGAATATCGGCTCCTCGTAACTGATTGAGTCTTTTAAATTGAAAGATAACCTGCTATACCTTAAGATCCCTGGGTAATGTTTCTTTTAGTTTGATTTGTGGAAAGCATCATCATTTGTTAATCCACTAACTGAAATAGGATAAACATAATCTTCAACTTTCTTCCATATTGAGTGGCTAGAAAATTATAATGACCTGACATTTGCAAAATATTTTCAAAAGTAGACCACAAAAGAGTACGACATTTATTTTCATGTTTAATATTGATGGAAAGATTACCAGTGGAATGTCACAGATGAAGTGACCTTTTAGATAGACTGGTATTATCAACCCGTACATTAAATCTGTATATAACAAAAAGAGACTGTAAGGTGCATCTTTTTGCAATATACGGAAGTTTAATAATTAGTCACACTCCCTCTGGCAATTTTCATCGGAACTAAATTGATCACTCTAGTGGCAGAAGAACTTTTTTATAAACTTTATTCAAATCACTACAAAATAGGGAATAATTCGTAATTTGGAAGCAGAAAATGTACCCACTAATTATAATTATTGTAGAGTTGATTCATTCACTAGAATTATGGTAATGTAAGCCAACCTACTTCTTGGACTGATTTTCCTGTAATTGAAGGACACTCACTGTTACTGAGTTTACCAAATATTTGAAACCAAATTGTCAATAATTCTTTCATTGTTAAAATAGCTGATATTTCCCATGAAGCACTCTCTTGTCCATTAGGGGAGTTTAATTACAGTTTTGTCTGAAATTCTTTAACTCCTCTACTATTAGAGATCTGATACCAAGAATGTTTTAAAAATCTGGCTTTAGGTAAGAAAGGGGATGATCATTTTCAGTTATTGAATTTAAACAGAAGTAAAATGGGTTCTTAGTGCATTTTCTTTCTAAAAATTAAAATTTTCTCTGTATGACACATTCTTCTTAAACTGGCTTCTGAGTTAATTGTTTCCCTTCTCTAAAGAGCCCAGGATTGTAGCCTGACATTGTTTGTTTTCTCTTAAGATGTGATATGGGATCACCTTTAGTCACAGTACGAAAATAGACAAGGGCAAAACCTACAAGACAAAGAAGCCCAAATTTGAAAGTAAATTTTATCACATTCTCATTGTTTTTGGCCTAGAGCTCCTTTGTGAAATTATACCAGGGAAACTGATGGATTCTGGCCCTTTGATTATGAAGGTAAGATCCATCAAGCTAACAAGACCCTCATTTTTTGTACCTCTTCAACACGATGGTTTAGCTCCTGAAGCTTGAACAATCAAATATAGATCATTCGAATGTCTCTTTACTTAGAAGAGTTTCCAAAATAGGGGATTTCCAGACTAGTGAATCCCATATTACTGTGACCATCCCTAGGTCACTGGAGGGAGAGTCACCCTTATGACATTTCTTCACAGTATCATCAAACATTTAATCCAGTCAGCCAAGGTAAGTGAACCCCTGTATACTCTCAATGCACTCAGCAGTCTACTCTAGGTGATGAAAAATATGGTGTGATTGGTTGATAATGGTCTCTTCTAGCTTAATCTGGAAAAGTGAAAGAGGTGAGAGTGAATGAAAATCTTTCTAGATCAGAAGATACCCAAGTCATGTGTTGGTTTACCAGCTGGAAAATAAGAGGAAAGACAATCAGTGCAGAAGGAAGACAAGGGTGATATAAAACAGCATGAGCTCTTTGAGATTGTATACACAATAGAAATGGTAGCTAATATTTAAACTAGCAATATGTGACAGTATTACTGAAAGACTAGTAAAATATTGAAGTTTATAGATAATTCAGTTTCCTAAAGCTATTCAGGAGTACTGGGTTACCTCTAAGCAAATACCTCAACTAGTTCTATTTTCTACTCTTTGCAAAGAAAATGAAATGAAACCATAGCTATATGGGGTCTCTGACTTCATTTCTAAAACAGCATGCTATGAGTCATAAGAAAAAAGAATTTATATTCAGAAGTAAGCCAGAATCCCAGGCATGTTTAATATGCAGTCCATAGTGTCTTATGGCTATTACATAAGTGTCTGAAGCTCAGAGATGCTTTTTATCTTGGGTGCAGTAACCAGAAATAAACCAGTCTGTATTCACAGATAGCAAGAGTAATGTAATATTGATTATCTCCATGAAAAGTAAAAGAAAATAATGAGCTTATAATTTAGTATTTTACTGGGATAAACGTGTGACTGCCGTAGGGTCTTTGAGCATGCTGCTCTGCTCTGCTCACAATGATATTTTCCTTTATAGTCAGAAAAGCTTCCTCTTTCCCCATTCTTTAGGATTCAGTTTAAATCTCAATGACTCAGACAGGCCTTCTTCCAGTGCTGTGCCACTATCCAGTCCCCTGTTCTCATGATCATATCCCTCTACGTTCTCGTAGAACTTGTCATGGGCTGCAATGACCTTGTTTGCCTATGTGTATTATTCTGAAAAAGAAGCCCCATAAGGGCTTGGGTTATTTGCCCTTATTATATAATGTAATGTACATGACATTATTGTATAACAGGACACAAGAAGGAAATTTGGTAAGGATTTAAAGAAGAAAGGGGATAAAAAACTGGTTCAAATTCATCCTAAGGAGATGAATGGTGGTATTACTTCCTTTCCCTCCTTCCCTCCCTCTCTCCTTATTTCCCTTCCTTCCTCCCCTCACTTCCCTTCCACTTATTCATAGGCCATGGGCCAGAATGCCTTTCACAATGTATTACATCCATATTATTATTCTTGAAAATTGGTGTGGAAATTAACTTTTGTACACATTATTTATAATTATTTTGGCAATTACCTTGCTCTGCAGCTTCACAGCTGCTAAATCTTGATTTCTCACTGATCCTTGGCTGGCAGCAGCTACTAATGCTACAGCCTGAAGATCTCTGCCTATCAGTCAAAGTGAACAGTCTGTTTGCAAATGTTTTTAAATGCCCAGGCGTAATTGGCCATTTAAACAAACATTTGAGTAAAGTTTTTAATAATGAAAGCATTCCCTTATTTATTTTATGCATCTTTATTTGCATCATGATCATATTTAACACAGAGACTGAGAAATAGCAATAGGAAGAGAAATGCATTTCTTGACGTTAATTTTACAAATGGTTCCATCAACTACTCTGTTGGTATCTTTCCTGTTTATATATATGAACTAGAGACAGTTGACAGTAGCTCCCCCGTATTATCTAGAGATCTACTAAAACCTGTACATCAAAATAATTTGAAATTATACTATTTTCTAAGTGCCTGTTATATTTGTGCATATAACATTCAAATTTCTGGATAAGTAAAATTTTAAAGTGTTTGAAGAAAGGTATCAGATTTCCAGAAAAGTATGAATCATTAAGTCACCACACTATCATTTACTATCATTTATGTTATTTAATTCTAAATGAAAAAAATGAAAGGAAATATCACACAGAGTAAACCTGTTCAGCAGTGTTTGTAAATTTTACAAGTGGAATGAATATTTGTATATTTTGTGGATACTACATTCAGTTTTTTATTAAAGGCAATGTTTATTACTGACGCAGCTAATATTTAAATTTCCCAATGGTTGTTTTGTTTATATAATTCCTTTATTGGTTTCCAGAATTCTGACTAGATGAGAAAACTTTAAATGGGTAGGTCTTTTTCTATATTATTAATTTATCGTCTTTATTCAACAACTGTAATATAAGGAATGTTTAATTTTGTCCATTATAGCTATTTAGTTAAGGAATAGCTTCCTTCAGTTAAGGAAACCTCTATCTTCATTGTCATAAACTTTTTGATGTGAAGTTGTATATATGTGTGTGTGTGCATGTACATGTATGAGGACACATTTATTTTTAAATAGCCATAGATTTTGTAATGTCTACTGTCAGTTTCCCTTATGTATATAATTTTCCTGAAAGAATGAAGATACTGATTTATAAAATGTGAATATCAAGATAAAATAATTTAGGGAATTTTTAAAAAGGTTATGCTTCCAATTAAAAAATTCCTTTAAAAGTGGCAATAATTAGAGATAAAACAATTCCATTTTTACCTTGACTAAATATCTGATATTCTATGATTGAATATATTTTCATAGCATTTTATGCCTACTATCATATTGATGGGATTTTATTGCTGTTATTTAAAGACAATCATAATCACTATTCTAAAACAATGTTTTCTGCACAGAGAGGGCACCAATCTTCTAAGTGGATATAATGTAGGATCTGAAGTCTGGACTGAAAATTATGACTATATTGTTAGAAAATATCCCCTCTGACTTTAAAGCTAATGAGCATTATTAATCATTGATACTGCTTTTTATTAACTCTCTGTAAGCAAAGTCTCAGAAAGTAAACTAGAAATTATCACTTGGGGAGAGAACTTTAATGAGATTTAGATAACAGTATGCAATTATATTAAGTGAAATATAAATGACAAGGAACTATAATCAAGGACATTATAGCAAATTATTAAGTGTTTTACTGATAAGAGTTTTGAATGATAAAAATTCTGAATAGTCAGATTAAAATATAGTATTTAGTAACAGTGTTTCCAAAATGTAAACTTCAAGGGAAACTGTATTGCAAACAGACTGGAATATTATGGTCCACTTAGTAGACACACCACTATGTTAATTAATCTACCTGTGCTAGAGATGAAAATTTCATAGCTTGGGTATATAAAAGACTGCTGAAATCTGTTCACAGTCTTAACTTTCAACTGAAAATGTCCTGATTTTAAAATTTTTGGCAAAATAGATTATCCTCTGTAAAGAAATTAAGCTTAACGTTTGCAAGCACTCTGAATCTCTTGGCATTAATATTTCTGAATATAATTAAGAATTTAGGTTTCTGGTTTATGAGTTTGTCCTTACAAATTTAATCTGTATTGTCTATTGGGAGATCAATTACCTCTGAGTAAACTGATAAATTAACCTTTGAATTTGTATACCTTGTATAAGGTCTTAGACTTACAGTGATTCCATAGGAGTAGCTGTCATACATATACTTGGTGAGTTAAAAATTATAGGTTGGGGTCATACATGGTGACTGACATCTGCAATCCCAGCACTTTGGGTTGAAGAGGCGAGAGGATGGCTTTAAGTCTAGGAGTTCAGGAAAAGTCTGGGCAATATAGAAAGACCCCATCTGTATTAAAAATTAAATAGGTAGAATAGTAAAATATATAGTTGTTGCTACTCCATGCAACCTGGGAAAACATGTAGAGTCACATTATTTTTTCCCAGGTAGTACTGAAGTTTGAAGTTGCTTTATTCCAACCAAATATCAGGATAGTCCAAACACACAGCTTTGAGACTGATAGTTTGGCAGTGCCCCCACTCAAATCTCTTCTTGAATTCCAACTCCTGGGAGGTAATTGAATCATGGGGTGGGTCTTTCATGCACTATTCCTGTGATAGTGAATAAGACTCATGAGATCTGATGGTTTTAAAAAGGGGACTTTCTCTGCACAAGCTCTATTCTCTTGTCTGCCACCATGTGAGATATGACTTTCACCTTCCACTGTGATTGTGAGGCCTCCCCAGCAATGGAGAACTGTAAGTCCAATAAGTCTCCGCCCAGTCTCAGGTATGTCTTTATCAGCAGTATGAAAACAGACTAATAAAGAGGCGTAGTGTATATATGTGTGCATACATATATATATATATATATGCTTTCATGTTCTATTTCTCAGGTACATACAGAAACAAGTGACAGGGATTGAAGTCCTTTTTAAATTATTGATCGTGTTTTATAATCCGTGTCATTTTGTATGAATGCAGACAGATAGATAGAACTATTTACACTTTATGTGAATACCTAAGCCTAATGATGTTACTGTATTTAAGCTGACTTATGTGGAATACAGAGGAAGATCAGTCGCAGAACTAAAAGAGTAAAATAATGGTTGAAGATGTATATGAGAACAGAATAGACACAATTCCATTCTGAGATCTCCTTATTTCACCATTCCTTAGTGAGGTGGCGATAGAATTAGTATCAAGACAATATATTTTTATAGTTAATGTCACATGCATTAAGTACATGTTATCTGTTTCATAAATAATATGTGGTTTAGTCCATAATTCAGGTAAGTCAATTTTGTTTTATACTTACTCTTAATGAAGACAAGAATTTAATTTTTAAGAACTGTGATTCCAAATCTGATGACCATCAACAGAAATTGAGAAAAGTCCAATTCAACAGCTCTCCTTAGAATAATGGCACATTTGTAAGACTGATTCCTGTCTAGAAATCCATACATTATAAAACACATTATGAGGTACAACCAAAAATAGTCAACAACTGGAAGCATTCTTTATAAAACATGTATCATTAAAAAGTTGTCACTCAGTTTACCATATTATTAGGTTATTTGAATTTCACAAAACATTTGTGAAAAATAGTGTCTATACACATTCATCTTAAAATATGACAACAAGGTATACTCTTTCAGTGACATGTCAGAATTTCAGGCATTGCTTCATTCCCATGAAAATAATTGAAGCATCCTAATAGTTTATCCTAACAAATTTGCCACATCCTGGAGCCTCAAGGACACATTGTCGGAAATATTTTTGAGTGGACCATTTCCAAAGGAACATCGAGATTTTATTCAGTGGCATTACTAAGCACTGTGGTAAGTGCTAGGTGTGCGGAACATCAGCGTGTAATCCCTGTCCTGGAGGCATGTGGAGTAAGTGACAGAGGCAGGCCAGAAATAATTCTGTACAGTTATGGGAAGCAGCGTCTCCACTGTGCTCTGGAGAGACGAAGGAGGCAGAAGGTGACCATGCCCAGGGCGTCAGGGAACAAATAGGAAAGGGATGGGACATTTGAAGACATGTAAAGGCATTTACCAAATTGAAAAGTTGAGGTAAGACTTTCTCAGTCTTTGTTTTGTTTTGAGACGGAGTCTCACTCTGTCACCAGGCCTGAGTGCAGTGGTGCGACCTCAGCTCACTGCAACCTCCCCTCCCAGGTTCAAGCAATTATCCTGCCTCAGTCTCCCAAGTAGTTGGGACTACAGGTGGGCGCCACCACCCCCAGCTAATTTTTGAATTTTTAGTAGAGACAGGGTTTCACCATGTTGACCAGGCTGGTCTCAATCTCTTGACCTCGTGATCTGCCTGCCTTGGCATCCCAAAGTGCTGGGATTACAGGCATGAGCCCCACCCCCCCACCCGGCTTTTTTTTTTTTTTAGAGATGGAGTCTCCCTCTATTGCCCAGGCTGGAGTGTAATGGCACAGTCTCGGCTCACTACAACCTCTGCCTCCTGGGTTCACGTGATTCTCCTGCCTTAGCTTCCTGAGCAGCTGGGACTACAGGCATGTGCCCCTATGCCCAGCTAGTTTCTTGTATTTTTAGTAGACACGCGGTTTCACCATATTGGCCAGGCTGGTCTGATCTGGAAATCCTGACCTCGTGATCCACCCACCTTGGCCTCCCAGAGTACTGAGATTACAGGCTTGAGCCACCACGCCCAGCCTTGTTTTGTTTTTTTTTTTATTTTGATACAGGGTTTCGCTCTGTTGCCCAGGCTGTAGTGCAGTCGTGCAATCTTGGCTCACTTCAACCTCTACCTCCTGGGCTCCACATACCGTCCTGCTCAGCCTCCCAAGTAGCTGAGACTACAGGCTTCCCAGTCTTTGTGCAGGACACAGAGCATTATTTAAAAAGGAAAGTCTATTAAAGGATTGTGAGTATCCTACTATAATTGAGGTACAGTGTGTGAAGGAGACTGTCTGCAGTTAAGCCAGAAAGACAGGATATGATCAGGTCTGGCTGAGTCTGTTATAGCATGACATACATTTTGGATTCTATCTGATAGGGTGATTGGGTGTTATTAAAATTTAAAAGAATATTGTGTAATAATAAAAACATTTTGGAAAACATAAAACAGTAAAAGTATCACAAGTATCTGCCTATTCTATCAGACATTGAGTAAATAGAACAATGACTGCCTCTCCCCATGGCCCTGCCAAAGAGATTTACATCCTTATCCCCAGAACCTCTGAGTGTATTACATGAAGGACTTTGCAGATGTGATTAAGTTAAGGAATTTAAGATGTGAGGTTTATCCTGAATTATCCAGGTCAGCCCTATGGGATCACAGGAGCTTTTTTATAATGGACAGGGGGAAGCAGATGAATCAGAGGCAGGAGGAGAGGCAAAGGAAGGTGAGTGAGTGTGTGTGTATAAGAGAGAGTGAGTGAGCTAGCTGGGGCGGGGGGGGCGGGTGGCGGCGTTGAGGGTGGGGCAGAGAGAGAGGAAAGGAGACAGGGAGGAAGAGAGAAAGAGTCTGAGATTTAAAGATGCTACACTACTGACTTTGAAATAAAGGAGGGAGCCATGAGCCAAGAAATGCAAGTGACCTCTACAAACTGGAAAAGTCAAGGAAGTGAATTCTCCCCTAGAACCTCCAGAAGGAAAGCAGTCCTTCTAATACCTTGATTTTAGGGATTCTGATCTCCAGACTTGTCAGATAATACATCTGTGTTGTTTTAAGCCACTAAGTTTGTAGTGAATTCTTACAGAGCCTGTAGGAAGCTAATCCAGCATGTAAACTTCAAGAGGGCAAGGCTTGTATTTCTCTAAGAGAGTCATAAATCCATCTTATTCTTGCCACAAAGTAGATGCTTAAAAGTCATTTTGTGATGAATGAAGATTTCATCAAGAACATGAAAAATGACAGATTGCAAACAACAGGCTGTATGATTTATTGGAAGCCGATTTAAGACTGTTGTCAATGAAATGTTTTTAAAGTAGGACCGTGATGTGATTCGATTTGGACTTTAGAACTGAACTGTAATGGATATGAGCTAAATAGATGGGGGTAGCAGAAAGAAAAAACAGCTAAGAGGTATTAAAATGTGTACAGATGGAGTCATAAGGTTTTTACTGAGACAAGGATGAGGGAAAGGAGAGGAAGGAGGCAGGCACAGGGGTATTGTGATGGAAGTCACTTACCTAAGGCATGATCAGTTGATAATCAGGGATTACCTGGACAATGGATTCTAGCCCGAATTTGAGTTCTACTGTGACCTTTAAAAAAAGCATAAATTTTTTTGGCAGCTTTATTGCTTGACCCTAATTTAGGAAAAAACGGACAAGGACTTGTTGAAAAATATATACTATAATTGACTCATGACTGGCATATTTGAAGCAAAAACTAAGGTGCAAAGAGTTGTGCTACAGTGAGTTTTTTAGATGCCAAAAAGTACTTATTGGTCACTATGTTAACATTTATGCTTTTTTAAATCCATTTACCTCTTTGTTATTTGAGGAAAATTACACTTTATGGTTTTCATTCTCTTCTGTGAAATGCCATTATTTCCTGAAATGGCTCAGTTGCACTTAATAGTGAAGCTTATTAAAGAGTTCTGTTTTGTTTGTATCACACTGTCTTATATAAAACACAACAGCTGCAGGACAAGACCATAAATGAATGATATTTCTCAGTTCATAGCCTTCAAATACTGTGACTCATTAAAAACCTGATGGGTAAATTGCCTGGTATCTCATTTTCAATATAAAGAAATGGAGGACACAGGGAATGTGTGGCTGGTGTCCTTTCAGCCTAGAGAAAATTAACACAACTTCACATAAAAGAAAAGTTAATTTTGTCTCTTTTTGTCAATGTTGGACAGGAGACAACTTTAATCTTTTTTTTAGTATATTAAACAAAATTCCACATTGATAAAAATTCTTCCTAGAGATTAAGGATTCACCTCTATAAGAAATAATTCATTTTCTTCATTTATCCTAATTGATAAATATTAAAAATCTGTTACCTTAGGAAGAAAACAAATTCAAATGGTTAAATGAATCTTTCAGACGTTCACTTTGTCTTGTTTTTAATACCAAATCTACAAACATTGAACTTTCATTTTTTTCTGTGCTGAATTGAACTAGATTCAGGAATAAATATGGATGATTAAGAGAAGGCACTATCCTGAAAAGCACATCATTTAGTGATGGGTTTAGGTATACAGTCAGTTCTATGGTGGAGCTAGGGAAACTAATGTAATTCTGATTGGAGAGGAGTTCATAGGCAAGTGGGCAGGGAAGGCTTCCCAGCCTGCGAGCTCCAGGAGGGTAGGAACTATATATTCTTCAGTTATAGATTATTCACACCCAAGAAATGTCAGGAACCTGGAAAAAACTATCCAATGCTCCCTCAATACAGAAAGTGATATTTAAATAAGTCTTGACAAATGTGCAGACCACTACAAGTTAGGCAAGAAGGAATGGTGCTATAGGTAAAGGTATGAGATGCTTGTAACAGGTGGGTCATTGTTATAGACGTACAGGACTGTACCTGCAAGGTTAAGTAGAGAAGACATGACTGGAAAAAGTTGACTGAGGTTAATCTGTGAGGGACTTTGAAGGTCTTAATGTGTGAAATATGTTCTTCTGGAGCATTTAAAAGCTGATATGGTTTGGGTCCCCACCCAAATCTCACCTTGAAGTGTAATAATCCCCACATGTGGTGGGGAGTAATTGAATCATGGGGGCAGGTTTTTCTTGTGCTGTTCTTGTGATAGTGAATAAGTCTCATGAGATCTGATGGTTTTATGAATGGGAGTTCCCCTGCACATGCTCTCTTGTCTGCTGCCATGTAAGACTTGCCTTTGCTCCTCCTTTGCCTTTCACCATGATGGTGAGGCCTCCTCAGTCATGTAGAACTGTGAGTTCATTAAACTTCCTTTCTTTTTAAATTACCCAGTCTTAGGATGTCTTTATTAGAAGCATGAGAACCAGCTAATACAAAAGCTTTAGGAATATTTTCAACAGATGAAATTCGAGATCAAGGAACACTCTTACAAAGAGAAAATGGAAGATAGTTTTGAGGGTGATTAGATAGTCAAGTGGCAAGAAAACTTGTTCATAGATCACTGCAATTTTCATGAGACAATTATAAATGTATTATAACATATTGTTAGGACTTCTAAGTGTGGAAGATACTTTATATTTTTTTTCTGAAAAATAATATTTGTGAATTTCATTTATATCACCTGGTGAACTTTAGTCTAACAAAGATAATCATTGGATATGTCTGAAAATCCCGGTGGAAGAAATCCTTTATTCAGGTGCCCAATTATTTTTCTGAATTCATTAGGAGAGTGAACTTCAATTTAGGAAATAGATTTTAGTCATGTTCAGAAGAAATTTGCAGAAAGATTGCAATCAATCTTAAAAAGTAATACATACTAATTTCTCAAATTCTAGGAGCTTTTAGAGTAGCACCTCCACCGGCCATTATGAGATTATTAGTTCACAGTGAAATGGAAGTGAGTATAGAAGGAAGTTGGAAATTTGATTATCAGAAAAAGGAATATGGCTATACCAAGTTCTAAATGCACCGGCTTTTAACAGGAATTACTATTACTAGTTTTCTAATTATATTTTGGTACTAGGTTAAGCACATGCTTACTTAGGGAAAAAAAAATAATAATAAAATATTATATGTTAAATATATATCTTTGATTTTATCTGGACTCTATTTGGCAGAGTATATGTCAACTAGGAAAAGAAATTCTTAACTGTGATAAGAAATATTTTTGAATTAAATTTATCAACAGATATTTATCAAGCACTTACTGCTTACTGTGTTACTAACTCTTTAGGCACTGGAAATACTGCAGAGAACAAAAGAAAGCACACGTTCTCATGGAGCTTCCTTTCCGTGGAGGAAGTCAGAATCAATGAATAAGCAAACTACTCTGTGACAGGTAGTGGTAAAGGCTATGAATAAAAGTAAAACAGGGTGAATGATAAAGAAATGACATTGGAAGAATACTAAAATGGGATAGAAAATCAGAGAAGTCCTCTCTGATAAAGTGACAATTGAGGGGGAAACTGAACCAAAAATAACACCAGGATATCTGGGAGAAGAGCTTTCTACATGTACAGAGCAGCAAGTGCAAAGTCCCCATAGTTAGAGAGCGCTTGACTTGTCCGTAGAGCTGCAGGGAGGCCAACTGGGTGGAACAAGCTGAGTAAGATGAACAGGGGTAGGAATTGAAACAGGACTCCTTATATCCCTGTGTATAAAATGAGATGACATTGATCATGCCTTGGCTTCCATCATAAATGAATCACTCTAGCATTCCTGGGAAGAGACTCTGGGTCTAGAAAACAAGGGTTGGAAGCAGGAGGCTATTTCAGGGGCCCAGGTGAGACATAATAGTGGCTGAGACTAGGGTGGCAGCTGTGGATGTTTTGGAAAATGGTTATGAATATATCTTGAAATTTGTGTCTACAGGATTTTCTGTTGGATTAATTCAGTGTGTGACAGAAAAGGGGGAATTCATTATTTTAGAGATGAGTTTCTGAAAGAATGAACTTGTTTTCTGAGTGAGGAAATTGGAAGTTAAAAAAAAAAGATTTAAGGCCTTAGTTGAGGTAGGACAAAATGAAATTTGATTTTCCTATTAGATATCAAAATGGAGATGTCAGGTAAGCGTAATATATGTAAGATTGAACTTCAGGAGAGAGGCTGAAGCTGGAGCTATAAATTTAGGGATTTTAAGAAATACAGGTGGCGGTTGTAGGTATGGGTTTGATGAGATCTCCAAGAACTACATTTAGGTGGAGAGGTAAATACGGTTGAATAAGCACTGCGAAATTATAGTCTAGAGGTATCTTTGTGATAACTCTTTAGAAAAACTGGATGAGAAAGGGAGATCTTTTGAAAAATAGAGTAGGCCAAAAGTCTACATCCTATTTCTTGAGATGGGTAGCATGAGTAATGCCTCAAAGCCAAGTGGTGAGCCTAAACTTACCCGCAACAGGCTGCAAGGAAGCTCTTCCCACTCTACACCAGGATGGTGTTAGAGAAGATGAAGTAAAGGGACAGACTTTTATCCCTGACAGGCTGTAATGAGGTCTCACTCTGTTGTGTCAGGAGATCATAGGGAGAGTCCAGCCCCCACCCACTCAGCAGTATATGAGGCATTTCTTCACCTCTCACTAGGCTTGTGGAGAGTCAGGACTTTTACCACCACCCAGTGGTAATGAGGACACCTCCCATATCCTGGTGTCAGTGGAGAGGTAGGGGGAAGTAGAACTACCACTTGTACCATAAATAATGAGGAGTATCTTCCCCGTCAATATCAGCAGAGGTCAAGTGGGGAATCCGGACTTTTATCCACACCTCGCAGTCATTAGGTGGTGCTCTCCCATAGCCTGCAGTAATGGAGTGTGTGGAAATCAGCTAAAATGGAAGATTGAAATAATATCTGGAGTCCCCTACACGTAATACCCCAAATGTCCAGGTTTCAACTGAAAACCACTCATTAAACTAAGTTGGACAGGAAGATGTCCAACTTAATAAAAGACAATAGATGCCAACAACAAGATGACAAAGATGTTTTAGAGCAAAGATTTTACAGCAGCCATCCTAAAAATGATTCAAACAGCAACTGCAAATACGTTTGGGGCAAATGTAAAACATAGGAAAAGAAGGTAAGCTGAGAAATATAATTGAGGTAGGACAGAATGAAATTTGATTTTCCTATTAGATAACCTATAACCTCCTGTCTGTTGTCCCAGCTACTCAAGAGACTGAGGTGGGAGAACCGTCTTGAGCCTGGGAGGTGGAGGCTGCAGTGAGCCATGATGGCACCACTGTACTCCAGCCTGGGTGACCTAGTGAGACCCTGTCCCCCCCCTCCCCCAAAAAAAAAGCACCAAAAACATGCTCACAACCACAACTGTAAAACATAGGAAATCTCAACATAGTGATACAGTCAGCAGAGAATTTACTTTAAATGGATATGAATGAAGTTGTGGTTGTGAACATGTTTTTGGTACTTTTTTTTTTTTTTTTTTTTGAGACAGGGTCTCACTAGGTTACCCAGGCTGGAGTACAGTGGTGCCATCATGGCTCACTGCAGCCTCCAACTCCCAGGCTCAAGAAAGTTCTCCCACCTCAGTCTCTTGAGTAGCTGGGACGACAGGCAGGAGCCACCACCCCTAGTTAATTTTCTGGTACTTTGTGGAGCTAGGGACTACCTACATTGCCTACACTGGTCTTGAACTCATGGGCTCAAGTAATCCTCCTGTCTCAGCCTCCCAAAGTGCTGGGATTACAGGCATGGGCCAGCACTCCTGGCTGTGCATTTTTTAAGTTGGAGAGGTTTTGGGGTAAGGGAAAGGAAAGAAAGAATAATGCTGACTATAGGGGAAATTAGAAAACAGGGAATATGCAATGAAAGGTATTCAGTAACTCAATCAACTGATGGGGAATTTTAGTGGAGGTTATATGTACAAGGTCTTAGTCTAGGACATGAAAGTGCAAAGGAGGTTAAGATCTGCTTCTGCCTTTTAGAAAATTTAAAATCTAGTTAGGAGACAGGATACACATAAAAAGAAAACAAGGTCTACCTGTTTATCTGAGTATGAATCAATGGGCAGTAAAGTATCATTTAGCTCAGTTGTTTAAGCTAAGGTCCTGTGATGTACTTTTAGACATATATATCACCTTTTGGGTTTTCATTTAAATAATAATCTGTAAAATAATGTAAATATATTCTCTGACATCTGGATGGCAGTCTCCTACCTGCAAACACTGGGATTATTTCACTTATGTTGTGTTTATCATATATTGCATGGTAATCAGGTAACACTGCTTTAATTTTCTTTCTTTTTAAAAATAGAGATGGGGGTGAGGTGGAGCTCACCATATTGCCCAGGCTGGTCTCGAACTCCTGGACTCAGACAATCCCCCTTTCTTTCCTTCCTTGGTCTCCCAAAGTGCTGGGATTATAGGTGTGATCCACCACACGCAGCCAACACTGCTTTAATTTTAATGAACTAATGAGAAAGAAAAATGGTGGAGTTAAGAGGTAAATGATGCATTTGAAACCAGGTAAGACAAATGACGTTGTAGAGTATAGAAAGCATGAATGTTTTGGAATATTTTGAATGAATAAAAGTGTTGGGAGAATTGCATCATCTTACAGAACATGGCATAATTTATAGTCCTGCCATAATATTCTAGTCCATGAAATGATGCAATCTTCCCTGCACTTTTCTTAAGCTTGCCAGTGTACACAAAGTAGCAATTAATACAATATTCACATAGTGGGTGAGGATTTATTTTCATTCATCTTTTTCACTTGAGTGATATTAGTTTCATTACATTGTTAGTATTAATTACAAACCATTTGATTTTATAGTTATATACAATCTGTAGGAAGAAAGATTTTATGAAAAAGCTTATGTTAGTACTTATTTGTATGATACTACAGTGAAACTAATTTAAGTCAGCACGGGTGATCTATGGGGATGTTTTTCCCTTTAAAATGGATTCACACCTTCTCCAAGTTGGAGAAATACTGATTTAAGTTGTTCAGCAGATGACTTGCCTGATGCCATCAGAGGTTTAAGGGAGAAGATAGTAGAAAAATTGCAGCTGGGAGAGGGTGGAACAGGCAGCCATATTAGATCATAAGTGCAATCAGGGCTCTGGTGATGAGAATATGAATTATGAGCAGCAGGGGGAAGAGAGTTAAAGAACTCCCACTGGCCAGCTTCGGGAATTGGCAGAATAATGGTGCAAATAACAGAAAGGAAGGACTGGACAGGGGAAACTGACTATGTGGGAAAGATTTTTCATTCTATTTTATTTTAAAGAAAATTAGAGAAATCAGGTAAAAGGAACAATAAAATGTCATGCTTGAACCCAGGGAAGGAAAATTAAATTAATATTATGTGTAGATAATTGCTTAAAAATGAGAGAAATGAATAATTTCAAAGGAGCACAGTGTAGAAGGCAAAAATGACATGCATGGAAATCCAAACAATATATTCAGCCACTTCAGGAATGAGAATTAATGAACCCTGAAAAATTAGGCTCATAAGATGTGAAGTAAAGTAGATGAAAATTGTAAATTTGCTTAAAGTAATTCATCATTTTGGAAACTTAGATAGGTTTTAAAATCTACAAGATATCAATAATCCCCAAAAAGTGCAAAACTTTACAATGCATTTTGTAAGTTTGTATTTTAGATGAAAAGTTATATCTGTTCTTGAAATTCTACATGTGAAAAACTGCAATTATGTTAGAAAACAGAAAAGAAATACAGTAGCATTTCACTACTTATATTTGGTTAATGCATTTTATTAACATTCATTTATCTGGATTGAGGGTTTTCACATATTTTCTAGGGAAATACCTGACTTAGGTTTTTACACTGTAGACCCAAACGTGTTTCTACATGTTACTTAAGAACAAATCTAGTCAGAGGCACAATTATGGGCAGAAAGACATACACGCAAGATCCCATAAAAATTGAAAAATAGGCAAATCTAACTTGTAGTGATGGAAGTCAAAATAGTGTTTACATCTGGGGTGAGTGTTAACTGGGTGGAATGTGGAAAATGTTCTTTCTTGTGACACAGATGGGTAGTTCCACTCAGGTGTAGACATAAAAATGCATTATGAGGTACAGCCAAATATGCTTCATGTATTCCATTGTATACATATTTTCCCCATTAGAAAATGAAAGAAAGAATAAAGAGTAAACCTGTATGTATGTCAGTGAAACTAACAGAGACTGCAAGAGGTGAAGTTTCACCTTCTGTGAAGAGAAATACAGGGATTCAGATGTGAAGTTATCACATCTTGAAGATTTTGCTACAGTCAAAATCTTTGGTATGTTCAAATGCAAATACCAAAAGAAAGCGAAAGAAGGTAATTTTATCCCAATCCAAGATGGAAGATTTTTCTTTTTTCTTTTTTTGGACAGAGTCTTGCTCTGTCACCCAGGCTGAAGTACAGTGGCACGATCCTAGCTCACTGCAACTTCTGCCTCCCGGGTTCAAGCGATTCTCCTGCCTCAGCCTCCCAAGTAGCTGGGATTACAGGCACATGCCACCATGCATGACTAATTTTTGTATTTTTAGCAGAGATGGGTTTCGCCATGTTGGCCAGGCTGGTCTGGAACTCCTGACCTCAAGTGATCCACCCACTTGGCCTCCCAAAGTGCTGGGATTACAGGTGTGAGCCACCACACCCAGCCAGGAAGATTTTTCTGAATTTACACTGTTAACAGAAAACAAAAACAATGTGCCTCACTCCTTCTTTCTCCCATGGAGTCAATTTCCTGTCTCATTCCAAGGACCTGGATTCAATTCTTGACCAGATGTGCAAGTGCACAAGACCCACAATAGCTACGCTCCAGACCAGAGTGGAGCATTCTTTGCAGGCTTTTGAGGAAATACTGGACTCTTCTTTCACATAGCATGGAACATAGCAACTAGAGGCATTGTAATAGTTCTGAATCAAGAGGATTAGAGAAAATAGAACCCAAGCATGGTTTAAAACTGAATAACCATATTCTCACCAATGCCCTAATGAATGTATAAACTAGTCAATTGAATTAATTGCAGGAGGCAAGCTTCCCTTAAAAGCAAATGAATTTATTCAACTAGTTTGTGCTCGCTCTCTGTTTTTACTTAAGATGGAGACTGATTAGAAAAGAGATCTGTTTCTAGTATTCCCACCCAGATGGATAAAAGGAACTCTGACTAATATGTCTTATACCAAGTCTGATAACAGCTAATTGCCTGGGATACAAAGTTCCTGCTCGTATCTTTCTTAAAATAACTCATGACTTTGATATGTTTTATTTCAGCTAATCTCTGAAACATTGTTGACTTTTTAAGTCTTTCCCCCCAACAGAAAATAAAGAACTCATGAAGGATATTGCTGATAGACACTACATTATAATTAAAATCTATCCATAGAGTCATACCATTATTAGTATTTGGCTGTATTTTGGAAAACTTGGTTCTGAGATACAAGAACTCATTTTTCACTTGCTATCTTGTTCAGTTACTTTTTGTTTGGTTTTTATGAAAGATCTACATGTAGTGGTGGTGCGGGTGGGTGGATGGATGGGTGTAGGTTAAGGACACAGCATCAGGATTTGTAATTTGAGTTATTACTATTGTATAAAGAGGAGAAAAAAAGCAGAGGTAGCTAAGGAACTTTAGCATTCATGGTGCAGGTAGACTCATAAAAGGGTAGAAATAGAGTTTTAGAGATTCTCTACGTAGTGGGTGGCAAACTATGACCAACAGGCCAAATCCAGCCTGTCAGTAAAATTATAGGGCCTAGGAGCTAAGAATGATTTTTACAGATGAACAAATACAATAAATTTGATGATAGAAGTCTATCCGCCATAAAAAGGTTTTCATTCTTCTCATGAGGAGACCTATATTGCAAAAACAAGTCTTTACTATTATATTTAAATTATATTAATAAAATTTATTTTCTTTCTATATAAACACCTATATAATATCCTTGATTTTGCTTCCTGGCACACAGAGCCTAAAATATTACTATCTAGCCCCTTAAAGAAAAGGTTTTCTGACCTCTGACCTAGTACAGTGCTTTTCACATTTTATCATGAGTAAAAAACACATGGAAGTCTTGTTAAATCACAGATATCTTGGTCACACATGCAATTTCAAATTCAGAATGCTTGGTGCAGGGCCTGATAATTTGCATTTCTAACAAGGTCCCAGGTGACGGTAATGCTGCCAGTCCTGGCAGCACATGCTGAGAAATCCTGGGCTACATTAATCTCTGCATTGGAGGGAGTTCAGGCCAATAAGTTACGTCACTCACTCAGTGTCACACCTGTAAAGTATCAGAATTATATATCAGATAGAGCTTTTGGCTTCAGATTTAGAGTTCTTTTTAGTAAAACAAAACTTTTATTGGCCTAATGAATTCCATACAAACGTGCAACGAATTAAGAAAGAAAATTCAAACTGAAATCTATTTATCTGTAGAATGATGCCTCAAGGGTACAAACCCTATCATTTTGTAGGCCTAATGACTTTTGAAAGATGTTTTCAAGGACACATTAAGCAGCCATGAATCTGTTCTTAAATTCATCAGGCTGTATGCAACATGCATCTGGCCCCAAATCAATAAGAAGACCATGGGGAAATACCTATGCAGTGAGTTCTACGTGGCAGGTTATTAATCTAATGAGGCTATTCTAAACTGCTGTCAACAAAATCACCAATCTGTCCATTGTGTCTCATTCTCATAAAGTCATTTCTCATCCACTAAATAAACCCTCTGAAGAAATCTGAGATTGATGGAAAAAAAGGCCTGTAAAAATCTAGCTTGGTAATTTTGCCAGGAGCTATTTTTTGCAATTAAATTTCACGAAGTGTGTGGTCTCAGTCTTGACATATTAAATTCAAATTTCCCTTTTTTTTTGGCTTAGAAATGAAAAAGTGAAATTAGCTCATCCATTGTAATGATATAAACTTAAGACCGCCACCCTTTTGCCATAAAATTAGACAATTTGGGGAGAATGACATCAGCAAAATGGCCAATGAGAAACCCCTAGCACCTGCCCTCTCCCCAAAGACAGTCAAATCCACGAATAAATAATTACATTTCAATGAAAATAACTAAAAGAGAGCACGGGAGCATGTAAAAGTAATTGTATAGTGCACTGAAACCCAGGAAGGCCACCTAGAGAACAGAAGGAAATACTCTACCTCTACCACTCTATCTCCCAGTTGGGATCGATCGACTGAGAACTAGCAGCAACTTCTCCTTGCAGGGAAAAGGAAAGTAAGAAGCCAACAGCCCACCATGTTGGACACCTACAATCCTCACCACTGGGGCCTTCTGCAGTCTCCATAGGCACTGATTCCAGTTGAGGGAGCTGCCTCGAGTCCACATGGCTGTGTCCCTCCTAAGAGGGAATTGATGCTATGTCCTAGCCCCAATGAGCCACACAGCTACTGAGGTGCACAACTGTAAATGTGGAGCCACTGCTGGAATGCATCTTGCTCTGAGGGCAAGTAGTCATAGCATCTGTCCATCTCTGAGGTCTTGTCACCACTGAACTACCCCTGCCTGGTAGCCAGCCTTTACTGAACCAATCTGCTACTATGCCCTACCTCGTGAGGCCAAGCTGTCACAGAGCTGGTCCATCTACCCCTACCAGTAACTGTTGCATTTTGCCCATCAGGGCCTGAGCTGAAGCAGTACATTGCCTGCTAGGAAACTGATGCCTTGAATGAGCTGAGTAGCCATGCATCCATGGCTGAGCTGACATGGTACCCTGAGGCCCTGAAAAACAGGGCAGAGGCGGAGCTGGGACAGCCCAGGCCTACAGGCGAAACAACAGACTCTAGGGAGTTACTCCACTGGGAGTCTGGGATACCACAATGTTCCACCATCTCAGGGGCCAGAGTCACCCCATGGAGTGCACTATACGGTGGGAGCTGAGTTGAACTGTGCTCTATTAGTTCTATTGCAATTGTGTGCTGCTCCCCAGGACAAAGCCTCCAGAACACCACTTCCTCCTTAGAGTTGGGCCGGTGCTGTGTCCTTCTCCCATAGGATCATATTCATAGCTACAACCCAGTCTTTTGGGCCTCTACTCTGGGGGGTGCCTCATAATCACCGTCCTTGGCTTTTTGGACATTTTATATCCAATCCTGCCTTGGAGAGTGAAGCTGCACCACAAGACCCAGGTGCCAAAGTTGCTTTATGAGAACCTGACCCCAGGATCTTGGCTCTATAGCAGCTCTCATGCCTGTGCTCTGGAGCCCAGAGCTCCTGCAGCAGCTTGTGGGCTGTGGCAGACCTGATACCAAGAGGATCATTCTCAGCTAAAACTCCACATCCTAGGGAAAAGGAGAACTACCAAAGTCCTTGTCACTAAGGACCCCAACAACCTACTCTGCCACTGCCACAAACTTCTGCAGTGTAGGCCACCCATAGTCATGCTAACATTGGCCAAAGCTGAAAAAGCTGCATGGAAACTGTACCACTTCATCTACTCAGAATCAGAGCCACCACGGCCTTCCCAACTGGTAAATTAAGATCCATCTGCAGATAAAAATCATTCATATGAAGGACACTATATAAAGTTTGGAAGAGATAATTGTTCCACCAAGGCACAGATGTCAAATGTCAATGTAGGGATACAAGAAACATGAAAAAGCAAGGGAACATGATATCATCAAAAGAATAAAATAATTCTCCAGTAATTTACCCAAAAGAAAAATAAACTTATGAGTTGCCTGAAAAAGAATTAAAAAATAATTTTTAAGAAACTCAGTGACATACAAGAGAATACAGGTAGACAATATCAGAAAAACAATCCAGGATCAAATGAGAAATTTAATAAAGAGATGGATATCATAAATAAAAAGCAAATAGAAATCTTGGGGCTAAAAAGATCATTGAATGAAATAAAAATACAACACAGAGCTTCAACAGCAGACTAGCTTAAGCAGAAGAAAGAATCTCTTAACTTGAAGAAGGTCTTTTGAAATTACCCAGCAAGAGAAAAAGAGTGAAGACAAACTATGAAACTTATGAAATACTAGCAAGTGAACAAATATTTGCATTGTTGGCATTTCATGGGAAGAGACAAAGATGGAAAAAGAATGCTTATTTATTAATAAAAATGCTGAAATCTTCCAAAGTCTTGGAAGAGATAGGGACTTCCAGATACATGGGGCTGAAAAGACTCCAGACATGTTCAACTTGAAGAGGTCCTCTCTGACATACATTATAATTAAATTGTCAAAATCAAAGACAAGATAATTTTAAAAGCAATGAGAGAAAAAGCAACAAGTCACATATAAGAAAATCTTTGTTAGACAAATAGCAGCTTTCCCCACAGAAATCTTGTGAGCTAGGAGACAGTGTGCTGAAAGAGAAAAAGAAAAACCTGACAGTCAAGAATATTATACCCAGCAAAACTTCAGAAATAAGAGAAATAAAGCCTCAGGCATGTAAAGTTGATGGAAATCATCACCACTATACTTGACTTAGAAGAAATGCTTAAGGGAGTCCTTCAAGTAGAAAAAAAGAGAGAACACTAATAACATGAAAACACATGGAAGTATAAAAGTTACTAGTAAAGGTAATTATATAGTCAAATCCAGAATACTCTAATACTGTTATGATGCCCTATCATATATATCTGTAGTACGAAGGCTAAAAATCAATACAATCAGTCAAAAATAATGATAGTGACAATAAGTGATTAAGAAATACATTATGTAAATTGTGAGATCAAAAGTATAAATTGTGTGAGGGAGGGCATATAATTTTTTATGTGATGGAAGTTATGTTATCAGTGTAAAGTAGCCTATAATAACTGTAAGAAGCTTTATGTAAGCCTCATGGTAACACAAAGTAGAAAACTATAACATACATAAATGATAAAGAAAAAGGAATAAAAATATAGCACTACAGAAAATAACCAAATCTCAAAGATAAACAACAATAAAGAATGCAAGGAACAAAAGGTCTACAAAATGACCAGGAAACAATTAACAAAATGCCATTAGTAAGTCCTTATCTATCAATAATTACTTTAATATAAATGGATTACATTCTATTGTCAAAATACATAGAGTGGTTGAATGAATACTAAAATAAGATCTGAGTTTATGCTGCTACAAGAGACCTACTTTAGCATTAAGGACAGACATAGGCTGAAAGTGAAGAGATGGAAGATACTCCATGCAAATCCTAGCCAAATAAGAACAGGGATGACTATACTTATATCAAATAAAATAGACTTTAACTTAAATATACAAGAAAATAATTAAATAATGATTTCTTTATATTAAAGTCACAAGAAACAAAAAGGTCATTATTTAATGATAGCGGGCTCTATTCCTCAAGCAGGCATAACAATTGTAATATATATACATCTGACATTGATGCACCTAAATATACAAACAAAAATTAATGGAGCCAGGCACAGCGGGGTATGCCTATAGACCCAGCTACTTGTGAGGCTAAGGCAGAGAATTGCTTGAGCCCAGAAGTTTGATGCTACAGTGTGCTATAATTATGCCTGTAAATAGCCACTGCAGCCTGAGCAACACAGTGAGAATCTGCCTCTATAAAAATGAATATGGAAGGAGAGATAGGCTTAACACGTATTTATAGAACTTTCCAGTAAGATACACATTCTTCTTTAGTGTACATAAAACAAGATAGGCCACTTGGTAGGCCACAAAACAGCTCTTATATAATTTAAGAAGATCTAAATCATATCAAGTATTATTTCTGACCACAATGGTATGCAACTAGAAATCACTAACAGGAATAATTTTGCAAAATTTACAAATATGTGGAAATTAAACAACATGCTTCTGAACAATGAATGGGTCAAAGAAGAATTAAAAGGAAAAGTTTAAAATACATCTTCAAACAAACAATAATAGAAATACAGCAAACCAAAACATATGGGATACAGCAAAAGCAGTTCTAAGAGGGAAGTTTATAGCAACAAATATATTAAAAATGAAGAGCAGTTTCAAATAGTTCAACATTACACCTCAAAAAGCCAAAAAATAATGATCAAACGAAACCCAAAGTCAGCAGAGGGAAGGCAATAATAAAAATCAAAACAAAAGTAAATCCAACAGATAAAAGAAAAATCATAGGAAAAAATCAATAAAACTGATGGTTTTTGAAAAATAAAATTGAAAAGCTCTTAGCCAGACTAAAAAAAAAAAAGTCTTAAATATGTAAAATCAGAAATGAAGGTGGAGACATTACAACAGACACCACAGAAAAAAAAAAAAAGGATCATAAGGGACTATTATGAACAACTGCATGTAAAGATATTTGATAACCTAGATGAAATGAACAAATTCCTAGAAAAATACAATCTGACAAGGTTGAATAAGGAAGACATATCAATCTGAACAGTCCAATAACAAAGACATTAAAGGAATAATTAAAAACTACTTGATAAAGAAAATCACAAAATCAGATGGCACTAGGGCCTAATTCTACCAACCTTTCAAAGGAAAAGTGATACCAATGCTTCTTTAACTCCTCCAAAGAAATACATTTGAGGGGAATACTTTCTAACAAATTTTACAAGATCAGTATTACCTTCTTACCTAAACCAGACAAAGACACCATAAGAAAAGAAACTCTAGGCCAAATATCACTGATGAACATCGATGCAAAAATTCTCAATAAAATATTACCAAATTGAATTTGGCAACACATCAAAAAGATTGTCAATTACAAACAAGTGGTATTTAATCCTGGTATGCAAGACAGATTTAATGTGCAAATCAATCATTGTTATATACCACACTAATATACTGAAACACAAAACCACACAATCATATCAATGATGCAGAAAAAGCATTTACCAAAGTTTGACATCCTTTCTTGAAAAAACCTCTTAACTGTTTATGTGTAAAAGAAAGTTTCTCAATATAATAAAGGGTATTTATGAAGAACCCACAGATAACATCATAACAAAGAGATATTGAAAACTTTTCTTCTAAGATCTGGTACAATGAATGCAGATGCTCATTTTCACCACTTCTATTCACCATAGTGTGGAAATACTATCAAGAGTAATTCGACAAGAAAAAGAAATAAAAGTTATTTAAATCAGAAAGGAAAAATAAAGTATCTGTATTTGCAGATGATATGAATGTATGTATAGAGGCCTAAAGACTCCACCAAAAATCTGTTCAACCCAATAAATTAATTCAGTGTAGTTGCAGGTCATAAAATCAACATATAAAAATCTATGGCATTTGTATACACAAATAATGACTAGCCAAAAGGAAATAAAAAAAATCTCATTTTATCATAATAGTATAAAATATAATCAGGAATAAATTTAACCAAGTTGAAAACCTGAAAACTGAAAACTATAACACATTGATGAAAGAAAGAGAACACAAATTAGTGGAAAGATATCCCGTGCTCATGAATTTAAAAAGTAGTGTCTTAAATGTTGATAATACCCAAAGTAATATATAGATCCAATGCCATACTTATCAAAATCCTAGTGGAATCTTCACAGAAATAGAGAAAATAATCCAATAATTTGTATGAAACCATAAAGTCCCCGAATAGCCAAGAGATTCTGAAAAAAAAGGAGGTATTATACTTCCTGATTTAAAATTATATTACAGAGCTATCTGTAGAAAGCAAATAATATGGTACTGGCATAAAAACAGACAAATAGACCAGTGGGATAGAGTAGAAAGTCCAGAAATAGTCCAAACATATATGGTCAACTAATTTCATGAGAGCACCAAAAAAAAAAAAAAAAAAAAAAAAAAAAAGCCACAATGGAAAAAGGATATTCTCTGGAAAAAAACTGGATTTCCTCATCCAAAAATAAACAAGTAAAATTGGACCCTTATTTTGCACCATACACAAAAATCAACTCCAAATGGATAAAATACCTAAATATGAGACTGGAAATCATAAAACTCCTAGATGAATATATAGGCAAAATCCCCTTGACATTGGTCTTGGCAATGATTTCTTGGATATCACACAAAAAGCTCAGGCAACACATTCACATTGTAATTTCTGAATTATTTTTTACAGGTAAGGGAGAAAATTGTAACTTAATAAAATGGGAAGAGAAATGGGATTATTTTAATGAGTGTAATAATCTTGAAAATAAATATAAAGACAAGTGACATTAGTTCATCTTCTGTATAAATGGCTGTAACAGCTAAAGAATGGCCACTCTATGTTCAGATAAATTGTAATTCATAATTTTCAGCCCATGATAATAATCACACATTTTTTCCCACATCCTATATACCAGAAAATGTTCGTAGCACTCTTTTTTACCTTTACAACAATTCCATCAAGTTAGTGCAATTACTATTTCCATTGTCTCTACAAGCGATGGGAAAAATCAGAAATTAGGCTAATTTTACTCTAAAGCATTGGTTCTGCATTGGTTCTGAAGGAGACCAGAGCATTTTGTCCCCCACGGGTCATTTGTCAATTTCTGGAGATACTTCAGATTGTCACAACTGTGGGAGAAACAGTGTGGATGACATCTAGTTAATAGAAGTCAGGGATATGGCTCAACTTCCTGCAATGCACAGGACACTGTGATGCCAACACTAACACACACACATGCACACACTCCACGTATTTGTTTCGAAATGTCAGTAGGGTAGTGCCAAGGTTGAGAAACCCTGCTCTAGAGTTCTTGCTTTTAACTGCTACACTGCACAATTTAGAAGGACCAAGGACTCATCTGTTACCAAAAGGTACTTGATGTATAAATGCAGCTGCTGCTAATGAACTCATTCATCTCTGCTTTGATCTGGATAATTCTTCCTCTATTTGTTAAGACTGGCACATTCCAAGACTTGCTTCTTCTCTTTAAGTTAATGTGCATCTTAATTCTAGATTCCAGAACTGGAAAAACTTAGAACAAAATAAGATTTTATGAGGTTGAAAGGTTTAAAAAAAAAAAAAAAAAAAAAAAAAAAAAAAAAAAAAAAAGAAGAGGTTCTGGATGACCAAAGGTTTTCTCCAAAACTATTCTTACATAGGTACCTTTTCAAATGTTTCCACACATTGTCACAGGCAAAAACCAATTTTCTTTCTCTAGTTCAGTCTTTGGAAAGCCTTAGCTCACAGTTGGAAGAAAATGTCTACATCTTAAATTGGACTTCTAATAAAGGATGAATTGTGTTATGGCTTAGTAAAAGGGTTTGTATATATCAATTTTTCATGAACAGTACATTTTGTGCCTCATTATACATTAGAGGAGCTGTTTTATACTACAAGCATGCCTATTTTAAGCAACGGATGAAAATAAAAATCCTAGAACAATGTACATGATAACAATTTTCCTCATTCTTTTTTGTTTCTATAGAAATGCTTTTAGTGTGGGAGTGTTATGGATACAGCATTGTTGAAGGCCAGAAAACATACGTATCATACTTGACTATAAACAAAACAGATGATGGGTTAGCTAATAGCTCAGGTCCCTGAGAGGGAGGATACAATTACATGACTCTCCATGTAGACCTACAGCCTTTGCATTGTTTTGAAGTTTGTGCTTACCTCAGAATGAAATGAATTTAAGAATTAACCCTCTTTTGGATGACAGGTTAAATTCTGAGCCTGAATTATTAACATGTAAGTGTAGAAAACAGTGTAACTACTAGGAGTAGAGCATTCAATCAGTAGCTGAGAGCTCTAAGTACAGACAGGAGATACTTCATACGGACAATTTCCTTTTCTGCGCACTAGAAGTTGATAGCTGCACATAATCTATTTTCTTTTTTCTTATTCCTCTTCAGGCTTATTGTCCTCTCATTTTCTCCTTTCTCTGCCCTGCTTTTCATTTTTTTTCTTTTCTCTTCCAGCATTGTCTTTTCTCTTCAATGATAGTATTTTAAGAAGATTTAACCCCCAAAAGGAAAACAGAATGATAGAGTTCACTTATATATAATGAACTTTACATAAAATATCGAGACAAGACAAAAAGTCTCCATATTTCTGTAGAGTATCATCCCAGATTGAAGACCTAATCAGTTTTCTTACAGTTTACAAAATGATTATGAGAAAACTTTTTTTTCTAGAGTCTTGGGAATTAGCATTAATAGGACTCTACTTTTTATGACTTCTCACACAGTGTGAGAAAAAATACCCTTAAAATATTAAATATTATTCAAAAATTGAAAACATCATTGTGGAGACACTTATCCAAATGCTCCATTAGGATTATTCTTGTTCAGCCTACCTTTTCTGTCTGTGGGTAGAACTGGAAAAATACTCAGTCCAACTTCAATACTGGTGGCAATTATTAAGCTGCATAGCTCAGTGAACCAGCCTCTGACTGGGAGAAAAACAATCTGGCTCAGACACTTCTACTATAAAATTCGCATTGATTTTAGTGTGCAGAGAACTTTGCCCTCTAATTTTTTGCAACTCCCTATTTTGTTCATTTCACGACCATGACAAAGATAAGCTACATTCTCTGAATAAGTCTTTTCTCTTTTTTTTTGAATTGTACAAATTAGTGGGTCTATGAACTGTAGTTGTCATTCAGTATAATTACAAATTGTACTCCCCACTCATGCACCTCCTGCATTTCATTGAATTAAAATTATACTAGATGAGCAAGTGAAAGATGTTATTGACAAACATGTGTCAGGCAACAGAAGCATATTATTATTGATGTGTACCCATATATACTTTAAAAACATTAAAAAGGTTTGTCAGAATCAATCACCTCCATTGTCTTAATAATCACATTTAAGTGATGTCTTCATTTAATTCCCTCAAAAAATCAAACAGAATACCATCAATATAACTAGCCATTTTACAGTTATTGTGAAATATAAATAGCATACATTTTTTCTGGATGAAATATTTTCTCATAATCACAAACAATGAAAGTTTATTGTATATACTGACATTTATGTAGTAATTAATACAACATAATTTACCAAACTTCCACCTATATTAAAGATACTTAGCAATGATGTAAAACATTATACTCTACATGATACACTGAAAAAATGGCTCAATTAACTGCTAAAATATGCTTTTTAAGCAATAAGCGAACTCTGCTTTGTTTGAATTTTACCTATTTGATCTAAATAAGCTATGTTATTAATTTGGGTTTCCTGGTGACACTTAAAAAGACACTACGTACATTAAAATATCTGAGAATATAAGAGTAGTCCCAGAGTAGATCAGTGTATTCTTGTCTGACCAAGAATTCCAAAATATATCTTGAATAGTATCCACAAACAATGGTTCAAGTGCTCTAAAACTGTTTCTGAAAAACAGATACAGAACTGAAGTGTTAAACACAGAAACTGATATTCTTTTGATTAAAGTGGTATTCACAATTTCATTAGAAATGAAAAGATACAATCAAGATTCTCATAACTTGTTTTCATTCATCCCTTTCTTTCATCCATACACTAAAGCATTCAGCAAATAATTGTCTACTCCAGAGAAATAATGTACGAGATGCTTAAAATTGTATCATATTTATAAATGTAATGTAGAAAAAGGGTATTTCTATCAACAATTAAAAACAGGAATATTCCTTTTAAATAAAAATGTACTTCAAAGTAAGCTCTTTATATTTTAAACAAAAAACAACTATTTGTATATGTTTCAATGTTCTCAGACTTCAGAAAAATTATTTAGAATAAAATGACAGTCTGACTGAGGTGGCTTACGCCTGTAATCCCAGCACTTTGGGAGGCCGAGGCGGGTGGATCACAAGGTCAGGAGTTCAAGACCAGCCTGGCCAAGATGGTGAACCCCATCTCTGCTAAAAAATTACAAAAAATTAGCAGGGCGCCTGTAATCCCAGATACTCAGGAGGCTGAGGCAGAGAATTGCTTGAACCTGGAAGGCGGAGGTTGCAGTGAGCCGAGATCATGCCACTGCACTCAAGCCTGGGTGACAGAGCGAGACTCCATCTCAAAATAATAATAATAATAATAATAATAATAATGATGATGATGCAGTTGTCAGTTTCTCCAGGTTTTTAGTTCAAAATAATCTTTGTCTTACATTGTTACTACTTTAATTATTATGGTGTATATTAAAATAGCTTAAGTGCTGAGTTCATACTCCATGATTTAAACTCAGGGACAAACTGGCAACATACCATTTTCCATTCACCATTTTTGGGCCTGTTTCTCATGGTCTTGTAAGGTAGATCAAGAAAGCATATCATATTAAAACTTATTTTCAACAAGAACCCTTTATTGCATATTCATATAATTCACAGACTACCTCAGGCCATCATTGTTTGGGTTATTCATAGAAAATTGAAGTTACTAAATGTACATATATATGTATGATTTTTAATTGTAGAAAATAATTTGCAGTCAAAGTGGCTTTACATCTTATATATGATATCACTGGAATATATTTTGGTTGAGCTACAAGCTTCTAAAAAGGATCTATAGCAGAAATGCTTATAACCTCTTAACTATGGCACTGTGAACAGCAATATAATAATATATTGTAGCAGTAAATGCCCAATCAATAGCAGCTCATTAAAGTCAGAAGCATCAATTTAATCAGGGAGAATCTACATGTTTTCAATGGTCAGTGGAAGGTCTTGTCCATCAATGTCTAGTTCAATTCTTAGGTTGCATCTGACAAGTTACAATGGGTTTCATTGAGAGACTTGTGTGCAAGCTAATGTGGAGGCAATTTGTCATTTTAATATATGATCAATACAATCCATAACCAGTGTTCAGACTCATTTGCTAAAGGAGAAAGGAGGAGGTCAATGCACACCCCCCAGTGACTTGCTTATTATTTTCCACAGTTTTCACTCATGCTCTCTCCTTAAAACATAAAATGACTTCTCTTTCTGCAAGATAAAACTAAATATAACCACTCATTGGCTGAACTAAACTGTTATGGATTTGTTCTTTGATTTTTTTTTCTTATTAATTTCTTTTATCTCTGGCTTAAAGGAATAATGCAAGAGAATACCACTGGTCTTAAGCAAAGGCAATGCTTTAAGTTCTTTAAAACGATTTCCTCACCTATAAAATGGGGATAATATAACTTACCTTGTGCACATAGAAAACAAATTAATAGAAAGAAAATTAATGAAAAAATTGCCTACACTATGTAGTACAGTAACTTGCTGCATAGGTATATATCCTAGGAGGAATAAGCTATACCATATACTTAAGTGTGCAGTAGGTTACATCACCTAGGTTTGTGTAAGTACACTCTGTAATGCTCACACAATGACAAAATTGCCTAATGATGCATTTCTCAGAAAGTACCCCTGTTACCTAGCAAAGCATGACTGTATATGTTAATGACTCAAGGAGCCAAGTCCTTCTATTTGTGAGAGTTTGAGATATCGTATCAATAAAGTTAAGAGATAAATACCTTTGCCTACATGAACATTATCCTCGTCAGGATATCATGCTGTCCTTAAAAATCTATGTTAAGGCCACTTCATAATGTGTCATTAAACAATATTGTAAACTCTGATGAAGTTAAAAATGTATCTTGCAGTTTTTGATAGACACATTGGGTATTAACGTTATCTTATGCAAACAGAAGGCAGACAGAGAAACCTGTATTAATTCCTTTGCATTTAGAGGCACCTACAGAAGGACTACGAAGAACATGCATCATGCTCATGATTATTTACTGCAGGAATCACTTAGAATAAAATGCAACTAAAAATGAAACAGATGTGGGTGGTTCTAAAGAAAATATTGTTAGTTCTCTAAATTTCCAAAAACCTTTTCTTTTACTCTTATTACTTGAAAAGTCTCACTTGAAATTGTAGTGAGCAAGATATATTTTGAAGTTGGTTGGCTTTGCAGAAAGACTGAAGCCAGAAATGATGTAATAATTAAAATTTTTAATGAAAATTGAGGTATCCCTTTGAAGCACCTTTTATAAAGCTACTCTACTGGCTTGGATTCATTCTTTCAGTCTTATAAAGTTAGATGTACAGCTGAATACTCCATTTTGAGGGAATGATTAGACTACAGGACAGGGACCAATCTTATGGGTTTTGTTGGACTGGTTAAAATGAATGTTCAAGAATGTGGGATTCACAAAAACAACAGATTAGGTATATCTAATTGATTAAATGTGTTTTCTGGAGGTTTGTGTTCATGAGTAAACTTTAGAAACCTTTAATACATGAGCTCAAATTTATCAATAATACAATTCCATAAAAAGGAAAAAGAATAAATCATATTCGCCAATAGTGTAAGAAATTACTTATACTGCAGGCTACATAGAAAATGAATTTTATGTTTAACTTGACATTTACAGAATCCATGTAGATATGCAACTAATGTGATTCTGAAAATTCATTTTGAAATTTTGAAAAAAATGATTAGTATTTTACTTGTTAAAATAATTAGCCTGGAGAATTTTAAAATTGTCTACTACTATTCTGGAATATCAAGAGCTAAGAACCTTATATTCATGATCAATGAAGTGAGTAATAGTGGTAAGCAAGGCTGGACAAGGACTTATAAGTAAATGCTATTTTACCCTAATGACCAGAAGACTCAGCTTGTTCAGAAAGGCAATACCATCTGGAGTAGCAAGTTGACTAGAGGGAAAGTTTTGGAACTATGCCAAGTATCTATAAACCATGGGAATCCAAATTATGAGGAAAAGAAACATGCAATTATTTCAGACCTAAGCTTTACCAAGGGACCTTCTGCACCAGTGATTCCATAGGAATGGAATTCAAAAAAATTGTTTAGATGTGATGTAACATTTTCAAAAGTGCCAGGTGTGCTGTAGAAATGCACCCCGTGTTGGAGGTATCAGTGATGCTAGAATACAGATAATTTGTGGTTTTTGCTATGAGCATCTCAAAGCATGAATCATCATTTAGAAAATTTCCAAAAAGTAAAAGGACCCAAATTGTGTTTATATTGGACTAACAAAGTTCTGAATTGCATTATACAACTTTTCCCATGTATATAACCAAAATATGAAATTTTTGGGCTAAAATTTGAAAATGAATCCCAAATGTCAAAAACATTAATTTTTAATAAAACATTCTAGATATTTCAATATATTATCACTCAAAATTTTTTATTTTACAGTTACTGATATGAATTATTATTACACATCATAGGATGCAATAAGGAATAGACAAGGCAAGTCTGTTCAGATAACTTGCAGTGCAAAATGAGGGAGTGGTAAACACAGTTACGAAGCCATCAACACGTGTGAGGACATACAGTGGAATGGGCATCTCTGTCTACCTACCTATCTATCCTTCTGGCCATCATTTGCTATAGCTGTATATCTATATAAACTTACATTATATTTTCATCTAACTTAAAGGTTTGCTATAGTCAGAATTAGGCTTATTTTCTTCCCTAGATAATTCCTCACTCCCCCCCCATCACCCACTGCTATAATTATACTGCCACACATTTTCAATTAGTGTTATTTCATCACTTTAATTGATTGCTTCAACATCTTTATGCCTTTCAGTTTCTAAACATCACCTTATGGATCCCAGTTTTGCTCATTATCCCATCGCCTTGGCAGTTTCTTTTTAGATACCTCTGCGTGCTCCTGAAACCTTTCTATTCTTAGGGTTCTATCTTTTTTTTTCCCCTCTATATGCTTCCTAAAGTCAGTCTCATCTCCTGCTAAGACCTCATAACTATTTAAATTATATCAATTCCATAATCTTCAGCCTTGATCTCTTTCCTGAGTTCCAAATCCCTTTTATACCAGTCCAGTGAGCACCTTCTCTTGAATGGTTATAACCATCCTTCATGCCACATATCCAAAGGAATCTCATTACTTTTTCTCTCAGATATACTCCTACCCTCACTTTGCCTATCTTGTAGATTTCAGTTCTATGTATATATATATATATTTTTTTTTCAAACTGGAAGGCTAAATGTTATTGCATCATTCTCCATTCTCACATCTGAGCAATTACCAAATTCAGTGAACTTACTTTTGAAACCTCTCTACTTTCTGTCTCACTGCAGGTAATCTAGAGGAGATGACCCTAATCCCTTTCCTGGGTTTTTGGATTATTGCAATTCCCTTCCCAATTCTTCGGCTCCTCCCTGCCACTCCACCACTGCCACCATTTTACTCACTGCACTGAGGCCAGGGATATTTATAAAGTGCAAATTAGATCCTGTTTCTCCTCTGTTTAAAGCCCTCTCCTTAAAGGACAGTGCTCTAACTCTTCATCATCAGGGTAGAAAAAGACTCATGACAGAAGTCCTGATCTCTGATTCAGCTTCCTCTTGTGCCAATGTAATCCATGCTGTATTTGTGCAATATGCTAGAAATTCTCTTAAAATTTTTTTCTGAGTTTTTGTTTACAGTTGGCTACAACTTTCAGAAAAGCCCTTCTCATGCTTTCCTATTCACATCCTCTCCTATCTGTGGAGGGTTCAGATGAGAGGGCATGTTCCTTGATTAAGAGAACTCATTTAACACCTCCCTTCTGAATTTTCACATTTACCTCCAGGAGCCAAACCAACCACTGGCTCATTGTTGTACCTAATGGAATATATAGATGTTTCTAGCATCACAAACAATACATGTCTTTATTCTTTTCTTTTTACATTTCTGATAAATAGACAGAAAACATCTTAAGATATAGAAATCAGTTTAGCAAACTTTTAAGTACTTGGCAGAAAATAATGCCCAGTGAATATTGGCTAACATGAATTCATATTTAGTGGCTCATCTTGTATAACAAATAAAAAGTTCACCCTGTAGTAATCCTAGAAAGACTACTACCATAATATTATTAAGCTCTTTCCCTATGTGGAGATTGTTACTTGATTGTATTTGCTACTTAAACTCTAGCTCAAAATTTGCTAATTCTTCATTCACAGGTTCTCTTGATTCATTTTCTTTAAGCTCCTACTTATATTCCTATTATAGATTTTCACTGACAGATCACAACTACATGAATTCAAAAGCTAGTTTGTTGGAAATTTTTCTTCCTACCTCCACTCTATCATAAAAAGAACAATTTGAATAATCATTCATTTTTTTGCAGCTGAATCCAAAATCTGTACCATTAGCATTGACTTTTTCCCTTAAATCCAAACATATTTTAACAGTAGTTTCTTAAAAAGCTCTACCTAGATGGCAAAAGCACCCTCGGCTCAGGTGTCTAAACCTCCAATCATCCTTTACCAAAAAAATAAAGTTCATGTTTACCTTTTCTGGCAATGGCTCCACCATTCTTTAAATCTGTCTAAAATCCTGTTGCCATGACTAAACACTCTATAGGAATGTTCCTTAAACATATAAACTGCTGTCTTATCACCAACACCTAAACAATAACCTCATTTTTGGCCCCTCATTTCCCTCTTCATTTGTTCAACTCCACTTCACATACTCATTAACTCCTAGTTAGTCAGAAATACCTATTGGATTTATCTCCCACCTTGCCTCCCTATCCTGAAATCTCCCTGCTGTAATAAAATCTGTGATGCTAGATTCAGCTCTCTGAAGTTCAAGTTGGATTGTAACTCATCGAGTTCAAACATTTTGTTTAGGCTTCCCTTCCTATCTATAAACTCGAACCAATCAGCATTAAAGAACCGTCATAATAAATCCTCAATGTACATGCACACGTATGTTTATTGCGGCACTATTCACAATAGCAAAGACTTAGAATCAACCCATATATCCATCAGTGATAGACTGGATTAAGAAAATGTGGCACATATACACCATGGAATACTATGCAGCCATTAAAAAGGATGAGTTCGTGTCCTTTGTAGGGACATGGATGCAGCCGGAAACCATCATTCTCAGCAAACTATCGCAAGAACAGAAAACCAAATACCATAAGTTCTCACTCATAGGTGGGAATTGAACAATGAGATCACTTGGACGCATGAAGGGGAGCATCACACACCGGGTCCCATTGTGGGGAGGGATAGCATTAGGAGATATTCCTTATGTAAATGACGAGTTAATGGGTGCAGCACACCAACATGGCACATGTACACATATGTAACAAAACTGCACGTTGTGCACATGTACCCTAGAACTTAAAGTATAATTTAAAAAATAAAATCAAGATTTTAGCTCAGTATTTTTAGTCCTAAAGTTGCCTTCCTTTATTAATGCACTGTTTAGCCTGTTTTCTGTTGATTATAACAGAATACCTGAAAGTGGATAATTTATAAAGAAAAGAAGTGTATTTCTTACAGTTATGAAGGCTGAGAAGGCCAAGGTTGAGGAGGTACATCTGGTGAAAGCCTCCTTGTTCATGGGGACTCTCTGCAGAGTCCCAAGAAGACTCAGAGCCTCCCACGGCAAAGGGCCTGCCTGAATGCATTAATGTGATTGCTCAATTCTCTCTTCCTTGACTTATAAAGCAACCAGTTCCATTCTCATAATAATCCATTAATCAATTACTTTTTGATTTTCTAAACATCAGCTCATGAATCCCCACATTCTGCTTGCTGTTCTGCACGCTTGGCAAAACCCTCATGATACAATCAACCCTTAAAGGCCTTTCAATACTGACACACTGAGGATTACATTTCCAACACAGGAAATCTGGGGGACACATTCAAACCATAGCATGTACCAACATTTTATTGAATGCCTACCAGGTAGAAGGAATAATCTTAAATAGAAATGTAAATAAGTAGAGACTTTTTTTTTTTAAATTTATTATTATTATACTTTAAGTTCTAGGGTACATGTGCATAACGTGCAGGTTTGTTACATATGTATACTTGTGCCATGTTGCTGTGCTGCACCCATCAACTCGTCAGCACCCATCAACTCGTCATTTACATCAGGTATAACTCCCAATGCAATCCCTCCCCCCTCCCCCCTCCCCATGATAGGCCCCTGTGTGTGATGTTCCCCTTCCCGAGTCCAAGTGATCTCATTGTTCAGTTCCCACCTATGAGTGAGAACATGCAGTGTTTGGTTTTCTGTTCTTGTGATAGTTTGCTGAGAATGATGGTTTCCAGCTGCATCCATGTCCCTACAAAGGACACAAACTCATCCTTTTTTATGGCTGCATAGTATTCCATGGTGTATATGTGCCACATTTTCTTAATCCAATCTGTCACTGATGGACATTTGGGTTGATTCCAAGTCTTTGCTATTGTGAAGAGTGCCGCAATAAACATACGTGTGCATGTGTCTTTATAGCAGCATAATTTATAATCCTTTGGGTATATACCCAGTAATGGGATGGCTGGGTCATATGGTACATCTAGTTCTAGATCCTTGAGGAATCGCCATACTGTTTTGAAGATCATATGCTACAGCAGGATATATATATACACCTACATACATACATATATATGCACATTTTATATATCTGTATATATAAACACATACATACATAAATATAATTTATGCTACTTGGGCTACTTTTCCCCCCAATATATTCTACCTGCTTCTTTTCTTTCCTAATCATCCTACCCCTTGCTATAGAAAAAATACATATTAGCCATTATTTCCTCAATACTTTCCTACCTTGGTTCTTTGTTTATTATGGGCTTGAAATTCCCAGAAATCTCCATGTGTAGACATCCTACCAAACTTTTAGGAGTAGTTCAAAGCCATCCACGAAGAAGTCGTCCTGGTACTTTCAGCCATTTTAGCACTATTACAAAGATCAGTAGACCTGTATCGTACTACTAATTTAGTTATTTAATGCTCAACATTTTCATACATACCAGATGAATAAGTGCTCACATTCATCTAATCAGCAAACATGCAATAAGTTCCTACTGCATGTTAGGCTCTATTTCACAATTGGGCAGTAGCTAAGAACAGAGTAACAAAATATCTGCGAAGCCTAACTCACCTTATAGATGTAAAGTGCATGAGAGACAAACGCAAATGAACAGCTATTTCATGTTTATTTATTCAATTGATAAATATTGCTGGGAAAAATCAGAGGACAGAATAATGGGAAGTACCAAAGTGCATGGCGCTTAATTTATGTAAGTGGTAAAGGGGAGTCTCACTAATAAGGTGACATTTGATCTAGAAACCTAAAGAAAGTGGGAGAGTGGGCTCAGAATATCTGAAGAAGAGAATGTGAGGCAGAGAGTACACTAGTTGCAAATACCATGAGAAGGGAGGAGGCTTAGCACATTTGAGGACCAGCAAAGGGCCAATGCGACTGGAAGAGAAGAGGATAGGGAAGGAAAGTTATAGAAACAAGTGCTGAGGACTTCCAGAGGGGCCAAGGGGCCATACTGAGCTAAATAATAAGGAAGTCACTGGTGACTTTGACGATAGTGAGGAGGAAGCTTAAATTTTGTGGGTTCTGAAAATGAATTAAGGAAGGAGAAATGAAAACAACAACTACTACAAATAGCTCTTTCTAGTGTTTTTTTGTTTGTTTTGTTTTTGTTTTTTGTCTGAGGGAAGCAGAAAAGTAGGCCAGAAACTAAAGAGGAATGTTGGATCAAGGGACTATTCTTTTTTTCAATTTGGTTGTTTTTCTCTCTCATTGTCTCTTTCTTTTTTCTTTTTCTTTTTTTTTTTTTTAAGATGGAGTAATAATAGCAATCCAAGGGATGTTCCAGAAGAGAGAGAAAAATTGATGGTGCTAAAGAGAGATGATGTAATGATAGTTTGAAAAGGTGAGAGAAAATGGGATTTAGATCACAATTTTGATACAATCATGATCAGTTTATTCAAAGAAACACAGAAGTCGGAGCATGTGGGACCAGAGGCAGAGATGGGTAGATGTGATGCGAGCTTGCAGAAAGGCTTGTTTTAATTGCTCATCTTCATTGAATGATCTGAGAGCAGGTTTACAATTCTGTGCCTTTTTTAAAATTAATGAAGAACAAAATTTACCAGCAACTAGCATGGGCAGCCTCTACCTTTACATTGTTCCTCATGTTCTTCATGACTTTAGGTCAATGTTTGTTTATCCTTATCTAATTGAATTTATTTCTGATTTTCACTTTAAATTTCTAGCTCTGTTCAGGCACACCAGTTTGTCAAATACAAATTTAAAATGGAGAATGAATACTCTGAAATATCTTGGATTTATTTTATGTGTATCGCCTCGCTAAAAACATATAGAGGCGTATGTTGATACATAAATAAGAAAGACATTGTATGCGTACTTAGAAGTCTACAAGAACTGCCAATTCCCATTTTATGAGGTGGCAGTGAATCCGATTTATTAAGAATAAGTGCCATGAAAATTGATTATAGCCAGCAAAAATCTTAATTCATATAATATTCATAGCTATTATGACAAGGCAAGGACCGAAGAAAACTGTTTCTATGACTTTTAACAGACATCACAAGTAAGACAGCACTGTGGTCAAATGAATTTTAAAAATTCTAGGCTAAACATTGCTTTTGGACACTGGAGAGTCTTTACCTTGTGCATGTAAATTCTCAAGGGGGTGGGGGGGATATGCAATGTATGGCTTCCCAAATCTACTGAACCATGTAAACCTTTTTCCATGGAAAATCCCACAGAATTTTTGGTCTACAAACATACTTAGAAAAATGTTGAATAAAGTGATGCGTGGTCTGAGACACAGAATAACCTGAGGAAAATTAAAAGAAAGAACTGTCTTAAGTTATGGCTATATCAAGAGTTGGTCTTATCAACAAAAAGCTTTCATCTTTAAGTTGTTATTTTGAATAGTTGGCTTTACATTAAACATTATTCATTCACACTCAGACAGCATATTTTTCAACATTAACTATCACATTATCATTGCCTAACAGAACCATCCCAGCGTATGTGTATTTTCTCAAATTTTTGATTTTTGAAATAGTGTCTGAAGTCAAAGAAAATATTACATTTTAAAAACATGCAAAAAACTACTTAATTTCATTATCTGAAATAGCTACAGGAAGGGGCAAAAAAATCTGTCATTTAAAAATTTTATTTTAAGTAGTCTTCACCATTGCATAAAAAAGAAAATAATTAGAATAGCACTTATTAAGGATGCTACAGTTACTTTTTATAATTTCTAATAATTTATGTGTAGGAGTTTTATCTCTTGGAAATGGTAAAAACTTCTGTCAAAGAGATGACATATATATATATGATAAAAACATATCTCAGTATGGTTGTAATGAATCTCATTCCTTGAACCAATACATTTTAGAGGTGACACTTAGATTTCCAAAACGGTGGAAGAGACTACTTTTAAGAAAATATGTTGCCTGGGCATGGTGGCTCATGCCTGTAATCCCAGCACTTTCGGAGGCTGAAGTGGGCAGATCACCTGATGTCAGGAGTTCGAGACCAGCCGGACCAAAATGGAGACCCCCGTCTCTACTAAAAAATACAAAATTAGGCAGGCATGGTGGCGCATGCCTGTAATGCCAGCCACACAGGAGGCAGAGGCAGGAGAATTACTTGAACCCAGGAGGCGGAGGTTACAGTGAGCCAAGATCACGCCATTGTACTCCACCCTGGGCAACAAGAGCGAAACTCCATCTCAAAAAAGAAAAAGAAAAGAAACTATGTCATTTTCCATTTCAAATCTAATTCTAGACTTAGATTTGCCTCACACTTCACTTCAAAAGACTGTATTTATTCTTGAGTATTACTGATACCCTGGATGCAAAAACATAAGTAAAAATACATTTTCTGCGTCACTTATAAAGGGAAAAAAACATGAAGAAAAACACTTTGTAAGTTATATCCATCTGACATCACATTTCTGAATAAAACCTAAAACTTTAATTCAACTTTGCTAAATTGCCAGTTTCCTTGATTGCATAGTGAATCTGATATTCTATTTAAGGCACAATTTACATGATGGGACCAGAGGAATTTCCAGGCATCTTCTGGTCCAGATTTTTTTCTTTGGTCAGAATTAGTGTGCAATTCCTGATGGGCCTGAGGCTGAAGCTGATTGGAACACTCCATGGAGACATGAGCTACTTCAGTGGCCAGTTTTCCCTCTGCATTTTCTTCTCAACTATTTTGACTGCAGATCATATGAATCATGGAAATAATTCAGTTTAATTCAGCATACATTTGTTAAGCATTCACTAGGCCCAGGTGATAGACATAAAGAGATGGAAATATATACTCTCTGTCTGTATGTTGTCAGTAATCTAGTTGGAGAAAGAGATACTCTTCAAAGTAGCTATGCAATGATGAACTGTTATATAACATGAGGAATAACATACTATTGCTTTGGAAGTAGAGGAGAAAGTAACGGATTTCATTTCCAATTAATTAGAACCTTACAGAAGTGGCATTTGAATTAGTTATTTAAAATCTTAGGCCCAGCTCAAATCCAGTAGCTTAACAAAGAGACAAGTGACTATTTAGAGAAAAACATAGACTGCATTTTGTGAATTTCATTATTGAATTAATCATTAAAAAGTATTTAATGAGCATATATTAATAATAATCTCCTTTTTTGAAAAAACAGGCTACAGCTATAGTTCTGAACAAGGAGTAGGCGGACACCCCACTCTCATGTAAATGAAATTCTGGGAGTTAGGGAGACAAGCAAGAACAGATCAGAAACATTCATAGAGATAAATAAAAAGATTATGGTAAACAGATAAATTCAGTGGAGGATATAAGCAGGATAACATGGGGGAGCTCTCCCATAAAAGCAGCCCATCAAAAGCTGCTTTTATGGGAGTGCTCAAGGACAGCTTGTCTGAGAAAGTGACACTGGTGTGGACATACAAAGCATGAGAAGGAGCCGGGTAGTAGGCAGAAGAAGGCATGAAACTATGGGAAAATGATTCGAACAAGGAGGCTATCAAGTGCAACAGCCCTGAAGTGCACTATTATTGCAAGGACTTAATGAAGAAGGTGGGTGGTGGGCTAAATTGACCTTACAGATATAGACAGGAGCTAGAATAAGAGAGAACTCTAGAACACAGAAAAGAGTTTTTGTTTCGTTCTACATTTAGGCAATAACTTCCTGACAATGGTAACTGTGGCTACTCAAAGGAGAATACATTTGGGTTGGAAACAAAGAAGATTAATACATTTACTTTGGAGACTATTAGCTTATTAAAAACATTGATGGTGGCTTCTTTAGAGTGGTAGCATAGAAGTAAACAAAGACATAACAACTGAAAATACAATTTGTTCATAAATCAGAAAGACTGGATAGATGAGATGGGGTATGACAGTCGAGAGTAAAGAGAAAAATCAAATAATATGCTTTTAGTTTTGCTTGTTAGTTTATCTAAACAACTGGGTAAAAGGTTATGTAATTCCCTGTGGCTGGGAAGATTGAGTTTAGCATTCTCCAGTGTTTCAGCATATATATCTATTATCAATTTACCACATTGCTGTATACAGAGGAGGCCTCATACACACAATATTCCTCTTTACATCCTAGTTAATGACATTGATAGGACACATACTAATCCCAAGCATTAAGATAGGTGCTTAACTTACACTTTCTCATTTAATCTTTATAATAAACCCATGATGATGGCATTGTTTTAATCCCCATTAGATAGCTGAGAAAGCTGATACTATGATTTGCTTGTGTTAACTTAAAGAATGAGTGTTAGAAATTGGATTTTAACCCAGACCTGGATCTAGTTCCAGACATGGGCTTCGGTTTATTTAGGAAAATATGATGTGGGTAACATTTCATTTTCCATTTTCTCACTGAAGAATCCTACCCTTGGCATAGCTCTTTGTAGTTTAAAAAACATTTCAGAATATGCAGTTCTCATCAACTCTCAAGTAGATCTTCAATTTTAAAGAAGAGGGAATGGAATTCATAGAATTTAATGTAATTTACCAAGGTCACACTATCAAGAAGAAGAATCAATATTTAAATAAAGTTCACTTAATGCTATAGGCCATGCTCCATTCTCAGCTTAGATTATTGGGTTAAAATGCTGGCCAATGCATGACTTCAATAAAAAAGTGCCATCCTGGAAGAAAATATAGTCAATTATGCATTATTTGGCTAAGGAAATGGAGATGATGTGATGAAAGCAAAGGAACCTATTAAATAACAATTTTATTTTAGAAAACTGACTATATTTTAAAATATTTGTGTACTATTTAAACAATGAGAAAAATCAAAGCTCCTTGAGACTTTTAAAGATGCAAATGCTATATATTTGCATTTTGTCTGATGTTTAAGCAAATATTTTTCTATTTGTCTACAATATGTAGTTAACAGAGAATTTGATTAAAAAGCTGATTTTTTGTTCCAGAGCACAGAAACTTGGATAGATAAAATACTGTCATGTTTTACTTGCCCTTTGTATATTCAAATATAATATGTTATGTTATTGATAATAAAATAACCTATCTTTTTAAAAACATTACCATGGTCATTGGATTCTGGGAATGTTTGAATGGCTTAATAATTTTATGAAAAATAGAGAAGAATGACAAAGTGAATGCTTTTAGGAAAGACTGCAAAGTATTTGTGTTGGAATTGAAGTGCTGTGGATCTTTTTCTGTGGAAGAGGTTAGGAAGAAAGGCACCTAAATGAAATCTGCTGCTTCAGCAATTTGTTTTCCACCGAAAAGCAACAAAGAAAACATGGCATACACTACATTTTCTAATTTGAAAATAATGCCATATTTAATAAACATCACAATAGTGTTTATATGGACTAAGAGTGAGAATGGGAAATAACTTCATTGCATATAACTGAAGTGATACAGAGTTCTTTGAAATATACTTCTGCAAATAAAACAAGGGTACTTCTTTATCTTGTTTAATTCATAATTGTATTTTTCATTACACACATCTTCATTTTCTCAATAAATTAACATTTTAAACTGAGTATACAGTGTATGAGCTATACAGAGCTTAGTGTTATTACACAAAATTTCTCCTAGTGATTATGTCCTTGTGCTTTTTGTATCATATCCAGGCTGACATTAACAATATCTGTATTATCTGAGAACTCACCAAGAGATGACAAGAAGAGGAAGTGCAAACATGCACCAGAGGATATCCCCAGGGCTAATGTGGGAATGAGGTGAGAGTCAATGAGTCATAGAGTCTGAAAATGTTAAGAGTCGGAAGGTACCCCAGAGATCTTGCCCAAATCCATCCTTTCTATAAGAAAAAACTGAGAATCAGAGAAGATAAGCAATTGCCTAAGCTACAATATGTTTTTGGCCAAGTGGTATATGCTGACCACAAGCCCGTATCACAAAGAAAAATCTGAGTAGAGATTTAGAGATATAAAGAGAGAAAAGCAATTACTTCAGCAGATTTCCCCTGCTGCCTCAGCGACTCTCTAAAACTTAAAGAGCATCTCAGACATTTAACACTTCTGGATTTTAGTAACTAACACTTAGTGAAGCAATTTTCCAATGTACTAAATAATTTTTTAAATTCTCGTAGCAAAGTTAAAAAATGCATAGAGACATATTTTAAATAGAACTGATGGCCTGCCATAGCTTAACTGAATGTCATGTGATTTTATTCATTTTATTACTAATACAAGTATTATCCATAATGATATAAAAAGAGGTAAGGAAAAGAAACATGTTTTTCTGTTTAAAGATAAAATTAGATATAATCATCTTCTTTGGAAACATGTACCTATTGTGCTGAAAAAATTCAACCCTCAGAGAAATATGAACTATGTACTAAATAATCCTTACATTTAAAATTCTACAGGTTGTCCATTTTCTATCATTGTCTTTTTGTTATTAAATATTTCTTGCATTTAATTTTCACACAACTTGTTTTAATCAACTCAATTGAACAGGATGAAGGTTACAGCTCAGAAAATGTCTAACCCATGCAATTTAACAAGGACAACATTCTGTAAGTCGTGGATTTTAAGTAATGATAGTAACTTCAACTTCCTACCTATTGGTACCAGTGAATGAAAGACAAAATATTTGAAAACAAAGATGATGCACTTAACACAGAAAAACTCAATCTCCTTAAATACAAGTAGGAAAAAAAGATCAAATTCTAATCTAATAAGGCATTTGCTTTGCATATTCAGGTTCTAAAGACAAGCACAACGTTGAGTTTCAATTGGTCCTCTACATCTTCATTGTGAGATTTATCAGCCCAAAAATAATTTATTGTAATGTATTTTATTCTTAATGTTATAAATAACATGCGCTGCAGTTTTCCAACTAATTCTACCTTCTTCATAAATTGCATGATGGTATCTGTCATTATTAGGGAAACACTATTAGTGAGAGCAAGATTATCAAATAAAGAATCCTTCAATTTTTCTCTTGTATTGGTAAGAACATTTTGATCAAGAAATAGCAGAAAGAAATTGAATGCCAGAGAACCACAGGAAGGTTGAGTGAAATCAGTTCCCAGACCTTGGGGCAAGTGACAAAAACTGGGGAGCAAAATTGGAGTGGGAAGATTAAAATCTCAGAATGGGAAAGAACCAGGTATGAAATGATCACATCAGGAATTATTTAAGTGAGGCAGACAGCTTCAAAGGAGCAAGCCAGTGAGTTATGAAAAGACCAAAACAGTAGAGACATCGAAGTGGTTCAGGTGGGAAAATCAAATCATTCTTTAGTAGACCGTGCAGCAGGCTTGGTAAGAAGATATTAGGAAATGATGAACTTCTTTTATTCTTTACAATGTCAATTATCTTCAATAAATTGTTTGGATCTGATATTACTTTATACCTCAAAATTACTCAGTCGTCTTGTCTGTTTTCTTTTGTTTGCTAACCTTGAGTTATAAATGGACATGCAAAATAGAACTTCCAAATTTACAAAAGGATACACAGAACTAAGAAGAAAATCACTAAATCAAAGAAGAAATAATCAAATTAAATCAATGCATACGATTAAACATATTGGATACAATTTAGTGGATAACCCTAATTTTGAAACATGAAGCACAGTAGTAATAAAAAGTACCCAAATATTGTAAATAACATTAAAATACTTGGTGTTCAAAGGAGGAAAAATATAAATGAGAAGCTCAAAACAATAAGAAGTTGGAGCCTCTGAGGGATTTTATAATGGACACATGGTAACATTTTTGGATTCATTGTATTGTGGCATATGAATCTAGGTTGTAAAGTTTCTAATTTTTGAAAACTTAATTTATGGCTTTAGTTGTAACCAAAGAGCATATATCGTTTTGAAAGTAGTAAGAGAGGAATACCTGTTCTTTTTTTAAGTATGCAAATCACTAGTATTTTTCTTCTAATCTGTAGTTGTCATAGCCAGTTGTATATGCTTTTAATTAAAATAAATTTAAAGCACTCTCACCAAGAGTTCATAGGTGTCTCCTTGCACAGACATAAAGAACAGATTCATATGGTACTTTTATGCCATCTCTACTCCCCAGCACACAATCCCATGGAATCGCCCCACACCTCTTTTATCTGATAATTACCAGGTTGTTCATTACAGTATAGGTTGCCAAATTCAGAGAAACTTGCTTGACAGGAATGCTATGATTCCAACTCTCACTGAACACCCATTTATATTAATAATCTGTTATCTAATATTATTTTACAACTCTTTTTCTTTACCTGGCTTGAGATGAGATCTATTATTTCTAATTTCTGCGAGGTTAAAACATACCTCTTGGGATTTTCCTTAGATAGAGCCTATTCTCGTTCTTTTAGAAGTAATTTGTTTTGTTTGAAAGCTTGTAAGATATTCTCTTAATTAAGTAATTTTCCTATGCTATATCAAAGTGATTTTCTTTTTCCATTCATCTTTCTAGGAGCTCCATGATATCTTGAATTTGAACAAAACTCAAGCCCTTAAGGAATGCTTCTGTTATTTCACTGATTCTTAATTCTCCCCCATCTGTTTATTTCCTTTTTTCTTAAACTAACTATAATTTGCAAAGTATTTGCTTATTACTTAAATGTTCATGAATATATTTCCCCTACAATTTTTCCTCTCATTATTTCACATTTATATACTTTTACTTGTTTCATAATTAATTTTCCACAGTCACCATTGTATTTTTGTTTTATTAAGTAACTCTACTTTAGAAATCCTGACATTTAGTTTCAGAAAGTTTATTTTGAGCTCTAATTATATCACATTGAAGTATTTTTCTGTGATTTTTAATGTTTTCTTCTTCTTACAGTCCATCTATTTTTACTTAATGTAAGCAACCTGCTCTAATTATTTTATTTGTCCTCCTTTTCTCAACCTATTGAGTTCTTTCTCCCTCCCTCTCTTTTCCTTGGACTAGTGGTGGGAGTGGATTACCAGCTTCCTTGTTGATCATCACTAGAAAGCTGAAGACTATGTTGGCCTTTGTTTCGGTGGGCTTACGTAGAATATGTAGCAATCAAAGACTCATCTCTGGAGTCATCTGAAGGAGTCTTCCATGATCTCATCTCCATGCAAGTACAGATGGGAGAGAAGTAGTCACTACATAATATGAATTGGTAATAATTTTCACCACCAGCTAAGACCCATTCAGACTACTGGTACTGCCCATCTGGGGTTCCAGTGTAGGAACTCAAGTTGAACGTTTCAGTTCTATTCCATATCTTGAGATAACCTACTTGCATTTGCCAGTTTTGCAGCCTCAAGAGGTCTTTAAATGTGCAGTCTTTTCTCTGGTCTACATGGCCCTTGGACCTTCAGCTTTTCTCTCCAGGGAAACAGTAAGGCAAATAAATGGAGAAAAGATTGTTTTTCAACAAACAATACTGGAACAATTGGACATTCACTTGCAAAAACAAACAAACAAATAAACAAAAAAACCAGTCTGGACACAGACCTTACATTTTTCACCATAATTAATTCAAAATGGATCAGAGACCTAAATTTAAAATGCAAAATTATAAAACTCCTGGAAGATAATGGGAAAAAAGTATAGATGAGCCTGAGTTTGGTGATGTTATTGCAGATACAATACCAAAGGACCAAAAGCACGGTATATGAAAGGAAAACATTATAAGGTGGTATCATAGTAATATCTTACACTGAGTAATTTGTACAGAACAGAAACGTATTTATTACAGTTCTTGTGGCTTATAATATGTTAATAAGGGAAACAGGAAATGGTGATGGGGGTAAACTTTGGATAAAGAAACATTCTGTACTTTTCACTTATTTTTCTCTCTAAACTTAAAACTGCTAAAAATGAAGTCTACTAAAAAACACAAGTGTAGTAAGTATGATGTCCATTGATGATAATATTCCAAGGAGTGTGTCCTTTCTTTCAGCATATAACGTAGCACTGCAGAAGTACTAAGAAACCAGATAATATAGCCTCATTATCTTTATACTATGAGTCAGAAAGAATGCTAAAGTGGCTATAATTCGTTTATATTTCTATTTCCTTGTCCTTAGACACATTAAGTATCAAATCCCTCTAGTATACTTAACAATGTAGATCCTAGCTAAGCTGTACATAAAATGGGAATTATTTTGAGTTGCAAGACTGGCTTGTTTTGAGGTGACCAATCATTTTAACAGAAACAGTAATTCAATTTTGCAGTCATATGTAGCTTGGAAAAACAAGGTGCCACACACTGGAATAAATTGATTTGTGGTTAAAAAAAATTGCAGGATAAATCAGACGTGGGTTTCAAACCTACCTTTCATGTCTTACTTTGTGATTTCAGCAATTCAAGCAACATTTGAAACTATGTGAGTCAGCATGAAATACATGCTGATCATTAGCTAATTGCTAAAGCTTAGGTGCTGAGTATATAAATTAAAAACCGTGGTCACAATAGCAGGCTCTGAAATTGAGGCAATAATTAATAGCCTACCAACCAAAAAAAGTCCAGGACCAGACGGATTCACAGCCGAATTATACCAGAGGTACAAGGAGTAGCTGGTATCATTCCTTCTGAAACTATTACAATCAATAAAAACAGTGGGAATCCTCCCTAACTCATTTTATGAGGCCAACATCATCCTGATATGAAAGCCTGACGGAGACACAACAAAAAAAGAGAATTTTAGACCAATATCCCTGATGAACATCGATGCAAAAATCCTCAATAAAATACTGACAAACTGAATCCAGCAGCACATCAAAAAGCTTATCCACCATGATCAAGTGGGCTTCATCCCTGGGATGCAAGGCTGGTTCAACACACACAAATCAATAAATGTAATCCAGCATATAAACAGAACCAAAGACAAAAACCACATGATTATCTCAATAGATGCAGAAAGGCCTTTGACAAAATTCAACAGCCCTTCATGCTAAAAACTCTCAACTAATTCGGTATTGATGGAACGTATCTCAAAATAATAAGAGCTATTTATGACAAACCCACAGCCAATATCATACGGAATGGGCAAAAACTGGAAGCATTCCCTTTGAAAACTGGCACAAGACAGGATGCCCTCTCTCACCGCTCCTATTCAACATAGTGTTGGAAGTTCTGGCTAGGGCAATCAGGCAAGAGAAAGAAATCAAGGGTATTCAGTTAGGAAAAGAAGAAGTCAAATTGTCCCTGTTTTCAGATGACATGATTGTATATTTAGAAAACCCCATTGTCTCAGCCCAAAATCTCCTTAAGCTGATAAGCAACTTCAGCAAAGTCTCAGAATACAAAATCAATGTGCAAAAATCACAAGCCGCCTTATACATCAGTAACAAACAGATACCCAAATCATGAATGAACTCCCATTCACAATTGCTTCAAAGAGAATAAAATACCTAGGGATCCAACTTACAAGGGATGTAAAGGACCTCTTCAAGGAGAACTACAAACCACTGCTCAGTGAAATCAAAGAGGACACAAACAAATGGAAGAACATACCATGCTCATGGATAGGAAGAATCAATATCATGAAAATGGCCATACTGCCCAAGGTAATTTATAGATTCAATGCCATCCCCATTAAGCTACCAATGACTTTCTTCACAGAATTGGGAAAAACTGCTTTAAAGTTCATATGGAACCAAAAAAGAGCCCGCATTGCCAAGACAATCCTAAGCCAATAGAACAAAGCTGGAGGCATCACGCTACCTGACTTCAAACTATACTACAAGGCTACAGTAACCAAAACAGCATGGCACTGGTACCAAAACAGAGATACAGACCAATGGAACAGAACAGAGCCCTCAGAAATAATACCACACATCTACAGCCATCTGATCTTTGACAAACCTTATAAAAACAAGAAATGGGGAAAGGATTCCCTATTTAATAAATGGTGCTGGGAAAATTGGCTAGCCATAAGTAGAAAGCTGAAACTGGATCCTCTCCTTACTCCTTATACGAAAATTAATTCAAGATGGATTAGAGACTTAAATGTTAGACCTAATACCATAAAAACCCTAGAAGAAAAGCTAGGTAATACCATTCAGGATATAGGCATGGGCAAGGACTTCATGTCTAACACACCAAAAGCAATGGCAAGAAAAGCCAAAATTGACAAATGGGATCTAATTAAAGAGCTTCTGCACAGCAAAAGAAACTACCATCAGAGTGAACAGGCAACCTACAGAATGGGAGAAAATTTTTGCAATCGACTCATCTGACAAAGGGCTAATATCCAGAACCTACAAAGAACTCAAACAAATTTACAAGAAAAAAACAAACAACCCCATCAAAAAGTGGGCAAAGGATATGAACAGACATTTCTCAAAAGAAGACATGCATACAGCCAACAGACACATGAAAAAATGCTCATCATCACTGGCCATCAGAGAAATGCAAATCAAAACCACAATGAGATACCATCTCACACCAGTTAGAATGGTGATCATTAAAAAGTCAGGAAACAACAGGTGCTGGAGAGGATGCGGAGAAACAGGAACACTTTTACACTGTTGGTGGGACTGTAAACTAGTTCAACCATTATGGAAAACAGTATGGCGATTCCTCAAGGATCTAGAACTAGAAGTACCATATGACCCAGCCATCCCATTACTGGGTATATACCCAAAGGATTATAAATCATGCTGCTATAAAGACACATGCACATGTATGTTTATTGCGGCACTATTCACAATAGCAAAGACTTGGAATCAACCCAAATGTCCATCAGTGACAGACTGGATTAAGAAAATGTGGCACATATACAACATGGAATACTATGCAGCCATAAAAAAGGATGAGTTTGTGTCCTTTGTAGGGACATGGATGCAGCTGGAAACCATCATTCTTAGCAAACTATCACAAGAACAGAAAACCAAACACCACATGTTCTCACTCATAGGTGGGAACTGAACAATGAGATCACTTGGACTTGGGAAGGGGGATATCACACACCGGGGCCTATCATGGGGAGGGCGGAGGGGGGAAGGGGGAGGGGCGAGGGATTGCATTGGGAGTTATACTTGATGTAAATGACGAGTTGATGGTGCTGACGAGTTGATGGGTGCAGCACAGCAACATGGCACAAGTATACATATGTAACAAACCTGCACGTTATGCACATGTACCCTACAACTTAAAGTATCATAATAATAAAAAAAAAAAAAGAAAAAAAAAAGAAAACCAAATACCGCATGTTGTCACTCATAGGTGGGAATTGAACAATGAGATCACTTGGACACAGGAAGGGGAACATCACACACTGGGGCCTATTGTGGGAAGGGGGGAGCAGGGAGAGATAGCATTAGGAGATATACCTAATGTAAATGATGAGGTAATGGGTGCAGCACACCAACATGACACATGTATACATACGTAACAAACCTGCACGTTGTGCACATGTACCCTAGAACTTAAAGTACAATAATAATTAAAAAAAAAACCAAAACCGTGGTCACTTAAAGGGCTAATTTTAATAAATTTATGGTCTATAGCAGTGCTTTCCAATAGGAAAACAATATAAGCCACATATGTACTTTTATATTTTCTAGTAGCCATATTTTTAAAAAACGAAAAAGAAAAAGGTAAAATTATCTTAATATGTTTCATTTAACTTGATATATTCAAATATCATTTCACACAATAATGTTATACGTTCCTTTTTATTCTAAGATTTTGAAATACAATGTGTGTTTTATACTCACAGCACATCCCAATTTCTACTAATTATATTCCAAATGCTCAGTAGACATGTTTAGTTAGTGGCTACCATATTGAATAGCACAGATCTAGGGGTAGATATGAAAGGAAATATGATAATTTGTGTGATGGAAATACAAAATGGTTGAATATGCCCTTACATCGTCTTAGGGAATTCAGAGAAAGTTTATCTAGAAGATCACATCTGATTAGAGACATGGTAGATAACAAAGGAAGAGTAGTAGCCTGTGAGGATGCTTTGGGGAGAAGGGCAGTCCAAGTGAAGAGAATAGGGTAAAAAAATGTGTGCAAGGAATATTGTTCTTGTACAGGTAAATTGTGCAGAATGGGCAGAGGGAGATGAAGCAAACAAAGCATGAAACCAGTGTGAATACTGAATTTTTAGCTAATATTACAGAAATAGTTTTTTTCTGAGAGGATTAGTAAATTGACTCTTTGCCCTAGTACTGCTGTTAACTAAATATGCAGCTTGATTAAAGTCATTTAAATGTACTATTTCCAGTTCCTAGTTTCTACAACTTTAAAATTGAGTAATTAAACTAGATAATCTCTAATTTTCTTCCCAATTAAAATTGCAACGTGCAAAAATTACAATGTATGAATTAAAATGGTTCAAAATTTAGATTCATACAGAAATGTCAAAGTTGGCATTCAGAAAGTAGAACAGTACAATTATGTTAACCCAGTTATTTAAGTCTATTCCAGGAAAACATTAGGATAGTGATTGCATTTTTAAATAATAACAATCAGTGCTGTATTTTATGTGTCAGCATTTAAATTCCTACCTCCCCTTTTCCTAGAAGTGGAAACTATTTTAATACAAGAAATGTTGAGGTTTTCTCTGGTTTTCATGCTGAATGGGTTCTGAAATTTTAAGTTCACTAAATTTCTCTATATTTTGCTTAAATCTATTCTTCTGAACTAAACTTGGAAATAATACATTGGCTGAATCATGGAGAATCCACAAAAAAATAACATTCAATTTCTTTGTCTATCCTCATACATTCAAGATTACTTAACTAATAAGAAAACTATAGAAATATAAAAGACATTAGCAGCAAAGCAAGATAAAAGCACATTAAGGTCATCCTAGGGCTGAAACATTTCATCAAAAAAGACATGCTCATCAATCTTTCTTAGAGGCACATAGAAGAGAAAAAAACTGTCTTTGACTTCATAATGGTAAAGAAATTAGTCTGTTTATAAATGCCTGTGGCAAATAATGCACTGAGAGACAAGCAATGTATGAGACAAGTCGTCGTAAAAGGTGAAATTCTCTTGTCATTCTATGGTACTTTCTTAGAAACATTGTAGTTCTACATTTTTAAAACACTGTAATCCAAGGAGTTAAGTTACACCAATAAAGAAAAACTGAGAGTTGGCAAACAAACGAAAACATGGAGAGTGAAAATACAAAGCATGAACAAATGCATATACATTTTTATGTGAGGTGTGAATACTGACTGATACAAAAAGTGGGAGATAGTAAACTGACTGTGAGAGAAGGTGGAAATGCAGATTGAAAGACCAATATGATGGAGTAATGACAGAATAAAGGATGGTGAAGGTAGTCCGAAAGAGGCTGTAGTCCAAAGAAGGCCATCTCCAATGAAGTCTAGAAAATGAATGGAGAGTCAGCAGAATCCATTAAGGGCTTGTTTCTTTTCAGAAGTGAGAGGGTAGGTAGCAGAACTCTGCACAGCAAATGAAGCTTGAAAAAGTGTCTACTGAATTGAGAACGCATAAAGAAGACAGCTGATAATGAAGAGATGAATTTCTTGGAGTTTCTGTCAAGATTGAATGGGACCACTTGTAACATTATTATCGAGATTGTGAGGCATAATAGGAACTTCAAGGTGGACACCCATGCAGAAATCAGTTGGAAAGGAGGCTTGATTTCTGGGAGGTCTGTGATGAGGCAAACGGAAAGCATTTTGAACAACTTCAACATCTGGACTGAAAAAAAGAAATGGAGGAAGTAGAATCATGTTTACATTAAGTGAGCCCTCTTAGTACAGAGACCAACATCTGGCTTTGGTTACATTTATCTGAATGTAGTGAAAATGTTTGAATTAACCCAAAAAGATTAGACTAAATTTCATAATAGTGTTTACACAGCAAAATAAACGACAAAACAGATACATGGAAAAAGTGTCTGTTTATGCACACATTTCAAAGACCATGGATATAGCATCCCGAGCTACATTATCTTAGCGTGGCTGACATAAAACAGGGCTCTGTATAAACTCCTAATGATGGCCATTACAAATTGTGTTAAGCTAAGGTGGTTTAAACACAGATATCCCATGTCTTTTGTTTATTACTATGATAAAAAGAATCTGAATGCATTTCTACTAAAATTAAGAGGCAACATTATTAGGAAGTATATTTAAATTTTATGTTCCTACTATCAATAGCATTTCAGGTGACACCTTTATTTTTTGGAATTACAGCTCTCACAGTAAGTTTTCTTTTATCCCTCTTTTCTCCATAAACAAAAATATTTGGAGCTTTGATTTGTTAGTACATTCAGAACAGAGTACTTATTATCTTTACAGAAGTAACCTCAATTTTCCTTGGCCATATTGACTGGGTTTTATAAATCTTATGGACCACTTATATGTAGTTTATTGCTTAACTTTCAGAATCCAACTTTTGCTGTTATCATTGAAACAGCTGACTTTAACCAGGAATCAAAGGCAAGTAACATATGATCAGGAACAAGATGTAATCACCTATCAAGAAAGTGGGTGCATTTAAGTGGAATAAACAGTTAAATTTTGGAAAAAAGTTTTATTCCTTTATTAAAAAATAGTTCAGGCTGGGTGTGGTGGCATGGGCCTGTAGTCTCAGCTACTTGGGAAGCTGAGGTGGCAGAATCACTTAACCCAGGATTTCAAGGTTTCAATGAACGATGTTTGTACCATTGCACTTCAGCCTGGGTGATAGAGTTAGATCCTGTCTCAAGACAAACAAACAAACAATAAAAACCAAACAAAAACAAAAAACAAAATAGTACAGAATTCCTGGTTCTAAAAGAAACAACTAGATTTAAGAGCAAATATAGACATTATTTTTCAATATATTGATTCCAAGTATGGTAAACAAGATCTAATTATGTAGATCAAGGGTGTTTTGAGTCAATAGTTTCAGGAGATCATGATAGGAAGAGTGCCTAAACTAAATGTGGGGGATACCAAGCCCGAAGTGGGAGAGAGAATTCAGTTAAAAGCATCACCTTTTCCAGGACTTTACAAATCATCTCTTTTATGGAGCTCTGACTCTACTCTTCAGCTCTTTGGTGAAGCAGCTGAAGCTTGTGTCAGAAATAATGTGACTTTTGGCAGAGAACAGAGGACCTCACCTAGAGCAATATGCAGGATGGTGTATCAGTGCTGGAAGATGAAGCCTGATACGGTTCAGTCATCTCAGGGAACACCTGTGACCTAGCATGCAATGTACTACGTTAGAAGTCAGAGGGCATCATTAATATACCAATATTTGAAAAAAATTCAAGTCATGTTATACTTCCAGGTTATATTAGGAGTAAGTGATTAAAGGTCAATAACAATTTCATCCAGTTTAGATCTAAATTTTTCTCAAATTTTCTGTTTTATAATTCCAGTGAAGGGCTCTATTTTGATCATTCCTAACTAATTCGAAGCAATGCCCAATTTTTTGTTAATATTTAACATGAAAATTTGAACAATGTTTGTGTGATTTTTATTTTTATTTTTTGTATTTTCATTGTGTATGTATTTGCATTTTGGATTATTAACAGTTAAAAATGTTAAAATAGATCCAATCTCACTGAGGGATAATTTCTAAAGATAAAGTTTGGCTAGGTATATTCTAGTCAATTCTTGGAGTAGTTCCTTACATACTCATAAATTGATTCTAGAGTTGCAGTTGCCAAACTAATATGCCTTCTTTGTTTTAAAGAAGAAAGTGTTTTTTTTTCAAGTCATAAATGTCGTTTAGCCCACTCAACTCTGAAAGTGAGTTGTGTTTCTCAGCCGCCTATCATTTAAATGGAGAAAAGGATTAGGAGAACAGATATATAACAGAGGGTACTCTGAAACAAATTACTCATATTTAGACAGTTTATGTCATTAGACAGCATAGTAGCAAATTTATGGGACAATCACAATTCCAGGAAATAGGCATTAATGTGGCTGCCACAAATACTTGGGATCTGAAAAATAAAAAGGACTCAGAGCCAAAGAAGATATATCTTCTAAAATTCAGTATCTAAATACCAAATTTAGGAAGATGAAAGAACTGTAGATAACATGGTTAAATTTATTAAGGGGAAGACCTTTATGAAACTGTATCCAAAGTATGACTTAAAGTCTACTCCATAGTCTTAACATAGGAAGCTTTTTAATATTTTGTTTGTTGAGGCATGGTCTGACTGGTGACAAAGCCTTGTGCTTATAGATCTCAGCTACTCTTATTTTTTCGTTCTTGTGTGTGCGTGTGTGTGTGTGTATAGGACACTTAACAAGATCTACCCTTTTAAGAAATCTTTAAGTGAACAGTACAGCATTGTTAATTATAGTCACCATCTTGTACAGCAGTTCTCTATAACCTGCTCATCTTGCATAACTGAAACTTTATGCTCATTGAACAATTCCCCATTTCCCCTCCCCTTAGCCCCTGCAAATACTGTTCTATTTTCTGCTTCTCTGAGTTTGACAATTTTAGATACCTCACATAAGTGGAATAATACAGTACTTATTCTTCTGTGTCTGGCTTATCTCACTTAACATATGTTGCCTAGGTTCATCTATGTTGTTGCAAATGACAAAATTTCTTTCTTTTGTAAGGCTGAATAGTACTCCACTGTCCATATATACCACATTTTCTTTGTTCATTTATCTGTTGATGGACATTTAGGCTTGTAAAATAGACTATGGAACACAGTATGAAGGTTCTTCAAAATATTAAAAATATGCATTCTATTATGTATAGAAAGTATAATGTTCTAACATGATAAAGAAGGTGTTTTGTTTTTATTAACAAATTTATGTGCCTGATATCTTTTCTAAGAGTTATTTTACTTATTTTGCTAAAAATTATAAATTCTTACATAGCTTGCTTAAAAATAAAAACTTAACTAATTTTTGAGAAAAATACCTTATTCTGAAGAAGTAGCCTTCATTTGTTTTTTGATCTAGAATAATTTTAGATTTTAACTCAACTTCTATGAAAGCAGTAAGGATAATTTAACTTATGTTTTTCCATAAGATGAAATTTAAACTTATACAACAAAAACATTAAAATGAAAACTTATACAACAAAAACATTAAAAAGCAAGAAAATGATCATATTTGGAGTTTTTAAACTTCTATTTTCTTAGTCTCCAACTCATTTCTGAAACACAAAAAACAGTTCAATTAAGCCAGTCTTACCAGTGAAAGAGTAACAGAAAGGGGTAGATTTTTCCAAAGTGGTCTATTGTTTTTCTGTCATACTATAATAGATTTTCAGCATATGATAGAGTTCTGTTTCATAGAAGATAAACAGTATTCTGACCTCAAAACCTAATATTTTTTAGTCCTAGAAACAAATAGGCAGTAACTTCCTCAAGTAGTTTCTTCAAGAAACTAATCTAAAATGAAATTTCACAAGGCAAGCAAAGGTGCATTATCTATTACCTTCTGTGTTCACAACGTCCTAACTGAGAAGTTGGGGAAAAATAAATATGGAGACTTTTTACTATAAGGATATTTATTGTGAAATTAAGTACAAGTTTTCTCCAAAGCCCCTTTCCCTATAAAAACTATAAACTATAGAATTTATTAAGGGGAGGGATGAGGTGGATGAGAAGGTGTGTGATGGTATTTCAGTGAATTTATAAAACTAAAGCTTGATCTGGTTAAAGTCAAACATGGCCATTATACCCATCTGGCTGTAATAATGGGGAATTCTTTAAGTACAAATCATAATTTTCAGTGGCAAAAATGAATGAAGTGCATTCAACTCCTTACCAGCTCTGACTCTGGGCTCTGATTAACTTATTGATTTTTCTATTAGGGAAAGAAAATCAGGAACTGCATTTTTTTTTGAACGAATACGAAGAAGAAAGTGTTATTTGGAGGGTTAAGAAATCTCTATTTGGTCCAGTGAATCAGTGTGGGTGTATTTCATTCCTGCAAATAATAACACTTAATATGAATTTCACCATAATTATTTGAATTATGAAAAATTAATTTCAGTTCTGAGTACAAGGATTGGATGTTTCATATAGCTATATCTAATTCTCCTATCATCTCTCAAGGTAGGTATTATTTCATTTTTCAAAGAAGAGGAAATTAAGCCTCAGATATCCTCAAGGTTATATTGTTAACAAATGTTAATGAGTGGGATTTAAACCCATTTCTGTCTATTTCAAAATCCACGTCATTTCTAGTATTTCATGTGTCATCTAAGTACGTAATTTTTTGGCTTAGTCTGTTTGTATAAACTCAAAGTTAAAATTCACAAAGACGAAATATGCATCATTGAGTGGTAACTTTTACAGTTTTTGCTAAAGGACAACTTCAAAATGGCAAGTAATCTAAAATTTAGTTTATGATTTTATTATTTTTTTGTATATAAAAATACAAAAGACATTCTTGAATTTCGACACTCCTGAAGAACCTTACTTTTCTTTGCACAATTACCCAATCACACCCTGGAGTTCTATTCCATTTTTCTATCAAATATATCAATAATCTTGTTATAGTAATGACCTGCCTATATCCCGTTAATCTTTTTACCCTTTCAAAATCCAAAACTTAAATTTTTAAAAAAGCGAATAGGTGGCAGTCCGTTTAAGGGTTTCTAATCCAAAAGAAAGACTGATAGAATGTTTTCCTCTCATGTTAGAGAACTCTTAAATGGGGCCCTTGGATTTCATAAAGCTCTCTGGAAATGTATGCTTTATTTTGTGGTTAAGTGGCTAAGTCCCTTTCTCTGCCAATAGGTTCCATATATTTTATTGCATTACCAAGGGGCTCATGACTGAAAAGGAAGGTTAAAAACTCCTTATTGTCCTAGCAAAAGCTTGATTTTCTCTTGATGGTGTCTATATAAATAAATGGAACAGAAAATACTATGAAGGCTAGTTGCACCTTATCAGATGAGGGCGAAGTATTTTCCCTTTAAAACCATACACAAACTACATGCATGTTATAATCATATATATATTTTTTCCTGTTAGGACAAGTTGTTTGAAATTAGCTTACATCCTGAGGTAACCCCAGGTTATTGGTAACAAGACAAAATTTCCTGGAAGAATGCATTATTATTTTGAACTAGAAGAAAGGTTGAGGTGAAGTCTGTTTTATACTGAGATATATAGGCAAAAGTTTCCTTGACATGAATAAAATGAAAAGAAAAGATAATAGGTTGCCAGTTTGTTTAAGGGTTTCTAATCAAAGATTCAGCTAGGTGCCCATCTGTGTTATCTAAATAGCCATTTCCCAAATTTAACTTTGAACTGGAACTTAATGACAGTTTTATAATGGAAATGACCCCTAAGTAGGACATACATGTTTTTTCTTTGCCTCATTAAACCTGGAAGAGGTGACTCTTATGAAACCCCCTCTGTTATCTTCAATAACACAGTGACTTAATGGCATGTGTGAATAAGACATTTGCTTAATCCATCACACTGGAAAGTATTTTCCCCAGATGATACTAATTCCAAATTATACACACCCCTTTTGTTCCTAAAGACTCTAGTCTATCACTTACACAAAAGTTAGTTCCTTTCTAAGCCTAGCAGTTCAAAGTGGCTTGCAAAAAACTTTTCTGAGCACTTCAACAAAGATTGCAGTGAACAGTGACTGCCCAACAGCGAGGTATCCTGGTGAGTTTTCAGGTCATTGGCACTGGTGTTTTGAAACTGGTAATTCTCTTCCTTGTTTCATTTAGCCTACAATAATGATCATGCTCTTCCTAGACAATAAATGGATTTTGGATACCAGTTTTTAGAAATTGGAGGGTTTTTACCTGTTTCATTAGGATACACTCATCCCTTAATCCTAGAAATAAAGACATTACCTTTTTTTCATTGTCTTACATTATATTCTGGAGTCCAAATTCTGCTTGTTTATGGGGTAGCATTTGGAACCCTTATCTTGTGTTCTAGTGGGTGCCAGGTGTATAGTTTTCGTGGACATCATATAGATACTGTAAGACTAGATTGTGGTCATCTTCCCTGTGCACCAGGAAGCATTTTTGACATTTCATTCAGATCCCTATGTATCCAGTTCTCTGTATAATTGATGGAATTGTTCTGACACATCTCCAGAGATCTTTGCTGGATTCTTACTATACCTTTATCAGAGTCCTCCATCTCCACAGTTCTCTGGAGACAGAATGCACTATAGATATACAGAGAGAGAGAGAACGCTTCAGATATCCCTGTAAGTAGGAGAACTAAGTTTCTTTCCCATTTCAAAATTTTCCCCATGTAATCTTTTTTTCTCTGACCATGACCACATTTGTCATAAGAATAAGTAAATCTTTATAAGAAAAGTAGCAGTGGATTTAATTTCAGAATATATTTACATTTATGTACATTATATAACATCAATTTTTTCCTTATTGTGCTCTTAAATTTTTATTTCTGACAATTACACAGAAACAAAATCTTGAGATTAATTATAAAATCATTTTTTTAAATTTATGGAATTATTTTAGTATAACTAACCAAAATTAACCAAAAATTGTATCTATGAATAATCAAACATGGGCCCATGAAAAATCAAATATTTGGAAGGTTTAACTCTTAAAGTAAGATTATTGAATTACTTTAATAATAGTTCCAAATGCCTCTGCTTATGTTTTCAAAACGTTTTTAAACCTTTGTTATCGCAGTCTAGTTTTATTGAATGAACGGGTTTCTACCTGGATGGATGATACATAAATATATAAACTAAAGGGCAGCTCTTCAATGGCATCTCAGGACACTGTAAAAGCAGAATGTTTCCTTTACCCTTGACTTATGTTAAGTATTCAGCTCAGGTTAGAGAAATGGTTGTTTGATTGCCTGCCCTATTTTTCTTTGCCAGAGTAGATAGAGTATGCTTATCTATTAAAAGCACTCCAGAGCAACATTAAGCCAGGACACCTGTGGAGCTTGACAAGGCAGGTTCTCAAACAGGTCACTGGTTGCTGGGGCAGCTTCAAGAACAGAATAACAAGCACTCTTTGGTATGGGTAACAGCAGTTTCAGTGCTTTCCTGTAGTCTGTGAAGAAGAAAAACTTAACAAGAAGAGGGAAAGGGAAGGTATTCATTTTCCCATTATTTCTGAATTGATCACTAATCTATAGCTTTATTTATAAATCCATGTACTAGTGCTAGTATCTACAGCAAACTGGATTATAAATGTTTGAACAGAAGGTGTGTAATTTATTAAGGCTTTGATTTTTCTGAAGCTTGAAGACAATATGTGACATCGATTTATGGCAAATTGGGCTTTAATTGCCACCTCAAAACTGCTTCTTTATAACAATGAAAAAAATGAGTTACAGGCAAATTTGGGATTATATCTTACTCTCTTTATAACTGCTATGATTTTGGAATTGTTAGAACCTCTGGAAAATAAATCTTTTTTTTAGGTCAGTAAAATGTTTAAAATAGGTTTCTGATAGTTTTGAAAAACTATGATGTATAACAATTTATGTTTAGATACTTTCACTGGAAGTGAGGCAGCAGGATGAAATAAATGCTGAAGGAATAGAACATTGCAAGCAATTATTCAATGTCTAGTGATGAAATCACAGTGAGAAAAATATGAAAGGTCCATAATGGGCAATATTGCTTTAAAAAATTTTGATTTTTTTTAGCTTAAAATCAGGGATTTTATTAAATAGTTAAATAGTACTTTTTTCCCCTATTAGAACAAAACTCCTCATTTTCTTATGTGTCATTTGTAAAAGCTAAATATAGGATATTGAGAAATAACCTAGGAATCAGATAAGCTTATACTTTAGCTTCTTGGTACAAAATCAGTCATTATGTGGGAGGCTATAGGCATCAGCTGTGTATTTCAGAGGCATTTTATAGTGATTAGAGACAATATTATTTTTATTAGTCTTTTATTATTTTTTAATTTTTAATTTTTGTGAGTACCTAGTAGGTGCATGTATTTATGGGGTACATGTGATATTTTGATAGTCTTGCAATGCATAATAATCACATCAGGTTGAATGGGGGTCTCTATCACCTCAAGCATTTATTCTTCCTTTCTTTGTGTTACAAACGTTCTTTTACTTATTCTTTCATTTTTTTAAAAAATTTTTTCTGGCGGGGGACGGAGTCTCGCTGTGTTGCCCAGACTGGAGTGCAGTGGTGCAATCTGGGCTCACTGCAACCTCTGCCTCAAGGCAGAGACAATAGCTCAAGGCTCAAGCAATTCTCCTGCCTCAGCCTCCCGAGTATCTGGGATTACAGGCACCTGCAATCATGCCCGGCTAAGTTTTGTATTTTAGTAGAGATGGGGTTTCACCATGTTGGCCAGGCTGGTCTTAACCCTGTTGATGTAGTCACCCTGTTGTGATAGCAAATAGGAGATCTTATTCATTCTAACTATATTTTGTACCTATTAACAATCCCTCCTCCACCCCCTTTGCAGCCGCTGGTAACCATCATTCTATTCTCTATCTCTGTGAGTTCAATTGTTTAATTTTTTTGCTCTCACTAATAGGAGAAAACGTGAAGTTTGTTTTTCTTATGCCTGGCCTATTTCACTTCACATAATATCCTCCAGTTCCATCCATAATGTTTCAGATGACAGGATCTCATTCTTTTTGTGGCTGAATGGTATTATACTTCATTGTGTATATGTACCACATTTTCTTTATCCATTAGTTTGCCGATGAACACTTCCGTTGCTTCCAAATCTTGGCTATTGTGAATAGTGCTGCAATAAACATGGTAGTACAGATCTATCTTTGATATACTGATCTCCTTTCTTTTGGGTACAGACCTAGCAGTGGGATTGCTGGATCATTTGATAGTTCTATGTTTAGTTTTTTGGGAAACTTCCATACTGTTTTCCATAGTAGCTGTACTAATTTACATTCCCACCAGCAATGTGCAAGCATTCCCTTTTCTCCACATCGTCATCAGCATTTGTTATTGGTTGACCTTTCAATAAAGGCCATTTTAACTGGGGTGAGGTGATATCTCATTGCAGTTTTAATTTGCATTTCTCTGCCATTGGTATGTCTTCTTTCTTGGACCTTTTGCCCATTTTTAATCAAATTATTAGATTTTTTCCTATTGAGTTGAGTTCCTCATATTTTCTGCTTATTAATCCTTTGTCAGATGGATAGTTGGCAAATATTTTTTCCCATTCTATGTGTTGGAAGGCAACATTACTTCAATAAATGAAATCATATTCACTATGATGTCTCCAAATTACCTGTAACCAACCTTTAATGTTGGTATGAATTGAAGGAAAAAGAGAAAAGGATAATTTTCAGCATTAAATTATTTCTCAAAGGTTTTGCTCTTGACTTTTTAATAAATTGTGAATTTCTAACAGTCAAATTACTTTATGTTTAATGAAGTTGATGACTTCTGAAGAAAATACACATTTGGTGTGTGGTAGGAGAAGAAGGAGAACGTGTAGAGGATTCAAATGTAACAACAGTTTCTCTCCAGAGTGAAAACTCCCCAGATTAATTCTGAATCTGAGAGTTTGTTTTTGATAAACTCAGAATAAAACTGTTTCTTTAAATATCTGAATATAATTAAATGTCAAATTGAGTTTAGAAAATATAATACCCCAAAAAGTTAAAATAAATATTATATTCATGGTATATGTCCGGCAACAGAGGTGTAGACTTGCTAGAACCTAACTCTGAGGCAAGGGCTGTAGCTGGCAATTCACATAACCAGGATCTCCATTTTTCCTCCTGCTGGAGGCCTGGATTCTTGTCAATGATAGATAACACATTGATACCATCTCTTTCAATGTGCACTGCTACGTTCCCCAAATGTGTGTTTGCAGAGTTTGAACAATAGAAACAATGAATGTAATAATATTTTGGAAAAGTAATCTTAGCCATACCAAAAAGAATATAGTTTGAGAAGTTTTACGGTCTTGCCCTTCACAGCACAGATCTGGAGTGAATTCGAACAGGGCTTGACTCTCAGCCTGTTTATTGTGCCTGCCACTTTGGGAAAGCCACATAAACTCTCCAAACTTCATTATCCTCACTTGGAAAATAGGGATAATGTTATCTATGCTGCCCTCTATAAGGCTGTCATGAGGAATAAATAAAATAGTATATTTAAATGTCATGTCCACAGTCCCTATATATTAAGTGGTACTAAAGAAAGCTTATTGGTTGCTGTTGTTTGTTTCAGCATAGAATTGATTTCAGGTCCAGGTTCCAACACAAACTAGTCTGAGACGTTCATCTTGGGAGTATTTTTTTGCTGCTCTTCCACTTCTAAAGATTGTCCTGAAAGATAAATAAAATATCATGCTCCTACTTTATAAACTCTACCTTTTCAAATAAAATACTAGCCATACATTAATTTATCAAAAATGTTTTACAGACATGCATTGTGCCAGATACTATAAAGCGCCAGGATAGAGCTATGCTGATATGTGAATTCCTTACCCAGGGAGCTTGCAGTCTAATAGGGAGGCAGAAGAACAAATGGCCATTACAATGAAGAATGAAAAGAGATGACAGGAGGGATAAAAACAGTATCTGAGGAGCCTGGGAGGGAAGACTTTCTAGATGTGGTCAACCTGGAGCTGAATCTTGAAAGATGAGAGGAAAGTAGCAAGGCAAACAAGCGGAGAAAGGATATTCAGACAGCAAAATTAAGAAATCAATAGTAAGCATGAGGTATCAGAGAAATACAGGTAACTACATTGCTAGCATATAAATGAAGAGGCAGGAAGTAGCATACAATGGAGGAATCTTCTTATAAACATGAAAGAATATTCCTGATTTTTGTTACTGTTATTATTATTAGCACCAGATTGCATGAAGAATAAAATCTTGTATTGGGGGTTTTATAATAGAGATGGAATGATTGACTCTTGCCACGTTCACTGAATTCGGTGGTGAGGGACAAAGTCTCCAATCCTGAGTCTTATATCATGGATATTTCCTCATCATTGACAATAAGGAAAAAGAAAAACTTAGGCAAAAATATGTGCTACATTTCAGAACTAGTAAGTAAACTACACGTTGAAATCGCCATGTTTCACATATAGTCTGTTAGATCAGAATCTTCAAAAACTAGGTTAATTCTCTAAGCATTCTGCACACACACACAAGTTTAGATTGTAGCTGAGAAATTGAGACATAGAAAAAGGGTTTGTTGTGTGAATCCTTATCCGTCACCGTGGCATAAATTTTCCATAATTGTCTTTTCTTTCCTGCTTCCATGTAAACTCTAGAATCTTCTCTGTTTCAGAATATCTATATTTTCTCCACTGTATACAGTGGTTAATCCTTGGTATAGTACAGCAAGAGTTAAGTAAATTCTCCAGAGTTGAGAAAATTTATGAGATAAAATTCCAAAGTAACTATAAACATCCAAGTCCAGGCCCTCATGCAGTCCAGATAGCGTTATTACTGATAATGAATGAAGTCATCATATGTTCCTGTTAATTGTTAATTCTCTGTGTTATTTGCTGTCAGGAGACTAGAGTTATACTGATCAAATTATCTTGTTTACTGAATCATTTAGAACTATTTTCCTTCCTAAGCCTTCTTCCAGCCCACTATTTCTCGAATTTAGAGCTCATGCTGGAAAAGGGAGAAATAGGAGGAAATTCTGATTCATAAATAGCCTTGTGGAATTAGTTATTAAGCAATGTTCAAAATGTAGAGTTTTTCAATCTTACAGCCTATAAATAGTACTTCTAAGGTCTCACCTGAACAAGAAACATGCACACACTCTCAGAAAAGACGATTCAAGTCTTGTTTTTCAGGAACCTGTGCTGATCACTCTATTCAACTGTTTTGAAAATAATGCTTAATTATATTTTTCATTGCAACAGGTATATATACAAAATCTGAGTAGTCAACCATGGAATAAATGAAGTTACTATGTTGCTTAACCCATTCTTTTTTTCTTTTTTTTCTTGAGACGAAGTCTTGCTCTGTTGTCCAGGCTGGAGTGCAGTGGCATGATCTCGGCTCACCGCAACTTCTGCTTTCTGGGTTCAAGCAATTCTCTGCTTCAGCCTTCCGAGTAGCTGGGATTATAGGTGCCCACCACCACGCCTGGCTAATTTTTGTATTTTTAGTAGAGACGGGGCTTCATCATCTTGGCCAGGCTGGTCTTGAACTCCTGAACTCATGATCCACCTGCCTCAGCCTCCCAAAGTACTGGGATTACAGGCGTGAGCTACTGTGCCTGGCCTAACCAATTCTTTTTATGTTGTTTGACCAAGTGCTTTTTAGGAAAACAGTTGTTGCATGGGATGTGGAAAAAAAATGTTGACATTTGAATATGGCTCCTACAAGCTGCCTCTTACTATCACAATTGAAATATCTTCATATATGCTACAATATCCCCAAGGCTCACCTTTTTTTCATCTAGAAAGAGGGAACGATGATATCTAAGATGGTTGATATACAATTTAAATGGATAATGAAGGTAGTAAAGCTTTGTCATTTGTGAAATTTTCCGTATTTCGGTGTTGTTTCCCCCTGGTTGTCAGTGGCAATGTTCTTTATACAACTAATGAAACAAAACAGAAAAGAAGAAAAAGTAAACAATCCAACTTTATGTGGGAGCTTCTCAGCCAAAGATCCGTGGTTATCTGGGAATTCTTTGTTCATATTCACATGAAAAATAGCTTCTGATGATTAACAGTTCCCACTGCTCTGATTTATGCCATAAAATCTGTATACTTATCTAATGCAGGAATATACATTAAGTGATTGAATAGCAAAGTTTTGAGCAGCAGATGGGAGAGAAAGATCATATTTAACATAATAACACAGGAAGTTCCTATATTCACTGACTTCTGTGAAATCCTATCAAATGTAGCTGGTAAGCTATTTTCTTCCCCTCTAGAGCCATTGTAGTATTCAAGTCACCTTTCTAGGTATTACGTGAGAAACAACAGGAATAAATTCAGTTCACCAACAAGAAATGCGCAGATAAAAAATACAGCTGGGAAGACAGAGGTCATTCGTTAAAGAGGATCACTATTTTGAAAAACAAGCATTGCAATTCTGGAATTGCTTGCTAAGCTAGGGGAACAAAGGCTGTTACAGCTATATCTGTAGGAAACTGCTACACTCCTTACCAGAATGGGTGTAACATTTTGTAATTCCCAACAGCAACGTGTGAGTGATCCATTTTCTCTGTATCTTTGTCAATACTTTGTATTGTCACTTTTTCTTATTTTAGACATTCTGATGGGTATGTAGTGTCATCTCATTGTTGTTTTAACTTGGATTTTCCTAAGAACTAAAAATACTGAACATTTTTTATGTCCTTATTTGCCATCTATATATCTTCTTCAGTGAAATGTCCCTTTAGTCTTTTGCCCATTATCTCACTGGATTTTTGTTTTGAGTTCCTTATGTATTTTTGATACTAGTCCACTACTCCTTGGTTTGTGGATAGCTGTCTTCTCCCTTCGTCTTCACATGGTCTTCCTGTGTGTGTGTAAATGTGTGTTTACTAATTTCTTCTTATAAGGACACCAGTCATATTAGATTAACGCCCATTCATATGACTTTATTTTCCTCAATTACCTCTTTAAAGGCCCTATCTCAAAAAATCAGCCACACTCTGAGGTACTGTGGGTTAGGACTTCAACATGTAAATCTGGAGGAGGCACAACCAATTTAGTCTATATCATGTGGTTTGCAAATATTTTCTTCCAGTCTACAGTTTGCCTTTTCATCCTCTTAACAGAGTCCTTCAGAGAACACTTTCAATTTTCGTGAAATACAATTTATCAATTTCATTATATGGATCGTGGTTTTGGTATAAAGACTAACAACTCATTGTGTAGGTGCCAAAGTCTTTACTGGATTTTCCTATGTGGTTTTGCCTTTTTTTTTTTTTTACTGTCTTCTCCTTATGGTTTTACCTTTCACATTTAAGTTTGTCACCATCCTGAGTTGATTTTTAAATGAGAGTCATTTTAATTTGTATGAAATTCTGTATCTCATTTTGGGTTAGATGTAATGGTTTGTGCTTTGGAGAAATAGGCCTGTTTCATCTATGTTGTCAAATTTTTGTGAGTAAAATTGTTCCTAGTATTCCTTTATTATATTTTGATGACTACAGTGATAGACAGAATCGCTGTAACAATATCCCATTTCATTCCTGATGTTGACAATTTGGGTCTCTTCTCTTTTTTCTTTTCTGTCAATCTTACTAGTAGTTTATCAGTTTTTTTCATCTTTACAAGAACTATTTTAAAATTTATTTGTTGTTTTACATTTCATTAATTTCTGCTTTATACTTTTTCTTTTCTTCTGCTTGTTAGGGGTTTATTCTGCTCTTGTTTTTCTAGATTTTTAAGGTAGGAGCTTACAGATTTGAATTTCCCTCTCTGCTAACACAACATTTAGTATTACAAATTTCTCTCTTATCTAAAGCAGTGTGGCACAATTTTGATATGTTGTATCTTTATTAAGTTCAATGTAATTACTATTTTTTTCTCTTGAAACTTGCTCTTTAACTCATGGTTCATTAGAAGTGTGTTTTTGAGTTGGAGATTTCCCTTTTCTCTTTCTGTTATTGATTTCTAATTTGATGCCATTGTGGTTTGAGAACATGTTCTATATGATTTTAAGTTTGATGGGATATTTTTTATGGTCAAAGATTTAAACTCTCCTTCAAATAATTATGAAGGTTCTTGAAAATAATATGTATTCTACTGTTTTGGAATGGCCTATTAAGTGGATTAGAGACAGTTGATTGATAGTGATATTTTCTCTGTACCCTTTTCTTTCCAGTTGTTCTGTCGATTAATGAGACAGATATTAAATGCTCCAACTGTAACTGTAGATTTGTCTATTCAACAATGAACTAGGAAATAAAAATAAAAGTTTACAGTGGGTATATTTAAATGATAAATGGGTATATTTCAATAATAAGTATTTTCTACCATAAATGCAAACAAGACTTTAGTTTACCAACCAGCCATGACAGTGTACAAGTTGAGGCAAGTGTTTTGATGAAATTTCAAATTCATTCATGTTAATTCAAAATGTTGTGGATTGTTATAAGCATATTAACCTAAATTTTTAATTAGTAGGGTCATGTGGCAAAATGTTATGCATGTAATGATGACATTATTGACAAAGACAATTTTTACTTGCAACTCTTATGATTTGACATATTTCTTTTTGATGTCAGAGCATTTTCTTATTTTTTAATGCACATCTGTATAACTCAAATGTATTTAACATTCAATAATAAAATTACTGTTAAGAAGTGGGACTGTATAGTGCACAAAACTCAATTTATATTTTTTAAGTACATTACACACTTTTAACTACAGCATAATTAGTAACTTTTATAATGCACACCATTTTTAGAAATTTCAAAACAACAGAATAAAATATACAAATTGGGTCATTATTCAGTCTTATATTTTTAAGAAATTCATCATTGTCACTTAAAAATAATTCTTCCTAGGATATCATTAGGTGTTTAAAGAATATTTAAAAGATCTCTTATTTGCTTTTATAGTTCATTGTTTCACAAAGCTTGATCCCCTGACCACTTTTATCAGTCTCTCCCAAGAGCTTATTAAAACCTATATAACTAGATGCCAATAGGTTTGCTGAATTAGCATCTCTGGGCCAGAGCCTGGGGACTTCGGGAAAATAAGTGTTTTAAACAAGGTCCCCAAGTAGCTTCCATGCATGCTAAAATTTGAAGATCCTTCCCTAATTGCTTAACATCCAATGCAGACCATCAACTTGTAATTTAAAATGCAAATAAATAGAATTATATTTAGACTTTTCTCTTTGTTGTAACTTCTTCTATTCTCTACTATGTTTTACATTTAAAACTGTATACAATTATTATTCAACTTTGTTTTGAAATTCTGATAACATCATGTAACTTTTAATTCTTTTTTTCTTTTATTTCTAGTCCTCTAAATTACTCTTCTTCTCTGTCACGTTAGAATGGTAAATTATCTGGAGGCCGTTGCAGTGACATTAGTGAGTTCAACATTTATTTTTTATCGTCTTTCGAATTAGTAATACCAATCTGTTGGATTTTCACAACTTCCTTTAAGATATATCTGATATTCAACATCGTTTACAGAGATAATTATTGTAAACTGACACTGCCATGCCCTAGGATTATGTATGACTTGACTAGTATGACAATTAAAACGTTTGGAGTTATTCCGGAAGTTTATGTGTAGACTAGAAACTTATTTCTCCAGCGTCTTTTTCCCCACAGTGGTATTTCTGCCAGTGGCTATGAGTAGAATCTACCAGAAAGACCTAGCATTGTTGGAGAGCCACTGAGATTACATCCGTTTTGAACAAATTCAGTCTTCTTAGAAATCTTTTTCTACAAAGTACACTTAAGCCATGGCATCCACTTAAAACAAGAGGAGCTATGGCCAAGACCAAACCGTCTGGGGCTTATTCTCCCTGCACTTGAACCACTCACTTTGGCAAATTGCATTATGTTTTACAACTGTTGGATAACTTCCTTTAGAAAGAAGTTTGCATCTCTGCCCATAGCTATGTGACTTCAAGTACCTCCTTGAAGGTGGAATATACATTTCCACCCCCTTATCTGGCCTGGTCATGTTGCTGATGTGGGCCAGTAGAGTGTGAGGAATACTGACAGAGTGTGAATTTTGAGTGGAAGTGTTCATTGGCACCCATGTCTCCCCTCCTGTCATTCTTTTTTCACTGCCACTGAAGGTCACCGAATGAGAAGATGCAGGAGGTAGAGCAGCACTTGCTGACTCAGAAGCATTAACATAAAACATGAGTAAAACAAATATGCTTCCTATAAATCATCGAGATTTAAAGTTGTTACTGAAGCAAAGTGAAATAATATACTGAGTTGTGTGTGGACATTAATGCTATGTTGATGTGACCTATTATCTTATGAGGGGGTTTTGGCCATGCACAGTGGCCTGTAATTCCAGCACTTTGAGAAGTTGAGATGGGCAGATCACTTGAGGTTGGCTGTTCAAGACCAACCTAGCCAATGTGGTGAAACCCTGTCTCTACTAAAAAAAAAAAAAAAAAAAAAAAAAAAAAAAGCTGAGCGTGGTTGTGCACACCTATAATCCCAGCTACTTGGGAGGCTGAGGCAGGAGAATTACTTGAACCCGGAGGTGGAGGTTGCAGTGAGCCAAGATCGTGCCATTGCACTCCAGCCTGGGCAACAACAGTGAAACACTGTCCCAACAACAACAAAAATTAGCCAGACGGTGGCGGGTGCCTACGGTCCCAGCTACTTGAGAGACTGAGGCAGGAGAATCACTTGAACCTGGTAGGCAGCGCTTGCAGTGAACCAACATCAGGCCACTGCACTCCAGCCTGGCCAACAGAGCTAGACTCTGTCTCAAAAAAACGAGGAGGTTTCCAGCTAGATGCTGCTAGTAGGCACATGTGAATCACAGTTTTATATTTCTGATTGTAACATATTTTCTAGTGAGTATTTTAAGAACAGTTTTGTACTTGCTGACCTTTCTCTAGTAACATCTCTTCTCCCCAACCTTACATATTGCCCCACAACTTTTTCTAATTCTGCTATCAAACTTTCACTCTCTGACTTTTCTTTATAGCACATTTAGCATTACTGATAAATTAGAGCTGTATTTCTTGTAAACACTATCAGGAAAAGTCAAACAAAGACTTTTGACTTATCAGTTGAGGTATGTCTTTTCTTATGGTGTTTATCTCTGCAGTAGAATAGAGAATCACTTCTATTACCAAAGATTACTATCATAAAATATATTTTAAGCACCCTACTACAATTACTCTATTTGAGAGAGTAGAGGGTATGTAGATGAGAAGAGGCAAATAAAAGGGAGAAGAATTCTGATCGTCATTGGAACTTTTGAGTATAACTTAAAGTACACTGCTGTATCAAAAACTATCAGCACTGATAAATCCAAGTATCATGGGAAAATTTCTATGGACTTGGAAAAAGCTATGAATTGCAAATAGTTTACTCTTAATTCACCTAATGGTCAAGTTGTTCAAAATTTGTTTTATATTTATGAATTTGAAGTTAGTTGAAAAATAAAACAACCATGCAAATATAATGTTTCTCATGCTGATTCTACAGAAATAAACACTTAAAATATATATACTGAACATGACCATGTTTTTCTTTAAAAAAAAAAAATGCATGTGTACTAAGAGCTAGACTCCCTTATCCAAGGAAAGACCAGTCAGGTTGTAAAGAAAACATCTTCAATCCTTCTCAGCTTAGGCTATAATCCTACAAAATATACAGCATATCTGCTTGGAAATGTTCTATTCCTTACCTTGCTCACAAACTTCCAGAACTAATTAGGGTCTGAGTTGGTGTCTCCTTGCAATAATTGGTCATCTTTGCCCATGAAGTTTTGAGATCTGGGATCTGATTGTCATTTCTTGGCCCATGGCCTCTGCCAAAAATCCAATTCAATGAACAATTCAAGTAAAGGACCAGAAATCCAAACCAAGCCAAAAGCCTTCCAATCACTTTGCAACTTATATCAGATCTTGCCTCTGGCTGTAAAAATTTTATTTTTGTTCCAAGTAACATGCTGTTTCTACACTGATACATAGCAAATCTGTGCTATTCAGTGAGCCTTTCTTGCTACATTTGTCCTGTTGGCCTTCAAGCTAGTCAAGGGCAGTTGGAAACAAAACAACAAGCAGACGAAATAGATTCTAATTGATAAGCATAGGCTAAAAAGCTGAGTCTGCATCATACAAGAGGCACAGGTGGACAGTCAGGGTGCATTTCTTCTCTGTTATGTTCAGCTTTCATTATCCACTTCAAAAGGACTTCTATTTGTGTCTTGGGCTTTGGTTAATAGAATGTACAAATATGAATTTGTAGCATGGTAGTAGTAGAATTGTTTTTCTGTTCATTTAATTATATATTATTTATTATATTAATATTTGTTGATGGATTACTTCTAGGGCTGGGTACCTCAACAGAGTCTTTCTGTGACCCAGGCTGGACTGCAGGGCACAATAACGGTTGACTACAACCTCAACCTCCAGGGCTCAAGGGATCCTTCCACCTCAGCCTGCCCAGTAGTTGGGATTACAGAGATATGCCACCACACCAATTTTTATTTTTGGTGGAGATGGGGTCTTGCTCTATTGCCCAGGCTTGTATTAAACTCTTCAACTAAACTAATCCTCCTGCCTCAGCTTCTCAAAGTGCTGGGACTACAGGTATGAGCCACTGCACCCAGCCCTTTATTTACTTTTAAAAGCTTGCAAATGCACTGTTTGATACTATTTAATAAGAGAAATATGGAAGTTTAAAAAATAACTTTATACATTGCTTTCCAACATAGACATATTGTGAGCCAGAAATGCAAGTCACATATATAATTTTAAATTTTTGAAAAGCAACATTAAAAAGGAAAAGATGTAGTTGAGATTAATTATGACATTATATATTTATGTCACCCAATATTTACAAAAATTATTTCAAGATAGAAATTATTGATGAGATTTTTACATTCTTATTTTTTTCCATACTATGTCTTTAAATTCTGCTGTATGCTTTACAGTTACGGTATGTCTCAATATGAAGTAGCTACATTTCATTGCTTTTATAGCCATATGTGGCTAGGTGCTTCTGTAGTAGACAGTTCCCTATAAAACTTACTCAGAATAAAATTCATATTCTATTTAGTCTTGGTAAACTACGTAATAACCTGTCTTGAAAAAAAAGGAAGTAAAATGAATTGTCAATAGAAAGCAAAGTTGGAATATAGAACCTCACTAGAAATAATAAATTATTTACCTTACTACACCAAATTCAAAACTTATTTGAATGAATTGTCAAATAAAAATTCTCTGAAGTTAGTTTTAAACTATTAGGTGGAACTTGTTGGCAAGACAAAAAATATGACTGCTAGAGATATGGGACATAATTTCACATGCTTTCAATTTAATCAGAGTAACACAATCACTAAACTTTTTGTAATAATATTAATTCTAGTACATCCATATTTGCAGACCCATGAGCACTGTTCTTAATAAAGACCCTACACATCAAGATCATTAAAGATCTTACTTAGAACATAGTATTTATACACATACATGTGTTCAAGTGTATATATATATATATATATATCTCCACATAAGTGTATATATATATTCATATATATACACATTGAGTATATATATACACTCATATATTTACATGCTAAGAATGTGTGTGTGTACATATATATACTCTTAAGCAAAATATTTGAATATACAGAACTCCTATTATCTGAATATGCCCAATAATGCAAAATTGACTTCTTAATATTAAAAAATGCATAGGTAAAGTTCTTCCATAAGTGGATTTCTTCTTTTTTCTTAAAACAAAGGACAATAACCAATAGGTGATCATTTGTAATATTTCACATATTAGTGGTTTTGTGAGTTTAAGAAAGAAATCATATATGAAGAATAATTTAATTTGATGAATTTTAAAATCCTGGATTCTTGAAAGGATTTTGCTTCTGATAATTTTCCAATTGGAAAATCATCTTCAAAAGGGTTTGGCTAAAACCCTAGAGATAAATAGGTTTTTAATAAACATAATTTTCCTTTTAAATTGTTTTGGTTAGAGAATGAGAAAACTTTATTCTGCATTAGTAGTCAATATATATTCATGGAAATTCTCTCATATTGTCATGCAACTTCAGCATTCACAGTGGTCGAAGCAGTACTTCATAATACCAAACTTTACTGTGACTGCAATTTTTTATTAATTTTTGTTTGTTGCATTGGAGAGAAAGGGTTATTTTTGAAACATAAAAGCTTAGGAAAGATTTTGCAAATTGGAATTTAAGCAAAGCATTGTTTTCTTGGTTTACTCCAACAATTTAAATGTAATTAGAAATGTAAACTTTAAACGCCAATGAGATAAATGACTTCAGTGTGTCATCCAGCCAGAATTACTTGCATAGTCCAAGTTAACATATTTTATTTCCAATGAAGGAAAGTATAAGAGTACAATTGTATCCAGAATCATGATGCAAACATATATTTTATTTCTTTCATGGAACAATAGTATTTAACAGAATAATGGGTAAAAAATAAACTAAGATCTCTAAAGCTCTGAAAACCTATTAAATATTAAACTAATTCGCATGTGTGTAAAATTTTAGGTGATTTGCTCATTTATTTACAAACTGATATTCCCAGGACTATATTTAAACTTATTGAACAGAGCACTAGTTAATTAAAATCTACATTTTAGATTTACATACCCTTCCCCCAATTAACAGGAACATACCAATCAATGTTGTGGATAAAAATATATTGAAAGTATTTATAATCTTTATAAATAAAGAATATAAAATTTTAAACTTAAAACATCTTACAAATGTAAAATATGTACACATAAAATTTTAATAATTCTTAATAAATTATTTATAAAGATTTATATAATATTAACTGTTTTCTATACAAAAAATTTTATCAGGTAATTAAAAGAAACGGTTTACAGAATCAGAGTTCTACATGACAAATAAAGCCAAAAACCCTAGACTCTCAAGAGGCAGACATAATATTGCTTTTCTGAAGAGGTGTTTATCTCCCTATTTCTAAATAAACTACTTATATAATTATTTCTGAATTTCTAGTATTAGATATTATCTATCATATCTCCTACAGTTAAAGATGAGGATTGAGCTCTCCTGTTCCTTAGCCCGGTGCCCCAAGGGACACATGTACATATTCTTCCCTCTTCTCTATTTTAATTTTTTATTCTTTTTAAAACAGTCCCTATTGCATGTCAGGTATTATTGTGAGTTCTGGAGTTAAAGCAATAAACAAAATCGATAAAAGTCCCTGTGCTCATGGAGCTTACATATTATTGGGAGAAGGTAGAAATAAATAACTACATTACACTGTGCATTTGAAGGTGGTAAGTGCTACTAAAATATATATATATATGCCAGGTATAGGGATGAGGAGTATGAGTGTGGGGGAAGAGTTGAATTTTAAAATAGTTAGGTCTCTCTGAAAATTCCCATTTGAGCTTTATAGGCAGGTCAAGCAGCCAGTGTGAATATCTGAAGTGGAATATGCCGGGGGTGGCCAAGGAGACCAGTGGTGCTGGAGCGAAGTGAACAAGGGGGAAGTCATGGAGGGAGGAGGGAGCGGAGATCACATAGAGTTACATATACAAGACGCTGATTAGCTTTTTCTCTGAATGAGATGGAGAGCCATTGGAATTCTGAGCGGAAAATTTACATGCATTCACAAAAATAACTGACTGCCCTGTTGTGAATAGGCTATGATGGACAAAAGTGTAAGAACCGTTAGTATACTGTTGCAATAACCCAGAAGAGAGAATGGGGGCTTGGGCTGGGAGGTAGCTGGAGAGGTGATGAAAAAATGACTGGATACTGGAAACATTTTGAGATAGAATCAAGAGGATTTCCTCATGGATTTCTATTGGCTTCTGAGGGATCATGGCGTAACTCAAGGATTCATCCAAGATTTTTGGTCAGAATATCAAGAATAGAATTATTTTTGAGTTTGAAAGGAATGTGAATAAAGCGGAACTTTGGGGAGGGGGCAAAAGGAGAAGCGAAGAATTCACTTTGGAAATTTAAGATGCTGTTTAGACATTCTGGGAAGAGATGTTTGAATAAAGATTTGGGTAAACCAATCAAGAATTCAGAGACATAGAGCTATATCATCAGCATGTATATGGATTTAAAGCCACACACTGGAAAAGATCAGTCAGGATGTGAGTGTAGAGAGAACATAAGATACTTGTGGATGAAACTCTGTGGATTTTCATTGTGAAAAGTTTAAAGAAAAGGGCAGAATATAGCAAAGGAGATAACTAAGGACCATGCCACTGTGAGGCAGGAGGATCAGGACTTGGCATTCTGTAAGCTACTCTTCCTTCCATTCAGTGCCTCTAGAGAGTGCACATCCATCCCGTCTCCTATGATGGGGGACAAAAGTGTTACCTACATCTTTGACATGAGAGGGTTTTCTGGAAGAGCCTATCGTTTAAGTCTTATCCTGTCCCCTGACATTTAAAATGCATGTGAGGCTTTTCTTTCCTGATCTTCTCTGAGTTCAGAGATTGGAATTAGCTTTTGTTTTCTCTAGTATTTCTTCCCAGAGTGAGTTCAATTTTTAGATGTCTCTAGTATGCCAAGTCATTTATCACTTTTTCGTCTATTCGCCAACATATCTAAAATAGATTGCCACAATATGGATTATGAGATAAAGGAATATGAAGAAACTTGTGATTTGTGAAATATACAAGAAATGGCCTCCATGGATATTGCACTAAAGAGAATTTCTTCTTCATTTCTTACATTTATCCCACTGATTGAAGTCTGTGATATTTAATAGCTCTTCTGTCTAATTATATCAATATGTTTCTGGATTGGTACAATCCTGCAAGTGGTTGGGGCTCCTTCACCACCATGTATGTCCCTTTTGTTGCGGATATTACAAGATTCAGCATCATTTCAGACCCCGAAAAATTCCTGAAAATTGAATTCTCAATAGATAATGCAACTCCACATAATATCTGGATTTTGTAAATGCTTGCTAATAATGAATTATTTTACAACGTGGGTGAGTTTAGGTGTGTAGGTGATTTCCACACACTGAGAGCCAAAACATCAAATTTTAATGTTGGTCTGGTGAAAGATACGTCATATTTGATGGTTCATGAAGAATACTACAGTATAATAAGCATTTTAGATCCAGGGTTATTTCTTTGTATCACTTACTTACTTTTATGGCCATCAATCCCAATTTTAAAAATAATTTCTTTACTATATATGAGATGCTGTCATGTGTCCTAAAATGACAAAAATAGACACATGTTTAATCATCATTATAGTGTGGTTTATTCACTCATATTTTATTGCTTAAAACAAGTCAAATTATTTAGCATGTCAAAGTCTCAAGTGTAAACCTCTTGGGGGAAACAGCAAAGAATTGGGAACAATATTACAATCTATCATGTGAATTTTATCACCACAATCAGAAACTAACACAAAACCCAGAAGAAACCCTAAGAAAGATACCTGTAACCTGAAGAAGATGTAGACTAGATGCCAAAGATAGAGAATGATCTGAAGGGAAAATTTTGCAGCTAGACTATTTTCCTTTTTTGTGTGTATCAAGGCAAAACAGTGCCTAATTTTCTCCTCATTTTGTATCATGAGGCAAGAAAACACATCTGTCAAAGGTGGCAGGGTAACCTCAGAGAAAAGCTAGAGACAAGCTATGGTTGTATGTGTATGTTAAATAGATGGCTCAACATTAGAAAATGTAACAAGTTAATTCAACACATTCATAGACTTCAAGAGAAAATTTAGTCAGCATTGAAATAGAAGCAGAAACACATTTGAAAAAGTCCAGTATTTATTTGTTAAAAACACATACCAAATTGTAAAGACCATTGACGCTATGAAGAAACTGCATCAACTAATGGGCAAAATAACTAGCATTATAATGGCAGGATCAAATGCACATATAACAATATTAACCTTAAATGTAAATGGACTAAATGCTCCAATTAAAAGACACAGACTGGCAAATTGGATAAAGAACAAACACCCATCAGAGTGCTGTATTCAGGAGATGCATCTCACGTGCAAAGACACATGTAGGCTCAAAATAAAGGGATGGAGGAATATTTACCAAGCAAATGGAAAGCAAAAAAAAAAAAAAAAAAAAAAAAAGCAGGGTTGCAATCCTAGTCTCTGATAAAACAGACTTTAAACCAACAAAGATCAAAAGAGACAAAGAAGGCCATTACATAATGGTAAGGGGATCAATGCAACAAGAAGAGCTAACTATCCTAAATATATATGCACCCAATACAAGAGAACCCAGATTCATAAAACTAGTTCTTAGAGACCTACAAAGAGACTTAGACTCCCACACGATAACAGTGGGAGACTTTTACACCCCACTGTCAATATTAGATGAACGAGACAGAAAAATTAACAAGGATATCCAAGACTTGAACTCAGCTCTGGAACGAGTGGACCTAATAGACATCTACAGAACTCCACCCCAAATCAACAGAATATACATTCTTCTCAGCACCACACTGGACTTATTCTAAAGTTGACCACATCATTGGAAGTAAAACACTTCTCAGCAAATCCGAAAGAATGAAAATCATAACTAACAGTCTCTCAGACTACAGTGCAATCAAATTAGAACTCAGGATTAAGAAACTCCACTCAAAATTGCACAACTACATGGAAACTGAACAACCTGCTCCTGAATGACTACTGGGTAAATAATGAAATGAAGGCAGAAATAAAGATGTTCTTTGAAACCAGGGGGAACAAAGACAATGTACCACAATTGCTGGGACACATTTAAAGCAGTGTGTAGAGGGAAATTTATAGTACTAAATGCCCACAAGATAAAGCAGGCAAGATCTAAAATTGCCACCCTAAAATCACATTTAAAAGAACTAGAGAAGCAGAAGCAAACAAATTCAAAAGCTAGTTAGAAGATCAGAACAAAACTGAAAGAGATAGAGACACGAAAAACCCTTCAAAAAATCAGCGAATCCAGGAGCTGGATTTCTGAAAAGATCAACACAATTGATAGACTAATAGCCAGACTAATAAAGAAGAAAAGAGAGAAGAATCTAATAGATGCAATAAAAAAAAGATAAAGGGGATATCAACACCGATCCCACAGAAATACAAACTAACATCATAGAATACTATAAACACTTCTATGCAAATAAACTAGAAAATCTAGAAGAAATGGATACATTCCTGGACATGTACACTTTCCCAAGACTAATCCAGGAAGAAGTCGAATCCCTGAATAGACCAATAACAAGTTGTGAAATTGATGCCGTAATTAATAGCCTACCAAACAAAAAAAGTCCAGGACCAGACGGATTCACAGCCAAATTTTACCAGAGGTACAAAGAGGAGTCAGTACCATTTCTTCTGAAACTATTCCAAACGACAGAAAAAGAGGGAATCCTCCATAACTCATTTTATGAGGCCAGCATCATCCTGATACCAAAACCTGACAGAGACACAACAAAAAAAGATTTCAGGCCAATATTCCTGATGAACATTGATGTAAAAGTCCTCAATAAAATACTGGCAAACTGATTCCAGCAGCACATCAAAAAGCTTAGCCACCATGATCAAGTCAGCTTCATATCTGGGATGCAAGACTGGTTCAACATATGCAAATCAGTAAATGTAATCCATCACATAAACAGAACCAGTGACAAAAACCACATGATTATCTCAATAGATGCATTAAAGGCCTTTCGACAAAATTCAACAGCCCTTCATGCTAAAAACTCTCAATAAACTAGGTATTGATGGAACATCCCTCAAAATAATAAGAGCTATTTATGACAAACCTACAGCCAATATCATACTGAATGGACAAAAACTGGAAGCATTCCCTTTAAAAACCAGCACAAGACAAGGATGCCCTGTCTCACCACTCCTATTCAACATAGTGTTGGAAGTTCTGGCCAGGGCAATCAGGTAAGATAAATAAATAAAGGGTATTTAATTAGGAAAAGAGGAAGTCAAATCATCTCTGTTGGCAGATGACATGATTGTATATTTAGAAAACCCTTTCATCTCAGCCCCAAATCTCCTTAAGCTGATAAGCAACTTCAGCATTCTCAGGATACACAATCAATGTGCAAAAATCACAAGCATTCCTATACACCAAGAACAGACAAACAGAGAGCCAAGTCATGAGTGAAATCCCATTCACAATTGCTAAAAAGAGAATAAAATACCTAGGAATACAACTTACAGTGGATGTGAAGTATGTCTTCAAGGAGAACTACAAACCAGTGCACAAGGAAATAAGAGAGGACACAGATAAATGGAAGAACATTCCATGCTCATGGATAGGAAGAATTGGTATCATGAAAATTGTTATACTGCCCAAAGTAATTTATAGATTCAGTGCTATCCCCATCAAACTACCATTGACTTTCTTCACAGAATTGGAAAAAATTACATTAAATTTCATATGGAACCAAAAAAGAGTCATCATAGCCAAGACCATCCTAAACAAAAAGAACAAAGCTGGAAGCATCATGCTACCTGACTTCAAACTATACTACAAGGCTACAGTAACCAAAACAGCATGGTACTAGTAAAAAACAGATATATAGACAAATGGAGGGGAGGCCTCAGAAATAATGACACACATCTACAACCATCTGATCTTTGACAAACTTGACAAAAACAAGCAATGAGGAAAGGATTCCCTATTTAATAAATGGTGTTGGGAAAACTGGCTAGCCATATGCAGAAAGCTGAAACTGGATCCCTTCCTTACACCTCATACAAAAATTAACTCGCAATGGATTGAAGACTTAAACATAAGACCTAAAACCGTAAAAACCCTAGAAGAAAACCTAGACAATACCATTCAAGATATAGGCATGGGCAAAGACTTCATGACTAAAACACCAAAAGCAATGGTAACAAAAGCCAAAATTGATAAATGGGATCTAATTACACTAAAGGCTGCTTCACAGCAAAAGAAACCTTCATCAGAGTGAATAGGCAACCTACAGAATGGGAGAAAAATTTTGCAATCTATCCAACTGACAAAGGGCTAATATCCAGGATCTACAAAGTACTTAAACAAATTTACTAGAAAAAAAAAACAACCCCATCAAAAAGTGGGCAAAGGATATGAACAGACATTTCTCAAAAGATGACATATATGGAGCCAACAAACATATAAAAAAAGAGGTAATCATCACTGGTCATTAGAGAAATGCAAATGAAAACCACAGAGAGATACCATCTCAGGCCAGTTAAAATGGTGATCATTAAAAAGTCAGGAAACAACAGATGCTAGAGACGATGTGGAGAAATAGGAATGCTTTTACACTGTTAGTGGGAGTGTAAATTAGTTGAACCATTGTGGAAGACAGTGTTGCGATTCCTCAAGGATCTAGAACTAGAAATACCATTTGACCCAGCAATCCCATTACTGAGTATATACCCAAAGGATTATAAATCATTCTATTATAAAGACACATGCACATGTATGTTAATTGCGGCACTGTTCATGATAGCAAAGACTTGGAACCAACTCAAATGCCCATCAATGATAGTCTGGATAAAGAAAATGTGGCACATATATATCATAGAATACTATGCAATCATACAAAAGGATGAATTCATGTCCTTTGCAGTGACATGGATGAGGCTGGAAACCATCATTCTCAGCAAACTAACACAGGAACAGAAAACCAAACACAGCATGTTCCCACTCATAGGGAGTTGGACAATGAGAATACATGGACACAGGGAGGGGAACATCACCCACTGATGCTTGTCATGGGGTGGGGAATTAGGGAAGGGATAATAATAGGAGAAATACCTAATGTAGATGATGTGTTGATAGGTGCAGCAAACCACCATGACACATATATAACTATGTAACAAACCTGCACTTTCTGTACATATACCCCAGAACTTAAAGTATAGTAACTGAAAAAAAGAAAACCTCATAAAATTTTTAGTACAAGGGAACTTCTTAAACTTCATAAGTTCTATCAAAAGTCTGTTGTATGTGCTAATAGAATTATTTTAGGGCATTACCTTTAATTAGAGGAAAAGATATGATGACCATCAATATCAGTTCTTCTGGGCATAGTATTGGAGAGCTTGGCAAATATCACAAGATGAAAAAAAAAAAAACAGATATAAATACTTGGAAGCAAAATACTCTGTGTAGGGGAAACAACCTACACAGTTTTCCTCTTCATTGCCCTAGTAGAAATTCTCCACGAGGGCCCTGCCTCTGCAGCAGACTTCTGCCTGGACAGCCAGACATTTCCATACTTCCTTTGAAATCTAGGCAGTGTGCTCCTTTGTCTTCTGCATACCTGCAGGCCCAACCCCACATGGTAGCCACCAAGGTTTGGGTTGTGCACCCTCTGAAGCAATAGCCCCAGTTGCACCTGGGCCCCTTTTAGCTATGTCTGTAGTGGAGCTGCTGGGATGCAGGGCACCAATGTTACCAGTCTCTTTTCTAAAGCATAGCAACAGTGAACTTTACTCCAGTTCCCAGTAAGTTACTTATCTCCACCTGAGACCATCTCAACCTGAACTTCACTGTTCATATTACTATCAGCATGTTAGTCAAAACCATTCCACAAGCCTCTAGGAAGTTCGAAACTTTCCCACACCCTCCTATCTTCTTATGAGCCTTTTAAACTGTTCCATCCTCTGCCCATTACCCAGTTCCAATGTCGCTTCCACATTTTCAGGTTACCTTTATAGCAGTGCCACACTCCTGGTACCAATTTCCTATATTAGTGTATTTCACAGTGCTATAAAGAACTGCCTAAGACTTGGTAATTTTAAAAGGAAAAAGGTTTAATCACAGTCCTGCATGGCTGGAAAAGCCTCAGGAAACTTAAAATCATGGTGGAAGGAGAAGGGGAAGCAAGGTGCATCTTACATGGCAGCACGACAGAGAGCGAGCTAGGAATTGCCAAACACTTTTAAACCATCAGATATTATTAGAACCCACTCACCGTCATGAGAATAGTATGAGGGAAACCACTCCCTTGATCTAATCACCTCCCACCAGGTCTCTCTCTCAATACCTGGGGATTACAATGTGAGATGAGATTTGGGTGGGGACACAGAGCCAAACCATATTACTGCTCATCATCACTAATCATTAAAAAAATGCAAATCCAAACCATAGTGAGATATCCTACACCAGTCAGACTGGCTTTTGGTAAAAGGTAAAATAAATAAATAACAGATATTGGTGAGGCTCTGGAGAAAAGGGAACACGCATACACTGTTGATGGGAATGTAAATTAGTTCAGCCACTGTGGAGAGCAGTTTGGAGATTTCTCAAAGAACTAAGAGCTGAATTACCATTTGACCCAGCAATCACATTACTGGGTATATATCTAAGAGAAAATAAGTCATTCTACCAAAAGACATTTGCACCTGTATATTCATTGCCGCACTATTTACAATAGCAAAGAACGAGAATCAACTCAGATGTCCCTCATTGGTGAACTGGATCAAGAAAATGTGTGTATGTCCACCACATAATACTATGCAGCCATAAAAAATGAAGTCATGCTCTTTGCAGCAACATGGATGTAGCTGGAGACAGTTATCCTAAGTGAACTAACTCAGAAACAGATAAATACTGTAATTTCTCATTTGTAAGAGGGAGCTAAACGTTGGGTACACATGGATGTGAAGGTGGGAACAACAGACACTGAAGACTATTAGATAGGGGAGTAAAAGAGAGGGACAAGGGTTGAAAAACTATTGCATAGTATGCTCACCATCTGGTTAATGGATACATTTGTACTCCAAACCTCAGCATCAAGCAGTATCCCATGTAACAAACCTGTATATGTGCCCACTAAATCTAGAATAGACATTGATAAAAAGTTTTTCCATATCAGCAATAATTGAATTGAAGGTGTAAAACTGTAATAAAAATTGAGACACTATAAAGTATCCTGTAGTTTAAGCTCCAAAAAAAAAAGCAAAACTACAGCCATCTATATAGACAATTTTAGGAATTGATCTTAAAGGAAATCCAGATAAGTGGAGAATTATGTCATGTTAATGAATGTGATAATGTAATATTAAATATTATTTTTCCAATAAATCTAATATGGTCATTGATTTAAATAAAATATTTGATCCTAAAATGAGCATCATTTTTCATAAATAACTTGATTAATTTTTAAAAATGCAGAGGGTCAGACTTGCCTTATCAGACATCAGAACTTATTACAAATATATGGGGGAAAATGTGGTAACAGGTGAAGTTTTAGTTTCCGTTAAGAAATACTAGATCTGGCTGGGCATGGTGGCTCATGCCTGTAATCCCAGTACTTTGGGAGGCTGAGGAGGATGGATCACTTGAGGTCAGGAATTCAAGACCAGCCCAGCCAACATGGCAAAACCCCTTCTCTACTAAAAAAATACAAAAATCAGCTGGGGTGGTTGTGGGTGCCTGTAATCACAGCTACTCGGGAGGCTCAGGCAGGAAGAATCGCTTGAACCCGTGAGGTGGAGGTTGCAGTGAGCTGAGATTGCACCACTGCACTCTAGCATGGGTGAGACTACATCTCAAAATGAATGAATGAAAGAATGAATGAATGAATGAACTACTGGATCTCACTGGCAATGGAAAGGGAAAGGAAAATTACTGATGGCAGCATACTACTAATGGTAAGTAAACACATGAGAAGATGCTCAACATCATATGTCATTAGAAAATTGCAAACTAAAACAATGATTTGCTACCACATACCTGTTACAATGGCCAAAATCCAGAATACCAACACTACTGAGTGCTGGTAAGATAAATGAGCAGATATAATTCTTATTCATTGCTAGTGGGGATGCGAAATGGTACATTCACTTTGGAAGACAGTTTAGCGTTTCTTATGAAACCAAGCACACTCAGTATAATTCCGTAATTATGCTCCTTGGTATTTGTCAAGAGAGTTGAAAACTTACAGCCACACAAAACACGCACAAAAGTGTTTATACCAGTGTTATTCATAATTACCCAAATAGAAACAACCAAGTTACTTTCAATAGGCGGATGGACCAACACTCTTTTGTGTAACCACACAATGGAATATTATTCAGTGCTATACAAAAAAAGAGAGAGCTGGCTGGGTGTGGTGGCTCACGCCTGTAATCCCAGCATTTTGGGAAGCTGAGGTGGGTGGACCACAAAGTCAGGAGTTCGAGACCAGCCTGGCCAATATGGTGAAATCCTGTCTCTACTAAAAATACAAAAATTAGCTGGGCGTGGTGATGCACTCCTGTAGTCCCAGCTGCTTAGGAGGCTGAGACAGGAAAATCGCTCGAGCCCAGGAGGCGGAGGTTGCAGTGAGCCGAGATTGCACCACTGCACTCCAGCCTGGGCGACAGAGCAAGACTCTGTCTCTAAATAAATAAATAAATAGAGAGAGAGAGAGAGAGAGCCATAAAAGGCATGGAGGAATCTTAAATGCATAATACTGAGTGAAAGAAGCCAATATGAAAGCCTATACACTGTGATTTCAAGTATATGACATTTTGAAAAAGGCAAAACTGTGGAGACAGTAAGAAGATCAGTCATTTCCAGGGGCCCCTGGGGAGGAAGGAAAGGAGGAATAATCAGGTAGAACACAGGGGATTTTTAGGGCAGTGAAACTATTATTCTGTGTAACACTGTCATGGTGGGTACATCTTATTATACATCTATTAAAATCCATAAAATGGACAACATAGGGAGCGAACCCTAATATAATTATGAACTTTAGATAAAAATAATTTATCAACATTGACTTATCACTTGTAATGAATGTAACATACTAATGTTAAAAATATCACAAGATGTTAAAAATAGGACAAATGGGGGTGGAGTGAGAGAGTCTTTGGACACACACTTTAATTTTCACTAATTTTTGCCTGGAAACCTAAAATAGTTCAAAAACTAATGTCTGTATATATATATATGTCCCTCTATACATATGTGGTTACTACGCTGTCTTATTCAGATTAATACACAGTGAGAGATTGCGTCTAAGAACTGACATGGTCTTTAATTTGAATAACAACATTAAAATGCAGTATTAATGTATTTAACTATACATTAAAATAAGAAAAAGTAAATTTTTCATATATGAATTATTTATAACACTTTACTGAAATAACTCCCACATCAATCCTCATCAGTTCTGATGCCCACATAATAATTAAAGGCCTCCAGCAGGTCCAATTTCATTCATTCCTAGAACCAATGAACTTCACTCTAGCAGGCCATGAGTAGCAGTTCTTCAACTGAGAATGAGATTTAGAAAGAGAAAGATGTGTTCTATTTCTTCACTTCTTCAACCGAGAATGAGATTTAGAAAAAGATGTGTTCTATTTCTTCATGACTAGTGTCCTAAGTAATGGAGACAGAATCTTGGGCTTGAAAGTAGCATCATCTTCCAGGTTGCTGTGTAACCCACGTTCCCAAGGAACAGACTGTCTGGCAAACCCTTTGGTCTCCATCCTTGGGGTTTCTTCTCCTCCTCTATGTTTTGTTTCTCTTTCTTTTTATTTTCTAAATCATTTTCATTTTTTCTTTTTCTGCCCAATGATGCTTGTCCTTTTGTCCTAGGACTGGATCTCATTTATCTTTCTGGGAATAGCGCCATCTCTAAAGACCCCAAGTTAACCCACTTCATATCTAATCATTCCAGTCTACACACTAAATATTGCGGTGTCAGTCAACATTCCCAGGGCCAGATCTTACCTCACACCTCAAGGTCATAACTTTCTTGACTATACTGGGTTTTGTCCTACTTTCCTCATTCTTGGCTATGTGTATTTTGTCCTATCCTGGGAACAAGGAGAGGAGAAAAGAGCTTTGTCTTGCATTTCAGTATTAACCCTACTCCCACATTCTTCCCAGAAAGCCAGGAAATACAATGCCAATGTTTTCCATTCAGTTTATATTTCATGTATAATTAACTTTTGTGTTGAACATGAATAAACTGAAAATTTCTTGAAATAGAAACAGTTTGATAAAATTTTGTGGGTACAATGTATACAACCTATGTTCAATAAATTACTGACATCTAAACTTGTTATAGATCTTTTGTTTCATCGTGTACTAATTCCATAATCCTATTGCAATAAAACTAACATTTGTTTGTTAGTTATAATTTGTTCTTGGTAAGTCTTTTTCTGTGTTTTGCTTATGTTTCCATTATCTTCTAGATGAGCACTTTTGTATATCTAATTTAGAAGCTTTACATTAAGAACAGTAAAAGAAAATCCTTAACTCTATATTTCCACTTAAAATAAGATTATAATAACAAGTGCTCCACCACACATAGATGTTCACAAAGCATAAGCAAGTATGAATATGTTTTCTTAACCCCTTATGAAGAAATAGCAGGGCTCCTATTACATGCACTTTTACAAATTATAAAGTTGTAAACACATACTCTTCAAAGTAGCAATAGGCAAAACTGGGAGAGAGAGAGAGCACAATGTTGCTCCCAGAAGACACTGAATTTATTGCTATTACTGAATAAATTTTTGGAAGGGGTGAAGCTTTTTGCTAACATATACAATAACCACAGCAAGAGGACTAGGAACTGGAATCTTCAGTTTAATCAGTCTATTTATAATGTCATGTAAGAGGTAGAGACAAAACATAGGTCACTGATTTTTCGTCATTCATTAATTCACTCACTCATTCAAAACACAAATAGATGCACGCTATGCATCTATACACTGGGGATAAAAATGGTTACAACAATCCCTCAAGTTTCTCAAAGACAGTGGGGGAAATAGGCATATAAACAACAAATATTTTGCACTGTCATATTGGACATTTGAAGACTTCCTAATGGACTGGGAGACTACAAAATAAAATACGGTCAATTTGTCCTAAGAAGGTCACTCATGGGGAAGTGAAGACTGATTTCTGTCACAAAGGAATAGTCACATTTTCCAGGCCAGCAGGGAAAATGCTATTCCAGATGGCAGGAACACTGTGAGCAAAGTTAAGGATCTAGGAAAAAATATAAGTATGAAGAGAAGAAAGTAGAGCCATGTTGTTCAGGACAAAGGGTGGAGTATTTGGTGGAGAGAAATGAGAATTAGGAGGCAGAGACAGACAGGGTCTGATCAAAAATGGTCATGGTCAACCTAAAACTAAGGAGTTTAGAATTGATCATGAGACTAGTAGGTGTCATTCAAAGATGTTGTAAGGTGCAACGTAAGATTTGCTGTTCAGAACCACAGCCCTGATATTCGTGTAGAGGCTGGATTACAGGTGGGGATGTAATAGCTGTGGTGGAGGTCAGGGTAGGAGAGAAAGGAGTATGAGGAGTGGTGGGGTGAGTGGGGTGGGGATGGAATTCCTGAAAAGATGATAGAGGAAGAGAGATTGGGTTGGGGCATTCAGAGGCAAGAACAAAGAAAAAAAAAAAAAAACAGATCTAAAAGGAGGGAGAAGTAATAGGCCTGTGTACCAATTTGAATAACAATACTACAACTGTTTATTGAGAGCTCGTGATGTACCAAACATGATATTTTAATCCTCGATACAATTAATTTTGGAATTTATTTTTTTGTTTTACTTCTGTCAATTGATATTCAGAGGAGGTAAATCACTTACTGAAGGCCATGTCGATTTTAAGTTAAGGGATGAGGTTAAAACTAAGTGCTACTAGATAGAGATGGTGTCCTCTCAACTACTTTCTTTGGCCCTCTTAACTGAATCAGCAACAGGAGAGAGGGCGGAGACTAGAATAGCTCTTCACAGTTCTCTGGATCTGGCTGGATGCAGACCAGTTTGGAGGAAGAAGATGAATTAAATGGTGGTAGCTGAGAGATATCCAGGTGCAAAAGATAAATAAGCAGTTGGATACACAGGTCTGAAGAAGGTTCCTGGTGACACAGGTTGGTAGGTAGACTAAGAGCTGAAATTCACCTGCAATAATTGTTACTCTGTGTCTTCCTGTTGCATTTATGGGTCAGATCAATATATATTTTCCTCTACCTTTTAAAGACAGAATGTACAATACCATCTAATAATGACTTCCTGAAAAGTAAAAATCTTTTGTACTAGTATTTCACTGGTCATGTTGTTTATTAATGATATCCTCAACAAATATGTATTCATTAACCATTGGGTGCATTGTGCAAATTACACCACACTATTTGATGGAAAGAATGAGGTCTCTTCTTGCTAAATAGTTCTAATCATCTGCCTTTTATAGTTTCCTTTGTCTTTAGAGCAATTTTCTTTTCTATTCATTATTTATCTTCTTACACATTCTTTTTGCTTCACTTTAATCCTGTTTTGCAGGAGAAAGATTATAAATAAAAACATTTATATATAACTATAAAGCTTACACTCTCATAGCTGGCACATATTTTCGCTAAAGAAAAAGTTGAAAACTTTAGCTCTGTTGTAGCTATGATTTTTGAATTGAGATGGCAGGACAATTAAGTGGCCAAAGGATTTTGATATATGAGTAACAAAAGGGGGCCTCTAGGGACAAAGCAGATAATACATTGAGAATGAACAGAAATTATTTCTCAGGCTGGCTCTGCCAGGACAATTCTTGTCCCTTCCTTATAATTAATTATTTCTGGTTTAACCGAGAAAATATGAGACAATCTCAAATTTCCTCAGAACTAGATTACAGTATTCCATTTTATCAGCCCTAGAACGACATTAATAGAAGCTTTAGTGGTGGCATTGTCGTCTATGCTGAGGTTTGTTAGCAGTGCATTATTACCTAAGAGATGGCTGCTTGTTTAGCCAGTTAACTGGAGGTCACTAAAATGTTCTGCTCTTGAAAGAGAAGGCGGTGAGGGGGGTGGTGTTGGGGGTGGGGAGAGAGAGCGCGCGCTCTTTCACAGAACAATTCATGTAAATGCATAGCCCAATGGCCCAGAGATCCATTAGTTAAATTAATTAGACTTCATAGCATTTGCTGATGAACCATGATGAAAAAAATTGGAAGGGAACAGGAAACACATACACTGCAGCATCTGGTTTCGCCAGAGTTGGGCCCTTGAGAATTATTAAGTGATAGTTTGACACAATTCAGAGTAAAATCTGTCTGCTCTCTGAAAGTGTGTATTTTCATAATTTAAGTAATTCATGCAAATTAGCTTAGATCAAAATGTGAGCTCCATTGTTGCCTACAAGTCGGCATGACTTCATGATTGGTGATATAATAGTATCACCACCCCAGGGAAGGATATTTCTGTGAAATTAAGTGATATAGTCCTGAGTAGGAATATCACACCTGAAAAATCCTGCTAGTAAATACAGGTATTATTTTGATATTTTGGCATTTTATAGGGAATTAAATATAATAAAATAATCATCCTACTGAGGTCAGACATCTGAGAACAACGGATCAGTCAAATCCTCATTCCTGTGGAATTTACCAAGGGGCTTTTAAAATGGCCAAACGTTAAAGTATCTAGCATGATGCTTGAAATATAATATGTGGAAATACACTAAACTAACATGGCCTTGTCCAGTGTCATGGCTTCAAATACCAGCCCCGTGCTAATGATCAAATTTTCTATGCATTCAAAACTCCTGAACTCAGATTTAGATATCTAACATCTGTACTGGTTTATTCACCTTGCTGTTTCCCACACCAAACTTCTTTCTTTTCTTAATCCATTTCCCCCCACCTTTTCCATTATATTAAACATAATTAAATAGGGATGTTTGGCTCAGGCTCTGAAATCTGACTCCCACCCCATGTCAAATTCATCACCAAATCCTCTCAACTCTTACTTTAAAAATATTTTCAAAATATGACCACTTCTCACCACCACCACTCGAGTTCCAATCATCCTCTCTCTTTCCTAGGTGACTGCAATAACATCTCACTACCTGGATCTACCCTTTGTCCAATAGTCAATTCTTATCTCAGCAGACAGCAGATATTAAAGCTGTGAACCATATCAGCCTGTATTTCATGTGCCTTCAGTAGCTTTCATTTCACCTCCATAGAAATTTGCATGATGACATCTAAGACTCTCCATGGTTGGTCCCCCTTCTTGCCTTACAACTAAAAACGCTTCTACCATTTCCACTGTATTCACTCTGCTGTAGTGGGGAGACCTTAAAGGAGTCCCTCAAATAAAACAGATGTCTTTCTCCTCTGGTCTTTGCATTTGCTGGTCCTATTACTGGGAGTGTTATTTTTACGTACGCTTGATGACTTCTCTCATCTCCTTCAAGTCCTTGATGGAATGTTCTTATACAGTGAAGACTTCCCTGGCAACCATATTTAAAACAGAATCTTCAGTCCCACGTCCAGCACCCTTTATGTGCCTTCTCTGTTTTATAATAGTTTGAGAAAATGCCTACGTGTTTTGGGGACACAGCACTTACCACTACCTGACATAATTAGGGATAAAACTGTATTTCTTAATTATTTTCTTTCTTAGGTATTTGGCTCTCATCATCTAAGCATTTAGCAGAAATGGTCTATTTTATTCACAATGGTATTCCTAATTCCTTAAAAAGTGTTTGGTATAAAACAAACATACATTGAGCGTTTGTTGAATGAAAGAATTATATGGAAAATTACAGTCAGGAATTTTTCGAGGGGAAAACTCTTATCCTCTAAACAAATTTATTTGGATACCTGGCAAATTATACTATAATTAACTTGGGAAATAAACTTGTTCCTCTTATGTCAATTGAGGGAAGCTTTGGCAGGAGCATTCTGCTTCATCTCCAAGTCTTTTTATTCAAAGCCTATTGTTATTTTTTTTCAAATATGACAACCCTATAGGGCCCGCCCAACTGAAGATTAGCTGGGACACCCAGTTCCTGTTCTCATTGTGGAGTGCCAGATTTCCCGGGCAAACAGTGCGAGTAGGTAAAGCACATGGGGTGGGGTCAGGTTGCAGGCATCAGTCCATTACAGGCTTTGCTCTTCAACACATACTGTCCGCCTGAACCAGGACGCAGACCAGGGCTACTTTTGCCTCTGCACATCTGTTCTGATATCTTTCTTCATATGGGATGCCTCTCTATCTTTTTCCTGCTTTTAATACGGAGCTTCAATCTCTAAGCTATAAGGCCAAGTACAGATTCACCTGCCAATGAAACTCTTCAAATTTTCTCTTCTTTCTCAGGACTCACTGGCTGTAAGTCCATAGAGCAAACACAGAATTTGCTACTTTTCATTGACATTGTTTTAGTTGAGTTGTGTTTTTAACTTGTTGAATGAACTGACACTGTACATTCTCCTTGTAAAATAACAGTGTATTTTCTATTATGCCTAGTCTGCTGCCTCAACTTGGCATTATGTTAACTTATCCACCAGCCAGTTTATTTAGGTTGCATTCAAATTAGTGTTTTGTGACATAATCAGTGATGTGATGATAAAAGAGTGGTGCTATTTGGGTCTTGAAAAGATTAGAGAAAGCTAAGCAACTAAAATTTTTAAGAAAAAATTATAAAATTAGAATAATCAGAATAACAAAAAGGTTTTTAAAATAATAATCAGAATAACAAAAAGGTTTTTTAATAAGCAAAAAGGTTTTTGCACTTCAATTACTTTAAGTTTTTGTTCTACTTTAAACAAATACAAATTTAGAATTATAATTCACTTGTTATGATCATAATTTATACAAAGACGACAATGTATAGAAACTCCAGTTAATAGAGTGATAATCAAAGGATCTTGGACTTATATCAAAATATTGGCTAATTAATTTACATTAGTGTGTGTGTGTGTGTGTGTTTTTATCCCATGATCCTCCTCCTTAACTCACTTTTTAGATTAACTATCAAACAACTGGTCTCAATTATATTTGAATAGAAGTTTTCTACTCTATTGTTCTCCAACTTGGCCATGTTCGGTACCCTTAATTAAAAGATATAATTCTTTAGTAAACAGTTTTCATAGATGTTTTCTTTCTAACTGGTTCTATGAAAGCTACCCTATAATGGGCAGGTTGAATAGTCATGGGGTAGGCTCAGTGTTGGTCTGTGAAATGCTACGAGTCTCCACAAAGCTAAGAGAACAAAAATGCACCCTTAGAATTATTATCTACTTAACAGTCGAACTGTGACTGAACCTGAGGTTTGCCTGACTCCATACTTCTTGGTGTTATTCACAGAACCACAGCCTAATTTTGCTTGTTTCTTTATTTGAAGAAATCTCGAAAAAGAATTGCATTCTTTGATTTTTCTAGTTAATTAAAAATTTCATCTGAATCAGCAATATCTTACTGTGATGGCAATTGTACCTCCTAAAAAATCACCATAGAGAAATGTTTGGAATAAACATATCCAAATATTTAAGTAGTACATTCTCAAATATCTGAGTAGTGTATTCTACAGATTATGTCTGCAGGCTTACAAATGACCTTCATATACTGTTAATAAAAACTAAAAGCTATTCAAATTATACTCATGGCATTGGACATTTGGGGGTAATTTTCACCAACCATCAATGTCTGTTATATGATGGTATTGTTATATGTATAGTCTTGGTCAACAAAAAGTTTGATATAATTTCCTTATAGCCATAGCATGTCTTTGAAAGTAATGCAGTGCTTGAAATTTAAGGCAAAAAATATCTGGTTAGGATTCCAAAATATAAACCATTGAATAAAATAGTGCCGTTTACTTTGAAGATGAGGACAATATTTCGATGGGAGGACACACATGGTTTTGTGAACAACAAAGTAATATTGAGGCCACATACATACGGTAAATGTTCACACTTAGCACTATGTGGCAATGGCAACAGTCATTTCTAATAAATAATGTGTGAAAATCAATAGAACAGTTCCAGAGGCACCTCCTGCTTGTTCATGGCATAAGACCAAAGCTCTGCTACATGAATATTATGTGTTTTTGACAAAATGTCTAGTCTTACACCAGTTACAATTTTCTAGTTTCCTGAAGAGGAAACTTTATTAAAGCATATGGTAAGTAAACTATAAGACTCATAAAAGAAACTTTAGTCCTATAGCTGTTTCTATTTATTTCGGGTTGAAAAAATGGCATCGTTGTACACGTACTTGCTTTACAGTTAAAAAAAGGAGGGGGACAAAATAAATTAATGACACTCTCAAAGCATCAAGGAAATTTATAGTGGAATTATGAATCATATCATTGTAGGGTCATTTTCCTTTGTATCATGATATCATACAAGACAAATGTCAAATGGAATAGGTGAAAAATGGACAAAAAGTTTTAAAAATCATTTCAGTTAACACAGATTTAAACAGAGTTTAGCTATGAAGCAATGAGCAATGGAATACTAGCTAGTGAAAAAAATGAACAACCAGGGATTAAGTGTTGAGGAAAATTGTTTTCTAATGAATTAATTTTGAATTGGTAAGAGACAAGCTAAAGAATAGGATTTAACTTTTAAATATACAACTTTGGTGACAAAGTATTTGTCTATGTAAGTTTCTTATGTCTAGTGCCTTCCTTACCTCCCAAATATTATAACTCTCTGATAATTTCTGAAAGATACATATCAGATATTCCTATCTAAAAAAGTCACCAATATTTTGTACCAGGATCAAAAACAAAGAAGTATTTGACATAGGTTTGTTTACTGATTTTCTAAATACAAAAATAAAAATATAAATCAAAACAGCAAAGATAATAACAAAAACTGCATACTCACCTTAGGGTTTTTAAATAAGCTAATTGTTTTTCTTCTACACAAATAGCTAAAAATGTACAGTGAATACAAATGTACCTAATTTCTATTTTTTTCTATATTTTGATTGGTTAGTGAAGTGTCACAAAAGTGATGATGCTGAATTTTTGCTATTTTGTCTCGAAAGTGATGTTCTGAAATACATCTGTAATTTGAGATGTGAAGAAGCCCTTTTCTTAGTGCTAATTTATTTCCTTTGTGTACTTTGCAGTAGACATACATGTTAAAAATTCAACAGAGAGAAGATAAAATAATCATGACACGAAGCCCTTTTAGAAATTAGCAATGTCCTCTGTTAATAATGGTATGATGATATGCCACTAGTATGATGATGATTTTTGATTTGATTATTTCCCTGCCACATGGAAACAAGATACTTGGTCTTTGTCCTATCTCAATGCAATGCCTATGGTTTTGTTACAGAAACCTCAATTTTGCCTGGTTTTAAGTAAAGCAGTTTCTATGCAAATTTCTCAGAGGGCAGCCAGATAACTTTCAAGCACATTTGAAACACCAGAGGTGACTCTGCCAAGTGCCCCAGGGAAAAATTCAAAGTATGCTAAAGACACTTCTTCGACCCATCTTTCTAAAGTTGCTGAGTATATAGGCTGATTATAAGCATTAGATGCAACCAGTGAGAGGAACGTGTCAAAACCTGAATGTGCAGCTCCAGGTTAGAATGTCAGCTTTTCCTTTGGGTTACTGAAGAAGAAGAAGAAAAGCCATTATCCATGCATGAAACAAAAAGTTACACAATCAAATGGAATGCACAGATTTGGTAATCCAGTTCCAATATTTGCCATTTGCTTTAGCGGGGCTTAAATAGGTCACTTAAGTGGTTTATGCTCCACCTTCTGCAAGTGAGCAGAAAAATATTTTAAATTAACGGTTATTTTGCTCTGTTTTAATATCAACATTTTTTTTTTAACAATTGAAAATGGAACACTGGTTTTATAAGTAGTTCCTTCATTCTATTCTTTATGAAGTAACTAGCCTTGATTTGAAAAGTTTTTAACATGACTAGCTTTCTGAAACTCTAATGCCCATTTTCTAAGGTTGTTGTCTGTAAACTATTTTAACAAAGGGTCAGTGTTATGTCTTTAAATTTTGATTTTAGAGGAATTACTAAATTCTCATTACTTTCACATTATTGTATCTGCTGTAGAATGATAGCTTTGTTAACATGAAGGTTTTCAAGCTGTCACTGTATTCCATCAGGTATTTCTGTTGGTTCATCAAAGTGAAACGAAATGAAATGAAAATGCAGGAAAAACAAATGAATAGAACATAATTAAGAGTAATTCATTTTGGCCAGGTGTGGTGACTCATGCCTGTAATCCCAGCAGTTGGGGAGGTCAGGAGTTAGAGACCAGCCTGGCCAACATGGTGAAACCCCATCTCTACTAAAAATGCAAAATTAGCCAGGCATCATGGTGTGTGCCCTCTGGTGCTGGAAGGTACTGGAAGGCTGAGGCAGGAGAATCACTTGAACCTGGGAGGTAGAGGTTGCAGTGAGCTGAGATCATGCCACTGCCCTCCAGCCTGGGCAACAGAGCGAGATTCCATCTCAAAAATAAAATAAAATAAAATAAAGAGTAATTCATTGAAACACTAGTTTGTAAAGCATCAGGGATGCTTTTCTCTTGTTAAATATAACATTGTTGTTGAAAACTCTGCTAAAATTTTGCATTTTTTTTAAAAAAGGTAAATGAATTTTAATAACGTATTATGTCATGCATAAAAAATTATGGAAAGTTGACATCAATATAAAACTTATTGAGCTACTTTAAAGTTTTTTTGCTTTCTTTTTAAACTTGTATTTTAGGTTCAGGGGTACAAGTGCAAGTGTGTTACATAGGTAAACTTGTGTCATGGGGGTTTGTGGTACAGATTATTTCATCATCCAGGTATTAAGCCTAGCACCCATTAGTTATTTTTCCTCATGATCTCCCTTCTCCCTGCCTCCAATCTCTGAAAGTCCCCAGTGTGTGTTATTCCCCTCTATGTGTCCACGTGTTCTCATCATTTAGCTTCCACTTATAAATGAGAACATGCGGTGTTTGGTTTTCTCTTCCTATGCTAGTTTGCTAAGGATAATGGCCTCCAGCTCCATCCATGTCCCTGCAAAAGACATGATCTCTGTTCTTTTTTATGGCTGCATAGTATTCCATGGTGTATATATACCACATTTTCTTGATCCAGTGTGTCACTGATTGCCATTTTGGTTGGTTCTGTTTCTTTGATATTGTGAATAGTGCTGCAGTGAACATATGCATGTGTGTGTCTTTATAATATAATGATTTATATTCCTTTGAGTATATACCCAGTAATGGGATTGCTGGGTCAAATGCTATTTCTGTCTCGAGGTTTTTGAGGAATTGCCACATTGTCTTTCACAATGGCTGAACTAATTTACACCCCCACCAACAGTGTATAAGCATTCCTTTTTCTTCACAACTTTGCCAGCATCTGTTATTTTTTGACTTTTTAATAATAGCCATTCTCGCTGGTGTAAGATGGCATGTCATTGTGGTCTTGATTTGTATTTGTCTAATTATCATGAACAGACAGTTTTGAAAATTTTGCAATCTTATGAAGACAAATTAATAACAGAATTTTCTGAGCTTGGGTACAAATGGCTTTTCTGGGGCAAGATTGTAGAGATTAACAAAATTAGGTTGGGAAAAAATTGAGCTATATTATTGTCAAATTTAGCTTGCTGGGAGTAAAAACAAAAACAACAAAACTGAAGTCTTGAACTTATTAATAACTATTCCTGGCTTCCTTCCCTCTGCTAAACATGGGTTGTCATATTTCTCTCTGTGAGTTGTCCTCACCCACTACTAGAGTCAGTCAATGGCCCTGCACTGTATTCCCTGGCAATGATTTTGCAATGAGTTTCGTTCAAGTTCTTAACACTTTAAGATAATGTCAACATTCTCCTTTAACTTCTCTCTGCTTCCAATGTCTTCCATTTCTAATCCACCCTGCATACAGAACAGTTTATCCTTTTTAAATATGGAAACCACTCTCAATTGTCTACAGGATAAAGCACAACCCTTTTAAACTTTACCCAACTAACTTAGAAAAATAATTTCCCATTTTTGTTGTCTCACAGATACTAGAATATACTGATTTATACCTACTTATTTCTCCCACACAAATTAGCCCACTATGAATAATCTCCACAGTCTCTTTTTGTTGTTGTTATCTATCGGAATTCTGCCCATTTAAGGTAAACTTATGTCCATAATTACTCCTGCTCAAGAACTTCTAGAGCCTTCTAACATCTGGTAACCTATTCCCTCTTTAAAATACCTACTACCATGGTTTCAGTTTTCTTGACTGTATCCTAACAGAAAAAAATAGTAAAAGGGATCACAAATGCGGAATAAAAACTAGAAAGATAGAATTATTAACATTCACAAATTTTAGAGTAATGGATGGATGGTTTCATTGTAACTGAAAGTGCAGAGGAATTCTGTGAATTATATATACTTTTAAAGCATTATTTCAGTGAATCCATGGCCAAGCACCTACTCTAATCTAGATGCTGCCATCGGCCATAACAAGAAAAGAAGAATAAACCATGGATTACAAGGCCTTCCCTTCAAGGCTGGTCTTGTTTATTTCTGAATGTGTTTTTATAGAGAACTCAGTTCTGATTTTGCAGTTTTATATTACATGCACAGGAGAGAAAACAGTGACTAGGGAAGCTCTGAGATTTCTAGCATGTCTGTTGAATAAATACTACTATTTTTTCAACTTCCTTATGGCTTTCATCTTAGGATCTACAGCACTCTAAAATATTAGTCCAACTTCAGAATACCCCTGTACTATGCTTATGGGTGATCTTTTTCTGAGATTTACTAAGGGGAAAATTTGATGGATCGTAGGCTGCCAAGCAAGTTCCCTGGAAGATGCAGATCAGACCAAGGAGCAGCCTTTTTGCCACAACAGGTAGTCATGTTACTGCTTCAGGACTGCAAGATGGAAGAGATGAAAATCTGTGAATGTATGAGGCCTTAAGAATGTCACACAGAATTTTAAAAGTGAGAACTTGTCCTTAGAAAATTAAAAAGGCTAAAGGCTGGTAGACGAGACAAGATACCAGACGAGATAGGACTGGACACTTGCAGAATAGGCTGATATCTTCTTAAATGCTGGGCAGACTTAAAAAAAAAAATTCTGTGGTCTGTTTTTGCTAACTAGACCCAAATCTACTCTTCTTAGTAACATCCCCACATGGAAATCACCAACTTTGTGCCATTAGTTCAGTCTCAGATGGAAAGAATGAGAAATCATCTAAATAAAGATGCAGAAAAGATTTAGCAGGATGAAAAGAACTGAACAGCACCAAGAGATGGGTGATACATAGTTCTGGAATTATACATTCAAAACACAAGCTGGTGAGACATTTAGAGAAAGCACTTTTGCACGCACTTGTCTTCAGCCCTCTGCCAAGAAAGTCCTCTAGTCCATGAATAAAAGCAATGTTTCGGGACAACCAAGGGTTCTTTGAATCATCTCCTGTGTTTCTGTGGGATTTCCCTAGCCTTTGGATCCCTCACATTGATCACTGTGCTGTGTCTCAAGCCTCGTCTCCTTGATATCCATATGGATTAGCTTTCTGGTTCCCGATTTAGCTCCATTTCCTTGATTCTGACAACTTTACGCATTGGTATGCTGCCATTTACATTCCACATGGCTCCTCACACATGCGTACAACATCCACTAATTCATTTCTTTATAAAGCTGAAATTCAGTGAGTTCCAACCATATGCTAAGGACTGTGCTAGGTGCTGGAAATCAGTAGTGAGCAACCCACTGATTTTTAGGAGTTTATATGTTAAGAGGAGAGGCACTAAAATATTAAAAATTATTAAAACAAAAATTATTGGTATAAATGTCATGTAGAAAAACATAGAATGTGTGATGGCAAATAACAAAGCTCCTTGTCCAGGGCTTCCCGTACATTGTCCCAGATGTGTCATCTCTAGACTAAAGCCTATGGCTATTGAATATGAAAGGACATTGGGTGGGGTAGAGTGGTGAGGACTCCTGGGTAGGTGCCTTGTTTGAAATTTTGAGTTAGGAAGGATCTGTTCTCTCTGAGGAATGAGTGTAGGCTAATGCCACTGGAGCAGATTAAGCATGAGGCAGGAAGACTTTGTCCTGCTTTGCAAGAAGACAAATGCCTGGGTAGCAGAAAGGAAAATGAAGGAAAGGAAATTGATTCAACTGCGGATTGGGACCTGGGGACAATTAGGTTTAGGGTGTGAGGAAAGTGAGGTAGCCAGCATGGCTCCATGTTTCTAGAAGAAGAAAGGACATCTGGGCAGCATCCACCTGATGTTGACCAAGACTATGACATACAGCAAACAGGCGCCCAGTTTCATCTGTCAAGAATAATATAAATGTAGCAACACTGTTCCCCTTGTCGCATATTTGTGAAAGTAAGTGTGTGTGTGTCTGTGTGTGTAAGGTGTGGAAGTCAAGAAAAGGCTGCTATCATGCTCTCTCGGTAGTTTTTGAGTAGAGACAGGAGGAAAGACCCAGGAAATAAAATGTAAATGAGATGCATAGTCATGGTGAAATAAAAAAAAATGGAGTAGGAAGTAACCATGAATTAGATCTTTAAGGTAGAATGTTCTGAAGGAACATGGAGAGGATAAACAGCTTAGCTGAGTTCTTGATTACATGCAGAAGTGAAACCCTTACATATAGACAAAATTATATTAATATAAGAAGTCTTTGGTGTGAAGAAAGTTAGGACATTAAACTTACTGAGCATATATGGAGTCATTATTTGAATTTTTTTGTATATTCAAATTATAGTTGTATTATTTTTCTGGGTACAATGTTATAAAATGAAGACAAACTTACATGGGAATATTGGCTGGGAAGTAGAATCAAATATGCAATAAATTTCTAGAAATCAACAAATGGTTTCATTTACACTATAAGCAATTATTGATGTATAACCATTAATCTTTTCATGTGTTTTCTGACTTATAAACATTTCAGATAACATTTATTTAAAAACTTTTTAATCGATTCAAAATTAATCTCAATAATTAGAACAATTTTTGGATAAAGTTTATGTAATCATTATTATTATTAAAAATGTAAAAAACCCAACTATAAATAATGTTAAACCTTTATGGAAGACCACAAACTTATTCAAGCATATTTTTGCTTTGTCAAAAACATTTTCCCCTTAATGTCAAATAAAAGACTATAGAGCTAAGTAGTACTTTTTTATGAAAAGAAAAATAACAATGACAACAATGAAAATAAAAATCTGGACTTAAGCTAAGAAAGAATAGAAAACCTTAAGGAATATAAGTCACAGGCAATTTTAGCATTAATTATATAATCTCTTATTTAAAGTTAAACATAGCTATGAAAAAACTGAAACATTCTCTTGCTGAATGTGATATTCCAACTGAATAGTGAGAAGGTTTGGCTTCTAAATAGCTTAAACTTAGCCTGGAAATGCAGATTGTTGGTATTTTCTCTGCCCTCCAAAATTGTGATAATGAAATCTTTTAGTCTTCCCATTTCTGTTATGCATGTTATGCATAAATATGGTAAAACAGGAAAAAGAAAATATGTTTTCACTGCCTTAGGATGATGCATTTGAACTCAGAGTCCTTATATAAATATCATATTATCAGAACTTCTACAATGACAATAGTCAATACTGAGAGCAAAAGGAATCCTAAAATTTTTCCAAAATGAAATGTATTATTAGCAAAAATGTATTTAACAATTTCAAAGTATTTTATAGTCTAGAAATCACATACATTCACACATATGTATATTTGAACAAATGCCTAAGAAAATGAAACAAAGTTTAAAGAAAAGACATTTTTAAATTTTAAAGCAAAGATCATTTATAGCTCTAACTAAAATGTTAAATACCCATTTAGTGTGTCTAGGATTCATAGGCAAAGCTGACATCACTCCTGACGGATTTTATTTCTTGACAATTTTTGCTCACTTGAAATCTCTAGAAAATATGCCCACCAGGTTAACAACAATTATAGAATAACTTATGAATTGGCTTTTCAGTAAAGTTTCTGAATAGTCATTGTTGAGCTATATCCTGCTCAACACATAAATTATAATTTTAAAAAATATACTATGTATTGTTATTATTACATGTGACCAAGTGTCAAACATGTCCCCAAATACCTGTTCACCTCTTCCGCGTGGCTGAATGGCAGAAGTTTTAGAGCAACTACCCCAAAACAGCAATCTTTTTGTTGTTTCATGTTGTTTCATGTTCTCCAATCTTCCCTATGCTTCTCGCAGCTCTCTCATAGGTGACAATATGCCCTTCACTAAGATCCATCCTTTCTTAATTACATGGAAAACCTCAATTTCATAACCCATGAAGAGAAAGGGGAAAAATCTCTCATTCTTTTACTCTCTACAGTCCAAATATACTGTTTGATTTTTCTCTTTTTGCCTCTCTGACCCCATTTTCCTGTGTTTTCTTCTCTCTCTTCTCTGTTTTTTAGTGATCAGGTAATTGCTTCTTGTCCAAACTGTGGCCTCTTTTCTGTAGTTTTATTTTCCAAGCCCTCTCTGCATTATCAGTCCTCCAACTCCTCTCCCTCTCTAGATGACACCAATTCTCTCTTTTTTAGTAGCTTCATTTTGGAAACACCAACAGTGGCATTTTTAGTAACACAGTACATTTTTGTACACACACACACACGCACACGCACGCACACACACACACACGCCTCTGTTTAAGACCTCGAAACCCAGAAAGTTCTAAAAAGTAGATCAGAGATGTACTTCCTTTCAACAAATCTCAACCAAATTTTGGCCAAAAATATCTTTTTTTGTGAATACTTTGTAAATGTATACTCTCATCTATTGAAAATTATGCATGATGTTTCCAATTGAGTTGAAATGCTTCAGTGTAGGTTGGCATTTTTTCCTTATTTCAGTTAAGAACCGAATAGAACCAAATGCCAAGAAGGAGTGACAAATGAGATCCCTTCCTGAAGCAACTATGAGGGGGAATATAAGGTCCACAATATAGCACCTTTTTGAAATATTTATGATAAATCATTGAATTACACTAATCTCCTTGTAAAACTCTGCATTATGGTAGCATGTGCAGTACTGGAAATTTAAGAAATATGTGCAATTCTTCTATACACTTAGAGTTTTTAGTCCAAATGACAAATGACAAATTATAAATGCTGAGCACTAATATTTTCCCTTCAAATTGCATTAAAAGTGCTCTGGCAGCATAGGAAATGGAAATTTTAATTCACTAGTCTACTAATCTTCTTATAAAATTGCCTGTCTTACAAAGTATATTTACACATCAATTTCCTAAACTGAAATTAGGACATTTGTAAGAATTGAACTATGTATAAAAATATTGATGATGTATAATTAGCATTTTTATTATTGATAACATTTTCTAATTAGAAGAAAAAACATGGTTTATTATGAAAAGCCAGCAGAAACATGCAATTGCCAGATTATATCCTGAAATATTCACTGATGTCTTGTTTCCATTTTATTTACCCCAGTTTAACTTAGTAATCTTGAACTCAGCAAATATTTATATACAGTGGCTATGCATCATTTACAATACATAGTAAAAATCACTGACAATTTGAATGAGACATTGCAGGAAGTATCCTAAACAACACTAGGAAAAAAATCCATTGTTACTATATTAACAAATCACAAAGTATCACAAAAGAAAATCCATCCCTGTTATGCTAAAATAATGAAATTTGTTCTTTGTAATTTCCTAGAAGTAGATGGATAAAGTAGTTTACAAGCTTTGGGTTGGTATATTATTTAACTTATTTTTTCAATATAAAGCAATTCTAACATATAGAAAAGGGAAGTACATAATATTCTTTTCACTCACATGCTAGTGGATGCCTTCTCATTTTCAGTAGAGTAATGCTTGGAATTTTGTATCATTGGGCATTTGCACTTCATAACAACAACTTAATCAGTTGGTGAGGTGCCAGATAATATGTGCTAATATTTCATTTATACTGTACTTAGGAGGAAAGTTATTGCAGACATGTCACCTTATGTGTGAAATACATTCGGGGTCAGAATACAAAAAGCACAAGTACACACAAGGCATTTGGTATAAGCTTCCTGACCAAGCTTTGAAGGGTTACGACATAGTTTATTTGTCTCCAATTGAAAACGTCTCTTCCCTTAAATTAGGGACATAAATAGAACCATAATTTTCAGTGCTTGAGAAAGCAACCTTTTAGAGCAATTGTATTGAATTAAGATATTCAGGTTCAGAATACAGAGGAACTTTAGCGACCCATGGACAACCCTTCAACTTTTCTTATTTATTTATGAACTCAAAATCAATCCTGTATGTTCAGAGAAAGCAGAAATAACGGCCAAGATCTTGTCCACCTCAGTTGGCTTGATTTTCTAGGCATAGATATACCATTTCTTAGGATCACAGAAAGAGCACTGGGGCCAAGGGTCAGGAGATCTGAATTCTAGTCTTGGTTTGACACTTATGGGATGTGGGATTAGCCTCTATTTTCCTATTTGTAAGTACCTTTCCTTTCTTAGAGTTGTGACTATAAGGATTTTATGTTTATTTTATTTCAACATAATTATATAAAGTTTTAATTTCTTATCTCCTCCTTCCACAAACATAAAAACTAAACACTGTCCCTACATTATCTTGTTAATGCCCCTTTCTTTGCATTAATTTTATGGCCAAATTACTGTTGTTCCTGGAGAAAAAAATAAATGACAAGAGCAAATCTCTATCATTTTCAAGTCCCAGTGGCAAATAATGTTAGTAGTTTTGGGTGCATCCTTTCAGAAATTTTCAGTGTGTATGTCTTCTCATTATATGGTGATGAAATTATATTCTGAAAACTCAATTTCTACTGTTCTTTTCTAACACAATATTTATTGATCACATTTACATTAACATATCCTTTATAACATCTGCATAATATTCCATGGAATGTTCATTTTATAATGTAACTAATGAGTTTTTATTAATGGACTTTTTTTCTATTATAAATAATACTGTAATAAGTATCTATATATATATTCATCTAGATTGATTCTTAGTGTAAAATTATTAGTAGTGCCATTGCTGGATGAAAGGAAGTGAGCATTTTAATTTGCCAGATATTTGTAATTGCTCTTCAAAAATTTAGACCTATCATAGTCTCACAGCCTATGTATGTACTAGGTAGTGCATTAGCATGATTCTTTTTCTTTGCCCAAATTGAATGTTTTACAACTATTTATTTTTTGTTAATCTCATATTCTTATTCTTTCAATTGATACATTTTTAAAAAAGTTATGATTGAGGTTGGACATTTTTTCACACGTATATTGATTATCAACAGGCCTTTTCTGATTAACTCAATAATTTTTAGTAAGTTGTCTATATGCTATGTTTTTTTTTTTTTTTTTTTTTTTTTTTTTTTTTCTGTGAGACGGAGTCTCGCTCTGTAGCCCAGGCTGGAGTGCAGTGGCGCAATCTCGGCTCACTGCAAGCTCCGCCTCCCGGGTTCCCGCCATGCTCCTGCCTCAGCCTCCCGAGTAGCTGGGACTACAGGAGCCCGCCACCATGCCCGGCTAGTTCTTTGTATTTTTAGTAGAGACGGGGTTTCACTGTGTTAGCCAAGATGGTCTCGATCTTCTGACCTCATGATCTGCCCTCCTCGGCCTCCCAAAGTGCTGGGATTACAGGCGTGAGTCACAGCACCCGGCCTATGATTTCATTTTTACCTCCTACTCCATTTTGCAAATAAAAGAGTAATGTGTTGTCAACATGGATAATTTGGAAAATGTACAAAAGTTAGCAAAACAATCCAACAGAAAGCTGAAGAAGGAGGGAAAATGCTGCTATCTCGATTAAGTAAAAAAAAAAAAAAAAAAAAATCTATTGGATTTTGTGACTGGCAGGGTAATCCAAAGCCTAGAATGTTACCACAGACCCAACCAATCACCAACTACCACCAATTTCTTCTAATATCTCACATTATCTCTCTTCTCAGCCCTTTGTGCTCACCATGGTATTTGATTTCTCATGATTCGTTCTCCAGACTAGCCTTACATGCAACTTTCACATGCAGTGCTCCACAGTGCTGCCAGAGCAACAGCTACAATTCTAGAATTGAAGGCATCGCCTTCCTGGGTTCTCCATATTGTTTGCGATCTTTTTTTGTTTTAGACGGAGTCTCTGTCGCGCAGGCTGGAGTGCAATGGCTTAATCTCTGCTCACTGCAACCTCTGTCTCCTGGGTTCAAGAGATTCTCCTGCCTCAGCCTCCCAAGTAGCTAGCTGGGACTACAGGCGTGCACCACCATGCCTGTTTTTTTTTTTTTTGTTTTGTTTTGTTTTAATAGTAGGAACAGGGTTTCACCATATTGGACAGGCTGCTCTCTAACTCCCGACCTCATGATCCGCCTGTCTAAGCCTCCCAAAGTGCTAGGATTACAGGCATGAGCCACCACCGCACCCAGCCTGTATGCCATCTTTGAAAGATAAACTAGATAAGTTTTTTTTTTTTTTTTTTTTTTGAGTGTTTATTTCCTTTTTCTTTTTTAAAATTATACTTTAAGTTCTAGGGTACATGTGCACAACGTGCAGGTTTGTTACATATGTATACATGTGCCATGTTGGTGTGCTGCACCCATTAACTCGTCATTTACGTTAGGTATATCTCCTGATACTATCCCTCCTCCCTCCCCCCACCCCACAATAGGCCCCGGTGTGTGATGTTCCCCTTCCTGTGTCCAAGTGTTCTCATTGTTCAGTTGCCACCCATGAGTGAGAACATGTGGTGTTTGGTTTTTTGTCCTTACGATGGATGAAGCTGGAAACCATCTTTCTTAGATAAGCTCTTTTTACGACACTCAGAGAATGTTTTGAATTCACATTTCTGCCATCTTACTCACCTATCAGGACCAATTCCCTCTCCCTCTCTTGTATCAAATATTGTTTCTAATAATAATACATTGAGTTATTTGTATTTCCTGAAAATTTTCATGTTCTTATACCATTAAATTTTTCCCACACTATTTGTTATAACTAGTTTTTATTTCTGCCTCAAAAAAATAAATTCTTCTCCGAATTTCAGATCAGACATTACTTTAGGTGAAGACTTTCCAGTCTGACTTCCCTCACCTGAGGTAGGTATTTATTCTTTCCTCATCTCACAGGACTTTGAATATCCCACTATTATGGTAGATAGCACGTTAACATTTAAATTGTTGGCTTGCATGTCTATTTTTCTACTCAGCGTGAGTTCATTTGCAGTAGTGATTGTGTCTTTGGTTCTTAACAAAAGTCCTTGGATTTTCCAAAAGCAGAACCTAAGAGAAGAATTCACGTGAAAATAATTTATTAAAGAAGAGCTCCAGGGTAGATAAATAAGGCAACTAGTGAAGCAGGGCAAGGAAGAGAAGGAAGCCGGGCAAGAGTGTGGTCGCCATGCAAAGCCCAAGGAGAACAGCTTTAACCTGATTCCACAGGGAAATTTTGGAGTGCAAACTAAACTTCAGAGCTATTATAAGCCACACTATGGATCTGGGGCTTTGGTCAGTATCTTTTGGTCACTGGTTCGTGGAAACCTCAAGGGGATATAAACTCCCAGGCACTTCACGCCGTTTTTAAGCAAGGGCTAAGTAGCTCCAGTAGCTGAATGGCAGTTCTCCAAAAGAAAAAATCATGTAGGCACCCAATACATTTTGAATGGCTGGCTGGCGGGACAAATGGATAAGTGACAAATTATGCAACTTGGGGTTGCTTAAAAGACAACAGGGGACACTGAAGACTTTTGATGAAGATAGTGGTACCCTCAAAATGATAAATTGAGATTAGTTTAGAAGCATTGAGTAGAATAATGGAAGGAAAGTCTAAATGCAGCAACAGTATTTAAAAGAAAATTGCCTGTTTTCTTTTAACAGGTGATAAAGTCCTGTTCTAGCATGGAAGCAGCAGTATGCAAGGTAAGACATGCCTTGGATTCATATTGCAAATGAAAATTTAATCATTCTTGATGACTGTCGGCATTTGTGAGATAAAGGGAAAGAGAGAAAGAGAGAAAGAGGGGTTTTTCTGCTCAAATGACAATGGGATTGCTTACAGAAAAGGACAATCTGAACACATTGGGAACTGAGTCGTTAGGATGGGCTGGGGGCAGAGCTAATGCTAAAAATTCAGCTCTACATGTGATGCGAGTCAGCAGGGACAAGCAAACATATATATAGCAGACATACCAGAAAAGTGGGACTTGATCTTGGAAGACATGACAGATTGGAAATATGGATGTAAGATTTAACTTTTAAGACAGGAGAGCTGAATATGGAATGGGGAGAGGGAACCTTTAAAACAGGTTATTGAATAAAGATATTGAAGAAGAACAAGACTATGACAAATGTCATTTGGTGATACAGTAAAAGAAGAGATAGGAAGAGTTAGAGGAGAAACAGGACTTAAATTCACACTGCATTCTTATCTTAATCTAATGACAATTTAAGCTGGTATAACTTCCCTGAAAAACAATTTGACAATAAATACCAAAAATGTTTTAATATTTGGACATTTTATTCCAGCAATCCTACTTTCTCAATAATCCTAAGAAATCAGCCAGAGATAATCATGTTAGCAACAGTATCAACATAGTAGTCTAAATGTCAAGCAATAGGAGAATATTTAAATTGTTACAGAACCAAAGGGCAAAATCTTACATCATCATTACAGTCTATGATTTTAGACACTATTTAATGCCATAAAATTCTTTTATAAATATTATTTGAAAAAATAGGCCATAAAATATATAAACCAACAAAATTTATTTTGTTTATATTATGTGTATGTGTGTAGATATGGATAGATATGTACACAATCTCATTTAGTGTATATAATTTATACACTAAATATGAATGTTGACAATTGAGTCTTAATTGCTTATAATTGTCTTTCTTTTTTTCAAAATTTTCCAATTGAGCATGTTAGTTTTTATGCTTTTTTGAGAAAGAGTCTTGTTCTGTTGCCCAGGTTAGAGTGCATTGGCATGATACGTGTAGCTCACTGCAGACTTTACCTCTCGGGCTCAAGTCATTCTCCCACCTCAGCCTCCCTAGTAGTTGGAAGCGTAGGCGCACGCCACCACACCCAGCTAATTATTATTATTATTATTAGAGAGGAATTTTCACTTTGTTGCCCAGGCTGGTCTCAAACTCCTGAGTCAAGCAGCCCTCTTTCCCTGGCCTCCCAAAGTACTGTGATTACAGGCATGAGCCACCATACCTGCCCTGAGCAAGTTAGTTTTTTTTTTTGTTTTGTTTTTTGTTTTTTTTTTTTTTAAGTGTAAGTGGATGATGAAAATAGAATCATAGGAGAACTTCTATCTAATATAAAGGTTGCTAGAAATGTTAACTTTAAAATAATTATATATAAAAATAAAAATTCAATTCTTTAGTTCCATTAGCCATGTTTCAAAAGCTGAATATCTATATGTGGCGGGTTAATACTGTATTGTGCAATAGTGATTTATAGAATATGTCCATCATAATAGAAAATTGTGTTAGATTATGTTTATATAGACTAAGAGATCTGGCAGGCAGATTGTTCAGGAAAGAAAGTAATAGAAATTCTAGAACTAAAGCAATGCAATATGCAAAAGAGCCTAAATTAATAATTCAATGGATAAAATGCAGAGAGATCATTACATGGAAGAGAGGGAAGAAGAAACCATCAATAATGATGAAAAGGAGACAAAAACAGAAAATCTGTGAAAAGAGATAGAATAGTACATAATTTTAGATTAGTATTAATCATGAATTTGTGTTTGCGTATGTTCATATATATGTATGTATATGTGTGTATATATACATATGTGTGTGTATATATACATATATACATACACCTCTTGCTGTTTATTCTAGAGAAATGACATGCATATGTGTGCCTGGATGTCTAATCATATTAATCATATACAATTTGGGATCACTAGAAACACAGAAACATCAAAAACGTTCATCATCAAAGCATTAGGTACATGGATTGTTGTATATTCAAAGAATCCTATCGAACATTCAAAATGAATGAACAAGAACATAAACAAATTAGAAAAATGACTCAAGAACATAAACAAATTAGAAAAACAAAATGTACTACAGGTAAATCATGCATGAAACCATACTTTATGGTTCCATGTATATAAACTTCAAAGGAAATTCTCAAGAGTGGTAACTAAATATAATAAGGAATTATTGCCATAAATATTTGAAAAGTGTAGTTACTATTCCTTCAGTGGAAGAAAGGGGGCTATGACTGGAAGAGCAGACAGAAGGCTTCTAGAGGGCTAACAGTGATGGTTTCATATAGAAACAGTGTCTCCTTGGCTTTCTTTCCACACCGGTTTCTTTCACTTTCTCTGAAAGTGTGTACATATGTGTGTATATATACACATATATATATGTATGGGATATACAAATGCCTCCCACTCTGCCTTGCCACAGGGGTTTTGCACATGCTCATTCCCATTCCGATAGCCTTGCTTCCTTTCCTTTTCACTGTCATATCCCAGATCAGCTATCACTTCCTCAGGGAACATCAGTCCCACCAGATGGGGAAAGGTTTTTTCTTACACACCCTCTGAGAAGGACATTCATTCCTCCCACAGAGTATGCTTCACTTTGTAATTCTCTAATGTCTGACATTGTTGAAGTAATTGTACCAAAAATGCAATTGGTATGACTCTCACCATTGAACCTCCAATGTCTTATACTTTTGCTAATAATGGCTTGTTAAATTAATGGATGAATATGGTTAGACCAATTGAATTTAAAGTGTCTATAGAACACACACATAAGCAGCAGGATATATGGACCAGTTGTTCCTCAGAGTTTTCTGTCTAGAGACAGGGAGTCATGAATAAATAAGGGCTAGCATAGCTAATAGTGTATTTAATTGGAAGAGGCAAAAACAAAGTCAACCAAATGAAAAGGAAACCCAGGGAGTGAAATAAAATATTTGAGTGAAAGAAAATAAAGAAAACCCGATGTTTGTTAAAGGGTTAATATACAAATTGTATGTGAAACTACAACTCAATGGCAAAAGAAAAACCTAATTAAAAATGGACAAAGGACTGGAATGACATTTTTCTAAAGAAAACATAAAAATGGCCAATAGGTACATGAAAAAATGCTTCACATCACAAAGCATCATAGAAATTGAAATCAAAACCATAATGAGATATCATTTCACACATGTTAGAATGGCTATTATTTAAAAAGAGACAGAGATAACAAGTATTGGCAAGGGCATGGAGAAAAAGGAATCTTTGTACACTATTGCTGAGAATTTAACTTGGTATGGTCATTATGGAAAACCATATGGAGGTTCCTTAAAAATAAATAAGTAAATAAAAAGTGAACTACTGTATGATCCAGCAATCTCACTTCTTGGTATATATCCAAGGGAAAATATATCAATATCTTGAAGAGATATCTGCACTTCCATGTTTCACTGCAGTATTATTCATAATAGCCAAGATACGAAAACAGACTAAAGTGTCTGCTAACACATGAATGGATGAAAAAAATGTGGTATATACACAGTATAATATTGCTATGAAAAAGAGGAAATCTTGGCACTTGTGACAACATGGATGAACCTGGAGAATATTATGCTAGGTGACATAAGGTAGATACAGAAAGACAAATACTATATGGCCTCACTTATAAGTGGAATCTAAAGAAGTCAAATTCCCAGAGGCAGAAAGTAGAATGGTGTTTTCCTGGGGCTGGGAAGTTGGAAAAATGGGGAGAAATTGGCCAAATGATATAAATTTCCAATTATAAGATTAATAGGTTTGAGTGATGTAATGCACAGCATGGTGTCTATAGTTAATGACACTATGTTGTATAGTTGAAATTTGGTGAGAGTAGATCTCAAGTGTTCTCACCACCCACAAAAAACCAGTAACTGTGTGAGGTGATGGGTGTTTTAATTAGCTTGATTGTGGTAATCACTTCACAACACATAAACATCTTAATTCATTATGTTGTATACCTTAAACATATACAACTTTCATTTGTCAATTATATCTCAATAAAGCCAGAAAAAATAGAAAAACATACCTCTCCTATAATTCAACCTTGATGCCTTGCTCCAGCTGTATTGCACCTGATCCCTTCCCAGGCTCTACACTCCCAGCCCTCTGGATTACGTCCCTTTTCTAAAGTATTTCTTCTTTTTTTCCTCATCTCTATTTCCTTATGCTTTTTGTCATTTTCCTGAAATGCCTACCTCTTCCTTCTTTGCATCACTGTCTGTCTGACAATGTATTCCACAGTTTAAAGTTCTGAAACAACAGCAACAACAACAATAAAACCAAAATAGCAGCTCTTAAAGCTAGAAGATTTTTAAATATTGTATTACACAGCAAAACGTAACACAACCTTAACTCCTTGGGTGGCACAACCTGAGCTGGAAACACGGAAGGCAAAACGTGGTGCTGTCCAGTGCTAGAACAGGTGTGGCTTTAAAACGGCATACACGTCACATTATCATTCTCAAATCCAAATAAATAAATAGAATTCTAAATTTTGCAACATAGATGTCCCCAAATGCTCTGTATACACCTTGTATTGTGTCTTGCGCTTCATAATGATTGATAAATATTGCCATATAGAATGCCAAACCAATGAGTGATTATATGGTTTTATGAGGCTCTGTCAATTTCAACAACAGATAAAATACCTATCTCATGTATGATGCTGGAAGCTAGCCAATATAATTATGAATATTGGGATATTTTTCACCCCAAGAATTTTCCAGTCTAGTGACTAATGCCTACACAGATAAGAAAGACAGTGACAATCTGATGAAGGATGTATGTAGAATAAAAATGACAGAATTGGGGTAAGTGTATAATAAACGCAGAGTAAAGTTCTGTGACATTATAAATGAGAGTAGGTAGGTTTAGAATTTTCAAAGCAAGAAAAGTAATACATTAAGGAACATATTTGCTTAGAGAAGTATGATTCATACCAGTGTGGAAAAAAAATAGAAAAAATAGAAAAGCAATTCAGATGATCTAAACTTTATTAGTTTTCTAGGAAACACTCAGTATGTGATATAGACTGTAGGTACAGTCTGAAGAGTTAAAAGAATGTAACCTTAGAAGTAAAAAAAATGCAGAGTGAAGAATCCATTTCCTGTTTTCTGCAGACTTATCTTGGAAAATCTGAAGTATTCATTGTGCAAAGAATGTGGTTACATTGAGGTTACTAATGTTGACACTACTGAAAGGGTAGCCTTTAAAATTGTCCCACAGCTTCATGGGGTACAGCTGCCCATACTTCAATTTTCGTATTTTCAAAAAAACAAAAACAAAAACAAACAAACAAACAGAAAAAACCTTCTAGAAAACTAGTAGTTCTAAAACTCTTCTGTGCCAGTTGTTTCTCTAATTTAATCATAGTTACTGGTATTTTCCCTCTTGATTACAAACAATTTGTCTTATTCTTGCACCCTGGGATCTGGACTTGGAGTAAAACACATAGGGATCCAGTGTTAGAGCAAACACTTAGAACGAAAAGACTTCAGAACTGAGAGCCAGGCTGAGGCCTCAGGTCAGATCATTAAAGGGTTGCAGTTTTATTTCTGGAACAATGTATGTACTATTTATTTACTATTTCTGTGAAATAAATACGACTTTTTCTTTTCATTTAAATATATTTACCATACTTAACTTTAATGTATCTTAAAATAATAAATCGAGTTACTACTTCAAGTCATCATGTTTATTATTAACCTGTCTCCACCATCACCTGCAAAGCTCAGTTAAATATTCACCATCCAATGAGAGCAAGGACTATTCATGTTGATTTTTAAAATTTACTTAAAATTATGTCTTTTACAATTACCTCAAATTATTTCATTTCTTTTTTAATTGTGTTTTGAAAATATCTAGCTGTGTAATATCAAAAAAAATTTTTCCTTTTTTTTTTTTTTTTTTTTAAGACAGGGTCTCTGTCACCCAGGCTGGACTGCAGTGGTGAAAGCATAGCTCACTGCAGCCTTGAACACTTGGGCTCAAGCCATCCTCTGTCCTCAGCCTCTTAAGAGTAGCTGGGATTACGGATGCATGCCACCATGCATGGATATGTTTTGTTTGTTTGTTTGTTTTTGTACAAACGGGGTTCACTATATTGCCCAGGTTGGTCTCAAACTCCTGGCCTCAAGTGATCCTCCCACTTTGGCCTGTTTTTGCTATTTTTGAAAGTTGACTGAACTTAGTTTAGTTAAATAATTAGCCAAATCAATCAAATGCAATTCATAAATAGAAGCAGGCTAATTCATTTGAAAGAATAAAATGAGTGGGTAGGTATATAAATAACTTGAATGTAAATAACAGAAAATCTATTTCCTTGAATGTAGCCCATTTTTCCTGCCTCTCCGTTGTGTACCTGGACCCTGCCCTTCATCTTGGGCCTCCTCCCTGGAGAAAACTGCATCATGACACCACTAACTTCCAGTAACTGGCATCTGCCTTTCCCTCCTCCCTCTCTCCTTCCCATCTCTACCCCAGTTAAATCCCTAAACTTTGCTGATTAACCGTTTAAACATCCTGTTAATCCGTCCATTTTTTCACTGTGTCTCTTTATTGCTAACTCTCTATTTGAAGCCACCTCACCTTTTTCTCGGAATGTCAGTTATAATGGCCTAGCTGATCTCCCAGTCATTCCAGACTTGCATCTGTCCAAACTACCCTGCCCTGTGCTGTTTTCTAAACAACAAATTTTATCCTGTTGCTTCCCAGCTACAAACTCCTCAATGACTTGAAAATGCCTTCAGCATATAGCTGAACATGATATGCCTCATTTTATTTCTGTAGCCTCATGATTCCCTTTTCATTGCATATTTCATTGTATATTACAGTCATACTTCCAATTCCTTGAAGTCAGGGAAATCATCTTGTTCAATCTCGTCTTCCCAGAACCTAACACAGTGTTTGCTATGTAGAAGGTTTTTAAGATAATTTTTATTTTAAATTTCAGTTTGATGAGTTTAAATCAGATAAACATATGACTTTTTGGCATCCTGAGTCTATTTCTATTCTTTCATTTTAGAGTTTAAGTAAGCTTAGGCTACTATGAGAGTTACTTGAAAACTGTTATCCAGATCCTCTGGAGGTTGAAATTCTGGTAACAGAAGCATCTGGTCAATTGTCAGTTCTAATTTTGCTCAACCCAAACAGTCAGAAATACTTGCTAATAAAGGCTGACTCTTGATACTCCAAAAGTGGCAATTGGATAGGTGTGGTGGCTCACGCCTGTAATCCCAGCACTTTGGGAGGCCAAGGGGGTGTGGATCACTAGAGGTCAGGAGTTTGAGACCAGCCTGGCCAACATGGTGAAACCCCATCTCTACTTAAAATACAAAAATTAGCTGGGTATGGTGGCACATGCCTGTAATCCCAGCTACTCAGGAGGCTGAGGCAAGAGAGTCGCTTGAACCCAGGAAGCACAGGTTGCAGTGAGTCAAGATCGCGCCATTGCACGCCAGCCTGGGTGACAAGAGTGAGATTCTGTCTCAAAAAAAAAAAAAAAAAAAAAAAAAAAAAGGCAATCAACTTTTCATTTCCAGAATTAATATTCCAAAAAATGTTTGCCAGTGGATGAGAACAGATTTGGTACTGTATTTTATTCTGTCTATATTTCCTTGGACTACTGTAACAAATTACCACAAACTTGGTGACTTCAAACAACAGGTATTCATTCTCTTGTGGTTCTGGAGTCTGAACATCTGGAATGAAGGTGTGAATAGGATTGGCTCCTTCTGAGGGCTCTGAGGGAAAATTGAACTCATGTTTCTTCCCTAGTTTTTGGTGGTTGCCAGCAATCTTTGGTATTCTTGCCAGTGGCAACCTAATTCCAACCTCTGTCTCCATCTGTAAACGCATCTCTTCTGTATGCCTGTGCCTGTCTCCAAATTTCCCTCTTATAAGAACATCAGTCATATTGGATTTCAGATCTTTAGCAAACCAGTGTAAATTCATCTTAACTTTATTACATTTGAAAGTACTCTATTTTCAAATAAAGTCACATTCACGGGGCCCAGGTAGAAATGAATTTTGGGGGGATACATTTACTTCTAATTTTTTTTTGATGAATACAAGGTAAAAAGAGTTGAGTATAAAAATAAAATTAGAAAACTATTTTTAACATGGCATGAGAATATTATTTTCAATGAATTATGTTTGTTAAACTATTTCAATAAAAAAGTGACAAAATCCAAAATTGTAATAAATGTTTAACACCTAATTAAATGCAGGATCGTGAATCACTGACTGACAGAATTATTCTCTCAAATTAGAAATATAGAAATGATCAAGTATAATTTAATATATTTTTTCCGGATATATGGTCATCCTATATCAGCACTAGGCAGTCTCCCACATTGCCTTTCCTTAACAGTAACAGTAAATGCTAATAAAATATGCCTTATCAAATGGAATTATTTTGTGTTCATGGAAATCAAACAATTTGGGAATAAGGGCTCTATCTGGCAACTCAGGAAAACCATTTTTTATTGCTTCATTTAGAAGAGGAAATGGAAATATTGAGTTACAAGAGAAAATGACATTTTTTTTAAACTATCTTTACATCATGATAAGAAGCTGTGACACTCCCCTATGATGAAGCACTTAAACATTTTAAGGGTATTCATTCACAGTACTGACACATCAATTTGCACTTTTTAGAAGGCAAAAATTAAATGAAGTGCAATCCTGGAATAATTTGCAAATAGCAAAAGTATTGTGAATGGACTGAAACATTCAACAAATATCTATTTAGTACTGACTTTGTGCGAGGCATGGTTCTACTTGTGGGGGATAGTGCAGGAAACAGAGGGACAAAAGTCAGGCTCTCTTGCAACTTGCATTGCCCTAGTCATGCTGAATATTCTCCACCTGCTCCTGTGGCTCCGCTACTCATACTTCACTGAGCTTTGAGCTCTGGGAACTAAGTACTGCTTCACTGTCTATACTCTGGATGCTTTGACCAATAAAAGGCAAAGACAGCACATCAGAAGTTGGAGGAGAGATCAATCTGACTGATTTCTCAGGATCCTTCCCTGCTGAGGCATAGCTTGGCAGTGCCTGGTTTCTGCTACTTAAGGACACAGAAATTACACATCTAACAGGTTCAAGTGTCTGTCCTTACCCTTGCTCCTTTAGACAATGGAAATACCTTTAGTCCAACTAGCTTTCTTGTAACTTGTGAAATTCTTGAAAACTGCTTACATATTTATAAATATCCATTTTGTTAAATTCTCTTTAATTATCCCCTTTGAATATGCCTTCTCTTTCCTAAAGAACCTTAAATGATGCATGGGGTTAGAAAGGAAATACAAATACATGAGATTTTTGAAAAAAAGACATTTTAGCAGATGCTATCAGCAACCCAAATCCCTATCTCCTTGGCTTTCTCCATTCTTGGGTATGCTCCCTATCAACAACTCTTGAACTGAGCACTCTCTTTGGCTTCTACAGTTTGCCAGGCTTAAAGATAAAGTAGATTGGGCATGCTAGAAACTAACGCATTCCTTCCACTTCCTTCTCCAAAGCAGCCATCAACCAATAACTGACAGATGGAATGGACCAAATTCTCAGCTTCTTGGTACCTTGGAACTACTCTGGGTCATATTCACCCTATCCTTCTGAGTTTCCTACCGAGCCTAGGCACCCGGTGCCCACAGCAGTACGCCGCTTGATAACAAAACTTTTATTGGCTTCCTTTCTTCCCTCCCATATTTTTCCACTCCAGTGTTGACGATTCCTAGGATTACCTCAGCAAATACACATTCTCTCACACACACACATATACACACACCCATACAAACACTACACAAACTCACATTTTTGTGCAATAGGAAGCTCTGGAAGATTCTGAGGAGAGGAGAGATGCACACTTTTTAGACTACAATGGGTCCACTCTGGATATTGTGTTAACAGAGATTTGAAGGGTTCTGAGGGCAGACACACTGAGACTCTTTAGGGAGGTTAGTTCATCTGTAACGCTAGTAGACCATTGCAAGAATCTATAGGAAAGATGATAAGGGATTGCATCTTTGCCATGATGCTATGATGAGATTGCTTTTTAGATCATCTGATCAATATTTATTAAAATATATTATGTGTCAGTTTCTAGACTAGAAGTTAGCAAGAAGGATACTGTCCTCATTTTAGAGGTAAGGACATTGGGATTAGGAAAGTAAAGTAAAATATGCAAATTCTCAGACACACAGTCCAAATCTGCCCAGAGCTTTACCCTCTCCACCACACTGTCAGGAAGGTGGCCATACATTAGACTGAGTAGAGAGGTAAAGGCGGAAGACAGCCTGCAATGAACTGACAGAGAAAACTACATAGGGAAGTAGAAACAATGAAATCGGGAAATTTGGCAGAAAAAAAAGATGGGGTAATTATAAGGCATAAGGTAGCTTTTTTGTTTTATTTTGTTTTCTTATTCTCCTCTTTAACCTGAGAGAAACCTATTCTTGTTTACGTGCCTAGCAAAAAGCAGCACTGGACAAGACACTTGGTGTTACATTAATGAAAGGGAATAATGGATCAAGGAAGGCTTGGTAGCAAAAAGAAGTTAAAATATATCTAAGAAACATATTTTAAATCATAAATAACTTGTAAGTATCTGCAAATATATGTTTATTATAAAATATTCAAATAAGAGAAATGTATAGAAAAAACCCTATGCCCACATTTACCCCATTTTCTACAATCCCCAATATTATTGCTATCTTTAAAGTAACCACATTTTAGTGTGTACTTCTTCAAATATTTGGGTGTATGCATATGTGTTCACATTTTTGCATAAAGTGGGTCACAACAATGCAGTGTCTTTGCAGTTTGCTTTTTTTTTACATAATGTATCCTTGACGTTCTTCCATATCAGTACATGTGAATCTAATTATATTCTTACTAGTTTAATTATAGCATCAGCTGCACAATTATACTACTTTAATTATCAATCACATTTTAAATTTAGTTTTAATAAGCTTTTAATTTTAAAATAGTTTTAGATTTACCAAAAAATTACTAAGATAGTACAGAGACTTCTATACAGCCCACATCAAATTTCTTCTATTAACATTTTTCATTAGTATGGTACATTCTTTATAATTAATTAATCAATATTGATATATTATTAACTGAAGCCCACACTTTATTCAGATTTCCTTAGCTTTTCTGTAGCATCCTCTTTCTGCTCCAGGATCCCAACCACAATAATATATTGCATTTAGCTGTCATGTCTCTATAGGCTACTCTTGGCTGTGAGAGTTTTGCAGATCTTCGTGTTATTGATGACCGTGATAGTTCTGAGAAGGACTTGTTAGGTATTTTGTAGAATGCCCCTCAACTGGGATTTGATTGATGTTTCTCTCATGATTAGACTGAGGTTATGTGTTCTGGATAAGACCACAGTGGAAAAGTACCATTTTCATCACACCATTTCAATGACATGTTATCAACAAGGCATATCACTGTTGATTTTCACCTTGATCACTGGCTGGGGTAGTGTTTGTCAAATTTCTCCACTGCAAAGTTACTCTATTTTTTTTTGTTTTTTTCAATTCTCATATGGTGCATTGGTCAGGTCTCTCTTAGAGGGATAGAACTGATAGTATAGATATACATATATATAAAGGGGAATTTATTAAGTATTAGCTCACATGATCACAAGGTCCCACAATAGGCTGTCTGCGAGCTGCGGAGCAAGGAGAGCCAGTCTGTGTCCCAAAACTAAAGAACTCGAAGTCCAGTGCTCGAGGCCAGGAAACATACAGCACGGGAGAAAGATGTAGGCTGGGATGCTAGGCCCATCTCTTCTTTCATATTTCCCTGCCTGCTTTATAGTCACTGGCAGCCGATTAGATTGTGCCCACCAGATTAAGGGTGGGTCTGCCCTCCCCAGCCCACTGACTCAAATGCTGATCTCCTTTGGTAACACCCCACAGACACACCCAGGGTCAATATACTGCATCCTTCAATTCAGTCAAGTTGACGCTCAGTATTAACTGTCACATATGGCAGTCTTTGGAAAGAGGGCCCTGTGCACAGCCCATACTTAAAAAACAAGGAGCTATGCCCCATCTCACTGAGGGCAGAGTATCCACATAAGCTATTTGGACTTCTTCTGACCAGAATATTTATCTATTTTTCCGATTTATGTATTTACACATCATTTATTGTTAGTATGAATTCATAGATATTTATACTTTGAGTTATAATCCAATATGACTGTGTTTTTTTCTGTTGCTCAAATTGCTACAGCTTTTGTTGAGAGCTCCTTCAGTTGGTTTGTCTCTGAACATATCCCCATCACTGAGTGTTTGGGGGTATTTTTGTTTGTTTTGTTTTGCTTTGCTTTAATACTTCCTTACTTCAGTGCTCCCACCCTCCCCACCCTCGGAGAGCTTGTAATATAGTTAGATCCTTTTGTCACATTCTGCATTCTATCCAGGGATGCCCTTGACCTCTATATAATTGCTTTTACAAAAACATTTGCATATACTAAGGAACACTTTTTATGTTTTATAGTTCAATTGATTTTGACAAGTACATAGTAATATGTATCAAAAATTACAGTATCATATAGAACATTTTCTGCACGCTAAGCAATGCCCTGTGCTTTACCACTCTCACCCCACCTTGAAACTCTGGACACTATTGATCTGTTAACAATTTCTATAATTTTGTCTTTTTCAAAATGTCATGTAAACTAAATAATGCGGTATGAAGCCATGGCCTTTTCAGCCTGCTTTATTTTATTTTATTTTATTTTATTTTATTTTGAGACGGAGTCTCACCCTGTTACCCAGGCTGAAGTGCAATGGCGCAATCTTGGCTCACTGCAACTGCTGCCTCCCAGGTTCAAGCGATTCTCCTGTCTTAGCCTCCTAAATAGCTGGGATTACAGGCACAAGCCACCATGCCCAGCTATTTTTTTGTATCTTTAGTACAGATGGAGTTTCACCAGGTTAGCCAGGCTGGTCTCCAACTCCTGACCTTGTGATCCGCCCACCTTGGCCTCCCAAAGTACTGGGATTATAGGCGTGAGCCACCGTGCCCTACCCAGCCTGGTTTATTTCACTTAACAATATGTACTTTAAGACTTAGCCATGTGCTTAGGGGGGTTGATAACTCCTTACTTTTTATTGTTGAATACAATTCCATTGCATCAAAGTATAATAGTGTGTTTATTTGCCTAATGAAAAACATTTTGGTTGATTCCAAATTTGGCTATTATGAATATAGCCACTATAAACATCTACCTGCAGGTTTTGGTGTGGTCATGTGTTTAAAAAACATTCAGTAAATACCCAGAAGCATGACTGCTGGGTCAGATGATAATACTATGTTTACCTTTGTTGGAAACTGCCAAGCTGGGTCTTCCAAACTGACTGTATCATTTTACATTACTGTCAGCAATGAATGAGATTTTCTGTTGTTCCATATCATCAGCAATTGGTATTTTTGGATTTTTGGATATTAGCCATTCTAATACGTGCATATCTGGTTGTTGTTTTAATTTGCAATTCCTTAGTGACAAATTATTAGAGTATATTTTCATGTGCTTATTTGTCATCTGTATATCATCGTGGGTAAGATGTCTGTTCAGATCTTTTGCCCACTTTTAAATTAGGATGTTTGTTTTTTTAGTGAGTACTTTATATCCTAAAAGAGGCTATCATGTTATATGCAATCAATATGTACTCTAATAAGATGAACACAACTAGTTGCAGTACTACGTAAATAATAATGATACTCTCCCCTTGGAACAAGACATGATTTGTCATGTTTTCCTTTCATCGTATCAGAGCCTGAAAAATGCCTGGATCCCTAACAGAAATATTCAATAAATATTTGTTGAATGAATGAAAAAAATAGATATTCTATCATATATTCTACTTAAATTTCACTACAGTAAGAAGAGTTCAGAAGCGTTAGCTTCCATTATTCTCAATTAAAGATACCATGTGGCCTATATGGCAGAAATGTCTCTTCAGAATATGTAGCCTTTGATTCTATAATGTACTCAAAAACAATTTTTATGTTAATGCCTGAACTTGGGAACTCTATTATTATAATTGTATATCAGATTAGAGTTCAAAATCTGCTTGAGGTTTGATTATCTCACAGCATTTTCTTGGTGTCCAGAATCAGAGCAGAACCAAGATTCCTTGTCATGTCTCTAACTAGAGAGGAGGAATTTTCTAGTCCCTGTCAACTGAGGGTGCTGCATTTATTCCTGGGCCTACGTAGGCAGCTTAGATTAATCTTTTTGCTTGAAAACACATACAAATCTCACTGTCTGGCCCTGCAACAGAAGCACTGACATTCAAGCACCTGGAGGCTCTCAATACATGCAGAAATGCACTTGATAAAATTCAACATTTGTTAGTTACAGTTATAAAGATCTTAGCAAATCAGAAAGCTAAGGAACACTTTTAAGTTGACAAAACCTACAGTGAATATAATACTAAATCGTGAAGGACTGAGGAATACCCCCTAAGGTTGAGAACAAGGTAAGGATGCCTTTTCTCACCATTTCTATTCGACATTATGCTGAGGTCTTAGTGAAAATAACAAGGGAAGAAAAAGTGATAGAGGCATGCAGTCTGGGAAAAACAAAACTGTCTTTATTAACAGATGTTATACTTAGCTGTTTAGAAAACCTCAAAAAAACTACAGAAAAGCTAAACTGATTTAAAAGTGAAATTTCCAAGGTCATAGAATGCCAGGTTTATATATATACATACATAAACACACACACACACACACACACACACACAAACACATACACAGATATATATATTTTACATATATATGTTTATATATAAAAAATCACACCCTTGTATAGGAGCTAAAAATAACTGAAAATTGAAATTAAAAAATATAATACCATTTGCAATATATCAAAAACATGAAATTATTCAGAATAGATCTAGTAAAATATAAGCAAGGTTTGTGTACTGGAAATTAAAAATCATTGCTAAAAAATCAACATAAAAATAAAGCAAATAAAGCAATGGAGAGATACACTATGTTTATGGAATAAAAGACTAAATATTATTAAATCTCAATTCTACCCAAAACTGATTTCTACATTCAATTCAATCCCTATCAAAATCCCATCAGGTATTTCTGTTGAATTGACAAGCTGATTTTAAAACTTATATGAAAATGCAAACCTTGAGAAAGAATAATTAAAACAATATTTTAAAAGAACAGATGTGGAGGATTCATATGGTTTGATTTAAAGTCACACTATAAAGCTATAGTAAGAAAGATAGGGTTGCATTGAGGTAAAGTAAGACTTAGATCAATGGAACAGAGTATCGAGTCTAAACATAGATCCACACATATATAATCAGCTAGTATTCTACAATGATTGATTTTCAATGGTGAAAGAAGAGACTTTTTTACAAATGATGCTTGAGTAACTTGGTGATCATATGAAAAAAGATAAGTGTTGATCCTCACCTTTCTTGTTATAAAAATATTAAGCTGAAATAGATCAGAGGCCTGAATGTAACATGTAAAACTCTAGAACTTCTAGAAGAAAATATCTGAGAAAATCTTTATGAACATGGTTAGGAAAAGATTTCTTAGATAAGGTGAGAAAATGGGATAAATAATAAAAATAAAAATTAGAAATATTGGACTTTATAAAAATTAAGAACTCCTGTTCTTAAAAATCAGCATTAAGAAAATTAAAAGATAATCCACAGGATGGGAGAAAATATTTGCAAATGATACATCAGATAAGGAATTTGTATCTAGAATATACAAAGAATTCTTACAACTCAATATTAAGAAGCCAAACAATTTGGTTAAAAAAATTAGGTAAAATAGTTGAAAAGACACTTCACCAAAAAACAGTGATAGCGATGACAAATAAAAAGATGATCAACATTATTAATCATTAAGGGAATGCAAATTAAAACCATAAGGAAATATCACTTTTTATTGTAACATTTAAAATAAAAATAAAGATAAGGTAACAAAACCATGTTCTGTAAGGATGAACAACCAAACTCTCATATGTTTTTGATGAGAATGTAAATTATTACAGCCAGTTTGGAAAACAGATTAGCACTTTATGTTATAAACTCATATATGCACTTATTGTATGACTGAACAATTCCATATCTAGGTTTTTACCAAGGACAATGTAATACATATAAAGACAAGACTTACTTAAAAACCATTACGCTAAATAAAAAAGTTAGATTTAAAAAACGTCTTCAAGTATGATTTCATTTATATGAAATTCTAGAAAGCACAAAACTACAAGGGCAAAAATTCATTTAAGATTCCCAGTCAGGAGTTCGAGACCAGTCTGGCCAACATGGTGAAATCCTGTCTCTACTCAAAATGCAAAAATTAGCCAGGCATGGTGGTGGGTACCTGTAGTCCCAGCTACTTGGGAGGCTGAGGCAGGGGAATCATTGGAACCTGGGAAGTGGAGGTTGCAGGGAGCTGAGATCGTGCCACTGCACTCCAGCCTGGGCCCGGAAGCTGGGCATGGTAGAAAGGAATTGACTTTAAACGGGCACCAGAGGAGTTTCTGGCTGGGATTCTTTTAAAGTTTGAATGTGGTAGGGTCTATGTAACTATGCTTTTATCAAAACTTGTTGAATTGTGCAAGTAGAATTAGTGAATGTCACCTTCTGAATTTCTACTACAATAAAGTTGAATAAAAAGAGACTCCCAAACCTGTATTTTTGAGAGCCTATTTCTGAGTCATAAGTCCAACAAAGTTTACCTTATATGGTTCTCATTTTTCATGCAATCTCACCTCCTTCCATTTTTCACAATATCTATGGGTTTCCATCTCCATTTCTTTTCCGTGAACTCCCAGCACTATGCACCATTTTTATAACTCTCCACCATGTTGATTGTAACAGAAAGCATTTTGCATTAGCTCAACTAACCATATTCCAAAAACAGATGTTCTGTTTTATAGCATATACTGATTTATATATTAATATATTACAATATTTTGTGCATATATATTAGTTCTCATGACAAAATTTTGAGTGACATAAAAGAATAGGAAGAGGAAAGTAAAGATCTACCTTTTTTCCCTCCAGTCAAATCCTTCAACTGGGGGCAACTGTTGTTAATACATAGTTTCCTGAACATTTGCATAAATAGGGCAGTTGTATAGTAGGACGACATATCTTTTGTCACATGGCATTATGTCTTAGGGAACTTCAAATATCAGCTTATATAGATAGATTTCAATCTTGTGATTGTGATGTGTACAAAATAGAGCAAATATACTGTAATTTGTTTAGTCATTTCTCTATTGTTGAACACTTACTTAGGAGTTTTCCAATTTTGCTAGTTTCCATTGCAGTGTCAAAATAGATACTATTAGATATTTATTTCTAAAGCTAGCAGCAAAGGTACAGGTATTATATCTTGAACTCACCTCTTATCTAAGTAAATAGCCTGTTATGTGCTAGGTAGGTAATGTACCTGTGTATGAATAAAAACACATCATAGAAATCAGCAAGGAAATCCTTCTTCTTAAACACAAGATGAGATTGCTTCAAGCTTTCAATGCACACTTTCTTAAAAATCCTCATCAGGATTTTAATAAATTAGCAGTAGGGTTATAATTTTGTAGTAATCCTCCTACCTTCAACGCTTCCTCTGATTTAACTTAGTTTCAAAATTATGCAACTGTTCCATGTGTAGGGTTCTTTTTGTAATTATTTTGGCTAGTCATGTAACAAATGCAGCATTTTCCTTAATGTTCATTAAAACAAAATTCCTACATATGCTATGTGTGTTTTAACAGATCTTATTCAAGTTTTCAAGAGTCAGAAAAATGTATATAAGTGACCACTGCAGCACTGCAAACACCTAAAGTTGTGTGTTAGCCATCCTCCTTAAAATCATAAAGTCCCTTGGCCTGGTCTGGATTCTAGCTTCAGTCTCCTGTCATCTATTGCAGACTGCATTTCTACTTCTCTTTCTCATTTATTCTTCACCTCTTTTCTCTCTTCTCTGTTTCTTCTATTTCAGGAACAACAACAATAACAACAACATATTTTTCCCACTTCTCTACACAGAACATTTAAGCTCCCCTCGGCTAAATTGTCTAACTACAAATTTAACTCAGCACACTTTACAAACTCAAGGGCTGGGCTAAAACATAAGTGTTTGAGTAGTAGCCCATATGTAGTGGTCTACAAATGTCGGCCATTTGTAATGGCCTCACATGATTTAGTAGACAGAAATGGTGTCCTCTTCAATCTCTATCTGGTTGAGGGTGCAGGGAGCTCACAGTCTAATAATGTACAGACCTGCTGAGACACCAATGGACTACCATGCAATGGAAGAAGAGTCGAGGGAACATTGAGCAGGCTAGGATTATTTCTGCTTTGAGGTATTCTCCAAGACTGCCAAGAGGAGGCTATACCCAAAGATGAGTCACATGAGTCACAGGTGAGGATGGTTTTCTATGAAAGGCAGAAGCCCTGTAAATTTGAGAAGGAAAATACTCTGGGAGACATCTGCTACCCTGCTGATCAACAGTCTACTCAGTAAAATTTCACTCTTTTTTTTTTTTTTTTTACTTCAACAGTAAATTATCAACCTAACGTAGGTCGGCCCTACCTTTCACAGCAAGTGCACACTACTGTTCAGGTAGACCCAAAGCACAGGAAAAGCAGAAATAGTGCCATTGCCATTATATACCTACGTTATATTACAATCCTTAGCTTCCATTTTTGAAATATCTTTTTCTGTCAATACCAGCAGTGAAAATGAGACTATGTGCACAGGTTAAACATGCTTTGAAGAGCTACAAATCTGGTAACAGAAATAAGAAAAAATTTCAGATCTAAGAATAATTTCAGTTGTCTATTTGATTGATCAGGAGTCATGGCACAGAAAGGAAAAAAAGAAGGTAAAATTAAAGAATACATCCAGATGAAAGAGAATTACCGCATGCCTACTACTCCCTTTCTGCCCAAAGTGCCAACATCTCTTATTAAATAAATGCATTTTACTTTATTTATAGAAAAGGATACTCTTGAACTAGGAACTCCATTTCTATGATACCTGGGAACAGAACAAAAAACATAACTACAAAAACTACAATATAAAAGCTACCGTAGAAACAGAACATATGAGTCAAAACATTTCAGTTGAAGAAATTTTTCCCCTCGAACCAACTAAGAAGTAAAATAAACTGCAGTAAAACTCTCCAGACTGAATATCCTCAAGCATCTGAAGATAATAAAATTCAAGAAATTTAACACTAAAGTAATATTTTCATCTAATCTATGTAGTCCATATTCGATGTCTAGAATGACATACGGCATTCAGTTTTTATAACTTGTTCACCTTCTTTATTCTATCAGGGTTTCTCTGCCTTTCTTTATCGTAGCATTGGGAGTTTTGAAAAATTCAGGCTAGTAATTTTACAGGATGTTTCCTCATTTGAGCTTGATTAATGTGTTCTCGTGATTAGAGTCGGTTATACAGCTGCAAGTGGAAAAATGCAGCAGTGATGTGGTGTCCTTCTCGGGGTACCACATCCCCAAATACTAGACACCTACATGCCTCTTATTGGTGAGGTTAATTTGCATCAACAGGTCAAGGTGTCATTTGCGTTCTCCATGGTTTAGTTAGTACTTTTCTTCCTGTAATGAATAGCAGTCTGTGATGAGGCACTTTGAGAACATGCAAGCAGCCTGCTTCTCATCCAGCTCTTCCCAAAGATTAGTATTCTCGTGATATTTCTTGCCTGAATTATTCTTTACCACCATGATTGCAAATGGTATCCCCCACCCCATTCCCCCTCCCCCGCCACCCCATTACTCCTGCTTTCACGTATATCAGTGGCACACTAATTTAAAGTAACGTTCTCTTTTCCCCTTTGCTTATTTATCCATTTATGTATGCATGTATCTGTTTGTTTGCTTATTATAATAGATGAATAATTTCCTACTTTATTTAATCATTACAATCCATTGCAATCCCCATTTATTTTGATACTCAAATTGTCCCTAGATTTGGTCAGTGGGAACCCCTTCAAGCTACTGCCTAGTTCTTTTTGACATGTCCCCATTGTTTTCTTGAGCACTTCCTTTCTTTCTGTCACAAAAAGGTCTTCCAGATTCATCATGTGCCTTCTTTGTCACAGCCTTGGAAGCAGACATTTCTCCAAGAGGCTGTTGTTCCTTTCAGTAGGGACAGGTATTAAAAATCATCTGGGACCAGACGCCGTAGCTCAAGCCTGTAATCCCAGCACTTTGGGAGTCCGTGGCGGGCGGATCACGAGGTCAGGAGATTGAGACCATCCTGGCTAACACAGTGAAAGCCCGTCTCTACTAAAAATACAAAAAATTACCTGGGCGTGGTGGCGGGTGCCTGTAGTCCCAGCTACTCGGGAGGCTGAGGCAGGAGAATGGCGTGAACCCGGGAGGCGGAGCTTGCAGTGATCCGAGATCGTGCCACTGCACTCCAGCCTGAGCGACAGAGTGAGACTCCGTCTCAAAAAAAAAAAAAAAAAAAAAAAAAAAAAAAAAAAAAAAAAAAAAAAAAACAAAACCATTTGGGCACAAAGTTAGCTTATGGCTCTTAAGGTATTAGTGCTTCTTTTGTGGGTAGAATTAGGAGAAAAATAATACATATGTGTATATATACACATACATACACACGTGTATATACATGCAAATATGTATGTACATTGTGCATACATATATATCTGTCTCATACTGAGACTCTAGTCTCTTTGCTTAGCTACATTTGACCTAGCGGCCAATTTCAGCCAGAATTAGGAGAGGGAGGAGATGAGGGAGGAGGGAGAGTGAGAGAGAGGGAGAGAATTAAGTCCTCAGGATCAATTATAAAGTAATTTCTAGAAGCAGTGAGTAGGAGTGGTTGCATTTTACTTCTGGACTCTGAGCATTAACTTTTCCCATTCATGTCTATGAAGATGTTTTCTGTTCAAACGCTAACCTTCAACTGGGCTTTGATGTGAGGAGGGAAGAGTTTTCAATTCATCTGCACCCATTTGCTTTTCAATGTCTCCTGCATTTTACTATATCCTAGAAAACCCCTACCCAGGTACAGATACCTGGTTTTTGCTCACTTAGCTTTGGAAATAAAAATTATAAGGTAGAATTGAAAAGATAACGTTTGAATAAATGGTTTAAAAATGCCCAGACCACCTAAAAGAAAAATGGACACTATATAGATTATGTTATCATGCCCACAGATCACTGTGATAAGTAAGACTCCACGAACAAACCTTGAATAGTGCACTGTTCTGTGACCAATTCATTTGCCATTTCAAGATATGCAGCCACTCAAAGGATTTAAATCAGGAAGGATTTCACAGGATCTATGATACAGTCTTTTGTAAAACCACTTTAGATAGTCATTTTACTTTTTCATTTTATTTTTAGCAAGCACAGAACAGGTGGGAAACACAGCTTAGCTGGAATGGAACAAAGGAAGATTTGATAGTTTTTTAGAGGCTTTTACAGTAGAATCTATTCTTTAATGGATAGCATTATGAGAGAAAATAAGGTTATAATGGAATAAAAAGTGATCTAATGTTCATCATTGAATTTAGTGGATATGTTACAAGATTATTTCTAAAATCTTTTGTAGATAAAACTAGATGCCTGTCTTGATTCCGTGACCGGTATTACTCTATCATAATTTCTGAGCCCTTTACTAAAAATGTTTTACTGAACATACTAAAGGACATTATGTAAAAGATAGTGAGCTATGGTACAAGATACTGTGCAACATGCCCCCCCAATATTAGGACTACCTCTCCACCTATTTATACATAGAACTTATGTGGTATAAACAGATTGGCAAATACTGTAATTATTATAAAATGATTTTTCAAAATCTATTTGTATCTAACGAAAGACTAAAAAACAAATGTGTCAAAATAAAATGTTAGAATTTCATAAGTCTTTTGTGCCTAGAAATTGCTGAGATGTAAACCTTTTTTCATGAATGCTTTCTCTACTGACTCCTCTTCCCTCCTGAGTTGACGAGTACTCTGCCCCTTGTTCTTTGTGCTAAACAAAGACAAGAGTGAATGGTGATGGTCCCTGAGAAATAACTAGATTACAAACATTATTGCATTATCTTTCATAGAAGCCTTAACATTCAGGGGATGGTAATTCATAGGTAGATATAAAATATTTAAGGAAACAACAAAGAAGACACTTCTGTAGAGCTTAGAGAGAGACTAAGAAGATCTGAGAAAGGAGGAGTATAAGAGAAAACAGGAAGCTGACTTGTGGATGGGGGGAAGAGCCCCTAAAGATGGGTCTGAATTACAGGGACTGCAGTCAGGTGAGTGGGTAATCCTGTGTTAGAACCATCCTGAGGCTCACAGTCTTCTCACTCTGGACCAAGGTGACCATTCACTCCATCACTTGTGGTGAGGATTTAGCATTCTTTTCAGCCATCTCATCTTCATTGACCAAGAGAAGATTTCCTTTTCTTTACCTCTGCCTCATTTTATTTATGTATTTTTTCATGTAGACTTGTCTCAAAGCAACATTCAGGTCAGTAGAAAGTCCAAGAAAATAAGAGACTTTGGACACTCATTAGGCTGAGGAGAGCTCAATTTAGTAAATTTATTTTTTTTCAGTAATTATTCTTTCATACATTATTTTCTGAAAACTTTTATCTCTCCTATCCTTTGGGGAATCCAATTACCCTTATAATAAGCCACTGAAGTTATCCCACTGATGTTCTCTTACCATTTTTTTTTTCATTTCAGTTACTTTCTATTGTTAAACAATTACAATCACTGTTTTTTGTACTGCCATTGCTAATCTGCTTTTGATTTCTTCCAGTATAGTTTTCATCTAAGACATTATGTTTCCTTGTTTGTTGGATTAATCTCTATAAGTTGATTTCACATTTTGCTCTCTCTTCCATGTCTCTCATTTGATGCTTTCCTCTACCTTTTCAAACACAGATACCTGTTTTTATGTCATTATCTACTAATTTTAGCAACTATGTCATTGTGAGTCTATTTCTCTTGATTTTTTTTCTCTTCAATATGGTATCATATTTTTCTGCTTACTTGTATGTCTGATATATTCTTACCTTATTTTGTGCTGAATAGTTAAGCTTTATTCTGGGATGCAGTTAAGTTACTTAGGAATAATTTGCTTGTGTTGAAGTTTGCTTTCAAGCTTTGCTTGGTGAGACCAGAGCACTTTTTAGTCTAGGTAGAATTTTTTCCACATTAGTGAGACAATACCCTTCTGAGTATTCTAACTGATTCAAGATTCTTCAACTCTGGCTAGTGGAAACACAAACTACTTGTCACCGTATGTGAATTCTGGAGATTTTTCTGCCTTCTCTTTCTACTGGTTCAGTATTAACTGGAAGATTCAATAAATCTGTGCATCCCCTGAAACTCTCTGAAGCTCTCTCTGTGGGTACTTTTCTGATCTCTGTTACTGTTCTCTGCAAATTCTTGCTGCCTTCTCTTTCCCAAATTCTCATCTCTCAGATGGAGAGCTAAGTTTTGCAATCAATCAGCTAAATTTAATGATCAGATTTCTCTTCACAAAATTCATTTTTTTTTCTCAGGAATCTGGAAAGTTAATTGGAATGGATAGGACTATTAGGAGATACTACACTCCAGACTAAGAATTTTGAGGGTCGTAACAAAGGCAGTGCAGTGAGAGTGAGGAGGTGGTCATGGATTAAACTGCTATTTTGGGGCGGGGGGAATAGATAAGAGTTGGTTATCAATTAGTTGTGAGGGGAAAAGAGAAAGTCAGGCTGCCTCCAAAACTCCTGGCCCAGGTGACTGGTTGAGAATATGGGCTATTCATCAAAATAGGAAACTCATGAGAGAAAAGACAATGTTGCGCATGGAAGAAGGATAATGAGTTCAGTTTTCCACGTAATAAGTTTCAGATGCACATGAGATATCCAAGGGAGAATATAGAGTCAGTAATTTGGTTTCATTCATTTTTCACTAAGTACCTACCATGTATCAGGAACTTTGGCAGGAACTTGGAAGTGAAGGATACATAAGATGCAGTACCTTCCATTGGTGTGGAATACAAGAGATCTGAAGCAATATATAAAATTATGGACAATGGTTGTAAGTATAAAAGTTAGGAAGTGAAGAAGGGTATAAAACAAAGGTTTTACACCATTTCATCCATAAATAAAGCCCCCAATACATTTTCAGAGACTTTTGACCTCCACTTAATACAACATTCAGGTTAGCTCTGACTCTCAGCCAAAGTAATTTTCTGCTTCTGCTTCAAAGTATAAGGTAAGAAGCAGGGAGGGAACTGCTAAAGGCAGTTATATTTTCAGTAGTGTGAAGTGACTGCTGACAACTTGACAAGAAGGACAAAGACACAAAATACAGAGAGCATAGCTAAGCTCAGCAATATAGTCCTATATATATCAAAAGCTCTGTGTTTACTGATGTATTGCAAATCAAGATGATAATGAGTTTTTATGGTGATACCTCTTCACCGTCAAGGAGAATTTTCACTATGTCTACTTATTTTATGCAATAAATGTTTGGTGCAAAACAAATGCCTAATAGATTTTTATAACTTGATTTCTTACAAATGCTTAGTTGACCCATTAAAACATAAAAATGTATTTCTACAATATCACAAACTAGGAATACTGGTTGGAGATCAAACAAACTTCAGCAGAAAGGTTAATTAATAAAAAGGCAGATGAGAGGCCCACATAGAATAGTGAAGCCTTCTGGGGAAAGATGAGTAGATGACATTTTAATTTATTAACTCTATAATTCATCTCCATCTGTCTTGGCCATTATTGACCATGGCCATTGCGAAAGACCTGACTTAAGAATGGTCATGATCATTTTATTTCTTCAAATTTACCATTATTTCCTTTTATTCTGCATTGATTTGAGGCCTAGAATTCCAAGAAGTTCAATACAGGTGAAAAAATTCAAGTGAATGAGGATGCGCTTTATGTTTAGGAATGTAAGCTTGGCAGAAGGAAGGCGTTAAGCTTGGTAAAGATATGTATCACTCCTAATTATCTACAATTGATAAAAGGATGGATCTATTAAAAAGCCTTCTGCCCGAGATCTGTTGAGAACTCTACCGATAATCAGATGGGGTTATAGTTTGAAATTTTCTCCCAAAGTTCATGTGTTAGGAACTTAAACAGTCCCCAGTGCTACAGTGGTGAGAAGTGGGACCTTTAGGAGAGGATTAAAGCGTGAGGGCTCCGGCCCTATACACAGATGAATGCCATTCATTATCTTGGGAGCAGGTTCCTGCTAAAATAATCAGTTCAGCTGCCTTCCCTTCTGTCTTGTGAACACACTCTCTTGCCCTTTCAACTTCCACCTTCCACTTTTCTGCCGTAAGACAAAGAAATAAGAAATCCCTGTCTACATGCTGGTACCATGCTCTTAGTCTTCTGAATTTCCAGAAATATGAGCCAATAAATTTCTGTTTTTGACTGAATTACCCAGTCTCTGGTATTCTGTTATAGCAGCATGACATGGGCTGAGACAGATGGATAGAGAGGGAACCGAGGTAAACATATATACTCTGTTTATGGGATATCAAAAGAATGTGTAGGTCCTGCCTTTTTTAAAGATAAGTATATACACTTATACACACAGCACATGATAATTTCAGAAATGTTTAACAATGTAATAAGAAAACAGAAAACATCAGATAAAAGGTTTATCTGTGAACAAAATAATTATAAGAAATATAAATGTATATTTCAGGTAAAATATTTTACTGTGTTAAAATATTTTAAAATATTTAAGAGTAAAATATTCTAAAATATGTGACTGTAAAATATTTTAAAATGGAAAAACAATATAAAATATAAAATACAGCAAATATTTTTTTCTGACTGATTACAGGGCAAGAAAAAAAGAGCTGAATTAAGAAAGCATTGTAAGGAAACTTAAAATATTAAAGGAGCACTACAGGCTGCATTAGAACCAATGGAGAAAAGAATTAAAGCTATAGAATAATAAGTGATGTCAATGAAAATTTAGGACTCTTCCTTAGGATCCAAGGGAAAGGAGCAAAGAGACAATGAGAGATAAGAAAGAAAAGGACATATATGGGGGAATAAAAACGTATACCCCAGGTACACAAAATCAGTGTTTCTAGAAAATAAAAGAGAGAATAAATGAGGAGCTAAGAATAAATGAAGAGATTTTTCAAGGTGTACAAAATTTTGCTTAGGCAGGATGAATACATTTTGGAGATCTAAGTACAGAATGGTAACTATAGTTATAAAACTAACATTGGAGAAAGAATCTAATACTCAATATAAGAAAACCCTCTTCACCTAAGGAAATACCGATTCAGGATATCAAAGCAGATTACTGAATAAAGACAAAATAAATAAAAAGAGAGTATCACCAAGATACAAAAGTCCTCACCTTTTTATTCTAGTCACTTCCCCTATTCCAGTAATAGATACCAGCGTTCACCAGTATTTTGAGTAATACCTATCTAAACTTCAGGAACAGATAATTCCCTTGATAATTAAAATGTTTCAGAACATTTGCAGAGAAAGTTAATCTTGGAATTATGCTTATGAAATCAGCATGACATTGTAATTAAATTCCAATTAAAAACCTGAAAATATATGCCAAAAAGCACCAAATAAAATAGTAGCAAATTGAATTGAGCATTCTATTAAAAATGATAGTCCATAACCAAGAGAGATTCATGGCAACCATGTGAGGATAATTTTGTTAGTATTTTTCATCTTATATTACTAAATAAATAACACAGTGTTATCTCCAAAGATATCAAAATGCATTTGAAAATATTAACATTTCTTAATTTCAATGAGTTTAATAAAGAATATGGTATGTCTTAACATAATAACTACACACACATATGCAACCCATGTACACAAAAGAACATATGCACACATATATAAAACATATATACGGCTATATGAAGACAGATAAGCATCACCCTTAATGGTGAGAAACGATGCATTCTCATTAACAAGGAAACAAATTATGTGTGTCTCCTATTACAGCCATTAGTAATTTTTTAAAGTACTGATTAATATGGCAGAAAACATAAGAGGTAAAAACTTTAGAAAGGAAAAGCAACATCATTACAAATGGCTAAAGTTGGACTGAAGAAGTTGAAAAATTGTGAAAATCAATAGAAAAGTATTAGAACAAAAACTTTCAGAATGTTTTGGGAAAAAATAATATACAAAAAGATATAAATTAAAGTACATAAATGACTACCCAATTAGAAAATATAACATTTATATTTAACACTTATACCTTTAATACCCAAATGAGCAGGTTTTTACTTTTATACCTTTTTTCTGTGCAAAAAACTAAATTTTTTTAACCCTCAGCTTTTCTTCAATTAATCTACAATTAAATGCCAGTTTATATCTTTTTTTTTGACTCAGATAATCTGATTAACTTTTTATCAAAAAGCAAATTTCAGGAAATGAATTTATACCGTTTGGGTGCGTCTCCACCCAAAACTCATCTTGAATTGTAACTCCCACAATTCCCACATGTTCTCATGATAGTGAATGATGAGATCTGATGGTTTTAATAAATGCCGAGTATTGACTGGGTGCAGTGGCTCATGCCTGTAATCCCAGCACTTTGGGAGGCCAAGGTGGGTGGATCACCTGAGGTCAGGAGCTCATGACCAGCCTGGCCAACATGGTGAAATCCCGTCTTCACTAAAATACAAAAATAAGCTGGGTGTGGTGGTGCATGCCTGTAATCCCAGCTACTCAGGAGGCTGAGGCAGGAGAACTGCTTGAACCCAGGAGGCAGAGGTTGCAGTGAGCCAAGATCGCACCACTGCACTCCAACCTGGATGACAGAGCAAAACTCTTTCTCAAAAAACAAAACAAAACAAATAAAAACAAACAAACGAACAAACAGAAAAACTCTGCACAAGCTCTCTTTGCCTGCTGCCATCCATGCAAAATGTGACTTGCTCCTCCTTGCCTTTCACTATGATTGTGAGGCCTCCCCAGCCATGTGGAACTGTGAGTCCAACTAAACCTCTTTCTTTTGTAAATTGTCCAGTCTCAGGTATGTCTTTATCAGCTGTGAGGAAACGGCTTAATCACGGATATATTTGAAAAATAAAACTAATAGAATTATTTATCTATTTTATCTGATACAAATACAGTTTATAGTCCTAGTAATTACATATTTTCTTAGTGCATACATTTTTAGATTAATAGGGCAGAATTGGAATATATAAACTATATATGTAGTGTGTGTGTGTGTATATATATATGGAATATTTTATCCTCCCAAAGAATAGAAAAGCTATTGGTAATGTTAGAAACAACTTGCACGTTGGAGTCATATGGAAGGTTTACCCAAAAAAAAAAAAAAAAAAATTCTGGGAGTTATGGAGAATAAAAATATTTTGAAGATGCTCTGTTATTAGAAAATCAAATGCCAAAATGATGCTTATGAAATTTCTCTCTTCAAGTCTATCTAAATACATAATTAGAATTCAGTCATTGGCTCTTTGTATTCATCGTTCAAATTGGCCAAAGAGCTATGTAGAGAAAAGGGCATAATTTTATTTAATTTCAATGTTTTTGTAATCTTCTTTTGCCCTCACTTTTGTGTGTAAATATTTATTCTTTCTCAAGTCCAGCAACAGATATTACCTTTTGTCTCTGTTAGGCCAGTTTAGTGTATCTAGAGGGAACTGTTTCCAAACAAGGACACGCTAAGTATCTCTTAAATCAAATGCTTGGGACCTGAAATGTTTCAGATAGAGGATTATTTTGAATTTTGGAAAATTTGCATATACATCATGAGACATCCTGGGATGGGACCTAAGTCTAAACACAAAATTTATTTACATGTAGCCTCATTTTATTTTTAATTTTCTTTTGAAAGCACTGAATAAACTGTGTTGTGCACCTGTGCTTTGGCTGTGATACATTGCATGAGGTCAGGTTTAGAATTTTGCACTTGTGGCATCATAAATTGACACCCAAGAAGTTTTGAATTGTGGAGCATTTTCGTTTTCAGATTAAGGATGCTCATCCTTTGCCAGAATCCTACAGAAACTCAACCATACTTTTATTATTAGGTTGGTGTAAAAGCAATTGTGATTTTTGGCAATGGAAAACACTGTGACTGTTTTTGTACCAACCTAATAACTACAGTTTTTATTATCCCCCTCCTTTGATGTACAGAGAAGAATGTATTATTCTTCTGACATCATCTTCCATATGGCCAAAATATTTAGGAATTTCACATGGTTCTGTTTCTCAAAGCAAATGTATTTCTGGCCAAATTTTACATTTATTACATAGCTAGCATGTTAACCTAGATATTATGTCATATTTTAAATTTTGTTCCCTCTGATTTTAAACTGAATTGAGAAAAAAAATAAACTTAGCTGTTTAGAAATGCAAAGCATAAATGAGAATATGATATTGCACACTTAAAATATTTAAAAGCGGGCTTCTACTGGTTTTTCTTAGCACAAATCAAAGGTGACAATTTTCTTTCTTTGAATAAAATTTTATATTTTAATAACATTGACAAGTATTTTCTCTTTTAATTATCTCAACAATTTTTAATGTAAAGTATTATTTCATTTTATGTATAAAGAGAAAAATATAAAAAGATCATGTGAGTTTATGAAAACCTCACAGATAGTATATATTTTATGTTTATGTTTTATACTCCAAAGCCAGTGGCTTTTGTGTTCAAAAATGACATTTGATTAGCAAGAAGAAATGGCAATTTTACTATTACTTATCTAGAATGGTAGCATATTCCAGGTAAGTAAAGGAGAATCAGTCCCATCTTTAATACCGCCAATTGGATTTGTGTCATAAAGAGAAATTAGGGGACTAAAAAGGAAACATATAAGCCTTGTCTTTACAGACTGGAGATGGTTAAGTATATAAGGACTGATATAATATTGCATTACAACAGTTTTTGCCAGGACAAGTTGAGACACCAGAAGCCAGCATATGGGTTGTGACTGAACTATTAAAATTGTTCCTAATAATGGAATCAGGGTTTTTTAAAAAAATTTTATTATACTTTAAGTTCTGGGATAAATGTGCAGAACGTGCAGGTTTGTTACCTAGGTATACATGTGCCATGGTGGTTTGCTGCACCCATCAACCCATCATCTACATTAAATATTCCAGTGTCTCTGTTTTGATTACAAGACATTTGATTATCTTTTATAGTTTTCATTTATTATGTCAGAAAGTATTTTCTTAATTTTCAAATAGTGTTAATATATTTTACTATTAAAAAGTTTTTGCCCAACAATCCATTTCAATTCAGCTGAAAAATGAGTAAAATATAATAATGTGCTAATAAGAATAATTTGCATTTTGCTTTTTCTCATGTAGGTGTACATTATCTTTTAAAGATAGGAAAAAACTTGCAATTATATATTATTTTAATATTTTATTATATTCCAATTCTTTCTGTTCCATTTTCTGCCTTGGTATTATTACCACATCTGTTTCTTCCCTGTGCTTTCAGGTTAAATACGTTCATACATTCATGATTATGTAGAACAGTCCATTGCCTATAATAATTGCTAATTAAATGTTAGGTGTGATAGTAATACTGACTATAAGTATTTTGTTATTAAATCAATCTTTCTCATTCTATAGGAGTCAAAAACATTCTGTTTTCTACTTTATCAATTCCTGCCCTTTTGGTCTCCCTTTCTTCAAATGTCAAATAAAAATGGAATATCTCTTGAAGTTTATCCACTAGAATAGTCAACATCTCTTGCTCCTGTTGCTATCAAATGCACCCTTTTATTGTTGTTTTCCTCAAGGCTTCCTTTAGGACCTGACATCAAGTGTTTGAAAATAATCAGAATCATCTGAATTACAGAAAAATCACTAACCCCTGCATTATATTGTCAATATTTGTCAAGAATGAAGTCCTATTGATTTTTTTTGTACTCATGACTTGTGTTTTTTCGAGTTCTACATTTAATTCCCCAAACATCTGTCACAGGTGTCATTTATCTAATGACTCAGAAACAGCTTAAATTGGGAAAGAAGGATGGAATCGTTGCTGACTCTTCTTCAAGTGTTCACACTTTATGACTTAAGATACTCTATACTTTAATATTTATTATTTGCATTATCTTTGTGAAACTCATGATTATGTATTTGAAAATGTTTCTATGCATTGTTTATCTACTATCTTAGCTTTTTTGCTTTCCTGGGCTTATTTATCACATTACAAGTTAAATCACCATTTCTTATAATGTACAGGTAAATGCTAGATACACAAATAAGGAACCAGGGCAACAGCTAAGAACAAATGAAACAATCCCCCTCACATCATAAACAGAGATGACAAGTAGTTACCAGCAGTTGAGACCTGATACCTTCATCTAGGTGTCACAAAGAGGAGGCAAACTGCCTTAATATCTTCAACACCCTTCTCTTCCTCCAGTCAAGTTAATCACAGGACTAGGCTGTTATGGGAGTGACACATCCTATTGCTACTATAGGTTGCCTTTGTTTAACTGGAAAGGATTGGAGTTGCCATTTCTAAAACTAAGTGAGGTGAGCTCCCAAAGAATCCTGGTAGAAATTCAGGGTGCTTTCAGAAGAAACTCCTGGCAACTCATTCCTTGGGTCCTCATTGTTCCAATAGATTTATTCTAGCACCACTGTGGAAGCAAAAGCTATTCTCCAAAGTTACAAGATAGGAGTAGGTGTGTGTGTGACCAAGGAGACATCCTACCTCTGGTTTATAATGGGAGGAAGATCAGGGGAACAGTGCACAACAAGGAAGCTAGAAAGAAAATTGGTGTAACGTGACTGAAAAGAAGATGGGAAATGCTTCCCACCACTTCTTATTTCTTTGAAGCCCTATGGTGATTTAGAGACATCCTCAGAACTTCTCCTAGTTCCATGAGAGGAGCAGGAAAGTTAGAAAAATGACAAAAGCTATGGGTATAGTCCAACGTCAGCCAGGCCAATGAGAGTCTCAACTCGAGAAGGAGCTGGGGTTGAACACTTGGAGAAGGCAGATGCGTGTTTCAGCTTCCCTTCTAAAGTGTCTTCAGAGATGAAGGGGGACAAAATCCATGCCCACCATTTTAAGTGTACCAGTTTAGTCACAACGATACTGGGGACACGTGGCCACCAAGGGAGCACATGAAGATTTTTCTTTCTCCCTTGTCCCTTCTCCCTGTTTTGGATACCTGAGAGCTAGGGCTGAGCTGTCTCACAGGTCAGAATCCTCAACCCTGCTGGCCCCCAAAGCAGCCCAGCTAATGACTCTAGCCAGGGGAAAAGAAAGTATACGACTTGAAAATAGGATTGATTCTGAAGACTAGATTAAAAAAGACCTGATATATAGTTTCTTTTTGACTATTAGGTGCTGAAGGAAGTTTGGCTGCAGCCTCTGTCTCTCTCTTTTCTAATTCCCTATGGTTGGATCTCCTTTACTTAGCGCTTACTTTTAGTGTTGGGTGGGTGGAATGAAGTTTAGGTTGAGGCCAGGAAGATACTGCTTATGGTTTAAAATACGCTCAAATGAGAAAGGTATTCAACACCTTCAGTCTAGGTATTTCAGTCTGCCACACCCATGTCATATTAGAGAGCAGTAAAAAGAAAAATATACTGTCCAGGAAGAAAATATATGCTATTGGCTACATTTCATTTGTTGGCATCTGTTTCAGGAAACCTAGACACTTTGGACAGGCTGTAGGAGGGGAAATATATACTGATCAAGATACAAAGATAGGAGAACATATATTTTTATGTTCATTTCAGTGTAAAATGTATAATTAAGGCAAATTGTAGTACATCACTACTAACTATTACTTTGCAACTGCTCCTTGGATTTAGTATAATTTGTTGAGGCTGTAAACAAAAAAGAAACCTTTCGTATAATTCCAAATCAATAAATATGTCTCATCATGGACTGCTCATGGAGGTTTTATTGCTAATGCCTGTAGAAATGCCATATTTCATTTTATGAATTACAGTAAATATGTTGTAGTACAGAAACAGTAGCTATTAGTGCATATTTTAGAAGTTCTGAAGTCCTTTAATACATTATAATAAAGCAACTCTGCATGTATGTGATTTTACCTGACCACTGATTACCCCAAAAGCACAGCAGCTAAGGGATGAAACTTGATGATGAAAAGCTGTGTAAAGTGCAACCAATAAACAAATCCAAGCTGTAGCATGGTTCTATAAACCATAGCTGCCACGCTGAGTAATTATGCCATTGCAGAAATGATAAATAATGCCATGCTATCTTCATTGGGAAAATGAAGTATTTCTTGCCCCTCAAATTGCTAAAGGTGAAACCTGCTTTCTGGAACCAATCTGTCAGAAGGAAAATAGTCTGACAAGATAATTCTTCTAAAAGGACTACATGTTTGGCTCTATGGCATGAAAATATTTAGTTTCTTAATTTTACCCATACTCCTTGTGACTTAGTAAGAAGGAAAATTAAGGCCCAATTGAGATTGAGAGAAAGATATTTTAAGAAGTTAGAATTTTTAAATAATATTTATTATTATTGGGATTCTTAGCTTCATTCAATCAATGACAATTATTTTTTATTTCTGTAAGAGGAAAACATACGTTATTATTTGATGTTATGGAAGGCAAAATATGAATAATGAAAAGCAAGAATGTAGAAACCATGTATGTATGTGTATTTCATTGTATACTAAAACTTCCATAAAGCTACCAGTAAGTCTAAGCTTTCAATCACCCATTAGCATTATATTTGTTGAAATAATTGTCAAGTATTATAGGAGAGTTTTACTCCTATCTTCTTTCCATACATGATTATAATTATACATGTATATTAGTATAATTACATGACAAAACTTCTAAGTTCTCGCCTAAGCTGGGCCACCTTTGATCCAACCCAGCATTAAATTAGCATCCCTTGCAAACATGCATGAGCTAAAAAGAGACTCAAAATGTAGACAGTCCTTTACTAAAGATCTCTTGAGAAAGCAGCAGTGAGGCCTCCATAAGATAGCACCCAGTGCACCTGCTTACAATCCTCTTGAGACATCTCTTTCTATCCCCAACTTTCACTACACATACATTCACTCATATTTCCCCCCTCATTTAAAACTCCCTCATAGCACATGAGTGTCCTCTTGCCCTCTCACCTCTAGACTGTGTCTCTATCCCTTTAAAATTGCATGCTGCTAACTCAGGAGCCTCCCCACAGCATGAATCTCTTGGAACATGAGATCCATGTCCTTCCTTGATTGTTATGTTGGGTTCCAGAGGAATGAGAATCCACCTTCAAACCTAATATTTTCAATGAAATTAATAATATTTTCCTCCCAGGAGATTATAGTTCTGCATTTGTTCTCTTTATTTTTAGCTTCATCAGAAGTATTACTATACAATCTGAATTATGTTCACTAAGAATATCCTCCCAAGTCCTGTAAGGCCTTGGTTAGTTGAATAGGGGGAAGCTGACAGAAGGCTCAGCATTAAATTGCAGCAGGACAAATTTACTTGTTCTTTTCCACTGAACTCCACATTGATAGCCCAAGGTTTCTATCTTTGACTTGTATCATCTTTCTTCTTTTGAGTTCACACTATGCATTAAAGTGTACAACTTATTATTATAGCTATTTCCTAAAAGTACTTCATCATTAATCAGTTTTCAACTCAGATGTTATATAGTCAATAACAATTTCCTGGTGGTCCTCTGCAACATTTTTTAAATGACCAAAATAGTCATATATCCCAACTGATGTAAATTTTACGATGTTATGCATGCTTTTTCTGGACATTTAACTATACAATCTGAGTTATGAAAATCAAAGAAACTAATTTAATATGTGAATTCCTATCATTGAACATTTTAAATACCTTGTATTAGTAAACTTGTATTCAAAATAGTACCAGAGATTATATACCCAAATTAATGTAAATTCAGTGTACAACATTATATTGTCAAAATCACGCTGACACAGATTCTCAGAAATAGAAGCTTCCATCAGAAGGTTAATTTTTTTCTGGATATAATACAGCAATAATAAAAAGCAAGCTCTGGATTAGATAGAAATCCAGGGATTTAAATTCTGGGGATTGTGAATCTAAATTTATGTTAAATATAAGTACATACTATTGTAAGACAATTATTCATGTGTTCCTTGCAATTCTGCATATCTTACAAGTAGGGACACTGACTGCCCTTTGGACTACCTCATCAAGGATATTTGTATAGTAAGCCCTGAAAAGCGGAGTGTATTTCTCCAGAACAAAGACCAAGTTGGCTTAGAGCCTTAGAGAGTGTGACAGTGTCTCCCTGCAGAGAAGAAGCAGGTGTACCTCCTGTTATAAAAGCTGTGGGTTCCCTAAGCTCAGAGATTCTTTCCTGTAATCAAATTCATTGTGCCAGCATGTGCCGTCTGACCATCTTCATACTGACTTGTGTAAAGTGGGGCTTGGAGAAGCAATGCAAAATGTGCTGGTATTCTGGCTCCTGTTACTGTTGTAAGAGAACTTTCTCATCTTCTGCCATCATTCATAAATCTGTGGTTGGATAATTTGCAAGAAGGGTAAAATCTCAGAATATTCACGGTTTTATATGTGCATCATACTGAAAAATGTGTGAATGGACATGGCAGAAGTAAACATTTGGAAAAGTTCCCATTAAAGGGTTTGCCTAGATTCAAATCTGAACAGGCTGGGCGCAGTGGCTCACGCCTGTAATACCAGCATTTTGGGAGGCTGAGGCGGGTGGATCATCTGAGATCAGGAGTTTGAGACCAGCCTGGCCAACATGGCAAAACACCGTCTCTACTAAAAATACAAAAATTAGCGGGGCATGGTGGCATGTACCTGTAATCTCAGCTACTAGCGGGGCTGAGGCAGGAGGATTGCTTGAACACGGGACACGGAGGTTGCAGTGAGGCAAGATTGCACCACTGCACTCCACCCTGGGCAACAGAGCAAGACTCCATCTAAAAAAAAATTACCAGCCTGGCCAACATGGGGAAACCCTGTGTCTACTAAAAATACAAAAAATTAGCCGATCATGGTGGCAGGCACCTGTAATTCCAGCTACTTGGGAGGCTGAGACAGGAGAATCGCTTGAACCCGGGAGGCAGAGGTTGCAGTGAGCCAAGATCATGCCACTGCACTTCAGCCTGGGCAATAAGAGCAAAACTCTGTCTCAAAATAAACAAACAAACAAACAAACACACTATCAATAGACTTTCCAAGGGAAATGACTAAGACTTATTGCATTCCTGAAAAATTCACAGTGCTCAGAAGCAACTATTTCACTGTTTTTCTTTTAATTTGGAAACTATTTTTAGATGTTTAGTTATACAACATTTCTGACAATGTTCATTTCAGCAACAGTTTTATCTGACATCTGGAAATACAGCTTGAACCTTACTAAAGAAAAACAACTTCAAGATTTGCCATAACAATCCGCTAACATAACTTGCAGACAAAGGAAACTTTGATTCAAGAATTGTTAATAATAAACTAGCTTTTTTCTCTCACTTAAAAAATGTAAGAATTCCTTGTTATCTAAAAGTTACTTTTGATTTTAAAACGCAGTGTATGAGAGAAGGCTGCGAAGCATGTGCAGGTGTTTGGAAGTGGTGATATTGTAGGGCAAGAGACTTCTACAGCCCTCACAGCTGTTGAGCAATTTCTTCCTTCACCTCTAGTTGACTTCCTACATAGTTCTTTGCAGCATATGTTCCAAAAATATTTAACTCTCCCAAGTCTTCATTACAATCCCTTCTCACGTGGAGCAAATGAGCCCTGCAACCACTTCACTGTTTTACTGACAACATTGAGTCTTTCTGCAGTTTTGCTCTTTACCTAAGCATTTTTTCTGTTGCTGTTCAAGTAACTTTTCTTTTTCTTTCTTTCTTTTTGAGACAGAGTCTCACTCTGTCAGCCAGGCTGGAGTGCATTGGCACAATCTCAGCTCACTGCAACCCCCGCCTCCCAGGCTCAAGCCATCCTACCACTGCAGCCTCCCTAGTAGCTGGGACCATATAACTTTTTACTTTTCTGTTATCTCCTCATTTTCCTGCCTGAACATTTCATTCCCTTATTCTTCCCTCAGACCTCATTATTTTCTTTTTTTTGCCACATTCTCACTGAGGTGCTAACTCGCTTCTGCCAAGTGTTTTCAGAGTTATAAAACTGGTTCTTCCAGCATTGGCCCATCATCTACTTTCAGGTTAGATAAGAGTATAATTTATCATTAAATTTGGTAAGACACTGATGAGGATTTTTTAAAGAGAGTCGTTGGCATATCAACATGGATTAGTAAGGGCCAGGCATGGTGGCTCATGCCAGTAATCCCAGCTCTCAGAAGACTGAGGAAGGAGGATTGCTTGACCCCAGGAGTTCAAGACTACAGTGCAGCTGAGATTGCACCTCTGCACTCCAGCCTGAGTGACACAGTGAGAACCTGTCTCAAAAAAAAAAAAAAATCAATCAATGGAATAGTACAAAATGTTAGAGAGCAGCATAGAGAGTAGGGTGCCTCATCTCATGTTAATCCAGCCACAACATTCAAGGTCCTAGTAGGGAAGAGAGAACACACTCAGAGTTTTAATAACAACATTTTAATAGAGGAACTATTTATAAAGTTGTAGGAAGGTTGAGGGAAAACAAAAATGGAGCATCCAGCATCTGGTGTGAGCAACAGAGCAACTATAACCATCCCTGAACCTAAAGAGGGAAACAGAAATGGAGGTTTCAGAACCTAGACCTGTGGTGACATAGCTGAGGGCAGGCCTCTAGGAGGAGCTGGGTCTTCAGGACAGGAACAGTGCCACTGCCAACCCAGAGCCTAGCAGGGCCAAGGTCAGAACAACCAATGCCTCAGCTACTATTTCCTTCACATTTTCTTTTCCTGTTGGTACTAGACAGAACCAGAACCAGAGAGCTGGAAGCTGTGGCAAACCATCCCAGGGGCAAACAGGAAGGGTTGGAACCAGATAGAGAATGGACATGGAGGGGGAATGAGAAGGTACTGAAAGCATCAGTCAAGGGGAGCTTTCAGGAAGATACACAGAGAGCTCGGTGTATGTTCTACTATTGTTGTTGTTGTTGGGTAATACGTAGGGACTTGGACCTGATTCATGCTTTCAAAGCTTAAAGGCTAGAGACTGGCTTACGCTGGAGAGTGCAGAAATATTTATTTATTTAGAGACAGGGTCTTGCTCTGTTGCCCAGGCTGGAGTGTAATGGCGCAATCTCAACTCACTGCAACCTCGACATCCTAGGTTCAAGCGATTCCCATGCCTCAGCCCCCGTGTAGCTGGGATTACAAGCGACCACCACCACACCCAGCTAATTTTGGAATTTTAGTAGAGACAGGGGTTCCACCATGTTGGCCAGGCTGCTCTTGAACTCTTGACCTCAGGTGATCCCCCCCAACTTTGTCCTCCCAGTGTGCTGAGATTACAGGTGTGAGCCACCGTGCCTGGCCAAGAAATATTTCCTTAGGAGTGAAATGCTTCAGTATCTCCAGAAGTCTGGGCAGAAGTTCAGTTATACTTTCTGTGGGTTAGATGTTGGCCTCACAGAAGAAATATGGTTGAATTTATCTTTACTAAAAGGAATTTTACCCAAGGAGATGGCTGGAGATAACTGTAACAGAGGGATGACCTCTGGTAGCTAAAGCTTGAGGCCAATTCATAAGCATCTTGCCAGATATGGGGGCTAAGGGTGGGAGTGGAGGCTGTGGTGGGTATCATCAGGGGTGGGTTTTCCAGGAATCCATGTGGCCAATGGCAGAGTTGCTTTTGGACAGTTGCCTCAGCCAGAGGATAACATTGTCTGATGACAACTCTGCTTACATAGAACATTATCTTTTCTCATTCTTACAACTTCACTCCCTGGACCCAAGCAGTAGCCAGTGAGTGTGACTTAAGAAGAGGCAAGAGAAAGAGATGTTGACCTCACCCCAGCTTCCCACTATAGGTTTCCCAGACTTAACAAAGACAAAATGGTGATGAGAATTTTACATTGTGTTTTGATTTCCAAGACTGGATTGGAATATTTAGTCTTTCAAAATGACACTATAAATTCAAGCCTGAGCACAACAAAGACAGCTATACTATCTACCTGAGATTTCATCTAGAATTGGTATAAAATAAGTCCACAGATCTGTTTAAAGATAGTGATATGGGAAGAGAAAGCTATCCTGTAATTTCCTCTACAACGAGTCCCATTCTTTCAATAAAGTGTAACATTTACACCAATATATTGTAAATTTACATTCTCCCTTCCCTGACTTCCCACACTCTGTCTACACTCATGGTTAAGTTTCCCACATTCTAAAAATCTTCCCAACTACTGACACTGGTAATTCATTTAGCCATTATTTTCAGCTTCTTTGCTTTGTCAAATACTTGAAATAGTAGCTTTTGGTAGTATTTCTAGTTTTATCTTTTGAAACTGTTTTGATTTAATTGTTTTAATATTTTAATCTTTAAGTCACTTTTGGAATTACTTGTGTATGAGCATCACCAGTGACTTTATATTACAAAATGTAGAACAAGAAACAAAAAACCTGGTGGGATTCCTGAAGGTCTCCTTCCTGGAGAACTTTGATGTGTATTACCTACAATGCTTCTTTTTAGGCCAGCTGCATTACTTATTTGATAACTGTGGAACTCCCCTTATCAAATGATGAAAAACCTGGATTGATCCTCTAAATATTTTGTTTTTTGCCTCTTTATTTTTTTTTATTCTTATCTTTGTATTAGATATTTTTCTGAAAGTTTCTTCTTGAGTTTCTAGTTCTGTAATCATTTTCTTTCTTCCACTTGTTTCTTCCATTCTTCTCTTTGTTATGTAAAATTTTAATAAAATTATACGTGCATTTTAAAAATTAAAAAATCAAGTGATATGAAAGATAAATAATAAAAAGTGATCATTGTTCATCCTCGAAACCATTATGCTCCCAAGGATAATAATACTAACTCTGATAGCTATTGTTCTGGTCTTTATTACCATCTTTCTAAAGAAAATTGATTGTTGTGACATCTTGACTTATTTATTTTAGCATTATATACTGTCCTCTGATTGTAAATTAGTGATATGGTTAAACAATATTCAAATGATTCAATAAATCAGTTTTAGCATAATCTTAACTAGCAAATATTGTTTGTTTCAGTTAGTACATTATTTCCTTTTCACTTCAACTTTTGCTTTTCCTAGAAATAAAAAACTTCTTTTTGTTTTTCTTTGTTTTAAACATACTTTTCTGATTACCAACTGGTCATATTTCAAATGATAGATCAATCAGCTATTTGTCTAGAATCTCTCCTACATCTCATCTGGATGTCCTACAATCATCTTTTATCATTAATAGCAATTATTTTATCTTTCATTTTAGAATTTTGTAAGTATGTTTAATCTGTACTATCAAACTGAAATTACTGAAGAGAAGAATCTTATCATCTTTGTACTCTTCAGTGTTTGGAAAATGCATGTTACTTGAATTTAAATGAATTTGATTAAATTAGTTGATTTTAAAGAAGTATATGCTATATTTGCAGAGTGTGTTAACCTAAAAATAGTTGGCGAGTTACTTCATAAAATTGCGTATACAACAAATGTTACTTTAAAACTTGCTGTTCTATTTTAAATAATAAACACATTTTAGTGTATGCAATATGAAGCCATTCATAATAAAAATGAAGTTATCCAGGCTATGAAGAAATGCAATATGACATAAAAATTAAATATGCCATTTTCTAAATAAACACATTAGTAGTGATTATTAATTTGTTAGAACTAATCTTGACTCTTAGTTCTCAGAAAATTATCTGCATGCATAAACGATGTGTTTATTGATATGTTAAAATACAATTGTTTGAAAAGAAGCCCCTTAAGTATTTTCTTTATTATTTTAAACACAAAGTGAGTAATTTACTTAAGAGAATTAATGATCATTATTCTGCAGTTACTTTTGCATTTGCTATTATAAAGTGACAGTTGTGATTTAGCAAACTACTTTTTAATATAAATGTGACTAAATTTATTTTTGGTTACTAAACACATGAGTCGATATAGAAAGTTAACTTTAATAAATCTTCAGTTTTTTACTTCAATGTCTTAATACCATTAATAGATAGTAAGACTCGTATTAATGTGATAAAAGATTAATACTTTATAAGGATGTACACATTGCCTAATATCATCCATCTTTATTTCACATGACACTCTGGTTATGTCATGTTAGTGGTCAATCTAATCATTAAAGCATGAATATTAAACTTCATTTAGTCACAGTGCTTTTTTTTTTTTTTTTTTTTTTTTTTTTACATTTTTTAAACATTTTCTTACAACCTAATTTGGAGTTACTCATCTTGACAGCAACATCTCTATTAATATGTAAGTTGAAATCAGCAAACATTTCTTATGAAAATCTTTAGAATAAAAGTGAGGAAAGAATTAAAGTGTCCTTTAATCACTGGTATATCTCCTTACCCATGGTGTACCTTACTCTATTTAATCACTGGTGTATCTACTTATGTTTTACCCATCACTAGTATTAGGAGGAGTTAGCTATTTACTTTGTAATCTTCTGTAGTATCTCAGATGATAAAGAGTGACTAAAGTTAAGCATTTGGGGAGCAGAAGTCAAATTAACCTAAATACTATTTTTTTCTACTTTTCCTTGTAATAATACATCAGATTGTCAGTGATCAGATTATTTATGACAACCAATTGTAGCAGAAGAATACTAGGTTTGGCCTCAAAGACATGTCAATAAAATCTTACAGAATCATCTGTGCAAATAAGTATGTACTTCAGATATTCAAGAAAATTTCCCTTATTTTTTTACAGGTTACTTAGTAAAAATCAACAGCGGAACAAAAGGATGCAGTCTAGCTACTGTTCTTAGTTTCACTGGTGCACCATTTGCATGACAAGTTTTTATTAATTTCACAATGGCAATTACGATGAGAAGAGTACTTAAGAGCTGCACATAACTGAAGCATTAGGTGTTACTTCCTTTTAGCTATCTTTCAGCTCTTGCCAAAAATGAGGGTGGTGTCTTTTCAATTTAAAACACTGTAAGTACGTAACACCTACAGTATGAGTATACATTTTGTAAACCCTTGAAAAGTGTAGTAATTATATTCATTGTTATGTTACTACCAGTCATTGCAATTTATAAAAATTCCCTGAAATAATAGAGTAAAAATTTTGCATTATCATTAATATTAATGCAATAGTGAATAACATATGTCTGATACCTAGAAAGAGAAAAAAATCGTAAATACATAACAAGTGAAGTGAATCTTTTGTGAGAGTTACACAAGGTGGGAAATAGAGTGGCAGTTAAGAGACTCAGGTAAGAAATTTAGTTACAAATGGAACTAGGAGCTTCTTGGTGAAAAAAGAAGTAAGCAAATGTGAGGAATAAAAACCCTGGAAAATAGCAGAAGGGAGAAAGATTAAACTGATAGCCAGTAGAGCAGAAATCTATAGTAAAATGTGGGTGTTTTGATGAATAAAAGGAGATTTAGACTGAAAAGAAGAGCTAAAGGAACTGATTGCTGGATTGTTGATTGCTGTTTATGTTGATACCACTGACTTCTATGCGGAGCATGATTTCTAGGTGGCAATACTTGATGTGAGGGGATCAGGTAGAAGAAGTTACAGCAGATGACCTCTGATAGAATCTTTGAGGAAGGAGTAACTTGGTTCTGAGGCTGCTCCAGAAATGTTCCGAAGTCCTTCAGGGCAAAGTACTCAGCAAGCCAAATCACCATGCATTGGGTATCATTTTCTAAGCCCAACTGCATTACACGTGTTCTTTTTCTATTTTCAGATTTATTGTCTGATTTATTTAAATATCCCACGACATTTGAAGTAATGGTCTCTTTTTAATATAATGCAACATATCAGTGTATATGTTTATATGTATGTATTATATTCAATTTTATTTTTTCCTTATCTTTATGAATATTTTGTGCATTTTATCTTTCATGGCCTTAGAGAGGGTTTAAGAAAATCTTTAGCATCATTTTGGGTCTATCTTTTCCTGTTTGTCATTTCTACAGTTAATGCAGTTCTTGCTTTACGCATTTTGAAGCTGTATTATTTCATACACGAAGTTTCACAAGAGATCATCCTATGTTATACCTTTTTCCTTTTACATCGTGTTTCTCATAAAAATGCCCATCATTAAAGTTGGACATTTGGGCAATAAAATATTGTAATCCTTTGTATAAATATGTCCCATATTATCAGCAATTGGATGTATCCAGATTGTGGTAGTGTAACAACACGGTTCCTAAAATATATTGTAGTAAAATAGGAAGAACAATGTTATATAATACTTCCTTGCTAATTTTATTCAGTATTTGGATACCAGAAATATTTTGTAGTGTTCATAAATCGCTGTACAATCTGTTTCACATTTACCAGTTATGTCCTCCATAACTTCTCTACACATCCAGACTTTTCTACACTTTATTACATACCTCCAAGGTATGCTATAGTCTTATTAAATAAGCATATTTGATTTCAAGATGCCACTTCTGATTACTATACATTGGCAAAAGACTAAAATATTGAAAACTCTCTATGTATTTCTATAGTGGAAGCACAAACATAAATTTTTATATTAAAATGCCCTAGAGGTATCAACATATTAAGTCTTCTTTAGAAAACTTAAATTTTATCTCACTATCCCTCTAGATTATTCTATTTCACTGGGGAAAAATATAAATCCTTATTTTTATCAGCCTTTTCATTTGCTTTACATGCTTTTTGGGTGTAGATGTTGTTGGTAGGCGAAGTTTTATTGGTCAAAACAGTTTGGGAAATGTTGCATTGCTCATAGCCTTTATACCCCGTCTTGGAGACTTAAACTCAATATTAATTGGCATATTTAAGACATAAGAAGTCTATTTTACTGGCTTTGCAATATTTTTTAACATCTAAAGAACACAATTTGGTAATTTTACTCTAGATGTATTTATTTTAAAAGCAGGTTCAGGAAGGCTATATAACTTCTTAATGCCAATGAAAGATCAGCTTTTGTTGTAAATTCAAATAAACAGGAATATTCCAAGGGCAAGCTCCTTCTGTGGTCACTGTGTGTGTTCCCTCCCAGTGATCCTGCTAAACCACATGTTCTATAGAAATGGGGGCACACTGACAGGTTTGCATTTTCCACCTTATACTTCACACACTGCTGGAAATGCAAGCTTCTCTTTTTGTGGTTCAAGTGATTAACACATTTGATTTTATGTCTATTATCTTTCTAGCACTATTTGAAAAACAATATTACTCTTGCTTCTGAATTTGTCTATAACGCTAAGCCTTAATTGTCAACATAAGAACAACTGTTATGATAAAGGAAGCAGTGGACTTCAAATCAGAAAACAGAGACTTAGCATCTGGCTCCACCACTGCTGAAATATGTGATGTTTGAAAAGTCATTTCAATTATGTGGCTCTGCTTCCTTAAATGTGAAATGGAGGTAATCATATGCATAAGACTATTCTTACAGATTTAATTATATGACCCTTTTAAGGAGAAAAGCATTACTGTTTTGCCATTTTGCTTTCTATATTTAACAACATATCTCCTGTTAAATGTTTGGAGGTTATACAAAAGTTTTAACTGCTCACATCAATATGTTGCCCTTCTGGAGAGTTAACACTATTTTGGAAAAGATATTTCTAGAGAAATCTAGATCTGCAATTAGAACTTGCTTTTTGAATAGGTCAAGATTAGTATCATAGAATGAAGATGTAAGAATTTGAAAAGGAATTTGAAATAACCTTGCTTCTCAGTATCTCTCCTCCTACCCATTTCATTGTTGAGAAAATGGTTGACTAGAGAAGCTAAGAGAAGCTAAATTACTTGCAACAAGTGAGTGACAGACATGGATATTGAATCCAGAGGCCCTCAATCTGCTACTCTCCTAACTTTCTTGTAACCAACCATTTGAATTATTCACTGTAGTAAGAGGATGGCTTCTCTGCCCAAAAGCAACTCACAACTCTGCCAGGTGACCTGAAATGTCAATACAGATGATCTCCAGCTTACTCTGGTTTGAATTAGGATTTTTTGACTTTTATGGTAGATTTATCAGGACATAATTCCATCCTCAGTGGAGGAGCATCTGGACTTAAAATGTTTCAACTTACTACGTTTCATTTTTACAATGGGTTTTTCAGGGTATTAAATGCATTTTCAACTTAGGATATTTTTGATTTCCAATTGATTTGTTGGGAAATAACCACATCATAAGCCTAGAAACATCTGTCTTAGAAACTTAAAGGCTTTGCGATCTTCAAATATACCAAAGTATTATTTTTCAAAGATATTTCAACTTCATTAAGATATAATCATTTACATTCAATTATTTTTAATGGTATTAGACAAGGAGAGCCATAGTAAAAAAAGGGACAATAAATTATATTTGGTGAGAGTTGATAGGATGGAGATTCATTCTTTTGTTAAACATCTTAAAAATTCCTGCATAAAATCAAGCTTCTTAGAAAAGCACGCAGAACCCTTCATAAGCTGATAATTTTCTGGCTTCATTCTTCCCTTTCCTATTCAGTCATAAATTCTAGGCATACTGAATACTGCCTTGGTACTTTCCAAATCTGACATATATTCTCACATCTGTGGGACTTTTTCACTTTTTGGTTTTGGTTTTTGTTTTCATTTATTATTTATTTTTTATTTTAAAAGAATTTTTTTAGAGACAGGATTTCACTCTTTCACCTAGGTGGGAGTGCAGTGGCACCATCCTATCTCACTGCAGCCTTGACCTCCTGTGTTCAAGTGATCCTCCTGCCTCACCCTTCTGAGTAGCTGGTTCTATAGGCATGTACCACACCATACCCTGCTTCTATATATATATAAAATGTAGAGATGATATCTTGCTATTTTTTCCATACTTCATATGTTGTGAACACAGTTCCTGTTTGATTATTTTTTCCTTATAATTTCAAATACAATCATTTTGGAAATTTAATTCTGGCTTACTGCTTCTATAAAGCCTTCCTTAATCAATGTCTGAATCATTTAGGTAAAGTTAGATGTCCTCTTCCTTGGCAATAACCCATTTGCACTTAATTGCTTTGCATCGTAGTTTCTTCATTTACAAAACGGGGATATTGACAGTGCCTACTAGGAGTGTTATAAGTATTAATACATGTAAAGTGTTTAAAAGGGTTCCTGAAAAATAAACGTTACTTGTTATGTTGTTTTTGTTATAGTATGCATTAATTACATGTCCATCTTTTGCACTAGACTACGAAATACTATAGGACAAAGAATTTTACAAATATCTTATTTAAGTGATTATCATTTTTAAATATAACCCTCTTCCTATCATGTCTGGCACAGAACAGGCAACACTGTTTTTTCAGTTATTAGAAAGGTGAATTCTGTTTGGAGAATGAATGCACATTTTGTCTACCAGGATCTCTATAGCGCAATATGAGCACTATGAGAACAACATAAGGGTCCTGAATTTCCAAAGGAAGTTGTGTATGTTTGTCTTTGATGCAAAAGTTGCCAAGAAATAACACTAACTGTGGAAATGTGATGGTATCAAAAACAAGTTTCGTGACTTTATAGTTTTTCTCAGAAATAGCCCTCTCCATAAAATACGCTTAACTGGCCTCATTGAATAACTTATTCCTTTATTTGTATCATATGTCTAAAGAATATAATAGATACAAAAGAAGATAGTGTTAAGATTTGAATCATTTTCCATATGGATTCAAGTCTCCAATAAGTTAATAATAAATTATACTAATGATAATGACTGAAACTCAATATTTATGGAAAGTTTACACAAATGTAGATAACAGCACAATTCATGATGTGCTTTGATTGCTCTGAAATGGCAGTTTTCAATAAATATTGAAATTAGGTGACAATCACTAGCATTATGTATTATTTATCAGCATTCAGATTGCCATGAATAGGTATGCCCTTTTACACATTAACCTTCCTTCAAAGAACTTGGAGAAAAGACCTAATTCCAAATGCAGTAATATTTTTCATACTTTTTCATTCTTCATTATTTATTGTAGAAATGTATGCATACTCTTGGGGTAGTAAGAGAGTTCATTTTTACCAGTCATGTCTAAAATAGCTCTGAGCTAAAAATATTCTCCCTGGTACGCAATGCAAATAAGCCTACCATGCAATTTTCATGGTTGATTCTTTGAAACTTTTGTAAAACTTAAGCTCTAAAATATTTGGAATCATATGGCAGTAAAAATAGTAGGAACATCCTGTTTTATACACTGCTGTAAAATATTCACCAAAACCATGTCTTTCTGTACTAGAAAAACTTCCTTAGTTCAATTGCCTGAGAGAAAGAGAAATCTTCTTAAAAGAGGGAATATTTTTAGTATTTTAATAACAATTAAAATGTTCACTTCAAAATTCATTAGATAAGTGTTTGGAATACATCCTATAACTAGGACATAGTCCTGAGCCTTAAACAGTCATATGCAAAGGGAAAGGCAAGTGGACTGATAAATATGAAAAAAAAATCTTGAGGACTATCAACATTCCATTTTATAGACATTTGACAACTAAACTATAGATTTTTGAAGGTGAATTTTCATCAAAGAAAATACTTTCAATACATTAGGTTACTGGAATTTAAATATGGATTATCTTTTAGGCTTAAGGATTCATTTTCTGAGATGGTGATGGTAAAGATATTGGTTGTCAAGTGGAATCTCAGCAGTCATTTTCAGACAAAGTGAGAGAGAAAAAGTATGGAAGATGCCTTATTCTCAAAGAGTCATCCAGTGTTGGGATTACAGCCTATGTCCATGGAAGTGAAAGTCCTCTTTTTCTTTGTACCTCTTACTGAGATAAGTCTGCTGCAATTGATTATATTAGTCACATTCTATACATTGGTTATATTTTAAATATACCTGGTTTATAAGTATTAAACCTATTTGCCACACCGCAGTTATTGCTTCAGAAGTCAAATGTGATTTTATTATGGTCATAAAATTATTTTAGATATCCTCATACCTCTTATATATCTGAACTGCCCAGGAACTTTCATGATTATAATATACTACATAGGACTTATTGTAGATGACAACTTAGCAGAGAAATCTACCTAGATTAAGCAAAAAAAAATGTATTGAGATTGATATGGTTACCTTTTTTGTCCCCACTCAGATATCATCTTGAATTGTAATCCCCATATTTTTCCCCATGTGTCAAGGGAGAGACTAGGTGGAGGCAACTGAATCATGGAGGTGATAGTGAGTGAGTTCCCATGATATCTGATGGTTTTATAAGGTGCTATTCCTCCTTCACTTGGCAATTCTGCTTTCTGCCACCCTGTGAGGAAAGTGCCTGCTTCCCCTTCACCTTCCACTATGATTGTAAGTTTCCTGAGACTTCCCCAGCCATGCTGAACTATGAGTCAATGAAACATCTTTCCTTTCTAAATTACCTATTCTCCGGCGGTTCTTTATAGCAGTATGAAAACAGACTAATAAAGAGATTAATCTGAATTTTTCCTTTCAGAAATGCTGAATGCTGTTTCTAGATTTGTGAAAGTGAAGTTTGCATAAGCTGCCTCAGTGCAACGAAGATTAATCTGAATTTTTCCTTTCAGAAATGTTGAATGCTGTTTCTAGATTTGTGAAAGTGAAGTTTGCATAAGCTGCCTCAGTGCAACGAAGATTAATCTGAATTTTTCCTTTCAGAAATGCTGAATGCTGTTTCTAGATTTGTGAAAGTGAAGTTTGCATAAGCTGCCTCAGTGCAACGAAGATTAATCTGAATTTTTCCTTTCAGAAATGCTGAATGCTGTTTCTAGATTTGTGAAAGTGAAGTTTGCATAAGCTGCCTCAGTGCAACGAAGATTAATCTGAATTTTTCCTTTCAGAAATGCTGAATGCTGTTTCTAGATTTGTGAAAGTGAAGTGTGCATAAGCTGCCTCAGTGCAACGCTTTCCTTTCGCGAGACTAAAGAAGTTGAGGTACTATATGGTACCTTGGAAGTGTCATCAAGATGTTTTAAAAGCTGACTGGAGTGCATTTCTTTGATGCTCCTCCTAGATGAAATTAGAACATTTTAAACCATTATCAATATGTCATTAGGATAATTGTGAGATATATGATAAATTAAGTTTGTGAAATTGTTCTGAAGCAATGAATGAACTCTCTAGATTAACTCTACTAGGATAAAATATTTCTATTTATTTCCATTCACAAAATAGTTGTTCTCTAGATAATCAAATATCCATAATAATGATGAACCCAGAAAGTGTTTACTTTACCTGGTATTTATTATAGTCAGTTCAAAGTTCAGTAGAAATCTCTCTTTTAAAAAAAAAAATCTTTGAACACAAAATTCAACTTTAAGGAAATGTTAAAACTGTGTACATTGAACTTCAATTTTTTTTTTTTTTTTTTTTTTTTTTTTTTGAGATTCAGTCTCACTCTGTTGCCCAGGTTGGAGTGCAGTGGCATGATCTCAGCTCACCACAACCTCCACCTCCCGAGTTCAAGCTATTCTCCTGCCTCAGCCTCCGGAGGAACTGGGATTACAAGCACATGCCACCATGCCTGGCTAATTTTTGTATTTTTAGTTGAGATGGGATTTCACTATATTAGCCAGGCTGATCTCAAACTCCTGACCTTGTGATTCGCCCACCTCGGCCTCCCAAAGTGCTGGGATTACAGGCGTGAACCAACATGCCGGCCTGAACTTCAGTTTTAATACCACTTGGATCTTGGTATATAACTAGTATGAATCTTATGTTTTTCTTACTTAAAAGCATCGGTAAAATGCATTTTAAGATTAGCTGCTTGTGCCTCATAAGGTTTTCATGCATGAAAGCTGGTCAACACAGCAGGAGCATAAAACTCATTATTGGCACTGGTTCAGGTCCATTACATTAACTGGCCTCATCACAAAGCACTCTATTTTTTTGCTTACACATTGAATAGTAAATGAAGGTTAGATAAAGTTTTATCTAGTGAAGTAAACTATCTGGCCATTTCCATTATTTTCCTTTTATTTTCTTTCAAATCTTAGAAAAACCCTGCCAGACAGGTATTATTTTTCCTTCAAAAAACTGAAAAGAAAGGAGGTAATAACTTATCTAAGGTAGTAAGTGTCATCACCTATGTATTCCCCAACCAACCCCCTCTCACTCACTCACTCACTCTTTTTTTCCTTTATTCCCTCATCCTGATACACTTATTAAATACCTACTATATGCTAAGCATTTTTATTGTTCCTAGGGTTTCAGAGATTTGGCACATTCCTTTGTACTCAAGTTGATGGAAGATACCAATATTCAAATAAAAAAGTTTAGCTAGAACGTAGTATGATAACACAGATTTTTGCACAGAATCACCTGCAAAGAGGAGTAAATAGCTAACATTTTGAGGGTTGTGGTGGAAGAATTGGGGAAAACAGCATATGGGAGATTTTTCCAATTAAATAAAACAATAACAGTTTTTCAAGACAGGAAAAACAGACAAGGTGAGAAAGGATATTCACAACAAAGAGAATTCAGAAGCAAATTCACAGAGGCATAAGTTAGATTATATATTTAGAATAGCACAGTTGCCCCCTGTACATTATGGTTGGAGCACAGAAAAGAATGGAAAAAAATAGTCTAGGCAGTGTGCACAGAGCTAAGATATGAAGATCATGACAATCATGCATAAGAAACAAATGAGTGATTGGATAACTCTACACACCATCTTCACAGGTGGAGTCATGGGGGAGAAACTCAGCTCAGATTCAGCACATGCAAACATGTATACACACAGGGATAGGTGAATGCTTTTCTACTTTAAGATGAATTTGAATATTAATTGGAGCATTCTTTCTTTATATTGGACAGTTCTTCCACTCCCTATTATATCTGGGCCAAAATAATGCATTTATATTACAAGTTTTCCCCTTATATGCATTTAAGTTAAAAAATTCTCTGTATACAAAGGGGGACAATTTAAGATTTTAAACTAATAAGGCTAGAACTGTGTCTTAGGATTGCCTACCATTACAGGATACTGTTTTATAGACAATACAGTACTCCTAGACAAGAGCAATGGGTGGAGGAAGAAGTAGCATATTCCGAGCTCAGTGGTCAAATACATCGTTACGTGCTTTTAGATAAGTAAACCTTCCCAGCTCTTGGAAAGGACTGTGCACAATTAACAGTTAATAGCAATGTACAGTTGACCCTCGAAGAATGTAAGAGTTGGAGGTGCTAGCCATCCATGCAGCTGAAAATCCAACTATAATTTGTGACTCTCTCCAAACTCAATAGCCTTACTAATAGCCTACTGTTGACCAGAAGCCTTACCAATAACATAAATGGTCGATGAATACATATTTTGTATGTTATATGTATTATATACAGTATCTACAGTATTCTTACAATAAAGTAAGCTAGAGAAAAGAAAATGTTATTTAGAAAATCATGAGGAAAAAGAAATACATTTACTATTCATTAAATGCAAGTGGATAGTCATAAAGGGCTTCATCCTAATTATCTCCTTGCTGATTAGGCTGAAGAGGAAGAGGAAGAGGAGGTGTTGGTCTTGATGTCTCAGGAGAGGCAGAGGTGGGAGAAAATCTGGGTATAAGTGTCTGCAGAATTCAAACCCATGTTGTTCAAGGGTCAACTGCAGTCTTGATAATTGCTAAAAGAGTACCTCTTAAGTGTTGTCATCACAAAAAATAGTAATTATGTGATGAAATGCATATGTTAAATCAGCCCAATTTACCCATTCCACAATGTTTACACATTGGAAAACATAATGTACACAATATATATAATTTTGTCAATTAAAATGGATAAATAATTTAATTAATTTAAATAACTATACACAATCTCATAGACAATTTGAGGCTCTACCATAGTGGACTGGAATTGAAAATCTCCCGCCTTATTTTCAGTCTATTCTATTACACGGAGAAGGAGAAAAAAAGTCTGTTCTTATTTTTATGCCTGATATTTAAAAATATTTTTCTGTCCTTTACCATTCTCTTAGGGAAACTAGAATATAGGCAAGATGTTAAACAAAAGTCTTCTTCCTAAATACAAATTATTATTTCTCTAACACAAGCCATCGTAAACGAATTGAAGTTGCCACTAGTAGATAATGAGCCTGAATATGTTGCTCTTCTCCAGGCACAATCATTAAAAGTAATTGAGTTGGTCTTGGGGAAGAGTAGGGTAAAACGGGAAAGAGAGCTTTACATTTCTTCTCATATTAATTTATTTTCAAAAGATGAAAAAAAAATCCCCCAATTTCTCTTTTTACCAAATCTTACTATATTTGTGATCTCGCTCAAACTATTACTATCCAGATACATTTTCCACATAGCCAGATATTACCATTAAAACTTTGGAAGTTTCACAACATCATATCTACATACAAAGTACAAATATTTGTCAATGATTATAATTATTCAAAATATATTTTCCCTTAAGATTTGACCAAAATTATAAAAATGTAACAGCAATATTTTAAAAATGAAAATTAGTTTCACTTTAAACAACCTCTCAAAGTCAAAACTTTGCATAGGGCAAAACACATGTGGAGTAATTGCTTATAAAATATTTGCAAGTGATATTTACATTGTACTGGACTATTGGACTTAGGATTTCTTCATGGTCAAGATAGCAGTCATACCATTCTTGAGGAAAGTGAAAACAAATCTCCCCCAAAATAAAACAAAGGGAAGAAAAGCAAAGTAAGATAACCCCCTTTTAATATCACCCTTCAAATAAACAAACAGAGGCAGTATTAAATATGTAGGATGTGGATGCCAGATCCTAATAGTTAATAAGCACTGTCATACTCTAAAAAATGTGGAAAGGACATTGTAGACATGAGCACTTTGCAGCAGAAAACCTCAGCCTCATTCTATAAGTTTATAAAGATATAAGAAAAGAGTATGTTTACTGTGACACTATTCACAATAGCAAAGACTTGGAACCAACCCAAATGTCCATCAATGATAGACTGGATTAAGAAAATGTGACACATATACACAATGGAATATTATGCAGCCATAAAAAAGGATGAGTTCATGTCCTTTGTAGGGACATGGATGAAGCTGGAAATCGTCATTCTGGGCAAACTATTGCAAGGACAGAAAACCAAATATCGCATGTTCTCACTCATAGGTAGGAATTGAACAGTGAGAACACTTGGACACAGGGAGAGGAACATCACACAGCAGGGCCTGTCATGGGGTGGGGGGAGAGGGGAGGATTAGCATTAGGAGAAATACCTAATGTAAATGACGAGTTAGTGGGTGCAGCACACCAACATGGCACATGTATACATGTGTTAAAAACCTGCACATTATGCACATGTACCCTAGAACTTAAAGTATAATAATAAAAAAGAATAGAAAGGAAAAAGAAAAGAGTAATGGTTGGTCCAAGTGAGGCTCCAAGACCAAGTAACTGAAAGGTTTAATACCTTCTTAAAATAGCTTTGAAAAATTTTATTTTTAAAACTTTTTCCTTCTTGAATTAAAAGTTGCAGTTCCCTCGTTTTTGCCTTCACATCAGATAGCATTTACTTGAGTTTCTAGCTCTTTCACATTACTGATTAATAACCTACTATTATATATTTTTTCCAATCCTATCATAATCCTTTTAAAAAAATCCAGGCAAACTTTTTTTTCCCTTGGTGTCCTAACCATGTATTTTGTAAAACTAGTGAATACGGCTGCTCATTTATTTTTCAGATCTCTCTGATGCAGAAATGTTTCAAAGGGATAAATTACAGGCAGAATTCTAATTTAACTATTTGCAAAGTACTACTCTTTTGCCAAAACTGATTGAACTTCAAAGCCTTCCTAAAACATCTTACATAATTTATTTTAGGGGAAGAAAACAATAAAATCCAGGACAAGGGCTGGAACAGTGGTATTTTAAGTAAGCTGTAGTGACAAAGTATTTGCTTGCAGATGAATATACTTTTTATCACAAACCATATTTAAAAATTTATAAATCTAGTAATATTGGAGAATTAATGATTACAAGAATTTGTGGAGTACAGGAAAGAGCAAATAATTCACTATGATTGCCTTTCCTTTTTTTTTAAACTAGGCAATTAATTGTTTCTTCATCATACATTCCAATCACAGATTTCTAATTGGTTTTTGACCTCCATACCATGATGGGTTGATTAACAATTCTCTAATCAAGATTGCATAGTGTTCATGTGTGTTCAATAATTCAGCAATTCGTCTGGGAGATGTAATGGGACCCTGGGATCTGGTTGACATTCAGTGACTGCTGAAAGCTACAGAATACTTTATGCCTAAATTGGCCTCAAATTCCTTAATGAAAAGTCAGAAAGATTCCACAAAATGCACTCCTTGCTATACTTTCAAGATCAAAAGAAAAGCTTGTATATTGATGCGAAAACATAGCCATTTGTATTGTCCAGAAAAATCTATAGGTGAAATGTTGAAAAATATGTATAAAATAAAAGCAATTAGTAATAGATATCATCTATGTTGCAAGCACCTCATAAACAAAACTGAAATAAAATTCCTTCGTAGTGCTGGACTTTTAACACATTATATAAATGCTCATTAAAAAGTGATTTTCCTGAAAAAAAAATCAAACAGGTTATTTCCAGACAATTCTTCACTCATTTTGAAAAAGAATAGTACAAGAAGTAAAAACGGGGTCTGAAATTAATCTAGCAATTGCATAGTTTCAGTATGCTTTGTTCAATCTGCCATTTTTAAGAGGGTTAATTTGAAGGAAAAAAAATAGAATTTAGAAAGTTCTAGGTGTCCAGACGGGGGCAAGGTGTGAGAGTTCTGTTTTTAAAAGCCATTTGGTTTGTTAATTCACAAAGACTGCTTATTATGTATATCTTTTATTTATTTAATTTGTGTAGTCTTATATTTTTAACATTTATTGAATTTTTAAAAATATGTTAAACCACTTCTACATTTAGATACTGATTTCTGAATAAATACTTCTCACATGTAAATCCCTAAAAACATTTCAAAGAAATGTAGAGATTCTTTTATCTTTTATCCAAAAGAAATATTCTCAAAAAGTTTACCTTGAAGTAAATTCCTGTAGAGTAATCCCTGTTGTTTTACTGATTTACATTGAAAACTAATGGGTTAATAGTGCTTTATGATCTTAGTTAATATGCAATTTATTAATTTGTGGTCAAATAATATGTATCTTACAGGAGGTAGAGACTGAAGGTTGACTCACGATACATTCTTTTTGAGCACATGGGTAAACTACATATCCCGTCCTCTATTAATGTTAAGTATATTCATGTGATTATGTTTCCTCAGTGGAGGGAGTTGAAAGTGATGCTTACAACTTCCAGACCTGGTCCCTAAGACAGTGATATACCTCCTGCACTCTCTCCCTTCCTGCTGTCCGGAACTCATGATGATGTAGTTTTGGCTACGGAGAAGATGGCAATTTATTGAATGACAGCACAAAACAAAGGAAGGAAACTTCATTCTGAAATCACTTCGTAAGGCAAATTCACCCACAGATTTAACCACTCACTTCAAATGTAACACAAGAGAGACATATACTCTTCTTTTGCAAGTCCATTGGCATTGGGTCTCCTTGTTAAAATAGTCTAGTTTTATCCTAGATAATATAACCATGAAAGAGATATATCCAGCCCATAATATTCCTGGAGCTGTCTTAGGCAAGTTGTGTTGTGCCTCCTAGGTGCAATCCCTTAAAACATTTGTTTCTATCACTGAAACCTCAGCTATAAGATAATCCAAATGTTCTTATCAGAATTTTTAATTACTAAATCATACAGTCTGGGTTTAGTAAATTTTTTATGAAAGCAAAGAAAAACAAAATGCTCAGAACCTCTTTAGAAGGCTCCATGTAAGGAGAGTGGTTCTGGGATTTGAGAAGACTAGGTTGGCTGCTGGGAAGACAGATTTTCTTAGGCTTTAGAATATATATATATATATATAAAAGCTGTTGTTCAGGAAGAAGTTAGCTGAGCAGACTTCACGTACTCAATCCTGCACATTCCCAAGGACCTAATTTCATGACTGGCCTTTGGCCAAGTCTTAGAAATTGAGGTCTTGGAATTGAGACCTTTATCCATACTATATCATTACATCAAGATAGTTTAAACAAACTGGGATTTACGGTCAACAATTGCTTTTCTTCTGGGAGTCTATAGCTTCAGTGACTGAAATCAGTTATGTAGACACTATGTACATAGGCTCAGATGGGCTTCCTTGGCAGGCAACACTTTGCACATGCTATCCCAACTTACTGGAGGAACCAATTTTGTCCTGTGAAACTGCTGAGAGAGGACTTGGAAACTTGCACCTATGTCCTTCAGACTACACCCGTGTGGCTTTTCTCTTTACTGTTACTGCCTTGTATCTTTCTTGTTGAAAAAAAAAATCAAAACTGTGACTATAAGGACTTCTGAGTCTTGTGTGTCTTTTTAGTGAGTTATCAAGTTTAGGTACGGTCCAACACAGCTATTCTTTTGAGAACTTCTTTCGTCATAAATAATTAGGTTACTGACCTAATTTCCCTCTTGGAATCAGTTGCTAGAAGTCCCAGTTTCAAAGGATAGTCTGCCTTCAAGAATCCCACACCGTCTTTCATTTTTAGCCTATACTGTTCTCAGAGACTCTGCAAGAACCTAGTGCTTTGCAGTCTTCAAAAGCAAGAGGTTACACTGGTGTAAAAGAAATAAGCTGCTAAATAAAAAAACTGCCTTACTAGCCCTTTAGTGATCATGCAGATTTGGAGCAATTAGTAAACAATCCAAATGGCAAGTTTGTGTTCATAACCACCCTGTAACTTCAATCAACAGAGCTCTAAGTCAGCACAGTTCAACAAATTAGACAGCTAGTTGGAATAAACTCATATTAAGGCAACTAATTATTTAGTTGATGAATTACACTTTTAAATGCCACAGAGGGACCAGGAATTATTCTTTATAGTGTACTCGTAAATATATGTGTGTGTGTGCATATATATATAGTATGTGTATATATAGTGTGTATATATAGTGTATACATATATACACACATATGTATATACTTTCATTAATTAATAATTTAAGTAATTGTAATAAAGTAATATAAATGTAAGCCAACAATTATTTTCAAGGCATTGTGCTGTAGGGGTATATACATAAATACTAAAATTTCTGCCACCATAAGAATGAGATATGTATGGAACTGATCTATGACATATGCTTGAGTAAAATAGTAGTAATAAAAAGTAGAAATAAAGTATTAAAAATATTTCCTAATAAAGCTTAAGTTATGAAAAATGTCATAGAAGACATTTTCAGTGAGTCCATGTGTCCACTTGGATCCACAGATTTCTATATTTCTCTTCCACAAATTTAGCCTCTAAAATTTAGCTACATTCCTATTTTGTCTGCATTTTAATAAAATCTAATAATACTAGGCTATATCATATTAATACATTCATATAAAGCATTTTATTTTCTTTTTCAAATGATGATATATTAAACACAGACACTGAAATCTCATGTTTTAAGAACAATATAATGCCTGTGGGAGACATAAAAAATGAGCAGCAATATGCATTTCTTCTGGCTTTTTTTTTTTTTTTTTTTGAGATGGAGTCTTGCTCTGTTGCCCAGGCTAGAGTGCAGTGATATGATCTTGGCTCCCTGCAACCTCTGCTTCCTAAGTTCAAGCAATTCTCCTTCCTCAGCCTCCTGAGTAGCTGGGACTACAGGCACACATGACCACGCCCGACTAATTTTGTATTTTTAGTAGAGATGGGGCTTCACTATGTTGGCCAGGCTGGTCTTGAACTCCTGACCTCAGGTGATCCGCCTGCTTCAGCCTCCCAAAGTGCTAGGATTACAGGCGTGAGCCACCACACCTGGCCCAATATATGTTTCTTGTTCTTCAAAAGTTTACTGTAAGGTGGTACAAATAACTGTATTACAATAAAATAAGCTTAGTATTGGAAATAAAGTGAGGAGAATAATTAAATTCAAGACATGTTGGAAATTTTTCAAAATGCTACAGGTTAAAATTAAAAACTTGAAGTTAAAAAAATGTCACTGACTCTCTACCTTATAACTAAATTACTGATTCCTGAGTGAGGTATTTCATTTAAGTGGTTGGGATAGAAATCATCCTGCAAGAGATTATAGTGAAACGGTAGTAAAGATGAAACAAGTATAAATTATATTTCAAAGAAGTTGAGGATAAAGAGGTAAAATCACGAGGTAGTTGCTTATAGAGGAGTTCAGGGCCAAGGGGAGGCTATTTCCATATTTGGGTAGATTTAATGTGCTTATACACAGAATGAACCAATGAGCAGCAGAAGATTAAAAATAAACTGAAAAAAGGCCGGGCGCGGTGGCTCACGCCTGTAATCCCAGCACTTTGGGAGGCTGAGGTGGGCGCATCACCTGAGGTCAGGCGTTTGAGACTCACCTGGCTAACATGGTGAAACCCCATCTCTACTAAACACACACACACACACACACACAAAACAAACAAACAAAAAACGCTGGGCATGGTGATGGGCTCCTGGAATCCCAGCTACTCAGGAGGCTGAGGCAGGAGATTCACTTGAACCAAGGGAGGCGGTGGTTGCAGTGAGCTGAGATCATGCCATTGCACTCTAGCCTGGGCGACAAAAGCGAAATTCCGTCTTAAAGAATGAATGAATGAATGAATGAATTGAAAAGAAAAAAAAAAACCACATGGGAATAGTTTATTTACTGGCAGAATCTTGCTAGCTGTATGCTAAGTAATATTCTCTTTAAAACACTCCACAAATAAGATAAAATGTGAGAAATAAGTTCCAATAAATTGCTGTGCCCGTAAGAAAGTTAAAAAACAACCCCTACAAAATATTTAGAAGTCAAAAATAAGATCAAAGCACATACAAGATGATGAAATACATTCAAATATATCCATACTTCCCTAAATATAAATGGACTACACACTGCAGTTGCATTGTTGGAGGTAAAAAGCAAATCCATCTACAGATTTACAAAGACACTTGAAAAACACATGGATTTGAAATGTTGACAGTGACAGCACAGAAAGTTCAAGAAAATGTTAAATTAAAAAATTGAAAGCCATGATAGCAACAGTAATAACCAGTGGCCTTTGACATCATTTTTTACTGCTTCTGCCACTTTATATCCCATAAGTCACCAAGTCCTATGTTAAATGTCTCTTAAGTATTTCTTGTTTGGGGTGATTAAAACCTTTTGGAAATAGTGGCAATGACTGTACAACGTTATAAATGTAATCAATGCCACTGAATTGTACACTTAAATAAGACTAAAAGGGCAAATTTTCTGTTGTGTGTATTTTACCAGAATAATTTTTATTAAAAAAAATCTTAATTTAACCCTCTCTCTTAATCCAGGAAAATTCTCCATTAGTGAAGCCTCCTTCCATGGATAACTTATTACTTCCTAACTGGTCTTCTTGCTTTCCCTGTTTTGTCCTTCAACCCTTATCAGCAAGGAAGCCAGAGTCATCCTAATGCCATTATCCTGTTTAGCAAGGCCAACCAACCACCATCAATAGTTCCACTCTGTCAGCAGGTTAAATTCCAAACTCATTAATATGGCTTCATTATCAGCCTCTTCATTTTCTAAACCCTGCAAATCTCTGCAGAATCCTTTAGTATATCCTGCTTGACATCTTGCCTTGAACGGTGTTCAGCTCCTCAAACACACGCTTTCTTTAAAATCAAGGCCTTTGTCAGGCTCTTCCTTCTATTTAGAATACCCTTTCCCTTCCCCCTCTTCTATCTTCAAGCCAACTTTTCCCATTTCTTTAGCTAACCCCTGCCAAGTCTTCAAATTTTAGCATAGGCATCCCTTCCTGCAAAAGCCTTTCCTGGTTCCCTAAATATAGTTCAGGTGCATATTTACCTAATAATTGCACTCACCGCACAGTATTATAATCATCTGCCTATAAGTCTGTATATATCATTATATTATAAGCAGTAAGGTCAAGAAATATGTCTGTTGTATCAAACATTTAACATCTGGGTCTGCAACTATGCTAAATAATTGTCAACAACTTACAATGAAAATGTTTATTGTTTTGTAAACACCGATACAAGAAAATCTCTTGGATGATAATAATTGTGTCTATCACTAGATAGTACTAAATAGATACAGTGTCACAACTCTGGAATAGTCTACATTTGAGCTTAAAGTTTTTCTGTTGTTGTTGTTTGTTGGTTTGCTTGAGACAGAGTCTCACACAAAGTAGCTGGGATCACAGGTGCCCACCACCAAGCCCAGCTAATTTTTGTATTCTTAGTAGAGACGAGGTTTCACCATGTTGGTCAGGTTGGTCTCGAACTCCTGACCTCAGGGATCCACCGGTCTCAGCCTCCCAAAGTGCTGGGAGTACAGGCGAAGTCTTTCCTGGTATTAATCATTAGGTAGAAAGAGGATAAATTCTAAATTGTTTCCCCTTAACATGACAATTTGTTCGGTGTAAATTTATTTTGAAATGCTATCGAAAATTTTCTTTAAACTCGTTCTACATGAGATGTTAAAAACAAACACTAAATTCATGTTAAACTTGCCTTTATTTTTTATTATTTCATAATTATCTAACATAGAATAAAAAGGATTAAATAAGAGGGGATCAGAGCAACAAAAATCTTCATAATCTAGAAGATAAAGTTCCCATGAAAAACAAGTTGAAAAGATTTTAAGGAGAGAAAAGCAACACATAAGGATATCAGAGTCAGAGACAACGTAAAAAAAAATTTGATCTGACATTCCAAACACATGAAAAATTAGTGAGAGAAAATTAAAAATTAAAGCAACAAAACACATTCTGCTACAGTCCAACCTCCCTAGCAACAATTTGCATTCATATGCATTTTGTATTCCATACCTTGACTGTGAAATTTAGTTAAAAATAATTATAAACACAGCTCCTTGAGGCTACTGAGGATTTCACAGTTTGAATCTTTACTTTTGAAACATTTTATTTTCATAAAATATCATGCGTCACTAAAGGTCTTGTGTCTTCAGAAGAAATGACAACTCATCTAGTTCAAATACATCCAAGTAAGCTAAATTTAGATGGAATGACCTAAGAACCCTGATTCAGGGTTCAGTCAATATATAAAGTGAGTAACTGAAAACTGTCCCTGTAGTTCCAAATTTGGCCTTGATATTCATTCATTTCAGATAGAAGCTCTTAAGGGAAGGTAGCAATAGAGCTATATTCAGCACTACTGAAGTGTTAATTATGCAAGAAAATAAGTGAACAAATGAATGAATGAATGAATGAATGAATGAATGAATGCCAGATGCCACAGTAAAAAGTATTTTAGGGATAGAGAAGGGCTAACATAAAGACAGATTCATTTATCCTATTAAGTTTTGGTTCCTATTTTTCCTCTGTCTTCTTTTGACCCCAAAGTAAGCTTGCATGCACAAATGTCAATGAAAATTGATGTCTACACTAAAAATGTGATCTAGTTTGTTTCCTCAGCATTACTTGGAAAAATTGCAGTCCTTAGTTTTTCTTTGACATTATCTTAGATTTTCTGTGAAAAGGGGGAAAAGCCTGATTCTGGTTCCTCCACTTACCACCCAGAAGCACTCAGTAATTTTGTGGAAATGTAATTGATTTATTTTTGTTTACTTGATAAACTCAACACTTTAGCTGGGAGGATGTGAGCCTTAAATGCAATTTTACAGTCTTTTCAAAGGATGCAGTTAGTCAAACATCACGTAGCTAAAGTATCCGTCTGGCTCCTGAATGTCTTCAGAACATGAAAGTAAGTGCCTTGGTTACATGTTTCTCAAAATGAGCATTGGGAATATTTCCTTTCCTTTACGTCTTTTTTTTTTTTTTTTAACTTTTTCCTGGCATTATATCCTGAACTCCGGAAGATGAGGATGTGGATGGTTGAGATATGCTTTTGCAACTTGGAATTAATAAAGGCAGATGCCAAATTCCCAAAAGCATTAAGACGGTAAGACATGACACTGCATGTTAAATCATCGTAAGGAAGATAAACAGAGTGTTTGTGATTCGTAAAATAAAAATTAAAAAAAATAGTGTTCTGAGTTCCCTGGATATTTTACATCACTGTGAAGAGGGGGAAATTAGCAACAAACAGCTGAAGCACTTGTCTCTCCGTATTGCAGCTTCAGAGTTGCTGGTCACCTTCGGTGCCTCAGATCATGCCAAATAAGGAGGAAAATCTGTGTGCTCTCTGAGGACTCTTTACATTATTTTCTTTTAAGGTTGTCACTAAACATGTATACAAAGAATTCATATGGAGGCTATTTTAGAATTAAATTATTTTATCAATATTATGACTTTAGAATTATACTGACTATGACCTGGCATGGTGGCTCACGCCTGTAATCCCAGCAGTTTGGGAGGCCAAGGCAGGTGGATCACAAGGTCAAGAGATCAAGACCATCCTGGCCAACATGTTGAAACCCCATCTCTACTAAAAATACAAAAATCAGCTGAGTGTGGTGGCGCGTGCCTGTAGTCCCAGCTACTTGACAGGCTGGGGCATGAGAATCGCTTGAACCTGGAAGCCAGAGGTTGCAGTGAGCCGAGATTGTGCCACTGCACTCCAGCCTGGCGAGAGTGAGACTCGGTCTCAAATAATAATATTGTTTTAAATATTGTATTATTATATATATAAAATATAAATATAAATGATTATACTGAATATATATATACACATATATGTATATATACACACCTTATATAAATGTATATTTAGGAGAAGATCTTTATTTTAGGCTTTTCTAATATCTTAGTTGGGGCATATTATGTGCCATCTGAATATTGAAACACGGTGTTTTATTTTTCGTTTATATCTCACTTTATTTTGTGTTTACATCTTAGCAACATTTCTTTCAATGCTTCCCAAAGTAAGTAATATTTTCTGAGAAATGAACATGGATGTCAATGAAAAGACTAGAGGCCTGGAGTTTTAGTTTGGGAACTGCTACCAGTTAAATGTGTGGCCTTGTTTGTCACTTAAATTTTCTGGATGGACATTTCTTCATCTGAAAAATTAAGACGGTTAATTAAATTATGTGACTCAAGGCACTCAAAACATCTCTATGTGAATGAGAATGCATGTGTACACTTAGAAACGAGTATGAAGTTTTTCTGCAAGAATAGCAAATAAGAACAGTGACAAATAAGTGAACCAGATGAAATAAACTGACAAAAGTAACAATATATTTTCACATTGTCACCTTTAATTTTATGATAATTTTGATAGAGTTCAGGGGCAGGATTCTATTTTACAGTAAACAAGAATGAGGTTCACTAAAAATATATGACTTTCTCGAAATTACTGAAAAGATTACTCCGTAAAACAAAATGAATACTACCTTTTGACTTCCAGAGAAGGTCTATGCACAACTCATAACTGTAGGTCTACATATGGTAGGTGACTCTTACTGCAACCATTGTTTATGACAATATAAGACATCAATGAGCTCATATAATTGTGCATAAACTCATGAGAGAGTGATTTAGAGGATCATTGACAGAGCACTGGCTGATTTTATTGATGTCTGCATTGGCCTGGAGAGAATAGGTATTTGGTCTGCTTTGTTTTTAGATCCCCGTTTAAACTTTGAAAAGAGGAGCATAAAGCTTTCTTTGGTTAATTCTGAAGATCTTCTATGACAGTTTACTTACAAAGAACTGTTAAGAAGTGAACTTAATAATGAGGTGCAGAAAATATGGTGAAGCATCTGGATTTCTGCCTCCTCAAATCTAGGTAATGATTTGGAAAACTGAGATTAAAAAAAAAATATATGCCATCAAATATCATTAAACACCTAGATGCATGTGTTGTTGAACCAGGTCTTATACCTACCACACTGGACCATATGTTTTCACATAAATACCTACTTAGCTACATTACAATAATATTTGTAAACAGTTTAATCACATCCAAGTTACATAAAAACACAAATAATAAGATGTACTGGGTGAAGTAAAGCAGCGATGATTACGAGTGTTTGCATGTTAATGGCCTCTTGTGTTTGACGTAATATTCAATTTAAGGTTGGAAGTAGATAGGAATGGGGACATTTCATTTCAAGTGATTTTTTTTCTCCTTTTCTTTTGTAAACATGACAGAGTTCTTTAGCTAAATTTGAAGGAGGGCTTTTCCAAATACAGGAAGCAGCCTGAGACATGTTTCACCATTGATTGCAGAAAAAATTGGATGGTGTCAACAATGAGAGGGTTGGCAAAGATGCAGAAGCAGAAATGGGTTATTGCTGTAGGATCACAACCTTCAAAATTGAAGGTGAACTTTTTAGAATGCTTTACGGTGGGAGGGCACTGTTGTAGGCCTGGCAACCATCTTTATGAAAGTAAAGCAGAGAAACAGATAAGGAAATAGGGTAAGGAGTGTCTTACCATTCATTAAAGAATGTTACTTAAAATCTCTCCACGTCAGTAAGGCACTGCACATTTGCTCTCACCTGTGTCTGCCATCCCCATGTTCAGGGCCTTTTAACCCCTTGTCACACCATTCCAGAGAGTGACACTCCCATGCCTGTCTTCAGTGAGCTTGGAAATAAAGTGTGGTATCTGGTCGCTACTTAAAATACCTTCAGTCAACCCTGTTTTTAGCTCCATTTCACACTCCTGCCATCTAAGGAAGCTGATTTTCTACTTTCTGAGCCTTCTTGGCATTTAGCAGTAAACAGAATTATATCTTTCTGGCAACCTGGATATAGGGTTACGTTTTACCTTCTCTGGCCTACTGAATCACTTACTACCAATCCATTTGTTGCCAGATTGTAAAATTTTGTTAATGTGGGTTTTCTGCCTGTTGTTTCCTTTTCTACACTCTTTGTCCTTGTAGTTTATACCTTTAAAAAAAATTCCATTACATACATTTTAGTGGTATTTTGGGAGTATGGGGAAATAAATGCATTTAAGTAGAAGTTCTCCCCATTCTCTCTTTAATCCTCTCCAATCAGACCTTCATCTCCACCAATCCACTGAAATATCTTTGTCAAGGTTATGTCTTACTTGCCATTTCAGGGCATTGGATGCTGTTGATCGTCTCCTTCTTGAAACACTTTATTTCTTTGACTTCTTAGACACACACGCTGTACAGGTGTTTATCTGATTAGTTGCCTCTTCTTGGTCTCCTTCACTGTGTCCTTATTCTCAAGAAAGTCAGGGTACTTATGGGTTCAATTCTAGAACGTCTCTTCCCATTCGAAACGTACTTCCTGGTTGATAAAATCCAGTCCTCTAATGCTGGATGCCATCTCTGCTGATGGTTCCCGTATTTATTCTTCTAGCTCTGACGTCCATCCTGAGCTCCTGGTTGTTTTATCTAACTGCCTACTTAACATGATTCTCTGAGTGTCTCATAAACATTAACATTTTATGTTTCCAAAAAAAGAACACTTGATATCCCATACTTCAACCTCCAATCTTCCTTGTCTCAGTACATAGCATCGACACTCACTCAACATTTATACATTCACCTCATCAGCAGTCTCTTTCCTCCCTGCCTTCAATATGTAACCCAGGTGCAATCACGTTTCCACCATGGAACCCGCCACTGTCATGCACTCCTGCAAATATTGTCATCTTTCCTCCTTATGTCTCCCTTTTTTTCTCTACAGTCAGTTCTCAACAGACAGAGATGGTTTAAAAACTTAAATTAGTCACTTTATCCACCCATGCTCAAATCACCCCAAAGTGCTGAATCTCTCTGATCTACTCTCTTGGCTATTCAGTTCATCCCCATCCCTCAACCTCACTCACTCTACTTTAGTCACAGGCCATCTTGCTTTCCCTCCATTGAGCCACACTTGTTCCCATCTTGGGACTTGTTTTAATTACTATTTATCTCTGACAAGAAGGCACTCTCTGCTGCTTATGAATCACTCACTCCCTCATAACATGCTGATATTTTCTCTCAGTTGGTACTTCTTCAAGGAACTTTCCTATCATTCAATCTACCTTGTTTTCAGTCCCTTCATTTTTCTTCATGCCACTTATCATCTCCTGATAATCAACATATTTACTTGTTTATTTTCTATTTCTATTTCTCTTTCTTGAGTGTAAGCTCCACAAAGGGTGAAGAATTCTTCTGTGGTCCTTACCACTCCATCTCCTGTATTTAGAACATGTGCCTGACAGAGAGTAGACATTTCTTGAATATAAGAAAGGTGAGAGAAGAAAAAATGGAAGAGAGGAAAGCAGAAGGAAGACCTGCACGCTCCAATCCACTCTCTCCAACCTTCAGCTAGGAGGGGATGTGGATGACTGAAATATAAGCAAAGGTTACATGGGTGGACAGGAGCAATGGTGGAATATGGTCTTTACACACTTGCTGTACTCTTTCATAAACTGATATAGAAGAGAACTCCACTGATATGTGGCTTTCATAGCCTGTCTTCAGTCCTTGCTTGACGTAGATATATCAGCAGACCTAGCGTAGTTCCAGCCACTTCAGGGAAAATTGACCTTCAGTCAGAATTAAGGGTGGACTCCCAGGTCAATGGCTTGGGTGAAGTATTTAGCAGGTACTTACATTTATTAATGAACTTCTTGGAGTTTGAGCCAGTTCTCTGTACTATCACTGCCTAAGACAAAGATTTGACTCATATATAGAATCTGAAAAAGTTGATCTCATAGAAGTAGAGAGTAGGATGGCAGTTACCAATGGCTAGGGTGGTTGGGGGGTGGGGAAGTTGAGGAAAGGTCAAAGGATATGTAATTATAGTTAGATAGGAGAAATGAATTCATGGACTCTACTGTACACCATGGCGACTATAACTAATGATGATATATAGAATTCTTGAAAAATGCTAAGAGAATGGATATTAAGTGTTCTCATCACAAAAATGACAACTATGTATGGTAATGAATGTGTTAATTAGCTAGATTTTACCATTTCACAATGAGCATATACTTCAAATATTGTGTTGTACATGATAAATACATATAATTGTATATGCTAATTAAAAATACATTAAAAGTAAAGCTTCACCAGGCAGAGACTGTAAACGTAAGCCAGAAGTGACAAAGCACCAACGATAGAAAAGGACATTCCCCTAGAGTTGATCAGATACAGCCATAACTCACGCTGGAGGCAACAGAAGCCCAAGGTCCACGTTCCCTAATAGCGACACACATCAGGCTCCCCAGTCAATGTACCCAGCCATCTTAGGGAGAAAAACTTCTGGAGGAGAAACAAATCTTTGAGATGACACATTTTTCCAAATCAGAGACTGAGGCTTTCCTAAAAGCATGGTTTTAAATATCTGATTGAACTGAGATGAACTGATTTAAACATATTTTTTTCCCAATCAGCATGTAAAGGTTGATGAAGGGGACATGAAGAGTTATTTTAATAATCTTACATTGTTTTAGCATTAAAATTTAATCTTTTTAAATTTTAAATTTTAGCATCAGTTGTCTTATGGGGTCCTGCTACATAGTTCTATATTTCATATGACTTGTACTGCTGAATCAGAACAGACACATACAAAGGACAGGGCCAGGGCACATGCTTAGAAAGAGACTAACAGTGTTACTACACAATGAGAAAACCTACTGAACAACAAGCTATCTGGATAGGCAGAACTATTCCTAAGTGCTTATCTAAAGCAGATCTTGACAAATGGAAAGTGCTCAATAAACAAACTCAACAAGGAAACAAAACAGTGGGTAGCAGTGTAGATGACTCAAGTGTCTGTTTCAGCAACACACACAATGTTGAACCTGCAACAACAACATGGGCTGAGATCTTTATCATAAAACTTGAATTGACGGAGGAGTCCTCAGTTCCAGATGTTTTGTGATCCAAAAGAGAATAGAAAGTGAATTCAGAAGGAATGTTTGAGTGAAGTGTCAATTGTCGTGACTCAGCTCTGATAGCAGATTAAACCACCATGAGAAAAGCAGTGGGAAGAAACGAAGGAAGAGAGTAACGATATCCCCTTGAAGGTTTTGTTCAGAAAAGTTAATGTTGGGAAAGGTCTCCTGTGCGCAGTCTGTCGACTCCGGCTTAGCTGCATAGGAATGGGTTTTGGGCCTGGAACACTGCCTTTTCAATAGATAAGCTGTCCTCACAAAGCCTGTTCTGGGCTTGTTGCCTTGTGTAGGAACAGCTTTCCATGTTTCAAACTCAGTGTGTCCTCCTTTGTTCTTAAGTGCATGCTTCAGTGACCCCCATGCATGCCCCTAGCTTTCTATATTTCAGACCTCTCCAGGGAAAGGCACTGAGGTCCTTTCACTACAGCAGAAAGTGGGCTATGTGCAGTTAAGACATCCCCTCATGTGGGCTGGGGAACAGATCCCTGGCCATGGGGGCCTGAAGTATTGCAAGGAGCTGGATCTTGTGCACTCTCTCTCTCTTCTTGCTATAAACACTGCATCACTACTGCCTAGCGTGCACGTTGTCTGTTCCCAACAACCTCTAATTATGCACTCATCTCTTCCCTGGGTGGCACTCATCAACCTTTTAACCTTGGCCCCACAACCCGAACAACAAGCAGTGAATTAGTTAATTTGGTTCTTAGTACATGTATATTTTGTAATATCAGTGATCATTTCGATTGACTTAAGTAAGTAGGATTATACTTTACACCCAGGTGAAACAATGATGAATGTGGTATTTCTCTAGCATACAAAACACTAACTCTGAATCCTATGTGGACTTCTCTCTAGTTTAACTAATTTTATACAAGTAAAATAACTTGATTGGGTCACCACAGACCTGATTACCTTATTTGTTGAACAATGAAACTGTTTATGGAATTTGGCAAAGCAGTATTCAGAAAAGTAACTATTTATTTGGGTTGGAGAATAACACAGTGCCATGATCATAAAATCTCATGAATTATCCTTCTGCTCACTAACAATTTTATGATGTTTAGGAAGAAAAAAACCATTTTTTATGATTTTAAAATAAAAGAAATCGAGATTTGATCCGAAATGTTGGGTATAATGGGGCAGGATCCAATTTTGTGGGATTAAGCTGGGGAATAAAATGGACCTTTGTGAATTAGAGAATATTGTCTCTAGCCTCAGGGATGAAAAACAACAGCAGAAAATTGCAGCATGATGCTTCCTTGCTGCACTGAACTCAGGATTCTCAAGGTTTCAACTCAGTCTTCTCATTGGGAAGGACAGGAGAAAAGGAATATTCTCTAGGCCTCTTCCAAGTTTGGGTACAGACAGTAGATTGAAATCTTTCTAGTGTCACTCAAGGCTGCAAACAGCTTCATAGGAACAGAACATTGTTAGCTCTAACTTACTAGGACCAACAATGAATGCATTTGGTAACCAAAGTCAAACGTTTACTCCACCGACTTGAAGAATGGTTCCTCTAGTAGAGATACAAAGAAACTGCCCCATGTTTTTCTTCCCTTGAGATATAACTCTGGAAAGCACCCCCCTCAACTTTACCTGAAGCCTCTCATTACTTGCACATTTTCTCCCAATGTTAGTGAGAGAGAGATTTCCATGCACCTTGGTTAGGATGAGACTTCTACATAGAACAACAGTAATTAGAAATCTGAACAAAAATTGCTTTAGAGATCAAAGCAATTTCTATATTTGCTTTATGACCCAGGATGCCAACTGTATGGAATACCTCCTCTATCAGGGACCAGGACAATTTTCAGATAATTATAAAAAACATGCTATTATAAATAGTGCTGCAATAAACATACTCCATAAGTTGTCTTATGGAGAGTCCTGCTACATAGTTCTATATTTCATATGACTTGTACTGCTGAATCAGAACAGACACATACAAAGGACAGGGCCAGGGCACATGCCTAGAAAGAGACTAACAGTGTTATTATACAATGAGAAAACCTACTGAACAACAAGCTCATAGCCATCTGGATAGGAAGAACTATTCAAAAGGGCTTATCTAAAGCAGATCTTGACAAACAGAAAGTGCTCAATAAATAAACTCAGCAAGGAAACAAAACAGTGGAGAGCAGTGTAGATGACTCAAGTGTCTGTTTCAGAGAGCAACACACACAATGTTGAACCTGCAATAACAACGTGTGCATTGTCTTTACAGTAGAATGATTTATAATCCTTTGGGTATTGCATCAACGACAGACTGGATAAAGAAAATGTGGTACATTTACACCATGGAATACTATGCAGCCACAAAAAAGAATGAGTTCATGTCCTTTGAGGAAACATGGATGAAGCTGGAAACCATCATCCTCACCAACACACACAGGAACAGAAAACCAAACACCGCATGTTCTCAATCATAAGTGGAAGTTGAACAATGAGAAAACATGCACACAGGGAGGGGAATATCACACACCAGGGCCCATCGGGGGTGGAGGGAAAGGGGAGGGAGAGCATTAGGACAAATACCTAATGCATGTAGGGCTTAAAACCCAGATGATGGGTTGATAGGTGCAGCAAACCATCATGGCACATGTATACCTATGCAACAAACCTGCATGTTCAACACATGTATCCCAGAACTTAAAGTAACAAAAAAAAGAATAGGCCTTTCAAAACACACACACACACACACACACACACACACACACACAAATGATCTATACCCAGTAATTCCAACCAGCATATTACACCTAACCACAGAGACATGGCTGACTCCAGGAGTGAATGCCCAGGAAGCTGAGCATTTAAGGTGATCAGAATTACTGGCTGGAATGGTGGTGGAAAGGCTGTACCTATATTTTTATTTTTCTTTTGTTAGCAAATCCTAGGATCAGTAACTTTAAACATGAAATTTTTATTGAGAATAGACGATATGCTCTCTTCCTCACATAGCCATTCTCTCAATTATTCTTCTGCAGGAGTACCGGAAATAATGTACAGTGAGATTTTTCTCTTTTCCTTTTTAATTCTGTTTTAACAAAATACTGCCTGTTAGACAATGGGGTGTTATAATAAAAACCATCCTCACTTTGGAGACAGAAGATTAAGGTTCAAGTCCTGGCTATGATATTTACTTGTAAACCTTGAGAGAGTCACATAATTCCATGAATTTTCATTGCATATTAAAATAAAAGAATACTAATTCCCACGTACCTCCAGAGCTTTGTAAGCATAAATTAAAACATAGTATGTGTCATCATTTACAATTTTACAGATTTACAAATGTAAGTAGTTATTAACTTTCTTTATATTTCAGTCCTTTATATAGAATGCCAATTCATATTATTGAAGGAAAACGGGGAAAAATATAATTTTCCTCCCATTTTTTAATGTAAGATATGATGGTCGGCGTTTTACTTTGAAGTATAATAGTCATCTTCTCAAACCATATGTATTTACTAATTCTCAACTAATTAGGAGATGTTTATGGACATGTTTTTGATTGATGGTTCAAGAAGAAAATAGCTCACTAAGTAAAACTGTGTTCCTGTGTATGTTGTGTGTGTATGTGTGTGTGTGTGTGTGTGTGTGTACGCAAGAGAGAAACACATACAGACAAGTATACTGTGATGTCTTGAAGAAGTGATTTAGAAATGCTGAAAGCTCTGGGGAACTCTGTAAGCCCCGGAGTTGGTACTGGCCTTGCTGATAGAGAATGGTCATGCTTGACCTCTTTCACCTTCATTTCTGTCTCTCTCATAGCCCTCTGTTCCCAGGGCACTTGGAGAAATTGCCTTTCTCTCCTGTAAGATCTTCAGGGGCAGAGCAGAACTGTGTCGTATTCACAACCATCCATCTGGCACCTATCCTGGAATCAGTACAGATTGGCCACCCATAAATGTGAAGCTTAACTAAGTGAAGCCGAGTTCACTGGGTGTTTTTCTTCAGTCGTCTTTGTTGGTTCCACTTAACTCTGTTCATTGCTCCAGTTCATTCTGCACACTGACACCAAAGTGGCTGCTTAAATGCAAAATTTTATCATGACAACCCATGGCTAAAAATTCAACTTCACATGCTAGGCTTCTAAGCTTTTCATTACCTAAATACAGTCTGCTTTACTGGACCTATTTCTCACACTCTTGTTCTCACATGTTATGCTTTCTGTTCATATTGTGGGTACCTGCAATTCTAACAATAGTGCATGGTCTTTTATTTCTCTGGATATCTGCACATGATATGCCTTATGCATGAATATCTTTCAGCCTCACCTATAAGAATTCACTCTTCACTTCAGAATTTCTGCAGAAATGTCCTTGCAGTTTCTCTAACCATAAGGTTTTCAGGGAATACACTGGAAAATATTTGGCAAGCTTGACACCATTCTGTCTTCTCATATTGAAAGCAGACATGACTAATCCGTCACTACAGTCTTCACCAGTTGTATGTTCACAATACATTTAAGCACCCATTACCAAATATTAGCATCAGCATATAAACTAAGCTCTGTAAACCTAGCCAGGCATATTAGTCAGTTTTCATGCTGCTCATGAAGACATACCCAAGACTGGGCAATATACAAAAGCAAGAGGTTTAATTGGATTTACAGTTACACTTGGTTGGGGAAGCCTCACAATCATGGCAGATGACAAGGATGAACAAGTCATGTCTTATGTGGATGGCAGCAGGCAAAAAGAGAACTTGTGCAGGACAACTCCCGCTTACCATCAGATCTCGTGAGACTTACTCACTATCATGAGAACAGCACAGGAAAGACCAGCCCCCACAATTCAATTACCTGCCACCATGTCCCTCTCACAACACATGGGAATTCAAGATGAGATTTGGATGGGGACACAGCCAAACCAAATTATTCTGCCGCTGGTACCTCCTAAATCTCATGTCCTCACATTTCAAAGTAAATCATGGCTTCCCAACAGTCCTGGGAAGCCTTATCTCATTTCAGCATTACTCACAAGTCTATAGTCCAAAGTCTCATCTGAGACAAGGCAATTCCCTTCCTCCTATGAGCCTGTAAAATCAAAAGCAAGATAGTTACTTCCTAGATACAATGTGGGTACAAGCACTGGATAAATACAGCCATTCCAAATGGGAGACATTGGCTGAAACAAAGGGGATACAGGCCCACGCAAGTCCAAATCCCAGCAAGGCAGTCAAATCTTCAAGCTCTGAAATGACTTCCTTTGACTCCATGTCTCATATCCAGGTCATGCTTATGCAAGACGTGGGTTCCCATGTTCTTGGGCAGCTCCACCACTGTGGCTTTGCTGGGTACAGCCTCCATCTTGGCTGCTTCCATGGGCTAGCGTGGAGTGTCTGTGGCTTTTCCAGGCACTTGGTGCAAGCTGTCAGTGGATCTACCATTCTGGGGTCTGAAGGATGGTGGCCCTCTTTTCATAGCACCACTAGATGCTGCCCCAGGAGGGACTCTGTGTGGGTTCTCTGACCCCACATTTCCCTTTCACACTGCCCTAGCAGAAGTTCTCCATGAGCCTCCCCTTACCCCCTCCCACCAGCAAACTTTTGCCTAGGCATCCAGGCGTTTTCATACATCTTCTGAAATCCAGGTGGAAGTTCCAAAACCTCAATTCTTGACTTCTGTGCATCTGCGGGCTCAACACCATGTAGAAGCTGCCAAGGCTTGGGGCTTCCACCTTCTGAAGCAACAGCCCAAGCTGTACTTTGGCCCCTTTTAGTCATGGCTGGAGTGACTGGGATTCAGGGTACCAAGTTCCTAGACTGCAGGCATCACAAGGACCCTAGGCCTGGCCCAGGAAACCATTTTCTCCTATGCATCTGGGCCTGTGGTGGAAGGGCTGCCACTGTGTCCAGAATTGGTGGGTTCTTGGTCCCGCTGACTTCAAGAATGAAGCACAGACCCTCGCGGTGAGTGTTACAGTTCTTAAAGATGGTGTGTCCGGAGTTTATTCCTTCAGATGTTCAAATGTGTCTGGAGCTTCTTCCTTCTGGTGGATTTGTGGTCTCACTGATAGGAGTGAAGATGCAGACCTTCATGGTGAGTGTTACAGCTCATAAAGATGGCGTGGACCCAAAGAGTGAGCGGCAGCAAGATTTATTGCAAAGAACAAAAGAACAAAGCTTCCACAGTGTGGAAAGGGACCCGAGCGGGTTGCCACTGGCTGGCTCTGGCAGCCTGCTTTTATTCCCTCTCTGGCCCCCCACCCACATCCTGCTGCTTAGTCCATTTTACAGAGAGCGAATTGGTCCATTTTGACAGAGTGCTGATTCATGAGTTTACAATTCCTGAGCTAGACACAGGGTGCTAGACAGAAAAGTTCTCCAAGTCCCCACTAGGTTAGCTAGATACAGAGTACTGATTGGTGTATTTACAAACCTTGAGCTAGACACAGAGTGCTGACTGGTGCATTTAGGATCCCTTAGCTAGACATAAAAGTTCTCCAAGTCTGCACTAGACTCAGGAGCCGGGGTGGCTTCATCTAGAGGATCCCGCATGGGGCCATGGGCCCGCCAGTCCCGCGCTGTGTGCTCACACCCCTCAGCCACTGGGTGGTTGAAGGGACCGAACACAGTGGAGCAGGGGGCAGTGGAGCAGGGGGCGGCACTCCTGGCGGAGGCTTGGGTCATGTGGGAGCCCACCACTGGGGGCAGGAGGAGGGTTCAGGCATAGCTGGGCTGCAGGTCCCGAGCCCTGTCCCTCAGGGAGGTGACTGAGGCCCTGGGAGAATTTGAGAGCAGTGCATGCAGGCTGGCAGTGCTGGGGGACCCAGAGCAAGCTCTGCAGCTGGTGGCCCAGGTGCTAAGCGCCTTACTGCCCTGGGCCCGTGGTGTGGTGCCTGCCCCCCGCTCCGAGTGCAGGGCCCGCTGAGCCCACGCCCATTGGAACTCACACTGGCCTGTGAGCACCAGGGGCAGCCGGGGTTCCTGCGGGCGCTTCTCCCTCCACACTTCCCTGCAAGCGAGGGAGCCGGCTCCGGCCTCGGCCAGCCCAGAGAGGGGCTCCCACAGTGTAGTGGCGGGCTGAAGGAATCCTCAAGCACCGCCAGAGTGGACACTGAGGCTGAGGAAGCGCTGAGAGTGAGGGCTGCTAACACATTGTCACCTCTCACCATGAAGACCTCTGACATCCCCTGGAGACATTGTCCCCATTGTCTTGGGGATTAACATTCAGTTCCTAGTTACTTATGCAAATTTCTGCAGCTGGCTTCAATTTCTCTTCAGAAAAATGGATTTTCTTTTCTATCACGTTGTCAGGCTGCAAACTTTCTGAACTTTTATATTCTGCTTCCCTTATAAAACTGAGTGCCTTTAACAGCACCCAAGTCACCTCTTGAATGCTTTGCTGCTTACAAATTCTTTTGCCAGATACCCTAAATCATCTCTCTCATGTTCAAAGCTCCACAGATCTCTAGGGCAGGGGCAAAATGCTGCCAGTCTTTTTGCTAAAATGTAACAAGAGTCACCTTGCTCCAGTTCCCAAGAAGTTCCTCATCTCCATCTGAGACCAGATCAGCCTGGACCTTATTGTCCATATCACTATCAGGCTTTTGGTTAAGGCCATTCAGCAAGTCTCTAGGAAGTTCCAAACTTTCCCACATTTCCCTGTCTTCTTCTGAGCCCTCCAAACTGTTCCAACCCCTGCCTGCTACCCAGTTCCAAAGTTGCTTCCACATTTCTGGGTATTTTTTCAGTAATACCCCACTCTACTGGTACCAATTTACTGTATTAGTCCCTTTTCACACTACTGATAAACACATATCTAACATTGGGCAATTCACAAAAAAGAGGTTTTATTGAACTTACAGTTCCATGTAGCTGGGGAAGCCTCAGAATCATGGTGGAAGGCAAGAAGGAGCAAGTCATATCTTACGTGGGTGGCAGTAGGCAGAGAGAGAGCTTGTTCAGGGAAACTCCCCCTTATGATAACCATCAGATCTTATGAGACTTATTATCACGAGAACAACACAGGAAAGACCTCCCCTCATGATTCAATTCCCTGCCACCAGGTCCCTCCCACAACACTTGGGAATTCAAGAGGAGATTTGGGTGGGGACACAGCAAAACCATATCACCAGGTTTGAGAAGATGAGAGGAAACTCACCCAGAACTTATTCTTCTGGAGAGCCTTTTGCCTGGTAAGCTCAGACTGCATGTGTCCTTCACAGGCCCAAGCTCCTCGCAAGATGGCCCTTTCCTTACAACTGTCTTATGCTGGGTTCCAGAAACTCCTCCTCTAGCCCGTTCCAGCCTAGAGACAGTAATGACTCCACTGTCACTAGAACAGGGAACTTCACTCACTTCTGTTGTTTTCCTATATGCTGTTCTTAACTTTTAAAATAGGCTCTATATTCAGTCTTCTCCAATTACATTTATTTGTTTGTGATAGCTGCTTTCTGTTGGTAAACTGACATAGTAGGAATTATGAAGCTACCAGTTTAAATAGCAAGATAATTTTCATAATTAAGTGGGATTTATCCCTGGGATGAAGGAGTGCTTCAACATACACAAATCAATATATCTTATTTATTACATTTACAGAATGAAGGACAAAAATAATATGATAATTTCCATAGATGCAGAAAATGTGTTTGACAAAATTTAACATCCATTCATGATAGATATTCTCAATAAATTAGGAACAGGATGAATGTACCTTAACACAATAAAGGTCATATATGACAAGCCCACAGCTAACATACTTAACAGTGAAAACTTGAAAGCTTCTCCTCTAAAAGATCAGGAACAAGACAAGGATGTTCACTCTCACCACTTTCATTCAACATGGAACTGAAAGTCCTAGCCGGAGCAGTTAGGTAAGACAAAGAAATAAAAGGCATCTAAATAGGAAGGAAAATAGTTAAATCATCATTGCTTGCAGATGATATGATCTTATATATAGAAAATCATAAAGACTCCACAAAGAAACTGTTAGAAGTAATAAATAATATATTAAAATTACAGGATAAAAAAATCAGCATATAAAAATAAGGATGTTTCTACAGTAACAATGAACTATCTGGAAAAAAAGAAATTTAAGACCACAACCACACTTACAACAGTAACAAAAAATTATATAATAATAAATTTAACCAGGGATATGAAAGATCTGCACACTGAAAAGTACAAAACATTGATGAAATAAATTGTAGAAGACATTAATAAATGAAAAGATATCCCGTGTTCATGAACTAGAAGACTTAATATTGTTAAAAGTTTATGCCACCCAAAACAATCTACAGATTCTGTATAATCCCTGTCAAAGTTCCAATGATATTTTTTATAGAGATAGAAAAATCCTAAAATTTATATGGAATCTCAAATAGCCTAAGTAACTTGATTTAAATGAACAAAGCTGAGAGAATCACGTAACATATAGGAATCAAAGCAGTATGGTACAGGCATAAACAAATAAATACATCTACTCATTTTTGGTCAAATGATTTTTCAATAAAGGTGCCAAAAATACACAATGGGGAATGAACAGCCTCTTCAATAAGAGATGATGGGAAAACTGGATAACCACACACAGAAGAGTGAAATTCAACTTTTGTATTACACCAGATACAAAAGTTAACTCATAATGGATTAAAGACTTAACCCTAAACCCAGAAACTGTAAAACTACTAGAAGAAAGTATAGGTGCAAAACTATGCAACATTGATGTAGGCAATAATATTTTTAGATTTGGCCTCAAAAGTACAAAGCAAAAATAGACAAAGAGGATTGCATCAAACTAAAAACCTTCTGCATAGCCAAGGAAACAGTCAACAGAGTGAAGAGATAACCTACAGAATATGAGGCAATATTTGGAAACCATGCATCTGGTAATAAGGGGAAACCTTTTTAACTGTTTTTTGGAATGTAGATTGGTAGTGTCATTATGGAAAACAGTATGGAGCTCACTCAAAAATTAACAATAGAATATATGATCCAGTAATTCTACCACTTGGATATATTTCTAAAGGACATGAAATTGGTATGTCAAAGAGATATCTGCACTGTCCTGTCATTGCAGCACTATCACAAGAGCTAAAATTTGGAATCACCCTATGTGTTCAACGATGGATGAAAGGATAAAGAAAATGTGGTATATATACACAACGGAATACCTTTCAGCTTCAAAAATGAAGGAAATCTTGTCATTTGCAACGAAATGAATAAACATGGAGGACATGGCATTACATAAAATAAACTAGGCACAGAAAGACAAATACCACATGATCTCCCTTACATGTAGAGTATAAAAGAGTCCAACTCATAGAAATAGGAAATAAAATGGTGGTTTCCATAGGCTAGGGAGCAGAGGGACAGAGGAGATAAGGGTGAAAAGAGAAAATTTCGGTTAGACAGGGGAAGTCAGTTCAAGAGCTCTATTATATGCCATGTTAACAACAATTAATGCAAATATATTGTATATTTCAAAATTGCTAAAAGAATAGATTCAACAAACAGGTAAGAATGTGAGGTAAGATATATGTTATATAGCTTGATTTAATCATTCTATAATGTATTCATATGTAAAAAAATCATGTATAATATAAATATATATAATTTTATTTGTCAATTAAAAAAGGTAACTTTGGCTGTTTCTGTAGATATGTATATGCATATTTGTATAGTTTGGATATTTGTCCTCACTCAAATCACATGTTGAAATATAACTCCCAGTGTTGCAGGTGGGGCCTGGTCAGAGGTGACTGGATCATGGAGGTGGATTTCTCATGAACAGTTTAGCACCATCCTCTTGGTGCCGTCCTCATGGCAGTAAGTGAATTCTCGCAAAATCTGGTTGTTTAAAAGTGTATCCCCTCTGCCTGTCTCTTGCTCCTGCTTTTACCACGTGATGTATCTTCTCCCATTTTGCCTTCCACCATTAGCAAAAGCTCCCTGAGGCCTCTCGAAAAGCCAAGCAGCTGCTGGTGCCACGCCTCCTGTACAGCCTGCAGAATCTGAGCTAATTCAACCTATTTTACTTATAAATTAATCAGCCTCAGGTATTTCTTTATAGCAATGCAAGAAAGGCCTAATATACATATAAACACACATTTATATATTTTTTATGTTTAATTGTTTATATGTATACTATAGATAATTATTAAAATATAAAGTATTTTTTCTGATGACACAAATGCTACTTCAGTGTGCAACTCACTGGACTAATGTAGGAGACTGGAAACCACAGTTCCTACAATGAATAATTATCCTTTTATTTACATTTGCCAGTCTTTGCAAAATGTCACTCTTTTGGATTTGTGCTTAGCCTGAAATTTTGCTCAACATGGGTCATTCCATTCTTGAGATATTTTTTATGCTTTAATGTTTAGTTGTCACCTTTCTTCAATTTGATTTCTTTGATTTGCCCTCAGCACTTTCCCCTTGAACATGCTGTCCTTAACAAAGGTTGCACACAGCAGTTACATTTCTACTTTAAAATGTACAAAGTTATCCTAAGTGAGTAATGAAAGTGACAGAGGTCTCTTTCACCTCTATAATAAAGTCCTGTCATTCAAACATGGAGAAAGTTTTTAGAATATATGCTTGCTTTCTTATTTGAGAATTCAATGCTTTTACAAAAAGAAAATAAACAGGAGTGATACAACTGCTAAGAATGTTAAGCATAGATCGTGAAAAAGCTAGCTTACAATAAAGAGAGAGAGAGGGGGGGGGAGAGAGAGAGAGAGAGAGAGAGAGACAGAAACCTTATAGGATGTGTTAAGTCTAGGTATGAATAAGCAAGTAGCTTTTGCTATGTAGACAGAATTCAAAAGAGATATTAGCTAGATGATGTACGATGGTAATCTCTAAGATATGTTAAAGATAGAAATAATAAAAGGGTTACATGATTTGACAGATAAGAATTTATTCTGTAAAAGACAATATAGAGAGGCTGAGTGGTTAGATATGATTCTCTCAGTTCACAGTTATGTCTAAATTCACTGCCCATTGGTAGAACACGCAATAATCTCCTTATGGCCCCACATATGCTATGTTCAATAAATACAGATAAAACCCACACCTGTTCAGCAAGCTAACTGGTGATGTCATGTGTAGTCAGAAATACTTGCCTGATTATCTCAAATAGATCAAGTGTATTCTGTTGCCCCAAGCAGCATCTATTGACCTCCTTTATTCAAACACCAACTCTATTCATCAAGACTACTACTACATCAGTTGGGAAGGGTGATGAAGCAGAGAGTGAGAGAGAGCATAAATGTGTTAATGCGTTAATCTAAAAAATGTAATTCAAGGAGAATGGCCCTTCTACCTGCTTGAATCCTACCTTACCCCATTTCTTTCTTTTTGTTTCTTGCTATGTATTTCAAATATATTTCATAAGTGTGTGATTGAAGAATATTAATTTTGACAGTGAGCTTTTCTTTTCCATGACCTCTGAATAACTTTCCTAGTAAGTGTCCTGTGAAGCTACTATTGCAGCTAATTTTCCTACACGACTGTTAAAATCCTAGTCTTTCATTTGAATTCTCTGGGGTTATCGCTTATTGGGATCATGTGATGTATTTTTAAGATGACTGGATCATGCCATTCGTCCTTGTGGTTATCAAGCCTATTACTTGAATCCATGTTGTCTTCTAGGCCAAGTCACTATGCTGACATCATCTGTGATGGTTAATTTTAGTCATCAACTTGACTGGGTTCAGGAATACACAGATAGCTGGTAAAACATTATTCCTGGGTATGTCTGTGAGAATGTTTCTGGAAGGGATTAGCATTTGAATCAGTAGATCGAGTGAAGAAGATCTGCCCTTACCAATTCGTGTAGGGACTACATAGAACAAAACAACAGAGGAAAGGTGAGTTTGCTCTCTCTTCTGGAGCTGGGAGCTTCTCCAGCCCTTTGGACTCAGACCGCATTACACCACAGACTTCCCTGGTTCTCCTGCTTGCGGATGGTGTACCATACGACTTCTCAGTCTCCATAGCTAGGTGAGCCAATTTCTGTAATGTATCTCCCCATGTATCTCTCTTTCCCTTCTTTATACCCATTTATCTAATTTATCTATATCACATTTGTTCTGTTTCTTTGAAGAAGCCTGATTAATACACCATCCTATTCAATTAAAGTAGTAGTGGTCAAATTTGGTTGCTCATTGGAATTACCCCACGAGTTCTGGAAACTGAGTTGCATACTTTTAGTGCTATCTAGGGCTAACACACATAAAAGGGTTTCAATTGAGCCATGTCCCTGTTTCTCTTACCTTGACTTCCATAAGCCCAACTGCACCATTCACAACAGAAAATAAGAATGCTTGTTCACCTCTACTACAAAAGGAGCTAGGATGAAATTGGGAGCCAATGGTCAGTCTTATGGGAAATACATTCAGGATTTTGCAAGTTCTACAGCATTTGCAACCACAAGTATTTTCACAAATAAACCTTCATTGCATCATCTTTCCTTGTTGACTCCCAACCGCACATATGTGCAAAATCTTTTTAAAAAGTCTAAAATAATGTGTGTGCCAATATCATTTTGACTCAAAAACATAATAAAGCCACTTCTTTATTGCCTATTTTTTGTTTTTTTCTGCTCCTTGTTTTATTTTTCTTGTAACCAGACCAATCTCTTGCATAGTCTCTGCTTCTTATGCTATTTACTTTCTCTTCTGTAAACTTGCTCTCACATGACTTTTATTCGCTGCTTTTCATGAGATTTTGTACTTTGTGACTTGCAGGATATTAATTAAATAAATGAAAGCAAAAACTTATAAACTCAGGAAATCAAAGAGCTTTTAGTCCATTCCAATTTTAATTTATCTTTGTAGGATCTGAAATATGAAGCTTTACTAGCAAGGGAGGTGACTTAATGTAAACCACATGGATTTTGAAAATTGAGGTTTGAATCTTGGTTTAGTTAGTCTATGACCTTGAGAAAGTTATTTATGTATCTGCAAAACAAGGCTAATAATACCAGACTTTCAAGGTAATTGACACATACACACATACATACATACATTCATGTCTATGTTTATCTGGCTAGCTATATAGTATTTGGAACATATTAGTGCTCCAAAATGGTAGCTATTAATAGCTTGCCAACTCTGGACTAAAGCGAGATGACTGGGGTGATGGGTTGGTGAAATGCAGGTCTTGTCAATTATTTTTCAGACATACCTTCACAATTATTCTAAGTAAAGGGAACCAAAATCTCCAAGAAGAGAATTCAACAGAGAAGCATGGCAGGTAGGATGTGGATTTGAATATAATATACCCACATAACTTTCCCAATGACTTATGACTAAAGGTAGGTGACCTTTTATAGCTTTTAATATTGCAGATAAAATTACACAGCCTACTATCTTGGAAATTTGCTAGCTAAAATTGTAATGTGTCTGAATGATCCATTTTATTTCAAAGATTATATCACTTCAATTTTTTAAAAAAGTACTCATTGCAGGATACAAAAGAAGATTAAGATACGGTTGTTAACTCCATTGAATTTGTAATTGCAATAGGAAAACAAGCTATATACAGGTGAAGTAGTTTAGATAGTGCTTCAAGATGGTACGTGATTTCAAGTTTATGATTGACATAGATAAGTACAGATAAAGTCTTTGGAGAAAGAGATCAATGTGGGCTGTAATTGTCTGAGAGGTTTTACTAAAAGTCATGTGATTTCAGCTGGCTTTAACATATTTTGAGGTTAAGGGATGGAGGGTATTTTCTGATATCAAATGATTTGAACTATGGTTTCCTATCACATAGGGATTCATTAAATTATATTTTGCTTGCTCTAATTTTTCTTAGCATTGCAGGGTTATTCATTTTTAATGTCTAATTTTCAGGCTCTGACATCAAAGGGGGATATTTAAGGAATATTCTGTAGCTTTAGTGATGAACACCTTGCTCTAGCAGAAGTGCCACACAGCTTCTCATTTGTAAAACTTTATGCATGTACAGGGAACTTCTTGCAGTGTCAAAGTAAAAAATTCTTTCAATTTAAATTATCTTCACACTGAGAACTAAACTTTAAAATGTCTTAATGAAGAAAAACCCATGCGACCACCCATCCATTCCTAGGTACCGTCTGCCTTCAAATGCCCTCTTCCCATTTACATATCTAATTCCTCACTGGCAGTAACAGATCACTGCATGATTTTTGCTGGAGGAAAGAAATAGTAGGAGCTTTTTGTAAAACACATTTATGTCTCTGAAGGTTTGAAGTCAAAAACTAATGTTATGAAGAGAATTGATTTTATACTTATTCTGACTGAAATTAAAATGAGTATTGGTTATATCTGGAGGGATTTTGTGAAACAATGCCAGTGGAAGAATTAGAAACTGAATATATACATACACATACACACCTTTATGATTGAGATGGCATGGGGGCCATTGAAGCTGAGTAAGAAGTTGTCAAACCTGTTAGTCTTGATTGGCTTTCATCTTAAATGCACTTGGTCTGATGCCATTGCATCTGGGGAATGCATACTCTATGTGCCAGGAAACCAAAAATTAAATCTCCTTACTTGTAGTTGAATGCTTTCTCTTCAATCTAGCCTGAATCTGGATCTGGCTTCTAAGGCAAGACTGAAGATACACTGGAGTTAAATATTAAATATTATTTTTAAAATTTCAATGCAGACTGAAACCTGTTCACTTCTGTCCTAGTCAAGAGAAACAAAATGAGATAAATACACAGCAGTGCTGAGAGGAATATGCGCCCAGGGTTTACATGAGCAGCTCAGAGATTTTTGGAGGACTTCTGAAAGACAGGAAGTTAATGGGATTCTATTTATATTAGTTTCATAGGGCTGCCATAACAAATTACTACACACTTGGTGACTTAAAACAACTGAAATGCATTCTCGTGCAGTTCTGGAGGCCAGATGTCCAAAATCAAGGTGTTGGCAGGGCCAGGTTCCCTCTGCAGGCTCTGGGAGAGTCCCAGCCTTTTCCAGTTTCTAGTGGCTGGAAGTGTTCTTTCACTTGTGGCTGCATAACTCCAATTTTTACATCCATTTTCACTGCATGAATGGCCTTTTCCCCAATGTGTCTGTGTTTCAAATTACCTTTTTTTAAAATTATAAAAATTATAAAAATAACAGTCACTGGAATTAGGACCCTAAATCCAGGGTGGTCTCCTTTTGAGCTCATTAACTTAATTACATCTGCAAAGACCCTATTTCCAAATAAGATCACATTTTCAGTTACCAGGGGTCAGGACTTGAACATATGTTTTTGGTGGCCACTATTCAATCCGCTACACTATTATAAGAATAAAAGAAAACAGAGCTGCTAGTTGTCCAAAATTTGACCAGAAGGGAGCAGAAGAAGCAGGGAAGATGGAAACTATCGTCAAGGGTAGGGCCTCAGGAGGTTTTAAGCTTCATGTGAGCAATTGAGTATAGCAAAGTTGTAATGGAATAGAAATCAGGGAAATCATTGAGGTTTTGTGGATGAATAGTTCTATCTCTTTCCAGCTTCCCTTTCTCTTCCCTCCTTTTGGTCCATTCCGAGATAAAAGCTGGCAGAAGTGTCTTTACTTCTGACCTTCTTACTAGATAAAGACCAGCAAATAACACTCTCAAGTAACAAACATTCTTCCTGAGTAGGGTTAGTCCTTTGATTTATTATGATTCTCGGGCACTTTAGGGCAATCTCAGTTGCTCTCCTGCTCACCTCAAAGTTGTCTTGACATGCCTGTCTGCACACAGAGTTCAGAGCCAGCCTGCCCACTCAGAAGAAAGACCTGCTGATGATGAAATCATTCACAACTGAAACAAAATCTTACAGAAGCTCTGTGTGTCAGTAATCTAGTTCTTTCACATGAATATAAATGGAGAATCAAAGATCATCAGGCACATGCAGAAAACCCAGTACTATGAGAGAGAATGATCAATACTTTTCTGATAGTGCATATCAATTGTGACAATGTATAATAGTTATAAGAGATTACTATTTTCCAGACACTGAATGAAACTCTTCAGGTGAAAATGCCACAAACTTTGAAAAAAATTAATTTTACTAGCTTCAGAATGATTTCAAGGAGGTATTGCCTCAATTTTCCCTGTCCAAGAAATAGGGTTGTTAGAGTATTAAATGAGTTTCTAGATGGATGCACTCAGAAAAGGTGCTAGCAGAGTTGTTTCAAAAGAGCAGCTCTCTTTCAGGATTTAGATAAGTCATTTCCTTGGCAAAAATGATTTCTACTTTGTCCGCATCACGCTGAGTTGAATCCGTAGACAGACATGTCGTATTTTAAAGACAGAGAGCTTTATTATGAAGAATTAATAAGCAATGAGAGGAACATAACAACAAGGTGCAATGGAAAGCTAAAAGGTATCTTAGTTAGGCCTGAGGGAGAGTAATTTAGGAAAGACAAACTTGGAAGGATACCTCCCCAGGGCTCGGGTTCAGGCCTTGTTGGAGGTTGGAGAAGGTGCGATTGCTGTTCACTGGATGACGGAGAAGTTCATTGGTTTGCCCAGACCAGATCTGATGCACGTTCACTAGGCTAGCAAAGAAGAAGTCCCTCTACAGGGTGCAGATGGACTGCAACTGGGCAGGTTTGCAGAAGACATTGGTATGTGGCTGACGACAACTGGAATGTGCAGTGTCCACATTGGGAGGGGTGTAGGAAGGGGGTTACTAGGCTAGACTGGGATTGCAAGGTTGCCAAGGGAGCACACATTTTAACCACATGGTAGGAGCTATGACCAGTTGTCTTCACACATGCTCTGCTGACCAAGGATGCCACCGCCTGAACCAGCAGAAGCCCTCTTCCTCCTCCAGTGTCACTCTATTGCCCTCTACCGAGACATTTTAACAATGTTCTCACCGTTCAGGAGAAACGTTAAAGGAATTCCATTCATTAGCACAGAGCAAATATTGATGACTGAATTAAAAGCTGAGAGGCAAGAAATTGAAAACTATAACAGAATCTAAGAAATCATATTGAAAAAACATTGTATAACTGAAAATCATCTGCCTTCTTGTCTCTGTAGTACAATGAGGCAACAAATGTTCAGCACTACTTTTTAAATTTAATTCTCTCGTAACTGGACTACTAATATAATAGCTAACAACTTAGTGCCAGTTACCCTTAAAAATTGTTTAGATGCATGAACCTATTATATGCTCACCATACACCTTTGAGTTAAATACCATTATTTAACTCACCTGAGGAAACTGATAACATACATTTTATTTACCATAAATTCCCATCAGACCAGTAGCCACAATCTTTAAAACCATTTGCTAGTGAAAGTTTGAGGGAGAGATAGTGGTCTACCTGGATTAATGTCATGATAGTTTTGATAAAATTCAACCTCTGTACACTTACAAAAATAAATTCTCATAAAACTTAAGCATTGGTCCAGAGAATGGTTATTGATAAAGTTAAATTGATCACATCAAAGCCAATTTATTTATTTTGAAAAATAACTTGAGAGATTTGTGCTTTACCATCTCAAAGAAGTCAATGTCTACATATTTAGTCTTTCTCTAATAGTTATAATGGGCAATTATCATTTTGTTTTTTGTTTTGGGAAGAGTTACAGGAATAGAGAACCGCAATCCCCGTAGTAAAATGGTTGAGTTTTTGCTGTTATTTTGCTAACAGATATTTCTTGCTTTCAGTTATACACAGAATAATAAATCATGAAGCTAGACTTTTTGTGTCATGTGGTGAGATAATATATTGAGGAAGAACATCTTGGGAAAAATGGTCAATGTAAAAAAGAATTATTTCTTTCATTGTCTTTTATTCTTAAAGGATAATTAGAGCTTCATTCTTAGCATTGAGCAGGGTATAAAGAAACCCTAATGTCATTTTATTTTCAAAAAGAAACCCCCCTTTTTGTCTAATGAACCCAACCATATCTAATAGAAATGCTTCTGTGACATCAGTGTGCCTTCCTTATCAAGAGGCCAGGGTCACCACAGCAGTATCCATCTTCCCTGCCAAAAATGGAACAAAGAACACGACAAAGAATGATAGTATTCAGCTTATGGTGAAAGGCCAAAATGTCCCAACAAAAGGTGATACCATCAAAAAATGGACATCGATGCTTGAACACTCAGAAAGCTTCCTGACAAAGAAGGTCCTTTGGGAAAACTGTCTCTTTTTAGCATAGTATTTTTACTATGGAAATGAAGAGATGATAGTTCTATTATTCAGTCAACTAGGACCAGATATTTAATTTTGAAGAAAAATCAATATTATACAAAAACAAATGTATTTTCAAATATGAACATACTTATTTTCAAATATCTCAATCAGAAAAATAAAAGTTTATCAATAATCTTATTTAACCTAGATGAAGTGGATTTATAGCCTAAGAAGATTTCACATGGCTAACAGCTTACTTTTTTTTTTCTTTTGTCCAGACAGGGGCTCATTCTCTTGTCCAGGCTGGAGGGCAGTGTTGCGATCATGACTCACTGCAGCTTTGACCTCCTGGGCACAGATGATCCTTCCACCTCAGCCTCCTGAGTAGCTGGGACCACACGCGCCACCAAACTCATGGGACCTCGCCATGTTGCCCAGGCTGCTTTTGAACTCCTGGTCTCAAGCAATCCACTCACTTTGGCCTCCCAAAGTGCTGGGATTACAAGCTCACATTTTTGTAATATTAAAAGTAATCCTGATAAAGATGACTTGAAATAATGGATATTCCAAAATGAATTTGCCATATTTAGAATGCAGTTTCATATTTATATTTTACTGGATTAATCTAGTTATTGGGAAATACATATAATAAAAAGGATCACAAAGCACACTGATACTGGAAAGGCACTTTAATACACACCATGGCGCATGTCCTGGCTCCTCCTTTCACTTACTACTTGTGTCATCCTATTCAAGTCATTTAACCCCCAAGTCGTAAGTCTCAATTTGCTCTGTTACGAAATGCACAAAGTTGCTGTCTCTCTATACTTCAGGATTATGGTGAGAAAAGAACTGGAACCATGTATGTGGCAACAATTTATGACCTGTGAGATATTAGTCTAATCATTCTCAGAATCCTTGCCTCAGCTGTTTGTATGTTTCTCCCAAATTTTCAGAAATGGACAAAACTGGCCCCCTCTCAAATCAGGCTTGCAACAACTGATCGTGTATTTCCCCAAGGGAACATTTAATGCTGAGGATGTCTCCCAAACTATGTTAGACATAAGAGTCAAAAGAGATGGTGGTAAGTCTTGGTGAGAAGGGCCTGGAACTTGGAATCAAAAGAAGGAGGAGAAAAATACTGAGCAGTCACTCACCAGCCATGTGGCTTTTGGCAATTTGTTTATCGCACAGAGCTTCGTCTTCTATATTGGTAAAATTAAGATGATATTTGAACTCAGCATTTTATGTGGCTGTTGTGAGGATCAACTCTAGCAATAGATTTTAAAGGTGCCATAAAAATAGATGTAAATTATAAAAATAATACTAATAGGTATAATTGTAGTTAAATTTCAATTAAGACACCCTTTCTTTTGAATATTTGTTAGGTTCTGCTGTGTTGGTTGTATATGGGTTTTCCTCCGTATCTACTTTTTTGGACTTAATCTCACCATTTTTTACATATTAAACAAATCAATATTAATAGCGTTAATTAATTGAAGGTTAATTATATCAACTAAGTAAAATAAATCTTTAACCAGAAATCAGAAAATTTATTTGTATTTGAATTACAGAACAATATCTGCTAAAAGGTTTAAATTAAATAACTTTTATTTATATGTTACTAAAATGTTTTGGAGGAAGCAAACTAAATTTTGCATGGCCAAGGAAATTATTTAACAACCCTCTCAGTAAACCGAAAATAAAGAATTATCTCAAATCATAATTGACTTGATCAATTTTTAAAATGTGAATCTAAATTATTTAAAATGTTAACCACGGATCATGATCTGTGATGAACTTTTTCTTTTCAGTTTGGAAACTAATATCTTCAAACTGTACTTGAATTGACTTAGAAATGATATAAAATATGCTGATATTAACTCAGGATTTCAAATATATTTTTAGGATTTTAATTTTTTCTTCCAATTTTACAGCTGACTCTGATTTTGCTCTTCTTTTAATGATTTTCAAGTATTACCTACAGCAAGCATGTATAAAACATTGTCTTTTTTTAAACACATATGGTGAAAATCATTCAAGCAGATGGCTTACACAGTCACTGGTAATGGAGGATCAAGTGTCAGCTCAGTTGCTGCTGAAATGGAGTCCAATTTAATAGCTCAAACGAGGACAATAATTAAATTGGAAATTGCAGACTGAAATATTCTGCATTTGATCATAAAGAGATTATGGGAAGGAAAGAACACAGTGTAACTGTCTATATTTTAAAAGGAGCCAGGCTCCTGACAGTTCTGTGCTGTATCAGTTCATAATCAAAGTAAGCAATAGAAATCCATTTTTTAAACACTAATATGTCTTAGATTTTTTTTAAGGAAAAGGCCACTTTCCAGCAGATGTACAGTGGCATTAAAATTCTATTCCCTGACATTGATAATCCTGGTGCCCTGGACTTGGAAAACAGAGTTTAGTTTGACTTTGTTAGGGAAGAGGGTAATGTCGTCGCTGTCCTGTTGCCTGTTCATTCTAGCGAGGTGTTCGGGAGTTTTTGATGACATCCTCTGCTATTCCCGAGACCCATATTTAGTGGCTGGCAATTTTATTTAGCACAAACAAGACATTCTAAGATGAGGCAAAGTTTGGGTTGCTATGAGCTCCTGTTTCAAAAACCATTTTATGTTCTAGCTATGTAACTAGTACAATTAGATCCTGACATGCCATCAAAATAATGTAACATCGAACACAAGGGCTTATTTGATGGAATAAAATATTGTGGAACAGAATGATTAGAGCAAGTCACTTAGCCTCTTTGAGCCTCAATTTCCTCCTTTGCAAAGGAGTTAACAATAGTACCTACAGGAGGACAGTGTATATAGAATATGCCTGACCTAGAGGGAGAGCACAGACAGTACATACCTTCCTGGCCCCATCACTTGCTTGAGGCTGGATGTTGGGTAAATAACTTCTCTGTGCCTTGTTTTTCCTAGTTCTAAAGTGGGATTAATAAAAACATTGTGTTCACTGATTTCTCATGAGGACTAAATGAACTAATGTTTATAAAGCATTTAGTACAGGGCCAGCCCTTAGTGGTATGATCATAAGCACACAGTCATAAGAACACAAATGCATGTTATCATTAGTATCATAATATATTTATTCAAAACAAATGGAGTGTTGTCAGTAAAATAAAAATTGTCACGTGAAGACATTGTGAAACCTAGAAACCTAAATGAGAATGTTATAACAAACTAAATAGTCTGTTGGCACAAATATATTTTAAACAAACCAAGCTGGAAATATCTTTGTCATAAATTGACACTGGGCAAATAAAAAGTATTCTCCCATGCTGAGCAATACTAAATTTAATTGTCTTTTTTCCTTACACATTTTTTTTAGTTTTGTGCAAAGAATATTCCATTCTCAGCTAAGTATGGTGAACTGTCAAGCAGGCATACTGAGAAATTTCTCATGGTATTTTGAAAGTACTTTGAACAGATTAGTTAACACATTGCTTTTCCCAATTTCAATTTTAATATGCAAAATATCATTTGCATTCGTAATAAATAGTAGTAGTAACTTGAACATTTACTTCTTTTTTTAGAGATGGAGTCTCACTATATTGCTCAGGCTGGTCTTGAACTTCTGGCCTCAAGCAATTCTCCTGCCTCAGCCTTCCAGAGTGCTGGGATATCAGTGTGAGCCACTGTGCTCAGCCAATATTGTAACAGACTAAATTAAATATTCTGTTAGTCTCCATTGCTCAGCCAATAACTTGAATATTTCTTTTTAAATTTCTGAACTTTTTCTTTCTTTCATTATCATTCGTTTAAATCAGTTGGGCTGAATTAAGAAATCTCAAGAAACCAATGTATTAGTTTTATAGTGCTGCCATCCCACATTGCCACAAACTCAGGGGCTTAAAACAATGGCAAATGTAAGATCTTACAGCTCTGTAGGCCACAAGGCCAACACAAGTCTCACTGGACTAAAATCAAAACACCAACAGTGCTGCGTTTTCCCTGGAAGCTCTACAGAAAAATTCCCCATGTTCTTTTCTTTTCAGTTTCTAGAGGCTGCCCCCATTCTTTGGCTGCTGGGCCCCCTCCTCTAGTAACTGAGAGTACTGTATTTCACACATCTCATGACTATGATATTGACTTTTTACTCTGACTTTTAATGCCCCTTCTGGTTACATTAAGCCCATTCAATTAATCCGGGATATTCTCCCCATTCTAACATCAGTTGATTCATAGCGTTCATGCTGTTTATAACCTTAATTCCACTTGATCATGTAACTGAACATATTCATAGTTTCTAGGATTAGAGTATGGACATCTTTGGGGAGGAGGCATTATTCTGTTCACCACAACCAGAAATCATATTATCAGCCTGTGAAATTTTGTGTCTAACTGGGTCATTACGGTACCAATTATGTGATAAATTCCCCTTTGCCTACACATGCTGAAGAACAGGGTAAAGATGATGGGTTTTCTGTGCACAAGTTGAAGCAGACAATGCCAAAAATATATATATATATGTATGTGTGTGTGTGTGTGTGTGTGTGTGTGTGTATATATATATATATATATATATATTTTTTTTTTTTTTTTTTTTTTTTTTTTGAGACGGAGTCTCTCTCTGTCGCCCAGGCTGGAGTGCAGTGGTGCGATCTCGGCTCACTGCAAACTCCGCCTCCTGGGTTCACGCCATTCTCCTGCCTCAGCCTCCCGAGCAGCTGAGACTACAGGCGCCCGCCACCTCGCCCGGCTAGTTTTTTGTATTTTTCAGTAGAGACGGGGTTTCACCGTGTTAGCCAGGATGGTCTCCATCTCCTGACCTCGTGATCCGCCCGTCTCGGCCTCCCAAAGTGCTGGGATTACAGGCTTGAGCCACTGTGACCGGCCCAAAAATATTTTATGTATCATCAAATTCCCTTAGGAAATTTTGGCTTAGGGAAATTTTTAGCACTGGGAACACGGCCTTTAAGGAAATAACTATCCATTTTGTGTGAATACCTGACGTGGGTAAAGACCTCCTCATCCTTTCAAACAAGCAGCAGCCAAGTATCAAGTCTTTATCAACTTCCATGCCAGCTCTCTTTGTAGATGGCATCAAAGTCTCCCTGAAAGTTTTGCTAATATACCAGACCTTAAAGGTCAATCATGAAGAATTTCAATGTGTCATGAAATACGTATTATAATCATCCTCTGGGTCAACAATAGCAAAAAAGCAAAAAACCTAAACTCAGAATTAAATAGAGTAAGTTTGACAAATTTGGTAATCTCTTTAATATGATTATTTACATTTTTGGCATTATGCTATTTAGCTCTTGCAGTTTGGATTTTCTGCTGGGGAACTGGAAGGTGGGATCAAAATGCATCAATACAACTGAAGGATAAATTCTTACATTCTAGGTAAGGACACAGAATACACTGGAGCACTGATGGATTTGTTATTTACCCTGTTACTGCAGAAGACCAAACCATAACGCTAGAGCCAGATTATCATGAAAATCAAGAAAAAGCTAAAATGTGTTTGAGGACAATTCCACTTATTTGCTAACGGCTGGACCAACTTAAAATCCATTAGCCTCTTGAAGGGCCTCGATCAATACTTTTGAAACTTTCAACTCCCTCGGGGCCCTGAAAGCCCGTGGGCCATGATGTAATGAATTAGCTGCATCAGCTTATTTTCAGTATTCTTCTATTCAATCTCCTTGTCTTCATGTGATTCCTTTAGCTTTAAAGATATTAAAATGTAATTTGAAATATTGGAAACAATATTCTCTTAAATCAAGTTCTGTATATCTTCAAACATTTTGATTTTTACTCATGAGAAGATGACCAGTGCTGATTTCTAAGTTGATAGCTACGCAACAATTTCTGAGCATAGAATCATCTTCCTGCTGAACTGTTACTAAATTCTGCCTGGAAAATCAGTATTTCAACAGTGTATAAGACCTTTAGTGGTCTGAGACATGCACCTTTCCATGGCCTCTAACAGATTATCAAGATTAAATAAGTTCTAAAGTCAAGAAGACCTCTGATCCCATTAGTTGAGTTAGAGTTATTTCCTCACCAGTTTGCATTTTATACTATAATTATATAATTTAATACAATTATTAAAATGACTGTTGACAAAAATAAATTTGAGTTCATAAACAATATTGAATACATCGTAGTATCTACTAAAGGTTGATTACTAAAAAGTTCATGTCAAATTAGGAAAGAGAGACACATTCTAAATAGAAGGGTAAAAATGTGGACTCATATTGCTTTAAAAAGGGTGGATCACGAGGTCAGGAGATCGAGACCATTCTGGCTAATACGGTGAAACCCCGTCTCTACTAAAAAATACAAAAAACTAGCCGGGCGAGGTGGCGGGCGCCTGTAGTCCCAGCTACTGGGGAGGCTGAGGCAGGAGAATGGCGGGAACCCGGGAGGCGGAGCTTGCAGTGAGCTGAGATCCGGCCACTGCACTCCAGCCGGGGTGACAGAGTGAGACTCCGTCTCAAAAAAAAAAAAAAAAAAAAAAAAAAAAAAAAAAAAAAAAAAAAAAAAAAAAATCTTTTTTAAAAAAAAGAACTTGAAAGAAAAATGCATTTTCTTTATATAAACGAAAAAATAAAGTGAAACTTCAATCAACAGGCCCATTCTAAAAAAATTAAAAATCACTTGCTTTAGTTGTAAGTGTGGCAAATGAATGTAAATTTCTACATATTTAACTGAAATAAAATGTAGATACATGCTTTTATGATTATGTTACAACTCTGTGCGCTAACCAAGTTCCTTAATTAGTGGAAAAAACTTGTGGTCTTAGTTTGAGAGATAGGGCAAATTTACTGAAAGTTACTAACTCTTTAATTTTAACCGTAACTACAAAGCACTAAGAACCCTTGCTCACCACACTTCATAGCACTGGGAAAAAAAGCTATATATGACACAATGTCATCCAAGGGGAATAACTGTGGCCTTGAAGTTAGGTTGGCAGGTTTTTATCGGCATGACTCTGGTTGGAGATCTTAACCACTTAGATTCAGTTCCTTTCTTTAAAAAGATAGAACTTATAAAACTAATCTTTAAAAGAAGAAATAAAGAAACTAAGGTGAAAGTGCCTGGAGCAATATAATCGCTCAATAAATGTTCATTTCTTTTTCCATCAGTGGAATAATATATAACCCCTTTTGGAAAACTTATGTAAAAATGTGTTGATTTCTTCAAAATCTATTTTCCATAAAAATATTTACATATTCTTTTAAAGCTTGCTATTTCAGGCAAAATTATGCTTAATTTGCAAATATTTTAGGCATTAGTGGACTACAGAATGGCTTATGAGTCTTAAAAGGGAGATTAGTGCATTTTTACCTTCTAGAAGAATCCTGTTTTCTTGCCTAAAAGTGAATACAAGAAGAGTAGAAGAGGTGTCACACCTTTTACCTCTGGGTGTTTAATGCAGTTCTGCCTTTGATTTGCCAATTGTAAAGTTTATCTGATTATTTCCTAAAATTTTCTGATTAGGATAAGGAAATAATAACATCTTTTATTTGGATTTAAACCAACTCTATCCGAAGTATATTAGCCTCAAAATAATGGTGCTAGCTGGAGGCCATTATCCTAAGCAAACTAATGCAGAAACAGAAAAACAAATACCACATGTTCTCACTTGCCAGTGCGAGCTAAGCCTTAAGTACACATGACCATAAAGATGGGAACAATAGACAGTGGGGTCTGCTAGAGGGAGGAGAGAAGAAGGGGAGCAAGGACTAAAAAACTACCCGTTGGCTACTCTGTTCACTACCTGGGTGATGGGATCATTTGTATCCCAAACTTCAATGTCCTACAATATACCCACGTAACAAACCTGCATATGTATCCCTTGAATCTAAAATAAAAATTGAAATTATAAGATAATTAATTAATGAAACACCAGAAAATAAAATGAAGCAGGAAAAATAGACACAAAAATAATAACAGTGGGGCTACTCACACTGCATTAAAGCATCAACACAAAACACATGGACAACTCTCTTCACTATCTCAATCTTCATTAGGCTAGTGAATAAAGCAACAGAAAAACTCAAATTGTGTAATTTCATTATCTAGGACACTGATTACTTAGAATCTCTTGTTTCACAGATGGATCCATGCAAAACCTATTGACACAGGGTAGAACAGGTTGCTTTGGGTCCCATTTACCTTCAGAAATGGAAATTATTTCTAAGTGACCATTTGAACAACTAGCGCTGGAAGGCATATGTCTGCTCATATGTTTAAAGCATATTTTATCTGACAACCACTTTTATTTTTAAAATATAAAATAATGTATTATTCCCGAATTATTTCTCTCTATATACTTGCCAATAGCACAGTGAAAATGTGAGACCTTTTTCTTTAACTGGGATGTATCCTAATTCCTCTTTTAAAAAAAAATAATTAAGTGCCTAGTGGTTGGAAATAATGAAACATTGATGAGTAATTAATGGATGATGATGAAGACCACCCCAGACTGTTCTCTTTGGAGGTAAATTTCTAGATCCACAAGCGGTATGTTGCATCAATGAATGAAAGTGTTTAGGTTGTAGCAAGACTGTAATGACACTAGTTTAATTAACTCTGAAATTAAATGGTGATATCAGAGAAAAACTTAACTATCTCTTATCACCAGAATCAATTAAACAGTCATCAATATAACATTATTATAATTAAAGAACTTAATCCTATTTACCACTTCAGATTGAATAGTAAGTTTTTCACTCACTAAAATGAAATCCAGAATACATCTTCTATCTTAGTTTGTCTTTTGATAAAATGTTAGTTTTTCTATATCTGTTAGCACAGACTGATACATGTTATTAAGCAACGGATTTAAACAGTGTAGTTAGTCTAGCATATATTCACGATTTCTTTGTGCAAGCAAGAAAGAATATATTAATCGAGTCCTTTTCAACATAAATTGTATGTCATGCAAGTTAAAATTAAACAGAAAACTGCATTTAAATAAATGTGAAAAATTCAAATAGAAAATGGCTTTTGGAACTCTTTATGTTTAGTCATCTATTATGTTTCTTTTAATAGATTATGTTTAAACTATTAGATAAAAAGCTTAGACAGAACAATTAACACAAAATAGCTTTTTGGGGAGAGGGGCTCCTTTTTAAACACTGTTCAGTATCACGATATCCTATTTTATTTTACATGAGACATTTGTATGGACATATTAATTCTAAAAACCTAAGTGATCTTATAGACTTTATAGATGAAACACAGCAAGAAACAGAAAAAAATAACTGCACTACTATTACTGGCTATATGCTGGGTCTTTAGGAATTTAAGATCACTATAGAAAAATGATATTGATTAGTACCTGCCCATCATCAGACTGGAGTGGGGGAATTTGGTATTTAGAGATCTTTTATTTTCTTCTTGCTATTACACAGTATTATTGAGTTGGTCATCAGTGAACTGTCTTGTGCTTTGAAGCTTCCCTTATATTATGCTACCCCGCTAGGGTACATAATATGATGGTTTACTGTTCAGCAAAATCTTTTGTTTTCATACACAAAAAAGCAATGCCCAGATATTTTTAAACTCAATATGAATGCCATGGTTTTAATGTATGGTGCCATTTTGTAGGCATAAAAGACAAAGTCAAACAAGGCGTGTTACTGTTCTTGATAACTTTACTCACTTTTACAAAACCTCAGAATAGTTATCTGAAAATGTGTAATTCTCCTGGACTGCAATCTAGCCCCCAGACCTATGATGAAGCAAAGCTGATTTAGCAGCATACTGAAGAAATAATGAAATAAAAGGAAGAGGAGCCCACACAGGGTCCTCTTCACTGTGTTTTAGGAGGTCATAATTCTCTGGTTATTAACAGGCAGAGTGTTTCAGAGTTAGAAGAGATATTAAGAAACTAGGAATCTACATCTTCCCTTTTACAGGAAATGATACAAAAGATAATTCTTTGTCATCTCAGTGCCCTCAAACGGCTTCCAGTTCACCATTCAACCTGTAGGTGGTAGAGCGGGAGGGCCTATGTGAGGCCAACAGGCACCAAAAGGACTGAGAGTGGAGAGAATATGGTGGAAGGAGAACACAAACTTCTTGGCAAGAGCCAACATATTGAGGAAATGCCACAAGAAGGAAGTGGTGTGCCTGGGCGAAAAATGCACAGGTTAAGGGTAAAATTCATAAGACATGTTCTGAGGCTTGTAGAATTGCTGAGAGCTGGAGAGCTGGAGAGCTGGTGAGGAGGTAAGAAGCAATCTTGGTAACTATTGCTGTGTTACATGTTTGGACCTTATTTTGAATGTTCTTTGAAGGCACCATGAAGAATTATAGTTATTTCTGAATTCCTATTGGAGGCTAAAACTGCCTTCTTAAACTGTGCAACACATCAGCTACTGTATCAAGGGGTCTCTAAAATTGATAGTTTATAATCATATAAAGAAACATATCAGGAAAGAGAAGATATTCATCTAATGAGTGGATCTCTTCAGTCACAACAGTCAATTTGGATAATGTTATTCACCGGTGCATTCTTCGTTCCTTTCTAATCATCCCCAAGTTTATCTCCTCTGAGGCTCAGCAACAGAGATTGATTTACTGAACTATATAAAAGTAGCTGCTCTCCCGCCACAGAAACTCCAAACCTTCTCTTTTCTTCTAAACTTTCTTTCCTAGTAAAATAATGTAAGGCAATCTTTCTAATATGAAGACAACTTTACTAAATCAGTTGTAGAGAGAGAAGAAAAGCTTGGTTGGTACCAATGATAACACTGCGCAATTATGCATTTTAAAGAAATCTAGAAGTTTCTCTTTATGACCATGTATCCTGTATGGAAATGAATAAATGACTTTTGTATAGTGCTTACTACATGCCAGGCATTATTTTAACTGCATCATACAGTTAACCATTCCATATTTACAATATGTTCAGGAAAGAGATTCTATTGGGATCATTCTTATTTTACATAGAGGAAACTAAGGCATTGAGCATTTAAGTGACTTGTTCAAGTTCACATCTTTGGCAAATGGCAGAGATGGGATACTGAGCCAGAGACCACGCACTCAACCACTACCTATACTGCCTTTGATTTAAAATTACAAAATGTTTCATTAAAATGCCTATTAGTTATTCTTCATATTTACATTATCTTGGCAAGTAATATAATGATCGTATGTAAATAAGTACAGCACAACTTACTGAAAAGAGAAAATTGCTTTGGGTAGCTTGAAAAATACAGTAGACCGTGCATATTATGTTACACTATGACTTCACTGAAGAAGGATTTTACTATAGCTAGTCCCATGCGTAACTATCCAAAGTCACGTCCCAAAGGCAATGCTCGTTCAACAAATGTGGTCCAAATTACAAAGCTTTAATTGCATAAATTATATTTTGAATGTACTTCAGAAATTTGGAATTGTACTTTGGTACTGTAGACATTGCCTACTCCTGTATCCTTAATGACATGGCTGTTAGGATGGGATGTATATATATATATATATGTGTGTGTGTGTGTGTGTGTGTGTGTGTGTGTGTGTGTAGTTTTCTATTTCTCTAACATTTATATTCATTGAGGACAGCTGGCCTTTTCCTGTCTAAAAGTTCACTATGAAATGGACACGTATTTCCTTTGCCTTAAGAATGGCATTTCCCAGCAGCCACAGAAATCATTTTAATTCTCTGTTTCTGAGGCAGAAGGAAGATTTCATGTGTAAAATACGGTGAGACTGTTTCTAAACTGGGACCTTTCCACCTTTTGCCTGGTATGGAGTCTCATCTATGAGCGATGTTGCCAATGTATATGCCAGGGATATAGAGAACCATTATGTTCTGGACTTGTTCCATTTACCCATCTCCTTCTCTCACTACTTCCACTGTGAACATTAATGTGACATCTAATCACAAACCTTAACTGTTTCTCCTGTGGCCAATTCAGAGACTTTCTGGTTTATCTGCTTGTTGAAAAGCAGAAAGGGACCTAGAAATATGTGTGAGGTAGAGGCCATATTGATTTCCAGTATTGGTGTTGGCAGAAATCATGCCACAGACCTTGTAGGCCAAAACCCACAACTGTTGTATGAGGTTCTGTGACGTTGTCACCAGTAGAAATCCAATATTCTCAAATCACAATTATTTGCAGTTATCACAATATATCTCACATCACTGTTTTGTAATCAAAGTAGTCCTTACATTTACAAATAGATTTTATTGTTTCATAGGTTGAAAAAATAAACACAGGTTATATCACAATTTCTTTATATTTTGCTAACAATATTTAAGATAATTGCCTTACTTAATGATTGTCCTTCATTTATGCCACTAAAGTCATATCCTGGGTAACAAACAAAAAGGTCAGAAATCACTGCTAAAAAGCGATATCCTGTGGAAAAAGGGAGTGGAAAAACAAGTGAATCCAAAGCCTTTTCTGCTTGCATTTTTGAAATTAATGCTGACCTCTTGGGTGCCTGAAGAGAAGGAACAGAGTTTTTCATGTTCTTTTGTGTGATGATCAGTCAGATGTAGTCAGATGAGGAGCAGTGGAGAGGTTCCAGAAACAAACTTTATTGTGCTCACAGGCCCTGCACACAGTATACATGAGATACCACATGGGACCACGTGGAAAAAACACCAGGGTTGTCAGAAGACAGAAGACAAGAGCAAGGGGAAAGTTTAGGCTGAGCCTTTGAGTTTCCCCTGGCAAGGTAAGTCAGGGTGGCCAGCTTAGGATTAGCTAGTTCAAATGACATTAGTGGGCTCCAAGCAACAGGATGGACCTTAGTCACCTGGTACCTCGCCCTGGCCCTGGGATGATTCAGGCAAAAGAATATTGCCTGTTGGGGTGTAAGAGCCAGATAGGGGAAGGCTGGCTCTGGATTGTTTCATGTGCAAATGAAAGGTGTCCTCCTGGCTAGCTAGGCCTTTCTAAGAATGGAGGAGCGGCAGGAGGGGCAGTCTCTCCTCAGACAGAAAGGATTTTTTATTTATTTATTTATTTATTTATTTATTTTATTATTATACTTTAAGTTCTAGGGTACATGTGCATAACGTGCAGGTTTGTTACATATGTATACTTGTGCCATGTTGGTGTGCTGCACCCATCAACTCGTCTGCACCCATCAACTCGTCATTTACATCAAGTATAACTCCCAATGCAATCCCTCCCCCCTCCCCCCTCCCCATGATAAGCCCCGGTGTGTGATGTTCCTCTTCCTGAGTCCAAGTGATCTCATTGTTCAGTTCCCACCTATGAGTGAGAACATGCGGTGTTTGGTTTTCTGTTCTTGTGATAGTTTGCTGAGAATGATGGTTTCCAGCTGCATCCATGTCAAAGGATTTTTAATTCCAGATCCCTGAGGAATCGTCACACTGTCTACCACAATGGCTGAACTAGTTTACAGTCCCACCAACAGTGTAAAAGTGTTCCTATTTCTCCACATCCTCTCCAGCACCTGCTGTTTCCTGACCTTTTAATGATCACCATTCTAACTGGTGTGAGATGGTATCTCATTGTGGTTTTTATTTGCATTTCTCTGATGGCTAGTGATGAGGAGCATTTTTTCATGTGTCTGTTGGCTGTATGAATGTCTTCTTTTGAGAAGTGTCTGTTCATATCCTCTGTCTACTTTTTGATGTGATTGTTTCTTTCTTGTAAATTTGTTTGAGTTCTTTGTAGGTTCTAGATATTAGCCCTTTGTCATATGAGTAGATTGCAAAAATTTTCTCCCATTCTGTAGGTTGCCTCTTCACTCTGATGGTAGTTCCTTTTGCTGTGTAGAAGCTCCTTAGTTTAATTAGATCCCATTTCTCAACTTTGGTTTTTGTTGCCATTGGTTTTGGTGTTTTAGACATGAAATCCTTGCCCATGCCTATGTCCTGAATGGTAGTGCCTAGGTTTTCTTCTAGGGTTTTTATGGTTTTAGGTCTAACATTTCAGTCTCTAATCCATCTTGAATTAATTTTTGTATAAGGTGTAAGGGAGGGATCCAGTTTCAGCTTTCTACTTATGGCTAGTCAGTTTTCCCAGCACCATTTATTAAATAGGGAATCCTGGGGCAGGAGTATATACCCAAAGGATTAAAAATCATGCTGCTATAAAGACACATGCACACGTATGTTTATTGTGGCACTATTCACAATAGCAAAGACTTGAAACCAACCCAAATGTCCATCAACGACAGACTGGATTAAGAAAATGTGGCACATATACACCATGGAATACTATGCAGCCATAAATAAGGATGAGTTCGTGTCCTTTGTAGGGACATGGATGAAGCTGGAAACCATCATTCTCAGCAAACTATCGCAAGAATAGAAAACCAAACACTGCATGTTCTCACTCATAGGTGGGAATTGAACAATGAGAACCCTTGGACACAGGAAGGTAAACATCACACACCGGGGCCTGTCGTGCGGTGGGGGGAGGGGGGAGGGATAGCATTAGGAGATATACCTAATGTAAATGATGAGCTAATGGGTGCGGCACACCAACATGGCACATGTATACATATGTAACAAACCAGCATGTTGTGCACATGTACCCTAGAACATAAAGTATAATAAAAAAAAAAGGATTTTTAAAATGTCAAAACATCATAGTATGCAAAAAATAGTATACCCGCCCCCACACCCCAACACACACACACACACACACACACACACGCACACACACTCACTACAAATAGCATCTGACGCAAGTCAGGGTAGCTGTTCAGATGCTGACATATCACTGCTTATACATGTATTTTTAGCTCACCTCTTTCATCATTGCATTATATGCTTTTCCATTAAATCTAAGGAATCTCCACCTCTTTAAAGACATCGTGCTGAAGTTGTCCCTTTCATTTTCATCTGTTACCGGGTGATGTATGCTTCTGTAGTTCTGAGGGGAAATAATCTAAGCACCAAGGGTGGGCCTTGGTCTCTTGCTGGCTGAGCAGGATTTGAAAGAGGAGGTCCTAGTCTTTTAGACACAATGTCCGGTGGAGTGGAAAACTGTTACTACAAGAGTATTTTTTGATGCTTGCTCCCTGCTGATCATGCCTGAAAACACCTTCTAGAAATGTGATGTGTCAGAAGGGAACTCTGCCATGCTGACTTCACAGCACCAGGATCACAAGGAGCTCTAAGACACTTCGGGGGTTTAGTATACCACTGCCTGCATGTGGTGAGAAGATACCAATATTTATTCAGGTATTTGTTTTATCTTTTTTTCTATTACTATATGTGCTAAATAATGTTGTCCTAGGCTATGTTCCAAGGGTTAGCAACAGAGTTTACTTTGTTTCCTGAGTCTTATATCTACGATCTTAAGAAGTGTACAGAAGAATCACCTGTAACACTAAAACCATACACATACCTTCCCTGCTTACCCCAGTGATATTCTGATTTCAGAGACATTGGAGGTTTTCAAGAAACCATGTTTTTAAAAAGGTGCATATATAACAAACGTAACCCTAACTGAGAAAACTACCTTACTGAATTCATAAATAAACTCTTATATCATTTTGATTATAATAATTGCACAAATGCATATAATACTTGGATGGCATTGGTTAATATTTTATGCAGTTATGTGCACTTTTGTGTAACTTTTGGGAAAAAAATTACAAAATAACCAACCCTGAAATATGTCATTTGCATATGTTGCATATGTTAATTTATTAGCAATTATTAGAAATGCATACATTAACTTTAAAGAATGAAGAACATTGAGATAATCATTGTAATTTATGTATTGCATTTATAGTCCAAGTCTGTATAAAAATATAGCTTCCTTTAATTGAAAGAATTCTCCTTATCAGCTTTCCCGAAGTCCTGTATGCTTGATTTACTGCCAATTATGCCACAGATCTCTAAATAGCAGTTATCTTTTATCTAATATTTCCATTGCCAGTGTTAATCTTCTCTTGATTTTCCAATTACCTGTTTTCTTGATGATGTAAGTAAGTCTTCTTTTAGTACCTTGGATCCCACCCATCTTGTTGCTCTCATGAACTCCAGACTCTTTGTATTTATCATTTCCTTTTTTATCTGGATATAGACTGTAATTGTATTTCTCAAATACAGTCTTGATTAAATGTCAAGGAACATTTTCTGATATTCTAGGTACTGTTCCAGACTCTAGAGATGTGGAGTCCTAGTTCTCTGAGACCAAACAAGCAGTTACAGTACCATGTGACAGCTGCAATAATCCAGCTAAGCCTAAGTGCTGATTGAGCATGACTCTGTGCAGGCTTGCCAGGGGAGTTGATTCCTGAGCCAATTTACAATCATTAGTGGAAGTTAGGCGTTCACAACTCTGACTTATCCACTTGTATATCACCAGCCCCCTATATGGTACTTGTCTCTGACACAGAGTAGATGTTCGATAAATGTTAAATTTAATTGAAGAATGAGGAAAACATAGACTTTTTAGCAACTGAAAATAATTATCTGGGTTTGAAGATAGACTGCAATTCATGAAAAAGTTTAAAAATGTATTTGAAAATATGCCAGGGGGTTTAAAATGAATTTGCATGCTACACAGGGTGTTTACATTGTATTTTAAGATGAGATTCCAATTAGGGGTACCGTATTATCTAATTTACTTTTTATAATGTGCATTTGGGCTTCTTTTACGAAGTTTGATGTTACAAAAAGGCTTATCAGTGCTCCTCCCAAAGTCCTACTAAAGAATCAACGTAGCTTTTAAAAAAATCCAACTTTAGCCACATCAACATGGTGAGACAGAAACACAAATGTTTAAAAATCTCCAAAAATGTTGATGCTATCACTGATCAAGCTGCATTGAGAGAAACAATTGGTCATCTATTTAGACTTACATGACAAAAAAGACAAACTTGGTCCATCAAAAGGGTCCAGAAAAGCACTATATCCCTCCACAAGATCCCCTACACACACTTTTTTCTCCTCTCAGAGATCCTAAAATTGTGCTAAGAACAAAAAAATAAATATCAGGGGTAGTCAATCCTGTTATCTGATGACTGATGACTACTGCAAAGATTAAAACATTCCCCATGTCTCTCCTTTCCTTCTCTCTTGTTTTACAGTTGGCAATAAGACGCACTTTTCCTCTCCTGTTTATAGGGGAATACTTTTTAAAAAACACTTACATACCAGAGGATAACATATAGACTATCTCAGCACGTTCAAAAGAGCAGAAATTGTACAGGTGACATTTCAGACCACAGTGCAATACAACGAAAGATGATTAACACCATTTTAAGAATAGATGATGATCTATAACAAAAGGTTAGTACAAATTTAATTGCTCACTGGATGGGCAATGGCTTTCTAAGAAGGTAATTTTAGAAATAAAGGAAAAAATTACTACATTAAAAAATGTGGTTGAACACTTGTCTTTGCTCTCTGGCAACTTTTGCTTGTTACGAAAAAGCACCTATCACATTTATGTTGAGACTCGGTGTTTTCATGTCTGCATTAACTAACATTTTGTAAGTTCATTGAAGATAGCAACTGTGTACCTTGGGTCTCTACATACTGCCTGTCACATGATGGATATTAATAAATATCTCATCCAAGACTTTTTCTAAAATAACACTTGAAAACAGAGAAAATGTCAACAAACATAAAAATAATATTTTCAAGTTAAAAAGACTAGTACTCTAATAGAAAAATGGTTTTAAAAGTCCAGTCTATTCAGATAGCTAAATTATTAATAAACTATTTCTAAATGTTTAGTCTCCTGCGATTAAATAAGTAAAAACTAGATCACACAGATTTTGTTTAATAAGTTGGCAGATGTATACATTGTTTTACAGGGTGATGGTGTGCATATGGATTCATTACAATCTTCCTGGAATACTTGTAAAAAGAAAAAGCAGGAGATATTTTACCACCATTACAAAACAAAAACAAAACAGAAACCCAATCATATTATTTATTGCCCCATATAAATTCCAAATACTCAATTTGCAGGAAATAAAGGGGAGTATAGAAATATCTATTCATGAATAAAATCAAATAAAGTTACTAAAAGTGATTCAGCCATAGCTCAGGAAGATTACTTATATTATTCTTCATGTTCTCCACTATAGTATACACTTGTATATGAAATACATTTCCTACTTGTAATGTTATAGACTTAATACTCTCCTTCTTCTTGGCTGCACTCTAATCTATTACTCTAATAGATTTCACTAAGTCAAGAATGCAACCCATGTTCAGATGTATTTTTCTACTATAGGGAATATATATATGTGATATATATATTTTAACATATTTATTAAATATATCTATATATTGTATTAATGTATAAATTTATATATTCATATATTGTGCTTATGTTTTATTCAATATGTGCTTTCATTCTAAAAGCCTATATTCTTATATGTCTAATTTTAAATTAAAATGGAAAATACATTACATGCATTTACTTTATCTTATATATTTATATAATTTTATTTGTATTAACAGAGAACATTTTCAATGTTAATGGTATATCATTTCTTCATTTCAGACTTTATTAAAATTTGTCCTGTTTTCAATTAAGTAGGTTTTTGTTGCATATGTTTATAAGATTAAGTCATTTGCTTTATTTCTAAATTGAGCTAAATGTTTCATTACCAAATAAAGAATGGACATTTCACTTTTGCTAAGTAATTTTAAATATCTTTCAGACTATCATTTAAATCTTATTTTAAATATATTTCAATGAGGATTTCTAAAGTTCATCATTGCTTGCTTTTCTGAAATACACCCTATTTAATCAGGATGTCTTATTCTATCAATAAATTGCTGCTGTTGATTTGGTAGTATTATCTAGCATTTATACATACGTTCATAGTGAGAATTTGGTAGAGACAGATAATGTGTATGTACCTTCTTACAATGTTATTGGAATTTACATTCCATGATGTTCATATGTTTAGTGTACAATTTCCTGGTTTTTAGTATATTAATACAGTTGTGCAAATACCACCATAATCTAATTTTATAAGATTTTTGTAATCTCCAAAAAGAAACCTTGTACCAATTAGCAGTAACTCCTTATTTCCCACTTCCGGATTTTAAACAGTGCCAGAACATAGAGAAAATTTTTTAAAAATCTCAAAACTTACATGAGGTTATGAAATTGTAAAAAAAATACCCCAAATTATCCACTAATTGTAGATTTAACAGATCTCATACATACAAATTTCCTTGCCTTGTAACTTCATATATACATATACATTAATTTTATAGACTGTTATCAAATATATCTTTCTATATAATCTTTTCTATCACATTTTCAAATATGTAAAATTTTATTTAATATTTTATATAATATTTCATATATTTTGTTTATCTTTAGTTGTGTAGTTTTTCTCTTTCCTCATAGTAATAGCATCTCCTTTATTTCTGTCTTGTTTATATTTGAAAAATAATTTATTGTTTGTTAGCTTTTTCAAGTAAATAATTTTGGGGATGAATTTTTGTTTCACTAAGTTTTTAAAATAATTCCTGAACATTTAATTACATTGGATTATTATTCTTTTTTTTATCTCTAGCTTGTTGTGTTAAATCTATAGAGGTAGGAAAATATAATCAAAACACATAAATCAAAATTAAAAGTATGATGTAGTTGGCTTTTTTTTGCTCTTAATTTTCACCATTAGGTTTTCTACATTTTTGATGCTATTGAGAATCAGTATGCATCACTGTTATACTCAAAAGAAAAGAACCATTATTTTTTAAAATTTCACTTGAATGAAAAGACAGAGGGTGATTTATACATAGAAGAGTACACAGCAGGATACTTTGATTCATATGTAACTTTCCAAGCCATTGGTGATATGGTTGTTTTGATGAATATGTTAACTATTTGAAATGTACAACTTCTACCTCTGTTATCAAATAATGTGAGCATAATGTATCCTGACTCTTTCTCTTACTCTGCCTCTTACTGAACCACGATTGTGGGCAAATTTTATTTTGCCTTCTCTTGTATATTGTTTGAATATGTATGCATAAATGTATGAATTATATGTCTTCTGAAATCACAATAAGAGCTACAAAAATATTTTTACCATTTTGGTTAGGACTATATTTGCCTCTGAGAAGGAATGAGTCATGTTGTCAAATGACATCATCATAAATGTGTGACGCCATTAAATATAAGGTATGTAGATTATGAGATACATTGGGTGAACTATTAAAAAGTTAACTGAGGAATTCCTGTGGATACTGGAGAGGAAAGCAGGACACAGGCTGTGGCCCACATAAATTTTTCCGTGTTTGTACAAAGTTGAAGAAACTAGAGATTTTGAAAGACAAAACATTCAAGGTTCTACAAAATTGTCAGCTGGTAAAGAGCACTTTTGCTCAGAAAGATTGAGTCACTTGCTTTGATCATGTGATTTAGCTGTCAGACAGTTCCTCTCTGTTCCCTCGGCTTGGATATATTCCACATATCTACCTTCTACAGCCCTATATGGTCCCATGCTCAGGGCAAGTTGAGTATGGCTTGAGGGTGCAACTGGGGACATTACCATATAATTTCATTGAAAGCCTACATTTTGTATAGATTTGTATCATAATGTCTACATGTCAAAAGGGCTACTTCCAGGTATCTAGCTGAAATTCTAAAGTTTCTGACATTAGAATAGCAATAGAAAATAAGAGTTTAGTTAGTTAGTATAATCATCTAGGTGAGAAATTATGAGGACTAAAGTCATACAGTAATGGCATAGGCGATGGAACAGAAATTAGTTTTGAGAACAAGTTAAAACTAACAGGTTTGATACCGGGCTAGAGTTCATATTGGATATGATGGGCTAGAGGTTAAAGTCGGTATTATCGAACAGTTTTCCGTGTTAGAAGAAAAGTTTTCTGAAGGCTGTATTTATTGATATTGAACAATAAATTCAGAAACAAATGGCAGAAATAAAAATGGTAACATAAATTATGCAAATTTTGACTTTATGCTTCTCGTGGGTTGAAATGATTAGGAGGTATGTAGATACCTATTCTAGAAATGAGAAGAATAAAATGGACTGGAAGTATCTATTTGGTCTAATCAAAACGGTCATAAATAAAGCCTTCAGAGTGTAATTATTTCAGCCATGGAGAGTGAATAAAGTGAGAAGAAAAGAAAGTAAAAGTAAGAATCTTTAGAAGTAAGAGAGAACCCTTTGAAGAAGACATAGAAGTTTCAAAGTAGAAAGAACAGAGAGATAATCTTGGAAACTAAGGACACATCAATGAAAGGAGTGATCAACAATGTTTAATATTTCAAACAGGTTAAATTATTTAAAAACTAGAAAAGCATTTCTTGGACTTAGACTCCTAGTAGACACAGTGAAATAGCCAAGAAATCTACTGAGTATGTGAGTCCTGGATGGAGAAATCACTGAGTGGAGACATCAATGCAGAGCATGGAAATGAAAGAAAATTATTTCAAAGTGATGAACTAACCCAAAATTCTTTTAAAATTCATGACGTCTTGTGAAATAATTAACATTCTGATGTCACTGGCAAATTTGAGCCTTACCACTGGTTTAGTCTTTAAGCAATTTTTTTGCATTTATCCTCCTCTTAGAAAGTAACTTAGCTTTTTTTTTTTTTTAATTTTCTTGCTCTTCAAATATAAAATTGACTCTTCTGAAATTTCACAAAGTGAGAAAATATGATTCCTGCAGATCTGACAGATATCTTATCTGTCATTCTTCCTCTTCTTCCTCTTCCTTTCCTTCTTCCTCTTCCTTTTCTTCTTCCTTTTTCTCCCTCTCCTTCTCCTTCTTCTTCTTCTTTTTTTCTGTTAATCCTTATTTTGTGACCTCTCTGTGAGACCATATATGTGCTTTTAAGGGCAAGGATTGTAACATTTCTCTCAGTACTTACAGCACTGGAAAAGCTGCCCCCATTTCAGTATGGGTTTGTTGAAATGGAAATTTTTGATAGGCATTATTCTCTTCCTTCACTCTTCACACTTACTTTAAGTTAGTATTTTCAAGACGGTTTTGTGAAATATTACACCAAATTCTCAAAGTTAAAAATGGATTTTCATTAAACAAGTTTGGGAAACAATTTACAGTATTTTGCTTTTTGGAGATTTTTCATTTTACACTAGCACAGTAACATCTCAGAGAAGTACTGACTATTTTAGTATGTTAAATTAATGCATATTAGTATCTTGTAGTACTAATTGGAAAATTATAAAATCTTTAAACAGCTAAAAGTTATTTCCAGTTTGCCCTTCAGGGAAAGTCTTGAGAGACTTGCTTGACTTCTTTTCTTTCTTTCACCAACTGGCCTACATTTTGATTAGTTTTCTATTTCCATAGAGAGTTTCATAATTCCTTTTGTTTGTTTGTTCTTCTCACATTATTCTTACACAGGCAGTATTTCTTCTTACACCTCCAACCTCCTACTGTTTCTCAATACCAAATGAGCTTAACATCTAGACTTCATCTCCAGATCCCTTATGTTTCACCCCAGTGAAGCAATTTTCATGCTCTGCCACACCAAATCTAAATCAAAATAAAAACAGGTTGCTTTCTTCTTGTCTTTACACTAAGCATTTATCTGACTCTTAGTAGCCCCTTCAGATGAAATTATATTCCCATGTGAAAGTAAATTATAGGAGTTCTCTGCTTTTGCAAAGTAAATGACTTTGGAGAAATTTTTTAGTTGCTAAGCATCTCAAATTTCGCTGTTATTCAAGATTTTTTTTCCTTTGAAAATATCTGGTTAATCTGACCAGTTCTGACTTTTAAGAATTTAAGAAGGCTTTTGAAATCTCAATTTGTATTTAATTATTTTCTTTCTATTTTTTTTCTTTTTGGCTGCCTGTTTTTAGATTACCAGTGTCTATGGTAATTGTCATAGTTTGGGTGAGGGAGGGACACAAAAAAATCTTAAACTCTCATACATTGGGCTGCACTGTGGGCTTCAATTCTTCAATCTTTTGGTTTCATAATATAAATAAATTCTCTCTGTTTCAGAATAAAAATGATTCTGGTCCTTGGAACGTAAGTATGAATATAACTAATACAATTATCACAAAATCTGAACAGCATTGTTTTCTGCATATCCTGTGCTCAACATTGTAGTTAAAGCTCTATTTGATTACGTTCCAAGAGTAGATGTAATGGGAGTCTAACTCAAACATCGGTAGAGATATTAATCCTTTGGCTTTTTCTAAAAGATGAGCTTAAAAATAAACAAACCAAGGCAAAATAAAAACAATAAAAACAGATGGGCATATGTTTGTTTTCTGCCTCACTGATCCAAATATTGTCAGGATAATAATTATGTTGAATATGCTGCTGTTGTTGCTGCTGATAATAATGTATACACATATTGATATATCTTTCCAAGTGACATCAATCAAGTAGTTTTTACATAAGAAAGAACTGCATGAATCTTCAGTGTACCTTTACTTAGTTTTGACAAACATGTATACCTAAACATGAGCCAAAATATAGATTCCAAACACGTTTTTTAATACTTCTTTTTCAGGTCTTATATAGATGATACCTGCCATTGGACCATGTTACTTGCCACATATTTCTTTACTTTTGGCCTCTGCATCCTGATTGAAAATCAAGACAAGAGAGATCCATTTTAATACCTAGTTTTTTTTCTGTAATTTGATAAAATTAATTTATAGTCTCACCTTCACTTCATGCAGGCCATAAATTTGATAGATATTACTAACTGCTCTTCAAAATGGCAAAGGTATTATCAGAGACATATATACTGAATAGAGACAACATAATTATTTGGGGCTAAAGAGCTCAATCCCATGGAGTAATTTAAGGAATAATGTAGATTGTAGACCTGGATAATAATGCTTCCTTCTTACTGAGAATGCATTAAAACATTAAGATTCTTATATGTTCATTTTAAAAATAGTAATTCTATTATTGGAATGAAATAATACATAAATATATATCAAGTAATATAAATTGAATCAAATTATATGTAGAAATAAAAATTTCACAACCTATAGATTTAAAATACTTAAAATCAAAACCCTGAAAATAAGTCTTTGAAGAATAGATATCTCTGGCTTAAGAAACAGGGGGAAACATTCAGTATACTTGAATTATAGTTATCAGTAATATTACATGTTACAGATAAATAGCTATATCAAACCTCCAAGATCAAAGTATACAAAAAAGAATTTTGTGTGTGTGTGTGTGTGTGTGTGTGTGTGTGTGTGTGTTTGGTAAAAGAAACTTTCCCCCTTTTACCCCTACCTTCCTGTCTAAAACTCTTATTTAAAAGAGAAATTTATAAAAATTACTTGAAATCAGAAAGTCAAATGAGTAAAAGACAAATTGTTTGAGGATATAAAATGGAAGGATACTTTATTCTTAGCAGACTTAATTTTCTCCTCTGCTGTTAATGGGCAATAACTACTAGTTTGTTTTTGTTATTTTTCTTGAAGGAGGCATTATTCTCATTTGCTGAACATTCAAACATTATATGTACTAGTGCATGACGGCCATCTATACAAATATTAAGTCATCTCAGTGCCAGGAAGTGGCATGAGACATAGTGAAATATATAGATAAATGTTAAATTGACTTGGCTTTGACTCAAGTCTCTGAACAAAGGTGAACTCTGCCTTCAAACCCATAGAGTGAACAGCTTGCAAAGAGGTAGACCCCAATTTGTTTTTCTTGAATGTAAATTATTACCTTCAGTCAAAGATACTTTTTAAAAAGAGGAAATAAAGATCTTTCATAACCTGCAGTGTCAGAAAAATAAAAAAGGTTTTCTATCTCTGTTAGCATGACTAAATAAGTAATTAAGCCACACAGAAATTAGCTGCAGTTTAGTAGGTATAGTTCCATTTCCTATTTTTTCTTTGATCTGATGTGTTGAGTCAGAAACAAGTATAATACTCTTATCTTTGCAGAATGGACCTTATTCAATAAAGCTCACAACTTCAAGAGGTCCCTATAGTTAACCAATTGGTTTATTCATTCTCTATCTTGTTTTTACCTTTTTCATTTCAAAAATGAAAGCACTCATATTTTAAATATAGCCAGAAAAAAATAGTGGTTATTAGAAAGGCTGCCCATTGGAGATATTTTATCATCTATTCTAAATGCTGATCTCTAAACTTCATGTACATTGTACCACCTGTCATCTTCAGTATTTATAGTGTTTTAAAAAATTTTTAATATATTTTTTCAATTTTTGTGGGCACATGCTAGGTGTATGTATTGATGGGGCATGTGAGATGTTTTGATACAGGCATACAATGTGAAATATGCACAGCTTGGGGAATGGGTTATCAATTTGTAGGGCAGATTTGATATTAACAAAGTAGACCAAGAAATAAAACCAAGAAATAAGAATTCTGAGAAAAGTAATGGAAAGGTTAAGGTGTTGAGATTATACCATATGAAGAAGAAAATATTTAAGCAAAGTGGGGATAGTTTTAAAGTTTTTGTCTTCACTTTTCCACATAAAAATGTGTATATATTTGGCTTAATACACAACACATTTTACTCATACTTAGTATTTCTAAATATTGTAATTATCATTACTTTTTAAAGCTCTTGTGTGTGAAATTTGGCAAACACCAGAAAGAAAGGCTTGGAGATTTTATTGCTGGCAATTATTAAAATAAACATTATTGTTATTTGTTTAGCATAACTTAAATATGATATATTTTATTTTGTTTGTTGACATTATATAATTTATATTTTTTAATATACAGGTATTGCCTAGTATATGAGACCATTCATGTCATTTTGATACCATTAATTCTGTAATTCTTCCTTGGTATATTTACTTTTAATATTTTATTTTCTTTAATTAAAAATGATTTTTCCCACTTAAGCCAACCACGTTTTCTGTCTTCATCAATTTTTGTGTCCTTTGCCTGAACAAAGAAATTTACAGGTTTATCTCAACTTTTATGTTCAATTTTAAAAGAATAATAGCCATAATAATTTTTTTTAATTGTCAATTTTTTAACTAAAAATAATTTCCCATTACCAACAAGGAACTACGAATAGAATACGAAGGTTTTTCACAATTGGTTTTATGCTCTTTTGGAGGCAGGTTTAAATGCTAAATTGCTATATTAATTATAGAGAAGAATGGATCCTGAAAGGCTGGCTGTCTGGGGCTATCCTATCAGAGCATAATTAATTTATCCAGTCTGAAGTTGACAGGTGCACAATGTATAAGAAGAGAATTCCTTTAAAATTCTGCTGTTTTATTCCTGGCAACTCATTCTGAATTTCTCCGATGAGTCACTGAAGGAAACTTCCTTCCTTCCACATCTGCCTCCAGTGACTAAGCCAGCTGAAAATAAACAGGTAAAAATACCTCAAACATCTGCATCAACTTCAGGACTTTGTGAATAGCAGAAAATTTGGAGTCATGTCATTCACAGATAAAGTCTTTCCTTGCAGTTAAATTTTTCTCTAAAGTACTTGGGAAAAGTATATTCCTTCACTGATCAATTTTATGTTTATTATTATTTTAGGTCATTATTTCTCAATTCCTTTTTATAAAAGGAAGTACAATTCATTTTCACTAACATTAATATTTTCCTTTTAATCCAATTGCTCTTTCATTTTCTCATTAAAAAACAACACAACCAGTCTATTTTCCCCCAAATGTGAATGCACCTAAATCATAATGCAAATATATCTTCTGAAATAATAAAATTTCTTAGCTCTCAATGATAACTTTTTTTTAACTTTACCCCCCCTCCATTCACATAAGAAAGGAAAAGATGATCCTGAAACAAATGGAGAAATTATCTGAATAATGTGGAAACTAAATTTCAGTATCAAGCAAGGGATTTCAGTTCACATATTTAGTGTAAGCTTCTTTCCAAATAATAAAGAAGAAATAAAAATAAATTATGTTTCACTATTAATACAACAAAAAAAAATTGGCCCTAGATTGGTGGGCCCAAAATGAGGGAAGAGCCAGCTGCCTCAGGGATTATTTGATACATGAGTTGGGAAAACAAACAAACCAATGATCAACACCAGTAGGGTTTTAAGACAGTAAGAGCTGAGAAAAACAAAACAAAATCAAAGCAGAAGATAAAAACCATCAACAATAACATCCAAATCAAGTCTCCTAAAAAACTGTCACACAGAAAATTCCTCCAGTTCCATTCTGGCAAGAAGGCATATTTAAATATTCCTTTGAGCAATGTCACATTTTTATGAGACAATTCCCCAAGTGGGCTTTTGTTGTTACAAAAATGTTAAGAAAACACCTTTCTATTAAATGCCAATGTATTTCCAGAGTTTCTATGAGTCTGGGATGAGGCTGCAGAAACAGTTTGCTCCTGGCTTACCTAGCACCTTTCAAATGCTTTTTTTACTGTTAATTATCACAACCAGAATGGGTGGTTATGGAAATACTATCAAGTCTACAAGTGAACCCAACATCATGGAAAACTGAGGTTATAAATCACACCTGCCTCTCAAACCAGGTTTGGTATAATTAACAGTTTATATTAGTCAATATGACAAAGTAACTTCACTTATTTAATATGCATTCACTACATCCAGGGTACTTCTATTTGGCATTTTGAAATTTAAGTTTGGCAATGTAGTATTTTTTTTAAAGCAAAACAAAGCAAACAAAGCAATATAGCCCAACAACATAACATTAGCACATATTTTGATATGTATTCAGAAACTGGAGAATCTTTTGCCTAAACTATACATATGAGATGCATTCTTACGTTGCAAAGGGTAAACTGCAATAGTTAAAAAATAACATTTAAAAAAAACATGTCAATTTTAAATATATAGAAAGAGTCTTAGAGAGGCCTATTTTGGAGCCTAAGTAAAATATATGGAAAATAAAACATTTAGATGAAAATTCTTCATCTTCCTTGCATTAACAAAATTGGAAAATAAACCTTCACCTAATATTAAGGTATCCATCTGCGATTTCAAATCCTTTCCCTTGTGAGAGGGAAATAAAGTAAAATCTTATTTATGAAGTTCAGATAATTACCCAGACATTTGTTTGCTAGGCAAGAAAAAAGCCCTTAGTGCTCATCCTCCCCACAAAAACAGCCAAAACAACAAATAAACAAGTACATTTTTGTTGAAAATTAAAAAAAGGAACACACCAGAGGTCATCAAAGGAGTAGCAGAAATCCTGTAGAGCGACCCATGATAGCCACAATGAGAACAGAAGGGAACGTCTAGTTTTTATCACCCCATCCCCCAGGGGGAACCAGCTCAAGCCAGAAGCTTCTCCCTCAGAGGACAGGGTGAGCAGAAAGACTCCAGCAGCCTTTTTGACCACCTTGGGCACTTCCAGTCTTTACCACTGGAAAGCCCTGCAGTCCGTGTAGGCACTAAGCCTGGTTGGAGGAGCTCCCTGGAATCCACACAGCTGTTTTATCCTTGGAGAAGCTGGCACCATGTGCCAACCCTGGCTGCTGGCACAACGTATGCCCATGTTAGAACTCAAACTACTACTAGAGTGTGTCCTGCTCCACAGCCATTGTCCATGGCATCCTTCCATGCCAGAGGCTTAGCTGCCACTGAACAAACCCCATCCCATGGCTCCATATCCATGAGCCAGTTTGCTACTCTAACTACACTTCCCAGTCACTGCTGCACATGGTGCCTTGAGATCCCAGCTATAGCTGTGCACTCTCTCCTCTAAAACCAGTGCCTTGGCAGAGCCTCTCCTTCTATCCTTCCCAGTAAATGCTGTGCCCTAGACTTTATGCTGAAACTAAAGTGGCATCCTGTATCCTAGGAAAATGATGCCATTGTCACTCAGAGTAGTCATCTCCCCTATGCCTGAGCTGAAGCAGTATCCTACTTTCTGGGAAAATAGTACCTTGGATACCCAGAGCAGTCACACTTCCCCTACATGCTTAAGTCACCAGAAAAAAAATCAAAATAAATATTTTAAGGAAACTCATTGAGACACAAGAGAATACAGAGACAAATTCAACAAAATCAGAGAAACAATTCATGATCTGAATGAGAAATTTAACAGAGATATGTAGGTTAAAACAAAATAAAAAGAAATCATGAGTTGAAGAATTTCATGAATAAAATAAAATTTAAAAACACACACAATTGAGAACTTAACAGACTAGATCAAGCAGAATAAAGAATTTCTGAATTTGAAGACAGGTATTTTGATATGATCCAGGCAAATAAATAGAAAAAATTAATTTAAAAAAATGAAGGAAGCCTACAGGAGTTGTGAGACAGCATTAAACAAGCAAATATTTGTATTACAGGAGTTGCAGAAGATGAAGAGATGAGAAAAGGCATGCAAAACTTATTTAATGTAATTAATACTGAAAACTTCCCAAATGCTGAGAGAGATATGGGCATCTAGATTTAGGAAACTCAAAGATATGCTAATAGATTCAATCCAAAAAAGTCTTTTCTGAGGCATAATATAGTCAAATTTCTAAGACAAAAAGAGAATTCTAAAAACAGCAAGAGAAAAACATCAAGTCACCTATAAAGGAATCTTTATTAGACTAACAGCAGATTTCTTAGCAGAAACCTTACATGCCAAGAAAACATGGAATGATATATTTAAAGTACTGAAAGAAAAAAAAAAAAAACTGCGAGTCAAGAATACTGTACCTAATGGAAATACACTTCAGGAGTGAAAGATAAAGTCTTTTCCAGACAACCATTTTGCAATAATTAATTACAAGTAGGCTTGCCATACAAGAAATGCGCAAGGGAATCTTACATCTGGAAGGGAAAAGACAGTAACTAACATCGTGAAAAGTGCAAAAGTATATAAAACTCACTGGTAGAGCAAATATACAAATGAGAAAGACAAAGTAATCAAGACTTATAACTACAGACAACTACCAAATTGCAAAGATGAACGATCAGAGATGACATTATGTCGAGTGAAATGAGCCAGGCACAGAAAGATAAATACTACATGTTATCACTCATATGTAGAAACTGAAAATGTTGATCTCATAGAAGCAGAGAGAGGAATAGTACTTTCTAGAGACTGGGAAAGGTAGATGGGGGTTGGGGGGAATAAATATGGCGAGGTTGGCTAATTGATACAAAATTACAGCTAGATAGGAGAAATAGAGTCTAGTGTTCCATAGCACTGTAGGATGACGACAGTTAACAACAACTTATATTTTCAAATAGGTAGGAGAGAGAATATTAAATGTTCCCCACATGAAGAAATGATAAATGTTTGAGGTGATGGATATGCTAATTACCCTGATTTGATCATTACGCATGGTATACAGGTATTGACATATCATGCTTTATTCCATATTATATACAAACGTTATGTTTCAATTGAAATTTTAAAAGTGGAAATCTATTATAATCTATTATAAAACAATAGTTAAAATAGACCCTTTCTGGTGCAAGAACAGAGAAATAAATCAATGGAAGAGAATAGACTTCAGTGACAGACCTACAAATATTTAGTCATTTGATCTAACACAAACATGCCACTGGAATGAAGTGAAAAAATAATGTCTTTGGTAAATGGCAATGGAGCAACTGAATATCCTTGTGGAAAAATAAAATGAAACTTGATTTCTAATTTACATGACACAAAAATGAATTCCATATGGACTAGTAGATATACATGTGCAAAGTAAAAAAAAAAAAAGTTAGAAAATAGCATAGGAGAAGATACTCATGAGCTTGGGATGGTCATGAACATTCTCCAAAAACACTTTTCAGAACAGAAAAGATCAGTAAAGTAGGCTTCATTAAATTTAACAACTTTTGTTCATTAAAAGACATCATTAACAAAGCAAAAAAGGCAATTTCTAGAGACAGATGTTAACAATATAACTAGTATCTAAAATAAGGGAAAAAAAAGAAAATCAAATGAAGTTGAGTAGAAAGAATTTAACAGGCACAACACAAAAAAAGGAACACGCAAATTATCAGTGTATTAACTTTTCATGTAATAAGTTAATTTTTTCTCAAATTATGTGTTTTTATTTCATGCAAGTTTATGTTATTAAGTTCTTGTTTCTCCATAATAAATACATTTTTGTATAATATTTTTAAAACCCTGGAAAGTAATGCATAGATACAAAACCATCCATCTTGTACTATCTTGCCAAATGCCATAGCAACTCACAAGAGATTCAATTTTTACAATTTTATGTACCACCTTACAGGCATTTCAGAAACATTTTAAAATATGCTTGTGGTTACTAAGATTTTTCTCCTATTTTCTATTTATTTAATACTATAACCTCATTATTTCTCTATAGTATTCCATAATCTTCATAAACATTATTTTAAAATTAACATCATTATAATAAACCATATGTATATGTCCTTATTTACTTGAATCTTAATCTGTTATATCCAATATGGAACTCTAAAGTTCCAGGAGTATTTATGTAACTTTCTACATTTACATTTTAGAACCAGCTAGTATTCCCTGCTAGTCCACCTACCATACTTCACCCAACAAGGTAACTCTCCTGGTCTTCTAGGACATTAGTGTTCTCATTATTTTATTAATATGATTACTATTCTGAGATGTTGTAAGAACAATGGTCATACAACAAAAATAAAAGTTCTTTACAATGTAATATATGTGTTGTCATTAGACCATATTTTCCCTAGTCCCGAGATGTTGTAAGAACAATGGTCATACAACAAAAATAAAAGTTCTTTACAATGTAATATATGTGTTGTCATTAGACCATATTTTCCCTAGTCCCAGAAGTATTTATCATTATAATTTTGTACAGAGGGCATATGTAGCCATTAATTATTTTCTAATGAATAGAAGTTTCTTCCTTCCACAAAACTTTCCTCCTCTTTTTCCTAATCAATCAAATAGTTTTGAATTGGACCTTGCAAATAGTCTGGTCATTCCAAAAATAAGCTAGTCAAATCAATTAATCAAGCACCGCAGATATTTGCAAATGGATTCAATTTTGTAAATATAGATTAGATCAACTTTAAATGTATTTTTAAATAACATTGTTAAATACCAATGGTAAGAAAATAACTTGTATCCCCTATCACCAAACAGTAATATTTTATCACAATATTTTTTCTTTTATTTTTTGAGGCGGAGTCTTCACTCTGTCGCCCAGGCTGGAGTGCAGTGGCGCGATCTCGGCTCACTGCAAGCTCCGCCTCCCGGGTTCGCGCCATTCTCCTGCCTCAGCCTCCCGAGTAGCTGGGACTACAGGCGCCCGCCCAGCTAATTTTTTGCGTTTTCGGTAGAGACGAGGTTTCACCGTGTTAGCCAGGATGGTCTCGATCTCCTGACCTCGTGATCCGCCCGCCTCGGCCTCCCAAAGTGCAGGAATTACAGGCGTGAGCCACCGCGCCTGGCCCATTATTTTTTCTTTAATTCACAATTCCTGATTATACTTTTCTGTAGGACCACTATAATTGTATTCATATTTATAATCATCGAACACCTAAAGACACATCTCATGCAGCTAGGAAGCTCCATAGCAATTGCTTTTATGGGTTGAAAGAAGAAGAGAAAACTACTGAATAGCTTTGTCTAAAATTGTTTTCCTCATATAGGTTGCCACATTATTCATGATAGAGCTTTTTATATTGATGAACAGATACGAGCATGCTGGAGATTTTTTGGTTTATTTTCATCTATATCAATATATTGTTATTTTGCAATTCAAATGTGGAAAGGCCTCAACATCTATAAAGTCACATAATGAATATAAAAACCAAAGTCAATTAATCTAAAACAAGTGATATAATGCCCTTAAAAGTGTATTCTTAAAGAAAATGTTTGTTTTTATAATAATCTAGAAAATTCAGAAAAGAATCTTACCATCAATTAGATAGACTTATCAATTAATTCTAACCTTTTTGATTCTTTGATTGGATTTAAGCCAATGAATTAAGAAAACTGGAGGGTGGCAAAGAATTATTAGCCCCAATGTCCATCCTTCTCAAAATCAATGTTTAAGCAAGAGAAAATGATAGAGAAGACATGATCAAAATGTGTTCTGTAAAGTAAGTGTATATAGAGAGGTGAGTACCAATATTACCAAGATAGTGGGGCAAAGGAGGCTATAAGGAGGCAACAGAAGGAGAAAGTTGGAAAGGGAGGGATGGAAAGAGAGAGGGAAAGAAAAAAAACTATCATCAGAGTGAACAGGCAACCTATAGAATGGGAGAAAATTTTTGCAATCTACACATCTGACAAAGGGCGAACATCCAGAATCTACAAAGAACTTAAAGAAATTTATAAGAAGAAAATAAACAACCCCATCAAAAAATGGGCAAAGGATATGAACAGACACTTCTCAAAAGAAGACATTTATGTGGCAACAAACATATGAAAAAATGCTCATCATCACTGGTCATTAGAGAAATGCAAATCAAAACCACCATCAGATACCATCCCATGCCAGTTAGAGGTGGCGATCATTAAAAAGTAAGGAAACAACAGATGCTGGAGAAGATGTGGAGAAATAGGAACACTTTCACACTGTTAGTGGGAGTGTAAATTAGCTCAACCATTGTGGAAGACGGTGTGGCGATTCGTCAAGGATCTAGAACTAGAAATGCCATTTGACCCAACAATCCCATTACTGAGTATATACCCAAAGGATTATAAATCACTCTACAATAAAGACACATACACATGTATGTCTATTGCAGCACTATTCACAATAGCAAAGACTTGGAACCAACCCAAAAGCCCATCAACGATAGACTGGATAAAGAAAATGTGGCACATATACACCATGGAATACTATGCAACCATAAAAAGAATGAGTTCATGTCCTTTGCAGGGACATGGATGAAGCTGGAAACCATCATTATCAGCAGACGAACACAGGAACAGAAAACCAAACACTGTATGTTCTCACTCATAAGTGGGAGTTGAACATTGAGAACATATGGGCAGAGGGAGGGGAACATCACACACTGGGGCGTGTTGTGGGGTGGCTTGCAAGGGGAGGGATAGCATTAGGAGAAATACCTAATGAAGATGACGGGTTCAAGGGTGCAGCAAACCACCATGGCACGTGTATACCTGTGTAACAAACCCGCACGTTCTGCACATGTATCCCAGAACTTAAATATGATTTAAAAACCAAAAAAGAAAGTAAAAAGAAATGGCAAAAAGGAGGAAGGGAGGTAGGGAAGAATGAATGAAGGAGTGAAGCAATAGAGAGGCAAAGAAAGGAGACAGAAAGAAAGAAGAGTAGGACAGGAAGGAAGGAGGGAGGTGGAAAGGGATAGATAAAAGGAAGGAAAGAGAAGGGAAGAGGAAAAAGGGAGGAGAGAAGGAAGGTCAGGTGGGGAGAGGAGGAGAGGGAATGGAAGTAGAGGATGAGGAATAGATAATCCATTTTTACATATGCAAAATGTGGTTACTCTAACCAGACAAGTTTGGAAAATTTCAAGTTATTTGGTGAGTTAGCCTGGTCTAATGAAATTAGCATCAGACAGGGAATCAAAATAGTTTAGTTGTAGTTCTGAATAGACCACCAGTTTCCAGTGTAATTTTAAAGAAATATATTAACCTCATTCTTCTTTAAGCTTAACATGAAAAATTAATTGTTCAGACCAGCATCTTTAAGATTCCTTCTAGCCTTAAAATCCTATCCTCTCAAAAATTTCCATAATAGGAGACAAATTAAGAAAAAAATTAAAAAGACAAATACAGTGATGCTATTAAGATGAGACATTTTTTCAGTGTCTTTATAATTGATTGGATTTATAAAACGCCTTCCTCATGCAACTAGTGTCAACTTTGTATCTTAAGGTTTGTTTGACTAAGGAGTTTGGAATGAGCTTCTCACTTGGTATGTCAGCAATGAGACATGGAGATGGATAATATACTCTTAGGCTGGCAGGATTTTGACATTCATTACCGAAGATGTCGCTGTTTATGAGATCTGTGGGAGAGCTGTAATGTACTAGTACACCTAGGAGACTGGTTGTAAACTTATATTAGGCAATCAGGGAGATGATGATAAACACTACTTGAAAGAAGCTAGTGACATGAACATATTTTACTCGATGCCTGGAATACAAGAATTCAGATAAGCCTATGCATATGTTTAGCTCTGACAGTAGAATTTATAGTCTGTGAGTTGATCAAATCACATAAAAATTAAAACTCCTTGAAGAAGTCAGTTGTCTACTTTTACTGATCACTTGAGCTATATGGTACAGTTAGAGTTGCCTTTGAAATGCAAAGTATTTATTTAAGCCACAGATAAAAAGGTTGTTCTTAGGAACCTTTCAGTCACAATTTCAATTATTTTCTGACATGATAAATTTTCTTTCACAGATGCTTATAGCAACTACACTACTGTAAATCTGCACTTGAAAAATGCTTTAATATTTAACTTTGAAATATGCATTCAGCTATTTACATTTAAAAGATTGTTCACGAGTTGCTAAAACATAATGTAAATGAATACCTTCTCTTCATACTGCTTTAGACATGGAATTTTAAATGTGGTAACAGTTCTTGGAACACCCCTTAATTGTAAGCCAAAAACAAGGAGATATGAACCTTTTCAGAGCTAACAACTGCAACATACCTCGTTACATATTTTCTTTGATAAATATGAACAAAGCAGGAGATTTGAAAAATGCCAAGAGCTCAAAACTTACCAAGAATTGGACAGACATACACACTAATAAACCTGCATAACGAAAATGATTAAAATTTGATGTATTTGACTCTTTTTTTCTATCATTAATGTATACAAAATTACGATATTTAATACATATACAATTTTATGGACTTTTTAAATTAAATGTATACCAAAAGACTTTGTTCAGATCATCAGTCTCCCAAAACCATGATATTCATGGTTACTCAAGGCTATATTTGTAGATATGCCATAATTTAATAATTTCCCTACGTGAGAACACTTGCTTCAGATCTTTGTCATTATAAACAATGCCAAAATGAAAATCTTTGCTCATAAACTTTCTTTTCGTTTTGTTTTTCCTTCAGGTTGAACAGCTAGAGTGGGATGATGGAATCTAATGGTTTACATTTTCTCAGTGCCATCTGTATAAATTACCAGACTGCTTTCCAATCCAGCAGAGGTGAGAGGGCCTATCTCTGAATATTCCGATCTTTGTAACAAAAAGTATGCTAATTTAATTAAAATAGCACCTTGTTCAAATCTATTTTCCTTTTGTTAGCAGTGAAATTAACATTGGCATCTTCAACTTTTTATTGGTATACATCTTTCATTCATATTTTTACGTATCTGTGTATGTATTCAGTATTCATTAAAACTATTAACTGAACACTACTATTGGAAATGTATCTGACATAGATAGTTGGGAACTATAGTCAAATGTTTTTTAAAATGCTGCATTTTACCATCTGCCATGAAAAACAGTACCACATATTGGTGTACGAAAGGCTCGGAGGTGATGCACATTAAATAAACTTGAACATTTTTTAGTAAAAGACACCCAAATACATTGTAATACTCATCCATTTCTCATATAAGTATTAATATTTTGGTAAGCTAATGTTACATGAAAAAAAATCCTGAAAATTCACTTATATCTGTTCCTTGTCTAATTTTTACAGTTTTTCATGCTTGCATCTTAATTTAATACATATTTTGAATAAGATAATCATGATTATCAATGATCACACTATTCCATTGAGGTGAGTTTTTATATTGTCCTCAAACTTGCTATATTAATTCCAACCTCCATGCCTTGTTGTTTCCATTTCTAATATACAAGTGCAAGGGAAATTTCAGTTTGAAAGAAGTTTCAGTATGAAATTTCAATGGCAAATAAAAGCTGTGTGCAAAGTAAGTTATTGGCAAAGAGGATCACGTGAAACCAACCAAATAGTCCCATAGACATTTTTTTAAATAAACAAAGAAATGGACTATTCTAGTCTTAAAGCTTAAAATTTGCATTCGTTTTATTTGAGTTCCTTCCTCAAGAACTTACTCCCAGGCCTCTCAAAAAGTGTCAAAGAACAAAAACTCACCAAATCACTGCCTCCAATGAGATGCCAGAACCCTCATTCACCGCAATGGCTTCTGGACCCCTCCCTAATTCCTGTTTTCATTTCTTTCCCACTATATAAACCCCTAGTTTTAGTCAGTCAGGGAGATGGATTTGAGGCTGAGCTCCAGTCTCCTGTGCTGCAGCGCCTGATGAAAGCCTCTTCCCTGGCAATAGTTGCTGTCTCGTGATTGCCTTTCTGCGCAGCAAGCAGCAAGATCTGGGTGGAACCCTTGGTGTTTTGGTAGCATGTGCATGCACAGAAGAGAAAGGTTAATGAACAAAGAGTAGAATGAAGCAGACACGAAAAATATATGGACTCAGAGAAGAAACAACAGAGAGAGAAGCCACAGCACCATAGGTCTTCATGGCTTACCCCGTGAAGCCCAGCCACATTCCTGACTATGGAAGTCTGACATTTCCCAGAACTATTCAAAGTAACCCTTTGAAACTAACCTAATTTAAATGGGCTCCTGTTCTTTGCAATTTAATGAATTTTGACTAGAACTCTATTATCTCTTTTGACTCTGTGGGCCAGAATCGGGCACAGAAAGAGTCAATCTAGATCAGGGAAAGATTAGAAGATCAAGGAAATGGTTGCATAGGTATCTTTGGAAGTACAACTGAAAACGAATACGGCTTTCTTCCTTAAACCTTTGGATGTGTTTGTCTCTCCTCGCCTATCCTCCTCTAGCTATTATTTCTTGTACTATATGTTTTCACATTTTATTATATTTTGTACCATTCATGATTTTCTTTATATCTTAATATATAATCCTTTTAAACATTTAATTCTATACCATTTCATTTTACTGCCTAATTCATATTTTGTTTCCTCTACTACTTGTAAGCTTTTTGAGTACAGAGACTATATCACACGATCTTATATTTTTCCATACATGAAACACTCACTAAAAGCTACTTGAATTAATATTTTGCAGGAAAGGTCTAGGGAATTTTCCCACCGTACTAAAAATTACATTTTCTACCTAAAAAATCTGGTAATGATTCTGCCTTCCATTAAATGCTGTGAAATACATGTGGAATGTTATGTCTGAAAAATACTGTCTAGGAAGTTACTGTTTTGAGACAGAACACATATAAAATAAGTGATTACATGCCATCATCCTCCTTTGCTCAAATTTTTTTGTCGCTGTTCCTGCTTGGTGCAGAAGTATAGTCTTCCAAGGTGAAAGGCCTTGAGAAAGGAAAAAAGTTGTATAGGACAAAACTATATTTCAAGGAAGCCTGATTTCTGTCATTTATTTATTGGAGACAGAGTTGCACTGTGTTGCCCAGGCTGCAGTGCAGTGGCACATTCACTGCAACCTTTTCCTCAGGCTCAAGCGATCCTCTTATCTCAGCCTTTCAAATAGCTGGGACAACAGGGTGCCACCCTGCTCAGCTACTTTTTTTTAAACTTTTTGTACAGACAAGATCTCACCATATTGCCCAGGCTGGTCTTGATCTAATGGGCTCAAGTGATCTTCTCACTGAAGCTTCCCAAAGTGCTGGGATTAAAGGCATGAGCCACCTCACCGGGTCTGTTTCTGTCATTTAGTATCAGTGCCCAAGTAGTATTGGAGGAAAAGGCTTTGCTATGAAGAAAATTCACATCTTTAGTTAGGTTTATGAATTGCAAATCTAACTTGTGTGAAAGTTTTATTAACAACATAAGCAGTTCAAATCTTAAATACCAAGTACCCTGAAAAAGATGGGGTTCCTATAATAAAAAGGAAGGAAATAAAAAAGTTGACCCCCCCATCATGAATTCCCATTAATCTTACTTTCCTCTGTCTGGTCCTTTTGCTCTCACAAAGCAATGACTTTCATACCAGGATATATTTTTTTCTGATGAAAACCTACTAATGAGATCTTTTCAAACATACACTTACCCTCTATTTAATATTATGGGGCTTGAGTTTCTGCTGAGCATATGTTAAACCAAGACGTGGGACTGATGAGATACCTGTTTTAGGTACTAAAACTCACTCTTACGTAAAAAACATACTTATATTTAATACTCAAAGCTATATTATGCTGGTTTCAGTATAATATAGAATAATAATACAAGGAAATGAATATTCACATTATAAATAATTCAATGCAAAGAAATGTTCTGATGGTAATGTTAATGAAGAAAGAAATAGAAGATTTAGGAAAAAAGTAAAGAAATGAAGAGACATTTCACAGTTTATCAAGATAGGCTTTGCTAGCTCAAAGAAAACCCAGATGAACTTACAAAACCTATAGTATGAGAACATGTAGCAAGATAAAATAAAGGTGGAAGTTAACTCTAAATTTTTACATGTATTTTTATCATACATATTTTATTTAAAAAGTACTTTTAAGGTAAATATTTGCATATTAAATTCTTTTTCCCATTGGATTCTGTAATACTATTTGAAATAAATTCCTATGATATAATAAATATCAAGAAATGAACCAGCTTTTTAAAACTGCATTTATATGGAAGAATGTTTTTTCCATAAAGCAGTAATAATTATTCTGTAATTTGTCATAAAATGAGACTGTCATATAGAAAGGATTATGTTAGCACTTGCCAAATTAATATAGTTTAAAAAAAAAGTCAGCTTAATAAAACTGCCACTAAGGATCTACCTAAACCCACATTGTTTTGATTGTTTATGACTCTGTTTGTTATATATTCTTTCATTTTGCAAAAGATGTTGTGTTTTACAAATAAATTAGCGTATTGGGACCTAAAGGAAAATGAAATAAGAATGTTAAGTAACCACTCTTGAAAATATGAATAAACAATGGAGAGGTTTGGACCTGAAACCGCAGTGAAAATAACTAAGTCTTCATATAGTTCATGCTGTATTACCATAATTTTACAAATCCCTGAATAAGCCAGATTTAGAGATTATAAAATGAAAAGGAAAGAGATTAGACTTCAGTCTTTTTGGGGATCCTCTGATAAGTGATAAAAAGAACTGGTGCCAGCTTGCAGCAATCCTATTTGGTGTCACATATAGCGTTTTATATTTCTTTGGGATTTAGTAACCCACATTCGGATATTATACTATTTTGAGTGTTCCCTCAGTTATAAGCCACTTACATCATCTTTTGTCTTTCATCCAAATCTATTACATGAAATATTTTTATTTATCATCTACTCCTCCTAGAAAATAAGTTCAATGAGATCAGATAGTTTGTTTTCACAATTTTAATAATCATCAATGTCTAGTTCAAAGTTGGCATATAATATATATATTGAATTAATGAATGTTTGAGTTATCATGTGTATGATTGTCTTACTGAGGTTGAAGAGCTAAACTACAGCCCGTGGATAGGAGTTTTCCCTAAAAGAAATTGTCATTTGTGTCACTTCTGAGGAATTAAATGGGGACTTAAGAAACTGAGCAATAGAAACTTCCTCTTTCTTTGGAAGTCAGTGTTGAATTTTTATTTGCAGGCTGGAGATATGGATATAGGGGATGAGCCTCCTGCCTTTAATTAGAAGCAGCCCCAGGGTGAGAAAAAGAAGCAACCATATAAAATTCTCTAAAGTGCATCTGGGGAGGTGCAAGAGTTAACAGGTAACTTAATGACACTCTACTATCCGATGTCCAAATTTGATTACTTTTAAATGAAAAATGTCAAACTGATCTCAGTTGGACTGTGTGAAATGATAACCATATTACTCCTACCCTTAGGACAACATAATTCATGACAAAACATAATATAAAAGTGGTAGTGTATCCTTCCCTCAGGAAACCAGAGAGACAGCACCGTCCCTGATCACTGACAGTGGAGATCAGTACTCACAGAATATCAGTCTTCGTTGTCAACAGAGGCAATGGAATCCTAGCATAACCTGGAATAGGAACAATGAGTTTGAGGAATGGTTTTTGAACTGAAGCAAGGCAGAGCATGTGGTGTGGGGCACTCATTTCTGGCAAGATCTGATGAAGGTGATCACAAGATTTAATCTGTTTATACAGACACATACTATATGTATCTTTATATATAAAAAGATGCATATGTATACATATGTATCTGTATAAACATGCCTCTTTACGTGAATATACATATACAGAAATATGTATATACAGTGTATTATTTTTACTGGATTGCATGTAATAAAATATATGTTTTTTCATACTTCTCTCAATGTATTTTAAATATATATATTCATGTAGCAATCCAGTAAAAGTAGTGTATCCTAACACTAGTGATCTATTCAATATCCAAGCATGTAATATTCAGTTTTAGGTAGCCAAAAATCTGTTGTAACACTATTCTTACCTAATAATAATATTTTATTACATGGGTATGATTCCTTGAGATCAATGAGATTATGGATGACTCACATGAAGTTATCACCTGTCAGAGTAGAAAAAGAGCATAGGCTTTGGCTTCAGGAAAATCTGCCAAGTTTCAACATCTAAGATGTGGTAAAACGAGAAAGATTCTACAATCACAATGAAAGCCTTGATATTAGAAACTTCAATTTCTGTCATATTGTGCTAAGGATTTGGGTCTTTATATTACCTGCTCAGTATCTGGGCTTTTGCTATAAAGGGAGGTAACTATTGAAGGATTTAAGCAGAAAGTGATGGGATCATATGTGCTTTTCAAAAGATCACTTGGGAATGTATATGGAGATCCCTGGAAAGCATTCAGAGGAAGATCATCATTTATGTAATGATTCATCAATCTCAGTTTGAAAGAGTAAGAACCTGAAATAAGTTAGCAGTAGGAGAGACATACAGAAATGTGCACAAATGTGAGTTCTTAAGAAAGTACAGTGGAAGGCATTTATTCACACGTGAGGGTGTGAAAATGGTGTTGACATATGAAAAATAAAGAACTCAACCCAAATGTTTTACTTAAATTGGAAACCTTGAATATTAGAGATAATACCCGGGACCTATCAAACCCTTTTCCTCTTCGGTACACAACCAGACTGCATTTCCCAGGCTTCTGTGTACTTGTCTGAGGCCACAGGGGTAAGTTGTAACCCATATGATTGGCTGTAAGTATGTATTCTAATTTCAGACATGGGAAAACAAAAATAAAAACAAAACAAAAAACTTCAATGCCATTCTTCATGTTCTCTCTTTTTTTTTTTTTTGCCTCCACTGGCTGCACTGACAAAATACAGTGGGGAACTCTGAGGCCTTAGTGGGTGGATGGAAGTGGCACTAGATGTGTCCTTGAATAAATGCAGAGCTGAGCCCTTCCCTCCATCCTGACACTAATCCATATGCCCTAAATTGAACTAATGCATGAGGAAAAAAGTAGCGCTTTTTAACATGGAAGCTCCTAAGATTTCATTATGTGTTTTATTATATAATAGCTCACCTCCCTGTCTAAAATCTGCAAGTGTTCTATAAATTCTCTAGTAATGAGAAATTTGATATGATACTTAGGACAATGCTGCACATTATTATTTTGTTGTTTTGTTCTGGTTTTTGGTTTTGAGACAGGGTTTTGCTCTGCCGCCCAGGCTGGGGTGCAGTGGCACAATCAGAGCTCACTGCAACTACCTACTGGGCTCAAGTGATCCTCCTGCCTCAGCCCCCAGAGCAGCTGGGACTACAGGTGCGCACCATGCTAGGTTAATTTTTTAAATGTATTGTAGAGACAGGGTTCTGCCATGTTGCCCAAGTTGGTCTTGAACTCATGAGCTCAACTGATCCTCCCACCTTGGCCTCCCAAACTGCTGTGATTACAGGCAAGAGCCATCATATCCAGCTATATTTATAATGTGTTATTGATTTTAGTGCTTAATATGACTAGTTCTATGGTGTGATAATTTTTCTTAATATTTTTGTTGTACTTATAAAATTCTAAGTTAAAAGTGTTTTCTTATATGTTAGGAAGAATATTTAAATTAGGTAAGTCCAGCTGAGACCTGTGATCAGAATTATGGTGGTTGGAGTGGGCAGAGCAGCTAAACAGCAGGTTACTTACCAGTTGGTTACATTACTGTATTATATTAAGCCACCTAGAGACAGTTACTATTCTTTAACGTATTTTTGTAGCTTATGTCATTATATTTGTTGCTGATTTGATCATTAATTCAATTATTTGAGATTTGATATGTAAAAATAATATGTTTATTATAAGACCTTAAATAATATTCCATCAGATTTTTTTTTTTTTTTTTTTTTTTTTTTTGCGTACATTGGTATTGGAGTTCATTTGCTTGTTTTGTACAGTGTAAAATCTTCAATAAATCTTAGGGTGAAAGCTGTTTTATTTTCATAGATTCAGTCTTTAAGACTCATCCTAATTGCCATATTGAATCCGTGTAAATTGTTGATTTAAGGCCCCTTGCACTGAGAATTTTAAAATATTGGGCAGGAAGGCAAAATTTTAACTATTTGTTAAAACATCCTAATTTGCATTATATATATTTTCAATTAACAACCCAATATTTTGAACTCTTTTTTTAATGAAGTATTCTAAAAAGCAAGATTCAGTCTTAAATATTCTACCTTAAAGAGAACATGCAAATATAATTGGCAGATAATAATTATCTTTTTTCTCCAATGTAAAATGGATTGACACTGGTGCAGTAATAATTCAGTACATCCCACTTAAGCTAAAATTTGCTTCATTAGATTTTCACAGTTCTTATCCTACAAAAGGCATAAGTTGCAAGCTTTATGATCATTGTAAGTGCCTATTTCTTTCAAGAAAATAGCCTAACCCTATTTTATAAAAATTTTATAAAATATGGGTACCCTATTAAGAAAGAATTATTTTAATGACATATTTAAAGCAGTACTAAAATAGAACTCAATTTTTAAACTGCTTCTGCTTAAAGAATACTTAACACATACATTTACCTTATTAAATTAAATTTAAAATTCATGTTACAGTCCAAAAGTTCCTTTCCTTAGAACATCTATTAAGCATTTATCGAAGACAGTGAGTTAATTTAAGATTTTAATATATCACTTCATCAAGAAATAAAGTATTGATATAAATCACTTAAATTTTGATAGGTCCTGAAATGCTTAATTTCAATACGTACCTTATCATTTAGAGACAGAGATACTAGACATTACTATAAATTGTATTCCATAATAAAAAAAGACAACTCTGTAGTTAAAATTCTGGAAGGCATGTCATAAAAATTGACTTATCATAGGGTTATACAAGGCTCCTTTCATAAAGGAACTCTGTAAGCTAAGCCAATTTTTATTCTGATTGGCATGACTTACATTAGTCAAAAGGACCTGCATGGCCAAAAGTCTCTTTCTGAAAGTTTATAAAAATGCAGCCAAATGTTAATAATTCCTGGAAAAATTAAGACAATCAGAAATAGAAATAACAGGTGGCAGATTTAGTACAGCATTCCCATACTAAAATGTATGATATTTTACAGTTTTTGCAGAAGCTCAAAATTGGCATTACTGAGCACAGAGACTGCCTTTATTGGATATCATTTTAGGTTTCAATTCTCTAGTGGTTAGCATTTTTGGAATAGACAGATATTTCAAATTAACTCATTTTTTTCCTAAGTTTCACATTACAGTGGCAAGGAATAAAAATTCAATTTTTATACTCAAAATTATTATTCAATGAATCAACATTGAACTAGCAGTGGTTAACTACCTAATGATAGTTTAACCATTTTCGTTAAATTCAGGGGAAAAGAGCTTTTATATCACAACTAAGTCACACTTAAATATTTTCTTTAAACCAGAATTTTCTTATCTATTTATAGCTTGAAATTAGTAGTTTTCTCTATGTTATAGAAACTAAACTAAACCTAATGAATCAAAGTTAAGAACAATTTAGTATTTAAGCTCATGAAAGTAATGCATTTAAAGGCCGTTCGAAAGTGTCTTAGTGGAAGTGGTTACAGTAAGTTCTATCGAAAATAATGATATTGAGATAGCAGCTTTATAAACTAAGCTGTTTTCTTCACAGCAATTTTAATAAAAGAGCTGTAATAACCATCTCCACCTCCTTCTTCCCTCTGTTTTCTTGTACTCACTCCACCTGACATTACCTATCCATTACTGCAGTGATTTTACTCTTCTCAAACTCATCAGTGATCTTCATTTTTCCAAATGCAACAGCCACACCTTACACTCTATTTTACTTGTCCTCTTAGCAGCATCCAACATGATTGGCAGTTTTGACTATTAACCATCCTCTGCTCTTCTCTGATACCACTTCTAAATTTTTCTCACACTGCCTGCCTTTTCCCCCTCTGTTGGACGTATACATACGGGTAGGTCCCAGAGCTCTGCTTTGGGCTCTCTTTACCTGTTGATGTTTTTCTTTTTTTTTAATCTACAGAATCTCATATATTTTGGGATCTTTAGGTTTAAATATTTACTGTGAATTTGTAAGTCCAGCCCTGACCACTCACTCAAATTCCAGAACTATATATCTAATTGCCTTAAACTTAGCCAGCGTGAACATATCTCTTGGTTCTTTCTTATACTTGTTCCTCATCTGTACTTTTGCATCTCAGCCACAAGCACAATTATTAATATGTACCCAGTTACTCAAACTAACAGCTTAAAGTTATACTTACTTCCTAGATTTCCATTATATTTAATACCTAGCTCTTCAAGATGTCTTGATAATTTTAAATCCAAAACACATTTCAAATCTTTCACTTGTTTATAGTTATTTTAATAATAAAAATAATATAAATATTATCTCTAGTCTCCTAAAACCTCTGAAGTCTTCTAATTGGTTTTCCTGTTTCTATTCTTTCCTTGGTATCCCCCTAAAACATCCAAAGTCATGGCTAAAAGGTCTAATTAAGTCATCTGATTTCCTCTTTAAAATCCTTCTATGTCTTCCCACTTAGACTTTACATAAAAGTAACATTCCATACCCTACAAGGTCCTCCCTTACAAGGTCCTGTGCGATCTGGCTCCTACTCTCCTGTCTGACTTTTCTCATGTACCCCATTACACACATCTTTCACCCACACTGAACTTATTTCTGTTTTTCAAATATGTCAAAACTCCTTTTGGAGTCGGGGATCGTGACACTATCTATGGAGCTAGTGAGTGCAGGGGCACTCTGACCCCAGGTTATGACAGCACAATTTTTTTTAGCATTAATTCTCATTCACTGATGACCCAATTGGCCTATCAACATTTATCATATTTTTTATTTTTCTTATTGCTCTTAATTACCTTCCATTTTCTTGCATCTTTGCATGCTTATTGTTCTATATGTCTATAATTCCATACTGTGGAACAATACCTGAACCACAATAGGTTTGCAAAACAAAGTTTGTTGAATAAAAGAACAAATGAATGAATATTATATAATGGGGAGCATGAAGTCAAGGAAGGTTTTCCGTGTTCTGCAGTAACATTTAAGACAGGAGACACTTGAGCATGTTTATGTAATCAAGGGGTAGTGAACAGTGAGAAGTTGGAGATTCTATTATAGAAATTGAGATGATAACTGAGAGCATCGAGGTGGTAAAGAGACATTCAATGCTTAACACTGGAAAGAACCGTAAAGATTGTGACTAAGAAAGGGGTTGATAAGGAAGAGTTTTAATACAGAGGAGTATACAGCTGTCAATATTGGGATCAGAGCAAATTTCCAGCAGGATTAGCTCTCATGGGTAAGATCACCATCAGCTAGTGCCAGAAGTAAACTCCCTCCACTTTTCCTTTGGTAGTTATTTTGGAAGAAGAGAAAAGACTGCATCAAACGACTGTCTGCTCTGACACAAACTGCCCTTATCTTTTGCAGTAGTCCCTTTAGAAATATAATTAAGTATACTAGGAGGAATCTGCCTTATGATTTCAACCAGGTAGACATATTAGAAACATTTAACTTTTTGCCTTATATTTATGCTACAGTTTCTTCTTCTCATACACTTCTTACTGTCATCCACAGTATCTTCTAAGCTTATGTGATTATTGTTTCTAACACACACACACACATACACACACACACTTGAATCTATCTACTTCTGATTCATTCTGATTCTCCCAGTTTTCACTGTATTAAATGGTATCTTCAAATGAGGCAGTTCATATGCTCACTTGAAAACATGTGACATTTTTCTTCTCTGAATCCATTACTTACAATTCAGAGTACTATGATAAACAGAGCAAAATCTCTCCACTGTGTAGATTCCATTAAACAAATGGTAGCAATAAAAGCAGAATTTCATAAATAATTAGTGAGTAGTAGACCAAACAGAAATCATCCACTGTGAGATGATTGAGGAAAATCAATGGGAGGGCTACTGAGACTGTGCAGAATCAATCACAGCAATATGTCATGTAATGGTATGGCCTTTCAGTCATAGCTGCTTTCATAATCATTTGCATTTAAGATGGCACAAAACTGAATGCATGAACTTGTTTTTCTTAGTTCATAAGCCCCACTCAACCTTTCTTTATTTTTCAATACACTTAGAAACCCAAGCATTGGTCATTAACTGAAATAAAGAGGGGCTTTAAAAGGTTTTCAATGTTATTCATCCCTATACATCTCCGTATCTTGTGTTGAATTCATTCTTGCGTAAATTTACTTCTGGACCTTGTATTTAGCTTGCAAACCTTCATATTTAAAAATGATGTGACTATTAATATGTCTACCTAAAAGCTGTTTCTGAGGAGCCTAAAACAAATATAAGCAATAACTATTTGTAGCTCCAAGTGAATGGATAATCCAACTACAATAATCAATATACCACTTTCTGTCTTGCTTTTCTGATATGCTCTCAATGAAAGGACTTTAGGAGTTGGCCTCACCACAGGTCTAGGAGAACAGATAGAAGTTTAATGTGACTTTAGAAATATAAATAACAAACTTCTCATTCTTTTGATTATACATAGAAATATGATGGCATAAATAGCAGTTGGCCTTTTGTATCCATGGGTTAAGCATCCGTGGATTCAACCAACCATATACTGAAAATAGTTGGAAAAATATTATGTCTGTACTGAACACAGACATTTTTTCCTGACCATTACTCCCTATATAATGCAGGGTAACAACTGCTTACATAGCATTTACCTTGTGTTAGGTATTATAAGTAATCTAGAGATGAACAAAGGAAGTGGTTTCTTGAGATGAAATCAATCCTGGTGAAGAGGCTGTGAACATTGCTGAAATGACAACAAATGATTTAGAATATTCCATAAACTTAGCAGAGATGTGGTTTGAAAGGATTCAAAATTTTGAAAGAAATTCCACCATGGGAAAAATGCTAGCAAACAGCATTGCATGCTACAGAGAAATCTTTCATGAAAAGAAGCATCAATTGATGTGGCAAACTTTATCATTGTCTCCTTTTAATAAATTGTTACAGCAACCCCACTCTGATCAACCACCACTCTGATCAGTAGGCAGCTATCAACATTGAGGCAAGACCCTCCACCATCAAGAAGATTACAACTCGCTGAAAGCTCAGATGATTGTTAGCAATTTTTAACAATAAATTACTTTTAAAATTAAGATACATACACATTTTATTAGACATAATGGTATTGCACACTTAATTGACTATAGTATAATCTAAACATTACTTTTATATGCATGGAAAATGACTAATGTGATGTAATTGACACAGCTGCCTTGTAAAATATTAATTCAAATGAAATAATTAATTTGTTGACTATAATGAGTAAGTATTGATGCTACGATACAAAAGCTTTTGTTAAAATGTGGTTGGTTGATTTCCATGTCCTTTGATGTCTTTTTTAAAAACTAATTTAAATGTCTTACATTTGTTAGGTTAAACAGATTGATTTAAAATTCACTAAAACACTTATTTGGAAGACCTAGAAATTTTGCTTCTAAAATAATTATTAAAAGTTTGCTTCCATATATTTGAAAAATGGAGATTGGAAAAACTGTGTATTTAGTTACAAAGTCAAATACTCAAATATTTGATGGAAATGTTTCTAAATATTCATTTAAAATTATCATTACTTTGTACAAGTTACATACAAAAAGGAGGTCTCTGTCAAATATTAATCAAAGAGCATTTTTGCTATAAAAGGATAGATGAAGTATCCATGTTCTAAAATGTTAAGCTAAATAGCATATGACTGAGAAACTACTGTCAGCCCAGAAAATGTCAGCACATTTGGAACACTTGTTTGTTGTCGCTGTTGTTGTTTTTTAAAAAGGTGTTACTTATCTTTGAGTTTAGCAATACATGAGTTCCAGAAGGTCAATAGTGAATATCTGAGTACAACAGATTCTCATAAAAATTCTGAGCATTATTACAAACTATTAGTAAATTTCTTTTACAGTTATCAAGGAAGTCTTGTTTTAATTATGTAAACTGCATCAATAACATCCTATATCACTTTTCTGCATTTTCTGCCTCCAAATTCTTGTCGTAATCATTTGCCAATGAATGTTGTAATAGAAGAGACTTATTCTTACACAGTCTAATTTTCAGCAGTGATTATATTTGTATTGTTTTCCATAAAACATTGTTTTTACCAAAGACATTTATTTTTTGAAAAACGTATTTTCTCTGTTATGCTTCCTTTATTGGCTCAGGAAAAAAAAATTGTACATACATTTCAATATTTTAAAACAGAATTCAGCAAATATCTTAAGTTGAGATGTGTTAGAAACATCTATTTTCTTTACCAGTTTTACAGAACACCTTCTGTACTGAATAACTTGTCCTAATGCTTCTTTCTTCAAATTTTCAAAGAATGTCTCTTCATCTTCCAACAATATTTACTGATAAAGGAATTCATTTTAGCCATTTTGACTCTAGCAGGAAGAAGTTTTAGCCCCATAAAATACCAAGTGCATTAGTGAGTCTACAAACTTGTATTTTTAAAATTTAACTTCACAGGTATAAATATTTTTATCATTTAATAAAAAACAACAATATGGACTCATGTGTATTTTATGCCAATGTTAATTTCCAAATTACTAATATGTTAACTATTGCTATATGGATTATTATTTTCTTGTGTAGACCTCAGTATGTTCTCCCACAGTACTCAGTGCATAATTTTAAAAATTATAATGTACATTTAAAAGTAGAAAAAAAATAGCTGTACCTAACAAAATGGTACTATTAGGTGAGCTTTAGTAACCCATGTGTGCCATTAAATACCAAGCAAGGGTCTCAGGGATCTATAAGATAACAGCTAGGTCATGGCACGAAGTTAATAGTTATATGAAAATACAGAATATATGATTTAATAGTAATATCACATTAGAAAACGTCTAATGCTACTTTCAGGCTCTAAGTGCTTCTTGTCTGATTTTTATACTCATGAGAAGAAATGTGAACAGTTGGTAATTATTGGTAATATTTCAAGTTAAATTATTTAATTAAAATTTGCTTTCTTACTTTATTTTCATGTTTTAGAACAACTTAGTCTTCTGGCTTTAAGGGTAGTGTTATGAATTATGATTTCCTCAATATTGAACACACAAAAAAATAATTGTCTTAAGGCTTGTGTCATCCATAAAACAGGATTTCCATTTTTGGTGGTTAATAAATATTATACTGTGTCTTATTGATGTGGTTCATTGATTCAATTCATTTTAAATAAATTAGTCCTTTTATCGGCTTTAGAAATTTATGTTCATATTATGAGGGCATGTAAAAGAAACATATCTAGTGCTTGAAAAACAAGTTAGTAAAATTCCATACTGTATTCTGAGTTATATGTACATAGGTCAAACAAAAATGCCACCTTCCCAAGCATCTAGCTGGGTCCAGAAGTTCATACCACACTGGTGTCAAGCTTCATTTTTTATCCTGTATAAAAACCAAAAATCCCTGGAACTAGATGAAAGAAACACATTAAGGTCCACACCATCTTCAGTCTTTCAGGTATCTTTACTCCCTTTCTTGGATTCTCAAAAAAATGCTGCTCCCATCTTTGTAGAGTCAGTTATGTTTCTGTATATCAACTATTTGGTTATAAATTCTTTGGGGGTAAGGATTATGTGTTCATTTACTTATTCTTAGTACTAAGCCTAGTGGTGCCTGACACAGAGGAAACACTCAATATATGTTATGAGTTTTAGTGAAGTAAAAGAAAATCTCATTTTTCTGCGACGATATCGTCTATTTTTTATTCTCTTTACTGGTTTTACCTTGACTACTCTTTTGAGCTTATATTGTATACTTATCCTCCATATTCTTCAGTTTTCTCTAACTTTCACCATTTTTGCTAATTTTTCAACAAGTATGTTCTGTTGTCTCCCGCATTTCTGTGGAGTCTGCCAGTCATGATGAGTGAGGGAGTCATGACAGTCAATGAGGGCACATGAAATATGTGGCTACCAGAACCTTTCTTTTTCAGGTTACTGTCACAGAGAAGAGTCACACTTTGTCACAAAAGAACTCTTGGATCCTTTATTGGAGAAGGCTGAATGGGTCTTACGGATTATTTGTCTGACCCAGTAGGTAATTCTGTCCTAGTTTTATTCAAAGTAGTCCAGAACTGAGCTTAGACATTCTGCCCCTCACAAAGCATCTGGCCCATTTCTCTTGAAGGCCACATAGCACTGTGGCAAATGGGCAGGCTCTGGATTGGGCAAATGGAGGCCCGAATCTCTGCTTGCCACTACTACTTTTGTCATCTGGAGCATATATTTGCCTTTCTGTGCCTCCAGTTACACATCTAGGAAAGGGAGAAAACATAGTACCCACCCCATATGCCTAAGAGGCACATACAACAATGCCTTGGGCCAAAGTAAGCGTGGAAAAAGTGGTCGTTCTTTCTATTGTTTTCTTTGTACCAAATTTTCTGGGCTAGAACACAGAGCCCGAAACAAGGACTTCTAATTTTCCCTGGGCTCTTTCTGATAAATAGTCAGCGTTCTCTAGAACAGCACATCAAGTAATTTTGCTGTTGGGATCACCATACTATATGTCTTCATTCTTAGTCTTCCAGCTTGGAATGTTATTCCTGACATGAAAACAGTAACAGTTAATTTGAGAGAAAATATATTAGAATAGTGTGTGTTCTACATTGGAGCAGACACTGACGGGTGACAAATCAATGTGACCTCGGTGTCGGGGGGGTGGTGGTGGTGGTGCAAGAAGAACCTTCAGCAAAAATCATATCCCTTCTTGTTTAGTTTTTATATTTTTTTAGCCTTACTCCCTTTTTTTTTACTGATTTATCTGAGTAAATTACTAAATTCCTAGTTGATCTATAGTCAAAGGCCATTTCTTTTAAGACAAGTTGAGCGGCTTTAATCTGAAAATCTGAAGTTCAAAATGCTGAAAATCTGAAACTTTTTGAGTGCCAACATGATGCCACAAGTAGAGAATTCCACACTGACTTCATGTGATGACTCCTAGTCAAAATGCGGCCAAAACATTGTTTCGTGAACAAAATTACTAAAACTATGGTATAAAATTCCCTTCAGGCTATGTGTACAGGGGTATATAAAACATAAATATTGTGTTTAGACTTGGATCCCATCCCCAAGTTATCTCTTTATGCATATGTACACATTCCCAACCCCCCGCAAAACCTCAGGTCTGACACGCTTCTTATCCCAAGCATTTCAAATAAGAGATACTCAACCTGTAAAACCATTTATTGAAATTCTCTTAGCCTGAAGTGGAAAGGAAAGGAAAAAAAAAAGGAAAGGAAAGGGAGAGAAAGGGAGAGAAAGAGAATGAGACAGAAAAAGAAAGAAAGATGTCTTATATGCCTTAATTAAAAAGAAAAAAGAGAAAAACAGCTTTAGATTTTTACCTAGAATGTGGAGAAATATGCAGGCACAGAAGTTTATTTAGTTCCACAACCATGACAGCAGTCCAAGTGAATTAATTCATAATACTTTCAATGTTCATTATTATAAATCCACTTTTCACCTAAACATTGGACAAAAAAGGATTGCATGTTCTCCTATGTTTAATAGACCCCTAAGCACACTGTCAACGATTCCTAAAACATTAGTTCTAGGTCCAATATGGAAAAAGCCATGTTCCTGCTGATTTTCACTGCAGGAAAAGAAGGCCTGCTGATTCCCTCCCTCCTCCTAGAAGAACGGTATGCAAGTGCGGACAATACTTCTTCCCATCTCTCTGAGTGTAACACGGCGTTCTGCCGGTGACCTTTCCAATACACCAGAACAAAGATACACCTGTGACCCTGCTGCTCGGCTGAGCATCACACCTGCATGGAGGACAGTTGCCAGGATGTAGCAATGTGGCTTTTATCCAGGAACTCTGTCACAACATCCCATCATGTACTGGCCCCATTCAATTTATGAGCAAAACCAAAGCCCTGAAGACTTTAATGACAGGAAGGAGGACTGGCGCTACTCGTATTACTAGTGATCAGAGCAAAATGAACCTTGCAGAGCCAGAAACTATAAAGCCAACTGGCTAAACTCCACAGAAAACTGATTCTAAGCATGTTAATTGAGCATAAATTAATGTGAAGGCAGTAATGATCCATGTGAATTTCAGATGATTGACTATATCATTAATCTCCAAAGCATGAATAATGTGAACCCCTCCCTTCTCTTCTAAATGAACACTGAAAACACCAAAGAGCTAACTGGATATTGGTGTAGGGAAAATGAAGAAGCGGGTGAAACAGTAAAGGATCAACATCTGGGTTACTGTAATTCAGATGATCATTATGTTGATAATTCTCTGAAAAAGCCTACGGTGTTCACACACTTGATGGAGCATTTATACTAAAGCTATTTCTTATACATAATGTTTTTATTTTTTCTCTTAATTGTAAGATATATTTTATGTATCAAAACTTTCACACATATTATCCTTAAAATCTTATTTATTTGTTGCTTTAGGGATTCTCATTTTAAGTGCAGTGGTATTAACTGTTCCTTCTGTAGCTTCTCCCCACTTGTCACTAAAGTATTTAAGGTGACTTGGAAATAGTAAAAAATATGCATTACCATGCGCGCGCATGCATGCACGCGTGTGCGCACACACACACACACACTCTCTCTCTCTCTACAAAATTTAAAAAAAAATCCTAGGATTAATCATTAAGTGTTGCCAGGGCAGAATCGGGGAGACAATTCAGTTAACTATAAGATAAATGGGTTGGATTGGCAAAAATCATCAATATCTCATGGATGCATGCTTTGCTATTGAAAACAGGATAAACTTGCTGGTCTTAGAGAAGGTCAGGAGCTATTTTGCTTCTTTCCCACTGACTGATTCTAGCCCAGACACCCAAGGTACAAAGCAACTAGAAATCGTGACACCCAGAACTTCGCCACAGGGACCATTTGCCGCCCACTTCTCCAGCCTGCATTCCACCTCTCTCTTTCACCATATAACAAGAACCTAGCGAGATGGAAAATGATCACAGGTAAAGTGCTGCATGAGATGATGAAGTCAGGAAGGGTCTAGGAGTCATACAGGTTGATGAGTGCAGTTTCTCCCTTACTCAGTGGAAAATGTCAAAGAGCTAAGTATCAGAAGAAGGAGAAAATTATAGCCCTGGCAGCAAAATGACTTTACAAGAGAATTTGCATTTCTTAAAGTTAAAGGGAAAAACATACAAAGAACCATGGGGTTTGTGGGAAAAATATAAAAGCACAAAGAAAGTGAAACAACATCCAAAAATGATCACAGAAATCATATGCCCTTGAACAACAGAGATATCATTTACTCAGCTGGTATTTTTTGTAGGCTAAATGACAGCTGATTTCTCTGAAATAAATACAAAAATTCATTAGCAAAGAAGATCCCCAAATGAAAAACTAACATAAAGTAATTACAAGCATGACTGTTAAGAAATATTTCTAGAGAAAGACAAAAATGGAAAAAGAAAGCATAATTAAAATACACATTTGTGCTAGTGGAACCTCCAGTAAGTCCAGTCAATGTTGTGAAGGACAAATTTGAGATATTTTCCCAGAAAGCAGAAATGAAGAACCAAGAATAAAATGAGAGCCAACACAGCTATGGGAGATTAAAGATAGAAATCTATTCTAAAAATAGCAGATTTACTTGAGAAAAAGCCAGAATAATTAAAATAGATAAAAATACATTAAGAATAGAAATAAAGTCTGTTCAAGAATTTTAAAAGTCAAGCTAAACATATCAAACCAAAGAAAACCCTAACCTTTCAGATGAAATGAACTTATCCTTTTGTCTGTAAGATGCCTCTATAAGATACCAATCTAGATATTAACAAAGGTTTTAATTAAAATCATAACATTGAATTCAAATGATGGCAATGATCTACTTTAATGTTGAGAAAGGCCCACACATCATATGATCTTATTCTCCCTCACTTCATTCCATTTCCTAGAGGAGTGAACCGAGGCTCAGACAGGTTGCAAACTCTAGAAATAATGCTGACAACCATGGACTCATTGATTTGGTAATGGAGATGCTATCAATCTAACCACCCCTACTTATGTCTCACTCTGAAATTAAGACAAGTGAATTTTCATAGCCCACTATAGGTGGAAAATCAGCATAAGCCACAGATACAGCTGAGATCTACAAGCCAGAGCCATGTGGTTCCATTTAAAGTAACCCAGAGGTGGGTTCATAACACCAGTTCCTACAGATGGTGTCTTGATGCCAGCAGGAAAGCTCATATTCCATAAATTCAGTAACAGAAGACTGAATGTCCTGAGGCTTTATGTCAATTGTACGTGCAATAGTCAACACTGCAATTGAATGAATAATACTGTCCTAAAAGTTGAGTAAAAGGTAGCTCTCTGAAGCCAGTTGTTTGTATGCAGCTCAGCACAGAAAGCATGCTTCTAAGAAAGGATATTAAGACAAAATTCCCTCCTGCCATGTTCCCCACCATTCCCTTCGATGTAGGTCTTTTATTCTAACCCATCGGCATCTTAAGAGGTTGTTAAGTTATTAGGCTGGTGGGCATTTTGACATCCGTCAAATTAATTTATTTGAATTTTACTTGAAAGTGCGCCAAGATGAAGCCGAGTTATCTCTAAGTATAAGGATAAACATAAAGATGCCTTTTATTTTTCCAAAAAAAAAGCAAAAGAGGAAAAAATGTTTATCTAGAAACATTTTTTAAAGTAAAAGCAGTGTGTATAAGAAATTATGTTGTCAGAAGACAATGTCGTTAATTATATATCAAAAGTTGTATTGGTTTCTTTTCTAAGTAACCCTTAGATTAGGATGGTAACCCTATTTATGTTATCTGTATGTACAATAACATGTCTCAAAATCTCTTATACAATCTGGAATATTAAGCTTTCAACATTTAGAGTATGCATACAGCATATAATACATTAATTAGTAAAATGTGATTGTGTGTTTCAAGTGTAGTAATTCAGGAATCTGGTTCTAAGTATTATATTTTTAGTAGAATGAGCAAAAATATTCATTTCTACACTCATTTCTCAATGTCTCTCATCTCTCATTGCTCCCACGTTGAAGTGAACAGTGAAAAAAAATAATTTTCCCCCAACAGATGAAGGTGAATATGCCCTTGTTTGTTTTGCTAGCTTTTAAATAGCTGGTAAATTATAGAAATTTCGCCTTCTTGAAATCAGTTATTTCTGTCTTCCTTGGATGCCATATCACCATACTGTTAACTTTGATCTCTGAAGGGAGAATTCCAAATGCAATTTCTCTCTTTCACCTCGATCATATCTTTACTTGTTTTCCATTCCCAAAACATTTGTACAATGTCTCATCTGCATGAGGCACTATGGTGGTCACTGAAGGAACAAAGTAATGAAAAAATAAGTAAAAGATAAGAAAATGTAAGAGGAGACATTCTATCAAGGTGAGAGGTGTGTCGAGAGGTGATACTAAGCCTAAGATAATGAGACAATATCAGAGGGAATTAAGCAGAGAGAATCTTTTGGGGAAATATAATATTTTACCTAAGGAAAGATTTCTTTGATGCTTAAAGGGTCAGAGGTAATTAGAAGCAATGGGGAAAAAGGAATTCCCATTAGAGCAGACACAAAAGATAGGGGGAGGAGGGTTAAAAATACCAGGATGTATACAAGGAAATGATTAGCAGATTGATGTTGCTGGGATATAATATTTGAGGTAGGGAGAAATCATGATAGAGCCTATACCGTGAAATTCTTCACATCAAACTATTCTATTACTTAGCCACTTTCTTTTTCCTTTGAGTGCTTGTTACTATCCAGCATATATTACATATATATTTATGGTCTATCATTCTTTTTAGAATGTTATCTTCACAAGCACAGGATTTTTCTCTATCTTGTTCACTACTCTACCCTCAGTACTTGCAACAGATTTGCACAGAGTAGGCTCCCTGTCCTGCATAGAGAAATGCAGAAATGAATGAATAAATTGAGTGCTTAAAATCTTATCTTTCAAAGCCATCTTCTGATTTCAATTACTTTTCCAGTTTTAGCACGACCTAAAATACAAATTCTTCATGATTTCCAATCACATCAATATTTTTATTAAATTGTTGTTTAATCTCTATGACTTGACTAATTTATTGCCTGTAAAGAGAATGTCGTTTGAGTAGGGCTCCAGCTAATATGCTAATTACCTGTAAAGTTATAAAACTTCAAGACAGAATTAATCATCTATAAAGCATAGATCTTAAGAACTTCAACTCTAGATTCATACAGCCAGTAGCAGCTTCTCTATTTACAGTGTGTCCTTGGGCAAGTTACTTAATGTCTCCATACTCGTGTTTCCTCAAATGTGAAAGAATGTTACCCACTTCACTATTATTGAGAATATCAGATTGTACAAAATCTGTGAAACTCTTAAAACAATACACACTGCATAATTCGCTTTGGTTTTTCTTGTATTAGCAGTTCTGTGTATGCCTGTCCATAATCATTATTATTATACCCAAATTGAAGGCACAGATCAGGACTTTAAAATTTTTGTATCTACTTATCTAATATGATATTCTATATATTTTTGGGTGATTAAAAAATGAATGCTCATTTATTGTGTTAAATCTTATAAGCAGGCCAGGCACAGTGGCTCATGCCTGTAATCCCAGCACTTTGGGAGGCCGAGGCGGGAGGATCACAAAGTCAAGAGATTGAGACCATCCTGACCAGCATGGTGAAACCCCGTCTCTACTAAAATACAAAAAAATAGCCCAGCACGGTGATGCACACCTGTAGTCCCAGCTACTGAGGAGGCTGAGGCAGGGGAATCACTTGAACCTGGGAGGCAGAGATTGCAGTGAACTGAGATCGTGCCACTGCTCTCCAGCCTGGCGACAGAGTGAGACTACAGCTCAACAACAACAAAAAATTAATTACAATAATTAAATACAAATGTATAAGCAGGACTTTCTTTTCAGCAATAGATCCATTCAATATACATAAAATGGTTTCATAATTTTTCAAATTCACAACAAATTCAAGCAAAAAATTAAAATAAGGTAAACCATTAAATGTATGAAGATTGTTGAAGTTTTTCACTTGTGCAGGATATATTTTATTCCTATGAATCAGCAAAGCTATTTCCACTTAATTCTGAATAAAGGCACCTCAACTTTTTTTCTTTCAAAATAATGTACCAGTTATAACATTTTCAATTCTCAGTGGTATAACTTGTAAATAACTTTACCTTGCTTTTAGAAATTCTGCTAACATCAGAGCAGAGATGTTACAGGTAGAGTGGGTGTGAGTTTATTCAGTGTTGTCTAAACTGGTTATGAAAACAATTGCACACTCTTATGTGAGAAGGGATTTCATCTATTCTGCCAGCTTTTGTAAATAACACATTTTCAAATACTACACTTACTGTGGAATGAAAAAATATTTGTAGAGAATCATTTATAGATGTTTTATAATGAAAGGACTGAAGCCAAAGAAAGCCAAATTCATTCATTCATTGTTTCATTTATATATTTACTCATCAAGCATTTGTTGAATTTCTATTGCTATTGCTGGCAAGAGATAAAAGTAAAAATGTAAACAGATGAGAAAAAAAAATCCTTGTGATGCTGTAAGATTAGAGGCAAACCCAATATACTCTGAAGACAAATGGTGGATGGGATGGTTGGGGAAGTAGTTGATCTTTCATTTGGAGAGTAGAGAATGATTAGGACAGATTTACCAATGGAAGTAATTCCTGAATAGCCTCTAGAAGAAAGGGTAGAAATTATTAGGGTGAGTAATGAGGCAAGAATATTCTAGGCAGAGGAAGCTGCATGTGCAAAGCATGAAGACGTAGAAATGCATATATTTAGGGAATCACATACTTGGGGGCCAAGGAAGTAGCAGAAATCAAGGTGTAGACAGAGGTACAGACTAAGTGGAAATATCTTCAGTGCAATGATCTGTATATGTATAATTCTAATATTCCAATAAGAGCCTCCTGATTCTTAGAATCATATTCTTTTCATAACACATTTTTTCATTTCTGTTTCCAGAAATTTTAATCGATCCTGTAATAGGCTATGGTAATAAAGTAAGACATACTCTTGAACCTAAAAGTATATTATGAATCAAAGGTAAAAGATTCCAAATAAATCACCCAGAGCCTTGACACAAAGTAGAAGAGCTTCCTACATTCTCTTCAGGGATATTATATATTTGAAAGACCACAAAACAGAAGAAACAGAGGCTGGAATTTCACTCTCTGAAATTTCCCCAGAATCACAAAATAAGAGTGCATTTTATAAGTTTGGTTAACTGTTATGTTTAAATCATATTCTGGTCACTCTCAAGAATTTATATGAGGAATATGCTTTATTTGGAATTTACTTTGAAAGAGACAGACTTTTCTTAGTTATAATTTTGTAATCTATTATTTAAAAATAATTTATGTAATCTATTTTTGACTTTAAGTTTTAAACTGACTTTAATCTTATTTACTGGGAAATTTTAATTTCTGAAATAAAAACTGTAATATTGTTCCTTAGAACTCTTTCATTCATATGAAGTTTTTGAAAAAGTGTGTGTTCCTATAATGATTCTACTTCTCTTAAAGTCCTCAGAGACAGCCTTTATTTTGCATTTTCATGCAGCTCATCTTCCAAGCTTTTTACTACTATTAAATACAAAGTCTGATATGTAGTGGATGATTATTTTTAAGTTCCTATTTAAATTAACATACAATAAAATTGACCTTTAATGTGGCATACAGTTCTTTGAATTCTCTCCTGTGCCTATGCTGATGTAGCCACCAACTCCAAAAAGAAGATAGAACAGCTATATTCCATTCCCCCATTCTCTCATTCTATCTCTTTACGGTCCCACTACTTCTCATTCCTACACCCTAGCAACCACTGATCGGTCTTCCATCACTGAAGTTTTATCTTTTTAGCTATTAACATATACATGGAAACATGGAGGGTGTAACTTTTTGATACTTTCACTCAGATTAAAGCCTTTGAGATTGATGTAAGATGTTGTGTGTACCAAAATAATGCACGCATTGTAATTGCTTAGTAGTATTCTATAGTCCGGATGTATCATAATTTGCTTTTCCATTCAACCATTGAAAGATATTTGGTTTATTTCAAGTTTTTGGTAATTATGAAGAGAACTGCTACAAACATTCATATGTAGGTTTTGTATAAATCTAAGTCACTTTTCTGGGGTAAACACCAAGCAGTGGGATTGCTGGGCCATATGGCAAGTGAATGTTAAATTTAACATAAAACTACCAAACTCTCTTACAGAGTGACTTTATCATTTTCACTTCCCTGTGCAACGTATGAGACTCCCAGTTGCTCTGTGTCCTCACCAGCACCAGGAATTATTACCACTCTTTTTAGTGGGAGTTATTCTAATAGGTATGTAGCAATATCTCATGGTTTTAATTTACTTTTTCCTAGTGATTTTGATTTTAAACATCTTTTCACATGTTTACTAGACTTCCATGTCTTTTCGTAAAACATCTGTTCAAGTCTTTTGCCCTTTTTAAATTTGATTTTTACTGCTACATTTTGAGATTTCTTTATATATTCTGAATACAGCCCCTTTTTCAGATATGTGGCTTGAACATATTTTTGCTCTTTCTATGCTCTTTAAAATTACTGTTAACTTCTCAAAGTTAACTTTAAAAGTTACTGTTAAAGCAAAAGCAAACAGTTAACTTTAACTTCTCAAAGTTACTGTTCATGTTAACAGTAACTTTAGGAGAGTTTTAGACTCTCTAAAGTCTTTTAACAGTAACTTCAACAGAACCAAAATTTTAGATTTTGATGTCCTATTTATATGCATGCATATATGCATATACACACACACACACACACACATATGTGGGAGACTTTCATGGTCTTGCTTAATTGTAAGGTCTAACAGCTCTACTCCCTGGGAATGAAGATTTTCTTCTGTGGGTTTTTTCTAAATGTGCTACAGTTTTGTGTTCTATATGTACATCTATGATCAATTCAGAGCTAATTTTTAGATAAATTGTGAAGTATAATTCAATGCTCACTTTTCTTTGCATGTGGTTGCCCAAGTGTTCCAAAGCTATTAGTGGAAAAACCTATCCTTTTTCTATTGTCACTGCCTTTGTACCTTTGTCAAAAACTTGGCCATAGTTGTGTGTGTCTACTTTTGGACTGTCTTCTCTGTGAAATTGATCTCTGTATCTAGCCCTTAGCTAATACTGTATTCTTTTGATTACTAAACAATTTTTTGAAATTAGAAAATGAAAGTCTCCCATTTTGTCTTTATTCAAAATTGTTTTGGTTATTTTATCACCTTAGCACCTTTGTCCTTTCCTACATATATTTTAGAATCAAGTTTTATATATTGGCAAAGAAATCTTGTTGAGATTTTGATTGAATTTTCATTAAATCTACAGATCATTTTGGGTTGAATTAACATTATTACTATATTGAGACAAACCTATGAATATGTTATAACTCTCCATTTGTTTAGGCTTCCTTTGATTTCTTCCACCAGTGTTTTATGCCTGTCAACATTCTGTTTCTGTATTTGTTATGTTAGGTTTACAACTAGATATTTTATTTTGGAGTGATTATGTGGTTTTCAACAGTTCAATTGCTTCTATAGAGAAATGTAGTTCATTTTGTTTGGTGAATTTGTATCCTATAATCTTGCTACGGTGTATTATTAGTTACAGAAGTTCTTTGGAAAACCTTTCCATTTTCTATAAAGAATATGTCTCATGTGAATAAACACAGTTTAATTTCTTCCTTTCCAATTGGTATGCATGAAAGTAAAATAAGAACAAAGCAAACAAAGAAACAAAATAATTCTTCTTTAAATGTTCCCTAGAATTTATCAGAAACAATCTTGATCAAGAGGATTTTATTTTCCGAAAAAGGTTAACCACAAATTAAATAGTTATATGAACATGACGGTTATCTAAGTTATCTTGGGTGTCTGCTGGTGATTTCTGGGTTTGAGGAATTAATGTATTTCATGCAATTTGACCAACTTTGCTGTGTAGGATTTTTTTGTGATATAGACTTATTAATTGTTTATGGAGTCTGTAGTGATAGTCCATAATATTTATATTGATAATTTGATATCGATAAAGATAATTCTTTGTTAGTCTTTCTAGAAGTTTACAGCTATTGTTTTAATATATTTTCCTGTTTTTTTTTTTTTTTTTTTTTTTTGGGGAGGGTATTTCTACTTTTCACTATCTTATTCTCTTACTTCTACTTGCTGTGCAATTTAGTTTACTCTTTTTTTTCTAGATGGAAGCTTAGATAGTCCAAGCTTATTCATGTGAAGCTTTTCTTCTTTTGTGTAAGCATTAACTGCTACAAGTTTCTGGCTAAGCACTGCTTTAGCTGCATTCCACAAATTTGATATGCTGAATTTTCATTTTTCCTCAGTTCAGTATGTATTCTAATTTCCCTTTCGATGTTTTCTTTGACTGATGGATTGTTAAAAAGTATGCTATTGTGGAATAACAGACTGGTAGACTTGGAAAGGTGAGACAGTAGGAGGGAGGTAAGGAATGCGAAATTACTTAATGGTACAATGTACATGATTCGGATGATAGTTACACTAAAAGACTTGATTACTATACAATATATCCATGTAATGTTGTTTCTTGTTTTCTGCACTTGTACCCCTTACATTTATACAGATTTTTTAAAAGAAGAAAATGTGTTAAACTTCCAAATATTTGGAGGTGTTTCTGTTATCTTTGTTATTTAGTTATTATTGAACACATTATGAGTTATTTTAATTCCTTATATTTGTTGAACTTTGCTTTAGAATTCAGAATATGGGCTGTCTTGGTGAATGTTCCTTGTGTATATGGGAAAAACGTATGCACTGCTGTGTCCAGTGGAGTGTTCCATGTCAATTAGAATTGACTGATATCACAGCTTAGGTCAACATTCTCGTCTATTTTCTGTCTATAGATTGTATCAGTTACTGCGAAAAGAATGTTGAAATCTCTAACTGTACTTGGGAATGTGTCTGTGTTTTCAGTTCTGATCATGCTTATGTTTTCTAAAATTCTGCTGTTAGGTTCATACACATTGGGATTGTTTTGTGCTTTAAATGTAATGTCCCTCTTCGTCTCTGGTCATGTTCCTTAAGCCCCCTTTGCCTAATTAACACAGCCACTCCAGCTTTCTTTTTGTTCGTGTGTGCATATATTATTTTCTCAATCCTTGATATCTAGCTTATCTACATCACTATGTATATACGAAGTGAATTTTTTCTAGACAGCATATACCCATTTCATGTTTTTTTAATCCATTCTGACAATCTTTGTATTTTAATATGTGTGTTTAGTCAGTTTGCATTTAGTGTATTTATTGATATGGTCAGATTTAGGTCTACCATTTTATTATTTGTTTTCCGATTATTCCCTCCGTTTCTCAATCTTTATTCATCTTTTCTCATTTTCCTTGCATAATTCCAACATTTTTATTCTATTTAAATACACCTACTGCACATTTGGCTGTATCTCACTGTATAATTTGCAGACGTGTGTGTGTCCAGTGACTTTAGGATTATCCAAATACTTAACTTTTCTCAGTCTATTCAGAATTGATATTTTAGCATTTTAACCAGAACATAGAAATCTAATTACTATACAGTTACCAAACATTTTAAAGAATTGTGAGAACAATCGTCTGTTTACCCCAATAGTTGCCACTTTTGTTGCTCTTCTTTCATTTGTGATGTTGCAGGTTTCTTTCATCTTTTTCTTTCTATGAAGAATTTCCTTTAGCAATTCTTTCAGAGCAGTTCTCACAGCAACAGATTCTGTTAGTTTTCCTTTATTTGAGAGCACTATTATCTTATGTTTATTTCTGGACATTATTTTTACATGATTTAGAATTCTGGGGAGGACAGCTATCTCAGCACTTTAAACATATTTTCCCTGTTTTCCGGATCTCCACAATTTCTGATGAGAAATCTGCAGACAGACATTTAACAGAATGTCTCCATGTTCGCTTGATAGTTTTAAAACATTTAAACAGTTTTCTCTGGATGGTCTTAAGATTCTTTCCTCTTTTTCTTTTATTGGATTATGGTGTGTCTCGGCCCATACTTCTATGGGTTTACCTGATTTAGGGTTTGATGAGTGTCTTGAATCTGTAGGTTTATATATTTCACTGGATATGGGAAATTTTCAGCCTTTATGTCTTAAATTTTTTTTTTTTTTTTTTTTTTTCTGGTCTACGCTGTCTTTTTGGGACACCAGTAGTGCCAATCATAAACTATAGGAACTATTCCAAAGACAAATTAACAATTGTCCATTTTTCAATTTTGGTTCTATTGTTAAGCTTGCATAATTCTTATTGATCTGTTTTCAAGTATATTGACACTTTTCTGTCATTTCCATCCTGTGACTGTACCTATCCAGTAATTTTTTCCAGCGCTACATTTTCCATTTGTATCTTCTATTATACCTATTTGCTGAGATCTTTTATCATTTCATTCCTGCAACACATTTTCACCTTTATTTGTTGGAATATTTTATAATAGCTTGTTAAACTGTTTGTCTAATTACTGTGTCACTTCAATAGAGGCATTCATTTTATCTTTTTATTTTCATATGTGCATTGATACTTTCCTTGTGAGCCATATGTGAGGTAAGCTTTCATTTTATCCTAGACAGTTTGAGTATTATGTTTTGAAAATCTGGGTCTTGTTATTATCTTATGAAAAATATATCCATTTTTGTTTTATAGAGTCAACTGGGTAAGGTCAAGCATAGTCAACTGGGTAGGGGTCAAGCCACTAGATTTGACTAGCTTTCCCTCTCTGTAATCTCCCCTGAAGTTTCCAGTTCTCTGGTGCTCCCTTTTTTGGTCTTTTATCCAGAAAGCTGGGGATTTATTTATCTCACTCTTGTGCTCTCTCTCTAAGCTATACCCGTATCTAAGACAGGTGGTGAGTGAACAAAAATAAAGTAAAAACAATGTGAGTTTGCCTCATCCTCTTGAGGCCACAGCTACTTAAATCAGAGAGGATGGTGCCTCTTCCACTGGGTAGCTGCAAGCCCGCAATGCTGCTGCTGCTACTGCTACCTACAGGGGTTCAGTCAGGATGGTGGGAAAAATTATAAAATAAACATTCTTGGAAGGCCAGAAGGTTTTTGCAAAATCCTCAGGATACAGTTATGGCTGATGAAGGCAGCCTAATCCTCTTTGAGCTATAACAAGGTTAATTAACATAGGAGTGTAGAGGAGTCTATCTAAATAGCTTGTTGACTCTTGTGGTCCTAAGACTAACCTTTGACCATCTTCGGGTGCATGATTGCTCTCTACTCCTGGGGGTCTGCAACGGTAATTACCTTCTACTGGTGTTTACTTGAGACTTTTGTCATTAAATATGTGCTGAATAAATGTCAGGAGGGCCAGTGAGTCAGTCGGCCACAGTTGCAACTCATTACAGCACTGTCCTGGGAGTCTGTAAGAGGTCTGGATTCTCGGCCAGACTGACAAGCACAATATCTGTGTCACTGTACGTTATTCATCTGTTGTTGGATCAGGGTCTGCAGGACAGACCCCCGCAGCTACCAACAAACCATTTTCTCAATTCTCAAGCCTAGATGACAGGGCTTTTGGTGTTCCTTATGTCCATGCTGATACCCGCTTCCATCTTTCAGGCTAACTTGAGTCCAGGCTGGAGAAACTCTTAAAAAAGGAGTCACCACCAATTTAGTGGTTTTGGAATTCTGGTCTTTTCCAATCTATCTGTCACTATTTACTTTTTAGAGTCCTCAAAGACATAATCTATGCATTCTGTCCAGGTTTTATAGTTTATTCCATTTTATCCCAAACTGAAAATCCTAGATGGATAAAGTTTGATTCATAGTTGCTTATAGGTAAAAACGGAGTCAAAGCTGAATTCACATTTTTCAATGAAGAATTAGCCTGATCTTTGAAATGCTGAATTAATATGTAAAAAGAAGATTCACTTAGCCAAACTAGAATATTTCCCTACTGAGTTAGCTAAGAAATTACTGTATATACATGGCATTATGTATGAAAATGTTATGAAGTTTTAATCTTTACTGTAATATTGATTCTGGCATTTCATGCTCTTTGGTAGCTAATTATGATCTGACTCCTATCTCCAATCACTGTAAAGTTAATTAATGTACTTTTCAGATAAATTTATTAAAAAATACACAGTCCTCTTCATGTCTCTCAATCTCTTCACATGCTACTGCTTCGACACAGTCCTCTTCATGTCTCTCAATCTCTTCACATGCTACTGCTTCGACTAGATATTCAGTGTTGTCAGTATCATTATGAAAACATTTTCAATAATAATCAACTAATTCTATTTATCCAATCCTAGGAAAATTATCTTCCTATTGAACAGGCAAAAAAAGAACAACAAATTGATTTTTCACAGTAATTTTCACGTTTCTCTTTTCTGAGATCATTCATCAGTACAAACCATTTTGCTCAAAAAATGTGTATCATTGCCAGTAACGTTTGGGAGAAATTCTACCATGTCAGGAAGATTCCTCCTAGGTTTCTCAATATAAGCTGAGATTTCTTATTGTTTGAACCCAGGAGCTGCCTCACATTACTTTTGAACACTGTTATTCTTCACTTATAAAAGGGATGTCTGTTGGGGTGCTTCTCATTTGTATGAGTCCTATTCTTACATCCAAACTATTTTTTCTATGTTACCGACATTCCAGGATCCTCTCTATTTTTCTTCACTTGGTCCCACACATCACACTCTACTACTTAGGATGAAGTGGGAGGAAGAGGTTTCTAGTATCTTTCAGCATTCTACCTAGGATGTAATCTTTTATTTTCATATTCATGTGAAAGAAAAGGGCTAACATGTAGCATTAGGGAAACCTGATGATTTACCATTTGCTTTATTTCCCCTTTAGCACATTCATTCAAGAACTGTTAGGAGTTTATCTATGCTAGATGAGACAGTGAATGAGAATTTGCCCCAGGATGACATGCCTGGCCAATCTCTCTCATTTCACAGTTTAAATTAGTTATGGAATAATGAGTAACCTATACAGATGAAACAGCATATACAATGGGTCCGATTGTCTAACTGTAAAAGGTGAAGGCATTATAGTACGTAGCTGGTCAGATACAAGCAGGGCAGGCGAGACTCCCACCCCCTGCCCTGCAAACCAGCAATATCAGGTGACCATCAGGTGATGGCCAGGCAGTTGTTCAGCTGTCCCTCTAAAATAATAATTGGTCCCAGACAAAACCAGGGAAAGGCAGTCTCTCAATAGACAGAAACACCTGTAGCTGGTGATCAGCAGCTTCCTGATAAGATCTCAGGAGTTGGACTAAGGGGCTCATGTATGCCACTAAGAGGCCAAATGGCAGCATTTAACTGGTATATGATCTTTGTCTAGGAACACTGGACTGGAAAGGGAAAAATGCCTCAAGTGAGCATACATGTAAATCCAGTAAACATACTGCACATATGGCCCCTCCTAAGTGCTAAAAGCCCATTGTGCATGCAGACAGCCCACCCCAAGGAAAGAATCAGGGGAGAAATAATGCAAGACCCCAGAAATATGCCAACGTATAAAACCCCACAAGGTCAAATTGCACACTTGATCTATCAATTCACCTGCTTGGCCCTCTTCTAGGCGTACTTTAGTTCCTTTCATTCCTGCCCTAAGTATTGGAATTTCTGGACAGTGCAATCAGGCAAGAGGAAGAAATAAAAAGTATTCAAATAGGAAGAGAGGAACTCAAATTCTCTGTTTGCAGATGACATGATTTTATTTTTAGAAAACCCCATCATCTCAGCCCCAAAACTCCTTAAACTGATAAGCAACTTCAGCAAAGTGTCAGAATACAAAAGCAATGTGCAAAAATCACAAGCATTCCTATATACCAAGAGTAGACAAGCAGAGAGGCAACTCATGAACAAATTCCCATTCACAATCACTACAAAGAGAATAAAATACCTAACATACAACTAACAAGGGATGTGAAGGACCTTTGCAGGGAGAACTACAAACCGCTGCTCAAGGAAATAAGAAGACACAAACAAATGGAAAAACATCCCATCCTCATGGATAGGAAGAATCAATGTTATGAATATGTCCATACTGCCCAAAGTAATTTATAGAGTCAATGCTACTCCCACAAAACCACCACTGACATTCTTCACAGAATTAGAAAAAACTACTTTAAATTTCTTATGGAATCAAAGCAGACCCATGTAGCCAACACAAGCCTGAGCAAAAAAGAACAAAGATGGAGTCATCACGCTACCTGACTTCAAACTATACTACAAGGCTACAATAACCAAAACAACATGGTACTGGTATCAAAACAGACATATAGACCAATGGAACAGAACAGAGAGCTCAGAAATAACACCACATATCTGCAACCATCTGATCTTCAACAAACATGACAAAAACAAACAATGGGGGAATGATCTCCTATTCAATAAGTAGTGCTGAGAAAACTGGCTAACCATATGCAGAAAACTGAAACTAGAACCCTTCCTTACACCTCATACAAAGATTAACTCAAGATTGATTAAAGACTTAAAATGTATAACCCCAAACCATAAAAACCCTAGAAGAAAACCTAGGCAATACCATTCAGGACATAGGCATTGGCAAAGACTTCATGACAAAAAATGCCAAAAGCAATTGCAACAGAAGTCAAAATTGACAAATGGGATCTAATTAAACTAAATAACTTCTGCACAGCAAAAGAAATTATCATCAGAGTCAACAGGAAACCTACAGAATGGGAGAAAATTTTTGTAATCTACCCATCTGATAAAAGTCTAATATCCAGAATCTACAAGGAACTTAAACTTTTTAATACACTTTCACTCCTGCTTAAAACTTGCCTCACTGTGTCACTCTGCCCTATGCCCCTCAGTTGAATTCTTTCTTCTGGGGAGGCAAGCAAGAATTGAGGTTGTGGGAGACCTGCAGGGATTTGCCACCTGTAACAAAGGGATATCAGATTGACCATGCTAACTCAGCCTCTTCTCTTGAATGCATGTCCTGAGTTACAAATGACTGAGCGGGGAACTCATGAGACCTCTCCTCTGTGTGCATGCTGTGTATTTCCTGTCCTGGGTCTTTTCTTAAAACTTGGTAAGTTTTGTGCTGGCGGTACTGAGTTCTATGAATTTGGTTGTCAATCTACACCTAAGACTAGTATGGTTGCTAGTAACACAAAGTTGCTATCAAAGCATACCTGTTCCCTTTTGTTTTTATGGCAAACTTTCTCCTCATTTTGCATTTATTTGTTTTCATTTTCATGGAGGTACCCAGGGCAAGCAGATGAGGTACTTATTCCTTAGGTCCTGATTTACCTTGCATTTTGAGAAAAATCTACAGAGTGACACATACTGTATATTTCTCAATACTTCTTTGTTTTATCTTTTCAAATTGGAAACATCGAGTAAATTGTTATGACAAAAAATTTTATCTGCAATTTTGCAGTCTATGAAATTGATATGTTTTGTGCATCTGGTTTCAAAATTATCTTGTCAGAGGTTTTATATCTAAGAAATAACTTTCAGTAACATTTAAAATCCCAGCTTTAGAATCTAAATGCCATTTTAAAATTTGCCATTTTATATTTCTAAAGTTTGAACTTGTCCTCCTATGATTCATTGCTATTATAAATTGATTTTGAGTCCATGATAGTTCATGACATTCATGTAATTTATGATAAATTTTCATTTTTGAAACACAAATGATCAATAATTATATTTGAATTATAAAAGAGCTGTACAAGTTTTAAAAGAATTTGCAGCACTCCCACCTGCAATGTGGAGGATTAGGAATTCAGATAGGCCCTCCATTGACAGAAAACACTCAAATGTGGGAAAACCATAACAAAATACATGCTAGTTCATTGTAGAGTTCAAGAGAAAATACAAGAACATTCAAGAGATATGCAACTTTAAAATAAAGGTAAAACTTAAAAAAAAATTGTTGAAAAGCAAACTTTTAGAGTCAGTGTAACTTTCAATTCCTCTAACTCTAAATTTCAAGCGGGTACCTGGGATCAAGAATATTTAGACAAATGGACCTGAAGAGAAATGAGAGGCTGGGGTTTATACTGGCTCAAAACCAGACTCTCAACTGCAGATTCATGAATAATGTGAAGACAGTTTTAAGTGTTACAATTTCAGTAAAGGCATAAATAGGGGTTTAAAAGAAAACAAAACAAAACTGCCTGTCTACAAAAGGAACCAATGAAGACGCCTCTTAGGATCTGTTCCTTCTCTCTGTAGGGGGGGAAAAAAAAGTCTCCTTAAAGTTTGTAATGATAGGCCTGTTGTTTCATCTTTCTGGGTTATGGAGTTTACATGACCCCTACATCTGAACTCCCCAGTCTGAGGAATCAAATTAAAGTGGTTCCAGACTGGCAGCATATCCCAATACCATTCAGAATAAAATTAAAATATTTTCTGTGGATAAAAATATAGTCAATCAAAGTCATTTAGGATTCCCATACGGTATGCTGCTAGGTATGAATTCACAATGTAAAGTCACCCAATAGGGGAGGAAAAGAAATCATTGGAATTGAAAGTACTAGCAGAAAGCAAAGCTAAGAGATTTACCTCCAACTCCCCAAATTAACTTAGTTCAGTAAACTTCAAAACATCAAAGATGAAGAGAACATTTAAAAGAAGCCAGAGAGGAAAGGCAGATCATCTACAAGACAGTATCACTTAAAAACAGATTTTCTTGTGTCTATAATGACATAGGCACTGTAATATTATTTTCAACGTGCTGAGAGGAAGTTACTCGTCTAGACTAATGAATTCAGAACGAGTTTGAGAAAAAGACATCTTCACACAATAACCAAGAAATGTTACTTCCTGAAAACAAGAACTAAGCGGACTCTTAAAGAAGCAAAATATCTCAAATGGAAAATCTGAGATACAAGAAGGAATAGTAAAGGCAGAAATTTTAAGTATCTCACAAAAATTAAAAAAAACACGGTATAATACAAGAATAATAATGTTTAATTGGTGGGGTTAACTACAATAATAGATTTTAGTTGATAGGTAGGAAGAAAGGAAATAAAACATGTAGGAAAAGAGGAAGATTAAATCCTGAATACCAGGGTCTGTCTCCAAGACTTCTTGGTAAATGCGCACACAATTCAGTAATTTTAGTGTAACCAAAGCTTTTTTTCCAGTGAGAAGCAGAGGCACAGGGGCATTCCCTATAAAGTCAAAATATTAAAAATAATTTAAAAATAAACTATTGCAATATGTATTTTTAGGGGCTAAGAGAACTACTGTTGGAAAAAATAATTTTAGATAGCGCTGCAATTACTTCATATATACGATTTATGTATGTTTTTGAAAATAAAAACTTAGAATATGAAAAGAAGAAAAATTTGCAAATAAGTTGATAAGTACAATTTGTACAATCCTGGGAATCAGAGCAAAGAACGTTTTATGATTTCCTTCCAAGAATGAGAAAAATACAGTTGAAGAACTTCAAAAGTAGAAGATGGCAGATTTAAAAGTAATTCTTGGCGAGGTATGGTGGCTCAGGCCTGTAATCCCAGCACTTTGGGAGGCCGAGGCGGGCGGATCACGAGGTCAGGAGATCGAGATCATCCTGGCTCACATGGTGAAACCCCGTCTCTACTAAAAATACAAAAAATCAGCCGGGCGCGGTGCGGTGCACCTATAGTCCCAGCTATTCGGGAGGCTGAGGCAGGAGAATTGCATGAACGTGGGAGGCGGAGCTTGCAGTGAGCAGACATAAAAGGAAAAAAAAAAAATTCTTTTAAAATCCAGTGTCCTTCAAATTCATATTCTTCATTATTAAATGTCCATATGTGAATTGTAAAAGCATTATATTTTGGTATTTTCTAAAGACACAAGAGAAACAATGCACATTTACATGAACATTAAGTTCATAGTATATAACAGACAATGTCCTTGATATCTCATCAGTCATATAATTTAGTCTTTGAAGCAATAGTCTGAATTATTATTCCCACATTGCAGGTGAGGGTATCAAGATTCAGACTGGAAGTGACTTGTGGAATTGCTAGCGCCACGTGGCGTGCCACGTCTGGATCTTCTGAATCCAAAGCCTCTGCGTCAGTAAAGTCTTAATTACAATGTCTCTATGCCTCTGGTGTCTCATTGAAAAAGAAAAATAAGGAAGATTTAGTTAAATTAGGAATTACTGAACTCTGAACACAACCAAGATGGCAAGATATCTTGAAGACAAACAGACCTTGAGACTAAGGACTAAATCTCCCTCTTTCTATATCTTTTTTTTTTTTTCCCTAGCTTTTCCTGTCAACCAAAACCTGCTACTGCAGTTAACCCCACAAATGAAATATCGTTCTCACTACTTCAATGAGAGCAGTTGTACGTGCAAATAGTCAACACTAAAGTAGATAAGGAGCAACAAATTCTGTTCTATTAAATCCTATTAATACTGATCACTTCACAGTGGTTTTTAAAAAAGAAGTGTTCCCTCCCTCCTTCTCTCTTAAAATGATATGCATACAAATGGTATCTTCTAAGTTCTCCAGATATGATTGTTCCTGTCAATGTATATAATGTACAATATTTAATGTCTGTCCCTCTTTAATGCTGAAAAGTTCTAATTTTAAATTAATGTGTACATTTCAATATATGAGATTCAAACATATCTCATGCAGAGGAGAATTTTTAAAACATAATTTCTGCAGAAACTCCATTAAAAAATAATGTCATGAACCTGTTGAGTCTGCGTTAAGAAGGAACAGCTGCACACTCAGGGCCCTGGAAGGGAGCCCTATCGGTGTGAATTCACACGGCAACCAACAGGCTTATTGTCATTTATTTGTAAGAGAACAGCCATTTGTTTGACATACTGAAGTCAGCCTCAGGGTGAGGCTGCTTTGTTCCACAACTATCAGACAGAAAAAAATTATTCCCCATCTCCCTGATAAGAAGTCAAGGAGAACTTTGAGACAGTCACTGGTAGATACAAATAATTGACTGGACAACAGCTGGAGATTATAGGCACGGCATTTATAAAATAGGCAAATTTCCTTTATTTCTGAGATGCTAAAAATTGTTTCAAGATTCAACAAGTTCATGAATATTCATTTTTATTTACATGGCTTTCCACCCTAGCATTGTGTTTATTTGATTGTTCTAGCTTTACTTTTTTGCCTATAATATAATCTCTTTGATTACATATTTAGCCGGACATTTTTATGGTTTAGGGAATTACTTTCTAAAGAAAATTAATGTGTTACTCTATTCAAAATGGTCTTAATATTTTTAATTAAAAAACACAACATTGACATCATTAGAAATCTGTATAATTTGTTAAAACACATACACACACAAAATACTTTTCTTCTGCAAAATACTGAGTCTATACGTGCTTCTTCTACATGGTATTGTTGTACAAGAAAGATAAAATCAAAGGTTTTTAGGTCCAGATCACAGCATGCAGAAAACATCAAAGGGACAGAGTCTGCCTTTTGAGGACAGGTTTAAATGATGTAGATAGACTCTAAGCCGAAAAGATAAAAAACTGTGAAGTTGAAGAAGGAATGATTCTGCAATTATGAAGACTAAGGATATATTTCAACTGAATTCAGTTAACAAGAATCTCCTTTGAACCAAGACAGAAGCAAATTGAGGGCAAATAGAAAGAAATATTACTTGACATAGTATAATAATTTTATGAGGTTTGGTTTTCTAGTTAGAATTGATACAGTCTGAATTGGGAGTAGTCTAAAAACAATCAACAGTTTGGGCATATACTGCTTAATTTTTAGAGTAATATTCAGGTAGAAGACAGTACGTTCAACAATATAGTTCTTGTTGCTTGTCAGAGTCAAAATGCTGAAGTGGATAATCTACATGGTTGGCCAAGTACACTAATACTTACATTCTATTATCATGTTAACCTGGAGTCCCATTTATTCACAAAAATCTCCTGACCAAATGAGTGTGAAGAACATGCTGCCAATGTGTTGAGAAAATCTCTTTGCTTTAACATGAGAAAATATTGATCAAATATGTTTCTACAGCATAAAAACAAAAACTACCAATCTTAACATGTGTATAAAACATGAAAATGCCTATTAATTGCACATTTCTAAAATATAGTAATTTTACAAGTCTATCAAAAAGTTGACTGAATTATATAAAATAGTTCTGGTTCTTCCTTTTCTTTATTAGGCACTATTTTTGTGGACTTGAAGACTAAAACAATAACATCTTTTTTTCTGTATTTCTTGTAATTATGGAGACTGTTTCAAAACAAATTAAAATAGCACTTCACATATCAAGGACACCTCAGAATCATTTTCAAGTTTAAATTTTTAATTTACATGGATCTGATAGTAAACCATTAGCATAGGTTTAATCCTGAAATAATCAGCAGTTGAGTACACATCTCCTGACATGAAAATATAATACATTTCTGATTTGTCACTAAGCAGAAACTTGGTTCCATACAGTAATGAGACCATCTGAGTCCTTCTCCATTTCCATAGGTATCTGTCTTTGTTCTGCCTCATTCTGTACCCCCTGCATGTGATGGAGGTGACAGTTATTCCTGTGTAAATTTTGCAAGGTTTCTTTCATGTTAAGTACAAAGATTTCCACTGTAGTTTTCCTGCCTCCAATAATCAGCTTGGATTTACTGAACTACTATTTATACTAGTATAGGTTCAACTCAATGTATCTTTTCAGTCAATTATTTTTGACAAATTTTTGGTTCATTATCTGTTACATGGTTAATTCCTTCCTACGTCCTTAGAATTAGTCATAAAAATGAAGAGGTGAACAACACTTTAAAATTTGCAAAGCACTTTTATATCTTTTATATATGTTAGTCACTGTGACCCAGCAGACCACAGGGACAAACACCATTGATATGTTTATTTTAAAACTCAGGATACTGAGGCTTACCGAAACGTTTACCATTATACAACCATTAAGTAACAGAGCCAGTCTTCCAACTCTCAATGCTGGGTGGATACTTAATGTTCCTCTACAATGTATAGCAGGGATACTGATTAGACAGACATCATTTTCGATGAGGTTTCATACATTTTTCTACCCGTAAGTTAATCATGTGTTCATTTATTTATTTGGAAAACATTAAGATTTTAAAATATGCACAACACTAAACATTAAGGACACTAAAAATTATTTCTCTTAGTGAAAAAAACAGATACAATAATACAATGAAAAGTGGCAGAATCTAGAGGATAACTGGAGATTGCTTAGGATCAGGCTGGTACAAACGTAATTGCTTTACTTTTAATGGCAAAATCCTCAATTACTTTTGCACCGACCTAATAATTCATGAAGAATCGTGAACAATTCAGCTTGGAGTTTTCAGGAAACAATGCATTGAAAAGTTTAACTGCACATTATAGATAAATTTTTTAAAATGCACAAGAAGAATATGTAAACAGACATTCTAAGAGGAAGAATCACATGTTAAAAATAAAAACTTACATATAATGTTTAGGGGTAAATATGTCATAATGAAGTTCCACAAAATCATTTAAAATCCTGCCAAGAAACTTGCTCTACATTTTATCCTTTTAGAAGCTGATGGTTTTTCTGTTTGAAATATGACCATATTTTTTGTTTTTTACATTCAACCAAGAGTTCCTTCCTGGCTTATGAATGGGTGAATCAAGCCTTAGTCCCAGCTCTGTCTGTACCTCCAACTACTATAGACATTTTGTGTGTCTAGACAAAAGAACATGGTGATATTTCTTCACCCATACTGGAATGTGGAGAAAGTAAATTAATATTCTGAGGTCTTCTGAAAGTAGTAATGGCAAGCTCTAGGTGAGTTTCTGAGAGCAGCCCTGCCTCAGGTATCCACGTGGGTATCTCTCACTTCCTTCAGTTATCTAATCCGATACCACCTTTCCAGTAATCCTGTCCATATACCTCAGCTAAAATAACAACACCAACACTCCATCTCATCTCACACTTTTTATCCAAATTACCTTGCTTAATACTTCTCCATGTACATCATCAATATCTGACACGTGATATATTTACTGGTTTGTTTTCTGTCAGTATTCCGTTTCCCCATTAGAATAGAAAACTCCATGAGGACAGAGAATTGGTAAGTCACAAGATGTATCTCCAGCAACAAGGATATAGCCTTGCACATACTAATACTTGATAAATATGTATAGGATCATTAGATAAGTGAACAGACATAAGTAAGTAAAATGTACATGAAAATGAAGGATTTTTCTTAGTTTGGTGGTTAAATCATTATCCTGTGTCATCTCATCAGAGTTTAGCAGTAGACTAGCCACATTAAATTTCACATTCTTTCTTTACTTCATGATGCAATGTATTGTCAAAAAGAAAGAGACCAAAAGCTTGATTAAATTATTAGTGTGCTGATTTGTGCATAAATGAGTCGAATAGAAAATAACTGATATATTAATATTTATATGAACGTCTGGGAACTTGTACATAATTCTGTCTAAACTTGAAAGCATTCCCCTGAAATTTACTTGTTAAAAAAGCCATTTCTAATGTTTTATTTGTTAGTAACTGCCTTTATTGTGAAGCCTTTAAATGCTATTGCTACATTAGTGCATTGATACATATAGGCATGAACAGTTTTCCAGAGGGCAGTTTCACAAGTAGAATTAATTTCAGTCAATTTCACTTTCAAAGCCTCAAACATGATCATGAATCAAGAGAAATGCAATGCCTGCAAGAAACCACCACGTATGACACAGTATTAGTGTGAATTCTGAGCATATGCACTGTAAATACCAAGTTTTAAGTCATTGCATTTCCTGTCTGGCTTTGAATGAATTCTGCCCTGCAGGACTATTAGCAAACAACAAAAATGATAGCACTTCACAAGTCAAGGAATAACTAACCTACTAAATATGTCTTCCTTTTGGAGAGATTAAAAATGCCAGCAGTTAAGCAGCTGATGTATCAGCACGTATGGCAATGGAAGGATTTTTGCAGGAATATGCACTTAATCAAGTATTACTTTTCCCATCACTGCCTAGAATCTATGTAATTTAATTAACTTATGCTTCAGTGGCATTTTGGAAATGAAGTGGATCTGAAGTAAGCATTGGATAGGACCTACTTAGCATTCCATCACGGAAAAGTGATGCATAAATTTAAGTCTTTCAATAATATTATGCTTTGATTTACATTGGTTTGAAAGATTTTGGACTGTTTAATAAGTTTGCTATCCTTAAATAATTAGTCACAGCCACATTAGAAAAAAATGAGTTTCCACTGAGTTTTGATACTGGACTAAATTTATAAACTTATATGCCGATACAGACACACACACGCACACAGGCACATACATATCTGGCTATGTATGTTCATGCATATGTTTACATTTGTATTGTGATATGATATGAAAAAAAGAGCAAATATTGTAAGTATACGGTTTGATGACTTCAAAAATTGCACATAAACACCCTAATCAAGAAACATGCATTTATCCATCCTGACAATTCCCTTCACATTTCTTTCCAGTCACTAATCCTTACCTCTTCTCATCAAAGGGATCTGCCCTCCTGACCCGTAATAGGAATTTTTTTTTTTTTTACTATTTGTATATATAGTCCGTATTTATAATCATGACTTTCTTCACAGAAAAGCATCGAAGCATAGAGACGTTTGTTTCACAACGCTGAGCAAGCTACTTAGCCTGAGATGGGATCACTTAAAACTTACTTCCGTTTCTCACAGAACCGTGTCTCAGTGTAATAACTAATTTCATGATAAACTTTGGGATCATGTGCAGCACTTAAGTAGTTTGAAAATAAACACTTCCACTGTTGAATGATAAAAATCATTGCTTTCTGGGATGCAGAAAGTCTTCTATTCTTTGAAATATACTGAGGCTTATTTGTAGGACAAGTAGTCAATCCTATAATCATACCATCTTGTAGATAAATATTATCCCATCTCAAAAGGCATATGGTACATCATGACATGCCTTTGGTGAATCATAACAATGTAATTTTAGACACTACTAAGAACAGCAATAGTCTCCTGGTTATAAGTTTCCTTCAGACAGTGCCAATGGCAGTTGTATAGGGCTCCATTTGTGGTCACTCTCACTAAATAACATGGTTGCCATTTGTCCAAAGAGTCTCCTGAGAAAAACCAGTTTCTCACCTTAGCGAATTCTCCTCCTCCTGAAAACATTCTGTTAACTGCGTGGAGATAATGAACCTACATGCAAATACACGGAAGCAGCACTCTCCATAGGGCTTTCTAAGATAACAAAAATTCCCTGGCCAGTTGCTGCAGCTCACAGCTGAAATCCCAGCACTTTGGGAGGCCGAGGTGGGTAGACCACCTGAGGTCAGGACTTTGAGCCCAGCCTGGCCAACATGGTGAAACCCCATCTCTACTAAAAATACAAAAATTAAACCAGGCATGGTGATGGGCGGCTATAATCCCAGCTACTTGAGAGGCTGAAACAGGAGAATCTCTTGAATCCAGTAAGCAGAGGTTACAGTGAGCCGAGATGGTGCCTCTGCACTCCAGTCTAGGCAATAGAGCGAGACTCCATCTCAAAACAAAAAGAAAAAAAAAAAGGAAAAAAAAATCCCTGTCCCCTGTGTTATGTAATCCAGTAGCCACTAGCCACGTGACCACGAATCACATGAAATGTGGCTGATGTGACTGAGGAATTGAATTTTACATTTTAATTTTAATTAACTTTAAATCTAAAAAGCCACATGTGGCTATTTTTTTGGACAGTAGAACACGATTCATATTAGGAATTCAAAAGTGATCTTTACCTTCTCATTCTTATGATTTCCTTTCATAGAAATACAATCAAGCACTTCCAAATTGTCAAAAAGACAAATTTAAAGTTGATATGAGTGTAAGAAACTAAAACTCTATTATTTTTCAACTTACCCCACTTTCCAGTTCCCTATGTCAACAAATCAAACACAGTATTTTTTAAGGAGCTGAAAATGTCTAGAATGTTTTCCTCTTTATTTAAAAAAATATATCACACTTTGGGAAGCAAGTTCGATGTGGTTTCTACTTTACAAAATTTAAATCAGAATCACTATGATTATACCACATATAATGACAATGATGCCAACAGATAAAAGCTTGATCTGAGGATAGGAGGATAGAAATATCATTTCTCGGTGTATTTTTCGGTGAAGGTCGGGCTAGAATAAGCTTTGTTGTCACTGAGATCCGTCCATTTTGCCTGATGGCCCATATATTTAAGTCAGGGGCTATCATTTTAACCAGCACTAAATGTTTTGATGATACTGATAAATTCCAGTATAAAAGACAGTCAAGCTTTAGGAAGACAATACAGAAGGTGACGGAGCATGTGACAGTTGCATTTATTAATAAGGAAATCTGGATCATTAAGACCTCCAAGGGAAGTTTTCAGCCTGAACGATCCATAGGTGCTGGCACTAGTCAATCTAACTACATAATTTTTAAATATCTCTTTTATTGTATTTGAGACGGAGTTTCGCTCTTGTCGCCCCGACTGGAGTGCAATGGCGCCATCTCAGCTCACTGCCACCTCTGCCTCCCAGATTCAAGCGATTCTCCTGCCTCGGCCTCCAGAGTAGCTGGAATTACAGGTTTCCACCACTAAATCTGGCTAATTTAGTAGAGACAGGGTTTCACCATGTTGGTCAGGCTGGTCTCAAGCTCCTGACCTCAGGTGATCCACCCACCTTGGCCTCCCAAAGTGCTGGGATTACAGGCATGTCCCACTGTGCCCGGCCTAAATATCTTTTCTAATCTTACCCACCAACTGTAAAGTAGGGCTGTAATGATCCAAAGTGGAATGACCATCAAGAAATTTCCTGATCATTCCATTAATCAATCAACTTGGGGTTTATTGCTCAATTACCGTTTGCCTAATTTCGCCATATGGACTGTGATTGAAACAGAAGAAATACAAGAAAGTGATTTTTTTTTCTACTCTTGATGAACTTGTGATGTTATCTTAAAGACAAAATATGTTTAAAAATTAGAGAAAAAGACTTTTCTATGAGAGCAAAGGCTATGCCTTTGTTTTGCGCTCACCTTATTTTCTCTGGCTATTATTTTGGAGTCTGGAAATTAGCACTCAAAAATATTTAACAGATGTTGAATTAATAACATTCAATTGGTAAGACTGCCTGAAATGTCAACTTCCTATAATACCATTAAGGTTACATCACGCATATATTCAGAAAACACATTGCTTAAAAACAAATTACAAAAATTGAAGATGATTTATTTGCACAGGTTTATAGTGTTTGAAACTTCCCATAGACTTGCCTCCATCAGACTTCCAGTACTTACTTCCATTTCATCCCTCTAACCTTTAAATGTGGATTGTTTCACTTGCCAACATCCCCTTGGCTGCATCTTTCCTTCAAATCTCTATTCAAGGCCAGGGCGGTGACTCACACCTGTAATCCTGGCACTTTGGGAGGCCGAGGCGGGTGAATCACTTGAGGTCAGGAGTTGGAGACCAGCTTGGTCAACTGGTGAAACTCATCTCTACTAAAAATGCAAAAAAAATTAGCCGGGTGTGGTGGCACGTGCTTGTAGTCTCAGCTACTCGGGAGACTGAGGCAGGAAAATTGTTTGAACCTGGGAGGCAGAGGTTGCAGTGAGCCGAGATTGTGCCACTACACTCTAGCCTGGGTGACAGAGGGAGACTCTGTCTCAAAAAAAAAAAAAAAAAAAAAAAAAAAAAAAAAAAAAAAAAAAAAAAGAAAAGAAAAGAAAAAGAAAAAGAAAAATCTATTGTTCTATTCAAGGCACATCTGACCTATAAAGGTCCAAACTCACATGTTGTCTGCCCTTCTGAAGAGAGTAGCCTTTTATCATTTTTATTATATATGTGCTGCATAAGCACATTTCAGTCAACAAAGGAAGTGAAAGATTCCTATTGTCTGATGATAAAGCCCTTGTGATGTCAGAGCACAATGCACTACTCACATGTTTACAGTGATGCTGAGGTAGACAAACCTACTGAGCTGCCAGTCATACTGGTTGTGTGTACTGAGACAGGGTATCACTGTGTTGCTCAGGCTGAAGGGCAGTGGAGTGATCGTGGCTCACTGTAGCCATAAACTCTTGGGCTCAAGCAATCCTCCCACCTCAGCCTCCTGAGCAGTTATGACCACACGTGCATGCCAGCATACCTGGCCAGTTATTTTAAATGTTTTGTAGAGACAAGGTTTTGCTATGTTGCCCTGGCTTGTCTCAAATTCCTGACCTCAAGAGGAGGAGGCCTCAGGAGGCCTTTTCCCACCTTGACCTCCCAGAGTGCTGGGATTACAGATATTAACCATAGTGCCCAGGAAGACTAAATGTGTATTTGTGTCTTTGTTTTTAATACAAAAGGAAAAAAAAAAAAACTAGACAAAAGCTTTAGAATAAGAATATAACAAAAAAATTATGTACAACTGTACAATGTGTTTTAAGCTACATTTATTATAGAAGAGTCAAAATGTTAAAAACAAAATTATAAAGTAAAAAATTACAGAAAGTTAAGGTAAATTTATTATTAAAGAAAAAGAAATAATTTTAATAATTGTTGGGTATTCTAAGTGTACAGTATTTATAAAGTCTACAGTAGTTTACAGTAATTTTCTAGGCTTTCACATTCACTCACCACTCACTGACTCACTCACAGTAACTTTTTGGCCTGAAAGCTTCATTCATGGTAATTTCCCTATAAGGTGTACCATTTTTTATCTTTTACACTGTACTTTTACAGTATCTTCTCTATGTTTAGAGACATAAATACTTACCATTGTGTTACAATTGCCTACACTATTCATGCCATACAGGTTTGGAGCCTGGGAGCAAAAGGCTCCACCATGTAGCCTTAGGTGGGGAGTGGGCTGTATCATCTAGGTTGGTGTAAGTATGCTCATGATGTTCACACAATTATGAAATCACAGAAACATGCGTTTCTCAGAATATATCTGATATGGTTTGGCTGTGTCCTCACCCAAATTTTACCTTGAATTGTAATAATCTCCACATGTCAAGGGCAAGGCCAGGTGGAGATATTTGAATCATGGTGGCGGTTTCCCCCATACTGTTCTCGTGATAGTAAGTCTCAGATCCATCTGATGGTTTTATAAATGGGAGTTCCCCTGCACAAGCTTCTCCTGCCTGCTGCCATGTAAGACATGCCTTTGCTTCTCCTTTGCCTTCTGCCATGATTGTGAGACCTCCCCCAGCCATGTGGAACTGTGAGTTCATTAAACCTCTTTCCTTTATAAATTACCTCAAGTATGTCTTTATTAGCAGCATGAGAACAGTCTAATACAGTATCCCCATCATTAAGCAAGGCATAACTACAGTTACTCATTCTTTCTTCCTACTGATTTAGAATGTTCTTAAGGATGAGAACTATTTGCTCATTTTATTAATTATTCACCCACTCAACAGTTCCTGTTTAAGTGCCATACAATAGTGGGTAAAAGTGTACCTGACTTCCATTCTAACGGAAGTTATACTTTAGAAGTAGAGACATTTATCAAGTATTCATTCAAACTGGTGCATAAACTAAAATTTAATTATATAAATAGTAGTATTTAATGGGGGGAAAAAACCTGGCCAAAACTGGAAAGAAGAATGGTGTTAAAGAATCTTTTACTCTACAAGCAATGTTGCAAAAGAGGTAAGTCACTTAAGGATTTTGAGCTTAATCCTAACTTCAACAAGAAGTGGTTAGGTAGTATAAAAAGCAGAGAATGGACAACCTAAATTTTTAGGAGATTCTTCTGGCTGCCTAATAGAACAAAAAATAAAATAGGGGTGAGTGGGAAGCAAAACAGCTTTTAGGAGGAGAATTAACTGGTCATTTAAGTAATTCAAAAGAGAGATGTTGTTAGATTAAAACAGAATGGTGGTTGTGGACATGTGGACATAAGACAAATTCGAAATGTATTTTTGAAAGAAAACAGTGAGACTTGTTGGTGGAAAGGATATGGGGCAATGCGTCAGGCACAAGCTGCTACACATCCAACATTAGGATTTTTTTTTTTTTTGAGGTGGAGTTTTGCTCTTGTTGCCCAGGCTGGAGTGCAGTGGCACAATCTCAGCTCACTGCAACCTCTGCCTCCTGGGTTCAAGCGATTCTCCTGCCTCAGCCTCCCAAGTACCTGGGATTACAGGTGCCCACCCCCACACTGGGCTAATTGTTTGTATTTTTAGTGGAGGTGCGGTTTCCCCATATTGGCAAGGCTGATCTCGAACTCCTGACCTCAGGTGATCCACCCACCTCAGCCTCCCAAAGTGCTGGGTTTACAGGTGTAAGCCACCACGCCCGGCCACAGAATGTCGTTTTATACTTAGCCTCCCAACATCAGCTAGGTATTAAAAATCCACTTGTCTTCAACCTCCTTCTTCTCTCCCAATAGACTTTGACTTTTTTTCCAGCTAATGAGAGTTCAGTAGACCTTAGAAAGGAAATGATCCCCGTCTCAGCTCCAAGAGATGAACTGTGATTGTCTAATTAAGCAGTGCCATGACAATTGAATTCTTTTGGTTTGTGGTTGATCCATAGTGGTCATGCAGCCTAATTTTGGAAAGGGAGATGTAAGCAAATGAAAGTTCAGTAGAGTTTCTGTGAAGGATTTTGCTTTCCGGATAGAAAGTGACAAACTAACTAGCACAACTCTTTTCCCCTTTTTGTGCATACATGTTTGTTAGTTTCCCATGCTGCTATAACAAATTGCTACAAGCTTGGTGTCTTAATATACAAAACTTAGTGATCTTACAGTTCTGGAGGTCAGAAGCCTGAAGTAGAACCCACTGAGTGACATCATCTGGATATTCTAGGGGAGAACATGTTCCTTTTCCTTTTCCAACTTCAAGAGGCCACTCATGTGCCCTGGCTCATGATACCCTTCCATCCTGAAAACTAGCAACGGCTAGGTGAGTCTTTCTCACTCCACATCATTCCTCTTCCACGGTCACACTCCCTCTCTGAATCTCCTGGCTCACTCAACTCTTATAATTACACTGAACTCACCCAGATAAGGCAGGTTAATCCCTTCATTTCAATATCCTTAATTTAATCACATCTGCAGAGTATACCTGCAATGTAAGGCGACACATTCACAGGTCTGGGAATGAGGACCCAGGAGTCATCTCTGGGGAGGGGCTTTTTCTATCTACCATGGCGTTTTTTAGTCTTCAAATGTAAACATGAGGCCTGGGATAATCTGTCATCTTGCGACCATAAGACAAGAAATGTGAAAAAAAGACCTTTCCAAAATGCAAATTCTAACACGTATCGGGCCATGGAGCTATTCTTAGTAGACGTAGAACTCAGGACTTCTTATATGATACAGGCAAACTCTGTTGTTAAGCCTTCTTAAACTTGGGTTTTCTTTTTCTTGGAGCCACAGTAAGAAATGTATTTTATGTTATGACCCAATAATGAACCATAATCCTTATTTGAAAAACACAGTCCTAAGAACAAAGATTATTTAAGCTTTTTACTTTTTTTTGTTTTCTGTGCATTATACTGCATTTTATTCGAGCTATGTAAACAAGGCAATGTTCACATTTAAATTGCTTGTTAAAAAGACCTCTCAGCACTGAACTCCATACAAAACTTACCACCATCTGATGTTAGTCAGTTACTGTTTGCTAAAATCCCCCTACTGTTTGTATTGAAGATTCCGTTTCACTCTGATTTTTCTACTTTGTAGTCTTTTATTTTTATTTTTGTAGAGATGGGGGTCTAGGTTTCCCAGGCTGGTGTCAAATTCCTGGCCTCAAGTGATCCTCCCAGCTCCAGCTCTTAAAGCGCTGGGATTTCAGGCATGAACCAGCATGCCTGGCCTTTGTATTCTTTGTAGTCTTTCTGACTATTATCCTTCATCCTGCTGTCGTCTGACTGTAGTTCCCTCAAGATATTTTACTTTTAAAATTTTTGATTTTTGATCAGGACCTATACTGAGGAATGCATTTTACATCACAAGTTACCATACACACACACAGAGCTAATCTTTGGTTTTCGGCTATATTTTTACAACTAGATTTTCTCTGAAAAATAATTGTTATGTGGATAAAACAGCTCAATTCCTATCAGATGTCAATCCGTTTGTGTGCTAGAGCCCACTGCCTGACAGCATCTGAGGATTTATTTACTTTGGAGAATTATCCAATCTCCTTCCTACATCATTAATTTCTTACTTTCTACAGGATTATGCCTTAAATTTCATTCTGTTACACTCATGGAAAGAAAAAGAAACTGGAGGTGGAGGACAGGGAGGAGGAGGAACTACATCTGCAGCTGTACTCCAGTTCTCTGCTACCCTTAAAAGTAAAACTTCTAGAAAGAGCCATCTATAGTCACATCCTCTACTTCATCACCTGGATTCTCTCCTCAGACCACTCTAATTGAGCTTTCATTTTCACTGCCTTTATGAACTTTTGTTAAGCTACATGCAGTGAAAATGAAAGATAACTCTTCTGTTCTTATCCAAAATGTCTTGGAAGTGTTTAGTGAAGTTTATCGCTTGTTTCTATGAAAAAGGTTTTCTTCTCCTGGTTTCAGAAACCCCATGCTCTCCTTGTGTCTCCTTAGTCACTGAAACTCTCTTACTGTCTCCTGGGCCCAATCATGGTATGTTCCTGGGCCCTTTCCTGAGCCTATACTCTTTTCAACATACAGATAAAGCATTTTAAATCCATTTAATTCCTGTGCTTTAACTAGTATCTACATAAATAGGACTTTCAATTCTATATGTCTCATTCTGAACTCTTTTGGAACTATGATTTGTGTAAGCAAATACAGACTTGACATCTCCACATAATACAGAATATTGGAGGTACATATTGCCTAATGATGATATTCTTAGTCCACTTAATTTCCTGAAACTGAAATGTAGAGAGGTTGAATAACATAACCAATTTCATATTGCTAGTCAGAGGCAGAGTAGATATGCCTTCAATCCAGCACCATCAGCTACTCTTTCATAGGACAAAAAAAATAAAAAGCACATAATGCATATCTTAAACACTAAGAAGCAAGAGTATAAGATTTCTTTTTGTTGGGAAGGTCCAATGTTGGACAAAGTGCCGCTGGATAGATTCCTATAAATTCAAGCACTGTGGTGGGGCTCTGTATGTCCCATGCTGAGTATGACAAGCAGAGGTGTAACTACATTTCTTTAAAGCTTTCCCCCGAAATCCAATATGATTTTTACATTTTTCTCTTTTCTCCTCCTCTTGGCAGGTTTCACTGAACTGACACAGATTTACATATTCCCCAATCTGATTATATTCCAGTTTATTGATTAAAAATTACCACTGTGATATTAAGTTATTATAAAGTTAGGCATAACTTTTTTAGTGAATTATCACTTTTGCAGATAATGATCACTGTGATGGCAGGCTCTCTTTAAATTCTCCCATCAAATAGTTATTGTTTATTTAGAGCTTGCTGAGATTCAGATCATTTATGTAAATTTCTAAATCCCCAGAACTCAAAGCTGATTTCTAAAAATATTTGACTTTAACAGTATAGTTTCTTCAACTGAACGGTCTTTATTTACAAGCCTTTTAAGGATCAAGAGAACTTGTAGGCTTTGACATTTAACATCTGAAGGCTTATATTAACTATTAAAGAATGAATTTCCCACATAATATTTTTTCTCTACTGGGTCTTCATGCAATAATGTTAATTATCAAGATAAACAAGTCACAATAAGATTATAGCTAAAAATCAAAATACTGAACAAATTCTCCATGATCATGGGGATGACTCAATTAAAGCAAATTGCAGCTAAATGCAGGGCAGCAATAAGGGAAACAGGGCAATAAGGAGATAAATTATCTGTATCAACAACAAATTTCTAAAGCCAAAATATTTAAGAGAAGTACAAATGATCTGGCTTTGGAAAATAAACCAAATGCCAACAGTTTACTATGACAATGATCACAAATGTCAGGTACTTTGAATACTTACCATTTTGCATGCCACATAGTTTACTAGGCAACACCAGTTGCAGCAATGTAGGCTCTCCAGTGAATGACTGCTGGTTTTATTTTCCCCAATAACAACACACTGCCACAGTAACTCCGCATGCTTTCATTTCAGTAACCTCTAGAGGTCCTTTATTACAAGGTATCAGAGCACTAAAAAGATTTCTGGGACTTCATTGAGTTCACAAAACGGATGCATATGACTATTTTTGTAATTATTAACAGATACTTATTTACATGGGGCAGGTTTTGGCTACAAACACTTTTATTATAAAAACACAAGATTTTCAAGGAAGAATCCTAATGCCCTCGTTTTATGTTATCAATTTTAGAAAGAAATAACAATTAAGCATCAGTCAACTGCCTTCACTCAGGAGCGGGAAGAAGAAAGAGTAGCCCTCAGACAAACCAGGGAGGCAGAAGAGAATTATGCAAAACAGGAAGTTTACTAAGGTCCTACAGATACATGCCTGTGTTCTTCTAAGAATACCTTTACCCACTCTCAGATATGGGGCTTGGGACTCTCAAGTATTGAGCTCAGTTCTTGTGGCAACAGGACATAAGATTCCAAACAGTCTTGGCTTGAAATGGAGTAAGGTTATGTGGGATTACTTTAACAAGGGATGTGAACAAGTGGTTCTTCACTGCCAAGCCCTTTCACTCCACTTTTGCTTCCTCAGATATAAAGCCATGGTTTCCTGAAATGATTTTTTGCATAAGTGTGCCTAAATATTGTGGAACACAACAGGATTTGCTCATTATTAACTGTGTCAGATTCACCATCTTCAACTGTTTCATGTCAATGCTAAATTTGTTCCTGCGTCCTTGCCTCCACAGTTTGTGAGTATACTTCCTGGTTACAATTCACTAGTTAAAAATAAAGTGAGAGGAAGCACTAACTGTACTATTTTTAGCACAATTAGAAAGACATTGTGCTCATTTCCTTCAAACTCCAAAAGAAAACTGGTTTTATGATTTTGTGGCAAGATTTGATCTAAGGACGGAATATAACTTTTCTGTAAGCACTGTATATCAGTCTTTAACCTCAGCAGATAGTTTTCTGAATATATTTGAATAATTTCTCATACTCTTCCTGTCTTCTTCACTTTGTTAAAACAGATCAAGCCCAAGTATCTTTGAGTTGTCTACAATTCCAATAGAGAATTTTGACTTGGGATTAGGTTACTCTGAAATATTTTCTGAAGTAACTCAATTTTACAGAATCAAAGTGTACTTGTAGTTCATTTTATAGCTATGGAGAATATGTATTTCTAATTTCCACTTGAGAGGGTTTTTTTTTAACCATCGCAACTAGGAATTTTAATTCTTTGTCTGAAAAATTATACCATACATATTTCCCTAAAAGCCATTTGGTATGAAGTACTGCCCATTAGAAGCAAGCTGAGCATTTTGAATATATATTATTCATCTCATATGGGATGACCTTGCTCAGTAGGTCGTAATTTGAAGATCTATTACTACTGTGATTAATAGGACTCCTCCTGATCAGTATCTGAAATAAATGCAAATGGCCACTGTAACACAATTACTTGGTTTTCATTTTAAAGTCTTTACACTTAGAAACTAAATATACATAGAGGTTACACATCTCAGTCTGGCTGACAGACTCTCAGATGGATAGGCCTATTACAATCTATGCAAACAGGAAGACCAGGTAACTCATTAAACCATGGTCAATATAAATGGTGCAGTGGGTATTGTCCCAAGGACCGATGGCTAGATAATTGGACAAAAGGACAGAGAAGAATTGTGGGGGAGAAAAAACCAGATCAATGGCTATTAATTTGAAAGCAACACATATCCTAGAAAGAAACAGTTTATGCTGTTATTTAGAATAATTACCATTTTCAATTAGCTGAAATTTCACATAGCTTTGGGACTATAGCAAGGCAATAACCCTCAACATCTAATCTCAGCTCTGCCTTTTGTCAGTGATCTCCTGATACTGCTTCAAAGGCAAACCCAATACTTTGTGAGCAATGGCATTCTTTGTCATAAATAGCAAGTAGTGCACAGGGTTCAAAGGAAGTTCAAGTGATATACACACTAAGGCAAAATATCTCATGTTAAAACTTCCCCGAGTACATGAATATTTTTTTCCTGGCCATTTCCTTAATGAGCATATACTTCTAATGCAATAGAGCAGTAATTTTATTGTATTATGATGACACTATAAAAACATAAGGGAATTAAAAGTTCCAGTGCAGATCTCTATCCCATCAGTGTCTATATACAATTTACATAACTGTTTTAAGTTAAATTATAAAACTTAAATATTCACATCATTTTAAGATACTGTTTGAAATTTGAAAGTATAATATGATACATAGTTTAAAATAAGTTATCCATTTCCTATTTAAAAAATAAAATCATCAATCTGTTAAGAGAACACATAATAATGTCGATGATAATCATTTGTTTTGAAATGCTTATTTGGTCAGCACACCAGACCACTAGTTCAAAAATCACAGGATTAATTCTTGTCTATTCTATGGCCCATGCCATAAGTACTTAGTCACTTAGTCCTCTGCCTGGTACAAGACTTCAATCACTACACTGGAGCTGAAGAGAAACAGTGTGATCGAGTAAAAATAAAACATTGCAACCCATAACTCCCGAAACACAAAACTCAAAGTCTGTCTTGTATTGGTTATTGGTTAGTTGTATCATCTCTATTGGGCACTGACAAGGTCATCCCATATGAGATGAATAATATATATTCAAAATATAAACTTGCAAAAATATTATAAATGCATTAGACCTAATAAAGATCTAGACAATATGTGGTTTGTGCCATTGAAAATATGAATGAAATATATGGTTTGTACTGTTCAGACCACAATCTTTGGAATCTAGTTGTGAAATGCTGCTCTGATCCCTTAATAATTTTTAGAAATATCATCAATATCTGTTTTTGACAATTTTTATTAAATGGGCAAATGGTTATTAGTGTTCTAGATCTGTTTTTCCATTAGATACCAAACAGAATTATCTAGGTATTCAAAAGCCAATCATAAATAAGGTACTATTCAATTACACTGCTTTGTTCACAAGAAGAATCATGCTATTAGTTTACATACTTCTTAAGATTTAAATTTCACACTCTTCAGAGTCAATTAAGTATGCCATTAGCAAACCTGGGAACCCTCAGACATAACATTTCCATACAAGTCAAAATTAATACTGAGTTGATGATGTCTAAAATGCTTAAACTTACAAGATTTATCTTACTATAGTTCAGATAGTGCATTCCACTTTTTTGTCACTCTATATATTCATCTACAAATGAGCAACAAAATAAAGTCATTTAAAGACAAAGAATTAAGTGTCTGTTAAACTGTTTAGGTGTTGTAAATTATTCATCGATTGACCCTACCCTCCTAGGCTCGGAACAAGTTGTTCTATTTGGGTGACTGGCAAGAGGTATTTGGATCTTCTGAATAGAATGCCCTAAGAGATTCATAGGCCTTTCATAAGAAGAAAGAGTTTCAATACTTTATTGAAACACTGCACATGAGCTAACTTCTACGTGTTATCTTATTCAATCTTCATAACAACCTTACTAGCCTGAAATCTCCAGCAGACCAGGAGCAGCACTGGTTTTGCTCAACATTGTATCTTAAAGCATCCACCAAAGTGGAAAGAGATCAAACTTCCAATAAGTATTCCTAGAAAGACAAGGGGATACAAGTGAAGGGAAAGATTACGATGATATTATTCTACCCATTTTAAGGGTGAAAAATCTAAAATAAATACAGAAGGAGTAATATGCCCAAGTTCACATAGGAGGAAGTTATGGGCCTAGCATTTCCTTCTTGATCATTCAGAATCCCAAATCCATAGTTTCTGTACAAAATATGCTTCCATTCATATATGTGCTTTCATTTGCATTTTTAAAACAATACTTCATCCATGCTAGCCACCAGCTAAGAGGGTCCGAATTACCTGGAATCTAAGTCCAAAGGAACACAATGATTGAACAGATGTGCTGTGAAAATATTTCTGCATCACTCACTTTCTGTAAAAACAGAACCACCTATTGTGGCGAGTCTGGGAACAGGTAAGCTCTTATTTCACCCTCCAGCTCCACATTTTGAGTCTCAATGAGAACCAAACATGCAAACGCCTGAGCTTCTTTACTGTGATCTAATACACAGACATTTGCACAAATCTTCACAAAACTAATTTTTTGAATAATCAAATACTCATAAAGTTGTCTTAAAGTCACTGTAAAATAACTCGTTAGCACCTGTAACTCCTTGAATTCTCCTAATTACTTCATTCTCTCTCTCTCTATATATATACACGTATATGTGTATTTATACATAATATATGCATATTTATAAATAGCTCTCTGCCAGCTAATTAACTAGGTTTTCTTTCTCTGACTCCGCCAGAGCATACGTTCCTTATTATAAATGCAATCAAAGGACTCCAAGGTCCCATCCCTGGATGGCTTACCTATAAATAGGGAGAGATAAGTAACCAAAAGACCTCAGCGTGTTTCTTTGGAGCTTCCCTTTCTTTCCTGGTGTGCAGAAAGTATTGGCCACATCCATCTGCAGGCTGCTGCTCACAGGTGCATGCTCCACCGAAATTTCATCTCCAAATTGGAGCAAAAATGCCTTTCCTCGGTCTCTTAAGTAGAGGGAGTCTGATATATTTTAACACATGATTAAAACTATAGAAAGCTATGAAATAAAAATAAAGAAATACAGACAATCTAACAATTGAGTTTAGTTTATAAAGTACCTGTTTCTGACCCTCCCTCCCTTTAGAACTTACGTCGGAATCTCGTGTCCACATCTCCTTCCATGTTCTGACTGAGGGCACTGTCCATTTTTCTAGCCCCAGTGAGGACATGGCTGCCCTCCCAGCTACATGGAGACGGGCTCACTCTGTTTCCAGTCATATGACTGTCAGTCTCCATCTCCTACCTTCTCTGATACAAACTCGGGAAAGAAGCCTCCCCTTCCCAAACCTGTCTCCCTCCATTTTAATCTCTCATCAAAGCAACTTGCTGCTTCTCACACATGATTAGCAGGTCTATAATAATTGATAAAAACAGATGTTCTCTGTCAACCCAATGACATCTAGAGGGGCAATCAAAGTCACCTAAAGCCCTTTTAATATCTAAGAACCCTGATAATTACACCCATGTTACTAGGATGCCTCTGTGTCCCTGTGAAGGTTAACACTGCATGATCAGATTGGCTTTCAGACATACAGTAAACAATATTTGTTTCTTTTTAAAAAGTGGTATAGAAATGATTGCAATGAGGAAGCTACTGCTCAGCCGTGGTTGAGGGAGAAGATACTGAACAGAGAGGACAGGGTGAGGCCAGGCACCTTCTGCTCCCATGTCATGCTTTCTTATTATAGTTTGCTTTTCTGTTTTTTTCTGAGTTTTTCTTCTCTTCTCTTAGACCTGGATGTTTTAGGGCTATCTAAACTCAAGTTCAGACAAAACAAGAAAATACATAGAAAATATAACCACCATGGCACGTATATACCTATGTAACAAACCTGAACGTTCTGCAAATGTATCCCAGAACTTAAAGTATAATAACCAGAATCTGCAAAGAACTCAAACAAATTTGCAAGAAAAAAACAACCCCATCAAAAATTGGGTGAAGGATATGAACAGACATTTCTCAAAAGAAGGCATTTATGCAGCCAACAGACACATGAAAAAATGCTCATCATCACTCGCCATCAGAGAAATGCAAATCAAAACCACAATGAGATACCATCTCACACCAGTTAGAATGGCGATCATTCAAAAGTCAGGAAACAACAGGTGCTGGAGAGGATGTGGAGAAATAGGAACACTTTTACACTGTTGGTGGGACTGTAAACTAGTTCATTCATTGTGGAAGACAGTATGGTGATTCCTCAAGGATCTAGAACTAGAAATACCATATGACCCAGCCATCCTATTACTGGGTATATACCCAAAGGATTATAAGTCATGCTGCTATAAAGACACATGCACAGGTATGTTTACTGCAGCACTATTCACAATAGCAAAGACTTGGAACCAACTCAAATGTCCATCAATGATAGACTGGATTAAGAAAATGTGGCACATATACACCATGGAATACTATGCAGCCATAACAAAAAGGATGAGTTCATGTCCTTTGTAGTGACATGGATGAAGCTGAAAACCATCATTCTCTGCAAACTATCACAAGGACAAAAAACCAGACACCGCATGTTCTCACTCCTAGGTGGGAACTGAACAATGAGAACACTTGGACACAGGAAGGGGAACATCACACACTGGGGCCTGTCATGGGGATATACATTACATTAGGAGATATATCTAACATAAATGATGAGTTAATGGGTGCAGCACACTAACATGGCACATGTATACATATGTAACAAACCTGCACATTGTGCACATGTACCCTAGAACTTAAAGTGTAATAAAAAAAAGAAAGTCAGTATCATGATCAACTGTGTTATAAAATACAAGTTTGAATTTCTTGCAATCTGCTGTGAAATACAAACTAATTTACTATTGCAGGGCAAATAATAAGTATCCATATTAATATTTTAACTGTTATATAGACTTTTAATAGGACCATTTATATGTGCATGTGTATATTCATCTTTCCTCCTATAATTAAAAGTGATCCTTAAACATGCCCTAAGGTTGAGTAAAATTCAAACAAGCTGAGTGATCTAGCTCAAGTTCAGGGAAAATAACCTTTTAACACTTGTTATGAGCACAAAAGTTGTTCCAGTTCTGTAATACTAGCCTTTGTTTTATTTAATACCTCAACTCATGTCTGATAGTTATAAAATATTCACTGGACTATAACTATTAATTCAATTTTCATATTCTTAAGACACTGTCATGATAAAGAAAAAACAATTTTTATATTTAGTATGAGTTGTGAGTTGACACATGTACCTCATTGTGTCTGTATGATATAAATTATTACAAGATAGTGATAAAATGTCTATTAGGGAACCCCTACTTTTATTGTTATATACTTAATTTCTATGTGAATTCCCCATTTACTGTTTACCATAATGAAAGTCTTTGCAAGAGATGCAGGAAATTGGGTCTTAAACATGGAAGTTACAAGCAGTTCAATTAAACAAACTTTTACTTCATGTCTATTCTGCACTACACAAATAGAACAATTGTACAGACAAGATTTCAGGCTTTAAAATGAGTTAAAATGTCATACTCCAAGTCAGCAATTATATAATGTGAATCAAGTAGAGTCCCATAAAATAAATTGGTAGATAAGAATTCTAGTCTTACTCATAATGCTAACCATATGATAGGCCTTACTGATTTAACTTTTCTTCTCTGTTTGTTCATTGGTGAAATAAATGTTTGAACTAGTTAATACACAGATTTCCTTCCACTTCTCATATCTTGTTAGAAAATACTCTGATAATGGTATTAAAAACGGTATAGAAATTTAGATACTCAGGAGGCTGAGACAGAGAATTGCTTAAACCTGGGAGGTGGAGGTTGCAGTGAGCCGAGATCACACCACTACACTCTAGCCTGGGTGACAGAGTGATATTCCATCTCAAAAAGAAAAGAAAAAAAAATTTAGAGAGGAAGGAGACCTTAAGATAACCTACTTGGATGTTTTAAATAATGTAAGAATGTCTTTAACAAAATTAGTAACAACTGCTCATTCATTTATTCTATCCATGTATCTTGACCTGTCCTATGCGCCCCACCCTGTATCCAGCACTGGAAAACAAACAATAAATAAGACATCAAGGAACAGTTAGACAATTTTAAGACAGAGTGATAATTTGTGCGATAGGAATAGGATGCCATGGGCACATCCCTTGACAAGACAGTGGAGGCTAAGGAGGCTCTCTGGAGGGAGTGATGCCTGGAGAGAGCACTGAGAAAACAGCAAGGCAAAGACTGAAGGTGGTTTTTCTAGGTGGAGAGGGAATGAGTACAGGATGACACTTGATGCTTTGCAAGGGACTATGGGAAATTCTTGGCTAAAGCATGATTGCAAGGGTGCAAAAAAAAAAGTGAAAGCACTCAGTCAATTCTCCTGTGTTCTTTCTCCAGTTTCCATCTAACAACACATGGGCCGTGTGTGTGTTTCGTAATCCTATGTATGCAAAGACATGATATAAAAATACAGTAAGTGTTCTTCTTGTAAAACTATGGAATATTTTGCTTATGTAAATACAAATAGTTTCCAAATAATCATGTGCAACAACTTCCAATGTATTTATATTCCTGTCTTTTCTCAGAATCTGGGAAATCCCCAGCTCATGTCTCCTTGCTTTGTTTCAGATCAGACATTTTGCTTACCCAATACAGATGAGCAGAAATGAAAAGCAAGTTGCTGTTTCTCCCCAGACTACCAGGCTCTCTAAATCTGCATTCCAAACAACCAAGAACACTCTTCTGGAGTGAGACAGACCTTTTCTCTATTCCCACTTCACTTCCTGCACACTTTTATTTAAGCGTTTCTCTTCTGAAGTTGTAACGTGCTGTTTGTATGCTTGTTTCCCTTGAAGGGAAGCAATAGCTTTGTATTATCTGGTTTCTAACACCTGGAATCTTGTTTGCTGAATTCTTAAATCCATAATTGAATCAACCAATTTATTAGCTGCCTCTCCTCCAGGTATTGTACTATTTTTGCCTATAAAGAGTTGGATTTCATATTGTAATGTTATCTCAAAAACACTTAGACATATTTTATATTAAGGAATATTCAGAAAAAAAGGTGGGAAAGTTAATCTAGAAACATTAATTTCAATTTGTAATAGAGGAATAAACCCTGAGTTTGTTGGTCCAGGAACTTGTTTCTTCTTTTTTATTGAACTCTCCTTTACTGGATATCTCATAATCTAGCTTGTGTGTGCATCTCACCAAGGCACATCAAGCCTATTTAAAGCTCTTGCAACCATTAGAGAGACATTTAAACTGCATTTGTCTTCTTCATTGAACAAATAATGTTGTTTCAGGGAGGGAATTTAAAGTTCAAAAGTCTCCTTTGTATTCTCAAAACTAAATGAACATCTAGGCAATACTGAGAGGCAGTGTAGCCCAGCAGCCAAAAATATGACTCTGGAGTCAGAGTGTTGCCTCTTTTACATGCTAGTTTTAGGTATTCAGCAAGTTATTTTACCTCTCTGTGATTCAGTTTCCTCACGTGTGAAATAAAGATAACAAGAGTACCTACATCATATATTTCTGTGTATGTCTGTAAGAATTAAAGAATGCACAAAAATGTGTAGAATAGTGACTAATACATAATAAATGCTCAATATTTGCATCAATTAGAACATAATATTCTCTTTAATCTTGTGTTTAGGAATAAGCCTATGAAAGTAAAAATAAAGCATCCAGCCAGACTCCTCTATAAGCATAAACTTATATTAGTGTATACCAATGCACTTTAGATTTCCAGTTTGATTATTCAGAAGTCATCCTGTGCTTGCTTTCTTAAGACGGACATGAATTTCTGCCCATTATCCTTTCACTCTCTTTAATTGTCTTCAGACAACACCAACACTGTCTGAAAAGCTCCGAAGAAAAAGGTGAAATGCTTCCAGGTCCTTATTAGCTCTCTAGGCAGTCTTCTGATGTTCAAACAACTTCTAAGAGTTTCTTCAAAAGCCATTTGAGAAAGCCTTGCTCAGATACCAGATCACAAAGCATTATTGACAGATGGAAACTGGAAGTGCTGTCCTACCTTTGGGAAATAGAGGCCTCTTTTCTCCAGCTTTTATTAGAAAGGACAGTCTGAACAGTTTGAAGCCTACTTAGCATGGTGGGCAACAAACTTTTAATTAGCACCTCATATTCAGTACCCTCTTGTCTCAACTGAATCAAGATGTAATCAGCCTCATTTTCAGAAGCAGTAATACTCTCCTTACTGAATATATCCGGATTGTTTGATATTCAGTTCATGCTTTTATGCCAGCTTTAATTTTTATAGCATTAACCCAATACCTCACAGCAAGAACCAGAGAATTTCCAGGTACCACCATCCTACTACCAACAACTGTTTAAACCTCATGCAGAGATTCACCAAGGGCAACGTAAAACTTCACAAATTTGTAATTACTTTATCACTGACCTTTGATTAGAAGAGAAATATTGTCAAAAGCCCTAATTACTATAGCTTCTATAAAACGCACATTTTAGTGCTTCCATAAGAATTAGTGCTTCCATAAGAATTTTACCATAAACAGTGTGTTGAAAGTAAAAAGTCAAAATCTCAAGTGATACACTGTAAACCAGTCTCTTAACCCCATTTTCTTTACACCATAATGGTCTAAAGCTATTTAGAAATGAATTAAATGAAAAAATGTCTCTGAGATCAGACAGGGAGGTAAGAGTCTTTATGACTTCAGGGTGTGATTTTATATACCCAACTAGGAGTGACCTGGAGTGATCCATAATTTTGTTACCATTCAATTCTTATTTTTGTTACCATCAAAATCTCCGTTTTCCAGAGCAAACACTAAGTCAGTTTGTCCTGATATGCAAGGGTCATTCACCATTGAAATTATTCTAGCAGCCAAAAATACTACAATTACTATTCTATTTAGGTATTTATATTTTTAATTAATAAATAGTACATAATTATGGGGTATAATATGATGTTATGATAACTTCATACACTGTGGAGTGATTGAATCAGGTTAATTAACATGTCTGTCATCTCACGTTTGTATCATTCCTTTGTGGTGAGAACATTTAAAATGTCCTCTTCTAGCAATTTTGAAATGTACAACACATTATTATCGTGTGTACACAATCATCATCTTGCCTTTCATCACCCACTCCTCCCCCATCCTCTGGTAACTACTATTCTGCTTTCTACTTCTGTGAGTTTTACTTTTTAGGTTCCACACATAAGTGAGATCATGCAGTATTTGTCTTTCTGTGTCTGGCTTCTTACACTTAGCATAGTACCATCTAGATTCAGACAATAGAACTTTTTAATGAACATCATTGGACTAATGTTTTCTTATAAAAATCTGCACACTGCTGTCAGTATGGAACTCTGATTTTATTTAGTTGTTGTCCAAATGCTGAAATGAAATAAAAATGACTTTTTCAGAAAAAAAAAAAAAGCATGATTTTGCTTGAAGGAATCTTGGTTATTCAATCCATGTGGAAATGATGTGGCCATCCACCTCAGATTAAAAAAATATATATACATGGTTTGGTTTTCAAGTTTCAAAATGAAGTGTTGACTCTCCTATAAGATAGCATAATGGATAACCTAAAATTTTTAAGTATATAGGATAGTATATTTTTAAGTATATATATATAACCCTAAGTATCACAGCCTATAAATGCTCTAAGTCAAGGGAAAGCATACCATCACATTATCTGACATCTAGCTCAAAAACTAATGTTAAAATATCTTAAAGAATATAATCTTCATCTGTTTTTCTAAATTGTACATACTTCATTCATGTGTAAGATTTTCTCATCAGAAAGCAATATTCCAACAGAATTTCTTGAATTTTAGAATAGCTGCATAAAATACTTCCATATTTGCTATAAAAATTGTAATCATTTCATAACATACACTTTTATGCAATGTGCATTCTCATGCACCAAATAAATACTCACATGAAAAGCTTATTTTAGAGTTGATCACTTCAGTAAATTGTGTCTGCCCTTCGAAAATCTGACCCTTTTTCCACTTTTGGGAGAAAATTAATTTTGCAAATTCTGGCTTCCCTCCTTACACTGGTTTTTAAGAAACATAAATGAATATACCAACTGTCACAGTCATTTTACTGGTCATTGTTATTAATGTATTTTCTTCTTCTTTCATTATGTTTGCTTTTAATATGTGTAGATACATAACATTTAAACATATATTGTTTATATATTATGTTTACATAAATATATGTAAATCTTTTTATCTCTGTATTTTGATACATATATATCCAAATAATTACAAAGTTCCTCAAATAACATTGAGCAAGAAATTTGGAGCCAACAAATACATGTTGACCATATTCTAATTCGATTGAGATACTATATAATTACATGCTTTAATTTTTGAAAGAGTTTCTATTTCTATTAACAATATGTTCAATATATTATGCAAAATGTACCTTTAAAATTTCTTCATAATTGTAACAGAATAAAATTTATACCATGCAGCTATTCTTGAGTCAAGGTATTCCTGACTATGAACCCATCACTAAATTCTATTAATCATGGTGAAGTTGATGGGAAATAAATGCAGTCAGTGTGCATTCACTGAAACATCAATGGGTTGATGGATAAAGATAAAAATAGCACCAAAGAAGACAGATTTGTACAAAAAGTTAGAGTTTATGATTTACTTATCCACAAATGTATTCCTGATTCTATAAAATTGTATCTGCAAAACTTATCTATAATTTTTGGTGTAAAAACATGGAAATGTTCATGGCAGATAGGTAAAAGTTTTACTCATTAATAAATGTTTAAGCTGGTATCATTTGATATAATTGGTTTACGTTGTATCGTATGTATGGTGGAGTGGGTCTTAAGCAATAGATAAAACCCTGGATTTGAAGGAAGATATGTCAGCTGCACTAAAGCATGAGGGGTAATAGAAGTGTCCTGGTCTCTCCAGTCAGAACTGAGTGATAAATTGTCTAACTTTGATTGGGTTATTCAACCTTCTTAAGTCTCATTATCCTCCTCAGAACACTGATGACACTACTGCTTCCCTCTTACTGCAACTGTTAGTTGAAACGATACATACACAGCACTTAGCGCTACCTAACATATAATAGCTATTCTCACACCTCCTCCGATTTAACATGACAAAAATAATAAACATAAAATGACAAAAACCAAGTGTGCAGAGACACTGGTTTTCTGGCAAACTCTTAGCTCCAATAAACTGCATTGCAAAATAATCTAAAATTTTATCTTAAAACTGTATCTTAAAGTAGTGGAAACTTTGGAATAAAAATGTGACATTTCATAGTAGAAAAAAGCTTCGTGTCTCACAACTAATAAATGCTATTTGTGGAGTCTTATCTGGAAATATATTAAATATAAATGAAGAAAAATGTAAATAAAGTTACCAAATATTATGTTATGTATCTATGTTACAAGGAAGAATTACACAGTAACTTATAATTGAAGAGCTCCTCTAGAATAATAATAAAAAAAAATCTTCCTCCAAACTGAGATCATTTAACATGCAAAAGTAGTTTAAAGATCACAGCAGCTTTATTCTAAAGAAATAAAATTCCATGCAACCTGCCGTTACAGCAGATGCTAATGAGTGATCAGGGGCAGGATTAATAGACCTTCAGAGATGGGAGAGATCTGAGAAACCGTCTGGCAAGCCCTAGCCTTTGCTGTGAGGAAAATGAGACTGAAAAAGGTTAAGTGCCTCACGCCAGAACAGAGTTAGATGGTGACAGATCAGGCAGTTCGACTGCTTGCTGTGTGTAAACAGCATTCTCGGCAGCAGGTTGGCATCGTGTGTGCTGCAGAAACTGCATCAGTCAGTGGAGAGAAGAAAATGTAACATCTTCTCTGGAAAATCCAACGGCTGTTTAAACCATGTTTGTCTGCTAAACTTTAATGAATGGTCCAAATCTTGGGATAATCTTGATATTATCCTCATATAAATCGGGCTCATCTGTGACATTCCTGGTGAAGCCCTATCCTTGACCCCTCTATTCTCTGAATAAAAACAGGTCCCAGCTAGTGCTGGCATGGATATGCCTTATTCTGGTACTGCAAATAGGAAAAAAAAAAAAAAATAGATGCACTCTTGCAGGGTATGTGCTTCGTCTTTGCCATGTTTTCTGACAGATGTCTTGAACTCCTTGATTAAAAAATGAACAAAACCTGACCGACATGGAGAAACCCTGTCTCTACTGAAAATACAAAATTAGCCAAGTGTGCTTGCACATGCCTGTAATCCCACCTACTCGGGAGGCTGAGGCAGGAGAATCACTTGAACCTGGGAGGCACAGGTTGCGGTGAGCCGAGATCACGCCATTGCACTCCAGCCTGGGCAACAAAAGCAAAACTCAGGGGAATAAATAAATAAATAAATAAATATATAAATAAATAAATAAAAAAAAAACACAAACAAAACACAAAATTTGTTTGGAGATCTCTGCCAGTCCTGTGGCTTTAAATACCATCTAAATTTGGGACAACTGTTGGATTTGTGTCTCCAGCTCAGAACTCTCACCTAGGATCCAGATTCATAGATTCAATTGTCTACTATATATCTGTACATGGATTTTTAATATGCTCAAGTTTAACATTTGCAAAACAAATTATTGCTCTTCTTCAAGAAAAACCCTTCTTCTGCCCCATCTGAGTAAATCTCAAGTCCATCATTCCAGTCACTCAAGCCAAAACGTGGGACTCACCTGGATGCTTCTTTCATATCTCACACTTCCTCCATCCCTAAACTCTCTACCTTCAAAAGAGACCTGGATTCTAATCAACTTTCACCACTTCTGCTGCTATCGCCCTGGCCGACTTCACCATCACCTCTCACCTCGTATGTTACAAAGCCTCCTCATTGGTGCCTCTCCTTCCACCTCGAACCCTGTAGTCTGTTTTCAATGAGCCAGCCAAACAAAGTGATCCTACGAAAATGTCAATCAGATCATATCGATCTTTTTGCTCAAAACCCTCTAGTGGCTTCTGCTGTCACTCCGATTAAATGCCCACTTTTCCGTATCACTGGCAAGGCCACACACAACTAAGCATACTGGTACCTCTCTAACTGGTAGAGTTTCCTGATAGTCACCTAGTTCTTTCAGGTTCAGCCATACTGGCATCCCAGCTGACCATCAGCTATCCTGAGCCTTTGGGCTTTTCCACTTGCTGTTGCCTTCTCTCTCTCACTTTACACAGGTCTTTGCCCAAATATGACTTTTCAGAGGTGCATCTGTCTTAGCTCAGGCTGTTGTAACAAATTACCACACACAGGCTGGCTTAAACAACAAATTCTCAGAGTTCTAGAGGCAGAGAAGTTGAAGATCATCAGCCTGGCAGTAGACCCAGTGTCTGGTAAGGGTCCTCTTCCTAGTTTGTGAGTTTGCATCATCCTGTTCTGTTCTCATGAAGTGGAAAGCGGAGAAAGGAGGCAAGCTCTCTAGTGTCTCTTCTTATAAAGGCATTAATCCCTCCATGAGGGCTCAGCCCTTATTGCCTAATTGTCTCCCAAAAGCATAATCTCCAATTACTATCGCATTGGGAATCTGGGTTTCAGTGTATGAATTTCAGAGGTGGAGCAGGACCCAAACATTCAATCCATACCACCTTCCCTGACTAGTCTAGTTTAAAGGGATATTTCGATTTCTCTTTTTCCACAATCTGTATTACATTTTCCTGATTTATTTTTCTTCTTAGTACTTACCACCCTTCCTCACACTACACAGGTTAAGTATTTTGTGTGTTCCTTATCTTCCTCAACTACACAAAAGCTCTATGAGGGCAGGAACTTCTGTCCATTCCATTGTTGATTATATTCTCATGCCTAAAGCAGGACCTGACCCATAGAAGCAGCTCAATACATATTCGTTGAATCAATTAATGAATTTTTCTGCTGCTCAAAAATCCTCTCATTATTCAATTTTCTTTTTTGCACTTTTTGCATTTTCCCTGTATTTTTGAATCTACAGGGAATACTTCTTACTGAGTATCACCAAATCGAAAGTTTAAGGGATTTTTTATTCTCCTGATGCTCTTAATGGATTTTCAGGAAAAAAAATATATATATATATGTTGACTTAGCCATGTGTGTAGAGGAAGTCTTACTCATCTGTCTTTAAAACCCAATGTTTCTTTCCATATAGCATCTTTAAGCTTCACTCAGATTTCAGTTTCCCAGCTATTTTCTCTTATTCTAATGCCTTTCCTGCAATACATCTCATACCTCCTACTGGAGAAACATGACTTTCATTATGTCACCCTAGGATCTTGAACAACCTAGGATCCAAGGTCCTGAGGGTTATATACATAGCTCTAGCACACTTTTTATGTTACTTTCACACATTAATATATTTCTCTTACCTCAGTTAGAACGTTAAGTCTTCTGGCCTGTCTCCATTTCCTTAAACACTAGCCAACCTTCAGGCCTGAGTTCAACTTGACCTTCCTAATAGCACATTTCAATTTTTTCTTCCTTATGGGAACAACTACTACATTTTTAGAGTGAGTCACATAAGTGAGCATTTAAGTTGTTCTCTAGGACTACTGTATAAGCCCCTTGAATGTGATATAAGGACTCAGATTTCTTCAATATCCACTAGGACACATAATCATAAAAGATACTAATTGTGCCGGGCGCGGTGGCTCAAGCCTGTAATCCCAGCACTTTGGGAGTCCAAGACGGGTGGATCATGAAGTCAGGAGATCGAGACCATCCTGGCTAACACGGTGAAACCCCGTCTCTACTAAAAAACACAAAAAAACTAGCCGGGCGGGGTGGCGGGCGCCTGTAGTCCCAGCTACTCGGGAGGCTGAGGCAGGAGAATGGCGTGAACCCGGGAGGCGGAGCTTGCAGTGAGTCGAGATCCGGCCACAGCACTCCAGCCTGGGCGACAGAGCGAGAGTCTGTCAAAAAAAAAAAAAAAAAAAAAAAAAAAAAAAAAAAAAAAAAAAAAAAAAAAAAAAGGTACTATTTGTTTTTAATTTATTAGACACACAGCAAACTGGTGCATATTGGGCATAACTTTTCCTTGCAGAAAGAAAAAAAAGAAAGGAAGTAAGAAAGGAAGGAAGTTGCTGATAGAGTCCTCTGTTCTCAAGTTCCAGGTATTTTGTTTGGAAAGTAAATGTATGCCTTGTACATGACATACCTCTTTTGTTTTTTAAAACACATTGCCTTTAGTGAAAAGACATAAAATTAACAAAACATATATTAATTTTTAACAACATTGTAATAAAAATATGATACAAATTGTACCCCTTAAATATCTAATGCACTGTAATTGGTTTTGTATAAATGTAATTAATAGGTAAGAATTTATTGCACAATTTTGTTATTTTTATGGCATGTTCAGATGGAGACTATATGAAAATCCAAATTAAGATTGTTTGTACTTAAATGGTTTAGTCATAATAAATAACTACATAACAATACTTCTCCTAAAAGGACTTTAAATAATTTTCCAGGATTATTTTTAATAAAATGGAATTCTACCAGTTATTTTGCTATGTGGTAAAGATACAAAGATAAATTTTGAACATACTTTATCTTCAAAGAAACCACAATCTAGCAGAAAAAAAATAAATTTTCTGCCTATTTCAAAGTATGCCTTTTCTTTTTTTAAAAAAGCTACAGTTAGAGCTAATTAGATGTTTTAAGCTAGAGAGACAAGCTGAAAAAAGTGAAAATTTAGTTTTAAAAAATAAAACAAGTTGCTGACATAGGTTACATGTCAAAAGTAATGAGATAAAATGTATGCATTTCATCAGGACTAACAAAGCATACATGTAGAAAATTATTAAATAAGGCAAAAAAATTGAGAATTAATATGTGCATTCAAAAGAACATTTTAGAATGGTAAAATATTTGGATCCAGCCTGTCTATTCCCTGCAACAGATTTCTCATTTGGCCACTGTGAACAATCGTCCAGCTGTCAGGGGAAAATTTGTCATATTTGAACCAACTTCTTCTGTGCCAAGAACAAGGTCAGAAATAAAGGAAAGGAATACCCTGTCACTTATTGGATTTGACAGTAAATTACTCTTTGATGAACAGATGGACTACAAGAGATTTAAATTCATAATCAGAGTGTAATCATGAGGAACAGTGATTTGAAATCTTCTGTCAACCCATCAGTGAAGGACATCTCACGAGGCCTAGTCACAGAATCCTGTCTTGGTCCCTAACTCATAGCTTGCCTACCATTATATGAAGTATGTCTTTGTGCTATCAAGATTATACGGGTAGTGACGCAAACGTGTAATTCGTTCTGTAATATTTTTGTTAAACTAGAAAATATATTTTCAATAATATGGGGAGATGTTAAAATCAAATCTGTTCCACTTTTTTGATAAAACCCAGTATCATTCTGAGATAAGATGCACGCATTTCATCCGGACTAATAAAGCATAGTTATATGCTTTGTTTAGAGTACACACTAGTAAATATGCACACATCTGAACATTAAACTATACATCTTTGATAATATTAGGGTGCATATATTAATAAAAAACAGCATTATTCAAATTTTCCAAAGTAGGCACTTACAAATCACGTGGGTCGCTTGAAAGCATTATTGCATCAGGTGCTTAGAAAGCTCCCAGGAGATGTTTCTACCACTGTGTTTATTAATGTGTTGGTGATGATGACCATAATAAGGATGATAAAGAATCTGGATATGTACATGCTGACAAGTAAGGACAGTTTGCCTAAATATTCATGTGTAGCCCATATATTGAGAAACGCAGAGCTCTGATTCAAAACAGAATTTTCTTATCTTTCCCTTTTCTTTCTCTTCTTTCTTGCCTCCCTCCCTTCGTCTTTCTCTCTTTTTCTCCCTCTCTTTTTCCCTTCTTTCTTTTAAAAAAGAATAAGTAAGGCAGGGCACAGTGACTCATGCCTGTAATCGTAGCATTTTGGGAGGCCAAAGTAGGCAGATCACTTGAGGTCAGGAGTTCAAGACCAGTCTGCCAACATGGTGAAACCCCGTCTCTACCAAAAATACAAAAATTAGTCAGGCATGATGGTAGGCGACTGTAATCCCAGCTATTTGGGAGGCTGAGGCAGGGGAATATCTTGAACCCGAGAGGTGGAGGTTGTAGTGAGCCAAGATTGTGCCACTACGCTCCTGGGAAACAAGAGCAAAACTTCATCCTCACCACCTCCTCCAAAAAAAAAAAAAAAAACTACTATGTGTTAAGCAGTATGCTATATGTCAGAGATATAAATACGTACAATGAACATTCCCCAGCCTTTAAGAATATAGACTAGAATACTGAATTAGGCATGTAGAAAACCAAGGATAACCATAATTTATGACTGACATGCAGACATAACAGGAGTTTTTCTATTTGAAACTTGCCATATAGAAACATAAGCTCCAAGGGAAGTTAGATTTCCTCAATGTAATGTTACTAAAGATGGAATCAGTCTTTCAGTTTGTGGAAATGCTTTGAAGAACTGAAAACTTCATCTTCTCGTTCACCTCAATTTAGCATCAGCACGCTGGGACAGTACACTTGTAGATATAATGCAGGAGAAAGAGGAAGCAACAGTCAGTTCTGCGTGGAATGCTGTAAGGACAGGCAACACTTCATCAGAAGAAGATGCTCCTCTAGATTAACCGTAAGAGTCAGTCAATCAGGAATTGGGAGATGAGAGGAGAGATGTATGGCAGGATAATGTAATCTAATATATTAGAGCAAGCAGAGTTACAAAAATATTAAAAAGTGTGTAAATAAAACATTAAGCCATTTTGCAAGGATGGAATATAAAGCCCAAGGAAAATAAATAGGCTAAATTTGAACTAGTGAGATACACAAAGCTACATTATGACCACCCTGAATAGCATGATGAAGAGATGGAATTCATCCTATGAGGTTGACAGAGTTCTTCAAAACCTGTGACCATGGCGGAGCGTGACCATCTCGATGTTTTGTAAAGAGTAGTCTGATAATGTGAGCAAAGATTTTCAGTAGGGGACAATTTTGCCCTTCAGTGGACATATGGGAATGCCTGGAGACGTTTTTGATTCTCACAACTGGGGATGGAGAAGGGTCCTGGTAATCTAGTAAGTAGAGACTAAGGACAATGCTAAACATTTTTATATGCACAAGATAGTCCTTCACAATAAAGAATTATCCAGACCAACATGAGCTCACATGTTCATTGCAGCACTATTCACCATAGCAGACATTGAATCAACCTAGGTGCCTCTCAGTGGTGGATTGGATAAAGAAAATGTCATGCCTGTACACTATGGAATCCTACACAGATGTAAGAAAGAACAAAATCATGTCCTTTGGAGAGCATGGCATTCTCCAAAGAATAGTTGGAGGCCATTAAAAGTGAACTAATGCAGAAACAGAAAACCAAATACCACATGTTCTCACGTGTAAGTGGGAGCTAAACATTGAGTACACATGGACATAAAGATGGGAACAACAGACACCGAGGACAACTAGATGGGGCAGAGAAAGAGAGGAGCAAGGGCTGAAAAACTACCTATTGGGTACTATTCTCAGTACCTGGAATGGAATCATTCGTGCCCCAACCCTCAGCATCATGCTAGGTGCTCATGTAACAAACCTGCACATGTACACTTTCATCTAAAATGAAAGTTGAAATTATAAAAACATGATCCAGTCTAGTCTAATATGTCAATAATGCTGAGATTGAAAAGGCCTGATGTAAGGGATAGATTGTGAGGGTGGGGAGAGAATACAGAAAAGGATGACAGAGAGAGGATTTTCAAGACTGGAGGACAAGAGTCCTCAGAAAACTTGAGAAAGAGGTGACAGAAATGCTGGCTTCATGGATGAGCAGTCTGAGCAGCTGCACAGAGACCCACGCTCAGAAGGGTGCACATTTGGTTGAATGTTCTGCTTGTCACAGTCTAGAAATTCTTAGTAGTGTTGAACAAGGAGTTCCACATTTTCATTTTGCACTGGCCTCATGAATTATGTAGCTAGTCCAAGGTGTTGAAGCTAGAGATGTTATGGAGGATGGAGGATGGATAGGGGTTGCTGAAGGAAAGGAAGCAAACTTAGCTAATATCAAGTCATTAAGCGATATTTGACAAAGCACTTAAAGTTTAGGGGAGGAGATAAAGAACACAGTGTGATGCATATTGATTTAGAGCCACCTGTTGTATATTCAAGTAAAACTGTACAGCAGACAGCATCCTTCAGGAGCTATAGCATCCTTCGAGAACTTAAGAGCAAGTGCTTCTTTAGGCAATGTTCCCTGTGTTAAGAATCTAAATTACACAGCAGAAAGGAAAGGATCTACAGTGAATGTGGCAGTCACTATCTGGGAAAATCAACTTTTGACCAACATCAACACTTTAATGTCATGATAATATAGTCAGTAGTTATATACTTAGTATAAAATGTGCAACAATTATTTTATCCTTTTTAAAGCAACTAAAATATGGTGATTTACTTTTTAAAATAAAAATGTGTTAGTATTTGAATGCCTGTGTTTTCTCTATTTGAGAAAGGTCTTTTTGAAACAAATCAGCAGTTGAAAGTCTGTGTTTTAATAAAAGAACCCGAAAGAAATTTACTCACCCTCCAAAAAGGGACACGTTTTTTGGTAACTGCTAAAATGCAGTGAGTTTCAACATTTCACTGAAATGGTGATATTATGCTCATTTATTTTTCCCTGATGGCCTTGAGACATGGCAATGACAGATGTTAATATTCTGGCTTAGCTTTTAATAGCTGATAGCTCAGAAATGAACTTTAAAACATAATTTTAACAAAAACATACACAGTTTCAGAAGTAAAAGTGTTTTTAAATTTATACAGTTTAAGTATCTCAGAATTGGAGCTGTAATAATAACATTTAACTAATTGTTTTTTCACACCTATGATTAGTCATGTGTCATCTTTTCTATGTCTTACTCTACCAAAATTTATTCATAGTATACATTATCAAATCGGTGTGTTTTTGTGTTACATGGATATCACCTACACCAGAGTTGTCTGCAAAACACAATTCTAGAGATAGTGAGATAGTGACTGATGACACTTTATGATTATCTATTTCAGTGGTATTCATTTAATTTTTCCCAAATAAGTCTTGAATTTTATTTAGAGATCATACATAAAATATATACAGTATATTTCTTTAGAGGAAATTCATTTTTTCACCTTTGGATATTTCTATCCTTTTCCCTTAAGCAGAATACTGAGATAAGCTGACATATTATAATTATATTTATGAATGGTCATAGCATATGCTATTTATAATGGCCGCCTTCAGTGAAACTAATGAAGTTTCTAAGTTCCTTCAGTGTTCAGTATCCACTATTAGCAAGGGAACATTTTTTGTCTGAATGTGGAGTCCTGGTGTTAACATTGCAGCTACCTCCTGGGTGGGAAAGATGACGACTCTTCCCTTCCTTACTCTGAGTTCATACCTCTTTCTCAATATATATTTAACATATACCATGTGTAAATTAAGTGGATGATACTGAGATGAAAAAGATACAGCTCATCTCCTTCAGGATATTAGCATTTACTGGTGTTATGATTATAATAGCCTATGTTCTTGTTACAGAATAACAGAATTAAGCTCATTGGTTCAGCTATTTCTTATAATGTCTTTTTTAAGTAGAATGGAATATTTCCCTCTATTTTATATATAAATACACTGAAGTTTTAAAAAATCACTAAAAGGATGAGTTTAGAAAATTGATGAACACCAAATGCCTCTGACTTTTTCCTGAGGTTCTGAGTTTTCATCATTGATGAGAACAAAGGCTCCATCTTTGGCTCCATAACTAGACACCAAGTATGGGGAAATGCATACCATGTCAAGATAGATCTCATTAGAGTGAAAGCTCCTTGAGGGCAGGGATCACATCTATCTTGTCTACTCTTTTACCATTAGTCTTGCTCCTGGTACATGATAAATTCATACCCAAAATATTTTTGAGCATTTATTATGAGGATTAATGTGAAGTTGTGGTGCTTATCATGGAATGTGTTATTCTACTTTGCTGTAGAAATGCAAAAGGCCATTCCATTGAATCTTGGTTATAGTCAACAATTCACAGTGGAGGTTCCTGAAAGTCAGTGCTTTACAGAAACATACTACAGTGAAGCAATACAATGGTAAAATCATATTGCTTCTGACTAAAACAAATAAACAAAAGCAGAAAACCAACTTAAAACCAGTAAAACAAATCCATTTTTGATAAAGACAAGTCACATTTATGAAAGAATTCTTAAATTTTGTAAAAGGAAAAAATGTCCTCAAAGATTCAAAATCAAACTCATCACAAACCTGGAGATATAATTACTAAAGGTATTTTTCAGGGCTATTTTTGTATTGTTTTGTTTTGTTCTATGCCTGATGAATATGGTTGATACTAAGCATAGATAGGTTTAACCATGCAGATATGTTTAACACTTAGGTTTGAGCTTTGTATCATGTGATGTAGTTAGAGGGTTTACTTCTGACCCTGACCCTGAAAGAGATGCTCTTGACTACCGTGGTGCCAGATGGACACAATCAGACATTTTGCATGCTATTTATATGACAGTGGATATTTCCGTCATTAACAAGGACTATGCAACCTAAATAATAACATGCCCTGCCCTTGCTGGAACAAGAAAAAGGTAATTTTAAATGAAAGAAATGTAGCGTCACATTTTCCAACATTTATATAAAATTGACAAACAAGCCTGGATGAAGAAAGAATAAATGTGGTGTCATAGTTCCACCTTGCTATCGTTTCCAATGCTATGCTTCCATTTCCCTCAAATCCATGCCGGCATTATTTTTTCCTAAGAGTGATTAGGGAGAAAAGACAGTCTGATTTCATTAGCGCTGCATTTTGCAATTTCTGTCAGAATATATTAGGAACGTCAAAACATTGCAATGCCTTTAGTTAGAAACTTCTGTTTTCATGAGAAATTATAGAAACTTGAAATAGTTTGTATGGTTTCGCTTTCTCTCTATTCAATTTATTTGCTAATCTTGGAGTCGGCGCGGGGCTCAAGTCATTCTGCGTACCAGAGCTTGCCGGTGAATCCCGCTCTCCCTTTGCTTTTTTTCAGTTCAAACTATTTTCCATGTTAATGTTCATACCACAACCGAGAAGTACCCTACATGCTGATTTGGATTAAAAACTCCATAAATATCAAGATTATATGAGTAAGAAAACAACATTTTGGAATGATTTTTCATTAGAAGGCACGTTATTTAGACATTCATTACCATGGAACTTGCTTTCAATGCTATATACAATTTAAACTATAAAATTAGAATGAGCAATAGTTGTATTGCATTTGCAGGACATTTTACATGTCAGAAAAGGCACTTTCCTTTACATATTATTCTAGAATGTGAGGAATGAATGATGAAAAATAATCACATTCATACGGATTTGGGATGAAATGCAATTAGAGGATTATGTTGGTACTGCAATCACAGTTCCAGCTGGCCGAGATACTGCGTAGTAGTGAGGCACAGGGTTATAGGAAGTCGGATGTTAAGCCAGTTCTCCCGAGTTTAAAATCCAACCCTTTGTGTCGTTTGGCAAGTAATTGCAGTAGCTGGGAATTAGCCTTCTGTGCTAGTTTTCTTACCTATAAAAACAGGAGTAATCGGCTGGGCGCGGTGGCTCACGCCTGTAATTCCAGTGCTTTGGGAGGCCGAGGCGGGTGTATTGCCTGAGCTCAGGAGTTCGAGACCAGCCTGGGCAACACGGTGAAACCCCGTCTCTACTAAAAATACAAAATATTAGCCGGGCGTGGCTGTGTGCGCCAATAATCCCAGATACTAGGGAGGCTGAGATAGGAGAATCACTTGAACCCTGGAGGCGGAGGTTGCAGTGAGCCGAGATCGCTCCACTGCACTCCAGCCTGGGCCACAGAGTGGGACTCTGTTTATTTTTTGTTTTTGTTTTTAGGAGTAATCATTATACCTTCCTTGCAGCGTTTCACCTTAAGTATTAAATGTGAATTTGTGCAAAGAGCAAAGTTGGGCACATATGATGTTCTCGAAGGATAGCTATTATTTATTTTTTAAATTTGAAATGTATTTCTGATAAGCCTTTATTAATGTATTTTTATTCCACTCCTTCTAAGAACTTGAGTTTTCTTATTTTTGTTGTTGAGTAAATCCATACTTTTCTGTATTCGTTTTTGTTAAAAAAATGACTTCACCAACAGTATTTCTTTGATAACTAGGACTTGTTAAAATATGACATAGTTATTTCTACATTTGTACTTATAGGTGAAAGTTCACAATCTCTTTCATATTTACATTTTCCTGTGTTTCTGTAATCCTGCAGTTTCAACCTACCTCCTTCGAGTCCTTTCCACATCGCTTTTAAAAATAAAGTCCTGGCCGGGCGCGGTGGCTCAAGCCTGTAATCCCAGCACTTTGGGAGGCCGAGACGGGCGGATCACGAGGTCAGGAGATCGAGACCATCCTGGCTAATATGGTGAAACCCCGTCTCTACTAAAAATACAAAAACCTAGCCGGGCGAGGTGGTGGGCGCCTGTAGTCCCAGCTACTCGGGAGGCTGAGGCAGGAGAATGGCGTAAACCCGGGAGGCGGAGCTTGCAGTGAGCTGAGATCCGGCCACTGCACTCCAGTCTGGGCGACAAAGCGAGACTCCGTCTCAAAAAAAAATAAAAATAAAAATAAAAATAAAGTCCTATAGTAACTGAGTTATTTCTCTTTCAATGAGAGATTTACTATCTTTGAGATCCGGCCACTGCACTCCAGTCTGGGCGACAAAGCGAGACTCCGTCTCAAAAAAAAATAAAAATAAAAATAAAAATAAAGTCCTATAGTAACTGAGTTATTTCTCTTTCAATGAGAGATTTACTATCTTAACTGTATTATTTTTATTAGAATTGTATTATATTTGTTTCTATTATGAAGTTGCATCTGTTTTTCTGGGTTGTTCCCAATCCTATTTTTCCCCTTAGTCCTATTTTCTTCAGTGCATGATATTACAGAGTAGGAAGTATTATTGTTTGTTTTGAAAACATTTATCACCACATCGCAGAAATACTTGTACTAAATGTATGATTTACAATGCTGAGACTTCTCTTGAATTTCCAAAAGTTGATTACATTTGAAGCTCATATATGTACATGTATGTTTCCTTTCTTCTCACGCAACCTTTGCCAATTTTGCAGCAATTCTAAAGTGTTGCTAATTTCATGGTAAATATAAAATAGTTGAAAACACAAGTCAGTCTCTGTTGACACTCACTAAGTACACTAAAAACAAGATTAGATTAGTGGCTTTTATTATTGACTATAACTACACATTTTCTAATGTCTAGTGTTGATTGAGCCAAGTGCAGAATATATCATTATTTAGGATACATACTCCTTATGATAGAAACCTTGACTTTCATATACATAATGTTAATCACTTTGTTTCCTATCTTGCATGGCACTAAAACTATTTTGGTGTTTTTTTTTTTTTTTTTTTTTTAATCTAAGTGTTGAGCTAATATAGTACTTTTTACATCTCTTCATGTAAATTTTAGGTGTAGATGACATGGAGGAAATAGGTCAAGTCTCCTCCAAAAGCTAGAAATCTACACAGATGTCTTGAGTAGACCTAGACCAGATTGTTCACTTCATTTCACCAAGGGAACAAGTCAGTTAACTGATTTGTAATGCACTGCTAAATTTGTGATTCAGGCTTCTGGCACTTCAGTACTCAAAAGCAGAGTGGCAGAAAGTGATTTTTGAATCCTGCCTACCACTAAAGGAACAGCTGCTGTTTATTTTTTTCTGGTAGGACCTGAAAAAGAACAGCTACCTACGTGGGTCAGTGAGATGGATATTAATATGCGGCATATTGGCACATGTACATATTTCTATCAAAATCACAATTCATTAATTATTGCTGTTGTTTGTAAACTTGAAGTGAAAATGATAGATTTGATTCTCAAGAGTCAATACTTTTCATAATAAAGAAAACAGGTAACCTTTATTGAGGACTTCGTCTGTGCCAGGAACTGGCTAAAACCTTTATCTTTCTTATCTCATTTTAGTTTTTTCCTCAATAACTCAGTATTATTCCATCTTAAAGATGACAAAACAGCAACAACAATGAAACCCACTAAGACTTAGAAAGAGAAATGTAGTTACATTAAGCTCAGAGTGAATGTACTCACAAATCTCAAAGCAAAAGCTCCTCCTTGAAATGAAATCGTGGTGGTAAAGTTTCCATCACACCTTCCTGAGAAATTATGCTAAAGTACTGTGTTTGCAATGGAAGGAACTGCCTGAATCTACATGGCTGATTTCCACACAAACTCCTCTTTCTCCTCCTCCTCTTTTCTCTCCTTCTCCTATTTTCTTCCCTCTTATTTTTCTTTTATATTCGTCTTCTTGTAACTCTCTTTGGTTCTGGTCAATACTACGTAACAAATATCTTTGATTCATGTAAAAATAAGATACGCAACCACGTAAGTTTCTATTCATGAATTATTACTGTGCTGGGTATTCATCAAGAGGAGAGGATTAAATAAATCATGGTATATCTATTCTATGATACCATTAAAGTGAATCTGGTAAGGCTTCATGTGTCGATAAGGCAAAGTGTCCAATATGAACGGTTAAGTATAAAACAAGAGTTGTATAAGATAATGCATAATATCTACACATTGCCTTGAAAAATGATGTATTTTCTTGCAGATTTATATATGTAGATTATTTCTGAAAGAATGACCAAGAAATTGGTTATAATGATTACTCTGTGGAAGTCATGTGGGAAAACACAGAGTAAGAAACATCATATTTTATTGTATTCCTCTTTGTTGTATTTGAAATTTTATCATTTGCATGTATTATTTTTTCAATTAAAAATAAAGTAAAAAATGAAAAAAAAAAAAAAAGAAAGGGAAATGTAGAAGTCTGGTGATGGCTACAGGTTGGTCCTGGAGACACAGAGCCTCTTCTGGAAGCCTGACCCAGGGATCAATCTCTTCCACACAATGCTTCATGACATCACGTAGCTGGGATGCACTGTATAATCTGCATGGTGGCCTTGCATTTGTCCTAAGTGTTTAGTGTTACGTGTTCTTCTCTCTGTCACCTGATAGGTTATAACATCAACCAGCCTGCAGCTTCTAAGCATAAGTTTTTCTTCACTTCCTAAGTGTTTGACTAGAACTGTAAACTAAAATCCAGGTTGAGTATCCCTAATCCAAAAACCTGAAATCTAAAATGCTCTTAAATCCAAAACTTTTTGAGAAACAACATGATGCCACAAGTGAAAAATTCCACACCTGACCTCATGTGATGACTCCACAAAAATATTAAAAACATTGTCTAAAATTAGCTTCAGGTTATGGGTATAAGTTATATATGAGACAGAAATAAATTACATATTTAAACTTGGGTCCCATCCCTAAGATATCTCATTATGTATATGCAAATATTTCAAAATCAGAATCAGTCTAACATCTGAAATACTTCTGTTCTCAAGCTTTTCTTACAAAGGATACTCGACCTGTGTTTCAGGTCTGTGTGTGTTGCTGGCATGGGAGATAGGGATCCAGTGAATATATACATCTCCTACCAATTTCTTTTGTTCCAAGTTCTTAGTCTTTCAAGGTTCATTGTAAAGGCAGACAAGGGGAAGAAATGTTTTACTTCTGAAACTCTCTGAATAATTCATAAATTTGGTTTAGTTTTACTTTCCTTTTGTTTAAGGTTTGACATACAGGTCTTTCTATTCTTAATTTTAATCAGACTATGATTAACGTATAATAACAAAAATATACTTAAGATTTTTTTAAAGGGTTGAAATAAAGTTCTTTGGGGCCGTGCCTTTTAGTTTATTAGACTATGATTAATGTAGAATAACAAAGAAGTAAGTATACAATTTACTAGTATTCCAGTAATAACAGTATGAACATAAAAACATATGAAACATATGCTAAATAATTTTTTGTTTTTTTCAATGAAACTGTGTGAAGTTTATCTTTAAAGTGTAATACTCAAGTCAGAATTCCATCATTTAGGTAGTTACTATTCTTGATTTTCAGTATTCATGAAATACTATAAACTGGTGACATTTTGTCCTATTCCACTGTTCTTTTAGAACTCTTGTCAAATTATTCCATTTCACTGCTTTCATTAGCTAATTTGTTTACTGCATTACATAATACTTGCCTAAGTGGAAAAACTAAAGCTGTAGATTTTAAATTGTATTCTAATACAGCATAGAGCCATGTATTCATACTTGATTTACATTAATGCACACTCATATTTAATCATAAACTATAGATAATATGGATTTTCCATTCTGTATATTTGCATGTGAGATTCCCTAGGGGTTGAGAGTGGTTTAAGTACTCCACATAATTCAATGACATGAGAGGCTAAATCTGGAAGCTGGAAACAAGGATTAGAGTCAAAGTGCAGAGGTCAAGGGCTAAAGAAACAAAAAGCCCTTTCCCTCAGTCCACTGGCACCAAAATAAGAAATTGGGACTGCATATACTGTTTTAACGTTAACCACTATTGTTATTGTTGTTTCTTTTGTTTGATGTATGTATGGCTTTTTCACTTTACCTAAGAAACCTTGAACATCACATTTTTGAAAGACCTTTGGATGGATAACCTTAGGAGGATTTCCTAGTAGAAAAGCGAAAAGCTGAGCTTCCATAAAAATGGTTGTAAAGAGAGTCCCGAGTCTGCACTTTACCTGAGAGTTACCAGAACTGCCTTGAACATATGGACGAATTAAACTACATAACACATCACCTATCTTGATTCTTACAGGTTATAAGTTTCACAGTAGGTACTTCTACAGTGCCCATTGGCATTAGATTTTTGTGGGGTATAATTGTGTGGGCTTCTTCAATGAAGAATGTCTCTTATACCGTTAAGTAGGAATCTCCTCAAGTTCCATAACAAAGATATATTGAGTGTTGACATGAATTAAGTCTATGTGCTGAATTATCAATTTTAAAATTTTCCAAAGGTATTTTGAATGAACAATTTTTATACCAAAGTGAAGTAATAAACTCAACAAAAAAATGGTATAATACTTTTCCTGAGGCTCATTTTACTGATTATGCTGAATCCAACTCCATGCTCATCAAGATAACGTTACTGTATTTTTCTGAATCATCTAATAAGTTTTAAATTATAGATAATATTGACATACATCTCTACAATATTGCTAAGCATTTCTAAAACATTTTTAAAACCTGAAGATAGTTATCTCCTAATATTATTTTAGTTAACTTTTGTTTAGTATTTCATGTATCTGATACCAAACCAATTTTTAAAATCACATATAGTTGGCTAATTTTTATATCAAGTTGAATTTATTGATGTACATTATGTAAGCACACTGTATTTAGCTAAAAATTATAAAATGAGTCATTAGTTTGCTATAATCTTTCACATATCCTTCGACAAAAACTCAAAGAAAATGCATGAATATACAGTATTTTATTCTCTTTAAATAGCCAAATAAATGAAACCAAGATGAATAAAAAGTATAACTGTTATAGAATAAGTTAGTATGTGTTCACTTTTTTAAATCTTAAAATATTTTTAAAGTTCTCACTCATCTTTAATTCCTTTAAAGTAGAACCGAGAGAAATTATTTGCCTAACTTCTCAAATAATGTTTCCCTTTGGAAAACAGTAAGTAAAGCTGCATTTTCTTCAATCACCCCTTTAATTGCTGTTTGATAGCTGCTGCATCGTGAACATAGATTTTAATTTGGCCAAAGTGAAATTCGCCCATAAATAATTAACAAATTTATATAAAAGAATAATTATGAACAAATTGGAGGAAAAGAATTCAAACTACAATGTTCTTAGATAAATCATAGTTAATTGTACTTGGAAATCCATTAGCTTCATTTGGATACATAGTTAGATGACTAATTATGTTGAAAATGCAATAGCACTCTTAAACATATGTTCACTTATGTACGCCCTGAAAGGTGGCCTTTTTTTCCTGGTAATCAGAGGTCATTTGTTAAATTTAAATGATCTTTACATTTCATGTCATCTTTAAAATGCAAAGGTAATAATAAGTGGAATTACTTGTCCATGTCAGAATAATCCATTACTTTACTTTCACAAGCATATGATTTCACTCTTTGCAGGACAATTACATTATAAATCATTTACATCATTTGAAGTTTGTCAAGAATGACTTTTTTTTCTCATTTCCTGATGAAGCTAGTTTTTTCAAGACACCCTGATTCCCACAAATAATATACCCCTACTAAAAAATATTGTATTCTTATTGTGGTCTAGTTCCTAGTTCCTTCTAGTTTTAGCTACAGATTCCTTTTTATGCATTCATGTATAAGTTATACGTTATATATAAATTTTCCAAGTAAATGTACATATCTTACATCTCATCTAAATGACCAAAGACACTAGACTTCTGTCTCTCAACATACACAAAAGTAAAATAAAAATGGATTAAAGACTTAAATCTAAGACCTCTAGCTGTGAAATGACTAAAAGACAACTTTGGGGGAACTCTTCAGTACTTTGGACTAGGCAAAGATTTCTTGAATAATACCTTGTAAGCACAGGCAACCAAAGCAAAAGTGGACAAATGGGATCACATCTACATAATAAGATTCTGCACAACAAAGTAAACAATCAACAAAGAGACAAACCCATAGAATGGGAGAAAATATTTACAAACTATGTATCTGATGAGGGGCTAATAACCAGAATATATAAGAAGCTCAAACAACTCTATAAGGAAAAAATTTAATAATCCAATTTAAAAATGGACTAAAGACTTAAATAGACATTTCTCCAAAGAAGACATACAAATGGAAAACAGCTATATGAAAAGATACTCAACATCACTGATCATCAGATAAATGCAAATCAAAAGTGCAATGAGATGTCATCTCAACCCGGTTAAAATGACTTTTATCCAAAAGACAGATGATAACAAACACTGGCAAGGATGTAGAGAAAAGGGAACCCTCATACACTGTTGGTGGGAATGTATATTAATACCACCACTGTGGAGAACGGCTTAGGTGTTCCTCACAAAACTCAAAATAGAACTACTGTATGAACCAGCAATTCCACTGCTAGGTATAGATGCAAAAGAAAGGAAATCAGTATATCAAAGAGATATCTGCACTCTGATGTTTATTGCAGAACCATTCACAATAGCCAGGATCTAGAAGCAACCTACATGTCCATCAGCAGATGAATGGATAAAGAAAATGTGGTACTTAGACACAATGGAGTACTATCTAGCCATAAAAAAAGAATGGTATCCTGTCCTTTTGCAACAACATGGATGGAACTGGAGGTCATTACATTAAGTAAAATCAACCAGGCACAGAAAGACAAACTTCACATTTTCTTACTTATTTGTGGGAGCTAAAAATTAAAACAATTCAACTAACAGGGATAGAGAGTAGAAAGATGGTTACCAGAGGCTGGGAAGGGTACCAGGGGGTTAAGGCAGAGGGGGTGAATTGGGGATAACTAGTGCATTAAAAAAAAAAGTTAGAATGAATAAAATCTAGTATTTGATAGCATAAAGTGACTATAGTCAGCAATAATTTAATTTTACCTTTTAAAATAACTAAAAGAAAATAATTGAATTGTTTGTAACACAAAAGATAAATGCTTGACGTGATGGATACCCCAGTTATATTGATGTAATTATCACACATTGTATGCCTGTATCAAAATACCTCATATATCCAATAAATATATATACCTACCATGTACTCAGAAAAAAATAAAAATTTAAAAAAAGACCAATGATACTGCCTGGTACAGCGGCTCATGCCTATAATCCCAGCTACTCAGGAGGATCAGTTGAGGCTAGGAGTTCAAGGTTGCAGTGAGCTATGATCTTGCCATTGCATTCTAGCCTGGGAAAGAGAGAATCCTTGTTTAAAAAAAAAAAAAAAAAAGAGAGAGAGAGAAAGAGAAAGAAAGAAAGAGGAAGGGAACCTGTACATCTCTTGAGAGGAGAGAGGGGAGAGAAGGGGAAAGGAGCAAGGAAAGAAAAGGAGAAAGGAAGGAAGAAAGGAAAAGAGAAAGGAAGGGAGAAAGGAAAGGAAAGAAAAAATTTGCACTCATTGAAATACAGAGAAAAATAAAGACCAGTAATAAAGCCTATAGTTGGTAGTTATTAGATAACCTAAGAGCTGCTGATCTCCATTGATTATACGTAATTTTATAAATCTTTCAGGCATTCTTCTATCCAGAGGACTATGGATGCCACCTGAACTACCTGAAAATAGCACCTGCTAACACCATTGATATTTTTCTAACTACCACATCTATTCAAACAATTCTCTCTTTTTCAGCTTGACCTCTGAATCACTGGACTATGATGACCATTTTATTCTTCTAGAACCCTCTTAATTTGTCTTAGAAGCAAATTAACTGGTCTCATCTCTAGTTTCTTTCAATGGTTTATTTCTTTCTCTACCTATCCCTTAATTTTAGGGGGTTTTGTTGTTGTTGTTGTTGTTTTTTGTTGTTTGGTTGGTTTTTTTTTTTTAAGATTTCAGGAATCCACTCCTCTTTTGTTCCTCTGTGTATTCACTAGAGGGCCATCCTATTATACTCTGCTAAGTTTTCCTTACGCAACACTTCTTTTCACAATTAAACATTCTATCTGGCTTGTCTGGTTTCTATTACCACTTGGTTTGTTATATCATTTCTCTTAGTAAATAAGTACTAATTATATTTTTTAGTACTGCCTTTCAAAACTGCCACCTTCTCAACCACAGTGTTTTCAAAGCTGGAAACATCAATCATTCCAGTAGGATGATCTGACTGAGACCATGAATTGAGTCTTACTCATTTCTGTGTCTCCAGCAGCTCATATAATTCCTGGCACACAGAGGCTGCTCAATAAATATTTATTAGATAAATAACTTTTCCCTTTCTCTTGCTTCTCACATCAAACTGACTCTTTTGATTTCTGCAGGTTATTCCTGACACAAACTGTGCCCTCTCAAAAATCTATACATCTACTGAACTAATATCCCTCTTCCAGACAATACCTACTGTGCAGTCATTCCTTCTATACCTATGTATGTATTTAAAAATTTATCATTCCAATCTCAAGATCCTTCCGATTTCCCGTTTTTCATATCTTTGGGGCTCATTTCCTTTCCTATAGAGTTTGAATCACACGGTAGGTCAACCAAACTCCATTATTACCTTCAAGCCTGTTTTTTCACTCATCGTACAAAATTGGCAATCCTACATTCCAGGTGTATGCTCCCACATGTAGCAGTTGAGCATGACTGGGAAATAAAAGGAATCCATACACGTATGGTTTCTTATCTGAGTTGGGCCCTCAACAATGATCCATAACATTTTTCTTTGCAGTTGGTCAGCTATTCATTTTCCTCATAAACAGATATGCTGCTACTTTCTTGAACATTCCTCCCCTGCCTTCCTTATTCAACAGATGGCCACCTGCACTAAAGCCTTCAGAAATGTGAGGCTACTGGACACGAAAGCTATCACCTCCTCCAAACTCAATCACCCACAAATTGCTAATTGAATATATGATAGTGCTGCTTTTCTTTCAGTTTTGAAAGGTGAGGTCTGTTCACTGACAACCTCTCCTATATGCATTATATATATATTCATACATATATATTATTTATATAAATATATATTTATATATATTCCTATATATTTTTCTATATAAATATATATTTATAATATATACATACATATATAAAACGCATATATAAAATACATATATACATACATTTATAATATATAATACATATATTTATATATAAATATATAAATGTATGGCTTTGTGCCATACTCTCAGTATATATTTATATACTGTTTATATGTATTTATATTATATATAATTATATATTTACATATATATACATTTATATATTTACATACATTTATAAACATCTTTATAAATATATTTACATATATTTATAAACATATTCATAAATATTTAAATATTTATATAAAATACATATTGTATATTACACATTAACATATATAAAATATATTATATATTAATATATTTATATGAAACATACTATATTGTATATATTTATATATTTATATAACATAATATATATATTTATCTATATATTTATATATTATAAATTATATATATGTCTACGTTTTAAAATATATTTTATATATAATATATATTTATGTATATATAGTTTGCTCACTGCAACCTCTGCCTCCCGATTCAAGCGATTCTCCTGCCTCAGCCTCTGGAGTAGGTGGGATTATAGGCATGCACCACCATGCCCGGATATTTTTTGTATTTCTAGTAGAGACGAGGTTTCATCATGTTTGTCAGGCTGGTGTCAAACTCCTGACCTCGAGTGAGAATCCCACTTCAGCCTCACAAAGTGCTGGGGTTACAGGCACCAGCCACTGTGCCCGGCCTCCATTATATTTTTAATCCTTCCCACTCCCACAAATCCTCTTGCACTTTGTCAGTCATTTGCCTCTTCTGAGTCTTTAATGTCTCTCATTCTAATGATTCCTTTCCCTTAGATCAAGTCATGCTCCACACACTCTGTCTGCCTTACTAAATCTACTGTGCTTAACCCTTAAATGCAAGGTGTTCCCAGATTTTCATCTTATCTAACCTCTCTTCACACTTTAATTAGGCGATCTTGTCTCCCACCTACAACTGTCAAATCTGTATCTCCAGCTCTGACAATACCCACGAATCCCAGGTATGTATACCTGACTGCCCACTGGATAGTCACCTGAAGTAAAAAAAACAAAAAACAAAAAACAAAAAAGAAAGAATATTTATAATTGAAATTATTCCCACTCTTCTTTCATCCCACCCGAAACATGGGCATTTTCTCTGTTACTTCTCTCTAGGACCATCTCCACTGTGCAGCCAACAAGTGAAGCCAGACATTAGGGGATCGCGGTTGACCACTATCATTTTCTCATTTCCAATACCCTGAAGACCCTAATTCTGCTCAGTTTACTTCATAAGCCTTTCTGAAGTTCATCTTCTCCCACTTTATATTACTACATAATCTTAGTTTATGCCTGTATTATTTCTTCCTAGGCTCTTGCCAGAGCCTCCTAACTGTCTTACCTGACATCTGTGTTTTTTTCTGAACACAAGGTATTTCTGATAGGAATGTCTCTGCTTATGCAGTCCTACCTTATTACCTCCACCAACCCTACAATGCCATTTGCACTTTTCTAACACCTACTCATTCAAGATCAAGTTTCTGTCACTTTTTGGAATAATTCTCTTGGACCTTACCTCCATTTCTCTGCATCTTTTTGTTGCCTCTGTACTGTTATAACATGTTCTACACATCTCTGTTATGCATGCAGGCACTCAGTAATATATTATCATTACTACCTTGTGTCCTCGTCACTCTCATTATACTGTGAACTATTTCCAACCACAGACTTGTCTTATTTATTTTTATTCCTTATCTTTCAGGTCTTTCATAAACTGCTAGGAGTTCAATAATTGTTTTTTTTGTAACACAAGTATATTTTCAATGAAACATTTTCAACAATAAACTTAGTAAATATTCACAGGAACATAGTTGGTGATTTCATAACTTCTCATTTGTTTCTCTCTCAATTTTATCCTGAACCACCAATTACAGAATGTACTAATCTACAGTGTTCATCTGGAAATATGGTTTGGATATCTGTCACTTCCAAGTCTCATGGTGAAATATGACCCCCGCCATGTTGGACACGGTGCCTGGTGGAGGTGTTTGGGTCATGCAGGCAGAGCCCTCATGGATGGCTTTGTGCCATACTCTCAGTAATGCGTATTTTCTCACTCTGAGTTCATGTGAGAGCTCATTGTTAGAAAGAGCCTGGGACATCTTCCCCTCTCTCTTGCTTGCTCTCACACCATGTGACATGCCTGCTCCCCCTTCGCCTTCCACCACGATAATAAGCTTCTTGAGGCTTCACCAGAAACAGATGCTGGTGCCATGCTTCTTGTACCGTCTGCAGGATTGTGAGCCAAAATTAGCCTCTTTTATTTATAAATTACCCAGCCTCTGATATTCCTTTATTGCAACGCAAAACAGTCTAACACAGTTGCATATCTATTTTTTACTTTATTTCTAACAAGGATCAGGACATCTATTTATTCAAGCGGCTACTGGGTATAGAGCTATCTGGAACAAATGTGAGAAAAAAAATGTATTGTGATGTGGTCACATTGTTCCTTCCACTTTAGGAGGACTGAAATTCTCAGGATCATGTAGACCTGATACTGTTACGGATGAACCCCTACGCAGTTGGGCTTTTGAGCTTTTTTGGAACAGCTCAGAACAGTCTTCACAGAATGTTGTAAGCTTCCTGAAACCACCAAAATTGAACCAGGTGCCAATATTCGCTTTAAAAGACTTCTGAAAGATTCCAATATTACGTTTTTTTCTTAGCACCATTCTTATCTACTATTTTCGAAGAATCCTGTATCCTGGCACTATTGATGATTGAAAACAGTTTGACATGTACATTTAAAAATAATGTCTAAAAATAATTGACTTGTATTTTCTTTTACATCCTAGTAATCTTCTGAACACTATGGGTCCCAGGATCGCTGCATACTAACTCTATGGTATAGTCTTCTTTGGTACTATTTTCTGCAAAGTTTTAAATAAGTGTCTTGTGTAATGAAACTACATCATATTTTTGTATCCACTCAATTTTCCATTTCCTAATCCTAGGATGCCTGTCTGTATACGTTATGTAGCAAGAAAGAGTGAGATAACCTAATGAGGAGAGTTGGATATTATCTTATAAATTTGGGGTATCTAGAAGAATCATCCTTGATTTTTCAATAGATAGCTAGGGTTTTGTACATAACAAGCCTACACAAATATATTCATTTTGATTCCATCATAGCCTTCAGCAGTTATTTCAGAGTGGTATTTTAAATTTTCTTTATTTGTCTCAAGGAGATTTCACTTCACTTTATGCACTCCTACCAGCCAAATGTTGTGTTTATTTTGTGAGGCAAACACTATTGGGTTTTTTGCCTCTTAAATAATGCATATTAAACTCAAGTACTTTTCATAGCCAAGTGTATGGTCCTGATTGCCTCTAGGCCACTTGCCTTAACATGTATTTGTGATACCTCTGATTTTGTTCTTTTTGATTAGTTAGGATTGCTTTGGCTATTTGGACTCTTCTTTGGTTCCATATGAATTTTAGAGTAGTTTTTTTCTAATTCTGTGAAAAATGGCATTGGTAGTTTGATAGGAATAGTTTTGACTCTGTAAACTGTTCTAGGCAAGTATGGCCATTTTAATGATAGTGATTTTTCCAATCCATGAGCGTGGAATGTTTTCCCATTTATTTGTATCCTCACTGATTTCTTTCAGCAGTGTTTCATAGTGTCTCTAACAGAGATCTTTCCCCTCCTTGGTTAGCTGTATTCAGGTGTATCTTACTCTTTTGTGGCTCTTGTAACTGGGATTGCACTCTTGATTTGGCTCTCAGGTTGAATGTTTTTAGTGCATAGAAATATTACCAATTTTTGTACACTGATTTTGTATCCTGAAATTTTACTGAAGTTGTTTATTAGTTCTAGGAGCCTTTCAGATTATTTAGAGTTTCCTTAGTGTAGAATTGTTTTATAAGCAAAGAGAGATACTCTCAAAAGCAACTACAACCAAAACAAACATTGAGGTGGTAGCTCATGCCTGTAGTCCCAGCACTCTGGGAGGCCGAGACAGGCAGATCACTTGAGGCCAGGAGTTTGAGATGAGCCTGGCCAACATGGTGAAACCCCGTCTCTACTAAAAATACAGAAATTAGCCAGGTGTGGTGGTGCATACGTATCCCAGCTACTCGGGAGGCTGATGCATGAGAATTGCTTGAACCCAGGAGGCGGAGGTTGCAGTGATCTGAGATCGCGCCACTGCACCCAAGCCCGGGTCACAAAGTGAGACTTTTTCTCATAAGGAAAAAAAGAAAAAAACAGATAAATGACACCTAATTAAATGACACCTAAAGAGCTTCTACACAGCAAAACTATCATAGGAGTAAAAAGACAACCTACAGAATTAGAGAAAATATTCCCACACTCTGCATCTAACAAAGGTCTAATATCCAGAATCTATAAAGAGCCTATACAAATCAACAAAAGATCATGGACAGACACTTCTCAAAAGAAGATATACAAGTGGCCAACAAACATATGAAATAATGCTCATCATCAGAGAAATGCAAATCAAAACCACGATAAGATACCATTTCACACCTGTCAGAATGGCTTTTGTTAAAACGTCAAACAATAACAGATGTCGGCAAGGGTATGGAGAAAAGGGTACACTTACATATACTGAGAATGTAAACTAGTCCAGCCACTGTAGAGAGCAGTTTGGAGATTTCTCAAATAACCAAGAGTTGCACTATTATTCTACCCAGAAATCCCATTCCTGGGTATAAACCCAAAGAAAAATAAATTGTTCTACCAAAAAGAACATGCACCTGTGTGTTCATTGTCACACTGTTCACAATAGCAAAGACAGAGAATCAACTTAGATGCCCATTGATGGTGACTAGATAAAAAAAATGTCATACGTGTATACCACGGAATACTATGCAGCCATACAAAGAAGAAAATCATGCCTTTGCAGCAACATAAATGCAGCTGGAGGCCATTACCCTAAGAGAATTAACACAAGAACAGAAAACCATATACCACACATTCTTACTTAAAAGTGGGAGCTAAATATTGGGTCCTTATAGACATAAAGATGGGAACCATACACACTGGAGACTACTAGAATTGGAAGAGAGGGAGGGGTAAAGTGTTGAAAAACTACCTATTGGGTACTATGCTCAGTACCTGTGGGATGGGTTAATTCATATCCCAAACCTCAACATCACGCAATATACTCATGTAATACACCTGCTTATGAATTCCCTGAATATAAAATAAAAGTTGAAAAGAAAGCATTTTCTTGCCCCATCATTCCCTTTTGTCTACACCAGTGGCTCCAGTGGATTCACAATAGTTCCTTGCTATACAGAGCTCCCTATCCAATTAATTCCTAGAGGCTTGTATGCCAACACCTTCAAGGAATCAATCTTTTTTAAGAGTCATTTCATTTAAGCCAGACTGCAGCCAGCTCCATTCCCTTTTAGAGGGAAAATCACTTCTCCTTCTACCAGAAGTATGAACTCCCTCATGTTCCTAATTGAATCCTGAGAGGTCTGACTACCTAACTTCTAGCTGACTTTTACAATGGGCTCTGTGTTCTGTCTTCTTTCTTATTTTCTTCTGGCCATAGCTGGCGATTTTGATGTCAACTAAATTAAATACTTTATGTAGACCCCCATTGTCTTTGGTTTTCCAGACTCAAACACATATTTTTATGTTCTTTTATATTCCTATTTTTAAAAACATTCATTTATTTTCTTCATCCAGTGATACAGTACTACTTTCATCCAATACCCTTCCACTCTGCTCCCTGGTACCCACAATTTATGAAAAACAAATTCCCTTCTATTGTGAATTTCTTTTTGGAATGTTCTTCCAACTCTTAGTGTTAACTGGAAATTGGCTCCCGGAGAATATTAATTATGAAAAAATACTACAGAAAAAGAAATTATTCAGATTTTATTTATTCCTAAGCCTACTTTAGTTTAAATTGCATTCACACTGCACCACTGAAAATGCTTTGTCAAAGTCACTGAGTCCCTTATCACTAAATCCACTCCACTTAATAATCCTCTTTTACAGGGCTTTTCTATAGCATTTGAAAATGTTGACTACTCCCTCCATTCGGAAATTGGTATTTCTTTTCTTGCATAACTGCAGTTGTCCTGGTTCTTCCTCTAGATATGGGAGTTATTTCTTCTCAGTATCCTTTATGCACTTCTTTTCCTTGAGTCAATTCCCAGTGGACCAGATAATTGTGTCTTAGATTGTCTTTTCTTCTTAGACTCCATACCCCTCCTGGGGTACAGCTTTAACTCTTGTAACTTCAATTAACATTACAGACTGAGGTTTGTCACGTGGATTTCTCTAGTCCTGGTCTTTCATCTGAGCTTCAAACCAGTATATCCATCTGTATAATAAACATCTATACTTGGCTGTGTATAGGAACTTCAAATTTTTCATGTTTGAAATGAAGCCACAAATTTTTTCCAGCATGCTTACTTTTTCTTCCAAGTTCTTAATTTCAGAAAATAGCCCATCATCCTTCCAGTGGTTCAAGCTACAAACCTAGGCATCATTCTTGACCTCCTTTCCTCCTTCACGCCTATACCTATTTAAATACCAATTGTTTTAGAATTTGCCTCCAAAATTCCCTCAATATGTAAACTTACAGACATCCTTTATGCCACGACCATTGTCCCAGTAACAGTTATCAACAATCTGGATTATGTCTAATGGCCTTGTAAGTGGTCTCACTTGCTCAAGTGCTATACCTCTGAAAGCTGTTTTTGAATGTTAAAGCCAGGATTACTTTTTAAAAACATACATTTAATCATGTAGCATCCTGATTAAAAGCTTTAAAGGTTTTCCCATTGCTCTTCTCTCCCTCAATGCAAGCCATCTCTTGACTACTCTCCCTGCTACAAATGTTGATAAATATGTCACCCATGCTTAAGCTGACCATCTTTCAAAGTATATCTTTTATTATTATTATTATTATTATTATTTTTGCTTTAAATATTCTTCTACTCTATCACCTTAAAAAGGTCTCCATTTACTGGATAAATGCTGGTGTTTCTTCCAGGACACAGCTTACATGTGGTTTTCTTTGGGAACACTTACCCAACATTGTAGATTGGGTTGGTTCTCCATTTACGTGTTCATAGGTACACGATAATTCCTTAAACAGCTCGTATTTTACTGTATGAAAACTAGACTGAGTCTACTTTGCTCATAATTTTATTCTCAGCGCTAAACACATAGGTAGGCAAAATTCTAAGGATGACTCCCAATGACCCCCGCCCTATATAATCCCCAATCCTTGAGGGAGGGTTGAAGATATGAGCATGTTGCAGTATCATGCCTGTGATTGTTAAATCATATGGTATATATGCAATTAAGATCAATAATCAGCTCACTTCATGTTAATCAAAAGGGAGATTATCCATGTGGGCCCACTATAATACGTGAGCCCTTTAAAAATAGTTTTCTCCAGCTTATTGTAGAAGAGAGATCCAGAGAGATTTAAAGCAGGAGAAGGAGTCACCTCATTTCTGCTAATAACCTGAAGGAAGTTGGAATTCGTTCCCATAACCAACCCATCAGAGTTCAGCTTGTTGGATACATTGATTGATTTCAGTCTTGTGAGATTTATAAAGAGGACCCAATTGAGTCCAGTTAAATATACAACCTAATAACTATGACATAATAAAAGGGTAATGTTGTATGCTACTAAATTTGTGGTAATTATTATGGAAGTAATAGAAAAATAATATAGCACACTTTCTAAAACAAGTTGGAGTTCAACTGTGTGAAATGATTGAACTTAACGCAACTGTAAGAATTTTAAAAAGCTCTAAACTTTTCTATTTTTTGATGTACAATTACATATTTTTTCTTCTTAAGGTATAATACATATATTATTTACAGGTTAATAATGGATTCATTTTTTAAATTGATTCAGTTGATGTTGCCTGGGTAATTGAAGCAGTATCTCTAGGCCAGGGGCTTCTCAATTTAAACTACATTTAACAAGTCTATTGTAAAAGAATACATAATGCATAAATCAAAAAATTAAATAAAGACTCCAATACCTGCAGTATTATTAGTAGGACAAAGAAAGATCTGTCACTCAGTGCTTGTCATTGGTCTTAAAAGGGCCAATGCTATTGATGTATTTGTCTCCCACATACATCCCTGGGTGACTGTCTTAGTGTTCTTGTTTTGACTTGCCATTTTTTTCCAGAGGCAACTCTTAAATCCATGTCAGAGCGATGTAGGATGTCTGCTTATTCAAAGCAAGTATTCAAATCACCTGCTGTTCTGGGATTGTGGTTTGATTGCTGGCATTTATTTATCTTTCAATCTTCTATTTACAAAACATTTCCTTTGATAAGAAGATATCCTTTTTCATATTTTGCCATATTTTCCCTTTAAATAATTAAGGTTACACAATATTTTAAAAGAAAACGTAGATAAATCCTTGAAATATTGATTGTGTTGATTCATTTATGTTTTTACAGAAACATTTAAATGTGTCAGGCACAGTGCTGGGCACTAGGAACAAAAGGATAAATTAGTCACAATGATCATCACCTATTGAATAATCTCATACATGACTGATTTTAGTGCAAAATAAAAGCAGGAGACACTGTATTAGCCCAATAATATGAATACTAAAGGTTCAAAAATTTTGTCTGATGAGTGGTTTGAATACAGCATTTCAAAAAGAATGTGGGTAGAACTATTTTTATTGGAGGGTTACAGGAGAGTAAACTATAAATTAAGGTATAGAATTACAATTCAGATTGTGGAAGGATGAGTGATGTAATGAATCATGTAGCCTGGGAAATAGAAAGCAAAAGGGCTAATATCCAGAACCTACAAAGAACTCAAACAAATTTACAAGAAAAAAACAAACAACCCCATCAAAAAGTGGGCAAAGGATATGAACAGACATTTCTCAAAAGAAGACATTCATACAGCCAACAGACACATGAAAAAATGCTCATCATCACTGGCCATCAGAGAAATGCAAATCAAAACCACAATGAGATACCATCTCACACCAGTTAGAATGGCGATCATTCAAAAGTCAGGAAACAACAGGTGCTGGAGAGGATGTGGAGAAATAGGAACACTTTTACACTGTTGGTGGGATTGTAAACTACTTCAACCATTATGGAAAACAGTCTGGCGATTCCTCAAGGATCTAGAACTAGATGTACCATATGACCCAGCCATCCCATTACTGGGTATATACCCAAAGGATTATAAATCATGCTGCTATAAAGACACATGCACATGTATGTTTATTGTGGCACTATTCACAATAGCAAAGACTTGGAATCAACCCAAATGTCCATCAGTGACAGACTGGATTAAGAAAATGTGGCACATATACACCATGGAATACTATGCAGCCATCAAAAAGGATGAGTTTGTGTCCTTTGTAGGGACATGGATGCAGCTGGAAACCATCATTCTTAGCAAACTGTCACAAGAACAGAAAACCAAACACCGCATGTTCTCACTCATAGGTGGGAACTGAACAATGAGATCACTTGGACTCGGGAAGGGGAACATCACACACCGGGGCCTATCATGGGGAGGGGGGAGGAGGGAGGGATTGCATTGGGAGTTATACCTGATGTAAATGACGAGTTAATGGGTGCAGCACACCAACATGGCACAAGTATACATATGTAACAAACCTGCACGTTATGCACATGTACCCTAGAACTTAAAGTATAATAATAATAAATAAATTTAAAAAATAAAAAAAAAAAAAAAAGCAAGAGATGGAATTGGAAAAACAGTGCCAAGAATTGTGAGGGGCTGAGATTTTGCATATTGTAAGCAAATGAGTAAACTTATCACAGTTTCATGGATGCCAGTGAAAGATACAAGACTGCTACTGAGTCAGGTAGAATGAGAGAAAGGCACTTTTCTTCCCAGAAATATAATGTTGAATAACAAACTCCTATTACAGCTGAAACAGTATTCATATTTATTTACACACATAAAATATACATTCATATACTAGATTGTGTAGAATCTAAGAGACTTTCCACAATAGCCAGGAGTTTTAGCCACATTTAGAAGAAATAGTTCAATTCATAACACAAACAAAATAAGTCTTTACACACAAAACTAAAATCTGTGCCATTTTTCCATCAACATTAATGGATGACATTGTCATTAGAGTCTTATTTGACTGGATGGTAACTTATGGCCTGAATGAATACTTTTAATATCAAAATAACAGAATATTCAGTAAAATGTTAATTTACTCAATAGGCTGCTACTACCTTTATAAGACAAAAGACTGATTAAAAATATAAATCTTAAACAGAGTCATTGATAGTTCCTACATGTACTTTTGGCAAATGAAGTGCTGTATTTTAGATATATGTGAATCCGAAGTTATTTTGAGTTGAATTAAACGTCTTAAAATTCCCTGAATGCTACCAAATTCAGACTATTTTTAAATTTCATGTTCATTATTTTAAATCAAATATGGACCATCTCTGAATCACCTATGTCCATGAGCACAAACGTTCACACATGTAATCATTAATGTGATTGGTGGACCAAAATAATGATGTTTCGGTCTTTGTTCTTTTTCAGTCTTGTTCCTTTGTAATCAATGCCCAATGTTAACCTTTACTTTGTATGTGTATCCCTTCCCATAGTTGTTAGCCCATGACTCAGTTCTCTTTTCAGACATTTCAAACTTTGTCTTTTTAAAACTTTTGCTCACATCATATTTCCCACAGGATGTCAGTAACTTTTAAAATTTTCCAATGAGTATATTTTGTTCTTGTCCAAAATAGAATGATCTTTTATCTCTCACAAAAGTTTCTGTTTCTTTTTTATATATTCAATATTTTTAGGCTTTTCAGACCCTTTGAAAACCGTTCCACAGAAGTTGTATCATCTGAATCCCTCTTCTCCCAGACTGTCAAAATACATTTATGTTTATATTTAAAGCATTCAACCCCTTTTGGTCTTGATTCATTTTCTATATTTGCAATTCAAGTAAGTCACAATAAAAATAAGGGGATACTATATGTCATTTAATTTTCTCAAATTTCATTTGGACTGCTGAGTGCAGTGGCTCACACCTGTAATCCCAGTACTTTGGGACGTCACGGTGGGCAGATTACTTGAGTTCAGGAGTTCGGGACCAACCTGGTCAACATGGCAAAACCCCATCTCTACCAAAAATACAAAAACTAGCTGGGTGTGGTGGCATGCACCTGTAGTCCCAGCTACTTGGGAGGATGAGACAGAAAAATCACCTGAACCAGGGAGGTAGAGGTTTCAGTGAGCTGAGATCGCGCCACTGCACTCCTGCCTGGGTGACAGAGTGAGACTATGTCTCAAAAAAATATTATTTGGACAAATTAGTTTAATGGTTATATTGATAGCAAAACACATTGTATCTGTTAAATAGTGAATACGATCTCGAAGGATAATATAACAGGTCCCTCTGTAGAAACCCAGCTCTGCTCCTGTCTTTAATTAAACAAATGTGATCGTTAGGAGGGTATTTTAATACCTCTGGGAGATAGTTTTATCATTTCTAAATAAGGGGCTTGACATAGATATTTCTCTTAACTTTAAATTTTTATCACCTTGCAAAGGGATATTACCTTCAAGATATTTCTTTAACCTGTATAGTATAAGATTTAAATCACAATTAGATTATTTAAAACACCATTATTTGCTGATATCACCAGATGTAATAAACTTGTAGAATCATTAAAGAAAAGGTCATCTTGAATATAAGCCATTTTTTTCCAATAGTTTTTCCATTATGGGTGTATTTTTCTCTTTATCAAGGTAGGTATGTTTTTTCTCTTCTAGTGCATAGGACCATAATTGACTGATAAAAAGCTTTTCCAGAAGGAAAAACATTCTATTGCAATGGGACTTGAAAAATTATTTCATTATTACTTCTTCTGCTTTACCTTTTCTTGATTCAAGTCACTTTTTTCTTGAATGACTCAAGAAAAAAAGTCATTTCTTAGTGGTTGTTTTGGTGATCTAAATTGTTTTTATCTACCAGTACTAACTTTAGCCTTGCACATTAGGAAGGTGTTGGCTACTGTGAATAACCCTGCTATAGTTATTGTGCATTAAAAGTAGAACATTTACTAGTACAGCAATGATGTCAACATTTCTCCCAATGAGGGTAAGGTTCTATGTTCCTTGCCTTTGAATTTGGTTTGGCCTGGGACTACAGCATAGTGGTGCTAACTGTACTCATTTTTTAAATCATAGTTTCCAAAATTTTTCTCAATGTTATTAGGCAGAAGTAGGACACATCCCTTTTCATTTTTCTCCAGTTTTCCAAGTTGTATGTTTCATTCTTTCACTTTTCTCTTAAAAATGTATGATCTTGAAAATTCTAACCATGTATAGCTTGTTTTTGGAGGCACATCTTATCTTCTTTAGGACCTAGAGGTAGGTGTCACCATTTGCTTCACCCAAACCATTTATTTCCCTTACTTTTTCCAAACTCTGCCACTTTCTCAACACATGGCAACAGGCTTTTTCTCCTTTTTAATATAACCTACTCACCTCTTAGTCAGTTGTTCATAATTCATATATTGATTGCATCAGTTTAGTTGATTTCTCCACTACTGTGCCTGTATTATTATTGGAGGCATAACATTCATATAAATAGTTCATCTATTACTACTTTGATATCTGAGCTACTGGACATCCTCAGCATCAACAGTCTGCTCCTCCACACTACGTGAACCATAAACTCTTATCTCCAATTACGACACTAGCTGTGCCATTATGATCTCAAGCATTCCACTCTCAGATCAGTAATTCCTATTTTTCCAACTGATACACTATAATATTCCCATGTTTCACATCTCATCAGAACCTTCAACCTATTGATGCTACCCCACTGTTCCACTCACAGGTGATACCTTAACTTCCTAATTCATAATCATATAAAACAACCTTCTCTTTTGTCTACCAAACTCATCCCCGTAGCTAACTTTGTATCTAGATATTCTGCCTTCTTCTCAGGCTATAATGAAGAATGTAACCTGATCTTCATCTGTGCTTCAAATCTCTTGCTTTCTCACCTTCTTGGTGTCCTCACTTTTGCAAATATTCTATTTTTTTTCTCCTGTATCATACATTCCTCGCTTTCTGTGGTTCATTTCCATCAGCACATAAACATGCTTAGTATTAACTATCTTAAAACATTATCCTTTGTCTACTCATTCTCCTTCAACAACTGCTTAATTTCTCTTTATTCATCACAGTAAATTTTGCAAAATAATAGTCCTTTGCATTCTTCTTTATTCTATTCCCACTCTCTCCTAAGCTGGACCTCCTTGGGGAGGTCTCACAGCCCTCGCAGGCTGTGGCCTCAGTGGAACAAGGGAATGGGAATGTCCCAGATGGGGACAAATGCCTCTGGAGAGAAATGTATTTCTTGCTCATCATTTCATATCTAACACCTAGAAATATGTCTGCACATAGGAAGTGGTTAATAAGTGTTTGTTGACTGATTGACACTTTGTGATTTATACATGTTGGGATCATCTAAAATGCAGAATCTCAAAATATCAGTAGAGTAACTGGCTTGGGAAAGATAATAAAAAGATAACTAAATTCTACGTTTACCAGACAATTATTGAATAGTGTTCACTAGCATCAAAGACTACTAATCTAGAAATATTTATTGTAGTGTGTCTGATGCTTTACTTGCCATGTTAGAAGTCACTATTTACTAGTAGAGCTAATTTTTGCATTTATATCATTGAAAAAACAAATGTAAAGTTTTACATTTGTTTATGGTGATTTTTCTTTAAAAGCTTAATGATTTTTACTGCTGGCAACTCCTTTTTATTCTTATGACTTGGGTTCCCATTCTCTCTCATCCACTTGTATTCTCTTTCAGAAAGTTTGCTACACCAATTTACTAGCCATTTTCAGCAGGCTTTTAAGAAACTTCTTTAAAAAGCCCACCATTTCTGCTTTTTGAATTTTTCTGAAAATTAAAAGTAATTTTGATTATCTTCGTAACCCAGTGATTCTCTATCTGTAACATGTGCACGAATCATCTGGACAGTCTAGTGAAGAGGCACCAAAATGTGATAAAAATGTAGATGCTGGCCCACTCCCACTCTGGCTCAGATATATCTATTTCAAGTAAACACATGAAATGATTCAGATGCAGGTGAGACTGCATTTAATTCTCACATAACTTCATTGAGATTGACTCTGAAGAGTTTCATTACTGCCTGCAGAACAACAATGTTTAAAAATAATGTTTTCTCCAATACTGCAAGGAATACATTATTTTGTTTTGAAAATTTGAATAGTTACATACAAATAAATAGCTGATAAGTATCAATTGTAATCCTATGGCCTTAGGTGAAAACTATTAACTTTAGCACATACACATTTCTTAGTGTTTTTCCCCCCATTTCTCTAAACATGTGTTATATGCCAAGCATTCTAAACAGGATAGGTAAACGAGCAGGATGGAAAGTATCCTCCTCTCAGGGAGCTATATAAGCACTTTTTTGTTTCTAAATTTTTAATTGACTAAAAGTTCTATTTATTATGTACAACATGCTGTTCTGAAACAGTTATACATTGTGAAATGCCTAAATCAATCTAAATAGCATATGCATTACACCTCACTACTTATCATTTCTTGTGATGACAATACTTAAAATCTACTCTCTTAGCAATTTTCAAGAATATCTTGTTATTAAAGAGTCATCATGTTGTACAAAAGATCTCTTGAATTGGTTCATCCTGTCTGAAAGTTTATATTCCTTGACCAACATCTCTCTCTTTGTGAAAATATTAGTATTTTGCCCCCAGTAATCCTTAATGATTATAAAATATTTCATTGTGTAGATAGACCTTGACTTTCTTACCTGTCCATCTAGTGTTCAACATTTAGAATGTATAATACACATCCTTGCAAATAAATATATATCCAAATTCTAGATTTTTATATAAATTCTGAAAAGTAAAATTTCCAGAGAGGTTGGCAGAAAACAAACAACAAATGATTTGTAAAGATGGTGCTGACCATTTTTGCTTCCAGAAGCGATAATTTGGCAGGTTTCATTTCCCACTGGGGACAAGTAAATATTTAAATAAATAAAAATATTTAGTGATTATAAAATTTGGATTTTATAAAAATCAAAGGTATTATGTGGAGGAATGTTAAATTATTTAAAAACTAGTTTTTTAAATTAGTGATATGAAGTATAGTTCATATTTTCTGCATTATTACTTCCATTTTTCTGCACCTGAAAAGTCACAGAAAGGTGTGAATGTGCTTCCTGGAATATGATGAAACGTGGTGACTATCTTGCATACACTTGTGGTTACTTGGGGAGGAACTTAATGATTCTCTTTATAACATGAATAAAACGTCACAATTATTTTAATTTTGAATGGTTTTTCATGAGAGATATTTGTATATGAGTTATTCTGTCCATCTTTTAATTTTAATTTTATCCCATTAATACTATAGATAGGAAGTGTTACCTTTTATGGTGCAAACAATATACTTAAATTCTCTTTTAATTTTTTTAAATCTTAACTTTTAATTTATGTAAGATTTGTTGTAATACATTAAATTAATATCAAAACTATTTTGTCCCCCCAAAGCTAACCAATAGTCCCTAAATCATTTATTTGCAATCCTGATTTATTCTTTCCTCACAGATTTATTATACAGTAAGCTTTTACATGTGGAGGAAAATTGTTTCTTCATGATTTCTTGAAGCCAAAGATGTGCCAGACTTCTCCAGCTATATATATTTTTGTTTAATAGCATGATTTTATATTCAAAACACGAATCAGTATGATTGATTAGTAATGGATGGCTCTACATAAGCATTCTTAAATTCTACCCTGGAGGTTGGAATGAATAAAATAGGTGTCAGGCCTTGTGCATGAATTTTCCTATGGAAAATCGCAAGCCTCTGGGCACACGTGGCATAAAATATAATCTAAACTAGAGAGAACTCTAAGCCGTTGGTAGTAACTGATCATTGGAGTGCTTTGATGTTTCTTTTTATTCAAACTCAGTTTCTCTGAGCAAGATATATTTGAGCCAACAATGATCAGACACCCACTCGTCTGACCAGATACTTGCAGAAAATAAACCAGTAAGAGAACTGTTAGTGTAACAGTCCTGAAAAATATGGACCAATCAGAGGCGAGCTGGCAACCGGATGATGAGGATTTATGGGTGGATACTATAAAAGAGCCAAGGTCCTGTGAGGAAGTGACTATAACACAGTGTACTACTTCTTCGTTCACATGATGCTTTCAGAGATAATTCCATTTCAATGATTTGTCAAAGCGAAACAACCAAATGAAGATGTGGCTCAACTCAACCAGGATATCATCGAAGACAGGAGAGTCTTATGATGACATCGGCAGAGCCACATCCATTCTGAAAGAGACCATATGTTGGGGGCCAGGTTGGGGGCCAGGAATGCAGAAATAAACAGAAGATATTTGGAATCATTTCTACGTATTTATATCTGTTGACCACGGTAGTAACAGGACCTTTTCTCTTTTTTGTTGATTAATATTCAATAAAACATTTTGCTAAAAGTCCAGGACCAGATGGATTCACAGCTGAATTCTACCAGAGGTACAAGGAGGAGCTGGTACCATTCCTTCTGAAACTATTCCAATCAATAGAAAAAGAGGGAATCCTCCCTAACTCATTTTATGAGGCCAACATCATCCTGATACCAAAGCCTGGCAGAGACACAACAAAAAAAGAGAATTTTAGACCAATATCCCTGATGAACATCGATGCAAAAATCCTCAATAAAATACTGGCAAACCGGATTCAGCAGCACATCAAAAAGCTTATCCACCATGATCAAGTGGGCTTCATCCCTGGGATGCAAGGCTGGTTCAACATTCGCAAATCAATCAACATAATCCAGCATATAAACAGAACCAAAGACAAGAACCACATGATTATCTCAATAGATGCAGAAAAGGCTTTTGACAAAATTCAACAGCCCTTCATGCTAAAAAAGCTCAACAAATTCGGTATTGATGGAACGTACCACAAAATAATAAGAGCTATTTATGACAAACCCACAGCCAATATCATACTGAATGGGCAAAAACTGGAAAAATTCCCTTTGAAAATTGGCACAAGACAGGGATGCCCTCTCTCACCACTCCTATTCAACATAGTGTTGGAAGTTCTGGCTAGGGCAATCAGGCAAGAGAAAGAAATCAAGGGTATTCAGTTAGGAAAAGAAGAAGTCAAATTGTCCCTGTTTGCAGATGACATGATTGTATATTTAGAAAACCCCATTGTCTCAGCCCAAAATCTCCTTAAGCTGATAAGCAACTTCAGCAAAGTCTCAGAATACAAAATTAATGTGCAAAAATCACAAGCATTCTTATACACCAGTATCAGACAAACAGAGAGCCAAATCATGAATGAACTTCCATTCACAATTGCTTCAAAGAGAATAAAATACCTAGGAATCCAACTGACAAGGGATATAAAGGACCTCTTCAAGGAGAACTACAAACCACTGCTCAGTGAAATCAAAGAGGACACAAACAAATGGAAGAACATACCATGCTCATGGATAGGAAGAATCAATATCGTGAAAATGGCCATACTGCCCAAGGTAATTTATAGATTCAATGCCATCCCCATCAAGCTACCAATGAGTTTCTTCACAGAATTGGAAAAAACTGCTTTAAAGTTCATATGGAACCAAAAAAGAGCCCGCATCTCCAAGACAATCCTAAGTCAAAAGAACAAAGCTGGAGGCATCACGCTACCTGACTTCAAGTTATACTACAAGGCTACAGTAACCAAAACAGCATGGTACTGGTACCAAAACAGAGATATAGACCAATGGAACAGAACAGAGTCCTCAGAAATAATACCACACATCTACAGCCATCTGATCTTTGACAAACCTGAGAGAAACAAGAAATGGGGAAAGGATTCCCTATTTAATAAATGGTGCTGGGAAAATTGGCTAGCCATAAGTAGAAAGCTGAAACTAGATCCTTTCCTTACTCCTTATATGAAAATTAATTCAAGATGGATTAGAGACTTAAATGTTAGACCTAATACCATAAAAACCCTAGAGGAAAACCTAGGTAGTACCATTCAGGACATAGGCATGGGCAAAGACTTCATGTCTAAAACACCAAAAGCAATGGCAGCAAAAGCCAAAATTGACAAATGGGATCTCATTAAACTAAAGAGCTTCTGCACAGCAAAAGAAACTACCATCAGAGTGAACAGGCAACCTACAGAATGGGAGAAAATTTTTGCAATCTACTCGTCTGACAAAGGGCTAATATCCAGAAACTACAAAGAACTCAAACAAATTTACAAGAAAAAAACAAACAACCCCATCAAAAAGTGGGCAAAGGATATGAACAGACATTTCTCAAAAGAAGACATTCATACAGCCAACAGACACATGAAAAAATGCTCATCATCACTGGCCATCAGAGAAATGCAAATCAAAACCACAATGAGATACCATCTCACACCAGTTAGAATGGCAATCATTCAAAAGTCAGGAAACAACAGGTGCTGGAGAGGATGTGGAGAAATAGGAACACTTTTACACTGTTGGTGGGACTGTAAACTGGTTCAACCATTATGGAAAACAGTATGGCGATTCCTCAAGGATCTAGAACTAGAAGTACCATATGACCCAGCCATCCCATTACTGGGTATATACCCAAAGGATTATAAGTCATGCTGCTATAAAGACACATGCACACGTATGTTTATTGCGGCACTATTCACAATAGCAAAGACTTGGAATCAACCCAAATGTCCATCAGTGACAGACTGGATTAAGAAAATGTGGCACATATACACCATGGAATACTATGCAGCCATCAAAAAGGATGAGTTTGTGTCCTTTGTAGGGACATGGATGCAGCTGGAAACCATCATTCTTAGCAAACTGTCACAAGAACAGAAAACCAAACACCGCATGTTCTCACTCATAGGTGGGAACTGAACAATGAGATCACTTGGACTCGGGAAGGGGAACATCACACACTGGGGCCTATCATGGGGAGGGGGGAGGAGGGAGGGATTGCATTGGGAGTTATACCTGATGTAAATGACGAGTTGATGGGTGCTGACGAGTTGATGGGTGCAGCACAGCAACATGGCACAAGTATACATATGTAACAAACCTGCACGTTATGCACATGTACCCTAGAACTTAAAGTATAATAATAATTAAAAATAAATAAATAAATAAATTTAATAATTTTTAAAATTTGGCGTAGTTACAGATTTACATAAATGTTGGATATCACAGAATTTAATTATACCTCATGCTATTTTTCTTGTTGTTATATTACTATGGTACATTTGTCAAACAAATAAACCAGTATTGAAGCATTATTATTTAAAAAAAATTTTTGCTGACAAAAATCAATAAAACATGCAACTGGGAAACAAAAAAAAAAGATACAGGCTGTCTGAAAACTACTCAATTATTCCGCATTATTATTTTGTCTTGAAAGATGACTTAAATTTTTCCATCTATGTTTTGCTAAAACAATACAAATATATTTTAGTTTCTTTTTGGCAAACACTTCTTCCTTTCTTGATTTGCCATAAGAACCATTTGTTAGCAACTAAGGAGCTAGATCAAAGTGAATTCCTATCACTAACTGAGATCTTTGGATTTATTTTACAAATACTTCAAACGCAGTTGGGCTAGGCTTGCACATCCAGGTTAATCAACTTCAAAGTGTATCTCACAAGATTACTTGACTCAAAGGAATCATCAGAAAAATAAATTTAATGCCACCAGCAACAATTTCTTTAATGAATACTTCCTGAGCCTTTACCAGCCTGAAAAATATAAGAAGTTTAATCTTGTTATTAGACATTTTTCTACAATTACTATCAGAGACAACAGAGTAACCTGGCATGTTTTTATTCAAACTGCTGTCAAATCATCTTGTTCACTCTCTCACCATTCCCTCAATGCAGAGCCATTTAAGATTTTCTGTCCAAGTTAAGTTCCAATAAATATTTTGCTCCTCTTGAGGAATTTGTGCATTTCTTCTATTAGAAAATCAGAATCATATAATGAATCAGGTATTATTTTCTGGGAGAGCTAGGTATCTCATATGTTATTTACCAGTCAACTGCAATACAATGGAGACCCAACTTGTAGAGGAGTTAGATTTTTAAAACAGCATAAAAGCACAGTAATATATAGTCAGATTCATCCCTGAAAATCTCCTTCTTAGCTTCCAACTTAGAAATCAACCTGCTATATTCCAATAAATCAAACACAACCAGTGTCTTCTCCGATATTGAAAATGATTGCTATTCCTTGGGTAAGCACTAGGTGAAATGGTTTTTTCAATAAATATTCAGACTTCACTTTCACACTCTTTACAGCAAGATGTTGTTAACTAAAATAGGCAGCCAGGAAATGAGTGAGCCTATGTAATGGTCAGAAGAACAGATTCATCTCTCATCACAAGCTCATTATAGAAACTGATGACTCAATTTCCTGAATGATTTAACTAGTTCTCTCTTTTTCTTCTTGTTTTCACAGGTCTCCTATAGTTTAATTCTCTACAGTGAGGTAGATAAGTCTATTGTACTTTTACATGTTTATAACCTATGCTCTGTATGGATCCATGTTCTAATTTTTACCACTTTTTGCCTTCTATCTTCCATCAGTTTCTTAATTTTTAATTTTCATTTTATTTTTGATTTATATATAAAAGTATATGTAATCAAAGCATAAGAGCTATACTGAGTAAAGATAAACACATAAACAAATATATAAAAATGAGCCAGAAGAACTCTAAAAAAAGGGAAAGATTCTCATTGCTCTTTTTCTTCCAATGAACACTTTGATTATGCATTTTGTTTTAAAATAAATATAATTTTGCATCATAAGTCTTATCCATGACATTTTAGCTAGTCTCCCATCTAAGGGTATATGGAACTTATAAAGATACTGAAAGAAAGATCAATACTACTTGAGAAATATTTTTAAAAATATGGCTGATTGAAATTTCTAAGGAAACCAGTACAGCAGAGGAGGTCACTCTTACAGAAGAGGTGGCCAATCTTTTTTGTAGGATCTTCAAAGAGCAGGTTCAGAGTTGGTTGTAGAAAGGGTAAGAATGAGAATCGAGACTCAACAGGAGTATTCACCATGGGTTATAATATAGAGTGACTTTCAGTGCTCTGTCCCACCTATACATATAGGACTGATGGCCAGATATATAATCATGGATCTTAGGGAAGGAGAAGAGGGGTATTCTCTAAATAAAATCAACAAATTCTGGGGAAAACTGAAGCTTCCATTGTGAGCCTTGGTATGTCAAAGTAAAGCATTTCTAAATCTGGACTCTCAGAGGCCTTCAGTGTTCAGTGGTATATTGTTTGTAACAGAAAAGTAGAATAAGCCTAAATATCCATCAACAGGGGAACGATTAAATGTATGTTGATCTAATTTTAGAGAGCTATTAACAATACCAACACAACTATAAATGTGTAAATATGATATTAGAAGTATTTTTAGATGAAAAAGCAAAGCATAGAATAGTCTGCCTAACATGCTAGTGTTTGAGTAAAACAACTTAAAATGAAGATATATGTGTGTGTGTGTGTGTGTGTGTGTGTGTGTGTATATATGTATTTTGAAGGGAGAAGCAATGAACGTGGGTGTCAGGGAAATGAAATGAACAATTATCTTTCCCAGTGAGGAGCCAAGAGGCATTGTCTAAAGTTGATTAAACAATAATAAAGGCATATTGCTTAGGATTATGGGTATGACCAAAAGACGGAAGCCCAAAGATAATTTACTCTTACAAAGGTTGAACAGGAGAAGAGTGAAGGAAGGACATAGGCTCTGGAATCTGACTCTGCATTTAAGACTGCACAGCCACTCCTTAGTTGTTTGATTTTATCAAGTCACTTGTTTCCTTAGTTCTAAAGGGATTATAAAAATAGACATTCATATAGCCAACAGACACATGAAAATATGCTCATCATCACTCACCATCAGAGAAATGCAAATCAAAACCACAATGAGATACCATCTCATACCAGTTAGAATGGCAATCATTAAAAAATCAGGAAACAACAGATGCTGGAGAGGATGTGGAAAAATAGGAACACTTTTACACTGTTGGTGGTGGGACTATAAACTAGTTCAACCATTGTGGAAGACAGTGTGGCGATTCCTCAAGGATCTAGAACTAGAAATACCATTTGACCCAGCCATCCCATTACTGGGGATATACCCAAAGGATTATAAGGCATGCTGCTATAAAGACACATGCACACGTATGTTTATTGCGGCACTATTCACAATAGCAAAGACTTGGAATCAACCCAAATGTCCATCAGTGACAGACTGGATTAAGAAAATGTGGCACATTTATACCATGGAATACCATGCAGCCATAAAAAAGGATGAGTTCATGTCCTTTGTGGGGACATGGATGCAGCTGGAAACCATCATTCTCAGCAAACTATCGCAAGAACAGAAAACCAAATACCGCATGTTCTCACTCATAGGTGGGAATTGAACAATGAGATCACTTGGACACAGGAAGGGGAACATCACACACCGGGTCCTATTGTGGGGAGGGGGGAGGGATAGCATTAGAAGATATACCTAATGTAAATGACGAGTTAATGGGTGCAGCACACCAACATGGCACATGTATACATATATAACAAACCTGCACGTTGTGTACATGTACCCTAGAACTTAAAGTATAATTTAAAAAAAAAAAAAAAATAGAATTATTGCTATAGGGTTGTCGTGGTAATTTTTTTTTCAGATAAGGAATAAAACATCCTTAGTATAGTACCTGGCATGTAGAAACCAATCAATAAATGTTAGAAACTTTAGCCATTATTTTTAGAGTGTAGAGGTGGGAGAGGGTAGAGGTAGGAGACGGTAAACTTTTACTATATCTAGCAACTATTTATATTTAATTTACATATTTACATTTATATTTAACTTAGTTTTCCCATCATGATTTACCAAAATATAAATTTTAAAACATGTCTTTTATAAAGATATTTTACAGACTGAGTTGTCCTGATACAAAGGAAAAGACAATTGAATAAAAAGGCATCAATGGAGATTGATTGATGGGCATCATGGGAAGGGCGGAGTCAGTAAATTAAATGTGAGAAACCAGAAACATGAAATAACAACAAAAATAGAAAACGCTGGTTGGAGATGCACTTTGGTGTAACAAAGGCCTTCATTTTAGATGTGGTAAGCGTGAGAAGATGTCAGCCTATCAAGATAGAAATATTCAACATCTACTTGCCCTTTGAAGCAGGAGCTGTGTCTTACTCATCTTTGAATCCCCACCACCTAGTTCACATGTCTGGAATATAGTAGGACTCAGTACATGTATGAATGAATGAATGAATGAATAGAATGAATGGATGGATGAATAGATGAATATCGATTTGTGTCAACTATAGAAATAACAGTGAAGCCATCCGAGTATGTAACCAAAGAAAGAGGAAGCAAGTCTTGAGGAATATCCATTTCTAAATAAAAGTAAAAAAAAAACAAACGGTGAGACTAGTGGAAGAGAGACCCACGAATTAAAAAAAAAAATACAGAGATCAAATCATAAAGCTATGGAAGAACAGATGTAACTTATTAATAATATTGAAGTGTATTTGTATGCTTTCTTCTTTTAAGAATATGATTAATCTTGTCTTTGAAAAGACAAATTGAAAAAAAATGCCTGTGTACCCAAAAAGATAAAGGCATTTTGTTTCTAGAATAAAGATGAGAATACTTAAAATTCTTTTTTAGTGATTTAAAAAATAAATATTGTCTGTCATATTGAATGCTTATTTGTACATAGCTATTTAATAAATATAATTGGACTAAATTAAATATCTTTGCTCAAAGGTAATAAAATCACTTATCTCTTAAAATACTACACATGTTAATTAAAACCATTTTAAAAATACAGAAAATTGGAAAGAAGAATAAATAATTGGTTTTATTGTAATGTTTTGATTACTTTTGAGTTTCTATAGTTGTTATATTGCATTCATTTCTGGAGAAGCAATAACCCTAGAGGAATTTTCATATCATGGAAGAAATTTTAATTTGTTAAAGGCATGATCATTTCTAGGTTATATTAGGAAACATTCATACATTTCTCAAGGGGAACGGGCATTTGGTATATTTTAGTTTTTCATGTTTCAAATCCTCTTCATCTTACACAAAACTTGATTTTTTTTTTCTCATTACACAATAATGCAGAGATATTTGATATTTTACAGCATACTACACATGGAAGTGCTCCCTTTAATATTCTGAATTAATGGTGGATAAATTTTTATCTGTTTAATGCGGTTCTGATGCTGAGTCTGGGTAGTATGCATTAAAAGCATACTGTCTGAGCAATCTTCTAGCAGCCAGTGATAGATCCTCAGGACATAACCTTAACCCTTCTCTGGCTATGCAATCAAACATGTAATTTCACTACTAATGATGCTCCTTAGGCTACAGGGATGTGAAATGGGTATTTTCAAAGTGAAGTTGCTAAGTAACATTAAGAAAATTGCCATGAAAGCAAAGTTAATGATCTCAGCTGGTACCATTTAGCTAAGGCATTTAAACTAATAGCAGCGTCAGGTTGAATTTACTGTACATCTACAGCTCCTTTTCTATGCTTTGCTGTAGACATCTCATTCTCCAAGCAACAATAACAGTTAGTGATTTCATTCTTCCAATTGCTTAATGAAATTAACAAATTAATGCACCATGCAGTTGTGGAATGGTTATTTTTCCCATTTCACTATTAGCAAAATAAGCAAATAACATTATCTGATGGAAAAATAAGAAATTAAATAAATCAGGAGAAACAGTCAAAACACTGCAATTTATTGGTATCAGCAAGACAATATCCCTAGTTCTGCTTCAAAAATTGTTTGCTATGCATACCTAATACTCAAGAAAATTTAAAAATATTTTCTTATTCTGAATTATATGTTTCCATCAGTGTTGCAATGGACTGAATGTTTATATCTCCAACAAATTCATGTGTTGAAACCTAACCTTCAGTGTGATGGCATTTGGAGGTAGGGCTTTTGGGAGACGATTAGATCATGAAGCACACCCCTCATGAATAGATTAGTGCCCTTATAGAGGAAACCTTAGAAAGCCCTTAGACCTCTTTCTACTACCTAGAAAATAGTCCTCTATGAACCAAGAAGTGGGACCTCACTCTACACTCAATGTACTGGCACCTTGATCTTGGGCTTCTCCATCTTCAGAACTGCGAGAAATAAATTGCTGTTGTTTATAAGCTGTCTAGTCCATAACATTTTGTTATAACAGCCTGAAGGCACTGTGATGAGGATAATTAATACAAAATACAGAATTCTCAAAATAGAAGTAGGTGACCCAGGCCCAGCTAACTAGTTTTGGTGATATGACTCATATTGTTGTCATGTGGCAATTTTTTAAAAGTAATCAAATAGCTTGAATAAAATATCATTTGGTTTCAGAAATTATAAAAAAAAAAAAAAATGCCAACTTTTTTTCCCTCTAGAGTTAGTGCCTCCAGCCACTGGGGTTGTCACTTTTCTGGAAGATTCACTGAAAGACTAGTGAGAACCAGCCTTGTGTAGAATCCACCCTTGCCTAATATGGGAAGAGGACAGTTGGATAGTGGGGAGAACAAAGACAGCATGACAGGCTGACCTCACCTCTAGTCATGACTATCATGGGGAAATACTTTTCCTTCCAAGAAGTTAAGTGTGTATGTGTGTGTGTAACGGTGATGGATGGTGCTTACAGAAATATCTCCTAAAATTTGAGGGTGCAGATCACTGTAGGAAATTGACCTCTTGTTTTGGGCTGGAAGCCTGCTGAGCCATAGAACCCACAGGTTCACCGTGGTGCAGAAAGACCTTGGAAGACTATTCTGAAAACATCTGCCTCAAGTGTATTGTACTTATTAGAGTACATCTGCCATTAAGGAAGAAAGAGGGAGACATTTTACATGCATCTCCTGAGGTTTACAGGGGTCTTTTAAATAAACTAAAGTTCTCTTCAGTTTTAGAGACTTCTGAAGGCAGGAGTATTTGGAATGCTGTATTTGGAATGGAAGCAGGGCTTGAAAAAATGGTGGCAAGTTTTGTTTGGGAAGAATATTAAGCCATCTCTAGTCTGTGTCCCATATTCTCCACAGCCTTGGAGAGACAAATAAAAGCATCTCTTCACTTAGTTTTACAATTCCAGTGATGATGCCAGGAGTACCAGGTTACTAGACTGGCCGGAAGTGTATGACCTCCAGAAAGTCAAATACTCAGAAAGGGCTGAGGTATGTATTCCAAGCTGGACCAAAGAAAGACAGTGCTGTTCTCGTGATAGAGTTCTTGTTAGATCTGGTTGTTTAAAAGTGTGTAGCACCTGTCCTGCTCACCTTCCTCCTGCTCTGTCTATATGAAGACACCAGCTCTGGCTTTGCCTTCTGCTATAAGTAAAAGCTCCCTGAGGCCTCCCCAACCATGCTTCCTGCAGAACTGTGAGCCAATCAAGCCTCTTTTCTTTATGAATTACCCAGTCTCAGTCATTTCTTTATAGCAATGTAAAAATGGAGTAATACAGTGTCTTTCTCCTGCCTGATCTATGACATAGAGTCACAGTCCATGTTCCCTTTTCTCCACTCCAAGCAGTCAGCACCACAGCTTGGGAGGAGCAAGAGGTACATTTTGAATTGTTTGTTGTGACATCTTTAACAGCAACAATACTGTCTCTTACATTTAGAATAGGGATTGTACTCTAAATTAGAAGAAGCAAGTTATGGAAATTGGCAAAGATGTCATTAAAGCATGTACTTCACAGGGTAAACAAGAAATTTGATTGTACAGATGAAAGGAATGATTGAGGAAAACTATCAAGCCATGTCTTGTTTATACCTTAGTGGTTTGGGACTTTTCACTGAACTGGTATCATTCCACTTGTGGTTAGTTAGCATCCTTCAGCAATGAGGAAATAAAAAACTAGTGTTGCAGTACTATTCACAATAGCCAAAATTTGGAAACAACTTAAGTGTCCATCAACAGATGAATGGATAAAGAAAATGTGGTACATATACACAATGGAGTGCTATTCAGCCATAACAAAGAATGAAATCCTGTCATTTCCAACAACATGGATAGGCCTGGAGGTCATTATGTTAAGTGAAATAAGCCAGGCACAGAAAAACAAACATCTCATGTTCTCACTTATTTGTGGGATCTAAAAATCAAAATAATTGAATTCATGGAGATAGAAAATAGAAGGATGGTTACCAGAGGTTGGGAAGGGCAGTAAGCGTGTGAGAGGGAGGGAAGGATGGTTAATGAATACAAAAAACAGTTTGAAAGAATAAGATCTAGTATTTGATAGCACAACAGGGTGAGTATAGTCAATAATAATTTAATTGTATATTTTAAAATAGTTAAAAGAATATAATTGGATTGTTTCTAACACAAAGGATAAATGCTTGAGGAGATGCATACCTCATTTTGCAAGATGTGATTATTATGCATTGAATGCCTGTATCAAAACACGGTACAAAATATGTACCATGTAAATATATATACCTATTATGTATCCACAAAAATTAAAACCAAAAATTAAAAAAAGAAAATTTCCAAAATAATATTCTGTAAGAAATTCTCTTAGAAGAATACTTAAAATAATCTTACCTATGTTTAGGTTGGATACTGAGTATATTTTGACTGGAAATGAGTGAATCAAAATAATTTTGTGCTAAACAATGAAATTTTCAGCAGAATACATTGATTTATAAAGTGTTATTTATAGGGTATATATCTAGAAAAAGTTAAAATGGTTTAGCCAACAGACATTTGACCCCTAAGCCTCTGACTGGATTGGAAGAAATATGTCAATAAGGGATGTACATTTGAGGCTTGGAAACAAATTGAAGACAGATCATGCCCTGATTGAAAAGCACTAGGTGGAGAGGTCAAAAAGAGTAACTACGCAGAGGCTGGAGTTTTTGACAGCAGGTCAAAGGTAGGGCTTCAGGCTATTCATCCTTCCCATTCAGACGATGACCTCGGGTGCAAAATGCTTTTAAAGGAGCCATGACTTTCCTAAAGGAAATAATGCTCTGACCACCCAAAAATAGAAGAATGGGAGATGGAGAAGAAAGAAAATGAGTGGCATCCCTTAGTTTTTCTTAAACAAACTCAATACATTAATCTTTCCCCTTGAGTTATTGGTGTAAAGAAGGGTTTACAAATGTTAAACCAGGCTGGTGGGCTAGGGAGAAGTTTCAGTATGCTAGTCTAGAAACCATTTTCAATAATTGCCAAATATAAGAATCAAATGACTATTTTTTTGAGTTCTGGTCAGAGTTTATGTACATAATATGAAATGTCAAGACAAACATGTGAGTTTGACAGTATTCAATTCGCTCTTCATTGAGGAAACTGTAGCTCAGAAATGACATTTAATAATATCTAACGTAGGTACTTTCACCTACAGTGTGACCACAGGACCACGATGAATCTGAAATTCTTATTCTGGTGATTTACCTTTCTCCACTCTACAAAGTATTCCAGCAAGCAAGCACCATTTATGACAGAGTGATGTGTTATGAAAGGAAGAAAAAAAATCACTTGCTATGGCCAGAATGAGCAATCCTGAGAAGTTTGTCAGTTGGAAAACAAAAACAAAAACAAAAAAAACAAACCACTGGGCTGTAGCTGTGGTCTAATGAAGAATGCAGTTTCTGTCTCATTGTCATGAAAGCTACAATTTCTCTTCCCACAGGGGTGATGGTCCCTTTGATGATCCAGGTGGCAGTCTTATTGATTTTTATGAGTAAATGAGTTGCTGCAGCTTATATGCATAACTAGTCTTAAATGCTTCCCTGAGTGAAATTGACAGTTCATTTTATTTGGTTTGCAGTCTTCTTGTCCCTTGCACATCTTATAAGCAACGTGAGAAGAAGTTGATTACCTCCTATTTACATTAGACAGGCAATGTTTACTCTCCAGGGCTGCAGATGGTGAAGAGGTGGTAAGGTGGGTTGATATTTTCCTAGCAATCATCTTATACTTTCTTTGGGCAAAAGTACTGTGGATAAAGTGCTTTCCCACACCTATTTTTCTACCTATTTCTCAAAATATTTCTGGTAACTCTCCTTTCTTCCTATTCATCACACACAAGCTGAACATGAAAGCAAAGTGATTAAAAGCTTAATTTTGATCTGCCTAATTTCCTTGCACACAAAACAATCACTGAGAGACTCAGACTAAATTCACTGGGTTAGTCTTACCTAAGTTTTTAGTATTATGCCATCAAGCTAAAGATAATATTTTAAGACAAAAATTTATGAGTATATATTATAACCCCACATATATTTTAATTTTACCTAATAGTATTTTACACAATTAGTAATTTGATCAAGTTAATGATCTCAAGATCTCTAATCTTTGTCCTTTCACTCTATTGCCTCTCCATTAACAAGCCCTCCCTTCCCCATGGAGATTCTTTAAAATCAACTCATTCTCCTTTTCCCTAAACTAACTTTTCCAAATCTTGTTAAACCCCAATAACGTGATCTCCCATCTCTGTGCTCACTATCAGCAAATGATCTGCTCTCTTTTAAAAAAATGTAAGAGCTTTGTTGAAATATTATTCATATACCATATAATTCACACAATTAAAGTATTCAGTGATTTCCAGTGGACTCACAAAGTTGTGCAAGCAACACCACCATCAATTTTAGCATATTTTTTCACCCCAAAAAGAAATCCCATGCCCATTAGCAGTCACTCATCATCTTTCCCACACCCCAAGCCATCCATTCCTGGCTTGTGGAAAAGGTCAATCTATTTTCTTTCTCTATAAGTTCACCAATTCTAAAAATGTATGTAAATAGAATCATATATTTGACCTTGTCTGTCTTTTTAACTTAGCATAATGTTTTCAAGATCCATCCATATTTAGCATGTATCTGTACTTTACCTATTTTTGTGGTAGAATAATATTCCATTGTATGATATTACATTTTGTTTAGACATTCATTGCCTGATAGACATTTGGGTTTTTTCTTTTTCTGAGACAAGGTCTCACTCTGTCGTCCAAGCTAGAGTGCAGTGGTGCAATTTCAGCTCACCACACCCTCGACCTCTCAGGCTTATGCAGTCCTCCCACAGCAGCCTCCCGAATAGCTGGGACTACAGGCACGTGCCACCACATCAGGCTAATTTTTGTATTTTTTGAGGGGGTTGGGGGCAGGTAGAGATGGGATTTCTCCCTGTTGTCCAGTCTGGCCTCAAAATCCTCGGCTCAAGAGATCCACCCGCCTGTACTTCCCAAAGTGCTGGAACTACAGCCATGAGCCACCACGCCAGTCCTGGAATTTTTCTACCCGTTTAGCAATTACGAATAATGTTACTATGAACATTTGTGAACAAGTTTTTGTAAGAACATATGCTTTAATTTTTGAGGCATATACACACCTAGGAGTGGAATTGCTGGTGATATAACTTTGATGTTTTGCGGAACTACAAGACTGTTTTCCAGAAAAGCTACACCATTTTATGTTTCCACCAGCCAAGTGGATGGAGGTTCTGATTTCCCTACATCCTCTCCCACACTTTATTATCTTTTTGAATGTAGCCACCTTAATCTATGTGAAGTGGCATCTCAACGGGGTGTTCATTTGCATTTTACTGACAGCTAATGATGTTGAACATATTTCATGTGTTTATTGGTCATCTGAGTATCATTTTTTTGGAAAAAATGTCTATTCAGATCTTTTGCCTAGGCAGATGGTCCCCAACTTAATTATAGTTTGACTTACGATTGTTTTACTTTACTATGGTGCAAAAGTGATATGCATTCAGTGCACTCCTTGACTTAAAATGGTGTGACTTACATGAAGTGTACTCACTTAACAGGGTTAAATACAGTTGAGTGTACTTACTTAAATTGGTTATGTCAAAATAAACCATCGTAAGTTGAAAATATAAGTTACAGTGACTTTTTGACTTATAGTAACCCAAGATAACATCTGTATGTAAATACATCTCTATTTTAAATGGGTTATTTTCTATTATTGATTTGTATAATTTCTTCGTATGTCCTACATTTGAGTTTCTTATCAGATACAGGTTTTAGAAATATTTTCTCCCACATTGTGAGTTGTTTTTTCACTCTTGATGGTATACTTTGAAGCACAAACTTTTTGAATTTTGATTAAGTCTAATTTATCTATTTTTCATTTTGGAGCTTGTGCTTTTGATGTCATATCTAGTAAGGCTCTGCCTAATCCTAAATTACAAAGACTTACTCCTACATTTTTTCTAAAAGTTTAATAGGTTTAGATACCACTTTATGTTTATGATACACTCTGGATTAACTTTTCATATATAGTGTGATGTAGGGATTCAACTTAATCCTTTTTGTGTGGCTATTCATTTGTCCCAGCACCATTTGTTGAAAAGACTATTCTATCTGCATTGCTTTGTCTCAGCTCTTGTTGATCCTATTTCATACAACAAATTGAAGCATCAATTCTCACTATCAAATCTGCACCTCATTCTAACATGCTAACATGCCTCTTCCAATCTATTTTCCAGATCCCTTCTTATACCTTAAACTATCCCTTCTTTCTTCAACAATGTCGGGTGATCATATATCATCTAAATCCACACACTCTGTGATGAGAAAGAGTCATCATATATAAAGTTGGCAGTAAAAAACAGCTGTCAATCTAAATTTTTGGAGAAAAATAGGATACGATGCCATTTTACTGAAGCTCCAAACACTTCTCGACTGAATGCCTCTTAGCAGTATTCAAATATACTTTTTCCAGTATCTTCCATCTTAAAATGTTCCAAAGCTAAAATTACCTCCTTCAGTGTCACTCTTATCAAAACTCCTTTTCCTCACACAGCTACATTTCTTTAAAAAGCTGTCTATATTTGTTTTCTTCATGTCTTCATCTGTAATTTATGCTTAAATATGTCTTCAATCTGCATCCTTCCACAAAAATGTGTCTGGCAAATTCTCCAAAACCCTTCATGTCACTAAACCTAAGAGGCATTTTTTCAGCGTTCATTTGCATGAACCCTCAGCAGCATTCAAAATTGGTTCATCTTTCTTGATATGATCAAAGCCCCTCAGGGCATGCACCTAGATAGGTTCTCATTATCCAGTCTGTTCTGCATAGCTCACTACAATGGCTTATATTATCAGTCCTCTGCTATTACTTCTTACTTTTTACCTCCAGTTGGGACCTTCTTCTCAGCATCAGACTCATATCTAATTGAAGACTCACTCAACATCTTAGCCTAGATATCCCGCAGACACTTCAAGCTCACTATTTCACAATGCTACTCATAATATTACCTGCAAAACCCTGGTCCTCAGCCAGTGTTGTTTCTCAGTCAAGAGCGAATTCATGGATCCAGTCATAGAAGCTAGAATCATTCCTAAAGTCCTTCACTTCTCATATCCAATTTTGGACTACATACAAGCAATTTTATTTTCTAAACATATCTCACACCTATCTACTTTTTCCTGGCTTGACCATTGCTCCTTTATTTTAGCCTCCATTGGACCACATTAATTATTTTCTAACTGATCTTTCACATCCATTCAGGGCTTCCTCCAATTCACTCCACTCTCTGGAGTGTTACACTAAACATCCTTTAAGAATAATGCTTCTGTTTAAAATCAATTAACCAAAGTTGCCAGAAAGATGAAACATATTAAGTCATGAACATGTTGTCAAAGAGCATAGTCTCACTCCTGCCCAGCTCTCCAGCCTTCCGCGTTTCTCCCATCTCCCCCTTACTCCACATTCCAGCTTCTCTTTCATTTCCTTCAGTTATTTGAACAGGTGTACTCTTCTCCTCCCAGCCTTAGGGCTTGTTTAAATATTTCTTTTTTCTGATACATCCTAGCCCCATTTAGAGAGAAACCCCTTGCTATGGTCCAAATGTCTATATCCCTGAAAATCCATATGCTGAAACCTAAATCCCAATGTGACAAAGACTAGGTGGGGCCTTGGGAGGTGCCAAGGTCAAAAGGGCAGAGCTTTTATGAATGGGATTAAGAGGTCCCACACCCATTCCACTAAGGTTCCCCCAACTAGAAGGCATCTATGAACCAGAAAGTGGGCCCTCACTAGGCAATCTACCACTGCCTTCATCTTGGACTTCCCAGCCTCCAGAATTGTAAGAAATAAATTTTTGTTGTTTATAAGTTGCTCAGTCTAAGGTAGTTTGTTATAACAACCCAAACAAACTCAGATGCCCATACTCATCTTTATTAGCCTAAAAGTTATACCCTCAAGCATCTGTCTCTTACTAGATCAATTCCCTGTTATATACTCTCAAAGTACTCTGTACTTCCCCTTCATAAAAGTTTGATTTTTTTTTTTTTTTTTTTTTTTTGAGACAGAGTCTTGCTCTATCACCCAGGCTGGAGTGCAGCTGCACAATCTTGGCTCACTGCAACCTCCGCCTCTCGGGTTCAAGTGATTCTCCTGTCTCAGCCTCCCGAGTAGCTGGGATTACAGGCATGCACCACAACGTCCAGCTAATTTTTGTATTTTTAGTAGAGACGGGGTTTCACCATGTTGGCCAGGCTGGTCTTGAACTCCACCTTGGCTTCCCAATGTGCTGGGATTACAGGCATGAGCCCCTTTGCCCAGCCCGAAGAATTTAACTACATAATTATGAAATAAGGAGTTTACTATCTGTCTCTGCAATAAAATGTAAGCTTAATGAGGAAAGTGACCATGACGGTCTATATTACTGCTTTCTCTGACTAGCAAAGCATCTGACCTAATAAAAAGCTGCTATAAAGACACATGCACACGTATGTTTATTGCAGCACTCTTCACAATAGCAAAGACTTGGAACCTACTCAAATGTCCATCAATGACAGACTGGATTAAGAAAATGTGGCACATATACACCATAGAATACTATGCAGCCATAAAAAAAGATGAGTTCATGTCCTTTGCAGGGACGTAGATGCAGCTGGAAACCATCATTCTCAGCAAACTATCGCAAGAACAGAAAACCAAACACGGCAGGCTCTCACTCACAGGTGGGAATTGAACAATGAGAACACTTGGACACAGGAAGGGGAACATCACACACCGGGGCCTGTTGCGGAGTGGGGAGACGGGGGAGGAATAGCATTAGGAGATATAACTAATGTAAATGACGAGTTAATGAGTGCAGCACACCAACATGGCACATGTATACATACGTAACAAACCTGCACGTTGCGCACATGTACCCTAGAATTAAAGTATAATAAAAATTTTTTTTAAAAAAGCACTCAAGAAATATTTTTGATTTAATGAATGAGTAACCCTCCAATTCACTTCACTAATCATTTAACTTCTAACTCCTAGTTATAGAATAAAATAGAAAAAATTAGAGAGAAAGTTAGAAAAATGGGACCATGAAAAATCAAAAATGGAAAATTTTGGTACATTATGTCATTCTTAGAACACACATAATAACAAACATATTTAATGTTTCTTAAAAATAAGGAGCCTAAGTGCTCATCCTATTATTTAATCTCTCAAATAAGCCTCATCTCAGCCCCCTTTCTCATCCTGCTTTTGCAAAGGTAAACCTTCATGGTCCTTCGTATGTGTACCTCATACCCTTTACCTCGACCCAGCCTTTTTATCTGAGTTCTTTATTTTTATCTGAGCTCACAGCTCACTTTTATCTGTGGGTATCAAAAGCTGCAGTCCTTGACAAAATCAATTCTGTTTTCCCTATCCTTGATCCTCATTTTGGTTAAACTTACAACCTCTTCTCTGTCCCACTATTCCCTCACCCATTCCACCAATTAATTCTAAAATTTTATTTACAAAAATGAATAGCAAATAACTGATATCCCTGAGTAAGTAAACATAAAATAGCTTAGATGGAGTTTGATTTTTATCCAGTGTACACATTGTTCTTATAATAAATGTAGTCTAAATCATTAAGTAGGGAACATGCCCATTTATAGTTCCCTACTTCATGCCTGGCCAATAAAATAATCTTGATTTATTCACTTCATTCTGGATTTAGATGCTATTTCACACTGTTTCAACCCAAATTGCTGATAACACTTAAATTTCAGTGTTGCTTGATTGCTTAGCAGTGTTAAGGAGCTGTAAAGCCAACAACACTCAGTAAAATGCATGGCTTAGAGTTAACTCTAGGGTAGAAGGAATAGCACTGTATTTAGAGTCAAGAGACCTAAATTTAATCAAGGTTCAACCACCAGGTTTGCTCTGATCTTGGGCAAGTCACTCAAACTTTCTGCATATTTGTCTATAAAATGGAAATAGAAAAACCTATTTCAGTGGGTTGCTTTGAGAACTTATTGTAGCCAAAGGATTTGGCACACAGAAATTCTATTATTGTTAGTTTAATGCAAATCATATTTTAAATTCTGCATTTATCTGACAGTAAGGTGTCTATTAATGAAGATACTTAGGAGATTTGACAGGCTATCTTTTTATTTCTTACCAGCGACCACCCCAATATTTAAATTTTAATTTGAAAAAGCTTTTAGCAAAATAATGTATTAATGAACTGAGATCTAAATATTAATGTATCTATCTGTTAAACATTTATTGATATTTCGGTAGAGAGGTAAAGTATTACTGTTATTTAACTCAGGGGTTGGCAAACTTGTTTTGTAAAGGGCTAGATAGCAAATAATTTAGGCTTTATGGAACATATGGTCTGTCTCTGTCTCAACTACTCAACTCTTTTGTTGCAGTGCGAAATCAGTTATAAACAATGCTTAAACCAATCGTCATGACTATGTTTCAATGAAAATTTATGGAGACAGGAATTTTAATTTCATATAATTTTCACATGTCACACAATCTTGTGATGTTTTCCAATGGTTAAGAACGTTAAAAAAATAAATCTTAGCTCACGTGCCATACAGACCCCAGTGGCAAGCTTGACTGGGTACATAGGTAGTAGTTTCCTACTGAACACATGATATCGTTTACCGAATTGTTATGTTTATTTTTGTTGATCCTCCATACTTCCTAAAACATAAGATCCTCAGGCATAGGGTTGTCTGTTTTACTCACTGATACATTCTGAATTTCTTGAACAGTGACTAGTGTAAGGTGGACTAGCATCAGGTAGACAGTAAATATCTGTGAAAGAATGAATGAATTCAATGTTCTTTTCCCCTGCAAACTTTTTAAAATAGGAATTTCTAGCACTACAAGCATTTTTAAGTGTTTTTTTTTAACATATTCTCACAGATACAGAGGAGCAAATATGTCATTTTGACTTAATGATTATTACTCCAAACTAGTGTAATGATTTAAATCATGGTAGGAAGAGAACCATATATCAAAGGTTAATAATCTATTTATGTGTGGGGGTAGAGAGTGTGCAATCATGGATAGCTACATAGAGATAGATATTTAGGTTGGTGCAAAAGTAATTGTGATCTTGCCATTACTTTTAATACTTTTAATGACTAAAACCGCAATTACTTTTGCACCAACCTAATAGAAAGCTAACAGTAGATGGATATAAATGTGCACAACCATTTTATACACATACAAGCTCTATTTTGATACCTACATTTGACACAGATAATTTATATATGGATTTATATACATCATTATGCACAAAAAAATCAGTTCTTTGAGTATGATACTTGTTTAATTAGGGCAGCTAACTTGTAATGACACCAATTAATCATGAACTGAAAAAATATTAACCTTAGAAAAACTAACACTATTAAAATTACTGAGATTAATTGGTTTTATTTTAAAACACACACTTTGCAACATGATTATCTTAGGACAATGTCAAATGTCCTGTTGAATCTATGTTTGTCCTCAATAAACATAAGGTCCAAGTCATTTACCACAAACCAAAATTCCCATTGGTGGCAGAAAGGAAAAGATATATGTTTCCTCACAATATTTACATGGAATAATTCCCGGAAAAATATAATAAATGTACATTTGTGGAGTTAATCTTTAACAAGTAATATCATCTGCAAATGTTTGTGAATGGATTTTTTCTACTCTAGACCAATTGGTCATGTATAATCTTAGAGAAAACTTAGCATAATATACCTATCTCAAGTAATAATTCTTTTCTTTTTCTTTTTGAGATGGAGTCTCACTATGTCACCCAGGCTGGAGTGCAGTGGCGTGATCTCGGCTCACCGCAACCTCCGCATCCCAGGCTCAAGTGATTCTCTTGCCTCAGCCTCTCGAGTAGCCGGGACTACAGGCAGACACCACACCACCATGCCCAGCAATGATTTGTTTGTTTGTTTTTTTGAGAGACAGGGTTTCACCGTATTGGCCACATTGGCCTCAAACTCCTGACTTCAAGTGATCCACCTGCCTCGGCCTCACAAAGTGCTGGGATTACAGGCATAGGCCACTGCGCCTGTCCTCAAGTAATCTTTTGTTAAGAAAAGATATAATACATTCTCCTGTCAGAATTGTAGCTTTTCTTTAATAAATTCAGTACTAGAAAAAATAAGTAGTTCTTAAAGTTATTATACAATGGAGTCACTACTGTGAGATTTATTTAAAGAATATTAGCAAAAATCATAATTTAAATGTTGCAAATCTACTGTTAGAGTTGCATGCTTGAGGAGAACAATTTAATCCACTTTTTAACTCAAGTTAATTAAAATGTGTTTTATATTATACGCAACAAAAGTCTTATGAACATTTTGGCACTCCTTTTGCATCACAACAGCTCTCAATCATCATCTTTTTTGTATTTCTGTTATCACAGCTAGAGAGCTTAGAAAATTCAGTATTCGTTTTTCCTTTGAACTGGAAAACGGTATTAAGATGAATGGGTTAAATAAAGACAGTTCCATGCAATGCTTTGAACATATTTAAATGTAACATCTAGTTCCCTTTCTGGTAGTCATGTTATCCTCAAATGAGTGAACAGGATAAAAATACCTGAGTCACGCCAGGCGTGCCTAGTAAATAGCACCTGTAAGTTAGACAACAGATTGAAGTAATGTATGCATATTAATTATTCCAAGGTTTACATTTTGAATCATAGAATCAAAGAGTATCAATTGTCATCTGTTCCCTTGGATACTGCATTCCCTTTCACGGAGCCACTGTTATTGTCCAGCCCGAAAATGAGTATGTCCAGGTCAACTATACAGTACAGAAACTCTCTACATTGCTTCTCTGTACCTTTTAGTCACTGGTGCTTATTTTGGCCTGAGCATTATACTGCAATGTTCTGTAAAAACATCAGTTATTAAAGAAAAAGTGTGTTCAAGTAATACATGGATAATCATTGCAATATATCAAATAATATGAAATATATCAAGCTAACTGGGAAAGCCCCTCTCTTCATGCATGTGCAGGCACGTGTGCTCATGCACACACATACACACCTTATTTTTACATAAAAAGGAGTGTACTTCGTGGATTTTTTCTTATCTTGTCCTTCTCCTTAAAGTCATGTCTTGACAGTTGCTCTGTGGCAGTATTTAAAGCTCTGTGGCATTTATTTTAAAGGCTGTACCATAAATGTATCATAATTTATTATGTCTTACTGATGGGAAATTAGGTTGTTTTCCATTTCATAGTGTAGATAGTACAGAATATACAATTCTGCAGTGAACATCTTGTGCATACACCCTGGTCGTAATGTGTGACTGTTGCTCTAGCATAGATTCTTGGAAACAAAATCCTAGGTCAAAGGGTATGCACATGTGAAATTTGAATATAGTGCTAAATTTTCCTTCAAAAGTGCTTTACTTATACAGCTTCTGTTTGTTTCTATTTTACGTACTATCATTCACAACAGATATTATTAATCTTTTTGATGATGATCAACTATATGGATTAAAATGATACATTAGTGCATACTGAAGTCATTTAAATATTAGTATGGCATGGCACCTTTTCTTTTAATTCTTGGAAATTTCTGTAATTCTTGCTCACTGAACTACCAATACTTAATCTTCTTTCATTTTTTCATTGAGTTTCTGTCATGGTTACCTTGGTTATGATTCTATGTCTACTACATTTATTAAAAATATTTTAATTGTTCTTTGTATTTTTATAATTATATCTTAGCAGTGAAGGATATTTAATTATTGTTTAATCAAATCTGTCAATATTGCCTTCTGGGGTTTCTTACCTAGAAAGATCTTCCCTATAAAATATTATAAAATTATTTTCCACTAATATTTCTTACTTTTTAAATATATTAGTTTAATTTTAGCTCTTGCCTTAATGTGAAATGCACATATGATTCTATACTGTGTGAATGTGTGCAGTATAAGGAAAGGGTTTATCAAAATTATTTATTAACATTTCAATTAATTTATAAAGAGCTTTCAAAACATAATTTATTGAAAAAACCTTTGACAGTAAATTTCCAGTTTTATCACAAACTATATACCTGATGAAGACTGTTTGGTAATCTAATGTGTACTTCATAGATCCATTATTTTTATTCATGTATATGGCACACTGTTTCTTTTATTATAGGTTGATGTACTTTGGGGTGATTTTATAAGAGAATACCACCATTATTGTACTGGTTTTCAAAACCACCTTGATTATTCGAAATATGCAATCAGTTCATATTTCATTAAAAAATCTTTGGCTGTTAATTGGTATCACATTTAACATATAGAAAAATATGTGTGTGTATATATATATGTGTGTGTGTATATAGATATACACATAGTGTGTGTGCGTGTATACATATATAGCAGATAACAGGAGCTAAAACACTTTATCAGATGCCAATCACTTGCTCACTAGGCCTAAGATGCCATCTTGTCATTGCACAAATATAGATTGAATATAGAGAGTTAGTTATAGATGACTTAAATATATAAAACATGCTATATATAATATATATAAATATAATATATATAAATATATAAAACATAATGCTAATAAACTTCTTGTGGAAAGGATAATTGAGTGAATTAAGTCTCATTGTCTTCTACATATTATATTGTCTCAATGTAACAAGCTACAGGGGAACACAAATTAGGATAAAAAGTTGATTGAGCATGAAAGAAGAAGAAAGGAAGTCTGTTACTTAAATGTTACTCAAATATTTAATGGCATAATGGATCCAGCTACTCAATGGAAATTCTCAAACTACTTGGCTTGGACAGATAAAGTCCCTGCGCCAATTTACCCTCTCCTATGACCATTCTTGGAGGCCTGTTAACAATATTTAACATTTTTCACTCTTGTATTTCTAAATGAGTAGACACAAGTTTTCTTACAGATATTCTGCAACCATTAACAATGTGATTGGCTATGAGTAACTGTAATCCTGATGAACAGCAGCATCAATGGCTCTATAGGGAATGCAGCTAAGAGGAATATAGCTAGGAATAGGCACAGCACCACCCAGTCCACAGTAGCTGCCATATAGGTTCATGGTTCATCAGGTAATAGCAAATCTCACCAGTCTGGAGGTCACCTCCTGGCTAAGATAACTGGGAATATCAACTCTATAGTGTTAGATGTTATTATTTATATAACTTCAGTAGATATCTAATCTACATTATTCCCAGGTTCTTGAGAAGGATTTCATTAGTTTTCTCATGGTATAGATATGTACCTCTATTTTTTCTTTCAAATTTGACTTCTTCAATTAATTAAAAAATAAATATCATATCTCCCATGGTATTATTTTATGTTTTGTGCATTCCTGTATTTTTCAGATATTTTAATACATGATACGATGTCCAGATACATAGTTAGCTACTCTCTTCTGTTTGAACTTAAAACAAGTTAGTGGACATCAAAAACATGGAGTCCATAACTAGACACAGTATCCCTAGTTAGCTAGTGTATTATTCTGTTTTCACACTGATATAAAGAGCTCCCTAAGACTAGGTAATTTTTAAAGAAAAGAGGTTTAACTGACTCACAGTTTCACATGACTGGAGAGGCCTCAGGAAAATTACAATCATGGCAGAAGACAAAGAAGAAACAAGCACCTTCTTCACAAGGTGGCGGGAGAGAGAGAATGAGGGTGGAACTGCCACACACTTTTAAACTATCAGATCTCATGAGAACTCACTATCATGTGAACAGCATGGGGGAAACCAGTCCCATGATCAAATCACCTCCTATCAGGTTGCTCCCTTAACACATGGAGGTTAAAATTTGAGATGAATTTGGGTGGGGACACAAAGCCAAACCATATCAGCTAGAAGCTAGCTTGGTGTTGGTTAGCCAGCATGGGTTCCTACCCTTTACTTTGTCCACTGTATGCCCAGCCTATTCTCCTTTCTTTGACATAGTATGAAGAGATCCCTGAGGCAGAACTTGGCTGGTATGTTCTTGTTCCTCCTAAACAATCCCATTGGCTGGTCACAGGTGAGTACATAGGTGAACACCTGACTCAGGACACTTGCCTTAGAGAAATTAAGTTCATGAATCCAAACTTATCCAAATAGATTATTTTCAGAAATGTGGAACTGAAAACTAAAATGTGAGAGACAATTTGATTAACGTCAATGGCAGAAATGAAAGATCTTATAAAACTAGGCCTAGACAAAGTCACATTGATATGGTTTGGCTCTGTGTCCCCACTCAAATCTCATCTCAAATTGTAATCCCCACATGTGCAGGGAGGAGACTGGATCGTGGGGGTGTTTCCCCTTTGCTGGTTCTTGTGATAATGAGTGACTTTTCACAAGATCTGGCTGTTTAGTAAGTGTCTGGCACCTCCCCCACTCTCCTGCCACCATGTAAGATATGCCTTGTTCCTCCTTTGCCATCTATCATGATTCTAAGTTTCCTGAGGCCTCTCCAGCCATGCAGAACTGTGAGTCAATTAAACTTCTTTGGTTTATAAATTACTCAGTCTCAGAGAGTATCTTTATAGCAGTGTGACAATAAGCTAAGACACACATGTAATTCAAAGCTGTAGGTATGAAGAAACCAAAGAAGGGAATAGAGTGGTTCTGCAGAGAAAAGCTGGAGAAGGAAAGAGACTTGAAGAAAGAGGAGCTATCTACCTCTGAGGGCTGTGAGGTAAAGATGGAGCCTTGACTCTTGCCTTTCCATTTGGCCATGGACTAAAAATATTTTGTGGCGTGGATGAAATGAAAATGTTTTGGGTTTTGTCCATGGAAAGATATAAGCTTCACCTTTGTCCCATCGATAAAGTCCCTTCTTATTTGAACTGCCTTGACAGGACTTTTCTTCTTCATAATTGCATTATGAATGTGTAGTTCAGGCATTATGAAAGTAGAGAGAAGTGGCCACTGATTTTGCTTTGGAATATCAGAATATTTCCTTGAGAAATTAGCATTTGTGCTGGTTCTTGAAAAGTAACACAAATTGATAAAGCCATAGAGGGAATAATTCCATGCAGGGAGAAATAATGAAAGACTCTGGAATAGACAGCGATTGGTAAAGAAAGAGCTGATCACATTAGTTTCCTTAGATAGCCAAAGCCAGTTAAATTCCTGCTAGCATTGGACAATGAGCATGTGGTTTTGTTCAAAGACTAGAAAAAATAAGGGGACAAGGCCTATGGATGTCTAGAGAAAAGCCCTCCAGCTACAGCGAATAGTATGAAGTTCTGCCCTGAGGCAGAACTTGGCTGCTGTTAGAGAACTACCAGAAATCGAGTGAACAAGGGGAAGCATGGTTGGAAATGAGATCAGATAGAGCTTGATAGCCAGAGCATCTCAGTTCTGTAGTCCAACCTAAGAACCTGGGTTTTATGATGATAAACTCAAGAAACCATGGAAGATTTTTGTGCAGAGAAATGATAGGATATGAATTTTGACAGAATAATTTTAAAATGCTCTTGAATAAATCATAAAATCATAATGATTTAAATTTACCAAAGGCAGCTCCAAGTGTGTAATAATCATGCAATCTTAACATCTTGCTTAGTTGACACACAAACTACTGAATGATGAGATCAGTGGACATACTGGATATCCTTCAAGGAATCCACATCCCTTTCTCTATATGAAAATTTTAGTATTAATTTACTAGCAAATAATATGACATTATGTCCTATAGCAAAGACCTAAAGCAAAGAAAAAAATACATTTTTTTCAGATTAAGTAAAATCTAACATAAGTGAATCAAAGAATAAAAGATAGACTGTCAGCCACAAAAAATGCACAAAATAATGCCTAAGTCTTATTGTTAAATAAAAATGAGTAAATTCATATATTTTGATAATCAAGCTACAGAGGTGAAGGATTAAACAGATGTTCTATTTTAAAAGGGCAGAAGGGTCTCTGAAGGCCAGGAGTTCAAGGTTACAGTATGCTACATTTGTATCACTGCATTCTAGCCTAGGTGACAGAGTAAGACCCTGTTTCTAAAAATAAAAAGATTTAATTTTCTGTTCAGTTCTTAGTTCACAGGTTTGTGTTTTAGTGTTATGTGGTATAATAGCTATTAAATATTTAAATTAGGACATTAATTGCCAACATGTATGGTCTCTACACAGAAGGAGCAGACATTCTTTCAGAAATCAGACATGCAGATTGGCTGAAATTTTATTTTTCTAAATATGATTACAAGCAAAATTCCCCCACTAAATAGCAATGAATTTATTTTTAGGGTTGGTCATGTAGTTTAGTAATAGCATCTTCATATAAAGTTTTCAAATTATTTTTTAGCAATTAGAATAATTAAGGTTTAATATGTTTCTCTGAAAAATCATACACAGAACAGAATCAAAAACTGAAGGACTTTCTTGTTTATCCAGCCAAGTTTATTTAATTTTATACAGCAGGGAATGAAAGCCTGTAGAATCAAATGAATTGTGCAACTTCACAATGCATTGCATAGAAAGGAATTTTTGCATTTTCTAAATGGAACAGAAGGGTTCAAGATTTCATCTCAGAGTGTCCATAAAGTAAGCATATTTATAATTCACTCTCTATGTCAGAATTCTGGGGGAGAATTTAAATAAGGGCATTTATAATAAGAAAACTCAGAGCAGATCCTTTAACTTGGTAGTATTATTTAATCCTTCATCTGGTTTTCAATATAAGCAATCATGTTAGTATTCAAGACAATAATTAAATTCAATTAATTATGAGCCACATCAAGTGCTTTGCTAAGATCAATGAACATTACATTTGGGCTTTCTCTTTATAGACCAATCTTTTAGTCGCCTAAAATAAATTAAAATTATTTTCCTAAACTTCTATTACTTTTCAATAGTTATTATCTTTATCTTGTTCATTCATAGTTTTCTCTTTAAATTCATTATATAATAAAACCAGACTAATCAAATAATCATTACTCACATTTTTTATGTCTTAATATTTTATATCAGATTTCTCTCTACTTTTCCTCAGGTCTTTAAAAGAATTTTGTTTGAGAATAATTTGCATTTTCCAAATGCAGAGCAATGCTATGCACCAATTTGTATAGCTACATATAAGAAGAATGAGACATTATTTATTCAATTTTGTTGATGAATAATAGAGAAAAAGCGTTATTGTGATACATGTCTCAAAAGGTTGTATCAAGAGAATGAACTCAGCAATTCTTATTACCAACTTGGACTTAGTACCTAAAAAAGAAATAAATAATGACTATATTTGAAATAATGGCCTCTTTAATTTGATGAAGGAGTTGACTTAATATCTCAAACACAAAATCACGTTAGAAAAATATAGAGAATATCTTGTCGAGGCTACCAATGGGCCATTTTATGAGTTAATGGTTAAAAACAACTTGGTTGGCTTTTCCTTTAAAGAAAGGAATGAAGCCATTCAAATAAGTCATTAAAAGTAATTTTACAATAATTCTTCCTCTTTCACACATAATTTGGATTATGCATCTTTGTTAATAAATTTTTACTCTTGTATATCAGCCTAGACAGATAAAAGAAATGTTGATGAATTCAATTTTCTATGTCTCTCTGTTTCAAAGTGAGTCAAAGAGCTGATTTAGCATCACACTCACAGAAAAACGGTTTAATTCAATTGCTATTGGATATTTGCCCATAAACTAAAATTTTACCTTACAGAGAATTTCAAGAGCACAATTTTTAGCTTCAAATTTATTATACAAACCTTAACTAGAAAATGGGTAGTAGAAGTTACTACTAATTAGATTTTTAAAAAATCTTCAAAGAGATGAATAACGGCCAGTAAATGGTTCTCAGTGTCCAGTAATTGAGAAGCTATCTATATTAAAATTTTATTCTTCAAGAATACTTATCAGGAGACAGGAGGGTGAAGTCTCTCTAATATGTGACTGGATTTTATATTCACCTACTTATCATATTGAGTACTCTGAATTTTATATGGCTTTATGTAATGAGAATTATTGAGATACTTGTCTCTGAGATAAGGAAACACACAATTGACTGGGAAAACTATGACTTTACTTGCTTATATACTTTTGAGTAAACATGAGTTTACTCATTTACTTTTATGCTGTGAGGGGGCCCTATGTGTTAGATTTCCCATCCAACTGACCTATCCTAATGACCTCCACACAGTGGAACAGAGCACCTGGCTCATATTAAATACAGAAAAATCTTCCTGAACTGAGACTCGCTGTCTGTTTTCCCAGTTGTAAAATGATCTCCAAGTTGATATAGCTCTACATATATTTTTGTAGTGGAAGAAAATTTCTCATTGCTTTAATAAATATAGAAAGGGTTAAAATAGGAAATGTAGGAGGGATTAACGGGTTAGCACAGACATTGTTTTGAAATGGATTAGGTCATGGGATCCAAAATTGGAGTTTCGCAGAAAATAGCAATGAATGCAAAATTTAACTGTACATGCATCTTTCCTGGTGGTTGCCTTGATTATAATGACCTTCTTCATCTTAATTATATACAATAAAAAAGACCCATTTATGTGAAATAAAATCAAATTTATGGAAGAATAATTCACAGTCAAGTTAGTTCCCATTTGGGAAATGTAAAGTGGATTTGCATGCCATCAGTGCAGAACATAAAGGGTGAACAGTAGGTTAAATAGAAATAATGAACTTAGATACGCAAATATTTCCTAGGTAAAGAGACCTGGGATATACTTTTGTCATAATCTATATAAATCTGTCTATTCTCTATCAATCTATTTTGTGTGTATACACTTAATTCCATCTGCTCTAATAGTTGGAAGGATACCACAGAAGAATAAGGGAAGGTAGGTCAAATCTAAAACACCAGAAATCTTCAGCCACCTTCTTCTTAACTATTTGTGCCTAACTTTCCAATAAACATGATTACAGAGGACATGTAAATGTAGACTTTTTTTCCCCAGTGGTTGAATAGACTCTATAAATACTCAAAAAAGAGATGAGAGTCTAGAGATTTTTAAACTCTAGTTTCATATTACTTATTTCATATCCCTAGTCAGTTATCATAAATAAGAAATAATGTAGAATATTAGGAGCTTTAAATACGAGCACAAGGACAAGACAGCCTTGAAAAGAATTCACTTTTTTATTTAAATTTCACTTATCTGACTTTGCAGACTCAATGTTCGTGTTAAGGAAGAATGTGAAAATTTTGAATATAAGAACTTTGAATATTAAAATAGGTTCTATCTTTACACTTAAAGGTACAGCAAGTCCCCTAATAAGGACATTTCATTCAATATTATTTAGTTACCATGATGATGACAAAAAAAATTGTTGATTCCCAGTTGGGGCCACTGCCTGTGTTGTTTGCACTTCTCCCCACGTCTGCATGGGTTTTCTACATGTACTCTGGTTTCCGCCCACATTCCAAAGATGTGCACTTTAAGTTAATTGGTGTGTCTACATTGTCCCAGTTGTAGCGAGTTGGGGGAGTATGTGAGTGTGTCCTTGATGGATGGTGTCCTCTCCAGGATTGGTTTTTGCCTTGTGTCCTGAGCTGCGGGGACACCCATGCCCCTGAACTGAACGGAATTAGCGGGTAAATAATTATCTTGTTTTTATTATTCTTTCTTAAATGCACGTATAGCTCACATTTATTTCAATGTTTAAATTTAGAAGTGTTTTTGTCTTTATTTAGAAGTGTAGTGATATTTTATAACCAGAAATATACCATATGAATTTAACTTGCTTATGGCAAAATCGGTTTCCTTATACATTGTTTTGCTTAAACTCTCAGTTTCCAAGAACCTATTGACAATATTAGTGAGGATTGTCTATACATTTATAGTATATTATCTTCAATGTACTTTTAAAGTGTCACCTTAATAAAGAATTTAAGATGATCATACTTAGGGGTAATATATTTATCCCTATTAAACAACGTCTGTTGAGCTATCCTGGGGAAATGTTGGTTTAGTAGAAAAAACACTGGACTCTGTCAAAGACTGGCTTCAATTCCCAGTTCCAGTATGCCAAGATCCCAGGAAAGACACTCAGTTTAGGCCTCAGTTTCTTTCTATAAGTTAGGAATAAGAATGTAATCCATTTCCCAGTTGCTGTGAATGATTGTTTATTAACCGAATATTTGTTCAAGGTCTTAATTTGTATGGGAATTTAAAAATTAATAACTTTTTATTTTATAAACACAAGGAATATTATGCACTCACTTTGTGCAAGGCATTCTGCTGGATACAGAGTTCAATTATCTTGCCTTTGTCCAATTTTGTTTATGAAAATGAGCTTTGGATCATTGGGCAGACGGTCCTAATATTTTCTTCCTTCAATTGTTTTTCAGCAACTTTTTGTTGAGCACTTCTGTGCTTGGCACTGTTTCTAGTTTCTGGGGACACAGGGGTTAACATGACTAACAATGTCCATGCTCTTGGCAACACATTTATCTTCAACTGTTTGAAATTAACAGTAAAATAATCACAAAACATGAGTGTACATCAAAAGGCAAAAAATAAGATAACTAAAAAAGGAGGATAAAGAGGGAAAGATTAGCTACTCTGAAAACATTTTCTGTTTAACTTCCTTTTTAGTAATTTCTTATAATTGAAATCACTCACATTTCAAATATAAAGCAATTTATAGAACATTATGAATATTGGACAAGTTAATAACACAGTTAAATGAATAAACATCTATTTGGAAAACTCATATGTAATACAATACTGCTAACTAATTTATTTTTGACAAACAGAATTTCAAATACCTTTTATTTCTAAAAGAAAATGAAATATTTTTTCCAATAGAGAAAGTTGCTAATCTATGTATTTGTGTTTCTTTTGAAGAAATTATTAGCTCTATGAATAGTCCCTTTATCATTCAGCAAAATAATGTAAAATCAGCAATAAGGAGAACGTTTATGATATCTCTATTACCATTTGTATTACACCTTTGCAGTTTGATAGGAATCTGCATATTCTCTTTTGCTCACTTGTTAAGAAGAAATGAATAAATATCGTGTAATCCTATAACAATGGCTTTAGAATGCCTTAACACAGCGGTCCCCAACCTTTTTGGCAAAAGGGACCAGTTTCATAGAAGACAATTTTTCCACAGACCGTGTTGGGGGATGGTTTGGGATAAAACTGTTCCACCTCAGATCATCAGGCATTAGATTCTCATAAGGAGCACACAACCTAGATCCCTCACATGTGCAGTTCACAATAGGGTTTGTATTCCCATAAGAATCTAATGCCACTGCTGATCTGACAGGAGGCGAAGCTTGGATGATAATGCTGCCTGGCTGCTTACTTCCTGTGGTGTTCCCATGGCCTGTTACTTCCCATGGCCTTACATGTTCCCTTACTTCCCATGGCCTGTTACTTCCTGTTCCTAACAGGCCATGGGCCATGGACCAGTTCCAGTTGACGGCCATGGTTTGGGGATCCTTGGTTTAACATGCTAATGAGTTCCAAGTTGCTTTTATAGTACTTAATGTATAGTTTGAAAAACTACATATGTTTTAAATTGCTTTAAGGTAGTGTATGTAGCCATTAAATCCTTCAACACCCACCATTAATATTTCAGCAGTCCAATACCATTTTTTCAGCATCTTATCTTAAACTTTGGAAACTTGATAAAGCATAGAAATGTATTAGGCAAAGTTGAATATGAGAATATAGCATAGCACTTCCACATTGAAATAAAAAATCTGAGTTGTAGCTACAATTGTCTATTGATTTGAAAATAATGAGTTAAAATTTGATGTACTTAACATTCTCAGGTAATCATTCGAAAGATTTGAGAAGGCATGAGTAAATTCTTCTATAGAGAAAAACAAGCAGAGCCATGCTGCTGCAAAGAGGAATAAATATCCAAACTTGCGCTGAGTGGGGGAAAAGCATGAAGAGAGCTTCTATTCCCCCTATGAATCATCTATGGCACAAATAAGATATTCCAAATGAGCACAAGTAACTCAAGGATAGCTCTTAACTGATTTCAAAATTCTTACAGATTTGTCAAGAGCTTCTAACTGACTTTCAGAAGCCTTTTGGCTTCCACTTTGACTCAACAACAAACAAGCCACAAGCCTAACCAAATGGAAAATACAAAGACAAGCAAACACGCACAAAAACATTACACTTCGATATTCTTGGATATTATACTGACAATCCTAAGTTGCAAAAGGGGTCAACATTATAAAGAAAACAAACATGTTTACCAAAAACATGTATTACCATTATGTTATAAAATACTAATGTGGCTCAAAAGTATCTCAGAAACCTATAGACTAGGAATATGAAGAATGCTTAGACTCACATGTTGATTGCTTTGTGGAAAAAAAAAAGAGGTTCTATGTCTCTGCTTATTTACAAATTTGTTATTATTGTTAGAAAACAATAAAATTCAAGTGTATACACGCTATTTTGTGATTTTGTTTGCCCAAACTCACTGCTATTAATAAATGATGGTTGATCTCAATATTAAGGAGGTAGGATCCAAATAAAATATTATCTAATACTGGCTAATTTAAATTCTGGCTACAGTCATAGCTAGTCAATTATGCTTACAACTTCACTCCTATTCAACAAAGTAGAAGGGGGGTATAATTCCTTTTTCCGGGAACAAGGTATTAACTAGTTCAATTGCTTTCAATAGGGTCCTTCTGATGGCTTAGTAAAAGCAATTAAATATTATTAAGAACTCTTTTTCTTTTAGCAAACAGAGCGTTCAAATTATTCTTCCCACAAACCTAGGAAGCCTGCCATTGTAAACTAAGCAAGATGTCATTTTAAGCCTTTTACCTCTTGACAAAGGAAGAGTATGCAACCAGAGCATTGGAGCAAACATGCTGTGTTCTTTTACACATAACAATGTAATGTATTTTTAGTGTAGAGACTCTCCTTCTCGATTTATGCTCAGGTAATTAAAGGCAAAATGTTGATATCTCCAGTAAAAGTCATCATAATTACATCAACTTTCAATTCTTTTGAATTTCTGTAAGAATTTCATAATGAAATAACTTCCAGAAAGCTTGCTGTATATTTGTAGTCTTTTAGACTTTCTCTTTTGAATTTTAATTTCACCGTTCAAAAGTTAAGTACAATTTTTGCAGGACACCAAAATAATCTCTGTGAAATAAATATATGGCTTAAAATTTTTCTATGTTTATGAATTTCATACAAATTTTTGTTATCCCTGAAATAATTAAATATTGAAATTTGATGTGAATTATTATATTGCTGGATAGTAATCCATGGTGATTTTATTGAAGTAAATAAATTAGTGAAAGGAAGTACAAGTATAATATCATACTTTGATTTCTAATATAGTATGTAGTCATTTTGATTAACTCTTCATTACTTATTTAATATACATCTACACAGGAAAGGTCATTGTACTATGCACCCAGGAAATATAAAGACTTCTATCATTTCCATAAAGAACTTAAGTATTATGGAGAAGACTAAGATATGTTATTTATGTTTCCTTCAATTTCCTCAAAAAATAATTTTTAGGGCAAAGAAGAATTAGAAAACAATAAAAACAGTAGTCAGTGTGTAAATTATTGGCCAATTCAACAGTCTACTATACAGGTCTGTCACTGGAAGCTCCATTTTGAGAAAAGAAATATTTCATGGTTTTATATCACTGTATTTCCTAAATCACATTACAGGGGTATTTTGAAATCAAAGGCAACAACTTCCATCTGCTCAGAATATACCTAGGATATCTCCCTGTCCCAAGGGGAAAAAAATATTAAGACTCATCCCAAGAACTGATATCCTCTTTTTATTAACATACTATATACAAAAGTTCAGTCAACATTTTATTGCCAAGCATTTGTAAGTTTGAAATATAGAAAGGAAACATGAATCTGGCACAGTTATCTCTTTATTTTGAAGGTTAATTAACCAAATTATATGAAAGATATTTCTGAACCCTTACTAGCAGAATCAAAACAATTGTGATGTAAGACAACATGATAACTGCCGTAGGAAATATATACTTGAGTGCCTTGTGAATTTCAAAAGGCAAGAGAGATAACTTCTTATTGCAGAGTAAAAGGGAGTTTCATGGCTGTCATGGCGTTTAGGTTAGATCTGTAAAAACACTACAATTTGGATATATGGAAAGGGTATGAGAAAATTTTAGGATATGGAACAACATAAGCAAAATAATAGAGTTTGAAAAAGCAAATGGATCTTCATAGGATGCCCTGATTAGTGCCATATGGCATGGATACGTATAAATAATGAGACACAATGTTCTTGGGTTAGCAGGTAAATCATTAAGTGCTACATATACATATGGATGAGATCTTCCCCTCTGTTGCTGCTGTTGTAGTGTTGCTACTGTTTTTAAGTTCTTCTAACAAAAAGGGGACTTCTTAGACTATGCATGTCTCTAGATACTTTGGAGCATATTTTCATTGTGGTTTTGTCAAACACAACTTGGTCATACACCATTAATTGATATTAGTACTGCTTTATGCTTTATATCTCATTTAGGGTCCAGAATCTCATTGATAATGTTAAGAAGACTGCTTCAACACCAATTCTCCCACTCCAGTCCTTTTTAAAATGGACTCTGTAGCAAGAGGCAATTCACGAAGAAAAATAGCAAGCCACGCATCTCCCACAGCCCAGGGCTGACTGCAAATTTGAATGATCTTTTTCATAAATTCCACCAATATCTGACCACAAACTGAGTGATGAAAGCCTAGAGTCAGTCAACCACAAATAATTTTCTACTACCCACTAGGAGTGAGCTGCTATGTTAAATACGCCTGGGAAAACAAGTAAGTATCCAGTGTGATGACCGCATTGAAATAACTTAGTTTTTTAGTTGAAGAAATGAGACACAGGCACACAAAGTTAAATAACAATAAGTGAGGAAACATGCTTAGGTAAATATATGATAGATACAAATAAGTCTTAAGGAGCAGCAGTTTCTAAACTGGGTCTCCCCCAGGCTCTATGGGTATTAACTTGCTTATCATGAATCTGTGCTCGGTATTGCAATACGCCTAATGAGAAATGCACATGATCCCTTCCTTTTGCCTGGAACCCCATGAATCCAATGTGGCAACATTCTTTATCATTACAGGAACAACAGGCCTCTGCATCACAGTTTTAATTTGTGTGTATTTGTGTGTTAGGGAGTGGGGTGGCTGGAGGCAATTAGGTAGAGTAAGAGGCAATTGAGCCTTTACTTGAGGAATGATCTGGAAGGAGAAAGTTGGGTAAAATAATGTCTAAAGTCCCTTCTAGATTTGATTTGTATGAAGGGACTATCCAGGATAATCTATATGAGATCAGATAGTCCTCTCGTAGACTGCTGTCCAATAGCACTTAATAATGGTCTCTACTGTTATACTCATCAGAGTTTACATTTTAATTATTTTAAGCGTCTATATTTCATCTCACTAAAATTATGTGAGTTTTATAGTAGGTGTCCTAATTTATTCATCTCTGTAACCTCAGCCTACAGTACACTCAGCACACACAGATCTCGTGTGAAATCAATACAAGTTCGTGAAACAAGTACTAATGTGGGACCAAATCATGAAGCATATTGAATGTGAATGGTTAGACTCTTATCCGTAAAGTCTTTGGGGTGGAAGTCAGGCTTGAGCAGAGCTCTAGTTTAGAAAGAGTAATCAGGTAATATCATGAAACAGGCTGGGGAAGGAAGTAAAGAATGGGAGAGGTAAATGAGAGGCTACCAGAAGTATAGCAGGCAGACAGGGAGGATCAAGGTGAGGATGGAAAGGTGGGGGAGAGAAAGAGAGATTATAGCAGTAGATTCAGCTGGATTTGGTGATTTCCTGAGTATGCAGTCAAGGAGGACAGACTGACCCGAAGTAAAATATTTGAGTTTTTGGAACTGCAACTATGGTGGTACCATTAACAGGAATAGAAAAAAAAAAAGTTTTATTTGATGAAATAATTTTAGTTTTGGACATATGGATTTTGAGGAACATTTGATATATTTAGGTGGATATATTTATAGTAGAGTAAGAATCAATTGAGATTTAACTTGAGGAGTGAGTTTAGCAGGGAGTTGAAAATGCCAGAGAAAATACATGAAAGTGAAAAGTACAGCTGTGATAAACAAAGAATATTATTCTAAACATCTAAAGAAAAGGGAGGAAGAGATTGGGAGATGCAGAAGTAGTGAGTAAAATTTCAAAGTATTGTGTTATTGTTGTTTTAAACAAATGGAGTGGAACAATTTTTTAAAATAAATCAATCCTGTTTTTAGCTTTTTCTAATTCTTGCATCAGGCCACCTTATAGAACTCTGAAGGAAAAGTTGACATATCAAAATACAGAGGTAATCTGAAACTTATTATCCAGACATAGCCTGCATTTTAAGATTTCCTATCCCCCTGCAATCAGATCCTCACTCTTCCCTGAACAACTAGCTGAAATGGTGACGTACAAAGACATGGTAATCTGCCTGTATATTTTGATATAGTACATTGTATTTTTATAAAGTACCTATTATGGTACCTTATATAAACTGCAGGATAATAGAATAATATCTTTCAACCATCTGAGATATATACAAAAATGAAATTTTGTAGGTAAGAAATATTCTTAGGGCTTCATTACAAGGACAAAGGAACAACTTGCTGTTTCCTGCCCCAATAAGTAAACAACTTGTAAGCTGTCACTTCTGTCCTTACAAGAGGAAAGAAAAATGAACAAGCAGAAAATCAGTGACTTTTTTATTTCCTCAGAGAACTGAGATTGCAGAGGAAACCACCACCATGAAATTTAGAGGGAGAAGCTGATTCACGGAATTACAGCAGAGATTTGCTTACCTGGAGCAGAAGCTACTGAAATCATACAAAGATAGAAACATACTGCAATAGTCCATTTTCACGCTGTTAATAAAGACATACTTGAGCCTGGGAAATTTATAAAGAAAAAGTAGTTTATTGGATTTACAGTTCAACGTGGCTGGGGAAGGCCTCAGAATCATGGCAGAAGAAGAAAGGCATGTCTTCCACGGCGGCGGGCAAGAGAGAATTAGAGAGCCCACTGAGAGGTGTTTCCCCTTACAAAACCATCAGATCTCATGAGAGGTATTATTCACCACAAGAACAGTATGGGGGAACTCCACCACCACCCCCACGATTCAATTATCTCCCACAGGGCCCCTCCCACAACACGTGGGAATTAATGAGGGCTATAATTCAAGATGAGATCTGGGTGGGGACTCAGCCAAACCATATCACATGTATAAGGCAATTTTGACAAATTGCTAGAGGTTCAGTGGGACAAGCATAACAGTGAGAAACTCCTGCTAGAATTCTACATTTTTGTGGTTTTATCTCCAGGTATACCACCAAGCGCTAACATCGAAGATCCAAGAAAGATCCCCTCTTGGCAAAAGCACATGGAGGGAAACAGTACCACAAATACTGTGAAATATGCCCAGAGAGTTTTCCATAGCAAAGGCCTCCTCTCTAGGGGAAGAGACTTTATTAGAGCCTTTTCTCAGCTGGAGAAAGACATTGCTTCCATCAGACTATTCAAACCTTCCTGTCTCACTAAAGTGGGATAAGGAGCTATGCAAAGTTCTGGACTATGCACAGTCCAGAGAAAGAGGCCCTCTAAAAGGGCGATTTTATTATAAGATTATAGAATGCTTAGCTTCCCACCACTAGGCCTCGAAGGCATGTGAAAGGCAAGATAACAACACAGTCCAAAGAGTCAAGGTAACTACCAAAATTACAATAAATAGCTAATGCATGTGGGGCTTAACGCCTAAGTGATGGGTTGATAGGTGCGACAAGCTACCATGGCACATGTTTACCTATGTAACAAGGCTGCACACCCTGCACGTGTATCATGGAACTTAAAATAAAAATTTTTTAAAAGTCATTAAGAACAAAAAAAACCCACAAAAAACAAAAACAAATCAGATTGAGATATAACTCAAGTGTTGGACTCATCAGGTAAGGAACATAAAATAATGGTGGCTAATATGTTAAAAGCACTAACGCAAAAAGAAAACATGACATGAAAGCACATATAAGTAATGTAAGAAAAGAGATGGAAACTCTAAGAAAGAATCATAAGGAAATGCTACAAATAAAAACACTGTAACAGAAATAATGAATGCCTTTCATGGCTTAACAAGCAGATTGAATGTAAATGAGGAAAGAATCAGTGAGCTTGACATAAGTCAGTAGAAACTTCCCAAACGAAATGCAAACAGATAAGTTAACGGAAAACAAAAACAAACTATAAAACCAAAAGAAGAACAGAATATCCAAGAACTGGGGGATAATTTCAGATAGTATAACATGTATAATTCAAACACAAGAGCAAAAAAGAAACAACAGAATGAAATATATGAAGCCAGAATGACTGAGATTTCTCCAAAATTAATTCTAGATATCAATCCACAGATACAGAAAGCTCAGAGAACACTCAACAGGATGAATAACAAAAAGGAGCTAATAAAGAAAAATACAAAAAAAGAGGAAACAAACACCTACACATATTATATTCAAACTGCAGAAAACCAAAAACACAGAGAAAATCTTGAAAGAAGCCAGTGCAGAGGGAACAACTTACTGATATACTAAGGATGAGAAAACAGTGGACTCCCATTAAAAACCATGCATGCAAGAAGAGGATATAGGGAAATACGTGCACCATTGGAAAGGGGAAAACAAAAACCCACACAAACCAGCCTAGATTTCTGTATCCACTGAAATTTTCCTGTAAAAGTGAAGGCAAAATAAAGACTTTCTAAGACAAAATGCCAAAAGAAGTTATTTAAAGGGGAAAAAAGTATATAGGTCAGAAACTCCAATCTACATAAGGAAGAGTGTTGAAGACAGAATAAAGGTTTAACAACATGTTCTATGTTTCCTTTTTAAATGTACCTAGAAGATAAATGTTTAAAATAATAATAAAAACAATGTATTGGGTAATATAGCATAGGGATAAGGAAAATAAATGACAACAGTGCTATAAGGGACAAAAGGGAGGAATTGGGAATAGTCTGTTATAAGAAACCTACACCACATGTGAAGTGTTATCGTGTTATTTGAATGTGGAGTTAAATTATTTGAACATTTATATCGGAAAGTCTAGGACAACCATAAAAACAATTTTTAAAATTTATAATTGATATGCTAAGAGAGACGATAAAGTTGGATCATATAAAATGCTACATTAAAATCAGAGAAGACATAAAAGGAGAGAATGTAACAACTGTAGAACAGTTTTGAATATGTTAGATATTAAATGAAATACATCAATAATTTCTTTAAATACTAATGGTTTAATACACCAATTAAAGGAGAGAGATTATTAAGTAAATTTGTAAAAGGCCCAATCATATATTTTCTCCAAGAAACGTACTTTAACTATAAAGACTCTGATGGTTAAAATTAAATTTAACCCAATAAATAACATGGTTGCAATAAATGACATAGTCATTATAAAATAATTCCTGCAAAACAATGACATTTGTCTACTTTTTTAAAGAGTTAAGAAAAGATTTGGATTAAAAAGTTAAAATTATATCCATAAACCGTTTAAAATTTATTAAATGGATTTTATTGTAGAAGTATATAAAGATAAAATTGTTCTCTTAAAGAACTATATACGTATAATAAAACATAATATATTTTTCTCTTTTAATTTGTTTAAAACATAGAAAGAAGTAACTTTCATGACATGAAATATTTTGAAGAAGATGTGTATAGATGACATGAGTATTATATATCTTAGTTTGTGCTGCTATCACAAGTACCATAGACTGGGTGATTCATGAAAAACAGAAGTTTATTTTTCATAGTTCTAGAGGCTGGGGGTCTGAGATCAGGTTTCCAGCACGGTTGGGCTCTGGTAATGACCCTCTTTCATATTGCAGAATGTCAACTTCTTGTCTTATCCTTCCATGGCAGAAAGGCAGCTAAAGTGCTCTCTGGGGTCTTTTTTTCATTAGGGCACTAACCCCATTCATGATAGTACTACCTTCATTACATAAGTGCCTCTCAAAGCCTTCGTTTCCTAGACTATCACCTTTAGGAGTTAGGACTTCAAGATATGAATTTTGAAAGGATACAAATATTCAGTCCACAGCAATACGTATGCATGCACAAAATATGTATAGATGAAAAACAAATGAACAATTTTAGTAGGCTTTCAATTGCATATGTAAATATAATAATATACTATATACCCTTAGATGATTGAATCTTTGGAGGTCCTAAATCTCCCTCGGTCCTTCATGTCATCCCCCTGTTATTCAGCATGGCTGGATACCTCCAGGGATGGGAAACTCACTTCAGGAAGTAACCCACTGATGTTTGGAAACTGAATACTACAAAATTATTCCTGGCAGACATCTGAGAAGATAACAAGGAGGACAGAAAACCTCTACTACATACATTTTTTGAATACCAACAAAATTCATCTGAATTAAAGAATATAACAAGATAAAAAATCTCAAGAAAAATAATATATTTTAATTGAAATTAAAAAACAGTTTTTAAAATGTTTATTTTAGGTTTAGGGGTACATGTGAAAGTTTGTTACACAGGTAAACACATGTCATGGGGGGTTTGTTGTACATATTATTTCATCACTCAGCTATTAAGTCCAGTAACCAATAGTTACCTTTTCTGCTCCTCTCCGTCCTCCCACTCTCCCTCGTCAAGTAGACCCCAGTGTCTGTTGTTTCCTTCTTTGTGTTCGTAAGTTTTTTTTTTTTTTTTCTTTTAGACAGAGTATCACTCTTGTCACCAGGCTGCGGTGCAATGGTGCTATCTCAGGTCACTGCAACCTCTGTCTTCTGGGTTCAAGTGATTCTCCCACTTCAGCCTCCTGAGTAGCTGGGATTACAGGAGTGAGCCAACATGCCCAGTAATTTTGAATTTTTAGTAGAGACAGAGTTTCACCATGTTGGCCAGGCTGGTCTCAAACTCCTGTGCTCAGGTGATCTGCCTACGTTGTCCTCCCAAAGTGCTGGGATTACAGGTGTGAGCCACTGTACAGGGCCTGTGTTCATAAGTTCTTATTATTTAGCTGCCATTTATAAGTGAGAACATGTGCTATTTGGTTTTCCGTTCCTGCATTATTATTATTTTTTTAAAGAATAATGATCTCCAGCTCCAACTGTATTTCTCCAAGACACGATCTCATGCTTTTTTTTTAATGGCCGCATAGTATTCCGTGGTGTATATGTACCACATCCTCTCTATAGTCTGTCACTGATGGGCTTTTAGATTGATTCCGTATCTTTGCAATTGTGAATAGTGCTGCAGTGAACATTCACATGCATGTGTCTTTATGGTGGAATGATTTATATTCCTCTGGGAATCTGCCTAGTAACAATAGGATTGCTGGGTTAAATGATAGTTATGCTTTTAGCTCTTTGAGGAATCGCCAACCTGCTTTCCACAATGGTTGAACTAATTTACACTCCCATCAACAGTGTATAAGTGTTCCCCTTTTTCTGCAAGCTCACAACAATCTGTTATTTTTTGATGTTTTAATAATAGCCATTCTGGCTGGTGTGAAATGGCATCTCATTTTGGTTTTGATTTGCATTTTTCCAATGATCAGTGATACTGTGCTTTTCTTATATATGCTTGTTGGCCACATGTATGTCTTCTTTTGAGCAGTGTCTGTTCCTGTCCTTTGCCCACTTTTTAATGGGGTTGTTTCTCTTGTAAACTTGTTTAAGTTCCTTACAAATATTGGATATTAGGCCTTTGTCAGATACATAGTTAGAAAATATTTTCTCCTCTTCTGTAGGTTGCCTGTTTACCCTGTTCCTAGTTTCTTTTGCTGTGTAGAAGTTCTTAAGGTGAATTAGATCCCACTTGTCAATTTCTGCTTTTGTTGCAATTGCTTTGGTTGTCTTTGTCATGATATTTTCACCTATTCTTGTGTCCAGGATGGTATTGCCCAGGTTGTCTTCTAGGGTTTTTAGAGTTTTGGGTTTTACATTTAAGTCTTTAATCCATCTTGAGTTGATTTTTGTGTATGTTGTAAGGAAGGGGTCCAGCTACAACCTTCTGCATATTGCTAGACAGTTCTCTCAATATTTATTGAATAGGGAGCCTTTTCCCCATTGCTTAAAAAACAGCTTTATCTCATCAAACTATAGACACCCCTCCCAAAAGTCTCCCATGGGCCACGAGACCAGCTTAAGAATTATGGTTTGAATTTTGAAAGTGTTATTTTCTGGGATTTAGAAAAACAAGTAATTGTCTGTTTAGAAATCAGATTTATAAAAGTATGACAGCTGCTAAACTAGAACATACTTGGCTTAATTTTTTCCATTTTTGGTGCTTAGTTCTACTCTCTGATATAGAACAGGACACATATCTGCTTTCTCACAGGCAAAAGTTTCATAAGTATATTTTTTATTAAAATTATATAACTTTTTCCTTGTATGAAGTCATTAAAGCAGGGGTGATAACCATTTATAGCCTCATTGTCTCCAAAATCCAGCTATTCCTGCCATCTGCATGGGGCTTTGCTGTGAGAAATCTTCTCTGACCTACATCTTTCCAGACACGACCTTCTAGAAAGTGATAATCAGTAGCCTTGGATTCTATGTGTTCCCCTAAAGGATTTTTGGTGGCCTCTTAAATAAGGAAGCCAGAAGAAAATTGACCAATTTTACTAGAGAAAGTATTTGCAAAGGTTATGAATAAATGCAGTATCAGATATTAAAGTAAAAATTAGAATATATATAATTCATATAAAGAATCCAGAAGATGGATATCATAATGCTAGCAGCAAATAAATGGATCTATAGTATAACATTTCACCTATAAAACAGAGCCTTTGGAATATTCTGTCATACTTGAAAAGGATCATAATGATGAACATAAAGTCTGAAAGTATTCAGCATCGAAGTTCTCAGGCAAGATGAAATACAAAAGGTTAGGTTTCAGTCACATAAAAAATTTCAAATCATCTTACATTTTGAGCAAATTACTGTGTGAAATTTATTATTGTAGTCTATTACTTATAATAGTATAATTTGTGTTCACAGTTGGACTGTATCTTAATGGACAATCATATCTCATTACTGGTAAAAATTCAAAACTAACAGAATTGTGATGTACCCTTTGTACCAGTGAAATTAGTATTTATAGTTGCAAAAGTGGCAACTAAAAATATGGATTGGAGAGTTGATATTAATGCAAAATGTATTTTTTTCTCTGTTTAATAAATACTGAAATAATTCTATTAATGAGGAGATTTTTCTAAATGTGATTGTGATGCCTCTATAGCAATTCAAGGAAGCCAATAATCTTATTTATACAAAGCAAATTAAAAAGTCAAAAAAGTACCTGAATGAAATAAATGAACATTAATTTCTTGTATAATTTCATAATTTTATCCCTACACTTTGAAGTGAAACAATATAATAATTTAAATCCAATTCTAATTCTCAGATTTAAAAATAAAATTAATCTACACATTGATTATGTGACTAATTGAACCAAAGCCCTACATATATGCCAGGTTTTGCAAAAAATGACTCTGATACACTAATATATACTGATATGCTACTGATACACTAATTTTAAAATAAAACTTCTTTGTTAAAGTTATATATACTTGATAAAACACATATTCATCTTCTGAAAAACTACTTTTTTTTCTCTTTTTGGCCACACATACATATGCATTAAAAAGTGAGTGAGGGCAAGAGAAACATATGATAAATACAAAGAATCACAGAACCAAAAGGAAATCTAAGTAAACATCACGACTAGGATCATAAATACATAGAAATGTCTGTAGTAACCCAGTGCAGAGGGGTATAAAGCACCAGGTGTTTAAACTCACTTGACCACAAACCCATAAAAGGCAGCTGCCCCTTTGCTGCAGCCGATTACGTCATGCAGAAAAGTGAGACACACAAATGTCTCCATCACCCTCATGCTGGTTCATTGTTTATCTTTGTAGAAATCAGCTTATGTTTTTGAAAAAAATTCCTTAGTGGATCAATACCCTGCAGACTAAACAAAATGTGCCCACAAGCTGTATTTTTTTTTTTTTTTTTTTAGAGGCTGATGGTTTACCACCTCTAATCCAGACAAGTCCCTGGCTCATATAACTCACTTTCCTAATATAAATCTTCTGGGACTAATACTAGTAGCATTATCTTCATCAGCTATCGTAAGATCTGACATAAAATAATCTTCCTTCAGTTTAAGACCAATTTCATATGCCTTCAGGACAAACTATCACATTAGACTTGTGGTTTACACAGTAAATTTTTTTTTCTCTCTCTTTCTTGACCACCTATGGTCATTTAAACAAATCCCTTGAATCAAGACAAAATTCTAATAAAGTTGTAAAATGGTGATAAGATTATCATTTGGTTCTTACTTTAAATATATTACCATAATGCCAGTTTTATTTGGCAAACTGGTAGAAATTACAAGCAGAAACTTTCTGGATTACAGAATTTTATCTATTTAGCAACCAACTTGTAGTTCATACTTTTTAGATATACTTTCTTAAATGTAAGGACTGAAAAACCGAACAAGATAAATACTATTTTACATTTCTGTAAAAATGTAGGATTATCATGCTGACTATAACATCAGTGTGTTCATACATTGATGGCTTCATTGACTGTCCTGCTTGTCTTTATATTTAGTGGTTCCAAACTGATTTGCTCTTTGAAGTTATCTGTCTATTAATTAGGCTTTTCTCTTCCACAGTGTCCCTACTAGTAGTTAGCAGTGTGGAACTCTGAATGTGTAGAAACACCCCCTCACCAAGTTTTCATTTTGTTTTTGGTACACATTTTCTGGGAGCTAGGGCTACTGCTAGTACGTTTATTAGATCAATATCTAAAAAAGAATAAGTAGATTCTAAAGAGAGCTAGAATGTTTCTAAATAGGAGTCCTTGTTTCCGTGATACATGATGCATTTTTTAGAAGAATTGGTCTGGTTCCGTTGTGTGAAAGGTGTGTGCCTCCCCAGTCTCTCCAGCACTACTGAGACCCATGAAGGAAGTAGGTCCTAGTAGAAACAGGACACATCTTGGAGGAAGACTGTTTTGAGAACTCATTGTTCCAAAGGGTGTAATCTTAGGTATATCACTTTATCTCTCTGATAGTTTTGAAATATCATCCTTCCAAAGTATATCACTCTTTCTCTCTGAATCTGTTTCCTCAGCTATAAATAAAACTAAGACTTCTGTACAGTATACATGTGGTCGTGTATTTGAAACAACCAGCACATGCCTTGCACTTAGCTACCATTAAATCAATATCGGTGTTATTTGTCATTATTTGCTGACTATGTGTATTATGAACAAGATAAGAGAGAAGTGCAGTGTCTGGCTGCTTTCTGTCACTGACATCTAGACTGATGTTTTGCTGTAGAAATAAACAGCTTCACAGAACATCAGCATTGGACAAGGTAATTCTGGTGGATCAAGACAAAAACAGCACTACCGCATAACCATTTTTGAACACAGACAAAAACATACTTTTCTTAAAAATCAAAAAATTAACCAAACATCTCCCTGTCCTGGTTAATATGAAAGACTGTAACTCCTTACCAATTACGGTTTGGTTTCAATCCTAGTCTTGCCCCTTCTCAATAAAGCTTATTAAAATGCTCAGTCAAGATATTACTTCTGCTTCCTGATAGTATCCAATCCACAGCAAAGATCTGCTTCTCCAGATACTCCCCCAAATCACCTAATGTGAGCCCAAATCTTCTAATTCTTCCTACTATCATCTTATGGATATACTCCATGGTTCCTCATGGTATATATTATTTGTCACTGCAATGAACAATACATCCAACCTGTTTAATTGCAGGTGTATTTCTGGTAGTCTTTGGCTGGAGCAAATACCAGCCAAGTTTCCACAATGGAGCAACCCTTTTGTCAGAAATGATGACAGATAATGTTAATATCCATGTGTCTTAGTCACTGTGTGGGTCAGAATCACTTCATTAAAGATAGTATATCTTTCCGGTTAAATGTCATAAACGTAGTTACCAGAGATTACAGTAAGGTAATATTAAGCTTATCATTTTTTCTAGCGAAAGTATCAGATATAGAAATCCATTTTCACTCTCTTATATATATGAATTAGAGATCAAAATAATCAATTTCTTTTTATTTTTCACTAACGCAAGCAAGATGCTAGCAAAATGGAAAAAAGTCATGAAGTTTAAACCTTTAAAGTGAGAATTTTACAGTAAAAAGTAAAGTTTAGAAATAAGGTTACTAACACTATAATTTAAATTCTAACTTAAGAAATGAATATACTTTAAGAGGAAAAGTATAAATAAGGTTAATTTTAATTTTAATGATAATTTAATTACTACAATCATCAATAAGTATGAAAAATTTAGAGCAGAACCACATAAATTATAAAATATAGGGTACACTGGGGCAAAGCCTTTAATCAGTGAAATAGTAATAATGCCTTACATCAACTGTGTAGGGATTATCTGCTAGGAACTATTTCACATGCCTTACATGGAATATCTGAATTGATTTTCAAAACAACCATTTGAGTTAGAAGTTATAATTACCTCCACTTTACTAGTAAGGAAACCAGAGCTTAAATAGGTTAGTTAACTTATTGAAGCTTATATAGCTTGATGCTAGAGTTAGAATTCACACCCATAAAATCTGATGCCAGAGCCACTTGCTTAATTAAGAATCACTTTTGAACTTCTCAAGAATTCAAATTTCTTCTAGAAACATCTTATATTCTCACACACAGGTAACTCTGTATACAATCATAGGGATTTTAAAACTTTAGAGAACCAGCTCTTTTGAAGCAACATTAAATCCTATCAAGAAGTTGGAAAGTGACTACTCTGTGAAGTTGTACAACTTACAGGCTGGTATGCACACTTCCGCCTCACTGGCTACAACCTTATTAAATACATTTGCAATCAAGTTAATTACAGATATTCCTCAACTTACGATGAGGTTATGTCCTGACAGAGCTACCATAAATTGAAAATATCATTATGTCGAACCTACACAACATGATAGCTTGGCCTAGGATATGGTAAATGTGCTCACAACATCTACATTACCCTACAGTTGGGGAAAATTATGTCACACAAAGCCTCTTTTATACAAAGGTGTTGAATACCTCATGTAACTTATTAAATACTATACTAAAAGTGAAAAATAGAATGGCTGAATGAGCACCTGAGGTACGGTTGCTACTGAATGCATTTGCTTTCACACTATCATAAAGTCAGAAAACTGTAAGTCAAACCATCTCAAGTTGGAGACCATCTGTATAGGTCATGCAGCACATGATCTTCAAAGAAAATTTGATGTTAGGACACATAAGTGTGAGTTCTAATGCTATTCAAGTTAGTGAACGAGTCAAGTAATCCATACTTCTTCAGAGGTGAGTAAATTGGAAACTGAATTCCAAAAGAGTTAGCAAAATGTTTAAGTTCAAATTTGGATCTAGGAAGCAATGCACTGCCTAATAACTGAGATTCTATTTTTAATAATTAGATGGCTATAACAGAGAGTATTTTTAAAATATAGTAAGTTTTGAGCCAGATTAGAAGTAAAAATGGAAACTAACTGGAGAGATATGTAGTAATAATAAATAAAAACTTAATTTAAACATGCAAAATCAATATCCTGTGATGAAATGGGGTCATGTTCATTTTTGGGAATGACCACTTGTTACCACAATATGCAGCAGGTATAACATCACAAATGTACCCTTCAAAAGAGGATGGAAATTTATTTCCCATTCAGTGATTACAACACATTGAAGACCTTTTAAAAAATGACCTATGGTGCTACACACAATTGGTATATTAAAAATAAGTCAGCCAGAACACAGTTCACCATCTGTGATAATAATGCCACCTTACATCAACTGTGTAGGGATTATCTGCTAGGAACTATTTCACATGCCTTACATGGAATATCTGAATTGATTTTCAAAACAACCGTTTGAGTTAGAAGTTATAATTACCTCCACTTTACTAGTAAGGAAACCAGAGCTTAAATAGGTTAGTTAACTTGTTGAAGCTTATATAGCTTGATACTAGAGTTAGAATTCACACCCATAAAATCTGATGCCAGAGCCACTTGAGTTACCATTCTCAGAGAGTAGGGTAGAGATTTACGCATGACTTGTAGAATCTACCTTTTAACCCTACAGTTACACCTCCTGGTTTGATCACATCCAAGTGTCATTCAAAGTACATTGGTCATAGGCAAGTATTACTATCTATGACCTTATGAAACCAGTAAAAGAGATACAATTAGGATTGCTTTGTTTCTCTGTGTAGAGCTAACAAGTTTAGTTTTGCAAAAGGTTTCAGCCAAAATTTCAGAAGCTCATATTATACTTTAAGAACAGCAAATTGCCTGAAGCTCGCATTAGCAAATTCTTCATCATGAGTTTAAAAATGCTTCTGGATTCTACACCTTTTTTACAGCTTTCCTAGATTTTTCACGGACCATAACTTTTCTCATATGTTGAGCTAAGAATTTAAAAGAAACTATGTCTCGCTAGGTTTGCAAAGCTTTAAATAGGCTCAGTTTAATTTGATGAAGTCGGCAAAGGTAGTTACATCAACGGATATTCTATGGTTCATTACATTATCCTCACTAGAAATAGGATTGTTTTATGGGGTATAACCTCTTCACTGTAAGACCATAGACTACTCTGTCTGATAAAGCTCAAGTGAGTCACTTGTGTATGTTTTTATAGGTCCCTAAATAAAACAGTTTATGTTTTATTTATTTTCATTTGAAATTTTATATATATATATGAAGTGCCTACAAATAGGACTATACTGCATAAACAGTCCACTGGAAACATGAGAGCCAAATTCAAAACTCACTACTATTGCCATAATAGTTGAAATATAATAAAATGTTTTTATATAGAATTTGTATTCAGAACTAATTGACCAGGCATAGGCTACCATGAGAATGTTTCAACACTCTAAAACGAAGACTGGAAAAGGGAAGGCCATATCTGGGGAGAGTTTTCGTATCTCTTCTACAAACAAAAATAAAATATTGTTTGTTTTAGTCATCCTGTATTACTGGTAGGTGCAGCAAACTGGAATCACCAAGTCATTACATCTTTATATTGAAGGTCCAGGTAGATTAGATCTTGTGTACAATTTTCCTCAGGAGTGCTTTCAAAGTCAAAGGTGGTGATGGGTAAGAGAATTCTGAATATATATCTAGCAATTTTAGAGGTCATGTTTTCTGAACACCATCCCATCAGAGACATCATTAATGCATGATTCCACCTAGATGACGACAATGGCACACAGGTAAAAAAAAAAAACAACAACCATTTGTGGGGAAATGCTGCTCTCTCTCCAAAGTTCTCACACTTCCTGCTCCTATTCATTTGGTACCACTTTCACACTGATTCGTGTTGCTCAGATGAAGGTAATGCTATTTGTGAGGCTACCTTACTCCCCTCCAATCTCAAAGTTTACATGCTGGAATTGTCTGCTTTTAAGATCACTCTGCGGGATTTGTTTAAAGGAAGAGAAAAGGTACACATTGCCTTTGTACCAGAGGTATTTATGTTTCAGAAAAATATCATAGAATAAAACTATAAGTTGATTACATAAATGATGAAACAGTAATTTGATTTCCTTTAAGTCATGCTGTGTCTTAATAGAACTAAAATAATTTGATTTTTTAAAAGTAAATTTTTGTCCAACATAGCAGGAAAAAAACAAACAGAATATTATAAGAACAAATGAGCTCTGTGCTTTTGATATCTCATCCTAAGTCTCCAAGTGAATTTCAGGGTCCTGCAGCAGGAAGATGGGATTGATTACAAACTGGGCACAAATGCTATATTTGCAAAATCATCCATTTCTTGTACAAATAGCTGCCCCATTTCCTGTGAGACTTGGCCAAGTTACCAATTAGTTCCAGTTACCTACCAATCAGATAGCAACGAAAAGAATCTGGAGTAAAAAAAAAAAAAAACATAAAAACAGTATGTGTATCTATCTTAATGTGACAATCTTTGTATATGTTTAATTGAAAATATGTCTCTCTTTGCTGCACCAAATCCCATATTTTTTAACTTTCAAACTGGAGAAACTGCTGAGCAAATGGCCTTAATTAACTGAATTGCACTTTAGTGGAGCTGATGAGTACTTAGCACTTTTAAATTTAAAAGTCTCTCAGTATCTAACTTCATTCTCTAGGGAAAAGTGTTTATAGTCTGACAGTTGCATTATTAGAGTTACTACTGGTATTTCTGCAGTTATGCTTTGTAATCTGAGATCATTTTTTCTCAAAAACTTTTTACATAGAAAAAAATTTTAAGTTAAAATATAATTTATTATTTATACTTAGGACATGAGTCATTAATTGACGTATCTTTCTCATGTGCGTGAAAGCAGGCTTTGCTGAAATAATCACATAAAGAGATATTCATGACAGTTACGAGGATATCACTGAAATAGTTTGTTGACTAAAACTGTTTGTTCCAGCATTTCCTCTGTCAGTGTTTCTTTTGTAATACTCATATTACCAAAGAATGCAAAAAGAGTCCATATACCTGTGTACTAAACCAAAAAAAGCACAGCCTAACATGTTTTAGTCATCTATCATTTACTCTTTCAGTATGCAAAATTAAATAATATCACTATTTCCTTTGTTTGTAATGTTATACAATTATGGGAACATCAGCACTAAAGACAAGACAAATGTACTAGAGGTCCTCTTTCCTGTTAATTTTGAAAGGCTATTAGGTATTATTCAAAAAAATCTATCATTTAGTTTAAAAACAAGTACTATAATCATTTTATGAGCATACGCTTGAATATTAACATTTAGTTCTCTTGCACACCATGGTAATTTCTCCATCAGATGTTGGCTTAAACATCTTTCACATTAAAAATAATAATAAACCTACCTCTTTAATGTTTCCTTTGGGAAATGAAATGGCAGATGAAGAGGATGTGAGAACAATGACTATCATACATATTAATATGAGATTGTCCTTTTTATGGCCAATGAACTGAATAGTTTTGTCTGCTATCTTGCAATTATGAAAGTATTCTCCATATAATGCGATTTCTTATGATGTGCATTATAAAGTGCCTGTTCTATTAACTGAAGAGAGCTAACTGTGGGTACAGCTTTCTTGTATAAGCACTTTGCCAACATGTTTGCTTTCAGTTAAACTTTAATTGTTGTTGATATAGGGAGTCTGGTGTGCACAACTTCAGCCAAAGAAGTTTTGAGAAATTTATTTAAATTTATCCAAGAACATGCTCTTTTCTTGGTGATCAGTAACACGGCAATTAAAGAATAAAATACAACAGATCATTGTGACCACTTCCTAGATTAGTGAGGCAGCCTGAATCCCCATTCACATTATAGAACAGATGTGAAACCAGGCTTTTCTTTTTAACTTTTTATTTTTCCGTAAGTTATTGGGAATACAGGTGGTATTTGGTTACGGAAGTTCTTTAGTGGTGGTCTGGGGAATTTTGGTGCACCCATCACCCGAGCAGTACACACTGCACCATATTTGTAGTCTTTTATCCCTTGCCACCCTCCCACTCTTCCCAAGTCCCCAGAGTCCATTGTATCATTCTTATGCCTTTGCATCCTCATAGCTTAGTTCCCACATATCAGTGAGAACATACGATGTTTGGTTTTCCATACCCGAGTTACTTCATTTAGAATAATAGTCTCCAATCTCATCTAGGTCACTGCAAATGCTGTTATTTTATTCCTTCTTATGGTTGCATAGTACTCTATCAGATAGACACATAGATAATATATATCATACATATGAGATTATATATGAAATAATATATAGAGATATATCATAAATATATATGATCTATATATCTATCTATATATATCTATATAGATATATCACAGTTTCTTTATCCACTCATTGATTGATGGGCATTTGGGTTAGTTCCACAATCTGGCAATTGTGAATTGTGCTGCTATGAATATGCATACATAAGTGTCTTTTCCAATCATGTCTTCTTTTCCTCTGGGTAGATATCAAGTAGTGGGATTGCTGGATCAAATGGTAGTCTGACTTTTAGCTCTTTAAAGAATCTCCACGTTGTTTCCCATAGTGGTTGTACTAGTTTACATTCCCACAAGCAGCGTAGAAGTGTTCCCTGTTCACTGCATCCAGGCCAACATCTACTGTTTTTTTATTTTTTGATTATGGCCAATCTTTCAGGAGAGAGGTGGTATTGCATTGTGGTTTTGATTTTCATTTTTCTTATGATCAGCACTAATGATCAGGGAAATGCAAATCAGACCTTTCTAACGTTCATGTATCCCTTTAACATCACTGCCAGGTAGGAAAGATACAACCAATGTCAATATCAATGCAGGAAATCAAGCACCTGAGAACAAACTTAGTTTGCAAAACTAGAGGCTGTTAGTATATGGCAAACCCTAGACCTCCTGTAACATTCTGTGAAACTTTGTTATGAGTAGAGGAAGACTTACAAAGTTGAAGGTACAATGCTTAGACCAGAAAGAAATTGATATTTTGAATGTTTCCTTACTAGCCCTACATTAATTTACTCTAGTAACTCTATGTTCACATTAAAATATCTAATTATTTCTGTGAGAATGGACTTATACAGGTTACTATTTAAACAAGGGTGCCATATTCTGTAACAGAATGTCAAAAGGAAGTTTTCATGTGGTCATGGAAAGGGGATAAAGTCTCAGAAGTGAAAGAGTTAGGTATGCTTGCATTCTAAAGAGCATTAAGGAACTACCAGACCCATCTCCACAAAATCTGCTAAGTTGGGAGAGCTGGCCCTGCCACCAGCAGCAGACAACACTCCTCCTGTCTACATGAGCAGAGCTATGAGGAGAAAGGAAATTCGACGAGTTTTCAGGACTGTAACTTCTTACTGAGAGATTATTGGGGATGGAGAGGGTTGCCTCTCCAAGAGGCCAAGCAAAGTGAAGAGGGCACACCAAGAGCATCATTTTTGGAAAGGGGACTGCTGTACAAAAGGGCATGAATATCTCACTTGCCCATCGGAAGTCTGCTCATGCAGTAGCCTTGAAAATTTTTTGTACTCTGCCAGCTACGAAGAAATTAATTAGATTAAAATGGCAGGCTGAAGGGTAGCTTTGCATCAAAGCAGCTTGCCCGATAATATTAGATTGGCACAAAAGTAATTGTGGTTTTTGCCATTAAGTGACATGGGAAGGGTGAGTGACCATTGGATGGGTAAAATGAACACTGTTGACAATAACCAGGATTGAGCCATCTTTCTGGTGCCCAAACTAATAGTACCTGCTACTAATTAGGTGAGAGGCTGCCAAAATAGGAAGCCACTAGTTAAATGACAAGAAGCAGAAAAACAAGAAAATATCAAGCCAGAGAGGATCTTTGCTGTGAGCCATGAGTAAGTCAGAGAGACAACATATGAGGACACAGAGAGGAACTAATGGTGCTAATTTGCAGGAGGCACAGAGAGGAGACTAATACACAGAGGGCACAGCGAGTAACTAATATGCAGGGGGCACAGGGAAGAACTATGCAGACGACACAGAGAGGAACTAATATGCAGACGACAGAGAGAGGAACTAACATGCAGAGGACAGAGAAAGGAACTAATATGCAGGGGCACAGAGAGGAACTAACAGTGCTATCCATGCAAATGGCTTTTGCCCCTTTTCTCTAATTCCTCCTTTTTGCCCCAAGAATGGAGGAATCAGGACCAGAGAAGAGGGGTAAGAAAAATAAAAAAAGCATAGCTTCTCTGCATTTCAGGTCTCTCAAGCTGGGGCCTGGCTGGCATCAGAGAGAGGGAAGAATATGAGCTCTGATTTAGAAGGGACATTGATTAACAACCAAACCAAAATGAACTTGACTAGAAAACCAAAAGATCTCTGTGTGGGAAAGGGAGTTTCAACAGAACGTCTTTGCAAATATTGCCTGCAGAAATAAACGAGTTATGTCTGAGCCCCACCAAATTAATAAACTGGTTTCACAAGTAATCTTTGACCAGTTACTCAATACCACCGAGCTTCAAAACTGGGCTACGTCATTGAAACACTGAGGTGCCAGTACCCCACCTTTATACATTTATTCCATAATCTCTATTAACTGCATATCATATGGCTGATGTTCTTCAGACACAATGCTGATATATATGATATATATGATTAGAGACTGGCAGTTCTATTATATGGCACTGCAGAAAGTTAGCGTCCTTCATCAAGTAAAAACCTTTAAGAAGTCAAAGCAAGGTAAGGAACATCCATCATTATTTTCTCATGTACTATATGCCAGAATCTATATTATACACTTGGGAAAAAATATCCCAGTGCTTAAGGTGCTTACAATGTAGAGGTAAAAACATACACATAGATAATTATGTTTTAATTGTAATGAATGCAATGATGGAGTCATAGTTTCCATTTCATATATCATTAAAACTCTATAAAAAGGTCTCATTAAGTTTCAGTTTTATAGACGATAAAATTAGGTCATGGTACTAAGAAAAGTTATATCATGGTTTTGAGTAAAGGTCTCCCTGGCTCCAAAGTCCACACTATTCTGATTACATCATTAATTATAATCTCAAGACAAAACGGTATGTCACATATCCAATTTATAACCTCAAGTTGGGCTAAGCCTGGAAATAACTTGTTTAACAAGTGTATTTGTTTTCTTTAATAATGGGTTAAGGGAAGCTAAGGATATGCGAAGAGTAATTCCATCCTCCATTTCATGATGAAATGATGAACACCCATGGTTTTTGTAGTGGACTCCTTTGTAGAATACAACCATCTCATTGTCATTCTTAATATGTTTTAGTTGGTTCTTAATCCCCACCCCTTAGTTTCACACGTATTACCAAGAATACCCTGGTAACTGTCATTTGCTAAGCACAGGGCAGTCTCTGGGAGTGACAGGACTAGCAAGACTTAGCAGGAAAGTGGCATTTTCTTAGAGTTGGATCCCTTCACATGAGGATGATTTAAGCCTAAAGCTCTAGTGGCTATCTGGTGGCTATATTTTCCAACTTTAAGGAAATATGCCTGAGAATAAGATATTAGAAAGAGAAAAGGATATGGGAAAGAGAAAGAGAGAGACTATATGAGAGAATAAACCTCTACGTGGCAGAGATTCAACTTCTACATTATTAGAAATAAAATGTACAGCTCATATTCAGGACATAGGAAGTGAACTACTTTATACCTAATTTCCAAGATAAATTTTCTGTGCACACATATACATGTGAATATATGTGTATATTCACACATATATACACATACAGTCATTATGACCCATAGAAAAATGAATTGTCCAAACCTGAGTCTTGGTTGGCCATTTAATGTTTTGAGCATCAAGAGTTATTAATCATCAAAAGAAAACAAACAAAAAGCATTATTAATCAAAGACATAATCTATTATTAAGTTAGAGTAAAAAAATGTGTGATATATGGCTGTAGAAAACTCAGATAAGGATATAAGAATTTTTCTTAAGTTAGTATGCTTTTGCTTAGGCTAGCATATTCTAGCAATTGGTGCAGGCCTTACATATAGTACGTGCTCATAAATCCTCGCTTGATGCATTCCAAGCTGGAAAAGCTGAACAATTGAAAATAAATTACTAAACTTTTCTAGTTATAACTTCCATATTATATCAGAGACAATTAATTTATTCCTTTGCTTCCATATCATTTGATATTTCAAATATATGCCTCATGCATACAGTGAATCTAGGCCTACCAATCCTAGCCAACAATCTTTAGCAATCCTTAGAATACTATGCTAATTCAAATGTAATTCAATATACACTTACTAAACAGTGTACTATTCTTGTGCCTGTCCTCAAGGGGCTCACAGTATAGTAGGGAACACAGGCATGCAAAGTGTAATGAAACTTCATAGTGAAAACTGTAGCACTGCAAGCATAGGCAAAATATGATGGTAGCATTGAGTGATTCATTCCATTTGGAGGCATTTAGAAAGACTTCATGGTGGCAATGATTCAGGTACTAAGGTTTGAAAGATAAAGAACAATTTACCACACGACTGTCTTACTTCAGTCAGGGAAGTTTCTTTTTTTTTTTTTTTTTTTTTTTTTTTTTGAGATGGAGTCGCATTCTGTCACCCAGGCTGGAGTGCAGTGACACGATCTCGGCTCACTGCAACCTCCGCCTCCCGGTTCAAGCAACTGTCCTGCCTCAGCCTCCCAAATAGCTGGGATTACAGGCATGCATCACCACGCCTGGCTAATTTTTTGTATTTTTAGTAGAGACAGGGTTTCAACATGCTGGCCAGGCTAGTCTCAAACTCCTGAGCTCATGATCCGCCCGCCATGGCCTCCTAAAATGCTGGGATTACAGGTGTGAGACACGGTGCCCAGCCCAGCCAGGGAAGTTTCTGTACCTTGCCTAGGTTTATCAGAAATCCTATTGAGAACCCCATTTTTGGATCCAACCTCAAAACTGAAACTTATTAACACCATATACTATCATTAAACTTCCCTTTAGAATATAGTTTTCTACTTGAGGAAAAATTAGCCCAGATGGAGGAACCTACTGTACTTACTAGAGCTTGTCAACAACCTAAGACCAGAAAATAAGCCTATATGCAGACACTAGGCCTGCTTTCAGAGTAGTACACGAATTTGGGATGCTTTGGAAACAGTGATACTCTCACTTCTGCTGAAATCCCCATTCAAAAGGTGGCAAGTTATCTTTACATGCACTCCTACCTCCTAGAGATGAAAAGTCCATGTGAAAATTGATGACAATGAAGCTAAAGAATATGCTCCGCCAGATCATTATGCAAAACAATTTAGCCAACCTCATGAATCTCAACTAAATCCTCAAATAATAAATCTCTGAAGACATCAAAGATGCTGTTACAAAATATAAAAGTTTAGCCCCAGATTCTGAAAAGGATGAATGGAAATTATATGACTGTGTCCTTCATTCAGCTCAACTCTAGTACTCCATAGACAGAGCCCAGCTGGCACCAGATGATTTCAAATGGGTATTATCAAACTCTCTCAGTGAAACTACTCATCATAGTACACACTAAAATTGGTTACTATTTTAAATCAACTTTTAAAAAACATGTGAGGTAATTTTCCAATAATGTGTCTCCCATCAGCATAGCTCTGCAAAAAAACTGTAATAGGAAGACATGGCAAGGGATGGTACTTTTTATGTAACACTTGGCTAGGTTACCTTTCTCAGGTAGTCAATCAAATTCTAACCTAGGTATTTCTGCAGAGGTATTTTGCAGATGTGATTAAATGCCATAATCAGTTGTCTACATTCAATTATCTCAGTGGGTCAGATTCAATTATTTGAATAGCTTTTTAAGAGCAGAAAGAAGACAAAATTCTGCCTATGAACAGCAGCTTCAGCCTGTGCGTGAGAGTCCAAGCCTGCCGTTTTTGACAGCCTGCCCTATAGATTTCAGATCGCCTCACCAGCATCCACAATTGAGTAAGCCAATTCCTTTCAGCAAATCTCTTCATATAGATCATATACAGGCCTGTTTCTCTGGTTGAGCTGTGATTGATACAGCAAGAAACCAAAGCCTGCCAGGGCACTTTGAACACCTTCGAATGGATTTTATCCAGCTTCTATTCTCCATGAGGTTTTACTTACTGTATGTCTATTTTTAAGATGAGTTGAAGCATTTCTTTACTGAAAGGCTACAGTGTTTACAGTTGCCAAAATGTTGCTTAATTTTGTGTTTCCAAGCTATAATATTTCAACTTTCATATCAAGTGACCAAGGCACACACCAAAGAAGTTGCCTTGAAAAAATCTATGCAACTCTGTAAAACATTACTCAAAATGACATTTCCTTATCACCCATAATCTTCTGTAAAGTTTGTAATGAAGACAATAGTTTAGCTTAAAATTTACAAAACTTTCAAAGGTGCTTCCTTAGCCAAAGATACTTTCACTAGTCTTTAGGACCATATAATCCACCCCCTAGGGAACACATTAATTATCCACCTTTGATCTTGTAAGTAAAATACCCATGCTTTGGGATTTTAGCTGGTAATAGGCATTGCCCTGCTATGGGCAGGAACTCATGTATTATATCCTTAAATCTGGATATAATATTCTAAGGGAAGGCAACTATTTAAGGCTGCCTTTCCATAGAATCTTCCTAAACAGATTCTTGCTATTGCAAGAAAATCAACAATCCATTTTATTTTTTATCCAAGAGGAAGCTCCTACTAGGTAGTAAGAGCCAATTGTGCACGTATCTTATTAATTAGGAGTTCAGTGACATCATGTTGATAGTTTGAAATCAGTAACTTTGGAAGTATTTATATTACAGAAATCAGTAGATACTATAAATCAGAGCCTCCTATTACTGCTCCCAGCTATGGAATAGGCATATCAAGGGTAAGAGTTCATTTTATTAAATCTCGTCCAATTCAAGGTGTGATATATTCAGATAATAAGGAATCTGAACTCATAAAAGAAAATATTACCCTATTTCTGAAAGTTTCTACTGGTTTATAGCAGTGTGATTTTTAAATCAGGTTTGCATCTATACCATGGTTTCTTTTGGCTAAAGGAAGAATTTATCAAGTTTGATTCTATAGTTATGGAGAGTTAATAAGATTCAAAGCTCAGGTTTTGTTTCATTTGTAGAATATGACAACTCAAGGTCAAAGTAGTATGCTATAATATTAATAGAATTATTGAATAATTCCAAGAAAATGTGAATGGCATTTTAGTAACTATATCCAGCAACATTATACCGATCATATTATTATGATTTATCAGGTTTATGAAACTAACCATTCTACCTACACTGTTAATCAGATGAAAGGACATTATTGTGACCTTGGCTAGTTGTGGCAGAATTTGTCCCTTTTAGAAAGAGTAAAATGAAAATAGCTAGAGCTGATTAGGATTAATCTATATTGAAATTTTCATTAGAACGGATGTTGTGATGTATACAATTTCACTTTTATAACCTTTGTGCTTTGCTGTAAAAGAATTTTTCCATGAAATGTGTTCAACAACAGAATATTTTCAGGGAGATGAATGCCTGGAAGGTAGATAGTGATTTATAATAACAGAATATGAATAAAGCATCCACCAGAAAACAAAATACAAAGATGAAGCTTCCCAAGAAGTTTGGACTCAAAGACCCAGGAGTTCTCCCTCAGCTTCTCACGTGAGAACTTAGAATCATTATAGGATGACAAAGATAGAGAGTAGCTGTTGGCAGGATTTACTGGCTTCAGTTGGTTCAGTGGACAATGGCTAGCATTTCTACAGAGAGAACATGAATCTATAGTTTATGGAGAAATACTGGTATCAATCACATAGAAATCTGCAACAGAATATTAAAAGCAGTGCACATTAGCATAACAAATATACTATCCAGTTTTCTATTTTTTCACACTAATTATATATGTGATTTAACATAATAAAACTAGAATGTGTTTTAGATATTCATGTGTTGACCTAGCCAATTGTGTTGACACCTGTACTTTGTGAAACCTGGAGAAAGGCATGTTAAGGGATTACTCACATGTAATCTATTAGCTTTGCAAATGGGAACAAAATAATATATATACTTAAATAGCTACCCTAGGTTTAACCACCAATTACTATTTACTTACATTGTGAAACAGTGTAAATATTCTGCTTCCAAATAATTCCAAAGTGTTATAATTTATATCAGATATTATCTACAAACTTTAAAACAAGGAGCAGACGTGTTATAATGATGGAGTTATCTCCTTGTTCTATAACCTAATACAGGCACAAAAATAGTAACTGAAAATGTTCATGGAGTTCACCTAGTTCAAACAGCTTTTCTTAACAATGGCTGAAGTGATCTTTAAGCCTGAGAGTAATTACTTGAGCCCACAGTACTCAAACAATATTTTTCCTTTTTAGTTTCTCTGTCTCCCAACACAACTGACCTCAACACAACAAAGACCATCTACAGAAAAATAGGACAGAAATATAACAAGGTCAAGGTTGTGGTCACATATTTGGTATGTGGTATTTAGTGGATTTACTCCTACCTCAAATATTTTCAGTCAAGGGAAGTGGAATCCAATGAATAAAAAATAAATTATCTGATCTATAATTTTCAAATATCACAACAAACTGTAGTTTGACTCAAAATAATTCTATTTAATTGAGGGGAGTGTCACTGATATCATAAAAAGGAAGTATAAAGGTCTTGGTTAATATTAGCCATGTTTTTGAAAGATGAAAGTTGTTTATAGATATTTATAATATCCTGAAATAATCCACCAGATTTTCACATTTTAAAAATTATATAATATTCTATTTCACAGAGGATAAACCTTTTGCTAAAAGTTTGCAATCTAGGGTCTTAAAAAAATTGAAGGCCACTGCAACAGTATTCTACTGCTGCTGTAACAAATTACCACAAATTTAGCCTCTTAAAACAACCCTCATTTATCATCTCATAGATTTGGTGGGTCAGAAGTACAGAGGCCTCTGCTAGGTGCTCTGCCTAGAGTGTCGCAGGGCTGAACTCACTGTCGGCAGGGCTGTGTTCCTCTCTGGAGAACCTAGAGGATTTCTTTCTTGTTCATTCAGATTGTTGGCAGAAGGAAGCTCCTTGTGACTGTAGGACTGGGGTCACCGTTTTCTTGCTGGCTGTCACCTGAGGTCCATTCTCCACTTCTAGAGGTCATCCTCATTCCTGTCCCAAGCTCCTTCATTCATTTTCAAAGCCAGAAATGGCACATTGAGTTTCTCTTATTTGAGATCCTGCTGCTATTTCTTCCATTACATCTTTCTGACATCCATTGATATGGTTAGGATTTCTGTCCCCACCCAAACCTCATCTTGAATTGTAATCCCCAGGTGTTTAGGGAGAGACCAAGTGGAAGTCATTGAATCATGGGGGCATTTTCCCCCATGCTATTCTAGTGATAGTGAGTGAGTTCTCACCAGATCTGAAGGCTTTATAAGGGGATCTTCCCCCTTCGCTCAGCACTTCTTCTTTCTGCTGCCTTGTGAAAAAAGTGCCTTGCTTCTCTAACCTTCCACCATGATCAAAAGTTTCCTGAGTCCTTCCCAGTCATGCAAAACTGTGAGTCTATTCAACCTCTTTCCTTTATAAATAATCCAGTCTTGGGTATGTCTTTATTAGTAGTGTGAGAACAGACTAATACACCCATATTTTTGATACTCTCAAAGCATATACTACTGCTTTCTTCTTCCGTTTTACAAGCCCATATGATTGCACTGGGCCAACCAGATAATCCAGGATAATCATTCTAAGATATCATCTTAATTTATTAAAATCCTTTTGCCATGTAATGTGTCATACACAGAAACACCACCAGAGGATAAAGAATATGGAAGCCAAAATCCTGCCTACTATACTTAGTTCACAAATAATGAAATAACATACAAAATGCAAGGAAATGAAATGCTAAACAGTTCTTGGTGATGAAAAATAAGAAGGCCTTTTGTCTGGTTTGGTTTGGTTTTTGGACATGGTGTCTCACTCTGTCGCCTGGGCTGGAGTGCAGTGGCATGATCACTGCAACCTCCACCTCCTGGGTTCAAGCAATTATCCCTGCCTCAGCCTCCCAAGTAGCTGTGACTGCAGGTGTCTGTCACCACGCAGAGCTAATTTTTGTATATTTAGTAGAGATGGGGTTCCACTATGTTGGCCAGGCTGGTCTAGAACTCCTTACCTCAGGTGATCTGCCCGCCTCAGCCTCCCAAAGTGCTGGGATTACAGGTGTGAGCCACCCACTGCACCCAGCCAAGAAGATCTTTACCAAAAGAAATGTGTTCTGAAATATAAGTTTTGGTGTTTAAGAAAACAATATGAAGGCCAGGCGCGGTGGCACAAGCCTGTAATCCCAGCACTTTGGGAGGCCGAGACGGGCGGATCACGAGGTCAGGAGATCGAGACCATACTGGCTAACACGGTGAAACCCCGTCTCTACTAAAAAATACAAAAAAACTAGCTGGGCGCTGTAGTCCCAGCTACTCCGGAGGCTGAGGCAGGAGAATGGCGTGAACCCGGGAGGCGGAGCTTGCAGTGAGCTGAGATCGGCCACTGCACTCCAGCCTGGGCGACAGAGCGAGACTCCATCTCAAAAAAAAAAAAAAAAAAAAAAAAGAAAACAATATGAATTTCCAACAAAATATAATAAATTAATCATATAAAACATACCTTGTAAAAAAAGTAAACTCTTTTGGGTAAAAATACTCATGATACACTCAATGTACTATGTATAGTAGTTGCCTTCTAAAAGAGCAAAACATCTAAACGAATCACTAGTAAATGGAAAATTCACTATTTTTTTCAATCATATTTGGAAGTGACTGAGTTAAATTTTCATATATTTTTTCCATTTAACAGAATATTAGATAGAGATGATTGGCGAGTTTTTTTTTTTCTGTTTTTTTGTATCTTTCAATCTTTAAAGCAAACCACTAATGTCTTGGTTTTAGAGAAAACTAAGTAGGTGGAGGTTTTAGCCCATATTAAGGAATCATCAATTTTGCTGACACAATAGGCTTGCTTATCCCATCTAACAGTAACTCCAAGGTATTAATTCTCTGTAGATTTTACGGTTCAGAAACTACAAACCTATTGACCACATTATGGAAAATAAATTAAGCAGTTTCTGTCAAGACTCAGAAGGTGAATAATGCAATTCTCCTGCTAAAACTCATGCACCTAAGAGCCAGATACTGTCACAATGGACTAGAAAAATACATTTTTAATGACCTCTCCTAAATAAATGTCCATGAAACACTGACCTTGCAGATATTCCTGTATATTTCATCAAGAGATTTCCTATTCATCTTTTGATTGGATTTCTGAGTTTGTTTTAATCAAATTAATTTTCTAAGAAACTCATCAGCCTTCACTTGAAAGATGGTTTTAGTGATTCTAATAGAGAAGGAGCGATCTAAGAAGAGTATTTACTAAAGTGGTCTTAAAAGCGAACCTGCCTATAAACACTAATGAGATGAATCATATATAAGCGCCATACTACACAGGTTTATTAACTATTTGTTGACTTTCCTTAATTATAGAGTTAACGTTTAAAAGTAGACAGTAAATTCTTGTTGGCCTTTGGTAGAGGACTTATTTTGGTATCTTGAAAAAATACACTATAAAAATTAATTCTAGTTACTGTATGTAATACAACACAGGCAAAGATAAGGAAAGGAAATGTTAATGGTATGTGATTAGGCAGTAACCTGAAAGGATTTTTATGATAGGAAGATCTGAGATTTGGTATCATCACCACTTATTCATTTATATTGACATTCAACAAGCAATAGTTCAAGCCCTATAAAGAAGTTTTCCTACAATAGTTTGTAATATTCGTCTCCACTGTATCATTCATTCAGGCTTTGCTTATTGAGTGCATACTGTTCAACTGACTATACTGAATACCAAAGAGAAAACAACAACTAAAACATTAAAAACAGCTCTAGACTGAAGGAGGTGGCTCACATCTGCAATCCCCTACTTTGGGAGGCCCCGGTGGGAGGATCACCTGAGGCCAGGAGTTCAAGACCAGCCTGGGCAACATGGAAAAACCCCATTTCTAAAAAAAAAAAAAAAAAAAAAAAAAAAAAATAGCCAGGCATGGTGGCACACACCTGTAATCTCAGCTACTCAGGAGGCAGAAGCATGAGAATTGTTTGAAACTGGAAGGCACAGGTTGCAGTGAACTGAAATCTTACCACTGCACTCCAGCCTGGGTGAAACAGCAAAACTCTGTCTCAAAAACACACAACACACGCAAAAGGAAACTAAATACAGCTCTAAAGGTCCATGGATGATATCATATTCACAGCTGATGTTTAACTGTCGTATCTTTTTTACTAATTGAAATCTTTGTGAGAATAGAAATTGCATCTTATTTGTTATTGTGAACGAATTTCTTTTGTGAATGAATACATCCAAACATTACCTTGACAAATACCAGTAAGACAGTATACAGCTGGAGAGAAAATGCAATAGACTCATGCTTGACTGCACCACTTCACAGTTTTTCCTCTCATACTTAAAAAAGGATAACAGAAAGCCAATAACTACCCTTTTCCCTAGAAAACCAAAGGGAGTTCTTGCTACAAAAGTGCATATGCCTGGCTTCAGTTAACTTAATTAGTCATATATCAAGCCTTCAAAGGAACATAAAGTTAACACAATCTTTTATAGCTGTTTGAGATGTAGTTTGCACACGTACTATTAAATTACTATCACAAATTTCATAAATCAGATCAAAATTTCAAAATAGCATTTCCACATTTTAACTTTCAGGCTTTTTTTTTTTTTTTTTTTTTTTTTTTTGAGACGGAGTCACGCTCTGTTGCCCAGGCTGGAATGTAGTGCTGCAATCTTGGCTCACTGCAACCTCCAACTCCCAGGTTCAAGTGATTCTCTTGCCTCAGCCTCCTAAGTAGCTGGGATTACAGGTGCCTGCCACAATGCCAGGCTAATTTTTGTATTTTTAGTAGAGACAGAGTTTCACCATGTTGGCCAGGCTGGTCTCAAACTCCTGACCTCAAGTGATCTGTCCACCTAAGCCTCCCAAAGTGCTGGGATTATAGGCGTAAGCAACCAAGCCCAGCCCTATTTAATCTTTAGAGTTTTATTTCTGAGGGTAGGAGTATAGTCTCCAGTTTATTGGTGATAATAAAAGGTTTTAGGGCTGGGCACAGTGGCTCACACCTGTAATTCCAGCACTTTGGGAGGCCGAGGCGGGCAGATCACTTGAGGTCAGGAGTTCGAGTCCAGACTGGCCTACATGGTGAAACCCTGTCTCTACCAAAAATACAAAAATTAAGTGGGCATGGTTGCGGGCACTTGTAATCCCAGCTACTCGGAAGGCTGAGGCAGAAGAATCGCTTGACTCCAGGAAGCAGAGGCGGCAATGAGCCGAGATCACGCCACTGCACTCCAGACTGGGTGACAGAGTGAAACTCTCACCACCTGCCCCCACCACACACACAGACACAAAAATCTTTACTTTAGTAATTTGAATAGTTTACTGTTGACCATTCCCACAAGTGTAACTGATTGATCTACTTCAGAAGAAGGAGTATCTTGGAACTCACCCACCTGCACTGTCCTCATTTCCAGTACTGAGGAAAACTCAGCACTTCGCAATTTTTTATATTTCATTCCAGGTCACTAATACTCAAGGAAAATTGTGTTTTTCACAAAATTGCCTTACAAGTGAAGGAGCGAATGGAAACATATGTTTTTAAACCTTTTACTTCTTCACATTAAATCATTCTATTTACACAGTTAGATAAAGATATAAATTTAGAGTTTTTAGATATTTGAGGTGAAGGTAAAAATGTAAAATAATTTTCAGAAGAGAAGAATGGCATTATCACTAAATTTGTCATATATTCGGTACAAAATATCTCTTACCAATCTCACTCTTACATCACTGATAATACGAAACAGGTAAGAAGTAGAAACAGTTTGGATAGACAAAAGCTAAAATAACAAAATGCTTTTGTTGTTGAAGATATTGGTAAGCAAATCCATTACAAAGAAAATTCTTCATAGAAGAGTTTTATGGCAACAGGATTTTCTGTGTAAATGATCTAAGATCTTCTAGAACATCACTGTAAAGGAAAGCATCATGCTTATTAAAATTAAATATTGTTTGCATGTGATATTAAGATCATTTATAAAATAACTTGGAACATAAAATAAATGAAGACTCATGGCTATGAAATTGCCACTCCCTGTTTTAAAAGCAGATAGCTTAGTATAAACTGGCTGTCTGCCTGAGGATTTTTTTTATTAATGTGATTTTCCCATTTTCCATTTTGAATTTGGTTGTTTCTTGGTGTGCCTTACTGGTGCAGACTTTGACGTGTAGTAAATAAATTGAGTAGATTGTTAATATAACCGTCCTGTCTGAAATAGGTATAAAATAAGAATTCAGTCTGGAGAAGTTCAAACTATGCTTTGAAGAAAAATAAACCTAGGTAACAATAATGCTGAAAGTACACCAAGTAAACTGCAAATTAAATATTTTTGCAATAGGTCAATCCCAAAATCCCCTATCTTACTTTTCAAATAAGAAAATTGTATTCATACATATGATATGTGCTCCAGTCTTGAAGTGTTAATGCCAATGTCTGAATAACACTATCAGAGTTTCAATCAAAAAATGAAATTTGTGTTGATGTTGAAGTGACATTTTTTCTTAAGTGCAGTGATGAATTTACTAGGCATATGAAGGAAAGTAATCCTCTATCTTTTTCTCTGACAAATATTTAATGGAACAGCAGTAGCTGTAAATGCTGGTGGCCTTAACTTTAAATTGAAATGTCAAATATAGTACCCAAATCTGAAAATATCTATTCAGACAATACATTTTTAAAAACAAAGAAATCAGAGTTACCCTTATAAAAAGATGTTTTAACATCTACTAGTGCACTCAAGATGTAAAGAATTTCAGAAAAAAACTTCTTAATCATGCAATAATGCTAAGGTTACTGCAGCTTGCCATTAGTTGTGCTTGCCTGTATCAAAGTTATGTATGAGGCATCCATTCTTCCTAGTACTGAGTTGCTAGACAAGTGGAAAACAAGAATATTTTTAAATTGGAAAATCTCTCAGATCATAGTGGGGAGAATAAAAGAGAGAACCAGGCAAGACCAGAATTAGAGTATAGAGAATCTTGCTGCTACAAATGTTATTTTAAATGAATAATCTCAAAGCTTTACTTGTTGTCTTTTGTAATATCTACAATCATGTGCCACATGCAATGTTTTGGTCAACAACAGACCACCTATATGACAGTGGCCACATAAAATCATAATGGAGCTAAAAATTCCTATCACCTAGTGATGTCATGACCATTGTGACATCATAGTAAGATGCATTACTCATGTGTTTGTGGTGATGCTGATGTAGACAAACCTACTGCTCTGCCCCTTGTATAGAACTATAGCACATACAATGCTGTACAGTGCATAATACTTGTAATGGAAAGTGACTATGGTACTGGCTTAAATATTTATTATACTGTGCTTCTTATGGTTACTTTTGAGTGCATGCTTTTCCCTTTTTTTTTTTAAGATAACTATAAAAGAGCCTCAGGCATGTCCTTCATAAGTATTCCAAAAGAAGGCATTGTTATCATAGGTAATGATAGATCCATGCACGCGATTGCCCCTGAAGATCCCACAGTAGGACAAAATGTGAAGGTGGAAGAAAGTGGTATTGATGACCCTGACCCTGTGTAGACCTAGGCTAATGTGTGTGTCTTAGATTTTAAGAAAAAATTTACAAACTAAAAAAAAAGAAAAAAATTAAAAACAGTAAAAAGCTTGTAAGGCCAGGCGCGGTGGCTCACGCCTGTAATCTCAGCACTTTGGTAGGCCGAGGCAGGCGGATCACGAGGTCAGGAGATCAAGACCATCCTGGCTAACATGGTGAAACCCCGTCTCTACTTAAAAAAAATACAAAAAAATTAGCCGGGCGTGGTGGCGGGCGCCTGTAGTCCCAGCTACTTGGGAGGCTGAGGAAGGAGAATGGCGTGAACCCCGGAGGCAGAGCTTGTAGTGAGCCGAGATCCAGCCACTGCACTCCAGCCTGGGCGACTGAGCAAGACTCCATCTCAAAAAAAAAGAAAAGAGAAAAGAAAAAAGCTTGTAGAATAAGGATATAAAGACAGAAAATCTTTTTTATACAGCTATGCAATGTGTTTGTGTTTTCAGCCAAGTGTTATTACAAGAGTCAAAAAGTTTTTAAAAATTAAAAGTTTAGAAAGTAAAAATGGTAAGCTAAGGGTAATTTATCATTGAAGAAAGAAACATATTTTCAAAGTCTAGAGTAGTGTCCTAGGCCTTCCCATCCACTCACCACTCACTCATTAACCTGCCCAGAGCAACTACCAGTCTTGCAAGCTCCATTCATGGTAAATGCCCTATATACCTGTAACACTTTCTATCTTCTATATTTTACTGTACCTTTTCTATGTTTAAATATCTTCAGATACACAAATACTTACTATTTTATTATAATTGCCTACAATCATTTAGTACAGTAACGTGCTATGCATGTTTGTAGCATAGGTGCAACAGGCTATATCATTCAGCCTGGGTATGTAGTACCCTACACCATCAAGGTCTGTATCAGTATACTCTATGCTGTTCACACAGTGACAAAATCGCCTAACAATGCATTTCTCAGAAGGTAGCCCCATCATTAAGTGATGCGTAACTGTATTTATGTATTTTGCTTATAGATTATACTTTGTGTCATTATTCACATGGGGATATACTCCCTATGACAGAGGAAAAAAGTTTAAGGAAATCTCTTTGAACTGTGTACAAAAGATTTTACAAAACTTGCAAACCACCAGTTGCTTATTCCTTATTCTCATGGAGCTGACTGGTAAAAACAAAGGGAAGCACTGACTTATAGCAAGTCTCTTACAAACCTATTTAAGATCAATGCTAAATCCTTTATTGGCAAGGTGGAAAAGATAAAAATGCCTTTTATTCATTTATTTATATATTTGATTATTTATTTATTTATTTTTGTTTGAGACAGAGTCTGTCACTCTTTCGCCCAGGTTGGAGAGCAGTGGCGCAATCTCAGCTCACTGCAAGCTCCGCCTCCCGGGTTCACGCCATTCTCCTGCCTCAGCCTCCAGAGTAGCTGGGACTACAGGTGCCTGCCTGCCTCAGCCTCCAGAGTAGCTGGGACTACAGGCGCCTGCCACCTCGCCCAGCTAATTTTTTGTATTTTTAGTTGAGACGGGGTTTCACCCTGTTAGTCAGGATGGTCTGCATCTCCTGACCTCATGATCCACCCACCTTAGTCTCCCAAAGTGCTGATATTACAGGCGTGAGCCACTGCGCCTGGCCAAAAAATGCATTTTAAACTTGAACGTTAAATCTCAAAAGTACAAATATGTCATAATCTCAAAATCTGAACTTAAGGTGTTCTATGACTTATGAAAATTAGGAAACTATTATTTTAAAACAAAGTTCACACCTTACGATAGCTGGAAATAATTCAATTGCCGTTGCGCATGTCTAGCGTTTCTTCAGAAAACATTGGGTACTTAACTTTATATCAAGTATAGTGTTCCTCACTGGAGAGCAAAAGATAAATTAATATATATTCAGATAAACCCTGTAGGGTATCTTTGCAGACTATTACCCATGCATTCCTCTGAATTCCACAGTATTCACAATTTCTGACATATAGTGTAGCTAGATTTTTCTTTTAGGCTTGATTTTCAATTTACCAATTTATATGCTTAATAAAATTCTTCTCAGCTCTTTTTTAAAAATATACATCCTCAATTTCTCTCCTAGTCATGCACATGCTTTCCTCTACTCTCTCGTACATGTGAGGAATAATTATAATCACTGTTTTGGCATTCTTGTCTTAGTTCAATCATCTTTTTCAGCTCTAAATCTGTTTATATCCATCTATCGCCTATCTCTTGAATATATGTGTTTTTCTGTCTCTTTGCTTTTCTGTATTTATAATTGTATGCTAGACATTGTTCATTGCTGGATTTTTATGCCCTCTATGATGTTAACCTTTGTTCTGGCATTCAGTTAAGTTACCCAAAATCAAGCGATGTTTCAAGGTTTTCACTTAAGTTTTATTAAAGCAGGTACAAATAGCTTTTGTCTAGGGTCAGGGTCCCCAAAACCCCCAGGCCCCTGACTGGTACCAGGCTGCATAGCAGGAGGTGAGTAGCAGACAAGCAAGCATTACCCACTGAGCTCCCCACCTCCTGTTAGATCAGCAGCAGCATTCGATTCTCATAGGAGAGATAACTCTACGGTGAACTGTACATGCATGGGATCTAGGCTGTGTACTCCTTATGATAATTTAATCTAACTAACGCCTGATCATCTGAGGTGGAACAGTTTCATCCTGAAACCATCCCTCCCTCTACCCTTCCATCCCACGGAAAAATTGTCTTCCATGAAACCAGTCTCTGGTGCCAAAAATGTTGGGGACCTCTGGTCTAGGGCCAAATTCTTAAGATGATAACCTTCTGATGATTCTATCTGGTAGCCCAGCAACCCATGTATTACAAGGTTTCTACTCTAGCTGGTGGAAACAAGAACTATTCCTAGTCCTGTGGGAACTGTTTCATTGCTTTTAAGTGTCCCCACTCCCTCACCCAGCTCCACTTTTGGTAGTTACCTCTCATGCTTCTACAATTCATTATTGACCCAAAGGCTTAAGGGGATTCCCTCTTCAGATTTCCTTTTTACTATGAAACTCCTTCCTCTCTGGTAGTCTGCTCCACAAATGCTGGCTACTTTGGCCTCTGTAAACTCTAATCTCTTCTTCCTCAACTCTGCAAGACTGTCAGGCTCTGATGAGGTTTCCCATCCTGTGCAATGGCCTGAAAACTCCAGGTAGTGAGCCGAGGTCCCTATTAATCCAACTTGGACAGAAGTGGAAGCACAAGCCATATGTTAAATAACCTGCATTAAAGTAATATTGACCAAAGAACTAAGGAGATATTCTTTACCGCTAACAACACAGAGATTTGTTTTTAACCTGAAGAGAAGTGTAAAATTGAGCAAATGGATTTTCAAACCTGATGAAAGTATTTCCTATGTTTTCAAGATCTTCTAACTAAGACTTGCACCTGAGTTCCTGGCAATGTGAGAAATCAAAGGGCCGTCAAAACGTATGCCTCTGCTGGGGTGAATTATGTGCTGAAATTTTCAAAGGCAGGGGGAAGAATTTTTAGTAACGGTGGTCACAGAAGAAGGATATATAACCCTCACTTATAACTGTGACAGGTAACTGGAATTTTCTTCAGCTTCTTTCTTCACAGAACAAAATCGTGGCATAGTTTGTCAAACATGTTTGCCTCCCTTGTTGGAAACTGAAAAGAGCTAGTAATAGTCTCTTTGTTGTTGTATCTCAACAAGACCAAAGGATCTTTTAACCCTTTATCAAAAGTTTCATTTATAATGTTTCCATAAATTTGTCTTGACTTCTAACTTCCTTCAGTATAATAACAGTACCCACTGTGTACCAGCTTCCTTATCTATAGACTGGACACAGTTTGAAAAGAAGCAATTCTTACAGTCTAATAAAAAGGAAAATACTGCAAAATGGATGCACAAACTCACAAGCATATCTGAAACAACAACTTGAAGTTATAAAACATGGGCAACTTTCACTGGGTAAATGAGAGGATGAAGTAGTAAGATATTGTTTAATTCTTCTACATGACTTTTACCCAAGCTAAAGAGTTAATAGCAGTAATAATAGTTATTATTATTTTTGATCCTAGTATCATGGTTGATACAAATCTGCATCTACAAGATTTTTTTTAAATGTGCCTAAGAGCTATAGAAAAAAATCAAAAATTGAATTTAAACCTGGGTATCTTATATTTATGTTACAAAAGCTCATTAGCTGTAGGTCATTAGCTTCTTATACAATCATCCAGTCAGGAAAAGAAACACCAAGCCGAACATTGAGAAGTAAGACTTTTCTTATCAGCTAATCCACCTATGAGTCATTACATATAATTTTGTAATCTGTTGAGGTTTTCTTGAGCCAGATATTTGACTTCTGTTTATTGATAAACTATCAACACCCTCTTTCTTCTCAGGCAGTCTTTCCACTCCTAAAAGGCAAGAATGTTACCCTCGTCTTTAGCTGCCCACATCTCAGTACTCAAGTGCTCTGTGATGGTTGATCCTCCAAACCCACCCACTAAGTCCCATTCTCCACTCCTCCTCAGACATTGAGACACTAATAGGCAGGTGTTTGGGAACAGAAAAACCTTTCTTACCCTCTCAACTCATGCTCTCTCATAAGCCTGCTAGATTTGATCACCCACAGGCTGGCTCTTGATCAAAATCTAGATCCATATATCTTAAAGCAACTTACAGACTTTTGAATTTAACTACCCTTTTTAACTTTCCAGAATAGGAGGCCAAGTCAGAGACAAGCTAAATGACTGGTTCCAGGTAAGCCAGCAATAGAATTGTCCAGATAGAAGTCAAAGTTACATCTTCCAGTTCCAACTGTAATTCATAATCCCCCCCACCTGACCCACAAGATGTTTCAAGCTGTGGCATGTAGACTTCATGTGACCAAAGGTTTTCTTTAGCATCCATTGTTTTTCTTTTATTTGAATTAGCAACCATTTTTTTTAAAAAAAATTAAGTATATTTCCCATAAAAATGGAGACGTTTTCCTTAAGTAAATGGCAGATCCAGTGACAATGGCTGCATTTCCACATGGCAGCCATCTGTTGCAACTAAGAGAATAGTTTTGATTTCAGTGTCCACCATTCCTTATTGTCACCCTGGCATAGAGGCTGAGTTTGTTATTTTATGTCAAGCTCATGTCACTCACTTATGTGACTAGGTTGCCCCATAGGCATTTATGTTTGAGACCTTTGTAACATACGCTATTTACTTGCTCTACAAGTGTTAATTATATACTGAGTTAATTATATACTGAGTCAGAGTATTAAAAAATAGATGCATAGGAATACTAATGATATTTGTAAAATGATTTTGTATTCTGAAACTTTGCTGAAGTTGTTTATGAGCTGAAGTAGCTTTTGGGCTAAGACTATGGGGTTTTCTAGATATAGAATCATATCATTTGCAAACAGGGATGGTTTTACTTCCTCTCTTCCTTCTTGGATGCCCTTTTTTTCTTTATCCTGCCTGATTGCTCTGATCAAGACTTCCAATACTGTGTTGAATAGGAGTGGTGAGAAAGGCCATCCTTGTCTTGTGCCAGGTTTTAAGGGAAATTCTTCCAGCTTTCACCCATTTAGTATGATGTTGACTGCTGGTTTGTGATTTAAGGCCCTTATTAATTTGAGGTATGTTCCTTCAATATGTAAATTTTTGAGAGTTTGCAACATGAAAGGATGTTGAATTTTATCAAAAGCCTTTTATGGATCTATTGAAGCCATCATGAAGTTTTTATCTTTAGTTCTGTTTGTGGGATGGATTCACATTTATTGATTTGCATACATTGAACCAACCTTACATCACAGAAATAAAGCCTACTTGATTATGATGGATTCGACTTTTTGATGTGCAGCTAGATTCAGTTTGGGTTTGCAAGTATTTTGTTAAGGTTTTTAAAACGCTGTAAGGCACCCTAGGCAATACCATTCTTGACATAGGAACCGGAAAATAATTCATGACAAAGATGCCAAAAGCAATTGCAACAAAATCAAAAATTGACAAAATGCGATCTAATTAAACTTAAGAGCTTCTGCAGAGCAAAAGGAAATAAGGGTAAACAGACAACGTAGAGAATGGGAGAAAATATCTGCAAAATATGTGACAAAGGTCTAATATCCAGCATCTGTAAGAAACAAACAAATTTACAAGAAAAATTCAAACAACCTTATTAAAAACTGAGTGATATGGTTTGAATTTGTGTCCCTACCCAAATCTCATGTCAAGTTTTAATCCTAAGTTTTGGAAGAGGGTCCTGGTGGGAGGTGATTGAATCATGGGGGCGGATTTCTTCCTTGCTGTTCTCATGATAGTGAATGAGTTCTCACAATATTTGTTTAAAAGTGTGTGGCACCTCTGCCCTGTCTTCCTGCTTCAGCCATGTAAGATGTGCCTCCTTCCTCTTTGCTTTCTGCCATGATTGTAAGTTTCCCAGTACCTCCCCAGCCATGTTTCCTGCACAGCCTACAGAACCATGAGCCAATTAAAGCTTTTTCCTTTATAAATTACCCAGTCTCATGTAGTTCTTCTTAGTAATGCGATAATGAAGTAATACAGAACATTGGTACTGGGAGAAGGGTATTTCTATAAAGATACCTGAAAATGTGGATGCAGGTTTGGAACTGTGTAAGGGGCAGAGGTTGGAACAGTTTGGAGGACTCTGAAGAAGTTTGGAAATTCCTAGAGATTTGTTAAATTCTTGTGACCAAAATGCTGATAGTGATATGGACAATAAAGTCCAGGGTGAGGTAGTCTCAGATGGAAATGAGGAACTTATTGGGAACTGGAATAAAGGTCATTCTTGCTATGCTTTAGCAAAGAGATTGGTGGCATCGTGTCCCTGCTCTAGAGATCTGTGGAATTTTGAATTTTGATGATTTAGGGTATCTGGCAAAAGAAATTTCCAAGTGGCAAAGCACTCAAGATGTGGCCTGGCTCCTAACAGCATATTCTTATATTTGTGAGCAAAGAGATAATCTGAATCTGAAACTGAAACTTATATTTAAAAGAAAAGCAGAGCATACACGTGAGGAAAATTTATAGCCTGGCCATGTGGTAGAAAAGAAAAACCCATGTTTGGGGGAAGAATTCAAGCCAGCTACAGAAATTTGCATAAGTAAAGAGGAGCCAAATGTTAATGGCCAAGACAATGAAAAAAATGCCTTGAAGTTATTTCAAAGACCTTCTCAATAGATAGTCCCATCACAAGCCGGGAGGCTTAGGAAGGAAGAATGGTTTCACGGACTGGTCCCAGGCCCGCTGCCCTAAACAACCTCAAGACACTGCTTCCTTGTCCCAGCTGCTCCAGCTCCAGTCAAGGCTAAAAAGGCTTCAGATATGTCTCAGGCCAGTGCTCCAGAGGGTGAAAGCCATAAGCTTTGGCAGCTTCCACATGGTATTAAGCCTGTGGGTGTACAGAAGGTGAGAGTTCAATCTTGGGATCCTCCACCCAGATTTCAGAGGATGTATGGAAATGCCTGAATGTCCAGGCAGAAGTCTGGTGCAGGGGCAGAGCTCTTATGGAGAACCTTTACCAGGGTAGTGCACAGGGGAAATGTGGGGTTGGAGCCACCACACAGAGTCCCCACTGGGGCACTGCCTACTAGAGCTGTGAGAAGAGGGCCACTGTCCTCCAAACCCAAGAATAGTAGATCCAACAGCTTGCACCATGTACCTGGAGAAGCCTCAGGCACTCAGCGCCAGCCTGTAGAAGCAGCCACAGGGGCTGTTCCCTGCAGAGCCACAGGGGTGGAGCTGCCCAAAAACTTGGGAGCCTACCCCTTGTATCAGTGTGGACTAGATGTGAGACACGGGATCAAAAAAGATTATTTGGGAGCTTTAGGATTCAATTGACTAACATGCTGGGTTTTGGACTTGCATGGATCCTATAGCCAATTGTTATGGCAGATCCCCACCTTTGGAAAGGGAGTATTTACTCAATGTCTATACCTACATTTTATCTTGGAAGTAACTAACTTGTTTTTGATTTCACAGGCTCACAGGCAGAAAGGACTTGCTTTGTTTCAGATGAGACTCTGGACTGTGGACTTTTGAGTTAATGCTGAAATGATTTAAAACTTGGGAAACTGTTGGGAAGAGGTAGTTTTATTTTTCAATGTGAGAATAACATGAAATTTGGTAGGTGCCAGGTGCAGAATGATACAGTTTGGATTTGTGTCACCACCCATATCTCAAGTCAAATTGTAACCTCCAGTGTTGGAGGAGGGGCCTAGAAGGAGGTGATTGGATCATGGGGGCATATTTCCCTCTTGCTGTTCTTGTGATAGTGAATTCTCATGAGATCTAGTTGTTTAAACACAGGTAGCACCTCTCCTCTCTTTCTTCTTCTGCTCTGGCCGTGTAAAATATGCCTCCTAGCCGGGCACGGTGGCTCAAGCCTGTAATCCCAGCACTTTGGGAGGCTGAGATGGGCGGATCACAAGGTCAGGAGATCGAGACCATCCTGGCTGACACGGTGAAACCTCGTCTCTACTAAAAAATACAAAAAACTAGCCGGGCGAGGTGGCGGGCGCCTGTGGTCCCAGCTACTCCGGAGGCTGAGGCAGGAGAATGGCGTAAACCCAGGAGGCGGAGCTTGCAGTGAGCTGAGATCCGACCACTGCACTCCAGCCTGGGCGACAGAGCCAGACTCAGTCTCAAAAAAAATAAAAATAAAAAAATAAAAATAAAAATAAAATAAAATATGCCTCCTTCCTCTTCACCTTTCGCCTTGATTATAAGTTTCCTTAGACCTCCCAAACTGTTTCCTATACAGCCTTCAGAACCATCAGATGATTAAACCTTTTTTTCTTTATAAATTACCCAGTCTTGGGTACTTCTTTATAGCAATGTGCGAATGGACTAATACAATGTGCAAAGGACATGAACACACAGTTTTCAAAAGAAGACATACATGTGGCCAACAAACATATGATAAAATGCTCAATATTACTGATCATTAGAGAAATGCAAGTAAAAACCACAATGAAATATCATCTCACACCAGTGACATGGCTATTCTTAAAAAGTCAAAAAGTAACAGATGCTGGTGAGGTTGCAGAAAAAACGGAACACTTTTACTCTGTTGGTAGGAGTGTGAATTAGTTCAACCATTGTGGAAAGCAGTGTGGCAATTCCCCAAAGAGATAGAAACAGAACTACCATTCGACTCAGAAATCCCATTGCTAGGTATATATCCAAAGGAATATAAATCATCCTGCCATAAAGACACATGCACATGTATGTCCCTTGCAGTACTATTAACAACAGCGAAGACATGGAATTAACCTAAATGCCCATTAATGATAGACTGGATAAAGAAAGTGTGGTACATATACATCATGAAACACTATGAAAAAATAAGAACAAGATCAACTCCTTTGCAGGAACATGGATGGAGATGAAGGCCATTATCCATAGCAAACTAGCGCAGGAACAGAAAACCAAATACCACGTGTTCTCACTTGTAAATGGGCACTAAATGATGAGAATACATGAACATAACAGACGATGGGGAACAAAAGACACTGTGGTCTACTTGAAGGAGGGGTAGGGAGGAAGAAGAGTATTAAAAAAAAATAACTATTGAGTACTAGACTGAGTACCTGGATGACTAAATAATGTATACAACAAACATCTGTGACACAAGTTTACCTACGTAACAACCCTGCATACATACCCCTAGACCTAGAGCAGAAAGTAAATAAAAATTGGTCCTCTCTTCCCCTTCTCTGAAAATGACATTTTCCTCCTCCTAATTTCTTGGGCTGAATACCAGTCATCTCAGACTTTCTGTTTCACTTACACCTATATCCAAACCATCAATAAATCTTTTTAGCTTTGTCTTTAAAATACATTCAAAGGCCAGCAACTTTCCACCACCTCTCCAAGTAGGGGATCTTGTCTAAGACACTATTATTTCTGATCTGGAATATGTAAATAACGTAACTGGTTTTTCTATTTCGACTTTTGCTACTCTGGACCAAATACTGCAATAGCACTGCATAAAAGGCAACAGTAGCTCTCATCTTACTCTGAGTTAAAGCTAAAGAATTTTATTAGGGCCAACAATGCCCACTTGGTCTATGTTTCCCTCCTCCTACTCTTATTTCCCACATCTCTTTCTCTGGTTCATTCCTCTCCTGCCACCCTGGATACCTTGCTATCTTGGTCATGTTATAGACTAAGTGTGTGATTTCTCAATAACATTTGTGAAAAAAAATAATTATACAAATAAATTAAATTGTTAATACATTAGGACTACACTGGATAGTTCTGGCCAGGTAGGACTTTGGAAACAAGAAGGGAAGTTATCCATTGTAAGACAAAGAAAAGCCCAGTGGTAGAGAATCTAATACAAAAAAAAACAAAAAACAGTCATGCCAAATAGAAATGATGATGGGAAAGAAGGTCAAAGGAGTTTGTGTATTCAGGGCAGTGATCATAAAGAGATAATATGAGTCTAAGTAAAATAATGAGAAACATGAGGAAAGCAATTTAGCAAAACAAAAAAATATGATAGTGTCAACGAATGATAGATTCTGGAGGAATCAAATAATTGTTTCATTGAGAGTATTAGACATAGAATGAAGGAGGTGGTGAGTAGTGAGTGGGTGCTTGAAATTGAAATTTGGGGTATGGCTCTTATTGGTAATAACAAAATCTAATATATGCCCATGAAGCGGATGGTTGATGTTAATGGGGGACAAGAAATGAAGTCAGCACATTGAATTGATTATGTAGGTAGGTATTGAAATCATCAAAAAAGGAACAGAAATTATTTGAGAGAGAAATACAGTAAGGCAAGTGTCAAAATCTTTGGTAAATAAAGAGGAAAAACAGGGAGCATGGGGATCACTGTAAAAATGAGGGGAACATATGATATAATCTGATGGCATGTGCCCCACAGAGGCTCAATGGTCTGTAAGCAGCAATGCAAAGCAAGAAGGAATGCTCCCTCTCCAGGCTAGTGGTTAGGAAGACAAGGGTGATAAAGCCAGAGTCTGCAGGGGGAGCACTGTCCTTAGGTTTTAATACTGCAGATTCAGATGAGGTTTCCTCAGATAACTTAAAATATAATAAGGTTATGGATCGCTTATTTTTATGTAGCTTCATATAAACTACTTTCTTTATTGAGTACTGAATTTTGATTTCCCAGTTTTCAATAGAGAGTTATATTGAAAACAAACCACAAAACCTCTAAGAGAACTTAAATTTTTAATGAGAATTTTTCTTCAAATAGATTAAATATATACATCTATATATACATATATACTAATTTCATTAATAACATAGACTTTTATAACATTTAGGCATAGAGCTGCAGAATATTTAAGCTAATCTGCATAAAACCTACTTCAATCTATTAATTGCTCCTCAAGGAGGTAACTCAAATGTAAAGCATCTAATTCCATCTCCCTTCATCATCAGTTACTTCTCTTACTCTTCTCTCCAATTGAATACCACCCTCTCTTTTACAGACTACGTTCACTGGCACTCTAAGACTATTTTAAGGCTAGGACGTTTGCACGAGTATTACATATGCCTGGAATGCTCTTCCCCCATTTTTTCGCATGGCTGGCTTTTGTGACTCGGATCTCAGTTTAAATCCCATCTCATCAGTTATGATTCTCTGACCTCCCAGAATACAGTAGCTTTCCAATTCATTCAGTAGTATGCACTCTGTTAAATCTTACCATTACCTAGTTTTATGTTTGTTTGTTTGCTTATTTAGTTCTTGCTCCAGGTATTAGAAACAATCACCACTATCATTGACTAGAATACTGCTAGGTACATAGTAAATTTTCTGTAATACTTGATGAATTAAGGAATAAATTATGAATGATAGTCTAAAATTGTGCAAAATGGGTTTTTGTCGCATTACTGCTATTGATTAGTCAAAATTATCAAAATCATCTATTTAACCTGTTAGTAACTGATAAAGTGGGAAAAGGAGCAAAACTTGTGGTAACATGCTTTGAACTATTTTTAAAAGAAGTCACATTAATCTTAGTTATATTACTATTATTGTATCAATAGGAAGTAGCAGTTATAAAGAATCCATGATTTAATATGAAATAGCATGATTTCTTTGTGGAAAAGTATATCAATATAACTTATTATCAGAATTACTTGTCAAATTATAGGACAAAAGCTTTTTACAGTCTACAAGTTCAGGGCACACATAACTTTGTAATCAACACATTGTGAATTATGTTTTGACAAGGTCAAACATGAACCATGTGTTAAAATGTTGGTAACAAGACTTATTAATAGAATGCATGGATAAAATGGCTGACAAATGTATTAACTTTATTCCTTTGAACATTGGCATATAATGACTCCTAAAAAATTACTGTTACAAAAAAGACACGTATTTCAATTCAAAACAGCTAACTACTCTTAGTTGTGTACAGTGTAAATTTTGAACATTATTAATTCATGTTCTATAGAAATAAATTTTAAGTAACCTCAAAATGCCTTAATAGGTTTTGGAATAGAATAGAGAATCATTTATTACCAGGTGTTTAGTGGTAAGATAATAAAGTAAACATTTAGCCATCTCCCAAAACTGCTAAGACTGTAATCATCGTTTATTTTTGAACCTCAAAAACCAATCATTGGAATAATCTTAAACGTCTGTGCATGATATATTCTGGTTGTTTATATATACTTTGCTTTATGTTTAGTTATTTACTTAGTAATTTTTTTTTTTTTTTGAGACGGAGTCTCGCTCTGCCACCCAGGCTGGAGTGCAGTGGCCGGATCTCAGCTCACTGCAAGCTCCGCCTCCCGGGTTCATGCCATTCTCCTGCCTCAGCCTCCCAAGTAGCTGGGACTACAGGCGCCCGCCACCACGCCCGGCTAGTTTTTTGTATTTTTTAGTAGAGACGGGGTTTCACCGTGTCAGCCAGGATGGTCTCGATCTCCTGACCTCGTGATCCGCCCGTCTCGGCCTCCCAAAGTGCTGGGCTTACAGGCTTGAGCCACCGCGCCCGGCCTACTTAGTAATTTTTAATAATAACTTTTGCTCCATAAATCTACCAGTCAAAAAGAAAAGTTAAAACAAACCAAAATTTTCCTTTCAATCCTACCTCTCCGTTTTATAATCTGAAACAAACTGAGAATCTTTCCATTCTCATGCTTGTCCCTTCCTTTCTTTTTAGTCAGATATTACTTTATATGAAAGATTTCATGATGCATGCAATCTTTAGGAACATACTTCTTCTATATTTTTTCAAGATAAATCCATGTTGTTGTATACCATTATATTTCTTTTTTAAAAAACTCATATCATATGACTTTGTGGCAGTATCACCACTGATACACATTTCAATTGTTTCTAGACTTTTGCTATTGTGTACAGCACCACCATCAATTTTTTCTCCATTATCTTCCTATCTTATCTTGAAAACAGGTGTACATGGGCAGGCATTGCTCTTGGATATATACCAAAGATATCTGGGTTTTCAAGTGCATAAATATTTTAATTTTGGTTAAGAAAATAAAACTATTTTCAAAACTGGTTTACTAATATATACTTCCACCAGTGATATAACAAGACACCATAGATACACATCTTCTCCAACACTGTTATTCCAGACTTCATATTCTTGACAATGCGATGGGTGGAAAATGGCATCATATGACTATCTTTATTAGAATCTTCATGATCAATACTGCTAATGCCTATCACATGTTTACCGATCACATGCATTTTTATTTTTGTGAAATATCTACTTATGTCTTTCGGCAGTTTTCCATTGAATTATTGGCACTTCTTCATTTTTAAGAGTTCTTTATGTGTTCTTGACACTAATACTTTGCTGATTGTGTACAATTATCCAAGTTTGTAACCTAGCTTCTTGCTTAGTTTATGGTAGCACTTTAAGAATTAATTCTCTTAATATAAGTAAATGCAACATTTCCTGTTATAACCAACCTTTTTATGAATAACACATATTACTTGAATCTAATAAATATTCATTTATATTTTTAGCCCTGTTTTTTGACATTTTTACATAAAAATTTTTGGTGTCAATATATGAGTTATTCAATTTTTTTCATACATCTTTCAGGTTCATTTGTGGAATAGCCCTTTCTCTGTCGCACTGATATGGCATGCCAATTTTGTCATATAACGAAGTTCCACGCAAGCATGGTTCTGTTTCTCAGCGTTCTGACTGTTTCTGCACCTATGCCACACTGAGTAACCAAAGCTCAAGAGTTGTCATCCAGTTTAACAGGTATCTCATCACTTCTCTTCTTCTGAGCATCTTATATATTCTTTGTTCTTTACTCTTCCACAAAAATCTTAAAATCACATTCTTGAGTTTTATAAATAATTACTTTGGAACTTTGATTGCAATAACACTGATCAATTTAGAAAGAATCACTATTTCACACTATTGTCATCTTGCCCATGAACATGATATGTCCTAATTGGTTCTTCTAATTCGTATCATTTTCTCTGTATTTTTTACATCATAGATTTATTCTTAGATACTTGATATTCTCTTATACAATTTTAAGTTATATATTATCTTTAATTAAACTTTCTAGTTTGCTGCCTTTGTATAAAAATGCAACTGAAATTTCTATAGTAATTTTCTTTTTACATCTATTTTTATCTACAATCTTGTTAAACACTTGTATTATATCAAATAATTTGTAGGTGGATTCTTTTGTGTATTTTGTGTAAATAACATCAAATGGAAAAATAACTACTTTTTCCTGAATTACAATCCTTATTTTCTTCTTATCTTTATTTTGGTATTGCCTGAGGTAGGGCCTTAAAAACAATGTTGAACAGAAATATTCATTGTGGACTTCATAACCTTGTTTTTGTCTTTAAACATATTGCTTCCAATATTTTAACATTAAATATAATTTTATTTCATATTTTTAATAAATATGCATTAAGTAGCAATCAGTTGCTGATAAATTGTGTTATTTCAAAAAATGTATCAATTTTACCTAATTTTTAAAAATTATATAGTTGTTACTATTCCCACACTATTACTAAAATCTCTACTTTGTATGTAGTATATTTTCATTTATACATTTGTTATTATTTGTCTTTTCCTGATAATCTGAATAGAAAAATGTCTACTTTCTTAGGGTTTTAAAAAATATTTTAAAATAATATTTAAAATAAGTGATATGTTATTGAAATAGAAAATAAAAACTGATTTAAAAATATTAACCAGCCGGGCACGGTGGCTCAAGCCTGTAATCCCAGCACTTTGGGAGGCCGAGACGGGCGGATCACGAGGTCAGGAGATCGAGACCATCCTGGCTAACACAGTGAAACCCCGTCTCTACTAAAAAATACAAAAAACTAGCCGGGCGAGGTGGTGGGCGCCTGTAGTCCCAGCTACTCGGGAGGCTGAGGCAGGAGAATGGCGTAAACCCGTGAGGCGGAGCTTGCAGTGAGCTGAGATCCGGCCACTGCACTCCAGCCTGGGCGACAGAGTAAGACTCCGTCTCAAAAAAAAAAAAAAAAAAAAAAAAATTAACCAAGTACAAAAATGTTTTTCATTGTGGATGTTTGTGCAGCAAAGCTTCTGAAGACTTGTAGGCTTGAGAACAGTGGTTGTATAACTTTATATTGAAATAGCCTTTTTTGTATACAATTTTAACTTCTGTTATTTTCATCAAAACTTTAAAGTCATTATACCATTGCCTTGTTTCCAGTGTTTGTGTTGAGAAATTTGATATCTATATAATTTTTATTCCTTTATGTGTGACTTATTGTCTCTCTAAACTTTTTGAATTGTCTTGGTCTTTAAAAAACTATTTTATTGTAAATTGATGATTTATAACATATACTTACGGGCTAAAAAAAGTGATGTGATAATTTATATATACAATGTGTAATAAAATTAAACTAATTAATACACATCTCAAATACATCAATCATGTGGTAAGAACATTTGCAATTTACTCTTCACAATTTTGAAATTACAGTACATTATTTTCAACTATATTCACCATGCTATGCAATAGATCTGAGCAAACAAGAACTTCCTTCCGTCTGAGATTTTGGGCCATTTGACCATAATCTCTCTATTCTCCCCAGCTTCCAATCTCTGTAACTAACTTTGTGCTCTGCTTCTATGAGTTCAGTTGTTTTAGATTCCAAACATAAAGGAGAACATGTATTTCCCTTTCTGTGCCTGCCGTATTTTACTTAGCATAATTCATTTATTTCTCTATTGACTAATTGTTCTGGTAAGGACTTTCAATACTATGTTGAATAGGAGTGGTAAAAGTGGACATCCTCGTCTTGTTCCAGAACTTAAAGGAAAGCCTTCCAATTTTTTACCATTGAGTACAGTGTTAGCTGTGGACCTCTCATATATGGCCTTAAATGTGTTAAGGTACATTCTTTCTACACTAAATCTGTGAGAGTTTTTTATCATGAAAATTGTTGAATTTTGTCAAGTGCTTTTTTCTGCGTCTAGTAAGATAATGAGATGGTTTTTGTCTTTCATTCTGTTAATGTGATGTATCACAGTTACTGATTTACTTATGTTGAAGCCTCCTGTGTCTCGGGAGAAACGCCACTTGATCATGATGGATGATCCCTTTAATGTGTTGATAAATTCAGTTTGCTAGAATATAATGGAGGATTTTCATGTCTATGTTCATCAAGGATATTGACCTGTAGTTTTATCTTCTTGTAATGTCCTTGTCTGACTTTGGTATCAGGGTAATGCTGACTTGATAAATGAGTTAAAAAAGAGTCCCTCCTCTTCAATTTTTGGGAAGACTTTGGGAAGAATTAGTATTAGTTCTTTAAAAAACTGGTAGAATTCAACCATGAGCCATCAGGTCTTGGGTTTTTCTTTGATGGGAAAATTTTTATTACTGATTTAATCTCCTTACTTGTTATTGGCCATTTCAGATTTTTTATTTCTGCACAATTCAATCTTGGTAGGTTGCATATGCCTAGGAATATATTCGTTTCTTCTAGGTTATCCAATTTGTTGCTATATAATTATTTGTAATAGTTGCTTATGATTCTATTATGTGATATCAGTTCTAATGTCTCTGTTTTCACCTCTGATTTTATTTGAGTCTTCTTTTTTCTAGTTATTACAGCTAAATGTTCATTTTGTTTGCGTTTAAAAAAAATACAACTGGCTGGGAGCGGTGGCTAACACCTGTAATCCCAACACTTTGGGAGGCCAAGGCAGGCGGATCACCTGAGGTTGGGAGTTCGAGACCAGCCTGACCAACATGGAAAAACCCTGTCTCTACTAAAACTATAAAAAATGAAAAATGAGCCAGCCGTCAGGGCGCATGCCTGTAATCCCAGCTACTGGGGAGGCAGAGGTAGCAGAATCGCTTGAACCTGGGAGGTGGAGGTTGCAGGGAGCCGAGATCATGCCATTGCACTCCACCCTGGGCAACAAGAGCGAAACTCTGTCTCAAAATAAATAAATAAAATGAAAATTTAAAAAAAGACACTAGTTTTATTAATCTTTTGTATTCTTTTGCTAGTCTGTGTTTCATTTACTTCGATTCCAATCTTCATTATTTCCCTCCTTCGCCTATCTTTGTATTTAGTTTTTTTTTCTCTACCTCCTTGACAAATAAGATTAAGTTGTTTGAAATCTGCTTTTTAGGTAAACATTTATCATTATAAACTTTCCTCTTAGAGCTTCTTTTGCTGTATTCCATAAGTTTTGGCACTTTGCATTTCCATTTTTGTTTGTCGCAAGATTTTTTTTTTAATTTTATTGACCCATTAGTTGTTCAGGAACATGTTGTTAATTTATATGTATTTGTGAATTTTCTGAAATTCCTCATTGATTTCTAATTTCATAGCATTGTGGGTCAGAAAAGGTACTTGATATAACTTCAAATTTCTTGAGAAAATTCAGACTTTTGTCCTAATAGGTGATCTATCCTGGAAAACGTTCTCCGTGTGCTCAAGAATATTGTGTATGCTGTTGCTAATGGATGGAATGTTCTGTATATGTCTGTTAGGTCCATTTGATCTAATGTGTTTTCTTATTAATTTTCTGTCTGAATAATCAGTACATTGTTAAAAGTGATATATTAAAGTCCCTTACTATTATTGTATGGCAATCTCTTTCTCTCAAGGTCATTTCATATTTGTTTTACATTTTTAGGTGCTCCAATGTTGAGTATATGTGTATTTACTATTGTTACATCCTGTTGATAAATTGACCCCTTTGTCATCATATAATGTTCTTATGTGTCTCCTATTTCCATTTTTGAGCTTTTTTGTTTTCATTTGCGTGGAAAATCTTTTTCCATCCCTTCATTTTCAGTGTGTGTGTGTCCTAAAATACAAGGTGAGACTCCTACAGGCAGTGAATAATTGGGGCTTGTTTATCCTTTCAGTTACTCTTTTTTGGAGGATTTAATGCATTTATATTCAAGGTAATTATTGATAGGCAAAGACTTACTACTACCATTTTGTTAACTGTTTTCTGGTTGTTTTGTAGATATTTTGTTTCTGCCTCTTATGCTGTCTTCCTTTATGTATTGATTTTTTAACAAGTGGTATGCTTTGACCGTTCCAATTTTTTGTCCTACTAATAATTTTTGCTTTGTACTTCTCTGAGGTTTACATATAAGATATACATATATCAATAACCTATTTCAAACTGATAACTTGCATACAACTCCACACTTTTGCTCCAACATTTTATGTTGTTGAGGTCAGGTCAGAATTTACATCACTTTATAATGTGTGTCTCTTGACAATTTATTTCAGTTATAGTTTTAATCGTTTTTTTTTCCTCCAACTTCTTGAGATAATTCAGACTTTTGTCCTAATAGATGATCTATACCTAATAGGTAGTCTCACTCTATTGCCCAGGCTGGGGTGCAGTGGCGTGATCTCGGCTTACTGCGGCAAGCTCTGCCTCCCAGGTTCACACCATTCTCCTGCCTCAGTCTCCCGAGCAGCTGGGACTATAGACACCCGCCACCATGCCCAGCTAATTTTTTGTATTTTTAGTAGAGACGGAGTTTCACCGTGTTAGTCAGGATGGTCTCGATCTCCTGACCTCATGATCTGCCTGCCTTGGCCTCCCAAAGTCCTGGGATTACAGGCATGAGCTACCACACCTGGCCTAATAGTTTTGTTTTTAATTCTTGTTCCAGGGATAAAGTTACATGTGATCATTATGGTACTTGAGTATTCTGAATATATGACTCTGCTGTACTTCAACCACTGAGTTTTGTACTTTCATATCTATCATTATTAATTTGTGACTTTTTTGTTTCAGCTTAAAGAAGTCCTTTTAGCAATTCTTACAAGACTGGCGTAATGGTTATGACATCCCTTCATTTTGACAAAATGACAAACTTTCAGTTTGAAAATGACAAAATTTCATTTGTCTGGGAAAGTTTATATTTCCTCCTCATTCTTAAAAGACCAGTTTTCTGATTAAAGTATTTTTGGTTAGAAGCTTGTGTTTCTTTAGCACTTTGAATATGTCATCCCACTCTTTCCTGACCTGCACTGTTTCTCCTGAGAAATCTGCTGATAGTGACACTTCTTTGTATGTGACGGGTTTCTTATCTTTTGCTGCTCCAGAATTTTTTGTCTTTGATTTTTGGTAGTTTATTATGTGCCTTGATTAACTCCTCTTTCAGTTGTATTTGAGTGGAGACTTCTGTGCTTCCTATACCTGGATGTTGGCATCTATTCACAGAATATGGAAGTTTTTTGTTAAGCCCTTATTTATTTAAATATGCTTTATGATCCTTGTTTTCTTTATTCACCTTCTGCAGCTTCTATTCTGTAAAAGCTTGGTCTCTTCATAGTGTCCCATAATTCCTGCAGGATTTTGTTACATTTTTTTCATTCTTTTGTCTTTTAGCTCCTTTGATTGGATAATTGTAAATTTTGTTTTCCAGCTTACTGCTTTTTTCCGCTGCTTAATCACATCTTCTGTTTAATCTTTCTGTTTTTCATTTCAATCATTGTATCCCTCACCTCTAGGATTTCTATGTTTTAAATTTTTTTCTATTTTGTTGTAAAACTCACTTTGTGAGTTGTGTTCCAAATTTTACATGATTTTTTAATCCATACATTCTTATCGTTTACTGAACTTCTTTAGGAAATTTATTTGGAGTTGCCAGTCATTGCAGAGATCTCCATTCCTTTAGGGCCCATTATTGGAGCTTTATTAGTTTCCCTTGGAGTATAACGATTCCCTAATTCTTCATAATCCTTGTGTGCTTGCAATGTTGTCTGTGCATTTGAGGAGACAGCCTCCTCTTCTGGTCTTTTTAAATGTTACTTGGCAGGAATAGACCCTGGCTATTTAGACTAGCCCATGACTCTGGAAAGGCCAGTTGGTGACAGTCCCAGTCAGGCAGATCTTGTTATGTGTTCTCTAATTCATGGGGTCACTGACTTTGCTCTGATGTCAGGCGGGGCTGCTAGCTGAGTTCTGCCATCCAGCAGAATCGCTGGCAAGGTTCTGCTGTCAGGAAGAGCTGCCGGCTGGATGATGCTTTCCCTTCTATTCAGGCTAGGAAGCGGATGTATTTCCTGGCCGGGAAATTCTACTGTATGGGATCTGCAGTTGAGCAGGGCTACAGGCTGTGATCTGAGATTAGTAAGTAACTGCTTGGGACAGGCAGGACCAGAGGCTGTGCTCCTTGGAAATACATGACTGAGGACTGCGTGCCACTCAGGTGGAGGCCTGTGGTGAGCTTTTGGCTGAGTGGCCGTTTGCTCTCTCAGGTCAAGCAGGTCTAGCCTCTCTACTTCTCCAAAATGTATGGGGGTGGGAGTGTCCCTGCCTGGGCAGGGTCATTAGGTCATGCTCTGAGGTGAAGCACGGAGATTAGCTATCTAGAGACTCAACGCAAAATAAACTTCTTACCTTACTTATGAAGGCAATCAGCTCAGTTTTAAAGAGTGGTTATAAAGTCAGCTGGTATCACTGATTGAGCTGTCAAGAACACAAAAATACCAGCAAGATTCTGTAGGCTGGTCACTATGAGCTCTGCCTCCTTTGTTTCTATCTGACCCCAGGCAGTTTATGCCTTGAACCCCACTGTTCCCCAGGAGTTGAGACTGAAGTGGGCTTTCTGGGAGGTGTCTCAGAGTGCTAGGGAAGATTGGATGCCTCCAGTTTTCTTTTCCCCACTGTGGAAACTGTGTGCCCAGGGAAATTCTCTGTCTGGCATTGTGCTGACTGACTTCAGGGGGGATGAAGGACAGCATCATAGTGAGATCATTCCTACTCATCTAATTTGTTTTCCTTCAGTTCCACAAATGACGTAGGTGTCTCAAGACAGTTGCCAAGTATGGAGGTTTTCAAAAAGATGTGTGGTCTGTAGATAGTTGCTAGTTATACTTTCTGTGGGTGTTGGGTGGCACGAAGGATTGGGGGCAGTTGGTAGAGATTGCAGCCCGAGACTTCCTATTCTTCCATTTTGCTGATGTCATCTCCATCTCTTTGTCTTTTAAATGCTACTACTATGTGTGGGTTTTTAGTTATTTTTTCTCTTTCACACATTAGAAAGTACACTTTAATATTTTGAAGTATACTTTATACTACATTCAGTCTGCCTTTTATATTTTTAAATGCCAGAACAGTCATTATGATTACTTTTCACACAGTACTTCGTCACAATTTTATTTCTCTTTCTGTGATCTTTTGAAACATTTCTTTGGTCTTGGTTTTTGATTTGCTTATTTTGTTATATATATTACTATGATACTCTGAATTTATTTTCTTGAATGTTTCATGGATAATTGTTCTTGGTAATTCCTCATGTACTTTAATTTAATATTACCAACATTTTTCTCCTGATATATTATGCTGTTGTGTTTTTATTATGCTAATTTAAAAGTGCTGGTCCATCTGTTCTTAGTTTTGTTTCTGAGGAAATCAGTAATCCAGCATATTGCTTTTCTTCTGAAATCAATGATGTTCTCTTCAAATGTCTCATGATTTTGAGCTGCTTACTCCTGTTCTCATTTTATATACTCAGTCAGCTAATATAAGAAAAAAGACCAAACTTCAGTCTTTGGGAAGAAAAAGGCATTTAGTGGATAGTTGTTGTAATCAAAAGTTTGACTATGGAAATCGTTTACGACTCACCGCTCTTTCTGCCCCACATTGTTGCAAGCTGTTAAGAGAGCCTGATGCTTTCTCCTCTGGTGCCGGCAGGAGATTCAGAACCACATAAGACCCTGCCTGCAGTTGTGAACCTCACTTTGACCACTCCCCCAAACCACCATAAAAATTCCAATCCAGTCTTTTTCCTTTTGTCAGTCATTTTTGGACCAAATTAGGAAGGCTGTCCTGCTCTCCCACAAAGCCTCATTCAGTAATAAGCCTGTTTACATAATTTTGGTGCATGTATAGCATCATCAGTCTTCTCATCTGAACCAAATTTTGGGTGAAGCCCTTCTAATTCTGCAGGGTGGCCACTAAACAGTGATAGACGATGATATGGTTTGACTGTGTCCCCGCCCAAATCTCGTCTTGACTTGCAGTTCCCATAATCCCTGTATGTCATGGGAGGGACTTGATGGGAGGTAATTGAATCATGGGGGTGGTTACCCCAATGCTGTTCTCATGATAGTGAGTTCTCAGGAGAGCTGATGGTTTTATAAATATACCCTTTATAAAGGCTCCCCCCCCTTTACTTGGCATTTCTCCTTCCTCCTGCCATGTGAGTAAGGATGTGTTTTCTTCGCCTTCTGCCATGATTATAGGTTTCCCAAGGCTTTCCCAGTCATGTGGAACTGTGAGTCAATTAAACCTCTCTTTTTTATAGGTTACCCAGTCTCAGGTATTTCTAGAAACCCTAGAAGGATATTCTTCTTGGATTCTAACCTCCCCACCCTCCAAATGTTGAGGTTTGAAGCAGGCTAGGAAAACAACTATTAAAAATTATTCCTCAATTATCTATTATCACAGTTTCCAAAAAACAGGCTTCCACCATTTGTTCCAAAATAATGAAAGAGAGAAGACAATAGATTAGAGAAGATAAGAATGGATAGTAAGATATGCCCTGAAAACTTTTTGATATGGAAGGAAATCAAATGTTTCAAATTAATTTTATAAACAATATGTTTGAGCGGAATATAAAATTCTACATGTTATTTATATTAATGATGAAGATTATGCTGATCAGTTCAAATGTTGGAACTGTGATTTTGAAACTACTACTGATATTTTATTGAAATGTGGTTAGAGTTAGAAAAAATTACTGAAAATTTAATTTTGTAAAAATTATACTAAGATCTGTCCATCTTAAAAATAGAAGGCATTATTATAAATCAAGATAATTATATTATTGTGTTTCAATACACTTATGATTCATATCTAAATAGCTTAGTTTTGCCCTAATTTGTCAAAAGCAGAATTTGAGAACTCCCATAATGGAATAAGTAGCTATAAGAAAAATAAAATAGTAATATACCATAAAGTGATTTCAGTTCCATTTCAGAGGAAGGGAAAATAAAAGGAGCAGTTTAAGGACAAAAATATTAGCACAACTACAAAATCAAACTGAAAGCATTATACACTTTTTCATAATATAGGGCAATTGAACCTCACTTGCTCTTCCAAATTCTATGACTAACTTGCAATTTCCTGCTCTACTGGCCTCCTGGGATGAAGGCACAGACATATTGATCTGACTGACGGTGAAGTATCACTTTGCAGTAAGTGTCTAAGTGGTGTGGCAACAGCCAGTGCTTTCTGATAGCTACAAAGGAGGACACTACCAGATCTATCTTGTTATTAATAAGATAAACGTTGTTTCTCTGTAAATGCAAAAGAAAACAAATTATTGTTGCAAACTTCACATCTCACTATGGTATAGTTTCATGTATTATCTATTTAAATTATTTTAATTGAAATGGTAAATATACAAATATCTTACCTTGTAGATGGTGAGGCAAAATATAATTTATGGAATAATGTCCTAATAAATGAAAGGGAAGTGCAGTGCTTGGAGATACTTGTACATAAGCATGATAAGATAATATTCATAGATCTAAATAAATACCCTGAAGAGAACTCTGAATCTCTGACCAAAGCTAAAGTAATACAAAGTGGTTATATGTTCTTGGACTTGTTAGGAATTAGAACATTATCTTAAAAATGATGAGAATTAATGAAAGTGTTTTAATCCAGAGGCTGGAATTAAAATACTCATATTTTTCAAAGAATCATTTATGATTGTCTTAGACTATTTGGGCTACTATAACAAAATACCTTAAATCTGGTAATTTAAAAAAATAACAAATTTATTTCTCACAGTTCTGGAGGTTGGAAAGTGCAAGACCAAGACATGAACAGATTCATTATCTGGTAAGAGCCTGTTCCTCATAGACAGTAACTTATATGTGTCTTCACATGCAAGAAGAGGTGCACAAGCCTTCTCAGGTCTTTTTGATAAGGACAGTAATCTCATTCATGAGGGCAGAGGACTTATGACTCAAACACCTCCCAAAGACCCCACATTCTTAATGCCACTTCTTAAAAGAAGACATCCCATTACTGGGTATATACCCAAAGGATTATAAATCATGCTGCTATAAAGACACATGCACATGTATGTTTATTGCGGCACTATTCACAATAGCAGAGACTTGGAACCAACCCAAATGTCCATCAGTGACAGACTGGATTAAGAAAATGTGACACATATACACCACGGAATACTATGCAGCCATAAAAAAGGATGAGTTCGCATCCTTTGTAGGGACATGGATGCAGCTGGAAACCCTCATTCTCAGCAAACTATAGCAAGAACAGAAAACCAAATACCGCATGTTCTCACTCATAGGTGGGAACTGAACAATGAGATCACTTGGACACAGGAAGGGGAACATTACACACCCGGTCCTATTGTGGGGAGCGGGGAGGGGGAAGGCATAGCATTAGGAGATATACCTAATGTAAATGACGAGTTAATGGGTGCAGCACACCAACATGGCACATGTATACATACGTAACAAACCTGCACATGGTGCACATGTACCCTAGAACTTAAAGTATAATTTAAAAAAATTTTTTTAAAAAAAAGAATGTGGACATACTTTTATTCAAACTTTCCTGAAACTAAAATAAAAATCATTATTTTCATCATGTTGCCAGCAAAGATTACTTAAAATATGTCTATTATTACCAAATTTTTTAATAATGAAGATGGACTGTAGTAAGCAAACGCAATTTTGAAAACCATGTGTTAAAGATAACTCCTTTGCTGCTTTAGTGCTTTATGAGAAAATAACATTCATTGCATAGTATTTTTGATTTTATAACCAACTGGCCTATCCGATGACACTAAATGCTATATAGTACAAAATATAAGGAGGAAAATGGTTTCATTATTTTATGCATAAAAGCCTGATTGGGTTTTTATACCTATTGGGTCTAAAAACCAAATATTTAGGCTTTTTTTTAAAGTTACAGCAGTGGTTTATTTTATAATCAACACAACCGTTTGTCTGATTTTATATTTTATATCTTAACAGTTTGAAGGTCAGCCCTTTCAAAAATCAAAGAAAAGGCAATTAAAATGACATTGCTTAAAATATTAGGGGAATGTTTCCAAGGAAAAAATTGTTAAAGTACTTGAAAATCCAAGACTATTTTTCATGTTGTAACTATTTTCAAATGTATTTAACATTTAGGTTCAAAGTCAGGAGCAGTGGCACAGCATGTTGTTCCACCTACTCGAGAGGCTGAAGCTGGAAGATCACTTGAGGCCATGAGTTCAACACCAGCCTGGATGACATAGAAAGATTCCCATCTCTTTTTAAACAGGTTCAGTCAGATTTCAGAAACTGGGTGTAGACACTCTAGGAACTGATTGCATTCACTTGCTTAGTGTTCATTTTTGGCTTGGATCATGAACATAGTCTTTGAGTGAAGGGTTACTTTCTCCAATTTGACCTGTTTTCATCATTGTATACCATTACTGTTTCCTTGAAAATAAACTACGTAATTGACATTTTCATACAACTTAACTATGGAAATGTGTAATATGTAACTATTTCCTGATTGTGACATTAATAATCCGGAATTCCATCTCTACTCAAACATCATCAAATACTAAGGCAGTATTAATTTTGGTAAAATATTTAAACATACATCTTAGTTTGCTATAAAAAGTAAACACTTAGCTAACGTGCTCATTTTCACATATATATATTTTCGGTTCATAGGTACAGATATCCTGCATATTTTTGGCCTCATACAAAGAAAGAAATTTTTTTGAAAATTTATGTGTGTATTTGCATTTATCATCATAAATACATTTAATTCACTGTAAAGACATAGCCAGAAAGATAATCAGCTATCTGATAATTACAAGGTGTTGATTAGAAAATAGGTACTTACTTTAAATAGAATTGTTATTAAAATATCTTGCTTTACCTGCCCTTTAATGCCTTTTGAGAATATCATGATCTGCAGAAACATAGATTTATTGAAATTAATTCTAAAATAGCACAGCATTTGCAGTGGTCTTGGTAATTCTCTAGCTCAGATGTATAACCTCAGATTTTTGTATATATTCACTGAACACTTTTCGGTGTGTATGAGATCAAAGATTCTTAATCATACTCCAAATTGCACACTGCTAGCTAATTAGGTAGTTATAATACCATTTAGTTCATTTCTTAATGGAAAGTTGGAATAAACATAGCAGAAGTATAGTTATGTTTTAAAGGATGATTCTCTGTATATATTTCTCAATTTTGATAAGATGAGCCTGTCTTATCCAAAGACTTAATGGCTTCTTAAAGATATACTTGATTACTCAAATACACAAGGCATTCTTATTGGAAATCTTATTGAAGTAAATATGTATAACTGAAAAACGATTCCCCAAAATTAACACATCACAACATAATAAAACATTTTGCCCTGAGGACAGTCTTTATTACCAGCAAGACAAGCATGAAGAAATACTGGAAAAGGAGAATGCTGTAGTCAAATATCATAATGTATATATTATATATAATACATAATATAAATATGTATGATACACACATACAATATATGTACAGATTCACCTCTATGATCTGTTCTTTGACCAGAAATATTTTGAGATGATCTAGCTATATGCTATCATAAGCTGTCAAGCCATCACTTAATACTAATTTTTTTAAGCAGTTTTAGGTTACAGCAAAAATTGAGAGGAAGGTAGAGATTTCCCACATACCTCCTGCCTTCACACATGCATAGCCTCCCCCATTATCAACATCACACACTAAGTGCTACTTTTGTTTTAATTGATGAATCTGTATTGACATACATAATCGTGCAAAATCTAGAGTTTACATTACGGTTCACTGTTAATATTGTACATTCTTTGGGTCTGGACAAATGTATAACAACATGAATCCACAATTAGGGTACTATGGAAAATTATTTCAGTTCCCTATAAATCATCTGTGCTCCGTCTTTCATCCCTCCTGCTCCCCAACCTCTGGCAACCCACTGATTGTTACTGTCACAATTCTGCCCTTTGCAGAATGTCATATTGTGAGAATCACATGGTATGTAACCTTTTAAGATTGGCTTCTTTTAATAATATACATGTAATGTTCTTTCCATGGCTTGACAGCTTATTTCTCTTCAGTGCTGAGTAATATTCCATTGTAGGACGTACGGCAGTTTATTTATGCATTTACCTACTGAAGGGCAACCTGGTTGCTTCCAGGTTTTGCCAATCGTGAATAAAGCTGCTGTAAATATCCATGTGCCAATTTTCACGTGAATTCATTTGGGTACTGTGACTGCTGGAACATATGGTAAGAGCATATTTAATTTTGTAAGAAACTGCCAAACTGTCTTTCAGAGTACCATTTTGCATTCCCAGCAACCACTATTGATAGTTCCTGTGGCTCCACATCCTTGCATTTGGTGTTTTGAATTTTGACCATTCTAATAGGTATATAGTGGTATTTTATGGTTGTTTTAATTTGCATTTGCCTGATGATCTAAAATGTGCAGCATATTTCATATGCTTATCTTTGGTGAGGTGTCTTTTGAGGTCTTTTTCTGATTTTTTTCATCAGGTTGCATGTTTTCTTATTGCTGAATTTTATGTATTTTTGTATTTTGGGATAACAATCCTTTATCTGTCGTATCTTTTGCAATTATTTTCTACCAGTTTATGGATTCGCCTCTCATTCTCTTGTCATATTCTTTCACAGAGCAGAAGTTTTTAATTTTAATGAAGTCCAACTTACCAGTTATTGCTTTCATATATTTTGCCTTTGGTGGTATATCTAAAAAGCTTTTTCCATAACCAAGTTCAGGTTGAATTTTACCTAAGTTATCCTCTAAGAGTTTATACTTTTGTGTTTTACATTTAGTTCTATGGTCTATTTTGAGCTAATTTTTGTGAAGGGTGTGAAGTCTGTGTCTAGATTTTCTTTGTGAAATTTTGCATGTAAATCCAGTTGTTCCAGCATCATTTCTTGAAAAGACTATTTTGCTCCATTGCATTTCCTTTGTTCCTTTGTCAAAATCAGTTGACTATATTCATATGTAGGTCTATTTCTAGGCTCTGTATTCTGTTCCACTAATCCATTTGTCTATTATTCTTTCATCAGTACCACACTGTCTTGATTACTGTGCTTGATAATGTGTCTTGAAATCTGGTATTATCAGTCTCCAACTTTGTTCTCTTTCAATATTCTCTCCTTTGTAATTCTCCTTCAATATGGCTACCATGTACCTTTTGCCTCTCCATATAAACATTAGAATCATCCTGACAATATAAAATAAGTTGCTGGGAGTTTAACTGGAATTGCACTGAATCGATAAAGCTGTGAAGAACTAACATCTTGACACTATTGGGTCTTCCTATTTATGAACATAGACTATCTCTCCATTTGTGTAGTTCTTCTTTGATTTATCATAGTTTGTTTTCCTCAGATAGACCTTGAAGATATTTTGTTCAATTTGTACCTTTTTTTTTTTTTTTTTGGAGGGGTGGGGGGCAGTGCTAACATAAATGGCATTGTATTTTTTATTTAAAATTACATTTGTTTGCCAGAGCTATATAGGAAGGTCATATGGTTTAGCTGTGTCCCCACCCAAATCTCATCTTGAATTGGAGCTCCAAAAATACCCCTGTGCCATGGGAAGGACCCAGTGGGAGATAACTGAATCAGGAGGGTAGGTTTTTCCCATGCTGTTCTCATGACAGTGAATAAGTCTCGTGAGATCTGATGATTTTATAAAGGGCAATTCCGCTATACAAGCTTTCTTGTGCATGCTGGAAGATCACTTGAGGCCAGGAGTTCAAGACCAGCCTGGGTGACATGGAGAGATTCCCATCTCTTTTTTAAAAATTAGGTTCAGTCAGATTTCAGGAATCAGGAATAGATACTATAGGTTTTGATTGCAATCACTTGCTTAGTGTTCATTTTTGCCTTGGATTATGAACATAGTCTTTGAATGAAGGGCTACTTTTCCCAATTTCACCTGTTTTCATCATTATATACCATTACAGTTTCCTTGAAAATAAACTACATAATTACCATTTTCATATAACTTTACTATGGAAATGTGTAATATGTAACTATTTCCTGATTGTGACCTTAATTAGTAATCCAAAATTCCCTCTCTACTCAGACAACATCAAATACGAGACAATATTAATTTTGTTAAAGTGTTTAAAGATACATCTTAGTTTGCTACAAAATGTAAACACTTAGCTAACATGCTAATTCTCATATGTTTTTGCTCATATGTACAAAAACCATGCATATTTTTGGCTTCAAATAAAAAATGTTTTTACAACTTATGTGTGTGTGCATTTAGCATCATAAATATATTAGATTCCCTATAAAGACATAGCCAGAAAAATAATCAGCTACCTGATAATTATAAGTTACTGACTAGAAAATATGTATTTCCTTTAAATAAAATTGTTATATTAAAATACCTTGCTTTACCTGCCCTTCAATGCCTTCTGAGAATGTGTGACCTGCAGAAACATGGATTTATTGAAACTAATTCTAAAATAGCACTTTGCAGTGGCTTTGGTAATTCTCTAGCTCAGATGTAAACTCAGATTTTTATATACATCCAATGAACATTTTTCAGTGTGTATGAGATTAAAGATACTTAACCATACTCCAAATTGCCCACTGCTAGCTGGAACTACTACACTGCAAAGGAGTAACAGGAAGAGGTTGGAATAGTTTGGAGGGCTCAGAAGAAGACAGGAAAGTGTAGGCAAGTTCAGAACTTCATAGAGACTTGGCAGGCTCAGAAGACACGAACAGGTTGGAAAGTTTGGAACTTCCTAGAGACTTGTTGAATGACTTTACCAAAATGCTGAGAGTTATATGGACAATAAAGTCCAGGCTAAGGTGGTCTCAGATGGAGATGAGAACTTGTTAGGAACTGGAGTAAAGTTCTCTCTTGCTATGCAAAGAGACTGGCAGCATTTTGACCCTGCCCTAAAGATCTGTAGAACTTTGAACTTGAGAGAGATGATTTAGGGTATCTGATGGATGAAATTTCTAAACAGAAAAGCATTCCAGAGGAAGCAGAGCATAAAAGTTTGAAAAATCTGTACCCTGACAAAGCAGTAGAGAAGAAAAACCCATTCTCTGGGGAGAAATTCAAGCAAGCTGTAGAAATTTGCATAGGTAATGAGGAACAGAATGTTAATCACTAAAACAATGGAGAAAATGTCTGCAGGGCATGTCAGAGGCCTTCATAGAAGCCCCTTCCATCACAGTCCCAGGAGAGGAAAAATGATTTCTTGGACCAGGACCAGGGCCCCCCTGCTGTATTCAGCCTTGGGACTCAGCGCCCTGTGCCCCAGGCACTCCAGCTGTGGCTAAGAGAGACCAACATACCGCTTGGGCCATGGCTTCAAAGGGTTCAAGCCCCAACCCTTGGCAGCTTCCGTGTGGTGTGGGTCCTGCAGGTACACAGACCACAACATTTGAGGTTTGGGAACTTCCACCTAGATTTCAGAGGATGTATGAAAATGCCTGGATGTCTAGGGCGAGGTGTGTTACAGGGGTGGAACTCTCATGGAGAACCTCTGCTATGGCAGTGCAGAAGGGAAATGTGGGGTTGGAGTCCCCCGTCAACCCACAGAGTCCCCACTGGGGCACTGCCTAGTGGAGGTGTGAGAAGAGGGCCACCATGCTCCAGACCTCACAATGGTAGTTCCAGTGACAGCTTGCACCGTGCACCTGGAAAAGCCTCAGACACTCAGAGCCAGCCTGTGAAACCAGTCAGAACAGAAGCACTATACCCTGCAAAACCACAGAGGCAGACCTTCCCAAGGCCATGGGAACTCACCTTTTGCATCAGTGTGACCTGGATGTGAGACATGGAGTCAAATGAGGTCATTTTGGAACTTTAAGGTTTAATGACTGCCCTATTGGATTTTGGACTTGCATGGGGCCTGTGGCTCCTTTGTTTTGTCCAATTTCTCCCATTTAGAATAGGTGTATTTACCCAAAGCCTGTACCCCCATTGTATCTAGGAAGGAACTAACTAGCTTTTGATTTTACAGGTTCATAGGAGTAAGGAACTTGCCTTGTCTCAGATGTGGCTATGGACTTGGACTTTTGAGTTAATGCTGGAATGAGTTAAGTCTCTGAGGGACTGTTGGAAGGGCACGACTGTGTTTTTGTGCTTTGAATTGTAAGGACATGATATTTGGGAGCAGCCAGGGGCAGAATGATACGGTTTGGCTGTGTCCCAGCCAAATCTCATCTTAAATTGTAGCTCCCTTGATCCCCATGTGTCATGTCAATTACCTAGTGGAGGTAACTGAATCACAGGGGTGGGTTTTTCTCATGCTATTCTCGTAATAATGAATAAGTCTCATCAGACTTGGTGGTTTTATAAAGGGGCAGTCTCCCTGAATATGCTGCCTTGCCTGCTGCCATGTAAGACATGCCTTTGCTTCTCCTTCACCTTCCACCATGATTGAGAGGCCTCCCCAGCCATGTGGAAATGTGAGTCCATTAAACCTCTTTTTCCTTATAAATTACTCAGTCTCAGATATTTCTTCATAGCAGTATGTAAATGAACTAATACAGAAGGCAACTATGTATATTCCTACAACCTTGCTATGATCAATTAGTTCCAGGGGTTTTGTCAGTTCTTTCAGATACTTTACATAGACAATCATGTCATCTGAGAATGAAGACAATTTCTTCCTTTTCTATATGTATATATTTTATTTCCTTTTCTTGTTGTATCATTTGCTAAGGAAAAGGAAATACAATATATGCATACTGAGAAGGAAGTATGTTTAAAAGTAGTATTTCTTCCAGTTGATGCTTAAACATAATGTTCTCCATTTCTGTTTCAATATTTTGACCCATAGCATTTTTTTTTTTTTTTTTTTTTTTTGCTTAGGATTTCTATCTCTGTTTAAATTGCCCATCTGTTCTTTCATGTTATCTACTTTATTAATCCATTAAGAACCCCTAGCATATTAATCATATTTGTTTAAATTCCCAGTCTGAAAATTCCAATATCCCTGTCATGACTGCTTGCTCTGCCTCTTCAAATTATGGGTTTCTTTTTGCCTTTTGGTATTCCTTGCAATTCTTTCTTGATAACTGGACATGATGTAGACAGTAGCATGTGGCAGTAAAAGGACTGCTGTAAACAGTTCTTTAATAATGTGGTAGTAGGGTGTCAGGGACAGGAAGCATTCTACAGTCCTGTGATTCAGTCTCAGCCTTTTATTAAGCCTACGCCCGTGGACTGTGAACTTCAAAAGTGCTTCTCAGCCCCACCATCTCATAAATAGAAAACGAAGGCTAGAGTAGGCCGAAGGTGGGTATTTTCCTCCTCCTTTGTAGATGGTTAGAGTGGGCTGAGATTCTGTATTTCCCTCCCTCCATGTAAGAGGATATAAGTGGCTGAAATTGGGCATTTCCCCTCCCCTAGGTTCTGATAAAACCCCAAGAGGATAAGCTCTGATTAAAGAGTTTCTCCTGAGTGCAAACCTTTCTGAGAAGATAATGCTCTGGCATATTCTAAGGAGATTTCTTTTCCTATCCCCACGCCAGAACGATGAAGAGACTTTTCTCTGATATTGACTAAGAGAAGTGGGTCGAGTTCCTGGAGGTGAATCTCACAAAAGTGTGAGCTCCATTTTGTGGGTTCCCCTGGAGTTTTTAATTCTCAGACTTGTCCACTTTGTGCCCCCAGCAATTCAACTATATTTCAGGTTTACAACCCCAGTCCTCATTCCTGCCAAGGTTTTCACTGGTGAGACTCTGCTCTGGTAACCTGTGACTCAATGTATTCACTTGTCTGTCTCTTCAATCTCCAAAACAGTGAAGACAACTGTTTTCCATCACCTCTTTTATTGATTTAATAAAAGTTGACTTATCAGTCACTCCACTTTTTGCTGTTGTTAAAACAGAGTTGTGACTTATAAGTGGAACTGGAAACCAGAAGTCTCAGCACTTTTAATTTAATGGATGTTCTAGGAAAAGAAAGTATCCACTTTCTTGTCCTCCCCTTTTCATTAAGGCAGAGCCTATATAAGCAATCAAATTCAGTGTAACAGGGTGATTGTGAATACCTATTTTATTGGACAATAGTCTTTTTCTATTTTTGTCTAATTTGTAATTCATTTCCAAATTATACTGAAATATTTGTAAGTGGTTGAAAATTATGTTCATTTATTTGTTATCTATATTAACAGCATTAATAATCATTAGCATATGTTGATTGCTTATTGTACACTATGCTATTATTTCTCACAATATTTCTGTTGAGTACTTGTTCCCATAACTCTAGTTTTATAATTGTGAAAACTAAGGATTGAGGCAACCACATAAGTGAATTGTCATAGGCTATATTAGTATCAAAGGATGAAACTAGGATGGGGTAAGATCCCTACAACTTTAAATACCATGCAATTAACATTATTTTCTGTCAATCATCTTTACTCCTCACTGCTAGGAGCCACTTGTAGGTTAAAAAAACAGAGAACAGAAAAACATTACAGAAGCTTTCAAACCAATATCCTCAGTTTGTTTATTCTAGTCCCATTAATAAGTACTATATTGCAGAAAGTACGAGCAACATTCAAATATATCCTGCCTAACCTAGGAAGTTCAGTTTAACATTATGTATTCAACCAAAACTTGTAGAAAATATGTTATTTAAAAATCTGAAGGATTTCAAAGTTATTATCACAAAAGAAATAATTTGAGAATGTTTGGGGACAGTGGAGGGGAGACTGATGTTAGCAATGAACTGTTTGGAAAATATTTTAAAGATCTTTATTGCTATAAAATGGGAATACAGAGTGTATACATTGAATTGCTTCTGCATTGTTGAAAATTGTAATTACTTCTTACTTTGCTTAGTAACTGAAATTTTATCCAGTGCTCCATCTTTTTTTTTTTTATTGAATTGAAATAATAACAATAAAGAACCCCCAACTGAGGGCATCATGGTAAGCATGTAAAATACTCATCGCTAATACAAGTTAGAACAGTCTGGCAAAGATCTGCCACAGTGGCTTAAATCAGACTGCTTTTTTTGTTGGGAAAAAGTTTGGCTGTGCTGACATAAAATATGAAATGAAGTAAAATGGATATTCGGCACTGCATTCAGACAAAAAAACTTATATATATTATTAACCATTTTTGAGAAAAATTTTATCTCAAGTTGGGTAAATATTTATACCTGGAGTAATGAAGCGCAACTAGGAGGGATTTTAATATCTTACCAGTTGTTAACACAGCCAGTGTTTATATTGTGCTTATATTTGAAATAAATGTCTCAGTCACTGTTATTTTGCTTTATAATTAACATTATCATGAATACAAAAACTGAGAAAACTATTTATTTTTCAATTTAGTCTTCTCTTTTGTGAAACTTCAAATTTCGGCATTCATCAACTTCTCATTATGTGACAAAGGATCCAGAGACAAAGAGAAGATCCAGATGAGAGGAAATAGCTTAAACCCGCAGACGTTATTCATTTAGAGTAGAAACTGGAAGCATTTTGTAATAACTCTGCTTTAAAATATATTTTACTTTGTTTTCTGCTTCACTAAACTTAGGATACAGTCATGTGCATTAAATGATTGAGGGGAAAAACACAGAAAAACTGGATCATTGAAGAAATTATTCACTCAGACTTCACTCAAGACTGAGCAGAGATAATACACAGGTAATTACAGATTCAACATGTACAGATCCTTATTAAAGTATTTTAAAAAATCTATTTAGACCTTTTCTTGTTAAATTGCCTAAGATGAATTTGAAATGATGGGATCAGTAAAAATTAATTATAATTTAAGTGACCCTGAGCCATAAAATATGAAAATAACTGCCTGGTATTTTTGTTTAGAATCAATCAAGTTTGAAAAATAAAAAGGATGGCAGGTTATTGCTCTGAAAGCAAAAGAATGGGAAAGAGCAAGCCACTGTGGAATGTCCTGGAGTGTGCTGGTCAGCCATTGTTGACTTCGGCTCCACCATGGCCCACACCTGAGTTAGGTGCTTTGTGTTCTGCAAGAGGTGGCCTGGGTCACCTTCTTCCTAAAAAAGTATGTTATTTCTAGCTTCAGCGTCCTGTCTGGTAAAATTGACAACTCTTAATTAATTACTCTTAAATAAAAGTACTTAATTAATTACTCTTAAATAAAAGTAACACATAAACACGTTTTTAATAAAGTCCAACATTTCAGAGGCAGTTTAAATGACAAATTCTCTTAACAATTTTCCAATTCCTGATTCTACTCTTGCCACGCCAGGGAAACAATGCTAAGAATATTTTTATATATTTCTGCAATTTCCATACAATGAACCTACATACATTACCTGCTTAATGTATGTAATCCTATGTAATACGTAAGGATTACAACATACTTGGAAACTGCTTGTTAGATGGATGAATTAAAGAAATAGTAAATGAAGGCCCAACCTGCTGCAAGAAATTGTTTCACCTCTAAGATATGACCAGAGATGTTGTTATTGCTACTTCAGAATAACTGAGGTTAGGGGACTTTGGAGGACAACCAAACAAAGCTGATAACAGAACTCCACCACTGGCAGCCTCCTTTAACCAATGAAGAGAAGGAATTTGTAGATTAGAATTGGAGCAGTCATACAGCTTCCCTCCAGGCTAGAATTTGAGCCTTCTCAGTTTACCCACCTATTGCTAAACATATTCTGTTTTCTCCAAATGGTGATTGATGTTATTCCTGGGCTCTTAAGTATTCAATCAGCTTTCCAACAACTCCATTAGTTCTCCATCTGACTAATTAGGAAAAGTTGGCTTGGGGCATGAATATGCAGTTTTTTTTTAAAAAAGCTTTGTTTGTATAATTTAACAGTCATAATGTGTTTTCCTTCATAGAAGGAAAAGTGAAAAACATCAAAGCCTCTTCTAATTCAAGAACAATCATGGAGAGCACAATTTGTTTTTCTAGTTGAAGTAAAGCACCCTCCTTGGGAGATCTTCGCTCTTCACATCCTCATTTGATTACAGCTTGGTAAGCCAGAAGACTGTGGCTGTCCTACGATGTTTTCTTGGCCAGTGTTAATAGACTCCTATCACTATGGTTTTCTTGCCATGGAAAAACTCCATGTTTTTACTTAAATAAACTCCTCAAATTAAAGTGAATGAATAAACACAGAGGGAAGAACGGCAATTCCCCTCTAACTTTTATGCTATTTGAATTTTGTCTTATGGTGGCATCAGAAACAAAGAAGAAGATACTGAGATAACCAAAGTAGTCCCTTGATAGGTGTTTAGAGGGGACATAGTTTGGATGTTTGTCCCCTCCAAATCTCATGTTGAAATGGGGTTCTTAATGTTGGAAGTGGGGCCTGGTGGCAGGTGACTGGATCATGACAGCAGATCCCTTATGAGGGCTTAGCACCATTGCCTTGGTGATAAGTGAGTTCTCGCTCCATTAGATCATGTGAGATCTGGTCATTTGTAAGTCTGGAACCTCCATCCTCCCTCTCTCTCTTGTTCCTGCTCTTGCCACATGATGTACCTGCCCTAGCTTCATCTTCCACCATGAGTAAAAGCTGCTTGAAGCCTCCCCGGAAGCTGAACAGGTGGGGATGTCATGCTTCCTGTACAGCCTGCAGAACCATGAGCCAATTAAGCCTGCCTTCTTTATCAATTACCCAGCCTCAGCTATTTCTTTATAGAGATGCAAAACTGAACAGGAGGAATGTTATAAGAAGGATGATTATAACTGCTTGACTCCTCTAGAATACTGCACTCACTTAACTTCTGAGTCCCTTCACTCTCAGAAATTTAAGGTCATAAGCCCTGACATGGTTTGTGGCATAAGCCAGTAGTGGGTGAACCTAGAAGAGAGTGAATCAGGAGTTGCTTGGCAGCTGAGCAAATAAATTCAAGGAGGAGGAAATGAAAAGCAACATCTGGTGGGGGAAAAGCACCATGTCATTGTTTCAGAAGTCCTAAGTAGAGAGTCAGTTATGGATTAAAAACAATAACAATGAAAACAACTAGCCCCAAACCATATATATATAGAAAACACCACAAGGACCAGAAAATTTGCAATAGGTACAGGGGCAGAACCTAAAGTAACACCCTGAAGTGTGGAACTTCAAGTGACAAGCCTTTTTGATTAACATTATTCTTTCCACGAGTGTGGAGTGATGCGAATAAATTGCAAAACACGTGGACACCTTGGGCTAAGTCTGCTCCTGCTCCCAGTTAGTTTCAGGAGCATTGTCTCTGGGCTAAGTCTGCCCCTGCTCGCGGTTAGTTTAAGGAGCACCATCTCTGGTCCTTTGTTCCTTGTGTCATTTCAACAATGAACTCCGGTTCTCTTAAAATAAGCCACTCTAACCTTATAGCCTAGTTCCATTAATTGATTCACTCTTATTCCTCTATGTCTAAGACCTTGATTGATACTTTTCCTAATATTCCTGTTTACTTGGGACTAAAATTCAGATCTTTCTTACTCGTTCTCTTAGGACTAGGCAAAAACTCTAATTACCCCAGATCCTGTATCTAGTTCTGTTTGTTTGCATTTATCTCCCTTTTAGGAATTCCCTATCTGGTTGTATGTCTGCATTTTGCGGTCCTCCAGATGTTTCTGTTGTCACATTCCATTTGCCTACCCAAGAAAATCACTACATAAGATTTTCACTTACTCCTTCCACAAATATAGATTGAAGATCTATTGTGATGTGCCAAGCATATGCACATATCTAGAAGTACAGAGTGAAAAAGTCCTATTTCCTATTCTCAAGAAAGTTCTCATTTTAATAAGAATCACTTGTTAACAACTCTATGAATCACAGCGCCACAAGATGTGTACACAAAGCTCCTTTTGCCCTGAAGCAGCACAGTAACATTTCCAAAAAGTACATTTCAAAGAGTGTCAGGCCTGGTTAGGAAAAGTTTCAAAGAAGCCTGTGCTGGGCTTTCGATTTGAGCAAAAACTTTGCTTAGTGAAGACAAGATGGAAGCATCTCTCAGACATATAAGAAGCTGCACTGTTAGTGGCCTGGAAGAATGAGAAGGCTGTGTTTGGGAAGTGAGCGAGAAAGGGGAGAAAACGATGCAAGAAATATGGTTTGGAGACAAAATAAGGGCTCTTTTAGTGTCATACTGAAAAGTTTTGATTTTGTTGTAAAAGAAATTGGGAGCCATCTGTAGCTTTTCAAATCAGAAATAGTACAATTATGCCAGTGATTCACAGTGATAACACGAATGATCGTGCTAAAGACCACTGTGTATGTTAGGACCCTCACCAGCCCTCATTACTGGTTCTTCTATTATGTTAGCTATTGCAGAAATGAAACAGATTATTCTGCCTGCTCCAGCAGATGCACCGTTTTCCCTGAACTTGTCCTTCTGACCTACAGCCAAGGCAGCCATTATTTTGATAGGTTGAGTACTGATTATCAGGTAAATCATACCTTTCAAAATATCTAAGAGAACATGCTAATTTCCTGAACTAGACAAGTATAATTTCCTCCAACGTGTAAGATAGTAACACAAGCATGTGTAATACACAGCAAGAAAACAAAAAAGAGTTGAAAGTATTTTACAGTGGAAAGTGTTTTCAAAAGATAATTTGGGCTTCTCTGAGAGTATAGCAGCAAGTTTGAATTAAGCAAGGACATTGCAAATTAAACCTGGGCGTTTGGTTCTTTGCTATCAGTTGGGAGCAGAAGATAATGATTTGAAGAAGGTGAAGGCAAAGGCAAAAACTGCAGTAAAACAGGGCTTGGTTCCTGAAGTGAAATATCATTAACAGGATTTTGTAAAGAGACCATTTTTCCCTGCTAGAAATCACCAAACTAGGATAAACATTAATTCTCAGGATGTCGTGAACAAAGAGAACACTGAAACAGATTAGCTCAGGCAGACAGGATGAAAATGTGAAGGTAGTATTCAAAGGGAGGCTACACTGGTCACTGCAGCCAAGGTCATCAGCTGAGCAAGAGAAAAATGTTTATGGCTAGTGAGGGGCATTCCTCTCTGACCACAGAGCCTGATGCAGATGGTTGTATGACCTGGTGTCCTTGGGGAAGTAAATAGAAAAAGATAGCAAATAGAAAAAAATAATCACAGGGAAGATTTAAAGAATTACCCAAATAACTTTAGACAAATATGTTTCCTTTACTTGACTTAACCAAGTATTAAACTGGGCTCTTACGTTACGATCCCTGTTCATTTGTTCTCTGAAGAACTAGACCAGTTATTATAGAAGCAAGTGGAAAAGGAGATGTTATCCTACTGAAGTGCCTGTAGAGTTTGCCAACTTGCAGAAAACATTATTTTCCAAACCACTGATGTTGTATTTTTTCATGGAAGTATAAATGTTCTATCTCTATTGTAAACATAATACAAAGAGTAACAGATTTATGAGTTTTTCAAACAATCAATAAACTACCAACAGTAAACCAATACATATACATACAAGTACTGGTTGAAGTTTCTATAAAAATATTAGTAAATTGAGAAAAATTTCAATAAATTTTTAAAATTCCCAGGCTATATACATGTAGGTTCTATATTAAAAGCTTTAGTGGGAGAGGAGAAAGAAATATAAAAACCCATACTTTCTCTTATTGTACAAGTCTGAAATTTTTATCATAGTTGTAGGATATAGTTACCGGTAAGTAGAATTACACCTGAATGAGAATATCAGAAATCTGACTTTTTTTTTTCCTTTTCTTTTCATAAATAGTTTAATGCTTCACTCATGGTGACGACATCTACATAACACAGTAAATAATATTTTTCACCTAAATGATATCAATGATTTTGAAAAAATCTTAAAATCGCATCTGTGATTCAAGGATTCCTGATCAAACTGACTCTGGTAAGTCTTATTTTTATTAAAGTACAATTGACATACAATAGGCTACACACACTTAAATGTACCATTGGATAAGTTTAGCATATATACACACTTCTGAAACCATAACGACTACCAAGATAATGAACCTATCCATCGAGCCCAAAAGTACAGTGAGGCCCCTTTGTAACCTTGCCCACTCTGTGCTATGCCTCATTCATAGGAAACCACTGATTTTCTTTCTGTCACTCCTTATTGGTTTGTAATTCTTAGTCTTACATAAATGAAATCATAAAGATTTTTGGCCAACTTCTTTCACTCAGCATAATTAGCTTGAGATTCATCCGTTTTACGTTGTGTACCAACAGCTCATTCTTTTTTATTACTGAGTATTCCATTGTGTGGCTCTACCACAGTTCGTTCGGCCAGTCATCTGTTTTCCTAGTGAAAGGACATACCCTGTGCTTCCTCCCATTACCATGTCTTCTTTCTCATCTTGATATGCTCCACCTCAGTGAACAGAATCATCCTCAGAAATCACAACCACAGAGCTAATCTAAATTAATTGGTCTCTGGTACTGTACATTCATTTAGAATATAATAACAGGAATAACACAGCAACTGTGGGAGTATGCTAGATATTTGTTTATGTTTTGCCTCCATTTAGCAAGTTCAGTTTGACTGGTGTCAAGGTTATTACAATCTCCACGATCTTCTTCATTTACTTTATCCATCTGAATCAATATGTACTTTTAAAGGCATTGACTGTTCCTTCACTGTCCTCTGATCCATAGTAACTTTCCATATCCACTTAATTATATTAAAACCATTAGACTGATGTGTATATGGAGACTCTTATTAATCTGAGAACATGTATAAACATGCTTAGCTTTTATGGATATGTGTATATATACCTCTGTGTGTGTGTGTGTGTGTGTGTGTGTGTGTGTGTGTGTGTATCAGAAGTTATTAAAGGTATGTTCTGTCCTTCAGATTGACTTCCATTTGGAGTCTTCCTTTGTCTCTTCCAAATAACATATTTTACATATTTTGCAAAACCACTTTTTTCTTATGCAAGTTAAATGATGTAATCATGCTCTCAGTCTATAATTTTTTCAGATTTGTTTTATAGAATATTAAGCATTTTGAGGGTGCCAAGATAATGATAAACTATTTCAAGAATGACTCTAAAACTGATCTTGCTTCAAGTCCCTCTCCTTTTATTTGGGAGGCAGAAGTCTATGATAGCATTTTCAGAATTCTAAAATCACTGTGGCAAAAATGCTGAGAAAGTCAAGTCACTAACAGAATAATAGTAGAATGATATATAGTACAGCTGTATATTTACATAATGATATGTAGTATCATAGACTTACTACATAATGATATGTAGTAGAGCTATTCCATTGAATTTGACTTTCAGTCATTTATTATGCCAACCAGACATTTAAAATATTTTATCTTTATTAAAACATGAAAACTTTTGTTTTCTGTTAAGGTACTATTAGGCATTAATATTCAAGTATGGAGGTTTTTCTTTGATGTTGGCCTACAGCAAACATTCTATACCTAATCATAAAACAGAAAGCAAATGTGTTTCTAGAAAAATGTACTTTATCCCTCATCATGTACATCTTTTTGTCCTCTGTTTAAGAAAACTACCACCACAGTTTGGGGGTTAACATTGAAAACATCAAGCAATAGAGGTTTTTTGTATTTCACACTACTAAATACATTCATTCCACAAGTATGACCACATACTGCTTTTGTTAACATATTAATTTTCATTATTTTTAAGTTTATATTACTATATCCTATATATGCAACCATACTTTAATGTGATGTGTGTTCCCTGTCATATTATAAAGTAAAATCTGCATGAGGGAATAATTTTTCTTCATTGACTTATTCATTCATAAATCTTTACTAAATAAACCCAGAAAAATCCATATACACATGACATGATTGAATGTCTTGAGAAAGGAGGGTGTATTTATAAACAGAAACTACATCAAAGCAATGTAGTATACACAATACAGCAGGCTAAAGAACACTGTTAAAAACCAACTCATCTTTATGCAATTTGTGTAAAGTACTACTTTTTTGATATGAGTCATTGTCATATAGCTTGAAATAAGATATAATTAATGGATTTCTGTTTTCCAATACCCTAATATATCATCTGTATTTAACTATGAATTATATTTAAGTACATTTTGTATATGAGAAATATGATTATTACAACAAATGACTCATTTATTGATTTACTGATTTTACAAACTCTATCCTTAGTATTGGGAATCATGCATAAACAATCATTCCGTTTCTTAAACATTTTCGGTCTTTCTTTTCTATTCAAGTCCAATTTTAAACACAAAACTTATATTTTATTATTAGACAGATTAGAGATACAGTATATAAAAGTAAAAATAAATTGTTATTTTGAGGAGATATTACAATGTGCATAAAAATATATATGCCTACATTTATTAATTTACATAAGAAATATTAAATGCCTAAAACGTGCCAGCTCTTTTAAATATTTTTTCCTCATCTAATCAGTTCAAACTAGTTAATAGGTATTTTCCCCATATTTTACCAAAAATACATATACAACATGTACATATATACACACAACATATACATACATATTTGTATATGTATTTGTTGTATGTGTATATGTTGTATATATATGTTATATATGTATGTATGTTTTGGTAAAATATGGGGAAAAATACCTATTTTGTATATGTATGTATTTTTTGTATATATATAGATAGATATAGATATATATGCGATTTGTGTAAAGTACTACTTTTTTTTATGAGTCATTGTCATATAGCTTGAAATTAGATATAACTAATGGATTGCTGTTTTCCAATACCCTAATATATCATTTATATTTATCTATGAATTATATTTTAAGTATAGATATAGATCTATATATACATATATATATCTTCCCTAAGTACCAAAAATACTAAGTACCTTGTTTGGATGCCCAGAAATAGTAATTAATGAAATTGATATTGAAACTGTGATTTCTTTGATTTCATAGACTTATGTTTTTTTCATTATACCACTTCCTTCAGAGCATGTTAAATTATTAAGAGATAAATATATAGATTATATAATATAGATTTTAAGTATTATATTTTTTTAGGAAGATTGATAGTAAGATTGAATTTCTCCTCTTCTGTAGTTCATAAATTTCATTGCCTTTTTTTGTCTCCTCCTCCTTTCCCTGACAGGCAGAGGACTGATCCAAAGCTTGACTGCACTCCCCTTTTCCTGGTGTGAGATGCAGATGCTTCCTTGTTAGTGCAAGGGTCTTTTCTTGTTTAAATAATGCTTATGATGACAAATTAAATGATAATTACCTGATGTGGCAAAACTCATTAGAGGGTAAAATGAGTCTTTAGATCATTTTGCTCATGACATAAATTGAGCATGGAACCTTATTTCTTCAACAATGAAAGGCACACTGGACTTCAGCTTATGAAATATATTTCTACTTAAGATATGTCATTACATATACATTAATGTTAATAAATTTGCAAGTATTTATTGAATGCTTACTATGTTCATAGCATATTCGTCTATGGACAATAGCAAAGAGATACAATCTAGCCAGTGAGACTGCATCAAGCAGTAATAAAACATATGAGCCTGCGTGTGTTCTTTCATTCTGTTTAGAATGCCAGAATTTTCCAGTAATTTCTTGAGGTTTCTACAGAAATTATTTTCCAAACTATGTTTTATGTTTCAGACTTCTCAAAAATACTGTCTTTTCTTTGTCATACAATTGTGGTCAAATGTCTCATATAATTTGCCTTTACTTTTTTTCTTTTTATTTTATGCCCCAAATTTAGCCAGACCTACTGTTAGCTCAGTTTGTGAACTTTTTTTTTTTTCCTCCCCATTCACCATCTACTTGGTTACTTCGTTGCTCATCATTCCTTTAAAGCCATAACTAAAGCTCTGCATTTACTATATGCATGACCTGTACAAGCTATTTAACCTTTGTATGCCTCAGTTTCCTCAACTGAATTAACAGAGGCTATCTATTAATTTTCTTTTATTTAACTTTTACGGTCAGGGGTACAAGTGCAGGTTTGCATGTATTAATTTTCTTTGTACTTCTAAGATTTGCTGATACGTCATGCGTTACCTAAATTTTTGTCACAGGAATAAATTCATTTAATTATTGCTCATGTTATAAATTGAAATGAAAATATAGATTATTTAAAGTTACAAAGACTGTTTTGCTGTTATTATACATGTTTATTTCTAATTGTTGATATAAAGTATCATGACAACTAAAACTATTTCAAAGAAAGTGGACCAGCAATACAACATATTTTCTCAAACTCTTCTAAAATGTCTGAAAGAAAGAAAATAAATACAATGAACATGTAAGTTGAATTACAACAGAAAACAAAGAAATTTAGCGGCATAATCAGTATACTGTAACTTATAAAGGCATAAAGAAGAATCTTTGTTTCTGGATGTTTTTCCCATCAATAATTTGACTAATAATTCTATTGTATGTATGTACATATGTACGTATGTATGTATGTATGTTTGAGATGGAGTCTCTCTCTGTCCCCAGGCTGAAATGCAGTGGTGTGATCTCGGCTCACTGCAACCTCTGACTCCTGGTTCAAGCGCTTCTCCTGCCTCAGCCTCTGAAGTCAGCCTCCTGAGTAGCTGGGATTACAGGTGCCCGCCACCACACCCAGCTATTTTTGTATTTTTAGTAGAGACGGGGTTTCACCATGTTGGCCAGGATGGTCTCACTCTCCTGACCTCGTGATCCAGCCACCTTGGCTTCACCAAGTGTTGGAATTATAGGCATGAGACACCGCACCTGGCAATAATTCTATTTTAGTCTCATCTTTAACTTCAGATCTTTTCAATTTATGTATTTCCAAGTTTTTGTGTTTTCCTTATCTTACATTTAAGTGTAAATTACTTAGAAATGCATTGTTATAACAGCATAACAGTAACTAAACCAATAATGTATTTATCTACAAAGAGTTTTAAATTGGCATGTTGTCAAGCCATCACCATATGTTGAAAGGTAGCCTGAGGAACTTACTCGAGATATCTTCCACTTACTTTTTAGGAAGGTAGTTTCTAAGAATATCCTACATTGTATGAAAGAAAAAAATATCTGCAGTAATTTGCTAATATCAAGCAAAATAACTCATATTAAATTTCAAATTTAATAAGATACCAGGGATTTATTGCCAACGGTCAAAGATTCAAGAAGAATGTTAGTGTATATATTTGATAGATCATTATTGATTTTTAAAATCCACATTTAAAAAAATCCTCACAACAGTCTTTTCTCATAAATCATGTGGTGGTTCAAAATCTTGAAAACAGCTTTGTGTAAGTTCGAGACAATTGGGGGCCTTAATTAATTTTCTGTCTTACAGTTTTTCTAGTTGTTAATCAGATTTGGCATTTGCCTTATGTTTTGATAAGAAGGTTGCCGCTTTGATTAGGAAGAGAGATTTGAGACAAAAGTATATTCTCGCTTATCAAGGGTCATTAAGAAATAAGACATCCAACAAAAGACAAGCTGGAACTCATTAGTTAGCTTAATAAAACACTTATGAGGAACACTATGTACTAAAGGAATGACTATATTTATATGGCCTTTTAAATAAACAAAGCAAAGCCAAAAATTACAAGCAAAATGACATAAAATAGATTTATTGAAAAGTAAAAGTTGAACAGCTAGAAAAACCACCTGCATGTCATTATGTTACGTATTATAGAAATATGTTTTTCTTCAATGGAGTAAACTAGGTCTTTGTAAAATTTATTTAATCCTATATCAAATTTTAGTCAACACAATGGTTATTTTGGTTTTGATTTTAACTTTCCCTCAAGTGAAATATTTGAGATGAGAATTTAAGTTTCCTAGATTGTTAAATGAAAAAATGCATGAAATCCCATTATGCTAACATGCTTTTACATTTCTTTCATATCTGGGAAGAAACTTTAGAGCCATAGCAAAAGAAAATGACAGTACTTTTAATCCTAATGTATAAACAATATCCTGCATTCATTTTTTTTCTAATTCAGACTACCAGAGAATTTCTGTTGTTCAAAAATAGGTACCTTAATTACTTTGAAGTAGAACTGTTTATTAATATGTGCTAATGATTCTTAAAACAGAGAAAAATATATGGAGGTTGAATAAGGTAAATGAAGTTAAAGATCAATAATTTTCGTTATACACACAAAGCAATGACAAATAAAATGACTAACGTATATTGTTTCATGCTGTAGAGCACTTGGTTTCATAGCTGGTTGACTTAAAAAATGGAATGGGATTTGGTACAATATTTTTAAACTTTTAGAAAATTCTCTCTGGAAAATCATGGCAATAACAATGCAGATGCATTGCATGGGTAACATGTGTGATATATAAATGTATGAAAATACCTAACAACAGGCAAATGGTATATGCTTAATCAGTACAAGCTACTTACTATATTTAAGAAGGTAGCTTATTTGCCTAAACAAAAAATCAATTATCACTAGAGTAATCATAAAAAGCTAGCCTGAGAAGGTTCAGCATTCATGTGGAATATATGAAGGCTATGCTGATATGCCAGGCAACCTGTGTAGGTGTGTAAGTGGATCATGTAAGTAGATATGAGAAGGGGTTCACAGTGGAGGGTAGGGGTAAGTGATCTTATAAAGAATACATTTCCATCTTAATTCATATCTTCTAACTGAATTCCTTTTTTGTTTTGTTTTGTTTTAGAGATGCACTCTCATGGGAAAAAAATACATTGGCCCCAAATTATAACAAAGCTCACAGTTAAGATTTGTAATGTTTTTACAGGAGTGTTCTACCTTAGGCAACGTAAAATACATGTATATTTAATTCAATAATATCAATCTCGAAAAAGATAGTGAGAAAACATCAACTCTAACAATTGCATATTCAAATTCACTTGTTAGAAGCACAACAGATATTATTTCCACTTTAATGACAGTTTTTTCTGACTCAAAGCAACTTGGATGTTTATATTGCTGCCCTGGCTTAGACATTCTCTCAGTTTCCACCCTTTATCCCACGAACTGGAAGAGAAAATAGAGACAACCTTGCAGATAATAAGTTTAAGGGTCTTTGCCCTACTCTTTTCTTTAATTAGCCCCTGTGTCTCTCTTTCTTTTATTCATTTCACCAACCAAACAACAAACATTCACTGAAAGTATCCTCTCTGCCAGATACTGCATCAGTTTCTGGGGATGTGGAATAAAACAACATTTATGAAACAAAAGCAACAAAACCAAAACAAAACAAAACAAAAATCCACATCTACCCTCTATTCAAGTATTTCAGAGATTAGTGGGGACACACATAGGAATGTGATCATTTCTACCATAAGAACATATATGCAATTCTACAGGAAAACATGAGAAGCAAAGACCAACTTTATAACAGGAACTGATAACTGATTACTGCTTATTAAGATGGTATGGAATCATGCATCCCCCATTAAACAGAAACAGTTTTTCTATACTTAAAAAATATGTACAACTGGTGTGCTGGCACTTGTCAAGGGTTTTGGGAGCCAGTGATTAAACACAGGCATTTTAAAAAAATTAAATTAGGTATACTTACAATTAAGTGATTTATAATAAAAGCAAAGGCAACCCATACTCAAAAATCACAACTTCCTACTTATTTGTTATATGTTACAATTGTCTATGCTCTGGAGGTTAAGTCTATATGGGTGGGGGGTACTATAGAAGGCTGTATTACTACACATTTCTCCCTTGTTCCACATTAAGTGATGACATGTTGGAAATTTGAAATCAGCCATGATACCAGTGTTACAACACAGGTATTGGCAAACACTGCAATTCAGGGGTGTGTGTGTGTGTGTGTGTGTGTGTGTGTGTGTGTGTGTGTGTGTTCTAAGCAAGCCAGTTAATGTTTTTCAGTACACAACTGACGGCACTCAAAGCAACACAACTGATTCATAGTCCTATCAGTAGTGAAAATTAAAAGTGAATGGAAAAGATGCTAAATCAAGTTGATTTTTATACTTAAAGAGGTCTTGAAAATAAAACTTCAACAAAATAAATCTAATTTTCAAATTGTCCAATTTGAAAAGCCTCTATCAGGCAAATGTGGAATTTTTAAGAATAAGATTTATTCACTTTCAGTAGTAACTTTCTGATAGGAGACCACCAAACTTATATTAATTATTAAATTCTGAAATATAATGTATCCACTGAACTACATTCACCAGAATTGAAGTTCGTTAAATTTGAAATGCTTAAAATTTTTATACTGTCAAGGTATTCCAGAATGCTTTAACAATTAGAGGAGCAGAGTTCAACTAAAATGTTAAGTGAAATCTCTTTCAAACACAGAAAAGGTGCCGGGTGTGGTGACTCACATCTGTAATTCCAGCACTATGGGAGGCAGAGGTGGTGGATCATTTGAGGTCAGGAGTTTAAGACCAGCCTGGCCAACATGGTGAAACCCTGTCTCTAGTAAAAATTTAAAAAATAAAAAAATTAGCAGGTATGATTGTGCATGCCTGTAATTCCAGCTCCTCGGGAGGCTGAGGCATGAGTATCACTTGAACCCAGGAGGCTGAGGTTGCCATAAGCCAGGATCACACCACTGCACTCCAGCCTGGGCAATGGAGTGAGACTGTGTCAAAAAAAAAACAACAAACAAAAAACAAAACAAAAACGGAAAAAGTAAACACAAGAACACATGAAGGGTAAATCACATAAAATCTTCTCTTCTCTTTCATTTTCTATCATCCTGAAACTCTCAGAAAGCGTTTGAATAACTCCCTTTTCACCCATTATCTTGGACCCTTTTCCCACCCTTCCACCCAGAGCATTCCAGACTGATGACAAACACCTTCCCCTTGCTGCCAACTGCCCCTGGACACTAGGGTCTGATGTCAAAGGCACACTATCTATCATGATGATGGCTTTTTATCTCAAGAATCCTGGCCTTTGGGCGACTTCCCACATACATTACTGGGGGTTGGAGAAGGCTCTGGACAAAGGCACATTAATAATTTTTGGTCAAAATAACAATGTAAATTTGGACATATCTAACATTTAGAAATATGAGAATTTATGAATATAACTGCTTGTAGTATGATTTGAAATAGAATTTGCTGTAGTTTAAAGATAAAGATCCTATGCAAAGAAAAGATAACAGTTCATTAGCACATTATGGAGAATATAATGTGTTTCACATTTAGAAGCATGAACAGTTTATGCGTGATTAAGAGAAAAACACCTTATATAAAAATTTTAGGTAATTAGAAGTAACTTGCAACAAAAAACACAAAAGAAATAAAGCTCAACATCAAAATTGACCCAGAACCCCTTTTCTCATTTAGAATATTATTTTCAAAATTCTGATACAGATACGTGTATAATTTTTCTTGAGATAATTTATCTTGAGTTGCTTTATTAAATGCAATGAAATTCTTAGAAAAAAACATAGTTTTGTTTAATTCGTTACACATTTGATATATTACTCTGAGTCTATTAAATAGGCCTTCGGTGCTTATTCAGTAAAATTAATAGGCAGAACTCATACTGTGTCCTCAGTTTTATTATACTTTTCGTTATAGAAAGCTATTTAGTAAAATAAAAAATAAAAAATAAAAAAAACCTAGATACTTAAGCAGCTATCATTTCACGGCAAAAATGTAATTATACTGAAAGCCAAGTAAATATATGAGTGTACAAAATCTGACCGCTTAATGCTAAAAGCTAAAGAAATTGCTGCATTAAGGAAAGCATAATTATCTGTATATTTGTCATTCTTGAGTATTACCTTTCCTCCTAATTTTTGAGGAGGAAATCAATTATTTTATACTTAGTTATCCTGAAGGTATTTAAAATTAAAATCATGACCATTTACTGGATAGAAAAAGGTGTTGGTCAGCAGTTTTTTTTTAAGTTCATACAATTACTATTCTGATTTTTATTTTTCATGGGTTTCCCCTATAATTGCTTACCGATCATTGCATTCTCAGCATTATACACCGGTTAAGATGTGAAAAAGAGAGAAGTGTAATTAATGAGCAGAAAGATTTTAATTACAATAAAAACCCTCTAATCGAAGTCTATCTGACCTGTCGTCAATTAATTGAAGTCAGTTAAAGTGGGGAGTTACTTAAATATTGTACATGAACAACTTAGTCTTTTCTCTTTTATTATAACCATGTAAGGGTTATACCTATTTACTAGTCTTTTAAAGTAAGGCCAACCAAGTGTTTTTCCGTATCTTCAATGAATGACTGACTTGTTTTTGCATAAACCACACCATAGCAATCATCTTTTTCACTCTGATTTTACTTTCTTTAAAGTATAGCAAAAATTAAAGCACTAGAAAAATCATTTGAAAATGATCCTTATACGTTTACTAATTGTTTTTCCAATCCATATCTCATTCAACAAAATTATTTTAGCAGTTTGTCTTGATTGAATTGTCCTAAAACTTGAGTTTATGTTCTCATAAGAAAATCTCTCTGAAGTTTCCCTTATTCCTTCATCCTTAAGTTTTCATATTTCACTAAACTAGACACTTATAATACCGAGACCCATGACCAAGACACTTGAGAACACACACAACCACCTGACTTTGGAAAGTACAGAGTTCAGGAGGTCCACAAGCAGAAATGATTGGGGCTTTTCAAACCCTGATGCCCAAGTCACTATGGGCATGAGTCAGAATGTTTCTAGAGTGAACAGGGAGACTGGGTAGAGTCTCTAAAGTAGCTAAAATTGAAACTTGAGAGGGAGTCCTTACCAATTATTCACATCTGAAAATGGAACATCATTGAGGAGTCCAATTTATCCTGCCCAAATCTCCCAAAAACCTCCCTAGTCCCATTGCTATTACTTTAGTCTCAGGAACCATAATCTTGCTCCTGGGATTATTCCAGAACTTCCTAAAGAGAATTTCCACTTCCATCTGTAACCTTCCAAATATATCGTAACCCAGAAGTGAATGACCGTTTATGAAACCTTATCTAATTATATCGCCCTTGAAGTTAAAACAATCTCTCTCAATTGAGGACACTCTTCTGGGCCGGGGGCAATGGCTAATACCTGTAATCCCAGCACTTTGAGAGGCCGAGGCAGCAGAATCACTTGAGCCTAAGAGTTCGAGACCAGCCTGGGCAACATAACAACACCCCATCTGTACAAAAAAGCATTAAAAAATTAGCTGGGCATGGGGCACATGCCTGTAGTCTCAGCTACTCAGTAGGCTGAGGTGGGAGAATCGCTTGAGCATGGGGGGTGTTGAGGCTGCAGTGAGCCATAAACATGCCACAGCACTCCAGCCTGGGTGGCAGAGCAAGACTATGTCTCTAAAAACAAATAAATAGAAATAAAAATAGAACACTCTTCTGAATATTTACTCAGTTTCTTCTCTCTGGTCTTCATCTGCAGAATTTAATGTATCAGATGTCTGCTTACGGTTATGTCCCTTACATCCTGGAGTAGATGGATTGCGTTATTTTTTCTTGCATTCCTATAGAAACCCGTTCTGTCCCACAACATGACTGGAATTGGCCTTTTTCCATTTGTTGCCCCAACGATGCTACACATGGAATGCCTAAACAACTGCGTTTAATTAATCAAAGAAAACAGATAAGTGGCAAAATAATACGATGAATAAATACTCTTAGAATCATAGTTACTATTCAGTAACTGCCGTATGTGAAAGCATTTAACACTGTTTCTCTCATTTAGCGAAGTATTAACCAACTTCATCTCTTTGAGGTGTGACTAATGACAGAAAGTAATTTTGCTACAGTTATTTCTGTAGTTGAGTTTTTCCTTCCAAAGTTGGGGACATAACTTGAAGGTATTTTGAGAGTCTAGAAGGTTTAAGAAACTGACAGGAGCTGTCGCAAAAGGGATTAAGAGAGAGACAGAGAGGAAAGGTACAAGATACCTGGCAACCACCTAGCTGCCCTTGCTTCCAAGAAAGTTCAGGAAAAAGACTTGTGTGGGTGAAAAAAATAGAAAGTATTGTAATATGACAGGTGATATAATTCTCTCCTCCATTTGCCTTATAAAACCTCACCAAAAAAATCTATGAACCTCTATTATTTCAGTTTGTATGCAATTTTACTGCAATTAGTGTTTTGATTGAGGTAATTGGTGGAATGACTCATGATGAAACTGGCCTCAAGACAGGCTAGACAGGCAAGATGAGTGAACATTTATCTAGGTGGTAATTATATCTGGATATGGAAAAATCTCTAATTTCCTTCATTCTTGTGTGAAAATAGCATTCTGGTGCTGAAATGGAGCGATCGGTAAGATAGGAGATAAAAGAAAGGTGTCTAAACAGGACTCCTGCCTGGGCCCAGATTAGGATATTTACACTTGGGGAAAATGGATACATTCTGGAGGAGGAATAGTCCTTGCCTCCGATTAGCTTGTGTTGATGAGAACAGACCAGGGATTTGGGTTGGGAGGCTCATCCAAAAATGTAATAGAAGTGTCCTCTGTATCCTCTGTGTCACATTGCTCAGGCAACACAGAAACTGGCTGCATGAAATCTTTTGAGGCAAAACAGAAACTGGCTGTATGAAATCCTTCGGCCAATGCAAGGGAAACAACTTCTGGCACAGTCAGCAAAAAAGAACCTCAACTTCTGGAAACAGTAGACTTTGGATATATCATTTTGTTTTAGTAATTTTTTCTCTCATTTCTGCTATGTTGCTTTGTCACAAATTACTTGTAAATGTCTGAAGTATACAAGGGTCTTTGTCCTTGGGCAAAATTCAGAGACTATGTGACTTTTAGGTATAAATGATACTGGGTAGATGGAGATTTTTAAAAGTCTGTTACTCTTCTCAGCATGGTTCCCAGGAATCAATATTGGTGTGTTATTTCTTGGGAAGTAGACAACTGGCATGAAGTTCTACTTCAGTCACCTCTGCTGGCTAGAAAAATGCTCACGTATATGAGCTGCTTCGTTGTAACTTTCTCTCTCTCCTCTTCATATTGACTTTGTTGTTACACTTTCTTTGGCCATAAAACATTTGGAATTATTTCAGGGAGAGAGAGGTGACAGTTTTGTTATTTAGAAAACTCACTATATGAACAAGTAGGTGGTCCACATCATTAACTCCACATTAATATTTGAGGTAAACATTAATAAGCCTTCCAGAGGTACTACAGGCAGCCTATTTCCTCAAGAAAGGCATTTTGAAATTAATGAGTGGTACTGAAATTACCCATTTGTATTATAATAACCAGTTAATTCCTGTACCACAGATGACGTATCAGAAATGGCTTTTGTATTAGACATTACAATCAAGAACTGGAAAAAAAAATTTCAAAAATTTAATTCAAGACATTGAAGTCATTAAACAGAAATGTTACTTGTTAATAAAAAATGAAGACAAAATTACACTCAGACAATTCTTTTTTTCTAATTTAACATGAAGATCACTATGTCCATGTCACTTTAATATCATGTCAACAAATGATAATTTTATCATGAATTTTGAAAGAAATTTTAGAGGAGAGGGAGAGCTGATGGAATTCCTTCAACTATTAATCAATATTCAGTGTAAAATATTAAGCAGTCACTTAAATTATGAATATATGTTGAAAGCAAAACATAAAACAGTCCAAATGTGTATGAAATGAAAATAAATGCCTTTCTCATATAATCAACCTCTTTTCATTATTTTTTTGACATAACCACTGTTATGAATTTGTCTTTTCAGAATATTATGTAACACACACGGAACCTTAGTTTTGCACAAATTATGCTGATACACTCTCTTATAACTTGTCCCCCCCCCACCACTCAACAGTATAGACTATATCATGTATCATATAGTCCATCAGAACACACATCTTGAATCTTTTGGAAAGAGAAAAGTGAAAAGACACTGAAGATATTCTAGAAAGAGGAGTTGAAGAAAGGCTTTGAAATCCATATTCTTTAAAATCTCAAAATGTTTTAAACCTAATTAAGTCTCACCAAGGCCCAAGTAATCTCTTAATAAAGTAAACCTTATCTCTTCATTATAATGGTTAAAATACTTCAACGGCTTCCCTTTTCTCTTTAAATAAAGACCAAAACCCTTTAGGTAGTCAAAATAGCAAGATTTATTGTTCCTATATCATCTGACTTATTCCATTCTTTCCTTGTTCTCTCAGCTTTGCTACCTCTAAATTTCAGGTAATTCCCTGCTCCTTCTCTTTCTACGGTCTTCACACATGCTTTTATTAAGCCTGAATTACCTCACCCTTTGCTCACCTTACACCATTTTCATGCTACAGACATCAGCCAAAGGTTATTCTTCCAAAAGAGCAATTCACTAGTGATATGGTTTGGCTGTGTCCCCACCCAAATCTCATCTTGAATTGTAGCTCCCAAAATTCCCACATTGTCGTGGGATGGACGCAGTGAGATGTAATTGAATCATAGGGGTGGGTTTTTCCCATGCTGTTCTTGTGACAGTGAATAAGTCTCACGAGATCTGATGGTTTCATAAAGAGGAGTTACCCTGCACACACTCTACTGACTGCTGCCATGTAAGATGTGCCTTTGTTCGTCCTTCACCTTCTGCTATGACTGTGAGGCCTCCCTAGCCATGCTTAACTGTGAGTCAATTAAACCTCTTTCCTTTGTAAATTACCCAGAGTCTTGGGTATGTCTTTATTAGCAGCAAAAGAACTGACTAATACAAGTAGCATTGAGACCAAATCAAATTCTGCTCCTTTGGTTTCCCCTTTCATAAAATGTATAATGAGTAATTGAATAAATAATGTATGTAGTTGTGAAATACCTAATTCCTCTAGCAGAAGATGAACCCAATTCACCTTCTGAAATGGCCCCAAAGGGCAGGAGCCATTTTCGCTGCTCTTTTCTCAGTGGCCAGGAGAGTTCCTGCATGTGCTAGCTGCTTGACAAATAGTTTGAATAATGACCTTCTTTCATATTTTTAATTCCTATGTGGACATTTTATAATTTAACATTGCCTCAATTAATATTTTCCATGAATTCTCATATGTGTTCAATAGATTTATGAATTTATAACTATTTCTGTTTTTCTTGTTTTTCCATAAAAGACATAAAGTAGCCCTTTCCTCTGTGAATCTTTCAATTTTCTTTTTTCTATTTTCAATTTCAGACTACTTTAACATTTGAAGGCTGCAAATTAGCTGCCATTGACATAGAAAATATTCATGGAATCATGATATGTTCAACTTGAATAACCATCCAAAGTTGGGTATTTACTCAAAGTTGGATGTTTCTTTCAATAACATTTTTATTATCAATGCTATGTTTATGAGTTAGCAGAGAGCTATTCAATATTTACCCTATAATATGGTTAACTATTTGTTTACCAAGTGTAAGTTCAACAGTTTTTACAATGCTTTGTATGCCTATTTAGATGCCTAGAAAAAGGCAGTAGGGTGGTTTGCAAATAGGATCTTAAAAGTTTTAAAATAGAAAATGAGAGAAGCTAAATAACTTTATAAAACAATTGAGAAAGCCTATCCCTTTCTATGATATGGCCAGTCTGCAGATAAAGTATAAGTTTGAGTTTCCTACTGGTCTACTTTCACAGGAGTTTGTGCAAATGGTTTTATGGAGGCCATCAAAGGCAGCCAGCATGAAATGAAATGCAATGCAACAATTAAAGCATGTTTCTGTTTTCCAGAAAAGTAGAGCTGTTACAACAGACTTAACTTCTGGCAAAAGTAAATGTCTGTTTATGCTGCACTATTGGTGGATATAAATAAATACAGAATTGAGTAACATGATGAAAGATTCAATACAAAAGCATTCAGCAATTTTGCTTTCAAGAACATGGTCAATTAGAATATAAGTCTCAAACATATGTGTGAAAATTAAAAATACGTAGATAAAAGATGAAGAAATGATACATTGTTATTTAGAGGGGTGTTAAAAATATATTCACAATAGTCAAGATGAGGAATCAACCTGTGTCCATCGATGGATGAAGAAAATGTGATATATATACATATATACATAAACATACATATACATACAATGCAATATTATTCAGCCTTAAAAAAGAAGGGAATCCTATCATTTGCGACAGGATGGATTAAAGTGGAGGACATTATAGTAAGCGAAATAAACCAGATTCAGAAATGCAAATAATGCATGATCTTTCTTACATGTGGATTCTAAAAAGGTCAGATTCATGAAAGGAGAGAGAATGGTGACTGCCAGAGGACAAAAAGTAGTGGGTTACAGTGAGAGAATGTGGAATCGTTGCACAAAAGACACCAAGTTTTAGCTAAACAGGTTAAATACATTCTGGAGATCTATTGTATAGCATGATGAATCTAAGTAATAATATTCTATTATACACTTGCAAATTGCTCAGAGAATAGATTTTAAGTGCTCTAATCACAAAAAAAATGTTTAAAGATAAACATGTGAGATAATGGATATATTCATTAGCTTGATTGTGGTAATCATTTTACAATGTATGCACAAATTAAAACGTTTCATATATTTAAAATAGACAAATTTGTCAATTATACTTCAATAAAGTAGAAAAAATAAAAATGTCTTTAAATATTTTTAAATGATGCTTATGTTTCTTAATTATTAGTCAACCAATAAGCAAAATGAATATACCCAATCAAACCAGTGGTCTGAATTAATAGTGATAGACATACCAGGTTAAATAATTTTGTGTATGAATAAACACATTCAAATTTCTCTAGTCTTATAATAACACAACAATCCACATATTTAATTACATCTACATATTTAGTCATGTCTACCTCTAGTCAGGTATGTGAAATATGCCTTGAGAGATCATATAATTACACACATTTCAGGACAGTGCTATTAATTCTGTGCCAGATTCCTAGTGAAGGAACTATGTGTACTTTTGCTTCCTCAATCATTGCAGTATACTGCACCTCTTACAATCAGAAAATTGCACATTTTACCTTCAATTACTGTTTCCTATTGTCTAAAGAAAATATACTAACACGATGTGCACAATAGGGTCTATATTCACTTCATTCTGCTGCAGATACTATCTTATTTTCAACATCTTTTATTTTTTAAAAAAGTGCTAGTGTTATTTTTGTTTCTCATTTTATGAATGTGTTCAATATTTGCATAATGATTCCTCTCAAAAGATGAGAGAATGAATGAGGAATAAATAAACTGCAACCTCCCCGCATAATGACTACCTTTAAAGATGGATCACACATGGTCACGCCTGAATGCATCCAATATATCAATATTTATTAAGCAGACAGAGAATCAATTGAACCATAACTTGCTTTGTGCTAAGAAAGAAGAAACCCAGAAGAGGATACGGGAGGATTATTAAAAAGAAACTTAAGAAGCCTACCCAAGTCAATATCAGAAGCTCCTATTGAGTCTCTTTTCTTCACAAATCTTTATGGGTGAATTGAATACACTGTCTACACAGGGAACTGGAAAAGATAACTAAATATGAAATGGCCATGCCCTGTCAAAAAACCTTATTGAGTTCTTTAAACAAGGCTCTTCAATCTCCATTTGTAAAAATGTTCTGTACCATTTGCATACATTGTGCAAGAATTACTAGTTAGTTATTATAGACATACATTTCATTTCTCCAGCTGAAATGCAATCTTAAGAACAAGGTCATTCTTCTTACGTATTTTGAGTTCTGCAGAAAAGTGTTTAATGAATATAAACTAGTAGATGTTGAAGAACTGATGCGGTGCATTTGAAATGTATCCTTCAATCAAAATGTCACTTGTAAGTATGGCCTTACCTCCTTTCTTGATTATAATAAGAGTAATATTTGTTGAACATTTTGGGTGCCAGGCACAGTGCAAGCACATTCCCTAAATTAATTCCTTAATTCTGACAAACCCTATGAGTTGGGTTTTATTATTTTCACTGTACAGACAAGGAAAATACTGTTTGAAACATCACATCTTTTTGCCCTAGGCTACAAAAGTAGTAATAGAAAATCAAGGCATTGCACAAAGTATTTTTTTCTGATCCCACAAACCATACTTTTAGTCACCACACTATACTTCTTGGAACACATAATGATTACCTTGAAAATGATCTATATGAGCATGTTTAATTCAATAAGAGACTTAATCGTTAAAATAAATCCTCAGCTGTCACTCTCTGACAATAAAAACTGTAACCCCACCCATAGTTAAGACATACACTTAGGTGTATTAAACATGGATATAACAAAAATTGGAAGTATTTATGCCTAGATGGCGAGAAAAGGGGGCAAGTGATTTAACCACTTACTGCCTTATAGTCACATCTGTAATATGAATATAATTTGAGGATATTACTTTAGATTTTCTGTGTTTCCTTTCTGTGTTTTCTCTTTTTCTCTCCCTTTATCACAGCATCTACCTCACTCATTTTTCAGAGGAGGTTTGCTGCAGGGCAGATGAGAGAGAAGTAGCTTTAATTCTTTATGACTTTTGTTTCACACAAGTTTGAGCCCTAGGGGGAGGAAATTCCTTTGGCCAAGGCCAAAAATGCCTAAATCTCAGATAAGAACAGCCAACTTTAGGAATGTAAAGAAAAAATATATTGCTAATATAAGAATATGAGAATAACCTTGAAAAAAATACATACGATTTTTAAAGGAGCACAATTTTGTCCCCCCCGCCCCCCAAGACAGAGTCTCCATCTGTTGCCCAGACTGGAGTGCAATGGTGTGATCTCGGCTCACTGCAACCTCTGCCTCCTGGGTTCAAGCAATTCTCCCGCCTCAGCCTCCTGAGTAGATGGGATTACAGCTGCCTGCTAGCATACCTGGCTAATTTTTGTATTTTAGTACAGACAGGGTTTCACCATGTTGGTCAAGATGGTCTCGAACTCCACAAATTTCTTAAACTGAAATATACATTTCAAAAATGTGTATCTATACTTTACTTTTCATATCAACAGGAATAATCTAAGGGCTGAGAAAATGTGCAAAATTTCACCTTCCTATGAAGAGTTAAATTTCAAAATGAGACAAAGTAGTAGTTAAGTAGCAGATGTTTCCAATATCCTGTGATTCTTCTTTCATTGACTCTGGCTCTTGCTTGCTACCATAAAATATTTCTCCAGAAAAAAAAAAAAAGTACTATGTTGTGCTTCTCTAAATTAATTAAAGACACTAATGAAATATTGTGTGAAAACCTGAAACAGCCAAGAAGTGGGATTTTTTAATCCCTCCTTTCCTTACCTGGGTAGCCTGGAGTTCTCAGACTCAGTGTCTATGCAACGTATGCAAACTCAGGCGAACCCTTCTTTTGAGATGTTTAACAGGATAAGAAAGGAAATAGGAGCAGCACAGGAGATGCACAGTAACTGATGAACTGAATGCTAATGAAAGATTTCCAGGAACTCTGAACAATCAAGCTCCAATGTAACTATGACATAGGTTGAAGGTGAGATAGTGACAGGGACAGAAAGTTTTGAGGTTAAGTTAGGTAAGGCCCTCTGGGGCCGCCATTCACTGCATGCTTTTAGCTTAGATCAAGAATTGAGAATAGAGTCTGGGTGGGATTAGCTTTAAGAGCAGTAAAAAGGACACATCTGGCTAGGGTAGAGTCTACATTAAGCTGCCTCCAATGGGAAGCCTTCTCTTGAGACGTTTCCGTGTTGCAGAAAATCCCTCCAGATGTCCTTATCTTTCCAGTACAGCAGTTACTGTGCATCCCTAGTGCTCCTCTTTCTACTATTTCTTTCCTTTCTTACTCTGTTAAATATCTCAAAAGAAGGTCCACCTTTAGTTTGCAAATTATGTTGCATAGGCATTGAGTGTGGGACCTCCAGGATACCCAAGTAAGGAAAGGAGGGATTAAAAATCCAACTTCTTATCTGTTTCAGGATTTCACACAAGATTTCATTTAAAAAAAATGGACTTCCACTTTTGCACACACAAAAACATTGGTCTATTCACACTTCATTTAATTTCTTACTGTTCATTTACTCTATAGTGTCTTGCAATCTACTTTCCAATCTCACTACTCAATTGAAACAATCTCTTAAAAGTCACAGCTGGACTTAATGGTAAGTCCAGCTCATTTGCTCTTCTCAGTCCACATACTTTCCCATCTCTCTGCTTCACTTGAAATAACCGACAGTACCCTCCTCTTAAAAAATTCTTCTTCACTTTGCCTTTCTTGGGCAATCTACTATGCTAGTTACCTCTGGCCACCCTAAAAGCTATTCCCCTGAATCCTTCACGAAATCTCCTTACTCCAGCCACTCTGTATAGGCAAAGCAATATATGGCGGGGGAAGAAATTGTGGACTTTGTAGTCTAAATGCTTGGGACCAAACTTAGACATTTTTAGATTTTCTACCAAACATAATTAAAATGTCACAGGGTCTTGAACACAATAGGTGCTTAGTAACTAGCTGTTAAAGAAAAAAAAAGATAAAGTAATATATTAAATGAAAACACCCTCAGAAAATTTGTTGACATACATTTAATATGATGGATTTGCTTTGGAATATTTTTTCCATGATGTTCTTCAATCAATTAAAAAATTTTGCTAATCCAGTTTTACAGTCCATGAAATTTCCATGGTAACACTGTGTGAAGGAAAGATTTTTTTTAAAAACCAGTTGATCCAATTAAAAGAAAAGGTAGAGGCTGGGGTACAGATATTTTGTTTCTCAGTGTATACTACAACACACAGTTTTGTTGACTGGAATGTTTTAATGCCGGGTTAGGTATTTGGGACTTTTTCCTCAGAGTCTATATTTACATACCTTTTAAAATAAATTAAATAATAGATTAAATGGATACATATAATGGGTTGACTTTAATTATTCTCAACTCTCTTTTGAACACATTTTCAGACTTGAATTCATCTTCTATATTTTGAAGGGACGGTGATGTGTGTTGGTGCAGTGTTTATCTTAACTCAGATTTGATGGTTGTTTCTGATGACAATGGGACATTCTTAGTATGAATAGTTGAGCATGAGCAATGAGTTATACCGTTATTCTGATAATTACATCAATTAGCATACTTATTCTTAAATATCTTTGAAAATAAGAAGTTTTTTCTATTTACTCTAATGATTAGGGCTGTATACACTTCACATCACTTTTAGGGGGCACTAAATGGTTTAACAAAGATCTAAACTATGGGAAATCAATTTTTGAAATCATAAGCCATATCTCAGAACCAATTTTCTTTCATTTATTTCAACATAACATCAGTGGATAAAATATGCCAAAATTTAAGAGGAGAGAAACAAATTTTCCATTTATGCAAAGTAACAATACAAACATAATTTTTTGAGGAACACATTTTAAATGAATATTGTTAATGAGTTTGAAAAATCACAAGGCGAAATATCTGTTTAACCTACATATCTGAGAAAGCATTTGAAATAATTCCACTAGCCACTCAAAGAATGTATTTGTTGGGGCTAATTTTCTTCACAATAAGCAATAACTAGAATTGCCATAAAGATCACATCTCTATTTACTAGTTCCCCCAAATGAGGTTCCGAGAAACAATAAAAGTTGAAAGTAAATGGGGGTGGGGTACGGTGGTTCACACCTGTAATCCCAGCACTTTGGGAGGCAGAGGCAGACAGATCACGAGGTCAGGAGATCAAGACCATCCCGGCCAACATGGCGAAACTTCGTCTCTACTAAAAATACCAGAAATTAGCCGGGCATGGTGGCAGATGCCTGTAGTCCCAGCTACTTGGGAGGCTAAGGCAGGAGAATGGTGTGAACCTGGGAGGTAGAGCTTGCAGTGAGCCGAGATCCCGCCACCGCACTCCAGCCTGGGCGACAGAGTGAGACTCTGTCTCAAAGAAAAAGAAATAAAAGAAAGTAAATGGTCATATCAAAGTCTTGCATTACATTTTTTTGAGAGCCCATTGTCTGAGAACAGGAGTAAAACCTACAAGACATGGAGTTCACCATATACAGCCAACCATCGTGAGGCCAGAAAAGTTATATTTGATTGATGTATATCCACTATACCTCAAGAGTAAACAATATAATGGAATCTATGTAGAAGCTAGTAGACAGAAATCAGTTACAGATGCTACCTTAGCATGTTGAGAGTCTTCTAATAGCATTTTTCCTACTGCTGTGAAGTTATTTATGTGCTTACCCTCCTAGTTTATGCACAACTTTTGCTGGAAAACCTGCTCTTGCTAACTCTTGTGGTCCCAGGACCCACCAGCCCAAAGCCTGCCACAAAGTAGACATGAGTATTTGTTGAATGAATGATGGATTAATATATTAAACACTGTATGAGTATTATTTCTTAATCATTTGCTAATTTCAGATTTTCTATGCATTATGACCCTGGTAAGGCTTCAAATCCTTGCTGATCAGCCATTTTGGGTTTGTGTTTGGGCGACGCTGCTTGGTCAGTAGTGAATCCTTGATAGCCATCACCTGGCATTTCATCACCACTGACCTAGCTCAGTTCCTAGATTCCTTCCTTGTTACTTGCCTCTCAAGGCGCCTCCCTCACACAATTCTCTCTCACCACATAGATGTATGTGTCTCAAACTTTTAGTATTATTTTCACCATTTTTTTCAATTGCTGACCTGTTTGGAATCCTAACTTCTGCTCATCCCCACCCTGTATTCTTAGACTTTTGAGTTTGGTCTATTTCAGAATGAGACATTCTTCACTTGCTTTTACCTTCTAAACATTAAATCTTTTTGGTTACAGTAAACTTAGCTTCTCTAACAAGTACAAAACTCAGGCACCCTTTAGACCACCACAGAGACTCTGGTATAGTGCTTTTACCTCTCTTGAGAACAAGGATCACTGGAACCTGAGCCCAGCCACTGTTGCCCCTACTTGCAACTTCATACTCACTTGTTCTATCCCATCCCTCTCCCAAGACCTGTTCTAGTACCTGCACACTTCAAAGTTGTAAGAAAAGAACCATAGGGGGTTAAAAAAAACCAATGAAAATGTTAGAGGGAAAAGAGAAAATAGAGCAGTTAGTTACAAGGGAAGAAGATAAAAATTAATTCTAGATCAGAAGTGATAAATTTTGGAAAATAGAAATAAAGGGTTTGAAAACGAAAACAAAAAGTATAAGAATGAGTACAGAGATAGTAAAAAGGTTCAGCCTTCTCTTCACTCCTTTGATCCTCCCATAAGAATAAAAGAAGGGAGGGTTTTATTGCAAGAGAGAGAATTGAAAGAGATGAGATTGAGATCTTAAGGAGATGGAAGATGTCTTCGAAAAACTGCTGCAAATAACTCCCCAGGGAATCAAGGTGTTTTGAATTAAAACAAAAGACGAGGGATTAGTCCAGGTGATGTTACACAGCATAGATTGCAGTTAGCCCAACCTCATTATCATAAAATACTGAGAATGATAATGTACTTGCTAACTATTCCTATACAACAAAATAGCAACAGATGTTATTATAGTCATGATAAGCTTAACAGACATTTTTCATAAACCTACATTTAATCATTTCTAAATAAAGGAATAGTCAAACAGAGAATTAATACAAAAAGTAGAATAAAAATAAATGCAGTACCCAGTTTCAAAAGCAATTTTTTTTTATTCTTGTTCTGCTATATTCTTTCCCATAAAGCAAACTACTGTAACAAAATGAAGATTGCATTTGGGTTATATCCAAGGGCACTATTCAATTTTGCAATTTCCACTGTAGTTATTATACTGATATCATTTAATTCATGTGCATAGAATCACTTTTAAAAATCTATGTCAACAATTAGGGTCCTTTGTTCTTTTTCCTATGGGTATTATCTTGCCTGTCCTCAAACAGCATAATGGAGAGAAAAGTAACTGTTAAGAATAACACTAATTAAAGTGCAGAAAACCAGAATCAACATTGCACTTGCAAGGTCTGGAATGGAAGACTAATGTACAGAATACTATATATTGTCCAGGGGCAAAAACTTACATATATACATGACATGGTAGATCTACTTCTCTTCTACACCATATACATTAAACTGGCTTAAGAATAAGTTAAAATGAATGAATACATTTAAACTATAGTCACACAAATAATGCAAATCACACAATCTTGGCCTCACACTTACATATAATTATATAATTTATAAAATGTTTGAGAGCTGTGGTCAATTTCTTTTTTTTTTTTTTTTTTTTTTTTTGAGACAGAGTCTTGCTCTGTTGCCCAGACTGGAGTGCAGTGGCACGATCTCATTTCACTGCAACCTCCGCCTTGTGGGTTCAAGTGATTCTCCTGCCTCAGCCTCCGGAGTAGCTGGGACTACAGACGTGCACCACTATGCTCGACTAATTTTTTTTTTCTTTTAGTATAGATAGGTTTTCGCCATGTTGGCCAGGCTGATCTTGAACAACTGGCCTTATGTAATCCATAAGCCTTGGCCTCCCAAAGTCTTGGGATTACAGGCATAAGCCACTGCACCTGGCCTGTGATCATTTTTGATAAGTGATTTTTACAACAACCCAGTGGAATAGAAAGTGCATTATGCTCACTTTAGAAGTAAATAAGTGGAATCACGGATAGGTTAAGCAAAAAGTACTAGGTCAGAAAGCTAATAAATGAGGAGTCAGTAGTTTGCAAGAACCTAAGTTCTCTTTCAGATAGTTTTCTTGCTACTATATTTTTTAACTTTTTCATGCTTATCTACATATCAATATCATCTACAAGTTCAACAAGACCCTTAGAAATCTTCTGTCATGTCTTGGCACAGTTCTTTCTCCAATTTCTAACAATAGAGTCTCCAAAGATTCCATCTCTTCAAGAATGTTAGCCTACTATTAGCTTCTGTCTGGAAGATGATTATATGATCTACCACTTTGAGAAAATTGAAGTTAGGAATAAATACCCAACTTGATATCTATAAAAGAACCTGTATTTTTAGTCTCAATATTTCTTCTAGACAGATAAAACAGAGGTTTTATTTGCATATAATTTTATTCCATTGATGATATGTTCTTTATTGTACTTTCTCCTTTTTCACATACTATGTGATACCAGGCTGCTCTGTTACCTCAGTAGGAGAACAGCAAACTTTCTGTCTCTACTGCTGTTGAAATTTCATTGACAATTCTATTATCCAGAAATCCAGTTTTTACCAGTTTTCAATGAAAAGGAACAGGATCTATATTGGGACCACATTACATTTGCTGATGCTTAAATTAGCTAATCTTATCTGACAGTAGCAAAAGTAAAGATACTCACATTTTGCATCCCTACATCACTTCCTAAGGAAGATAAGTTGTTGGCTGTTAGATTAACTCAATATAAATTCAAACTAGAGATAGAAGAAAAGCTTACACAATATTGCTTAAGATAGGTACCTCAAGCATAATGAAAACGCTGAATTTGGACATGTTTCATTTCCTCATTACACTGTCTTAAAAGATGTGAGTCAGAAAGCCTTTAAATTAGTCCGGCACATTCTATTTATCTAATTCTCACCACTGCCTATTGATTTTATTTTCCAAGGCTTCTTGAATTAACTTCTCTTGACTGATCCATAAAGAGATTTGAGTTGAATAATCAGACTCATGTGTTAGGTTAGCATAGTCCCTGAAATAGCAATATCAGTGTCACTGGAATTTGTTAGAAACGCAAATTTTGGGGTCCACTCCAGACCTACAGAAGCAAATATTTATGATGGAGCCTAAAATCTATGCTTTAACACACTCTCTAGGTGATTCTACTGTAGCTAAACTTTGAGAACCACTTCTTTAGTATTAAAGAGATGGAACCAGAGAGAACCCAAACTCTCTAAAGACAGTTTTAGAAAGAAAATCAGAGAAATTGGTGCAGTGTGTTTTGTGATGTAGATTTGTAGGAACCAAGCTTCCCTGTGTATGTGTTTACCCTCAAGACAACATTCTGAGACAATATCCATTGTTCTATAGTCTGCAAGTGGAAAGTATGCTTCTAGAAAACCTGTGTTTGGAAGAGAATAAGGAGTTTCAGCTTCATGTGGTTTCTAACTAAAAGCAATATAGTTTAATTCCTTGGTGAGAGATTAATCAATTATTTTCAGAAAGAGTTTGATTTAAAAAACACTAACAATGGTTTTGGGGTGAGCAAAGGAAGGAAGGAACACTCCTTACAGAACATTCTCACAAACCTCCTTTTTCACAAGCCTTGGGCTGACAGCAATATAATTTGCATATTGTAAAAATGATACAATATAATCATACACTAACAGCTTATAAGCTTTTACTATGTATAAAATATTTAGATTTAAAAATCCATTTTCTGCAATAAAACTCTAATCACTACAGATGATTTCTTAGTAAGTTAAATGTACACTAAATTTCAGATACATAGGATGACAACACATAGTTACAAGAATTTTTAAACTACAATAGTAATTCTTTTACTATTTGGGGGAGCTTCAAGAATAACTATAGTTAAAGATTATCTTCTGAAAAAAGATAAATCTTCACTTCATATAAATTTTAACTGAATTATGTCATTGGTTTTTTATACCATTTACGTAATTTTTTTGTAATGACAGAAATATGTTACAATTAGTATGATCATTCTTAGACATTTTAGTGTTTTCATTTACAAGTAATTGTTAGTATTGGAAAGTGGCATTTATAAATCTGAACGATAATTACAGTCATTACTCATAGTCACTCCCCTTTTGGAGGTCTGGATAACGACCCTAGTGTTTCACCTTTCTTTGAATATATAATGAACCACCAAAGGCTTTCTCCTAAGTAAATCAGCTGCTGTCAAGAGACTTTCATTATTCCAAAAATTGATTAAATGACATATTATCATGTGGAAGTTTGCTTCAAATTTCTGAACTATGCCTTTAAAAATCAGCATCCATAAAGATCTTTGTTATAAGTTGTGGGACCAAAAAAAAGGCTGTGAGGCCTTTTAAGAGTTGGAGTGATACACATCACATATTTCAAACTTGCATTTCCATTTCCCTTAAAGGTACTCTTTAGAATTCCGTAAGTTATTTTAACACACTGAAAACCAAAATTTTACAAAATTTTCTCTAACTATGGATCTAACTAAGAGGTCTCCAATTTCACATTCATAGCTTATTTGTATTTCTAGTCAAAAAAATAATTGCTAAAATTTGTTTTCATCAGCAAGTATCCAAAGTAAAAGGATTTTTTCACCTTAATTATGATTTGCATTCATGGAAAAATGCTGTAAATAAAAATAATGTAAGTCAGCAGATCATGGCGGACGAGAGGCAGGAATAGATTACAGCTCTCACTCCCACAGACAGAGCAGCGTGTGAAGGCTCGCATCAGGAATTTCTGCTCCAGAATGACTACAGGAATAAATCAGGAAACCTGAGAGGATCCACACACCCCCTAAAGGAAGCAGATTGCTCCTGCAGGACCCAGGAGACACCCCAAATACCGTGAGTACTCAAACTGTGTAAGTGGGAAAAGGAGATTGCCCGCTCCTGAACACACACCCGCAGGGGGAAAACTGAAGGCCCAGATTATGGGAGAAGATTTTTACCTTACCTGGAGCTGAGTTAATTTAGAGAGCCAAGCCAAACACAGGGGTAGATGAAGCAGCGGGAAAATCCCTGTGGGATTGCTGAGTCCCCTACCAAGCTGTTTTTGCCTGGCCTCACGGAGGTCCTTCTAGAGGGTGGCCAGCGGCACTGGGAAAAGTCCACAGGGAGAAGGAAACCTCTGGTTGAATTTTGTAACAATTTGAACTGATTGAGAAGCCTCCTGACCAGAACTTGGGGGAGGGCATGGATCTGGTGTACAGACTCCACAGTCAGGGGAAGGAGGAAAGCCGTATTTACTTTCACAGCTGGGAGGCAGGGAGCCTAGGACAAGTTCTCAGCCCTGCTCCCCCCACTGCCTGGAAACAGACTTGGTGCTGTGGGCGAGGGGGCACAGCAGGAGTGAGACCGGCCCTTAGGATTGTGTGGGAGCTGGGGAAGGCCTGTGACTGCTGGCTTTTCCCTACTTCCCTGACAACCTGCATGACACAGTGGAGACAGTCATAATCCTCCTAGGAACAGGAAACCTCACCCCTATCCCCCACAGCAGCGGCAGCAAGACGTACCCAGGGAGAGTCTGAGCTCAGACACGCTTAGTCCTGCCCCCACCCAGTGGTCCTTCCGTATGCACCCTGGTAACAGAAGACAAAGGGTGTATTCTTGTGGGAGTTTAGGGGCCCCACCCAACCTTGTTCCTCCCCATACTTCCACAACTGATGTTCTCTGGAAAACGCCACCTCCTGGCAGGAGGCTAACCAGCACAAAAATAGTGCATTAAACCACCAGAGCTAAGAATCCTCAGAGTCCATTTCACCCCACTGCCACTGCCACCAGAACAGGTGCTGGTATCCATGGCTGACAGATCTACAGACAGTTCCCATCACAGGACTCTGTGCAGACAACCCCCAGTACCAGCCCAGAGCCTGGTAGACTTGCTGGGTGGCTAGATCCAGGAGATAACAATCACTGCAGCGTGGTTCACAGGAAGCTACATCCATAGAAAAAGAGGGAGAGTACTATTCAAGGGAACACCCTGTGGGACAAAAGAATCTGAACAGCAGCCTTCAGCCCTAGACCTTCCCTCTGACAGAGGCTACCCAAATGAGAAGGAACCAAAAAACAAACTCTGGTAGTATGATAAGACAAGGTTCTTTAACACCTTTAAAAAATTACACTACCTCACCAGCAATGGACCCAAACCAAGAAGAAATCCCTGATTTACCTGAAAAGGAATTCGGGAGTTTAGTCATTAAGCTAACCAGGGAGGCACCAGAGAAAGGCAAAGCCCAATGTAAGGAAATCCAAATGATACAAGAAGTGAAGGGAGAAATAATCAAGGAAACATACCGCATAACTAAAAAGCAATCAAAACTTCAGGAAACAATGGACACACTTTAGAAATGCAAAATGCTCTGGAAAGTCTCAGCAATATAATTGAACAAGTAGAAAAAAGAAATTCAGAGCTCAAAGACAAGGTCTTTGAATTAACCCAATCCAACAAACACAAAGAAAAAATAAGAAAATACAAACAAAGCCTCTAAGAAGTATGGGATTATGTTAAATGACCAAACATAAGATAATCAGTGTTCCTGAGGAAGAAGAGAAATCTAAAAGTTTGGAAAACATATTTGGAGGAATAATCAAGGAAAACTTCCTGGGCCTTGCTAGAGAAATACAAAAGATCACTCAAGGCTACTATGAACACATTTACGTGCATAAACTAGGAAACTTAGAAGAGATGGATAAATTCCTGGAAAGATACAACATTTCTAGCTTACATCAGGAAGAATTAGATACCCTGAACAGTCCAATAACAAGCAGCAAGATTGTTAAATGGTAATTTAAAAATTATCAACAACAAAAAAATCCAGGACCAGATGGATTCACAGTCGAATTCTACCAGATATTCAAAGAAGAATTGATACCAATCCTATTGACAGTATTCCACAACATAAAGCAAGAGGGAACACTCTCTAAACCATTCTATGAAGCCAGTATCACCCTAATACCAAAACCAGGAAACGACATAACCAAAAAAGAAAACTACAGACTGATATCCCTGATGAACACAGATGCTAAAATTCTTAATAAAATACTAGCTAATCAAATTCAACAACATACCAGAAAGATAATCCAACATGATCAAGTAGGTTTCATACCAGGGATGCAAGAATGGTTTAATATACACAAGTCAATAAATGTGATATACCACATAAACAGAATTAGAAACAAAAATCACATGATGATCTCAATAGATTGAGAAAAAGTTTTCGACAAAATCCAGTATTGCTTTATGATTAAAACTTTCAGCAACATTGGCATACAAAGGACATAGCTCAATATAATAAAAGCCATCCATGACAAACCCAGAGCCAACATAATATTGAATAGGAAAAAGTTGACAGCATTCCCTCGGATAACTGGAACAAGACAAGGATGCCCATTCTCACCACTCCTCTTCAACACAGTACTGGAAGTCCTAGCCAGAGCAGACAAGAGAAAGAAATACAGCACATCCAAATTGGTAATGAGGAAGTCAAAGTGTTGCTGTTTGCTGATGATATGATTGTTTACTTAGAAAACCCTAAAGACTCCTCCGGAAAGTTCCTAGAACTGATAAAATAATTCAGTGAAGTCTCTGGATACAAAATTAATGCACACAAACCAGTAGCTTTTTTATATAATGACAGCGACCAAGCTGAGAATCAAATCAATAACTCAACCTCTTTTACAATAACTGCAAAAAGGAAAAACAACAACAACAACAACAACTTAGGAATATACCTAATCAAAGAGATGAAAGACCTGTACAAGGAAAACTACAAAACACTGCTGAAGGAAATCATAGATGACACAAACAAATGGAAACATCCCACGCTCATGGATGGGTAGAATCAATATTGTGAAAATGGCTATACTGCCAAAGCAATCTACAAATTCAACATAATTTTCATCAAAATATTGCCAACATTCTTCACAGAATTAGGAAAAAAAAAAAAAAAACCTCTAAAATTCATTTGGAACCGAAAAAAAGCCCACATAGCCAAAGTAAGACTAAATAAAAATAACTAATCTGGAGGCATCACATTACCTAATTTCAAACTAGACTATAAGGCCATAGTCACTAAAACAGCCTGGTACTGGTATGAAAATAGACACATAGACCAATGGAACAGAACAGACCCCCAAGAAATAAACCCAAACATTTACAGCCAACCGATCTTCAACAAAGAAAATAAAAATATAAAGTGGGAAAAGGACACTCTTTTCAACAAATGGTGCTGAGATAATTGGCTAGTCAGAGAATAAAACTGGATTCTCATCTCACCTTATACAAAAATCAACTCAAGATGGATTAAGGACTTTAAGACCTGAAACTATAAAAATTCTAGAATATAAAATTGGAAAAACTCTTCTAGACACTGGCTTAGGCAAGGATTTCACGACCAAGAACCCAGAAGCTAAATGCAACAAAAACAAAGATAAATTGCTGGGACTTAATTAAACTAAAGAGCTTTTGCACGGCAAAAGAAATAGTAAGCCAAGTAAACAGACAACCCACAGAGTGGGAAAAAATCTTCACAATCTATACATCTGACAAAGGACTGATATCTAGAATCTGCAATGAACTCAAATCAACAAGAAAAAATAATCCCATCAAAAAATGGGCTAAGGACATGAATAGACAATTCTCAAAAGAAGATATACAAATGGCCAACAAACATAAGAAAAAAGGCTCAACATTACTAACAATCAGGGAAATGCAAATCAAAACCATAATGCGATACCACCTTACTCCAGCAACAATGGCTGTCATCAAAAAATAATAGACGTTGGCATGGATGAGGTGAACAGGGAACACTTCTACACTGTTGGTGGGAATGTACACTAGTACAATTGCTATGGGAAACAGTGTGGAGATTCCTTAAAGAACTAAAAGTAGAGCTACCATTTGATCCAGCAATCTCACTACTGGGTATCTACTCAGAGGAAAATAAGTCATTATATGAAAAAAGATACTTGCACACATGTTTATAGCAGCACAATTTGCAATGGCAAAAATGTGGAACCAACCCAAATGCCCATCAATCAACAAGTGGATAAAGAAACTATGGTGTATATATATACAATGGAATACTACTCAGCCATAAAAAGGAATGAGTTAATGGCATTCACAGCGACCTGAATGAGATTGGAGACTCATTATTCTAAGTGAAGTAACTCAGAAATGGAAAACCAAACATCCTATGTTCTCTCTCCTAAGTGGGAGCTAAACTATGAGGATACAAAGGCATAAGAATGACACAATGGACTTTGGGGACTTGGGAAAAGGGTCAGAAGGGGGTGAGGAAAAAAAGACTACAAATAGGGCACAGAGCAAAATCTCACAAATCACCACTAAATAACTTACTCATGTAACCAAACATGACCTGTTCCTCAATAACCTATGGAAATTAAATAAGAAATAAATAAAAATGTAACTCAAATCAATTTCCTCATACATATTAGATGATATAGGATTAGATTCCTCACTAAGAGTCTATTGCTTAAATTTTTACAGCAATAGCCAAAGGTACGTTGCATAATCAACTACCAATTACATATCTGTAGATGTGATTTTGTTGAAAGTTCCACATACATAAAGCAGTTAAAATTAAGAACATCACCTTAAAATCGTACAACAGTTTTGATTTCATAGTACTATCAGACACAAATTCCATAATTGCCAGTTGAATAAGTATTTAGTATGGTTCAGTATCATCAACTAGATGTGTGCATAGTGTATGTGTATATTTTTTAAAACCAATCTTCCTGTTCCAACTAGAGTTTTCCCACAACAATTTAAAAGAAATACAAGATTTGGCATAATAAAATTTAAAAAAATTTTTTTAGAATGGATATTTGTTAGGTCTCTTTGAAAATACTTTAGGAAATTTTTAGGCAGATTATGAGCTTTTGAAAAATGTATATAAAATAAAAATATAAAAATATATAGAGAAGAGTAAATTTCACTGGTGTTTAAAATATTAGTACTATGGAAAAAGGAGGATGATGCTTTGGTATCAGCATATCTACTTCATTATTAAGTGGATGACATTTATATTGAGAAAAGTTAATGGTGAAGTGTACTCATCCTCATAGATTTACTATGATTATTATTTGAGATAATCTATAAAAGGTAATTAACATAGTTCCTGATATATAGTAATTATTAACTAATATTAGAATCATCATTATTCATAAACATATTGCAGTATATATGGTAAAGAAATAAAATGTTTTCACAGAATTCATGTGGCCTTAATGTACATGTTATTTTAAAAGTTATTAAATAATGGTATTAAATAATGCATGTTATTTAACATAAGTCATTCATAAGCCTAATTCACATGTTATTTAGAAAATAAATCTTTGATAAAGTATTAAATTCTATATTCTCTTTCTCCTATTTAATGGAATGATCATTATTATAGAAAGAAATACTGAAGCAAGGGCTGTTGGCAGTAGTGGGGATTGGGGTTGGGGTGGAAGGTAGAGGTAGATGGATAAATACATTCTAAAATTAATACCATTAAATTTTAGCACCTACCAAGGAGTCTTCCAAAGTAATTACCACTCTTTCATTCATTTTGTATTTATCTATTAATTTAGGCCCGATTGCTTCCAATTACTTCCTTGAATACTCCTACTATCATTAGGGCTTTTTTTTTGTAATTTATTATTCTCCTGTTGACATAAATGGAAGAATTGAAAGCAAGAAAACATGGAGATCACTTTCAGTATTCACAGATGACATCTATAGGTTTCTCTACAAACCTATAGAGAAAAATGGTAAAGTTGGTAGTAATGGTTCAACGAAGTATCACATGCCTGGGAGGTAGAGAAATTTCCTCCAAATAACCTCCTGATACATGTGGAGGGGATTTATGAAACCGGTTAATGGTCTTGGGAAATTGTTATCAGTGGCCAAACTTTTCCGTAAGCATAAAGAACTAAAATAATAATCTAAGTGTTCTATATACCATTTTTTAAAATGACCATCATTTTTTTGATAACAAAAGGGTTTTGGGAGAATGATATCATAGAAGATGGCACGGTAGGAAGCACCAATAATCAGACTCTTCCGAAAACAACTATTCTGGTGGCAAGACTGTCAGAATCAACTACTGAGAAACTCTGATGTAAAGTCAAACACTGGTACTGTCCAGGGGAGTGCTTGATTAAGATAGAGGCTGGTATTTAAGGAATTTTCTGTCAAGTCACTTCATTAGCTGACTAACGACGAGTTAATGGGTGCAGCACACCAACATGGCACATGTATACATACATAACAAACCTGCACGTTGTGCACATGTACCCTAGAAATTAAAGTATAATAATAAAAAAAAAGAGGATATACAGAGGGGTATTTTTTGAAGCAGGGAGGAGACTAGCAATTGTTTAGTTTTTGGCCAGGCTAGTCATTACACAAATATTTGCTTTGTGATAACTAAGTTTTATACTCTTATGCACTTTTCTGCAAGTGTGTTATATTTCACAATAAAATTATGTTAAGGAAAATAAAATGAAGGGTATCAGACTAAACCAGCAAGTCTGGATGACAGAAGATAATAAAGCAATGCCTTCAAAAAAAAAAAAAAAAGAAAGAAAGAAACATTGTACTTAAAGTCTTATCAGGAGTAATCAAATAAGAAAAAGAAATAATAGACATGTTAGAAAAGAAGTAAAAACTATCTATTGCAAATGACATGATTTTCTATATTAAACAAATCCAGTAATTTTTCAGGGCACAAGATGAACATAAAAAACTTAATTGTGTTATACACAATGGCAACAAACAATGAAACACAGAAATTAAGGAAATTCCATTTATGATAACATCCAAAGGGGAAACAACACATAGGAAGAAGTAACGTGAGGAAGTGCAAGGTATGCACACTAAAAATTACAAAACATTACTGAAAGAAATTAAAGAAGGCCCAAATAAAAGGAAATATATCCTGGATTGGTAATCAAAAGACTTATTATTGTTAAGAGATCAAAACTTTCCAAAGTAATGAGAGCATTCAGTGCAACTCAATCAATATCCCAATGGCTCATCTTGCAGAAATGGGAAAACTGATTTTCAAATTCATGTGAATGTTGCCTTAATAGTTAAGACAACATTGAAAGAAAAAAATGATTTAAGACTCAAATTTCCCAATTTCAAGACTTACTACAAAGTTTCAGTAGTCAAATATGGTACTAGCACAAGCATAGACATATAGACCAATGGAATAGAATTGACAGTCCAGAAATAAACCCAAGCATCCATGACTAATTGATTTTTGACAAGGGTATCAGGACAAGTCAATGGGGGAATGAGTAGTCTCTAACAAATGGTGGTGGGATAACTGGAAAAATATATTCTAAAGAATAAAGTTGAACCCCTTCCTCACACCTTACACAAAATTTAACTCAAAATGCACCATAGCCTAAATGAAGGTCTAAAAGTATAAAACTATTGAAAGAAATCACAGGGTAAATCTTCATGATCAGGCAATGGATTCTTGACATCAAAAGCATGAACAACAAAAGAAAAAATAGATAAGTGGGAATGTGAAAATAATCATAAAAGGTACATGGCCCATCTCAAATTAGAGAAGTTGTCTTTTAGACTTTTAAAATATTGATGCTAGTTTTGTGGCATTTGTATTCTCTGTAAGAATCAAGTAATATTTTAAATTTATTTTATTAGTCATGACTATGTCTCAGTTCATAAGGCAAATACTCATATGTGAGTGTAAGGTATATTTTAAATTCAGATTGGAAGCACTTCTTGCAGCATATACAGATTTATTATCTAAGTGGTTATGGTCTTTAAGTTGGCAATTACTGCTTTAAATGTGTCTGCAAACAAAAGTAGTTTGAATATCTAAAAAGTTTTAAATACAATAAAAACATTAAAATTTTAAATATCTAGACCTCACTTTGTTTACCAAAAGGCTAACTTCCTTTATACTAAGTAATATTTGTAAATGTATATATTTTAAAGTTTACAAATTAAAACTTATATATGCATTTCTCAATTTTTCTTAAGAGTTCTGGGATCTTTGGTTAACTCCAGATAGTAATAACCTAAAATTCCAGATTCTTAAATAACAACTTCTCATTATTGTTCATTTAGGATTTACTTGTTTACTACATATGTAATTAGTTTTAATCAAATAGAATATAGAGATTATAGTAAATTAAGTATATATGACTGTATTTTTCTAGTGTCTAAATACCATCAAGCCAGGAGTTAAACCTTACTGACCATCATATTCCTATGCCTAAGGTAACAGATGTTCATGGACTACACATTGATTGAATTAACACTTTTTCAATTATTAGGGTAGAACTTGTTTCTACTAGAGAAATAGAAACAAGTTGTCTGTAGTGCCATTTTTGTGATCAAAATTTTTAACAACTTCGGATTTTGAACATAAAAACTGTCAACCATTTAATTTTACAAGGTCCAACAGCAACTATAAAAAACAAAGTAAAAAAATTCTTAGTATTAAATTTTAACATAGTCTTATTCTACTGATCTTTTTATTAGCAGCAGAGGAGGAATGAATCATCAATTTACATATACTCTTGAACTTGAGGAGATGTTTTCTGTACTTGGGTAAAATAATAATGATGTATAATATTACCTTCCACTAATTACAAGCTATTCTTATTATTGACCATCCTTGAACATACTCATTGCTGTACCTATGCAAAAAATGCAAATACATTTCTTTCAAAATAATTCTAACTGATTGTTACCTTAGAATGTACATAAAATGATGAAGATGGCTGTAACATACTTTTAAATTTATTTATGGATTTTTCCCCCAGAAACCTCAGCATGATCTTTGACTTTCCCTTCTTCTCTGCCTCTCAAAAATGCTCAAGCTATTACGCGTTCCCAGACCCATGGTGGGTGTCAATTCTCTACAGTCTTGAAGAAAATATGAAACAGAATTGTGAAACTATTTCAATGTTACATTACTTAATAATAATAATGGTAAGAAATAGGGCAAAATTTGTATCATTGAATTCACCAGGCATAATTGGAACCTATTTGAATGTTGTCAGCAACAGAATGTTGCTTTAGCATTTTCTGTAAATTTAAAGTAAAGCAAAAAAAAAAAAAAAAAAAGAGACTAAAAGTAATGTTTACTTTTCATATTTCCAGTGTACTCAAGTAACATGACTAATATCTCCTCTGGATGAGTAAAATTCTACTTGCATCATCATTTGAAATTCTTTCCTGTAAAATGTATACTAAAATTTTATCATGTAATGCTTTCAGTTCCACTGAGGAAAGATATTAATTTATGGAAATGTTAATAAACATAATCTATAGCAAGTCATTATACATCTATTGGATCATTGCATCTTAGGATATTGTATAGTAATAAAAGGCTCTTAATTCTGATGAAATAATTCATAGAGCAAAATATAGTGTAAATTTTCCTTGCAAAGTGTTCTGAAAATTGCTAGGTAGTTGAAATAATAACAATGTAATAAATAACAAGGTAATAAAGCCAGCACTCATGAATCATATTTTTACTTTTCCAGAAGCCCAGGAAAATGTAATGGTCACCTTAATTCTGAATTATTTCTGTGATTGTAAATATGAGTAAATACTGTGTTTTTTGAATCTTTTGACTATAATAATACAATGGCCTCAAAGAATAGTCTTATCAGAGATTACATTAGCTTTTGAAGGAAAAACTGAGATAGTCTTGAAAAATTAGAATTTTAGATGGTAAGAAGAAAGTATAATGGCAAAACAAACCATTCTGAGAAAATGAGAAAGATTAGGTGCACATGGATCACAAATTATTGCACTTTAATTTTTAAATGAGTTTAGACATCTGTGAAATTTAAACCCCAGGGCCAATGATTTGTGTGACAGTATGTTACAAAAGGAACAAAGCTTTGACATGCAAATTCCAGCTTTATGTTGTATCGGCCCAAGTAACCTTGCAAACAACCTTCACACACACATTGGAAGCTGACTGACACCTCCCATATGGGTCCATTCTTTTTTTCCCCTTCCCAATCAAGTTGACAGCAATTCTCAGTTCATTTTCTAAATGAAGTGATAAAAGCTATGCTGGACCTGTACCTGTTATTAACCTCCCTTGCACTATTATTACTCATATGTTTTCCTTTGAGATAAGCAGCTAAATACAGAACGTGATCTTTGCATATGGTGGGCTATTACCCCCAACAAAGAATTGCAAATGTCAACCTATTACTGGGTCATTAATATCAGGTCATGATATTCCAGAATTTGATGTTTTTAACCTTTGTAGACATTAACCCATATACAATACAATTTTGAAAAGGCTTTATTTATCCTTGGTAACAGTAGATACACGCCCCAGAAATACTTTCCTATAATATTAGGTACTGTATATTTGGCAAGGATCATTAAGTATATTTCTGTAACCACTTCCTGCGGCTTGGTTTGGCCCTTCATCTATTACTTTAGAGGATCCAAAATTATGGGTGAAAGAAATGTTCAGATGTCTGATAGAAGAAATTAGAAATAAAACAGAATGTAATTGTGTTTTCTTTTATTATAGAATTACTCCCCAATTTGGCTGGGCACGGTGGCTCACACCTTTAATCCCACCACTTTGGGAGGCCGAGACAGGCGGATCACGAGGTCAGGAGATCTAGACCATCCTGGCTAACACGGTGAAACCCCGTCTCTACTAACAATACAAAAAATTAGCCGGGCATGGTGGCGGGCACCTGTAGTCCCAGCTATCCGGGAGGCTGAGGCAGGAGAATGGCTTGAACCCGGGAGGTGGAGCTTGCAGTGAGTGGAGATTGTGCCACTGCACTCCAGCCTGAGCGACAGAGTGAGACTGTCTCAAAAAAAAAAAAAAAAAAAAAAAAGAATTACTCCCCAATTCCGACTTACTGTTTAGACAAAGTTTGCAAGGATATTATCTTATTTATTTTTTCATTGAAAGTTAAAATTGTGTCCTGTTATAAAATTCAACGAAGTCAATTTCATTGCATTAAGTAGTTTTAGTGTGCATCATTAAAGTTATAATTCAAGAGATTGAGGCAAATCTATAATGAAATCCTTTAAATGGACTTTGCATAGCTGTGATGATGCTCACATTGCTCTGGATCCATGTTTCATTTGTAATGTAGATTTCAAAGTATTAGAAAATATACAGAAGTGTGTATTTTAAAGAAAATTATGTAAAGTAGGACTTCGATGCGTCAATTAACTTGTATTACAGTTGTTTTGATTTTTAGCTTCACTGACGATGTTTTATGCAAATATTTTCAAAACTAGTGAGGAAGAGTAAGAAAGTAAGAGAATCTATTCAAAGTGAAAAAAACATGAATAAAGTGAAGCAAATTCATCTAACCTTATGCTGAAAGGAAGGGATGTTCTGCATACTTCTGTAAGATAGTCTCTACATAAATCATACATTCATTAATGAATCTTTTGTTTGTCATCCAGCTTTTCAGTACCTTATTCTACAGCTGTCCCAGGCACTACAGTGGTGGGCAGATTCCAAGATGGTCCCTAGTGTTCCCCACCTTGTGTAATTGTTCCTCTTGAGTGTGGATGGACCTGTGATGTTCTTCTAATCAACAGAATGCATGATTATACTGCATAAGAGTGTAATTTCCATTTGGCTAACAACCTCACTCTGTTGTCGTGTTCTCAGCCCATAGGCTTTGATGAAGCGAGCGACCATGTTAGAGAGGGTCACGTGCTATTGACAATGATGTGAGCTTATTCATAGATCCTTTCCCATTTTACCTTTTCAGTGAAATCCCAGCCCTTACTGACACCTTGATTGCAACCTTCTGAGAGATCTTGGAGTGGAAGACCCAGCTAACCAATGTCTAGACTCCACAGGTTACCAAGGCTAGACCATAGGGACTCAAATCCAGAGAATGGAGTTTAAAGATCCTGAACAATGAGGAAAAGCTCCAGGTTCAGTGGCAGCTGATATTTAAACAATGAGTACAAGTTACTCAGGAGAAGGGTGGTATGTTTGTGTGCCTCATGGAAAGGATAGATGATGTTGGTCTGGAAAAGGACACAACAAATTTACAGAAGGTGGTGAGAAAAAGTTATGGCCTGATCTACTGTCTGTGATGTTAGAAGCAAGATAAAGAAGATATCTTGCTTGAAAGATATCTTGAAATCTTGAAAAATAAAGAAGATGAAAAATTAAGCAGAGACCAGGATCATGAATAGCCATGTAATCCATGTCTATAATGAAAATCATGCCTAGAATAAAATTCTAAAGGCAATATGAAATCAGTATACACTTTTACAAAATTATTATGTGCAAAAAAAGCATATGCTCCAAAATATTTTATAACCACTTTCAGAAAGTATAATTTTCAAGTGAATCACTGCATTGTCACCAGTTATCTACAGGTTGGTACCTACTCCTACAGAGTTGTTAAAGAAATTAGTCAATTAAAGAGCATACTCTTGTATAGTTAGGCGATTCCAGGAGGGCCCTTCTAGACTATGTTTGGCAATCTACTGAAGGGTCACACAGGAATCGTTTTGGTTATTTGCAGGTATTGGATAATTTTTCTTATTTTATTGCATATGATACAACATCTTTCTCTTCATCTATGACTGTTATTTTCCTACAGATTAAATACTTGGGTCACAAACTATTTCCCCTGAACTTTGGATTTATTGTTCCTTTTTCTCCTGGCACTTAAATTCACAGAGCAGAAGTTTGAGCTTCCTTTCCACATCATTGTTTCTTTATCGCAAACTCCATTTTATGCCAATTTTGTTTTAATTTTCTAAATATATATAAATATCTCACCAGAGCCTGTTCAGGGAGGTGAATTTCCTTTGTTTTGATTAGAGTATCACATCACCTTCATTTTTATACCTAGTTTTCTTTTGCTGTTTTAATATAATGGCAATTACTAACATTTTTTCTGCACTTATTAAACACTTTACACACCTTATCCCCGTAAATCTCATAACATACTTAAAAGATATTATTATTATCCCTGTTTACAAAGGTGAAAACTGATGCATACGAGGTCACTGGCTCAAGGCCACATAGCTAATGAATATGGAGATTAGAGACGGACTCAGACTGACCAGCTGTGGAGTTATTGCTTCAAGCCTATTTTGATAGTGTAAAATCATCATCCATTGATTAATTCAATAGATAGTTGCAGGATACTTACAGTATCTAGTCATTGTGCTGGGAATTGGGAATACTGTACTAAACAAGATATATCTATAGTCCAGAGATACTTTAATGTTATTTTAAATTTAAAAATAAAGCAAACACTGTGACTAAGAAGAAATCAAAACAACAAGAAAAAGTCCTGTTTATTTTCAAAAAAATTACCACCAAATCTCAAAGGAAATCTCTGAGTGGTGTCACCTCCCCCAGGGTCCCCACCAGTTAAGCTCTCCAATTTTTCTTTCACAGGTTGACTTGCTTTACTCTTTCATGACTCCTTTCATATTATATTTTTGCCACCATATGGCTTTCTATCCTTCTCAATTTGAGGCCATGCTGTGTCTCCAGCCTCCTATCAGGATTGTCAAATTGTTTTCTAACACATTCTATAGAAAATCATTTATGAAAGTGTATATTTCTCCAAGTCTCACAGATTCTAATTCTCCCCCTTTGTTCTGCAATATATGCTTTTAAGCTCCATGGTATTGGGATCCATTACTTTTCTCATCCTCAACAAGGAGGGGGCTATGTAACATTAGCATCAGTTTCTGGCTTTGATCAATGGCTAGGTAGGTTCCAGGCCCAGGTTGAATTTTGCATAACACAATGAGGCAAGAAACTGAACATTACACTTTCCAATGCCATTCCTTCACAGAGCCCTGACTGTGCGGGAATTATAATTTCTCCTGCACCTGTCTGGTCCTCTCATAAGTTAGTAGGGTACTTGGTGGCTCTGAGGGTAGAATCACTATCTTCTTATTGTCTTTCAAATAGAAATACCAATTCTATTTCATAAATCAAAACATTGCTAGATGGTTACGTCATAGGCAGTGTTCTCAATGTAGCCCCAAGTACCTCATGGCTAGTGGATATTCCTCTCAGGAATGCAGTGGGCTGACTCTCAGCCAGCCTATGTGTTCTGTGATGATGTGACTTGTCCTCTCCTGTGTTTCTACCTTACTTCTTCCCTTCTATCCTTGGATTTTTACAAGTAAATATTGGCTAAATAAAAATGTGGGAAGGATATATTAGAATCTAGTCAAATTGCATTTTAAATGAATCAAATGTTAATCATGACAAGTTAGGAAACTTACTAACTAGTTTAGAGATTCAGGTGCCCCATCCCTGCCTTCACTGGCTGAGTGCAGTGAATAAAGTTGGCAATCAGAATGGAAAGGATGCAGGTTTGTCAAATAAGACTTTGAGCCCCCAAAAACAATCAGATGATTGACCCCCGTCATTCTATTAGGTTCAACGTTGCTGATTTGAGGTTTTAATTTTTAATTATGCTTAATCTTATCTTCATTTTGTGTTTTTAATTTATTTACAGCCATCATATTATTGCCTAAGAAACATTACTCACATCATATTTATACTGGAGGACAAGAAATCATTTCTGCAGTGTAATTTCTTTCCTACTTACCTAGTCACATATACTAAGCATTACTGAACTCCTACTCACCATTTTCATTTATCTCTAGAGCTCTACCTCCTGACTCTCCTTTCTCCTCTCCAGCTTCATTCACAACTCCACCCTGGATTTCTTTATCTCAGAGGAATATCATTATGCCTTACATCCTTACTAAATGTGCCTATTAACATATTTAGAGGATGACAACTTATAACATTCTCTTTTTATTTCATATATAAGTTGTTGCATGGTATTCCTGTAGTATTCTTTGTCATCAATCTCTTTCTCAAAAAGGCGGTTTTAGCAGCTAACTTTATACCTGGAAATATATAACAAGCGGTAAAAGACTCTTAGGTTCATGGAAAACATGTCCCAAGGGAGTTAACAAGTAAGGTACAAGCCATAAAACAGTGGAGTTAGAAACAGATTGTTCTTTTATCATGATCCCTGGGAAAATACTTTCGCTAGAAGTAACAGGTAGCTTTCATTCTACACTTAGTTAAAATGTGAAGCTAAAATGACTGTACAACATGTTCCATGTCTTCCCAAAAATATCACCTTTGCAAAGCATAGTAGATGGCATGCCCTGGCATTGCTCTACCTAGAAAGTTACTGGGACATTGTTCAGAAACAAAGGAGAGGTCACATTTATCTCACAGCACTGAAGCTCCAGGAAATTGGACTCTGAATTGTTTCTGTGGGTGCACTGGAAACAATAGTTTACATCAAGTGATAGGTCAGCACCCAAACTCCCAGCAGACCTCATAGAGCATCTTTTGAAGGCCAAACCAAATATTTCAAAAGGTAGTGTGCCTGAGCATGATGCATAAAGACCATGCATAAGTCAACAGAAATAAAACAGCTTTCATATTCAAATACAAAGCAAGATTATGTATTATATAAGCATAGAAGAGATCCAAGGCTGTTATCTTTGCAAATGTAACTCTAATGTCTGTATTTTTAAAAAGGAGTTTAGCTTTCTTGATCTGCCCATAACAGGATTTCAATAAATGAACTGATTTCAGAATTTCCATGTAGGGATTTTCTATTATGAAAAAGCAACCTATAAAAACAAAGATATTTTCACATTATCCTCTTATGTGCAATTCATGTTAATTGTTACTACCTAATGAGGAATAATTTTTAAAAGTCCACATTTCCTAGATAAATGTATTAGAGTCCATTCTTGCACTGGTATAAATACTTGAGACTGTGTAACTTACAAAGAAAAGAGGTTTAGGCCGGGCGCGGTGGCTCAAGCCTGTAATCCCAGCACTTTGGGAGGCCGAGATGGGCGGATCACAAGGTCAGGAGATCGAGACCATCCTGGCTAACACGGTGAAACCCGTCTCTACTAAAAAATACAAAAAAACTAGCCGGGCGAGGTGGCGGGCGCCTGTAGTCCCAGCTACTCGGGAGGCTGAGGCAGGAGAATGGCGGGAACCCGGGAGGCGGAGCTTGCAGTGAGCCGAGATCCGGCCACTGCACTCCAGCCCGGGCGACAGAGCGAGACTCCGTCTCAAAAAAAAAAAAAAAAAAAAAAAAGAAAAGAGGTTTAATTGGCTCACGGTTCCACAGACTATAAACAAAGCAGCCGCTTGACTTCTGAGGAGGCCTCCACAAACTTACAATCATGGCAGAAAGTGAAGGGGGAGCGAGCACTTTACACAGGAGCAGGAGAAAAAGAGAGGGGGGAGGTGCCACATGCTTTTAAACAACCAGATCTTATGAGAACACACTCACTGTTAGAAGAGCAGCACGGAGGAGGAAATCCACCCCTATGTTCCAATCACTTCCCATGAGGGCCCACCTCCAACAGCGGGGATTACAATTCAACATGAGATTTGGGCCGGGACACAGATCCAAATTATATCAATATATAATGGGAAGAACCATTACATTCCATCCGCCATTCAAATATCTCCTTCTTACATGATTTGCTCACTACAATCAACAGGTTTCAAATTCCCATCATGATCCCTATGCTCCCATTTCTGTAATATGTGCCTGAGGACATGTGGGAGCCTCTCTTTCCCCACTACCCTCCTTACCCTTCCCTGAACCAGTTCCCATGTGAGCTTCCTGGGATCAGAAAAGTACAAGGGTTGCCACATGGCAAAATCACTCAGAGGATGTTACTACAGGTTACTTGCATTAAAATAGACTTTGGTAATAATGCTTACTACTTAGGAACATAAATGAGAAATGCTGATGTCTAGTAGTAAAATAACCCATCCTAGCCATGAGCTCTTCTAGAAAGCAAGAAAACAAGGAAAACAAAACAAATGAAAACTAAAATCCTGCTCTAGCTTTGACAGATTTCTGTGCTTCTCAAGACAAGGGTACTCAGAGGCTGTATTGGGGTTAGGATTTAGGTCAAAGGACCCCTTCGGGCCGGGTGTAGTGGCTCACGCCTGTAATCTCAGCACTTTGGGAGGCCGAGGCGGGCCGATCACGAGGTCAGGAGATCGAGAGTATCCTGGTTAACACGGTGAAACCCTATCTCTATTAAAAATACAAAAAATTAGCCGGGCGTGGTGGCGGGCCCCTGTAGTCACAGCTACTTGGGAGGCTGAGGCAGGAGAATGGTGTGTACCCGGGAGGTGGAGCTTGCAGTGAGCTGAGATCGCACCACAGCACTCCAGCCTGGGCGACAGAGCGAAACTCCGTCTCAAAAAAAAAAAAAAAAAAAAAAAAAAAAAAAAAAAAAAAAAAGACTCTTTTACAGAGGATTTACCTACTTTGTATCATTTTATATTCACTTATATAACTAGTCAACATGAACTATAGTTTATATAAAAACCATAAAAACCTTTCTTCAGTGGTTGAAACAACTTTACTATTATTTCTCTTTGACACACCACTCGTCTTTAAAAATACCATTCATATTATTTTATATCATACTTATTTACATGAATATATTATGCTCACTATACTAGACTGGAAGTTATTTAAGGATGAACTTTTTTCTCCCGTTCTCTACAGTTCTTAATACAGAGTCCTTCATATAGCACATGTTTGGTAAAGAATTATGGGGTTGAATATATTTTTAAGTGTTTAGCCAACATAGAACAACAGAAATTTCAAAGAACAATAGAGTTCCAAGTCAATAAGTCAGACATAATTTAGTGAAAAAATCTGTATGTCAAAACCACAGTAATCCTAGGACCAAAGACATTAGTAAGAGAGCCAGATATATAAAAATAGGGGTATTTCAATTTAGTTAAGAAAGTATATGCTACTATGCAGCATGTACAAAAACAAATTTCAAATGGATAAGGGATTCAAACATTATATAAGACAATTAGAAAAATAATGTTTCTATTCTTTGAGTAAAGCCTTTGAAAAGAAATCAAGTAATGTGGCATTTGCAAAGATAAAATAAGAGTAATTATGAATAATGTCTACTGATAAAATATAAACTCGGAAAAAAAGCATTTGTAGAGTATAAACAGAGTAAATGGTTATTTATGTACTAAATTAAGAAGTCCTATATATAAATATGAATATAACAACCAAATAGACAAATGTAAATTTAATAAAGATCTGCAATTTAAAAATGTATATAAAAGGCAATTAAATACACTAAAAAAAGTTTGAAAACATGAATCATAAAATTGTCAACTTTGAAAGATTATTTACATCCATTGTTGGCAATGACATAAGAAAAGTATTCACATATATTTTATTCTGGACCAAAAGTTAACCTGATACTGTTTAAGCGAAGGCCACATATTTGTCTCACAGTCTAAATCGATGAGGAAAGTATAAGATAAAACATTCTTACAGAATAATTTTGTAGCTTCATTTCCAGAAAAATGGCTACAAAAATTCTAGAAGAAATAAAGATAAATGAACAAAGTTGTCTATGAGAGTGTACAATAGCAAAAAAAAAAAAAAAAAAAAAAAAGGATATTACCTAAATATTCATCATATACAGCAGTTAAATAATTTATAATAAACATCTCCACCAGGAAATACAATGTCACTGTTTTACAAAGTAAAGATGTATATGTACCATAGAAGTGAATTAAGAGTATGTATTTTTAAATCTGATTTAAAAACTGTATGATACTATTCTATTTTGTCATATATCTGTGTCTATCTATATCATTTTCCATGAGAATAAAAAAGTATAGAAAGAGGTATATACCAAATCAAAGAACTGGAATGGGAAGAATAATTTGTATTTTATATATGTTGAAATGAAAATAGTAATATTTAGGAGAATTTTTAATTTCCTTTTTACTTTTTTGAAATTTCAAAAAGTTGAATGAACTCAAGTAACTAAAATACAGTGAGATGTATATATCATTAGAACAGTATATGTGATAGCACATAAACAGTAAGAATTATTTGGGATTTTTTTTTAAAGTTTTGAAAATAAGGTGGCTTATCCATTGTGTTTTGAAGGGCAAAAATATAATTTTCCAAGTGATTACAGTTTCTGGAAGCATATGATACTCAAAAAGTTATAAGCACAAAGATGTAAAACATTCAAGGAACCACAAGTTATTTGGAACTGTTAGACTAAAAATATAACTGTGAGATAAATTTCAAAAGAGTGTTAAGAAACAGGTCATGAAAAACCTATTACATCCTGCTAAAAAATTTTTAATCTATTCTGGGTGTTGAGATTTTTCTTCTTATAGGGTCAGACAGTAAATGTTTTAATTTGGCCTCTGTCAAAACTACCCAACTCTGTATTGTAGTCAAAGTGTGTGACTATGTAAAAATGAACAAGTGTGAATGTATTCCAATAAAACTTTACTTGCCAAAGAGTAAGCCAGTTCATAGAATGCAGTTTGCCGTATTCTAGACCATGTGGAATCCATAAAATGTTATTAGAGACATGACCTAATTTTAAATTTTAAAAAGCATGAAATTACCTAACAAGAATGTGAAGAAAAGGAAGTCTCAGGATCAAGTCCCAGGTTTTACTAAGATTTGGAAATTGTATAATGAGGTTAAGTAACAAAGGATTCTGAGAAAGATCAGCCAATGAAAGAGAATTAAAATCCCAGAGAGTGTGGTATGGTAGAAGCCAAGAAAAGACATACAAAGAACAGAATGTTCAGTATTGTAGAGGGCTGCTGAGCCAAATAAAATGAAGGATGATATTTTTTCATGGATATACAGGATGGAAATGGTTGTGAGAAAATTCTGAAGTGGTAATGATTGAGAACAGGTTAAAGATTTGAAACTGGAAGATAAGAAAGAGCATATAATCTAGCAAACTCTTAAAAACAAACAAAAAAGCCTTGCTATGAAGACTAGGGAGGTAAAATAATAGCCAAGATGTATGGAGACAACATTATATTAAAAAAGAATGTATGTTTGGTTAGTTGTTTTCAAGCTAGGCAATATTTTAGTTAATGTTTACATGCATGCTTATTAGAACTGGGAGAAATGAATGAATCGTGCAGAAGGAAGCAAAATTACATGACACTAAAGCACTAAAAGACTCAATTTTAGAAAAGAAAAAAAATAGCTCTAATATTTGTAGAACTAAAGTTTTGGTGGGAGGACACAAAAAGCAAAATTTATCTTTCAAAAACTGAACTTCTGTTTTTCCAGTGCTCCGTGTCATTAAGTCTTTTATTTAACAACAACAACAACAACAAAAATTGTGTTTTTCTGTTTGGAAATAGATGTCTGGTCACTGATGTTTTTAATTACACTATCATTAGTAAGAATGAAATAATTTGTGCCTTCATTTCTTAAAACTAAAGTGACATTTAATTTATGAAAAATCTGGGAAAATGCCAAAAATGTTATTTCTGCTAAAGATATTTGAAACTTAAGATGCTAAATTAGTGTCATTAAAAGTTAACTTAGTTTCCAACTACAGTGAAATAAGCACATTCTACCCAATCTCTCTCTTTGATTGTAAGACTTGGAGACAGTGTAGATAGCTTCTATCAGAAGACTCTGAAAGGTACATAATAGCAAGTAGACTGGCTAGAGAACACAGGACCTGAGAGATGACTCAGCAGTGAATTCTCTGATGTTTTCTGTTTTGTCTTTATTTTTTGCTTCCTATATCCTATCTGGGGTTTTAAGCAAACCTAAATCCTGGAAGTCTGAATGGATGTAGCTAGAAAAAGCTCCAGAAGAGAACGCCTTCCTCTAGCCAGAAAATCAGGTGATAAATTATCGTTAAAATCTTCCCATTCAGAGTAAAATATTTAGATTTAAAAATCTAAAAATCTAAGAAATAAAGTGAACTCTAATCTTATGAACTGGACTATAATCACACTCAAACATATTAAATCCAAACTGCTAAAAACAAAGATAAAAAAATACAAAGAAGTTGAAAATAGTGGTGAGAAGAGCCCAGTTATGCTCTAAATGTGTCCCCAAGAAAGCATGCATTGGAAACTTAATCCCCAATGTAACACTGTTGGGAGGTGGGGGCTAATGAGAGGCAATTAGGCCATGAGGGTTTTATCCCAATAAATGGATTCATGTTATTGTTAAAGGAGTGTGTTCATTATTATGGGGGTGGGTTTGTTATAAAACAAGTTCAGTCCCCTCTTGCTTTCTCTTTCACCTTCTCTTTGCCCTTTCACCTTCACCTTTGGGATAATGCAGCAAGGAGCCCCTTGCCAGGTGCTGGCCCCTTGATCTTGAATTTTTCACCCTCCAGAACCATAAGCCAATATGTTTCGGTTCACTGTAAACTACCCATGGTCTGAGGTACTCTCTAATAGCAGCACAAAATGGACTAAGATAAATTGGTACTGGAAAAGTGGGGCTCTGCTATAACAAATACCTGAAAATGTGGAAGCAACTTTGGAGCTGGATAACGGGCAGAGACTGAAAGGACTTGGAGAAGCAGGCTGGAAAAATCCTTTATTTCCATGAATGAGGCACTAATGGGGATTCTGGTGAGAGTTCAGAAGAGAACAGCTATAGGCAAATTTTGAATCATCTTAGAGATTACTTAAATCATTGTGATCAGAATATTGGTAGAAATATGGACAGGAAAGTCCATTCCAAAAATGTCTTCGACATAAATGAGGACAATCTTACTGGAAAATGGAGTGAAGAAAGACCATTTCTGTTACAAAGTGGCAAATAATTTGGCTGAATTGTGTTCATGCCCAAAGGCTTTATGAAAGGCAGAATTTAAGAGTGATGAACTAAACTATCTGGAGAAAGAAATTTCTAAGCAAAATATTCAAGCAACTGTGTGGCTTCTTTTAACTGGATATAGTAAAAAGTGAGAGGTGAGAATTTAAAGATGGAATTTACAAATTAAAAGGGAAGCAATTTGGGAAATTCTCACTCTGGTCCTATAAAGAATTTTAAAACTGTTTGAGAGAACACTAAGGGTATGGCCAAGCATCTGTTTGCTAAAGAAATTAATATGAATGGAAGGAAGTCACATTCTATTCATTAAGACAATGGGAGAATGACACCAAAGGCATTTCAGAAATTTTCCAGGAAAGGTTGGCTCTTGAGGGCAAAGTTTTCAGAAAGGTGCTCATGGGACCTCGCCATTCATGCCCTACACTGCCTCAAATCTCTGCTGTCTACATTTCCGTGCAGCCTTGGCACTGGAATGCAATGGAGTTGCAACACACACACACACACACACATATACACACACAGAGAGAGAGAGAGAGAGAGAGAAGCATACACCTTAAACATATACAAGACCATAAAAAAGTTTCAGTAATTTGAAAGGACTTAAATCCTATAGAGCATAAACTATGAACATGTTGTTATTGAGCTATAACTTAGTAACAAAAGGGAAAATCCATATTATTGGAAATTAATTATCCTATATACTTCTCAGTATAGCAGAAGAAATAAGAAAAAAAAAAAACTAGACAAGAACAACATAGGTTGAACTCAGCAGCTCCCATTGTTACCACTAGAGAGTCTTGACTATAAGTCATCCAGGTTCATTGGTGTTTTGAACAAAGAATTGGACAAAACACACAAAGGTCTCCTTGCTTCATTCTTTCATTGTTTTGCTTGTGTGTGTGTGTGTGTGTGTGTGTTGTTGCAACTCCATTGCAAACCCCAAAAGTAATGAAAACCACCATTTAGGCACAGTTTGAGAAAACACCTTAAGGCAAAATACAGTACTAAATGCTGGGCTCATCTCTAGTTTGCCTATTTCCAGTACCTATTTTGTTGCCTTGGGTTTACTTTTACAAGATGGATCATGATAGTCTTTAAAAAATAATTTTAAAAATTTTATAGCTAGCTTCTATATAACATCTTGTTTAATTTACTAACTTTCTTGTTATTAGTATATTTACTCTCTACTGAGCTGAGCTGATAATTTAAAGTTAAGACTAGCATACAAAAGGGAATATCATAAGGTTGATAGTACTTTTAAATATGATACCCTCTGGAATTAGACAAAATTTTATTTTTAAAATTTTATTTTTAAATGACAAATAATTGTGTTTATTTATGGGATATAATGTGATGTTTTACGTATGTTTACAATGTGAAGTAATTAAATCAATCTGATTAACAAATCTATCACTCCAAATACTTTTGAATGTGGAATTTTGAAACATACAATTCATTATTATTGATTATAGTCACCATTCTGTGAAATTATCACAGAAATTCCTAATACCACTCTCACCAATGAATGATTTTTCCATTTCCAGAGAAAAACCCAGTTGCTAGTCACTTATCTCAATCTTTGACTGAGCCTTTAAAGATTTCTACAAGTGATGTGGCTGATAAGACAAGAAAACATTTTCAGATGACTTAAAGCCAAAATGGATTCTTAAGGTACAAGGTAAAAATTGAACACTATGGGTTAATATTTTGTCCCCATTTATAAATGGGAATAATAAATACCCTCGGCAGTATAACACAGCCAATATTGGAAGGATCATCTGACTCTGAAGCTCAGTTCCCTACCTTCCACCCCACTCTATATTATAGTATACTTCCTGGAAGACAGGACAAGAAGAAATGAAAGTGATCTAAGAAGGGAATATTATCCTTAGACAGCAGAATCTATCTTCTTCAAAAATAGAAACAAGAGAGGAAAAGTGGCACAAATAAATACTGTATTGGAGAGGAAAAAGAAGGAAACACATGTGCTATGATATTGATGTTGACTTTCCCAGCTGAATGGGAAGCACGTTTGCAATGGGAGCATGAAGTGTGTTGCTTCAACTCAAGGATGCATCCGTGCTCTGAGTAGCCTGTGTTTTCATTTCAGTATGTAAATATTTAAAAATATTTAAACACTATCCAAGTGACAACTTTTATTCTCATGATTTACAACATGATAAATCTGTTTCCTTTCTTCTGTTGTATCATTTATAATTCTATAATGATAATTTACAAATATAACATTATTATTCTATAATTTAGAGTAATATTGTTTCCTGCTTTCATTTTTCTGTACAATGAAGAGAGACTCTGAACTCTCCACAGTAAGTTAAGATGGCTACTCTCTATGCCATAAAAATATAAACCAAGCTGTTCCATCTTGATGACAATGTATAAAATATTGGGTCCATGCTAATAGCTAAAGGGTATGGAAATGGTAGGATACAGAATAATACTGGGATAAAAAGACACGAATAGCTTGATTCAAGGCTTAGTATACTCAAAGGATAAACTAACGAAGCACATGATGAGAAACAGCTAACAGGGACTAATTCTCAATTCTTTAGTCCCAACCTTTTTTAGTTTTTCTCGAGACTTTGCAAGAAGCATATTTACGTTACTTTTAACTTGAAGTTATATACTGTGTGAAATGTGTTTGAATAAAACTGTATACATTATATCACTTGTAAAGTAATAGGATACAGCAATCCCAATCCATTTCTACTATGATGCAATTGTCTGAATTCATGACTTGTTACTCTCTAGGCTGTAATTTATTGGTATCTGCCAATCGCTCTGTTCAAATGAGCTTATTAAGTATGCCCTGAAAATACGTGAGCTCAAATGCACAGCATTAATGCTAAATAAAGATTCTTTCAGTTTTTCTTGGTCTCCTGGCCCAAACTCCTTCACTCTGAAAGAGAGCTAGAGAATGGCATATCTATTTTCTTTATTATATCAGGTCTTAACCCAACATTAATATCAATTGAATAAAATCAATTTTTAAAACTTCCTCTAAATGTCACATTATTCAAATAGACCATGTTGTCACAAAATGTACTATCTATTAAAGCAATAAAAGTAAAATACGAATGCCCTGTGTTGACATTTCACTGCATAGCATCTCCACTAATAAGATTTTGGCTCTGCTTCTAGTTATAATGCACTTGTGAAATACTAGAAACCAAATATAAATCAGATGTTATAAGGTAGCTCCAAGGTCCATGGCAGTACAAGGACCTGCAGAGAAGTACTGGAAGGAAAAGGGCAGAGAAGCTTTGCTTCTTTTTCTCCCTCAAAGATAGGCAGGTATTTTCCTTATCTTTTTCTTTTACATTTATTACATTAAAGTTGTAATTTTGGGGGGAGGGGAAAAACCCTGACTACAAATACTGTACATATAGCAAAACCTCAATAGATATTTTCATTTGTATACCTATCTCACACCATTTACAACAGTATAACTAATGTCAAGTAGAGATGCTGGAGTTTACAAATGAGATTGCACTTAAGATTTAGATACACCATTTTATATTATGTTTTATGCAATGTTTAATTATATGCTCTTTTCAATTATTCTGTAGTTTTCATGATTATTGTTAATGCTCCTTTTGTTCTCCAAACCTTTGTTAAAATTTAACAAATGAGCTATTTTTTCCAGTATTTGCATAAAGCACTATATCATCAAATGCAAAATGTGTCACGAGTTAATGTCTTTTTAATACGAAAGCAGTCGAGTTTTCCTACTGACCCGCACATCATTATGCTTACTGGTAAGATTCGTGGTAATTAAATATTCTCTCTCTTAATCATTTCTTTAAAGCTGGCAGGAATCAATTTCTACATCCTTATTTAGATGAGTAATGCACACTCTCCACAGATTTGGTTTTTTTTCCTATTAAGGTGAAGACATTATCCTTTTAGAAACGGATCCATTCACTACACTAAGAGCTACCAATCCATTCACAACACCAATGATTACCATATAATATTTAATTTTACAATGTAGAAACTGATTTGAGGAGTCTGACTTCAAATGCATTATTGAGCGTTTGATTGCCTTACAACATGTAACACACTGAATAGAAAGATTATAAGATTGCATGATTCTAAACAGTTTGTCACAGGAGGTTATGCCAGCAAAACTGGCAAAGATTGAAAAAGAACAAAAAAAACCCACCAACATTATTTGACAGATAACTAGTGTTCATTAGTCATTTTTCTAGTGTTTTCCCTTAATAATATATAATTCTTTCCATATAATTTTAAACACGTATAATTTAATGACTTTCTAATTTTAAATAAGAAAGATGCTTACAATATGGTTATAATGTTATGATGGTTACTCACACAAATGTTATCAAATAAGTATTCAGATATTAGTTTTGAAAATTGTATATGATGTATAATTCCCAGTAATACTCATTATTTCAACTACTATAACACAGCTGAACTTTGAGGTCTTAAGGGCTAATTCTTTTAGGAAGAAGAACTAATATGTAGCTTTTCATGCAAACTAAATATAAATGTCTTTAAGCAGAACACATCTAAAGTCAAGAGAGAACGAGTTGGTTTTTCAATTCTCATGTTAATTAAATCAAGTAATAAGACAGGAATAGAGTTGGATGTTTTATCCGTTTTTCTACCAAGAAAATATAAGAGTGCTATAAAAAGTGGGAAGAGACACAGGAAAAGGGACTAAAACCATGGGGAATATTAGTAACCAAACCCACCCTACTGATTTTTTATGGCTATGGGTACATTTTTGAAATCTCCATGGGGAGTTGCAGACATGACAAGAGGATGAGAGACGAGCAGAAGCCTCAGTTCCGGGTGCAGTGGGAGTGAAAACAGGATGTAAGGTGAGAAGCACAGACCTGAACACAGGGAGCTGAATAAGGGCCTGCTTCAAGAAGCCGGGCCTGATGTGGATGTACAGAACGGTGTTCTTAACTTGTGCTGCCATAATAGCACTTTCATATTCCAAAAGGGTATTCAAATAGGATTCTTCCTGCCTTGTTTTCGGCTGAGGAATGAAGACGAGAGATGCTGTATTCCAAAGAGAGTTAGATAAACTGCATTAGTTTCCAAGAAAGGGCTTAGAAGTGAGGAAATTTATCCACATTAGGTTTCTGGAGATTTGAGAATCTCTGAATAGAGTTTCTGTGAGGAGCTGCTGTTTATATTTTTAGCATCCTCCCCATACCCAAGGTAGAAGAGTAGCCAAGTGGCCAACTGAAATTTCTTCCAATTTCAGTTAGACAGACTTCAATTGGATGTTCCAAAGAACTGAACATGAATCCCAGCCTTAGTGAGTAGACAGGATTGACTTATGTATGAAACAGAGAGGAATAAGCAGTTTAGTTGCTAAGGCTACAGATTAGAGGGGAGTTGCCATAACAGTGGGTTTAGTTTATTTTCCCAGAGTTTGTTGGGTCTAGAATTACCTGTCTCTGCGAGATTTGGGTCCTCCTCTTGAGACAGCTGGCAAGAGTATTTCCTTGGACTCTTCCCAAATGTGTTACTTAGAGGGGTGATAGAGCCTGAACAGCCAGAAGCTAAGGGTGAATTTCTGATCTGCAGGGTTACAGAGGCAGTAAAGCACAGAGTTAGTGAAGAATGCTTTGCCGCAGTCAAGGGAACTTTAAGGGAGTTCCCCAAACTGATGAGATCACATGTTCCTCCTAAGAGCAAAACTCAGCTCCAAACACATGCCAGGTCCAGGCATGTTAGAAAAGGTCAGGTAAGAACATTAGCCACCCCCACTCTCTCTCTAATTCTCTATTAGTTACCAAAGATTAGTAAGATGAGAAACAGGAGTCAAAGTGCAAGGCAAGGCAGGATGGGAATGATAGGGCAGATTATCCAAAGAAATAATCAAATCTATATTTTCCTCTTACCTCAACTGAAGGAGTTAATTATCCAAGAATGAGTAGGAAATAGGACCACTGGAGTTTTCACTCAGGAGTAGGGGAGATGTTTCCTCCACAGAACACATTTTAAAGGAACAGCAGGAGACAAAAATTTAAGTCTTTTTATATCCTATGCATCTTGCTTATTCAAAATATTACATAAACTACTTGTCCTTGGAGGCCACCCAGCCATAAACAACGGAAAGGGGAAGGGAGAATAAAACTGAATATAATTAAATATTTAGTCCATAGAAAACAACTTAAAAACCAGAAGTAAATGTGGGAACTTCAAGTGACAAGTGTAAACGGTTCCTACCAACAGCAGAAAAGGGAGCATGGAAACAAATTAAATTCAGCTTAAGATAGCAATGTCATATGTTCTATCTATCCAAGATTCTGTAAACTCATCATTGCTGGAGACATATTGCCAAAATAATCAAGCAGCATTGTAATTTTATACTCCCTTGAATGGTATATGAAGATGCAAAGCTCATTCTATCTCACAAGACTTAAAGTTTAAATTTTTTGAATTTTACATTTTGTTTTAGAGACAAGGGTCTTGCAATGTCTCCCAGACTGGAGTGCAGTAACTCTCTTTACAGGCATGATCATAGTGCACTGCAGCCTTCAACTCCTGGCTTTCAGCAATCCTCCTGCCTCAGCCTCCCAAGTAGTTGGGACTACAGGTGCATTTCCATGCCTGGCTGTTTCATCAATTTAATAGATAAAAAAATAGAAACTCAGTTTTATTTGCCAGGAAGTCACAAAATTGATTTATGTAGTGTGTGTGTCTGTGTATATGTGTATTTAGCATGAAGGTTGTTTTAGGTTTACCAATTACCATTAATGACATTTTTTAAAGACTGAATCTAGACTATTAATTCTTAGTTACAATGCCATATATTTAGAACTATCTTATAAAAATAAACCCAAAAAGTGTCTTACCTTTGTACTAGCTATAACTTAAAATAAAAACCCTTCCAATTTACTCTAACTGATATTAGCACATTGACTAGTATATATATATATATATACATTTCAATAAATTAAACCATTGAACTGTATCCATATTGGTAAAGCATTACAAAGGCTACATTAAATAGTAATTATAGCAAGTATTATAGTTGTATTTATTACAAGCCTACAAAAGAATTGGATCTTTTGCCAGGTTTCAGGATACATTTCAGCACAGGTTAGAACATGGCTGACAGGTTTTATTTAACCATCTCAAGAAATAGCATGTTTTAGTGCTGTTAAGGAGTACTGCCCTATTTATAAGTGAATTTACATTAGAATATCCAATAAATTAAATTTTGTCTTCTCATCTAAATGTTATTATGAAAAAGAAGCCTAGGCATTTAGGTCTTAAAAAGTAATTCATTTTCCGCTATTGTTTTTTTCCTTTTAAACTATAATTTCTTTGATATTTTAATTCAACAAATATTTGACAGGCAATTAATGAGCAATGTAATAATAAACTGGTGAATTAGAAAAGAACTAAAACAAATTACTTTAAAAAAAATTCTACCTTTTAAATAAAACCTTTTATTACTTCTAATTTGGTTTAATTACCAGGAAAAGGCAAGTTCACTTCGCTCATGAGTTCTGCAACTCAAAGGACTCTTATCTAAATACCCCTGTAGGCCAGGCGCAGTGGCTCACTCCTGTAATCCTAGCACTTTGGAAGGCTGAGGCGGGCAGATCACGAGGTCCAGAGATTGAGACCATCTTGGTCAAGATGGTGAAACCCCGTCACTACTAAAAATATAAAAAATTAGCTGGGCGCCTACCTGTAGTTCCAGCTACACGGCAGGCTGAGGCAGGAGAATTGTTTGAACCCAGGAGGTGGAGGTTGCAGTGAGCTGAGATTGCACCATTGCACTCCAGCCTGGGAGACAGAGTGAGACTCTGTCCCCCCACCACCCCCCACAAAGACAAACAAACAAACAAAAACTCCCTGTATTAGAAATCTTTCGCACTAGGTGAGAGGTTATAACTATATGCTAAGTGCAGAGAATCTTGCACATAATAGAAACCTCATACATTTTTCTTTCAACATATGAATTAAGATATAAGTAAAAACATTAATCACAGTATCTCTAAACAAAATTTTTCCAATTATCATACCTAAATATCACATATTATAAAAGTCATACAGTTGTTTCATTAAACAGCAAAACAGCTCCAAATAGTGTAAATATGCAAAAGGTTAGGCTCTCATTTTTTTTTACAACTGACGCGGGTATATTCACAGCACTTAAAGAATCTATTTTGCTTTGTTTGATTAGAAGAAAACAAAATCACATTTCAATTACTCAAGATTAAAAACTATGACCAGATATTGCCTAGCATATTTTCTACTTCAAATAGTTATTTGACTTTGTTTTGGTTATTTTCAACAATTTACCTGAAGTTAAATATCTGGCTTAAGCCAAACAGGATTCTTTTTATATTTTATTTATTTTATTGGTAAAGTAAGAAAGTCACACAAAGACAAATACTGCATGATTCCACTTATGTGAGATATCTAAAATAGTCAAATTCATAGAATCAAAGAGTGGCATGGTGGATGCCAGTGGCTGGGAAGAGAGAGAAATCGGGAGCTACTAAGCATCTTTATTTACTGCTGTGTGTTTTTTCTTTCTCAAGCACATTCAGTAACTATTTCCTTTCTAATAAGACTGTTAAAAGCAAAATTAGTAATAATACAAAATAAAGGTCAAACAAAGTAAACTTGATTCCATGTTTTCAAAATGATGAGGGAAAAGGGAACACATGGGAATGTGTGTGTGTGTGTGTGTGTGTTTTAATAGAAAGAAACAAATAAAATATAAATAAATATAATAAATATAAATATAATAAATATAATAAAAAATATAATAAAAAATATAAATAAATTCACCTGCGGAAATACTAAGATATTGCTTTAATTGGTACAGATTCATATTGAACTAGGTATATGTCTTAATATTACATCTCTTCCTTGTCAATGGAAAACCAATAGGTTAATGTTAGATAAATGTTATATTTTGGAAGTGCAGGGTGGAACAGTAGCTTAAACACTATAAATAAAAAAGAAAAGAGTACAAAAATGCTATTAAGTAAATGATAGAACTCATTTCATCCATAGTTGCAGAAAGAACCAAATATTGCTAACTCTGGATGACTTCTGACAATATTCTGGGTTTGAAAATATTTCAAAACACAAATTCCTTTGAGGAATTTGGGTATGTAATTTAACCTATTTGATTCTCATTTTTTTGTTGTTATATGGAAGTATCTCTATCCTAGAGAAATATTATAAATATTCGAGATCATAGAGAACATTGTATATACAATAAGTTATATAGTCTCCCATATTCATGGGCATTCAACATTCAATAGAGGACACCCTCTTGGAGTGTGTTCCATGTGTCAGTAATTATACTACAAAAATAGTTATATATTTATATTCTACCTATATTAAAAATTGACAAGTTCTACAAATAAAGCCTTTATCAAGAATATATGAAGAATTATAGATATGGCAATATTTTAGAAAAAGTAAAATATAGTTTAGTAACATCAATGTTATTGGATCCAGTTTAGAGAATCATTAATTTAGAATATAAAGCCCTAATTATTTTCATTCCAAATTATCTTGAAGTGGCCCAGTAAAGGTATGCAAAGAAATTCATTTAGAGTCATTCCCTTCCTTCTAAACACTCTGTACTCATTTTTTAAAGTTAGCAAGTCCGTGAAAATCCTTGGAATAGGACTGGAGACAACATAAACAAAGAGATAAAAAATGGATAAGGAAAACAATGACAAAACTGAAAGAAACGAAATCTTGTGAATGTTCCAAATACTTGGAAGCCAAGAGTCCCAGCTGTGTTACTGCAGAAATTTATCTCTATGCTAATATTCAGAAATCTACTAAGAGATCCAATGAAGAAATCCATACTAGCAGTGATTACGTAAAGGAAACATCTGCCTGAGCAACTGTGTTTATTCCTTAATATAAAGCCTAGATATATTTTAAGTTCATATATTCTTATTAAAATTTCAAGTTTATATTTTTAAATATTAGAAGATATATGCCATTAAAATAATACTATTTTTCAAGTTTATGCATCTAGATACATAAATTTGGAAGAGACAAAGTTATCCCCATCTAGAACCTGAAGGAATCTATATTTTTAGGTTGGATGTTCTTCCATGCAAGTTTACTGACTCAAAGATGGTTTCTGAATTAAGAAGAATCACATTGTTGTTTTATGTTGAGACAGAAAGCATGTTTAGCTCTTTGATGCCCCATTCCAATTAAGTATAGAAGTTTTTGTGGTCTGCTTTCAGCATTGTTTCACTGATATGTTCTTTTCCTTAGTAAGTACCCTGGTGTAGCATAATACAGTTATCCTTCACATCCCTGGGAGGTTGGGTGCAAGACTTCCAAGAATATCAAAATCCATGGATGCTCAAGTCCCTCATATAAAACAGTGTAGTATTTGCATACAACTTACGCATCTCCTCCTGTATACTTTCAATTGTCTGTAAATTACTTGTAAGAGCTAATATGTTATATAAAAAGTAGTTACACTGTATTTGGATTTGTAATTTTACTGTTGTATCATTATTTGGGGGTTTTGTTGGCCTGATTATTTTTCATCCATGGTGATATTGTCTGGGTCTGTGTCCCCACCCAAATCTCATCTTGAACTGCAATCTGAATTATCCCGAGGTGCTGGGGGAGGGACCTCAGGGGAGGGGATTCGATCATGGGGGCGGTTCCCCTATGCCGTCCTTGTGATACTGAGTGGGTTCTCATAGATCTGATGGTTTTATAAGGGACTTTTTCCCCCCTTCACTCTGCACTTATCTGTCCTGCCACCATATGAAGACGGATGTATTTGTTTCCCCTTCTGCCAAGATTGTAAGTTTCCCGAGGCCTCCCCAGCCACGTGGAACTGTGAGTCAGTTAAACCTCTTTCCTTTATATATTATCCAGTCTTGGATACACCCTTATAGCAACATGAGGACAGACTAATAAACATGATTTTTATTCATGGTTCAGAGTACACAGATAAAGAACTCACAGATGTGGAGGGCTGACTGTACATAAAAATCAACAATTCTTTTCTATTTTTCTGGCGCAAATTGTTCCCTTTTCTGGTCAAAGAGGTGAGAAACTAATTCCAAAACTGCTTTAATGTGAATCTATACAAACTTCATTAAATGTAGAATACCTATCATAATCCACAGATTCTTCAAAGAGGTTTCCACTAATTTTTGAGAATGCCTGATGTATTCGTTAGTGAATAGAGTATAATTATTTAAATGTCAGTGCCACCAGCACTTACAAATTCTTAAAGGAAAACCTCAATTTGTTTCCATGCTCTTTGGCTTCCAGTTGATTCATCTAATGGGGAAACCCAACTGGATACTGAAGGAAGAGAGTAGAGTGACATTCAATTTTTCGTTCCCCTGGTTTACTCCCTTGATTTTTTTCTTGGGTTAAACATGGCCTTTGACTACCTTCAGGCAGCTTAGCTTTACAGAACTTTCTCTTCCTCCATCTCTATCTCCCCTCCTCCATTCAAGCTTAGGGGTCGAATCAGCTGGGCTTGGGTTCCTTGCCTTGCTCCGAGTTCCTATAGAACCCATTGTGGGTCCTTGACACTCTATAGACATCTCAGTAATCATTTTGTAACAAATTCTCTTCAAACTATCCTAATTTATTCCTTTTGGGACCCTAACAATAATATTTTAATCTTGGTCTCTCTTAAATTCATTAATTTCCCCAAAATATTTTCCTTCTTTTTATTTCTACAGCTCTGTTAATAAAATAGTACTATCTTTCAAGTCCTATTATTCTGAACTTTCATAATAAAACTAATATTATTCATTTACTCAGAGTATTTTAATTAAAAATCCACTTCATGTATATCCTTTTTTTTTTTTTTTTTGAGACGGAGTCTCGCTCTGTCGCCCAGGCTGGAGTGCGGTGGCGTGTTCTCGGCTCACTGCAAGCTCCGCCTCCCGGGTTCCCGCCATTCTCCTGCCTCAGCCTCCCGAGTAGCTGGGACCACAGGCATCCAACTGCCAAACCCGGCTAATTTTTTGTATTTTTAGTAGAGACGGGGTTTCATCTTGTTAGCCAGGATGGTCTCGATTTCCTGACCTTGTATCCGCCCGCCTCGGCCTCCCAAAGTGCTGGGAATACAGGCGTGAGCCACCGCGCCCGGCCTATACTTTCATTTAATCTCATAACAACCTATGCCTCATGACTTCTATTGCACACATGAAGAGATCCTCTTTGCAATGCCATGGCTGCATCCATCCAGAATGCTATCTTAGTACTGGTGCATTCGATCTCCACTATACACAGGTGACTACTCTTTCCTTATCTGCATGATTAACTGCTAATTTATTTTCATTCTATCTCTGTAGTGGTCTCATATCTTTTTTTTTTTTTTTTTTAACTCCTGTGATTTCTACCTACAAACCTTTTAAATAAAGTTCCAGACAGGTCTCTCACCAGCCATTGCTAGCGTTCCTCACTCATGCCAGTTTATGAGATCTCATATTTGTGTGAGGTCCACACCCTTCAGAGACTTTTCATCACCCAGTAATATCTTTCCCAGTCCACAGTATTCTAGTCTGGTTAAAACATCCACTCTTTTGTTACCTCCTGCATTACAGTCCACATAAATTACTACAAGACAACTGTACCTGATTTTTCCTATTCACCTTACTCATATTTTATCCTATATGGAGAAATTCTTTTTTCAGAAATGGGCAAAATACTCCCCATCTTAACAGGCTCAATTAAAATATCAAATAGGTTCCTCGGATGGAAAGAAATCAGTTTGCAGTCTAAACTTCCATGGCATTTTCACTTTCTGCCATTCTCTTTGACATATTGCACTTCTACTTTGATTGTCTATGTATGCATTTTTATGCCCATTCTCTATGTTAGACCCTTAAGCTAAAGGAACGTGTCTTATGCACTGTTGCAGCACTCAGGGAGTCGCTAACTCTTTATTGACTGAAAGAATGAGGCCCAGAGAAAATGACATTTGTAATTGTTTTTGGAGTGTTAACTCAGCAACTTATAAACAGCAATGTTCCTTTACAACTTTTTGATTGCTGTTTTTAACTGTGCATTACCAAATCCTACTTTCCATTTTTAAAAATATCTGAGGTAGATTATGTAACTTTCTGGTAACTTTCAGCAGTTAAAATATAATCCCAAGTAACTATTTTTACAGAATTATAATTTGTATCTAAGAAATGGTAAAAGTATAAGCCTAGATATGTAAATACATATCTATAGATGTATTTTTACTCTATTACATTCTTACTCCAAGAATGAAGTCGTCATTGTGCAACTGAGGTAATATAAAGTGAAAAAGCACAAAAAATAAAAAAGTATTTTTTCTAGTTTCATATTAATGCTGCAAAATCTGTCTTTAATACAGTAGATATATAATAAAATTTCACTGCAACCACACAGGGAGCTTCTTTGTCACATGTGTTTGCATTTATTACTTTCTGTTAGTAAATGAGTTATCTATAGTTTATCTAAACATCAGTTAACCAAAAATATCCATTGTTTATCCAAATATTAATCTCTTTGCTTTATAAATAAAAACTAACGTAATCTTCAAAAGTGTAAGTCTTCTTTTTCTGTTTTATTCACTTAAAAAAAAAAAGTACATGCCATACTGTCACAGAGGCCAGTCATGTGTCACTAATACTTTCTTAGTCTTGAGTGCTACCTCAATTCAATGTTGCTTAATGTTTCAAGTTACTTAGGCTCTATCCTTTCTCAGATACTTTATCTCTTCAGATGAGACATAACATTAAAGAATCTAACCACACTGAAGAGATTATTTTACCTTTTGACTGCATAAACTCAGTTTGGGATAATTACATTAGTGTTTGATGTTCTTTCTGCTTCCAACTACATTTATCCTTGCTCTGTGTTATTGCATAACACTGTGCTGTAGATGCGAACCAGCTTCCTCTGGATCACACGTGATTTAAAAATGAGCCAGAATAAATACAGCCATTTGGGGCTATGAGGAATGGTCACTTAAGAGGTTATGGTTAAACACATTTTCCTATGTTCTTTTAGCAGAGCTTCCTAAAAATCTGGCTTTATTCTTCCCATCCCACTAACACACAATTTAAAAGGAAAAATACATTGTCAGTCAGGGTCTTGTATGTGCCAGGCACTGTGCTATGATATTATACACATTACTTCCTTCTAATTCCTTCAAAAAAAAAGGCTAATTTCATAACTGAAGCTCAAAGAAGTTAGCTCGTTCCCATGATCGTGTAGGGAGGAAGTCAGTGGGGTGGGATTCGAAAGACCACTCTTTTCCGTACCTCAGGCTGCACCCCAAAGATAATCCAGAGATACTGAGAGTGAAGACAGCTCCCACAAACCCCAGCATCTTCTCAGATATATCCAATGATGTGCTAGTGAATAAGCCCAAAGAAGCTTTCATTTGTAGCACTTAGAGATTTATGTGGAGCCACCTTATACGGGCAATTCTTCCCACTGCAAAACTCAGCCTAACATGTTAACAGTGCCATCGTCCCCAATAATTTCGTGAATTCTAACAGTTCTGTTTTAAATACCCACTCTTTGATACACCACATCCTATACGTCCAGTCTGTTGGCTTCAGTATTCTCAATACATCAATTCCCACCCTTAACTGCTTCCCCACCTTCACTTCCCTATATATCAATGTTTTCTGGAGCTTTTTGTGGGATTGTAATTTAATTGATATTTTGTGGTAGCTGTATTTAAGCATAGAGTACATGAATAACAAAGAAAATAGGGGATCAAGGACTACGTAGAATCGTAAACATAGGTTTTAAACTTTGAAGGCATTCCTGTATTTTCTGGATTTAAATTATTTTAACTTGGGTTTCTGAGCCGATGCCCATTTTTTCGAACAGATTTCTTTCATTTTCATACATGCTGTATAAACATCCTTTTTTTTCTATCAATAAAAATGACCTGCCATATGCCATCATAAAGCTTTCTCAGGCTTTATTTTTATTAGTTTACATTACATCCTCACTTAGTGGGATCTGGAAAAGTCTGAAAATCCAATTATATCAGTTAGCCAAAACTAGTTTTTAGATGCATTATTTTAATAGATTTTATGTATTCCAGCTATAGTTATTTTTTATGAACAGGGAGAAATTATGGTTTTCATGTATCAAAAGTAGTAATTTTAAAGCAGAGAAAACCACAGCAGCTGGGGTCAAGCAAGCTATTCCTGATGAGCCTCTCCGTAGAACGGCCTGAAACTTTGAGGACTTACTCTTTGCCCGGGTGTTTTTAAGCCCACAGCTTCACCATAGCCATAAAGCAGGGTAAGGCATACATGAACTCTGTTCAGCTCAAACACATGGTGAAAAGAGCACTGCACGCTTGAGAATCTTTATGCACCACGTTCAGTGACAGCTGTCAGCTGTGAACATAATTATAAGTTTTCATTATAGGGTTTAATTCAAACCAATCTTTATTTATTTGAAGGCTAATATTAAAATGGGCATGTGAAAGTTGCACGTATTATGAGCAAAACTCTTCCTAAAACCATACGTATGAACCTAAACACTCAGGCATACACATAAAAAGCCACACACATCTGATGCATGCACACACAGAGAAGCTTTAAATTGTCTTTATCCTTTTCTTAATTTTTTTTTTTTTTTTTTGCTGAGTATGTACCATTGAATTGCTACAAAGTGTTTATGGAGCTCTACCACAATTCATAATTTGATTACTACTTGTTAGACAAACAAAAATGGAATATATCCATAAAAATGAAGAAGTATTTATTATCCATTGATCTTTGTTACTGTATATTTATAACTGAGTTACATTGATCACTTGTTTAAAGTATGCAATTATATAAAATATGATTTTGTTAATGAAATCATATTTATCATGTATGACAGCCACCAGGAGAGTCACTGTACTGGAAAGTAAGAGAGATAAATGGGTAACACTTACACTATGCAAAGTTTTCACTACACATGTCATTAATTTCTCTAGTTCCTAGATAATTTTTTCAGGTAGAATAAAATGTCAACAAAACAAAAGCAACTAAACATCCAACATAGATTCCTAAATTGCCTGCTGTGCTCTGCATTCTCTACTCACCCTCATGTCTACATTCTGCCACTAATTCAAATACCCTAAACCACTGCACATGTCATCAATCCCCCCCATTCCTGCCACTAAAAATTTTCAGTCAGACTCAGACAGGTGCCATCTGACCAAAATATCAGGATAAGCACACATAAAGAAATTCTTAGCCAGTTCTGACCTCTGCTTATATGGACCAAGCTAGGTATTACATAAGAGGAGCCACACAGAAGAAATTTAAGGGACAACTCTTGGAATTGTAGTTGGAGAGATACTGATCACAGGTACCACTCTGTTACTCACACTCCTTTTATTGGCCTCCGTAGCATCTGTTCAGAGAAAGTATCATATTTACCAAAATTTAGCGATCTCATGAAACTTGAAGACTTTAGGAATTCTGTCATAGAACTCCAATGACTAGGAGGTCGTATCAGGCAGACTTCTATTGTTTGCAGTGGCCAAACTATAGTCAATAATAATTTATTGTACGTTTTAAAATAACTAAAAGAGTATAATTAGACTGTAACACAAAAACAGGTTAAATGGTTGAAGTGATGCTTGCCCCACTTACCCCGATGTGATTATTACATATCATATGCCTGTATCAAAATATCTCATGTACCCCATAAATATGTGCACCTACTATATACCCACAAAAAATTTAAAAAAAAAATTTTTTTAAACATGAAATATCAATAATAAAATATTGACAGCAGTAAAATAATCTCTGCTCCCCACATAATGAATAAACATTGCTACCTGGGACACCACTTAGGGAAATTTACTTTTACTAAATGTAAATGGTGTTATTGACTAACCTTGTCAATAAACACAAGTGAAAATGATTAATAAACAACACACAAACGAGCAAAAACACCACCACCAACAGTGAAACAAGAGTTTTCCTGATCGAATCCCTATCTCCTCACCCTGAACTCAGCAACTGCCTTATGCCTTTTGCAGGTTAGAATCCTAGAATTGAGAAATAATAATTGTTTGGTGAATTGAGAAATAATATAGTTGTTTAATTTTAATAATAGTTTCTACTAAAGCCTTTACATACATTTTCTCTTTTTATCCTACTACAGCCCAATGTCAGAGTAGCATTATCACCATTTTACAGATGAGAAAACTGAGACACTGGAGGCTAAATAACTTGCTGAAGGTTATGCTGTTAAAATGTAGTAAAACTAAGATTAGAAGGCAGTCCATCTGGTCCCAGAACCATAAGTTTCAACTCCTGTGGCTAGGTTCCTACTATGAGCTGCAGATTTATTTCACATCTGAACTTTCACACATTATATGTGGGCAAACTGTCAGGAACCTAAGCTTGATTTGTGGGTACACCATCTTCCATTCCAAAATGCCTGTAGCCAGCCCTCCTGAATCTCGCAGCCTGTGGGGCTAAAAATCTGTTTTTTTTCCTATGGCCACACCTCTGTTTTACATATCGTCAACCTGTCAAGGTATTGTACAGCATTTGTCTATAGCTCTCCCTCATGTCCACATCACACCCTGTGGACTTACAGAGGTTGCACGTTGGAATATGACTTACCCTGGTAACTTGCCTATTATCTGTATCCTCAATGTCCTGATAACTCACTTTTTCTCTCACAGTGTTATTTATCATGTTTATGTGTGCTGGCTGTTCATTTGGATTATAAATGTGTTAAGAGTAGTCTTATATATCTATAATTTCATAGAACCTATATCAAAGGATGGGGCATATTCCTAACTCAGGTTAAAATAAGTCACATAATATGGATCAATGCTGCTTCCGTATTGTTACTATTTGGCGAGAAACTAGCTGTTTATAAACAGGAAATATTCAAGTGGACATTAAGAGGTTTTTCATTAAGAAAAGCTGGTATTTTATTATATGGTAGTTAAACATAAGATGGAACAAAAATGATATTTTTTGCTCAGAAGCAACAGTGTATTTCATAGACACACAAAAATCACTCATTAGCTTATTTGACTCCATCTTAAGTACTTTTGATCATCTCCTATGTATTACATATGTTGCAACAAACATAAGGGGCAGTGTATGTTTCATAGACTATATTATATTAAATTCTTTTTTCTAATTCCACATATAAGTGAGACCATGCAATATTTTTCTTTCTATGTCTGGCTTATTTCACTTAGCATAACGTCCTCCTGTCTTCCCGGACCATCCATGTTGTGGCAAGTGGCAGGATCTCTGTTTTAAAGCCTAAATAATATTCCACTGTACACACACCACCACTACCACATTTTCTTTATCCATTCATCCATCTATGGGCATTTAGGTTGTTTCCATATCTTAGCTATTGTTAATAATTCATCAGTGAACCTGGGAGTGCAGATATCTTTATGAAGCGGTGATTGTGTCTCCTTTGGGGATATACCCAAAAGAGGAATTTCTGGGTCTTATGGTACTTTGTTTTTCTTATTATACTTTAAGTTCTAGGGTACATGTGCACAACATGCAGGTTTGCTACATATGTATACATGTGCCATGTTGGTGTGCTGCACCCGTTAACTCGTCATTTACCTTAGGTATATCTCCTAATGCTATCCCTCCCCCCTTCCCCCACCCCATGACAGGCCCCTGTGTGTGATATTCCCCTTCCTGTGTCCAAGTGTTCTCATTGTTCGATTCCCACCTATGAGTGAGAATATGCGGTGTTTGGTTTTTTTGTCCTTGCGATAATTTGCTAAATTCTAATAAAGAATTTCTATTTACTGTTGAACTCTAGTCATAATTTATACTTGCTTGATTTGTAAACAAGACAATCTTAACAGCAACCTAAACAGCATTAAAGAATTATATACTAGTGTCACCAAATACAGAATATGGTGGTATGTTTGAATTACAGTTCAGCTATTAAGTGATTACTCAGTCTTAGATAAGACAGTTAATTAATCCGCATCTTAATTTCTTAACAATACCCATCTCAATACCTTCTTCATGGAGTTCTCATAAGGAACAAATATGATTACAGATAGATGTCACTTATATACATACATACATATATACATGCAAGTGCTTTGTAAGCTGAAAGGTATTTAACATTATTCATAACTGGAAAGAGTCACCTTTATTTCTTTTCTTCAGAATTATTAGACTTTAGGACAAAGCCAGATTATAGCACAGAAGACTAAAATAACCTAGATGATATAATTGTTTAATTTTACATGATGTCCTGTACAAGTCTATGAACACTGCTGGTCTTTAATAATCCCACAGGGGGCAACCACTGTCCTTGTGGGAGAAGCATGACATTGCACGGCAAAAAAATTGAAAGAGAAATATTTCTACCACCTAAGAATACCTGAGTATGGATTTTATCACAGACATTTGGGGATTTTTGTCTCTATAGTTACTAAAAAGATTCAAGTTAGCGTACTCAATCTCTTATAACTAAGATTAACTAATTTAAAAAGTAGTGTTGAAAATTACCATTAAGAAGTTGAAAAACATGACACTGTGTCTAACCGTGATAAACTCTAACAGAACATTTGATGTATTTAAAAGAAAAGCATGCTTTCACAGCCAGTGACCAGATTTGAAAATAGAACTCTATACTGTTTGAGGTTTCTCCAGACTTTATGTTTTAGTAGATTGCTTTTACACGTGAAGGGCTGACCCCCGCAACCTGAGCTAAGTATTAGCTGTTTTTCAGAAATAGTAGGAAACGAGGATAAATTTTTCCACCTCTGTCCAAGTCTTCCATGTGGCAATAATATCTACTGACAGGATGGTTTGTAAAGATAGGGGTGTGGCTTATTGGCAAATGACAGAGATCTATCTTTACAACCAAATTCCAAGCAAAGAACAGACAAGGACAAACAGCTACGATTCTCTCTCCTACCATCAAATATTTTGAGAATTTCTCATTGACATAAGCAGACATATTATTGTAATGACTAAATTCAGTGAATATATCGTTATTATTTATTCACTGAATATATCCTTATTATTATAGAAATAAAGAACAAGATATTTCAGAGCTCTCTAACCAACACACCAATAGAGATAAAGATCAAACACAAAGGTCTCTAGCTTAAAATGAAGGATGCCTTTTAAACTTGACTTTCCTACGTTGCTACTTTGGAATAGGTAGAGTGATGTGTAGTACAAAATATTCAACTCAGAAAGAAAAGAAATTATTTCCAATTCTTGTCTCTTACACTCATCTTAACATCTCAGAATCAATGAGGTGATCATGGGTGATACAATGATTTTTTTAATGATGAAATACTATATTTTTACAGTAATTGGGATCTACTTTTCATCCCTTTATATTAAATAAGAAAATGAATAATACAATACAGGGCCCACCCTATTCATAAGAATATTCAAAAGAGAATGCCCAGCAGGGCGTGGTGGCTCACGCCTGTAATCCCAGCACTTTGGGAGGTGGGATCACGAGGTCAGGAGATTGAGACCAGCCTGTCTAACACGGTGAAACCCCGTCTGTACTAAAAATGCAAAAAATTAGCCCAGCGGGCGCCTGTAGTTGCAGCTACTCGGGAGGCTGAGGCAGGAGAATGGCGTGAACCCGGGAGGCGGAGCTTGCAGTGAGCCGAGATCGCCACTGCACTCCAGCCTGGGCGACAGAGCGAGACTCTGTTTAAAAAAAAAAAACAAAAACCAAACTTAGGCCAGACACAGAAATAAATTACGGATGGATAAAAAATTAAAAATCAAACGAACAAAATCTTTGATTTAAATAAAGAGGTATTATGTCCACTTTCTGTATAAGTGGATAAGAAACTAAGGTTCAGACATGTTTATTTAATTATTCATTCCTCACCACAATTATTTAGTGCCTGCCACAGAGTAGGTACCATACTAGTTATTAGGAATATAATAGTGAATAAAACAGGTTAAATTTTTACTTTTTGGACTTATTCTTAGAAAAGTATGTGGATGGAGAGACAACTAATAATTTCAAGTGGGGATAAAAGTAGACATAAAAATAAATCCTGGTATGGAGCTAGAAAGTAAGGGGATAGGATGCAGAAAGTATTTCAGATAGGGTAGTCATGGGCAGCCCTTATGGTGATATTTTAACAGGGACTGCAATAAAATGAGAATGAAACATGCATTCATTGGAAGACATTATGTTCCATAAAGAGAGGACAGTAAGCTCAAAGACCTTAAGGTGGAAGTAGCTCAAAGATTTTGAAGGACGACTGTGTTTTGCAAGAGACAAGTGTCCCAGAAGCCTGGGAGAGTGCCTGAGAATATTTAACCAGAAGGACAACGCGCAATTTTTTTTTTTTTTCTTTTTAGATAGAGTCTCACTCTGTCACCAGGACTGGAGTGCAGTGGCCCGATCTCGGCTCACTGCAACCTCCACCTCCTGAGTTCAAGCAATTCTCCTGCCTCGACCTCCCGAGTAGCTGGGACTACAGGCACACACCGCCACACCCAGCTTATTTTTGTGTTTTTAATAGAGACAGGATTTCACCATGTTGGCCAGGATGGCCTCAATCCTTTGACATCGTGATCCACCCGCCTTGGCCTCCCAAAGTGCTGAGATTACAGGCGTGAGCCACCACACCCAGCCGACAATATGTAATTTTAAGTCTTTTGTTTTTTACAATGGTATACAACAACTAAAAATTATCCCAGCGTTAGAGGAGAACATGTTACATGTGTAAATGCATTGTGTGAGTGGTTTAGGAGTACAAAAATTTAAAAAAAAAAAAAAAAAAACACCTACGTTGCAGAGTTCTCTGAGTAAGAACATCAAGAACGTGAAATGCAAGCCAATAGGAAACATATCTTGGAACTAGATTGGACCATGACACTGTAAATCTCTGGAAATTTACTGGAATGTTAGGGAACACAGTGGGTTCTAATACAATGTAGATTATTGACTCTAGTCCATGTTATTTAAATATTAAAAAACTGGCCTATGTTTGCTGAAACTTAGGTAATACATACGATGTTTCATTACACCCTCTCTCCTGATATTTTCTAACGCAGGTCAAATGTCATAACATCAAATAACAATTCGGCAAAATTTACTATTCCAGAAATCAGAATTAAACATAAAACCAATGCTGGACTATTAAAAATAAAATGTGCATACCTGGATGAACATCTACACAAATTGTTTATTTTTACCAACTTTTAAGTAATCAGTAACAAGTTTAAAACTATACTAAGGCCTGAAGTTCAAAACTGCAACCATAAACTTTAACCCTCAGTTCTTATGCAAGTTAAGAGTACCAAGAATATTTACCCACCTGACACACTTCCGTGTCCAGAGTGTACTCTTCTATCTTCAATCTTCCCTGATCTCTACGCCTCATTCTACACTGTTAACTTTGCCTTTTTGAAATACTTTTTCACTTTCTGACTGTTACCCATGATCTTTCTTCTTTCTCTCTCTCATCATTTTCTCAGCTTCTTTTGCTAGAATCTTCCCAATGGCTTGCCCCAAATTTTAGGCACCAAAAAGGGTAGGTCCTGGCTGCCATATCTTCTTTAGCTGTACTCTTTCCTTACATGCACAGATGTACTCTCAGGTTTTAAAAAGTATCTATAGACAACATGATTTATATCTGCAACACAGACATCTTCTAATAATTCCAGGATCTTGAATCTTACTTTCTACTCCATTAGAACTAAACTTCAATTCAATGAAAATATTTCTATAAAATATATCTTAATTTCCTGTCACACCTATCATTTCTACACTTCAATAAATGACAATATCATCCACAAAACTAATCAAACTAAAACTGTGGAGTAACTTTTGATTCCTCTTTCTTTCACCATTCCATCAATCCTGATATCAACCTTTAAGATGTGTCTTTGATCTAGTTATTTTTCAGTTTCTATTGCCAATAACCTAGCCCAAGCCATGCTCATCCCTCTGTCCTAGACTATTGCAATAGGCTCCTAATTGACCTTGCTATTTCTACTCTGACTTCTCTTTATTTCTTGAAAACAGAAAATTTTCTACAGATCACTTATACTGCAGTGGGAAGATTTCTCTTGAATATACAAGTGAGTTTTAGGGAAGTGGATCATCTGACAAATAGTAAGCCTTAAAATGATCCAAACAGAAGGGAGAGTTCAAAATGCAACATTGGCACAAAATATTTGTGCACAAAATAGTTGTGAAAAGTCTGTGAAAAACATTTTCAGTTGCAACAGAAATTAAAATGAATTATTTGTAATAACAAGTCAAATTAAGTCTCAAACAAATACAGGCTTGTAGCAAGGATCATTTCCAAACTAAGGCTTAAAATCAGAGCTGAAGGAAAATTTAAGTTTTAATATGACTATAAACAATGACTGAGAGAAAACTATCAGTCAAGACTTTGGACTGAAAATAAGTCTGAAGAGCAGAATTTACTGGATTTTTAAGTTAAATAATTAAATTACTTCACAATAGTATTGAATAGAATGTATAACAGTAACAAATTAGACACATAAAATCCTTTAGTTTTAATATTTCTTTCTTATAGATTGTTGACTATAAGGACATTGAAGTATATAAAGACAATAATTATTCAATAAAATGCCTAGTATTGGGGTTATTCTGTGTAACATAAAGACTAATAGGTTATAATTGTTGTGTCTGATGCATAGCTTTGTCTCCTAGGCATGAAGTACTAATGAATTTTCTGACATGACTGAAAAGAGATAAATAGTTTAAGTGGGACTAGTTTAGATTTGTCATGAGTTTATTTTATATAATTTTTTGTTTTTTAATTTTGTGGTTACATAGTAGCTGGATAGCTTTTGGTATATAAAAATGAACCTTGAAGTTTATTTCAGACATGAAGAGATTAAAAAGTGAAGAAGATTTTTCTACAGGTAGTAAGAAAGAACTCTTAAAAAATAGGATCAGAACAAAACACGAAAACTAATTCTGAGCAGGCACATTCAGAGATAAATGCATGTCAAAATGGTCTACAAGTAGGGTTGCTGACGCTGATACTCGATGGTCATTTAAATTCAATTATATGCTGTCTTAAGGGAAACTAAATTTAGTAGCACTGGTAATAGGAAAGAAGACTTAGTGAACTGAATTTTTTTTTTTTTTTTTTTTGAGACAGTCTTGCTCTGTTCCTCAGGCTGGAGTGCAGTGGTACAATCTAGGCTCATTGCAATCTCTGCCTCCTGGGTTCAAGCGATTCTCATGCCTCAGCCTCTGGAGCAGCTGGGATTTCAGGTGCCTGCCATCATGCCTGGTTAATTTTTGTATTTTTAGCAGAGATGGGGTTTTGCCATGTTGGCCAGGCTGGTCTCGAACTCCTGACCTCAGGCAATCTGCCCGCCTTGGCTTTTCATAGTGCTAGGATTACAGGCGTGAGCCCCCATGCCCAGTCCCGGAATAAACTTTTAATTTTTCTACTTCTTTTCTTTGGTTACAATAGATTCTGCAGTTACAGCATTTGAATTCACAAAGTATTAGTTGCCAAAAGGAAATTTATTTTAAGGAGCTAGTATATGAGCCATAGAAATTGTATACTAAAACTCAAATAGGGTACTTGCCTAAGAATATTTTTAAGTCAATTTTTAAAACCTCTCTCCTTTTAGATGAAAATGGAGACAAGGTACCTCAAAGACATATGTATTTGCCACTGAAAGGTGACAATATCAAAACTTACTTGTAAGTTATTCTCTATTTTCAGAATACAAAATGACATTTCAAGGCTCTCACTAAAATTGCTGTAGTCATAGCCAATCCCTCAGAAATAAAACCATCTAAGGTAATGATTTTCAATCGATGTTCCAAAAAAAGAGCTGGAGTATTCCATTTTTTTTTTACCCATGATGCATTTCAAAAAACGATTCCCTTCTATTTCTTGAACTAACATTACTGTGAACTGCTACAACTTTGAAATCTCAGACTCTAATTGTCCAGTATTTGCTCATAAAATTTTATCCTTCTAGGCTTATCATGCAAATAATATTACATCTCAACTTTGCTGAAACCTCCATCCTCCTGAAGAGTTCTATTCTCTTCCATTTTTTTTTTTGGCCTTCTCTCCCATTAACTTCTTTCCATTATCTTTTACATAAAAAGCCTATGTCTTCAACGACTTATTTTTTAGTGTGCACATACTTCTTGCCCCCAAAGACTGATGTTCATCTTCTTTTATTTGTTTCTACACCAATAATTCTGAAATGGAATTAAATTTGGGGAAATAATTTTTAAAGATGGTTCTCATACTGGATATTTGTTAATTGGGGCCCTGCTTAACTGACAAGGAGTGAATATTTCTATAAAGAATAATGTAATAAACTTGGTTCTTGGCAAAGATGTAGTAACTGAGTTTTCTGTATTAAGAATGTATTTAATATAAACAAGATAATATTTTCTCCCTCTAGCCATATGGATTCCATCTAATAACCACGACTGATTAGTGTTTAATATAGAGATGTCTTCCAAGTCTTCTCCATTTTTTTCTTCCACACTTTTTAACTTTATCTTTCTGTCTCTAGTTCATTTTTTTATAGTTTTAAAAAACCTCCAAAGAATGGTCAGGCATGGTGACTCACACCTGTAATCCCAGCACTTTGGGAGGCTAAGGTTGGTAGATCACTTGAGTTCAGGTGTTAGAGACCAGCCTGACCAACGTGGTGAAACCTGTCTCCACTAAAAATACAAAAATTAGCCTGCCATCATGGTGAGTGACCACAGTCCCAGCTACTGGGGAGGCTGAGGCAGGAGAATCAGCAGTAGCATCTTGAAAAAACAAAAAAATGTTGAAAGACTCACACATCACAATTTGAAAACTTACTACAAAGCTACAGTAATCAAGACAGTGTGGTACTAATGAGAGTCTACAAATAAAACTTCACATTTATAGCCAATTACTTTTTCAACAAGGTGCTAAGATAATTCCATGGAAAAAAACAATCTTTTCAGCAAATGGTTCTGAGACAACACATGCAAATAAATTAAATTGGAGCCCTACCTCACACCATATATAAAAATTTAGTCAAAATAGTTCAAAGACCTAAATATAAGAATTAAAAATACCTATAGAAGAAAATATAGGCATAAATTTTTAGGACCTTGGATTAGGCAATGATTGTTTAAATATGACACCAAAAGCACAAACAATACAAAGATTGATAAATTGAACATCAAAATTCAAAACATTTGTGTTTCAAAATAACCCAATCAAGATAATGAAAAGTTAACCCAAAGGGAGAAAATATTTTGAAATTGTATGTCTAGTAATGGACTTGTGTTTAGAATACATAAGGACTCTTATAACTCAATAACAAAAAGATAAATAACCCAATTTTTAAAAAGGGCACTCTAAGTAGACATTTCTCTAATGAAGAGATACAAATTGCCAATAAGCACATGAAAAACAGTCAACATCACTGGCCATCAGGGAAATGGAAATCAGAGCCACACTGAGAAACCACTTTACACAAACTAGGATCGTTTTAATCAAAAGGATAGAAAATAAGTATAGATAAATATTGCTGAGGATGTGAATAAATTGGAACAATATAAATTTCTGGAGGTAATATAAAGTGACGAAGCTACCCTGTACAGCAGCGTAGCAGTATCTCAAAAGGTTAAACATAACCTTACCATATGACCCAAAAATTATACTAGCTATATAATCAAGAGAAGTAAAAATATGTCTACACAAAAACGTGTACAAAAATATTCATAGGAGCATTTCTATAATAAACAAAAATACACGTGACCATTAAATGGTATCCATTGAAAGAAAAAGGGATAAACAAGATGTGTTACAACCATATAATAGGTTATTCAGCCATAACAATGAGAATAAAGTATGGCATGAATAAACAAGTTACAGCATCGATGAAATTTGAAAATATTATGTTAAATTAAAAAAGTTAGTCATAAAGAATGCTTATTATATGATTCCATTTATAGAAACATCCAGAATAGGCAGATCTATAAAGACAGAAAGTAGATTAGTGATTGCCTAGTACTGGGAATGAGGTGGATAGATACTGCCAATGGGTAAGTTGTTTCTTTATGGGGTGATGAAAATGTTCTAAATTTATTGTGGCACTGTTTGCACAACTTTTTGAATCAACAAAGCACTGAATTGTAGACTTAAAATGAATACATTGTATGGTTTGTGAACTCTATCTCGACAAATATGTCATAAAAAATTAATGATGTTTTAAAACACATACACAAGAATACAAGTATGTCAAATATACACGTACTTGGAAAAAATAAGTATATGATCATGATTTTTCTATTAATGCTAATGTGAAAAATTTAACAACACAAGACCGTCAGGGCATGGTGGCTCACACCTGTAATCCCAGCACTTTGAAAGGCTGAGGCAGACAGAGTTCAAGAGATCCAGACCATCCTGGCCAACATGGTGAAACTCCATCTGTACTAAAAACACAAAAATTAACTGCGCGTGGTGGTGCGTGCCTGCAGTCCCAGCTACTCGGGATGTGGAGGCAAGAAGATCACTTGAACTCGGGAGGCGGAGGTTGCAGTGAGCTGAGATTGCATCACTGCACTCCAGCCTGGCAACAGAGTGAGACTCCATCTCAAAAAATATATAACAAAACACAAGACTTTTCATTTTTGTACAATTATTATAAGCAAAAGACAACGAAGCAAAACTTAAAGTGATTTGCAATGGCATCTGAGCTTATGCAAAAGCTCAAGAGTTTTTTCAGAACATGATGTCAGTTCCCTAAAGTTAATACCACAGGGCATTAGTTGTGGGGTGTTTTCATTAATACTGTGATATGCAACCAGAGAAAAGGAAATGTATTAACATCTGACATTAACTAAAGAAAGTGATTTGTATCATTCTAATTATATAACATTATGCATAAGATGACAACCAAACAGTGCAAGGCCAATGATTTGAGAAAGAATGGAGGCAAAGACAGTGATTGCAGAGGTAATCAAGACAAAAAAATGCTGATAAATATATAGAGTTCTGTGAACAATTCTAGATAACTTCACTTTGTCTGAAAGACCTTTGTGCTAATTTTATTATAAACACTTGAGGTCACTAAGTTAAATCAACAAGATACACATTTGTATATTATTAATTTGTGATGATATGCACTGAATTGAAACTTATATAGTGTCTAGTTCTCAAAGAATGTTGAAAGGTAAAATAGAACAATTAAAATTAAGCATCCATGAAATTACCTTAGATATTCATATTGAAATAATACTAAATAGTTGTTCAAACTATAATATTAAAACGTATATGAAAAAAGTGAAGCAAGTTCAGTTACAGTTCCACAATTTCACTTTTCCAACACAAATATTCTTCTATTGGGATATATAACACCCTCTTCATAATATTATATTTCATAAACAGAAGGTATAAAAATTAAGTTACTATACAGGTTCGATTTACATCATTTGTTATGATATGATATTGCATTAGTATAAAAGACTTCTTTAAAATGTTCTGTCATACAATTTTAGACTAAATTTGTAGATACAAGTTTCATCATGGAGAGTCTATGATTTTTTTCAGATTACAAGCTAAGTAATATTATACAAATTATACTTAAAACAATAGTACACAGACATGCAGTTTTAGTAAGAAATATTCATTAAATATTCTGTTCTGAAAATGAAAGCCACTTTTCAAGTAAATTTGAAGAAGATCCTGTTAAATTGGTGCTTGTTATAATACAGAACTAAAGTAAATATTACCTTATTTCTTAAGAGGTCATACAAGGATCAGACTTCTCTTACAGTAAAGGAAAGAACGCTATTCTACCTGAGTCATTAGGAAAAAGGAAGCCTAGCTTAATATTTTATAAACAGTAAATGTTTCAAAGGAAAAAAGCTTTCATTTTTTTTTTACACCAGTGTCAACATTTTAAGTTTCAAGCACAATTAAAAATACGGTGGCTATTACTCTTATGTCAATAACAGTAAGAATAAAAGTGAGAGGGGACTTTGAGAAGATAACTACAAGGGAAAAAGTATTTTAATAAAGCAATGAAAGACATGAATAAAAGCAATAATAAACTGTGATCAGCAGCAACATGAAAAAGGTCCCGGGTAGTAATAAAAGGACGTCATCTATTGAGATTGAGTTGGATATCTGAATCAGGACTACTAATAAACTTATCATTCCTAATCGTGTAAGATGTTTCTCTCCATTTGCAAAGTTAATCAGCCAATCATATATTTGGCAGAAAAATAAAGATTTGGGTCACTTCTCTAAATCGAACAGCATCCTACTTAAATGTACGAAATCCAACTTAGCTAAAAACTACAGAAACAATGGGTAGAAAATGGTGAAATAAATATGTGGAATATGGGTATGAAAATTGAGGAAAACATCCTTATAAATATACAATTTTCTGATGAACAACAACATAAATAAAACTGTATTTAATATTTAAATAATTGAAAACTATGGGTGACAAAAATAGTTCTAACGATCAGGAGTCTATTTCAGTAAATACAGTATTAGTGAGTCAACAGCGGCCCTCCATCAACCCAGGGGTGCTCTGGCAGAACAAGAAGTAGAAGCTTCTCAATTTATTTTAATTATGTAATAAAAGGCAACAATTTTGATAAAAAACTGTAGCAGAAATAGAGATCCTGGAATAACTAAAATAATAATCTTTATTAAGTGTATAAAGTCTAGGGTAAAAAGTAATTTCAACATCTCTTCTAGTCCCCAACCAATTTTTTGATTGAGTTCATGTAAATTGGTTGACTTTATACTTTAAAATTATAAAACACATTTTAAGATTTTCTTAGGGACCTAAAAGTTTCTCATATACCCCTGTCTTTGCTTCTTGATTTTTGTGGATTTATTTGTATATTTCTTCCTGATTGTATGGCCCCAAATTGTTGATATAATCCTTTTGTACTGATAAAGTTGAGGCCATGCCATCCCCAAATATGCAAATTTGGCATATTGATTACTTCAGGCTGAAGGTATTTTAGAGACAGTGGATATAGAAAGAGCTATTTGACCTGTCCTCTTCCACCTGCACCAGGTCATAAGAATTATTTTAAGAAAAGTGCTATTCCTTTCTCAAAGAATAAAATAAATAACCCTTATCACCAGAGACAGGGAATCAATGCTGCAACGGATCTGTACAAATACAATTAATAAAGTAACCCTTATCTTCTACTAGTTTTACAATGCACCCCCCCACCGCCATATATCTATTAATGACATCTCCACAATGTATTGCCCCCCCAACCCAAACCCTTCTGTCTTTCATTTATTCAAGAATTGTTGGTGTCTCCTTCTAAAAGGTATAAAAGCCTTCTGCTTTGACCATTTCATTAGCCCTCCCTCTCGTGAGGTTCCCCATGCACATGTAAAAATTAACAAAAGTGATGGTAATGAAAGAATAACACGTATAGCACCACATCAGAAACATATCGTATGATTTTTCCTTTTTTTCTGTCTTATGTCAATTTAATTCTTAGACCCAGCCAAAGATCCTAAGAGGATAGAAGAGAATGTATTCTTCTCCCCAACAGCTTCTTTGTCCCTATTTTAAAATATAAACTAGATATTCTGCCAGCCTGCAAACTATCAAGTCAGCCCTGTCCCATGACCTAGTGTTCGCATTAAGTCTCAACACACAGATACTTCAAATGCTTAAAGTGAGAAATGCTGAAAACTGCAGGAAAATGTCAAAACCTTTTTAATTGCTACAAACTTTGTTTTATACAGTAGAATCAGGTACTTGGTGACAGCAACGATTTTCATCTCTTCTTATACATTCAATTTCACAATTAAATTTGCTGCTATAAGGTAGGTTCACCATTTAAAGATTTCTTTCTGATATGGTGCCATAGGCATTGTTCTTCTATTACTTTGAGATGAGATGATGACCAAGTGTAAAAGCACTTTGTAGCCAGAGTGGCAATAAAGCAATAATCTAGAGATAGACAGCCCAAAAGATTACATGGCAGCTACAAAGAGTGGCTGACATTTAGACATGATAGAAATGCTCAGTTTAGTTCAAGTAATTTTTGAAACACCATTCATATACTCTAAGAAGTTCTTTGGGTCAAGCTGAAGATTCTCTTGAAAACTGCTTCAATACTCTTGCCTGAATCGTCAAAAAAATGTGGAAGCTTGTATAACTGCTTCAATTATAGATTTAATAAGATATGTTTAGGTTAGAGAAGGTACATCCCACATATTACAGTATGTTTAATAGGGGAAAAGCTTAGATTAGATTCACTAATTATGAAAAACTTCTACCTTAGAAATATTTTTACAGTCACTAAAGTCTTTTTAGTAGTAGTCTATTTCAGGCTACAAATCCATAGCACGCCTCTATACTTCTGATTTAACTTCATAGCCAGTTTAACACTTTCTTTTAGAGGAAGATCACAGAATTTAAAACAATTTCTGTTAAGAAAACTGTAATATGAGTCTGGTATATAAATACAAATCCATTAGTAAATGGTAACAGATGATCCACCAGACATGAGAAATATTACTGACCCTAGCCAGCCTTAGATGAAAACATGTAACATTCCTTTATTCAACCTTAAGAATGTAAAGATGCTATATGGTTTTTGGAGAAAAGAAAATATCCTTGCAGTATTCCTGGTGGCCTGTTTGTAAACTAAAATTTAAAACATAATCATTTGACTTATTGCACAGAACTTAATTATCCCATTAACAGCGCCACCTGCCCCGACCCCCTATCCCACCACACAGGCTAATTTCAGATTTTGTGATTTTGAAAAATTTGACTATATGGACATGCAATAATACTGCTGAAATGGAGTAGAATGGATGGGAAAACAATTCTTACTTTTATTATTTTTCTTTCTATAATTAACTAGGAAGTTATTAAAGGTAAACCAATACTGCCTGCCACATCAGATTCTATCAGAATAGTTTATAATCATAAGGTGCTAACATTAAGATTTCTTTATTACATCAAGAACGAGATAGGTGCCACGACTTCAGTCACAGGGAATTTCTGTTTTTTGAGCCGCAGTATCGCTCTTTTGCCCAGACTGGAGTGCAGTGGTGCAATCTCAGCTCACTGCAACCTCTACCCTCTGGTTTCAAGTGATTCTCCTGCTTCAGCCTCCTGAACAGCTGGGATTACAGGCACCTGCCACCATGTCTGGCTAATTTTTGTATTTTTAGTAGAGATGGGGTTTCACCACGTTGGCCAGGCTGGTCTCAAACTCCTGATCTCGTGATCTGCCCACCTCAGCCTCCCAAAGTGCTGGGATTACAGGTGTAAGCCACCTGGCCTGACTGTCATAGAGAATTTCTACTTCGCATTCTGGTTTTTTGTTTGTGTTTTCTTTCAATCAGACAAAGTCTAGAAGAATATATCTGGATCTGTGTATTTCAACAGGTAGTTAAAATGAGAGATGATGACTAGTTTTAATTCTAAACCTTTTAACTTCTTAATGATAGAGTTAAATTCATCTCAAGGGGAATTTCTGAGGGATTCTTTAGGGGTCTCTGCATCTAACTGTGGAACGACAGGTGTTCTCCAAACACTTAGGACAAATTAGCATTTTGTTGACTATACTGAATTGGGAGCATTGGAAAAAACACTTAATGGCCATATAAATGATTATCTCACCCTTGGAATTTTCTTTGCCAGCAGAGAGATAACATGCACTGTGGAGAAGCAGGGAAAAGGGAAAATGGTTTAATCCATGATGATTATCTTGAGTCTACCTCTTGTAAGGAAGACAAAACATTATATCAAATTGCGTATGATTCAGACTAGAATCCCATCTATGGCAGCTACCATACACTGAGAATCTGTATTAAATGCTTTACATGATTTACCTGGTAGCCTCAGAAAAATCTTACAACATACACACATATTTACCCATAAGGAAGCTGACATTTGACAGCATGATTAACTTACCCAAAGTCACAGAAACAGCAAAGTCCAACCCTTGGCTATCTTACTGCAACATGCTTTACTCTTCCATGACACCTTGCTGCCTCTGCATTTATCCTTTATTTTCTAAGGACTATTTATTTATTGAAGATTTTATTTATGAAAATGGAATATCCTAATGAATTACATGGTAATTAATTTTCTTATTTCTAATTTTATGAAAAAGCCTACCCTTACATTTCTTTTTATGAGTCAAAGTAATTTTGGGAATCCGCTATGTGCCAATCAGTGCACCAGGTAGGCCCTTAAGAAAACAGGGTAATTAAAACAGGCCCTGCTCTCAAATAAAGGAATAATTGGCAGTATATATCTATGTAAAATTTTTAATCTATTTTTGATTATTTATACTATCAAGCTATATCTCTTGAGTTTGTTACAGTTATGGAAAGTTAATTGACTTATTGGATTATTAATAAACACAGGGTCTAAGTTACTTCTGATTTTGAAATTTTGAGAGAGAATAATAAGGAAAAGAATATCAGATTGCAGAAATCTCAATATTAAAATTTGTCAAGAAGTAGATTTGGTGATAGCAAAAAGAGAAAATTTTATAAAATTATCCTGAAATTATTTCAGCATTATTTAAATTCATATTTGTCAATAGTATGTTACACAGATATTCTCCTCAAAACAAATTGTCAGTAACAAGTATTACATACAATTTAACTACCTTTTTCCTTATTTTTAACTTTTTAAAGAAATCACAGATTGCATTGTAGCTCTAGCATAACACTGAAGATACATAACTTATTATTAAAGTTGCAATATTTTATCGCAAAAAGTCAATTTATATGAGAACATATTTTACAATTTTTGCTTTGCAGATAAGAGTAATGGAGATATTAAGCCAGTGCATATGACTTGCAAAGCTGTTACCTCCCTGGTCTAGATATTTCACACAAGACCACATCTGCTCTGGACTTGATGATCAATGACTTTTTGGTTTTTCTCTTTTAGACAAATGTATCCGTTCAAAATGCAAGTTAGTTTAGAAATAAACTTGTTTTCATTTATAGTGCTCTATCTTAAGAGGTAGTAGCATATCGAAAGCTAATAATTAGATTTTAATAATTAAATTCCATCTTAATATAAATTTGTATTTAAAATGCTTTAGGGGAAAAAGAGTAAGAGAGACTATTTTTTAAAAACTGCCAAGTGGCACCTATACCAACTTGCCTTTGGAAACTACAAGAGTTTTTAAGGCCTCAAAGACAGTTATATGAAATATCTCTACTACTTATTCTGTAATATTTTATCATATATTCACTTTTCTAAATCTTTGAAAAATTAAAAAGCAACTTTTGGAAGCCCCAAAATTATAATAAATGTTTTTATATTATATTTAATTTTATAATAAATAAATTCAGTTTCTGCTGAATTATACACAAGAGGCTGACATTACGGCCAAGCAGCTCAAAGCAGGCTGACACAACAAGAAAGCTATAAACAAACAACAATCTCTCAAAGTAGTTAGAATAGGCCACATTGATTTCATAATAATGCAAAAATTTCTGAACAATATCCTTCATTTCAGCTTTCCTTTCTCAGAAGCTGAACCTAAAAATATATGATTTACAATCAAGATTTTATTAGGAATATGAAGTATAGATATTGACAACATAAATCCAAAAGAATTTATGTAAGAGACTAATATTTTTGTTCCATCTCCCAATTAACCCAGTTAAAAATATATCAGTATACTTTTCTATGACAGATTAAAAATAAGACAAAGTGAACCTTTACCTTTTCTCATCAATAGTGTTTTAATTTTAAAATTGTTATGAGTATGTCATATAGTTCAATCAAATAATGACCTATAAATTTTATAAAAGAAATTCCAGCCACACACTTGGTACCTCACTTCCCCACTTAACATCTTTAATACACACACTTGGTACCTCACTTCCCCACTTAACACCTTTAATACTTCCCCTTTCCTCAGAGCCTAATGTAGGGTTATTACAATTTTTAAATTAAGTCAATGTTCAAAGTTTACATTTTCACAATTATGTAAATACTGCTCACTACTGAGCCATATAGTCTATCACTTTTTCTTTCTTGTGCAAATTTGTTTTGCTCTTTATTTTGAACTTCTTTTAAAATTTATATCATTCTTGTGATATAGATATATTATTTTTCCCAAATGTATAAAACAACTTTCAAACCTATCAATATCATCAAAATAGTAACTAAATGCAAAGCTAAACCTTTGTTACTTTCTCTGGTTACCTCCCTTGGAGTTAACATCATCCTGGGACCCTGCTTGGTTATTTTCCAGCGATGAACTCCCAAGTTCTTTCTTTTTCTTCTTTTTGTTCTCTCTCTCTCTCTGTGTGTGAGTGTGTGTGTGTATGCATAGTCTCTAGTCAGTTCCCAAGAAATGATAATTAAAAGAAAATTTGCTACTTTTTATCTCTAACATGTCTTTATCTTATTCCATCTTTAATAGTTAAGTTAAATGGGTATAAATTTCTAATTTAAGATCATCTTCCTTATGATTTTTGAAGTTATTTCTCTACTGAGTGGACATATGAAAGGCACTTGAAACCAAATTCTCACACACTTTACTTTTGGGATATGTTTAGTATTTGCTACATAATTTGTGTAACTTTTTTCTTAATTTTATTAAAATTCTTAGGACTATTAAATGTGTAAAGGACCTCTTGAATGTATCCTCAAAGATCTACATTTTTTAATAAATGTTTGTGACTTTATTCTCCCATTGTATTTGTGATATTTCAAAACTATTTCAAAACATTACAGTAATTTTACTTTTATTTCTTTTTTATATTTTTGTTTTATGTAAGTATTGGTTTCATTCAACTCTTTGGAGAAATCTCTGAGTATACAGTTGGCTCGTGAACAACACGGGTTCACTGATACACAGATTTTTTTTTCAACAAAAGTTACGCCAAGTGTGCCTGCCTCTCCTTCTTCCCCTTCCATCTTCTCCATCTCTTACGCCTCTGCCACCCCTAAAACAGCAAGACCAATCCGTCTTCTTCCTCCTCCTCCTCAGTCTACTCAATGTGAAGACAAGGATGAAGATCTTTATGACAATCTACTTTATGAAAAGTAAATACATTTTTCTCTTCCTTATGACTTTTAAATATTTTCTCTAGCTTAGTTTATTGGAAGTATACAATATATAATACATATGACACACAAAACGTGTTAATCAAATTTGTAGTATTGGTAAGGCTTCTGCTCAACAGTAAGTTATCAGAAGTTAAGTTCTGTGAAAGCCAAAAATCATACCTTCTTACATATTCTACCACTGTATGAAAGTATCATATGTACCTCAAAAGTATATACAATTATCAGCCATAAGTATTAAAAATTAAGAAAAAATTTAAGTTATACATGAATTTTTGACTATGTCGGGGTTGGGGGCACCAATATAGTTCAAGGGTTCAATATAGTTCAATGAACTATATTACCTCTAGTATTTGTTTTAATTTTTGCTTTTGGCATTTTCTTCTAATTTATTATATTGGTTATTACCAAGTTTCTTTTTTCTGTCTCTTTTGATAACTATCTTTCACATGATAGCTTTTCTCGGATTTCTGGTGATCTTTGGCTCTGTTTATATTTAAGAAAGCAGACCATAATAGATGATGCCACATCCTTTACGAGACAGGAACTTGTAGACTGACAGCTTTACTGAAGGGGCCACTGAGTTAGGCAATGTTTCCTTCTGGGGAGTATCATGTCACTTTCTGGAGAACTATTCTTTGGTGCCCTCTAGATTATCTGGGGAATATTCACGTAATCCTATGGCCACATTGGGTGGCTGTTTTCTTGTTTGTGTTTTTTAATGACTGGCTGCAGGTCACTGGTAAGCAAGGCAAAGAAAGCAGCCTGGAAAGGCATGTTCGATCTATAGACATTAAATCACTCTACCAAGCGGTAGATTTACTTTCACCCTCCACTTTGGTATTTCCGTGTCCAGAGACTCTACTATTCAATGTTTTCACACAGACACAAGATTCCTCCTCTGTTTCAGAAAGGGGCAGAAGGAAGACAAGGAAAGTATTTGTCTGATTACTCAAGGCTGAGGAGGAGACCTGGATTTTAATGTCTCCATGTACTCACTTTCAACACTTTCTATTGCTTGTAGATTTCCAAGGTAACTGGTCCCAGTTCAGGGACTTCCTGGGGTCTTCTAGTTGAGCATACGGGTTACTTCTATTAAAGTTGTGCTTGTTGCAGCCGGGCGCAGTGGCTCAAGCCTGTAATCCCAGGACTTTGGGAGGCCAAGGCGGGTGTATCGCCTGAGGTCAGTAGTTCGTGACCAGCCTAGCCAACATAGTGAAACCCCATCTCTACTAAAAATGCAAAAAATCAGCTGGGCGTGGTGGCCAGCGTCTGTAATCCCAGCTACTCGGGAGACTGGGGCAGGAGAATTGCTTGAACCCGGGAGGCAGATGTGGCAGTGAGCCGAGATCATGCCACTGCACTCCAGCCTGGGCAACAAGAGCGAAACTCCGCCTCAAAAAAAGAAAGAAAAAAAAAGTTCTGCTTGTTGCTCAAGTCTCTACTCTGAGTCTCTCATATGCTCTGTTCCCATTGTGTTTTTCAGTTTATTTCTTGGTTGACCGTGTACCATTTTTGTGTGCTTTTCAGGAGTTAGAAGGTAAATTATGTCTGACTAGTCTGCCATAATTACTCAGAAGTTGTAATATTAAATTTGTATGTGTATAACTAACTGAGCAGATAACCATATAAAGAAGAATCTCTGAAAATGTTAACATGGAGAAAGGATATATCTAGACACATGACTGCTGTTCTCTTATATACTCCCTTGACAATTCTGTCAAAGTTTAAATAAAAATGAACTGGAGTATATTAGTGTGTTTTCACACTGCTATAAACTACCCGAGACTGGGTAATGTATAAAGAAAAGAGGTTTAATTGACTCACAGTTCTGCATGGCTGGGGTGGCCTCAGGAAACTTATAATCATGGCGGAAGGCAAAGGGGAAGCAAGGCACGTCTTACATTGTGGCAAGAGACAGAGTGAGCAAGAGGGGAAGTGCCACACTCTTAAGCCACCAGATCTTGTAAGAACTCACTCATTCTCCTGATAACAGCAAGCGGAAATTCACCCCCATGATCCAATCACCTCCCTCTAGGCCTCTCCTCTGACAAGTGGGGATTAGAATTCAAGGTAAGATTTAGGTGGGGACACAGAGCCAAACCATATCAGGAACTGATGGTTCTCTATTTTTTCTTTATTTTTGGAATTTTATTCAAGATCTTGACATTCAGCTAATGACTCATAGTTACCAGTTAGAATGAAGGAATTTTCAAAGAAATAAAGAAAAAAAAAGACATAAAACTGGGCCTTTGAAAAAGTTTGTAAAGGGCATTTTTTGGAAGAATTTAAGATTGACTTTAGTTTATTTTTTCAGGAATTGCTCTTCTAACTTGAGTTCATATTATGGTGCATGTACAAATTCATATACATATATTTGAAAAATAATTCAATTTTCTGGAGTAAGCTTTGCTCCCTTTTATATGTATCCAGAAAGCTAGCAAAAGTTCATGAATGTTATTTCAGGTCAATTAATCACAATTATTGGACTTCATTAATCATTTATAGAAGACTAAATTGCTTAAAATTCAACTGCTATGTTTTCAACACTTCCCCTCAGATATTCTAATTCTTTGTATAGCTCCTGAGGTCAGATGGAAGTTACAAAGTCACATCTATTTTAATGGCATTCTCATCAAAAACCACTTAATGTGGTATATGCACCTTCACTGAAGTCAAAGGCATAAGCCATGCAGAAACCAAGAGGTTCCAGGTGGCACAAAAACAAAAGAAAATTCTACACATTCAAGTAGCTTAAAATAAAATAGAATAGGTGATGTGCATACACAACTATTATATAAGGTTGATTAATGGCATAAATTAATCAAACTGAATAATTCAGATAATCAAAGTCAGGATATTCCAGAGCCATTTCCAGCCAGAAACAATAAGGAAATCAGGGATCATCTTAAACAAGGGTTCATCCTGGCCCGGCACTGAAAAGTACGAAATAGGCTATGGAGTAAGAGGTAGTCTGGGGCGAGGAAACCATGTCAGCAAAGGTATAGAAGTTGGAAAGTGAAACTGACAAAACTAGCTTCTAAGAATAGTGCTGTGCCATGGGTCCCAAAACTACCTCCAGGCTTGGTGATTTGCTAGGACTATACGACTCAGTATATAGCTGTACTCATGGTGATGATATATTACTGCAAAAAACCGAAAAAGTAAAAATCAGTAAAAAGAAAAGGTGCATCAGGCAAAGTCTGTAAGAAACCAGGCACAAGCTTCTAAGAGTCCTCTTCTGGGAGAGCCACAGAGGATGTGCCAATTCCTCCTGCAATAGAATTTGGACAACATGTGTGAAATATTATCTACAAGGGAAGCTTTCCTAAGCCTATGAGTCAAGGTTGTGGTTGTGGAACTGTCATATAGACACCCAATGCCTAGTACATACCCAAATTCCAGACTTTCTGAAAATAATAAAACAAAAAAGCAGATGTTCAGCATAAACCACATTGTTTGTACACATAGTTTTGGTGAGTGAGCCACTCTTACCAGCTTTGCAATGGTGGACCCTCTTGAAGTCCATCACCAGAAGACAGGTAAAGGCCAGTCTTGCAGGCAGGCCTTTTTCTAAGGACAGCAATCTCAGGCCTGCTGTGTGAATTCTCGTTTGTACAATTACTAACTACAGAATACAGTTGAGTGTTACAAAACCAGAAGTTTTCTGAAGCTTTAAATCTTATCTAGTTTTGATACAACTTTGAAGAATTGACAAGAAAACTTCCTATTCTGCCACAATAGAATTACCTAAGGCTTCACTTATTATTTTCCATTGTTCTAAGGAAAAGAGAAAGGTTGGTTCAACAATAACATTACTAATGTTATTGCTATTCTGATGGCATGACTAGTACATTCAGTTTATTTTTGTATTAGCTTTTCTTTAATAGGGCACAAAGTTCTTTTTAAAGTTCAGGTTTTTCTTTAAACAATAATTCTAAGTTACCATAATCTTTCAGTTATGCACTGTGTTTTGTTTCAAAGAAGAAAACAATTTTTATAGTGTTGTTAAAACAGTTTGATCAAAAGTTTCAAACACGTGTGTATACTAGATGCTTATTTTTTCAACATGCCATAAATTGCTTCACTAACACATTTCTGCTTTGCTCATTTATTTCCTCTTATGTTCTTGGAATGAGAATTCACGCACAAGTTTCATGCAAAATGCTTCTTAGTGGTAAGGCCAAGCTGAAAATGCAATGCCCTTTACAAAACATTTTGCTGACTTAAGAAGGTTTTATTGTTATTTGTTTTTTATTCCTTAAAATTTTCATCTTTTATGAACTGCAAATATGTTATTATCAAAGCCAGCTTCTGTTAAATATAAAAAAAGCTATTTTCTTACAAACTTATCCTTTTATCCCAATTTTTACCACCACCCAGAGTCATAATTATACTAAGTGAAGCATCCAAAGGTTTTGGGGAAAAAAATCAGTGAGATTTCATCTTTTTATATCATATGCTGATCACTTGAAACATACTTTCTATCATAAGAAATGTAACCGAACTGTAGAAGTAGTCTTTTTGCAAACAAATGGTGAGTAAAGCAAACTATAACAAACACTATACAAAAGCAGCATTATTTCCCTAAATAGCTAGTTATAAATTGTTCTGCTGATAGAAGACCCCTGAAGCTTTTTTAAGGATAAAATTCTGTCACTAATAGTAAAGCACAACTATGAAAGAATGGTTGACCCCGATGTTAAATCAAATTTATTTTATCTCCAGAATAGGGTGGGAATATTTTTGGCTAAAATTACTAGGGTGTAGGTAACATGATGATTATTTCCATGTGTTAGACACCAGAGGAAGAAGCCTTCAAGTTTCCTAAGTCCAACTTCCATAAAACACAATTGCTTTGAGGTCAGGTGTAAACTCATTGGTGCTATTAATATTCATTGTAAAAGAAAATTGTCTTTTTTTTGTAGCTTCAGCAATAGGTTCTAATTGTCACATTTCCTGTAAAAGTAAGTGATCTCTTATGAATAAAGAAAAAACATGGATGAAATAAAATCATATTCAGGATTATGGTCCTCATAACAAAATCTACAAATACTACCCCATATTTTTCAATAAACCTGAAACAACTTAATTTTGTATAAAGTATGAAAATATATTCTGCAGCCGAATAGCTGGCACATACTGATATTTGCCATCAAATTATTATAATTTCTTTGTTGAATGAATACATGCTAATTAATTTTGTCATAAAAATGCTAAATATGTTATATTTGAGAAATGGTTTTAAACTATTATTTAGCAATGCTATACTTGAAATTCTTGAAATCCTATGAGAATAATTGGGAAACACTTAAAATATTCTTAAATCGAGGAGTATTCTCCAACTAGAATCAAAAAATGAAAGAAAATAAGGGAGGATTACAGAGAAAACCACACACACACCCCAAAGGAAAACAAAGGTGGAGACACAAAGACATTCCTGACAAATCTGAAAGATGGCAAGAAAAAATAAAACAACGAAAGAAACAGATGAAATTGTTTTGTGTCTGTGCGAACTTGCTTCATTTCTTAGTTTTCCTCTAATGTTCCTGATAGTTTTGAATTATAATTTTCTTCTCTGACCATCTGTTGTCTCTGCTTCAGTGTTTTTTCTTAATTTACTGTAATTAAACTTCTCTAATTTCTATCATCTCAGTTTATGTGCATCTCTGTATTTAATCAACAATTTCAAATGCATCGAATAAGTAGTACAATCATTCAGCTGTAAAAACAATTTTAAGGTATTTTTATAACCAGTTATTTAGTGTTATTTTTGCCTCTCATCTTCCCATTTTAACCTGGTGGGTTCAGTGATGACAATAGTCCGGTCCTCCTGTGCTCTGAGGGCTTTTGCCACCCTGTGACACAGTGGCACATGATGCCTGGAGATTATAGAATTGATCGGAGATACTGCAGGAAGATAACTACTTTGCTACAAAGGAAGTGCTGCTACACTGTACAGATGAGCCTTGGGGAAACAAAAAGAGATAAGAAAGTTCCCACCAGCAAAAGGTCAAGAATCTAACTCATTCACACCCAACACTCAAATATCATGCAATTCATAAAATGTCTCTGCTTAACTGCTGTTAACGTTGGATTACAACTGGATAATACTAACAGCAGAAAGTCTATTATATTGTCCAAGATTATAATTTAAATGTATATTGTCATTTTTCTCTAGGGAGTTTAGAGAGCTATATTTTATTGGCAAGAATATAATTGTTCTTGAGTGGTACGAAGAAATGCAGAGGGACCCTGAGAGCTAGATTCTAGTGATTCAACGAGCAAAGGTTGCATTGCACTTAATGGAAAAAAAAAATAGAAAAACATGGATAATGTTGGCATGCACTATGTGCAAGAAGAATGAGCAGAAAAGGTTTGATTCTGGGGTATCATTTGTGGACAGAACTTTAGGGTGTAAATGGTCTCCAGATCGCAACCAAATGCCTACGCCAGTTGGAGCAAAGTTGAAGTCATGGGAGCTTAGGGAAAGGAAGTGGCCCATATGGGAGAGGGTGTTGGGTAAACATAGGATCCTGTCTTGATAAACTGACTTTCATCTCTACAATTCCTGTCTACCTTAAGGAATCTGCCAGAGCCCAAACTAATACATTTAACAACACTATGATTTCCAGAAGAGAGAGGGGCTTGTTTTATTCAGCTTTATAGTAATGCCTCTTAGCATCAACAGCATACACTGTTTATAAGACAAAACGATAAAAAGTTGCATGAACTATAGCGTATTTTCAGAAACGTTCAGTCTGATTGGCCAAAATAATGGAAATGTAATAATAAATTAGATAGCATTCTACCCTTGGATAGTCATAAAAATAATTATTTCCCAATTGTAAATGGAGCCTAGCAGTATAGAGCAGAAGTTTATTAACTAGCAAGTCCTCTGAGACAGACATCAGGGACTTCAAGCTTTTGCCATGAGTTGAGTGACCACCCCTCTCCCGTTTGAGCAGAAAGCTGGGTGTTTTCTATCCAGACAGGTTGAACCACAAAGGCTCTGAACTGAGGTACATTCCTCCCCAAACAGAGGAAATGGGAGTTTTTCTATCTGGGGAAATACACAACCTCCATCCCTCACAAAAAGGGCTTATGGACAGTGACATTAAAGAGTCTACAACAGAAATATCAACATACGAACAATCAAAAACCCATGTAAACAGATTTTGATCAGATTTTAGTGTCCCATTTTTATATATGAATAAATGTATTACCAAAGAAAGTCATTATCATTAAAGACAGAAACTCAAAGTAAGATGACAAATTAATGGGAAACAATGAAAATGCAAGAAGTTGAATAAACTTCCTTCAAAATTCATATCTTAAAAGATATTCAAATGCTAGACAATAAGTGAATCGTATAGGAAACAATATTATTTTCTCAATATCTTATTTAATAATCACAGTCTCTAAACTTGCCTTTCTTGTTGCCTATATAATTAATTTTACTTCCTGATAGCATCCTAGTATACACTTTGAAAATTGCTATCTGTATCCTTGACCTGCCTAGAGTTACCTCGATTCACTTAATGTTTATTACAACTCTGTAAATAGATTTCACCCCCAATTTACCGATGAAGAAACTGAGGTATGGAGAGGCTGGGCAAATTCTTAAGGTCAGAGAGTTGCTAACTTTGCAAAAACCAGTGTTTTAACTCAAGCATGATGGTTTCAGATTATCTGTTCTTAGACACTTGCTCTGCTACCACTTCAATAAAATGTAAACCCCTTAGGATAGGATTTTTAAAAAATCTTTTCTATTATATATCCAGTACCCAGAAGAGTGGCTACACAGGAGGCTGGGTGTTCAAGTATTTATTTATTCAATAAGTAAGGAAAGCAGAAAGAAAAGCACAAAGTATGTACACAGAACACTACTGCATTCAACTGTGAATATTTATATAATTGTAAAAATGTAAACATCAATTATTAATTTAAGCAAATCTGTCATATAGTGTTACCAGTGGAGGGTGTCCAGGTTCTTGGCACCTTGAACAAAGAATTGAACAAAAAGGACAAAAGAATGAAGCAGCAAAAGCAGATATTTATCGAAAATGAAAGTACACACCACCAGGTGGGAGTGGGCCAAACATAGGGGCTTAAGGAGCCTCATTACAGAATTTTCTGGGGTTTAAAAACCCTCGAGTGGTTTCTGATTGGTTACTTGGTTTACACTCTATGTAAATAAAGCAGTAGCCCACAATCAGTCTGATTGGTTGCAGGAGGGGATCAATCAGAGGCTGAAGCAAAGTTACAAAGTTATATCCTATGCAAACATCTGATCGGTTTTGGAAGGTGACCAATCAGAGACTAAAGTCAAGTTATACAGTTATACTCCTCTGCAAATGAAGACTTGGCCCAGGACCAGTTTGGTTGACTGAGGGAGGGGACCAATGAGAGGTACTTTCAATTTTTCATCAACCATGCAAACAAATGGGGGCGGGGGTTGAAAAGGGAGTAGCTTCTGATCCTTGTGTTACTTGGGTGTGGAAAGTAGGGGTTTTCCTTTTGATTTCATTCTAGGAAGCCAGTGTGAATTGGCCTTAGGTTCCCTGCCTCCAGACCTTGTCTCCTGCCTCCATAGTGATGTGATGTGGAGAGAGGCAATATGTATGTAGGAATAAGGTAAGAGATCTAAACCCTACACTATAGTAGGAAGACAGTAGAAAGTGATATAATTGGAAAAATCCAGAGATAATGGTATTTTAAGGCTTGTTATTTAAAAATATGGAGGTGAACGCCAGAAGAAACAAAATCACTCAGAAGAATGAGACTCTTTGCCTCTGATCTAGTAAGTGGCACAGTGGGTAGGGACAGCTGTTATTCCCAAAATGGAGCAGCCTCTCCATCCAGGATGAACTGGAGAGTTCCCAGCACTTTGGGAGGCCCAGGTGGGCGGATCACCTGAGGTCAGGAGTTTGAGACCAGCCTGGCCAATGTGGTGAAACCCCATTTCTACTAAAATACAAAAATCAGCTGGGCGTGGTGGCAGTACACCTGTAATCCCAGCTACTGTGGAGGCTGAGGCGTGAGAATCACTTGAACCCAGGACATGGAGGTTCCAGTGAGCTGAGATCACACTACTGCGCTCCAACCTGGAAACCCATACTCAACACAATGGGAGAAAACAGGAGGAAAGCACATAGAAATAGATTGCTTCTCATGGAATGCTGGGATGATTAAAATCAATAGTCATGGAAAGTAGATTATCCATTTATTATGAGCAAACTTCCTTTAATGTTGGGCCTGAGGATGCTATAATTTCATTGTGGACTTCAATGTTTTCAAAGTCAGAGTTAATTTCTATTTCCAGGTTCTGCCGAAAGAGATAGCAAACAAAATCAACAAACTGCTTTAGTGTTCCTGAGAGGCTTTTTGCCTAAGGATTGCCTTTCTAATTAAGCCCTCCAACTCTTTAACATGCTAATTGTATCCATTAGCTTGGAGATGAAGTGGCTTCAGCTGTTATCTGTGAATCACACTACTGGGCTTGATCTACAATTTCGGGAAAGCTGGATTTGAAAAAATGTTGCTGATTTTTATTAGAGAAACTTAAGTTCTCATACAGCACCAAATTTTTCTAGTGAAGGTGGTTGGGATTTTATGGACCTTTAAGGTAAAGGAGAGTCAAGGAATTCAACAATGAAGCAGGGGGGAGGGGACAAAGGGGCTGAACTGGGTGAAGGAGGGGGTGAAAATTCTCTGGAGCACATTCTGCATCTTCAGCCTTGAAGGGCACATCATCAAGTGAAGGGAAAACTTTTTTTTTTCAATTTTAAAATTAGGGAAAGTTCTGGAAATATTACCTAAAGTAACATCACTTGACCATGTATGTCCAGAACCTAGATGGAAGTGAATGAAGAAATAAAAGAACAAAAGGGAAGCTAATCTTAAAGAGAATTAAATTCTACCTCCACTAAGTTCACGTAAAGATGAATCCACTTCTTCACAACTTAGGATTCTGAACCTCTGGGACATCTCAATTTCTGTTTGGTATAAATTAGGGTAAAGTGGGCAACTGTAGTCCCAGCACTTTGGGAGACCAAGGGGAGAAGACTGTTTGAGGCCAGGCGTTCAAGACCAACCTGGACAACATAGCAAGACGCTGTCTCTACTAATTTTTTTTTTTTAATTAGTCAGACATGGTGGTATATTCCTGTAGTCCTAGCTACTTAGGAGGCTGAGCCAGGAGGACCACTGGAGCCCAAGAGTTAGAACTCAAGGCTGAAGTGAGTCAAGATCACACCACTGCACTCCAGTCTGGATGACAGAGTGTGACCCTGCCTTTAAAAAAAAAAAAAAAAAGTAGAAATAATACGAGTGCCATGGAATTGCTGGGTTATAAGATATTTGTTGTACGTGTTCTACATGTTGTATTACAGCATGTTAGGGCAACTACATGAGTTATCTGGAATTCTGAATGCAGAAACAGAAGCTAGTCAAGTCTACATCAAGGCAACTGGCTTGTAAAAGCTTGTGATCCTAAATGTTGTTAAAAGAAAAAAAATACTCAGGGATAATGATGCTTACGAAAGCACAGTAAGGTGGTTCAGAACCACTGCGGTAGATACAGGGACCACTGCTATGGGATTTTCCACTTGGCGGGGGAGACATTGGGCTCCACTCTGAATACGACATGGGCAAGTGGGAATTTGTAGCCACAGATGGGGGATGGGACTATCAGTGGATTGAAAGTCACTAGCAGAAAGTATCAGGAATAAGGGGATTCTGGCTAAACCAATCTGATAGAACTCCTACTGAAGACAGGACTGCGTGATCAGATGTCACCTGGGGAAAGGTAGAGGATGAGAAACTGGATGAGGAAGGTGAGATGAAGGATGGAGGATTCTTGATGAACTGACTTAGCAGGGTTCTTACCAAAACTGGATTTTACAAGGAAGTGTACAGCTGATCCTAAGAGAAGGCTTAGGAGTCTAAAATTGTGTCAAGCAAAGAACCTTGTCAGTACACAGCCATTGGTAGTTAGAAGTTTGCTTTTTGTTGAATATGAGTGGCATAAACTAGTATAGGGAATTTACAACTATTGCGAATGTACTGTTCATGCCTGAAAGACAAATGAGGATACCCTGAGGCATAAGCCATCACTATTCTTTAGAGAAGGTAGTAAGTGCAATAGTGAAGACTGCCGGGTCAGAGGCACTGGCTGCTACCCCCACCCTCTTGCCAGCTGTGTGACTGTGGGCAAGTCAGATGACTTCTTGTCTTTTCTTTCTTTGAGGCAAGCTCTCCCTCTATCGCCCAGGTTGGAGCGCAGTAGTGTGATCTCAGCTCACGGGAACCTCCATCTCCTGGGTTCAAGTGATTCTCACGCCTCAGCCTCCACAGTAGCTGGGATTACAGGTGTACGCCACCACGCCCAGCTGATTTTTGTATTTTAGTAGAAATGGGGTTTCACCACATTGGCCAGGCTGGTCTCAAACTCCTGACCTCAGGTGATCCGCCCACCTGGGCCTCCCAAAGTGCTGGGATTACAGGCATGAGCCATCATGCCCGGTTTGTGGGCAAGTTAGATGACTTCTAAGTTTTATTCCCCTCGTTGGTAAAATGGCAATGAAAATACCCAGAGCTTGGCACAGCATAGCTGCTCTATAAATATTAGCTATCCTTATTATAATTTGTGGTTTCTCTTAGTGTCCTTACGAAACTGGCCTAATTTCCTCCCAGATGGTATCAAGGAACTGAACTTTCGAGATCATCACATCCAGACAATGAGGCGTCCGACCCCTGATCTGACTGCCTGATGTGCGTTGACCAGCTCCTCTGTAAACCCCTAACTTCAGTCAATTGGAGAGATGGATTTGAGGCTTGTTTTCCATCTCCTGGCTCCTGGCTGTTGTTCTTACCTGCAATAAAATCTTCCTTCCCAGACAATACTTACTGTCTCAATGGGCTTTCTGTGAGGCAAACAACTAGAATCGAGGCTGAACCCCTGGGTGTTCAACGACGATTACTCCTTTTTTTTTTTTTTTTTTGAGATGGAGTCTCGCTCTGTCGCCCAGGCTGGAGTGCAGTGGTGCGATCTCGGCTCACTGCAAGCTCCGCCTCCAGGTTCACGCCATTCTCCTGCCTCAGCCTCCCGAGTAGCTGGGACTACAGGCGCCCGCCACCATGCCCAGCTAATTTTTTTTGTATTTTCAGTAGAGATGGGGTTTTACCGTGTTAGCCAGGATGGTCTCCATCTCCTGACCTCATGATCCACCCACTTCAGCCTCCCAAAGTGCTGGGATTACAGGCGTGAGCCACTGTGCCCGGCCGATTACTCTATTTTTAATCTTGTTTTACACTTACAGTGTTTTGTATAAGTTCCTGGAAAGGAAGAGCAAGTTTTTACCAGTGACAGTAGGGGATAACTTTAAGGGCTTAGGCTAAATTACACTAGTCTGGAAGAACTGCCTGTCTGTATCTCAGGAATGATGTTTCTTCTGTCCTTTAGCTTAAAAGTGCCTTAGGACTTGGGTTTAGGGAGCTTGTGCCTAGTATTAGATACAGCCTTCTGGTAGGAAGGGCATCCAAACACATTGTTGGGATCCCATCCCCAGACCCTCTCACCATGTACTATCCTATAAATCATCACATCAAAGCCTGAGCTAAGGAGGGGTGACCAAATTCCCTCAAACGGAGCGCACTGCTGTCCTGGCCAAGCAGGGTCTAGCACTAGACCATCAACAAGCACCATCACGCACCATTAACAAACATGAGACTTCTTATGTGGTGCCACTATCCTTACCTTACATGAGTTAAATGAAAGCTCCGCTGTAATAGATTTCTAGAAAGTGCGTTAGAGCCCCAGGACAAGAATGAAACCACGAAGCGCCGCGGCCATCCCTAGGCGAAGGCTTCAGAAAGTGTACTGAAGCCCTCAGTAAAGCCTTCAGTTTATTTCTAGGTGCTTGCTTTCTAAAACACCTGTGCCCATTTTGTTTGGTGAGCACGAGAATGACATGCCAGTAAGAGACGCAGAGGCTAGAGTCACCAGTTCATAATCACTTCTTGATTTCAGATAGAAGCAACCCATACTTATGAAAGACAAGCCACATGAATTATTTTACTTTCTCCTTCATTCCTTTGCCAAATAGCAAATGTTCATGGATTAAAATTGCTTTAATTATTCCATTGAATTGTTCCAGCAATTACGTTCTCTCAATTAAAAGGGTGATGCAAGATTTTTAAATGGAAATAAACTTGTTCAATCTGTATAAAGATGGAAAAAATATTCTAAATGTTGATAGGAAAAATACCTTGTCGGAAACAGATATTAATGTGTTTTAAGTCACAAAGCTCCTTCATAAGACGTTTCTGTTTTTGTTTCACTCTGTGTACTCCCACCTCCCTGTTTTTCACATGGATATAATTATTCCTGCTAACATAATACTTTGTTACTCAGTTAAATCTCCCTTTTAGGGTTTAAAAAACTTAGTGGCTTGAAACAATAAGAATTGACTGTGTTACAATTCCAGAGGTCAGAAGTTTAAATGGGTCTCACTGGGTGTGGAGATGAAGATGTAGGCAGAGCTTCATTTCTCTTGGAGGCTCAAGAGCAGAGAGGAATCCAATTCCTTGACACGTCCAGCTTCTCACATTCCGTGGCTCTTGGCCTTCCTCTGTCTTCAAAACCAGCAACAGCCAGTTCAGACTTTCTCATGGAGCTGTCTGTCTAGTTATCTCTCTTCTCTGTCTCCCACATTGTAAGGACCTTTGTGATTGCACTGGACACCTGCACAATGCAGACTGATCTCAAGGACAGCTGATTAGCAATATCAATTCCATCTGCAATTTCCTTTGCTGTACAACCTAACATAGTCACAGATTGCCAGGGATTAAGAGAGTCAATTTTCTGCCTCCCATAGGTGGTTGGGAAAGAGAGATGGCACAGGAATACCAGTCTCTCAGTTTTTCCCTCCTTTAGAACTACTTAGGCAAACAGTAGTGCACAAATTCTAAAGGGTATTATCATCAGGGTGGTTGTCGACATCATGGACTAAAGCAGAGTCTTAGTGAATAGTATCTGAAGGCTTAAAGGAGTTAATAGTAAATTATGGACCTAAATCAAGGAGAATTTTAGAGGTTCAGAGGTTAGTATTCAGAAGGGTGAAATTGGCTTTTTAACAAAATAAGGCTCTTACGTGGACACTTCAATGATGTTTATAAGGATGAATGAATTAAGTGCCACTGGTCTTCTATAGTGCTTTGCAAAAACGTGATGAGTTCCTTGCACTTTGACTTTAAAGTCATTTTGTAAGAAACTACCAAAATCGAATAAACCAAAAATATTGAATAAGTCCTAAAACAGAAAGTAAGGCAGCATAGAAAAAAATTTATACTTGAGCAGTCCTTGATTTTCACATGAAGGACAGAGGGTATTGCCATGATAGAAAACAGCTGGGAAGCTCAATATAGTTCAGAACTACTGCAACCCATAAAAAAGTTACAGTCCTCTAATCATGTATGATTTTTTTCCCTTGATCCTGACCACATAGATCACACTCTAGGCTCTTAAAAAGAAGAGAATAAACAGCAGATTACAATCAGATACATCAGTAAAATGTTCTGTATAATTGAAATAAAATTTTTTTGTCTCTCACTGAAAGTCCCAACAACAATAGTGGATTAGAAACTTCTGCCTATATAATAATCTTACAATACTCTTTATAAGGCACTTGAATCTTCCAGCTTTAACTTCGGAGAGATATAGTCAGATCTGTCTAATGAAAGCAGGACTGCAGCAAAAGACTATCAAATGGAATTCAAGGGACTTAAACTATTTAGAAGTTGGGCTTTTTTATCCTCAAGACCATAAAGGAACTCTTTATTATTGATACCAAGAGAACCAACACAATATTTTTGTTGTGATTTTGGAACGTCACAGATTATTAACTTTTTGATGGAAGGAGTTATAACACCCTCTGCTTTATAAATGTTAGTTTACATAATGGCTCTGACAGATTATACTGTCATTTCAGGGGCAAAGGCAGAAGTTTCAAATTCCTCAGAAGGAATTATTGACTAGATAATGATAGTTGTCAAGCAAGATAAGGCCTCATTTTCCGACATTCTCAGAGGTAAATGTTCCACAGATAGCAAACATAAAAATTTTTTGTTACAAGGCATTCTTTTTTCTCCTATATTTGAGTGTCCGTCTAGTCTCTGAAAGTTATTGTATGAAATAAAATCTGTCTTCCCAAGTTTTCCATTAAAAATGATTTGTAAGCTCCGGGAGGATGGAAAGGTTGTCATATATATGTTTGATATAAAGGAAAACACATTGAAAATGTACAATTTACATTGGGCAACTGTAGGGAACATCTGTTAACTAAAGGACACGTCTATTATTCAGGGCAATCAAATCAACTATTTGATCATTTGTCTGAGAAACCTGGGCTTTGAGTTCACAGAGAAATCTCTTCCCCTTCTTCTGGGCTGTTGCAGAGGAGAGCAGAATTGCAGTTTGTATCAACTGGATTCTTGTCAGGATTATTCCCTTTGGTGGTGGTTTGACTACAGCCAAGAGAAAACTCTTTCACTACCATCCTGTCTGTGATTTACTGGCTACATTGCCAAGGGATTTTGGTGATAGAGCCTAAGGATGATAGAGTATAGATATGTCCGGAATTGGTGGGTTCTTGATCTCACTGACTTTAAGAATGAAGCCGTGGACCCTCGCGATGAGTGTTACAGTTCTTAACGATGGTGTGTCTGGAGTTTGTTCCTTGTTCAGATGTGTCTGGAGCTTCTTCCTTCTGGTGGGTTCCTGGTCTTGCTGTCAGCAGTGAAGCTGCAGACCTTCTCCGTGAGTGTTACAGCTCATAAAGACAGCATGGACCCAAAGAGTGAGCAGCAGCAAGATTTATTGCTTCCACTGTATGGAAGTGAACCCAAAGGGGTTGCCACTAGTTACCGCCTGCAGCCTGCTTTTATTCCCTTATCTGGCCCCACCCACATCCTGCTGATTGGTCCATTTTACAGAGAGCTGATTGGTTTATTTTACAGAGCGTTGATTGGTCCGTTTTGACAGAGTGCTGATTGGTGCGTTTACAATCCTCCAGCTAGACACAGAGTCACAGAGTGCTAGCTAGATACAGAGTACCAATTGGTGTATTTACAAACCCTGAGCTAGACACAGAGTGCTGATTGGTGTATTTACAATTCTTGAGCTAGACACAGAGTCACAGAGTGCTAGTTCTCCAAGTCTCCACTATGTTAGCTAGATAGAGTACAAATTGGTGTATTCACAAACCCTGAGCTAGACACGAAGTGCTACTTGCTGCATTTACAATCCTTGAGCTAGACACAAGAGTGACAGAGTGCTAGTCCTCCAAGTCTCCACTAGGTTAGCTACATACAGAGCGCTGACTGGTGCACATACGATCCTCCGGCTAGATATAAAAGTTCTCCAAGTCCTCATCCGGTTGAGGAGCCCAGCTGGCTTCACCCAGTGGATCCTGCACCAGGACGGCAGGCGGAGTTGCCCGCCAGTCCTGAGACGCGCCTGCACTCCTCAGCCCTTGGTCTGTCGATGGGACCGGGCGCCACGGAGCAGGGGCGGCGCCCGTGGGGGAGGCTCAGGTTGGGCGAGAGCCCACCGCAGGGGGAGGAGCTCAGACATGGTGTGCTGCAGGTCCCGAGCCCTGCCCATCCCGGAAGCAGCTAAGGTCCAGCGAGAATTTGAGTGCAGCATCTGCGGGCCAGCACTGCTGGGGGACCCGGAGCAACCTCCGCAGCTGCTGGCTCGGGTGCTAAGCCCCTCACTGCCCTGGGCCCGTGCGGCCTGTCAGCGCAGCCCCGGTTCCCACCCGCGCCTCTCCCTCCACACCTCCCTGCAAGTAGAGGGAGGCTGCTCTGGCCTCAGCCAGCCCAGAGAGGGGCTTCCACGGTGCCATCGAGGGCTCCTCAAGCGCCGCCAAAGTGGACGCTGAGGCCAAGGAGGCGCTGAGAGCGAGGGCTGCTAGCATGTTGTCACCTCTCATAGAGATGATACATGCAGTGTTTAATTGGTCCAGTGAAGGCACCAACCAATTGGAATAGACATTGGCAACAGCATAGGGTTTGGAGTCCCCTACTGTGCCAGGTAAAGTCTTTAGGTACCGGACCAAAGCAAGGTCCTAATGGAAGAACTAGGGTCACTGCTGTGCCCAGAGGATGTTAGTGGAGAGAAAGGCAGCAGCTAGTTCTGGATCCAAAATATCTCAGTGTTTTACCAACTTGTCCATACAAGCTGAATAAAAAGCTCTAGAATAAGCAAACGAAAATTCGTTACTACTTAGGGTCTCCCACATCTCCAAACAAAGGTGGATCCATGTTGCAAGCAGTTTAATTTAAACATGTAAGAAGATGTAAATTTCTTCCCCTTTAAGGTATTTTTCTCTTTGAAGGACTGTCTTAAGCAATGGAAGAGTTCCAAAGAAATTTAATAAAGTTGGCTCATGAATTTTGCTGTATTCCCTCATTATTACTAATAATAGAAGATTGCTTTTTACATGTTATAACATGTTGCTAGAAAAAATACAGTGCAATTAAAAATACTCATACTTCGGAGCTCTAGGCAGTCCTCAGTCCAAATCATGATCCTATCATTTATTACCTCTGCAACAATCCTGGGCAAACTGCTTCACCTCTTTCTGTCTCAGTTTGCATAGTTAGAGGTGAGGTCAGAGGTGAGGCTAATGGTACCTAGTTCATAATTGTTCCCTCCCTGGTGTTGATCTCCACCGTCCTATCTAACTGTATGACAATCCTCTCAGGAGAGATTTTCTGGCCATATCATATAAAATGCAATCCAAACAGGCCATTGTCTTTTTTTTTTTTTTTCTTTATTGTGGCACTTACCACCTGCTGAACAAGTCTCCACACTTGTGACCCAATCAGTTCCCAAAGTCCCCACCTCCAAATACCAACACTTTGGGGATTTGGTATCAACCTGTTAATTTGAGGGGAAGACAACAAACATTTAGACTTTTGCAATCAACAGGCCAAAATCTCCGATGCTGTCAGAAAGGCTGCCAGCAGCATTGGGGGTAATTTAGCTCCTGATTCAAATGAATAGGAATAGAAGAAACCTTTTTCACATCCATGAGATAAAAATCCTCTCCTTTGATCAGATTGAGCCTAATTTAGGAGCTCCTATCTGATTCAGGAACTCCTATCTAATTGAGGAGCTCCTATCCAATTCAGGAGTTCTCAAACTTGTGCCTCAGAATCACCTGGAGGGCTGATTAAAATGCAGATTGCTGGGGCTGTCTCCTCAAGTTTCTCACCCACTAAGTCCCAGAGCCTAAGAATTCACATTTCTATCCCCAGAGGATGTTGCTGCTGCTGGACACACTTGGAGAGCCACTTCCTTAGCTAGTATCAGGCTTCAGAGAAAGGTTACAAACTGTTTGGCTAAGGACAGGTTCTTGAATGAACCAACTCTTGCAAAATTAAGGGCTGGGAGACCAGTTGGTTTTGATTTCAGGAACCACCTTAGAGCTTAGGGCAGAATCAACTTCTCCTGACTCATACATGGGTTACACAGAAAGGGTGTCAGGAATGAGGAAGAGCAAGATGGATGGATTCTGGATAGGAAATTGGCAGCCAAATAACACTTTTAATAAAACTGACTTTTAGAAAACATATAAAATACCCATTGTGCTTGTTTGCCTTAAGAGTTCTCAGGACCAAGAATGTAATACCTCAATTCAATAGATGTCCTTTCCTTCCAAGCCCTCCCACTTTGTATATGCCAAGAATTAGCCACTTTCAAGTGCTTTTCCTCATAAATAAATAAAATCATTTATTTTACTCACCAGCTTATCACATGTCTGAGGCCCTGTTTATCCAAGGCAGTAAACATTACTCTGGGAAATCCCATTGAAAATAAAACAACTTTATATTAAAGGAGTTTTTTAAAATTCAGCTGTTTGTGGGGTGGTAGAACCAGTGCCTCTGGATGCATTTTAAAGCCTTCATTACAAGATAGAAGGAACTGAAATCTAAAATAAAGAAGTAAGCATGATGTCTGCCTGATTTCTTTCTTTCATTACCCTCTTCTCAGAAAAGTCATGCCAACACACATCTGTTTTTTAGTTCATTTTCATTTCTGACTTGAGAAAGCAGACTTACTATAGTCAGAAGGAATAATATAAGCTTATGTCTAGCACGACTGAGAGCTTTGGCTATTCCCTTACATATACATAGTCTGAATACTTTGTTTTATATTTTATATTTTATAGATTTTAACTCATCTATACTTCAACAGATCTTAACTGTTATAATTATCTACACCATGGTCTCAGTATTCAAAAAAATTATGAAACACTGTTATAAATTGTTATTCATATATTATTGGAAACGAGAGGTTCACTAGTTTGCCTGAAGATAAGATAGCTGTAGATAAAAGGAAGTCTAGTGATAACGTTGGTCAATCAAATTTTACATTCAAGGATCAACTATTTTTAGTAATGCTAAAAAGAACATGGGAACTGAACCCCAATTCTCAAGAAGAATTGTCAAAATTTCCTAAGGCAAGGCACTAAACATTTGGGTCATTCAGTAGGAAATGAGAATCCACTATGAAAAAAGAAATAAAGCTTAGAAATTTCCATGATGCATACTGAAACTTTGAGTCTTTATGGTACTGGAAAAGTCAATTAAAATAGGGTCTCATCAATGTAATACTGACAACATGTTAACCATCTGTGATGGTTAATATTGAGTGGCAACTTGATTGGATTGAAGGACACAAAGTATTTTTCCTAGGTGTGTCTATGAGGGTGTTGCCAAAGGAGATTAACATTGGAGTCAGTGGACTGGGAAAGGCAGACAAACCCTCAATCTGGGTGGGCACAATCTAATCAGCTGCCAGAATGGCTAGAATAAAAGCAGGCAGAAGAACGTGGAAAGACTAGACTGACTTAGCCTCCCAGCCTACATCTGTTTCCAGTGCTGGATGTTTCCTCTCCTGGAACACTGGACTCCAAGCTCTTCATCTTTGGGACTTGGATTGGCTTCTTTGCTCCTCAGCTTGCAGAGAGCCTATTGTGGGACCTCACCTTGTGATTGTATGAGTCAATATTCCTTAATAAACTCCCATTTATATATACATCTATCCTATTAGTTCTGTCCCTCTAGAGAACCCTAACATACTGTTTAACATATGGTGGATGAGAATACAAACATAATTTTGTTTGCATGAGGTAATAACTAGACACTATTTTTTTACAGTTAATTCAGTATTCTCAAACACAGTTTATTTATATATCTACTGTTTCACAAGGTTGTTGGGAGCATTAACTGTGATTAAACAATTCACAGATTCAGGGTCAAGCTTATTAACAGCAGTCATTAGGCCTTCAGTGGACATTAGTTTCAATTCTTTATATTCTTTTGCAGATAATAGGCAACAATTTATTATAATCATTATATATAGGAGAGCGAAGTTCAGCATATTTCAATTTCACACTCTGCCACAGAAATCAGAGGGCAAAGTTGAAACTTAACCCCAATGGTTTAAATAACCACCCTTTTCTTTGTATTAGCTGACCTAATATTCCCACTTATAATATGGCCTCCAAATTCCTCTCAGATCTAAAATCATGGCTTTTTGTTATGAACATCCTAATTAGTATACAAACAATTCATGATGTTAAGCTCTATGAAGGGATATGTCTCTATGTCAAACATTTAATTCAAGGCATTCAGAAATAATTGACAGAGATTTAAGCAATATATCTCATTTTTATGTAGTTTAATTGGAAGTTGTAATATAATTTATGTACAACAGGTAAAAGGAATGCTTCATAATAAAATATAGATTTGTAGTTTCTCCGCTATGTTAATTTGATTTCAAAATCTCAATGTAGCTGCTAATATTACTTTAATATTTTAGTTGAGTTTTTACTGTGGTCAGAGAAATACTCTAAGCTATTTTTTTATGATCCAGCATATTATCAATTTGGTAAATATTCTCTGTGCACTTGAAAAGGATGTGCTTTCTGTCATTGTTGGGCTTCATGTTTTACTATTGGGTGCAGCATTCTCTATGTCAATTAGAACACATCTATAAATTATGTTTTTAGTCTTATATATGCTTACTATCCTTTATCTGAACTTATTGAAAAAGTTATGTGAATTCCTATTGTTTAAGTTTGTGTAAATTTTTGCAAATACAGAAATGTCATGTCATTATGGTAGATCGATCTTTTCATCTTTATGAAAGATTCCTCTTTATTTCTTTATTGCCTTAAAGTCAACTGTATCTGAAAGTAGTAGTTAAAGCAATTTTCTTTAGTTTTCACATATTCTATCCTTTCCCATCCTTTTTACTTTTAAGCCTAATAATGTCCTTATATTCAAGATGTTTCTGAATAGAGTTGCTTGGCTTATGGACAGCAATCCCAAGATGAATGAACAGTATCCTATTTGCAAGACCTCTGCTGAAAAGCAGGTAAAAATAAACTCAGCGGGATTAATAGAGTATGGCTGACCTCTATATTTGGGTTTTTACTGACTAATGGCTAGTGGCCAACAGCCCACTCATATAGGCCTGGGAGAAAGGCAATGGGAAACCAGCCTAGTAAATGGATACCCATATGGTATGGGACCCCATGGAAATCACTCTAGAAATTTAAGGGAGAAAATTAAAACCAGATATGCCAATGCCATCGAAGAACCACGTTACAAGATCAGAAGGTGATTGGAACCAGGAAGTGGACCTTTTGTTGCACTTGCTTGAGGTGGCCACCTGGGTCCATGAGATGAGTGGACGCTCAGGGGCTGCAGGAATGCAGAGAATGGCTGAATCTAGACCTATTCCTCTTGCACCTTCTAGGGCACACAATTGTCAATAAAAACTGTGCTGTCTGCTGACAAGAACGACAGAGGCTACACATGGCTATTCCCTGAGGAGGGAGCTCTGTACATGGGGGACAATTAGCCCTTGCGGCTACAAATTGGTCCTAACAGGAATAGGCACTTATTCTGGACTAGACTTGCATACCTAGTGGTAGATACAAATGTTCCGAGTACTATAAGAGCATCATAATAGAACATATTGCACCAACTTGGACAACTGATTCAGTTCCTCAGACCAAGAAATTTTACAGGCCATGATGTCTGAGAATGGGTAGTCAGATAGCCACACAGTAATGGTTTGAAAAAGAACTGGAATGGGCAATTAAAACAATTGTCTAAAATGAGAGAAGATTTAAGAAGGGCTGGATTATATGCCTCTAGCAGTGAATACTCAAATTCAACATGAGGGTGGCCAAATGAGGGTTCTTGATAGACAGATTCCTTTCTTCCTCTTGAGGATCAGGGGAAGTAAAGGTGGGGAGAATACTGGTCTAACTATGTTATGGTGGAGGGAAAAGCAGATGGTGTAGGACTAGACATTTTTCTTTTCCCCACATGTTCACAACTTTCTTTTTTGCTTCTGATGTAGTGGTTTCAGGACCAGGGCTGCAACTGTGGGTGCAGGAAGCATGAATGATTCCTAAGCAAGAAATTATACCTTTAAACCTTTATATAAGAATTCCTCAGGGACTCGTGGGCTTGGCTTGCGCCTTTACTCTGTCTGGCAAAATTGTGGTAGAAAGTGACTGGAGCTGTATTTTCTAGTGCTCAAGACAACCCACCAGCTCTCTAGCTCTACCTGTAAGAATGGGCACAGAAAGTGAGGAAGGACTTGCTAGACTAGTACTGCTGCTGGTAATCAGAACTGGCACCAGTGGCTGAACCTAATATCCCTTCCAAGGTAGAAAAATTTGGGTAAAATTAAATCACAATTGAAAAGAAGCTTAAGTAACAGCCGAAGGTTAAAAAATGAGTAAGAAGATAGGCAAAAAGGAAAATTCAATATTATATTAATACCTCAAGGGAGGCTCATAGCAAAACATGTTTTTTGTCCTTTAGCTCAGTTATATCAGATGCCCGAAAGGGTGAAGAGCATTCCATCTTTTAGGAACCTGGCAAGGTTAAATGTAAACCAGCAAACCTGAGAGGCATTGGTCTAGGAGACATTTTGGTCACATGATGTGATGATGGATTGAACGAATTGTTAATGACAGAACGGGATTCTAATAATATGTTAGTGTTTTTTGACTCTTATTTTTCAGATTCCATCTGCCATACTATGGTATGTTGTAACACTGGCCTTGTTGGTAAGATTATAATACTGATATTGATGGTCAAATGTATTGGGAAATTAAGTAAAAGCATCTTCAGGATGTAATATTAGTGGAAAATGACTGGTCTGAGGAAAAATAAAATTAACTATTCACGAATTTCTAGGTTCAATAGTTCTACACAAGTTTAAGGTACAAATAATGGTAAACCAAGGAACAAAACATAAAAATATATGTAATGATATTACAGAATGGAATCGTTGGTTTTTTTGTTTGTTTTGTTGGGGGGGAGATGGAGTCTTGCTCCCCTAGCGCAGACTGGAGTGCGGTGGTGCAATCTCTGCTCACTGCAACCTCCACCTCTTGTGTTCCAGCAATTCTCCTTCCTCAGCCTCCCGACTAGCTGAGATTACAGGCATGCACCACCACCGGGCTACTTTTTGTTTTTCTAGTAGAGTCAGGCTTTTGTCATGTTGGCCAGGCTGGTCTTGAACTTCTGATCTCAAGTGATCCACCCATCTCGGTCTCCCAAAGTGCTGGGATTATAGGCATGAGTCACCATGCCTGGCCGGAATAGTTGTTTTATAAAAGTATCACTGTTCCACAATGGCTCCTCCAAACGGTGAGGTATATTTATAATGATATCACAGTTGTAGCTGTCATATAAATGCTTTATTAAATGTAAATATCTAGACAAATATGTTTTGCTATAAGAAAGCCTTGGCCAAAAGCCCAGAATGTGACCTCTGTAGTAAAGAATTTGTCCTTGCCCAAAAAGAGGTCTGAATTTTGTTCCCACTTTCTAGAAAGTAACCTCTAAGGAAACCCTTAGAGTTGCAGGAATGATCGGAGAGTCTCTGTTATTTATAGTGGGCTGCTTGGGCCACACCTGATAATTTATGCTAATGAGGTGACTCCTGGTGAGCCCCTCAGCCCACGTGACATCAGCTTGACCTCCAGAGATGGGAATAATGGAGACCTGAAGACCAAGTAAAACCAGATAGGTAATTAATCAATCAATCACGCCTATGTAATGAAACCCTAATAAAAACTCTAGGTCTCCAAGATCACGCCATTGCCCTCCAGCCTGAGCAACAAGAGCAAAACTCTGTCTCAAAACAGCAGCAGCAGCAACAACAACAACAACAACAACAACAAAAAACAACCCACAGAGCCGGGCGTGGTGGCTCACGCCTGTAATCCCAGCACTTTGGGAGGCCAAGGCGGGTGGATCGCTAGGTCAGGAGATCGAGACGATCCTGGCTAACATGGTGAAACCCCTTTTCTACTAAAAATACAAAAAATCAGATGGGTATGGTGGCGGGCGCCTGTAGTCCCAGCCACTCGGGAGGCTGAGGCAGGCGAATGGCGTAAACCCAGGAGGCGGAGCTTGCAGTGAGCTGAGATCCGTCCACTGCACTCCAGCCTGGGTGGCAGAGCGAGACTCCGTCTCAAAAAAAAAAAAAAAAAAAAAAAAAATTCTTGGTCTCAATGCTCCTATGAGCTTCCTGGATTGGCAACATTCTGTGTGTTTTGTCACACATTGTTGCCAGAGGGTAATGTGTTCTGAAAAGGGTAGAAAGCTCATGTTTGGAAACCTTCCAGACTCTGCCCTATGTGTTTCTTCCTTTGGATCTGTATCTTTTCTTTATGATAAATCACAACTGTAAGCTTAATAGCATCATGGCTTTCAGCGAGTTCTGTAAGGTTTTCTAGTGGAATTATCAAAGCAGAATTGTTGTGGGAACTCTCATAACTTGCAGATGATGTCAAAAGAGAGGGTAGTGTTGTGTGGACTTTTCCCTTTAATTTTCTAGTTGGACCCTGATTTCTTGCTGTTAGTTTCTGAAGTCTGCAGTCTGAGGAACTGTACCATCAAACTCTGGAGTCTGGCTAGTTCTGGGCAATCAATATTCATAATGTTACCACTTCCCAGACATTGCAAGGGTCTTAGAAATAGTTAAAACCGTTTACTTTTTCCTAGCTTGTATTCTAATTATTTAATTCACTAGGATTATTTTCCTCTGCCTGAACAATCCCTTTAGTATTTTCTTTAACATAAGTTTTCTAGAAACAAATTCTCCCATTCTTTTCTGATTGTCTATAAGCACTTTTATTTTCCTTTCATGTTGGAGAAATGTTTTAACATAACATGAGCTTTAAGATTAGGTGTTACTTTCTTTCACACTTTACAGATGTTAAACCATTGCATTCTGACTTCAATGTTGTTTTACTATTGAGAAGTTATCTATTAGTTTTATTACTTTTTTTCCTTTGAGAAAGAAGACGCTTTTTATTTCTGGCTGCTTCTATTATTTTCTCTTTGATTTTGATTTCAGCAGTTTTACCGAGATTCACCATTGATGTGGTTGTCTTTTTATTTATTCTGCCTGTGAGTCATTGAGATTTTCCTTCTGTCGTTTGATGTTTTTTTTTTCCTAGCAAGTTTTCAGAAGTTGTAGTCAAATGACTGGATGGTAAAGGAGTGGCATAATCAGTTGCTAGAGATTATTTTGGTTTTAAAGTAAACGTAAAATGTGCAAAATATTAAATTATTAAAGGAAAAATTAAAAGATCTGGGCTCCACATCCAGTTTGTCATCAACTAGTTCTATGGGGGTGAATATTTAAGCTTTTTGTACTATGTTGCTTGATTTCTAAAATCGAACATTATTGTATGATTGTTAGCCTTTCTTCTAGGACTAATATTTTATATTGTTCTTGTAAATTAATAAGTAAGGAGCATAAGTTCTCTTGAAAAGTTGACATGATACTAATTGTAAAAAAAAATGCTTCAGAAATGCTATCATAGGAGATAATGGAATTCGCTTGTCTATTTTTTTCTCAGTATTTTTTCAGTAGAAAGAATGTGGGATAATTTAGTTTATATAATTCTTAAAGATGGGGAAAGGATTATATTAACAACTCAAGTGACCTTCAGGTTCTCAGACCCTAAGAATTCAATACAATAAAATGTTTGTGCTTGACTTTTTAAAATGTTGCACTACGTTTTCAATAAATGAGCACTAAAACTGCCTGTGGCCTGAGAAAGAAAGATTACCGTCTCTTATTAGAAAATCTTTGGTTCTTAACGACCATATTCTTGAGTGTGCTAGTGTGTAACCATTTGTTCTAGTTACAACATTTGGTCTAAAAACACTGCATCAAAATGATAATGCTTCACATACTTTTGAATTATAACGGTAGTCTATAGTAATTGGCTATTTGCTTCCCACTCACTTGATTAGCTGTCCTTTAGCATTTTCTCCTATTTACTGCCTCACTAATCTGTCTGAATCTATAAACACTAGTCAAAATAACAAACACTTTGAAGGTTAAAAAAAACACAAAACGTAGCCTGTTTTGCATGCTAAATCTATCTCAACTGGAAACATTCAGTATGTGATTCTAGATAAATTATTCCAGAACTGAAAGTAAAAATATTATACTGGCCTCTGGAAATTACCAACAACCAAGCTACAGTTACAGTATTTTCAAACCATCATTCTTAAAATGAAGAAATAATGAATCATTTCTACATTCTTTAGTTCATCTGGAATCATGTCACTTCATGTTTGAGACTGACTTCTGACTTAATCTAGTCCAAAATCTCTGTAGTATAAATGAAGACCTAAGTATTTAATTGACTTTCCCTAGACAGCACATTGGTGCTAGCACCAAAGATTAAAATTTAAGTAATCTGATTACTAGTGTAACAATCCTGCTACATCACAATGTTGCCAAAGTAACTTCCATGAAGTAAAAATCAATTTCTCTTATTACTGTATTTTACTGACATCAAAGACTCCATCAATTGTCAGATGTATTATTGCTTTATGTACACTGAAGAAAATTCCTGGCAAGGTTTGACATGATATCTTAATAATCCTACATAATTTAGTCATTCAATATTCTTGTGTTCTTAAATTTCTTTTGTCTCTTTCAAGACATCTAGCAATCTCCTCTACCTGTAGTTGCATTGTACCTGAACCGGTAACCTAGCATAGCTTCATCTACTTGTGGGAATCCTGCTATCTTAGGTCTTCTAAAACACTTTGTTTTTGTTACAAAAGAATAGAAATGGAATGGAGTTCATTCTTCAGAAGCTAAATATTTTCTTCAGGAATATCAAATGCATGCATTACTGCTGTGTTCTAGTAACTTTCTGCAAAGACAAAATTTTTTTGTTTTCACACTGAACCATAGTGTAACCTGTTTTGAAGGTATCTTCTATGACAGCTGAACCCAACACTTGTATTATCAACCATGCACATCATCAATTGAAGTGACAATGTGCCATGGCTGCTACTTGGCCAACAACAATGTATCAAATATTAAATTTAACCACGTGTCACAGTTGTAACTTAGAACTGATGAAATACCATTTTCAACCATCTCATCCACCATTTTATGTAAAGTTTACATCTTTGTCCATAACATTAATATCTTCTTCTTCTCGAGAGTAAAAGGCATAAATAATGGCATCTCGAACTTTTACAGAATAAAGATTGTGAATAACTCAAACAATGTCAGATCTTTACCATTGGCATTCACTAAAGTCCAGAAATGATGACGTTTAGTATACGCTTAATGATAGGAAAGATGAAAGAATAGGAAGAGAGAGAAGGCATAACCTCCCGTGTGTGTGTGTCTGTCTATCTGTGTGTCTGTGTGTTGCTCTCCCTACGTTCCTCCAATTTATTCTGGGAAATGTGTCCTGAATTCTTCAGTTTAGATACATTTCTCATACTCTGACCCTGAGGTCAGAACAGGAGGCAGCATCTTTTCCCATGAAGCCAACTGCACACTTACAGTTATTAATTTAATGATGCCACCTGACCAGGGCTCGTCCAATCAGTGTACCTAATTCTTTAGCTACAATGATTGGTCTAGCTTTGGGCATATGACCCAATCCAATCCAGTTGGAAACTCCCCCAGGGTTTTACAAAATGAAGCTGAAAGCTGGAATTTTTAGATAGGTATGAGGACATAAGCACTGATAATGTCTGAAATCATGCTTTTAACCTTTTCAAAAAATAGTCTGAGATAATTTGTTTCGAACATAACAGAAACTGAGAGGTAGAATCTCAACTGTTATAATTTTCTAGTTCCTTTTATTGAGACCTTGCATAGTTTATGTGAGCCAAATAATTACCTGTTTTGCTTAAGTACATTCGAGTTAAATGTCTTGTATTTACCACCAAAAGCGCTCTGGCTAATACTGTTACTGGAAAAAAAAAAAATGTGTGCTTAGCAAATGTTTATGATTAAGGGTAATATATTCGTAATCGTTTTGTGTGACAGCAAATGTCACTTAATCACATCAAGTAAGAGCACAATAGGGTTCATAGATGTGAATGAAACACTCATTGAGGTTGATTTTTTTCCTCTTAATTGTATTCTGAACTCATGTTTTAAAAGAAAACATGTGAGAAAAATTTTATTTGGCACTTGGAAAAAGGGAAATATAAAAGAAAGAAAATTAAGACAAATTCAAAGTACACAGTCATCCTTTCCTGGTATGTTCTTACATAATCAAAACAAAGCTTGGCCAAATTTAAAGTTAGAATGACTGTGCTTCATATTCTCAATGAAAATACATTGAGCAAAGACTTAGGCAAGCATAGGTGTTTTTCAGCATGACATACGAACAAAATCCAGGTAATCCTCAGCTTGCTCTAAAGTTTTGTTTTAAAAAATATATATTGCAAGCTTTTACCTGTACCTATTTTCTCAAAGAAATTCCTGAGACATAATGTTATATACAGTAGTCTAGAGGGATTTCTTGTGGCTTTAAAAAAATATATATTGTGTTTAAATTGATACAGGCAGTGTCAACATTTCTGCCTGAATTTTAAAATAAAACTTCAATGCTTTTTTGATTTATTTCAAAGGGGCAAGTCTCTTGGGTGTACAGAAGACAGCCCCAGGATAGATCCAATTCTATTACTTCTTTAGTAGTGTTGGAATATTGGGCCTTTAATATTTACCTATAAAATAGCCAAACATACAAATTATAAAAATAATGATCAATGTTCTCTTTGTAATTAGAGTCTAACTGAAAGTAGACAGTATTTCAAGTCAATATTTTATTTCCAACAATGATGGAACCTACTTTAAATTTTTATGAAATATATTTTATTATTATTCAATTTTATCTCAAATATTGAGAATAAACCATTTTCTATAACTGGAGACATTTATATTTTGGAATTAAATGAAAAGTCTATTGATTAATTTGTTAAATTTACATCCAACTTTAATAAGGGGTGATTTTGGAATTAACAAATTGAACCCCAGATATTTTACATATCTTTTTATATTGAGTGGATCAGGCTAGAAGTGGCTGATTGTGGAGACTGAAAGACACAGGTCTGCGCAGTAAAACAGAAAAATGCACTTTTCAAATACTATTTTCTGCTTCCTAACCAAGCAATGATCACATATGCATGTTTTACAGAAGCAATAACCTATGTGGCAACAAAAATCCAATGCTAAAAGGGACTCATGCCCTAGCTTTAGTACTATTGAACTCTCTTTAATTTCCTTTGATGTAGCATTGATGTGTCACAGTTAGTGGCAAATTATTTTTCCATGGAAGAGTATCAAACAGTATTTTTTGGCTTCCCCTAAATGCTAAGCACTTTTTAAAATGAAATACAAAAACCAATATTGCTTATGAAAAATACTTATCCTCTGTGTGTCTGCTATCTCTATGGTGTCTCAATTTTGGTATGGAATTAATGGAATAAGACCTGGTTCAGACTCACCATTTTCCTTCGCATTTTTAGTATGTGACCATTTCTCTGTTTCTGAGATAGAGATGTGACCTCCTCTCCCCAAATTATCAGAAATAAGTTTTTTGGATCCTTTTATAGCTATAATTTAGTTGCAAAGATTGTACAAATGCCCACTCTGAATCAGAAGTGAAAATGTATCAGGCCAGTAAGCTATGTTCCCATTGGCTTCAAAGGGTAGACAGCTGGTGATTTCCTCTTGACATCAGTCTTGATGGGAAAAAAATGTGTCTTTCTATGTCCTGACTTTACTTACTGCCAGGCTGCCTACATTTAATCCACATCAGTCCACATTAATCCACATTCAGGATGGAAGCAAGAATAATATTTGAGCTAATTTGGTCATTCAAATATCTGAACTATAAGTCATCAATTTGGACTTTAGAACGCTGTGGGGAAATCATCATTAAGAAAGTATTATTACTTAATTAATAAGGAGCATATCTATGATTGGACAATGAGATATCAACCAATCTATCAACAGAAGAAATTTTTATTGTACATCTCTTAGTAACAGGCTCCATCCTAGGATAAAGGACATAGAGGAATGTAGCACCAGTAAGGATGCTGTTTTTATGAAGGTAACATTTTAGTGTGGAGAGACATACCATATACAAATACGTAATATATAAACAAACATGTAACAAGACATTTTTAGATTGGGATAATTTCTCTGATATAAAATAATAGGGTGCTATGATACCAGGGGATAGCTGAATTCTTCAGATAAAGTCAGAAATAATTCCTCAGAGAAGGCGATATTTGACTTTAGACTGAAAAGATAAGAAGCCTCAGGTCCAGAGTCAGGCACATGAATTCCAGGAACAGGAAAAGAACAAGTGCAAGGACTTTGAGGCAAAGATTTGTTTGGCATGTTGGGAATCAAAGAAGGCCCACGTGGCTGCAATGTACTACTGTTGGCATGCAATGAGTCAGAGTGGTAGAGGTGGAAGTAGAGTATCATATGGAATTGCGTGGGAAGCAGTAAGACATCTGGAATTTATCTTAAGACATATGGGGTGCCTGACTCGGTGACTCATGCCTGTAATCCTAGAACTTTGGGAAGCTGAGGCAGGCGGATCGCTTAACCCCAGGAGTTCAAGACCAGCCTGGGAAACATGGCAAAACCCCATCTCTAGCAAAAATAAAACAATACAAAATAAATAAATAAATAAATAAATAAATAAATAAGCCGGGTGTGATGGCGCATGCCCTATAGTTCAGGCTACTTGTGAGGAAGAGGTGGCAGGATCCCTTGAGCCCTGGGGGTTGAGGCTACCATGAGCTGAGGTTGTACCGCCACACTCCAGGCTGGGAGAAAAAGCAAGACCCTGTCTCAAACCCCAAAAAGAAAAAATATATGGGGATGCCCTTCAAGTGATTTGAGCAAAGATTTAATCTTTGTATATAAATTGTATTTTCCAGCTTCCCTTTTACTTCCTGATATCTAGATCTATCTACAGCGATCAATATAAAGATATAGATAGGTATAGACATTCTACAGATATAGATGGATATAGATATACTTATTTATATAAATATTATTTACATCTATATCTGTCATATATCCCTCTATTTATATGAAGTCTGTAAGAAAATGTATGGTCTGGGGGATTTTACCTTATTATTTTTTCACATCCTTGGAAGCTCAGAGAAAGGAAATTGTGAGTGAAGGGAAGAAGAAACTTCTAGAGGGTATTAGGAATACCCTTTAAGAGGGAGGTGCTTTAATGAGCTCTTCGCAGGAGTGGAGACTTTGTCAGAGCTGCTCTCCCCCACTGCTGTCAGTGGTGCGACTCGCTTCCCTCATCTTCAGAGTTCACTCACTTTTGTTGCACAATTGATATTGTTTCCAGCGTACTGTTTTCAGTATCTTAACATTTCCTGGGGCCTACCAAATAAATATTATTTTAACTTAGGAGCATGTCATCCAGGATAAAATACTTGACACTCTCTGAAGATAGAAAGAGGAGCGCACCACTTTCACCCACTGCTTTCTGTGCCTAGAAACCATCTGCTTCTGTCTTTGCGTCTGTTTATCAGTAAGATGAGCTGCTGTTGATATTGAAAGCTCTCCCAGTTACCCTGCGTCTGACACGGATACGAAGAGGAAAGGGCAGAGTTACAGCTTTTGATGTTGGCATGTTAGAAAGCAGAAAACAGAATAGCTGAACAGCTAGAGAAATGTTGCCTTTGGATCGTGAACAGAGGGGCCATAGGAAAAGTTCTACAAACAAAAGTGAAATTTCTCTGAGACTTCATGACTAAAATTTTTAGTGGGGCCGGTTAGATTATAATAAAGCTTTCATTTGAGACTAATTACATTCTAGGGCTGTAATTATATTTTAGGGCTGATTAAATATAGAACGATAAAAACCTCATGAAACCCAGACATTTCCCTCTTAAAAAATCATTTCAATTAAAATTTAAAATAGACATTAAATATATATATTAAATGCTTTTGTACATAGAAATCTTTATTTCTATTCATATTCCTGTGTAAGAAGTACATACCTTTAAAATAAAACAATCTAATTAAATCTTATAAAATATTAGGCGGTATCAGCATAAACAGCTGTAAAATTGATATTAATTTTTCAAAGTTTTCAAAATATTTTATATAGACACTTAGTACTTTATTGTTAGCATATCATGCAGCATTACTTTTTTTCAATGGGATCCATCTTTTTTCCCCAATAAATATTACACATAGAAATGTAAATTTTGAAGATAGTATTAATGAAAAGCAAAATTAACTTTAATTAGTTCTCCACTGTGCTTCCACTTTCCCCTGGGCTCTTGCCTCACTGGCTCTCTTTCAGACCCTGAAAGCCTTGGCAGTTCCATGCCAAAGGGTCTCCGCCTCCTTGGTAAAAGTGCTACACTCTCCTTAAACCCCTATTCACTCTTCAGGTCACTCTCAGAGCCCCCTTCTGAGTCCTGGTACACAGTGAGCACAGAAGCATATGCTGAGTAGATGAATGGGTAGATCAATGAAAACCAGGGATAAAGTTAATGACAAATAAACCTAAGTAATTAAAGGCTATGATTTGTTAAATATGTAAATAACTTATTCTAAATGAAGTATCATTTGAGTTTGTTACAGTCACTGTTCATCAAAACTGACCTTGCCAGACATTTTGTGTTTGCCATGTGCCCTGTCATCTAGCTTCAGTTATGATTCTAAATCAATGGTTTGTTCTTGTGTCCTTAACTTCACCATGGCTACTGACCCATGTACATACATGGTGTCAGTAGGAGCATATGAATGGGAATGCAGTGTAGTCATGAAAAGCAGTTGGCCTCCCAAAATTTTGGATTTGAATCTGAGATTCAGATACTTGCCAGACAATAAGATCAATATACTGGTAATTAATTTGGAGCCAATGCACTCCTAACTCAAGGGGTTATTTTAAATGTTAAATAATGACTATAAACCTAATAAAGATAACACACTTTGCACAGAGCTTGGCTTAATTCTTTTTTCCTTATCTTTTGTAAATTTATAACACCAGATACTGATTAGGCCCTGTCTTGTTTAGTTTTAGGCACTGCACATATATAACACTGAATTAGAAAAAACCACCACCACCGTTTTTCGGCTGTCTATAGATCAAAAATATTTTATTGTACAAGAAAATGCATAGAGCTTAATATTAAATTATATTATAATGTTGATTTATCTTGAAGGATCATGCAGTCTTAGTGGCTTGATTTTCAGATTCATTTTCAATTCTTATCATTTAATTTATGCCTTTCTAAAGTATCCTTAATGTAATACAAACTCCACAAATCTACAGCACAGATCTTTGACTGCTAATGCTTCTCTGATTTAAGGTTTAGAATTTCCAATGGTAATTACCATAAAATAACCTTCTTTTTTCCTGATAAAAGAAGTTTTTGAATTTGTGCTCTGTTAGCCGTTCAATCATGACCTTAAAATCACGTTCCTTCTCACTGTACCTTAGATTACAAGGAAAAGGCCTGAAAGACCATGTTGTTGGAGAAGGAACATTAGAAGTGAAATCTGATGGGGAGGCTAATACTAGGTCAGAAAGAGCCTAATATACACCCTCTGTTCATTCCTTTTACACTTGAGTTTTATTTTTCCTGGTCTACTCTCTGATGCATTTGAGCATACCTGCAGGCTGCAGCAAACTGAAACTGATTTCCAAATTCACAGAACAAACTTACTTAGCTATGACCATTATGCAATTTCTGAATGAGGATACTATTTTTCAGTGAGGAAATATGCAAAAGCATTATAAGACAGGATTGAGGTAGTGAATGAACCTTGAACTTAAAATCACGACATCTCTGTATCCTAGCACCTTTTAAATTGCTCAGACAGGAGACTTGTTTAACTGTTTTCTTTCTCATCTGCAAATAATGGATCCTAGTATCTAGCCCACAGTAATGGTATTAGGACCAAGTGTGTTTTTATGAGGGAGAGCCTATGGCACGCATCACACACCTTCTGAACATTGTCATGTCCTGAGTGTGGCTCTGGAGTCAGAAATACTCACTATTTGCATCCCAAACACACAGGATGAACTGTGTGAATTCAGGCAGGGTGTATAAACTCTCTGATCATTACCTTTTGTTTTTAGTTGTAAAATGAGGACAATAATCTGTACTTCATAAGGTTATTATGAGAGTCAATTGCCATAAACAGGTAATGGTACTTAAATGGACTCCATAAACTATGATAATTTCCATTATTCCTCCTCCCTTCTTTCCTTTCATTCGCATAACAAAGATGTCTCAAGTTACTGTTGAGTTACTGCTATTGGCCAGGCACTGAATTCATCATGGTACTAAACACTGGAGATTCAAAAAGAATATTCTCTTCCCCTTAAAATGTATATAGTTGGGTAAGAGGAAATAAATAAGTAAAAATATAGTAGTACATAATTACCTGCGCAATAAATAGCTATATGGATTATAATGGGAACAAAGAATGGAGTGGTTAATCTTCTTCGCCAATAAAAGCCTCTTGAAAGAGAATGTAGTGTACATGTAATTTAATTATGGAAGTATCAGAAGGGATGCAGGAGTTCTGGGGCAGAGCTGAATGGGTGTAGCCACTTAGATCCTGCCTAAAGAGTGTCAATAATTCCTGAGAACTCCAACAGGGGGTGAGTATAACTGCTGGATTAATTTGCTTACAATGATAGGAAAATGGTTTAAGTTTACATTTCAGAGTTTAACTATAATCATTCTTAAGAGGTATTTTAATCCAATCTGGAGTTAAATAATTCTTTCTTGTCCATTATCCAATATAGGATTCTCTCTTATCTATTATCCAATATAGGAAACTGCTCTGGGGATTCTCCTTTCCTGTTAGTTACATACACACAATAAAGCGAATACTGTTACTCTTTCAGAGTACTGCAGATATGGAGTTCAGAATTTGTATTGCTTCATAATATAAATGCAAATATGCTACTTGATTCCATTTTGAGTTACAAACGAGTAAACTCTGCTTTTTTATTGGAAAAAGAAAATATTTTATTTCAATGTAGAATTTTGTAGGCAGAAAGTGAATAATATTCTTGAAACTTCTATCTGAGCATAATATGCAATATATTTTTTATTTTTTTATTTTTGAGACAGAATCTCACTCGGTCACCCAGGCTAGAGTGCAGTGGGCACCATCTCGGCTCACTGCAACCTCCAGCTTCCACGTTCAAGAGATTCTCCTGCCTCAGCCTCCTGAGTAGATGGGATTAGTCACTTGCCAACACACCCAGCTAATTTTTGTATTTTTAGTAGAGATGGGGTTTCACCATGTTGGCCAGGCTGGTCTCAAACTCCTGACCTTGTGATCTGCCCGTCTTGGCCTTCCAGTGTGCTGGGATTATAGGCATGAGCCATGGTGCCCGGCAGCAATATGTTTTTAATAAATTCTCAGTAAATTTTCATGATTATGGTGTCAGGTAAACTTATTTCAAAATAAAAAAAAGTAATAATGAAAAATGTGTGTATTTGTCATGCAAACATAATGTTATTAAACTTATTTGCTGTAAATTATGTTTTACATTTAAGTAGTCTGCAATCCCATACCTGGGCATAGAAATAAAATTAATCTAAAGTGAAAGCTTTTTAAATTATTCCCTAGCCAGTTAAAATTAATAAACACTGTTCTCTCCAATAGGCATCTAATTTCATAATTACTTAATGCTTCAACTATAGTTTTCTTCACATTTAGAATTAAAAATAAACTCATATTGCTTTTTATAATTTTAAGACAATTTAGAAGAAAGAAATGTGAGAAAAGGAATGATCACTGTTATCATGCATTTGTTTTTACTTACTAAACCTAGTCCATAAAATATTGGATAATTTCCTTAAAAAATGAGCTCCATATGTATATATTAATTAATAAACTTTTAGAGCAGTTCACAGCAAAACTGAATGGAAAGTATAGAGTTCCCATATACCCCCAACCCTACTTGAACAGCTTCCTCATTATCAACTCCACCTGCGAGAGTGGTATATTTGTTATAATAAATGAACCAACATTGACACATTATCATCCAAAGTATCGGTTGACATTAGGGTTTGCTCTTGGTATTGTACATTCTCTGAGTTTTGATAAATGTGTAATAACAAGTATCAACCACTGTAGTTTCATACAGAATAGCTTCACTGCCTTAAAAATTATGTGTCCTCTACCTGTTCACCCACTTCACCTCCTAACCCTTAGCAACCACTAATTTTTTTCACTGTCACTATAATTTTTCCTTTTCCAGAATATTATATACAGACAATTCCTAATTTAGAATGGTTTGATTTATAATTTCTTGATTTTACTGTGGTGCAAGAGCAATACACCTTCATTGCATTCTGTGACTTAGAATGGGGTTGTTTGGATACACCCATTGTAAATTAAAAATATCCTAAGTCAAAAATGCACTTTCAACCTACAATATTTACAATTTACAATAAGCGTGCAACCCCATTTGGAAGCTGAGGAGCATTTTTAGTTAGAATCACAGAGTCTTGAGCCTTTCCAAACTGGCTCCATTCTTTTAGTAAGAGCATTTAACACTCCCCCATGTCTTTTCATAACTTGATAGCTTACACGTACTGAATTATATTCCATTGTCTAGATATACCACAATTTATTCACCTACTAAATGGCAACTTGGTTGCTTCCAACTTTTCTGCATTATGAATAAAGCTGCTGTAAATATCCATGTACTGCTTTTAGTATGGACATACGTTTCTAATTCATTTGGGTAGTGCAATTGATGGAACATATGGTAAGAGTATGTTTAGTTTTCTAAGAAACTGACAAGTTCTCTTTCAAAGTGGTTGTAGCATTTTACATTCCCATCAGCAATGATTGAGAGTTCCAGCTGGTCCACGTTCTCACCAGCATTTGGTGTTGTCAGTGTTGTGAATTTTGGTCATTTTTATAGATGTGTAATGATATCTCATTTTTAAAAATTTATAATTTCTTAATGACATGACGTTGAACATCTTATATTCTTATATGCCACCTGTATATCTTAATGGTGAGATGTCTATCAGCCTTTGCCTTATGTATTTTGACACTTTGTTATTAGGTACATACACATTAAGGATTGCTATATCTTCTTGGAGTAAATGATCCTTTATCACTATATAATGCCCCTTTTTATCTCCAGTAACTTTCCTGTCTGAAGCTCACTCTGTCTGAAATTAATATAGCTAATCCCAGTTACTTTTGATTAGTGTTAGCATGGTGTATCTTTGGCCACCCTTTTGCTTTAATCTATATGTGTTTTTATATCTAAAGTGGGTATTTTATAAATAACATATAGGTCTTGATTTTTCATCTAGTCTTATGATCTCTGTCTTTTAATTGGTATATTTAGAACTTTCAGGTTTAAGGTAATTATTATACAGTTAGAGTAAAACTTACCATATTTGTTATAATTTTCTATTTGATGCTCTTGTTGTTTCTATTTTTTTCTACCTTCTGCCTTTTGTGGTTTTAATTGAGCTTATTTATACGATTTCATTTTCTCTATCTTAGCTTATCAATTGTACTTTAGTTTATCAAATGGTTGTCTTAGAGTTTGCCATATACATTTTAAATGAATCCAAATACACTTCCAAAAAACACTATCACTTCACAAGCAGTGCAATTACTTTATAACAAAATCTAATTCCTTCTATCTCTTGTATCATTATTCGTTTCACTTATGTATAAGCATACATATGCATATATAATGTATAAGTATATGGAATCCAAAACATTGTTGCTACTATTGAAGAAATTATGTGTTACAGCACCTAAGAATAAGAAAAATAATTTTTTTTGAATTTTACTTTGACTTATTCATTCTCTGATGTTCTTCCTTTCTCTATGTAGATAGGATTTTAGGACCTATATAATTTTCCTTCTCTCCGAAGCACTTATTTTAAGATTTTTTGCAAGGCAGTTCCACTGGCAACAAATTCTCTAAAATTCTATTTGCCTAAGAAAGTGTTTCTTCTTCACTTTTGAAGGATAATTTCATAGAGTAGAGAATTCTCCACTGCTGTCTTTTTCCCCTCAATACTTTGAATATTTTATTCCACTTTCTTCTTGCTAGCATGGTTTCTGAAGAGAAGTCAGATGTAATTCTTAGTTTTGCTTTTTTATAGGCTTCAAGATTTTTCTTCATCTTTGATTTTCTCAAGCTTGTACATGATATGCCTAGGTGTAGTTTTTTAAGCAGTTATTCTGGTTGGCGTTCTCTGAGCTTTGTGGATGTGTGAATTGGTGTCTGACATGAATTTGGGAAAATTGTAAGTCATTATTTCTCCCAATGTTACTTCTGTTCCTTTCCCTCTTTTGCTTTGCAGTTTTGGAAGTGTCTGTTGTGAAATCTTCAAGCTCAGAGATTCTTTCCTCAGTTCTTTCCTGTATACTAATGAGCCCATTGAAAAGCATTATTCATTTATTTGACAGCACTTTCTTTAATCGTTCCTGGCATTTCTACCTCTCTAGTTACGTTATCCATCTGTTCTTGTATTTCCATTAATGCTCTTAGCATATTAATCATAGCTTTAAAAAAAAAATGCCTGGCCAATAATTCCAAAACCCTGCCATATCTGACTCTGATTCTCACACTTGTTCGTCTCTTGAAACGTGTGTGTGTGTGTGTGTGTGTGTGTGTGTGTGGAATGGCAGACACGATGTACTGGGTAAAAGAAACTGAAGTAAATAGGCCTTCAGTAATGTAGTGGCATGCTGTAGGGGGAAGGGAATTGTTCTACAGTCTAATATTTAAGCTCAGTCTTTTAGTGAGCCCGTACTTCTGGATTTTGAACTTCACAAGTCATTCTCATTGTCCCTGACTAAGGTGAGGACAGAACGGCTGGAGGTGGCTGGAGTTGTATAGTTCCCTTGCCCCACTTGGGAGACTAGAGTTGGCTAGAGTCGGATATTTCCCTCCCCCCAGGTAAGTTAGGCTGTAATAAAATCCCAAAAGATTGGTCTGGTAAAATAGTTTCTCCTCAGGATGGGCCATGTTAAGAGGAACAGAATGTTCTGACATATTTTTAAATGGTTCCTTTTCTCCTCTCCCTGCTGGAAACATAAAGGGATTTGTCTCAGATAGTCACTGTGGGGACCTAGTAAAGCTCCTGAAGGTAAAATTCACAAGTATGAGGGTTCTTCTATGACTAGGTACTCCTGGAGTTTTCAGCCTCCAGCAATGCATCAATTATCCATCAGGTTATCCTCCCTCTACACCGGTTCCTGTTGTGCTTTCAGTGAGTGAGTTTCTGCTTTAGTAAGTTGTGATGTTTTGTACCTGCCTGTCTCTCCAAGTTTTAGGGCAGTGATTGCCTTGTGACCTCACTTCTCTAACAGAGCCAAGAGGGACTGTTGACTTTCCATTGTTTAGCTTTTCACCTGTTGTAGGGTGGCATGGTGATTTGCAAATTTCTTAGATGCTGAACCAGAAAGTGGAAATCCAGCAAATACTTCAACTAAGCAATTATTTTTCCTCTATGTTCAAAATAAAAATTAAACTTATATTGCTGAAGTTTTATAATTAGGAAAAAGAAATGTGAAAAAACCTGTTATATATAACTATTATGTGCAATTATATTTACTTATTACATCTATTCAATTAAATGTGGAATGATTCATTTAAATAATGAGCCTCATAGGTATTTTTATACGGTTTCACGTTTATTTCATACCATTTATTGTAATGGATTTAGTGGATAGGAATAAAACTATTTAGTCAAAATCGAGGGTACAAAATAAATAAATACATAAAATAAAGTCATCTTCACTTTTTTTTATCCTTTCCCTTTACTTTTTCTCTTGTAAGATGCAATTTTTACTCCTGATTCCGACAATTAATAGAGTGCTTGTGCTTTTAGTAACGTGAATTCCTATTGTATTTTTTTAAAATATAATCAATTTGAGCCTCTTTCATCTGTCAATGTCTTTTCACTGTCTCCTTTCTTTCCTCTTGCCATCAGCAAACAATACATTTGGAACTCCATGGAAGCCTATCTCAACTGTCTCAGGAATTTTTTAAAAATCAGGTTTTTAAATATTATATATGCAATTCGTATTTTTAAAGAGCCCTGTTCTCTCAAAAGAGAGATTCCAGCAGTAATGATTGATTTATCTACTCCCATGAGACTGAAGTGGGGATAGAAGACAGGGGGAAAAAAAGAAGCCAAAGTAGGTAGTGTCAAATCACAACATAAATAAATGGTTTTCAGAACGAAATTAGTTACCCTAGTGGGATTTCTATGTTAAAAAATAAATAATAAAATGTCAGAGGCACAGTTTGTGGTTAGGAGAACAAATCTTGAAGGGAGTAAAGAAAACTTTATTTTACATTTAGTCATACTGTTCTTTATATGAGTAATTAAGTCTGAGAATATTGTACTGAACAATGATAGAAATTAATAGATTCTAAATGAAGCATTTTCCTTTTATTTTCAACAGCTGTTCATTTTTACTTAGTGTGCACATCTTTCCCCAAAATGACAAAAGTAAAATTATTCTTTAGGAAATTAATCACATGTGTCTCATTATTTCAAATAAAATGTTCTAAAGCCCAGCTTCTTTCTAGATTGTTGAATAATCTCTTCGCAGCACCCACCTCAGGATGACAGTGAAGGATGCAGTGCCACCTTCTGGTAGAGAGAGGAATTGCTTTTTATTGTGCAAAGAATTACCTTGAGCACTGGAATCCAGTATGGAAATATAGGGTAACTAAAAGGGTATTTTTAAGCATTGACTTCATTCACCCTATCATATGGCATGACATGTTGAAATTGAGTCCACTGAGATCACAGTTTGATTTAAAATTAACTTAAAGCATTTTTGAGTCCTCTCAAGGGGAAGCAAGCACTCTATCAAGTCAACATGCCTTAAAAATGTCATATATTAAAAGACAGAAAATGAATAATTTGTTTTAAAAAAATGTACTAGGGAAGGAATATACCTTTCAAGAGTCCAACAAACATAAGAACCTACTGCAATCCATTCTTAAAGTGGATATATTAACTTATTTTGGAGGCTGACTTATGCGTGTAAATACAGGTTACTTGGAGGGTTTTCATACATCCTGAGTGAACAGCTTCAGATGTATTTTTTTTTTTTTTTGAGATGGAGCTTTGCTCTTGTCACCCAGGCTGGAATGCAATGGCACGATCTCGGCTCACGGCAACCTCCACCTGCAGGGTTCCTCCTACCTCAGCCTCCTGAGCAGCTGGAATTGCAGGTGCACACCAACACGCCCGGCTAATTTTTGTATTTTTAGTAGAGACGGGGTTGGCCAGGCTAGTCTCAAACTCCTGACCCCAGGTGATCCTCCCGCCTCGGCCTCCCAAAGTGGTGGGATTACAGGCATGAGCAGAACTAAATTTTTAGGTGATGTGGACATAATGATCTTCCACTGAAACATACTTGTATATGCATTTCTTCATCTGATCGTCATAACAACCAATGAAACACTGTATTACACATGAGTGAACTGAAGCCAAAGTGGGTATGTCACCAATCCTTGACAATGCGGTCAGTGGTGAGTTAGAATCAAATCCAGTATTCCAACTCAAATTTTGAGTTTTTCTGGAAAACATTTCTCATCTAATTCACTGAATATCTTAATGTTTTTGCCCATAAGAGAGTAAATATTTTTTAAAACCTTACTAGGCATTTGTGTTTAATTCCCCATGCCAAAATATCCAACACTAGGTAATATATTTTATTATAGAAACCTATTTATTATATAATGTACATCCTGGCCAAAATTTACTCATTATATATATTAGAAAAACAAATATTATATTACACATACATGATTGCTAATTAAGATTTCCCTTGCAGTCTCAGGAAATTATGCTATATCCACTGATAATTATGATTTTTTTCAAATTTTCAAGTCTTATTAAGGTTCTTTTTCAAATTTCAAAGCTGAAATGCCCAAAGATGAAAACCTATATTAGGGATCTACATTTACAACTTCTTGGTTAAAAATTATTAAAAATTATATAATATCTATAAAATATTCAGAAGATAATGTCTACCAGAATGATTTTTTAAAGATCAATTTTCTGCTTGTATTATTTTGAGCAGCAGTTCCGTTAGGATCTGTGGTCTTGAAATATAACTTCCTCTGAGTTCCCTATTTTTGCAGTAAAGTTTTCATAATATCTGATTTTATACCTACATTTAACTTTAAGTTAATATTTCATTACTGCTCAAAGCTGTTATGACATTTTATCTTTGAATATTTTCCATTAATTGAATCTTAGCATTCAGTATTTGTATAGTTTTTATCTGAAGAATATCAAATTGTAAAATGAAAATAATGCTGCTTGCTTTACTTATTCTTTCCCAGAGTTTGCTGAGAACCAAATAATTGAATACTCTCAATATTATCATTTACATGGGAATCAATCAACATATTCTAAGTTGGTTGCAACACAGGGTCATAAGATAATTGAAAATGATGTAGAACAATTTTTCAATCTCAAAATGTAGGGTTAAGTTGAAGATATACTATTTTATGTTTTGTTTTATTTCCTCTCAACTGGAGTTAAATTTGTATTATTAAAACCAAATCATAAGATTATTTTCTGGTTCCATGAGCTCAAATAGGTCTAGAGAGCCTCAGCTCTGTGAAGTTGAAAAAAAATTCATTTCTTATTACTGTGAAAAGCAGGCATTTATTTTTGAAAATGCTCTAAAGTATGACTTTAATAAGAGTAAAATAATCATTTAATTTACTTCTCTGGAGAACTGAGGCATTGCCCATGGTGGTTCATAACTTGAGAAAGTATATCTTAGTAAGTTTAAGAGAATTCATATTAATATTTTGAGCTGGAGATCAGGTAAGTGATATCTATGCCCCTACTAGCATGAAGATCAAAATGACTGTGTTTTCACTTTTATACAAATGACTAACTTAAAAAGAAGAATTCCCACAGACTTACTAAGGAGAAAACAGAATAAAAAACTGTTTTATGCCACTAGTTCTGGCCAACTGAAGCTGATAAAGGTCCCAGGACACTGAATGACCCTGGCACATCAGACTTTTACTGGAGCAAGTTGAGGACTGTTTCTTGAACAATAAACAATGGGACTCAATGTATCAAACTGTGTACAAACCTATGGGCTCATTCTGTCCTACTGCAGGTGCTACTGTCCAAGTACTTAATTTGCAAAGTCGACATGAAATTCTCCTTTCTAGCATTTAAAACTCCTGTTGTTTTTTAACCTCATCGGCAAATTACTTAGTGAATTTCTTCACTGTTGTATGTTCGCCCAACCCTGGCACATTACTAGATATGGCTTTGTAAATTTCTTTGTTTAGTTTTGGTGGTCTTTGATTACATTAAAATAATCACTTACGCAGTTTCATATTAATTACCAGAAAAAGAATAAACAGAGAAATAGTTTCAGAATGAGTAGATACCTTAAAAATCATACCCTCAGAGAATATGGTAGACTAAGGTGATCTAAACTTTCTCTCACTACACAGGCTGAATTAAAATAAAACAAAAATTATTTTAAAGGCATAACTAAATTTTCAACAAAAAAGTTTCTTCAGGTTTCCTAGAAGAATTAAATCTAGAACCACCAATGTTTCATCTTTCACTGGGGATTTGTAGGCAGTGAAGAGATGATTGGAGGGTTGCTCTTAGTTATTTAAGGAGACAATTTTAACACAAAGACAGAAGATAAAAGCTTGGGCCTCAGGAGAAGTAGGAAGTGGGGAATGGAGAGGGGGCTACTCCCTAAAGCTAAGATGCTCAGAGAGCTGCCGATTCAAAGATCTATCCAATGGCTAAAGTTCTAAAGAACTCTAGTGATAGAAATAAATTGTTTTGTGTGCTCTCCTGGCTCTGGAGAAGATTTTTTAAATAGATTTTCAAGGAGGTTAGGTCTTCAACTAGAGCAGTTTGATATTCAAATTTATACTCTGTGTATATATAATTAATGAGAGATTTCTTACGGAGTTTTGGAAGAAGCTAACATGATCATTACATGGTATCTCATACTGGAAGGCTTCTCAAAAGAAAAAAGAAAAAGCCAAACCAAAGATGAATTTGCAGTATAAATAATACACCATACGCAAAAGACAGCGCATAAAATAAAGGGCAGGATTAGAGCCATATGAATTTGAGATAATTATATGGTAATCTAATAGATAATATAAAATTACAATAATTAAGATGACACTTTAATAATTTTTAAAAATGTGATATAATTTAAATTAATAGTATCAGTGGTTGGATTAAAACACCTTATTAGATAAGGTCAAACAGAAAATTAGTAAACTAAATGATATTTAAGGAATTACCCAGAATGCATCATGTTATTTAAAAAGATGAGAATCTTATTGACTAAAGTTGTAAGAGATCTATGAACAAATCTCACCAAAATATGCACTTAAATTCATAAAAAGCATCATAAAACTTAATTGAAAAACCAGACCTAAGTTGAGAAATATACCATATTTATATTTGACAGAATTACTATTACAAATACGGTATGATTCCTCAACTAATCTAAACATTTATTGCAATCAAAATAAAAATTCTAGCAGTGTTTCCAAGGGCTTTTAATCTTAAAATTTATATATAAATGATTCAAAATTGCTAACTATATTTTAAATGTTATTTTTAAACATTTTAGTAATTAAGTCAGGATTGAATTGGTACATGGTTAAATAGACTAACGAATGACACCCCTCTGCAGGACTGGATATATAATAAATGCAACACTATAAGTATGAAATAAAATAGTGGATTAATAAATGGTGCTGCTACCATATGTATGTGCATAAAAAAAGAAAAAAAGCAGCTGACCTCACCCACCTGTCCCAACCTCAGCCTTCCATGGTTGGGTCAGGCTCGTGTTCACAGAGGGAAAATCTTATACTTCATAAGAGCTTATCACCACACTGGCAAGGCATACTTGGGTATTATACTGAACTAGAATTTTAATGTGAAAATAAAATACTGTTTATTATCTAAATGTGTCTTGAAAGGCTATGTGGGAAAACATGTAATGGGGAATGGTGGGAAAGAATAAGGTTGGTATCTGCTTACACTACCAGTTCCACCCTGTTCAATAAACCAACTTTAACTCTATTAAAGCTGGGATTAAAAACAAAGTACACACTACTATATATCATAAAACAAACATTAACACATTAGAGCCACGTCAACAACTTCTTCAGCAATACACAGTAAACTGAGACTACAGTTTCTTCTGCCACCTTTGTTTCAATGTCCTTGACATACCAAGGGTAGTAAAATGTTTACTTTTTTTTTTTTTTTTTTTTTTGAGACGGAGTCTCGCTCTGTCGCCCAGGTTGGAGTGCAGTGGCGCGATCTTGGCTCACTGCAAGCTCCGCCTCCCGGGTTCACGCCATTCTCCTGCCTCAGTCTCCCGAGTAGCTGGGACTACAGGCGCCCGCCACCTCGCCCGGCTAATTTTTTGTATTGTTAGTAGAGACAGTGTTTCACCGTGTTAGCCAGGATGGTCTCGATCTCCTGACCTCGTGATCCGCCCACCTCAACCTCACATACTCATGGCGATCAGAATTTTCTTAACACTGAAAGTCACCAAAATATAGTTTATGAATAAATTTTTTTAAAATTATTAAGTAGAACTTTGACATAAGAATTTTAAATTTTGTATCTACTTAAATTGACTCATTATGCCCATCAGATGTCTCAAGAAATATGAACGTTTTGAATTTTGTAATTCAATTCACATTAACAAAACATTATCAGTTTAAAAGTGGAGTTACTTGATCATTTTTTGAAAAATGGATTAATTTTGAACATTGTTTTTGAAGTCATGGATCTAGTTTTTTACTAATAAAGTCAGTTTTTCTGTTTGGCCAGATGTGGGCAGCTAGCTTCTGAGTGACATTTTTCAATGCGTTCAAAATTTGGATAGAATTGTTAAAATATGCTGCAACAGAGGAATAATCAGGGAGGTAAACCTCTTTCCAAATTAATCAAATAATATAATCCAAGACCATTAATTCTGAATTCCTCAGTTCTTTTGGATTATTAATTCCTGGTGAAAAAAAAAAAACAAAAAAATTTTGAAATGTTAAATGAATGCCTATCTTCTTGAAGGAAAAGTTCTAGTTTCCCAACCCAGCTCTCAATACTCTCATCTTTAACAAACATAAACTTACCATGACATCTTTATTTCTGCCACTTAATTCCCAGTGCAAACCTACCCAACACTGAGCCTCCTTATTGTTTATCCTTTAAATGTTCTGTTCAAGTTCTTATTACAATTGCTTAATATAGGACAGCATCTTCCCATTTTAATTTAATCCATTGACTGGATAAGGCCCACCTCAAATTCTTTTTCACCATTTTGCTTTCTTCTGCATTCTCATTGCAGAATTTCCCATTTTAGAGAAACAACGGGATACAACACATAAACATTAAACTGAGATGTCGGGAAATCTGAGCTCTCATTTCTAGTAGGTTATGTATCTGTTTTGCTTTCTTTGTTCAGTTGCTTTTAGGGCTTTACTTTAAACAATCTTCTAATTTTTAAATCCTAATAGTATATATGATCATTTACACAATCCACATGTGCACATTTAAAATATTAAAACTTAACAATATTACCCTGGCAAAATTGTACTATCTTAAGATTTTTAAAACATTACATAGCACTTAGCATGATATATAGCAATGATTCATGTATTCAAAGCATTAATTATCTAGCATACCAAGAGGGAAATTGTATTTATTTTTTGTTTGCTTGATTTTATTCATTGTCAGATTTTCCCCAAACACAAACTATATTCTGAGAATAAATTAAAAGTGATAGTACCTCGTTTGGGTTTACTTTAATTTAGTAACAAGAAATTATATGTTGTGGATCTTCTTATATGAGCTCATCTCAATGATATCATGTGAGTACTTTTATTTTTTCTCCTTCTAGTCAGGACTTATTGAAGGAAACTTTAAAGACTAACTATTGTGGACTACCAGGAAAGAGAAGTAGCCCACAACCAGGCTGGCTATGGCAAGTGGGGATTATTATTATTATTATTATTGTTATTATTATTATTTTGCAACTGGTGTGTAGCTAGGTGATAAGTTTAATAAGACAATTCATATACAATTTCAGTAGCTGAAGGTGTACAGTGTTTTATATTCACCTTTTTCTCACTATAAAAGCACTATCTACTCACTGTAGACAATTAGAAAGTAGTGATAGGACAATTTAAATCACCTGGAACTACTTTACAGCTGGTGCGTTGGTTCAGCATCAGGAGTGGGATGGGAAGCAAAGAAAAATAACAAGAAAATTGAAAGATAAGAAATTAGTGGTGAATGGTGTAATGAACAATGTCACCTGTACTTGGAACTATGAAAAAATAGAATAAAAATTCCATCATCATTTTGGACAGGAATTAGCTAGGAGAATGAACAAGCTCATTTCAATGAGAAAATCTCCATCCTGCTTTTTTTTTTTTTCATTACTGTGTTCAAAGATCTTTATCACAAACATTTTACATGAAGCTATTTCAAAGTGTTGGATTATTAGGATCATCCCTTTGGTTAACAAATAAATGTCTTTGTGCTAATAAAAAAAAAATCACCCATAACCATAATTCCTAAAGGTGACCACTGTTAACATTTGGAGAATTTACCCCTGCTCTTTATTTCCACAAATACACATTCACAAAGAAAATACTCCGCTTCAATTGTTGTTGCGGTATCTTATTTCCAATTTTCTTTTATTGGATATTATTTTCCCATTTCTTAAAATGCAACTTTAAAGATTATGGAATTTCTTGTGCAGAAACCCAACAATTGGAAATGAAATTAAAACGCTAATTTAAAACTGTAGTGTTCAACAAAAGGAATTTAGACCTGTGGTATAAATCAGGTTAACTGTGGGACCTTTTCAAACCTGTAGTTTTCATGCATAAGCTGGGTATCCTGGACCACGGCATGGAGAAAAACTGCCAATTAAGAAGACCTGCCTTGAATGCTAAAAAATAAACATTTGAGCATATTTGTTATACTTTATTCCATCACGACTGAGAGATTAGTGGAAGCCATCAGTGCCTGGCTTGTGACTCAAACCTAAGTCCATACTCTACATTGCTTGTCCACAATAAAAACTGTAGTAAATCATATTCACAGAATTTTGTTTAAATTTAAGCTGCTATCTTTCCTCATCTAAAGTTCAGTTAATTCACCTATAATTTTTCATTATCCTTCTATGATGTCAGATGTTATCTGTTTAATCTGTACAAATAATTTATCTGTTTAATCTGTACAAATACTTGGCTGTAAAAAATTCAATCTTCCCATGGACCAGAACAAAAAGTTCTATGATCACATAAATCATCAAAGTTTTAAAAGCATATAATAAAACTGAAAAAAAAGCCACTAAGCCCTGAATATTTTTCTTATGTATGTTAGATTTGGCAATATAACATTATAGTATAAGTAATCTATCATTTAGCTAGTAGTAAGTAGCCTAATGAAGATCATGAGCAAGTACTATGTCTACTCATTGATAAAAGAGAATATCTATTATAGATGTTAAAAGATACACTGTGACCAAGTTATTAGTTCAATAGCATAGTGAGTTGTTACTTTGACAAACTTTTGTGGACAGAGAGACCACGATAAATTAGTTCAGCTGGAGTCTAGCTGTTGAACCCAACATAACACAGTCCATGAGTAAGCTCAGGCTATGTAAATACCTTAAGAAAGCAAGGACATCAGAAACCCTTCCTTTTAGGCATCTGCACTTAGCTGTGTCATTTGTAAAAGAGTAACAGGGCCATGCTCATCTGGAAATAGTTCCAGTTTGACAAGATTATAAACCAGGATACTATCCTTTATTTTTTCCCTTTTTATTGAAACTTTTTTAGGTGGTGAGGAGTATGTAAGAGTTTTCATTTTATCCCAGAGCTAATTTAGGATTCTTGGCTCAAAAATGTCAATTCGTTTTTACTTAATTCCCAAAGAAACTATTAATTACTCATCGTGCAAGGAGAAAAAGATGTTAATGAACAAGTGTAGTCATTTGACCACAATACATTTCAGGCATAATGGAGAATTCTAACAGTCTATGTTAGGATACTTTATTAAAAAATACAATAAACTAGTTTATTTATTATTTTTTGAGACAGAGTCTCGCTTTATTGCCCAGGCTGGAGTGCAGTGGCACAATCTTGGCTCACTGCAACCTCTGCCTCTTGGGTTCAAGCGATTCTCCTGCCTCAGCCTCCTGAGTAGCTGGGATTACAGGGCCACCACACCTGGCTAATTTTTTTTTTTGTATTTTTAGTAGAGATGGGGTTTCACCATGTTAGCCAGGATGGTCTTGATCTCCTGATCTAGTGATCCACCTGCCTGGGCCTCCCAAAGTGCTGGGATTACAGGTGTGAGCCACTGTGCCCAGCCTAAACTAATTTATTTTTAAAGAAAATGTTAAAATTCTTATGCTAGCAGCAGTGTGGACTCAAAAGATGAAAAATAGCGTATACTAATGTAAGGAATTAGCAACTGTTGATATATAATATTAACACATTTCTAAGGAGCTGGCATGTAAATATGTAATATACATATACAAAAATTTAGTAATAGTGTATATATAGTAACTTGAGGTTAATAGTATATGTTGGAAATTACTATGCTGCTAGTATATATGTATATATGTTATATATATTAAAATTATGGGCCACAAGTTGAATGCACTAATAGGCAAATTAACCAAAGTGGCAGATAACTCCAGTTTCACATGCATTTTCAGTGGAATGATGTGAATGGCTTTTTAAATAAAGAAAACTCATATCCACATCTGCTGACATGCTTTTCAGGATTTTTGTTTGACTACTGCCAATTTGAATCCCTAGACTGGAATAAACGCAGAGCCATCTGTTCTGACGCGGCTGCTGTGACAGTACTAGGCTCACTGAAGCAATTGTTTCTATTACCCTTAGTATTCATGATATGCTTCACTTTGTAGCTTCCCTTGTGAATAAATTGAGCCTAACTCGTATCAGGAATATAATTAGGTTAAGAGCTTGGTAAAACTTCCATGTGCCGGAATAGTTTCAGTCTTTCAGCTCCAAGCTTCCAAAAATGTTTATTGGTGGTTTGAACTTTTTATGCTTTCCCAGTAATCCCCCCCTTCATTAGCAAATGAGTTCTGCAAGTAGAATATTGGGGCATCTTTAATTATATATAATGCCTACATCGAAAGAAAATAGGAAAATAATGGTATATCGAAGCCAATTTTTGTCGAGCTTTGTTGTAATTAATTTAAACTAAACAGTGCTATGGATGCTACTTTGTCACTAGTGTTTTCAAGGTAGGAATGTTTAAAAGAGGAGGCTGAATTCAGGCATGTATTCAGTGTTGTCACATGGAGACCACAAAAAGTATTTACCAGACAGAGCCTGTGAAGTAAACACGATTTTGCTGTCATAATACAGAAGCTTCTGGGATGCAAGAAATCATTTTAATCAGAGACTGTGCATATCTGATCTAAATAAACAATAATTTGAGTCGATTATTCTGAAGAACACAAATAACATGCTAGTAACTATTCTGTTATTAGAATAGAAAAGAGCAAAAAATAGCTTTATCAGGTTGAGATTTAAGTAATCTGTAAAATCATAAAAATATAAAAATTATATGAAGGTACATATTTGAAATCATTGGAAAGACCAACTTTCCATCAAGATAGGTTAATTGTTTGAAATAAGGCAAGTGAGATGGGATGTGCTAATGCACCTTTGAAGATATAATCCACATAATTTAAGGCATTGTCATTACATTAACAACAAAGATGCAGGAGCCCAGCAGGTGTGATGAAAGTCAGGCAAGGGGAAGATGCTCAGGTTGCCAGAGGTAAGGCTGGTTTAAGGGTCTAAAAACAGAATGTTCCAATAGAAGTTGAGATGCCATGTAAAAGCCAGAAAGCTTATGGTTTTCAGAAGCCAGCAGTCTGTAAGCTGCAGAAGTTAACTGAGATGCAAAACAACAAGCTGGTGACAACAAGGGGTATCCAAAATCCAAAAAGGCAGGTCAATCAAAACAATGATGGAAATAAGGGTATCCAAAATCCAAAAAGATAGATCAATCAAAATAATGACAGAAATAGCAAAAGATGGGAGGTCATGTCTGGCTTTTTTACCACTATAGCCATAGTGGCAGGGTGAAGCAGTGCCTGCTATATCATAGGTAGTTAATGACTGATGAAGGGATAAATAGACGGAGAATTGAATTATCCAGCTGTAGATACAGTACGTAATGAAGCAATGGAGAGCTAGGTCTCCAGTAAAGGTAAAGTGGTGCCTGGTAGTGTGCTGGAAATCAGTAAACCAGGGGCTGAGAAGTGCTTGGATATGGCTGTGAGGTGAGGAACCACTGGGCCTAGCTCCAGGCACTCGGGAGGGAGGTTCAAAAATGGTAGGATTAGGAATCTGGGAAGGTTGGAGGCCAGATGGAGAGAAATGCAAAGGGAGGTCTTAGAAATCTAAAAGCCATTGAGACAAAGGAAAATCAGAATCCAAAGCTTTGATGCCTTGGGTCAAACCTTTCATTTATTTTTTCAAGTGAGTATTAGCTATTGGTTGTTAGAAGATGCAGAGATGTGCCCCTGGTCTGTTGTTGATGTTGAACCTTATCTAACTTAGCGTGCTGGGTACCCAGTGGTTAGGAGCATAAATGCAAAGAAAACACAAATCACCACTTATTTCTTGTCCTAGTCCCAGTCTCAGTGCCTGGAGAGATGAATGTTGCAGTGTTACAGGGACTGTCTTGAGACAGAAGGGCTACATTATGAAAGGTTTGTGCTTTATCCACAGAGAGCCTTTGCACACAACAGAACTTCTTAAAGCGTAGTCTCTGGATGAGCAGCGCCATCGTCATCTCAACATTTTTTGGTAATTCAGAGTCACCGGCTCCACCCTAAACTCACTGAATTAGAAATTCTGGGGTTGTGGATGGTAATTTGTATTTTAAAAAGTCCTTCACCATATATGGTGATTCTGACGCGCATTAACATTTGAGAACCACTGTCTTAGAGGAAAACAAACATTAGCAATAGGTAAGGAGCAAACTTCATGATAATGGTAAGGCATGTTCTGGCCCTGGAAAGTAGGAAGGAGAGCTTCCAGGATTCTGTATCTGAGATTCTTCCACATGAGGAGACAGGTTTGAAAACTACTATTACATTTGTAACCGGGTCTTGCATTTAGCCTCTAAAGAGATAAATGTGTCTGGCTGTAGGGAGATATTTTTTTTCTTTGAGGAATATCACATATTTGCAAGGGCAATAGTTAGGTTGCACACTTGCTAATATAAGAAAATTTTTAATTGTAATTGCTCACAGTTTTACAGTTAATAAAGAACAGAATAGGTTAAAGAGAAGTCTGAGTTTTTTTAAGTGACTTTTCTAAACTATAAAGTACTAAGCCCACAAGCCCCATCTAGTGGCCTCTGTACCAAGAGTTCAGTGAAGGTTTCCAAAGGGGCGCCCGGCAACTTTAGAAACACAGATAAAACTGCAAGCAACTCAGCTCTTAGATAGCCGGACTAAAACAGTAGGCCTCACAGTGAGGTCATCATAACCTCCTATTCAAATGTTCTTCAACTTTATTAGAATGCACTACTAAATTTTGAAATATGGTATATTTGGTATAAATATGGTATAATCTAAAATCAGAAGATAAGCAAACATTTATTGAATTCCAATTAGGTGTTAGGCCCTATTTAGATGCTTTTACATATTCATAGATACATAATATGGTATAGATGTAAACATAACTATAGCTAGATATCAATAAACAGAAACAGAGTCACCATTAAATCTGAAAACAGGTTAATAAATATATGTTTAACTAATATTCCAACATATAATAATGTTTCCAGAAATTCTAATGAAAAAATCAAAGTTCGGCTGGGCAGGGTGGCTCACGCCTGTAATCCCAGCACTTTGGGAGGCCAAGGCGGGCGGATCACCTGAGGTAGGGAGTTTGAGACCAGCCTGACCAACATGGAGAAACCCCGTCTCTACTAAAACTGCAAAAAATTTAGCAGAGCGTGATGGCGCATCCCTGTAATCCCAGCCACTCAGGAGGCCAAGTCAGGAGAACCGCTTGAACCCAGGAGGCGGCGGTGGCGACGAGCCGAGATGGCGCCGTTGCACTCCAGCCTGAGCTGTAAGAGCGAAACTGTCTCAAAAACCAAAGTTCAAGGGAGGACTTCTCGAAGTCTCACAGCGCGTTATTTTAATGGTACCCTGCACTTTCTGATAACATTTTAAATTCTATGACATCGCTATTTGTTTTGTCTTCTGCACACTATTTTAACCTTGAGGAATAGAACCATATTTTTGACTAATCCGCTTTTTATTCCTGATGCCCAGCAAGGTGCTCAATAAAGTGATTTGTTGTTGGTAAATAAAGAAGTGTATAGGTGGATAAATGTATGAATGAAGTGATTAGTTATTTTTATTTATTTATTTTTTTTTGAGATGGAGTCTCGCTCTGCTCCATTGCCCAGGCTGGAGTGCAGTGGTGCGATCTTGGCTCACTGCAAGCTCCATCTCCCGGGTTCACGCCATTCTCCTGCCTCAGCCTTCCGAATAGCTGGGACTACAGGCGCCCGCCACCTCGCCTGGCTTTTTTTTATTTTATTTTATTTATTTTTTTATTTTTAGTAGAGACAGGGTTTCACCGTGTTAGCCAGGGTGGTCTCAATCTCCTGACCTTGTGATCCACCCATCTCGGCCTCCCAAAGTGCTGGGATCACAGGCGTGAGCCACCGCGCCTGGCCCAAATTTTGGCCTTTCTATTTAGTATTTACATGAAATAAATATACGGACACATAATTTTTCTATGACGTAAAGATGACTTTTATCAGCAAGCCTAAGAATATCCAAATATGTCTTTTCTTTTCTTTTTGACAGGGTTTTACTCAGTCACCCAGGCTAGAATGCAGTGGTGTCACCTTAGCTCACTGCAACCTGTGTCTCCTGGACTCAAGTGATCCTCCCACCTCAACTTCCTCAGTAGCTGGGATTACAGGTGTGTGCCACCATGCCCAACTAATTTTTGTATTTTTAGTAGAGATGTGGTTTCATCATGTTGACCAGGCTGGTCTCAAACTCCTGACCTCAAGTGATCCACCTTCCTCAGCCTCCCAAAGTGCTGGGAATACAGGCGTGTACTACCAAGCCTGGCCTAGATGTCTTAACATTGTCTTGCACATTCTGCAAATATTTGTTGGCTCATAATAACAAAAGTAACTATTGATTACATCAAGGGTCTTAGGGGAGATGAATGTTCATATAAATAATTATTATATACTATAGAATGTGAGAAGTGGCGCACAGGTGACACCAGGTTTTTGCTCATTGCATTTTAATGTAAGGAATGCTTTTCTGTTAGAGTTACTAAAGAATACTTTATTGCCGGGCGCGGTGGCTCACGCCTGTAATCCCAGCACTTTGGGAGGCCGAGGCGGGCGGATCACAAGGTCAGGAGATCGAGACCACGGTGAAACCCCGTCTCTACTAAAAATACAAAAAATTAGCTGGGCACGGTTGTGGGCGCCTGTAGTCCCAGCTACTCGGGAGGCTGAGGCAGGAGAATGGCGTGAACCCGGGAGGCGGAGCTTGCAGTGAGCTGAGATCCGGCCACTGCACTCCAGCCTGGGCGACAGAGCGAGACTCCGTCTCAAAAAAAAAAAAAAAAAAAAAAAAAAAAAAAAAAAAAAAAAAGAATACTTTATTAAACCAACTCCTAAAAAATTTAGTAAAATTTGAGTAAGCAATTTTGATAGACGATATTTCACTAAGAGAAAGAACAAAGGGAAAGGGTTTGTTCAGGCAGGTGCCAGACTCCCCAGTGAGTGTCCTCATGGCACACTGCACATGAACAAAAGCAATATGGCAGGAAAGCCTGAAAGTTTAATGGGGTCAGAGCAGCAGAGACAGCAGGGTCTTCACATACCATCGTCTAACATGAAGGACTTCACTTCCTAAAACCTCGGAATCAACACACCTAAGCAGAAAAGCATCAGGCTAAATGAAAGGTGGCCAGGAAAACAAATTTAATGACCTAGGTGAGAATGATCGATCTCTGTTTTTAACATGGGTAATCCCACTTTGAAAAAAATATAGTAATTATTGAGTCAAACAGGAGTTTAGTTGCACTCACACTCAGTTCATTGATCACAGCATATAGACAACATAGGATTCCCCTTTTGGACTGGTCTTCCAGATTGATTGAATCTATAAGCAAAAATTACCTTAACAAAAAAAAGTTTTGGTGGTGATACAGATAACGTGTAATGAGACTTAAGTATTGCTGCTTGGCTGTTACAATGTTTCTTATATTGTTAACAGGTACCATCAAATTAAAATAATTGCCTTTTTGTTTTAGTTAAAAAAAAAAAACCCTAGAACTATAAGAGATTTCTTCTAATTGCTTTAGATTGTTTAATAACTTAGCATTAAACCGCTGAAATTGGAAAAAATAGTTTCAAATATCATGTTGCACATTTCAAGTTTCAATGGAAATACAGTAGCAGTGAGTAAACCTTTTCAAACATATGGGAGAGTATCTCTTTTAAGTAATGAGAAGAACTCTCCTTTTATAAATGGCTTTCTCCAAAATATTTTCAAGGTGACATGTAAGTTAAATGAAAGAAGCATCAGATGAACAAGGGAAACATAAAATTTATTGTGACTATGAGCACTTGAAAAATTTCCAATATACTGAGATATCCTCCCTTCTTTTTTACTACCTTATTTTACTCCCTAGAACTCTTTCAAAATTGATTCTACTTCTTAGATCCCTCAAAACTGAATTTAAAATTTCATCTAAGAGTCAATTCAAAAGGTTATGTTTCATTTGCTATTTTAATACTGTGAGTCATCCCGTGGGTTTACTGATCCTTTAAAATATTTCATTTTGGGACTCTTACCATAATGATTCTTACATGGCTGTGATTTCTATGATCTCATTTAGGATCATCTTTCTCATGTACCTTAGGGTCACTGCACAACCCAACTTGACACCCCTACTCCAAACTGGAAATTCTGTTCTTCCAAATACACTCCCAATTTTATAAACACACAAGTGCTCTCCTTCTCATCCATCCACCCATTCACCCATCCATTGACCCATCTACCCACCTGTTCATTCTTTTATTCATTTAGGAATGTTTTAAGTACTATTATGCATCTTAGAGCTGACAATACCACATTTTAACTAGAAATACACAGAACTAACAATCTATTGTAGGTACAAACAAGTGAACTGGCATTTAAAATCTGGTTAATGGGTTCTATGGCAATGGTAGACTTTGGGAGCATGTGTGAATGGAAGTCCTGAGTTGGTAGTACAAGGAAGCTCTCTTGGGAAATGGACTGAATGATGGTAACAGTCATTAAGATAGGAAGCAGGTTTCAGGATGAGGGAAGCAGGCATAAAGAGCTCAGTTATGGATGTGGTGAATGAATATATGTGTTTGAGTTTCAGAAGAAACATTTGGGTTAGAGACTTACGGGTATCAATTACCTATGCATTAAAGAGGATTCTTCTATCACTCAGGAAAAATAGAGTGAGAAGTGAAAGGACCTAATAGGATTCCTGATGAATAACTAAATGAAAGGGATGGGTCAAGGAAAAAAATAATTCAAGAAACCGAAGATGGACATTGTCAATTGTGGGGAATGAACAACTAATACAAAACTAAGGCGTGACTACAGGATGACTCTGGCAACACCCTTGTTAGTTGAGAAGGTGAAATGGATTGAGGAGCAAAATAATATAACAGTAATTTCAGAATGTCTACAACTATTTCAGGAAGTGTGTGACTGTGATAGGATAAAGTAGTAAAGGGCAGTGGAGGAGATTATAGGTTTAGGAAGGTGAACATAGGTGTAGGGGTGTGTGTGTGTGCATGTGTGTCTATTTATTGACTTTTCAAAAAGAGAAGATTGAGATATTCAACATGTTTTCTAAATGGGTATAATTTATTACAGGAAGAGTTTGAAGATACAGAAGCAAAAATCGACTTAATTTATAAAGCAAAGTCTCAGGATGCAACTGGGCCTCGTACATAGAGCACAAAAGTGGTCCTTGACAGTAGATAGGGCACTGCTATTACCCAGCAAAAGGAAAAGAGGACGGGGGTGAGTAGGAATGGAGGCACATGTGAATATCTCATGGAACAAAGTTGAGGAAATTCCCATCTGATAGTAATGTAGTCGGAGAGAAGTGTCTTGATAAAAAATTTGAGTAGAGTAGGTTTGTAGCAGCTTCTACACAGTACATGAAGGATAACTGACTGGGGGATTTAATATTAAGTCCCATAATCTTAAAATATTTCATAAATTTTATAATTTGACAGCTCCTACTATTGTCTCTCCTACTCCATATATATTCCATTTCTTCTCATTCTACTTCCAAGGAAAATGGAGAAAAACAGTTCTTCAGTAAATATTGCTGACTCTGAAATTTAAAAACAACAGTTTCTTGTAGAAACTGTGAACATGTGAAGTTCTGGGAAAGTTGGTAGTTAAACAGTATATATTAATAGAAAATCTTGCTTTAGCCAGGCATGGTGGCTCATGCCTGTGATCCCAGCACTTTGAGAGGCTGAGGTGGGCAGATCACCTGAGGTGTTTACAAGTTCAAAACCAGCCTGGCCAACATGGTGAAACCCCGTTTCTACTAAAAATACAAAAATTAGCTGGGCCTGGCTGAGTGACCTAGAATCCCAGCCACTTGGGAGGCAGAAGCAGGAGAATCACCTAAACCTGGGAGGTGGAGGTGGCAGTGAGCCAAGATCACACTACTACACTCCAGGCTGGTTGAAAGAGTGAGACTGTCTCTCAAAAAAAGACAAGAAAAGAAAAAAAGGAATATCTTGCTTTATGGGTATAGGAAGTCCTGGCTTAGAAAAAAATGTAATTAGCATCAGAAAATAAATTATTGATAATATTTTAAAATTAATATATGGCAATATCAATTAAAGAATTTCATGCATGGATTGTGTAGGACATCAGAAATTCAAAACAAAAGACTTTCTATACAAAAGTGTAGATATAAACATAGAAACTAGAATAATCTTCATTGAAGAAAACTATAAGAGTTTTTTAAAAGTTCTCCATATATTTTGAAGCAAATATATTCCTTTAAATATGTTTTATTCGATTGCAAATTTAGCATGCCACTAATATTTCAAACATTTTCCTAGAAATACTCTTATAAGTGGAACTCTTATTTGTAAAACTTCTTCTGATGTTTGTTCCATTGTAATATTTTATGCTGTTGACTGTAAGAATAAGTGATACAGATGTATAAAAATAGTATTTTAAAATTAAGAAAAGTATCTTCGAGTTTGTAAGAAAACTTTCTAAAATGCTGAACAACACACACTAAGTAACATAGTTCCAAATGTTCACAGCCTAAATCAAACTCAACATATTACTAAGAACAGGTTTAATTTTCCCACTAAGAACAACTATGCTGTTTCAAATTATAATTTTTTGCCATTACTTTACAGCTGTTACTAGATGACTCTAAGTCTTTTCTATAACTACCTTCTGAAAAAATACCCATAGACACCGGATTGTACATTTTAATTTTCCTTGCTATCCTATAAAGTTTATTTTTAAAAGGCTAATATTGAATAAAAGGTAAGAAATTCAAAGTTTATTTTATATGTAAAGATTTGTAGTATCCAAGATCATCTTCAAAGTGCCAGTATTCTGTTTCAATGATTTGTCTTTTTGTCATCTTTTAGTAATTATAACACTGTCTTTGAAATGAAAGGTAGACTAAGACAGAATGAACAATGTTCTGAGAAAAACAATGTTCCGACGCATTTTTGTATCATGGGGAATGTGAATTTTTTAACCTCAGATATATTTAACGATGATTTTAAAGGTTAGATTGTAAATTCCTTTTTAAGTTCCAGGATACATGTGCAGGATGTGCAGGCTGTTTACACAGGTAAACATGTGCCACGGTGGTCTGCTGTACCTATCAACCCATTACCTAGGTATTAAGCCCAGCATGCATTAGCTATTTTTTTCCAATGCTCTCCCTCCCTGCTACCCCACCCCTGATAGGATCCAGTGTGTGTTGTTCCCCTCCCTTTGTCCACGTGTTCTCATTGTTCAGCTCCCACTTACAAGTGAGAACATGCAATGTTTAGTTTTCTGTTCCTGTGTTAGTTTGCTGAGGATAATGACCTCCAGCTCCATCCATGTCCCTGCTAAGGACGTGATCTTGTTCCTTTTTATGCTGCAAAGTATTCCATAGTGTATACGTACCACATTTTCTTTATCCAGTCTGTCATTGATGGGCATTTGGGTTGATTCCATGTCTTTGTGATTGTGAATAGTGCTGCAGTGAACAAACGCATGCATGTATCTTTATAATAGAATGATTTATATTCCTTTGAGTATATCCCCAGGAATGAGATTACTGGACCAAGTGGTATTTCTGGTCCTAGGTCTTTGTGGAACTGCCACACTGTCTTCCACAATGGTTGAACTAATTTACATTCCCACCAACAGTGTAAAAGTGTTCCTATTTCTACACAGCCTCGCCAGCATCTGTTGTTTCTTGACTCTTTAATAATCACCATTCTGACTGGCATGAGATGGTATCTCATTGTGGTTTTAATTTGCATTTCTCTAATAATCAGTGATGTTGAGCTTTTTTTCATATATTTGTTGGTCACATAAATGTCTTTCAAGAAGTGTCTGTTCATGCCCTTTGCCCACTTTTTAATGGTGCTGTTTGCTTTTTTCTTGTAAATTTAAGTTTCTTATAGATTTTGGATATTAGAACTTTTTCAGATGGATAGATGACAACAGTTGTCTCCCATTCTGCAGGTTGCCTGTTCACTCTGATGATAGTTTCTTTTGCTCTGCAGAAGTTCTTTAGTTTAATTAGATCCCATTTGCCAATTTTTGCTTTTGTTGCGATTGCTTTTGATGTTTTAGACATGAAATCTTTGCCAGTGCCTATGTCCTGAATGGTATTGCCTAGATTTTCTTCTAGGGTTTTTATAGTTTTGGGTTTTACATTTGTCTTTAATCTATCTTGAGTTAATTTTTGTATAAGGTGTAAGGAAGGGCCAAGTAGACTCCTCCATCTAGAAACACAGTGCTAGGACTCTGCGGCTTTTTATCAGGACCACGATTGGAGAGAAGAAAAGATAGTCAACGTTGAGATGAACGTTAGTTGAAATCAGTTTTTACCCTCACCTGGTGACAGCTGTCCCAGTAAGTTTGCCCTCAATTACTGAAAGGTCATGTCATCATCCAAGGTTTGGACCTCCTTATTGGATCTAACAATGTGGCACTTCTACTTACAGTCCCTCCAGTTTGAGATTAAAAACTATTCATTTTGTTGTTGTTGTTGTTGGTCCTAAGTTAAAAACTGATGCTTAACTAAAATGAGTAAAATTAAATTGAGCTACAAAGTCCATTTGTTAAACAACAGATGACCTTTTCTGAAAGGCTTGCATTCTGGTAATCCATACTATTCAGACCAGTAGAGTGGGATCTGGAAGTTTTTGTGTTTGTGGGTTGTCAGGAGTCTAGCTTAGTCTTTAACAAGATGAAAGCTACTGCCTAAATCTATTTCTGTCTTTCAGAAACTTTAAGATCACAATTTCTTTTCTTTTTCAGTCTCAATTCCTGTTGTTTCTTTTAAAATCATTTATTTTACTCAAAAGAGAAAACAGAAAACATCATTTGTATAATATCTCTTCATACACTGTTACTTCTGTTCTATATTTTAGATTTCTTTCTCTTCCTCAAGTCTATTTTTTAACAGCTTCAATCATTTGCATTGCTTTTACTCGTTTCATTTTAAAACCCTGTGGAATCTGAAATTTTTTATCATTTGCAAACTGAGCGTATTCCTTCCCAACATTTAAAACCATATACAATTTGTTTTTGTAAAAAAAATTCTCGTTCCACATCAATGCCCAGAAAATGGTGAATACTTAAACACTGCAAATATTGATGATGGAATATAACTTGCTATAGTCTACAGGATCACAATGAGTTGTTAACACTCCTCAGTGCTGCTTCTACAATCAATTTTCACTTCCCTGATAGAATAGATCAATATTGTAGGATCTTAGATGTAAGACTTTTCATATAAAACAAATCATATACTTAACTATGAAAAAAATGTAAAATCCGTATTTACATTCCATTCCCTACAAAGGAATTCCATTACTCATTTGAGAAGGAAATTTAACTCTTCAGGATAGTGTGTGTGTGTGACTTATAATGCCTTAGTTTGGATACAGATCAGATTGCAATATTCCCAACAGAACCAAAACTAATATTTCTAATGGGGTACACTAAGATCACACAAATGAATATTGCTTTCTTTCCAATGAGTTTCCACCATTACTCAGTCTTCTCAACTCCTGAAGAAAGAAGACTGTGATATTCAAGTGTTAAACAGCCCTTCCCTCATAAGAGCACTCATCTAGGGTATTCTATTATCTTTTCAAGTTCCTCTTTGGAATTATTCAGCACAAGCACAAACCTACAAACAGTGAATGTCAATACACTCTTATGGAGTCACCTCACAGTTCTCTTGGTGTACTGTATCCTTTGATTCAGCAAATTAGGGCTAATAAAACTACCTTTGGCAATGGAAGTTTCCCTGGTGGTCTTTATCTGATGGGTTTTATACTAAAAATGGCTTTCGGCAATATCTATTATACCCAGAATACTTTTAAAGTAACAACCATTCTTTTAAAATACGCCCTTTCCTGAAACATAGTATTTGAGAAATGAAATGGAATTTGTGAGCATTTCTTGATTTTATAGGGTTAGTAAATGAGATCTAAGACATGTTAAAGGTCCTGGACATTAGCAGAACCACAATTAGAGGTCTTGTTACTTCATGTATTTCCAGTGTACTTCCTCCATGAAGCCTATTACTTTAGTGCAAAGTTCCATAGATGGTCCTCTCAAAAATACAGAGAAATCTCTGCTGTATATGAAGCATATTATTGAACATTAATGTTCTTAAATTACTTGTTCAGGTACTTAGACTAATATTTATAAATACCCTTTCCAACAATACTTTTAATTTTCTTCTGCAACTTTCAGTTTCACCCACATACACAAAAATAATTTCAAAACATTTTAAAATATGTCACGAAGTTTTTTTATGCACAATCTGCAGAGACAATCCTAATGTTATTCTTTGCTGAAGTCGTATTTGTTGGCCATGGATCTTGGCTCTGCAGCATGCTCACTGAAACTAATGTAACCCAGGGCAAAGAATTCAATGCATCTGTGCCAAAAATTGACAATATTACCTATCGTATAGAGTGTTAAGATTACATATGTTAATATATGGATATATCCAGAACAGGGCTGGACCCTATAATTGACTGTTATTCAATAAATATAGTGTCAATTAGCTTTTGAGATTATTTAAAAACTAGATACGATCTGGCTCTGTGTCTCCACCCAAATCTCATCTGGAATTGTAATCCAAATTGTAATCCCCATGTGTTAGTGGAGGGGCCTCATGAGAGGTGACTGAATCATGTGCGCAATTCCTCCATGCTGTTCTCATGACAGTTCATTCTCAGGAGATCTGATCATTTTGTGAGGGGCTTTTTCCTCCTTTGCTCTACACATCTCTCATTCTCTCTCCTGCCACCCTGTGAAGAAGTGTCTTCTGCCATGATTGTAAGTTTCTGAGGCCTCCCCAGGAATGTGGAACTGTGAGTCAATTGAACCTCTTTTCTTCATAAATTACCCAGTCTCAGGTATTTTTTCATAGCAGTGTGAGAACAAACTAATACAATAAATTGGTACCAGAAGCTCTTAAAAGCATTCAGTTTTATTAATTTACAAAGATATGGTTTGGAATTGGAACTTATTTTTAAAAGAGAAGTAGAGCATAAATGTTCAGAAGATTTGCAGCCTGATGATGCAATAGAAAAGAAAAACCCATTTTCTGAGGAGAAATTCAAGCAGACTGCAGAAATTTGCACAAGTAATGAGGAGCCAAATGTTAATTGCCAAGACAATGGGGAAAACATGTCTCCAGGGCATGTCAGACACTTTCACAGCAGCCCTGCCCATCACAGGCCCAGAGGATTAGGAGGGAAAAACGGTTTTGTGCGCCATGCCCACGGCCTTATCACTTTGTGCAGTCTCAGGATTTGGTTTCCTGTATCCTGGCTGTGGCTGAAAGGGGCCAACATACAGCTCAGGTCATTGTTTCAGAGGGTGCAAACCCCAAGCCTTGGTGGCTTATACATGGTGTTAAGCCTGTGGGTGCACAGAAGATTAAGGTTTGGGAACCTCTGTCTAGATTTCAGAGGATGTATGGAAATGCCTGGATGTTCAGGCGGAAGTGCTGGAGGGGCAGAGTCTTCATGGAGAGCCTCTGCTAGGGCACTGTGGAAGGAAATGTGAGGTCAGAGTCCCCACACAAAGTCCCTACTGGCGCTGCCTACTGGAGCTGTAAGAAGAGGGTCACCATCCTCCAGACCCCACAATGGTAGATCCACTGACAGCTTGCACTGTGTGCCTGGAAAAGCCACAGACACTCAACACCAGCCTGTGAAAGAAGTCAGGATGGAGGGCTTGTATCCTGCAAAGTCACAGGAATGAAGCTTCCCAAGACCATGGGAACCCACCTCTTACATCAGTGTGACCTGGATGTGAGAGATGCAGTCAAAAGAGAACATTTTGGAATTTTAAGATTAAATGACTGCCCTATTGTATTCTGGATTTGCATGTGAACTGTAGCCCCTTCATTTTGGCCAATTTCTTCCTTTTGGAATGAGTATATTTATTCAATGTCTGTACCCCCACTGTATGTTGCTTTTGATTTTACAGGCTCATAGATAGAAGGAACTTGTCTCATATGAGACCTTGGACTTGAACTTTTGGGTTAATGCTGGAGTGAGCTAAGATGTTGGGGGACTGTTGGAAAGTCATGCTTGTGTTTTGAAATGTGAGGACATGGGATTTGGGAAGGGCCAGGGCCAGAATGATGTGATCTGGGTCTGGGTTCCTACAATTCAATTTTCATCTTGAATTGTAATCTGAATTGTAATCCCCACATGTTGGGAGAAGGGCCTCTTGGGAGGTGACTGAATCATGGGGGCATTTCCCCTGTGCTCTTCTCATGATAGTGATTGAGTTCTCTTGAGATCTGATGGTTTTGTGAGGGCTTTCCCCACCTTTGCTCTGTACTTCTCTCATTCTCTCCCGCCACCCTGTGAAGATGTGCCTTCTTCCATGATTGTAAGTTTCCTGAGGCCTCTCTAGCCATGTGGAACTGTGAGTCAATCAAACCTCTTTTCTTTATAAATTACCCAGTCTTGGGTATTTCTTCATAGCAGTATGAGAATGAATACAAAATTCAATTTTTATATTTTACATTTGCATTTTATGATCAACAAACTTCATCTTTGAAACAGGAAATGTGTACTAGTTTTACTATTCTTGTCGTTCTTCACTGAACTTGAACAAGTTTTGCTGAAGCTACATCTAGGGAACATTAGGTGTGGCTAGTGATGTCAAGTATTCTTCAATAACAAAGAGATCCTAAAGTAGAATCAACCCAAAGAACTATATAATAGCCTCCATATCCTGCATGTTGGGGAAATAGAATACTCAGTAGAAATTCTCATTAATTTTTACTGTGTATCTCATGACTTTCCCATTTCTTTCCATCAATTTTTTTTTTTTTTTTTTTTTTTTTTTTGAGATAGATTCTCACTCTGTTACCCAGGCAGGACTCCAGTGGCACAACTCAGCTCACTGCGACCTCCACCTCTCAGGTTCAAGCTATTCTCCTGCATCAGCCTCCTGAGTAGCTAGGACTACAGGTGTCCACCACCATGCCTGCCTGAGTTTTTTATTTTTACTAGACATGGGGTTTCACCATGTTGGCCAGGCTAGTCTCAAACTCCTGACCTCAGGTGATCCACCTGCCTCGACCTCCTGAAGTGCTGGGATTACAGGTGTGAGCCACCATGCTCAGCCCCATCAACTTTTTTCTTATCAGTTTCATTTTATTCTAGTGTAATTTTATCTTATTATATTCCGTATGATGGTTTCAAAACACTTTCCTTCACTCATTCATATATTCATACATTAATACAGACTTTTCTAAGCATCTTTGTTCGTGCAGTACATTTGATCCCAATAATATAATGATGAATATGGGGATGATTTTTAGAAGCTCATAGTCTATGAAAAAATAAGCTAAATACAGTATAATTATATATATTATGTATAATACATATAATTTTATAAACACACACAAGTGCTAAAGTTAGCAGATGAGGGAGTGAACAAGCTCATTTCAAGAGGTGCAGAAATCACCACAGGAAAAACGTATTGAATTGTCATTTATGTCATCAACTTATTTGTCTGGATTTCTTAATTTTGTCACCACATACATTCTTGACACTGTAATTTGAAAGGTTTTAATACATGAGTTGGCTCATGCCAGTCCCCAGCCTACATTGTATATAACAACATTCTGGAATTTCATGTAGATCCCAAGAATCCCCAGCATTATCTAATTCTTAGGTTTCTGTATTCTGCTTCATATTTTTGTAGTGATTGCTTCCCTGGTTATCCATAACCCTATTAATAACTGCTTCTTCAGGTGTCAGATGATGTTTAATTCCTTTGAGAAGCCTTCATGTTATCCCTAAGACTGAGATACTTTCCTGTGTGTTCCCACAAGATCTGCTTTTCCCAAATAAAACCTTTCATACTGCATTGTAATTTTCCCTGATTACTCTTCTTTAGCCCCCAGAGGCAGAAATCTGTATGGTGACTAGCACCAATTAAGTACCAATTAATAATTTGTTGAACAAATAAATGAATGGATGGATAAATGGATGGATGAATGTGGAGATAAGGGACATTTCAAAGGAAAAATAATCATGATGTTGGAACTATAAAGAAGAAGCTGTTAGTGACTAATTTGAATTGCAAAATTTGTATTAAATTAGTACAACGTTCTTATATGAGCATCATAATGCAGTTTAGACTTCAGGGAAAAAACAGGATTCCATAGAATATACTCATAACATAAAGGTATGGAACAATTATGACAAAAAACTTCTGATACAAAATCCATACTATTTTGCAAATTTATAACCAGAGCACTACACTTAGTTTATATATATATATATATATATATATAAAATTATATATTACTTAATAGGTAAATATAATATATTCTTAAAAATTAGCATAAAACATTAATGTTATAAGGAAATTAAAGGACGTCAAACATAATAAAAACCATCCCCAAGCAATACCTATTGTATTAATATATCTCCTCCAAAATCGAGACATTATATATTAATCTAGAAAATTATACTCTTAAATTCAGTGCTTTACACTTCAGCTTAATAATTAGCACTTAATAATTACTTTTGGATCATTAATTTTCACTCTAAATTACACATTAAACGAATGCAAAATATTCCAGTCAGGTCTCCACTAAGTGAAAATGTGAACGAGTTATTCATATAATTCACAAGTACCAATAATTGAAGAAAACTGTACTTATCAAATGTACTCTATTTTAACTCAACTTTGGTCTTTTGCATATACACATATTTATTATTTTGGTTTCTGAATAATATTCTTGGCTAATATTTCAATATTTTCAATTCATTAGAAAATCTGGTTTTTAATGTTTATTAAGATGTGTCTTAGAGATGTGTAGATTACATGCATGCATTCTTGCACTTCAGAAAACATTCATTAAAAGACTCATGTTTGGAGGCACTGTGGCAGGGACTGTGAGGCAGTTGTTCTCAAGGTTTATTGGAAGTAGTTATTTAGTATGCTTGTTAAATATCCATTTCTGGGATCTACCACTGGAAATGTTGATTCAGTATTTCTGGCTAAAACTCTATACTCTATGTTTAAACAAGCACAGAGATTAATCCGATGTGATTCTGATGCAGGTTATATACTCCATGATCAAAAATAGTTACGTGGCATATAGACAGATAAAAAGATGCTCCCTGACTTTCCCTAGACAATTTTACAACTATTATAGTTAGTACAACTCACAAAAAAGTACTTTTGAGTGGGCTACAGAAACTAATAAAGGTTTTGGTGCTGGGTGCAGAAATAGAATCTTACTTTAGAAGTATAAAACTAGTTGGTACACAGGATGTTGAAGAGATGCTTGACCATATCGTACAGAGTTAATTCAAATATTCCAAGTCTAGGATGACCTGAAATTAGTCATAGTGAAGGAGAGAGACTTGAAATTTGTGTTCAAAAACCAATGGCATTCTGCATCTTCTTGTCAGTCCCGTTTGCTTTTTTATTAATTTATGAATTAATTGCCTTGCCTCAACTTTTCCCCTGTTCTATAGAGTTGGCTCCATGGAAGACCCAATTAGTCAGTCTTCAGAGAGAGAGTTTTATATAGTAATCTCACTGACACTCAGAGCTTCATATCAACCCAGGTGAACCAGGCACAATGCCAAATTTCATCAAAGACTTAATGGTTCCAGGGATGATTTTCTAGGGAATTTCTCACCCAGAAGACATCTATTTCTCCTTACTCTCTGTTCAATGGCTTACTTTATCTAATTTTCTATTTGATTATCTTCCACTGGAATTTGGGAGGAAATGCTAAAACAGATGTTATCCTACACAGTAGAACATAAACCTATGGAAAATTCTAATAGTTTTACTCCCCACACCACCCCTCCCCCTCACCCCGAAAACTAGAAGGAAGGTCTTATTGGTTTTCAGATAATTATGTTTTGGTCTAACTTTACACAATTAACAACAGCTATATCAGATAGGTCCAGTCAAGATAACAGGAATCATTTTAGATATAATTTAATACAGGAATTCGTATACAGACCTTTAAGAGTTAGTAAAGAAAAACTAGTATATAAAAGAACATAGATATTTTCATGCCTGTAATCCCAGCACTTTGGGAGGCTGAAGCAGGTGGATCGCTCGAGGTCAGGCGTTTGAGAAGAACCTGACCAACATGGTAAAACCTCATCTTTTGTATTTAGTAAAAATATAAAAATTAGCCCAGTGTGGCAGTATGCACCTGTAATCTCAGCTATTCTGGAGGCTGAAGCAGGAGAATGGCTTGAACCCAGGAGGCAGAGGTTGCAGTAAACTGAGATGGGGCCATTGCACTCCAGCCTGGGTGACGGGGCAAGACTCCTCTCAATTAAAAGAAGAACATTGGTATTAGTGATTACACAGAGCAGCTTCCAATTCTAGTTTTTAAGAAACAGAAGAGATAGGATAACCAGCATCTAGGGATGTGGGAGAGAAGTATGCTTCTCAAATGGACAATGGGAATGTTGCCCTTCCAAGGTGATGCTCATACCTGAGTCCCCGTCCCACATTGCTGGCGCTCAGACTAGCGATGGAGGTAACATTAGCTGGTACCCACCTTCAACGGGTTTATCCCTAGCTGCTAATATAAGAACTAAACATGTCTGGAGGCTGGGGAGTGACCCTCTGCATGGATGTAATGCCAGCAGAAACGAAACCAGAGGAAGTGCTTTCCCCTCTCCCTCTTTTAATCTCCTTTTAGAACTTTCCATTGGCAGAAAAAATAAAAGTATAATACCTGGAAGAAGAATCAGGGAAATATAATTTATAGGTATCATGCAGATGAGGGATTTAGTAGAGTTTGGGAAATGTGGTTTACATAAACACAGACCAATTTACAGAAGAGGAGGTTCGGATCTGTGACAAAATAGGCAAATCACCAGCACGGTAGCTATAGCAGTCTTCGGGGTTTTGAAGTATGTGGCTTCAGAATCACAGAACATGTGAGCACCACATTCATTTCACTGAGATACGGGAGAAAATAAAAGAGTTTAGTTTGGTCAAAAGCATCTGGGTGCCTTCAGAAGAATTGAAATTGACTGTCTGAAATGGCAAATAACTAAAACCTATTGTTCAAGAGTTCATAAGTTTGATACTGAACCGGCATCCTCTCCTTCGAGGACCGCTCTGCCTAAAAAGATTATGTGATGGCTGGAGTTTCCATATTGTCAGGCCTCTGAGCCCAAGCCAAGCCATCACATCCCCTGTGACTTGCATGTATATGCCCAGATGGCCTGAAGTAACTGAAGAATCACAAAAGAAGTGCAAATGCCCTGCCCCACCTTAACTCATGATATTCCACCACACAAGAAGTAAAAATGGCCAGTCCTTGCCTTAAGTGATATTATCTTGTGAAATTCCTTTTCCTGGCTTATCCTAGCTCAAAAAGCTCCCCCACTGAGCACCTTGTGACCCCTACTCCTGCCCGCCAGAGAACCCCCCTTTGACTGTAATTTTCCTTTAGCTATCCAAATCCTAAAAAACCGCCCCACCCTTATCTCCCTTCGCAGACTCTCTTTTCGGACTCAGCCCGCCTGCACCCAGGTGATTAAAAAGCTTTATTGCTCACACAAAGCCTGTTTGGTGGTCTTTTCACACGGACACGCATGACACATATCCCAGCAAAAAACAATCAGTTTTAAAATAGTATTTCACCAAGAGTGTAGAGATGGGCAATACAGAAGCGGAGAGACCAATGTGACATTTTAAGATCAATTTGGGCAACAGATGTTGAGGCATTAAACTAAGAGAATAGCAGTGGGAATGTGAAAGTATATTTAAGAGAAATTTAGAAGTAAAGGCAATGGGTCTTATTAAATGTGGGGAGTGAAGGAAGAGGAGGAACACAAGATGACTCCTGAGTTTCTGTCTCGGAGAATGGCGAGTCATAGTGTTTGTCAAGCCTCTGAGCCCAAGCCAAGCCAAGCCATCGCATCCCCTGTGACTTGCAGGTACACGCCCAGATGGCCTGAAGTAACTGAAGAATCACAAAAGAAGTGCAAATGCCCTGCCTGGCCTTAACCGATGACATTCCACCACAAAAGAAGTGAAAATGGCCAGTCCTTGCCTTAAGCGATATCATCTTGTGAAATTCCTTTTTCTGGCTTATCCTGGCTCAAAAAGCTCCCCCACTGAGCACCTTGTGACCCCCACTCCTGCCCGCCAGAGAACAACCCCCCTTTGACTGTAATTTTCCTTTACCTACCCAAATCCTATAAAACGGCCCCACCCTTATCTCCCTTCACTGACTTTCTTTTTGGACTCAGCCCGCCTGCACCCAGGTGAAATAAACAGCCATGTTGCTCACACAAAGCCTGTTTGGTGGTCTCTTCACACAGATGCGCATGACAGTATTGTCAACTAAAATTAAGAAAAAGGAACAACTGAAAAGATGTGGGAGGAAAGTTGACAGGTTTATTTTTAGACTTATTGAATGAAGACCTAGAGCTAACTGTTATCTAAACATCAGTGGAACTTCTTGTATTATTTGGGCAGTGAGTTTTTGAATGTATGAATTTTCCTTTGTAGATTTTGCAGTTGAATAAATCTATTCTTTTCAGAATAAGTCTAAACTACTCTATAGGACAATTATATAGGCTTCTGCATTATAGAGCCCACTGACTGCTTTCCCAAGCCTCGTCTATCATTCCTTCCTCAAAAGTGGTGCTCCAGGAAGACTGCAAACATTGAGCTTCCCTGAAAATACTCTGATACTTGAAACATCTGTACTTTGGTAAATGCTCTGTCTGCGATGAATTCTAGTCCACTCTCCATCTGATTATCTTTGGTTCTGTATTGAACTCTAGCTAAGCTATAACTTCTAAGATGTTATTCTTAAGAAAATCCTCATGTAACTGATCATTGTCTACTATTTATGCATTCTTTATTCATCATATTTCTCAATTTTATGTATTTTTTACAGCTCATCTTAATGTATTTACTGATACACCTATTTCCCTTTCTAGACTGTAGTTTATGAGTATATAGGTGGCATACCTCTTTAAAAATCACACCAAAAACAGTGAGATTTCTCACAACTCACATGCTGACAAAATATTAGTTAGATATATGAGATACTTTAACTCAACCAAGTGATAAAATATGAAAAGGGGAGGGGAATAAATTCACAAGAGAGGAAACACGAAATGGTCATTAAACAAAAAATAATGATAAACTTCACCAGAATCAGTTTTTTCATTTCCTTCAAGTTGACTAAATTTTAAACATGTTTCTTCCTAAGCCCCTAACTTCTTTTTCTTTGTGCACTTACTTTAGAACATTTGTAAGTACTTTCTCTTCCCATTTGAGATGTAAATCTTCCATTTCTTGCCTGTTTTAAAAGCCAGGATTCTCTTTTTCAAGGAGCCATCTTTATAAAATGTAATCATCAAGACAGAACCCCTCTCTGCCAGTCTGTATATGTCAGGGAAGCAGCCTAACTTTCATAAATACAATTAGCAAACACATATGACCTAATCACATTGACCAAGCTCACTCCCAAGCCCGGGCCCGGTGCTTTTTCACTAGCTCTCCCAGGTGCGTGAAATTATCTCATCTTTTGGTTCAGTGGAGAGCTCTCTTTCCCCTAATGTAATAGTCTTGAATAATGAACGTCTTCCTTGCTTATTTCATTCCATCTGTTGCAATTTCTCTTTCATATACACAAAGATTATTTACCATTTACATTTTATAAATGCAGCAAAATTAAAAACTCCGAGGATATGAAATTATGGTACAAATCCAAAAATAGTCTACTTGGAGCGCTGGTGCAAGTATGGATTACTATAATCACTTTGAAGATTAGTTTTGCAACCTAATGGAATACATACTCATGCACAGAGAGGCTTGCTTGTAGCACTGTTCATTAAAATTAGAAATAATAGATAATACATTGTGGTATATTCATACATCAATTATAATAGTCTATTTTATCAGCAGAAAGACAAATTGGAGGCATATACGTTTTAAAAACACTGCTGTTTAATATTAGGAAATATTAATATAAATTGTATATAATTACTATATATACATACATGTAAATCAGGGGACAGGATCAGAAAGGAAGAGAATCAAGGTGTCATCTATTACACTATATTTTATTTACTTATAAAATGAAAATGATTGGGAAATTAAGGTAAGATAGCAGACGTAGTTGCAGCATACATTTGGGACATTCACAAATCCTTACATAAAATGAAAAGACTAACTTGATAGCAACATCAAAATCACATGGATACCATTTATTAGACTGGTGCAAAAGTAATTATGGTTTTTGCCAATTAGATAAAACAAAACTCAGTGAAAATGTCATCCTCATTAACCTCAAAGCAGAAATGAGAGAGCACCCTACCAATGGCCACACAACCTGCACACTATCAGCATGTGTGCACAAGAAACAGAGGGAAGCAATGCAGCAAGTTAAATTGCAGCAAGTGCAGCAAATGCAGCAAGCAATGCAGCAAGTTGAAAACAACAGAACCCATAAGGATTTATTGAAAATCAATTTGAAAACAGCAGAGAACTGTGAAAATTTATGCCCACACTAATAATGGGTGGATGCAAGGGCCCTGTTATAAGGCTAAAGGAAATAGAGTCTCTGAAACCTTTTGAACTCTCAAAGCTAAAAATCTGGCAAGTTTTCTTACCATTCAGGATGAGGGGATTCCACGTACAAGAGTAACTGCTGAAAGCGGAAAAAAATTAGTGAGACAAGAACAGCAGCAAGTTAAGAAAGAGAAGATATGGATAATCACTAGGGAGAGAAAGAGACTAGAAATCTTAGAAAACAAGTCACCATATTTTTTTTTTAACACTACATGAAGACAACAGAACAGGCAACTCAGTAGATTTAGAAAAGCTATTCAAACAAAGCTTTCTTCTAAAAATGAAGGGAATTTATATTAGCATAAAAATAAGCAACAAATGTTTTGAGATCAAATCTCACAAAGAAAACCACCATAAATATTGCATATTCTGTTATGATCTCTGCAAACAAAGTAAGCATACCATCAAGATGTTCAAAAACAGACTAAAATGAGACATAGCACTTCAAAGTGAGCTAAAAGGCAGTAAGCATGGGATACAAGACACAAAGAAATAACAAATTAGAATTAGAAAAATTCAGGAAAGAGGAGATCTCAAAAAATAGAAGAATGCGAATTCATTAAAAAATAAATACAACCTGCAGAAATGCAAAAGCTAAAAAGCACCACCAATAATATCTTAAGAGAAACAGAAGGTAAAGAGGTGAATTTTTACAATCCAAAAGAATTTGAGCAAAATCAAAAAGGATTTGGGAAAATGCTGAAGATAACAAAAATTTAACAAATGAATAATAGGTGCTCCTGAGGAAGAAAGTTAAAACGACAACAAATTATTAAAACTATAATTCAATGAAAGCCTCCTAGAAAAATAGTTAAAATTACATATTGAAAAAGTACACTCCACAACTGAGAATACCAACTCAGAGCTACCAACACAAAATATATTCTAGTAAAATTACTGTACTTTAAAGAAAAAGAAAACAAATTATTGGGCACTGGGGAAAAAAGCAAGTGACTAATAACGGAAAGAAAAAATAGATTATCACTATAATTTTTGCCACTAATGCATTCTAACAGAAAATTCAGAGCTTATTTAAAAAAATGGAAGAAAATGAAAGAACATGTGAACCAACATTTTTGTATTGAACAAAATTAATTTTTAAGACTAAAGGACACAAAGTCTTATCACCATAAAAGAACTTGTAAAATATTGTCCCCATGAGTCCTTCATAAGGAATATACTAGAGAGATATTGATATAAGAGCAACTAGTGAGCGTTATATAGTTACAATAAATAAAAGTGACAGATATGATATGTGACCTGACACTATCTCTGTATCTCTAGTATAACCACAGAATGGGGAGAGAAAATAGAAAATACATACAAAAATGTTTAGCTAATTTTAGTAGTCATAATGGGTAGGGGCGGTTTTAGTATTATTATTCAGATAATGTGGTATATTTAATGTGGAATCAAGTAAGTAATTATGCAATATTTATTTTAATTATCACCTATGTTTCTAAGAGCCATCATTAGTGCTCAGATTGCAATCATGAAATGACATTTCCCAGTAAAACAAAGTCTCATGTAAAAATGGCTCATTCCAGGATAAGCTGAGCTTAGTACATCTAATTATACCATATAGCAAAGAAACTAGTAAGTATTTTAAGGGTCATCTCAAAGGACTCAAAGGCAAATGGAAAAGGTACCAACTGGCAAAATGTGAGACAACGTGAACTTCAATAAAAAGAATTACGAATGTTTTTTAAAACTGAGTTCATGATGACATTAAACATATACAAAATAATTGGTCATCTTCTGAGAAAGACAGGGAGGGAATCATTTTTTAATCTTGAAAACTGGCTCAATTAAAAAAAAAATTCAAGAATCTGTCCTGGCTTTCCCGAGGTCACAATCAAAAGAGGAAATGGATCACTGAAATTGATTTTTGTATTGATAGTATCTGCCAAAGAGAGAGAAAAAAAATAACCTGATAGAAAGTGGTGACATAGTTTGGATGTTTGAATCTCATGTTGAAATTTGATCCTCAGTGTTGGAGCTGGGGCCTGGTGGAAAGTGTTTGGGTTATGGGGAAGGATTCCTCATGAATGGCTTGGTGCCCCTCCATATGATAATGAGTAAATTCTAGCTCTGAATGCATGAGAGATCTGGTTGTTTAAAAGAATGTGGTACCTGCTCCCATCCTCTCCCTCCATGTGATACACTGGCTATCCCTTTGTCTGCCACCAATTTGTAAGCTTCCTGAGGCCTCACCAGAAGCTGAGTATATGTTTGCACCAGGCTTCTCACACAGCCTGCAGAAACTTGAGCTAAAACTCCTCATTTCATAAATTCTCCAGTCTTAGGTACTTCTTTATAACAATACAAAAACAAAGTAATACTGGGGAAAGGGCTAACTTTCTTTTGAAAGAAATTTCAGATAAGGAAGCAAAAATGTGTCATACACTTATTTAAAAAGTGAAATCCAGTTAATTATCAGGGAAATCGAAGTTAATACTTGTTTTACTTCTATCCTTTGGATGAATATGAAAAATCAGTGAACAGGAAGAAAAGTGTCTACAAAGATGGGGAGCAGTAGAAACTGTCATTATTTCTAGTGAGAATATGAACTGGTACAACTGCTTTGCAAAGCAGGCTCACATACCTAGTAAAGCTGAACATCATCTTTTGTTTTGTGGCACTGCCATGCTACTTCTAAGATATCCTGCATGCTCTTGCACATGAATATCAAGAGATACTTTCCAGATGGTTTAGAACAACATTGTTCATATCATACCAAATGCCATTGATATCAACTCCAATATTCATCAATAAAATACATACATAAGTGAGTTACGTATTCATAAATCAGAATACTATACTTTGCTAAAAGGAAATGAGGGCTGGGTGTGGTGGCTTATGCCTGTAATCCCAGCACTTTGGGAGGCCGAGGTAGGTGGATCACTTGAGGTCAGGAGTTCGAAACCAGCCTAACCAACACGGTGAAACCCTGTCTCTACTAAAAGTACAAAAAATACAAAAATTAGCTAGGCATGGTGGCACATGCTTGTAATCCCAGCTACTCTGGAGGCTGAGGCATGAGAACTGCTTGAGCCTGGGAGGCAGAAGTTGCAGTGAGCCAAGAATGCGCCACTGAACTTCAGCCTAGGTGACAGAGTGAGACTCAGTCTCGAGAGAGAGAGAGAGAGAGAGAGAGAGAGAGAGAGAGAGAAATGATTACACCTATATTCATCAGCAAGGATGAGCCTCGAAATCATACTGTTTAATAAAAGGACTAACAAGATAGACTGTATGATTTGATTCATATAAAATTCAAAAACCAGAAAAACCAAGTAATATATTATTTAGGGATGCATATATTGTTGATCAAAACTGTAATTTTTATAAAAGTTATTATCAGGATAGGCAAACTGTCTGTGCAGTGAAATGTGTTCAGAGAGGCGCATATAGGGCCATGGAAATGTATTTCTTGGACTTGGTGGAGGGTTAGGTACAACTCTATTATTTTCCTTAAATCATGTGTGTGTATAACTATCTACCACTATCTGTGCCTCTGCCTCTACTCCTATCAAGTGTTACGACTTCACCCAATTTTATCAAATATTCCTTTCTCACTTGCTAATTTATAGAAGCATTTTTCAAAAAACATTTTACATATTTTATCCAGTACTTTTATTTCAATGGACAGGTGTGAGTTGGATGGACACACTTAGAATGCTGTCTATGTATTAAAACGCTTAATCTTCACAATAAAATCACTTGGAGAGTCCTGCTTTTGTTCAGATCTTAAGGAAATCTAGGCACAGAACTTGTACAAGGTAGGAGAGAAGTTACTTGTCCAAGATATACTAATTTTATTGTGTATTTTTTATCTTAAGCAGTTCACTGTCTTGCTGGTAAAAACGACTGCACAAACAAAATAACCACATAGAAGAGCTTTAATAATTCCTGTTTGCCCAGCCAATTAAATACAAACTCCGCTTGTGTACACAAAAAATCAATTGTAACATTTTTAATTCACATTTTTAGCTTTCCAATATGTTTTCAAGTAATTTTAATAATTCTGTTCCTCTGTAAACACACCCCTTGCTCTGTTCATGACGTTTGCTCCTCCTAGGAAACCTTCTCCCTATTGTCAGTTGCTGAAACCAAATTATAAGTCCATCCCCTCAAATACCACTTTCTCATAAATATTGCAGGCAAATATTGGTTTGTTTTTCCTGATTGCCCTTTCTCTGTCTCCTCTATGAAGTATTTTTTGAACTCCCCATTTGGATAGTTTCTTTTCTTTCTCTGAGCTCTCATAAAACTTTGATTGATCTCTGGCATATAATGTGATATAGGGGATTGTACACAGTATTTCTTCTGTGTTCATCACCAGCTGGAAGAGTTGATAAACGTGAAACATTTCTGCTGAGATATCAGAGGTACTATTTCAAAATAGAAGCATCCTTAAAGAAAGTATAACCTGAGGGCTTCAGGCCCTGCAAAAAGATGGAAGTGGTTCTACTTTGGTGTTAAGAAGTAAACCTCATGATAAATTAAATCAGAGACCGATATCAAAATTCATACCAAATAAGCCACCATTACCAGCCTAAGTGTTACAGTTCCAAATGTCCTTAATCACATGATGCCTTCTTATAATGCTAATATACAGTGTTTTAAAAAATTTCATCATGCTTTAATAGAGTATTTTAGAGATACAAATAAAGAATAAAAAAAAAAGTGTACATTTTTGCTCTTCATAGTGTGGTCCTATGGACCAAGGAATAATAACATCATCTCTAGGTGGGTAGGAAATGCTCCACCTCAGATTTCCTGTGTTATACCCTATGTTTTAACCAGAGTCCCAGGTGATTTGTATGTATGAGAAAGTTTGAGAAGCTCTGGGATCAGCTCAAACTCTGTTTTTAAAAATTATTTCTACTTAGTGAGCGATTTTCTTTTCAATAATAAGAAAATTAATAATTCCACACAGTTAGAGATACTGAAGTCACTGAAGAGCCGAAGACATACCTAACTTGTTATCAATCCTGAGAGATAATATCACCATTTCAGTAGCCACTCTGTTTATTCACAACAAAATGACATCAAAAATAGACCTAGGTAAGAATGGGTTTGTTTCTGGTTTTGTTGATAGTTATATGACTTTGGCTAAGTAATGAGAAAATTTACCTGATAATATTTGCTTGAATTTTAATTTTTTTTGTACATCCTCTATTGATCATATAGTTACACTTAGCATGGTGTTGTTCACAAAAGACCACAACTTCTTATTTTATGTTCTCTGGCATGGGATAGATTTAGTTATGACATATTACAGAACAGCAGAGTAATCTGAAATGTGAGCTAGGAGGCTCCTCTAAGTCTTACGTCATCCCTCTTCACCTCAGTGATTTAGCATCAGTCTAAGCCAATGCAATGAAAATAATCACTTAGGCATTCAAGGACAAACCTTTTATTTCAATTCTACTATTTAACTATATTATATTGATATATAACTTTTCAAAAGAATGAAAGATGATTTTATATGATTCATTAGTTATCTACATTCCATTATACAATGTTGTTAACAAAATTGGCAGTCAGGATGAGTATCAATTATTTAGAAACCGAAATGGAAATGTATAATCAGAAAAATTTTCATAGTGATCACATATTAAACTATATTTATCTTACACATATATTTCATTTCTCTTTAGTATAATTTTCATCAGTACTACCAAAACTGTACTAGATGGTAATTTCAAAGTATTTACAATTTTGAACATTAAACTGGATTGGGAAGTGTTTATCTGTGAATTTTTCTATAGTTTTATCGTGCTGGGTTTTATCTGACGTTTAGAATTAGGTACTTGTAAAGTGTAGATCAAAGTGTGCAATCATTACTCAAGATTACTTTCAATGTCTTGCAAAGGTTTTAATCTAATGGACCTTCCAAAGATTTTTAGTATGAATGGAGAAATAAGCAATGGACTTATTGAAAAAAATAGTTATTTTCAGTACATTTTTCTTATATTTGAAAAAATATCAATGGGCTCTTTTTCTTTTATTATACTTTATGTTCTAGGGTACATGTGCACAATGTGCAGGTTTGTTGCATATGTATACATGTGTCAATGGGCTATTTTTCAACAGTTTACAAAGTAAGCTGAATATATTTTATTTTGATTAAGTTTGATGAAACTTTAATTTTAGAAAGAATATATATAATCAGTAAACATATTTTTAACTACGATAGTATAATGACATCCATATTTTATAGGCATATATGTTTGAATTTATATCGATAAAAAATAGACTATTTAAAATTATATAAAATAATATCCACAATATGAATAAATACATAGTTTTCCTAGTTCTGGAAAGAAAGTAACATCTTTTTAAGGTCTCCTTAACTTCTGCACCTACCTGAGGCTTTTGAAGTGAAGGTGATTTATGGTGAAAATAAATATGAGGAAGCCAAGAACTTTCATTCACTCTACAATCCTGCATTACTAAATAAATCAGCCTCCCTTATTCTTCAGTGGCTAACAAAGTGTAATTTTCCTTTTGTTCTGTGCATAGAATATACTATTCTCTTTCCAAGGTCATTCTTAGTACCCTGACATGGATACATTTGTTAGAGGCTGATACAAAGTTACCAAGTGAGAAAACCAAAACACAATATAAACAATAGTTCTATTTATCTTAGACTAATCAACCAAAAACTCTGGATCTAGCAATTTAATATTGCAATGTATTATTCTACTACTTCTAAATTAATCATATTTAAGTCAGATATTTCCTGTTCCAATAAGCCTACCTCCTAAGATATTACAGTGGGAAATGCTTTATAAACTCGATAGTGCTATCAAGCATCAGGGAACCTTATTATTATCATAATTATGATTCAGTAAGGAGTCTGTGGGAAAAGGGCTAGTTGTTGATAAACATGTTAAAAGATTTGAGAACTGAATTCTGGAATCCTCAAATATTTAGAATGTGGAATGATGAGGAGAAGCCCAGCAAAATAAATCCAAAGATTGAAAATCACTTTACTTTAAAAAAATGTCTGGTATCTAGTTCTAGTTGTGATCAAATCCATTTTCCCTCCATTACCACTGTGAACCTCCTTGCCAAAATGAATTTGATCATGAATTATGTATTATTTACTTTTTATAAGTAATTATTGCCATTTAAATCATAAGATCACATAAGAATTGTAAACAATGCAACCACAAATTTTCAAAATTATATGTAGAATAATTTTGCTACAAATTGTTTTTAGTAGAACTCTGGTTTGTTTTTCAACATTTGAAGATATCCAGAGTTATGGACCTAAGAAGTACAGCCAGATATTTCAAGAAGTATAGATTTTAACATTAGATTTGTTCTGCATGACCAAAAGGAGAGAATTATTTTTTTCCAGTTGTGTTTAGAACCTCCATCAGTTAGCAACTGTGCAAGAATGGCAGATGTCAGGCAAGGGGTGAGGCAACTTTTAAGTTCAAAGTTATTCCAATCCTGCAACCCCAGGTTACTAGTGAACTATCTATATCTATGTAAACGAACCAAATACATATAATAAAAATGTAGACAAATTTTCCTAATGGGGTTTTTAAGTCATTCTACTGAAATCAGTTTAAGAGTGAAAATTACTTAGTATAGATGGCTTCTTTCTATAAGAAACATTAGTTAACATTTAATTATAGTGTACAGGTAGGATTACAAATAGAAATTATTTAGAAAACAGTAAGATGGTTAAATAATTTGATAACATTGATGATGAAAACAAAATGACACCTAAAAGGCACAGAAATATTTTGGCGGTAAGACTTTGCATATTGAAATATAGAGACCCCTCTGTTATCTGTTATAAACATGAACAAAAACAGACAAAGAAAATCAGTTCAAGTAATAATTAATTAGCAAAATATTGGCCAACTTTTTTCATTTGCATAGTGTAGAATCATGAAATTTCAAAGATACAACATTAGTATTAATAATCATAACTATATATAGTTACATGTAGATATATACTCATATATAACTTTAAATTTAGTCAGACATTTTATGGTAACAAATGAACTGTGTGGTATTTATGCTTTATTTTCCAAAGAATAAACAAAAGTGTAATGAAGAAATAGTGGTGCATTTCAAGTTCTTAACACAGATGACACCTTGTTAAACTTTTTAGATCACAATATTTTCAAGTCATTAAGACCACCTAAAACTATGCCTTAACTTTCTTTACCAATATATCAAACTGGGCCAAAACGGGCAAAATACTGGAGTGCTTTACAAAAATAGAAATGTGACCTACAGTTTGCTCCTTTCCTTGTCCCTCTTTACTTCAGCGTGCTATTCGCAGTGGTTTTCTAACCACTTATTAAAAATTGAAAGGCAACAGCTATAAGCTCGTAGAGACATAATAGGCAACCCACTTAGAGCAGATGTGGATTTTCAGAAAATGCTTGCTTGGAGTTCCTGAAAAATCATCTATCTCTTAAATCGCCCTAATTCTGATGGACAGCTGCTTGTACCATGTCTGTCCATTTCAGCAGTAATTGAAACCAAGGTTTTGAAGTAAAAATTAATTTTTGTCAGCTTGTCAAGTATAGTTTTGTGAAGAAAACTATTAGTAGCTGAATATCCTTCACTGCCTCTACTTCCTTTGTAAAACAAACAAAAAAGAATGACCTACTAACATATAACAAGTTCTTGAGCTTGTAAGTAACTTCATGAACTAAAAAATTTCCTATAAATATACCATTTCTACACATACATGCACGTGCACTCACACACACAAAATGCTATACTTTTGTAATAACTTGATGTTCTAAAATACTACTAATATTTAGATGGCCATGCAATTACAGTAGAAATAAATACTCCAGATAGGATGAAAATGAAAGTTTATTAAATATTACCCTGATGGGTAAGTGCTATAATTCCTAAATATAGTGGAAGACATTTTAGGTTTTAGTTAAAAAAAAAAATTGTTTCTAGTGGAAACCCTTTTTTTTTCATTTTCTTTTACCTAATATAATTAAATTATAATTTGCTATTTGACTATGATAAAAATGTAATAAAGTAAAAACTTTCTTACATAATGACAGTATTTTTTAAATAACACAAGTTGATGATTTAGTAGTACTTAGTCATCCTGGCTTCATGTTATTTATCAATATGTAATTCATATCCATTATGCCCTAAGAGTTATTCCACTTTCAAACTTTTATAATTCTCATGAAAAAATATGGAATCATGCCCATCAATCAATGAGTGGATAAAGAAACCGTGGTATATGTGTGTATGCATGTATGTGTGTGTGTATATATATACACACATATATAAAATGGAATACTATTCAGCCATAAAGGGAATGAAATAATGGTCACAGAAACCTAGATGAAATTGGAGACCATTATTCCAACTGAAGTAACTCAGGAACAGAAAACCAAACACTGTATTTTCTCATTCATAGGGGCAGCCAAGCTATGAGGATGCAAAGGCATAACAATGATACAAAAGACTTTGGGGGATTGGGAGGAAAGAGCGGGAGGCGAGTAAGAGAAAAAAGACTACAAATTGGGTACGACGTATACTACTCAGATGATGGGTGCACCAAAATCTCACAAATCACCACTAAAGAACTTACTCATGTAACCAAATAATACAACTGTTTCCCCCAAACCCTAAGGAAATTAAAAAATAATAAAACCTTTATAATTCTCAGAACTGGTGATAATTCACTAGTATTTTTTTCACAGAAAGCTATAATTGTCATCAAAAGTTACTAGTCAAAAATAAACAAAACCACTAAGAATGCATGCTCTAAACAAATGAAAGGGTCATTTTCATTTCCAAATCCTCTTGCTAATTTCCAAATACATTGTCTTTATTTCCTTACATCCACAGTATCTTTAATTATATTTCACTTAAACAACCAAAGAAAGAAAAAAAACAAGAAACCAATCTGATAAACTGTATTAACGCTCATAACAAGAACACATGTCTTTATCGCATTCTGTAAGAATAGAATATATTTAATTCGCACTAAGAATTTTGTGGCCTTTTGTTCAATGGCTGCTCAAGTGCACTCATTCTCATCTGTTTTCATGTTAAATAAAATGTATTACTGTGTCTAACAAGAAAATATTTCATTATGTTAACTGCCTTTTTAATTTTGCACCTCTTTTGGCTTCCATTTTTAAAGTAATATATTTGGCTTGTAAAACCAGATCTTAGAAGGAACGAGGAATTGATTTTGGAAGCATTTATCGTGCTTTTAATTCATAATGAGCGAGTTATAAAGTAAATGAATTCTTCTCCCACCAAAAAGCATGTCTAGTAGGTGCAAAGCAGCTCTGTGTGATTTTTAGTTATCAGACCAAACTCTACATGTGATTGCACCTTTCCAGAAGGTGACCCCTGCCTTTGGTATAATCAAGATTAAATGAATAGTTTAAACCAGTTACTCTGGGTACCTCGACGTTTCCATTATTTCTCAGTTGGTCACTGTGTTGTTTTGCCCATATGAACAAATGCATGCAGGTAACAATGGAGTGTGGAGAACCTACATTCCTCATCTTGTATGTGATAATCAGGAAAGTAAATCCATTTGGTAATTTTTTGTTGTTGTTATTTGAAAATTCTATCCTTTGTGGTAGTGATGAGTTCAGAAATGGTTTCAAATCCATTCAATCGACATAAATGTTTAGTGAGTTTTTTTGGGAAGGGGAAATTCATGAGCATTAAATCCAAAGAGTTTTCACGATCAATAACCATATACCAATTTCTATGCAATTTGACTACGATAAAAGTATAATAAAACTTTCTTATATAATGGCATAATTTTTAATTGCACAATTTGATTATTAAGTAGTACTTACCCATCCTGGTTTCATGTTGTTTATCAATATACAATTAGTATCTATTACGCCTTAAGAGTTATTCCACTTTCAAACCTTCTCAGAACTGTTGATTGTTTACTAGTTTTTTTCACAGAAAACTATCATTTTATTAGAAGTCATTAGTTAAAAATAAACAAAACCACCAAGAATGTACGTCCTAAAAAAACAAAAATGGATTCGTTTCATTTCCAATTCCTCTTGCTTTTGAATGGTCATTATTTCTTTACACCCATAACATCTTTAATTATATTTCAAAATCTTTTTTTTAGCAAGTGGTGTTAGAATCATACACTTACAGTTTGTGATCTTCAGTGTCCTCTTGACTTCTCCGCTTCCTGATCCCCCGCAACCATCTTCGTCATCACAGTCCCCACTGACTTGTTCAACCATGCCTCCACCACTGCCCAGCTGAAGAAGCTCCCACTTGTCAGGTTTGGGTGATCTACCCTGTAACAACTAATTGTACATAGAGAAAGGCATTTATTAATAGCAAATTCGAATAACCTAAGAATTATATTCAGAAAACTTACGTAGAGCTTAGAATTATTTTGTTATGTGGATCCACTCTTTTGGTGTAGACACCTTACTAAGTCTTTAAGAAAAACAAACAACTGAAATAGTAAAGAATGGGCAAAGTCTTACACCCACAAACAGCTACACTCTACGTATTAGCTCCATGGCAATGGTTTGGATGATGCTTTGGGAAGCAAATGAAATTACACCTTTGCTTATGGCAGTTTGGCTAGAGGATCCTTTGTTTCTGAATAAACAATGTTTAAATGCGGTAAATCACATTCTAGTACTCCCTTTGTAATATATTGGCTGATAGCGTTGTGCTGTTTTGTGAACCCACACTCCATATTTCTAAAGAAGTACTACTCTTCCAGGAAATGTTTCTGTCTAAAGAAATCCAGAATTTTAGACATATACATTTGTAGTTTCATTTAAACTTTCTTGGATCAAATACACAGTCCAATGCATATGGCACATACTGAACCTTGGGACAAAACGTTTAGGTCCTACATCCATTTCCACAAATCATTTAGGAAATTTAATGACTTCTCAGTTCTCAATTCTCAAGTATTTCATTTATTTTTATGAGCAAAACAAATGGAATTGACATTTTCCCCTACAGCACAGGAGTTCCAGTAATACTTTTAAACAACAGTGGAAATTTCTGAATGTCTTTTCAGAAGGGTGATGTTATAAATAGTAGAATATTTCACTTAAAACTAAGCCTGATTAAGATAGTCCAATGCAGTATATGACATTTACCGTTCTAAGGTAGTTTTGGAGAGTACATGGCCAAGTGTCAGCACTAGAGGGTACTAATATATTATGAACAAAATGTACCACTGCTGACCACTTAGTGGGCATTTAAATTTTCACAGCGCTTTATGAAAGACTTACGCTTGTTACTTCTGTGACTTTCCAAATAATATTATCAATTAGCAGACAATAACTAAACACACAACCCAAGGACAGCATTTTATACTGAAGAACAGAGAGTCAAATAGCCTCAGGATAGCTAACATACATGTGTTTATAATATAAGGAACTCTTAGATTAAGCAACTGGACTCTGAAATTCATGAACTTTTAAAATTAAACAATACAATTTTTAGGTCACCACTCCACTTCTGAAATATTAGTTTTCTAACAAAAATACTAAAACTATTTGACAGTAATTTTTAAATTCTTAGTTTTGTTTACTGGCATTTTGGAAAAAAAGTCAATAGGTGGCATTAAATTAAAAAGAAGGCTTCTTTCAAGATCAAGTGAACTCAGCAAATATTAAGTTAAACAAAACTTTTCTACTGTGTTTAACATACTGATGTGTATGCTACTCCCTGTAAAGGGAAGGGAGAGTACAGCAATGAAGAAACATGGATAGGAAACAAACCACATAAAAAGTCAAAATCTAAAAAGGAAAGGATAAATGGTATTACTTTATACCGTTATATAAATGATAATGATGAAGGGTAAATAAGGTAATACCAGTTATCATTTGTTATTATGAAATATCCCATTTGTTGTCTATTTAGTATAATCATAAAGGTCTTGGATTCTGAGGTCCAACACACTTGGATGTGAATCCTGGATTTTGACATATACCAACCACGAGACATGGGGTATTGAGTACATTACTGAATAAATCAGTTTCCTCAAATCTATAAAAGGGACAATAATATACCTGGACCATTGCTTATGTTGTGAGAAAAACATATGCAAAGCGCTTTGCAAATATTTATTATGCTAGCACATTAAACATTAATACATTTTGATTATCTATTCTATTATATATTCTAGTACAATATTGTTTATCCAGAACACATTAATTGAAAGAATTATTTAAGAATGCAATTATATGATTTACATTTTAATTTTTCAAAGTATTATCAGACAAGTACAACAAAAGCCAAACTCTCTGGTGATATGCTGCTTTCTTTTGACCTCGACATTCTTTTCCAACATTTTCCCATATCAACTTTATTTTCTCTTTACTTCCCTAAGAATTATTCCAATATTTTACTGGGATCGTGGCCAGAACACAGATGGAATCTCATGAATACCACCAACAATGTATATATCATGAGGATCCAACCAGGTAAATGAACTCAAAAACACAGAAAGAAAGTTGATTTTTAAAACAAAAATTACTATTTTAAGAAATTGGTTTTGGTTGAAAGTGATTGGATATATTGTCAGAGAATTATTTATTTGTAATTATTGTTAAATATAACAGACTTAAAAAACATTTATTCTGTTTTCTCTATTTTTCTTCTCCATCACTTCAGTGACATTCTAGGAAATGTCTGAGGCACATGAACTCAAAAAAAAAACAAACTACACAAAACTATATTTTAATTTAAACTGTTAATGCTAAGGAGAACAGCAAAATGGACACCAAGATTTCCCACTCTAACCCCTGGGGCTGTGAATATGACGTCAGTCATGTCTACCAACTTACATGGCAAAAGGAATTTTGCAATGTAACTGATGCCATTAATCAGTTGATTTTGAGTTTACCAAAAGGGAGATGACCTGGTTGGAATAATGCAATCACATGATTTTCTTATTTCCCTTTAAAAAATATACTTTAAGTTTTAGGATACATGTGCACAACATGCAGGTTTGATACATAGGTATACATGTGCCATGTTCATTTGCTGCGCCCATCAACTCGTCATCTACATTATGTATTTCTCCTAATGCTATCCCTCCCCCGCACCCCCCAAAGTCTCCTCTATCACCAGAAGTTAGAGACATTACAAGCATGAGATGTGAAGTTGAGGAGCTTACATGCAGGGGACCATGCTGCTGCCCTTGAAGATGTGAACTTGGATGATGTGATATGCCCTATTAAAGGTCCTGTGACAAGGAACTGGACCACTAGTGGCCTCTCGGTGCCTTGCAGCCAGCAAGGAATTGAGGTCTTCATTCCTACAACCACCTAGATGAGCTTGGAAGCAGATTCTCCCTCAAAGCTCCCAAACAGAGTCAAGCTAGGCTGACAACCTGCTTTCAGCCTTGTGAGACCCTGAGCAGTGAGCCCACCCAGACTTCTCTTCTGTGGAATAGTGAGTAATAAATGGATGTTGTCTTGAGCTGCTAATTGTGTAGTAGTTTGTTATGCAGGAAGAGAAAATGAATACACTCTCTAACCCTCAAATGAGCCACATTTACTTCTTGGCAATTGTGTTTGAAAGCGTTTGATTCTCTAGCATATTTCTCAAAATGAGAGGTCATCATTTCTGTAAGATACCACCTTACTGAGAAGATGGTACCCTTGGAGACAAGCTATCCAAAAAACCTTTTCAGTTTATCTGCCTCTTAATAATCCCTCTCACTATATTTCCAAGTCTCTGAGCAAGAAATATAATTGCGTGAATCAGATATATCCAGGATCCCACCTGATTCGTGATTCTCAGTCCCCAGTAGTACTCCAGCCCTGTTGTAGGGTCAATATCTCCCTTTCCTATGTGTGGAGGCTCTGCCTGATCATTTACATTTTCTCGCTTCTCAATTATCACACATCCACAAGTGTACACTTTCATATTGTAATAAAACTTAATTTTCAGAAATTTCCAGTAAATTTGTAACGAACAAAAACAATGGGCTTTTCACAATAAGATCTTTATTCAAATTCTTTTTTTAACTACACTATCCTGATTTCTTCTTAAGTTTGCTTATGTTTCTCCTCACTTCCTCTCTCATCGCCTCCAGCATCCACATGGAAGTGTTTCAATTAATAATATAAATCTCCTACTTTTTAGTCTCTTTCTCGGAATTCATCCTAACAGATTGAACTCTCACCTGTATACAAATTACACTCAAGTCTTTACCTGCAGCCTGTTTTTCTCTGCAGTTCACCTCTAAGCAGCAATTGGAAGTGAGATGAACTCTACCACTTTCTATCTTAAAATAAAACTGCGCCTCTCCACTATTCATGTCATTACAGTTTATTTTCCCAGCTCCCTCATTACAGGGGTCATTACTCTCTCCTACCCACTACCACCATATTATTTTCTTAAAATCAGTACTTTCACCGTGTCATTTTTCAGCCTTATTGCTGTGATTCTTTACTGTCAAAACCACTAGTTCCCAACATGACATGTGTCTAGAGGACAGAGATCAATCCAAAAAGATGGGTCACCGAAAGAGTGATAAAATGTGGAAAAATGTTTGAGAAATACATGCCATGGCCGCTTAATTTCCCAGAACTAAACCCTCATGAGAAATTTTGCAGGAGGCAGTCTTGTCTAGTTGAGATTCTTCTCACAATTTCTAAATGTACCTAAGAAAATTACCCCTCTTCTCTCACTCAACATCCACTGACATGCTTTTAGATATGATGCCAAGAAAAAAGTTCAAATTTGGCCTGGCAGTCAAAGTTCCATATTATGTATTATTTTGTTTTGCTTTTAAATTATGTCTAAACACAGCTCCCCAGTACCCAGCTTCTACTGCAGAACCATCAATCTGTTCTTCCAGAAATTGTGTGACTTTATGTCTAGAATTTTGCTTATGCTTCTTTTACATTCTTCTCACTTCGAACTCTTGTTTTTCCTCCACATAGAATACACCCTTTCATTTTCTTATTTTATCTAATTGTATTTAATCTTCAAGTTCAAACTCAAATACCCCTTTTTCCATCCCACACATATTTCTGTGATAATTCTGTGTATCATTTACTTGCACTTTATCAACTTTCATGAACATGTCATATCTGATTAGTGATAAGTTGTTCAAAGATAAGACCAGAATTCAACCTGCTTTCCATCACCTTCCATCATGACTAGAGTACTTACCAGATTATACATGCGAAATACATTTATTTATTTGAACTTGGAAATAATTTAAGCTTAGCCTGCCTTCAATGCTCTCTATATCTAATTGAATAAAATCTTTTCTCTTCTCTGAAAATTATTGAAGACCCTGGTGTTCTAGAAAAACTTTGGTTTTACACTTACTTATTGACTGGCAGATGAACTGATTCATTTATTCATCCCATGAAATTAATTGAGTATATCCTAAATATAACACACTTTTTTTTTTTTTTTGAGATGGAATCTCACTCTGTTGCCCAGGCTGGAGTGCAATGGTGCAGTCTCAGCTCACTGCAACCTCCACCTCCCGGGTTCAAGAGATTCTCCTGCCTCAGCCCCCTGACTAGCTGGGTCTACAGGTGCATGCCACCAAGCCCGGCTAATTTTTTGTATTTTTAGTAGAGATGGGGTTTCACCGTGTTAGCCAGGATGGTCTCGATCTCCTGACCTCGTGATCCACCCTCCTCAGCCTCCCAAAGTGCTGGGATTACAGACATGAGCTACCGCGCCCAGCCATAACACATATTTTGAAGGATAAGCATCCATATCAAAAGAGAAGGCATAGCCTTGGTTCTTAAAAAGTGATTAATACACACTATTTCAAAAATGAAATTTATGACTATATAGCAAAATAAAATTGGGATAAAAAATAACCTGAAAATCAGGAAACAGGAGACAGTGTAAACATTTAGTTATGTGGTCATGCCTAATTATTTTTCTTATCGCCAATAAGAAATAATTTAAAATGACCTTATTCCTGAGTACCTGGAGACTTCTAAGTTTTTAAAACAATTTTATGTTGAAGAATCATACCAAGAAATACTTCCAAGGTATATTTGTGTTGCCATCCTAGTTACTATAAACCAGAGAAAAATGTTCTAATTACCTTTTTTTAATGAATACGTACAGAAATACCTCATTATACATCTAGAATATAGGAATATTTTCAAAAATGGATTTTTGCAAAAAGTCTGTTTTTTTCCTAAAGCAGGGAGAGAACTGTAGCTTCGTGATCTGAGATACCAGGTAAGGAAGTCCTCTCTATCCTCAGGGGAGAGGCTCTTTATAGTCTTCTCTAATCCCTCAGAGACAGCATCAAGTAACTCCTACGCTCTGTTGGCTGCATCCTCAGGGGCAAGCGTTATTATTTCACATCTTACTCTTAAACCACTTTCAAGAAATAGACATAGTTTCCACCAAAGACGAGCCCTTCCCAACAAACCTTTAATAACAAAGGGTTTCCATACATGCACCCTTAGTGAACATACACAAATGAAATGAATCTGTAGATTGAAAATGAAGCCAGGTTTTGTTTTTTTTTTTTGTTTTTTTTTGTTTTTTTTTTGAAATGGAGTCTGGCTCTGTCACCCAGCCTGGAGTGTAATGGCGCGATCTCGGCTCACTGTAACCTCTGCCTCCTGGGTTCAAGCAATTCTCCTGCCTCAGCCTCCTGAGTAGCTGGGACTACAGGCACACACCACCATGCCCAGATAATTTTTGTATTTTTAGTAGAGACAGGGTTTCACCACTTTTTGCCAGGATGGTTTCAATCTCTTGGCCTCGTGATCTGCCTGCCTAGGCTTCCTAAAGTGCTGGGTGCCACTATGTCCGGCCATGAAGCCAGTTTTTATAAGTGACACATGAATATCAGTCGTATTAGACACACTCCTCCAACAAATCTCTCATTTTTACCACATACATGAATAGCTGTCCCATATATTCATACAACATGATTTTCTTGATTAACAAACTTCATTTTTTAGAGTAGTTTTAGGCTCACAGCAAAATTGAGTGGAAAGTAGAAGTGTTCCCATAGACTCCCTACTCCCAACACACACACACACACACAGCTTCCCCCACTGTCAACATCCTGCACCAGAATGATGCATTTGTTATAATCAATGAACCTAAACTGACACATCACTATCACCCAGAACCCACAGTTTACATTAGGGTTTGATAAAATAATTTTTTAAAACTTAAAACCTCCAACAAACTTAACATTACTTCTCTGGGCCATACATTTTCTGCATCAGTACATGGGATAAGAATATTTATTTGGAACTGGGAGTGGTGGTGCATGCCTGTCATCTCAGCTTCTTAGGAGGCTGAGGTGGGACGATTGCTTGAGCCCAGGAGTTTGACACTGCAGTGAACCATGGTTGCATCACTGCACTAAAGCCTGGGCAGCAGAGTGAGACCCTGTCTCCAAAAAAATGAAACAAAATGTAACAAAATAAAACAAAGACAACAAAAACGTAACATTTATTTAGAATGTTTGTGAGTATCATTTGAGACACATTATGAAAAGTGCTAGCACACTATGAGTATTCAGTTATGGTTAGTTAACTTTATCATTAAGATCGTTATAACCAGTCGGAGCTGACACTGCTACCCCAATCCTGTCTTTGAAGGAGCAAACCCATATGGGAGTAACAATGACTGGCTCCCCACTCTGCCTTAACTCTGTCCTTTGAGTCTACCTAATTATAAGATAAACAGCGTTTTAAATTTTGAACCTATTCCCTGTTGTGGTAGGTACAAAGTCAATCACTACACCCGTATTTATAGAACAATTAAAACAGAGGAAAAGACACAATTTTGAATTCCAGCCACACATTAATTGTATGCCTTTAGGCAAATCACTTAAGCCTGTTAAAATTCACTTTATTCTACTGAATAATAATACACGGGAAAGCACTTCATATACTTGAACGAACTATGCTCATTTACAGGGTTCTGCGCATGACACTGCATCCGTAAAATTGAGAAACCAACAAAGTGAGGACAGAATGAAAAAAAAAATTCTTTCAGAATGCTCTTCCTTTCCTCAATGCCATGCAGTTTGTGCAGTCAGCTGATTAGCCGAAAATAGTTTTGATGACTGATGCTTCCTGCTTATGTTTAGTGGGTTTAGGAAGCTCATTAGGGATGCTATCTTGGAGATGAGTCTGGTGGGTAGAATATCTGATGACTCCTTAGGCAAATGTACTTCTTTCAGCTGGTGAATTAATTTCTCAATAGAATCAATTTGCTTTTTACTAACTGTCTGGCAATATCCCATATTTGCTATAGCCTTTCAAACACTTGCAATAAGATCTGGCTCATACATACAACCTGTTAGCAGTGAAAAAGAAACATTCATCATATTCGAATATCTCCAAACATGAGAACAGATGAATATGCTTTAAGACAGTATAATGATACATCTCTATTTTCCCCTTCCTCTCACAATCATTTATACAGATATGAGAAGTATGTGTTTAGAAAGTATTAGTCATCATAGATGTACCTCTAGTCACCCATTCAAATGTAAACATGGGAAAATATGCACTTGCACACTTTTATACTATGAATGAGTATAGGTAGGTGAAAATTAGTGTTGCCAGAAAAAATTCAAAGCAGAAAACTGAAGGCATAGAAAAATTATACTTTTTATTTTGTGATTGATAAACCATCTTTAAATAATACGTATAGAATAAAAAACTATGGATATATACATGCAAATTATAAATATATGTGAATTTAATTTTGTTAAAAGGTAATTGGCATCTGCAATTTCATGGAGACTAAGTGAAACCCATAAAGAAATGTGTATGAAATAGGAAAGCAACAAAATCTCATAGCATTTTAAAATTAGAAATCAGATTCAAAA